>NW_025422368.1:4800000-7200000 GCF_011764305.1 Mustela putorius furo | reverse complement strand
TTATAAGTTACGGAAAATCTAATTTTCAATTCTTTTTCTCTGGCTCTTAATTTATATTTTAAGTAGGCCAGACTGTTGAATCATTTTAGAGAAACACCTGGCATCATCTAATACCCAGTGGCAGAAAGAGTTAGACTGTGTTAAAATTTCTTTTGAGATTATAAATGTCTATAGCATATAATAGCTGGCATAATTCATGTTCAAAGTTGTTTTCCATCAGGTTAAAGTTATTTTCCTATTATATGGCTGTGGTAGAAAGAATATTAAGATGTTCCCTAACATTCTGACCCCCTGATGTACATGTGCTGTATAGTCCCCTCCTCTTGAATATGGGTAAGATTTGTGAATATGGTGGGATTTAATTTCCATGATTAGCTACTGATCAGCTAGCTGCCTTTGAGTTAATCAAAAGGGAGATAATCCTGAATAGCCCTGATTTAAGAAGGTGAGCCCATGGAAGTGGGCACTTCCTAAAATCAGAGAGATTAGAGGCTGCCATGCTGTGAGGGGGCCATGTGACTAGAAAGTGAAGGCAGCCCATAGAAGCTCAGAGTAGTCCCTGGCTGTCAGCTAGCAAGGAAGTGGGGATCTTAGTCCTTCAGTCACAAGAGATTGGATTCTACTAACCACCATATTATCTTTGAAGAAGACTACGAGTCTCAGATGAGATCGTAATATAGCTTATACTTTGATTTTATCCTGATGAGACCCTGAGAAGAGTACTAAACTGAGCCATGCCTGGACTTCTGATACACAGAAACCATGAGATAATAAGTTTGTGTTGTTTTTAGCTACCAAATTGCAGTAATTTGTTATGCAACAATAGAAAATGAGTACACTATGTGTCTCATTTTAATTTTTATGATTGTGTATGCAACTACATTTATGATTGTGTATGCAACTACATTTTTTCTTATACATGGAAATTAGCTGTTTACACTATTTTTTATCTTTTTGAACAATGCTACTGTGAACAACTTGTAAATTACTTCTGGTGCATTTAAGTGTTTCTCTAGGATTAGAATTGTTGAACTATAGAAGATGTGAATATTCACCTTTATACAATAATGCCAAATGGGAAAAATTGTTGCAAAAACTGTTTTAAAAAAACAAAAAAGTTAATAAATCTCCACTAGACTAAAAGAAAAATTTAAAAGACAAGTTACTAACATCAGGAATAAAAGACTGCCTCACTACAGATTCTTGATAGACTCAAAAGCTAGTAAAGAGATTGTTATGAACAATTTTATGCCAATAAATTTGATAATTAGATGAACTGGACAAATTCTTTGAAAGACAGAAATTACCAAATTATAGAAAAATGCATAAAAACTAAATAACACTATATCAAATAAAGAAATTAGATTTGTAATCATAAATCTAAAGGAACTTCAAGGTCCAGATGGTTTTACTAGCGAATCTGATCAAACGTAAACAAAAGGATGCTAATCTTACAAAAAAAAAAAAAAAACCTTCAGAAAAGAGAGAAAGGGACATTTATTCACTCATTTAAAGAGGCTGTAATTATCCTAATACTAAAACCAGACCAAGACATTATACTTCTAAACTTGTTATGAGACAAATATAGCCTTGATGTCAAAACTGACAACATTATAAGAACATAAAGTTAAAGACCCTCATGGACACAGATGAAAAAAATTTTAACTAATTTTTAGCAAATTGATCACAGCAATATATTATAACCAATGACCAAGTGGGATTTATTCTAGGAATGTAAGGTTGCTTTAGTATTTGAAAATCAATATACCACATAAACAGAACATAGGAAATGTTTATGGTTTCAACTGATAACAAAAAAGCAACTTATGAGATGCAACACCCCTTCACAACTAGGAATAAAAAACTTATCTCTGAAAAGTCTATAGCAGACATAGTAAATGTGAAAAACGGAATGCTTTTATCCTAAGATTGAAAACAAAGCAAGGATGTCTGCTCTCACTGTTTCCTTTTATCACTGTACTGGAATCACTAACCAGTGCAAAAAAAGGGGCAAAAATAAAAAATAAAATGCCCATAGTTTAGGAAAGTAACATTTTCATACACATAGAAAATTTTGAGGGATCTACAAAGAACTTACTAGACAATAGTAAGTGAATTCAAGAAGGCTACATGATACAAGGTCAGTAAAGGTATTATATTTTTATGTACAAGCAACAAACAATTGAAAAATAAAAGTAAAAACAATTCAATTTATGGTATTTAGAATATTATATTATCAGGGATAAGTTTAACAAAAGATGTGTAACACTTGTATGCTGAAAACTAGAAAATATCACAGAAATTGAAGAAGTTTAAATATATGGAAAGATATATCATGTTGATGGATTGGAAGACTCATTAACATGTCAGTGATCTCCAAATTGTTTCTAGTGTCTTTAGAAGAAAACATAGGAAGATAGCTCAACAGCACTGAGAACAGCTTGGTGAAATGGTACAAAATGTTAATTTTATTAAATCTTGACTCTCAAGTATATATCTTTTTACTATTCTGTGTAACAAAATGGGAAGTATGTATAAATCATTTGCACTACAAACCAGACCATGATGATTGTCTCAAGGAAAAACACCTGTACAACTATTTTAGTTGTGAACTGAAGTAATCACTTTTCTAAAAAAACAAATTAGAACAGCACTTATACTTGAAAGAATGCCTGGCAGACTATAGTTATTGAAACATATTTGGCAGAATTTTTCTTGAAACCAACTTAAATGAGCACAACAGAGAAAAAAAATACTGACATTTTTTGTTGCCAGTGATAAAATCATGATGGAGATTTGTGGTAATGTTAATGGATGTCATATTTTACATTATGTAATTAACTGTGTTAATATTTGGAACATCTGTATAATACATAATAAATGTGTCAATATTTGGAACATCAACAAACCAGTAGTTTCAAATGATTAATGTATAGTATTTAAAAGCACATGCCTATCTGAATCAGCAAAGAAGTCAAACTCTCACTCTTTGCAGATGATATGCCACTTTATGTGGAAAACCCAAAGACTCCACCCCAAAACTGCTAGAACTCATACAGGAATGCAATAAAATATCAGGATATAAAATCAATGCACAGAAATCAGTTGCATTTCTATACACCAACAACAAGAAAGAAGAAAGAGAAATTAAGGAATTGATCCCATTTACAGTTTCACCCAAAACCATAAAATACCCAGGAATAAATCTAACCAAAGAGGCCAAGAATCTGTACTCAGAAAACTATAGAATAAAAGAAATTGAGGAAGAAACAAAGCGTACCATGCTCATGGGTTGGAAGACCAAATATTGTGAAAACATCTATGCTACTGATGAAGTTCTAGAACCTAGGTGAGGTTTGGTGGGCTGAGGTCCGGAGCCGATGACCAAGAAAGAATTCTTGAGACATCTTTGGTGCAAAATGGTGGTTTATTAAAGCACGGGGACAGGACCTGTGGGCAGGAAGAGCTGCTGCTGCCCCGGGTTGTGAGGGGTGGTTGGTTATATACGCAGGAGTTGGGTAGGTGAGGACAAAGGGCTATTGGGGCAAAGAATACTATCAGAATATTGAAGGCTTGGTTACTATCAAGTAAAGACAATTGAGAGTCTCCTGGTGGAATGTTACATTCCTGCTATCAAGCATCCTTGTTAATGAGATTTAGGTTTAAAGACAATTGGGAGTCTGGTGGAATGTTACATTCCTGCTATCAAGCATCCTTGTTAATGAGATTTAGGTTTAGAAGAAATTTAACTTTATTTACTTTTCCTTCTACCTCCACCTCCTTCCGTTTTTATGGAGGGGAGGGTAACATTAGGCTTGAGGAACTGAGTTCTGTGTCTTTGGAAATTGGGCTATTGATAAGGTAACTTCTTTGTTGTAATCTCAAGGACATTTGCAAACCAAGGGAGACTCCTGTCTTGTAGGATTGTGATCTTAGCAAGTTAACTATTTATCATTTTATGGCAGTCAGGGGTGCCTGAGGAATGCTACACCTATGGAGGGGAGCAGATGAAGGTGGGGGTGCAAGGCGCCAGCTTTTGCTTTGTCCTCAGCCAGCCTCCTGTTCCCTCATCACTACCTAGATCAGTCTATACATTTAATGCAACCCCTATCAAAATACCATCAACTTTTTTCAAAGAAATGGAAAAATTATCCTAAAATTTGTATGGAACTAGACAAGACCCTGAATAGCCAGAGGAATGTTGAAAAAGAAAACCAAAAAACAATTCCAGCCTTCAAGCTATGTAATCATCAAGACAATAAAGTACTGGCACAAAAACAGATACATAAGTCAATGGAATAGAGAGAGAGCCAGAAATGGATCCTCAACTTTATGGTCACCTAATCTTTGACAAAGCAGGAAAGAATGTTCAATGGAAAAGAAGACAGCCTCTTCAACAAATGGTGTTGGGAAAATTGGACAACCACCAGCAGAAGAATAAAACTGGACCATTTCCTTAAACCACACACAAAAACAAACAGACTCAAAATGGATGAAAGACTTCATGTGAGACAGGATTACACCAAAATCCTTGGGGAGAACCCAGGCAGCAACCTCTTCGACCTCAGCTGCAACAACTTCTTCCTAGCAACATTGCCAAAGGCAGGGGAAGCAAGGGCAAGAATGAACTATTGGGATTTCATCGAGATAAAAAGTTTTAGCATAGCAAAGGAAACAGTCAACAAAACAGAAAGACAACTGACAGAATGGGAGAAGATATTTGCAAATGACATATCAGATAAAGAGCCAGTGTCCAAAATCTATAAAGAACTTATCAAACTCAAAACCCAAAGAACAAACAATCCAATCAAGAAGGGCAGAAGACATTAACAGACATTTCTGCAAAGAAGATATCCAAATGGCCAACAGATACCTGAAAAAGTGCTCAACATGACTCCAAGTCAAAAATCCAAGTCAAAACCACTGTGAGATACCACTTCACACCAGTCAGAATGGCTAAAATTACCAGTCAGGAAATAACAGGTGTTGGTGAGGATGTGGAGAAAGGGGAATCCTCCCACACTGTTGGTGGGAATGCAACCTGGTGCAGGCACTCTGGAAAACAGTATGGAAGTTCCTAAAAAAGTTGAAAATAGAGTTACCCTATGACCCAGCAATTGCATTACTGGGTATTTACCCTAAAGATGCAAATGTAGTGATCTGAAGGGGCATGTGCACCCGAATGTTTACAAAAGCAATGTCCACAATAGCCAAACTATGGAAAGAACCTAGCTGTCCATCGACAGATGAATGGATAAAGAAGAAGTGGTATATATATACACACAATGGAATATTATGCAGCCATCAAAAAACCAAAATCTTGCCATTTGCAATGATGTGGATGGAACTAGAGGGTATTATGCTAAACTAAATAAGTCAATCAGAGAAAGAAAAATATCATATGATCTCACTGATATGAGGAATTTGAGAAACAAGACAGAGGATCATAGGGGAAGGGAGGGGGAAATGAAATAAGACGAAACCAGAGAGGGAGACAAACCATGAGACTTTTCTTTTTTTTTTTTTAAGATTTTTCTAATTTATTTGACACAGAGAGAGATCACAAGTAAGCAGAGCAGCAGGCAGAGGGGGGAAGCAGGCTCCCCGCTAAATGGAGAGCACAATATGGGGCTCTATCCCAGGACACTGAGATCATGACATGAGCTGAAGGCAGAGGCTTAACCCACTGAGCCACCCAGGCACCCCCATAAGAGACTTTTAATCTCAGAAAACAAACTGACAGCTTCTGGAGGGGAAGGGAGTAGGAGGGATGGGGTACCTGAGTGATGGACACTGGGGAGGGTATGTGCTATGGTGAGTGCTATGAATTGTGTAAGACTGATGAATCACAGACCTGTACCCCTGAAACAATAATACAGTATATGTTAATTAAAAAAGAAAAGAAAAGAAAGATCTTTACATCTGAGGGGAAAAAAAATTATGCCTGGATGAAAGTTCCACTCAAAGTGCAATATAGACCAGTGGATTTTAACAGAGTATGAAAATTCACATACTGTTTCAGATCTGAAAATGCTCTTCCCTTTCCAATAATGTCTCTGTTTAAGGCATGCTCTTCTTCATATACTTCAATAAAAACAGATTCAGATTTTTTTGTTTCAGAAAAGATAATTATTTTAATAAAAATGCTACTTATGTTAACATATAGTGGATTGTTATTTTTTCATGAATTGATAAACTTTTTAAAATTCTCAATTTAAATTAATTAATTAATTTTTGAGAGAGAGCACACACGAAGGGGTGGGGGAGAAGACTCCCCACTGAGCAGATAGCCTGACACAGGGCTTGATCCCAGGACCCTGAGATTATGACCTGAGCCAAAGACAGATGCTTAACCGACGAGCCACCAGGTGCTCCTAAATTCTCAATTTTAATTTATAAAACAATATCAATAAGTATAACCCACATTAAAAGATCTTTGGAGTCTTCAATAATTTTAAGAATATAAAAGGAGTCCTCATATCAAATAATTTGAGAACTGCTCCTGTAGGACACTGACAAAGTGCTGTCTCTCAGCTGTCATGATAAATGAGATTTCAAAAGGTCATTCTACCATAATGGTCATTCCCTTATAATGGCAGCTTCAGGGTGATGGGGAATATGGTAAAACCAATGGATTTCACCAGTGCTTATACATTTTTTCTATAAAATGAACTCTCCGTTGAGAAGCAAGACTGTGTAGAATAAAATGACAGTCAATATGGCAATCCCGCAGCCAATGGATGATGGCTTTGGAATCCCACCATCTGGAGGACTTTTACAACTTAACTTTTTGCAATATCTTGTCCATTTTTTTCATATATTATAAACCTGATACTTTTATTGCTAAGATCACTTTATTTTTCTTCATCTGTGTATAACCTCTACTTTGATTCACTTTTCTAGGCATTTCTTAAGAGTATAATAAAAGAAAAATGAGTCTTCATCATATTGCAGTGGCAATATAAAAAGTTATATTGATCAGAATAGACTGGAGTAGTCATTTGGTCTTCAATGAATTCGGCGAAATTTACAGGAAAAGAAAAAAGAAGATGGTGTTATGGGTGGAACTATGTCTCTCAAAGAAGATATGTTGAAGTCTTAACATCCTGTACCTCAGAATTTGATCATATTTGTAAATAAGGTCTTTGCAGAGGCAATCAAGTTAAAATGAGGTTATTAGGGTGGCTCCTAATCCAATATCCTTACAAAAAGGGGAAATTTGGACACAGAACCAGGCCATATAGAAGGAAGATGACATGAAGACACATGGAGAAGGTTAGGTGAAGACAACTGGAGTATAGTCTAAGGAATGCCTGAGGTCACAAAGATAGGGGGAGACCTGGAACAGCTTTTTCTTAGAACACTCAGAAGGAACCAATTATGTGGACACCCGACGAACAACTTCCAGAACTATGAGACAATAACTTTGGTTTTTTAAGCCACAAATTGGTACTTTGTTACGGTTATGGTAGCCCTAGAAAACTAATGCAGATGCCAAAATATTTACAGGAGCAACTGCCTTAATCAACTTTTATCCCAGAAACCAAGCACGGAGTAAGTATTGAATACTCAGTACATCAGGCCCACTGAATATTGAATGAAGATCCAAAGACATCTGTCAGTCATCTTGTTTCATATTCCCTATTCTAGGTATAATACATTAGACATTGAATGCTGGCTGAATAAAATAAATACCTATAATTGGAAAAAAAGCAAGTATAAAATATGAATCTCAAATATATTTTACCATATTGTTATTTAATGCTATTTTACAATTTTTATTTTCTTTAAATATGGGAAATATAACAACTACTTTTCTGGGAGCAGTTCTTTCTTCCCTTCCTTCCACCCTTCTTCCCTCGGCCCCTCCCTTCCTTCCTCCATTCCCTCCCCCTCTTTCTTTCTTTTCTTTCTCTCTCTCATCTTTCTTACTCTCTCTTTTCTTTCTCTCCCTCCTTTCTTCTTTCTTTCTTTCTTTCTTTTCCTTCCTTCCTTCTTCCCTTTTTCGTTTTCAACTACCCCAAGTTTGAGTTATTACAATATCACCAAAATAACAGTGAGGTATTTTTAAAATAAAAAGATTACCAAAAATTCTATCCAAGTAGTAGATATTTTGGGGGATGATCAGGGTCTTAGAAATGAAAATGTGGTAAAAATAAAAGTCAGGATAAGCACAGGTATTGAGATCCAAATACCTAGTCCTAGTTCTGCTTTATAGAAATAAGTTATTAAATAACCCCTCTGAGCCTCAGTTTTATCATCTGTAAAATTGCAGCTGTCTAACATAGAACTGTACTGATAATGAAAGCAAAAATAGAATTATCTTCTGTTAATTTTACAAATAAGAATACTGGATCATGTAGTTTCAATAACTTGCACAAAGTCACTAACTAGTTAACTATATGAAACCCTTTGACTTCACTTCTCACTGGTATATTTTCACTTCTCTGGTATATTTTAGATTTCAGGTGATTATGTACCAAAACTGGTAACCAGGGGTGACCCAACCTGCATAGCCTGTCTAGCTGCCTGGTCCAGTTCAAATTCTTCATCTGTTAATGCCTTCTAACACTCACAGGGCTCCAAAGGGCATTGGACTAAGGCCTCAATTTTCTAGAACTCATCTCTGTTTAGCAAAATCTTTGGATACAAGGCAATGGTTTGTGGAATTGTAGATCACAATCACCCAAACTTGGTTTTTCACATTTGCCTCACCTAAAAAGGGTATTTGCATTTCTGGAAAAATATAAAAAAATGTTATAATAGATAGCTTGTAATAGATAAAAGGAGATATAGGACTCCAAGTTTGAACACATGACTTAGGGATGCAGAGTACTGGAGAAAAGTAAAAGATCAGAGGTGAAGTAAAAGAATCACAGTTTGGGCTGTAATTGATTTCATTACATTTGGTCATATCTGGCCTTTGAAGGCTAACTGTGTCATCAGACCATGCCCTTTAGTGGCACATGAGTCTCAAGACAGAAAAGGGATCTTGACTCTGGGGAAGATCTGGGGAAGGATGGAGAGTTTGGTTCATTGACTATCTTTGTGTCAAAGAGAGTTCATTGATTGTTGAACACTTAGAAGTAGTGGGATGTTCACTAACACAATAAATGCACCAGTAGGAAATGAGGAGAGGGGCCTCCTAAGGAAGCCTAATCATAGAGAGTAGGGGGAAGGCCAAGAGCACCTTCAGAATGGTTCAAAGTCAGGATAAAGTGACAGGTGAAAAGGGTCAGTTCTGGCCACTCAAGGAGGCTTCCAACAGGATCACTTCAAGAAACAATGGCTACCCAGGGAGATTGAGAAAAACAGATCAATATGATCATCAACAAGAAGCAAAGCAATGATGTAGAGATAAGCCTGAAAGCTGGGAAAAAGTACTTACAGGCCACAGGGTTGTGCTTTAATAATTTAAATAGAAAAAATTATATTTTTAACTTTTTGAGGAACTTCAATACTGTTTTCCAGAGTGGTTGCAGCAGTTTGCATTCTCATCAACAGCGTAAGAGAGTTGCCCTATATCTGCATCCTTCCCAAAATCTGTTGTTTCCTGTGTTGTTAATTTTAGCCATTCTGACAGGTGTGAGATGGTATCTCATCATAGTCATTACTGATAAGGAGAGGAGAAGGGAGATGAGGGAAATTGGAAGGGGAGGTGAACCATGAGAGACTACCGACTCTGAAAAACAACCTGAGGGTTTTGAGGGGGGGGGTTGGGGGAGCCAGGTGGTGGGTATTAAGGAGGGCACGTATTGTATGGAGCACTGGGTGTGTTGCAAAAACAATGAATTCTGTTACACTGAAAAGAAATTAAAAAAAAGAAAGAAAGAAATTGGTGTGATATATCCTCATGATTTTTGTTTTAAATTCTGGTTTAGGCATATTACTTATATCTGTTTTGATAAGACCTCTGGCCATGACCTCTTTATGTTCTTTCTTTTAGGGTGAATTCCTCCATCTTGGTATTTTGTCTAGGTCATTGTTGTGTATGTGTGTGTGTGTGTGTGTGTGTGTGCGCGCACGCGCGCACATTGGAAAAGCTTATTATATTTCCTGTTCCTGATAATGGCTATATTAAGAAGGGGTTCTATACTGTCCAGAGCCTGGTGCTTCAGAAAGTTTTGCATTCTGCTGTTGTGTTTTGGCTGTCCTTTCTCTCAGGTCAGTCCATTGCAGTTTTTCCTCGCCTGGAGAGGGGAGTGTTTGGACCTTGTCTGGTGTGGCATGTTAATTAGGTATGCTTTGGATTGCTTCTTAAAATAAGCCTGATCCTACTTCCACTAGAGCTGAGGCTTTGCAGCACTCTATGATCAGTGCATGCAGAGGGTCTGTGCTGGAATTCTGGGGGAGGGGACGGCTGAGCTGGTTCTTAGCCGACTTGCCCTAGTCAAGATGCAGCGGCAGGGTACAGTGGGGTGGGGCTTGGTGTAAGTGGCTCCAGTCTCCACTGGGGGGTGCTGTTTCCGAAGTCTGTTTCTGCTGATGGGGGAGGGGGATAATGGTATCACCCCATGCTCTCAACCCTGGAGAGGGGGGTTTGGATGCCACTGTTCAGGAAACCTTCACAGAAAAGCAAAGAATCTCCCCTCTTATGGTCCAGTTCTGTCAGAACCATGCTTCCACCCTATATGTGTCAATGCTGTCTGCCTGCCTGGCAAGCACAGTACTCTTGTGTTTTATCTCAGATGAAATGGCTGGGTTTCAAAAACTCCAAGTTTTAGGGACGCAGTTTGGCCGGACCCATGCTGATCCTCTGGGGGAAGAGTCTCGCTGCACTGTGGCTTGTGCCATTTTGTCCCAGAAAGGTAGTCATAGACTGTATAGAAGCTGAGATTTTATGGTAAATCACAGCCAAAAGCTGGCTTCCAGGTTAGCTGCCTTCAGCAGGTGTCTCTGCTGCTATGCTAATTAACAGGTCTGCTCAATGGTGCCCACTGTCTCTTTTGTCCCCTGAGAGGCAGTGCCACCTCTCCCAAAAGCACTCCAAGAAAATAGTTCCAAGAAAGGGAACTCTTTCTCTCGCTGTGATCCACGGAATCCTCAGATCATGCAGTTTGGTCCCAGGCAAGAGCAGGAGCACCAGGTACCAGGCATGACCCTGGCAATGGCATGGACTTCTAAAAATTCAGTCTTTGAGCTCTACTGCTTGTTAAAACTTGTGATAAACAGCTCCCCTCCTTTTCCCAGCCAATGGTTTTGGGGAAGAGCTTTTCTTGTGCAATCCCCTGCATACAGCTTTCTCTCTCTCTCCCTCTCCCTCTCTCCTCTCTTTGTGATCAGGGCTTCCTCCCCTCTGCAATACCCACAATTCTTTTCTCTCCCAGATCAACTCTCCACAGCTCCTACCTTCCACAATGTGGCCATTTTTCAACCTGTAGATGTGCAGTTTGTTTTCCCAGTCTTTAGATCGATTTCTTGGGTGCTCAGAATGATTCGATATTTATCTAGCTATGTTCAAGGGATGAGGCAAACATAGCGCCCCACTATTATTCCACTACCTTAACTCCCCTCCTGGTTTTACCATTTATATATGCATCTCTAAATAATATAGTTCTGTTTGCCTTTACTTGACCTTTATATGAACAGAATAATTTATTACATATCATTTTGTTCAATATTTGGAATTCATTCATGCTATTCCATATGACTATAGTTTGTTCACTTTCATTGATTATATTCACTTCACAGTATGTATATATCAAATTTTATCTTACTATTTCTTTTTCACATGATCATTTGAGTTATTTCCTGATTTTGGTTATTACAAACAATGCTGCCACAAACATTCCTGTATATTTATTTTGGTGCAGTGAGTATGAGTTTTTCTAGGATAAATACCTAGTATGTAATTCTGGGCTGAAGTAACTTTACCACATAATGGGTAGCTAAAACTTTTCCCAAAATGAGAGTCCTCATTTTTTTACATTATTGCCAATGCTTTATTTTATTGAGCTTCTTAATTTTTGCCATTCTGATATGGCTTTAATGGTTCTTTTCATTGTGGTTTTAGTTGGTATGGTTACTATTAAGGATGAGGTAGTTAGAGATTTGGATTTCCTCTTCTGTCAAGTTCCTGTTCTTTTCTTTTGTTCATTTTCCTGTCAAAATAATTTTTTCTTTTTATATGTAGGACATTAGAATTTTGCTATTCATGCATGTGGCAAATATTTTTCCTACTTTTGTGGCTTGTCTTTTCATTCTTATGAGATTTTTAATAAAATTCATAATTTTAATATAACTTTATATAAAGTACATATATATACAATTATATTTATCAGTTGTTTTGTAGTTAGTGATTTTCATATCTTGTTTTAAACATCCTTCTTTATAATCAATACATTGTCCTATATGATTTTATAAAAGATTTATGGTTTACCCTTTCATATTTAGTACTTTAGTCTAATGGGAATTGTCTTTAGCATATGGTGGGTTGTCGCTCTCGGCCCGCAAGAATGACTCGGAGACTCACGTAGCGGCGAACCTTCTTCTTTAATCGCTTTTTTCTTCTCTCCCTCTACCCTCGGCGCATGCGTTTTTATACAGGCAGTGTTACCCAATCACAATGCAGTGCTCATGCACCTCCCGCGAGAGTGGACCTAAATGAACAGCCAATCATATTCAGTCCCTTACAGCTCTTAGAGTAGGCCTCCTGTACTGGCTCCCGACATCTCCCCCTTTTTTATTTATTTATAATGGCTGAGATCGTGCCTGTCTTAGGTTGCCAATTCTCAGCACACATGCTTACCCGTCATCGGGTACTCTCCCTGGTCGAAGAGCCCCTGTCTTAGGTTGCTATGGTGTGGGATCAGTCTTACCCGTCTTTGACTACCGATCTAGCATGCTTAGCCATATCTGGGGGGAGGTACCAGCTTCAAGAGCCACCATGGCTTGAACCATGAGGTGTTATTGTCATTGATTGCGACGGACACGGCCACACACCCAACGTAACATTAGTATGTTAGCTGTGATTAAGAGAACAGCCATGGCACCAAGTCCGGCCCACTGTTTGAGGAACAAAACAGATTGCTGTAACATTTTTTTTCCACTCACTAACAGGTGCAATAGTTACTTTGGTAGAATATATGGATATAATTTGAGCTCGTAATTGCCTAGTTAAATTTTGAAATTGACGGTTCCAGGTACCATTAAGCATATTTCCTAACTGTCTAGAGAGGTTAGCTGCTAAGGATAAGTTGTTATGAGCTATAGGGGTGATACAAAGTCCGGCCATATTATGTATGCATCCTATTGACACAATTGACTCTAGGATATCAAGTTGTTCCTGTACAAGATCAACCCTTTGATTCACAATAAGGATCCCAGCATGCAAATGTCCGTTAATTTGTTCTTGCATAGCCAATGCTTCAGCGACCATTCCTGTGACGTTGTTGAGCGCAGCTGCTGTCTGTACCGAGGTTGTCAACGCTACTGCGGCAGCAGTAGCAGCGGCGGTGGATGCTGCGATAGCTGCAATAATGGCTGCTGTTATTCCAAAGTCTCGTTTATGTTGAAGCAGCACCGGCAGGTTGTCAGGGTTCACCTGTACTGGTATCGGGATATACGTCGGTATCTTGGCTATTACTGCCGAGTCTCCCACCGTGGCGTTCCAACATTCTGATAGCAGACAATTCTGGGACTCACAAGAGAGACTAGATGACTTGTTAATAGTAGAAGCATTAAAAACTATGAAGAGAAAGGGAGCTCTAACACAGATGGGCATTGGTGAGTAACTTATGTGCTTAGCTGAGGTGCAATTGCAAGTAACACTTGTTTCAAATCGAGAGCCTACGTGATAGTTGTATGTACAGTTACACCATGTAGACCCATTAATAAAGTGAAGGCTTTCCAAGCCTGTACATGCCTGTGCAGCATTGCAGAGCAGCCACCTATCTAGAAGGTGAGCTGACGCGCCTTGCGCCGGGTCTTGGTAGGTATAATTATAGCCAAAAAAGGTGGAGTTAGAGTAAGTGGGAATTTTAGGACTGAATGAGAATCCTGTTCCCACCCAAACTCCTGAGAGGCTACTATGGCAGCCACTCGTGTGGTGCAGCTCGCACAATAGCAGGCCTTGGTGCAGCAAGGTTTATATGGAGGAGGCCCCTCGTAAGGTGGCGCTGTTGGGGCTGGGCGTGTGGGCACAGGATCTAAGTTATCTACCACTTCCGTCTTTGTTTGTAACTGCACCATAGCTCCTTCTTCCGCTTTTAATTTCAGCTGCGCCATAACTTCCCCCTGCATTTTGAGCTGCGCCATAGCCTTTTTTAGCTTTTCCTCCTTTTTTGCAAGCTCCTTTTGCATCTTGCTCACCTTTTGGCTTTTGGGCGATTTCCCTCCTCTGCTCCTTTCCAAAAACCAGGGAGCCGTTTGTCCCACTTCTCTCAAAAACAAACGAGCTGTTTTATTTTTTAAAGGAGTACCAATTGCTTTAAGGATATCAGAAAGCGGCCCCAGCATTTTATATGTGGCCATCTCGTTTCCCATACCGGAAAGCTTTACTCTCGTCCTTATCCTAGGAACTTTGCAGCCATCTCGTTTCCCATCCCGGAAAGCTTTCTACGCTCGTCCTCGACTTGAGGAACTTTCCCTGTCACTAGACAGAAATAGGTGCACTCTTTACCTGATCGTCGCCGACTCCATGCGTCTCTCACGATGAGATTCCCGGGTTTCGGCACCACTTGTCGCTCTCGGCCCGCAAGAACGACTCGGAGACTCACGTAGCGGCGAACCTTCTTCTTTAATCGCTTTTTTCTTCTCTCCCTCTACCCTCGGCGCATGCGTTTTTATACAGGCAGTGTTACCCAATCACAATGCAGTGCTCATGCACCTCCCGCGAGAGTGGACCTAAATGAACAGCCAATCATATTCAGTCCCTTACAGCTCTTAGAGTAGGCCTCCTGTACTGGCTCCCGACAGTGGGTGAGGATAAAATTTCATTAATTTTATACATGAAGAGCTAATCATCCATCTGTATTGACTGAAAAGTCTACCCTGAACAAATTGACATGTCTGGTCATCTCGGTATTTGGGGCCCATTTCTGAGTTTTCTTTCCTTTTCCATTGCTGAATTTGTCTGTCTCTGTGTTAGTAATAGAAAACCTTAATTAAATCGTTTTATAATAAATCTTGATATCTAGTAGAACATGATCATCTATCTTGTTGTTATTCTTAGCCTCAAGAGTAGGTTGGCATTTTTTGGACCATTTTACTTCTTGATAAATTTTAGAATCAACTTTTTAAATTTATAAGAAGGTACCTTGTCTAGAATACTATTCTAGATTTTTGACGGACATTATTCTGAATATATACATCAATTTGGAGCAATTGACATCTTTAAAATACCCAGTCTGGGGATGCGTGGGTGGCTCAGTTGGTTAAGCCGTTGCCTTCAGCTCAGGTCATGGTCCTAGGGTCCTGGGATCGAGTCCCACATTGGCTCCTTGCTCGGTGGAGAACCTGCTTCTCTCACTGCCTCTGCTGTCTCTCTGCCTGCTTGTGTGTACTCTCTCTCTCTCTCTGGCAAATAAATAAAATATTTTTAAAAAACCCAGTCTACTAGTTCATACACATAGTATATTAGTTCCATTTAATTAGCTCCTCTATAACATTTCTCTATAAGCTGCTGTTATATATTTATGTTTATTAAGTAGATCCAAAGAGTACCTTCCTGATCTTTTAATTTTGCTTCTAGAATGGTTCATATCTATCCCCCTCTCCATATACTGGTATACAATATGCATTTGGATCAACTTCATGTACTACATATTTATATTTATACTTACATTTTTCAAAATTTTATTTAAGTTCAAGTTAGTTCACCTATAGTGTATTATTAGTTTTAGTGGTAGAATTTAGTGATCCATTATTTGCATAAAAAAGCCAGTGCTGGGGGTGGGGACAAGATGGCGGGGGAGTAGGAGGAAGCGCCTTTTCAGCCAGTACCCCAAAGTGAGCTGATTACCTACCAAAGAACTCCAATCACCCATGAAATCAGCCTGAGATCAGAATTATACACATCTGGATCTCTACAGGGGCAGAAGACGCCAGTGGGCAGGTAAAGCAGAGTGGGAACAGCGGACTGATATCGGAAGATAAACAAAAGAGGGAGGGAGAAGAATCAATGAAACAAGATGGGATTGGGAGGGAGACAAACCATAAGTGACTCAATCTCACAAAACAAACTGAGGGTTGCTGAGGGGAGGGGGGTTGGGAGAAGGGGGGTGGGGTTATGAACTTTGGGGAGGGTGTGCTTTGGTGAGTGCTGTGAAGTGTGTAAACCTGGCGATTCACAGACCTGTACCCCTGGGGATAAAAATATATGTTTATAAAAAATTAAAAATTAAAAAAAAAAAAAGAAAGGGGGAGGGAGCCACCAGAGGCGACCGGTTGGAAAGTAATACCCCAATAGGAGCGAGAGTGCCCTGCATCTGGGGACCAGCATTAACTTGGAGACTGGTTGAAAGCACTCCAAAAGAGCAAAGGATCGCGGGGGGAAATTGTGGGAATCGGGGCGGCTAGGGACAGGGGCTTAAGTCCCCGGTCCCAGGACAGCCTCCCTGGCGCCAAGGCAGAGAGAGTGCGGCAGATAAACCAGCTCTTGGTCCCTATGCCACCAGCGCGCCCGAGAATGTGTGGGTTCTGGCTCCTGTGAGGGGATGGGAGCCACACCAGTGGGCAGAACGCGCGAGCCCTACCACAAAGCTTGAGATACTCGTGCATGTCCTTCATGCTCGCCTGAGTTACAAAGGCCCAGCTGGAGCTCTTTGACCCACGCCATTGTTTCAAAGCCTAAGCCACACCCAAACTCTCCCCTGACAGAGGTACCCAAAAGCCCAGCCTGGTGCTTAGGGACTTGCGCCTGTTCTCAGTGCCTGAGACGTGCGTGCGACCCATAGCCGCGAGGTACGCACAAGCCCAGCACTCCCAGCCCGGGCCAGTGGCAAAATCTCAGTGTGTGATCGCTGCTTGGAACCTCTCTGGCGGTCGGGAGGTCCCAGACAGCCGCCAGTGCCTTGGCTTTGGGTATAAGCAAAAGATCCTGCGCCACAGGGTCTGCAACTTGGAACCTGCTCTGCCAGCAGCCAAGGGGGAACTTATTTAGGCTCTGCACCCAGACTGAGGCTTCTCTCTGAGAGGGAGATCAGGGTGTGGTTTGTTTTCCTCTAAAACTACAAAGGCGGTCAAGGTGAGAGAAAAAAAAAGTGAACAAGCATAAAAACCGCCAGAGAACAAAAGCCTGAAAAAAACCCAGTTTCCTCAGAGCCCACCCCCTTGAGGGGGACAGGAGGACTTAACTCAGGAAACAGCATTGACTGACTACCCACGTGGCAGGCCCCTCCCCCAGAAAAC
Source organism: Mustela putorius furo (assembly GCF_011764305.1). Lineage (NCBI taxonomy): Eukaryota > Metazoa > Chordata > Mammalia > Carnivora > Mustelidae > Mustela > Mustela putorius. Next base: position 7,182,651 of record NW_025422368.1, on the reverse strand, counting down.
AAACCAAGAAAGAAAAGAAAAAAAAAAAGGACTACAAGAGAACAACCACTACTTCATAGGAAAACTTGTATGTTCACTGGTAACCATTATTACGGTTCTTTTTTTTTTTTTTTTTTTTTTACACATAGGTAACCTATTTACCATCACAGTGAGCTGTACAGTACATCAAATTCCATAATACCTTTCTAACCTGAACATTTGATACATACACCTATGTTTTTCTTTTGCATTTTTATTTTTTGAATTCCTTTTTTAAAATTTTAGTTTAGTCTAGTTTATTCATTTTTATTTTTATCCTCTAATATTTATATAGAGTTAAACTTCAAAGTAATCCCCTTTCCCCAATCAATACTACCCCTATAGGTAAACCAATTTTAATCCCCTTTATCTTAGGAAAGTTGAGTCCTTAACAAAGATATCAATATACATCCAGGAAGAATCAAAACAACCTTTCTCACACACACTGAGAATTTATAGGAACTCTCCCATCTTCTTCCACCAGTGTTTCTGTGTTTTTTGTGTTTGTCCTGATAGCATATAAATTTTACACGTGGGGTTCTTTTTGATGAGGTTCTTCCTTTTTTTGCATATATATATATTTTTTCTCTTGTCATATACTTGTATCACTCTTTTTATCTCTTTTTGTTTGTCTACTTCATAAATCTTACCTTGGGGCCCATCTGGGCTGAACCTTCTTTTTCATCTTCCCTTTCTTTCCTATTTCTCTCTCTCTCTCTCTTTTTTTTCTTTCTTCTTTTACTTTTTTTTCTTTTTCTTTTTCTTTTCTTTTGTCTCTCGTTTGGGTGGGGAACCCTGATTGCTCAGAAGTATTCCAGGGTGCACCTTGACTGCACCACAGTTGATACATCCAGCTACATGTGTTCAGTTATCTCCCACCAAAATGACTAGGAGGAGGAATGTCCAACAGAAGAAAAATACAGAGGATGGACCTTCTGCAACAGAGCTAACGGATATCAACATAGACAATATGTCGGAAAGAGAATTCAGGATAACAATTATCCAGGCAATAGCTAGGTTGGAGAAAGCCATGGATGACCAAATGGAATTGATTAGGGCTGAACTGAAAGCGATCAGACAGGATGTTCACAATGTTAGGGCGGAGCTTAAAGCTACTAGGGAGGAGGCTCATAATGCTCTCAATGAGTTCCAATCTAATCTAAACTCTCTCAAATCTAGGGTAACTGAGACAGAAGATAGAATTAGTGATTTGGAAGACAAACAGATAGAGAGAAAGGATCAGGAGGAAGCCTGGAACAAACAGCTTAGAAACCAGAAAACAGAACCAGGGAAATAAATGATGCCATGAAGCGTTCCAACGTCAGAATTATTGGAATCCCTGAAGGGGAGGAGAAAGAAAGAAGTCTAGAAGATATAGTGGAACAAGTCCTTCATGAAAATTTTCCCAATCTCGCGAATGGAACCAGCGTTCATGTACTAGAGGCTGAACGGTCTCCACCCAAGATTATTCATTCCAAAAAAAATCACAAAACCTGATAATCAAATTGAGGAATTATAACTGTAGGTATAATCCCTTGAAAGCCACCAGGGCAAAGAGGCTCCTTACTTATAGAGGGAAGCCCATCAGAATAACGTTAGACCTGTCCACAGAGACCTGGCAAGCCAGAAGAGGCTGGCAAGATATATTCAGGGCACTAAATGATGAGAACATGCAGCCAAGAATACTTTATCCAGCAAGACTGACATTCAAAATGGATGGAGAGTGAAGAGTTATTAAGACCGGCAAGGCTTAAAAGACTATGCAACCACCAAGCCGACACTGCAGGAAATATTAAGGGGGGTTCTATAAAAGAGGAAAAATCCCAAAAATAGCATTGAACAGAAATATAGAGACAGTCTACAGAAAGAAAGACTTCAAAGTTAACTCAATGTCAATAAAAACGTATCTATCAATAATCACTCTCAATGTGAATTGCCTAAATGCACCCATAAAACGGCACAGGGTTGCAGATTGGATAAAATGACAGGACCCATCCATATGTTGTCTACAAGAGACCCATTTTGAACCTAAAGATACACCCAGACTGAAAGTGAAGGGATGGAGAAGCATCTTTCATGCCAATGGGCCTCAAAAGAAGGCTGGGGTAGCGATTCTCATATCAGATAAATTAGACTTCAAACTAAAGACTGTAGTCAGAGATACAGAAGAACACTACATAATCCTTAAAGGGACTATCCACCAAGATGATCTAACAATTGTAAATATCTATGCTCCCCATATGGGAGCAGCCAATTACTTAAGAAAACTGTTAATCAAGATAAAGAGTCATATTGATATGAATACATTAATTGTAGGAGATCTTAACACGCCTCTCTCAGAAATAGATCATCGAAGCATAAAATCAATAAAGAAACAAGAGCATTGAATGACACATTGAATGACACATTGGAGATATATACAGAACATTCCACCCTAAAACAACAGAATACTCATTCTTCTCAGGTGCACACAGAACCTTCTCCAGAATAGACCACATACTGGGTCACAAATCAGGACTCAACCGATACCAGAAGACTGAGATTATTCCCTGCACATTCTCAGATCACAATGCTTTGAAACTGGAGCTCAATCACAAGGAAAAGTTCCGAAGGAACTCAAACACCTGGAAGCTAAAGACCACCTTGCTTAAGAATGCTTTGATCAACCAGGAGATCAAAGAAGAACTGAAACAATTCATGGAAACCAATGAGAATGAAGACACTTTGGCCCAAAACCTATGGGATACAGCAAAGGCTGTCCTAAGGGGGAAATACATAGCCATCCAAGCCTCCCTCAAAATAATTGAAAAATCCAGAATACACCAGCTGTCTCTACACCTTAAAGAACTGGAGAATCAACAACAAATCAAACCAACTCTACACATAAGAAGGGAAATAATCAAGATTAGAGCTGAGATCAATGAGGTAGAAACCAGAGATACAGTAGAACATATCAATGAAACTAGAAGCTGGTTTTTTGAAATAATCAATAAGATCTATAAACCATTGGCCACACTAATCCAAAAGAAAAGAGAGAAAGCCCAAATTCATAAAATTATGAATGAAAAGGGAGAGATCATAACGAACACCAAGGAAGTAGAAACAATCATCAGAAGTTATTATCAACAGTTATATGCCATTAAGCTTAGCAACCTAGATGAAATGGATGCATTCCTGGAAAGATAGAAACTACCAAAATTGAAACAGGAAGAAATCAACAACCTGAATCGACCGATATCTAATAACGAGATGAAGCAGTGATCAAAAACCTCCCAAAAGGGGCTTTGCTGCGGTAGACAATGAAGGAGTCCCCTGTGGACCTGGACGTAAGCAGTGTGCCAGAACTTCTGTTAGACTCCTGGACTTTCACAAAGGCTCTGCAGGGATTGTCTAAAATAGTGTTCTTGATCGGCTTCCAGACCACAGTCAAGAGGGACTGGAACTGCTTTATGGACCAGCAGAAGGGCCATAGTCAAGACTTAGAAGCTATATGTTCTGGAGGAGTCAAGATGGCGAAGAAGTAGCAGGCTGAGACTACTTCAGCTAGCCGAAGATCAGCTAGATAGCTTATCTAAAGATTGCAAACACCTGCAAACCCATTAGCAGATTGAAGAGAAGAAGAACAGCAATTCTAGAAACAGAAAAACAACCACTTTCTGAAAGGTAGGACTGGCGGAGAAGTGAATCCAAAGCGACGTGAGGATAGACCTCTGGGGGAGGGGCCAGCTCCAGGCAAGCAGCGGAGCAACGGAGCACAAAATCAGGATTTTAAAAGTCTTTTCCGCTGAGGGACATCGCTCCAGAGGCTAAACCAGGGTGAAGCCCATGCGGGGTCAGCGTGGCCTCAGGTTCCACAGGGTCACAGAAGGATTGGGGGTGTCTGAGTGTCACAGAGCTCGTGGGTATTGGAACGGGAAAGCTGGCTACAGAGACAGAGCCGACAGTAAGCTCACAGTTCGGTGTTACCTTGAACCGGCCACAGCCTCGGTGAGCTCGGAGCACAGCCGGAGGTCAGGCAGACGGGAGTAACTGGGCCCTGTTCTCTGAGGGCGCACTGAGGAGTGGGGTCCCGGGCTCTCGGCTCCTCCGGGCCGGAGATCAGGAGGCCACCATTTGTATTCCTGTCCTTCGGAACTCTACGGAAAGCGCTCAGGGAACAAAAGCTCCTGAAAGCAAACCCGAGGGGATTACTCAGCCCAGCCTCGGGCAAGGGCGGTGCAATTCCGCCTGGGAGAAAGACACTTGAGAATCACTGCAACAGGGCCCTCCCCCAGAAGATCAACAAGAAATCCAGCCAAAATCAAGTTCACCTACCAAGGAGTGCAGTTTCAATACCAAGGAGAGCAGCAGAATTCTAGAGGAGGAGAAAGCAAAGCACCGAACTCATGGATTTCTCCCTGTGATTTTTTTAGTCTTGCAGTAAATTTAATTTTTTTCTTTTTCATTTTTTTTCTCTTCTTCTACTAAAATTTTTTTTAACTTTTACCCTTTTCTTTTTTAACGTTTCTTAACTAGTTTATCTAATATATATATTTCTTTTTTATACTTTTCTTTATTCATTTTCTTTTTAAAATTCTTTTCTTTTTTTTCTTTTTCTTTATTTTGGAACCTCTTATCCCCTTTCTCCCCCCTCACGATTTGGGATCTCTTCTGATTTGGTTAAAGCATATTTTCCTGGGGGTTTTGCAACACTTTTAGTATTTTATTGCTCCTTCATATACTCTTATCAGGACAAAATGACAAGACGGAAAAATTCAACAAAAAATAAGAACAAGAGGCAGTACCGAAGGCTAGGGACCTAATCAATACAGACATTGGTAATATGTCAGATCTAGAGTTCAGAATGACAATTCTCAAGGTTCTAGCCGGGCTCGAAAAAGGCATGGAAGATATTAGAGAAACCCTCTCGAGAGATATAAAAGCCCTTTCTGGAGAAATAAAAGAACAAAATCTAACCAAGTTGAAATCAAAAAAGCTATTAATGAGGTACAATAAAAAATTGAGGCTCTCACTGCTAGGATAAATGAGGCAGAAGAAAGAATTAGTGATATAGAAGACCAAATGACAGAGAATAAAGAAGCTGAGCAAAAGAGGGACAAACAGCTACTGGACCATGAGGGGAGAATTCGAGAGATAAGTGACACCATAAGACGGAACAACATTAGAATAATTGGGATTCCAGAATAAGAAGAAAGAGAGAGGGGAGCAGAAGGTATACTGGAGATAATTATTGGGGAGAATTTCCCCAATATGGCAAAGGGAATGAGCATCAAAATTCAGGAGGTTCAGAGAACGCCCCTCAAAATCAATATGAATAGGCCCACACCCCATCACCTAATAGTAAAATTTACAAGTCTCAGTGACAAAGAGAAAATCCTGAAAGCAGCCTGGGAAAAGAAGTCTGTAACATACAATGGTAAAAATATTAGATTGGCAGCTGACTTATCCACAGAGACCTGGCAGGCCAGAAAGAGCTGGCATGATATATTCAGAGCACTAAACGAGAAAAACATGCAGCCAAGAATACTATACCCAGCTAGGCTATCATTGAAAATAGAAGGAGAGATTAAAAGCTTCCAGGACAAACAAAAAAAGAAAGAATTTGCAAACACCAAACCAGCTCTACAGGAAATATTGAAAGGGGTCCTCTAAGCAAAGAGAGAGCCTACAAGTGGTAGATCAGAAAGGAACAGAAACCATATACAGTAATAGTCACCTTACAGGCAATACAATGGCACTAAATTCATATCTCTCAATAGTTACCCTGAATGTTAATGGGCTAAAATGCCCCTGTCAAAAGACACAGGGTATCAGAATGGATAAAAAAACAAAACCCATCTATATGTTGCCTACAAGAAACTCATTTTAACCCCAAGGACACCTCCAGATTTAAAGTGAGGGAGTGGAAAAGAATTTACCATGCTAATGGACATCAGAAGAAAGCAGGAATGGCAATCCTTATATCAGATCAATTAGATTTTAAGCCAAAGACTATAATAAGAGATGAGGAAGGACACTATATCATACCCAAAGGGTCTGTCAAACAAGAAGATCTAACAATTTTAAATATCTATGCCCCCAACGTGGGAGCAGCCAACTATATAAACCAATTAATAACAAAAATCAAAGAAACACATCAACAATAATACAATAATAGTAGGGGACTTTAACACTCCCCTCACTGAAATGGACACATCATCCAAGCAAAAGATCAGCAAGGAAATAAAGGCCTTAAACGACACACTGGACCAGATGGACATCACAGATGTATTCAGAACATTTCATCCCAAAGCACAGAATACAAATTCTTCTCTAGCGCACATGGAACTTTCTCCAGAATAGATCACATCCTCGGTCCTAAATCAGGACGCAACCGGTATCAAAAGATTGGGATCATTCCCTGCATATTTTCCGACCACAATGCTCTAAAGCTAGAACTCAACCACAAGAGGAAGTTTGGAAAGAACCCAAATACATGGAGACTGAACAGCATCCGTCTAAAGAATGAATGGGTCAACCAGGAAATTAAGGAAGAATTGAAAAAAATCATGGAAACAAATGATAATGAAAATACAATGGTACAAATTCTGTGGGACACAACAAAGGCAGTCCTGAGAGGAAAATATATAGCGGTACAAGCCTTTCTCAAGAAACAAGAAAGGTCTTAGTTACACAACCTAACCCTACACCTAAAGGAGCTAGAGAAAGAACAAGAAAGAAACCCTAAGCCCAGCAGGAGAAGAGAAATCATAAAGATCAGAGCAGAAATCAATGAAATAGAAAGCAAAAAGACAATAGAGGAAATCAACGAAACTAGGAGCTGGTTCTTTGAAAGAATTAATAAAATTGATAAACCCCTGGCCAGACTTATCAAAAAGAAAAGAAGAAGGACCGAAATAAATAAAATCATGAATGAAAGAGGAGAGATCATAACTAACACTAAAGAAATACAAACTATTATAAGAACATACTATGAGCAACTCTACTCCAACAAATTTGACAATCTGGTAAAATGGATGCATTCCTAGAAACATATAAACTACCAAAACTGAACCAGGAAGAAGTAGAAAGCCTGAACAGACCCATAACCAGTAAGGAGATTGAAACAGTCATTAAAAATCTCCAAACTAACAAAAGCCCAGGGCCAGATGGCTTCCCGGGGGAATTCTACCAAACATTTAAAGAAGAGCTAATTCCGATTCTCGAAACTGTTCCAAAAAATAGAAATGGAAGGGAAACTTCCAAACTCATTTTATGAGGCCAGCATCACCTTGATCCCCAAACCAGACTAGGATCCCAACAAGAAAGAGTGCTATAGACCAATATCCTTGATGAACACAGATGCGACAATTCTCACCAAAATACTAGCCAATAGGATTCAACAGTACATTAAAAGGGTTATTCACCACGACCAAGTGGGATTTATTCCAGGGCTGCAAGGTTGGTTCAACATCCACAAATCAGTCAATGTGATACAACACATCAATAAAAGAAAGAACAAGAACCATATGATACTCTCCATAGATGCTGGAAAAGCATTCGACAAAGTACAGCATCCCTTTCCTGATCAAAACTCTTCAAAGTGTAGGGATAGAGGGCACATACCTCAATATTATCAAAGCCATCTATGAAAAACCCACCGCAAATATCATTCTCAATGGAGAAAAACTGAAAGCTTTTCCACTAAGGTCAGGAACACGGCAGGGATGTCCATTATCACCACTGCTATTCAACATAGTACTAGAAGTCCTAGCCTCAGCAATCAGACAACAAAAGGAAATTAAAGGCATCCAAATCGGCAAAGAAGAAGTCAAACTATCACTCTTCGCAGATGATATGATACTATATGTGGAAAACCCAAAAGACTCCACTCCAAAACTGCTAGAACTTGTAGAGGAATTCCGTAAAGTGTCAGGATATAAAATCAATGCACAGAAATCAGTTGCATTTCTCTACACCAACAGCAAGACAGAAGAAAGAGAAATTAAGGAGTCAATCCCATTTACAATTGCACCCAAAACCATAAGATACCTAGGAATAAACCTAACTGAAGAGGCAAAGAATCTATACTCAGAAAACTATAAAGTACTCATGAAAGAAATTGAGGAAGACACAAAGAAATGGAAAAATGTTCCACGCTCCTAGATTGGAAGAATAAATACTGTGAAAATGTCTATGCTGCCTAAAGCAATCTACACATTTAATGCAATTTCTATCAAAGTACCATCCATCTTTTTCAAAGAAATGGAACAAATAATTCTAAAATTTATATGGAACCAGAAAAGACCTTGAATATCCAAAGGAATATTGAAAAAGAAAGCCAACGTTGGTGGCATCACAATTCCGGACTTCAAGCTCTATTACAAAGCTGTCATCATCAAGGCAGCATGGTACTGGCACAAAAACAGACACATAGATCAATGGAACAGAATAGAGAGCCCAGAAATAGACCCTTAACTCTATGGCCAACTAATCTTCGACAAAGCAGGAAAGAATGTCCAATGGAAAAAAGACAGCCTCTTTAATAAATGGTGCTGGGAAAATTGGACAGCCACATGCAGAAAAATGAAATTGGACCATTTCCTTACAGCACACACAAAAATAGACTCAAAATGGATGAAGGACCTCAATGTGAGAAAGGAATCCATCAAAATCCTTGAGGAGAACACAGGTAGCAACCTCTTCGACCTCAGCCGCAGCAACATCTTCCTAGGAACAACGCCAAAGGCAAGGGAAGCAAGGGCAAAAATGAACTATTGGGATTTCATCAAGATCAAAAGCTTTTGCACAGCAAAGGAAACAGTTAACAAAATCAAAAGACAACTGATAGAATGGGAGAAGATATTTGCAAACGACATATCAGATAAAGGACTAGTGTCCAAAATCTATAAAGAACTTAGCAAACTCAACACCCAAAAAACAAATAATCCAATCAAGGAATGGTCAGAGGACATGAACAGACATTTCTGCAAAGAAGACATCCAGATGGCCAACAGACACATGAAAAAGTGCTCCATATCACTCGGCATCAGGGAAATACAAATCAAAACCACAATGAGATATCACCTCACAGCAGTCACAATGGCTAAAATCAACAAGTCAGGAAATGACAGATGCTGGCGAGGATGCGGAGAAAGGGGAACCCTCCTACACTGTTGGTGGGAATGCAAGCTGGTGCAGCCACTCTGGAAAACAGCATGGAGGTTCCTCAAAATGTTGAAAATAGAACTTCCCTATGACCCAGCAATTGCTCTACTGGGTATTTACCCTAAAGATACAAACCTAGTCATCCGAAGGGGCACGTACACCCGAATGTTTATAGCAGCAATGTCCACAATAGCCAAACTGTGGAAAGAACCTAGATATCCATCAACAGATGAATGGATCAAGAAGATGTGGTATATATACACAATGGAATACTATGCATCCATCAAAAGAAATGAAATCTTGCCATTTGAGACAACATGGATGGAACTAGAGCGTATCATGCTTAGCGAAATAAGTCAAGCTGAGAAAGACAACTATCATATGATCTCCCTGTTATGAGGAAGTGTTGATGCAACATGTGGGCTTAAGTGGGTAGGAGAAGAATCAATGAAACACGATGGGATTGGGATGGTGACAAACCATAAGTGACTTTTAATCTCACAAAACAAACTGAGGGTTGCGGGGGGAGGGGGTTGTGAGAAGGGGGGTGGGGTTATGGACATTGGGGAGGATATGTGCTTTGGTGAGTGCGGTGAAGTGTGTAAACCTGGTGACTCACAGACCTGTACCCCTGGGAATAAAAATATATGTTTATAGAAAATAAAAATTAAAAAAAAATACCTGCCCCAAAACAAGAGTCCAGGACCTGACGGATTCCCTGGGGAATTCTACCAAACCTTCAAAGAAGAAATAACACCTATCCTTCTGAAGCTGTTTCAAAAAATTGAAGCAGAATGAAAACTTCCAGACTCTTTCTATGAAACCAGCATTACCCTGCTCCCCAAACCAGGCAAAGACCCTACCATAAAGGAGAATTAGTCCAATATCACTGATGCATATGGATGCTAAGATTCTCAGCAAGATCCTAGCCAACAGGATCCAACAGCACATTAAAAAGATTATCCACCATGACCAGGTGGGATTCATCCCTGGGCTACAAGGATGGTTCAACATTCGCAAATCAATCAATGTGATACAACAAATTAATATGAGAAGAGAGAAGAACCACATGGTCCTCTCAATTGATGCAGAAAAAGCATTTGACAAAATCCAGCATCCGTCCCTGATTAAAACCCTTCAAAGTATAGGGATAGAGGGAGCATTCCTGAACCTCATCAAATCTATCTATGAAAGACCCACAGCAAATATCATCCTCAATGGGAAAAAGCTTGAAGCCTTCCCATTGAGATCGGGAACAAAACAAGGATGCCCACTTTCACCACTCTTGTTCAACATAGTATTAGAAGTCCTAGCAACAACAATCAGACAACAAAGAGAAAAGGTATCCAAATTGGTAATGAAGAAGTCAAACTCTCTCTCTCGCAGATGACATGATTCTTTATATTGAAAACCCAAAAGACTCCACCCCCAAACTACTAGAACTCGTGCAGCAATTCAGCAATGTGGCAGGATACAAAGTCAATGTGCAGAAATCGGTGGCTTTCTTATACACTAACAATGAAAATAGAGAAGGGGAAATTAGAGAATCGATTCCATTTACTATTGCACCAAGAACCATAAGATACCTGGGAATAAACCTAACCAAAGAGGTTAAAAATCTGTACTAGAGGACCTACAGAACACTCATGAAAGAAACTGAAGAAGACACAAAAAGATGGAAGACCATTCCATGCTCTTGGATCAGAAGAATAAACATTGTTAAAATGTCTATACTGCCTAGAGCAATCTATACTTTTAATGTCATTCTGATCAAAATTCCACCGGTATTCTTCAAAGAGCTGGAGCAAATAATCCAAAAATTTTATGGAATCAGAAGAGACCCCGAATCACTAAGGAAATGTTGAAAAACAAAAATAAAATGGGGGGCATCACGTTACCTGATTTCAAGCTTTATTACAAAGCTGTGATCACCAAGACAGCATGGTACTGGCATAAAAACAGACACATAGACCAGTGGAACAGAGTAGAGAGCCCAGATATGGACCCTCAACTCTATGGTCAAATAATCTTCGACAAAACAGGAAAAAATATACAGTGGAAAAAAGACAGTCTCTTCAATACATGGTGCTGGGAAAACTGGGCAGCTATATGTAGAAGAATGAAACTCGACCATTCTCTTACACTGTACACAAAAATAAACTCAAAATGGATAAAAGACCTCAATGTGAGACAGAAATCCATCAGAATCCTAGAGGAGAACATAGGCAGTAATCTCTTCGATATCAGCCACAGCAACTTCTTTCAAGAAATGTCTCCAAAGGCAAAGGAAACAAAAGTGAAGATGAACTTCTGGGACTTCATCAAAATCAAAAGCTTCTGCACAGCAAAGGAAACAGTCAAGAAAACAAAGAAGCAACCCACGGAATTGGAGAAGATATTTGCAAATGACAATACAGACAAAAGCTTTATATCCAGCATCTATAAAGAACTCCTCAAACTCAACACACACGAAACAGGCAAACATATCAAAAAATGGGAAGAAGATATGAACAGACACTTCTCCAATAAAGACATACAAATGGCTATCAGACACATGAAAAAATGTTCATCATCACTAGCCCTCATGGAGATTAAAATTAAAACCACATTGAGATATCACCTTACACCAGTTAGAATGGCCAAAATTAGCAAGACAGGAAACAACATGTGTTGGAGGGGATGTGGAGAAAGGGGAACCCTCTTCCACTGTTGGTGGGAATGCAAGTTGGTGCAGCCTCTTTGGAGAACAGTGTGGATATTCCTCAAGAAATTAAAAATAGAACTTCCCTATGACCCTGCCATTGCACTCCTGGGTATTTACCCCAAAGATATAGATGTCGTGAAAAGAAGGGCCATGTGTACCCCAATGTTTATAGCAGCAATAGCCACGGTCGCCAAACTATGGAAAGAACCAAGATGCCCTTCAATGGACGAAGGGATAAGGAAGATGTGGTCCATATACACTATGGAGTATTATACCTCCATCAGAAAGGACGAATACCCAACTTTTGTAACAACATGGACGGGACTGCAAGAGATTATGCTGAGTGAAATAAGTCAAGCAGAGAGAGTCAATTATCATATGGTTTCACTTATTTATGGAGCATAACAAATAGCATGGAGGACAAGGGGTATTAGAGAGGAGAAGGGAGTTGGGGTAAGTTGGAAGGGGATGTGAATCATGAGAGACTATGGACTCTGAAAAACAATCTGAGGGGTTTGAAGTGGCAGGGGGGTGGGAGGTTGGGATACCAGGTCGTGGGTATTATAGAGGGCATGGATTGCATGGAGCACTGTGTGTGGTGAAAAAATAATGAATACTGTTTTTCTTAAAATAAATAAATTTTAAAAAATTTAAAAAAAAGAGTGTCTTACGGTTTGCCTCCCTCTCTGTCTTTATCATCTTCTTTCCATTCCTTCCCCTATATTCATCTTGCTTGCTTCTTACATTCCACATAAGAATGAAATCATATGGCATTATCTTTCTCTGACTGGCTTATTTCGCTTAGCATAATACACTCTAATTCCAGCCACATCACTGCAAATTGCGAGTTTTCATTCTTTTTGATGGCTGAATAATATTCCAGTGTGTGTGTGTGTGTATGTATATATCACATCATTTATGCATTCATCAGTTGATGGACATTTGGGCTCTTCCCATGTTTTGGCTATTGTGGATAGTGCTACTATAAGCAGTTGCACTACTAAATATCTATTCACAGGATACAAAAATAGTGACTCACAGAAGCACATGCACATACTATATTTTTATATGTAATCCCCCAGGCAGGAGAGTTTAGGGAAAATAAAATAGGCACAATATACTGACTTTTAGTCTTACAGTCTATTAATTTTTATTTTTTAATTTTCTGTGCTGTATTGGTCATGCTTTTCCAGAAAACAGAGTGAATAGAATAGAATAGAATAGAATAGAACAATAGAATAGAATAAGAGATTTGTTATGATAGATTGTCTGTCATGATTAGGGAGGCTGAGAAGTCTCATGCTCTACTGTCTGCAAGCTGGGCACCCAGAAAATCCAGTAATGTAATTCTAGTCCAAACCTAAAAGCCTAAGAACCAGAGGAGCCAGTGGTGTAAGTTCCAATCTAAGTCTGAAGGCCCAAGAACAGGAGCACCAATGTCTGAGGGCAGGAGATGGATGTCAAGCAGAGAATGCAAATTCACCCTGCCAATGCAGTTTTGTTGTATTTGGGCCCTCACCAGATTGGATGATAACCACCCACATTGGTGAGGGCACTCTTCTTTACTCACACCATTGATTCAAATTCTTCTAGAAATACCCTCAAAGACACACCCAGAATAATCATTTTGGCCAGACACCTGCTCTGCTCCAAATACACTTCACTTGCTATCTTCTCAGATGAAACCAAGATCCCTCTCAGAATATTTTTCAAAGAGCTGATAAGTAGGAGCCTGTGCATCAAACTCTTTTCCCCCAGCTTCCATTTTTGTGATCCTTTATTTGCTTTGAAGTCCAGGCAAATACTTGAATTTAACTGAAATGCAATTTCTCTAAGTGCTCTAGGCCTATCAAAATCTATCTGCTTTAGAGATAATTTTCTTCTATTTCCTGAGCAGAATCACACAGCTTTTTTTCTACCCTAAGGCACTCTTTTGTTGCTTCAGTATCCTCTGCAGAGCTGCCTTCCACTCCTGGTTCTTGAGGCTGTAGATGGGGGGGGGGTTCAGCAAGGATGTGATCACACTGTACTGGATGGAGATCACTCAGTCCAATACTGAGCCTGAGGTGGGACTGATGTGCCTGAATAGAGCTGTCGCATAGAACAAGAGCACCACAGTGAGGTGGGAGGAATGGGTAGAGAAGGCTTTGGCTCGGCCATTAGAGGAGCGGATGTTCAAAATGGCAGAAATGATTCTGGAGTAAGAGAAGAGGATCAGAGGAAATGTCATCAGTCCTAGAAATACACATGACACTGCTAGAAGAATCTGATTGACAATGGGATCAGTACAAGACAGAGGAAAGAGTGGAGGTAGCTCACAGCTAAAATGGGGGATGATGTTGGACTCACAGAAACATAACTTATGGATGAAGAGACTATTCATCAAGGAAATCAGAAATCCCACTGTCCAAGCTATGCTCACAATCACCATACAGAGAGGTCTGTTTATGACCATGGTATAGACCAGAGGGTGGCAGATGGCATCGTAGGCCATGGCAGAAGGCAGATAAAATTCTGTTCCCCCAGAGAGAGTGAAAAAGAAGTTCTTTTCTTTTCCAAGATTCTTTTCTTCTGAGATAGGAAGTTCTGCAGCATTTTGGGCCCAGTGGCTGAGGAGAAACTGAGATCCAGGAAGGATAGGTGTCTGAGGGAGAAGTTCATGAGTGTGTGGAGGCAAGAATCAACCATGATCTCCAGGATCATCACCAGATTCCCCAGCAAAGTCAAGAAAGTAAATCCCCAGGAACAGCACAAAGAGCATGGTCTGGATCTGGGGGGTCAATAGATAATCCCAGAAGGACAAACTCAGTAATTATAATGACATTTTTCAAGGTTGCTTAGAGATTCAGTCCCTTTAAAGAAATGAATGATTTTTCTACTGGGAAGATATTGATCTGAGTCTTTCTCAGTGAACAGGAGTTTTCTACTCACAGACAATATACCTCCTCACCTATGGACCAAAGCGGGAAACTCAGGATAAGGAAGTATCTTCTCAAATACAATTTCTTCACTTGCCCTTCTTTTCGAACTAGTAGCACTGTTTTGTCATGATCTCTATACCTTCATCACTCTTTTAATAAAAATACCATGCATGTGTAAGTCAGGTATGTCCTGGAATCAAAAGGGAAAAGAGCCCCAGTGGTTAAGCCTGGAAAACCTTTTATGGTTAAAGACTAGGAGGTCCATGGACAAGTGATTCCTCTTCAGAATAGTAAGGTCATAGACTCACAGTAAGGGAGGGTGGTGTCATAGTGGACTTTACAGCCTTTATTTTACACATGGGCAGAACGCATTGCCTAAGGTCTCATAACAAAATGATGTTGGGTTGGTACTAGACCAGATATTTCGACTAGTGTGGTATTCTCCCAATGCACTACACTTGGTGTTTTGAATTGAATGTTACAAGTTGAGTTTTGTGTGATTCTGGGGTCATAAGAAAATTTTCAAGTAGGGAGTTCACCTAAAATATATTTCAATATTTCTTGGCTCTAGTACTTAGACAGTGGTCTCTACAGTTGTATGACAGCTGCTGTTGAAGTGGAAAAAGAACTAGTCTTAAAGTAGTAATCTTAGTTTGAGTCTCAGCTCTAACATCTAATAGCATCATCAGGTTAAAAATTACTGTTTCTTGAAGTCTTACTGTATTCATCTGTGATATTGAGTAAATGAAACAAATACTTTTGTAAACCATATAGCTTATAACATGATGTGCAAAAATCAAACTTTTGTTTGTAAGATTAAAGATTGATACAGAGTACTGAGAAATAGTAAAGATGTCCTTATTGGGTAGTATGCTTATGGCCTTTTTTCTCTTCTTTTTTAAAATTTAATTTTATTTTACCATAGTTCCAAGATTCATTGTTTATGCACCACACCCAGTGCTCCATGCAATATGTGCCCTCCTTAATACCAACCACCCAGGATCACCCATCCCCCCACCTCCTTCCCTTCCAAAACCCTCAGTTTGTTTCTCAGAGTCCACAGTCTGTCATGGTTCATCTCCCCCTCCGAGTTCCCGCAATTCACTTTTCCTTTCCTTCTCCTAATATCCTCCATGTTATTCCCTATGGCCTTTTTTCTTTTAAGATGTTTTTCTAATGTTGTAAAATTATTTTTCCACTGCATATTTCTCTTTTTGTAAAGAAATGACTTGGAGAATTTCAGGAAACTCCCAGCCTAACTTTGTTATCTCCAGGGAGGATGGCAGAGAGAAAACTGGATTGAAGTGAGAGAGAAGACCTAGGGCAAAGGAAGCTGAACTCCTAAAGAGCAAATTGTTTTGCGGTCTCTTCCCCGTCACTGCTGGGCATCTCGGTAGTTTGGTTTTGCTTGGGTAAATGGACTGAAACGGTACCCCCTTGAAATCCCTCATACCTTGGATCCCAGAACACTACCAGGGCTGTGTTTTCAAAGTCTGTTGAATGGAACTCTATATATTCCATTGTAATGCCTGAGGGGCCACTCTAAGTGTTGTGGTGGTAAGGAATTAGAGGCATCTTTAGGCCCTTGCATCTGTCTCAATTGCCTCATTTCTCCTTTCATTTATTTATCATACTTGATTTGGTAGTAGGATTTCACTGAAGCAAAGGGTTCTATTACAAAAAGCTGTCTAAAACACAGTGAACTAGGGATTCCATTGCCAGAAGCACTAGGAATCTCTCACTCTCTATTCTTCACCTTTTTCATTTTTAATCCCCTGGGGAAACTTTCCTACTCTTCATCTGGCTTTGTAGCCAGTAACACATTCCCATTTAAAATAAAAGCCTAATGTTGTGTGTGTGTGTGTGTGTGTGTGTGTGTCCAGAACCTGATACATAAAGAAAGAGAACAGAAAGACCCCACATGGACAAAAGGGCAGAAGACTTAAACTTACAGCTCAGCTCTAATGAGAAGTAGCTATGTCTTATTTTGAGAAGGATACTACCCTAATCTAGGTCCTGTGTAAACTAGAGGGGGTTGGGCCCCTACTAGATCTGTCTACTAGATCTTCCCCAGATACATATACCAACGTGCCTCTAAGGCTTTCACCAACCTTACTGAGCAGGACTGCTTTTGGTCCGATGTAACATCTGGTTTTCCAGCCAGGCTGCCTTGCCACAGGACACTGTTGCTGGAAGGAGATGTGGTTCCAACAGCTTGAGATGAGAGACCTCAAGCCAGGTCCCATGAAAAGTAGACTTTGTTTTCCAGCCAATAATATGAGCAGAGACAGATACAGACAGGTGTGGTTAAAAGTCAAAGTATTCTGGTGCAGGTCTTTCTGGAGGTGACTCTTAAGACTTGGATTTTTCTCTTCTTTTTTCTCTGAGTACTCAGAGGAGCTCCTGGCCAGTTTGTGTGAGTTGTATTTCTTCTTTCTTTTATTTATTTATTTGTCATATAGAGAGAGATCACAGTTAGGCAAATAGGCAGGCAGGGGTGGTGGGGGGACGCAGGCTCTCCACTGAGCAGAGAGCCTGATGCGGGTCTCGATCCCAGAACCCTGAGATCATGACCTGAGCCAAAGGCAGAGACCTAACCCACTGAGCCACCCAGGCACCCTGTATTTCTTCTTTCATTAAATCTCTGGGATCTTGTGCCAGGCAGGCCTTGGGAAGGTAATGAGAAGAGCTTCTGGAGAGTCAGGAATTGTTCACTGCTCATGGGGAAGGGAACAGTAACCAGAGCCAAAGGTGTCACCAATCATAGGACAAAGTGGCTACTAACATGGCTATTACCAAAAGAAGTCTGGCCGAAAGTATAGAAGTGCAGAAAGTTTCTGGTCACAAATTGCTTTACTAACTAAGAAGCAGGGGATCAGGAGGCTCTGTAAAGGATTTGTCTTTTCTCCGACAGCTTTTGGATTTTGAATGTGAAAATGTGCACAACACAAATAACCAGGTCTATACAATTTAAAAGTTCATTACTCCTATAAAGACACTCCTTTCTCAACCCTTGCTTCTCCAGCTTTCAGCTTAGGGTCTTGCCTCCTACTTCATTGAGAAAATGTTCCTTTCTCTAATTTTATTGTATTGCTCTCTATGGGGCTTTAGCACTGTTATTGCTAAAGTCATTCCCATTTGAAAACATAGTGGGCAGAATTAATATCCCTTACTCCTCCAGAGGGAGTCAGCTTCCTTAGGGCCAGTGCTGTAGCAGTAAAGGACCTACTCTGCTAAGGAAACAAGTAGTGAGTATAGTCAGAAGAAAAGATGAAATGAAAACTTTGGCTTACCTCTACAAACTAGATTTTACTCCTCTGTATCAGGGAATGAAAGAGAAGGTAACTGGAATATATAAGAACGCATATAAGACATCAGACTGGTGGAGTTCCCAAGAACTTCTTTATTTTTTTTTCTCTTTATTGCCAATTTTTCTTTTTGGGGGGGTAGGAGTACACTTTACACTGTAGTCTCCTCGTTATTCACTTCTCAGCCCACCAGCATACCTTTTTTTCTGTTACCTCTATTGGGTAACTTTTTTTCTGTTACCTACTATATTCAGAAGCCCACAAGAGAAATAAAGACTATGGTTGATTGGTGAACACTGGTGGACTCAGTGAAGGCTTTGCCTTGACCCCCAGAAGACTGGGTGCCCAGGATATTCTGGACTAGGAAAAGAGGCTTAGGGATACTTTATGAGCCCCACATATGGAAATGGCCTCACAAAAATTACCTGTTAACAGTAAGCTCCATATTGGGTGAAGGAGGAGTGGAGGCAGCTCAGAATTGAAGAGAGGCTAATGGACCTACAGAAGGGGAAGTTGAATGTAGCAGTCAGCCTAGGCCAAGTTATGCTATGATAACAAGTGACCCCAAATTTCAGTGGCTAACAACAATAATGATTCACTTCTGATGCTACATGTCTATTAAGATGGCAGTGCTTTTGTTAGTACAGTCTTTACTCCAGGATTTAGCCTTATGGAGCAGCCTTTATTTTATTTTTTATCTTTTGGATTTTGTGGTTATATTTAATATGATTTATGGGATGTTCAAAAAGAAGTACATGAAATCTATGCAACTGTTTGATAAACAACTATAAAATCTCGAGGGGTTGCAAAGAAGTTACTGCCTGTGTTCTTCTCTAGGATTCTTATGGTTTCAGGTCTCACATTTAGGTGTGATTCATTTTGAATTTATTTTGTGTATGGTGTAAGAAAGTGATCCAGTTTCATTATTTTGCATTTAGTTGTCCAGTTTTCCCAACACCATTTGTTGAAGATCTTTTCCCACTGGATATTCTTTCCTGCTTTGTCTAAGATTAATCGACCATATAGTTGTGGGTTCATTTCTATTCTGTTGCACTGATCAATGTGTCTATTTTTGTGCCAGTATCATACTATTTTATCACTTCAGCTTTGTAATATAATTTGGAGTCCAGAATTGTGATGTCTCCAGCCATGCTTTTCTTTTTCAAGATTGCTTTGGTTAATGGGGTTTTTGGTGGTTCCATATAATTTTTAGGACTTTTTGTTCTAGTTCTGTGAAAAATCCTTCAGTATTTTGATAGGAATTGCATTAAATGTTTAGATTACTTTGGGTAGTATAGACATTCTAACAATATCTGTTCTTCCAACCCATGAGCATGGAATAATTTTCCATTTCCTGTGTCACCTTCAATTTCTTTCATCAGTGTTTTTCTTTTAAACAATTTAAAAAAGATTTTATGTATTTGTCAGTGAGAGGGAGAGATAACAATCGGGGGAGCAGCAGGCAGAGGGAAAGGGAGATGCAGGCTCTTTGCTGAGCAGGAAGCATGATGCAGGTCTTGATCTCAGGACCCCAGGATCATGACCTGAGCCAAAGGCAGATGCTTAATGGATGAGCTACCCAGGCACGCTTTCGTCAGTGTTTCATAGTTTTCAGAGTAGAGAACTTTCACCTCTTTGGTTAGGTTTATTCCTAGGTATCTTATGGATTTTGATACCATTGTAAATGGGATAGATTCCTCATTTTCTCTTTCTACTGCTTCATTATTGGTGTACAGAAATGCAACAGACTTTTTATGTTGATTTTGTATTCTGCAAATTCACTGAATTAGTTTATTGGTTCTAGCAGTTTTTTGGTGGCCTTTCAGGTTTTCTGTATAGAGTATCACATCATCTGCAAATAGTAAAAGTTTGACTTCTTCCTTGTCAATTTGGATACCTTTTCTTTCTTTCCTTTTTTTTTTTTTTTTTTTGGTTTGATTGCTGTGACTAGGACCTCCAGTATTATGTTAAACAACAGTGGTGAGAGTGTACATCCCTGTCTTTTTCCTGACTGTAGAGAAAAAGCTCTTAGTTTTCCCCCATTGAGAATGGTATTAGCTGTGGGTTTTTCAAATATGGCCTTTATTATGTTGAGGTATGTTCCTCTAAACCTATTTTGTTCAGGATTTTTATCGTGAAAGAATGTTGTACTATGTCAAATGTTTTTCTGCATCTATTGAAATAATCATATGGTTCTTATCCTTTCTTATATTAATGTGGTCTATCATGTCAATTGATTTGCAAATATTGAGCCACACTTGCAACCCAGGAAAAAACTATGGAAAGAACCAAGATGCCCTTCAACGGACGAATGGATAAGGAAGATGTGGTCCATATACACTATGGAGTATTATGCCTCCATCAGAAAGGACGAATACCCAACTTTTGTAGCAACATGGACGGGACTGGAAGAGATTATGCTGAGTGAAATAAGTCAAGCAGAGAGAGTCAATTATCATATGGTTTCACTTATTTGTGGAGCATAACAAATAGCATGGAGGACAAGGGGTGTTAGAGAGGAGAAGGGAGTTGGGGTAAATTGGAAGGGGAGGTGAATCATGAGAGACTATGGACTCTGAAAAACAATCTGAGGGGTTTGAAGTGTCGGGGGGGGTGGAAGGTTGGGGTACCAAGTGGTGGGTATTATAGAGGGCACGGATTGCATGGAGCACTGTGTGTGGTGAAAAAATAATGAATACTGTTTTTCTGAAAATAAATAAATTAATTAAAAAAATCCCAGTTGATTGTGGTGAATGATTTTTTAAAATGTCTTGTTGGATTCAGTTTGATAGTATTTAATAGAGAATTTTTACATACAAGTTCCTCAGACATATTGGTCTGTAGTTCTCTTTTTTAGTGGAGTATTTAACTAGTTTTTGTAACAGAGTAATGCTGACCTCATAAAATGAATTTGGAAGTTACCCTTCCTTTCCTATTTTTTTATTTGGTAGAATTCACCTGTGAAGCCATCTGGCCCTGGACTTTTATTTGTTGGAAGTTTTTGATTACTGATTCAATCTCTTTGTTGGTTATCAGTCTGTTCAAGTTTTCTATTTCTTCATGTTTCTGTTTTGGTGGTTTACATGTTTCCAGAAATTTATCCATTTCTTCCTGATTGAGCAATTTGTTTTGGTGTATAATTTTTCATAATCTTCTCTTATAATTGCATTTCTCTGATTTGTGATTTTATTTATTTGGGTCATTTTTCTTTTTGAAAGTCTGGTTAGAGGTTTATCAATTTTATTGATAAATTTTATTAATCTTTTCAAAGAACCAGATTGATCTGTTCTATTGTTGTTTTATTTTTTTTATTTTTTTTTTTTAGTTTGTCATTTATTTCTGCCCTGATCTTTATTATTTCCTTCCTTCTGCTAGCTTAAGGCTTTGTTTGTTGTCCTTTTTAGTTCCTTTAGCTGTAAGGTTAGGTTGTTTATTTGAGGTATTTCCTGCTTCTTGAGGTAGGCCTGTATTGCTATATACTTCCTTCTCAGGACACCTTTTGCTACATCCCAAAGGTTTTCATTTTCGTTTGTTTCCATATATACTTTTAATTTCTTCTTTGATTTCTTGGTTGACCCATACATTCTTTAGTAGCATGTTGTTTAACATCCATCTATTTGTGGTCTTTCCAAGTGTTTTCTTGTGGCTGATTTCAAGTTTCATAACATTGTGGTCAAAAAAGGTGCATGGTATGATTTCAATCTTTCTGTATTGTTGAGGTCTGATTTGTAACCTATACATGATCTATTCTGGAGAATGTCCCAAGTGCAGTTGAAAAGAATGTATATTCTTCTGTTTTAGGATGGAATGTATTGAATATACCTGTTAAGTCCATTTGGCCCCATATATCATTCAAAAACATTGTTCTGTGCATATTTTCTGTTTAGGTGATATATCCATTTGGTGTAAGTGGGGGTTAATATCCCCTAACATTGTATTATTATCAATGAGTTCCTTAATATTTGTTATAACTTTTTAAATATATTTGGGTGCTCCCATGTTGGGTGCATAAATATTTACAATTGTATGTTCTTGCTGGATTGTCCTTTTTAATATGATATAGTGACCTTCTTTGCAAGAGACTCATTTTAGACCTAAAGACACCTGCAGATTGAAAATGAGGAGGTAGGGAAACATTTATCAAGAAAATGGATGTCAGGGTGCCTGGGTGGCTCAGTGGGTTAAAGCCTCCGCCTTCAGCTCAGGTCATGATCCAAGCATCCTGGGATCAAGCCCTCATTGGGCTTTCTGCTCATCAGGGAGCCTGATTCCCCCTCTATCTTTCTGCCTGCCTCTCTGCCTACTTGTGATCTCTGTCTGTCAAATAAATAAATAAAATCTTTGGCAAAAAAGAAAGAAAATTGGATGTCAAAAAAAGCTGGAGTAGCAATACTTATATCGGAAAAACTAGACTTTTAAAAAGTTTTTACTTATTTAAGTAATCTCTACACCCAACAAAGGACTCGAATTCATGATCCTGAGATCAAAAGGTGCATACTCCTCTGACTGAGTAGGCCAGGTGCCCCAAACAAGATTAAAACAAAGATGATAACAAGAGACAAAAATTTTATATCTTGTCATCATTGGTTTAAATTAAGTGTCTTCTCACAAGGAAAACTCCAGGCTCAATGGCTTTACCAGTGAATATTCAAAACTTTTAAAGAAGTAGTGATACCAGTATTACCAAACTCTTCTGGAGACTGAAAATAAGGAACACTTCCCAGCTTGTCTTATGAGGCCAAAATAACTTCGCCAAAACTGACAAAATCATTATAAGAAAGGAATATTACAGTGGTGCCTGGGTGGTTCCATCAGTTAAACGTCTGCCTTTGGGTCAGGTCATGATCCTAGGGTTCTGGGATTGAGCCCCTCATTGGGCTCCCTGCTCAGTGGGGAGTCTACCTCTCCCTCTCCCTCTGTCTCTGTCCCCCTACCTTATGCCCACTCTCTCCCTCTTTCTGGCAAATAAATAAATTTTTTTAAAAAAGGAATATTACAGGCCAGTCTCTCTAATGATCCTAGATGTAAAATCCCTAAAGCAAAATGTTAACAAATCTAATCCAGTAATATAAAAATTATAATTCAATATTACTAAGTTGAATTTGTAAAGAAATTGGTTTAACATCTGAAAAATCAATCAGAATAAAGGAAAAAATAATAAGATAGTATCAATAGTTGCAGAAAAATTATTTGATAAAGTATATCACCCTTTCACTTCTGTCAGAAAACTAAAGATAGGGAATTTTCTCACTCTGATATGAATGTCCTCAAAATCTACAGCAATCAAACTTAATGATGAAATGTTCAGAACTTTTTCTCTTAGACTGGGAATGAGACATGGATGTCTGCTGTTACAGCTTCAACATTATATCAGAGATACTAGCCAGTGCAATAGGCAAGAAAAAGAAATAAAAGGTGTAAGTGCTGTAAGCAACAAAAACTGCCATTTCTCAAGATAATGTGATTTTTTATATAAGAAGTCAAAAGAAGCTATAGATAAATTATTAGATTAGTAAGTTATTTAGAAAGTTTGGCACTAATAGTATCAATATATAAAAATTAAATTTTTGTATTTTTATAAATAAGCAAACTTTCCAAAATGAAATAAAAATGCCATTTTTAATCACATCAGCAAACACCGAATACTTAAAATGTATCTAACATAATACTCCATAGTGTATATGGACCACATCTTCCTTATCCATTGAAGGGCATCTTGGTTCTTTCCATAGTTTGGCGACCGTGGCCATTGCTGCTATAAACATTGGGGTACACATGGCCCTTCTTTTCACTACATCTGTATCTTTGGGGTGAATAACCAGGAGTGCAATGGCAGGGTCATAGGGAAGCTCTATTTTTAATTTTTTGAGGAATCTCCACACTGTTCTCCAAAGAGGCTGCACCAACTTGCATTCCCACCAACAGTGTAGGAGGGTTCCCCTCTCTCCACATTCCCTCCAACACATGTTGTTTCCTGTCTTGCTAATTTTGGCCATTCTAACTGGTGTAAGGTGATATCTCAATGTAGTTTTAATTTGAATCTCCCTGCTGGCTAGTGATGATGAACATTTTTTCATGTGTCTGATAACTATTTGTATGTCTTCATTGGAGAAGTGTCTGTCCATATCTTCTGCCCATTGTTTGATATGATTGTCTGCTTTGTGTGTGTTGAGTTTGAGAAGCTCTTTATAGATCCTGGATATCAACCTTTTGTCTGTACTGTCATTAGCAAATATCTTCTCCCATTCCGTGGGTTGCCTCTTTGTTTTCTTGACTGTTTCCTTTGTTGTGCAGAAGCTTTCGATCTTGATGAAGTCCCAAAAGTTCATCTTTGCTTTTGTTTCCTTTGCCTTTGGAGACATATCTTGAAAGAAGTTGCTGTGGCTGATATCAAAGAGATTACTGCCTATGTTCTCCTCTAGGGTTCTGATGGATTCCTGTCTCACGTTGAAGTCTGTTATCTATTTTGAGTTTATCTTTGTGTACGGTGTAAGAGAATGGTCGAGTTTCATTCTTCTACATATAGCTGCCCAGTTTTCCCAGCACCATTTATTGAAGAGACTGTCTTTTTTCCACTGTATGGTGTATTATGCCTCCATCAGAAAGGACGAATACCCAACTTTTGTAGCAACATGGACGGGACTGGAAGAGATTATGCTGAGTGAAATAAGTCAAGCAGAGAGAGTCAATTATCACATGGTTTCACTTATTTGTGGAGTGTAACAAATAGCATGGAGGACATGGGGAGTTAGAGAGCAGAAGGGAGCTGGGGGAAATAGGAAGGGGAGGTGAACCATGAGAGACTATGGACTCTGAAAAACAATCTGAGGGTTTTGAAGGGGCAGGGGGTGGGAAGCTGGGGTACCAGGTGGTGGGTATTATAGAGGGCATGGATTGCATGGAGCACTTGGTGTGGTGTAAAAATAATGAATACTGTTATGCTGAAAATAAAAAACAAATTAAAAAAATGTATCTAACAAAGTACATTTAGCATCTTCACACAGAACATGACTTATACAAGTTCACATAGCTAGATGGTCTCAGAACTAAGACCAGCCCAGGTGTTCTGATTTTACATTCAATTCTCTTTCCAGTGCTTCACACAAGACAATAAATATATGTGGATTTAAGGAGTTTTGGGTTGAGACTGGTGTGAATGAGTGACCCCAATATTCCTTGATCCTATGAGTTTTCAATATGTCCTAAGGTTCTAAAACAGCTTCTGTGATAGTAAAATGAGCACTAGATTCAGTCAGAAAGTTCTTGCTGATTACAGCTGTGAAACCCAGTCAAGACCTAACCTTCTCAAACACAAAATGGGAATAAAAATGAAGTAATATGTGAGAATAGTTTTTATAATCTAGGAAATGCTTTATAAAAGTTTTAAAAACTCTATTATGCAGAACACTGAAATGAAAAATGACAAATAAAATAATGTAATCTGTTGAGTGTCAAGGTTGTATGTACTTTTCCCATTAAATATTTTACCTATGCTGTTAAATTATGTTTTTACCAAATGCATTTTTTTTTTAAATAGGAAAAGTACTTTCTGGTTCCCAGTCCCTCCCAGCCTGATTTCTAAGACTTTTTCATCTTTTTTTCTCTTCAGACGTTCTCCCTCTCCTGCCAGGATACACTAACTTACCACTTGCATTTTATATTGTACCCCATTGAGAAAAGCCTTAATTCCCTTCCTTTTTTCCTTCCTTCCCCCAAAGTCATTTCATACATTCTCCTTCCTACCCACACTTACTTAAGCCTACTCCTAGGATAATAACTCTTATTTATTTAATGCATAATTTATGCCAAGTACTGTAACAAGCTC
Organism: Mustela putorius furo; assembly: GCF_011764305.1. Classification (NCBI taxonomy): domain Eukaryota; kingdom Metazoa; phylum Chordata; class Mammalia; order Carnivora; family Mustelidae; genus Mustela; species Mustela putorius. The sequence goes on along the minus strand of NW_025422368.1, from coordinate 7,156,728 downwards.
TATATGTGCTCTTGATCATTTAATCCTTACAAAGCCTTGTAACATAGGTATTACTGACCCCGTTTCTGTGGGTCAGAAATATTAAGTGATGCAGTCATGGGCCTTACAAAGTAAGTAGAGTTGGGACTCACTCAAGGTCCTCTGAGTCCAATTCATACATGTTTCCTACTTTGCAACACTCAAGCAGTTTGCTTATGGGTAAGTCTTTCCTAATTTGGAGACTGTGCTTTCTCCTGGGGGAACATGGCAACTCAGACAGGAATTAGGTGGTCTCGGAGTTTGGGCCATTGACTATGTCTGGAATTTCTCTTTACCCAGAATGTCTCAATACTCAATACAGGTATCAGTGATATGACTCTTGAAACAGAAATGGGGACTTCTGGGCCAGGTAAAATTCCAAGAAGAGAAAACTAAAGGAAAAGCTAAACTGAGCACTAAGAATAATTAAGGCTGAAAGAAGCAGAAATCTACAGAGGTGGGGCAATTAGTGTATCAGAGATGGCTCTTCTGGTTTTCCCTCATTTCCCTACCTGAAGCATCTGAAGATGTCTTGATGGTGACACATCAACTTACTGTTGACATGATAGATTAGGATTTACTCATTCAAAGAGGAATTCTCTTGTTCTCTTTCCTAAAAACAGCAGACAAAAAATCTTCCACACCCTTCATTACACTTGTCCAACAGCTACTTTTGCTGTTTTGATCCCATCTGAAGGCAGGCACTGACCTCAAGGAACCTTAGAAATCCCTAGGATCCTAGACTCTACTACAAGTTTTCTGGAGTCTTTTCTGGAGGCTAGTCAAGTATGTGGCATTTTCCCATCCCCACCCACCTGTTCTATAGTCACTACAGCTCTTCATTTACTGTTTACTTTTTTCTTCAGTGAAAAAAAAATTTAACTAATAAAATAGCTTTGAAAACAAGTGACTTATGGAGTCTTTGAACAGAAGTAGGGAGAAAGACTCCCTCTTTGGTTTCTGTATTCATGATTGATTGATTGTCCAGATCCTGTGCATGAAGAAATAGAACACAAAATCCCAAATCTGAGGTAAAGACCTCAGAGTTGCAGGACAATTACTACTTCATTTTGTGACTTGAGCCATAATCTTCCCCATCTTGGGTTCAATTTCTATTTCTAATAAGAAATTTAAAACTAGTCCCTATTCACATCCTTCTGGTTCAGTGTTTTTCTGACTCACTAAACTTCCCACTGAGCCGACCTGTCCTGGGCCCAAAATATACCCTGCACTTTGAACCAGACTGTCTAAAACCTCCAAAGTAGGGCTCCAACATGTGAAAGAAACTCTAGCAGTAGGGGTCTTCTGCAGAGGGCTCCAGATGGATTCAGCACAAAGCAGGCTTAGTTCCCAATCAATGCTAGGTCCAGAGTCAAATTCAAACTCAAAACAGCTCACTTCAAGATCACTTCTAGGAAAAGATCAAGTGTTCAGTCATCTAACTGATGCTTTTTTGAGTCCTTTGGTTTCAGCTATAATAATATGGTACCCCTCTATCATTTTAGTCTTCTTTTGTCTCCTCAGTGTTGAGGAGAGCTTAGGCCCAATTCTCATGACTTATATTTTTTCAACACCTTGTTGGCAATCTTGTGTCAGGTAGTCCCTGGAGAGGGATGTTGAGTAGGCACTCCTGGGAGCCAGGAACTGTTCACTGTTCACTGCTCAAAGGAGAAGCAGCAGTAGCCAGAATCAAAGAAGTCCTCTGTCCAGAGATTGATAAGCTAAAAATGTTGTGGCTGGAGGAGGACACAGGAGTGCAGAAGGCTCCTGGCTACAAACTGCTTTGCTGATAGGGGAACAGAGGATACATACATACATACATACTGGTCAACTCCGGTGTATGAGACTCTACTGAGAGCCTCTTTAGTCTCTAATAGTCCCCACCCCCTCACTCTTTCTGCCCAAGCATATATAATCTTTCCCAGTGTGACTAGTTCAATGATTTCATTACTTTCCTGAAGTTACCTACTCCTTTAACCTGACACTCTTAACTTTCAGCTGATAATTCCCAGAGGAAATGTTCTATTCTTGCTACAGGTGATCTCTGACTTTCTAATCCCCACACATGGAGTTCCTCTTTTTTTCTCCCCTTCAGTCTGAGGAAAAGTCCCTCTTTCATCTATGGTCAGTGCCTCTCTCTGCTCTGGATCACAGCCTGACCCTTCTCTTTGAGCATCTCCCTGAATTAACCATGATCTTTCTCTACTGTTGTCTCTCCTGTCCATGAAGACTTTGCACTCAATATATACATAAAAACTACATATGTTTATTCTATATATGTTATTTAAAATAAAACAAGGACAATTAGAAACCCTCTCTTCCATAAGTAGTCTTAAAGATTTAAAGAAATTTACAGCCCTCCCATGAATAAAGAAGTCAATTCCTTTTAAAGGCTTCTATATGTAAACACACAGATTTAGATGCTTTCCCATTTGAGAAAGGAAAGTACAAGTTAGTGAAAATTTTACTCTCAACCATCTATGTTTTTTTTCAAGGCGGATATTAATTATTATTATTAATTATTATTAATATGTTATGTTAGACACCATACAGTACATCATTAGTTTTAAAGTAGTGTTTCATGATTCATTGTTTCCTAAAACACCCAAGCTCCATTCAATCCATACACTCCTTAATACCCATCACTAGGCTCACCATCCCTTTACCCTCTCCCTTCTGAAACCCTCAGTTTATATCCTTGAGTCCATAGTCTAGTCTCTCATGATTCTTGCCCTCATCCTATTTCTCCCTCTTCATTTTCCCCTTCCTTCTCCTAATTCCCTCCATGCTATTTCTTATTTTCCAAAAATAAGTGAAACCATGTGATAATTGATTTTTTTATGCTTGACTTATTTCACTCAGCATAATCCCCTCTAGTCCCATCCATGTGAATGCAAATATTGGGCATTCATCCTTTCTGATGATTAATATTCCATTATGTATATGGATGACATCTTCTTTATCCATTCCTCTGTTGAAGGGAATCTTGGCTCTTCTTTTCACTACATCTGTACCCTTGGGGTAAACACCCAGTAGTGCAACTGCAGGGTCACAGAGAAGTTCTATCTTTAATTTCCTGAGGAATCTCCACACTGCTCTCCAAAGTGGCCGCACCATCTATGTTTTAATACAATGCTAAGATTGTGCCAATCCTTCAGAAAAGATATATATGGAACATAAAACAGAGGTGCTATATTCTATGTAACATAGTATATACAACATAGTATATAACACCTCTGTTGTATCCCATAGTTAAGTACATTACTATTTCTATAATGAAATTTCTGAGTACTCCTTCTATGTGGGATTAAAAAGAGGTTACACATAGTCCCTTTTACATTTTTCCAGAGTTTGGTTTTTGGAAGAGAGACTGCATTATGTACTTAACAAACCCTTTAAAATCAGGTTGAAATTTTTATTTTTCAATTCAGCAGAGGTGATTAAAAAAAGAGATTTTAATCTCACAAAACAAACTGAGGGTTGCTGGGGGAAGGGGGATTGGGAGAAGGGGGGGGTTATGGACATTGGGGAGGGTATGTGCTTTGTTGAGTGCTGTGAAGTGTGTAAACCTGGTGATTCACTGACCTGTACCCCTGGGGATAAAAATATATGTTTATAAAAACTAAAAAATAAAAAATTTTAAAAAATCAAAAATAAATAAATAAATAAATAAAAATAAAAGTGAAGGAACTAAAAAAAAAGAGAGAGAGAGAGAAAAGGGTAGAGAGAGGGAGAGAGAGAGAATGAGAGAGAGGGAGAGGGAGGGAAACACAATGGTCATGAATTTGGGCTCATAGTGCACAATTCCTGAGTGTCAATCCTGACTTCATCACAGTAAGTGAGTAACCTTAGGTAAGTTCATTCTGTGCAACCCTCAGTTTCTTCATTTATAAAAAGGGACTACCCCTTTTACCTTACAAGATTGCTGTAATGAATAAATAAGATTGCTTTAAAGTATACCAGAACTGTCCTGGCTAACAGCTTGATAAATGTTAGCTCTCACGTCCGTTTTTATGGCAAAAATAAAAGTAGAGAAGAAAGAGTGCAACAAAAATTATTGCAAAAGACATTAAAAATAAAGTAAACCATAATTTATGACCATAAGTGTAAAAATTACAGTAGTATTAAATATGAAGTTTTAAGTATTCTCATTAAAAGGCACAGGTTTAAGAAACAAAAATCTAATGATATCCTGCTTAAAGATAAACTACATACAACAATATAATACAGAATTGTTAAAACTAAAGTGATAGACAAAGATATATATATAGTGAAAATACATAAAAAGAAAGAATGAGTGTTTGCAAGCCAGGTTGTCTTGGGGCTCTCCACACTGAGAGTGGAAGCTGAAGTGCAAGCCAGTGTGTCTCAAGTGTTCAGTACAAGGAGTGCCTTGGCTAGGTTGAAGCTGAGGCTGGTACAAGCAGGAGCGTTCCAGGGCACTCTGCATGGGGGGTGCCCTTGTAGGTTGGCTGAAAGTGATGAAAGCATGGACTTGAGTTTCCCAGAGTGCTCCAAGCAGGGGACATCCTGATGAGGCAGCGGGATCTGAAGCAATCAGCCAAGAATTTCCTGAGTGCTTGCACTGGAGGGTGGAATGTTTTGGGGGTGGAGGAAGTGTTCTGGCAAACTTTCTGAAGCTAAAGTGGTGGTACCTTGTGCTAAGTGAAATAAATCAGACTGAGAAAGACGAATACCATATGGGGAATCTAAAAAAACACAAATGAATAAACAAAAAGCAGAATCAGAGAACAAGCAGATGGTTTCCAGAGGGAGGTGGGTGGGGAAATGCGCAAAATGGATGAAAGGGAGTGGGAAATGCAGGTTTCCAGTTATGGAAGGAAAAAGTCACAGGATGAAAGACACAGCATAAGTGTAGTCAATGATACTGTAATAACTATGTACTGGGACAGATGGCTACACATGGTGAACACACGTGGTGAACATAGTATAATGTATAAACTTGTTGAATCACTATGTTGTACACCTGAAACAAATGTAACATTGTGTGTCAACTATGTCCAAATAAAAAAAGTTAAAATGAAAGAATAAGTGGAAATACTTATATCACAGAAACTGAAATTCAAATAAAAACCATTAAGCCAAAAAAGAGTTCCATTTTATAACAGGTATAATCCACAATAAAGACAAAGCTACCTTTTTATGCTACATAGTATAATTTCAAAATGAATGAAGCAAAAATGTGGAAATATAGCCAGAAGCACAATTATGATGACATATACATATACATCATAACTATATAACAAATACATATCTATATCAAATACATATAACTATATATCAAAGTATACATAAAAATATGTACATATGTAGTTTTTAGTCTTTGATGGATGACATGGAGAGAAAATCAACAATACTGCAGAAGATTTGAACATATAATCAGTAAGATAACACAAACTTGATCCTGAAACCCAAATAACAATCACTATTAATTATAATATATATGATCCATTCCCCAATACAAGTTAATTTGATTTAATTTTATGTTATTTGAAAAGATGTATTATCCTTCAATAGGTTTTTGTATAAATGTAATGATCATTTAATTTTAGAAAATTTTATAATTTCTCCAATAAAAAGACATATGATAATCTCAGTAAGTGTTGGAAGTCTACTTTATAAAATTTGATACCTATTTTGATAGTATTTCTTTATTTTTTAAAAATATTTTGTTTATTTATTTGACAATGATCACAAGTAGGCATAGAGGCAGGCAGAGAGAAAGAGGGGCAAGCAGGCTTCCTAGTGAGCAGAGAGCCCAATGTGGGGCTTGATCCCAGGACCCTGAGATCATGACCTGAGCCAAAGGCAGAGGCTTAACCCACTGAGCCACCCAAGTGCCCCGACAGTATTTCTTTAAAACAAAAACAGATAGCTAGCTAATGTGAAAAAATATGGGTCACAAACTGATATCTAATATACCACTTATTGTGATTTGCCAGATACATTTTTATTTTTCAAAAGATTTTATTTATTTATTTATTTATTTGGGGGAGAGAGAGGGAGAGAGAGAGAGAAAGGAGAAGCAGAGGGAAAGGGACAAGCAGATTTCCTGCTGAGCAGGGAGACTGATATAGGGTTCCATCCCAGGACTCTGAGATCATGACCTGAACCGAAGTCAGATGCTTAACTAACTGAACCACCCAGGCACACGACAAGATGCATTTTTATTAAAATTAGGAACAAAACAAAAATGCCTGCTCAAACTATTACTTTTTTTACTATTATGGAATTATTGGCTTATGTTAAAATATATGGATAATAAATAAAAATTTTAAGGATGAGAAAGAAGGATATTCAACTTGCATTTTTATAAAAACATATATCATATTAGGATTATTTAGGAGCAAAGAGAATCTCAGATCAGCTTAAGAAAATAAAAGAGGGGTTGTTGAATTGGAATTGGAGTACTTTCAGATTGAAGGCAATCTTCATCCACTTTTTCTCATGTACATTATCCCTTTAATATTAAGTCTCTGGCTTACCTCTTCTCTTTAGTCTCCTCAAGCTAAGAGAACCTGATTACCTTATTTAATTGCCATTTCAAATGGAGTATTACTATCAGTAGCTCCCAAATGTGGCATTCTTCTCTGGTCTAGTGGTCATGTCTGTATTTCCTTATGACAATTTTAGTAGCACGTTTTCACTCCAAAGACAGTGTAAAAAAAAACAAACTTGAATTCTATATCCTTGGATAAGGATAGGAGAGCTGATACTGGCATTTGATTTTAGCCCCTGAATTTGCATTCTAATCTATCATTGTGAAGATGCCAAGTTATCACCTAACATGAAAGCAATGAAATTTGATGTCTTATTTGGTAATGGTAAAGCAGTGTTGTTGCAGACCAAATCTCCTTTCCAAAAGTCAAAAAATTAAACAAAATGTAAATATATATATAAGCATACAGTTTTTTGAATATTGGAGTTAAAATCAGAGATTTAGCAAAACAGCTGAAATTTGAAGGGTTAATATAATCAAAGGAAGGGAAATATTTGGTACTGCTTTCTGCTTTAAGGGATCTGTTGATTTTGAAAGCAAAAACAGAAGCAGAATGGCTAAGAAGCTGAGTAGTAAGCAGCATCTGAGAAGCTGACCAGAACTGCTTGTAGTTCTATAGGTCTGGGGAGACAAAAACTGGAACTCAGGACCACCAAAAAAGAGGGGATCTGATAAACACTTGAAATTTTTAGTTGGGACCTCCAAGGATCTATATACCCTAGGGGTAAGTGTAAACTGAAAATAGACCAGTTCTCATGAAAGATTGTCAGGATTAAGGTTATCTTTCATCTTCTTCACTACATCCTCTCTGAAGGAAGAAGACACCAATAGGTTAAAATGATTTCTATAGTTTGTTACACAAAATCAATTCATATATTTTTATATCTCTCTCAATATATGCCAAAGGCAATACCACATGATTGGAAAGCAGGATCCAGATATTGAAGTGATCAGAATGGATTCCCATGTTGCTAACTAAGAAGTTTAAGAAATTTGATGACAGGAGTACCTGGATGGCTCAGTAGGTTAAGCTGCTGCCTTTGGCACAGGTCGTGATCTCAGGGTCCTGGCATCGAGCTCTGCATCAGGCTCCTGCTCAGGGAAGAGTCTGCTCTTCTCTTTCCCTCTCCCTCTGTGCATTTTGTCTCTCTCTCTCTCTCTCAAATAAGTAAATAAGTAAATAAAATATTTTTAAATAAATAAATAAATAAATTTTTTTAAAAAGGAGTTTGAGGACAAAGTATGTAGACCTTTTCAGGATAAACTGGAACCTATTTAAAAAAGAATCATAGGAGATTTTTAGAAGTGAAAAACAAAAATATTTCAACTTAAGAACTTAATGGATGTATGTAACAACATATCAAGCATAACAGAAGTTTGAAGAAGATGGGTCAGAAGAAAGCATCCAGACTGATGCACTGAGAAAAATAGGATAGAAGATATAGAGAAGAGCATAAAAAGCATGTAGGTAATGGTGAAAATATAATGCACAAGTAATTGAAACCACAGGAGAGGGAAGAGAGAATAGATGAAGACAATATTTGAAGAAAATTATCCCAAACTGACCAAAGCTGCCATCGAGCTCCTGATTGAAGTATAGCTCCAAGGTCCAAGCATGATAAAACCAAAGAATTCCACAACAAGACCTATCATAATGAAATAGCTTTTAAAGAGAAAAATAATAGGAAAACCTAGGGGAAAATATATATATATATATATTACCTTCTAATTAGCAATATTAAATTTACAGCTAACTTCTTAATGGAAGCTGAAAGACAAAATCATGAGGAACTGTCAAGAGCTCTACGGCTGGTGGGGAGCTTGGATGGCTCAGTTGGTTAAGTGTGTGACTCTTGATCTTGGCTCAGGTCTTGATCTCAAGGTTGTGAGTTCAAGCCCCATGTTTGGCTCCACACAGGGCATGGAGCCTACTTTAAAAAAAAAAAAGAATTCTATAGTAAAAACAGAAGTTAATATGTAGAAGAATGAAACTCGACCATTCTCTTACACCGTACACAAAGATAAACTCGAAATGGATACAAGACCTCAATGTGAGACAGGAATCCATCAGAACCCTAGAGGAGAATATAGGCAGTAACCTCTTCGATATCAGCCACAGGAACTTCTTTCAAGATATGTCTCCAAAGGCAAAGGAAACAAAAGCAAAGATGAACTTTTGGGACTTCATCAAGATCAAAAGCTTCTGCACAGCAAAACAAACAGTCAAGAAAACAAAGAGGCAACCCACGGAATGGGAGAAGATATTTGCAAATGACAGTACAGACAAAAGGTTGATATCCAGGATCTATAAAGAACTCCTCAAACTCAACACACACAAAACAGACAATCATATCAAAAAATTAGCAGAAGATATGAACAGACACACTTCTCCAATGAAGACATACAAATGGCTATCAGACATATGAAAAAATGTTCATTATCACTAGACATCAGGGAGATTCAAATTAAAACTACATTGAGATACCACCTTATACCAGTTAGAATGGACAAAATTAGCAAGACAGGAATCAACATGTGTTGGAGGGGATGTGGAGAAAGGGGAACCCTCCTACACTGTTGGTGGGAATGCAAGTTGGTGCAGCCACTTTGGAGAACAGTGTGGAGATTCCTTAAGGAATTAAAAATAGAGCTTCCCTATGACCCTGCCATTGCACTCCTGGGTATTTACTCCAAAGATACAGATGTAGTGAAAAGAAGGGCCATGTGTACCCCAATGTTTATAGCAGCAATGGCCATGGTTGCCAAACTGTGGAAAGAACCAAGATGCTCTTCAATGGATGAATGGATAAAGAAGATGTGGTCCATATACACTATGGAGTATTATGCCTCCATCAGAAAGGATGAATAGCCAACTTTTGTAGCAACATGGACGGGACTGGAAGAGATTATGCTGAGTGAAATAAGTCAAGCATAGAGAGTCAATTATCATATGGTTTCACTTATTTGTGGAGCATAACAAATAGCATGGAGGACATGGGGAGTTAGAAAGAAGAAGGGAGTTGGGGGAAATAGGAAGGGGAGGTGAACCATGAGAGACTATGGACTCTGAAAAACAATCTGAGGGGTTTGAAGGGACGGGGGGTGGGAGGTTGGGGGATCCAGGTGGTGGGTATTAAAGAGGGCACAGATTGCATGGAGCACTGGGTGTGGGGCATAAAGAATGAATTCTGTTATGCTGAAAAGAAATAAAAAGTTAAAAGAAAACAGTAGTTAAATTTAAAGAGGTTAAATATACTTTTAGACCAAAAGATTCCCCCCAAAACAAACAAACAAACAAAAAAATAGAGAATTCATTACCAGCACATTTAATGAGAGTCCTTCAGGAAAAAGGGAAATAAATGATTTGGAGTTGGAAGCAGAGAAGCAAGAAGAAATGAAGATCAACAAGAAAATGTATATGTCTGGGTAAGTCCAAAAGAATATTGATTGTATAGAATAATGAAAACAATGTCTTTTATGAATAATGTGTGTGTCTATATAATACATATCAGCCATAGCACAAAAGATAGGAATGGAAAATAGAGTTAAATGGTTCTAGGGTCTTTGCACTGCTTAGAAAGCAGCCAAAATACTGTTTATATTTGACTTCAATAAAACAAGAATGCATGTTGTAATCTCTAGGGCCACCACTAAAAATATTTTTAAAAATATAAAACAAGTTAGTGGAAGGGAAAAATAGAATAATAATTCTTAGTAAATTCAAAAGAAAGCAGGAAAGGAGAAAAAAGGGAACAGAACAGATGGAACTTAGAAAACAGTCAGATGGTAAATGTAAACCAGAATATATAAATAATTGTATTAAATGTAAATCAACTCAACACAATTAAAAGGTAAAGATAATCATATTGGATTAAAAAACAAAAACTGGGGTTCCTGGAAGATTCAGTTGTTAAGCATCTGCCTTTAGCTCAGGTTATGATCCCAGCGTCCTGGGATCGAACCCCATATCTGGCTCCCTGGTCAGGGAGGAAGAAGGGGGGAGCCTGCTTTTTCCCTCTCCAGCTCCCCTGTGCTTGTGTTCCCTCTCTCGCTCTCTCTCTCTCTGTCATAAATAAATAAAAATCTTTAAAAAGAAACCCAATTGTATGCTACCTATAAGAGACATATCTGAAATATAAAGACACTTAAGGATGACACTAGGATGGAAAATGATATGCAAATCAACATTAACCAAAAGAAAGTTTGTGAAACTGTATTAATACCAAAGTTTGAACAAAAACAAAAAACAAACCAAAAAAACTGGACATAAGTCACATTTAATAATGAGAGAAAAATTGATCCAACAAGAACATAACAATTTTAAATTTGTAAGCACTTGTAGATTAGATCACTGTTTAACAAATGTCCACTAAATCCCTCTCCCACCACCATCACCTTCATGGAGAAATGCACTTCATTCCACTGAAGTTAGGAATGCTATGGCTGTGTGAATGGACGGCTTTGGCCAATGAAATATAAGCACAAGTAGCAGACTGCCAGCTTTGAGCCTAGGCTTTAGGAGGCATTGCATGTTCATGTTCCTGTTTGTCTTTTGAAGAGTTTCTAACTTCCATGAAGAGAATAATGACCCTGGGTAGGCTTTGCCTACTTAGAATGAGACATGTGGAACACTGCAGCTGGGAAGTAAGTCTAGCCAATCTGCAGACCTCAGCCCAACACTTAGCTATCTCAATTGATTTGTGTGCCTGTAAATGATACAACTAGTTACTGCTATCACAAAGATTTTGAGGTTGTTTATTGTGCAATGGTAGTTGACTGATAGAGCTTCTAACAAAGCCTCAATATATATAAAGTAAAAAATTAAACTAAAAGAAATGGACAAAATACACCCTTCATAACCATCTAATATATAAAAAGTAGACCAAAAAGCAGTAAATATATGAAAGATTAGAAAAACATGAGTAATATCTTGACTTTACATATGCATACATAAATCATTGTATCCTACGACTGCAGAAGGCTCACTGTATTCATATGTACCTGAAACATTTTCTAAAGTTCATTACATCCTAGGACATTAAAAAATCTCAGTGTATTTTAAAGAACTGAAATCAGACAGAGCATGGTACTTTCTAAGTAGAAATAGTTCAATATTTCAATATTTCAATTAAAAAAAGGCTAGGAAATCCTTAAATGTTTGCATAATAAGCAATACTTTCATATACTCACAGATCAGAGAAGAAATAACAATGGAAGTCAAATTTGATGCATTAAGCTGTCTGGCCGCAATTAGGTTGGCAGTTCTAATGTAGAAATCCTACAATTATCTTCTATTGTTTTATTCATGCTTAATTATTTTAATAGTTACTAGTTAGAATTAATTTCTCTTTTGCAGTGATAATTTACAGTTAAAAGATCTTTCCACAGGGTTGGGCCATTTTAATTGCTATAGGCAAAAGACAAAATTTTGAAGACTAATCAGTTCTTGGGCTAAGTGGAGGGTAAAAGATATCAAAATACAGTGAAAGAGAGGGCGGAGTCAAGATGGCGGAGAAGTAGCAGGCTGAGACTACTTCAGCTAGCCGGAGATCAGCTAGAGAGCTTATCTAAAGATTGCAGACACCTGAAAATCCATCGGCAGATTGAAGAGAAGAACAGCAATTCTGGAAACAGAAAAACAACCACTTTCTGAAAGGTAGGACCGGCAGAGAAGTGAATTCAAAGTGACAGGAAGATAGACCCTGGGGGGAGTGGCCGGCTCCCGGCAAGCGGCGGAGCAACGGCGCACAAAATCAGGACTTTTAAAAGTCTGTTCCGCTGAGGGACTTCGCTTCAGAGGCTAAACAGGGGCGAAGCCCACGTGGGGTCAGCGTGGCCTCAAGTCCCGCAGGGTCACAGAAGGATCGGGGGTGTCTGAGTGTCGCAGAGCTCGCGGGTATCGGAACAGGAAAGCCGGCTACAGAGACAGAGCCAACAGTAAGATCACAGCTCGGGGTTACCTTGAACCGGTCGCAGGCTCGGTGAGCTCAGAGTGTGGCCGGAGGTCAGACAGACGGGAGCAACTGGGCGCTGTTCTCTGAGGGCACACTGAGGAGTGGGGCTCTGGGCTCTCAGCTCCTCCAGCCCGGAGACCAGGAGGCCGCCATTTGTATTCCCGTCCTCCAGAAATCTACAGAAAGCGCTCAGGGAACAAAAGCTCCTGAAAGCAAACCCGAGCGGATTACTCACGCCGGCCCCTGTTAAGGGTGGTGCAATTCCACCTGAGGCAAAGACACTTGAGAATCACTATACAGGCCCCTTCCCCAGAAGATCAACAAGAAATCCAGCCGAGACCAAGTTCACCTACCAAGGAGTGCGGTTTCAATACCAAGGAGAGCAGCAGAATTCCAGAGGAGGAGAAAGCAAAGCATGGAACTCATGGCTTTTTCCCTGTGATTTTTTTAGTCTTGCAGTTAATTTGATTTTTTTCTTTTTCATTTTTGTTGTTTTTTATCGCCTTCTGGTAATTTTTTTTTAACTTTTACCTTTTTCTTTTTTAACGTTTTTAAACTACTTTATCCAATATATATATATTTTCTTTTTTATATTTTTCTTATTTGTTTTCTTTTTTTAAATTCTTTTCTTTTTTTTTCTTCCTTCCTTTTTAAACCTCTTTTTATCCCCTTTCTACCCCCTCACGATTTGGGATCTCTTCTAATTTGGATAAAGCATATTTTCCTGGGGTTGTTGCCACCTCTCAGTATTTTAGTTGCTCCTTCATATACTCTTCTCTGGACAAAATGACAAGACGGAAAAATTCAACACAAAAATAAGAACAAGAGGCAGTACCGAAGGCTAGGGACCTAATCAATACAGACATTGGTAATATGTCAGATCTAGAGTTCAGAATGACAATTCTCAAGGTTCTAGCCAGGCTCGAAAAAGGCGTGGAAGATATTAGAGAAACCCTCTCGAGAGATATAAAAGCCCTTTCAGGAGAAATAAAAGAACAAAATCTAACCAAGTTGAAATAAAAAAAAACTATTAATGAGGTGCAATAAAAAATGGAGGCTCTCACTGCTAGGATAAATGAGGCAGAAGAAAGAATTAGCGATATAGAAGACCAAATGACAGAGAATGAAGAAACTGAGCAAAAGAGGAACAAACAGCTACTGGACCACGAGGGGAGAATTCGAGAGATAAGTGACACCATAAGACGAAATAACATTAGATTAATTGGGATTCCAGAATAAGAAGAAAGAGAGAGGGGAGTAGAAGGTATACTGGAGAGAATTGTTGGGGAGAGTTTCCCCAATATGGCAAAGGGAACGAGTATCAAAATTCAGGAGGTTCAGAGAACGCCCCTCAAAATCAATATGAATAGGCCCACACCCCGTCACCTAATAGTAAAATTTACAAGTCTCAGTGACAAAGAGAAAATCCTGAAAGCAGCCTGGGAAAAGAAGTCTGTAACATACAATGGTAAAAATATTAGATTGGCAGCTGACTTATCCACAGAGACCTGGCAGGCCAGAAAGAGCTGGCATGATATATTCAGAGCACTAAACGAGAAAAACATGCAGCCAAGAATACTATACCCAGCTAGGCTATCATTGAAAATAGAAGGAGAGATTAAAAGCTTCCAGGACAAACAAAAACTGAAAGAATTTGCAAACACCAAACCAGCTCTACAGGAAATATTGAAAGGGGTCCTCTAAGCAAAGAGAGAGCCTACAAGTGGTAGATCAGAAAGGAACATAGACCATATACAGTAATAGTCACCTTACAGGCAATACAATGGCACTAAATTCATATCTCTCAATAGTTACCCTGAATGTTAATGGGCTAAATGCCCCTGTCAAAAGACACAGGGTATCAGTATGGATAAAAAAAACAAAACCCATCTATATGTTGCCTCCAAGAAACTCATTTTAAGCCCAAAGACACCTCCAGATTTAAAGTGAGGGAGTGGAAAACAATTTACCATGCTAATGGACATCAGAAGAAAGCAGGAGTGGCAATCCTAATATCAGATCAATTAGATTTTAAGCCAAAGACTATAAGAGATGAGGAAGGACACTATATCATACCCAAAGGGTCTGTCAAACAAGAAGATTTAACAATTTTAAATATCTATGCCCCCAACGTGGGAGCAGCCAACTATATAAACCAATTAATAACAAAATCAAAGAAACACATCAACAATAATACAATAATAGTAGGGGACTTTAACACTCCCCTCACTGAAATGGACAGATCATCCAAGCAAAAGATCAGCAAGGAAATAAAGGCCTTAAACGACACACTGGACCAGATGGACATCACAGATATATTCAGAACATTTCATCCCAAAGCAACAGAATACACATTCTTCTCTAGTGCACATGGAACATTCTCCAGAATAGATCACATCCTCGGTCCTAAATCAGGACGCAACCGGTATCAAAAGATTGGGATCATTCCCTGCATATTTTCAGACCACAATGCTCTAAAGCTAGAACTCAACCACAAAAGGAAGTTTGAAAAGAACCCAAATACATGGAGACTAAACTGCATCCTTCTAAAGAATGAATGGGTCACCTGGGAAATTAAAGAAGAATTGAAAAAAATCATGGAAACAAATGATAATGAAAACACAAGGATTCAAAATCTGTGGGACACAACAAAGGGAGTCCTGAGAGGAAAATATATAGCGGTACAGGCCTTTCTCAAGAAACAAGAAAGGTCTCAGGTACACAACCTCACCCTACACCTAAAGGAGCTGGAGAAAGAACAAGAAAGAAACCCTAAGCCCAGCAGGAGAAGAGAAATCATAAAGATCAGAGCAGAAATCAATGAAATAGAAACCAAAAAGACAATAGAGGAAATCAACGAAACTAGGAGCTGGTTTTTTGAAAGAATTAATAAAATTGATAAACCCCTGGCTAGACTTATCAAAAAGAAAAGAGAAAGCACCCAAATAAATAAAATCATGAATGAAAGAGGAGAGATCACAACTAACACCAAAGAAATACAAACTATTATAAGAACATACTATGAGCAACTCTACGCCAACAAATTTGACAATCTGGAAGAAATGGATGCATTCCTAGAAACATATAAACTACCACAACTGAACCAGGAAGAAATAGAAAGCCTGAACAGACCCATAACCAGTAAGGAGATTGAAACAGTCATTAAAAATCTCCAAACAAACAAAAGCCCAGGGCCAGACGGCTTCCCGGGGGAATTCTACCAAACATTTAAAGAAGAACTAATTCCGATTCTCCTGAAACTGTTCCAAAAAATAGAAATGGAAGGAAAACTTCCAAACTCATTTTATGAGGCCAGCATCACCTTGATCCCAAAACCAGACAAGGATCCCCTCAAAAAAGAGTGCTATAGACCAATATCCTTGATGAACACAGATGCGAAGATACTCAACAAAATACTATCCAATAGGATTCAACAGTACATTAAAAGGGTTATTCACCACGACCAACTGGGATTTATTCCAGGGCTGCAAGGTTGGTTCAACATCCGCAGATCAGTCAATGTGATACAACACATCAATAAAAGAAAGAACAAGAACCATATGATACTCTCAATAGATGCTGAAAAAGCATTTGACAAAGTACAGCATCCCTTCCTGATCAAAACTCTTCAAAGTGTAGGGATAGAGGGCACATACCTCAATATCATCAAAGCCATCTATGAAAAACCCACCGCAAATATCATTCTCAATGGAGAAAAACTGAAAGCTTTTCCTTTTTTGGAGGAACATAGCATTATCACCACTGCTATTCAACATAGTACTAGAGGTCCTAGCCTCAGCATTCAGACAACAAAAGGAAATTAAAGGCATCCAAATCGGCAAAGAAGAAGTCAAATTATCACTCTTCGCAGATGATATGATACTATATGTGGAAAACCCAAAAGACTCCACTCCAAAACTGCTAGAACTGATACAGGAATTCAGTAAAGTGTCAGGATATAAAATCAATGCACAGAAATCAGTTGCATTTCTCTACACCAACAGCAAGACAGAAGAAAGAGAAATTAAGGAGTCAATCCCATTTACAATTGCACCCCAAACCATAAGATACCTAGGAATAAACCTAACCAAAGAGGCACAGAATCTATACTCAGAAAACTATAAAGTACTCATGAAAGAAATTGAGGAAGACACAAAGAAATGGAAAAATGTTCCATGCTCCTGGATTGGAAAAATAATTATTGTGAAAATGTCTATGCTACCTAAAGCAATCTACAGATTTAATGCAATTTCTATCAAACTACCATTCATCTTTTTCAAAGAAATGGAACAAATAATGCTAAAATTTATATGGAACCAGAAAAGACCTCGAATAGCCAAAGGGATATTGAAAAAGAAAGCCAACGTTGGTGGCATCACAATTCCGGACTTCAAGCTCTATTACAAAGCTGTCATCATCAAGACAGCATGGTACTGGCACAAAAACAGACACATAGATCAATGGAACAGAATAGAGAGCCCAGAAATAGACCCTCAACTCTATGGTCAACTAAACTTCGACAAAGCAGGAAAGAATGTCCAATGGAAAAAGACAGCCTCTTCAATAAATGGTGCTGGGAAAATTGGACAGCCACATGCAGAAAAATGAATTTGGACCATTTCCTTACACCACACACAAAAATAGACTCAAAATGGATGAAGGACCTCCATGTGAGAAAGGAATCCATCAAAATCCTTGAGGAGAACACAGGTAGCAACCTCTTCGACCTCAGCCGCAGCAACATCTTCCTAGGAACAACGCCAAAGGCAAGGGAAGCAAGGGCAAAAATGAACTATTGGGATTTCATCAAGATCAAAAACTTTTGCACAGCAAAGGAAACAGTTAACAAAATCAAAAGACAACTGACAGAATGGGAGAAGATATTTGCAAACGAAATATCAGATAAAGGACTAGTGTCCGGAATCTATAAAGAACTTAGCAACACCCAAAGAACAAATAATCCAATCAAGAAATGGGCAGAGGACATGAACAGACATTTCTGCAAAGAAGACATCCAGATGGCCAACAGACACATGAAAAAGTGCTCCATATCACTCGGCATCAGGGAAATACAAATCAAAACCACAATGAGATATCACCTCACACCAGTCAGAATGGCTAAAATCAACACGTCAGTAAATGACAGATGCTGGCGAGGATGTGGAGAAAGGGGAACCCTCCTCCACTGTTGGTGGGAATGCAAGCTGGTGCAGCCACTCTGCAACCAAACAGCATGGAGGTTACTCAAAATGTTGAAAATAGAACTGCCCTATGACCCAGCAATTGCACTATTGGGTATTTACCCTAAAGATACAAACATAGTGATCCAAAGGGGCACATGCACCCGAATGTTTATAGCAGCAATGTCCACAATAGCTAAACTGTGGAAAGAACCTAGATGTCCATCAGCAGTTGAATGGATCAAGTAGATGTGCTATATATACACAATGGAATACTATGCAGCCATCAAAAGAAATGAAATCATGCCATTTGCAACAACATGGATGGAACTAGAGCGTATCATGCTTAGCGATATAAGTCAAGCAGAGAAAGACAACTATCATATGATCTCCCTGATATGAGGAAGTGTTGATGCAACATGTGGGCTTAAGTGGGTAGGAGAAGAATAAATGAAACAAGATGGGATTGGGAGGGAGACAAACCATAAGTGACTCTTAATCTCACAAAACAAACTGAGGTTTGCTGGGGGGAGGGGGTTTGTCTCCCTCCCAATCCCATCCCTGCCTTCAGCTCAGGTCATAATCTCAGGGTCCTGGGATCGATTCTCACATCAGGCTCTCCCCTCCTCTTCCAGGAGCCTCCTTTTCCCTCTCCATATGCCTGCCACTCCACCTGCTTGTGCTCTCTTACTGTCAAATAAATGAATAAAATCTTTTTAAAAAATAGCTCATAGTAGGGGCGCCTGGATGGCTCAATCAGATAAATGTCTGCCTTTGGCTCAAGTCATGATCTCAGAATCCTGGGATCAAGCCCTGTGTAGGGCTCCCAGCTCAGTGGGAAGTCTGCTTTTCCCTCTCCCCCTGCCCCTACCCCACTTGTGCTGACTCTCACTCTCTCTCTCTTTATCTCTCAAATAAATAAATAAAATCTTTTGAAAAATTAAAATAGCACATAGTATATAAAAAGAGTTAATTGTTAAAAAGAAAAATAAACAACAGTGATAATTACTGTGATTCAAAAGATAATCCATTATGCTCAGAATCAGTAAAATCAGCCAAACAAAAAGCAAACAAATATAGCTTTGTATTACTAAACCAAACATAGATGATATTTTAACAGCAAATGATAGTATCTATCTTATTATCATGGTTAGTTTATAGTTTTTTAACGTTTGTAATATTGTACATGCTTAATTCATAAGCTTGATTTCACAGTGTATTGCATGCCATAAAGGTAAGTAAGTTACATCTTGTTTAAAAATATTTTTTAATGTTATAATAAAATAATTTAAGAGAATATTGATAATATTAAAAGGGTGTTTTTTTAGTAAAGATTTTATTTACCTGACAGAGATCACAAGTAGGCAGAGAGACAGGCAGAGGGGGCGGAAGAGGTGGGGAGAAGCAGGCACCCTGTTGAGCAGAGACCCTGAGATCATGACCCAAGCCAAGGCAGAGGCCCAACCCACTGAGCCACACAGGCACCCCCAATGTTTTGTTTTGTTTTTTTAATTTAAAAGGGTATATACACTTTTAAAATTAGGTGTGTGTGTGTGTGTGTGTGTGTGTGTGTGTGTGTGTGTGTTGTGTTGTGTGTGATTTACTTACTTGTGAAATAATATATGGATATATTGGTCTCTGCTCCTTGTTTCTGCTAGTATTGGGTCTTAGACCCCAGTTACTGATGCATAGCTCCTAAATCTTTATAATTTCTTGAGTGATAAGAACATCTGACACAGAGTTCCTAAGTCCCTTACAATGTCCTGAATGATAAACACACCAACTCTTGGTGGGCTCCTGGATGGGGGCTGGCCACTAGAAAAACCAAGCTGTGATTAGAGACTTGGAAATTTCAGTCCTACACCTCATCCTCTGGAGAGGGGAGAGGAGCTGGAAAACAAGTGAATGGATTAGGTCTATGTGATGACATTTTCATAAAAATCTCTAATGGATGGGGGCGCCTGGGTGGCTCAGTGGGTTGAGCCGCTGCCTTCGGCTCGGGTCATGATCTCAGGGTCCTGGGATCGAGTCCCACATCGGGCTCTCTGCTCAGCAGGGAGCCTGCTTCCTTCTCTCTCTCTCTCTGCCTGCCTCTCAATGTACTTGTAATTTCTCTCTGTCAAATAAATAAATAAAATCTTGAAAAAAAAATCTCTAATGGATGGTGTTCGGAGAGCTTCCAGGTTACCAGACTTGTGGGGATGCCAGGAGTGTGGCCCTAGAATGCAAATGGAAGCTCAGTAACTCTTCTCACATACTTTTCCCCATGCATCTCTTTAATCTGCCTCTTCCTGAGTTTTGTTCCTTTATAATAAACTGCTAATCTAGTCAATAAATTGTTTTCCTGAGCACTCTGAGCTGCTCTTGCAAATTACTAAACCCAAGGAGGGATTGTGGAAACCTCTGATTTATAGCTGCTTTGTCAGAAGCACAGGTAACAACTAGACTTGCGATTGGTTTCTGAAATTGTGGAAGGGGGCCAGACTAAGCCTTTCACCTCCAAAGTCTGTGCTAACCCCAGAGTCAGAACTGAATTGAATTGTACACCTAGCTGATGGCAGAGAATTGCTCAGTGTGGGAAAAAAAATCCACACTTCTGGCTATGGAAGTGTTGTGAGTATGAGAGTGAAAGAAAACACAGTGTGTTTTTCCAGCATATATTTACTTGTCAATATATAATAAATATCATATATGTGGCATGTACATCATAATTTTCATTATTATATATTCTCTTTGCCAGTAATACTTTAAAAGATATAATAGGAAAAGATATTTCATTTACATTATCTGTTAAAAAAAAAAAGATTAATCCTGAAGAAGGAACATAATCAGTGTGAAGAAAAGTCACATGTTTCCCAAGTAGAAAATCTCAGCGAATAGAGGGTTCATTTTCCTAGATCCAAATCCTGACTGTTGCAAAATGTTGCAAAAATATCTGTTCTTTTTTTTTTTTTTCAGTTTTCCAAGATTCATTGTTTATACACCACACCCAATTCTTTCCAGTCACAGGCATCAGTGATATTGTTTAGGGCCATTCAGTATTTCCCTTGCATGTGCTCTTGGCAGTTCATGGAAATTGAGAAGATATGATTAAAAAACAAATAAATACCCCTGGGGTTTCCCCACAAATAAAGGCGGGTCATGAGGAAGGGAACAAACATCCAATAGTAGCTGATGAAAGTGAGTCTCCTTCTACAGATATTTTTGGTTATGACTCCATCTTTCAAGCCCTGGAATGGCCAGGAGCAGTAAGGATGGCACATTAATACAGTTTGAACAGGTGAATCTACTTTCCTAATGAAACAACTGAAAATGAAGACCAGTGTTTAGGCACAAAGATGTTGGTTACAATTATTTATAATTGAAAAACCTTACAAAAATTCTAATTGTTCGATAATTTTGAAATAATTCATATTAACCCAAATCAAATGAAATCATATTCTTGCTTTTCCTTTGTTCATGAGATTTAATAGGTCACCAAGTATCTTAATTCAGCAGAGAGCCCGATGTGGGACTCGATCCCAGGACCCTGAGATCATGACCTGAGCCGAAGGCAGCGACTTAACCCACTGAGCCACCCAGGCGCCCCTGAGACGTTAACTTCTTAAAGATGAAGTTCTAGGGAAACCAGATATTCTAAATGAGACCTGTGGCTGGTTGTGTTCTTTACCAAGACCCTTTTTCTCTGAAGTAATCAGACAGTTTGCTACTTCCAAAATAAACCAGGAGCTTACTCCAAAGTACATTTTTGTGTTTTTTTTAACTTTTTAAATTTTTTAGAAAAGATTTTTTTCCATTTATTTATTTTCAGCATAACAGTATCATTATTTTTTCACCACACCCAGTGCTCCATGCAATCTGTGCCCTCTATAATACCCACCACCTGGTACCCCGACCTCCCACCCCCCCGCCACTTCAAACCCCTCAGATTGTTTTTCAGAGTCCCTAGTCTCTCATGATTCACCTCCCCTTCCAATTTACCCCAACCCCCTTCTCTCTAACTCCCCATGTCCTCCATACTATTTGTTATGCTCCACAAATAAGTGAAACCATATGATAATTGACTCTCTCTGCTTGACTGATTTCACTCAGCATAATCTCTTCCAGTCCCGTCCATGTTGCTACAAAAGTTGGGTATTCGTCCTTTCTGATGGAGGCACAATACTCCATAGTGTATATGGACCACATCTTCCTTATCCATTCATCCGTTGAAGGGCATCTTGGTTCTTTCCACAGTTTGGCGACCATGGCCATTGCTGCTATGAACATTGGGGTACAGATGGCCCTTCTTTTCACTACATCTGTATCTTTGGGGTCAATACCCAGTAGTGCAATGGCAGGGTCATAGGGAAGTTCTATTTTTTTTTTCAAAGATTTTATTTATTTATTTGACAGAGAGAGATCACAAGTAGGCAGAGACACAGGCAGAGAGAGAGAGAGAGGAGGAAGCAGGCTCCCTGCTGAGCAAAGAGCCCGATGCGGGACTCTATCCCAGGACCCTGAGATCATGACCTGAGCCGAAGGCAGCGGCTTAACCCACTGAGCCACCCAGGCGCCCGGAAGTTCTATTTTTAATTTCTTGAGAAATCTCCACACTGTTCTCCAAAGTGGCTGCACCAACTTGCATTCCCACCAACAGTGGAAGAGGGATCCCCTTTCTCCACATCCTCTCCAACACATGTTGTTTCCTGTCTTGCTAATTTTGGCCATTCTAACTGGTGTAAGGTGATATCTCAATGTGGTTTTAATTAGAATATCCCTGATGGCTAGTGATGATGAACATTTTTTCATGTGTCTGATAGCCATTTGTATGTCTTCTTTGGAGAAGTATCTGTCCATATCTTCTGCCCATTTTTTGATAAGATTGTCTGTTTTGTGTGTGTTAAGTTTGAGAAGTTCTTTATAGATCCTTGATATCAACCTTTTGTCTGTACTGTCATTTGCAAATATCTTCTCCCATTCTGTGGGTTTCCTCTTTGTTTTCTTGACTGTTTCCTTGGCTGTGCAGAAGCTTTTGATCTTGATGAAGTCCCAAAAGTTCATCTTTGCTTTTGTTTCCTTTGCCTTTGGAGACATATCTTGAAAGAAGTTGCTGTGGCTGATATCGAAGAGATTACTGCCTATATTCTCCTCTAGGATTCTGATGGATTCCTGTCTCACATTGAGGTCTTTTATCCATTTTGAGTTTATCTTTGTGTATGGTGTAAGAGAATGGTCGACTTTCATTCTTCTACATATAGCTGCCCAGTTTTCCCCGCACCATTTATTGAAGAGACTGTCTTTTTTCCACTGTATATTTTTTCCTGTTTTGTCGAAGATTATTTGACCATAGAGTTGAGGGTCCATATCTGGGCTCTCTACTCTGTTCCACTGGTCTATGTGTCTGTTTTTATGCCAGTACCATGCTGTCTTGGTGATCACAGCTTTGTAGTAAAGCTTGAAATCAGGTAACGTGATGCCCCCAGTTTTATTTTTGTTTTTCAATATTTCCTTAGCGATTCGGGGTCTCTTCTAATTCCATACAAATTTTAGGATTATTTGCTCCAGCTCTTTGAAGAATACCGGTGGAATTTTGATCGTAATAGCATTAAAAGTATAGATTGTTAAAATGTCTATACTGCCTAGAGCAATCTATACTTTTAATGCTATTAAGATCAAAATTCCACCATTATTCTTCAAAGAAGATTTTATTTATTTATTTATTTGACAGAGAAATAGTGAGAGAGGAAACACAAGCAAGAGAGTGGGAGAGGGAGAAGCAGGCATTCCACCCAGCAGGGAGCCTGATGCAGGGCTTCATCCCAGGACCCTGAGATCATGACCTGAGCCAAACAAAGGCAGCCACTTAACCAACTGAGCCATCCAGGCAACCCCATTCTTTATTTTTTAAATCATTATTATGAGCATCATGTCTCAATATAATGCAGTTATTAACTTCTACATTATATTGAAAAAAACTTTTTGAAAACACAATGATATATCTTAATAAAGCATAAAATACTCAAGATGTTGATAGCAAGTTTGGAAATTAGGAGAGGCTTGGATCAGAAATTGGGTTGGCCTGGTGGACATGAAAGTTATCAAGATCTGTTGACTAAGGAGGTGACTTCTACTTCTGACCATTATAACTGATTAATTGTCTCACAGTATTCTTTGCTTGAATAATTAACATACTAAATTTAAAAAACTTAATGGGTTATCAAGATGACAGTTTTGGCTCTTCAGAGCTCACAAATGAAGTGAAAAAAGAAATCCTAGGAGTTAAACAAGTACTCTAACCAGCTTGATACAGAGAGTAAGAGTTAAATCTAGAAACCAGCGAGGCTAGGGAGTTTAATAGGAGAATCCTAATAGAAATAATTCCAGTAAGAGAACTCCAATAGTGAATTTGACAAACATTCATTGGAATAAATCCTAGAAGCAACATTGCCTAGCATGTGAGCATGGACTCTGTACCTAAACTACCTGGGTTTAAATCCCAGCTCTCCCACTCACTTTGGGAAAGTCACTTTTCCTCTTGGTGTATAAGTTTCTAAGTTTGTAAAATGAGGAAAATAACAGTATCTATGAAAATAATAGTATCTGTCTCATAGAGTTGTTCAGAGCATTAAATTAGTTAATATACATAAAGGTCTTAGAATGCCTGGTACATAGCAAGAATTATATAATTGTTAGAAATAAGGGGCTAAAATATCAGTGTGAACATAAATAAGAAATAATCTGCCATGGGGATGGAGCCATGAGAAAATTGGCCCTTTTGACATTGGAGTTGGGTAAAGAGGGAAAGGGATATTTCCTGCAAATTCATAACTACAGCTGGTGCTCAGACAAGTGTGAAGTCTGAGTTCATGCTGTCTGTGTGTGTGGTCTGAAACACCTCAAGCAGAGAATTTAATTTAAAGTGGGGCTAACTCAAAGGTAACTGAAGGAAATAGATAACCTTTCTACAAAAATAGAACTTAACTTAAGCTACAATTTAGAATTTCATGGCCAGAAAAATTACCTTCCAAGAAATAAAGTAATTTTCATGCAAACAAAAACAATTCATCACAAAAAGACTGACACAGAGAATTCTAAAGGATCAGATATGGACATGAGAAAATGATCACAATGAAAGATGCAAAAAGACATGGTAAACTTGCCTGCATTTCATTAAGGTTTCAAGAGCAAGTGGGCTGGTGGGTACACCAATGGAATCAATTATTAATGTGTAATTTGTTACTGATACTCAAAATGATATTCAATATTTGTAAAATATTTTCAGTCCCTTCTATAAAAGATTCCAAGTATTATGGTTTAATAAAAGATCCCAAGTGCTATAGTTTAATAAAACAATCCTCAAAGTCATGATAAATTTTATCAGAGAATTCAATATTTGTAGTTGGTAATTCTATTATAAGATGTTTTGTTGGCATGCAAGGGCAATATTGATATAAATAACCTCTAATTTTACACTGTAATACAAAGTTTTCTGTAATTTAGTAAAGTATAGTGATCTATAGAATGTATAGGGAAAATACAAAACATTTGAAATTTTCTGTATTTGTCCTATAAGTTATGAAATATCATTATAATGCTATATATAATCTTGCATTTTGTCTATAATTATACCTTCATAAATATACTTTCCATAAATCAAGTTTCCTCAGCATACTGTAAATACTATATAAATAACAACCATATTATTTTTTTAAAAAAGACATGATGAGCCAATGTCTCACCTGGGTAAATCTAAATAAAAATTGATTGATTAAATAATATAGTAATGATAATGTCTAATTTGTGGGGGAAAAGGAAAGAACTAAAATACTGGATTTAAGTGGCATATAAATTTGGGATGTTGTTTCTTAAAGTATTTTATGATCTTTATATTGTTTTGGAAGAGGATAAAGATAATAACTTTAGATAATTAGATGGAAACTTTAGTTAGAAAGGTACTAACTTTAGGATAGCATCAAAAATAGACAAGCAAGAATGCCTGGGTTACTCAGTTGGTTAAAAATCTGCCTTTGGCTCAGGTCACGATCCTAGGGTCCTGGGATTGAATCCCTTATCAGGCACTTTGCTCAGCAGAAAGCCTGCTTTTCTTTTTCTCTCTGCCTGCCACTTCCCCTGCTTGTGCGCGTGCAAGTTCTCTCTCTCTCTTCCTCTCTCTCTCTCTTTTTCAGTCTCTCTCAGGTAAATAAAGAATAAGTAAAATCTTAAAAAAAACCAGATAAGCAGAGGAAAAAATGGAAAGGGAAAATTAGTGAGAAATAAGAGGAAGGAAGTTACAGTTCTATGGGGCACATAGAAATGGATCTGAACAGAAGAATAAACATTGTTAAAATGTCTATACTGCCTAGAGCAATCTATACCTTTAATGCCATTCCGATCAAAATTCCACGGGTATTTTTCAAAGAGCTGGAGCAAATAATCCTAAAATTTGTATGGAATCAGAAGAGACCCTGAATCGCTATGGAAATGTTGAAAAAGAAAAACAAAACTGGGGGCATCACATTACCTGATTTCAAGCTTTACTACAAAGCTGTGATCATCAAGACAGCATGGTACTAACATAAAAACAGACACATAGACCAGTGGAACACAGTAGAGAACCCAGATATGGACCCTCAACTCTATGGTTCAAATAATCTTTGACAAAGCAGGAAAAAATATACAGTGGAAAAAAGACAGTTTCTTCAATAAATGGTGCTGGGAAAACTGGACAGTTATATGTAGAAAAATGAAACTCGACCATTCTCTTACACCGTACACAAAGATAAACTCAAAATGGATAAAAGAACTCAACGTGAGACAGGAATCCGTCAGAATATAGAGGAGAACATAGGCAGTAACCTCCTCAATATCAGCCACAGCAACTTCTTTCAAGAAATGTCTCCAACAGCAAAGGAAACAAAAGCAAAGATGAACTTTTGGGACTTCATCAAGATCAAAAGCTTCTGCACAGCCAAGGAAACAGTCAAGAAAACAAAGAGGAAACCCACAGAATGGGAGAAGATATTTGCAAATGACAGTACAGACAAAAGGTTGATATCCACGATCTATAAAGAATTTCTCAAACTCAACACACACAAAACAGATAATCATGTCAAAAAATGGGCAGAAGACATGAACAGACACTTCTCCAATGAAGACATACAAATGGCTATCAGACACATGAAAAAATGTTCATCATCACTAGCCATTAGGGAGATTCAAATTAAAACCACATTGAGATATCACCTTACACCAGTTAGAATGGCCAAAATTAGCAAGACAGGAAACAATGTGTGTTGGAGAGGATGTGGAGAAAGGGGAACCCTCCTACACTGTTGGTGGGAATGCAAGTTGGTGCAGCCACTTTGGAGAACAGTGTGGAGATTGCTTAAGAAATTAAAAATAGAGCTTCCCTATGACCCTGCAGTTGCACTCCTGGGTATTTACCCCAAAGATACAGATGTAGTGAGAAGGGCCATCTATACCCCAATGTTTATAGCAGCAATGGCCATGGTCACCAAACTGTGGAAAGAACCAAGATGCCCTTCAACAGACGAATAGATAAGGAAGATGTGGTCCTTATACACTATGGAGTATTATGCCTCCATCAGAAAGGATGAATACCCAACTTTTGTAGCAACATGGACGGGACTGGAAGAGATTATGCTGAGTGAAATAAGTCAAGCAGAGAGAGTCAATTATCATATGGTTTCACTTATTTGTGGAGCATAACAAATAACATGGAGGACATGGGGAGATGGAGAGAAGGGAGTTGAGGGAAATTGCAAGGGGGAGGTGAACCATGAGAGACTATGGACTCTGAAAAAGAATCTGAGGGTTTTGAAGGGCTGGGGGGTGGGAGGGTGCAGGAGCCAGGTGGAGGGTATTATGGAGGGTACGTATTGCATGGGGCATTGGGTGTGGTGCATAAACAGTGAATTCTGTTATGTTGAAAAGAAAAAAAAGAAAGAAATGGATCTGAACACACGAATAATTAGTGTAATAATTGTTGATTAAACTCTTTTAATCAACAATTAAAGAGACTGAATAAAATAATCAAAATGCAGCCCTGTGCTGCTTACAAAGACATACCTAAAAACACAGAATAAATAATGTTAAGTGAAAGAAGCAAGTCATAGAAAAAAGCTTACAGTATGATTCTACTCATACAAATTTCAAGAACAGGTAAAACTAAAAAAATTATTTAGGGATAAAAGCAGTGGAATGAGTATTGTGCAATTCAGTACAGGGGTTACACCTGGAGAGAGAAAAAGGGTGAGATGAAGGGGCTACATATGGAGCTTCTAAGGCTCTGGGAATGCTCTATTTCTTAGGTGAAAGATAAAAATAAAGGTAGTCTTGTGACAAAACATACAGAAGCAAGAACTCAGCCCCCGGGCTCCTGACAGCATAGCCCAGGCAACCAGGTGAGGAAGCAGAGGCTCTTAGAGAAAGTGCTTGCACAGGAACTGCTATCTCATCCTGTCTGTTACTCCTGCCATTAGCCTCAGGCTATCTTTACTTCCGAAGACAAACTAGTGACCACTACCCAGGCACACTGGCTGTTTGATGGCCTCAAGTGCTCTCAGGTAAGGTGAAGGAAGCTTGGGAGCCACTGTTCTGGAACGTCTGTCCCTTGGCTTCATGCCGTGCTGGCTTCCTGAGAATCTTTTAGCTTCCAAATGGCAATAGGAGGAATGGGCTGGTCAGCCTTCAGTAGACAGTCCAGCACTTTCCCTCTTTTCAATGTCTTAAAATAATGTAGGTTTTTATTTTTCTCTTTTACAGTCTTGCAGAGGATGTGATCATATCACACAGTCAAATATTCTCATCTTGACTACCTGACAGATCAACTCTCTCATTTAAGAGATTCTTCATTTTGAGATGTCAGAACTGTATCTTTCACCAAACACAGTTTTATCAAACATTAGTTGCCCTAGAACATTTTTTCTCACACTCACCTGGCTGACTAATTGAAACATAGGTTGTGAGCTCTACTGTTGATTCAGTAGATTAGTGATTGGGCCCAAGAATCTGCCTTTCTTGCCAGCTCACAGATAATGTTGATTCTGCTGGTTTGTAGATGACAGTTTGAGAACCACTGACCTCAAATGTTTTATCCTCTCAAGGTATTTCTGAAGATCTATCTTCCCCATTCTCTGACTGAATACTACACATAGAACCCCCCCCCCCCAATCTGAGGAGCACATTCACTGCCTCAGCATCCTCTGCAGAGCTGCTTTCACCTCCTGGTTCTTGAGGCTGTAGATGAGGGGGTTCAGCAAGGATGTGATCACACTGTACTGAATGGAGACCACTCGTTCCAACACTGAGCCTGAGGCAGGGCTGATGTACCTGAATAGAGCTGTCCCATAGAACAAGAGCACCACAGTGAGGTGGGAGGAGCAGGTAGAGAAGGCTTTGGCTTGGCCCTCAGAGGAGCGGATGTTCAGAATGGCAGAAATGATTTTGGAGTAAGAAAAGAGGATCAGGGGAAGTGTCAGCAGTCCCAGAAATGCACTGGACCCTGACAGAAGGAATTTGTTGGCAGTGGGATCAGTACATGACAGAGGGAAGAGTGAGGGTAGCTCACAACAGAAATGGGAGATAATGTTGGACCCACAGAAACGTAACTTGTGGACAAAAAGATTATTTACTAGTGAGTTCAGAAAACCCATTACCCATGCTGCACTAACCATTACCATGCAGAGAGGCTTGTTCATGACCATGGTGTAGAGCAGGGGATGGCAGATGGCAGCATAGCGGTCATAGGCCATGGCAGAGAGAAGACTGGCTTCAGCACACCCAGAGAGAAGAAAAAAGAAACTCTGGGTGATACAGCCCCACACTGAGATGCTTTTCTTCTGAGATAGGAAGTTCTGTAGCATTTTGGGCATAGTAACTGAAGAGAAGCAGATATCTAGGAAGGACAGGTGTCCAAGGAAAAAATACATGGGGATGTGGAGGTGAGAATCCCCTCTGATCACCAGGATCATCACCAGATTCCCCATCAGGGTCAGGAGGTAAATGCCCAGGAACAGCACAAAGAGCAGAGTCTGGAGGTGGTAGTTAGCAGACAGCCCAAGGAGGATGAACTCAGTGAAGAAAGTGAAGTTGTTCATGGTCGTTTATAAATTCCATTCCTAGAAAGGAATCAACTGTATTACAGAATCCGAGTAGTTTCTAGTAATCAGAATATCACTCCCACACCCTAAAACTTTTCAAGAAATACTCCTTTCAGCTTAAAAATATAAAAAGTAAACAAGTTGAGTGTTTCCAGTTGTGACTGCTATGGGTTGAACTGTATCCCTTCCTCTCCAAGAAAGAGGAGAGCACCATGTGAAAACACACACACAAAGGGAAGACAGTCATGTGATAAAACAAGCACAGATTGGAGTGATGCAGCTGCAAGCCAAGGAATGCCAATGATTAACAGCCACCACCATAAGTGAGGAAGAGGCAGGGAAGGATTCTTCCATACAAGTTTCAGGAGGAAGTAGTCCTACTGACACCTTGATTTCAGAGTAACAGCCTCTAGAACTGTGAGACAATAAAATTCTATTGTTTTAAGCCAGTGTTTGGTACTTCGTTAGAACAGCTCTAGGCAACTATTAACAGTAATGTTAAAGATTTCTGCCCCTTGGCCCTTCCTAACTGATCTCATTAATTTTGTCAGTGAATATAGCAAACATCTGGGAACCTAAATCAAATTACATTATTTGACCCTTGAGAGTATACTTATGAAAACAAATAAACAGCATGCTTCAAATGCAACTGTTCCAGAAAACAGACATTTAGTTGCAAGTCTTTTTATATTTAGGTTTGGATTACAAAGCCAAAAACTACAGAACTGACTATCTATTGTAGACAGTCTGAGTTTTGGATAAAGATGTGGAAAGGGACTTAGAAAATGCTAGTAGGGGTTGTATGGGACTTTCCAAACATTTCAAGATCCTTCAGGGGTACCCTGCCTATTCAAGTCCGTACTGGCAAAGCTGGAGAAATGTTTGTGGGAATGGGTGGACATGCCCCAGGAAAGCTTTCTCTGTCCTCAAGCCCAGGAGGTCAAGTTCTCATAGCATCTCAGAGTAGGGATATGAAGGCTCACAAAGATGAGGTGACTTTCTCTGCTTTGCAATTTATCAGCAGAACAAGAATTAAACAGAACACTCTGTTCTTAGTCTTGTGCTCTTTCCAACACAACACAGCCAGCAGAGGGATGACATATTTTTTGAGTCATTTAAAGTACTCTTAACATATTTTTTGAGTCATTTAAAATATGCTTAGAGGACTATATAGCTGTGTCTTAAATATAGCACTATGCTTAAAATTAAAAAGCTGGACCTGAGAGCTATGTGAACTTGAGCAAGTCATTTAACCCTTCTGAAGGACAATTTTTCACATGTTCAAAATGGAACAATTTGATCTGTCTCATGTGGTTGACATGAACTTATTAAAAAGGTTTTTCAGTAGTTAAAGACAAATTTCTGAAGAAACCATTCTGAGGAGCTTTCATGGAAAGGAACTGACTACTAAAAGAAGGGATAGAAAGAAGTGGGTGAGCCTTGCCCTTTTTTGGGAATATTAATGGCTAGTGGCATTGCTATTAAGATCAAGAAAACTTCTCAATCATAAAACTTTTTAATCATAGCAATGGCATTATTGGTAGAAATCTACCTCTGAAACTTTCTAAGAGACTGAACTACCAGTCTGTCCTCTCTGCCCATTATTCTTGTTTAGAGACAAGGAATATAGCTTAATGATCTCTTGCTATCCCTAAAGCCATAAGATCTTGGAACTCTAGTGAAAGGTAAGAGGGAAGGAGAAGGACTCCTTCTGTTTCCTTTACTCCTGCCATTTTTTAAAAATTGTATTATGTTAGTCACCATACATCATTAGTTTTTGATATAGTGCTATAAGATTCATTGTTTACATATAACACCCATGTGGGAGAATGCCGTCCTGTTTTCCATCTAAATGCCCCCTTGACAGCTCCTCCATGCCAAAAGAAGGCCTGCTTTAGTGTCAGGAACCAGGAACATGAATAGAGGAGACAGATCCCATATGAACAGAAGTGCACATAAATCAACATCTCACAAGATTCTACACCTAGGGGGGAATAAATTGGTCTACTTATTTACTTTAGACAAGATATTTCTCTTATGCTTGATTTTGCTTCTTTTTCAATACCATGAGGTCAGGATTCCTCCCACTTATGCAAACCTATGAAAATTGGGATTTCACACAGTTAGGCAAGTGGGACGAGACAGTGCTTTATCTAGGTCTTGGGCAAAGTCAATTTTATAACCTGATATTTTCTAGGATCACACACCTAAAGGGCTGGCATTCTCTGCACTGGGACTTTCTGGGCCTTGCTAAAAGCCACCAGTTCCTGTCAGTCTTTCTGTAGTAACCTACCTGAGTCCTGAGAAAAGCTCCTGACCAGTATGTAGGAGTCTTATATTTCTCCAGCCTGATTTTCTTTGGCTATCTCTTTGCCAAGATAACCCTGGGAGGTGAACATGAGGAAATACACCAGGGAACCTGTTCACTGCCCATGGGGCAGTATCAGAGTCATTTGAGATCTTGTGCTGACTTTGAAAGGTTGGCTGTAATTTGGATGTAAGGGTACAGAAACATTTCCAGGAGGAGCACAAGGCATGATGCAGAATCTGACAAATAAAATTCAGTTTAGGTTTTCTCAACCTTAGCTATATGAGTAGGTGCACAGAGAGGCATGAGTGTGCCTGCTAGCATGCACGCACACACACATACACACACATATACACACACAGACACACACATATACACACACAGACACACACATACACCCCTACATACTCATGTAAAGTCTAACTTTCCCTTTTCTCTTTTGGATATATTCCAAACTCTATTGTCTTCAGATGTGTAATGTTTTTTTCCATCACATTCTCCTCACATGGCCTTGCAAGAGCAATTAGAGCTATGAGGCAGGAACTCTTAATTTTCTTGATTTCCCATTTACAAATGTATTTCTCTGACCTTTCTTTAGTAGATGTATCTGCCTTGGATCCAAGACTAACACCTGTATGTGTATTTTAACACCCATTTCATCCTGAGCCTCTGGGTTCTTCTCCTTCAACTATGCCAATTATCTGTTTTTGTCATTTGTTTCTTTCTCTTTCTTTCTTTCTCTTTCCTTTTTTAAGATTATTTATTTATTTGAGATATATATAGAGGGAGTGGATGCAAACTGGGGGAGGAGTAGTGGGAGAGGGACAAGCAGACTCCACACTGAACTCAGAGCCTGACATGGGGCTCGATCCCAGGACCCTGAGATCATGACCTGAGCCAAAATCAAGAGTTGGTTGCTCAACCAACTGAGCCACCCTATCATCAGTTTCTTTCTATTACTCATTTGTACTAAGAATACAAACATATTAAAATATGCCTCATATTTAAAAGTATCCAGTTGACCCTCATTTTTCACTGGGGGTGAACTGATTTTACATCTCATTACTTACTACTCTACTTCTCCCACAGCCACTTCTACTGAAAGTCTAACTTCACTATATTACCTGCCAAGCATTTTTACTTTTCATTCCACAACATTCCGAATTCTGTATCCACCTTTCCTTTTCTCTCATGTTGCTAGTGACTTCTACAACCAATATGAATTTTTCTACTGATACTGGGATGTAAGAGACATTACATTTCAGTCCTCATTTTCTAGAGTTTACTAAACATGTCATCTCTGGACTGTGCATAGTTAAGAAAAAGTTGGGGAGAAGAAGTGATTTTTTTTTTGAGCCATCAAGAAAACAACCTTTTATTAAGGCCTTACTTTAGAAGGAGTCTGGAATTCTTCCTCAATAGGATAAGATTAGGAGGAAGAGTGGTTTCCATTAGTGATGGATACCTTTCTTATAAGCTGTAGGGCACCAGTTGATAATGGATGACTACAAGTAATCACATTGCATAAACATAGCATAAACATGTAAATATCAATTCACTTTGTTTAGGGATATCAGGTTTAGAAGTATTACATATAGCATTACAATTTACTTATTTGTTTATTAATACATAAACTAACTTTTCACAAAATAAATTTGATATGGCTATATTAAATTTAGTATTGCTAGATTAAAAAGTACAAGTATTTGAAGGAAAGTGACTGAGGGACACTTGGATGTCTCAGATGGTTAAGCATCTGCCTTTGCCCAGGCCATGATCTCCAGGTCCAGGGATGATGATGATGATGATGATGATGATAGTGGCAATGATGATTAGGATGATTTTAGAGAGAAAGCAAGCAAGCAGGGGGAGGGGGAGAGGGACAAACAATCTTAAGCAGACTATGCATGGAGCATAGAACCAGATGTGGGACCCTGAGATCATGACCTGAACTGCAATCAAGAGTAGAACACTTAACCAACTGAGCCACCCATACAACCCCCCTTAAGTTTTTCTATGTACATCATTATGTCATCTGGAAATGAACATAGTTTTACTTCCTCCTTCCCTTTCTGGATTCCTTTTATTCCTTATTCTTGCATAGTAGTCTCAGCCAAACCCTCCAGGACAATGTTGAATAAATGTGGCAAGAATGGACATTCTTTTCTTGTTCTTTATTTTAGAGGCAAAGTATTTAATCTTTCACCATTAAGTTTAACATTACCTAAGCATTTTCCCTAGGTGTCTGCAGTTTTCTTGTGATGTCTTTGTCTGGTTTTGGTATCAAGGTAATACTGGCCTAATAGAATCAGATAGGAAGTGTTCCCTCTTGTTCTGCTTCTTAGAAGAGTTTGGGAAGAATTAGTATTAATTCTTGTGCAGACTAGGAGAACCCTACTTCTAAAGTGTGACCTTTTTATGGGCCCTTATATTCTCAAGTGTTTGATGTGGTTCTTGGACTCTGGATGGTCATTACTTAGTAGCTCTCAGTCATGTGGAATCTCCTACTAGAGTTGTTTTCACAGCCTCCTGCAGTAGTGGTGCTTACTTCACCTACTTCAATTTCATTAATGATTCATGCACAGCATGATATGAAACAAAGGCTCATGGAGATTTATATTCAAATTTCTGGAATTCTTCATCTATGTATCTCTTCTTTCTAGCTCTACCCCACAAATCCCACTCTTTGTTCTTCTTGAACTCAATCTGTGTCTCCTAAACTCAGCAACACTGCCATTGTCTGTTTTTTTTTTTTTTTCTTCTCTTGTATCATGGTTTAAAAAGTGCCTCCAGTGGGAAAGGTAGGACTCACCTTATCTGTTTCCTGTATCTCAGGACTCAAAGTCCTAAGCTTTCTGTTTTCCAGTAAGGGATCTTTTTTTTTCCCGGATATTTTGTTCATTTTTCTTGTTATTTATGGGTAGAAGGACAAAGCTGGCATCAGTTACTCCATACAGTTAGTCATGGAAATCCCATGAAGTAGTTTTGATTGTCTCCTATGTGGTAGATATTGTTTCAGATGCATAAAGTACAAATGAAATCTCTGCTCTCAAGGTGCTTACATTATATTGGGGAGGACAGAATGTAAATACAAATGTACATAAATATTGTTAGTTGGTGATGCATGGTAGAATGGGGGAGGGTAGAATATTTAATATAGCGTATTCAGGAAATAATTCTGTGAGAAGAATACTCTTGAGGAAGACCTACATAAAGAGAAGGAATAAGCCGTGTGAATATACAGAGAAAAATGTGTCAGTAGAGGAAAGAGCAAGTGCAAAACTCTTGGATGGGGAGAAATCTGGAGTCTTTGAGAAACAGTAAGAGGGTCAGTGTGATTGGAGTATAGTAAAGGAGGGAGAAATGAGAGAAATTAGGTCACCAAGCCCACAAAAGCCAAATTTGGTAAGTCTTGTAGATCAAGGAAGTGTGAATTTTAAATGTGGTAGGAAGCTATAGATTTTTCTTCTTTACCTCTAATGGGAATGATATAATCTGTTTTATGATTTTTCTAAAAAGTTGATCTGTCTGGTTTCTTTGTAGCTTTAAGGGACAGTAATAGAAGCAGTGAGACTAGTTAGGAAGTTATTGCCTTATTACTAGCTAATATTCAGCTAGTATTCATGACAGACAACAAAACCAAAATCCATTTTTATCTGTTGGGAATCCATTTTAATTGTTCTGTACTCTTACCTTCTGGTTATTAACTATTTTGAATACCAGTCCTGAATCTAGGTGGGAGAAAATGATGGCTTAAGCTAGGTTGGTAGAGGTGGAGGTGATGAGATGTGTCCAGATTCAGGATATATTTGAAAACAGAACAAATGGGATCTGTTTATGTGTTGAGGAGAAAGAGAAAAAAGGAATCAAAAGATGATTCTCAGGTTTTGGATGAATTATGGTGCCATTAGCTTAAATAATGAGTTCAATCTGAACTTATTTAAATACACCATTCAAATAAAAAAATACTATGAATGCAGTAACAAACAGAAAAATGGTATGCTAATAATAAAAAAGAGGAAATACCAATGTTTAACAATTGTTTGAGAAATGTTAAATATTATTTATGATGAAAAATAAATGCAAATATATGAAAGAAGTAGCATTTTATGCCAACAAATTGATAAAGATTAAAATATAATTTAAAAACTGTTCTCAGGCCTGGCAAATAAACATTGTCAGACACTCTAATATTCTGTTGGTTTGGCTGTAAATTAATGCAAATATTTATGCAAGCATATGGGTAATATAAATCAAGATCATAAAGTACTTATAGCACAAAGATAGGAGTGGAAATGTGAGAAGATAAGGGATTACAGCTTGAGTGTAAGCCATGCTTTCACCAACACAATTCATACATATAAAGTATATATGGGAGGTGAGTGGAGAAGTCCACTCTGGATTTTATTCCACTATGGATCTATAAGGGTCTGCAGTAAGAATTGAAAATAAAGGAGCAAGCACACATAATTGCAAGCACACATGTACATGAATGCCAATAACTATCTCAGTCTTCTAAGGGAAGGGAGATTGAGCATAGATTGGTCTGTGAATCCATCTCTCAAAGATGCAGGCCAGGAAGAGAATGGTTGCATCATGTTTACATCAGTTTATGTGATTTCACTTTATCTTTTATTAGGGTTTGAACTGGATAAGGATGCCCTTCCTGTTATGCCCATAAACTATATCCAAATATGTACACTTTGGAAAGTTTCTCTTAAGAATATTTAAAAAGTCAGGGTGGGGGAGCACAATGATGTTATTACTAACTATTTCTTTATTTAAAAAGTCATTAAGTCATGTTCATTCTATTCCTACCATATCTCAAATTTAGATCACTTAAGGAGAACCGTGTTCCACATGAGGTACCTGGTAGACTACATAAGCTCTGTACTAAACACTGTTTTCCTTGACAAAATCAGATTATATCAATCTTTAGAATAACTGATGCAAGGGGCAATAATTATTGATATAAACCATTATCCATAATATACTTCATTTTGAAGTATATTTTTCTTAAAAATGATTTTTACATATTTACATCTCTAAAAATTATAAAATACTTCTCTTGTTCATCTGCTATACATTTCTCCTAATTTTTATAGAATTTATTATATATTTAAGATTAAAAGTTAATAATGAAAATGTGAAACAAACCAACAATATTTGTTATTTTGATTTGTAAGAAGTTAAGAAAATGCCAAAAAAAAAACTCACCTTAGTTTTGGTTGATTCTTATAAGGGCAGAAACACAATGTTTCATATTAAACATTTCATTAAAGAGGTCATATGAGTCAGCCTACACTTTGGGTTGTGAGCCATCCACCCCATGAATCTTTTGTGACAAGAAGATAGTTTATTTGCTTGAATATATGTCAAAGGAACAATGAGAAGTAGACTCAGATCGGGTTTGGCTGAGTGAGACCATCAGATACTGAATGAATTAACTGGCTTGATATCCTCAGGGTTGAGTGAAAACATCATTTTGAGCAGCATAGACATTTACCAGTTTGAATTCCAACAAGGTCTCTCTATTCTAGTTGCCAAACATCTTGATCTCATTCCAGACATTGGTCACCACCAGCAAACCTGAACAATTTTTTTTCTTTTGAATGGTCTAGGGCAGGTCCTCATCAATCTCTATCTTTGCTTTCTGGCAACTAGGCATATCAATCTTTTAGATTACTCTGGGTTAGGTGGACAAAAAGCTTCATTCAATATCATCTTTAATTAGCAACTAGTTTCCACTTTAAAATGTGTTTCACACTCTTATCTTTAAACACACACACATACACACACACACATGCACGACTTTGAGCTCTATAATACTAAAACTCTTTAACAAAACAAACAGATTTGGACCTAGTCTGTCTACACTACTCCATCCTAATACTTATTTCTCAGTCTTCACTAAATTTTCTTGCCAAATACAATAAAATAAGCAATCACACACTTAAATCTCTATTACCAAGACCCAAGAGGTTATTTCATCAAATGAAAAAATTTTTGAAGTGATCAGGTTAGCCATTATCAATATATTTCATCACCCATTTTTTCATTGTCTTCAAACCAAATACAGTATGAATCTTTTATATAAAGAGAGACACAGTTATTGCTTAAACATTTTATGTAGAGCTGCTTTCACCTTCTGGGTTCTTGAGGCTGTAGATGAGGGAGTTCAGCAAAGATGTGATCACATTGTATGGAACAGAGACCACTTGTTCCAACTTGGAGCCTGAGAGGAGGGTTATGTATCTGAATAAGGCTGTGGCATAATACAAAAGCACCACAGTGAGGTGGGAAGAACAGGTAGAGAAGGCTTTGCCTTGAGCCCCAGAAGAATGGATGACTAGGATGGAAGAGATGATTCTAGAATAAGAGAAGAGTATCAGGGGAAGTGTCACAAATCTGAACAAAGCACATGACCCAGCAAGGGCTTCGTTGGCAGTAGGATCACTGCAGGACAGAGGGAAGAGTGAAGGAAGATCACAACAAAAGTGAGGTATGACACTGGGGCCACAGAAATGTAAACTGTAGGTTAAAAGAGTGTTTGGCAAGGAGTTTAGGAACCCCACTGCCCATGCTACAATTATCATTCCAACACACAGAGGCGTATTATAACCACACTGTAGAGGAGAGGGTGGCAAATGACTGCATAGTGGTCACAGGCCATAGACAACAGGCAGGCCTCTGTGCTCCCAGAGAATATGAGAAAGAAACTCAGGGTCACACAGC
The DNA here is from genome assembly GCF_011764305.1 of Mustela putorius furo. Taxonomy (NCBI): domain Eukaryota; kingdom Metazoa; phylum Chordata; class Mammalia; order Carnivora; family Mustelidae; genus Mustela; species Mustela putorius. The sequence continues at coordinate 7,117,909 of NW_025422368.1, read as the reverse complement.
CCCATGTAGATAAGGGTTTTCTTTGAGTTAATAAATTCTGCAACATCTTGGGCATGGTTACTGAAGAAAGGCAAAGATCTAGAAAAGACAGGTGACCTAGGAAGAAATACATGGGTGTTTTAAGATGAGAATCATTTCTGATCACCAGGATCATCATCAGGTTTCCCATCAGGGTCAAGAGGTAAATCACCAGGAACACTGCAAAAAACATGGTCTGGATCTGAGGATTTCTGGACCATCTTATGAGGACAAACTTGGTAATGATGGTGACATTTTTCATGACTAAAGATGCTGGCCCTGGAAAGAAACATAATGCAATTGTCCTCTCAGATGAATAAGACTGTCTCTCTAATTTAAAAAAAAAATGTGACTTCCAGCTTAAAGGTATAATAAAAAAACTATGAGGTCAAGAAGTTTCCCTTTGGATAACCCCCATTACTACTTCAATTCTCTTGGCATGCAGCATTCCAAAGTACTTCCTCTGTAATTACTTCTTTGAATTTTAATACCCATTTATTCAGGAAATATTTAATAAGCATCCAAGTGCTGGGCACTGTACCAGATCCTGAAGATACAAAGTTGCTTGAGACATGATTCCTGCCCTCAAAGGGCTTAAAATTTAATAGGGGCAGAGAGACATGTAAAGAAGCAGAATAAAGCTGTAAAACATAATGTATAGGACAGAGTTATGGCACAAATATAATCAATTATCTCTGGATGACCTGGTGAACAAAGAGGGGGTAAAGTTTAAGCCTGTTTTTTTTTTCTTTTGCCAGAAACATTCAAATATTTAATAATTTTTAAAAACTTTTTTTTGGGGGGGGGAGAAGTGTGGGGAGACAAGGAGACAGAGGCCATCTTTAGTAAAAAAAAAAAAAAAAAAACAGGAAGCTTCACTGAACATTCAATTACATGCTGAGCTGTTCTCAATCATGTGGGTGGTGACAAGATGGTAGAGAGATTATTAAAAAAAAAAAAAAAAAAAAAAACAAACCACAGTCTTTACCACGAGTCTATTCACATCCTGGGTAATTTTTATGGAGGGAAGAAAATCCCATGAACTCCTCATTGCTTAAATAAGGAATATGCTCCATCAAGGTGAACTACATGAGAAATGTGGGTTACTGTGAGGTCACACAGGCACTTGGGGGTCCATGTTGGTGGTCCATGAAGTCTTTATGGGCAACATGCTTTTTATTTTTTGCTCTGAAATAATTTTTTTTTAATTTAAATTCAATTATCCAACACATACTACATGATTAGTTTTATTTTTATTTATTTATTTTTTAAATTTCTTTTCAGTGTTCCAGAATTCATTGTTTATGCACCACACCCAGTGCTCCATGCAATATGTGCCCTCCATAATACCCACCACCGAGGTCACCCAACCTCCCACCCCCTTCCCCTCCAAAACCCTCAGTTTCTTCCTGTTGACTGTTTCCTTCACTGTGCAGAAGCTTTTGATCTTGATGATGTCCCAAAAGTTCATTTTCCCTTTTGTTTTCCTTTGCCTTTGGAGACATATCTTGAAAGAAGTTGCTGTGGTCGATGTAGAAGAGGTTACTGCCTATGTTCTCCTCTAGGATTCTGATGGACTCCTGCCTTACATTGAGGTCTTTTATCCATTTTGAATTTATCTTTGTGTATGGTATATGAGAATGGTTGAGTTTCATTCTTTTACACATAGCTGTCCAATTTTCCTAGCACCATTTATTCCTGTCTTTTTTACACTGTTAGAATGAGACTGTCTTTTTTCCACTTTTAGAATGGCCAAAATTAACAAGACAGTAAACAACATGTGCTGGAGAGGATGTGGAGAGAGGGGAGCTCTCTTATGCTGCTGGTGGGAATGCTTAGTGCAGCCACTTTGGAAAACAGTATGGAGATTCCTTAAGAAATTAAAAATAGAGCTTCCCTATGACCCTGCAATTGCACTATTGGGTATTCATCCCAAAGATAAAGATGTAGTGAAAAGAAGGGCCATATGTACCCCAATGTTCATAGCAGCAATGGCCACAGTCACCAAACTGTGGAAAGAACCAAGATGCCCTTCAACAGACAAACGGATAAAGAAGATATGGTCCATATATACAATGGAATGTTATGCCTCCTTCAGAAAGGATGAATACTTAACTATTGTATCAACATGGACAGGACTGGAGGAAATTATGCTGCGTGAAATAAGTCAAGCAGAGAGACTCAATTATCATATGGTTTCACTTATTTGTGGATCAAAAGGAATAACATGGAGGACATGGGGAGATGGAGAGGAGAAGTGAGTTGGGGGAAATCAGAGGTGGAGACAAACTGTGAGAGACAGTGGACTCTGAGAAACAAACTGAAGATTTTGGAAGGGGGGGCATGGGAGGTTGGGTGAACCTGGTGATGGACATTATAGAGGGTATGTATTGCATGGAGCACTGGGTGTGGTGCACAAACAATGAATTCTAAAACACTGAAAAGAAATTTTTTTTAAAGTCTATTGATTCTTCTGGTTTATTCTAAACATGATTCTGAGCACAGGGTGGTCTCCCAGATTTCTCCCTAACATGTTTTGTTACTCTTTTGTCTCCTCATTCTTATAAAATTTCCTTTTTTAATAACCTCCTACAGTATTTATGCGTTGGAGTCATCATCTAGCATTCAATGACTCCAGAGCCTTATTAGTGGCCTCTCTGTATGTAGTTTTCCCCATTCTGTGTTGACTTGCAGCTGCTATAATTCCTTGGGCAAAATTAAAGTGGTGCCAGGACTTTTGCTTCAACTAGGTTGGGACTGGAGGAGATTAGGCTAAGTGAAATAATTCAAACAGAGAAAGTCAACTATCATATGGTTTCACTTATTTGTGGAACATAAAGAATTGCGTGGAGAGTATTAGGAGAAGGGGAAAATGAAGGGGGGAAAATCTGAGTAGGAAATGAACCATGAGAGACTATCGACTCTGGGAAGCAAACAGAGAGTTTTAGAAGGGAAGAGAATGGGGGGATTGATGAGCGTGCTGATGGGTGTTAAGGAGGACATGGATTGCATGGAGCTCTGGGTGTTACACACAAACAATTAATCATGGTACAATACATCAAAAACTAATGATGTACTATATGGTGACTAACATAACAAAATAAAGGCAAATAAAAAAAATCAATTGGTGGCAGGAATAGCCTGAAATCTTATGCATGTAGGATAGAGAGGTAGACAGACAGTCTAGATGAGAGAGATGAAAAATCTCCACTCTACTTATAATCAAAGTCTTGCAAACTAAAACCAGATGATGATATGACTCTACACTTATTTATGTGGAGATAAACTATTTAAAACTAAAAATAGCCAGTGCTGGTAAGATTTGGTGAGACTTATATGCCCTTTTACATTGTTGGTAGCATTATATGTTGTATAATACTTTCGGCAATATGAAATATAAAATCTCTCTTTTGGGAAATTATCTTAAATACATGCTTCACAAGAAGAGAAAAAAAAACTATGTATGAGAATGTATATTCCAGGGTTGTTTTCAAGACATTATCACTAGGACAAACCTAAAGATCTAATAATTGGAGAATAGCTGCTACATTTCAGTAGAAACACAAGACAATATTATCTAATGATGAAAATAATTACAGAGAGTCAGAAAAAAATATCCATGACACATAGTTTAGTAAAAAGATCAGAATATACAATTACTATAAAACATTAGATTATGTGAAAATATGCACAGTAGGGCTTTATATGAAGTTAAAAACAGAAAAAAAAACAGCTTTTAGGGTGGTAAGAGAATGGACAATTGCTTTGATTTTTACATTAAAAATATGCTTTTTATACTTTCAATTAAAAATATATTTTGGCGTGGATAATATATGAGCCACACTGCACTTCTTTGCTTCAAACTCAGCATTTAATTAAACCCCATTCCAATAAAGAATATACACCTCTTTCTTTTCCCGTTCTATTTCTGCCTTGCATGTTCTGAAACAAAATTGAATTTGGTCTAAAAAGCCATTTCTTTAAGAAGGAGTCTTAGTTACTCAGATGGAGAATGGAAATGACTCAAATAGTCTGATTTTTCCTATTAATTATTCTGCCTTTTGCCTGTCCTTTGTCTACTGGTTTTTCAATCCCAAATTCATGGTCTAGGAAACTTGGCTGGAAAAAGTGTTTCCTGAGGCCACTGGGAAGGTTGAGGGATAGAGTTTCTCTGCATTGAAAGTTCCCTGGTAGTGTATGCCTCCATCAGAAAGGACGAATACCCAACTTTTGTAGCAACATGGACAGGACTGGAAGAGATTATGCTGAGTGAAATAAGTCAAGCAGAAAGAGTCAATTATCATATGGTTTCACTTATTTGTGGAGCATAACAAAAAGCATGGAGGACATGGGGAGTTAGAGAGAAGGGGGTTGGGGTAAATTGGAAGGGGAGGTGAATCATGAGAGACTATGGACTCTGAAAAACAATCTGAGGGGTTTAAAGTGGTGGTGGGGGGTGGGAGGTCGGGGTACCAGGTGGTGGGTATTATAGAGGGCACAGATTGCATGGAGCACTGGGTGTGGCGAAAAAATAATGATACTGTTATGCTGAAAATAAATAAATGAAAAAACAAATGGAAAAAGAAAAAAAGAAACACAAAAAAAAGGAAATTCCCTGGTAGAGAAACCTTCCACTCCCCACCACACTACCACCTCTCCCCCAAGAAAAGTGTTTTTTTTTGGGGGGGGTAATTTTTTTCATTTTTTATTTTCAGCATAACAGTATTCATTATTTTTGCACCAACCCAGTGCTCCATGCAATCTGTGCCCTCTCTAATACCCACCACCTGGTTCCCCCAACCTCCCACTCTCCACCCCTTCAAAACCCTCAGATTGTTTTTCAGAGTTCATAGTCTCTCATGCTTCACCTCCCCTTCCAATTTCCCCTAACTCCCTTCTCCTAACTCCCCTTGACCTCCATGGTATTTGTTGTTACACAAATAAGTGAAACCATATGATAATTGACTCTCTCTGCTTGACTTATTTCACTCAGCATAATCTCATCTAGTCCTATCCATGTTGCTGCAAAAGTTGGGTATTCATCCTTTCTGATGGAGGCATAATACTCCATAGTGTATATGGACCACATCTTCCTTATCCATTCATCCGTTGAAGGGCATCTTGGTTCTTTCCATAGTTTGGCGACCGTGGCCATTGCTGCTATAAACATTGGGGTACAGATGGCCCTTCTTTTCACTACATCTGTATCTTTGGGGTAAATACCCAGTAGTACAATTGCAGGGTCATAGGGAAGCTCTATGTTTTAAGGAAAGAGAGTGTCTTAAAGTAAAGGATGCTATGCTTTTGCAGAGTGGGAAGAAAGAAAGGAGTATCAAGGATATTCTCACTTCTTCATTTCTCACTCTAGTTGCAAACTTCGTGGTCTCCCTGAGTAAATCTTTGGAGACACAAGGTGATCAGTGTTTTAGGTAATGAAAACTTTAAAAAAAAATTTTCTTCTCCAACAAGAATGTAAAGGAAAGTTAGAGATTTTGCTTCATCTCTGAAAAGTTATACGCAAACAGCGAATCATGGAAAACTACATAAAAAACTAATGATGTACTGTGTGGTGACTAACATTAACATTATACAAAAAATTCTGAGGAACTGCACAATTAGACTGTGCTTTCTACATATTTGGTCTTGCTTGGAGATGAGGCCATGAGCTAAATGAACTCTCAAATTAACTTCAGCTTAAGATCCTGGCATTTAGCTAAGAAATTCCCCACCAGAGAAAATGAGACTACTCTGAACTCACTGCCACCCATAAAAAAAAAAAAAAAAAAAAAAAAAAAAAAAAGCCCTATCCAGCTACCCACTTGATAGCTAAACTGTCATCTCTCAATTTAATTCCATAGGAATCTCAGACTTTTGTCCTGAATCTGATAAAGGAGGATGACAGATTATGGATTAATAAAGTGACAAACTCCTCAACCTCCTAAATATTTCCTCTCAACCCAGTCATGACCTTCTTTTGTGAATTTGGGAAGGTACTTTTGCTTCTTCTTCCTGGGCTCAGTTCCCTCTGCTCTGCAATGAAAGATCTGGAACAGTTGCCTAGTAAGGTTTCTCGCATCTATAGGATAGAGAAGATTGAGAAGGCCTGTTGAGTCTAGCTTTTCCTTGGAGACATGAGTTGCTGCCTTCTGCCTTGTTTTGAGAGATGAATGATGAAGGATACTTAAATAACTCAGGTCTCAGGAAAAACTGGTTTGAAACAAGTTGAAAACTGTGTGTCTAAGGCAGTTAAGCAAGCCACCTTATGTTAAGCTTTGGATAAAGGCTTAAGTGTTGATGTACATGGGTTCTGGTTTGAGCCATTACCTGTTAAGGGGCTTTGGGCATCTTTTTTTCCTTCCTTTGTCTTCTTTCTTTATCTCTTTTGATTATGAGGAGAGCTTCTGGCCAGTTTGTATGAATTTTATCATTTTTTCTAATCTTTTCCTACTTGGTACCCATATGGCAGGTGGGCCATTAGAGAGGGAGAGTGAGTAATGAGGGCCCTAGGGAGCTAATCTGAATTCATGGGGCAAGTGGCAGTAGTCAGTTATCTGGCCCTCTGACACTCTTGCCACTACTATAGTTTGGGTAAGTGGGAATAAAGGGTGAGTATTGAGGGCCTGCAAATGCTTCTACTAGGCAAAGAGTAGCCTGGGCCTTCCTCAGGTTTGGAAGAACTTTATCTTAACTATATATTTTGCTTGCACACATAGTCCTACCTATGCTCTCTTACAAATGAGCCTCACTTCTAGAATCACGGAATTCGATGGAGTGAATTCGATGGATGGATCATTTTATTTCAGTCTCCAACCTGAAGCATGAACTCTACACAGCATCTTCCATAAGTGTTCACCCAGCTGTTTAGAACTTCTTCAGGAATTCTCTTCCACCAGCTAGCTATTTTAAAACTGATTTAAAGTTTGTTTGTCTTTATCCTGCCTAAAATCCTGATATTAAACTGCCTATGTTACCATTTCCACAAACACCTAAATGTTTTAGTATTTCCCACTATAAAAACAAAGCAAACCCAAAAGCAACAAGCAAAAACAAACAAAAACTCCCTTTACTCCATATTACCTACACCTATGGTTCTATTTTCTAAATCTCCTTCATAGCAAAACTTATCAATGAAGTTATCTGTGGTTTCTCTTCATACATTCACTCCTCATCTTACTCTAGCTAGCTGAAACTTCTCTTGTTGGTATTATCAACTACTTCCAAAACCAAAGTTGCAAAATCCAATGTAGCTTTTCTGTTTCTTCTCACTTGAATTTTCAGTGGCATTCGACACAACTGACTTCTCTGTCCTCCTTGAAACACTTTTCTTGGCTTTTTGATTAAAAAAATTACCTGATTTTCTTCCTTACTCAGTAGCTGGTACTTCTGTTTCTCTTGCTGGATCATTTTCAGCTTGAACTAGAAAAGCTAGAGTGCTCCAGAGCTTACTCCCAGGACCTCCTCTTCAGATTATTTTTCTTAGATGTTCTATGCCAATCATATAATATTTCTAAATACCACATATACCAAAAGCACTAGCCCTGTCTCTTCCCTAGAACTTCAAAATAATGAGGAACATTTTTCTTCACGTGCCTGTTAGCCATTTGTATGTCTTCTTTGGAGAAGTGTCTGTTCATGTCTTCTGCCCATTTTTTGAATTGATTATTTGGGTTTTGGGGGGGTGTTGAGTTTGAGGAGTGCTTTATAGATCTTGTATATCAGCCCTTTATCTACAGTGTCATATTTGCAATATCTCCTCCCATTCCATGGGTTTCCTCTTTGTTTTATTGACAGTTTTCTTTGCTGTGCTTTATCTTGATGAAATCCTCAAATTTCTGCCTTTGTTTCCCTTGCCTTTGGAGACATGTCTTGAAAGAAGTTGCTGTGGCTGATGTTGAAGAGGTTACTGTTCTATGCTCTATGTTCTCTGTTCTCTGTTCTATGCGTAGGCAGGAAAGAACATCCAGTGGAAAAAAAGACAGTCTCTTCAACAAATGGTGTTGGAAAAATTGGACAGCCACATGCAGAAAAATGAAACCAGATATTTCCTTACACCATGAACATAATTAGACTCAAAATGGATGAAAGACCTCAACAGGAATCCATCAAAATCCTTGAGGAAAACACAGGCAGCAAACTTTCAACCTCAGCCACAACAACTTCTTTGTAGAAACATCACCAAAGGCAAGAAAGCAAGGGCAAAAAGTAACTATATGGACTTTGTTGAGATAAAAAGCTTTGCACAGCAAAGAAAACAGTCAACAAAACCAAAAGACAACTGACAGAATGGGAGAAGATACTTGCAAGTGACATACCAGATAAAGGGCCAGTATCAAAAATATATAAAGAACCTATCAAACTCAACACTCAAAGAACAAATAATACAATCAAGAAATGGGAAGAAGAAAATGGTCCAATTTCATTTTTCTGCATGTGGCTGTCCAATTTTCCCAGCACCATTTATTGAAGAGGCTGTCTTTTTTCCACTGGACATTCTTTCCTGCTTTGTCGAAGATTAGTTGACCATAGAGTTGAGGGTCTATTTCTGGGCTCTCTATTCTGTTCCATTGATCTATGTGTCTGTTTTTGTGTGAGTACCATGCTGTCTTGATGATGACAGCTTTGTAATAGAGCTTGAAGTCCGGAATTGTGATGCCACCAACGTTGGCTTTCTTTTTCAATATCCCCACATGCAGAAAAATGAAATTGGACCATTTCCTTACACCACACACAAAAATAGACTCAAAATGGATGAAGGACCTCAATGTGAGAAAGGAATTCATCAAAAGCCTTGAGGAGAACACAGGCAGCAACCTCTTCGACCTCAACCGCAGCAACATCTTCCTAGGAACATCGCCAAAGGCAAGGGAAGACAGGGCAAAAATGAACTATTGGGATTTCATCAAGATCAAAAGCTTTTGCACAGCAAAGGAAACAGTTAACAAAATCAAAAGACAACTAACAGAATGGGAGAAGATATTTGCAAACGACATATCAGATAAAGGACTAGTGTCCAAAATCTATAAAGAACTTAGCAAACTCAACACCCAAAGAACAAATAATCCAATCAAGAAATGGGCAGAGGACATGAACAGACATTTCTGCAAAGAAGACATCCAGATGGCCAACAGACACATGAAAAAGTGCTCCATATCACTCGGCATCAGGGAAACACAAATCAAAACCACAATGAGATATCACCTCACACCAGTCAGAATGGCTAAAATCAACACGTCAGTAAATGACAGATGCTGGCTATTGTGGACATTGCTGCTATAAAGAAGATGGGATTGGGAAGGAGACAAACCATAAGTGACTCTTAATCTCACAAAACAAACTGAGGGTTGCTGGGGGGAGGGGGTTTGGGAGAAGGGGGTGCGATTATGGACATTGGGGAGGGTATGTGCTTTGGTGAGTGCTGTGAAGTGTGTAAACCTGGTGATTCACAGACCTGTACCCCTGGGGATAAAAATATTTATGTTTCTAAAAAATAAAAAATTTTAAAAAAAGAAAGAAAAAAATAGAAATGGGAAGAAGATATGAACAGACAGTTCTGCAAAGAAGACATCCAGATGGCCAACAGACACATGAAAAAGTGCTCCCCACCACTCGGCATCAGGGAAACACAAATCAAAACCAAAATGAGATACCACCTCACACCAGTCAGAATGGCTAAAGTTAACAAGTCAGGAAACAACAGATGTTGGCGAGGATGTGGAGAAAGGGGAACCCTCCTACATTGCTGGTGGGACTGTAAGCTGGTACAACCACTCTGGAAAACAGCATGGAGGTTCCTCAAAGAAGAGTCTTTTTTTTTTTTTAACTCATTAGTTTTTGTTTTAGTTTTTAGATCCCATATATAAGTGAAGTCATATAATATTTGTGCTTTATTTAAAACTCGAGTGCCTTTTCTTTCAGTAGGATTCAGTCTCTCTCCCCTACTATAATTTTAAGTCTAGTATAAAAGTTGAAAGAAAAAAAAAGCTATATATACAATAATTTGTTAATGGATACACAATATAAAAAGATGTTCCAGAGATGAGTTAAGAGGACCAAGGCATATGAAATGAAAATTGGCTTGGGTAAAGATTAACAATCCTATTTCTACTATGTTTTCAATGTGTGAATTTGGGAAAGGTTTTTATCCCTCTTTTTCCCCCCATATTTACCACAGGAGTAATGATATTCTTGGTCTATTGGATTTAGTTAGAACATGATGATTTAGTTAGGAATAATGTTCAGCACTAATTAAACACATCTTCAGTCATATATTTGAAATTTGTTCACCATTCTAAATTTAATTGCTCATTATCTCTACAGAGATATAGAGAACTAAGGGAACAGAGTCCTAAGAAGCAGGTAAGGAGCAAGAGTAGGGTTAATGATCTGCTCTGTGAGTCAACTGTCACTGCAAGTTAGATAATTATAGGACTTACAGAGGAAGAAAGTGCCCTAGCCAGCAAGTGAAATATGCAGAGAGGAGGGAATTAAGAAAAGTTAGCAACTTTGTGTTAAAAAATGAAAACTGCAGGCTAAAAATGGCTTCTCTTAGACTGAGTTTCCAAACCAGAGCTTAATACCCCATCTAGTTACAGTTTCAAATTCCCCAGAAATGTGGCATTAACCAGTTAGGAAAATTTTTCTTTCCCTTAGGGCCAGTGTGTCTCTCACTTGAGTCCTCTCCATCCCCCAAAGCATGAGGTCATCTGCATGATAAGACACCTTGCTTTTCCCCCTAGCCAATGTCCTCCTCTGGAACAATCCTTTTGCTAATAATTTTCATGTCTCCAGCCTCTGTCTATATAAACCTTCCATTGTGTACAAGTCTTCAGAGTGCCTCTACATGCTAGATGGGGTGCTGTCTGATTCATGAATCATTTATTGAAGCCAATTAGATCTTTTATTTTCCTTTTTATTATGTTATGTTAGTCACTATACAATACTTCATTAGTTTTTGATGTAATGTTCCATGATTCATTGTTTGCGTATAACACCCAGTACTCGTTGCAATACGTGCCCTCCTTAATACCCATCACCAGGCTAACACTCCCCCCCCCATTCCCTTCCCCTCTGAAACCCTCAGTTTGTTTTCCAGAGTCCATAGTCTCTCATGGTTCGTATCCCCCTCTAATTTCCCCCCACCTTCATTTTTTCCTTTCTTCTAATATCCTCCATGTTATTCCTTATGTTCCACATATATAAGTGAAACCATATGATAATTGTTTTTCTCTGTGTGGCTTATTTCACTTGGTGTAATTCCCTCCAGTTCCATCCATGTCAATACAAATGGTGGATATTTGTCCTTTCTGATGGCTGAATAATATTCCATTATATATATGGACCACATCTTCTTTATCCATTTGTCCATTGAAGGGCATCTTGCTCCTTCCACAGTTTGACTATTGTGGACATTGCTGCTATGAACATTGGGGTACATATGGCCCTTCTTTTCACTACATCTGTATCTTTGGGGTAACATCCAGTAGTGCAATTGCTGAGTCATTGGGTAGCTCTATTTTTTATTTCTTGAGGAATCTCCACACTGTTTTCCAAAGTGGCTGCACTAACTTGTATCCCCACCAACCCGTGTAAGAGGTTTCCCCTTTCTCCACATCCTCTCCAGCACATGTTGTTTACTATCTTGTTAATTTTGGCCATTCTAACTGGTGTAAGGTAGTATCTCACTGCGGTTTTTATTTGAATTTCCCTGATAGCTAATGATGCTATTCAAGATGTATTACAAAGCTGTGATCACCAAGACAGCATGGTACTGGCATAAAAACAGACACATAGATCAATGGAACAGAACAGCAACCCCAGATATGGACCCTCAGCTCTATGGTCAACTAATCATTTGACAATGCAGGAAAAAATATCCAATGGAAATGGTGCTGGAAAAATTGGACAGCTATATACAGAAGAATGAAACTCGACCATTCTCTTACACCATACATAAGGATGAACTCTAAATGGATGAAAGACCTCAATGTGAGAGACAGAAATCCATCAGAATCCTAGAGGAAAACATAGGCAGTAATTTCTTCAACATTGGCCACAGCAACTTCTTTCAAGACATGTCTCCAAAGGCAAAGAAAACAAAAGTGAAAATGAACTTTTGGGACTTCATCAAGATAAAAAGCTTCTACACAGCAAAGGAAAACAGCCAACAAAACAAAGACGCAACCCACAGAATGGGAGAAGATATTTGGACAAAGGGATAATATCCAAGATCTATAAAGAACTTCTAGAACTCAACACCAAAAAACAAATAATCAAGTCAAAAACTGGGCAGAAGACATGAACAGACCCTTCTCCAAAGAAGATATACAAATGGCTAACCTTCACAAGAAAAAATGCTTATCATCATTAACCATCAGGGAGATTCAAATCCAAACCACAATGATACCACCTTACACCAGTTAGAATGGCCAAAATTAACAAGACAGTAAACAAAAAGTGTTGGAGAGGATGTGGAGAAAGGGGAGGTCTCTTAAGCTGTTGGTGGGAATGCAAGCTGGTGCAGCCACTTTAGAAAACAGTGTGGAGACTCCTTAAGAAATTAAAAATAGAGCTACCCTGTGACCCTGCAATTGCACTACTGGGTATTTACCCCAAAGATATAGATGTAGTGAAAAGAAGAGCCATATGTACCCCAATGTTCATAGCAGCAATGTCCACAATAGCCAAACTGTGGAAAGAGCCAAGATGCCCTTCAACAGACAAATGGATAAAGAAGATATGGTCCATATATACAATGGAATGTTATGCCTCCTTCAGAAAGGTTGAATTCTTAACTTTTGTATCAACATGGACGGGACTGGAGGAGATTATGCTGAGTGAAATAGGTCAAGCAGAGAGACTCAATTATCATATGCTTTCACTTACTTGTGGAGCATAAGGAACAACACAGAGGACATTGGGAGTTGGAGAGGAGAAGTGAATTGGGGGAAATTCTCCCAACCCCCCCCCCCCGGAGGGGGAGATGAACCATGAGAGACTGTGGACTCTCAGTAACAAACTGAGGGTTTTGGAGGGGAGGAGGGAAGGTTGGGTGAGCCTGATGGTGGGTATTAAGGAGGGCATGTATTTCATGGAGCACTGGGTGTGGTGAATAAACAGTGAATCTTGGAACACTAAAAAAATAAAATAAAAAAAAAATGAGCAGAAGACATAAACAGACACTTCTCCAAAGAAGACATACAAATGGCTAACAGACACATGAAAAAATGTTCAACATGATTAACCAATTAGATCTTCAAATTTACTTGTTTGAATTTTGTTATTTAACATCTGGCAGATAGCCAGGAGAATGCGAGATGGTAGCTCGCTTCTATCTTCTGCAAATTGAAAGAGTGAACAGGTTTTCTGCCTTGATGGGTGAATAGGTCTGATATCAGGAAACCTTGCATATAGTCAGCTATCCAAATCGTGGGGACAAACAGGGTTTTTGTTTTTCTTCCTGGAAATAATTTGTGAGAAAAGAGAACCATATTGATTAAGGTTATCCAAATCGTGGGGACAAACAGGGTTTTTGTTTTTCTTCCTGGAAATAATTTGTGAGAAAAGAGAACCATATTGATTAAGGTTACAGGAATCCCTAGTCAAAATATTCAGAAGCATTTCTGAACTTGGACTGTGTACTCTGAAGAGAGTCAAGATCAATCAAGAAGTTACAATTCTAGGAGTGCCTAGATGGTTCAGTTGTTTAAGTATCTGACTCTTCATTTCAGCTCAGTTCTTGATCTCAGGATCATGGAGTCTACTTAAACAAACAAACAAAGTTACAATTCTCTCCAGGCAATTATTTGAAAACCCAATCTCTTGTTTTTCATTCCCAGGCACACATTCACTCCCCACCCCACCCCCAAATAGATTTCAGACCATTCTAAGTACCTGAAAGTATTATCAAAACAAAGGATTCTCTGGTCTAGTCAACAAGAGATGCCACAAGGTTTAAGTAGTCAACTGATGAGCAGCTGAACTGGACCCAGAAGATAGCTGGGATGGTATCCAACATTTCTTGGAGGCATAGCCTGAAGCCAAGCTTTCAAATTAGTTTTTGTTTCTGTTGTGTTTTGGTTTTCTTTGTTTTTTGTTGTGGTTAAATATTGTATACTTTCTAAATACATGGCATTTTTTCATTATACTTCCCTGCAATATACTCTTTGTTTACTTTTATCCTCATTGCACAGACCCATCTCCTTTCATTAGAACATGTCTTTGTATATTGTTGCTTTGTACAGTTTATGTAAATAGTATTTGGCTTACTATTTACTATATAAATGGCTTACTCTATTTTATGAATTTCCAATCAGCACTGTGTTTTAATATTCAACAATATAGTATCAGTGTATCTAGTCTGTTTTTCCTAACTACTTCATAGTGCCCCATGGTATGTATCCACCAAGGTTATTTTCCTTTCTGCTTCTCTTATTGACACCCATTATATAATTTTAAGTTTACAACTCCATTCCTCTACAAGCAATGCCAAAATGAAACTCTTATATGTATTCCTTTACAGACCACATATAAGTAGTGAGAGAAGGGTAAAAGGAGAAGGGAAAAGAGAGGTGGGGGAGAGAGGAGATGGGGTGGGAGGAAGAGAAAAACAGTAGGTCATAATTCACTGTAATATCACTCTGTGCAATGACTATAAATATTTACTCTTGCGTTATTATCTTATGTATCTTCCCAAAGATACTCCAAAAATTTAGAAATATTTATAACACATCTATATTCATATATATTTTTTATTTTACTAGTATACACACTACTGTACTCTGTACTCTGTACTGTCTCTGTTTCCCTTTTCTCTCTATAGTTGTCTGTTATGAAATTTTATTTGCATACTTCAGGTGAGGAGATGGTTACTAATGGATGATTCATCTCAACTTATATTCTGAACCCAATGAATAATGCTCATAGGAGGGGGAGGAGTCAAGATGGTGGAGAAGTAGCAGGCTGAGACTACATCAGCTAGCAGGAGGTCAGCTAGATAGCTTATCTAAAGATTGCAAACACCTGCAAATCTATTGGCAGATCGAAGAGAAGAAGAACAGCAATTCTGGAAACAGAAAAACAACCACTTTCTGAAAGGTAGGACCGGCGGAGAAGTGAATCCAAAGTGACGGGAAGATAGACCCCGGGGGGAGGGGCCGGCTCCCGGCAAGCGGCGGAGCAACGGAGCACAAAATCAGGACTTTTAAAAGTCTGTTCCACTGAGGGACATCGCTCCAGAGGCTAACCTGGGCAAAGCCCACATGGGGTCAGCGTGGCCTCAGGTCCTGCAGGGTCACAGAAGGATCGGGGGTGTCTGAGTGTCGCAGAGCTTGCAGGATTGAAACGGGAAAGCCAGCTACAGAGACAGAGCCAACAGTAAGATCACAGCTCGGGGTTACCTTGAACCGGTCGCAGGCTCAGGGAGCTCAGAGCGCGGCTGGAGGTCAGGCAGACCGGGAGTAACTGGGCGCTGTTCTCTGAGGGCGCACTGAAGAGTGGGGCCCAGGCTCTCGGCTCCTCCAGGCCGGAGACCAGGAGGCTGCAATTTGTATTCCCATCCTCCGAAACTCTACGGAAAGCACTCAGGGAACAAAAGCTCCTGAAAGCAAACCCGAGCGGATTACTCACCCGGCTCCTGGTAAGGGTGGTGCAATTCTGCCTGGGGCAAAGACACTTGATAATCACTACAAGAGGCCCCTCCCCCAGAAGATCAACAAGAAACCCAGTCAAGACCAAGTTCACCTACCAAGGAGTGCAGTTTCAATACCAAGGAGAGCAGCAAAATTCCAGAGGAGGAGAAAGCAAAGCACGGAATTCATGGCTTTCTCCCTGTGATTTTCTTTTTTTTTTTTTCCCCTGTGATTTTTTTAGTCTTGCAGTTAATTTAATTCTTTTCTTTTTCATTTTTTTTTTCCTCTTCTGCTAAAATTCTTTTTAAACTTTTACACTTTTCTTTCTTAACATTTTTAACTAGTTTATCTAATATATATATTTTTTCCTTTTTATATGTTTCTTTATTTGTTTTCTTTTGTAAAATTCGTTTCTTTATTTATTTTTCTTTTTTTCTCTTTCTTTCTTTTTGAACCTCTTTTTATCCCCTTTCTCCCCCCTCACAATTTAGGATCTCTTCTGATTTGGTTAAAGCATATTGCCCTGGGGTTGTGGCGGACACTTTTAGTATTTTATTTGCTCCTTCATATACTCTTATCTGGACAAAATGACAAGGCAGAAAAATTCACCACAAAAAAAAAAGAACAAGAGGCAGTAGCAAAGGCTAGGACCTAATCAATACAGACATTGGTAATATGTCAGATCTAGCGTTCAGAATGACAATTCTCAAGGTTCTAGCTGGGCTCAAAAAAGGCATGGAAGATATTAGAGAAATGCTCTCGGGAGATATAAAAGCCCTTTCTGGAGAAATAAAAGAACTAAAATCTAACCAAGTTGAAATCATAAAAGCTATTAATGAGGTGCAATAATAAATGGAGGCTCTCAATGCTAGGATAAATGAGGCAGAAGAAAGAATTAGTGATATAAAAGACCAAACAATAGAGAATAAAGAAGCTGAGCAAAAGAGGGACAAACAGCTACTGGACCACGAGGGGAGAATCCGAGAGATAAGTTGACACCATAAGAAGAAACAACATTAGAATAATTGGGATTCCAGAAGAAAAAGAAAGAGAGAGGAGAGCAGAAGGTATACTGGAGAGAATTGTTGGGGAGAATTTCCCCAATATGGCAAAGGGAACGAGCATCAAAATCCAGGAGGTTCAGAGAACGCCCCTCAAAATCAATACGAATAGGCCCACACCCCGTCACCTAATAGTAAAATTTACAAGTCTCAGTGACAAAGAGAAAATCCTGAAAGCAGCCCGGGAAAAGAAGTCTGTAACATACAGTGGTAAAAATATTAGATTGGCAGCTGAATTATCCACAGAAACCTGGCAGGCCATAAAGAGCTGGCATGATATTTTCAGAGCACTAAACGAGAAGAACATGCAGCCAAGAGTACTATATCCAGCTAGCCTATCATTGAAAATAGAAGGAGAGATAAAAAGCTTCCAGGACAAACAAAAACTGAAAGAATTTGCAAACACCAAACCAGCTCTACAGGAAATATTGAAAGGGGTCCTCTAAGCAAAGAGAGAGCCTACAAGTGGTAGATCAGAAAGGAACATAGACCATATACAGTAACAGTCACCTAACAGGCAATACAATGTCACTAAATTCATATCTCTCAATAGTTACCCTGAATGTTAATGGGCTAAATGCCCCTGTCAAAAGACACAGGGTATCAGAATGAATAAAAAAACAAAACCCATCTAAATGTTGCCTCCAAGAAACTAATTTTACGCCTGAAGACACCTCCAGATTTAAAGTGAGGAAGTGGAAAACAATTTACCATGCTAATGGACATCAGAAGAAAGCAGGAGTGGCAATCCTTATATCAGATCAATTAGATTTTAAGCCAAAGACTATAATAAGAGATGAGGAAGGACACTATATCATAATCAAAGGGTCTGTCCAACAAGAAATTCTAACAATTTTAAATATCTATGCCCCCAACGTGGGAGCAGCCAACTGTATAAACCAATTAATAACAAAATCAAAGAAACACATCAACAATAATACAATAATAGTAGGGGACTTTAACACTCCCCTCACTGAAATGGACAGATCATCCAAGCAAAAGATCAACAAGGAAATAAAGGCCTTAAATGACACACTGGACCAGATGGACATCACAGATATATTCAGAATATTTTATCCCAAAGCAACAGAATATACATTCTTCTCTAGTGCACATGGAACATTCTCCAGAATAGATCACATCCTCGGGCCTAAATCAGGACTCAACCGGTATCAAAAGATTGGGATCATTCCCTAAATATTTTCAGACCACAATGCTCAGAAGCTACAACTCAACCACAAGAGGAAGTTTGGAAAGAACCCAAATACATGGAGACTGAACAGCATCCATCTAAAGAATGAATGGGCTAACCGGGAAATTAAAGAAGAATTGAAAAAAATCATGGAAACAAATGATAATGAAAATACAATGGTTCAAAATCTGTGGGACACAACAAAGGCAGTCCTGAGAGGAAAATATATAGCGGTACAGGCCTTTCTCAAGAAACAAGAAAGGTCTTAGTTACACAACCTCACCCTACACCTAAAGGAGCTGGAGAAAGAACAAGAAAGAAACCATAAGCCCAGCAAGAGAAGAGAAATCATAAATCAGAGCAGAAATCAATGAAATAGAAACCAAAAAAAACAATAGAGGAAATCAACGAAACTAGGAGCTGGTTCTTTGAAAGAATTAATAAAATTGATAAACCCCTGGCCAGACTTATCAAAAAGAAAAGAGAAAGGACCCAAATAAATAAAATCATGAATGAACGAGGAGAGATCACAACTAACATCAAAGAAATACAAACTATTATAAGAACATACTATGAGCAACGCTACGGCAACAAATTTGACAATCTGGAAGAAATGGATGCATTCCTGGAAACATATAAACTACCACAACTGAACCAGGAAGAAGTAGAAAGACTGAACAGACCCATAACCAGTAAGGAGATTGAAACAGTCTTTAAAAACCTCCAAACAAACAAAAGCCCAGGGCCAGAATGCTTCCTGGGGGAATTCTACCAAACATTTAAAGCAGAACTAATTCCGATTCTCCTGAAAATGTTCCAAAAAATAGAAATGGAAGGAAAACTTCCAAACTCATTTTATGAGGCCAGCATCACCTTGATCCCAAAACCAGACAAGGATCCCCTCAAAAAAGAGGGCTATAGACCAATATCCTTGATGAACACTGATGCGAAGATACTCAACAAAGTACTAGCCAATAGGATTCAACAGTACATTAAAAGGGTTATTCACCACAACCAAGTGGAATTTATTCCAGGGCTGCAAGTTTGGTTCAACATCAGCAGATCAGTCAATGTGATACAACACATCAATAAAAGAAAGAACAAGAACCATATGGTACTCTCAATAGATGCTGAAAAAGCATTTGACAAAGTACAGCATCCCTTTCTGATCAAAACTCTTCAAAGTGTAGGGATAGAGGGCACATACCTCAATATCATCAAAGCCATCTATGAAAAACCCACCTCAAATGTCGTTCTCAATGGAGAAAAACTGAAAGCTTTTCCACTAAGGTCAGGAACACGGCAGGGATGTCCATTATCACCACTGCTATTCAACACAGTACTAGAGGTCCTAGCCTCAGCAGACAACAAAAGGAAATTAAAGGCATCCAAATCGGCAAAGAAGAAGTCAAACTATCACTCTTTGCAGATGATATGATACTATATGTGGAAAACCCAAAAGACTCCACTCCAAAACTGCTAGAACTTGTAGAGGAATTCCGTAAAGTGTCAGGATATAAAATAAATGCACATAAATCAGTTGCATTTCAATACACCAACAACAAGACAGAAGAAAAAGAAATTAAGGAGTCAATCCCATTTACAATTGCACCCCAAACCATAAGATACCTAGGAATAAACCTAACCAAAGAGGCACAGAATCTATACTCAGAAAACTATAAAGTACTAATGAAAGAAATTGAGGAAGACAGAAAGAAATGGAAAAATGTTCCATGCTCCTGGATTTTAAGAATAAATATTGTGAAAATGTCTATGCTACCTAAAGCAATCTACACATTTAATGCAATTCCTATCAAAGTACCATCCATCTTTTTCAAAGAAATGGAACAAATAATTCTAAAATTTATATGGAATCAGAAAAGACCTCAAATAGCCAAAGGAATACTGAAAAAGAAAGCCAAAGTTGGTGGTCTTACAATTCCGGACTTCAAGCTCTATTACAAAGCTGTCATCATCAAGACAGCATGGTACTGGCACAGAAACAGACACATAGATCAATGGAACAGAATAGAGAGCCCAGAAATAGACCCTCAACTCTGTGGTCAACTAATCTTCGACAAAGCAGGAATTAATGTCCAATGAAAAAAGACAGCCTCTTCAATAAATGGTGTTGGGAAAATTGGACAGCCACATGCAGAAAAATGAAATTGGACCATTTCCTTACACCACACACAAAAATAGACTCAAAATGGATGAAGGACCTCAATGTGCGAAAGGAATCCATCAAAATCCTTAAAGAGAGCACAGGCAGCAACCTCTTCGACCTCAACTGCAGCAACATCTTCCTAGGAACATCGCCAAAGGCAAGGGAAGTAAGGGCAAAAATGAACTATTGGGATTTCATCAAGATCAAAAGCTTTTGCACAGCAAAGGAAAGAGTTAACAAAATCAAAAGACAACTGACAGAATGGGAGAAGATATTTGCAAACGACATATCAGATAAAGGACTAGTGTCCAGAATCTATAAAGAACTTAGCAAACTCAACACCCAAAGAACAAATAATCCAATCAAGAAATGGGCAGAGGACATGAACAGACATTTCTGCAAAGAAGACATCCAGATGGCCAACAGACACATGAAAAAGTGCTCCATATCACTCGGCATCAGGGAAACACAAATCAAAACCACAATGAGATATCACCTCACACCAGTCAGAATGGCTAAAATCAACACGTCAGTAAATGACAGATGCTGGCGAGGATGCGGAGAAAGGGGAACCGTCCTACACTGTTGGTGGGAATGCATGCTGGTGCAACCACTCTGGAAAACAGCATGGAGGTTCCTCAGAATGTTGAAAATAGAACTGCCCTATGACCCAGGAATTGCACTACTGGGTATTTACCCTAAAGATACAAACGTAGTGATCCAAAGGGGCACGTGCACCTGAATGTTTATAGCAGCAATGTCCACAATAGCCAAACTATGGAAAGAACCTAGATTCCATCAACAGATGAATGGATCACGAAGATGTGGTATATATACACAATGGAATACTATGCAGCCATCAAAAGAAATGAAATCTTGCCATTTAAGACAACATGGATGGAACTAGAGCGTATCATGCTTAGCGAAATAACTCAAGCAGAGAAAGACAACTATCATATGATCTCCCTGATATGAGGAAGTGTTGATGCAACATGTGGGCTTAAGTGGGTAGGAGAAGAATAAATGAAAGAAGATGGGATTGGGAGGGAGACAAACCATAAGTGACTCTTAATCTTACAAAAAAACTGAGGGTTGCTGGGGGGAGGGTGGTTGGGATAAGGGGGGTGGGGTTTTGGACATTGGGGAGGGTATGTGCTTTGGTGAATGCTGATTCACAGACCTGTACCCCTGGGGATAAAAATACATGTTTATAAGAATTAAAAAAGTAAAATAAAAAATAAATAAAAATAATGCTCATAGGAATCAGAAATTGTGATAAAAAATTAATTGCTAATACAAATTCAACTTAAGCCAAAGAATGAATACTAATAAAACTAAGAAATAAAATAAATAAATAAAACTAAGGAATATAACATAAGGAACACACACACACACACACACACACGAGCTCTACTGAGTCATGAGTAGTTGACACTCCCCCTAAATTAGATTTATTTGTCCATCCTATCATAGAATGCACAATATAAACCATACATATCTCAACAGAAGGCAGAATTGCTCCTTTTTATCACATTGCCAAATGATTAAACTAGCACATACCTTTTCTCTGAGCAGATAGGAAAGAGGAGAAAGGTGGAATTGAGCAATGCTTCCTCTCCCTAACTCACCAATCAGGTAATTTACCTCCTGGGAAGCTGGAGAGATTGATCAAGCATTATGGAGTGTCTTAGGTTAGATTCCCTAGAACCAGAGACAAGTAAGAATACTGATGCGTGATTTAATAGGTAAATGCTCTCAGGAGAAATCAGTAAGGAAATAAGGGAATCCATTTTATCCAGTATAGGCAAGGAGTTGTATAAGAATGTAATTTAGAAAAAGTCCAACAGCTGTATTCTAAGATGAAATCCACTGGGATGGCTGTAGTTCTGAACTTTAAAAATTGATTTAATCTCTCATAATGTTTCACTTTTGAATAGTGTAAAAGTTATAGGACCCATAAAATTATTATAGTATAAACCAAACACTTAAAATATTAATGAAACAACACATAAAAGCAAATAAATTATTATATGCAAATTTAATAAACTCAATTCAATGTTCAATTAGAACTATATTACCATTGTAAAAGACTGTAGCAGAGACATAAAGTTTCCTGAGGGAAAAGAATGAAATGGAGAAATTTTTGGTTTTAGGGTAACCAGGACAGCCAGTCTTTGCTATTTCCTTAAGAACATAATTTATTGACTGAAGCACTAATGGAATAAATAATCAATCAAGAAGTCATTTTCCCCCTTTTTCTTTTGCCATATTTGTTGAAGCAAAGCCATATATGCATATGGATGCATCTCTCCAAAAGTGTTATTTAAGCTACTGCTCTCTTAGAAAGTGTAAGCATTTGCAATAATGGTAGGCCCAGATCCTGGTATGGTTATTGAGGTCAACTATTGTTAAATAACAATTCAACTGAATATATTTTATTATTTTTTTAAAATTAATTTTCAGCATAACCGTATTCATTATTTTTACACCACACCCAGTGCTCCATGCAATCCGTGCCCTCCTTAATACCCACCACCTGGTACCCCAACTCCCACCCCCCGCCACTTCAAACCCCTCAGATTGTTTTTCAGAGTCCATAGTCTCCCATGGTTCACCTCCCCTTCCAATTTCCCCCACCTCCCTTCTCCTCTCTATCTCCCCATGTCCTCCATGTTATTTGCTATGCTCCACAAATAAGTGAAACCATATGATAATTTACTCTCTCTGCTTGACTTATTTCACTCAGCATAATCTCTTCCAGTCCTATCCATGTTGCTACAAAAGTTGGGTATTCATCCTTTCTGATGGAGGCATAATACTCCATAGTGTATATGGACCACATCTTCTTTATCCATTCATCCGTTGAAGGGCATCTTGGATCTTTCCATAGTTTGGTGACCATGGCCATTGCTGCTATAAACAGTGGGGTACAGATGGCCCTTCTTTTCACAACATCTGTATCTTTGGGTAAATACCCAGTAGTGCAATGGCAGGGTCATAGGGAAGCTCTATTTTTAATTTCTTGAGGAATCTCCACACTGTTCTCCAAAGAGGCTGCACCAACTTGCATTCCCACCAACAGTGCAGGATGGTTCCCCTTTCTCCACATCCTCTCCAACAGATGTTGTTTCCTGTCTTGCTAATTTTGACCATTCTAACTGGTGTAAGGTGATATCTCAATGTGGTTTTAATTTGAATCTCCCTGAGGGCTAGTGATGATGAATATTTTTTCATGTGTCTGATATCCATTTGTATGTCCTCATTGGAGAAGTGTCTGTTTTATTATTACTTAATACCACTTTTTAAAAATTTAAATTCAATTAATTAACATGTAATGTATTATTGGCTTCAGAGGTAGAAGTTTAATTCATCAGTCTTATATAATACCCAGTGCTCATTACTTCACATGCCCTCCTTAATGTCCATCACCCAGGTTCCCCATCTCCTCAAATCCTCCCCTCCAGCAACTCTAAGTTTGTTTCCTATGATTAAGAGTCTCTTATGGTTGGTCTCCCTCTCTGATTTTGTCTTGTTTTATCTTTTTTCCTCGCCTCTCCTATGATTCTTGATTTTGTTTCTTAAGTTGCACATATGAGTGAGGTCATATAATTCTCTTTCTCCGATTGACTTACTTCACTTGGCAGAATACCCTCTAGCTCCATCCACATATTGCAAATGGCATGATTTCATTTTTGATGGCTGAGTAATATTCCATTGTATATATACACCACATCTTCTTTATCTATTCATCTGTAAATGGACATCTAGGCTCTTCCCATTGTTTGGCTACTGTGGATATTGCTGCTATAAAATTGGGTTATAGGTGCCCCTTCAGATAACTACATCTGTATCTTTGGGTAAATACCCAGCAGTGCAATTGCTGCGTTGTAGGGTAGCTCTATTTTCAACTTGTTGAGGAACTTCCATACTGTTTTCCAGAGTGGCTACACCAGTTTTCATTCCCACCAACAATGTAAGGGGGATCTCTTTTCTCTGCATCCTTGCCAACATCTGTTGTTTTCTGATTTGTTAATTTTAGCCATTCTGACTGGTGTGAAGTGGTATCTCGTAGTGGTTTGATTTATAAAACCTGATATTTATTTTCTTAAAGACTTTTATTTTTATTTATTTGAGAGAGAGAAGGAAGAAGGGAGAACATCAGAGAGAGAAGCAGACTCCCCATGGAGCTGGGAGACCAATGGAAGACTCAATCCCAGGACTGCAGGACTACGACCTGAGCCAAAGCCAGTGTCCCAACCAACTGAGCCACCCAGGAACCCAAAACCTGATATTTAAAGGGAGTTTTAAAAGTCTTTAAAAAAAAACAGAACAGCTGAATATGTAAAATGAATATGTATATCTGTGCACATATGTATGAAGACTTATGTGTGATTATATGAGTATGAGGAAGTGATGAAAGAAAATATATTCAGTTAATGGGTTTCTAGAGAGGGAGGTAGTGGTGGAAGGAAGAATAGGAATTGTGGAAAGGAGAAGTAGGTAAAGAAAAAAAAATAAGATTGGACCACCATGAAGTACCTTACATAAAATAATCTCATTTATGTATTCTCATAAAATTATATAGGTATCTTTACGTGTAAAAAGATTTTAAAATTATTTTTTAAATGTCAAGTCCATTCCTTGCTTGGACATACTTAAAATCATTTCCCACAAATTATCTCCACAGTTTAGAAACAGGAATTAATGGACTATTGTTTTAAATGGAAATTTCCTAATTTCTTTTCTGGATCTTCATTCCACCCCAAGTTCCATTAATTTTGGATCTTGGAAACTAACATAGTAACAAGAAGGGAAGGCATGAGAAGAATCGTGTGCTTTTGCATTAAGGGAGGAAGAAGCTGGCTGAGGGAAGTGCACTAGGTGTTTTTTCGTTTGGTTGGGTTTTTTTAAGTCATCTCCATACCCAGAGTGAGGTTCAAACTCACAATCTCAAGATCAAAAGTCACTCACTCCATCGATTGAGCCAGCCAGATGCAGTTGCAGGGGTACTTCTTAGTCGTTTGGAAGTTTGGTACTCTGAGACCTCAAATTCTGCTAGGTATCACTGTTAAAATCTTGACCAATTCCCTAATTTTACACATGCAATCCAATATGATAGTTAATTCTAATAGGATTGTAATTCAGTAAGCTAGAGAATGAACTTCTAAAAGCTTGGCTTTAGATTGTCTCTAAGCCATAGGTAAGGTCAGAATTTCTAGATTTGAATTTGTCTTGCTTGAAATTATCCTTGATTATTAATATTCTTATCCCCAACATCCAAGATGAGAGCAGCAGTGTCTTATCATTATAATTTCATTATCAATGGGTGCATAATTTGAGGTCATCAGAGTGGTAAGTATACTCACCTTTGAATACCATGGTGAGAATATAAGAGAATTATAAGGGAATATAAATAGATTTCCTGTTTTTTTCAATTCCTTATATATTAATTTTAAAAGCCCACACATTTTACTGCAGCTCAAGTAAAGAACATAACTTACTTTTTAGTGCCAATTTGAATACCAGTTTGGATTCTTTGGTTCCAACCAATATAATTTTAATTTGGTTCACACTAGTTAAGAAAAGAATGTTTTGGGCACCTGGGTGGCTCGGTCAGTTAATGTCTGCCTTTGGCTCAGATCATGATCCCAGGGTCCTGGAAAGAGTCTCACATTGGGCTCCCTGCTCAGTGGGGAGTCTGCTTTTCCCTCTGCCCCTCCCTACCACTCGAGCTTGCTCTTGCTCACTCTCCCTCTCTCTTGTGTGTGCAAAAACAGATAAATAAAATCTTTGGAGGGGGGAAAAAAGAAAAGAAAAAGGTATTTTTCAAAGGATACCAGACGAAGAAAGCATTTGTAAAAATGGACTCTGGATTCGGACTGGTGAAACAGGAATAATAGTACTTAGGTCATATAAGGTTGATGAAATAATTAAAGAGGATTATATGTATAAAACATTTAACTTAGGGTGTGTCTTTATTTTTCCATTTTTTATTTTTTTATTTTTTTAAGATTTTATTTATTCGACAGAGAGAGCGAGAGGGAACAGAAGCAAGGCAAGTGGGAGAAGGAAAAGCAAGCTTCCTGTTGAGTATGGCACTGGATGTGGGGCTCAATCCCAGAACCCTGGAATCATGACCTGAGCTGAGTTCAGATATTTAACAACTGAGCCATGCAGGCTCCCCATTTTTTCCTTTTTAAAAAAGATTTATTTATTTTAAAGAGAGCGACAGAGAACATGTGCATGCTTGTGAATCGGGGGAGGGGCAGAAGGAGAGGGAAAGAATCTCAAGCAGACTCCCCACTGAGCATGGAGTCTAATGCAGAGAGAGAGAGAAAAAGAGAGGGAGGGAGGGAGGGGGAAAGAATCCTAATTTTTGGTTACAAAATATCTTATGGCAAAGTAGTTTAGCGTCTCCATAGTCCTGTTTCTCTGGTCCACTATGTGAAAGAATTAACATATCTTCTTAACATTCTTCTCAAAGCTGTCTCCACTTCCTTGTTCTGCAAAGTGTAAATACAGGATTCAGCATGGGAATGACCACATTGTACTGTAAGGAGAACATCAACTCCAATCATAAAACATAAAACTGAGCCATAGAACAAGATCACAGTAAATGAGGTGAGAAAAGCAAGTAGAAAAAGTCTTGCTTCTACATGAAGTGGAGCTGATGCTCAGGATGGTGGAGACAATGCAGGTATAAGAGAAAGCAATCATAAGGAAAGTTACAAAGAAATTCAAGACAGAGGAGCAGAATAGGAATATGAATTTGGTGGAGGTTATCAGAGCAAGACAGAGGGAAGAGAGAAGACAGCTCACAGCTGAAGTGAGAAATAGTTTGATCCTCACAGTAGTCTAAATTGACAGCCAAGAGGATATTGATGATCAGCAAAGGCCCCAGGAACCTCACACCTCTCCAACACAGAGCTGGTAGCACATCACCTGACCACAGAACAAAGGGGAGATGATAGCTACATGGCAGTCATAGGTCATCACAGCCAGTAGATAGATCTCAGTATCCCTGGTGGCAAACAAAAAGAAGGCCTGATCCAGGCAGCTCTCTACAAAGATGGTTTTGCTTTCAGAAAGTAGATTCTCCAGCTTTTTGGGGACTGTGACAGATGAGTGGCAGAGGTCCAGGAAGAAGAGATGGCTCAAAAAGAAGTACATGGACATGGGAGAAGTACATGGGAGATGGGAATTAGCCCTAATCACCAGCAGCATCACCAGGTTCCCCATCAGAGTAAGGAGGTAAATCACCAGAAATAACATGAAGAGCAGAATCTGGGTCTGAGGGTCAGGAGACAACCTAAAGAGGATGAACTCACTAAACATGCTGTGGTTTCCCGTAGTGATAAAAATATTTACCCTGGGAATCCAAGAGATAATAGAACTCCTTTTGTGCCTCCCAATTACCCTCACTGCCTTAGCCCTTCTGATCTTGTACATTATTTTACAAATGTACTGGAAATCAGGTTCAAATATTTCCAAGCTGACTTCCTAATCATGACAGTAAATTTGATATTCTTGGATGAGAGTCCACACCCCCTATCAACTCCTTATGTAATTTTGTAAACCCTCATCTTATGCCTCTAGAGGTTCCCTTCTTTATTTTTAAGATGGATAATAACACAGAGAACATTCTTTTTCAATATAATTCTTTTTTTTCAGCATAACAGTATTCATTGTTTTTGCACCACACCCTTTGTATATTTTGTGGAAATAGAGAAAATTTGATGATGTGGCAAAGTAAAAGGTAAATAACAGAAATAAGATCCTTGATAAAGGGACAATAAATGATCCAGAGCACAAGTGTTTTTGTCCATATGTAGGAGAAGGGTCCCTTTATCTCTTGTAAATAAGAAGTAAGGTAAAGAGAGCGGTGACAGGCAGCTGAGGTGACTTGGTAGATTTTATGGCTGGAATATGAGACACTTTCTAGCTGATCACTGCAAAGTTTTTGATGAAATATGAGATGCAATTGTGAAGAGTCTCCTTATCTATCTGCCTATCTATTTATCTATCTATCATCTGTGTGTATATATGGTGTGTGCTTTTAGTGGTGAGGGATTTTGATGACCTAAGAACACAAAACTCAGGTACATCAAGTAGAAGACTAATTTACGAAGGAAATGCAGTAAGATTAGTGATATATCTGCCCATTTGAGATTTGGGGACTAATTAGAACAAGTATATTATTATCTTCAGTAATAGTTAGCTGCTTAAGCATATGCATGGAACAGAAAGTGATTTGGTATTTTTTTTAATTTAAATTAAATTAGCCAACATATCATTAGTTTTTCATGCAGTGTTCAATGATTTCTTAGTTGCATATAATACCCATTGCTTATCACATCAGGTGATGTGATTTCCATAATATCCTTAATGTCCATTACCCAGTTTACCCTATCCCCTCACCCACCTCCCTTCCTTAACCCTCAGTTTGTTTCCCAGAGTCAAGAGTCTCTCATGGTTTGTCTCCCTCTCTGATTTCTTCCAATTTAGTTTTGGTATTAAATGGGGTTTGTTTTTATCCAAGAATATGCAGGGACAAAGAAAAAAAAGGGAAGAAAAATAAAGTATGTTTTCAAAATGAATGAATCACAGAAACAAGGCTATATAAAGAATTAAGTGGGGAATGTGCAGAGGATTATGGCTAGGGCAAAAGCAGTAAATCCATTAGTTTGGGTCCAAAGAACTGATTCTGCTTCTGTAGGAACACTAGGGTAAGCAAGTTGTAAATTTTGGAGATAGTGGTAAGATAGAGGAAGGTCTGAAATTCAGATTTCGTAGGTATAACTATTGAGATGACAAAATGATCGGTGTTATTTTGAGATCAGGAAGCTAAGATGGGGTAAAAGATTCAGTCTCTGGCACTGTAGAAGACAAAGTCTAGAGTGCTGAATTAGCATGATAAGAATTTTTGTTTGTTTTTTGAATTTTACTCTTATTGCCTTTAATAAAGATTAGTTTATTTTTATTTTTTATTATGTTCAATTAGCCAACATATAATACATTATTAGTTTTTGTTGTAGTGTTCAAAAATGCATTAGTTGCATATAAAAGCCAGTGCTCATCATCACACATGCCCTCCTTAATATTTAGAATTTAAAGAAATTCAATGAAAAAGTTTCAGCCCAAGGTAATCAGTCAAGTTATAACCCTAGTGTGCTGTGGATGAAATGCCTACTTGCGTTTGATCAGAGAAGCTGTTCCCCTGGAACAGGATATCTGGTTACATATACCATGCTGAGCTTAAAGCAGACTCTGCCCCTGTCAAAGTCTCAGCCAGCTTGGAAGTTCACATGCTAACCAAACCCACATTTTCACACTCTAAAACTTGCCCATGTTCACTTGCTTTGTTCTGACAAACATGACTTGTAACCTCAGGATAACTACTGTTTAATGCTGTCCAAGTCCACCCCACTGCCCCAGTCTCTCCTTCTAACTCAAGACAACTAACTATATTCAGTTGATCAAAGACTGGTCTCTCTTCTCTTGACTGTTAACCACGCACTGGATGAATAAGTTCGATTACCTATCTGAATAACCAGTAACACCAGGTGTTACTGGCAGCTATGCTTCAAGATTCACTGACAAATTATTCATATCCAGGGCAAATAATTCAGCTTTTTCAGGTAGTACTGAGAATCCTGTATTAGGGAAGATTTGGGAAGACTTCTGGGGGAAACAAACCATGAGAGACCGTGGACTCCAAGAAATAAACTGAGGGTTTTAGAGGGAAGGGATGGGTGAGCCTGGTGGTAGGTATTAAGGAGGGCATGTATTGCATGGAGCACTGGGTGTTATATGTAAACAATGAATCTTGAAACACTACATCAAAAATGAATGTACTGTATGGTGACTAACATAACACAATAAAAGAGAGAATTCATATTTGTTGTGAAATATATGTTGGCAATAAGAGATGATGAATTATGTATATTATTTTTCCAATATAGGCATATTTATTTTCAGTTACTTGAAGAATGGGTTATGAAGAGTAGGAAATATTCAAGGAGAAGCTAAGCCTCTTAAAAAGAAAGAAGAGAGGAAGGGAGTGAAAGGGAAAAGGAAGCACCTCAGGAGTGCAAAATCATCAGAGGATTCAGAAAAACATTTTCATACTCTTGAATTCTCTTAGTGGAGAAAGTGTCCTGAAGTTTTGAGTCAATAGGCGAAGTTTCAGGGGTCAGGTGATACTCATTAATGTAAGATGTACTACAACTTCCTGACTCTGGGAATTAACATTTCATATATTTTCTTTGTAACTCTAAATATTTTGCTAATAGCATTATCTGAACAAATGACTCTGATGCCCCACCAATCAAAAGACCAGTTGGTTTAGGCTGAACTAAGGGCCACAGGGGATTGGCTCAATAATCTATATTCCTAGGAATTACAGCTTGAAGCTATAGTCTAAGTTGCTAATAAACTTGAACTTTTAAGAAGACATTAAGGATTAGATTTATTCCCAGGTATCTATGGTTCTTGGTGCTATAGTAAATGGGATCGATTCTCTAATTTCCCTTTCTGTATTTTCATTGTTAGTGTATAAGAAAGCCACTGATTTCTGTACATTGCCTTTGTATCCTGCCACGTTACTGAATTGCTGTATGAGGTCTAGTAGTTTGGGGGTGGAGTCTTTGGGGTTTTCCATATAAAGAATCATGTCATCTGCAAACAGAGAGAGTTTGACTTCTTCCTTGCCAATTTGGATACCTTTTATTTCTCTTTGTTGTCTGATTGCTGTTGCTAGGACTTCTAATACTATGTTGAACAGGAGTGGTGAGAGTGGGCATCCTTGTCATGTTCCTGATCTCAACGGTAAGGTTGCAATCTTTTTCCCATTGAGGATGATATTTGCTGTGGGTCTTTCATAGATAGATTTGATGAAGTTCAGGAATGTTCCCTCTATCCCTATCCTTTGAAGCGTTTTAATCAGGAATGGATGCTGGATTTAGTCAAATGCTTTTTCTGCATCAATTGAGAGGACCATGTGGTTCTTCTCTCTTCTCTTATTAATTTTTCTATGACATTAATTGGTTTGCGAATGTTGAACCATCCTTGTAGCCCAGGGATGAATCCCACCTGGTCATGGTGGATAATCTTTTTAATGTGCTGTTGAATCCTGTTTGCTAGGATCTTGTTGAGAATCTTAGCATCCATATTCATCAGTGATATTGGTCTGAAATTCTCCTTTTTGGTAGGGTCTTTGCCTGGTTTGGGGAGCAGGGTAATGCTGGCTTCATAGAAAGAGTCTGGAAGTTGTCCTTCTGCTTCAATTTTTTTGAAACAGCTTCAGGAGAATAGGTGTTATTTCCTCTTTGAAAGTTTGTTACAATTCCCCAGGGAATCCATTAGGTCCTGGGCTCTTGTTTTTTGGGAGGTTTTTGATCACTGCTTCAATCTCGTTACTAGATATCAGTCTTTTCAGGTTGTCAATTTTTTTTCCTGGTTCAATTTTGGGAGTTTATAGTTTTCAGGAATGCATCCATTTCATCTAGGTTGCTAAGCTTATTGGCAATATAACTGTTGATAATAATGTCTGATGATTGTTTCTACTTCCTTGATGTTAGTTGTGATCTCTCCCTTTTCATTCATAATTTTATTAATTTGGGCTTTCTCTCTTTTCTTTTGGATTAGTGTGGCCAATGGCTTATAGATCTTATTGATTCTTTCAAAAAGCCAGCTTTTAGTTTCATTGATATGTTCTACTGTATCTCTGGTTTCTACCTCATTGATCTCAGCTCTAATATTGATTATTTCCCTTCTTATGTGTGGAGTTGGTTTGATTTGTTGTTGATTCTCTGGTTCTTTAAGGTGTAGAGACAGCTGGTGTGTTCTGGATTTTTCAATTTTTTTTGAGGGAGGCTTGGATGGCTATGTATTTCCCCCTTAGGACTCCCCCATAGGTTGTTATCTCTTCAATATCAGCCACAGCAAC
Organism: Mustela putorius furo; assembly: GCF_011764305.1. Lineage (NCBI taxonomy): Eukaryota > Metazoa > Chordata > Mammalia > Carnivora > Mustelidae > Mustela > Mustela putorius. Next base: position 7,085,898 of record NW_025422368.1, on the reverse strand, counting down.
TTCTTTCAAGATATGTCTCCAAAGAAAAGGAAGCAAGAATGAAAATAAACTTTTGGGACTTCGTCAAAATCAAAATCTTCTGCACAGCAAAGGAAACAGTCAAGAAAACAAAGAGGAAACCCACGGAATGGGAGAAGATATTTACAAATGACAGTACAGAGAAAAGGTTGATATCCAGGATCTATAAAGAACCCCTCAAACTCAACACACTAAAATCAGATAATCATATAAAAAAATGGGCAGTGGATATGAACAAACACTTCTCCAATGAAGACATACAAATGGCTATCAGACACATGAGAAAATCATCACTAGCCATCAGGGAGATTCAAATTAAAACCACATTGAGATACCACCTTACACCAGTTAGAATGGCCAAGATTAGCAAGACAGGAAACAACATGGTTGGAGAGGATGTCGAGAAAGGGGAACCCTCCTACACTGTTGGTGGGAATGCAAGTTGGTGCAGCCACTTTGGAGAACAGTGTGGAGATTCCTCAAGAAATTAAAAATAGAGCTTCCCTATGACCCAGCAATTGCACTACTGGGTATTTACCCGAAAGATACAAACGTAGTGATCCAAAGGGGCACGTGTACCCGAATGTTTATAGCAGCAATGTCCACAATACCCAAACTATGGAAAGAACCTAAATGTCCATCAACAGATGAATGGTAAAGGAGATGTGGTATATATATATACAATGGAATACTATGCAGCCATCAAAAGAAATGAAATCATGCCATTTGTGACAACATGGATGGAACTAGAGCGTATCATGCTTAGCGAAATAAGTCAAGCTGAGAAAGACAACTATCATATGATCTCCCTGATATGAGGAAGTGGTGATGCAACATGGGGGCTTAAGTGGGTAGGAGAAGAATCAATGAAACAAGATGGGATTGGGAGGGAGACAAACCATAAGTGACTCTTAATCTCACAAAACAAACTGAGGGTTGCTGGGGGGAGGGGGGTTGGGAGAAGAGGGGTGGGGTTATGGACATTGGGGAGGGTATGTGCTTTGGTGAGTGCTGTGAAGTGTGTAAACCTGGTGATTCACAGACCTGTACCCCTGGGGATAAAAATATATGTTTATAAAAAATAAAAATTAAAAAAAAATCAAAATCTTCTGCACAGCCAAGGAAACAGTCAAGAAAACAAAGAGGCAACCCACGGAATGGGAGAAGATATTTGCAAATGACAGTACAGACAAAAGGTTGATATCCAGGATCTATAAAGAACCCCTCAAACTCAACACACACAAAACAGACAATCATATCAAAAAATGGGCAGAAGATATGGACAGACACTTCTCCAATGAAGACATACAAATGGCTATCAGACACATGAAAAAATGTTCATCATCACTAGCCATCAGGGGGATTCAAATTAAAACCACATTGAGATATCACCTTACACCAGTTAGAATGGCCAAAATTAGCAAGACAGGAAACAACATGTGTTGGAGGGGATGTGGAGAAAGGGGAACCCTCTTCCACTGTTGGTGGGAATGCAAGTTGGTGCAGCCTCCTTGGAGAACAGTGTGGAGATTCATCAAGAAATTAAAAATAGAACTTCCCTATGACCCTGCAATCGCACTAAAAAATTCATTTTATACGAACACACACACATTAAGACGTATAAGACAATACCATACTGATTCCTATGGATCTTTCCCTAGTTACCAGATATAATGGGCCAAATATCTTTAACAATCCTCCCCTTCTGTCTCCCTCAAGAATAGGAGGGATCATAGGAAAGCTACTGAAACTTACATTCTGTTTATGTACTTTACTATGACCACCTATTTGTTGTATGATAAGATACAAATTAGTATTTAGTTATTTTAAAATGTTAAAAATTAGCCTCACTTGATTAATATTAATATTGATAAATGTTAAACACAGTTGAATGAATAAAATCATCTCATACACACATGAAAGGATAATCTGGAGCTTAGCTGTGATTCCCTTTTCAGATCCCAAACGAATTCTCCGAGGGTCCATATGGCCTGTATGTTCTATGTGCCTGAGGGAAAAGACTCTAAATTCTCTTTTCTAACCCTGCTTCTCTTTAGTTCCCAGGAGACTAGCAGGAAAGCACATCTCGGCGTTCAAGTTGATTGCTTCAGTTTACAAGTTGCAAAGGTCACATGTGAGAAAATCCCTAATGCCTTCTCTCTCTCTTTTTTTTTTTTTTTGTAATTTTATTTTTTTCAGTGTTCCAAGATTCATTGTTTATACACCACACCCAATGCTCCATGCAATACGTGCCCTCCTTAATGTCTTCTTTTTTTGTTTGTTTGTTTTATATATCCATTTACTTAGAAGTATTATTAGGTTGAAAATCAGCGAGACCTGTACAAATATCTTACTTATTTTTTTAAATTTATTTTTTATTTATTTTCAGCATAACAGTATTCATTATTTTTTCACCACACCCAGTGCTCCATGCAATCCGTGCCCTCTCTAATACTCACCACCTGGCTCCCCCAACTTCCAACCCCCCCACCACTTCAAAACCCTCAGATTGTTTTTCAGAGTCCATAGTCTCTCATGGTTCACCTCCCCTTCCAATTTCCCCCAACTCCCTTCTCCTCTTTAACTCCCCATGTCCTCCATGCTATTTGTTATGCTCCACAAATAAGTGAAACCATATGATAATTGACTCTCTTGGCTTGACTTATTTCACTCAGCATAATCTCTTCCAGTCCCGTCCATGTTGCTACAAAAGAGCTGGTTTTTCGAAAGAATTTACTATAGCACCAAGAACCATAAGATACCTGGGGATAAACCTAACCAAAGTGGTTAGGTTCCTCTGTACTCGAGGAACTACAGAACATTCATGAAAGAAATTGAAGACACAAAAAGATGGAAGACCATTCTATGCTCTTGGATTTGAAGAATAAACATTGTTAAAATGTCTATACTGCCTAGAGCAATCTATACTTTTAATGCTATTCTGATCAAAATTCCACCGGCATTTTTCAAAGAGCTGGAGTAAATGATCCTAAAATTTGTATGGAATCAGAAGAGACCCCGAATCACTAAGGAAATGTTGAAAAACAAAAATAAAACGGGGGGCATCACGTTACCCGACTTCAAGCTTTACTACAAAGATGTGATCACCAAGATGGCATGGTACTGGCATAAAAACAGACACACAGACCAATGGAACAGAGTCAAGAGCCCAGATATGGACCCTCAAGTCTATGGTCAAATAATCTTTGACAAAACAGGAAAAAATATACAGTGGAAAAAAGACAGTCTCTTCAGTAAATGGTGCTGGGTAAACTGGACAGCTATATGTAGAAGAATGAAACTCGACCATTCTCTTATACCATACACAACGATAAACTCAAAATGGATAAAAGACCTTAATGTGAGACAGGAATCCATCAGAATCCTAGAGGAGAACATAGGCAGTGATCTCTTTTCTTTTTGATAAGTCTGGCCAGGGGTTTATCAATCTTATTAATTCTTTCAAAGAACCAACTCCTAGTTTCATTGATTTGTTCTTGGTTTTTTGTTCATTTGTTTGTTTGTTTGTTTTCTATTTCATTGATTTCTGCTCTGATCTTTATGATTCTCTTCTCCTGCTCGGTTTAGATTTCTTTCTTGTTCTTTCTCCAGCTCTTTTAGGTGTAGGGTTAGGTCGTGTACCTGAGACCTTTCTTGTTTATTGAGAAAGGCTTGTACTGCTATATATTTTCCTCTCAGGACTGCCTTTGCTGTGTCCCACAGATTTTGAACTATTGTGTTTTCATTATCATTTGTTTCCATGAATTTTTCAATTCTTTTTTAATTTCCTGGTTGACCCATTCATTCTTTAGAAGGATGCTGGTTAGTCTCCATATATTTGGGTTCTTTCCAAATTTCCTCTTGTGATTGAGTTCTAGCTTCAGAGCATTGTGATCTGAAAATATGCAGGGAATGGTCCCAATTTTTTGATACCGGTTGAGACCTGATTTGTGACCCACGATGTGATCTATTCTGGAGAATGTTCCATGTGCACTAGAGAAGAATGTGTATTCTGTTGCTTTGGGATGGAATGATCTGAATATATCTGTGATGTCCATCTGGTCCAGTGTGTCATTTAAGGCCTTTATTTCCTTGTTGATCTTTTGCTTGGATGATCTGTCCATTTCAGTGAGGGGGGTGTTAAAGTCCCCTACTATTATTGCATTATGTCGATGTGTTTCTTTGATTTTGTTATTGTTTTATATACTTGGTTGCTCCCACGTTGGGGGCATAGATATTTAAAATTGTTAGATCTTCTTGTTGTACAGTCTCTTTGAATATGATATAGTGTCCTTCCTCATCTCTTATTATAGTCTTTGGCTTAAAATCTAATTGATCTTATATAAACGTTGCCACCCCTGCTTTCTTCTGATGTCCATTAGCATGGTAAATTGCTTTCCACCACCTCACTTTAAATCTGGAGGTGTCTTCGGGTCTAATATGAGTTTCTTGTAGGCAATAAATAGATGGGTTTTGTTTTTCTATCCATTCTGATACCCTGTGTCCTTTGATTGGGGCATTTAGCCCATTAACATTGAGGGTAACTATTGAGAGATATGAATTTAGTGCCATCGTATTGCCTGTAATGTGACTGTTACTGCATATTGTCTCTGTTCCTTTCTGATCTACCACTTGTAGGCTCTCTCTTTGCTTAGAGGACCCCTTTCAATATTTCCTGTAGAGCTGGTTTGGTGTTTGCAAATTCTTTCAGTTTTTGTTTGTCCTGGAAGCTTTTTATCTCTCCTATTTTCAGTGATTGCCTAGCTGGATATAGTATTCTTGGCTGCATGTTCTTCTCGTTTAGTGCTCTGAAAATATCATGCCAGCTCTTTCTGGCCTGCCAGGTCTCTGTGGATACGACTGCTGCCAATCTAATATTTTTACCATTGTATGTTACAGACTTCTTTTCCCGGGCTGCTTTCAGGATTTTCTCTTTGTCACTAAGACTTGCAAATTTTACTATTAGGTGATGGGGTGTGGACTATTCTTGTTGATTTTGAGGGGGTTTCTCTGCACCTCCTGGATTTTGATGCTTGTTCCCTTTGCCATATTAGGGAAACTCTCCCCAATAATTCTCTCCAATATACCTTCTGCTCCCCTCTCTCTTTCTTCTTTTTCTGGAATCCCAATTATTCTAATGTTGTTTTGTCTTATGGTGTCACTTATCTCTCGAATTCTCCCCTCGTGGTCCAGTAGTTGTTTGTCCCTCTTTTGCTCAGTTTCCTTATTCTCTGTCATTTGGTCTTCTATATCACTAATTCTTTCTTCTGCCTCTTTTATCCTAGCAGTGAGAGCCTCCCTTTTTTATTGCACCTCATTAATAGCTTTTTTTATTTCAACTTCATTAGATTTTAGTTCTTTTATTTCTCCAGAGAAAACTTTTATATCTCCTGAGAGGGTTTCTCTAATATCTTCCATGCCTTTTTCGAGCCCGGCTAAAACCTTGAGAATCGTCATTCTGAACTCGATCTGACATATTACCAATGTCTGTATTGATTAGGTCCCTAGCCTTTGCTACTGCCTCTTGTTCTTTTTTTTGTGGTGAATTTTTCCGCCTTGTCATTTTGTCCAGATAAGAGTATATGAAGGAGCAAGTAAAATACTAAAAGAGTGGCAAAGACCCCAGGAAAATATGCTTTAAGGAAATCAGAAGAGACCCCAAGTCGTGGGGGGAGAAAGGGGATAAAAAGAGGTTCTGGAAAAAAAAAGAAACAATTAAAAACGAAAACAAAAGGAAAATGTGGTCCATATACACTATGGAGTATTATGCCTCCATCAGAAAGGATGAATACCCAACTTTTGTAGCAACATGGACGGGACTGGAAGAGATTATGCTGAGTGAAATAAGTCAAGCAGAGAGAGTCAATTATCACATGGTTTCACTTATTTGTGGAGCATAACAAATAGCATGGAGGACATGGGGAGTTAGAGAGGAGAAGGGAGTTGGGGGCAATTGGAAGGGGAGGTGAACCACGAGAGACTATGGACTCTGAAAAACAATCTGAGGGGTTTGAAGTGGTGGGGGATGGAAGGTTGGGGGAGCCAGGTGGTGGGTATTATAGAGGGCACGGATTGCATGGAGCTCTGGGTGTGGTGCGAAAATAATGAATACTGTTATGCTGAAAATAAATAAAAAATAAATTTAAAAATGAAAACCAAGAACAAATATAAAAAAGAAAAATATTTATATAATTAGATAAACTAGTTTAAAAACGTTAAAAAAGAAAAGTGTAAAGTTAAAAAAAATTAGCAGAAGAAGAAAAAAAAAGATTGAAAAAAGTTAAATTAACTGCAAGACTAAAGAATCATGGGAAGAAAGCCACGAGTTCCGTGCTTTGCTTTCTCCTCCTCTGGAATTCCACTGCTCTCCTTGGTATTGAACCTGCACTCCTTGGTAGGTGAACTTGGTCCTGGCTGGATTTCTTGTTGGTCTTCTGGAGGAGGGGCCTGTTGTAGTGATTCTCAAGTGTCTTTGCCCCAGGCAGAATTGCACTGCCCTTACCAGGGGCTGGTCTGAGTAATCCACTCAGGTTTGGTTTCGGGAGCTTTTGTTCCCTGAATGCTTTCTGTAAATTTCCAGAGGATGGGAATGAAAATGGCAGCCTCCCAGTCTCCAGCCCGGAGGAGCTGAGGGCTCAGGACCCCACTCCTCAGTGCGCCCTCAGAGAATAGCACCCAATCACTCCCGTCTCCCTGGCCTCTGGCACGTTCTGAGCTCACCCAGCCTGTGACTGGTTCAAGGTAACCCCGAGCTGAGAGCTCACTCCTTGGCTCTGTCTCTGTAGCCGGCTTCCCCGCTCTAATACCTGTAAGCTCTGTGACATTCAGACACCCCCAATCCTTCTGTGACCCTGTGGGATCTGGGACCTTGCTGACCCCATGTGGGCTTCACCCCGGTTTAGCCTCTGGAGCGAAGTCCCTCAGCAGAACAGACTTTTAAATGTTCTGATTTATGCCCCATTGCTCCACCGCTTGCAGGTAGCCGGGCCCTCCCCCCATGGTCTATCTTCCCATCGCTTTGGATTCACTTCTCCGCCAGTCATACTTTTCAGAAAGTGGTTGATTTTCTGTTTCTAGAATTGCTGTTCTTCTTCTCTTCGATCTCCTGTTGGAGCTGTAGGTGTTTGCAATGTTTAGATAAGCTATCTAGCTGATCTCCTGCTACCTGATGTAGTCTCAGCCTGCTACTTCTCCGCCATCTTGACTCCTCCCCTAAACTTTATTTTTTCAGTGCTCCAAGATTCATTGTTTACACATCACACCCAGTAGTCCATGCAATATGTGCCCTCCTTAATACACACCACCAGGCTTACCCAAACCCTATTCCTTCCCCTTCCCTGCAGTCCTATCGATGTGGATACAAAAATTGGATATTCATCCTTTCTTATTGGAGGCATAATATCCCATTGTATATATGGACCATATCTTCTGCCCATTTTTTGATGTGGATTATCTATTTTTTAGTGTTGAGTATGAGGAGTTCTTATCGATCTTGGATATCAGCCCTTTGTCTGTAGTGTCATTTGCGAATATCCTCTCTCATTCCATGAACTGCCTCTTTGTTTTGTTGACTGTTTCCTTTGCTGTGCAGAAATTGAAGAAGACACAAAAAGATGGAAAAGCATTCCATGCTCATGGATCAGAAGAATAAACATTGTTAAAAATGTCTATACTGCCTAGAGCAATCTATACTTTCAATGCTATCCTGATCAAAATTCCACCGGCATTTTTCAAAGTGCTCCAACAAACAATCCTAAATTTTTTTCAAAGACTTTTTATTTATTTATTTATTTGACAGAGAGAGATCACAAGTAGGCAGAGAGGCAGGCAGAGGCGGGGGGAAGATTTAACTGTGGAATAAGGAGATATGATTTGTCTCCTAATAAGGAGATCCTGGTGTTTGTTGGATGGACCTTGGATCATGAAGGAGCACAAGTAGGAGCAGGAAGACTTAGTGAGGAGGTCCTTGGGGTCATCTAATCAAGAAAGTACGGTGGCTTGTATAAAGGTGACAGCAGTAGAGATGGAAGGTGGTGGACAAACTGGTAAAAGCAGAGCTGACAAATTCTACCCAATCTCCTTACCCTCCTGTCAATGATTCTATACTTGGGGAGAAGCTTATGAGTAGAGTACTCTCTGGGCAACCCATCTTCCCCTGTCCTGCTTTTCTGGCCTCATGAGGCCTATGATCTCTCATCTTCCGCTCTCACTTAAATAAAGGAAGTGCCATGCACAGGGGAATAGGATCTGCAAAGAATGCCATTAGTGATGGAAGCCATAACAATTATTCCCTAAGATACTTTTTTTAATTTTATTTTTTTCAGTGTTCCAAGATTCAATGTTTATGCACCACATCTGGTGCTTCATGCAATATGTGCCCTCCCCAGTACCCACCACCAGACTCATCCAACACTCCATCCTCCTACCCTCCAAAACCTTCAGTTTATTTCTCAGAGTCCAGTCTCTCATGGTGCTGGGAAAATTGGACAGCTATATGCAGAATAATTAAACTTGACCATTCTTTAACACCATACACAAAGATAAACTCAGAGTGGATAAAAGACCTCAACATGAGGCAGGAATCTATCAAAATCCTAGAGGAGAACATAGGCAGTAACCTCTTCAACATCAGCCACAGCAACTTCTTTCAAGACATGTCTCCAAAGGAAAGAAAAGCAAAAAACTTTTGTGACTTCATTAAGATCAAAGGCTTCTTCAAAGAATGAGTCATTAATGTTGCTGTCACAAGTTGTTATCCATCATAACTTAATGAAGATAGACATCTATTTCACACCAAGTACAAACATGAATTCCAAATGATTACAGACTTAAATGTAAAAAGTTAAAAATTAAAGACTAATAATAACATCTAGGAAACTTTTTAAAATCAAAGCTGAGGTATATCTTTACCTAGATAGGTAAATAGACTTAATGTTTATAATGTTTAATGTCTCATAACTTATTTATTTATGTATGAATACATAAAAAAAAACTTTGGCTTGGCAAAATATACCATTAAAAAAAGACAAGAGCACATAATAGAGCTGAAAAGACACTTGCTGCATAGAATACAAATGGTTAACATACCTGAAATGTAAAGTGCTCTAAAACATTAATAAAAACAGCAAACAAGCCAAAAGTAAAATGGGCTATGGATATGATCTTCACAAAACAACAAATGCAAATGGTCAACTAATATGTGAAAAGACATTAATATTGCCTACTAGTCAAAAGAATACAAACTGAAGGGGCATCTGGGTGGCTCAGTTGTTAAGCATCTGCCTTTCAGCTCCTGGCATCCTGGGTTCAAGCCCTGCACTGGGCTTCCTGCTTGGCAAGAAGCCTGCTTCTTCATTTCCCACTTCCCCTGCTTGTGTTTCCTCTAACTCTGTGTCTCTCTCTGTCAAATAAATAAAATCTTAAAAAAATACAAACTGAAATAAAAATATCATTATATAATAAACTATAATATATTGCAGACTCAGTAGGGGTTAAAGGGCTCTCTTACTCTGCTGGTGAAAATGTAAAGTATACCTGGTAAACAATTTGGCAACGTCAATTAGAATTAGAAATATGTATACACTTTACAATTCTATTTCTGGGAATCAATTCCAGAGAAACAAAAACACTAAATTTCTGTACTATGTACTGAGAAATGTTTATTGTAGAATTTTTTGTAGTGGTTAAAAAAATTGAAACAAAGTTGCTTCCATATTTTAGCTAAGCAAAATATGTCAAAATGAGAAAGACAAATACCATATGATTTCACTTATACGTGGTCTAAAAACAAAACAAATGCCAAACTGTGGAAAGAACCAAGAGGCCCTTCAATGAACAAATGAATAAAGAAGATATGGTCCATATATACAATGGAGTATTATGCCTCCATCAGAAAGGATGAATACCCAACTTTTGTAGCAACATGGACAGGACTGGAAGAGATTATGCTGAGTGAAATAAGTCAAGCAGAAAGAGTCCATTATCATATGGTTTCACTTACTTGTGGAACATAAGCAATAGCATGGAGGACATTGGGAATTGGAGAGAAGTGAGTTGGAGGAACTTGGAGGGGGAGACGAACCACGAGAGACTGTGGAATCTGAGAAAAAAAAACAGGGTTTTGGAAGGGAGGGATTTTGGAGGGGAACCCCAAAAGGAGTTGGGTGAGCCTGGTGGTGGGTATTATGGAGGGCACATATTGCATGGAGCACTGGGTGTGGTGCGTAAACAATGAATGCTGGGACACTGAAAAGAAATAAAATAAAATAAAGTGGAAAAAAAAACAAATGAATAAGCAAATAAGCAAAAAGCAAAATCTGACCTGTAAATACAAATAATTGATGATTGCTGGAAGGAAGATGGGTCAGGGGATGGGCAAAATCAGTGAAGGGGAGTGGGAGATACAGGCTTCCAGCTATGAAAGTAATAAATCCAGGAATAAAAGACACAGCATAAGGAATATGATATTGTAATAGTGTTGTATTATGACAGAAGGTCACGTGTGGTGAGCCTAACATAAGATATAAAAGTTGAATCACTACGTTGTAAACCTGAAACTAATGTAACATTGTATGTCAACTATACTCATATAAACACTTTTTTTTTTTTTAAATGGAAGCAAAGTGAATCCATATGTAGGGAAATGGCTTGAGAAATTAGGACACATTCACAAGTTGGGATTTAATGCTGAAACACAAAAAAATGAATTGGAGCTATGCCATTTGACATGTAATAAGTTTTATAAATTATTAATGAATGAGAAAAGAAAATATGTATTATATATAGTTTTTAAACAGAGATGGAAAAGCTTCTATATATGCACATAGATGACAGAATACGTGTGCAGAAACTCGAACATGAATATATAAGACAAAGAAAGCTAAGAAAGATAAATACTTTGTGGTTAACATGGGTTACCTTGAGTAGAGAATAAGTAGGAGAAAATGTTGAAGGGTAGCGACTCCTCCTGCCCCCCAAAATCACCAGGAAATAGACTGTATGATAGGATCCATTCAGGTATTTATATAAAATGGTGTCTGGATAAATTAATATATGTAAAAATTATTTTAAAAACACTACACAGAGATGAACCATGAGAGACTATGGACTCTGAAAAAGAATCTGTGAAGGGCACGTATTGCATGGAGCACTGGGGATGGTGCATAAACAATGAATTCTAGTACACTGAGAATTAAAATAAAAAATTTTAAAAAACAGTACACAGAAATTAAATATACACGCTTCAGTTAAGAGAAATATAAACTCCTAGAAAAATTCCCTAGATTATTTGAGATAAAATTCATCCATTACTATTATTTCTTTTATGTGTAATTCTTTCCTTCTTTGGTTCTGATTTTAGCTTTCAGGTCATGTTAATTTGAATTCTAGGCCTCAACAGAGCATTATAGAAGAATATAAGATAGAAGGAGTTACTAGATTTCTTTTTTTTTTAATTTTTATTGTGTTCATGTCAGTCACCCTACAATACGTCATTAGTTTTTGATGCAGTGTTCCATGACTCATTGTTTATGCATAACACCCAGTGCTCCATGTAATATGTACCCTCCTTAATACCCACCACCAGGCTTACCCATTCCCCCATGCCCCTCTCCTCTAAAACCCTCAGTTTGTTTCTTGGAGTCCATAGTCTCTCATGGTTCATTTCCCTCTCTGATTTCCCCCCTTTGCTTTTCCTTTCCTTCTCCTAATGTCCTCCATGTTATTCCGTATGTTCCCCAAGTAAGTGAAAGCATATGATAAACTAGCTTTCTTCCATTAGAGAGATAGCATGCCAAGCAAGGTAGACATTGTAGCTTTAGAGGGATTGGAGGTTCATTTTTTCAAGGTCCTCCAAATTCTCCATGATGTCATTATTCCAATTATTCAGATGATGCAATTCCCTGATAAACATCTAATTCTCCTATAAGCAACCTGTTGTGATAGTAAATTCATGGAACCAGTCTGAGTTATTTTGTATAGACTCTACTTTGTGTCTATAAAATGAAAGATATCCTTTCAGCATAGGAAAAGAAAGGCCCTGAAGTTCATTCTGTACCTGAAGATCAAAAATCAAGAAATGAAATAATTATCTTGACAATAGAAGACCTGTAGTCTTGGCATTCCTCTTTCTCTTGGACTTGCTTAATTTTAGCATTTTCTCCTTATTCAGAGGCTTAGCACAAGTCCACTGTCTCAGGCAATCGTGGGCCTTAAGGGTGGCAATTATATATCATGAGCAGAAAAAAAAAATGAAAAGACAATTCACTTCATTGTACAGATCTTAGCACAATAACTATTTCTACATATCCTTACTTCCCTGAGAGGAGTTGTTTACAAATCAGTCTCCAGTTCCAATTTCAAAACTAATTTTCTTTCTTTGAAAGCAACAGAAACTGCCTGTGGATAACCTGATTAAAGGCAGAAAAGGAAGTTTTTTTTTTGGGGGGGGGAGATGACTCATAAAACAGAAGAGAAAGGGTAGCATACTAAATACTTTGTTTTCTCAAATCTTAACCAAATAACTAATTCTAAACACTTTGTATTTCACTAATTCAGTTGACTTAATTTCACCTTTGATACCTGTATCAGTTACCATTCTTTGATTGTAAGCAACTGCATCTGATAGTAAATAATTTTAAGAAGGATCCATGAGCTTTGTAGACTTAATGGAGAGGGCATACTAAGAGTATGTTCAAACTGCATAGGTTAAACTCCAGCTCCACCATTTCCTTGCTGTGAGTCACTGGACAGGCAAACGTCTTCATTTCCTCACCAGTAAAGGAAAATTAACAATAAACCTATCTCATACCTGCTGAGATGATTAAGTAGGGTAACAAAAGTAAGGTACTGTATTAGTTTTCTATTGCCCTATAACAAATTACCACAAATGTAGTGACTTAAAATGGCAGAAATATATTATCTCAGAGATCTTTATATCAGAATCTGGATGGGCTCAACTGATTCCATTCTTCTGGATCACACAAGGCCCAATCAAGCCAATAATGCTTATATTATCTTTGACCTTCCCTTCTGGCTTGTTGTTCCTGACTACAGCTGGAGAATTTTCCCTGCTTTTAAGGATTCATGTGATTAGACTGAACCCACCTGGATAATCCAGGATACTCTCCCTATTTTAAGGTCTATAATTTTATACATCTGCTCAATCCCTAAAGCCATATAACATATTCATAGTTTCCAGGGATTTAGGAAGAGCTCTTTGGGGGGCCAGCCTGTCTATCACAGGAACTTATTAGCATACTTTTTGACATGAGTTAAGAAATGTAACAAATTAGCTATTGTTACAATAGTTACTATATTGTAACTATATACACAATAGTAACAATAGTTACTATAACTATATATAATACTATATTGTAACTATATATATATAACAATTGTTACTATATTGTTACTGTATTAATATGACCTAATGAAGGACAACTGCTAGGGGAGCTGGATTTCATGGTGTCTTTAGGCATTACGCTCAGATTGACTCTGTTCTAAATGATGTCTTTTCTTGTTGTTTATTCCTGCTAAGTACTCGAATTTCCTAGAGTAAGATTCTGAATAACCTCACTTGGGTCTTGGTTTTAATTCTTACCTCAGCTCACTGTTAGGAGAAAGGAACAGAAAAGTTAGCCTATCTTAGGCTACAGGATCACCCTGTTTTACAAATAAGAATTTGAAAGAACTAGTTTTCCTAAGGATTTAGATGTAATTATTTGAAGAAGTGTGAAGGAGTAATGAGAAGCCAATAGCAACAGATGCCCACATAGACATGAAAAATAAATTAACACTTTTATAAAATTATCCCCTAAAAAAGAAGGCTATCTGATTCATTTCTCCTTTTCTGAACAAGAATGTACACTAATCATCCTGAGATATTAGTTTTCTGTCCTCTTCATAAGCATCTTCAAGAAAATAAATGCCACCACGTTCTCTGTAGCATCTAACATCATGGACAACGAAGAAACTCTCCTTAAAGTTCATTATTTGATCATGTAGCATAGTAGTTCAGTTCCCTTTAGTCATGACTTGGGGTCTATCACATGAGAGAATGAAAATATTTTCTGAACATTCTTCCCAATGCTGTCTTCACCTCCTTGTTCTGCAGGCTATAAATGAGGGGATTTAGCATGGGAGTGACCACACTGTACTGTAAAGAGAATATCATCTCCAGAGGGGAGCCTGAAGTTGGCAAGAGGTAGCTGAGGAAACCTGAGCTATAGAACAAAGTCACAGTAGTGAGGTGGGAGGAGCAGGTGGAGAAGGCCTTGCCTCTGCCTGAGGTAGAGCTAATGCTCAGGATGGTGGAGACAATTCGGACATAGGAGGAAAAAATCATAATGAAGGTTCCAAAGAAATGTAGGACAGAGGAGCAGAGCAGGAGTGTGAAGTTGATGGACGTATCAGAGCAAGACAGAGGGAAGAGAGAAGACAGCTCACAGCTGAAGTGAGGAATAGTCTGGTCCTCACAGTAGTCTAAATTGACAGCCAAGAGGATATTGATGAGAGCATCAGCAAAGGCCAGGCCCCAGGAACCCCACACCATCCCAACACAGAGCTGGTTGCTCATCACCTGGCCATAGAGCAGAGGGGAGGTGATGGCTACATAGCGGTCATAGGCCATCACAGCCAGCAGACAGGCCTCAGTACCTCCGGTGGCAAAGACAAAGAAGGCCTGAGCCAGACAGCTCTCTACAAAGATGGTTTTGCTTTCAGAAAGTAGATTCTCCAGCATCTTGGGGACTGTGACAGATGAGTGGCAGAGGTCCAGGAAGGAGAGCTGTCTCAAAAAGAAGTACATGGGCATGTGAAGGTGGGAATCAGCCTTAATCACCAGCAGCATCAGGAAATTTCCCATCAGAGTGAAGAGATAAATCAGAAGGAATAGCATGAAGAGTATGTCCTGAATTTTGGGGTCAGTAGATAGTCCAAGGAGAATGAACTCACTGATAGCACTGTAGTTTTTCATTGCCATGTAGAGAAGTATTCTCTCTGGAAAACAAGAAGATCCACCAAAAGTCTTCAGTGCCTCTCAGTACCCCACCACCTTGATCTTATTCTACATGAATATCTTTTCATTACCGTCTCACAATCCACATTCAGTTATTTAAAAGTTAATTTCTTGGTCATCATCTTGTCATTGATATTTTAAATAAGGCAAGATCCTATTTTTGATTATAATCTTTTTTTGGAGCCATAATCCTTTTATGTAGTTTAGAGTGATACATTTGAAAAGAAGTTTCCTGATATGAGAAGAAAGCAGAGAAGAAAATTTCAGGAGTGAATTACTTGAGAAGTTGAGGTAGGATTAAGTCTAGATTAAAAGGACTTAGGTAGGAGCAGAGATATTTTGTCTAGTCTATGTCTAGGAGAGATGGTCAAGAGTGCAAGAAGTGAGTTTCCATTTGACTGTTTCTATTTGTTTTCAATAAAGTGTAAATGAGATTATTCGTTGTGCTTATGTATGTGTGTGAGCATGCCCATATCTACACAATAAATTATAATGGTATTGATAATGATAAAAGTATGCACACTGGAAGGGGAGTGACTTAAAATGGCAGGACATAGGAGAGACTATGGACTCTGAAAAACAATCTGAAGGGTTTGAAAGGGCTGGGGGTTGGAGGTTGGGGGAACCAGGTGGTGGGTATTAGAGAGGTTACAGATTGCATGGAGCACTGGGTGTGGTGCAAAAACAATGAATACTGTTACACTGAAAATAAAATAAAAATTTAAAAAAAAATCATGGGCATAGAAGCCATGATTAAGTGTAAGAAACTATTATAGGATAGGAGGACAATAAGACATCAAGGAATTAGAAACTAGACGTGGAATTAGATTGTTCTGGATTGTTCTAATTTTAAATTTCTTTCATTTTATTTAATGGTTTCATATTGTAATTTAATTTTAACATACATTCACAAAATAATAATAAAGTTTTAAAAATTGGTAGCCTAGATCATGATACCCAGTGATGTTCTAGGTGGGATTCTATGGGCAGTGCTATGACTACAATGGGTCATGAGAAGCTCTTCCTACTTAATAGGACAATGCTTTGATTGGATCACCATGCTAACCCTAAAAATCACATATTCAGGAATATATGTAGTCACCACTCCTGTCTAGGCCATTATTGCAGGTTTTAAGGCCCACACGTGGTTCTCTAAACTCTCACTTCATACTTTGAAACTTGTGCATATATCCACATACTGGCCTGTTATTTTATTTTAAATTTTATTTTTTCAGTGTTTCAAGATTTGTTTATGTACCACACCCAGTGCTCCATGCATTATGTGCCCTCCTTAGTACTCACCACCAGGCTCACCTAACTCCCTACCCCCCTCCCCTCCAAAACCCTCAGTTTGTTTCTCAGAGTCCACAGTCTCTCATGGTTCATCTCCCCCTCTGATTTCCCCTAATTCACTTTTCCTTTCCTTCTCCTAATGTCCTCCATGTTATTCCTTATGCTCCACAAGTAAGTGAAACCATATGATAATTGACTCTCTGCTTGGCTTATTTCACTCAGCATAGTCTCCTCCAGTCTCATTCATGTTGATACAAAAGTTGGGTATTCATCCTTTCTGATGAAAGCATAATATATATGGGCCATATCTTCTTTATCAATTCATGGGCTGAAGGCCACCTTGGCTCTTTCCACAGTTTGGCGACTGTGGCCATTGCTGCTATAAACGTTGGGGTACAGATAGCCCTTCTTTTCACTACATCTGTATATTTTAGGCATCACCCGAGTCTCAATATAACTGTTCAATATTCTTTCCTCAAACTGGAGGTGCTTTCTGGCCCTTGCTATTATAATTCAACACTACTTAATTTACTCCATCAGTGAAGACTGAGGGAACTATTCTGTTGTTGATTCACTAACTGAACAGTTAAGCATCCCAGTCCATGTGAGAGACAAAACCCAATTATCTGAACTCACATTTAGTAGTACAATGTTTTGTGGCAACAATCCTTTCAGATCCAGTAAGTAATAAAATTTTTCAGCTTGTAAAGTCAATATTAAGAATACTGTTTTAGTATTCTTAAGGGAGAGGTAGAAAATCATATATTGGAAGTTAACATTTATGATGGATTCAACACTAGCAATGTAAAATAATAAATTGTGGGCAATTACTTAGGGTCATAACATGGAGATAATCTTGTAAATTCTTCCTCTTTCACTCTTTCGATATAGCAATATTATCCTTGGGGCTGCCAATGCTCATCCTGAGATCACCCCATCACTCCCAGAGCAAAACAAGAGAACCCAAGTAAGGGTTCACAGTAAGCAGGAGTGAGTCTTGTGTTGTATTGTTATATATTGTACATACAAAATAAAATTCCCTTTCTCTTGGCTACTAACAAACATAGTCCAACTAACTAGATCCAGAGATTCCATGAACTGCAAGGAGAATCCAAACCTTGGATCAAGGCAATACCTTGTAAAGAAACAACCACTGTGATAAAAGTCAATGCTAGGGGTTTGATTTTCCAGTAAGCTTCTCCTTTAACATAATTTAGAGGTTCTCAGAACAATCTTTTAAAAATAAAATTATGGATGTTAGTAAGATGGAGGAATAAGAGGTCCCAGACCTTATTCCCTTAAAGAAACACCAACTGAAACCTGGTGATTCACAGACCTGTACCCCTGGGGATAAAAATATATGTTTATAAAAAATTTAAAAAATTATAAAAAAAAAAAAGAAAGAAAGAATAAAGGAACCACGGCTCTGCTAAAAAAAAAAAAAAAAAAAAGAAACACCAACTGAACAACCATCCATGGATGAAAATACCTTTATGAAAGATCTAGAATCCAGGTGACAGATTACAGCACCCTGATGGAACACATAAATGAGAAAGACACATTTGAAAGGGTAAGAAATAACTTCACCTGTGTCAAACTTCTTGAAACTCAGCACAGAGAACTGCAAAAAAAGATATCCTAGACCCACAAGTTCTCCCATGGGACAAAGAGAGAGCAAGCATACCCACAGATCCCCGCCCCTGATTTACCTGCCCACATACCCAGCAAAAGGCACAAGGCCAACCCACATACTCCCTTCAGCCAGCCTGCTCAAGGTCTCCATCAACCAACCTACCCAGAATCCCTGGCCTGGCTGACAGTGAAGGAGTTTCCTTGTGAAAGTTTCTCTTGAAGAAATATGTGCATTCCAATATTCATTGTCATATTATTCACAGTAGCCAAGACATGGTAAGAGTCCATCATAGGTTAATGGATAAAGAAAATGTCATATATACATTTAATAGAGTATTATTCAGCCTTAAAAAAAGGAAATCCTGCCATTTGCAAAAACATGGATGAACTTGGAGGATTATATGCTAAGTGAAATAAGTCAGACGCAGGAGGAAAAATACTACAGGATAATACTTATATGAGGAGTCTAAAATAGTCAAACTCATAGAAGCAGAGAGTAGAATATGGCTACCAGGGATTAAGAGTAGGACAAAATAGGGAGGTATTAGTCAAAGGGTTCAAAATCTGTTATATAAGATGATTAAGTTCTGAGATCTACCATATGCCATGGTGACAATAATTAGTAATACTGCATTATATACTTAAAAAGTGGCTAACATGATATATCTTCAATGTTCTTATCACACACAATAAGTCACAAAAATAAAGAGAGTAGGAGAAGACTTTTGGAGATGATGAATATATTTATGGCATAGATTGTAATGGTGATCTCACCAATATAAACATCTTCAAACTCAATGAGTTTATACATTAAATATGTTCGGCTTTTTGTCAATGTCATCTCAATAAGGTGCTTTAAATTTTACATTAAAACTTCCATTTTTTATTGTGGTTCATTCCTGAAACATGACCATTACTGATTTATTTTTTAGTCTCTATTTAAAAATGTAAAATAAACAGCTCTGGAAATGTAATAGAATAGATTTGTTTCTACATATTAACATCACTATGTGGAGGAAGTTAGTTAGCTCTTGCCCAAACTAAAAGTTCCCTGAGAAGTGTTAATTTCAAAGTCAGACAAAAGGTACCAAGCATAATAAATAGCTCATGTGGGTTATTCAGAATGTGATAATGAAAAACATGAACAAATGAGTGAATGAATGAGTGAGATACTGCTTGAAAGAAAGAAAGAAAAGGAAAGTAAAGAAAAGAAGTAAGGAAAGAGACAAGCCAGTCTATGTAACCAAGATATAAGCTTCTAAATGGTATTAGTTAAAACCCCTTACTTTATAAGGGGCACTTGGCATTGGGGGGAAAATATAAGATATAAATATAAACAAACATATGTAAATATATAAATATATGATATTTATATATAAATATATAAAATATATATAAATAAAATATAAAATAAGAAGGGCCAAAGATAACCTTCTATATGTGTCCTGGTTTTGCTTTATGTTCCACTCCTCTACTCATGAGATACCTCATATGTTTTGGGGTGGGTTTAGGAGGTCTTTGGTCTGGTTTCATTTCACAAAACTTTACTAAACAAACCTGGAAATCAATAGTATTATTACATAAATTAGACTTCAGTAAAATTTCCCAAGGATTTACATACAAATCACAGTAATTCTTATTAAGCAATTGATTGACAAGATTTTAAACTTCTTCTCCACATGAGTGAGGACTAGCTGTATACAGCGCACAGTAACTAAGATCACCTTCTGGAGTTTCCAGTTCCAGCTTGCCAGTAAGAGCTCCAAATGACAAAGCTTACTACCTCACATCGGTGGTACCTTATAACAGCCACATTTGTCCTAGAAACTTGGACAACATGGTGAAACACCAAAAGAATGACGCTGTAACATAGTGAGATACTATCTTGGAGGGCAAAGAAGCAGTAACTACATTTCAAAAGGCTTCAAATTCCATCTGTTAAAACACAAACTCAGGATTGGATATTTATTAAATTACTGTTATTTATTGCAGTGGGATTGTGATTATGTAAGAAAATATCCTTATTCGTAAGAGATGAATGCTTAAGTATTCACAAGTGAGGTGTTGCAGTTGACATACATTACTTTCAAAAGATTCAGCAGGTCAAATTAGATAGACAGATATAAATACATACATAATACAATACATACATATAGATAAATTAATAAAGTATATGTAGCAAAATGCTACCAATTTGTGGATCTAGCTGAAAGTTATACTATCATATTACTCTTGCAATTTTCCTATATGTTTACAATTTTTTGAAGTGAAAAATGTTTTTAAAATTTGTATGGAATCAGAAGAGACCCCGAATCGCTAAGGAAATGTTGAAAAACAGAAATAAAATGGGGGGCATCACGTTACCTGATTTCAAGCTTTACTACAAAGCTGTGATCACCAAGACAGCATGGTACTGGCATAAAAACAGACACATAGACCAGTGGAACAGAGCAGAGAGCCCAGAGGACCCTCAACTCTATGGTCAAATAATCTTTGACAAAGCAGGAAAAAATATACAGTGGAAAAAAGACAGTCTCTTCAATAAATGGTGCTGGGAAAACTGGGCAGCTATATGTAGAAGAATGAAACTCGACCATTCTCTTACACCATACACAAAAATAAACTCAAAATGGATAAAAGATCTCAATGTGAGACAGGAATCCGTCAGAATCCTAGAGGAGAACATAGGCAGTAATCTCTTCGATATCAGCCACAGCAACTTCTTTCAAGAAATGTCTCCAAATGCAAAAGAAACAAAAGCGAAGATGAACTTTTGGGACTTCATCAAAATCAAAAGCTTCTGCACAGCAAAGGAAACAGTCAAGAAAACAAAGAGGCAACCCACGGAATGGGAGAAGATATTTGCAAATGACAGTACAGACAGGTTGATAGCCAGGATCTATAATGAACTCCTCAAACTCAACACACACAAAACAGACCATCATATCAAAAATGGGCAGAAGATATGGACAGACACTTCTCCAATAAAGACATACAAATGTCTATCAGACACATGAAAAAATGTTCATCATCATACCCATCAGGGAGATTCAAATTAAAACTACACTGGGTATTTACCCCAAAGATACAGATGTTGTGAAAAGAAGGGCCATCTGTACCCCAATGTTTATAGCAGCAATGGCCATGGTCACCAAACTGTGGAAAGAACCAAGATGCCCTTCAGCGGATGAATGGATAAGGAAGATATGGTCCATATACACTATGGAGTATTATGCCTCCATCAGAAAGGACGAATACCCAACTTTTTTAGCAACATGGATAGGACTGGAAGAGATTATGCTGAGTGAAATAAGTCAAGCAGAGAGAGTCAATTATCATATGGTTTCACTTATTTGTGGAGCATAACGAATAGCATGGAGGACATGGGGAGTTAGAGAGAAGGGGGTTGAGGTAAATTGGAAGGGGAGGTGAATCATGAGAGACTATGGACTCTGAAAAACAATCTGAGGGATTTGAAGTGGCAGGGGTTGGGAGGTCGGGGTACCAGGTGGTGGGTATTATAGAGGGCACGGATTGCATGGAGCACTGGGTGTGGTGAAAAAATAATGATACTGTTATGCTGAAAATAAATAAATTTTAAAAAACAATTTTTGAATAACTTCCTCCTGCCAAATTGAATAACTAAGTTTTACTTAGACCTTTCCACTGTGGAAGATCAAATTCAAGCTAAATGGTGTTTCTTAAAATACAAAAATTTATTGAAAACAGTTACAGTGTATTTCCCTTAGTTAAAAGGCTATTGGGTTTACAATATAAATCTGATAGTAAAATGTTATTCTTGTTAAAACACACTCCCTCTATATCCACCATACACACTCCAAATAAACTAACATAACATAATAAAAAAAATTATGCATTCAAATAACTTTTTGTGCTTTTCCTTTGATTTTGTTAAGTGAAAACTGTAAATTCTTACCTCCATAAGAACCAAGAATATGGGCGCCTGGGTGGCTCAGTGGGTTAAGCCGCTGCCTTCGGCTCAGGTCATGATCTCAGGGTCCTGAGATCGAGGCCCGCATCGGGCTCTCTGCTCAGCGGGGAGCCTGCTTCCTCCTCTCTCTCTGCCTGCCTCTCTGCCTGCTTGTGATCTCTCTGTCAAATAAATAAATAAAATCTTTAAAAAAAAAAAAAAACCAAGAATATATAGAACTTGACCAACCTATGTAAAATATATGCTAGGTAAAGTGACCAAAACTGAAAAGCAAATGAGGAATCATACTTCAAATCCCTATAACTGAAGCAAAAGAAAATCTAACATTCTGTTAATGCAATGCAAAATCAGCTAGTTAGGGGAGAAATCCAATAAGTTATTTCCCTGCACGTGTCAGCCAAGTAACAGGACCAGTTGTTTTAATGTTCAGGTGTGATGAGTGCCAGTCTATGGTGCTCACTATGTTAGCGCTCTCTGCCAACATGGTTGTACCTTGAGATCTTTGAGTGAACAGCATTAAAACCAGATTTTCACAGTCAAATGGTGCAAAAAAAAGCAACTAGAGTCAAACACAAAAATGGAAAACACATCTTGAATTACTGAACTGTTGGACTTTCTTGATTTTTAAATATTTTAAATAACTTTCAGGTATAGATTTGCAAAATAAAAGAAAACAGTGAACTAGAAACTTATAAACAAATGATTGTGCAGTTGCTCCACAAATATACATCTCAGTGAGCTTTACAGTGTTGTGATTTTTTGGTAAGTATCCTATTGATTTTCTTTTCTTTATTGCTTTATGTTGACATCCAAAAGCAAGTACATTGCCAGCAATGGATAAGTTTATGCTGAGAATAATTAAACAATTTCTGTTGTGACAGAATTAGAAGTCTATTGATTCAAATGTACTATATGCTATATATGCTCATTTTTACTTTTATTTACTTCTCGGTTTTATACACACCTATGCAGACAAAGTGGCAAGATCTCTGCTTAAGAAAATAAGACCTACCAGATGTACTTATTGTTGCAATGTATGCATTTTTTCTTAAATATATCATTTTATAGTAATGATATTTACAGAAATTCTGACAACTCATAAAACTGCATAAAACAAATCTAACTTACCTGATACAAACTCTGTGATTTATTTTTTAGCTGCAAAAGTGCTACTCCATGAGGTTCAGGGCAAAAAGTAGATTTTAATCTATAAAGATTAGAAATAATGTGCTTGATGTTCTTACCTGCTCAGATAACCTCAGTGGATCAACCTTTCTAGACCCTGATAAAATGCAGGCTTTATGCCAAAAGGTAAGGAGAAGCAGCAGAGGCAGACCTCCTTGGAGGCAGACATATGTAAGACCCTATCCCAGATTTGCTGTTTTCTAGATATGCAAGCTTAAAAAGAAATTTCACCTTTTTAATTTCACATTTCCCATCTGCACAGTGGGGATAATATCCACTTTATAATATTATAATAATTTAATTAATTTACATAAAATAAAAACTTTAACCAACTCAGTTTTCAATTTATTTAAAATGCTTAATATTTCAAAGGATGAGAAGCTGACCAGAACATCTTAGAGAACAGATAAAAACTAGTCATCTTGGAGGAAACAGCATTATAGAACAGCTCTAAGACATTAAAAAAGAGTTCAGATGAAAGGAATAAAAATAAATGTCTAAGAAAGCCATAAAGAGAGGGAAGGCAAGAGAGAAGGGAGAAAAAAGTAGCTCATGGAGCTGGTCAGAAGGAACAAAAACATCATACAGTTTAGGAAGGACATTATTTGCTCTTGGCTTGTATTCTGGAGCTTAGGGTTAATAAGTAAAGCAATACTTGTTCAGGTGAGTCCCTTAAAGAGAGGATGTACCACAACTACTCTGCGAATAGATATAATTTTCACTCTAAAAAACTGGATGAGAAAAAAGAAGTATGTTTACCCAGGCTCCAAAAG
The DNA here is from genome assembly GCF_011764305.1 of Mustela putorius furo. Taxonomy (NCBI): domain Eukaryota; kingdom Metazoa; phylum Chordata; class Mammalia; order Carnivora; family Mustelidae; genus Mustela; species Mustela putorius. The sequence goes on along the minus strand of NW_025422368.1, from coordinate 7,062,029 downwards.
ACCCTATAGGTAAATCTTCAGAAACTTTTTCTAATTTCTGCTTGAGAATCCTCTCATTTCAGAAGTTTCTTTCATCTTTTGTAATCCTGATCACAGAATCATTTGTCTACTTAACTTTCTATATGATAAATACCTTGCTGCTTGCACTGTCCAAATAATGAATCCTCCCATGTAACCAATCAGAGGTAGGCAGCTGGGTTTTGTCAGTTGATGAGTTGTAGAATTAAATGGGGAGACTAAGAGGCAGCTGGCTAATGTTAGGCAGTCCCTAGGGTCACACTAGAAGTTTGACTCTGGACTCATTAACTAAAAAGAAGAATTTTGGGGAGGGTAACAGTGGACTTTATTATGCAACATTGCTGGAAATTCTGGGTTGAAGAAATCACTTTGAACTGCGAATGACAAATACTACCATTCTTTTTTTTTTAATTATTGTATTATATTAGTCACCATACATCATTTGTTTTTGATGTAGTGTTCCAAGATTCATTGTTTACATATAACACCCAGTGTTAATACCCATCACCAGGCTTACCCATCCCCCCACTCTGCTCCTTTCTAAAACCCTCAGTTTGTTTCTCAGGGAGACGAACCTATCTTTCTTTTGAATTCAGTTAGCCAACATATAGTATATCATTAGTTTTTTATATAATTTTCAATGATCCATTAGTTGCATATAACACCCAGTGCTCATCACATCATGTGCCCTCCTTAATGCCCATCACCTACCCAGTTACCCCATCTCCCTACCCACCTCCCTATCCACTATCCTCAGTTTGTTTCCCAGGGTCAGGAGTCTCTCATGGTTTGTCTCCCTCTCTGATTTATTCCCATTCAGTTTTCCCTCCCTTCCCAAATCCTACCATTCTTATGAGAGTTTCATAGGAACAGGGAGGGAAAAGGAAATTTGGTCCCTGTGTAGGAAGCCAGGATTTTCCCACAGGCCAAATACAAAGTGGATGAACCCTCTGGGGATTTACTATGGAAACTGAGAAGTGACTGAGTTTATCTCTTGATCATCTTCCCATGTGTATATGAAACAGGCTTGTAAATACAAGTGAGCTGAATATCAGGATAGTCAAATGAGTAAAAACAAGACAAACTTGCTTTTCATTAGTGTTTCATTATGTAAAAAACCATAATGGCCTCCATCAGAAAGGATGAATACCCAACTTTTGTAGCAACATGGACAAGACTGGAAGAGATTATGCTGAGTGAAATAAATCAAGCAGAGAGAGTCAATTATCATATGGTTTCACTTATTTGTGGAGCATAACAAATAGCATGGAGGACATGGGGAGTTAGAGAGGAGAAGGGAGTTGGGGGAAATTGGAAGGGGAGGTGAACCATAAGAGACTATGGACTCTAAAAACAATCTGAGGGGTTTGAAGGGGCGGGTGGGTGGGAGGTTGGGGGAACCAGGTGGTGGGTGTTATAGAGGGCACGGATTGCATGGAGCAATGGGTGTGGTGCAAAAATAATGAATCCTGTTATGCTGAAAATAAATAAATAAATAAAAGAAAAAAAAACATAAAACAATCTTCTGCCATATCACTGGACACTATACCACTTTACCTAGATATAATGATTTAGCAGATATGCTCAGAGACATTTTTCTATACATATATGAGATCCATATGTATGCTCCAGCTTGTTTTCATCATTTAATTATATACTTTGGAATACTTTTCATGCCTACATGCAATACCAATCTTTTTCTTCATTATGCCTATGTGATATTCATCATACAGATCTGCTGTAATTTATTTAGCCATTCTCCCATTGATGATAATTCAAGATGATTCCAAGTCAATCAATTACAATTAGTGCTATACTGAGGAAAAAAATTACTGCACCTATGTCTTGGGTATTTATGCTAGCACCTTTGTAGTCTAGAACACTATATTGCAATTGCTGCATCAATACCAAAGAGACATACATTTGAAATCTGGTTTGATAGTTTATATATTCCAATTCTCAGTAATATCAACTTATTGTGTATACTGACTATGTGAGGTATATATTTGACTATGTGGACTCAACAGGACTCCAAATTAATGCTGATTTTGTGCTACATAACATGTAAAGGGGAATGTGATAACAAACAAAATCAGAGCCATGCATTTAAATCATTCAGCCTCTCAGAGGAGACTTCCTCACCTCTGGGGAAGAACTAATTCCTATTCTCCTGAAACTGTTCCAAAAAATAGAAATGGAAGGAAAACTTCCAAACTCTTTTTATGAGGCCAGCATCACCTTGATCCCAAAACTAGACAAGGATCCCATCAAAAAAGAGAGCTAGAGACCAACATCCTTGATGAACACAGATGCGAAAATACTCAACAAAATACTAGCCAATAGGATTCAACAGTACATTAAAAGGATTACTCACCACGACCAAGTGGGATTTATTCCAGGGCTGCAAGGTTGGTTCAACATCCGCAAATCAGTCAATGTGATACAACACATCAATAAAAGAAAGAACAAGAACCATATGATACTCTCAATAGATGCTGAAAAAGCATTTGACAAAGTACAGCATCCCTTCCTGATCAAAACTCTTCAAAGTGTAGGGATAGAGGGCACATACCTCAATATCATCAAAGCCATCTATGAAAAACCCACCGCAAATATTATTCTCAATGGAGAAAAACTGAAAGCTTTTCCGCTAAGGTCAGTAACACAGCAGGGATGTCCATTATCACCACTGTTATTCAACATAGTACTAGAGGTCCTAGCCTCAGCAATCAGAAAACAAAAGGAAATTAAAGGCATCCAAATTGGTAAAGAAGAAGTCAAATTATCACTCTTCGCAGATTATATGATACTATATGTGGAAAACCCAAAAGACTCCACTCCAAAACTGCTAGAACTTATACAGGAATTCAGTAAAGTGTCAGGATATAAAATCAATGCACAGAAATCAGTTGCATTTCTCTACACCAACAGCAAGACAGAAGAAAGAGAAATTAAGGAGTCAATCCCATTTACAATTGCACCCAAAACCATAAGATACCTAGGAATAAACATAACCAGAGAGGCACAGAATCTATACTTAGAAAACTATAAAGTACTCATGAAAGAAATTGAGGAAGACACAAAGAAATGGAAAAATGTTCCATGCTCCTGGATTGGAAGAATAAATATTGTGAAAATGTCTATGCTACCTAAGGCAATCTACACATTTAATGCAATTCCTATCAAACTACCATCCATCTTTTTCAAAGAAATGGAACAAATAATGCTAAAATTTATATGGAACCAGAAGAGACCTCGAATAGCAAAAGAAATATTGAAAAAGAAAGCCAACGTTGGTGGCATCACAATTCCGGACTTCAAGCTCTATTACAAAGCTGTCATCATCAAGACAGCATGGTACTGGCACAAAAACAGACACATAGATCAATGGAACAGAATAGAGAGCCCAGAAATAGACCCTCAACTCTATGGTCAACTAAACTTCGACAAAGCAGGAAAGAATGTCCAATGGATAAAAGACAGCCTCTTCAATAAATGGTGCTGGGAAAATTGGACAGCCACATGCAGAAAAATGAAATTGGACCATTTCCTTACACCACACACAAAAATAGACTCAAAATGGATGAAGGACCTCAATGTGAGAAAGGAATCCATCAAAATCCTTGAGGAGAACACAGGCAGCAACCTCTTCGACCTCAGCCGCAGCAACATCTTCCTAGGAACAACGCCAAAGGCAAGGGAAGCAAGGGCAAAAATGAACTATTGGGATTTCATCAAGATCAAAAGCTTTTGCACAGCAAAGGAAACAGTGAAGAAAATCAAAAGACAACTGACAGAATGGGAGAAGATATTTGCAAACAACATATCAGATAAAGGACTAGTGTCCGGAATCTATAAAGAACTAGCAACACCCAAAGAACAAATAATCCAATCAAGAAATGGGCAGAGGACATGAACAGACATTTCTGCAAAGAAGACATCCAGATGGCCAACAGACACATGAAAAAGTGCTCCATATCACTCGGCATCAGGGAAATACAAATCAAAACCACAATGAGATATCACCTCACACCAGTCAGAATGGCTAAAATCAACAAGTCAGGAAAACAGCATGGAGGTTCCTCAAAATGTGGAAAATAGAACTGCTCTATGACCCAGGAATTGCACTACTGGGTATTTACCCTAAAGATACAAACGTAGTGATCCAAAGGGGCACGTGCACCTGAATGTTTATAGCAGCAATGTCTACAATAGCCAAACTATGGAAAGAACCTAGATGTCCATCAACAGATGAATGGATCACGAAGATGTGGTATACTATGGAATACTATGCAGCCATCAAAAGAAATGAAATCTTGCCATTTGAGACAACATGGATGGAACTAGAGTGTATCATGCTTAGCGAAATAACTCAAGCAGAGAAAGACAACTATCATATGATCTCCCTGATATGAGGAATTGGTGATGCAACATGGGGGCTTAAGTGGGTAGGAGAAGAATAAATGAAACAAGATGGGATTGGGAGGGAGACAAACCATAAGTGACTCTTAATCTCACAAAACAAACTGAGGGTTGCTGGGGGGAGGGGGTTTGGGAGAAGGGGTGGGATTATGGACATTGGGGAGGGTATGTGCTTTGGTGAGTGCTGTGAAGTGTGTAAACCTGGTGATTCACAGACCTGTACCCCTGGGGATAAAAATATATGTTTATAAAAAATAAAAAAATTAATTATATTTGAAAAAAAAATCTGTAATTTTGTGTCCTTTGTTTAAATACCTAATAGTGTAATTGCTGGATGGTAGGGTAGTGTTATTCTTATTTTATTTTAATTTTTAGTTAAATCCAATTTAATTAACATACATCCCCCATTTCCTGTCTAGCAACCCTCTGTGTTTACTATTGTTAAGAGTCTCTTATCATTTGCTTCTCTATCTTTATTGTTTCTTCCCTTCCTACATATTGATCTGTTTTGTTTCTTAAATTCCATATATGAGTGAGATCATATGGTATTTGTCTTTCTCTAACTGAGTTATTTCACTTAGCTTAATACCCTCCAACATTCCCACCAACAGTGTAAGAGGGTTCCTCTTTCTCAGCATCCTTGCCAACATCTGTTTTTTCCTGAGTTGTTCATTTTAGCCAATCTGAACAGCATGAGGTGGTATCTCATTGTGGTTTTGATTTGTATTTCCCTGATGTCAAGTGATGTAGAACATTTTTCTATGTGTCTGTTGGCCATTTGTATGTCTTCTTTGGAAAAATGTCTATTCATGTCTTCTGCACATTTCTTGACTGCATTTTTTATTTTGGGGGGTGCTGACTTTAATACATTCTTTATATATTTTGGTTACTACCCCTATAACTGATATGTCATTTGAGAATACCTTCTCCCATTCCAAAGGTTGTCTTTTAGTTTTGTTAATTGTTTCCTTTGCTTTTTATCCAAAAGCTTTTTATCCTGATGAAACCCCAATGGTTCATTTTTGCTTTTGCTTCCCTGGGCTTTGGAGATGTGTCTATCAAGAAATTGCTACAGCCAAGATCAAAGAGTGTGCTGTCTTTGTTCTCCTCTAGGATTTTTATGAATTTCTGTCTCACTTTAGATATTTTATCCATTTTGAGTTTATTTTTGTGTATGGTGGTCCCATTTCATTCTTCTGCATGTGGCTGTCCAATTTTCCCAACACCATTTGTTGAAGAGACTGTCCTTTTTTCATTGGATATTCTTTCCTGCTTTGTCGAAGATTAGTTGACCATAGGGTTGAGGGTCCATTTCTGGGTTCTCTATTCTGTTCCATTGATGTATGTGTCTGTTTTTGTGCCAGTACCATACTGTCTTGATGGTTACAGCTTTGGAATATAGCTTAAAGTACAGGATTGTGATGCTACCAGCTTTGGCTTTCTTTTTCAACACTCCTTTGGCTATCCAGCGTCCTTTGTGGTTCCATACAAATTTGTGAAGTATCTGTTCCATTTCTTTGAAAAATGTTGATGGTATTTTGACAGGGATTGCATTGAATGTATAGATTGCTTTGGATAACACAGACATTTAAACAATATTTGTTCTTCCAATCCATGAGCGTGGGACTTTTTTAATTTCCTTCTGTCTTCCTTAACTTCATTCATAACTGTTCTATAGTTTGAATACATACGCTTTACCTCTTTGGTTAGGTTTACCATAGATATCTTGTGCAATTGCAAATGGGATCAGTTCCTGATTTCTCTTTCTTCTGACTCATTTGTGTATAGAAATGCAACTGACTTCTGTGCATTGATTTTATTTCTTGCAACTCTGCTGAATTCCTGCATCAGTTCTAGCAAGTTTGGGGTGGATTCTTTTGAATTTTCCACAGAGTATCAGGTCAACACCAAAGAATGAAAGTTTGACTTCCTCTTTGTTGATTTGGATGCCTTTTATTTCTTTCTGTTGTCTGATTGCTGAAGCTAGAACAGTTGGGAAAGTGGGCATCCCTGTTGTGCTCCTGACCTTAGGAGAAAAACTGAAAGTTTTTCCCCATTGAGGATGATATTTTCTGTGGGTTTTTTGTACATGGCTTTTATGATAGTGAGATAGATATGTTCCCTCTATCCCTACACAGAAGAGAGTTTTTATGAAGAAACAATGTTATATTTTGTCAAATACTTTCCCTGCATCTATTAAGAGGATCATATAGTTCTTGTCCTTTCTTTTTTAATGTGGTGTATCATACTGATTGATTTGTGAATGTTGAACCACCCTTGAGGCCCAGAAATAAATCCCACTTGGTCATGGTGAATAACTTTTAATGTATTCTTGGATCCTACTAATTCATATCTTGGTGAAAATTTTTGTATCCATATTCATCAGGGATATTGGTCTGTAATTCTCCTCTTATAGTGGGGTCTTTAGGAATCAAGTTGTGCTGGCCTCATAGAATGAGTTTGGAAGTTTTTTTTCCATTTCTGTTTTTTGAAACAGTTTCAGAAGAATAGGTAATAATTTTTTTTTAGGTAATAATTCATCTATAAATGTTGGTGGAATTCCCTGGGAGGCCATCTGGCCCTAGACTTCTGTTTTTTGGGGAGATTTTTGATTATTGATTCAATTTCTTTCCAGGTTATGGGTCTGTTCAGATTTTCTATTTATTCCTGTTTCAGTTTTGGTAGTTTATACATCTTTAGGAACGCATCCATTTCTTCCAGACTGCCTAATTTGTTGGCATATAATTGCTCATAATAGCCTCTTATAATTGTATTTCTGCCGTGTGGATTGGGAACCCTCCTCTTTTATTTTTTAAATTTATTTTTTTTTATAAACACATAATATATTTTTATCCCCAGGGGTACAGGTCTATGAAACACCAGGTTTACACACTTCACAGCACTCACCATAGCACTTACCCTCTCCAATGTCCATAACTCCACCCCCCTTCTCCCAACCTCCCTCCCCCCAGCAACCTTCAGTTTGTTTTGTGAAGAAACAATGTTATATTTTGTCAAATACTTTCCCTGCATCTATGGTTTGTCTCCCTCCCAATCCCATCTTATTTCATTTATTCTTATCCTACCCCCTTAACCCCCCATGTTGCATCTCCACTTCCTCATATCAGGGAGATCATATGATAGTTGTCTTTCTCTGCTTGACTTAATTTCACTAAGCATGATACCCTCTAGTTCCATCCATGTTGTCACAAATGGCATGATTTCATTTCTTTTGATGGCTGCATAGTATTCCACTGTGTATATATATCACATCTTCTTTATCCATTCATCTGTTGATGGACATCTAGGTTCTTTCCATAGTTTGGCTATTGTAGACATTGCTGCTATAAACATTCAGGTGCACGTGCCCCTTTGGATCACTACGTTTGTATCTTTCGGGTAAATACCCAGTAGTGCAATGGCTGGGTCATAGGGTAGTTCTATTTTCAACATTTTGAGAAACCTCCATGCTGTTTTCCAGAGTGGTTGCACCAGCTTGCATTCCCACCAACAGTGTAGGAGGAGGAACCCTCCTCTTTTATTTATTCATGATTTTATTTATTTGGGTCCTTTCTCTTTTCTTTTTGATAGGTCTGGCTAGTGGCTTATCAATCTTGTTAATTCTTTCAAAGAACAAGCTCCTAGTTTCACTGATCTGCTCTACTGTCTTTTTAAAAATTTCTATATCATTATTTTCTTATTTATTTATTTGACAGGGAGACAGACAGCAAGAGAAGGAACACAAGAAGGAGGAGTGAGAGAGGAAGAAGCAGGCTTCCTGCCAAGCAGGGAGCCCAATGCAGGGCTCAATCCCAGGACCCTGGGATCATGACTTGAGCCAAAGGCAGATGCTTAATGACTGAGCCACCCAGGAACCCCTATATTATTTATTGCTTTTTGCTCTAATCTTTATCATTTCCCTTCTCTGACTGGATTTATACTTTATTTGCTCTTCTTTTTTCACCTCCATTAGTTGTAAGGTTACCTTGTGTTTTTGAAACTTTTCTTCATTCTTGGGGAAGACCTGTATTGCTATAAACTCCCCTTTTAAGATTGCCTTTGTTGCATCCCAAAGGTTTTGAACAGTCATGTTTCAATTTTCATTTGTTTCCATGTGTTTTTTAAAAATATTTCCTTAATTTCCTGGTTGACCCATTCATTCTTTAGTAGGATGTTCTTTAGCCTCCATGTATTTGAGTTCTTTCCAAAATTTTTATTGTGGTTGTCTTCAATTTTCATAGCACTGTAGTTTGAAAATATACATAATTTGATCTCAATCTTTTTGCACCAGTTAAGACCTGATTTGTGACACAGTATGTGATATATTCTGGAGAATGTTTCATGTGCACTTGAAAATAACGGGTATTCTGCTGCTTTAGGACGAAATGCTCTCAATATGTCTGTAAAATCCATCTGGTCCAGTGCATCATTAAAAGCCCTTGTTTCCTTGTTGACCTTCTGCTTAGATAATCTGTCTATTGCTGTAAGTGGAGTGTTAAAATCTACTATTTTGTATTCTTATCAATGAGTCTTTAAGTTTGTTATTATGATTTATATATTTGACTGTTCCCAAATTAGAGGCATAAATATTTACAATTATTAGATCTTCTTTTTGGATAGACCTCTTTATTGTGGTATAGTGTCCTTCTTCATCTTTTATTGCAGTCTTTGGCTTAAAATCTTGAAAAAAACATAGAAGACATTACAGAAGCCTTGCAGTAGAGATAAAGAACTAAAATCTAGTCAGGCTATAATTAAACATGCTGGTACTGAGGTACAGTCCAAATGGAGGTCACAAAAATGAGGATGATTGAATGATAAGAGTGAATCAGTGATATAGAAGATAATATGGAAAAGTAGGACGCTGAAAGGAAGAGTGAAAGAAAACTATTAGATCATGAATGTAGATTTAGGGAACTTGGCAATTCCATAAAGTGAAACAGTATCCAGATAACCAGAGGCCCAGAAGAAGAGTGGGAACAAGGAGCAGAAGGTTTATTTGAACAAAATATAGCTGAGAACTTCCCAATCTGGGGAAGTAAACAGGCTTTCTAGTCCCAGAGGCACAAAGAATTCCCCTCAAAATCAACAAAAGTAGGTCAACACATTGACATATTATAGTGAAACTTTTGCAAGTTACAAAGATAAAGAGAAAATTCTGAAAGCAATTCAGAACAAGCGGTAACCTACAAGGGTAGACACATAAAGCTAGCAGCAGTCCTGTCTACAGAGACCTGGCATGCCAGAAAGGACTGGCATGATATATTCAAGGTGCTAAATGGGAAAAATATGCAACCAAGAGTACTTTATTCAGCAAGACCTTCATTCAGAATAGAAGGAGAGATAAAGAGTTTCTAAGACAAAAACTAAAGGACTATATTTTAAGCCCATTTTTAATTGGGTTATTTCCTTTTTTGCCATAGAGTTGTATGAATTCCTTATATATTTTGGATAGTAACCCCTTTACAAATATGTGATTTGATAATATTTTTCCCATTCTTTATTTGCCTTTTCATTTTATACATTGTTTCTTTTGTGATGCAGAATATCTTTAGTCTGGTATAATCCCCCTTGTATAAATATTTTAGCTTTTGCTGCCTGTGATTTTGATGTCTTATTTAAGAATTCATTTTCTTTTTTCTCTCCATCAGGGAAATACAAATTGAAACTACAATGAGACATCACCTCACACCTGTCAGAATGGCTAAAATCAACAGCACTAGAAACAACAGATTTTGGCCAGGATTTGGAGTAAGGGGAACCCTCTTACAATGGTGGTGGGAATGTGAACTGGTGCAACCACTCTGGAAAATAGTATGGAGGTTTCTCAAAAAATGAAAAATAGAACTACCATATGATTCAGGAATTGTGCTATTGGATATTTACCCAAAGGATAAAAAAATACTAAAGAGACATATATGTCCTGTTGTTTTGGAGGGGAAAGAGGTGGGGGGATAGGTAAGCCTGATGGTGGGTATTAAGGAGGGCATGTATCACATGGGGCACTGTGTGTGGTGCATAAACAATGAACCTTGGAACACTGAAAAAAAAAGTAAAATAACTATGGACTCTGAAAAACAATCTGAGGGGTTTGAAGTGGCGGGGGTGTGGGAGGTTGGGATAGCGGGTGGTGGGTATTATAGAGGGCATGGATTGCATGGAGCACTGGGTGTGGTGAAAAAATAATGAATACTGTTTTTCTGAAAATAAATAAATTGAAAAAAAAGATTGATTTGGTTATTTGGGGCCCTTTGTGGTTCCACAGACATTTTAGGATAGTTCTTTCTCTTTCTTTGAAAAATGCCATTGGAATTTTTATAAAGATTGCATTGCATCTGATCGCTTTGCATAGTTTGGACGTTTTAACATTATTAATTCTTCTGATTCAAGAACACAACACAGCATATCTTTCCATTTATTTATGTCTTCTTTAATTTATTCATCAAAGTCTTATAGTTTTCAACTTTCAGGCTTTCACCTCCTTGGTTAAATGGACACTGTTATGTTGGGAAACATTCCTTCAATAGCAAATTCACTGAGAGTTTTTTTAGTATATAATGAAAGAATGTTGTATTTTGTCAAATTCTTTTTCTACATCTACTGAAGTGATTGTGAAGATTTTTATTCTTCATTGTGTTGTTATGGTGTATCACACTGATTGATTTGCAGATGTTCAACCATTTTTTTTACACCAGGGGTGAATTCCACTTGATGACATATGATCTTCTTAGTGTGCTCTTAATTCAGTTTGCTAGTGTTTTTTGAGGATTTTTACATCTATGTTTATCAGGGATATGGACCTATAATGTTCTTTCATGAAGTGTCCTTGTCTAGCTTTGGCATCAAGGTAATGCTGTCCTCATAAAATGCATTTGGAAGTGTTCCTTCCTCTTCAGTTTCTTGGTAGAGTTTGAGAAGAACTGCATTAATTCTTTAAATCTTTTGCAGAATTCACCTGTAAAGCTATCTGGTATCAGAATTTTATTTGTTGGGAGATTTTTGATTACTGATTCAATCTTTTCTCATTATTGCTTTTTCAGATTTTCTATTACTTCACAATTCTGTCTGGTAACTAATATGTTTCTAGGAATTTATCTATTTTTTCTAAATTATCTAATATGTTAGCATATAATTATTCACATAGTCTCTCATGATTCTTATATTCTGTGATATCAGTTGTAATGTCTCCTTTTTCATTTATGAACCAGTTCTTTCTTTTAAGGTTATCAAAAGTTTGTCAATTTTGTCTTTTCAAAAAACCAACACTCAGTTTGGTTTATTGTCTCTATTGTCTTCCTAGTCTTCATTTCATTTGTTTCTGATCTTATTTTGTCCTTTCTTTTCTATTTCCTTGACAGGTAAGTTTAAGTTGTTTGAGATCTTTCTTTTTTTCTCAATATAGGTGCTTTAAAAATTTCCCTCACATTCTGAATGGTGTAAGGTGATATCTCACTGTGGTTTTGATTTGTATTTCCCTGATGCCAAGTGATATGGAGCACTTTTTCATGTGTCTGTTGGCCATCTGGATGTCTTCTTTGCAGAAATGTCTGAAATGACAGATGCTGGCGAGGATGCGGAGAAAGGGGAACCCTCCTCCACTGTTGGTGGGAATGCAAGCTGGTGCAGCCACTCTGGAAAACAGCATGGAGGTTCCTCAAAATGTTGAAAATAGAACTGCTCTATGACCCAGGAATTGCACTACTGGGTATTTACCCTAAAGATACAAACGTAGTGATCCAAAGGGGCACGTGCACCCGAATGTTTATAGCAGCAATGTCCACAATAGCCAAACTATGGAAAGAACCTAGATGTCCATCAACAGATGAATGGATCAAGAAGATGTGGTATATATACACAATGGAATACTATGCAGCCATCAAAAGAAATGAAATCATGCCATTTGCGACAACATGGATGGAACTAGAGAGTATCATGCTTAGCGAAATAAGTCAAACAGAGAAAGACAACAATCATATGATCTCCCTGATATGAGGAAGTGGTGATGCAACATGGGGGCTTAAGTGGGTAGAAGAATAATCAATGAAAAAAGATGGAATTGGGAGGGAGACAAACCATAAGTGACTCTTAATCTCACAAAACAAACTGAGGGTTGCTGGGGGGAGGGGGTTTGGGAGAAGGGGGTGGGATTATGGACATTGGGGAGGGTATGTGCTTTGGTGAGTGCTGTGAAGTGTGTAAACCTGGTGATTCACAGACCTGTACCCCTGGGGATAAAAATATATGTTTATAAAAAATAAAAAATTTTAAAAAATCATATTGGATATCAAAAAAAAATTTTCCCTCACAGAGCTGCTTTTGCTGCACTTCATAAGGTATGGCATTCTGTGTTTCCATTTTTGTTTGTCTCAGAATTTTTATTTCCCTTTAGCATTCTTTTGTAAGGCATGTCTAGCAGTGACAAAATTCCCTCAGCTTTTTTTTTTTTTTCTGTAGGAAAGTCTTTATCCCTCTTTCATTTCTGAAGAACAACTTACTTTGCTGAGTAAAGAGTTTCCTGTTGAGAGTTTTTTTTCTTTGAATATTTTGAATATATAATTCCACTCTCTCCTGGGTAGAAGGTTATAGCTGAGAAATCTTGGTCTTATTGGGATTGCCTTGAATGTGTTGAGTGTTTTTTTTCTATTGCTGCCTTTAAAATTTCCTTTTTGTCTTTGATTTTAGAGAACTTGATCATAATGTATCTCACCCAAGATCTCCTTGGGTTCAATTCTTTGGAGGATCTTTGAGCTGTATGTACCTGGTTGATCATAGCTTTCCCCAGATTTGGAGTTTGCAGCCATTATTTCTTCAGATAAGATTTTGTTCCCTTTTTTCCTCTAGGACTCCCATAATGCAAATATTATCCTTTGTGATAGTTGCCCATAATTCATATAGGCTTCTACACTCTTTTTATTATTATTATTTTTTCAGTGTAACAGTATTCATTGCTTTTGCACCACACCCAGTGCTCCATGCAATGCGTGCCCTCCTTATTACCCACCACCTGGCTCCCCCAACCTCCCACCCCTGCCCCTTCAAAACCCTCAGGTTGTTTTTCAGAGTCCATAGTCTCTCATGGTTCACCTCCGCTTCCAATTTCCCTCAACTCCCTTCTCCTCTCCATCTCCCCATGTCTTCCATGTTATTTGTTATGTTCCACAAATAAGTGAAACCATATGATAATTGACTCTCTCTGCTTGACTTATTTCACTGTAATTTCTTTTTTCCTCTTACTGGATATCAAGAGCTCTATTTTCCAGATTACAGATTCTTTCTTCTGCCTGAGCCTGATGTTAAAGCTCTCTATTGCATTTTTCATGTCATTCATTGCATTCTTCAGCTCCAGAATTGCTATTTGGTTCTCTTCTATGATTCTACCTCTTTATTAACTTACCATTTTTTTTCATATATTGTTTTCAGGAGGTCATTGAATTTTCTATTCGTGTTCTCTTGAATCTCAACTAATTTCCTTAAAATAATTATTTTGAATTCTTTTTCTGATAATTTACAGATTTCTATTTTTTGGAGGATCAGTTACTAGAAAACTATTGTGTTCCTTTAGTGGTGTCACCTTTCCTTGCTTTTTCATGTTTCTGATGGCTTTGCATTGATGTCTGCATATTTGAGGATGTAGTCACCTCTTCCATCCATTTTGGACTGGCTTCGCTGGGAATATCTTCAGCTGAAGATCACTGCAATGGCACTGGTTGGGTGGGATGCAATGTCTTTGGTTCCTGGGAGAGCAGGGAAGCATAGTCTCTGTGCAGCTCCATCATCTGAGGTCAACACTGGCACAGACTGTGGAAGTCCTTTGTGGCCAAGACTGCAGAGTTCCTGTGGATGGCAGGGGTGGCTATGGCTATTACTATTCTCAGAGGAAACCTTCTGGGATCTTCTTGTTGCCCTCTTTTGCCCATGGGAAGAAGTTCTAATCAAAGGGATCACTCTTGGTGCTTGATCTGGCATGCTGGCACTTAAAGTGGTAGCAGATTTGGGGTGCTAGGATCAGGTGCATGTAGAACTGCCACAGTGTCCTGGCACAAATATACATGCTGTTGCACTGGTACTGGTGCCTAAGGTGTGAGAGTGTGCAAACCTTCCATGGAACAAGGCTCTGGGTCTCTACAGCTTGTCATAATTGATCAGGAAGGAAGAAGAAATAGTAGCATCAGACTGAGAATTAGCAGTGCCTTGGACCAAGGCAGCAGGGTGTAGTAGCAGCACAGCCTATGGATGATGGGGTCAAAGTCTCAACTTGGGCCCCAGGAGGCAACTGCAGAACAACAGGAGCATGTTTCCAGTGGTAGTCCATTAAAGCTGCATGTCAGGACCCAGGAGGGTAGATTGCAGAGCAGTGGTGGCTGGGTTCCTGTAGTGACAAAGTCAAACCCATAACCTGTGATCTGGGGGGAGAGCTCAGAGCAGCAGCAACATAGCTCAAGTAATGGTGGTCAAAGAGTTATTTGGGAGCCAAGAGGTAGAACTCGGAGAAGTAGTGGCTGCCTTTGTAATGGCAGGACAAAGCTATGACCTGGGACCAGAAGCAGGGCACAGAGAATCAGCACTTCTGGTCCCATAAATGGCAAGGTACTATAGCATCCTCATCCCAGAAAGTGGGGCACAGCAGTGATTGGGGTCCCTGATGGCAAGTCTCACCACAGCAACATCTCCAGACCCAGGGAGAAGATGCAGTGGTGGGGACTTCCTGCAGCTCCATGAGCTAGGATAAGCCCTGTACTGTGGGAATCTTCAGTAGCAAAGACTGCAAACATCCACAGCAGGGAGGTTTGCTGGCATCCTCCTGTTCTCCTTTTCCCCATGGGATGAAATTCCTCTGAGGAGATCCCTCCTGAAACTGAGCTGCTTTGGGGATAGGGTGACACAGGTAAAATGTTTCCAATGCTTTTCTATGTGGCCATCCCCAATTTTTTCTGTTTCTTTGTTGTAGTCCAAAACTTTTATAGTACAAAACTTTAACTTCCCTTCATTTTTTATACTAGTCCAAAGTCTTAGCTTATATAATATTCCATGTACCTGAGAAACCTCACTTAACTTTTTATAAAGTAGGTCATACTTTCAATATATATATTGGCAATGTAGTCTCTCAATGTTGTGTTTGCCTAGAAAATCTTTGTTTATTCTTTAATTTTAAAGGTTATCTTTGTTGGGTAGACAGTTATTTGTTGACGATTTCTTTCTTGCAGCACTTTAAAGATTTCACTCTACTCTCTTCTCAGTTACGTGGTTTTAATGGGAATTCTGCTGTAATTTTCTTTTTCCTTTTTAAAAAGGATGTTAGTGGAGCATAACAAATAGCATGGAGGACAAGGGGAGATGGAGAGGAGAAGGGAATTGAGGGAAATTGGAAAGGGAAGTGAATCATGAGGGACTATGGACTCTGAAAAACAACCTGAGGGTTTTTTTTTTAATTTTTTCAATTTATTTTCAGAAAAACAGTATTCATTATTTTTTCACCACACGGTTTTGAAGGGGTGGGGGGCGGGAGGTTGGGGGAACCATGTGGTGGGTAATAAGGAGGGCATGTATTGCATGGAGCACTGGGGGTGGTGCAAAAACAATGAATACTGTTACGCTGAAAAGAAATTTAAAATATAAAAGGATGTTAGTATTGAATTTCTTTCTTTTTTTTTTTTCTTTTCTTTCTTTCTTTCTTTCTTTTTTTTTTTTTTTTTTTTTTTTTTAAGTAGGTTCCATGCTGGGCCTGACTGTGGGGCTTGGACTTACAACTCTAAGATCAAGACCTGAGCTGAAGTCAAGAGTCAGACACTTAACTGCCTGAGCCACCCAGATTACCTTCTTTTTTTTTTTTCTTTTTATCTTTTGATGCCCACACCCATTTCTCCCACCTCCCAATCTCCCATCTTTGGCAACCACAAGAGGCTGCTGTAATTCTTATATTTGTACCTCTCTAGGTAATGTATGTATTTTCTCTAGCACAAAATCCTTTTCTTTTCTCATGGGTAGTACTCCACATTTCTCCTTCTTTTCCATTCCCCAAGGTACAAAGAAATTTTACCCGCAAAGGTTTTGATGATATACTCTGTGCAGATTAAGGTTAAGGTTTTTGTTCCATAATAGAAATAGAAAAGAAGGGTCTAGGCGGAGTTTTTGCATCAACTGCTGTTCCCCTACCCCTACCACAGGGAGGCTTTTTTAGAGTACTCTTTGTTTCTTTACATTTCTCAGGGAAAAGTCTGTAGGAGAGTGTGAACCTCTCTGCAGCCAACAGAGGTTTTGTATTCTCACACTAGCCCACACTCAGCCTTTAGGAATTCATTAAAAATATCGTGTTTATTCTTCATACCAATTTAGATGGCTTTTCTTAGTATCTATCCTAGTTAAACCTTGTTACCCATGCAGGTATTTGTCTCTCTCCAAATTTCAGATTAGCTGTTTGCCCTATAACCTGCTTATGGTTTCAGGAGTTGCAGTTGTTAATCTATTACAGTGTGTCTAGCTATTTTCTTGTTGGGTGGATAGGAGTGGTGCGCTTTCCAGCTCTCCATCTCTGGCCTGTAATGGGAATTTCTCTCTTCACCAGTCACCACCACTTCATTCTATTGCTTTTTAAGTTTAAATTCAATTAGCCATCATATAGTACATCATTAGTTTCATATGTAGAGTTCAATAATCCATCAGTTGCATGTAACACTCAGTGCTCATCACATTACATGTCTTCCTTAATTCCTATCACTCAATTACCCCATCCACCTACTCACCTCCCCTCCAGAAACCCTCAGTTCATTTCCTATAGTTAAGAGTTTTTCTCCCTCTCTGATTACTTCCCACTCAGTTTTCCCTCCCTTCCCCTATGATACTCTACACTGTTTCTTATATTCCACATAAGAATGAAACCATATACTAATTGTCTTTCTCTGATTGATTTATTTTGCTTAGCATAATACCCTCCCATTGCATCCATGTGGATGTAAATGGTGAATATTCATCCTTTCTGATGACTAATACTCCATTGTGCATGTGTGTATCAGATCATCATATTTGTATATTTGGGGTAAATACCTAATTGCTGAGCTGTAGGATAGCTCTATTTTTAACTTCTTGAGGAACCTCCATACTGCTTTCCAGAGTGGCTGTACCAGCTTCCATTCCCACCAACAGTGCAAGATGGTTCCCCTTTCTGCCCATCCTTGCCAATATTTGTTGTTTCCTGACTTGTTAATTTTAGCCATTCTGATGAGTGTGAGGTGTTATCTTATTGTGGTTTTGATTTGTATTTCTCTGATGCCAAGTGATGTCGAACGTTTTTTTCATGTGTCTGTTGACCATTTGTATGTCTTCCTTGGATAAATGGCTGTTTATGCCCATTTTCAATTGGATTATTGGATTTGGGGTGTTGAATTTAATAAATTCTTTATATATTTTGAATACTAGCTCCTTATCTGATATGTCATTTGCAAACATCTTCTCCCATTCAGTAGCTTGTCCTTGAGTTGTGTTGATTGTATCCTTTGCTGTGCAAAACCTTTTTATTTTGATGTAGTCCCAATAGTTTATTCTCACTTTTACTTGCCTTATTTCAAGAGACAAATTTACAAAGATGTTGCTACAGCCAATGTAAAAGTAATTGATGCCTGTGCTCTCTTCAAGAATATTTACAGTTTCAGGTCTCACATGTAGGTCTTTAATCCATTTTTAATTTATTTTTGTGTATGGTACAAGAAATTGTCCAGTTTCTTTCTTTTGTATGTAGTTGTCGAATTTTTCCAACACCATTTATTGAAGAGACTGTCTTTTTTCCCATTGCTCATTATTTCCTCCTTTGTGAAAGATTAATTGACCATATAATTGTGGGTTTATGTCCAGATTCTCTATTCTGTTCCATTGATCTGTGTGCCTCCTTTTGTGCCAGTACCATACTGGTTTGATTACTATAGCTTTGTAATCTAACTTAAAGTCTGAATTGTGATACCTCCAGTTTTGTTTTTCTTTCTCAAGGTTGCTTTGGCTATTCAGAGTCTTTTGTGGTTTCATACAAATTTTAGGATTGTTTTTTCTAGTTCTGTGAAAAATTCTTTTGGTATCTTGGTAGATATTGCTTTAAATCTGTAGAAGGTTTCTGGTAGTACAAACATTTTAACAATATAATTCTTCCAACCCCTGAGCATGGAATGTCTTTCCATTTCTTTGTGTCACCTTCAGTTTGTTTCATCAGTTTTTATAGTTTTCAGAGTACAGAACTTTGGTTAAGTTTATTCCTAGGTATTCTATTAATTTTGGTACAATTGCAAATGGGATTGTTTTCTTAATTTCTCTTTCTGCTTGCTTCATTATTAATGTATAGAAATGCAACATATTTCTGTCGCAGACTGATTTCAGTTTGGGTTTTGTTAGTTTGTTTTGTACCCCACCTCCCTTCTCTACTCCTCTATGCACTTATCTATCTGGCAATTGCCTTCACTGGTCCTTTGTGATTTCTTCCCCAATCAGTTAAGAGTACTCAGTAGGGTATTGTCTCAATGGTAAGGAAAATTAAAACGTGATTAAACAACAACAAAATACTTGATTAAATACCATTATGGTTTTATCTAACAAGAGCTGAAAGTAACCTAACTGTTCCCAGAATGAAGTTCAGTAATGCTTTTTGGAATTCAAAAAAATACCAAGCATGTGGCATGGTAAAATTGTCTGATATCATAATATCACAATTAAAAAAAACTCTTAGGCATGTAAAGAGAAAGTAAAGTGCAACCCTTAATGAGTATAAAAAAAAAATCAATCATTTGAAGGTGATCCAGAAATAACAGAATTTGTAGATTATTGGAATTTTGGCCAGGGGTGAGAGGGAAGGATAACAAAGCAGCATAAGGAAATATTTGTATTGTGGTCACAAATACACACATATATATGTCAAAGTTTATCAAATTATAAGGTTATTATAAACAAATTATGCCTCAGAAAAGCTGTTAAAACAGAATACTGTAAGTCCTAGCCAGAACAATCAGAACAAAAATAATTGAAATGAAATGAATGAAATGAAATAATAAAATAAAATAAATGGCATCCAAATTGGCAAGCAAAAAATCAAACTTTCACAACTTGCAGATGACATGATACTCTTCATAGAAAACCCAAAAGACCTCACCAAACAATTGCTAGAACTGATACATGAATTCAGTGAAATTTCAGGACACAAAATCAATGTACAGAAATCTGTTGTATTTCTATATACTAATAATGAAGCAGCAAAAAGAGAAATCAAGGAATTGATCCCATTTACAATTGCACCCAACACTGTGAGATACCCAAGAACAAACCTAACCAAAGAGGTTAAAGATTTGTACTCTGAAAACTATAGAAAACATAAAACAAATTGAACAGAACACAAATATATGGAAAAATACTCCGTGCTCATGGGATGGAAGAAAACATATTGTTAAAATGTCTGTGCTACCCAAAGCAACTTATATATTTAGTACAATCCTGATTAAAAAAAAAAAAGCCAACAGCATTTTTCACAGAGATAGAACAAACAATCCTAAAATTTGTATGGAACTGCAAAATACCCCAAATAGCCAAAGCAATCTTGAAAAAGAAAAGAAAAGATGAAGGCACCACATTTTGGATTTCAAGCTATATTACAAAGCTACAGTCATCAAGACTAGAATAAAAACCCATAGATCAATGGAACAGAATAGAAAACCCAGAAATGGACCTACAACTCTATGGTCAACAAATTTTCAACATGGCAGGAAAGAGTATCCAATGGAAAAAAGACAGTCTCTTCAACAAATGGTGTTAGGAAAACTGGACAGCAAAATACAAAAGAATGAAACTGGATCACTTTCTTTACCATACACAAAAATAAATTCAAAATGGATTAGAGACTAAATGTGAGACAGGAAACAATCAAAATCCTAGAAGAGAAACAGGCAGCAATCTCTTTGATCTCAGCTGTAGCAACATCTTACTAGACATGTTTCCTTAGGCAAGGGCATGTATGTACCCTGAGGGTATTATGCTAACTGAAATAAGTCAGAGAGAGAAAGACAAATACTTTCACACAGTATATGATTCTGTTTATATGATGTTTTGTAAAAGGCAAGATCAATCTATAGTGGAAAAAGCAGTTCAGTGGTTAATGAGTGTGGAAAAAGAATTGACTGGAAATGATATGAAGTACTCTGCTTGGGTGTGGGTAATTTGAGTAATGCTTTATATCTCAATAGGTTTTGAGTTATGCAGCAGTTTGCATATATCAAAATTCATAAAATAACACTCTTAACATTTCAGCATGTATATTTAACCTCAAAAGAAAAAGAGAAGGTGTAGTCAAATTTTGAACTCTAGTTAATGATATACATGCTGAAGTATTTACTAATTAGGGTGATGTGTACAAATGTAATTTTTTTAAGATGTGCTTTTAAAAGGTGGGTTGAAAAGCTTCTGCATGGCAAAGGAAACAGTCAACAAAACAAAGAGGAAACCCACAGAATGGGAGAAGATATTTGCAAATGACATTACAGACAAAAGGCAGGTATCCAAAATCTATAAAGAACTCCTCAAACTCAACCCTCAAAACAACATATAATCATGTCAAAAAATGGGCAAAAGACATGAACAGACAATTCTCCAATGAAGACATACAAATGGCTAACAGACCCATGAAAAAATCTTCATCATCATTAGCCATCAGGAAGACTCAAATCCAAAACATATTGAGATACTACCTTATATCAGTTAGAATGGCCAAAATTAACAAGTCAGTAAACAACATGTGCTGGAGAGGATGTGGAGAAAGGGGAACCCTCTTCTTAAACTGTTAGTGGGAATGCAAGTTAGTGCAGCCACTTTGGAAAACAGTGTGGAGATTCCTTAAGAAATTAAATATAAAGCTACCCTATGACCCTTCAATTGCACTACTGGGTATTTACCCCAAAGATACAAATGTAGTGAAAGGAGGGCCATATGTACCCCAGTGTTCCTAGCAGCAATGGTCACACTTGTCAAACTGTGGAAAGAGCCAAGATGCCCTTCGACAGATGGATGGATAAAGAAGATATGGTCCATATATACAATGGAATATTATGCTTCCATCAGAAAGGATGAATACCCAACTTTTGTACAACATGAATGAGACTGGAGGATATTATGCTGAGTGAAATAAACCAAGCAGAAAGAGTCAATTATCATATGGTTTCACTCACTTGTGGGGCATAAGGAATAACACAGAGGACATTAGAAGAAGTAAAAGAAAAGTGAATTAGGGGAAATCAGAGGGGGAGATGAACCTTGAGAGACTGTAGACTCTGAGAAACAGAGGTTTTTGGAGGGGAGGGGGTTTGAGGGATTAGGTGAGTCTGGGTGGGTATTAAGGAGGGCACATATTGCATGGAGCACTGGATGTGGTGCATAAACAATGAATCTTGGAACGCTGAAAAAATAAAATAAAGTTTTTTAAAAAGGTGGGTTGATGAATGGATAGATGGATCAGTAGATGATAAGGCATATATGCTAAAAAGTTAATAGTAAAATTTAGATGTGGTTCTGTAGATATTCACTGTAAAATTCTTTCAACTTTGCTGTATGTTTGAAATATTTTTATTCTCAAAATAAATGAATGCTGAAAAAGCTTGCAAAAATATTAGAATATTATAAGTATCAAAATGCCAATGAAATTTTAAAAATCAAATGGAAATAGACAAAAATTACAAATCACTAAAATTGATTCACGAATAAATATGAAACCCAAATATATCACTAATTATTAAAGGAATTAAATTGGTATTCAAAATTTTCCTTCCCTAATAACAACAAAAAGACAAGAATTCCTCACAATTTTAAAAGGCAAATTTTATAAAGCCTTCAAGGAAGTGATAGTTCCTTTTTTATGCAAATATATTAAGAAAATGCAAGGATGTTATATGCAAGTACTGAATTATTGAAGATTACATCAAAAACTAATGATGTAGTATATGTTGGCTAATGGAATTTAAATTTAAAAGGAGAAAATACAAAGATGAGGGGCACCTGGGTGGCTTAGTTGGTTAAGCATCTGCCTTTGGCTCAAGTCATGATCCCAGGGTCCTGGGTTGGAGCCCCGAATCCCTGCTCAGTGGGAAGCCTGCTTCTCCCTCTCCCACTCCTCTGTTTGTGTTCCCTCTCTCGCTGTGTCTCTCTCTCTCCCTCAAAAAAATAAATAAAATCTTTAAAAAGAAAAGAAAACACATAGATGAAAGCAAGCATGCTAACGATGCCAATATCAGATTTCTAGAATAGACAAATTAATATAGGCAAAAAGTAGATTAGTGACTGCCTATGGCAGGAGCTGGGGAGAGAGAATGGAGAGTAACTGCACATGGGTATTGAATTTATTTGAAGTGATGAAAATATTTGAAGATTGGGTTGTATTAAGGACTGCATAACTCTGTGAATGTGCTAGAGACCACTCAATTGTATGCTTGGTTTTGTTTGTTTGTTTTCTCCTACCAGAGATTCTCATTTATTATAAAATGGCTTTACAAAATTCTAAAAATATGCAAGATTCCACCATATGCAGAAGACCATTTAAAACACAACCATGAGAGACTATGGACTCCAAGAAACAAACTGAGGGTTTTAGAGGGGAGGGGGTTCGGGGGATGGGTCAGCCTGGTAGTGGATATTAAGGAGGGCATGTACAGCATGGAGCACTGGGTATTATACATAAACAATGAGTCTTGGAACACTACATCAAAAACTAATGATGTACTGTATGGTGACTAACATAACATAACTTAAAAAGAAAGAATGAGAGAGACAATAATAAATTAATTAATAAATAAAAATAAATAAAACACAGCCCTGCTGCCACTGACTGTTCCATGTCCAGCATTGGCTGAACCTCAGAACTATAGGCACATACACATACGCTTGAGACCAGAACTGCCTTTTAGAAACTCTCAAGCCGAAAGGTGGCAATTAAGTACCCTAGATGAAAAGGGAATTTTGTAGTGGCAGGAATTTGCCTATTTAAAAAAATTGAGTCCAATTCACTATCGCCCAAATCCTTTGTCTTCCATTGTGTAAAGATCAGGACCTGGATTTGGAGCGGGAGGACAATACTGCCCCTCACAGAAGCAAATGTAGGCAACTATACTTTGCAGTATGCTTGGAGTCTCCCTCCAAGGTGGGTTCTGCTCAAAAGCCTACAGGGGTTTTTTCCTGATGTCAGTCATACCTGGGCTGGCTCTGTGAAGGTCCCACTGGGGCTTAGGCAAGGGTCCAAAGTTCCATGGAAGATCCACTTCATCTATGGGTAGCACCTGCCCACCAGTGACTCAGCTGCCACCTACTACTGCAGCTCTTCAGAAGAGCCTTGCTCCTCACCACACAGGCTTGAGTGTGTACAGGTCAGCAGCAGTGCCCAATCTGGCAGCAGCCCTTCCCTAAGGGTGCCCAGGTGCCCAGGATGAGGTATGGGACTTGATCCATACCCCACTACTGTGACCTGAATTGTATGCTTTGAATAGGTGACCTTGTGATGTGTGAAACATAATCTCAATAATGCTGCTGAAAAGACAAGACCAGGTAAGTGTAAGAAAAATATTATACTATCTCATTTATGAACATAAATGGGAAATTCCTAAGTTAAATATTGGAAAAAGCTAATTCAGTCTTTACTACTCCACCTAAATAGGGTGATATCAATGCAAAGATTCTTCAACACCAGAACACCTACTTATACAATTTAGTATTTAAAAAAAAAACACATAAAATTTAGGATTCTTTGTTCTAGCTCTGTGAAAAATGCCAGTGATATTTTGATAGAGATTGCATTAAATGTGTAGATTACTTTCGGCAGTATAAACATTTTTACAATATTTGTTTTTCTAATCCATGAACATGGAATGTCCTTCCATTTTTTTTATATCATCTTCAATTTCTTTCATCAGTGTTTTATAGTTTTCAGAGTACAGATCTTTTACCTCTTTGGTTAGGTTTTTTCCTAGATATCTTATGGGTTTTGGCACAATGGTAAATGAGATTGATTCCTTGATGTCTCTTTCTGCTGTTTCATTATTGGTGTATAGAAATGCAACAGTATTCTGTATACTGATTTTTTTTATCCTGTGACTTTACTGAATTTGTGTATCATTTCAAGCAATTTTTTTGGTGGAGTCTTTTGAATTTTCTATATAGTGAACTATGTCTTCTGCAAATAGTAAAAGGTTAACTTCTCCCTTGCCAATTTGGATGCCCTCTTTTTTCTTTTTGTTGCCTGATCACTGTGACTAGGACTTTCAGCGCCATGCAAATATAAGTGGTAAGAGTGGACATCCCCTATAATCCAGTAATCACACTACTGGGTATTAACTCAAAAAATACAAAAACCCTAATTCAAAGGGATACATGCATTGCTATATTTACTGCAGCACTATTTATAATAGCCAAACTATGGAAGTGGCCCAAATGTCCATTAACAGATGAATGGATAAAGAAGATGTGGTATATACACACGATGGAATATTATTCAGCCATAAAAAAAAAAGAAATCTTGCCATTTGCAAGAACATAGCTGGAACTAGAGAGTATAATGCTAAGCAAAATAAGTCAGCCAGAAAAAGACAAATATTATATGATTTCACTTATATATGGAATTTAAGAAACAAAAAAAAAAAAAACAAGAGCAAAGGGAAAAGAAAATACAGAGAGAGAGGCCAACCAAGAAACAGACTTTTAACTATAGAGAACAAATTGATGGTTACCAGAGGGGTGAGGGTGAGGAGACAGATGAAATAGTTGATGGGGATCAAGGAATACACTTGTTGTCAGGAGCAATGAGTATTGTTTTAATTGCTGAATCATTACATTTTACACCTGAAACTAATATTATACTGACATTAAGCAACTGGAATTTAAATAAAAACTTAGAAAAATAAAACCATATGACTATTTCAATGAATTTATTTTTTATTCAGTATGTATTTATTGCATGCTCTATGTGACAGACACTATATATTATTAAATGGAAGAAAAGAGTCCTGGTCCTCAATGGAAACAGAAAAGCATCTGATAAAATTTTACACCAATTCTTAGCAAAATATAATTAAGAGAGAATTCTTAAATTAAAGGTACTGATTAAAAACAGAACAAAGATTATTTTTAATGTTGAAACTTAAGCTTTCTCACTGATTCCAATAAAAAGATGTTTGTACAAGAATTCTGGCCACTGAATTAACTTTAAAAGTGAAATACATGTACAACTCAGCACCAAAAAAAGCAAAAACAAAAAGTAGGCAGAGGAAATTTTTCTAAAGAGGACATACAGATGGCAACAGACACATGAAAAGATGCTCAAAATAAGTCATTATCAGGGAAATGCAAATCAAAACCACAATGATATAACCACTTTACACCTGTCAGAATGGCTAAAATAAAAGCACAATAAATAACAAGTATTGGCAAGGATGTGGAGAAAAACTTTGTATACCGTTGGTAGGAATGTAAACTGGTACATCCACTGTTGAAAACAGGGAAAAAATTAAAAATAGGAATACCATATTATCCAATAATTCCACTACTGGGTATCTACCCCTCAAAAGTGAAAACACTAGTTCAAAAAGGTATATAAATCTAGCATTTACATCTACATGGATGGAACTGGAGGGTAGTATGCTAAGTGAAATAAGTCAATCAGAGAAAGACAATTATCATATGGTTTCACTCATATATGGAACGTAAGGAATAGTGCAGAGGACAATAGGGGAAGGGAGGGAAAACTGAATAGGAAGAAATCAGAGAGGGAGACAAACCATATGAGACTCTTGACTCTGGAATACTTGATGGGGGGATGGGGTAACTGGGTGATATGATGAACACTGGGTGTTATACACAACTAATAAATCCTCAAATATTATCAAAATCTAATGATGTATTATATTTGGCTAATTGAATTTCAATTTAAAAAAGACATATGTATCCCTGTGTTTATTGCAACATCATTTATAATAGTCAAGATATGGAAGGAACCTAAGTGTCCATCAATAGATGAATGGATAAAGAACATATGGTGTGTTTGTATGTGTGTGTGTATGTCAATATATACATATGTATATAGCCATATAGAGAGAGGAATGTTACACAGCATAAAAAGGATGAAATCATGGCATTTGGGACAACATGGATGGAACCAGAAGGTATTATGCTAAGTGAAACTGGTCAGACTGAGAAAAACAAATACCAGATTTACTCATGTGTGGAATCTAAAAAAGGAAAAGAAAAAGGAAAAAAAGAAAAAAACACAAACAAATGAAAAGCAGAATCAGACCTATAAATATGGAGAAGAAACTGGTGGTTGCCATAGGAGAGATGGTGTTATGGGATGGGCAAAAATGGGTGAAAGGGAAAGGAAGATATGGGTTTCCAGTTATGGAAGGAGTAAGTCATCGGAATAAAAGGCACAGCATCAGAAATATGTCAAGGGTATTATAATAGTGTTGTACAGTGATAGATGGCAACTAAACTTATGGTGAGCATAGTGTAACACATAAAGAAGTTGAATCACTGTGCTGTACACCTGAAGTTAATATAACATTTTGTGTCAACTATACTCAAGTAAAACATTTTTAATTTAAAAATAATAAAAATAACACCCAGTTCTCCATGAAATCCATGCCTTCCTTAATACCCATCACCAATTACATGCAAACAATGAATCATGCAACACTACATCAAAAACTAATGATGTACTGTATGGTGACTAACATAACACAATAAAAGAAAATTTAAAAAAATAAAATAAAATAAATCTAACAAAAAAAATTTTTAAAGAGAAAATCATTCCAAAAGCTAAAATAATAATAATAATAATAATAAGATATAAAAATTAGAAATAGAAAATAGTAAAGAAACAAAATTATTTGCTTTTATTTAAGAGGAAATAATTAAAATGTAATTTTAAAATCCAATAGTATCTATAAACAAGCCATTATAACTAGGAAGATAGTTCAACAAAGTCAACAGATACAAGCTCAGTATACGAAATATCACAACATTCCTATGTACTAGAAATAACCAAGTAGTAAATATAATTGAATTTTTAATTCATAATAGAAACAAAAAATAAAAGCTATTTAATAATATATCTTACAAAATTTGTGTGTGACCTTTATCAAAATGAATTTCACCAATGGCAACAGTAGAATAGCTTTTGTGAATGAAAATGTTACTGAACCTTTGCATAACCACCATACCCAACCATGGCCACGCTATTAGAAAATTCATGGAACTAGGATCACCCGGAAGGTAAAGATTGGCATTCACATGGTAGACTATCTTACTTATAATTATTTCAAACTGTTTTGGCAATGGAATCCCACTGGTGGAAATTCATCCCATATATTTTCCCAGTTTCTTTGCCCAAAATTTACGCAATCAAAATACAGCTATTGTGCAACATGCATGTTTGAAACCATTTTATATTCTGGAAAAAGTATCAAGGACTGCCAGAAAAAGGCCCTTGATCTCTTTGAGTTTATATTCTCTACTACTGTGGAGTGTAAAATGAAGGGTAAGTAAGTAAAGTAAGTAAAAACTAAAAGGTAAGGGCACCTGGGTGGCTCAGTGGGGGGTCCTCCCCCATATCAGGCTCTCTGCTCAGCAGGGAGCCTGCTTCCCACCCCTCCCCACCCTCCACCTGCCTCTCTGCCTACTTGTGATCTCTCTGTCAAATAAATAAATAAAATTTTTAAAAAAGATTTTTAAAAAGCAGTTGGATATATTAAAAAAAAAAACAACTAATGGGACTGGAAGAGATTATGCTGAGTGAAGTAAGTCAAGCAGAGAGAGTCAATTATCATATGGTTTCACTTATTTGTGGAGCATAACAAATAGCATGGAGAACATGGGGAGTTAGAGAGGAGAAGGGAGTTGGGGGAAATTGGAAGGGGAGGTGAACCATGAGAGACTAGGACTCTGAAAAACAATCTGTGGGGTTTGAAGTGGCGGGGTGGGGGGGGAGGGAGGGGGAGGTTGAGAGAACCAGGTGGTGGGTATTAGAGAGGGCACGGATTGCATGGAGCACTGGGTGTGGTGAAAAAATAATGAATACTGTTATGCTGAAAATAAATAAAAAATAAATTAAAAAAAAAACAACTAAAAGGTAATTTCAGAAAGAAATAATAATTAATTTTTGACCATGATAATTTTAATCTCCCAAATCTCCTTCTCAGTAATTCTCCAATTGCATTTCATGATCTAATGGGCTTTTGCTGAAATTCTGTTGATTTCTTTCTATAGTTTGTTATACGCACTGCACAGCATTTACCTTCTCACATTCCACCATTTCTGTAGCATTATTAGGGCTGAGTGGCAGAGCTATGTGTCTAACAGTATCTCTCTCTCACAAATGGAAATGTTTGACCATTAGGTCAATAGTTCCTGGTTGTCTTTGGATGTCTATACCTACAATTTAATTGCAGTACCAATATATATCTTTTAGGTCTTTTCCTTGCAAATGACAGAATTTAATTATGACTTACTTAAGTGAACTAAAACAAAACAACAATAGTAAAGCATTAAAAGAGAAATTCATGAACTAGGTCTGCGGTAGCCCACAGCACCAAAGGAACAGTCAGTGTGTCAAGGTGGTAAAGAAAACAGGCTTTGGGATAAGATACTTGGTTCCAAATTCCACCCCCACCACTTACCTCTCTGAGTCTACTTCCACTTCTCTGAAACAAGGACACTAAAGTATTTACCTATAGCATTTGTTGTGACATTTAAATGGGATAATGTATTTAAAATTATTGGAACAGTGCCTGACATGATGTAAATACCTAATCACATGCTCTTAATATAATTCATGTTTATCGGGGCACATGGGTGGCTCAATCCAGTTAAGAGTCTGCCTTCAGCTCAGGTCATGATCCCAGGGTTCTGGGCTCAAGCCCCACATCAGGCTCGCCGCTCAGTGAGAGGTCTGCTTCTCCCTCCTCCTCTGCCTCTAATCCCATTTAGTGTTCTCTATCTCATTCTGACACTCTCTCTCTCTCTCTCTCTCAAATAAATAAAATCTTTAAGAAAAGATATAGGTTTAATCATGTTTATCAATCTTCCTTGAAAGTATAGAATCTAGGATAACAGTAGTGATCTAATAAGCAGGGGCATTGGGATAGGCTATCAGAGTGCTACAAACAGAAAGAATTACCTTTGCCTCTCTAAATCTATTCTGAAAATTAAGATTCCTAAGGGAGTGGATGGTCTGACACTGACCATATGCTCATTCCTATACTAGCCACTTGCCAGGACAAAGAGTGAATAATGAGTGGGGGAGGAAAGAGGATTTGGGGACACCATGATTAACAGTCTCTCTGAAACTATACTGAACACATGGAATTTAGTTACTGGAGAAATGGTAAAGATAACAAGCAAGCAATAACATAGTCTACCATATTGTCTGTAATACACTAAATAGTTTTATAAGAAAAATTGTAAGACAAGAGGTTCATCCATCCATTTTCCTCTGAATAGGACAGAACTACTATCATACCAGGGAAATAACTCCACCTTTTATTAACCATTTTAAAGAAAAGATATAAGGTATGTTGCAGATCCTGATATCAGAAAATTCTCCTTAATATTCAGGTACTACATATTGCAGTTCTATGCAGTTTCTCCCCTCATCATTTTGATTCTGTAGTCTATTAATTATAACACTAGACACATTTTCTTAAGATTCTTCTCACAGCTGCCTTCACCTCTCTGTTCTTCAGGCTGTAGATGAGAGGATTCAGCATAGGAGTGATCACGCTATACTGCAAGGAGAAGATTAACTCTTGAGTGGATCCTGAGTTTGGCATGAGATAGCGGAGTAACCCTGAGCCATAAAAGAAGATCACCGCAGTGAGGTGGGAGGAGCAGGTGGAGAAGGCCTTGCTTCTGCCTGTAGCAGAGCTAATGCTCAGGATGGTGGATAAAATGCGAACATAGGAGAAAAATATCAGGAGGAAGTTTCCAAAGAAATGCAGGAGGCTGGAGCAGAGCAGGGCAGTAAAACTTGCAGACACATCAGAGCAAGATAAAGGGTAGAGAGATGGCAGCTCACAGCTGAAGTGGTGTATATTTTGAGCCTCACAGAAGTCTAAATTGAGAGCTACAAGGATATTGATAAGAGCATCCAGAAAAGCCAAGCTCCATGAGCCCCACACCAGCCCTATACACAGCTGTCTATTCATCATCTGGCTGTACAGCAGAGGGGAGCTGATGGCAACATAGCGGTCATAGGCCATGACAGCAAGCAGGCAGGATTCAGTGCCTCCAGTGGCAAACACAAAGAAGACCTGAGCCAGGCAGCCCTTTACTGAGATGGTTTTCTTCTCAGACAGAAGGTTCTCCAACAGCTTGGGCACACTGACAGAGGAGTGGCAGAGATCCAGGAAGGACAACTGTCCCAGGAAGAAGTACATGGGGGTGTGGAGGTGAGAATCAGCCCTGATCACCAGCAGCAGCAGCAGGTTCCCCATCAGAGTCAGGAGGTAAACAACAAGGAACAGCACAAAGAGCAGAGCCTGGATCTGGGAGTCAGCAGACAGCCCAAGGAGGATGAACTCAGAAACAACACTGTGGTTTCTCATTGCCTTCAATATTTTCTTTGGAATGTAAGAAATAAATCAAATAAAGCCTCTTCTTATGCCTAACAAATATTCAAAGGTTTCAACATTCTCTATTCACAAAGTTTCATGCCTACTCAAAACTTTAAGTTCTGAGATGATAAACTTCCCTAAGTCTCTAGATTTCCTAAAATCTGCAATAATATTTCTATAAGATTCCAACCCTGTATCAACTCCTTTTCCACTTTTATTATTCTTTCTTTAATGTCTTAAGAGTTTATTTTGTTGTTGTTGTTTTATTATAAAAGCAATTGGAAGATATTTTGCAAACTCTCAAAATAAGCAGAGAGGAAGAAACTGCAGGAAGAATGAGAAAAAATTGCAGAAATAGTATCTCCGAGAGCAGCTGGGTTGCAACGCAGAAGCAGAGCATGCCCTTAGGTGGGAGCAAGTTTATTTCATCCATCAAACTGCAAGGATGTGATGTTGGGAAGGAAGCAGTTCCGTGTAATGGCTTTTATTTAAATGGGGTCATTAAAGCAAACTGAAGAGGAGTAGTGGCTGGACATTTGCACAGTGAGGAGAAAGAATGAGTTAGAAAGAATGCAGCAGAGAGGTATCCCAGATGTTACATAACCCATCAAAAGAAACTGCTCACCAATATAGGAACATATGCTGGTCATAATCTCTATCCCCAGTTTGTGTCATCTATTCAGATTCAGCTCTTGTCTGTGCCCTTATGCCATTTGCAAATACAGACCACCTACTAACTTTCCAAAGCTTAGCCTTTTTTTTCCCCTCCTACTTTGGGCTGAAAACCCATTTATAACCATAGACTCAGAATAACTCTTCAACACCACTGATTATACCATCTTGTTCCTTCATGTCCTCCTCTATCTCTTGGGTTCATACTGCAAGATGGGCACAGTCAACTTCTCAAAGGACTTATGATTTTTCTCCCATTATTTATCCAAAAAACACCCAGAATTAAAGCTGTTCTTAGGAAGGAAATCCACATTACCTGTCCTTCTCACCTAGCTGAGCAATAACTAGCACAGACTTAAAGAAAAACTTTTTCAAATCCAGGAATCCACAAGACAAGTTTGAATATTTGTGTGAAAATTTGGAGACAAGTGTGAGAATTTGGTGTTAAGGTAGAGTTTGAAAATTTCTGTTGGATACAGCCCTCTCCCTTGATTTCTAAAAGAGGAAACAGAAGGCTAAATTGTGTGTGTGGTTTCTGAAAACTTAAATACTTCCAGTCATGTAGGGATTGCATTTTCCATGCTAATACTTTGTTCTTTTGCTCACCACTATAGCTATAGCTATAGTAACCTGGATTCACCCTGAGAATATTAATTACATCATTGGCAGAAGATATTGGAAAAGCAAGGAATCAAACCATGAAATGTAGGCAGAGAACCACCCATTATAATTTTGGAGGGCACCAAAAAGAGCTGTTGCTCATCTCCAAGTGGGACCCAACTTACTAGCACTAGAAATTCCTTAAACTTTGGGGAAATTTTCTCTCTTCGACTTAAAGACTAAAAGACATTTTCATGAAAGACAAACCTGGAAATTGTACTCTATCAGGGGCCATACTTCTTCAAAGGTATAGATTTACTGTATTAGAGTTATTTGAGGAATCACATAAGTAAATAAAGTCACTTCTATTTTTACCTGGTACTGCAATTTCATTATTCTCAATGCTTTGGTTATTCAGGCTGTGAGTCCAAATTTAGAATGGAAAAGGCTCTGAAAATATTACCACTATTTTTCAGTTATCACAATGTGGTGGAGTTAGCAACGAGATAATATCCAAAGAAAAGCTGCCTAAGAGGAGCTCCTTTTAAGATGGGAGACACAGGGCGCCTACGTGGCTCAGTGAGTTAAAGCCTCTGCCTTCGGCTCAGGTCATGATCTCAAGGTCCTGGGATGGAGCCCTGCATAGGTCTCTCTGCTCATAGGGGAGCCCACTTCCTCCTCTCTCCCTGCCTGCCTCTCTGCCTACTTGTGATCTCTGTCTGTCAAATAAATTAATAAAATTTTAAAAAAAAAGATGAGACACACAAACTTTTGAGTAAGGCTGATTAGATAATCGCCAAGCCTTTTAATGAAAGTTAGTCATCAAATGGTAAATTTAACATAAAATGTTTTAAGTTGGCTTTGAAAAATATTTTTTAATCACCTATATATTATGTCACACAGAAGTATTAATACCATAAAAGTGTGTGTAGGGTCTTTACTCCTGTCTTTGAGAACACTTTTTTATGTTTAGTAAATTCATAAAAGTCCAAGAGTTCTGCCATGAAGCTTTGTTGCAATGAGTATGAAAAAACAAAATCTACTCGCAGTTTTTGAGTATATTTATGAAGCTAATTTCTTTTTATGTAGCTTGCTTTTGAGTTGTAACTGAGCCAGCAGTTATATTAATTATTAAACTAAACCTCACTTATTAAAAAAGAAAAAGAAAAAGAAAAAAAAAGATGAGACACACCAGAGTATATAGCATTATAACTGGCCCAAAGGAATTCCTCAAAAAGTATTATTTAGAAATAAAAATGAATACATGAATGAGTGAATGAGTAAATAAACGAATGAAACTCAGGAGAAGAATAGTCTAGGGCTTTACTATCCACAAGGTACAAATCTGATTAGGAACCAATAAGGAATTTGGACACTTGGGGCTTGCATGAAAACAGATGTATTAATGGTCTGAACAATTCTCTCAACTAGAAATGTTTGCCTCAATGCAGTGTTTCATGCCCTGTTCTGAACTTCCATATACCTCAGGGTACATAATTGTAGAGAATACCTATAATTAAAGACGTAATTAGTTTCTGGACACTGTGCATTTGGAGTACTTCAGAAGAGGGTTATTTGTGAATCACAGGGTACCCCAAGTCTATTGTTGATGTCCTATCCCCCTCTCACCTTTTACAGACAGCTCTCAGAGACTAGCTTCCATGAACTTCCAGGTTTCTGGTATAATGTGGTGTGTTTCAGCACCAGAAACAATAAATATACCAACCTATAGAAAAGATCTTGTCTCAGTTGTCCCATATGTAAAATGAAGCTAAATATAATTATCTTGAAAAGTTGTCATGACTTAAGAATGCTGAATGCTAAAGAATCATTAGATTCTCTTTTCTTCATGCCCAATGCAAGTGTTTAATTTTCCCTAAAGGAGGAAAAGAGCTGATTTTGAGGAGCAGATCAAAACATTTCAGGTCACAGAAATGAATGCCATGTCAGAGTGAAACAGGGAGGCCATGACGTCCAGTCCAGGGGAACAGAGAAGAGATGAGATAACTGAAAGGGAAAGGAAGTACGAGATGAGGGAATAACAAGTGGCAGGAATTGAGTCAGAAAGGATTCTACACAGGGAGCACAGAGATAGAGAAACCCATCAGAAAACACGAGAAAAATATTACCATATTTCTGGGTTTTCCTGGTGCAGAATACATCCTGTTTTTCTGGATTGGTACATATACTGTGGAGCTCAGGAGAAATGTTCAAGAGAGAAAATGTGCCACAATTGTTCAATCATGTGAACTGGTATAGCTTTTTCTATTTAAAAGATTTTTTGTGCATAAAGAGAAATACATAAGCTCCATCCTCAAAAGCCTCTGCAAATAAAGATTTCAGAAAACGCTTCTAAACTTTGACAGCATTTTTACACTATCCCTTAATGACTCTGAAAAATGACAAAGGAAAACTTGAAAACTTCAAATTCCTAACAAGTAATAAAGCAACTTCTTTCATATTTCTCCTAGCACAATTATACCATCATTTCTGCATATTTCCCTCTGTATGACTGTTAATATATTGCTGAAAGCACCATGCTAACAAAGGTGGCTCAGGTCTAGCCATTCAGAAGTGACTGTGGGTTAAGGTGGCCAATGAGATGGCAGATTATGACAACCTGAGAGCCCAGGGAACATTGTGGGTCTGTCCTGATTCCTGGAAAGTTCAGCCTGAAGCTTACTTTGGACTCATTACCTAAAAATGGCTACTGAGTGATCCCACTGGGAACTCCCATTAAAGTTAAGTGATTTACAGCTCACCTTTAGATCCTCTTCCTTAATGTCATGTATTTATTACATGTACTCAATACAGAATTATTATATATGACATCATTACTACTACTACTGCTACTACATGGTCAATGGTAATTTAAATTTACCTACATATTTGACTCTTTTTTTGCTCGATTTTTTTCTAGAATTGAACAGTTCAATAGCTAAGATCTCAATGGATGAGTTTAACAAATTAGACAAAGCTGAAGAGATATTAGTGAATCAGAAGAAAATAAAATGTTCCACCTGTGAGAATTTTCTTTCTCCTAGAAGAATGTAATTTTTCATTTACTGCTAGTGATGTGTTTTTTCACCTTCATTCTTTTTTAAAAAAAGATTTTATTTCCTTATTTGTCAAAGAGAGAGAGAGCGCACACATAAGAAGGGGGAGAGGGTAGCAGAGGGAGAAGCAGGCTTCCCGCTGAGCAGGACCCTGGGATCATGACCTGAGCCAAAGGCAGATATCTACAAACTGAGTGACCCAGGGGTTCCTCACCTTCTTTCTTAAATGATGTTTTACTGGACACAGACTCCTAATGTGGAAGTTATTTTTTTATTCAGTACTTTGAAGATATTACCTCAGTGTATTCTATCTTCGTTAGTCTAATGCTTTTCTTGAGAAGTCAATTGTTAATCTAACTGTAATTCTCTGGAATTAATTTGTCTTTTATTTCTTTTTTTTAAAGATTTTATCTATTTATTTGACAGACAGAGATCACAAGCAGACAGAGAGGCAGGCAGAGAGAGTGGGAAGCAGGCTCCCCGCCGAACAGAGAGCCCAATGCGGGGCTCGATCCCAGGACCCTGAGACCACGACCAGAGCCAAACGCAGAGGCTTTAACCCACTGAGCCATCCAGGTGCCCCTGTCTTTTGTTTTCCTCTCTCTCTCACTGCTTTTAATGTTTATCTTTTTTGATTTTTAGTAATTTTATTATGATGTGACGAAGTGTGACTTTCTTATTATTTATCACACTTGGGATTTATTTATAGAACTTCTAGCATTTGTAGTTGATATACTTTTTCAGTTTGGAACACTTCCTTTTTTTTAAGATTTTATTTATTTATTTGACAGACAGAGATCACAAGCAGGCAGAGAGGCAGGCAGAGAGAGAGGAGGAAGCAGGCTCCCTGCTGAGCAGAGAGCCAGATGCAGGGCTCAATCCCAGGACCCTGGGATCATGACCTGAGCCAAAGGCAGAGACTTTAACCCACTGAGCCACTCAGGCACCCCAGTTAGGAACATTTTTTTCCATTATCTTACACATTGCCCTATTTTCTCATATATTACCTCATTCTCTCTCTCTTCTCTGTAGCTCCATATACATGTATCTTATCCTTCTCATTCTATGCATTATGTATTGCATACTCTCTTTTTTCTTTATTCTGTCTGTGCCATACTGAATATATTTTCTTCTTACCTACC
The DNA here is from genome assembly GCF_011764305.1 of Mustela putorius furo. NCBI lineage: Eukaryota > Metazoa > Chordata > Mammalia > Carnivora > Mustelidae > Mustela > Mustela putorius. The sequence goes on along the minus strand of NW_025422368.1, from coordinate 7,025,516 downwards.
TTATAAATCATTAGTATACTCAATACTGACTGATCTCCTTCGAACTTACTCATTAAAATCTTAGTTTCAGCCACTGAGCCTTCTAGAACTTCCATTTAGATTTTTTATATCTTCCAGAAATATTATGCCAAAGTTCTCGATCTTATCTTTAATCTCCATAAATATTTTAAGTTCATTTATTTTAAGTTATATGTCTGGATGTGTTTCTACTCTCTCTAGTTTTTGTCTCTCCATTTTGTTTAATTTTTTTCTATTGAGAACAGGATGTTATTATGAAAATTAGAGAAGCAATTTATGGCTCTGGCTTGTATTCTCTTCCTCTAGAGAAAAATTCCACTAGCTTCTGTCAGACAGCCATGGGCATTTGCAGTAATGGATCATTCTCATGTAATTCCAGGGGCTGAGATGAAGTTAGGCTTCAACCCTTATGAAGTTGGTCTGCTTTCAATCCACTTTTATTTCAGGGTACTGTCCTTTAAGGCTCCAACACACCCCCTTGGTTGTCCCTGAATTCCATTTTCCCCGCTTACTTCAGGAAACTGTCAGAATAACTTTTCACATTCTCAACCACCTCTTCAAGATGCCCTTATGGGAATAACAGACCCCCAAATGCTGAGCTAATTTTTCTAGATTTTCCTTTCTTTGGGATGATGGTTCCAAAATTCTTCACCACTTTCTTAGTTTTAAAATAGTTTCAAAGCACATATTAAAAATACGCTCATCACATTGCCCAATTTTAAGCTATATTATAAAGCCACGATCACCAAAACAGCATGATACTGGCACAAAAACAGACACATAGATCAATGGAACAGAAGAGAGCCCAGATATGGACCCTCAACTCTATGGTCAACTAATCTTTGACAAAGCAGGATAAAGTATCCAATGGAAAAAAAAGAAATAAATGGAAATAAACGGTGCTGGAAAAATTGGACAGCTATATACAGAAGAGTGAAACTTGACCATTCTCTTACACCATACACAAAGATAAACTAAATGGATTAAAGACCTCAGTGTGAGACAGAAATCCACCAAAATCCTAGAGGAGAACACAGGTGGAAACCTCTCCAACATCGACCACAGCAACTTCTTTCAAGACAAGCCTCCAAAGGCAAGGGAAACAAAAGTGAGAATGAACTTTTGGGACTTAATATAGAAAGCTTCTGCACAGCAAAGGAAAACAGCCAACAAAACAAAGAGGCAACCCATGGAATGGGAGAAGATATTTGCAAATGACACTACAGGCAAAGGGCTGGTATCCAAGATCTCTTAAGAACTCCTCAAACTCAACACCTAAAAAACAAATCATCAAGTCAAAAAATGGGCTGAAGACATGAACAGACACTTCTCCAAAGTAGACATACAAGTGTCTAATAGACACATGAAAAAATGTTCATCATTATTAGCCATCAGGGAAATTCAAAACCACATTGAGATGCCACTCTACACCAGTTAGAATGGCAAAAATTGACAAGAAACAACAGATGTTGGATAGGCTGTGGAGAAAGGGGAAACTTTTTACACTGTCGGTGGGAATGCAAGTTGGTGCACCCACTTTAGAACAGTGCGGAGGTTCCTCAAAAAGTTAAAAATCGAACTATCCTATGACCCAGCAATTGCACCACTGGGCATTTACCCCAAAGATACAGATGTAGTGAAAAGAAGGGCCATGTCTACCCCAGTGTTCATAGCAGAAATGTCCACAATAGCTAAACTGTGGAAAGAGCCAAGATGCCCTTCAACAGACAAAGGATGAATACCCAGTTTTTGCATCAACATGGGTGGGACTAGAGGAGATTATGCGAAGTGAAATAAGTCAAGCAGAAAGAGTCAATTATCATATGGTTTCACTTATTTGTGGAACATAAGGAATAGCATGGAGGACGTTAGAAGGAAAGGAAAAATGGGGGGGGGCAGAAATTGGAGGGGAGAGATGAAACATGAGAAACTGTGGACTCCGAGAAACAAACAGGGTTTTCGGGGGGCACGGAGGGATAGGTTGGCCCAGTGATGGGTATTAAGGAGGGCATGTATTGCATGGTTCACTGGGTGTTATATGCAAACAATGAATCTTGAAAGAGTACATCAAAAACAAATGATGTACATTTTTTCATGTGTCTGTTAACCATTTGTATGTCTTCTTTGGAGAAGTGTCTGTTCATGTCCTCTGCCCATTTTTTGACATGATTGTTTTGTGTGTGTTGAGTTTGAGGAGTTCTTTATAGATCTTTGATATCAACCCTTTGTCTGCAGTGTCAGTTGTGATTATCTTCTCACATTCCATGTGTTGCCTCCTTGTTTTGTTAACTGTTTCCTTTTTTGTGCAGAAGCTTTTGATCTTGATGAAGTCCCAAAAGGTCGTTTTCGCTTTAGTTTCCATTGCCTTTGGAGACATGTCTTAAAAGAAGCTGCTGTGACCAATGTCAAAGAGGTTATTGCCTATGTTCTCCTCTAGTATTTTGATAGATTCCTGACTCACGTTGAGGTCTTTTGTCCATTTCGAGTTTATCTTTGTGTATGGTGTAAGAGAATGGTCAAGTTTCATTCCCCTGTATAGAGCTGTCCAATTTTCCCAGCACCATTTATTGCAGAGACTGTCTTTTTTCCACTGGATATTTTTTCCTGCTTTGTCGAAGATTAGTTGACCATAGAGTTGCAGGTCCATATCTGGGCTCTCTACTCTATTCCACTGGTCTATGTGTCTGTTTTTATGCCAGTACCATGTTGTCTTGGTGATGACAGCTTTGTAGTAAAGCTTGAAATCAGGCAACATGATGCCTCCAGTTTTGTCTTTCTTTTTCAACATTTCCTTAACAATTTGGGGTCTCTTCTGGTTCCATACAAATTTTAGGATTGCTTGTTCCAGCTCTTTGAAAAATGCCGGTGGAATTTTGATTGGTAGCCATCAGGGAGATTCAAATCCAAACCATATTGAGATACCACCTTACACCAGTTAGAATGGCCAAAATGAACAAGACAGGAAACAACAAGTGCTGGAGAAGATGTGGAGAAAGGGGAGCCCTCTTCTACTGTTGGATGGGAATGCAAATTAGTGAAGCTACTTTGGAAAACAGTGTGGGGGTTCCTTAAGAAATTAAAAATAGAGCTTCCCTATGACCCTGCAATGGCACTACTGGGTATTTACCCCAAAGATACAGATGTAGTGAAAAGAAGGGCCATCCATACCCCAATGTTCATAGCAGCAATGGCCACAGTTGCCAAACTGTGGAAAGAACCAAGATGCCCTTCAACAGACAAATGGATAAAGAAGATGTGGTCCATATATACAATGGAGTATTATGTCTCCTTCAGAAAGGATAAATACCCAACTTTTGTATCAACATGGACAGGACTAGAGATTATGCTGAGTGAAATAAGTCAAGCAGAGAGAGCCAATTATTATATGGTTTCACTTACTTGTGGAGCATAAGGAATAACATGGAGGACACTGGGAATTGGAGAGGAGAAGTGAGTTGGGGGAAATTGGAGGAGGAAATGATCCACGAAAGACTGTGGACTCTGAGAAACAAACTGAGGGTTTTGGGGGGGGAGGAGGGTGAGGGGTTGGGAAATGCAAATCAAAACCATAATGAGATACAACCTTACACCTGTCAGAGTGGCTAAAATTAAAAACACAAGAAATAACAAGTATTGGTGAGGATCTGAAGAGAAAGGAACACTTTTGCACTGCTGGTGGGAATGTAAGTTGGTACAGCTACCGTGAAAAGTAGTATGGAGGTTCCTCAAAAGATTAAAAATAGAAATACCATAGGATCCAATAATTCTACTACTGAAGAAAACAAAAACATTAATTCAAAAAGATATTTGTGCCCCTATGTTTATTTTTACAACATGCAAGATATGGAAGCAACCTAAGTGTCCATCAATAGAAAAATGGGTAAGACAGATGTGGTATGCATACATTTATACATGTGTGTATGTATATATATATACACATGTGTGTGTATGAGGGGGGTATATATATATATACACACACACAGCCATTAAAAAAAGGATGAGATCATGCCATTTTAGACAATATGGATGGACCTACAGAGTATTATACTAAGTGAAATAAGTCAGACTAAGAAAGACAGATACCTAAATTTTTTTGGTTCCAATTTTTAGTATATGTGCTGCTGAAGCGAGCACCCAAATTTGGGGGGGAAGTGAATATTTTTTATTTTTTAATTAACATATAATATATTATTTCTTTCAGGAGTACAGGTCTGTGATTCATCAGTCTTACACAATTCACAGCACTCACCAAAATGAATAAACAAACAAAAAGGAGAATCAGACCTATAAACACAGACAACAAACTAATGGTTGTCAGAGGGAAGAGGTGCCATGGGTCAGGCAAAATGGTTGAAGGAGAAAGGGGGAGGAGATACAGGTTTCCAGTTATGGAATGAGTATGTGACGGCAATAAAAGGCACAGCATAAGGAATACAGTCAATGATACTGTACAAATGGTAGCTATACTTGTACCAAACATAGCATAATGTATAAACTTGTCAAATCACTAATTTGTATGCCTGAACCAAGGTATCAACTACACCCAAATAAAAAGAAAAATAATAAAAAATTTAAAAATATGTTCTTCAGTTTTTTTGCTTTGGCGATGTGTTAGTTCAACCTATCTAATTATTACCAGAAGTGAAAGTCCCTGATAATTTTTAGTCCATGCCTGTTTTATTATTTGGTATTGCTAATTTACATATTTTATAACGCTGATTTCTTTAGTCCTCCTTTGGTTTACTTTACTCTTCTACCTTTTCCTCAAACCCCAATTTTTATCATTTGCTCTTTGCTCCCTAATTTTTATAAATAAATGAATGTTCTAATTACATATTACTATGAACAGAACCATATGCAAAAAATTTGAGGATTTTTTAGCTTATTTTTCTTCCTGATTACTTCCTCTATCTTTGCATTGTACATCAGTTAGAATGCATTTGGATGAAAGTAAAAGGTAACCTAAATAGCCATCGTTTAAACCATAAGAATGTTTAATGATACTCAAAAACTCTGAGAGAGGGCATGAGATGTTGGGTTTGGTTCTGCATTTCCATGATAAGTCAGATTACTGGTTAAATGTGACTGTCATTTTTTTTTCCCTTTCCCTCACAGTCTCATCACAACTTCTATAGCTTTTAGCATCACGTTCTCAGACATCATGTCCAAATTGAGAGAAGAGCAAAGACTATTTCACCAAAAAGTTCCCTTTAGACTCACTGGCTAATTCTGTATCACAGGGCTACCCTTAGTTGCAAGGAAGACTGGGAAACTGAGCATCCAGCCAAGGTAAGTGGAATTTCCTAAATGATTTAGACAATAATAAATCATCCTCTGGTGTTGGGTATCTGACTAAAATTAGAGTTGTTTGTAAGTAAAAGGTAAAATAACCATGAAATAGGTAAGCAATAGTGTCCACCAATGTGGCAAATTTCTTTCTTCTTAATTTTGTATGTCTTTGATGTAAATTCCAGAATTCTCAATAATATCCTTACCCTGCTCTTTGCTAGAGATTAATAACTTAGATATTTCATTATGTGCATCTTTTTTTGGTAAATATATAAGAATATTTTTACCTACTTTCCCACTTGTGACTAGACTATATATACAGTTTTGTAATTCTTCTACTTTTGTAGTTTAATTACATTAATGGAAACAATTTTATACCTAATAAATACCTCAATTGTGTTTTATAAAAAAAAATAGATTCCTCTTTTTAAAAATTTTTTTTAATTTTTTATTTATTTTCAGCATAACAGTATTCATTATTTTTGCACCACACCCAGTGGTCCATGCAATCCATGCCCTCTATAATACCTACCACTTGGTACCCCAACCTCCCACCCCCAGCCCCTTCAAAACCCTCAGATTGCTTTTCAGAGTCCATAGTCTCTCATGGTTCACCTCCCCTTCCAATTTCCCCCAGCTCCCTTCTCCTCTCTATCTCCCCATGATTCCTCTTTATACAACTATTTTTTTTCAATTTAAACTTTTATTTATTTATTTATTTATTTTACTTTTTAAATTTTTATTTTATAAACATATTTTTATCCCCAGGGGTACAGGTCTGTGAATCACCAGGTTTACACACTTCACAGCACTCACCAAAGCACATACCCTCCCCAATGTCCATAATCCCACTCCCTTCTCCCAAACCCCCTCCCCCCAGCAACCCTCAGTTTGTTTTGTGAGATTAAGAGTCACTTATGGTTTGTCTCCCTCCCAATCCCATCTTGTTTCATTTATTCTTCTCCTACCCACTTAAGCCCCCATGCTAAGGTCAGGAACAAGGCAAGGATGTCCATTATCACCACTGCTATTCAACATAGTACTAGAGGTCCTAGCCTCAGCAATCAGACAACAAAAGGAAATTAAAGGCATCCAAATCGGAAAAGAAAAAGTCAAAGTATCACTCTTCGCAGATGATATGATACTATATGTGGAAAACCCAAAAGACTCCACTCCAAAACTGCTAGAACTGATACAGGAATTCAGTAAAGTGTCAGGATATAAAATCAATGCACAGAAATCAGTTGCATTTCTCTACACCAACAGCAAGACAGAAGAAAGAGAAATTAAGGAGTCAATCCCATTTACAATTGCACCCAAAACCATAAGATACCTAGGAATAAACCTAACCAAAGAGACACAGAATCTATACTCAGAAAACTATAAAGTACTCATGAAAGAAATTGAGGAAGACACAAAGAAATGGAAAAATGTTCCATGCTCCTGGATTGGAAGTATACAACTATTTTTATTCCCTCCTTCAGTTTGATAGATGCTATGAACTGTTAAGAAAGTTCCCTACTAACGTTGGGTTTGTTCACATATGCCACTGTGGGGGAGCTTTGCAAACATCTTTATAAATGATAAGTGCTGAATTTTATTGGATATATTTTTGCATCTGTGGAGATAGCATGGTATTTTTCCACTTAAAATTTCAATTAGTAGATTTATTTTTTTAAAGACACATTTATTCAGCATCATGATAAGACTATTACATTTAGCAATGAATAGCATGGGTGTAAAAAAAAAATCTACATTAAAACCCTTTGTTGGAATGCTTTATACTTTCCACAGAACAGAACTTTATACTTTCCACAGAACAGAAATGAAAATAACCTGTTATACAGTTAGTCACAAATACAGTCCTTAAGTTTTTTGCCCATACACATGAATATTGTCTAAAATATGTCTTCTTTGTCGCAGCTAGGCCCTGCCACCACTGCTGCTGCCGGAACCACCATAGCCACCTTGGTTTCATGATTTGGCAAAGTACTGGCCTCCACCACCACAGGAGCCAGAGCTTCTGCCTCCAAAATTTCCCCCTTTCATGTGTCCAAAATTTGAGGATTGTTGTAACTGCCAAATCATTATTGCTTCCATCACCTCCAAAGCTGCTTTCACTACCACTGCCATAGCTACCTCCACCTCTGTTGTTATAGCTGTGATAGCTGCCGCTCCCACCATAGCCACTGCCCTGGTTTCCATAACCCTGTCCACCACTTCCATAACCTCTGCTTCCTCCAGAGTAACCAGGGCCCTCCTCCATAACCACCATCATTACCAAATCCATTAAAGCCTTCCCCACTGCCACCATATCCACCACCACTTCGAGTGCCACCAGCCACCTAGACCACTAAAGTTCCCTCCATGACCAAAGTTGTCATTCCCACCAAAACCACCTCCATGACCACCACCAAAGTTTCCAGAACAACTTCAACCTCTTTGGCTGGATGAATTACTAGCCATCTCTTTGCTTAGATAGTGCTTTCCTTACTTCACAGTTGTGGCCATTCGCAGTATGGTATTTTTGAATGACAGTCTTGTCTACAGAGTCATGGTCAAGTGTATCAAAAGCAAAGCCTCTCTTTTTGTCACTGCCTCAGTCAGTCATGATCTCAATTACTTCAAAATAATGTCTGTTCAAAATAATGTCTTAGATGTTCTTCAATGTCTTCTTTAATGCCACCAACAAAAATCTTTTTTTAATTATTTATTTATTTGACAGACAGAGATCACAAGTAGTCAGAGAGGTAGGTTGAGACAGAGAGGGGAAAGCAGGCTTCCCACTGAGCGGAGAACCCAATGCGGGACTCAATTCCAGGACCCTGAGATCATGACCAGAGCCAAAGGCAAAGGCTTTAATCCACTGAGACACCCAGGCACCCCAACTAAAATCCTTCGCACAGTTAAGTGGGCACCATATCTTTGAGAATTTTGACATAGCCCTCTTTGGTTCTCAAACTCTTCAATCCACCTTGTGTGGCCTTGCATTCATGGCTGCATCCACCTCCCCCACAGTGGCATATGTGAACAAACCCAAAGCCTCTGGACCGCTTGGTGTTTGGATCTCCCATTAACACACAGTCCGTAAGTGTTCCCCATTGCTCAAAATGGCTCCTCAGATTCTCATCGGTTGTTTCAAAGCTCAAGCCTCCAATAAAGAGCTTCTGCAGCTATTCAGGCCCTTTGGGAGACTCTGACTGAGACATGATCGTGGCAGGAGGGAAGACTTTAACGATGGTTACTTGGTGGCATCCACAGGTAGAAAGCTCAAATAGTAGATTTAAGTAAAATATTTTTTAAAGTTTGAATCAGAAAACTATTGCATTTATGGTAAATCCAACCACTTTAAAACTAGAGGAATGGAGAAGAAATTATTCCTTCTAAATATATTCATATTCATATTCATATTCATATTCCAACGTTCAAATAAATTAAGTAATTTGCCCAAACTTTGCAACTGGAGATTTAAAGGTAGTGAAGACCAGGATTAAAGTTTATTTAGATCTAAGAAACCCTTCGTGTTGCCTGTTTCAAACACACACACCATTATACATGAAACATATAAGTGAAATATCATATACCTCTTTATCCATCTCTCTCCTCTTCATCTATGTGTGCATCTACACACACACACACACACACACACACACACACACACACATTTGTAACTCATTTGCTCTAGGGAATTCATTTCCTTCGGGAGAAAAAAATGAAGGTGATACTTCATTCCTCCATTGAACTGACAAGAGAAATGCCTTATTTTGATTTTAGATAAATTGGAACGAGGGTCCTGTAACCCTGAAGCATAATGGCATTATGAGGTCAGGCAACTCCTGTTATTGTTGAGAAATAAAGCAGTAGTTCTAAGTTACAGGAAACAAAATTAAGATGATTCCTTTAATTAAATTAATCAGATCCTACAGGTGGCATAGCCATTTTTACCTGAGATAGAAACAAGATGAGATGATCACCAACTCAAGGCACATTAAGAAGGTGTAAGACATGTGGAATTTGGCTGAGCAAATCTAATGGCTGAGAATAAAGCCTGTGGAATTCTTTTTCTCTCCCTATCCCTTTTCCTCTTTTATTCTTCTTTTAATTCAATCTAAAATTAGAGTGATTTAGGAAAAGCTAAGAGTTAAGAGAAAAAATACAAAATTACACCTTGACTTCGTTTTTTTTTTTTTTTAAGATTTTATTTATTTATTTGACAGACAGAGATCACAAGTAGGCAGAGAGGCAGGCAGAGAGAGGAGGAATCAGGCTCCCCGCTGAGCAGAGAGCCTGATGTGGGACTTGATCTCAGGACCCTGGGATCACGACCTGAGCCAAAGGCAGAAGCTTTAACCCCACTGAGCCACACAGGCACCCCTTGACTTCCTTTTTAATATCTAAATTTTTCCTTTTTAGCATTGATTTCAAATATACTTTTAAAATGGTATCTGAGTAACTACTGCAACAGGTTTACATTTATTTGTAAATGAAATATGCAAAGCTCAAGGTTAGAGATCTGTGGAGGCATGAGTAAATAAACTAGCTGGTTCAGACCTAATGATTAAGATACCACTGCCTCCTTGTGACAAAATTCCAGAATGACAAGTTTTGATTATTGGAAGTTTCTGCTTGTTTGTTTTCAAATCAGAGTCTTCACAGCAATGTCACAGAAGCCATGGTTTGGAGTAGAGATACAATTGTTGAAGATCCCAGAGAAACATGAGAAGAATAGCAATTCTGAACAGAGACATAACTAGAAAAAGCTATCCAGGTTTTTCTTTCAGGTCTCCCAGGAATGGGGGCAGAGAGGTCGAAAAAGACTCAAGTAATAAGAAAACCTGGAGTTGAGAGGTTCCAGAATAGCATGCACCAGAGCAAGCCCATACAGAAAAACTAACACACACTGAAATCAAGTCTATAGTACAGGCATTTCTCTTTCATGTATTATGTAAAATTATGAAATATATATTTATATGTAATTTATAAATAATTTTGTATATACAAATAATGTATTTATAAACAAATTACTCATATATCTATATATAAATATATTTATAACTTGTAATTCATATATAAATAATATTTATAAATTTTATAAATTTATAAATTATATATATATAGTTATATATATAAGTAAACTAAATAATTATTTGACAATCATAGTAACTATTTCAGTGAGTTTTTTGCAACTCAGTTTAGTGAGTTTTGCAGTTAAAAATGGTAATAATAAAAATAATAACATGATTGAGTCTTTACCATGGGCCACAGGCTATTTTAAATATTTTACATCATCTTATTTCTTCTCAAAACATTTATAAATAATGTAAAGATCTTAGCTCATACTATGTCAGCAATTTGTACTCAATAAATGATATTCCAAGTCTGTAAACCTTTATATCTCAGTCAAGTAGGAGGAACACACTGATCTAATCAGTTCAGCCAATAAGGCTTGTTGTCCAGGTCCTGTAGGTTTATAAAGATGAGTAAGAGTCCCTTCCTTTAAGACACTTACACTGTGTGAAAGAAATCTGTATTAACAGCTATAATACAACATAGTGATTTATACTATAACAGTGTGACAAGACTTCTATGGGAGTTCTGAGAAGGAAAATAAACATTCTTTATCAAATGGTCAGGGAAATCTTCACAGGAAAGACACTATTGGCTTTGCTTTGTCTAGATTACCAAGTTTTAGAAACAGAAGAGAAAAAAATCTTCCAGGCAGAAGGAACAGTTTAGTAAGGGAGAGAGATGTGAACTTGTAGTATTTTAGATTAAAAGGATGGACTCTAGAATTAAAACAGCTAAACTCAATTCCCAGCTCTGCTCTTCACCTGCCTTGTAACTCTGGGCAGTCTACTTCTCATTCACCTGTTTCCTTACTTAGAAAATGGATTTGACAATTGTGTGCTATCAGAGCTTGGTTGTGAGAATTAAATGAGACATGCACATAAATCAGGTAGCACATTATATGTTGGGTTATTAATATATTTGCCTCTAAATTTTCATTTGCTGAAAGAGAAAAAGGTAAACCATCTATTAATTGCTAATTTTTTTAAGCAGAATAAACCATGTTAAATATACAATCAACTGTAAGATGCATTCAAATTTCAGAAACACTAAAATATAAAAAATGTGCATCTTTGAATCAAGGAATATACTTTATTGTAATTATGGCAATCAGTCTGCAAAGAATCTTTAATGCTATCCTGAAAATTCAGATTTGAGCCCACTATTAAACTCTTTCCCTTCTTGGTGGTTTCTAGGTATTTTGTTTGTAGTTCTTAAATCACACATTAAGGTTAATGTTAACCTTCTGTTTCATGTGGTCTCTAACATGTCCTCAGCAAATAGTGGACATTCCAAAGAGTATAGAATTAAATGGAATCTGACCAACCTGTGAGAGGTGAAAATCAGGGTCTCATTCTAGAACTCAAAGATGAATAAGCCATAAGATCAGTACAAAATAAATACCAAAAAAAAAAATGCAGTTTTTGCCTGGACCTAATAGTATATAGATAGCTCACCTCCTCCCACTGCACGTTTGGTAAACCTACCAAAAAAAAAAAAAAATCAAAACAAACAAATAAAAAAAACCCAACTATATCAGTGGCTACCAAACTTTGCAGTCCATCTGAATTGTGTTAAAACACATTGCTGCCAAGCCCACAAGAGCTTCTGATTCAGTAGATCCAGGGGTGGAGCTCAAGAATTTGACTTGTTAAGCTCTGCAGGCCAGTAATGATGCCTCTGGTCTGAGAACTAGAGGAAATTGAACCTCCAGAGCCTCAGGCAGGGACAATTATTCTGAAAGGCCCTTGGCTCATCTGACTTCTCTCCAGTGGGTTGGGTAAGTAGGCCTCAATGCCCAGAAGCCTATGAGCCTCTCCAGTCAGCTGCCTTCTCTGGCTTTCACTCTTCTTTTTGTTTGGCTTTCTCTACAACCACAATGACATTAAAATATTATCCTTGGGAGAAGCAACTGTGATCCCATTGAGCATTATTAGCCACAGGGCAAGAATGAGAAGTAAGATTCTGCCAGGTATCTCGGGGTCTTGTTACTGCAAACTACACTGGTCTCTTCAGGCTCCAGCAGCTTCTGCCTCCTCTGACAGATCATAGGAAACTTAGCTGAGGAAAATTTGTGGAAGAAGGTCCCCAGTGTCCAACCTCAAGAAAAACTGCTTGGGCAACAATCTTAGCCTCCCTCATTTAAAGACTTCTGAAGAAACTGGCCAGATGCCCACTTTGTCTTCAGCTGCTTCTCAGCAAAAGTATCAGAAATGCAAAAAGGAGAGGGGATACCCTTGAGGCTTTCCTAGTGAGCTCCAGCTTGATCTACCATAGCCAATTGCAAGCATAAATTGTCTTCAGCCTCACTCACTGGAATTGTTCAGAAGCTAGCTGGATTTAGAAAATATTAATTGACTGCTATAGGAGAGGGATTACACCAGTTAAAATCCTGAACTATAAACATTTAAAACACATAACTCAAATAATTTAACATCCATGGCATTTTATTATTGGGATGTTTGGACAGAATAGACTCCTCCTTTCCATAACTGTTCACACATCCTTCACACATCCTTTCTATTGCTTTGTTATTGTAACAGTGACCACTCTGTTGACCTCCTTCTGATTAACATTGTCAATTACTGCATAGTTCACCCAAATATTGCTGCTTAACTACAAAAGGGCCATTCAAGGACTGGAACCATCTCCTCATCTCCTCCATCTATTTTGCTCTATTTCCATCCTAGTGCTCAAGACATACCAGGTGTTTAATAAACATTCACAAAATCAACTAAATAATGTTTATATCAACTTACTGATCTCTCTTCATTATTGTTTTATCTCTGATACATCCTTTCCACAAAGATTCCTCATTGCTTTTTTTATAGTCTATATATTTTTTAAAGATTTTTATTTATTTGTTTATTTATTTGACAGACCGAGATCACAAGTAGGCAGAGAAGCAGGCAGAGAGAGAAGAGGAAGTAGGCTCCCTGCCAAGCAGAGAGCCCAATGCGGGGCTCAATCCCAGGACCCCAGGATCACGGCCTGAGTTGAAGGCAGAGGCTTTAACCCACTGAGCCACCCAGGCACCCCCTCATTGCTTTTTTTTTAGAAAACCCATACCTGGTGATACCTCTCTTCTCATTTTAGAAAGTAGACTGAAATGTTTCAGCATGGATGAACAGACACGTACTTTTTTCTTCACCAAAACATGTAAATCTTTTACTTAGGTTTTCAAACACAGATATTGAGCAATTTAGTAGAACTTATCAAATCTTTTCTCTTATTTTTACTGCTGTGCTTTTCAACAGCATGTCCAGGTATACTGACATTACTTCCTATTCATCAATTCTTTTCTTAAACTCCACTTTTCCTGTAAGCTGGCTTCCATCTATCCTCCTCTTCAGGAGCTGCACATTGTTTAGGCACCAAAATCTTATTCTTGACAAATCTGAACTGCCTCTTTCTTCTTTGATTTTCTTTTCATTTTCATTTATTTATTTTTTTACATTTCTTTTCAGTGTACCAGAATTCATTGTTTATGTACCACACCCAGTGCTCCATGCAATACATGCCCTCCATAATACCCACCACCAGGCTCACCCAACTTCCCATCCCAAACCCCTCCAATCTTCTTTGATTTCTGTAGTCCCTTGAATGTTATGAAACTGTACTTCTCCAGTTTCCTTATACTTGTAATTTTTCTCTCTGCATAATAGATCCTGTTCTAAATGGAAGATGTCTCAAGCTAGGACTTTCAGAGCTTATAGATGCTGAGGTAATTAGCAATGCTATTCACTGATACTCCAGTTCTCTGTCTGACCCCATGATGGGAGAGAACTGCTCTAAGCTACCTAGCTCAAAGCTAAGAGTGCCTCTATGTCTTATCTGGGCCAATGAAGTATGAGTGGAAGTTATGTGTCAGTTTAAGGAAAGCGTTTTTTAAAACGGGCATGATTTATCATGTTTTTGTATTCCTAGAAATTGCTAAAGCATGAAGAAGAAACTCCCTTAGCCTGATGACCCAAGTGATAATGATACAGAGCATAGCCTTTCTCATAAACCTCCCCACACCAAGAAAGGACATGTAATGTGAACAAAAAACAAACCTTTCCGTTTTAAGCTGCTGAGATTTGGGACATTATGCTGGGAATCCCAAGAGTACCCTCAGGCTTGATGACTTACCAGAAAGACTCACAGGACTTGGAAGCTGTCCTAATTATGGTTACAGTTTATTACTGTTAGGTTAGGATAAATATAAAAATCAGCAAAGGGAAAAACATAATGTGGCAAAATCCAGGAAAAACCAAGCACAAGCTTCCAGCTGTTGCCTCCCAGTGGAGCTGCCTGAGGGCACAAGGTATACAAGGATTCCAAAATGAAAACAGTAACTTAGTGATACATGTATCCACATGTTTATTGCAGCGTTATTTATAATAGCCAAGATATGGAAGCAACCTAAGTGTCCATCAATAGAAGAATGGATAAAGAAGAGGTGGTGTATATATAAACAATGGAATATTACTTAGCAATAAAAAGAATGAAATCTTGCCATTAATAACAACATGGATGCATCCAGATGGTATTATGCTAAGTGAAGTAAGTCAGACAAGGACAAACACCATATGATTTCACTCATATGTGAAATTCAAGAAATAAAACAAATGAACAAAGAAAAAAGAGGCAAAAAAATGTCTTAAACATAGAGAACAAACTAGTAGTTGTCTGAGGGGAAGTGGAGGGGAAAGGTTGAAATAGATGAAGAAGTTTAAGAGTATACTTACCTGGATGAGCACTGAGTAATGTACAGAATTGCTGAATCACTATATAGTACACCTGAAACTAATATAATACTGTATATAAGTATACTGGAATTTTAAAAAGTTTTTTTTTTTTTAAGAAACTGAAAGCCAGGGGTGCCTGTATGGCTCAGTGGGTTAAAGCCTCTACCTTTGGCTCAGGTCATGATCCCAGGGTCCTGGGATCGAGCCCCACATTGGACTCTCTGTTCAGCAAGAATCCTGCTTCCCCCTCTCTCTCTGCCTGCTCCTCTTCCTACTTGTGATCTCTGTCTGTCAAATAAATAAATAAAATCTTTAAAAAAAAAAAAAAGGAAACTGAAAGCCAAATTTTTCAGACCTTGTTTTGAAATTCAAAGTTAAAGGTGGATTCCTCTCAGCCCATTCCTACCGTCTCTCAGAAGCACTGGATGTTTAATACAATGAGTGGAAGGCAATGAAGCAGCACAAAAATCTTACAAAACTCAAATTTCATAATATTATCTCATTATTTTATCATCATTTGGACTAAATGGAGCCTGGGCTGAGGGTGGGAGGGGAGAGCCCACTGTCTCAGATCTATGATGTCACAGCTGAAGTCACAGAGAGTTGATAAGAGCAAGGTAGATGAGAGCAAATGAGATGGGGTTGTTGTGAGATGGGGCTCAAAGAGGAGAAATTCTAGGGGAAAAAGGGTGGGGTGAATTACAACTTGGGAAGCCCAGCTGGGTAACTTTCTGGGCATAACTGGCCTAGTTCTGACTTGGGTTTGGAGCTGGGGAAGGATGGGAGGGCGAAGCTGGGAGGCAAATTTTCAGAGGAAGGTTTAACTCTTGTCTAGGTCAGTTTTAGCTTCTCAGCCCCATGTCTTTTTGACACTCAACTATGAGGTTTCCCTCAAAGCACTTGAAGGCTAGAGCTGATAGACTTCTAACCTATAGTGGTACCCTTAGTTGACCATGAAGATTCTGACTGTGGGGGAGCCCCAATCTCAGCCAGCTATTTTTTTTTCAGCTATTATTTTTTACATTGTTTCTCTTTCTTCACCTACTTTCTCATTGGAATTTCTGTTTTTATGAAAAAAAGGATAGAGACTTACATGGGGCTATACTCCTATACTTCCTTACTCTCACCCTTATCTTTCTTTACACACACACACACACACACACACACACACACTGACCAATTCAAAACACAGATGCTTAAGGAACTATGGAGACCTCTGTCCTGGTATTCTCTAGTAAATAAACACTTCTCTTCTCACTATAAACCTGTCTTCTTCCCCCTATCATTTGTGCCTTCCCAGGGCCTAGAGCTATTTCCATCTTCAGCTCCAGAGTTTCTGGTTTTTGTTCAAGGACAAATGGCACAGCATATCTCCCAAGATCAAGAACAAAGGACCTCTACACAGCAGAATAGGTAAATGGAGCTAATGATGAACTTCAGAAGTCTTTATATATGCTGTATGGGACACAAACTAGGGTCAACTCTCTCCCATCACCCTTCTGGCTGTACCTATTTCCTGATAGAGGAGGGTGGGAACTTTTGTGTGTCCTCCCTCTTCCCCACCTCCTCAATGGAAGGAATATTAGACCTTTGTTTTTTCACTTTGGAGGGTGGGCATCAATCTGAAATACCTGTAGGAGTTAGGTGGGTATACAACCTACAGATATTTATTTATCTTAGGATAAACTTTTGCTGGAAGTCCTTACCTCCTCTATAGTGTAAATCAAGGCCAGCCTTCCAAAACTATGCTTCCCTTGGACTAGGGTGGAGAGGAGGGCCAGAATCTACCCCCATGAAATTGAGTATGACAGCCAGGCAATGTTATCCATAAAGTTGAAAGGAAGGAGGCTTGCAGTGAGCTTATAGCTCAAGAAAGCTCCAGAAAGGAATTAGGACTTGGGTCCTAATTCTGCATATATCTTTTCAAGTTAGTGTTTTCATTTTCTTTGGATAAATATTGAGAAGTAGAATTGCTAGCTCATATGGCGGCTCTGTTTAATTTTTTGAGGAACCTCCATAATGTTTTCCATTGCGGCTGTACTAATTTACATTCCCCTCAACAACTGTTGATCTAAGTGATCAACAAGTGCCCATCTCAGGTGTTCCCTTTTCTCTACAACCTTACCAACACTTGTTATTTGTCTTTTTGATAATAATTCTAACATGTATGACCATTCTCATTATGGTTTTGATTTGCATTTCCCTGATGGTTAATGAAGTTGAGCACTTTTCATGTGCTTGTTGGCTATTTGTATGTCTTCTTTGAAACAATGTCTATTCAGGTCCTTTGCCCATTTTTCAAATGGGTTACTTGCTTTTTTGATATTGAGTTATAGGAGTTCCTTACATATTTTGGATATTAGCCCCTTATCAAATGTACGGTTTGCAAGTATTTTCTCTCATTTCAGAGGTTATCTTTTCACTTTCTTGATTTTGTTGTTGTTGTTGTTGTTGTGCAGAAAGTTATTAGTTTGATATAGTCCCACTTGTTTATTTTTGTTTTTTCTGCCTGGAATTATGGTGCCATATCCAAAAAAACATTGCTAAAAATAATGTCAAGGAGCTTTTTCCTTTGTTTTCTTCTAGGGGTTTTACAATTTGAGGTCTTTAAGTCTTTAATCAATGCTGGTTTGATTTTTATGCATGTTATAAAAGTTTGATTTCATTCTTTTGTATGTGGATATCCTTTTTCCTCAACACAGTTTTTTGAAAAAAAAAAAAACCATCTCTTTTCCATTTTGTATCCTTAGTTCCCTAGTCAAAGATTAGTTTACTGTACATATGTGTATTAATTTCTTGTCTCTCTACTATATTATACTGGTTTATGTTTTTGTTTATATGACAGTTTGATAACTATACCTTTGTAATATAGCTTGAAATCAGCGATTATGATGCCCAAGACCAAGAGTCACATGTTCTACCAACTGAGCCAGCCAGATGCCTCGATATATACATCTTTTGTAATGTGTATCCATTAAAAAATTATTGTAGCTACAGTTACTTTTAGTACTATTGGGTTTTAACTTTTATACTGGCATTAAAAATGATTGAAGCACCACCATTACAGTACTGAAATATTCTGAATTAGACTATATACTTACTTTTTCCCAGAAAAGTTACACTTCTATATTTTCATTCTGCTATTTCACATTCTTTGATTTCAACTTGATGAAATCCCTTTAGCATGTATTGTACACCACGTCTAGTGGTGATGAACTTGCTTAGCTTTTATCTGTCTGGGAAAGTCTACCTTTCATTCATTTCTGAAGGATAATTTTGCCAGGTAAAATATTCTTTGTTAGCAGATTTTTTCTTTTAATACTTTGGCTACTTCATCCTACTCCCTCCTGGCATGCAAGGTGTCTGCTGAGAAGGCAGCTTATTGTCTTTTGGAAGTAGCCTTGTATGTAGCATTTCATTTTTCCTTGCTGCTTTCCAAATTCTCTTTGCCTTTGCCTTTAGACAATTCGAATATAATGTCTCAGTGAAGACCTCTCAATTTCAGCCTCTTTGAAATTTTTGAGCATCTTGAATCAGGATGTTTATTTCGTTTCTTGGATTTAGGAATTTTTCTGGCATTATTTTATTATATAAGTTCTCTGTCTTTTTCTCTTTCCTTGTTTCTTCTGAGGGTCTCAAAATGTCTATATTGTGTCATTTGATGGTGTCGCATAAGTTACTTCTTCACTCTTTTGAATTTTTTTTTCACTCTTTTGAATTGGTTTTCTTCACTCTTTTGAATTGTTTTTTTCTTTTTGTTCCTCTGTTTGAATTTAAATTTCAAATTATGTCTTCAAACTCAACGATTCTCTCTTATGCTTGAGTCTGCTGTTGAAGCTCTTTATTGAATTCTTTAGTGAAACCACTGTATTCTTCAGCTCCAGAAATTGCTGGATTCTTTTTTTTTTTTTTTTTTTTTTTTTTGTCATAGAGAGAGAAGTGAGAGCAAACACAGGCAGACAGAGTGGCAGGCAGAGGCAGAGGGAGAAGCAGGCTCCCCGCCAAGCAAGGAGCCCGATGTGGGACTCGATCCCAGGACACTGGGATCATGACCTGAGCCGAAGGCAGCCGCTTAACCAACTGAGCCACCCAGGCGTCCCTGGATTCTTTTTTTTATGCTTATCATCTCTTTCTTAAACTTTTCTTTTTGTTTATGTATTGCTTTCCTGATTTCCACTAGTTGTCTGTGCCTTCTTGTAGCTCACTGAGCTTCCTTAATATGATTATTTTAAATCATTTTCCAGGTAATTCCTAGATTTCCATTTCTTTGGGGCCCACCACTGGAAATTTATTTCCTTGATTCTTCATGTTCCCTGAATTCTTCCATCGTTATCTTTGCATTTGAAGAAGTGGTCCCCACTGTTAATCTTTACTGACTAGCTTTGAGAGTGAAAGACCTTCTCCAATCAGCCCAGCTAAAAATGTGGGGGGCTTCTCAGGCCTTTTTTATGGAGGTACTCACCCCTATGTTCTTGTTCCCTCTTCAGGAGCATTTAGGTTTTGTGTCTTCTCTTGATCCCTTAAAGTCAGTCTGGGTACTGAGAGCCTCCTGTTTATTTTCTCCAAGATGGTGCCCTGGAGCATTTAAAATTATATGCCTTCTCTCATTCTTACATAATTGAGCTAGCTGAAGATATCTACACACTGTGCAGATGCTTGCACCTGCCATCTGCAGAAGCTTGTATGCATCACTTCAGGATATATACAGAGCGTTAGGGGCATTTGTCACCCAGTTGAGGAGTTAGGGGTACGTGCAGGTAAGGAGTCCCATAGTGTTCATGGATGGGTCTCTTGGTAGAGTCCACAAACCACCTAGTAGGATCTGTAGCTGGTTTTTGAGATCCACATGGTGGCTTCTGTGAATGCCCACTCCCTCTTTTTTTCCCCATATCCCCCAAAATATTTAGCTATGCTGATCACCTCAGTGACCTGGGTGGGTTGAAACAGAAGTTGGCTTCTTGGGCAATGTCTCACAAGGCTGGGGAAACAGGGTGCTCATTCCACTTTCACTTTCCCCCTGGGAAAAATCACAGGCTGAGATGATCTCTCCTGGCACTGAGTTACACTGCCCTTGGGGAGGGGTGACATAAGTAAAGTGAAGCTGTTTTTCTTACCCTCTTCAATGCATCTATTTATGGATATTTTGCTCCAGTGAGGTGCTAGAATCTTTTCACTGGACTCCTGGTTTGCCACACAGGTATTCCCATCCATGATGGTTATCAAGATTAATGTTTGTGTGGGGGGTATGAGGACTTGGAATCTCCTTTTCTGCCATCTTGCTGACATCACCTACCCAGTGCCTCATCAGATTTATGTCATTCTTTCCTTCCAGAAAATCCGCTGATGACACAATGAGACCAAAGGTGGGTAAGAATTCCAAATAGACAGTTTGCTTTGGGGCTCCTGGTTTCTGAGGAAAATGGAGAAGGGACTGCACTCAGAAGGCAGAAAGCTGCGTATTAAGGACCATATCTTGGAGGACTTGGGCACTGTAGTTCAGGGATCTGAACTACAACTGGTGGATCACAGTCTACTAAGACTAGGTAATATTTTCAGTGCTACTACTATACTAGATAACTCCAGGGGAAGGCAGCCTATGTGGGTATTCATAAGGTTAAAATATGCATCTCTGTCACCCACCAGCTAGGTCAAGAGATGACAAGAGATACAGCCTAAAAAGGACTCAGTAGGGCTAAAGAAGACTTTGGACTGTCTGAAAAATAGGGTGACTTGAAGTGTCCATCTCCATTCAAAAAAAATATCCTATATTGCATCAGTTTCATGATGTATCTATTCAAATTCTGGGAGAGTTAGAGTAATGATCCCAAAATGTGTCTCTTATTTCAACAGGAAATACAGCTAATAATCACTGAAGCCCTGTGGGACCAAGTGAGTATGAAGGGGTCATCTTTGACAGCATGGTAAGAAGTGGGAGAAGGGAGAGAGGACTTAAGAAAGGAGCAAACTTCGTCCTTTCCCCTTGAGTAATTGCTGATTGATAGTGAAGGATTCCTATGCTCTCCCCTGTCTTGTTCTATTATTCACCTAGTCCCAAATCCTTAGAAACTCATCTTTGTGCACGTTGGCACTTTCTAGATATTCACTTGTCCATTTAGATAATCCCTCTCAAATATGATTTCTCACGAGCCTTTTTTTTATGTTTTTATTTTCTTTTATTTAATTATTATTTTTTAATATAATTTTTTATTTTTTATAAACATATATTTTTATCTCCAGGGGTACAGGTCTGTGAATCACCAGGTTTACACACTTCACAGCACTCACCAAAGCACATACCCTCCCCAGTGTCCATAATACCACCCCTTCTCCCAAACCCCCTCCCCCCAGCAACCCTCAGTTTGTTTTGTGAGATTAAGAGTCACTTATGGTTTGTCTCCCTCCCAATCCCATCTTCTTTCATTTATTCTTCTCGTACCTACTTAAGCCCCCATGTTGCAACACCACTTCCTCATATCAGGGAGATCATATGATAGTTCTCTTTCTCCGCTTGACTTATTTCGCTAAGCATGATACACTCTAGTTCCATCCATGTTGTCGCAAATGGCAAGATTTCATTTCTTTTGATGGCTGCATAGTATTCCATTGTGTATATATACCACCTTTTCTTTATCCATTCATCTGTTGATGGACATCTAGGTTCTTTCCATAGTTTGACTATTGTGGACATTGCTGCTATAAACATTCAAGTACACGTGCCCCTTTGGATCACTACGTTTATATCTTTAGGGTAAATACCCAATAGTGCAATTGCTGGGTCATAGGGCAGTTCTATTTTCAACATTTTGAGGAAACTCCATGCTGTTTTCCAGAGAGGTTGCACCAGCTTGCATTCCCACCAACAGTGGAGGAGGGTTCCCCTTTCTCCGCATCCTCGCCAGCATCTGTCATTTCCTGACTTGTTGATTTTAGCCATTCTGACTGGTGTGAGGTGATATCGCATTGTGGTTTTGATTTGTATTTCCCTGATGCCGAGTGATATGGAGCACTTTTTCCTGTGTCTGTTGGCCATCTGGATGTCTTCTTTGCAGAAATGTCTGTTCATGTCCTCTGCCCATTTCTTGATTGGATTATTTGTTCTTTGGGTGTTGAGTTTGCTAAGTTCTTTATAGATTCTGGACACTAGCCCTTTATCTGATATGTCGTTTGCAAATATCTTCTCCCATTCTGTCAGTTGTCTTTTGATTTTCT
Source organism: Mustela putorius furo (assembly GCF_011764305.1). Lineage (NCBI taxonomy): Eukaryota > Metazoa > Chordata > Mammalia > Carnivora > Mustelidae > Mustela > Mustela putorius. The sequence continues at coordinate 7,003,203 of NW_025422368.1, read as the reverse complement.
TCACTGTTTCCTTTGCTGTGCAAAAGCTTTTGATCTTGATGAAATCCCAATAGTTCATTTTTGCCCTTGCTTCCCTTGCCTTTTGCGTTGTTCCTAGGAAGATGTTGCTGCGGTTGAGGTCGAAGAGGTTGCTGCCTGTGTTCTCCTCAAGGATTTTGATGGATTCCTTTTGCACATTGAGGTCCTTCATCCATTTTGAGTCTATTTTCGTGTGTGGTGTAAGGAAATGGTCCAATTTCATTTTTCTGCATGTGGCTGTCCAATTTTCCCAGCACCACTTATTGAAGAGGCTGTCTTTTTTCCATTGGACATTCTTTTCTGCTTTGTCGAAGATTAGTTGACCATAGAGTTGAGAGTCTATTTCTGGGCTCTCTATTCCGTTCCATTGATCTATGGGTCTGTTTTTGTGCCAGTACCATGCTGTCTTGATGATGACAGCTTTGTAATAGAGCTTGAAGTCCGGGATTGTAATGCCACCAATGTTGGCTTTCTTTTTCAATATCCCTTTGGCTATTCGAGGTCTTTTCTGGTTCCATATAAATTTTAGCATTATTTGTTCCATTTCTTTGAAAAAGATGAATGGTAGTTTGATAGAAATTGCATTAAATCTGTAGATTGCTTTAGGTAGCATAGACATTTTCACAATAATTATTTTTCCAATCCAGGAGCATGGAACATTTTTCCATTTCTTTGTGTCTTCCTCAATTTCTTTCATGAGTACTTTATAGTTTTCTGAGTATAGATTCTGTGTCTCTTTGGTTAGGTTTATTCCTAGGTATCTTATGGTTTTGGGTGCAATTGTAAATGGGATTGACTCCTTAATTTCCCTTTCTTCTGTCTTGCTGTTGGTGTAGAGAAATGCAACTGATTTCTGTGCATTGATTTTATATCCTGACACTTTACTGAATTCCTGTATAAGTTCTAGCAGTTTTGGAGTGGAATCTTTTGGGTTTTCCACATATAGTATCATATCATCTGCGAAGAGTGATACTTTGACTTTTTCTTTTCCGATTTGGATGCCTTTAATTTCCTTTTGTTGTCTGATTGCTGAGGCTAGGACCTCTAGTACTATGTTGAATAGCAGTGGTGATAATGGACATCCCTGCCATGTTCCTGAACTTAGCAGAAAAGCTTTCAGTTTTTCTCCATTGAGAATGATATTTGCAGTGGGTTTTTCATAGATGGCTTTGATGATATTGAGGTATGTGCCCTCTATCCCTACACTTTGAAGAGTTTTGATCAGGAAGGGATGCTGTACTTTGTCAAATGCTTTTTCAGCATCTATTGAGAGTATCATATGGTTCTTGTTCTTACTTTTATTGATGTGTTGTATCACATTGACTGATTTGCAGATGTTGAACCAACCTTGCAGCCCTGGAGTAAATCCCACTTGGTCGTGGTGAATAATCCTTTTAATGTACTGTTGAATCCCATTCGCTAGTATTTTGGTGAGAATTTTTGCATCTGTGTTCATCAAGGATATTGGTCTATAGCTCTCTTTTTTGGTGGGATCCTTGTCTGGTTTTGGGATCAAGGTGATGCTGGCCTCATAAAATGAGTTTGGAAGTTTTCCTTCCATTTCTATTTTTTGGAACAGTTTTAGGAGAATAGGAATTAGTTCTTCTTTAAATGTTTGGTAGAATTCCCCCGGGAAGCCATCTGGCCCTGGGCTTTTGTTAGTTTGGAGATTTTTAATGACTGTTTCAATCTCCTTACTGGTTATGGGTCTGTTCAGGCTTTCTATTTCTTCCTGGTTCAGTTGTGGTAGTTTATATGTTTCTAGGAATGCATCCATTTCTTCCAGATTGTCAAATTTATTGCTGTAGAGTTGCTCATAGTATGTTGTTATAATAGTTTGTATTTCTTTGGTGTTAGTTGTGATCTCTCCTCTTTCATTCATGATTTTATTTATTTGGGTCCTTTCTCTTTTCTTTTTAATAAGTCTGGCCAGGGGTTTATCAATTTTATTAATTCTTTCAAAGAACCAGCTCCTACTTTCGTTGATTTGTTCTATTGTTTTTTTGGTTTCTATTTCATTGATTTCTGCTCTGATATTTATGATTTCTCTTCTCCTGCTAGGCTTAGGGTTTCATTCTTGTTCTTTCTCCAGCTCCTTTAGGTGTAGGATTAGATTGTGTAACTGAGACCTTTCTTATTTCTTGAGAAAGGTTTGTACCGCTATATATTTTCCTCTCGGGACTGTCTTTGTTGTGTCCCACAGATTTTGAACCGTTGTATTTTCATTATCATTTGTTTCCATGATTTTTTTTCAATTCTTCTTTAATTTCCCGGTTGACCCATTCATTCTTTAGAAGGATGCTGTTTAGTCTCCATGTATTTTGGTTCCTTTCCAACTTCCTTTTGTGGTTGAGTTCTAGCTTTAGAGCATTGTGGTCTGAAAATATGCAGGGAATGATCCCAATCTTTTGATACCGGTTGAGTCCTGATTTAGGACTGAGGATGTGATCTATTCTGGAGAATGTTCCATGTGCACTAGAGAAGAATGTGTATTCTGTTGCTTTGGGATGAAATGTTCTGAATATATCTGTGATGTCCATCTGGTCCAGTGTGTCGTTTAAGGCCTTTATTTCCTTGCTGTTCTTTTGCTTGAATGATCTGTCCATTTCAGTGAGGGGAGTGTTAAAGTCCCCTACTATTATTGTATTATTGTTGTAGTGTTTCTTTGATTTTGTTATTCATTGGTTTATATAGTTGGCTGCTCCCACGTTGGGGGCATAGATATTTAAAATTGTTAAATCTTGTTGTACAGACCCTTTGAGTAATATAGTGTCCTTCCTCATCTCTTATTATAGTCTGTGGCTTAAAATCTAATTGATCTGATATAAGGATTGCCACTCCTGCTTTCTTCTGATGTCCATTAGCATGGTAAATTCTTTTCCACCCCCTCATTTTAAATCTGGAGGTGTCTTTGGGCTTAAAATGTGTTTCTTGTAGGCAACATATAGATGGGTTTTGTTTTTTTATCCATTCTGATACCCTGTGTCTTTTGACAGGGGCATTTAGCCCATTAACATTCAGGGTAACTATTGAGAGATATGAATTTAGTGCCATTGTTTTGCCTGTAAGGTGACTGTTACTGTATATGGTCTCTGTTCCTTTCTGATCTACCACTTGTAGGCTCTCTCTTTGCTTAGAGGACCCCTTTCAAGATTTCCTGTAGAGCTGTTTAGTGTTTGCAAATTCTTTCAGTTGTTGTTTGTCCTGGAAGCTTTTAATCTCTCCTTCTATTTTCAATGATAGCCTAGCTGGATATAGTATTCTGGGCTGCATGTTTTTCTCATTTAGTGCTCTAAAAATATCATGCCAGCTCTTTCTGGCCTGCCAGGTCTCTGTGGATAAGTCAGCTGCCAATCTAATATTTTTACCATTGTATGTTACAGACTTCTTTTCCCGGGCTGCTTTCAGGATTTTCTCTTTGTCACTGACTTGTAAATTTTACTATTAGGTGACGGGGTGTGGGCCTATTCGTATTGATTTTGAGGGGCGTTTTCTGAACCTCCTGAATTTTGATGCTCGTTCCCTTTGCCATATTGGGGAAATTCTCCCCAATAATTCTCTCTAGTATACCTTCTGCTCCCCTCTCTCTTTATTCTTCTTCTGGAATCCCAATTATTCTAATGTTGTTTCGTCTTATGGTGTCACTTATCTCTCGAATTCTCCCCTCGTTGTCCAGTAGCTGTTTGTCCCTCTTTTGCTCAGCTTCTTTATTCTCTGTCATTTGGTCTTCTATATCACTAATTCTTTCTTCTGCCTCATTTATCCTAGCATTGAGAGCCTCCATTTATGATTGCACCTCATTAATAGCTTTTATGATTTCAACTTGGTTAGATTTTAGTTCTTTTATTTCTCCAGAAAGGGCTTTTATATCTCTCGAGAGGGTTTCTCTAATATCTTCCATGCCTTTTTCGAGCCCGGCTAGAACCTTGAGAATTGTCATTCTGAACTCTAGATCTGACATATTACCAATGTCTGTATTGATTAGATCCCTAGCCTTCGGTACTGCCTCTTGTTCTTTTTTTTGTGTTGAATTTTTCCGTCTTGTCATTTTGTCCAGAGAAGAGTATATGAAGGGGCAAGTAAAATACTAAAAGGGTGGCAACAACCCCAGTAAAATATGCTATAAGCAAATTAGAAGAGATCCCAAATCGTGAGGGGGGAGAAATGGGATAAAAAGAGGTTCAAAAAGGAAGAAAGAAAAAAAAAGAAAAAAGAAAAAAAAAAGAAAAGAATTTAAAAAAAAAGAAAACACCTTTCAGAAAGTGGTTGTTTTTCTGTTTCCAGAATTCCTGTTCTTCTTCTCTTCGATCTGCCGATGGATTTTCAGGTGTTTGCAATCTTTAGATAAGCTCTCTAGCTGATCTCCGGCTAGCTGAAGTAATCTCAGCCTGCTACTTCTCCGCCATCTTGACTCCTCCCCCCTATTTTGTTATTTTTAAATTAAATTTATTTCTTTTCAGCATAACAGTATTCATTATTTTTTCATCACACCCAGTGCTCCATGCAATCTGAGCCCTCTATAATACCTACCACCTGGTACCCCAACCTCCCAACCCCTGCCTTTTCAAACCCCTCAGATTGTTTTTCAGAGTCCATAGTCTCTCATGATTCACCTCCCCTTCCAATTTCCCCAAACTCCCTTCTCCTCTCTAACTCCCCATGTCCTCCATGCTATTTGTTACGCTCCACAAATAAGTGAAACCATATGATAATTGACTTTCTCTGCTTGACTTATTTCACTCAGCATAATCTCTTCCAGTCCTGTCCATGTTGCTACAAAAGTTGGGTATTCATCCTTTCTGATGGAGGCATAATACTCCATAGTGTATATGGACCACATCTTCCTTATCCATTCGTCTGCTGAAGGGCATCTTGGTTCTTTCCACAGTTTGGCGACCGTGGCCATTGCTGCTATAAACATTGGGGTACAGATGGCCCTTCTTCTCACTACATCTGTATCTTTGGGGTAAATACCCAGGAGTGCAATTTCAGGGTCATAGGGAAGTTCTATTTTTAATTTCTTGAGGAATCTCCACACTGTTCTCCAAAGTGGCTGCACCAACCTGCATTCCCACCAACAGTGGAAGAGGGCTCCCCTTTCTCCACATCCCCTCAAACACATGTTGTTTCCTGTCTTGTTAATTTTGGCCATTCTAACTGGTGTAAGATGGTATCTCAATGTGGCTTTAATTTGAATCTCCCTGATGGCTAGTGATGATGAACATTTTCTCATGTGTTTGATAGCCATTTGTATGTCTTCATTGGAGAAGTCTCTGTTCATATCTTCTGCCCATTTTTTTATATGATTGCCTGTTTTGTGTGTGTTGAGTTTGAGGAGTTCATTATAGATCCTGGATATCAACCTTTTGTCTGTACTACCATTTGCAAATATCAACCTTTTGTCTGTACTCCCATTCCGTGGGTTGCCTCTTTGTTTTTTTGACTGTTTCCTTTGCTGTGCAGAAGCTTTTGATTTTGATGAAGTCCCAAAAGTTTATTTTCGCCTTTGTTTCCTTTGCCTTTGAAAAGGCACCTCCTCTTACTTCCCACCATCTTGTCCCTTATCCTCTCTGCCAGCCTTTTAATAAGAACTATAAATCATGGAACACTACCTCAAAAAACTAATGATGAGCTGTATGGTGACTAACATAACACAATATAAATAAATAATTAATAAAATAATAAATCTCTTCCACTAACAAGAAATTCATACCCACTTGAGAAATACATATATTTTAAGTCTTGGATGAGAAGAAGACAAAGTTACAATTTTGTTATGAAAATTAAAGATCTTAATTCCATTTCTTATCCAAAAGAAAGTTATTTTACCTTTAGAGCTACTCAAATTGTGTAACAAATACTTCACTGTGACCCTTAAGTCCCATTTCATAAAAATAATTTTCTGAAACATTTGGCCCTTCCAAAAATGAATTTGCTTAAAAATAAACCTCTCAAAAAATAAATGACTCAACCTGAAGAGTATAGGTGTTTAGTTTTATCTATTTAAGTGCAAAATTAAGTCCATTAAAAATTATTAATTTTCATATAATTACTATTGAGTTTCACAGAGTAACATGTTAAGTGGCCCCATTGTTTCTAAAGGTCTTATCTGGAAGGTGATTGGGATTTTTGTCATTAGCACAGAGGAGGACAGTTTTCTCCCTCCCATTGGCTATGGCTGGCAGGTCTATATCAAGACACTGAAAGACATCAAAATTGGACTGTCATTCAGATACATTTTCAACATAACTTCAATATTTTGGACAGCATTCTGCTTTGAATTATTTATAATAGGAAATTGTTTTATTACTAAGGCATTTCTCTGTTGTGAATTTCTTTAAAGTATTTTAACAAAGATTCTGGAGGAGTACAAATGCCAGATTCATTCCATGGGATCAGAGGTTGCTAATAAAAAATTTTTAATGTTTTGAAATGTCCTAGACATTCCCAAATTGATTGACAGTAGTTTAACTGAGAATAATGGCTAACAAGTAGAAAACTATGCCTGGAGCTTTCCTATTCTTCAAATTTATTAGATTTGAGAGACTCAAACCTGCTTTTCATTGAAGAATTCTAAAGTGTTGAGAAGCAAAAGAATATGATTCTGTACTTTGGATGTGAAGAATAATTGCCATTTTTGTGGTTAGAAAAAAATAACTGAATCTCACTTCAGTGACATGAGATTAAATCATTTAAATTTATTTAATTTTTAATTTATTTATTTATTTTAATTTATTTTCAGTGTAACAGAATTCATTGTTTTTGCACCACACCCAGTGCTCTATGCAATCCATGTCCTCTCCAATACCCACCACCTGGTTCCCCCAACCTCCCACCCCCTACCCCTTAAAAACCCTCAGATTGTTTTTCAGAGTCCATAGTCTCTCATGGTTCAACTCCCCTTCCAATTTCCTCAACTCCCTTCTCCTCTCCATCTCCCCTTGTCCTCCATGCTATTTGTTATGCTCCACAAATAAGTGAAACCATATGATAATTGACACTCTCTGCTTGACTTATTTCACTCAGCATAATCACTTCCAGTCCTGGCCATGTTGCTACAGAAGCTGAGTATTCATCCTTTCTGATGGAGGCATAATACTCCATAGTGTATATGGACCACATCTTCCTCATCCATTCATCTGCTAAGGGCATCTTGGTTCTTTCCACACTTTGGCGACCGTGGCCATTGCTGCTATAGACATTGGGGTACAGATGGCCCTTCTTTTCACTACATCTGTATCTTTTGGGTAAATACTCAGGAGTGCAATGGCAGGGTCATAGGGAAGTTCTATTTTTAATTTCTTGAGGAATCTCCACACTGTTCTCCAAAGTGGCTGCACCATCTTACATTCCCACCAACAGTATAAGAGGGTTCCCCTTTCTCCACATCCCCTCCAACACATGTTGTTTCCTGTATTGCTAATTTTGGCCATTCTAACTGGTCTAAGGTGGTATCCCAATGTGGTTTAATTTGAATCTCCCTGATGGCTAGTGATGATGAACATTTTTTTCATGTGTCTGATAGCCATTTGTATGTCTTCATTGGAGAAGTGTCTGCTCATATCTTCTGCCCATTTTTTGATATGATTATCTGTTTTGTGTGTGTTGAGTTTGAGAAGTTCTTTATAGAGCCTGGATATCAACCTTTTGTCTGTACTGTCATTTGCAAATATCTTCTCCCATTCCATGGGTTGCCTGTTTTGTTGACTGTTTCCTTTGCTGTGCAGAAGCTTTTGATTTTTAATTAAAGATATCCAGCCAAAAACAGCCTTCTTCATTAAATCAAATGTTTGATAATAAATTAAATTGTTGAGTCCAATTACAAGTGTGTTTTAGAATCCGACAACTATGAGTTGAAAATTTTTAAAAAGGTCCTTTAAGTCACCAATGTAAATTTGTTGCTTTCAGTTGTCTAACTAGAGCAATGCCATAAGCAGTAAGTCTGAGAATATACATTATTCAGCCTGGATTTTGAAACAGATTTAAATTTAATGAATTTGAGAGTAGCTTATTTTCATTATATAAAAACTGATGTCCTTTCCATTTTCACAAAATGTCCTTGGTTTCCCAGCTATACAAAAATAATAAGGTGGCAAATTCTCAAACATGAAAATGCCAGACTTCACTTTACATTTGAATGCTATGTCAGTGGAGAAGCTAACTATGTCAATAGGTAGCCAGAGCAAGCTGTTGTGAATGTTCATAAACTACAGACATTATTTGGAGTTTCTGATGACTTCCCAAAAATATCAACTACTTCAACTTCCCAATCTTAACAATTCAGTTTCATGTACACTTAAACTCTTAGATAGGGGGTTGATCCCTCTAAACCTATAACATAAGTTTCCCTACAGAGCCAAGCAAGAAAAGACTATTGAATTAATCACTCTGGATTTTCTATTGAAACAAGTAAAAGTCTCCACAGCCTCTCCTGCAAGCTCCCATTGAACAATATTATATGAAATGAGTAATGTGATCAACTTTTTTATTCATTGTGGTTTTTCAATTACTCTTCCTATAAGTTTTACAGAAGAAAGTAATCTTCTTAATTAAAATGGTTAGAGAAGAATTCTTTAGAGGGAAGAAGGATAAGATGGCAGAGGAACAAGGGATCCTATTTCAACCAGTCCCCTGAATTGAGCTGTATATCTACCAGACCATTCTAAACACCCATGAATCAGTCTGAGATGTAAGAAGATATATCTGGATCTCTACAAAGACAGTATCTCCAGAAGCTGGTCTCAAGGTATGAAAAGGGAGCCATGATTCTGCTGGCAGATATCAGAAGATAAATGGAAGTGGGAGGGAGCCTTCATGATTTTGCTCTGGGAAGGCAAAAGCTTCCCGTGCTGAGGACCACGCACAGACTTGCAGACCAATAGCAGCAAGGAAAGGACTTTAGGGCAGCCCCCCACACTGAAACCTGCAGCTATGGGGGGTGTGAGCAAAAGGAGGGGGGGGTCAGTTTGTGGTTTTAGAAGCACAAAGGGCAGAAATATGCTCAGCCCCAGAAGCAAGGGCTGGGAGTGCTGCTGTGGGGTGTACAACCTAGGACACTGCAGTTTTTGGCAGCACAGTCAGAAACGGAGACAGTGTGGCCTGGAGAGCTCAATGAAGAACAGAACGCAATCTCTCTATTCTGAGATAGAGGTTTGGATATAGTCACTTCTGCTTTGACTCTCGGAAGAGATGTGGAAAGCCACCAGGGAAAGCCGCCAGACAACAAAAGCCCCAAAAAACTGTTTTTCACTGAGACCATCCCCCCCCCACAGGGGGCAGGGCAACCCTGCCCAAACAGAGTTGCCTGAATAACAGCACAACAGGCTGCTCCCCTAGAAGACAGGCTGGAAGAACAAGAGGCTGACAACCTTAAGGTCTCTATAAAACAGGTACATCTTGCTTGGGTTGTGGTCAATAATTTGGACTCTATATATTCCTTCAACTACCCCTCAACAGAATGACTAAGAAGAGGAACCCCTAACAAGGGAAAGAATCAGAGAATATGGTCTCTGCCCCAGAACTAATGGGTATGGATATAACCAAGATATCAGAAATAGACTTCAGAGTAACAATTATCAAGGCAATATCTAGAATTGAGAAGATTATTATCGACAATATAGAATCTCTGAGGGCAGAAACAAGATCTAATCAGGCTGAACTTTAAAAGGCTATGAACGAAATGCAGTCTAAACTGGATACTCTGACTGCCAGGGTAAATGAAGCAGAAGAACAAATTAGTGAGCCAGAGGATAAGATGATGGAAAAGAAGGAAACCAAGGCAGCATGGGAAAAACAAATTAAAACCAAGGAATCAAACTGAGCTAGATTAGTCACTCAACGAAGCATTCCAATATTAGAATTATTGGGATCCCTGAGGGGCTGGAGAGAGAGAGAGATCTAGAAGATATATTTGAACAAATCTGTAGTTGAGAACTTCCCTAATCTGGGGAATGAACTAAGCATTCGTGTCCAAGAGGCAGAGATAAGCCTTCCCAAGATCAATGAGAACAGACTGATGCCATGACATATAATAGAACAGTTTGCAAATCTTAGATCCAAGGAAACAATCTTGAAAGCAGTGAAGGGTAAGAAATTTCTTACATACAGAAGGAGGAACATCAGAATTGCATCAAACCTGTGCACAGAGACCTGACAAGGGCTGGAAAGACATAGGGTACTAAATGAGAAGAACATGCAGCCAAGGATACTTTATACAGCAAGGCTGTCACTCAGAATGGATGGAGAGAAAAGAGCTTCAAAAACCAGCATAAACTGAAAGACTATATGACCACCAAGCTGGCCCTGAAAGAAATATTAAGGGGGGGGGCGTCTATAAAAGAAGAAAGACTCCAAGAGTGATATAGATCAGAAATTTACAGAGACAATCTATAGAAACAAGGACTTCATAGGCAACATGATGACAATAAAGTCTTATCTTTAAATAATGACTCTCAACATGAATGGCCTAAATGCTCCCATAAAGCAGCACAGGGTTGCAGACTGAATAAAAAGACAGGACCCATCCATATGCTGGCTACAAGAGATTCACTTTGAACCTAAAGATACATTCAGGCTTAAAGTGAAGGGATGGAGAAGCACTTTTCATGCGAATACACTGCAAAAGAAAGCTGAGGTATCAATTCTCATTTCAGACAAATTAAATTTTAAGTTAAAGACCGTAGTTAGAGATACATAATGATACTATATCATTTTTAAAGAGTCTATCCAATAAGAGGATCAAACTACTATAAATATCTATGCCCCCAACATGGGAGCAGCCAACTACATAAGCCAACTGTTAACCAAAATAGACATATTGATAATACATTAATAGTAAGAGACCTCAACACTCCACTCTCAGCAATAGACATATCATCCAAGCAGAAAATCAACAAAGAAACAGGTGCTTTGAATGGCACATTGGACCATATGTACCTCATAGACATATACAGAAATTCCATCCTAAAACAACAGAATACTCATTCCTCTTGAGTGCACATGGAGCATTTTACAGAAGAGACTACATACTGGGTCACAAATCATGTCTCAGCTGATACCAAAAGACAGAGATTATTCCCTGAATATTCTCAGATCATAATGCTTTGAAAGTGGAACTCAATCACAAGAAAATATTTGGAAGAAATTTAAACACTTGAAAACTAAAGACCATCCTGCTCAAGAAAGTCTGGGTCAACGAGGAAATGAAAGAAGAACTTAATTCATGGAAACCAATGAGAACAAAAACATGCTGGTCCAAAACCTATGGGGAATGTAGCCATCCAAGCCTCACTCAAATAAATACAAAAATCCTGAATACACAAATTAACTTTACACCTTAAGTAACTGGAGAAAGAACAACAAAGCCATGCATAAGAAGAGAAATAATTATAATTAGAGCAGAGATCAATGAATTAGAAACCAGAAATTCAGAAGAACACATCAAGGAAACTAGAAGCTAGTTCTTTGAAAGAATTAATAACGTCAATAAACCACTGGCCAGACTTATCCAAAAGAAAAGAGAAAGGACCCAAATTAATAAAATTATGAATGAAAGGAGAGAGATCATGACTAACACCAAGGACATAGAAAAAATCATTAAAAATTATCAACAACTATATGCCAATAAATTAAGCAACCTGGAAGAAATGGATGCCTTCCTAGAAAACTATAAACTACTAAGACTGAAACAGGAAGAAACTGACCACCTAAATAGACTAATAAACAGTAACGAGATTGAAGCAGTGATCAAAAACCTCCTAAAAAACAAGAATCTACAATCTGATGTAGTCCCCGGGGAATTCTACCAGACATTCAAAGAATAAGAAATACTACCTATTCTCCTGAAGCTGTTTCAAAAAATAAACAAAAGGAAAAATTCCAGACTCTATGAAAGCAGAATGACCTTGATCCTAAAACCAGGCAAAGACCCCATCAAAAAAGAATTTCAGACCAATACCCCTGATTAATATAGATGCCAAAATTCTCAACAGCTAATAGGATCCAGCAGTACATTAAAAATATTATTCTCACAACTAAGTGGGATTTATCCCTGGGATGCAAGGGGGGCTCAACACTCACAAATCAATCAGTGTGATAAAACACATTAATAAGAGAAGAGACAAGAACAGTATGGGCCTCTGAATTGATGCAGAGAAAGCATTTGACAAAATGCAGCATCCTTTCCCAATTAAAACTCTTCAGAGTGTAGGGATGGGGGTAACATTCTTCAACTTCATAAAAACCATCTACGAAAAGCCGACAGTGAATATAATTCTCAATGGGAAAAAGCTGAGAGCCTTTCCCGTAAGATCAGCAACATGACAAGGATACCCAACCTCACCACTATTGTTCAACATAGTACTAAAAGACCTAGCAACAGCAATCAGACAACAAAAAGAAATAAAATGTATTCAAAATGGCAAAGAAGAAGTCAAACTCTCTCTCTTTACAGATGACATGATACTTTTTGTGGAAAACCCAAAAGACTTCACCCCCAAATTACTAGAACTCATACAGCAATTCAATAATGTGGCAGGATACAAAATCAATGCACAGAAATCAGCTGCTTTCCTATACACTAAAAATGGGACTACAGAAAGAGAAATTAGGGAATTGATTCCATTTAAAATAGCACCAAAAACCCTAAGACACCTTGGAATAAATCTAACAAAAGAGGTAAAGGATATACACTAGAAACTACATAACACTTATGAAAGAAATTGAAGAAGACACAAAAAGATGGAAAAGCATTCTATGCTCAAGGATCAGAAGAATAAAAATTGTTAAAATGTCCATGCTACCTAGAGCAATCCAGATCAAAATACCATTGACGCTTTTCAAAGTGCTGGAACAAACAATTTTAAAATTTGTATGACCCCTGAATTGCCAAGGAAATGATGAAAAAGAAAAACAAAGCTGGGGCCATCATGTTGCCTGATTTCAAGCTGTATTATAAAGCTGTAATCATCAAGACATATGGTACTGGCCCAAAAACAGACACATAAATAGGTGGAACAGAAAAGAGAGACCAGGGAGGAGTCAAGATGGTGGAGAAGCAGCAAGCTGAGACTACTTCAGCTAGCAGGAGATCAGCTAGATGGCTTATCTAAAGATTGCAAACACCTACAAATCCATCGGCAGATCGAAGAGAAGAAGAACAGCAATTCTAGAACTAGAAAAACAACCTCTTTCTGAAGGTAGGACTGCTGGAGAAGTGAATCCAAAGCAATGGGAAGATAGACCCCGGGGGCAGGGGCTGGCTCCCAGCGAGCGGCGGAGCAATGGAACACAAAATCAGGACTTTTAAAAGTCTGTTCCTTCCATATTTTGGCTATTGTGGACATTGCTGCTATAAACATTCGGGTGCATGTGTCCCTTTGGATCACTACATTTGTATCTTTAGGGTAAATACCCAATAGGGCAATTGCTGGGTCATAGGGCAGTTCTATTTTCAACATTTTGAGGAACCTCCATGCTGTTTTCCAGAGTGGCTGCACCAGCTTGCATTCCCACCAACAGTGTAGGAGGGTTCCCCTTTCTCCGCATCCTCGCCAGCCAAAATATGGAAAGAACCTAGATGTCCAACAACAGATGAATGGATCAAGAAGATGTGGTATATATACACAATGGAATACTATGCAGCCATCAAAAGAAATGAAATCTTGCCATTTGCGACAACATGGATGGAACTAGAGCGTATCATGCTTAGCGAAATAAGTCAAGCAGAGAAAGACAACTATCATATGATCTCCCTGATATGAGGAAGTGGTGATGCAACATGGAGGCTTAAGTGGGTAGAAGAAGAATAAATGAAACAAGATGGGATTGGGAGGGAGACAAACCATAAGTGACTCTTAATCTCACAAAACAAACTGAGGGTTGCTGGGGGGAGGGGGTTTGGGAGAAGGGGGTGGGATTATGGACATTGGGGAGGGTATGTGATTTGGTGAGTGCTGTGAAGCGTGTAAACCTGGTGATTCACAGACCTGTACCCCTGGGGATAAAAATATATGTTTATAAAAAATAAAAAATTTAAAAAAAAAAAAAAAAGTCTGTTCCGCCGAGGCACATTGCTCCAGAGGCTAAACCGGGGTGAAGCCCACGCGGGGTCAGCATAGCCTCAGGTCCCGCAGGGTCACAGAAGGATTGGGGGTGTCTGAGTGTCGCAGAGCTTACAGGTATTAGAACGGGGAAGCCGGCTACAGAGACAGAGCTGACAGTGAGCTCACAGCTTGGGGGTACCTTGAACCACGGTCGCAGGCTCGGTGAGCTCGGAGTGCAGCCGGAGGTCAGGCTGACGGGAGTTACTGGGGTAGACCCTGGGGTTGTTGCCAGAGGCGCTGTTCTCTGAAGGTGCACTGAGGAGTGGAGCACCGGGCTCTCAGCTCCTCCGGGCTGGAGACCAGGAGGCTGACATTTTTATTACTGTCCTCCAGAACTCTACGGAAAGCGCTCAGGGAACAAAAGCTTCTGAAAGCAAACCCGAGCAGATTAGTGAGCCCAGCCCCTGGTAAGGGTGGTGCAATTCCAAATGGGACAAAGACACTTGAGAATCAATACAACAGGCCCCACCCCCAGAAGATCAACAAGAAATCCAGCCACGACCAAGGTCACATACCAAGGAGTGCAGTTTCAATACCAAGGAGAGCAGCAGAATTCCAGAGGAGGAGAAAGCAAAGCACGGAACTCATGGCTTTCTCCCTATGATTCTTTAGTCTTGCAGTTAATTTAATTTTTTTGTTTGTTTCATTTTTTTCTCCTCTTCTGCTAAAAATATTTTTAACTTTTACCCTTTTCTTTTTTAACGTTTTTTAACTAGTTTAATATATATATTTTTTTCTTTTTTATACTTTTCTTTACACATTTTCTCTTTTTAATTCTTTTCTTTCTTTCCTTTTTTTTTTCTTTCTTTCTTTCTGAACCTCTTTTTATCCCCTTTCTCCCCCCTCATGATTTGGGATCTCTTCTGATTTGGTTAAAACATATTTTCCTGGGGTTGTTGCCACCCGTTGAGTATTTTACTTGCTCCTTCATATACTCTTATCTGGACAAAATGACAAGGCGGAAAAATTCACCACAAAAAAAAAAAGAACAAGAGGGAGTACCGAAAGCTAGGGATCTAATCAATACAGACATTGGTAATATGTCAGATCTAGAGTTCAGAATGACAATTCTCAAGGTTCTAGCCGGGCTCAAAAAAGGCATGGAAGATATTAGAGAAACCCCCTCGGGAGATATAAAAACCCTTTCTGGAGATATAAAAGAACTAAAATCTAACCAAGTTGAAATCAAAAAAGCTATTAATGAGGTGCAATCAAAAATGGAGGCTCTCACTGCTAGGATAAATGAGGCAGAAGAAAGAATTAGCAATATAGAAGACCAAATAACAGAGAATAATGAAGCTGAGCAAAAGAGGGACAAACAGCTACTGGACAACAAGGGGAGAATTCGAGAGATAAGTGACACCATAAGACGAAACAGCATTAGAATAATTGGGATTCCAGAAGAAGAATAAAGAGAGAGGGGAGCAGAAGGTATATTGGAGAGAATTATTATAGAGAATTTCCCCAATATGGCAAAGGGAACAAGCATCAAAATTCGGGAGGTTCAGAGAACGCCCCTCAAAATCAATAAGAATAAGCCCACACCCCGTCAACTAATAGTAAAATTTACAAGTCTTAGTGACAAAGAGAAAATCCTGAAAGCAGCCTGTGAAAAGAAGTCTGTAACATACAATGGTAAAAATATTAGATTGGCAGCTGACGTATCCACAGAGAACTGGCAGGCCAGAAAGAGCTGGCATGATATATTCAGAGCACTAAATGAGAAAAACATGCAGCCAAGAATACTATATCCAGCTAGGCTATCATTGAAAATAGAAGGAGAGATTAAAAGCTTTCAGGACAAACAACAACTGAAAGAATTTGCAAACACCAAACCAGCTCTACAGGAAATCTTGAAAGGGGTCCTCTAAACAAAGAGAGACCCTAAAAGTAGTAGATCAGAAAGGAACAGAGACAATATACTGTAACAGTCACCTTACAGGCAATACAATGGCACTAAATTCATATCTCTCAATAGTTACCCTGAATGTTAATGGGCTAAATGCCGCTGTCAAAAGACACAGGGTATCAGAATGGATAAAAAAACAAAACCCATCTATATGTTGCCTACAAGAAACACATTTTAAGCCCAAAGACACCTCCAGATTTAAAATGAGGGGGTGGAAAAGAATTTACCATGCTAATGGACATCAGAAGAAAGCAGGAGTGGCAATCCTTATATCAGATCAATTAGATTTTAAGCCACAGACTATAATAAGATATGAGGAAGGACACTATATCATACTCAAAGGGTCTGTCCAACAAGAAAATCTAACAATTTTAAATGTCTATGTCCCCAATGTGGGAGCAGGCAACTATATAAACCAATTAATAAGAAAATCAAAGAAACACATCAACAATAATAAATAATACTAGGGGACTTTAACACTCCCCTCACTGAAATGGACAGATCATCCAAGCAAAAGATCAACAAGGGAATAAAGGCCTTAAGTGACACACTGGACCAGATGGACATCACAGATATATTCAGAACATTTCAATCCAAAGCAACAGAATACACATTCTTCTCTAGAGCACATGGAACATTCTCCAGAATAGATCACATCCTCGGTCCTAAATCAGGACTCAACCGGTATCAAAAGATTGGGATCATTCCCTGCACATTTTCAGACCACAATGCTCTGAAGCAAGAACTCAACCACAAGCGGAAGTTTGGAAAGAACCCAAATATATGGAGACTAAACAGCATTCTTCTAAAGAATGAATGGGTCAACCAGGAAATTAAAGAAGAATTGAAAAAAATCATGGAAACAAATGATAATGAAAACACAATGATTCATAATCTGTGGGACACAACAAAGGCAGTCCTGAGAGAAAAATATATAGCGGTACAAGCCTTTCTCAAGAAACAAGAAAGGTCTCAGGTACACAACCTAACCCTACAACTAAAGAAGCTGGAGAAAGAACAAGAACGAAATCCTAAGCCCAGCAGGAGAAGAGAAATCATAAAGATCAGAGCAGAAATCAATGAAATAGAAACCAAAAAAAAAAAAAAAAAAACCAATAGAACAAATCAACGAAACTAGGAGCTGGTTCTTTGAAAGAATTAATAAAATTGATAAACCCCTGGACAGACTTATCAAAAAGAAAAGAGAAAGGACCCAAATAAATAAAATCATGAATGAAAGAGGAGAGATCACAACTAACACCAAAGAAATACAATTATAAGAACATACTATGAGCAAATCTACACCAACAATTGTGACAATCTGGAAGAAATGGATGCATTCCTAGAAACATATAAATTACAACTGAACCAGGAAGAAATAGAAAGCCTGAGCAGATCCATAACCAGTAAGGAGATTGAAACAGTCATTAAAAATCTCCAAACAAAAAAAAAGCCCAGGGCCAGATGGCTTCCCAGGGGAATTCTACCAAACATTTAAAGAAGAACTAATTCCTATTCTCCTGAAACTGTTCCAAAAAATATAAATGGAAGGAAAACTTCCAAACTCATTTTATGAGGCCAGAATCACTTTGCTCCCAAAACCAGACAAGGACCAATCAGAAAAGAGAGCTCTAGACCAATATCCTTGATGAACACAGATGCAAAAATTCTCACCAAAATACTAGCGAATAGGATTCAACAGTACATTAAAAGGATTATTCACCACGACCAAATGGGATTTACTCCAGGGCTGCAAGGTTGGTTCAACATCTGCAAATCAATCAATGTGATACAACACATCAATAAAAAAAGAACAAGAACCATATGATACTCAATAGATGCTGAAAAAGCATTTGACAAAGTACAGCATCCCTTCCTGATCAAAACTCTTCAAAGTGTAGGCATAGAGGGCACATACCTCAATATTATCAAAGCCATTTATGAAAAACCCACCACAAATATTATTCTCAATGGAGAAAAACTGAAAGCTTTTCTGCTAAGGTCAGGAACAAGACAGGGATGTCCATTATCACCACTGCTATTCAACATAGTACTAGAAGTCCTAGCCTCAGCAATCAGACAACAAAAGGAAATTAAAGGCATCCAAATCGGCAAAGAAGAAGTCAAACTATCACTCTTTGCAGATGATATGATACTATATGTGGAAAACCCAAAAGACTCCACTCCAAACTGCTAGAACTTGTACAGGAATTCAGTAAAGTGTCAGGATATAAAATCAATGCACAGAAATCAGTTGCATTTCTCTACACCAACAACACGACAGAAGAAAGAGAAATTAAGGAGTCAATCCCATTTACAATTGCACCCAAAACCATAAGATACCTAGGAATAAACCTAACCAGAGAGGCACAGAATCTATACTCAGAAAACTATAAAGTACTCATGAAAGAAATTGAGGAAGACACAAAGAAATGGAAAAATGTTCCATGCTCATGGATTGGAAGAACAAATATTGTGAAAATGTCTATGCTACCTAAAGCAACCTACACATTTAATGCAATTCCTATCAAACTACCATCCATCTTTTTCAAAGAAATGGAACAAATAATCCTAAAATTTATATGGAACCAGAAAAGACCTCGAATAGCCAAAGGAATATTGAAAAAGAAAGCCAAAGTTGGTGGCATCACAATTCCAGACTTCAAGCTCTTTTACAAAGCTGTCATCATCAAGACAGCATGGTACTGGCACAAAAACAGACACACAGATCAATGGAACAGAATACAGAGCCCAGAAATAGACCCTCAACTCTATGGTCAACTAATCTTCGACAACGCAGGAAGGAGTGTCCAATGGAAAAAAGACAGCCTCTTCAATAAATGGTGTTGGGAAAATTGGACAGCCACATGAAAATAGACTCAAAATGGATGAAGGACCTCAATGTGAGAAAGGAATCCATCAAAATCCTTGAGGAGAACACAGGCAGCAACCTCTTCTACCTCAGCCGCAGCAACATCTTCCTAGGGACATCGCCAAAGGCAAGGGAAGCAACGGCAAAATGAACTATTGGGATTTCATCAAGATCAAAAGCTTTTGCACAGCAAAGGAAACAGTTAACAAAATCAAAAGACAACTAACAGAATGGGAGAAGATATTTGCAAATGACATATCAGATAAAGGACTAGTGTCCAAAGTCTATAAAGAACTTAGCAAACTCAACACCCAAGGAACAAATAACCCAATCAAAAAATGGGCAGAGGACATGAAACAGACATTTCTGCAAAGAAGACATCCAGATGGCCAACATACACATGAAAAAGTGCTCCATATCACTCGGCATCAGGGAAATACAAATCAAAACCACAATGAGATATCACCTCACACCAGTCAGAATCGCTAAAATCAACAAGTCAGGAAATGACAGCTGCTGGCGAGGATGTGTAGAAAGGGGAACCCTCCTACACTGTTGGTGGGAATGCAAGCTGGTCCAACCACTCTGGAAAACAGCATGGAGGTTCCTCAAAATGTTGAAAATAGAACTGCCCTATGACCCAGCAATTGCACTATTGGGTATTTACCCTAAAGATACAAACATAGTGATCCAAAGAGGGACGTTCACCTGAATGTTTATAGCAGCAATGTCTACAATAGCCAAACTATGGAAAGAACCTAGATGTCCATCAACAGATGAATGGATAAAGAAAAGGTGGTATATATACACAATGGAATACTATGCAGCCATCAAAAGAAATGAAATCTTGCCATTTGCGACAACATGGATGGAACTAGAGCGTATCATGCTTAGTGAAATAAGTCAAGCAGAGAAAGACAACTATCATATGATCTCCCCGATATGAGGAAGTGGTGATGCAACATGGGGGCTTAAGTGGGTATGAGAAGAATCAATGAAACAAGATGGGAATGGGAGGGAGACAAACCATAAGTGACTCTTGGTCTCACAAAACAAACTGAGGGTTGCTGGGGGGAGAGGGGTTGGGAGAAGGGGGGTGGGGTTATGGACATTGGGGAGGGTATGTGCTTTGGTGAGTGCTGTGAAGTGTGTAAACCTGGTGATTCACAGACCTGTACCCCTGGGGATAAAAATATATGTTTAAAAATATACATAAAATTTTGTTAAATTATATATATATATATATATATATATATATATATATTAAAATGAATAGGACAACTCTTTAATATTTTCACAACTATTGTATTAGCTAAAGATGAGTTGCTTATGTAAGCAACAGAAAACCATCCTGTTGGGAACCAGTATATAACTGGATACCTGTGATATTAAAAAGGATGAATGTGATACAACAAAGAGTGAACACAGGCAGTATACCGATAACTGGCATAGTCCACCCCATTGACTATACAGCTTCCATATGCATCCATCCTGTTGGGAACCAGTATATAACTGGATACCTGTGATATTAAAAAGGATGAATGTGATACAACAAAGAGTGAACACAGGCAGTATACCGATAACTGGCATAGTCCACCCCATTGACTATTCAGCTTCCATATGCATCCATAGACACATGTTGAAACTCCTGAGTATCTTGTTTGCTTCCACCAAACAAGATATAACTATCTATCTCAAAGTCCTCATCCTTTCCCCAAAATGAGGCAACTCAGATTTCCAACAGTCCATAGCTTGGTATAAGTGGAGTTATATATTTAGTTTTATAAAAACTGCCAGAGCTTTTCCCAAAATGATCATACAATTCTATAAACCTTCCAATATTGTATGAGTTCTAGCTGTTCTGTATCCTCACCAATATTTGGTGTTGTCCTCCTATGTATTATAATTTAAACACAAATATGTGTTGATTTTAACAGCTATGCTTAGCTTCAGAACAAGGACCAATTAAACCAATGTAGTAGTGGGTTTAATTTATATTCCTTTCATAACTCAGTCTTCTTTAAATAACTTCCTGCATTTCACCCATTTACCATATGGAGAAATCGTAGCCCAGAAATATATGTAGAGTAGAAGTAGGATATATTGTTAAATCTAGGAAGCCATAGTCATCTTGGCATTCACACCCTATAGCCTAATAGCTGGAAGATTCTATATATAAAATTCCTCTGTAATAAAGCCTAGAACATTAATTTTTCATAATTTTTGTGTCTTCTTTTCAGGTGCTAATGGCCTTTAGGGATATACAAAAGGAGGTGAGATTAAAATTCAATTCTCTAAAATCCCTGGTCATATCACTTTCCCTTGCTTCCATTTTTACTATACCCTAATGTGATGTTGACCCTGATCAAGGTTTTAGTTTCATTCCTTTATCTAGTGATTTCTCCCTTTATAGAGTAGCACTGACTTGTCAGTTCAGGAATCTAAGAGAAGAAGAGGTTTAACAACCCCCTTGTGGAAATATGATAACAGAGGAAATTGTATCTACCAGAACTTCTCTCAGCAAGAATACTCTGTGTAGTTATACAAAACACTGATAAGTGACTGAGTTAGAAGGAGTCCCCAACTAATGTGGTAGATTTCCTTAATGGGCAAGTACATCTACTAACTGTAGGAAAGTGCAAATTAGAGAACAGAGTAAATGTCTTTGCTAAATAAAAACATTCTTCCTCCTCTGCTCTTCCTCTATGCAGATTTCAGTCTTTTTCTATACACTGATCAATATTTTTAAAATATGGTCAAACATGCACTATATTATTGGCCTGTCCCAGACACTGGGTTATTATATTAGCTTGCTCAAGGTCTTGATATATCTGAGTCCTACCAAGCCTGCTCTCCCACCTTCCCACCTTTTTTTTTTTTTTTTCTGCCTGGTACAGTGGAGAACAATAAGCACTCTCTACATAACTTCTTATCAGTGACTATTTAAATAAGTAAACACATAGCTTAAGTACTAATATTATGAAAAACAAAGTAAATGGGAAACTTTTAGACAGATGTCTTAACTTTTGTTTTTCTGACTAAAGACACAGTTTCATTAAAATTATATTTTAAAACTCTTAGAAATAGTTCTCTCTTCCTAGTTGGCAAGAGGTGATGTATAAATTAACTGAGAAGGCACTGAAAATAAATTTCCTCTAATTCACTATCAGAACCACTTTTGGCCTTAGAACTGAAACTATTCTATAGTCCCAAGAAGCTATGTCTTTGTATTCTGTTGCTATGTCTGGGACTTACTCTAAGGAAAATTAAAGCAGTCTTTGCCTCCATCTGGCTGCAAGTAAAAGGGGGCACTGGTTAGAGGTCAGAAATTTGATATTTTTACACAAGCCTTAGGGTCAGAGTGCCTCCACCCTACTTGGAACTTTAGTTCCCTGAGGACTGTATCTCCTCCAGATAGCATTTCAGTTAGTAAAAGGAGGAAGCCTCTCTATAAGCGGGACTTGTGTGTGTTTATTTCCATCCTCTCAGGACCTATATATGAAGTTAAAAGTCATCTGATGTCCTCTATGCTGAAGCTCTCTTCTTTTGCTTCTTCATGGGGTCCACCAGAGAAATCCCTGCCCTCAAGGATCCTCCAGGCTGGTACAGCCAAAACAGACACCCTAGTCACAGACTTATTAAGAACAATTTTTGTACTTAAATACTGAGGGAATAATGTCAAGCAAAAGATATCAGGGAGAGATAGAATGTACTTTCTTTTTGATTAGACAAAGATTAGGACCCATGCCTAGAGCACTATTACACAGAGAGATAATCTACCAGACTCCTGTTTGCTCTGGGTCCCAAAGGACATATCATCACCAGCTGTTTACTCTAGGATGGGTACGAAGGATTTTTTTAAGGTCTTTCAGAGATATTAAAAGGTTCTCCTCGGAGAACCACTGGAGATGCAGAGAGAGTAAAGGGGCCAGAAAAGGGAGAGCAGAAAGGCCAGAAAAAAATAAAAGAGGAGAGACCACTAAATGAGCAATTATGACCATATGAATTGTGTGTCTCCCACCCCTAAAAAGGCCACATCTCATCCTATTTATTTATTATTCAATAAACACTTATTGAGCAGATACTCTATAGCAGGGTATTATGTTAAGTGGTCTGGTATGAAGGACACACACAAAAAAGTTCTGCTTTCAGGAAACTTAGAATTTAATTACATCCTCTAAAAGCCCATAATTTCCCACATAGACATCACTACATTTGACCAAGTGTACAGCTGTTATACCAAATTTTCAGAGACTAGCCTCTAAGTCTCTGACTCTCTCTCTGAATTCTCATTATTTTTCAGCTGCAGGAAGATGCTCGGATTCGAGGTAAAAGAACAGTATTCCAAGGTTTGATTAAGCCTAGAGTGGTGGGAGGGAAAAAGGAGGAGTTTAACCCAAAGACTCATCATCCATTTGGCTAAAAGCTGGAGCTGAGGTACTCTTTTCTCCCTCCACCCATCCCCCCCGCCACCTTCAGCCAAATAAACACTGGCTCTCCCTGAACTCCCATGAGCACTGCTAGTCTCTCCTTTGTCCATCCCAATTACCTGGACAGGTTCCTCCCATGGGATGCATGCCAAGGACCTAAGGATACTCTCAGCCCTCAGTAAGACATGGCCCTTTTCAGTAGAGGAGAGACAACAAGCATAGAGGTTAGCAGCTTCCCCGTTCTCCTTTATGGGTTTAGCAGGGCTGGCATAGGGACTAAACAGTGGGGCAGTCAGAACAGAATGCTTATTCAGAGTGGTCAAGTTATAGTTCTCAAATGCCCAGATGCAAATTCCAGTGTTCAAGGAAAATCTTCAAAACACCCAGAAGCCAAAATTACAGCATAAAAGTCATATCTGGAGCACCTTCTTTCATCCACCCAAGAAGGAATTTATAAAACAGGGCTTTTCAAACTTCATTATTTTGTGTAAGTATACAAATCACCTGTATACCTTGTTAAAAAGTAGATTCTGATTCAGTAGGTCTAGCATGGACCTGAGATTCTATATTTCTAACAGGTTACAGTGTGATTCCAAAACTGCTGATTCATTCACCAGTATTGAGGATATAAATAACTGAGCCAAGGAAGGAATCAGAGGAATCAGAGGGAGGAGGATTCCTCAAAAGAGGAATCTAACAAACCTAGCGATCTCTCCAGGAATTAAAACTACCCATGCTTTTCTAGCATCTCCCCAAAAGAGAGCTCATAAGAGGCCAAAAGTTCTTGGATCTTTAAATACAGCCAGTCTAGAAAAAAAAAAAAAAAACAAACCTCTAAATCTTTCTCCAAGCCTGATTAATCACCTCCATTCATCAGAATGTAAAGAATTATTACCAGGTAGCCTCCATCATGAGATACAGAGGATATTTTCTTGGCTGCTGATCCCTAAGTGTCAATAGGCCAAAAGAGCCAAACTTACCTCAGCTTGAAGAATATTCTCATTTATCTAAGAATGGCTGAATTTCAAGGAAATCACTGCAGGGCTTTCAGAATAACCATCTGATGACCTAGAATATAAAAATGTTGACTTACGATCCCAACTGTTGCTGCTACTAGCTTTCTGCTTCCTAAAATGGTGGGGCGGGGGGGAAGGTTGGTGGCATTCAGAATAGGATGAGAATTCAAGCCTCATTGTGTCTATATTCCAAACAAAAAAGGATACAGGAAGTGAGAAATCAAGGACCTGGGCCCCAGTGGCAGTGCCCTGGGACTGAGACATTTTGCTAACTCCTAATGCCCAGCTATGATTAAACAGATCTGATGGCCATAATTCACTATGCTTTGCAAGTGATCAGATGTCTGGTGCCACATTCTGCAACTGCCTCTCTGACAGGCCTGTAAGTTTTCAGTTTAGTTTAAGTTCTAACTTCTCCTTCTTTAGCTATAGTCCTAAGTAAGGATGGGAGCAGGGCTCAGGGCTCTCAAGGAAACATTTCTAGACCCCTTTAACAGAATGACTCTTTCATGTGTCCACCTCAGGGATGAGCAACTGCTCCATGACACCCAGGTCATCTACATCCTGGACTGGGTAAGTATCTCTCTTATGATAATCCCCAAAGGAGATGGCAACTACCAAGATATGGATATAATGGCTTGGAATATAGCTGGCTCTGAGCCTTGAGCTTTCAGAAGCCTGTACTTCCAATATACAACTTTCCTAAAAGGGCAGGAGGTGACAACCCCCCTGCACCATTCTCAACTAATGGTGAACTACAGAACCAGGGCTTCTTCCTCCATCCTCAGCCCCTTCAGAGATACCTGTAATCTCAGGATCAGTCCTGGACCTCACCATAATAGATATGGGGAGATTCGTATCAGAATCTTCAGTTGAGGGAATAAGGGAACACAGAAAAAATGTCAGATAAGGAAAAAAAATTCATGAAAAAGGAATAAAAAAATTAGAAGGACTTTGAAGAAGGAAATTAATAAAAATTTGAAAGTACAGGGTCCCATCATTGGGAGATGTTGATTTCTTTAAAAAATACACACACACACACACACACACGCTAGGATTGGTTGGCTGGGAAGATGGCAGAGTAGGAGAACCCTAAGCTCACTTTATTCAATGAATTCAACTATATTACACTCACATTAGCATAAATAACCCAGAAAATAAATCTGAAGACTGGCAAGACAAACTCCACAACTAAAAGTAGAGAAGAGGCCACATCAAAGAAGATATGAAGGGTTAAGACAGAGTTTGGGGTGACACAAACCATAACTGTCAAGGTGGGGAGGGAGCTGGTGTTGCACAGAAGGGCAAAATCCACGAGGGAGCCAGGAATGGGGAGGATGAATCCCATAACATTTGCCTTCGAAAGCAGCAGGACTTAAAACCTAAAATTTTAAAAATCAGCCTTCTAGGCTCTGGGAGCGCCCAGAGGATGTTAGGAAGCTGGGTTCTTAAAGGGAGAGCATGACAAACAGTCTGTACAGATATAGTATAGAACCGTCAGTGTGAAAAATGCCAGGGCAGAAGGGAGGGAGAGCAATTTTTCGTCTCAGATCATGGCCCACAGAGACAGAGATCACATGGAAACCCCCTTCAGAAACAAAGGAGTTATTAGGCTCTGTTTCCCTCCCCCACCTCCCCTGCACAAACAGCCACCTGTGGGAACCAGTACACTGGTGTCAATACTGATTACCTAACTTGCTAGCACCAAGCCTCCTTAACCCCAAGCTTCAGCAGATCTAATTTCTGAGTCACACTACCATTAATCCCATCACTCCAGGACCCCTTCCCCAGGCCAGTGCAACACATCTCCCAATCTGTGCACTTTGAGGGGCCTCAGTTCCATTGACAGGGCATGTCTCATTTCACAAGCAGATCACCAGACATGTTAAAACATGCTCCTCCCCCCGACTCTTCTGGGAACCAAACACTGCCCGCAATAGATAAGTAGACTGAAGGAAAAAGAGGACAAGATTCAACAGCAGAGCATATGCAACACACATAGGAGATGTTCCCTGAAATTCCAAGCCCTGGGGAAATGGGACACTGCATTACAGGATACTCAGGTCCTCTTCTTCATAGAGCTATGATCATTAAGAGCAGGGGAAGTAGCTGACGTTCCTAACATAGGAACAGACACAAGGAGTTAGACAAAAGGAAACTAAGAAACAAATCCAAAATGAAAGAAGAGGACCAAACCACAGCAAGAGATCTAAACAGATGTAAGTTATATGCCTGATAAAAAAAAAAAAATAGGGTAATGATCATAAAGCTACTCACTGGATTTGAAAAAAGAGTGAAGGACATCAATGAGACTCTTAGCAAAGATTTTTTTTAAAAAGAACCAATGAGAGATCAAGAAGACAATAAATGAAATTTAAAATACACTTAGCAGAATAAAAAGCAGACTAGATGGAGCTGAGACACAAATTCATGACCTGTAAGACAGAAGAGTGAAAATTAACCTAACTAAGCAAAAGAGAGGAAAGAAAATTATGCAAATTGAGAGTAGTCTTAGAGAAATCAGTGACTCCATCAAGCATAATAACATTCAGATTACAGGGAGCTCAGAAAAAGAAGGGAGAAAAAACGGTAGAAATGTTTTGAAGAAAGCAGCTGAAAACTTCCCTAACCTGGGAAAGGAAACAGATATCTAGACCCCAGAAGCACAGAGACTCCTTGAAACATTCAATCCAAAGAGATCCACACCAAGACAAATGGTAATTAAAATGGCAAAAAGTAAGAGAATGGTTGAGTTTCATTCTTCTACATATAGCTGTCCAATTTTCCCAGCACCATTTATTGAAGAGACTGTCTTTTTTCCACTATGTATTTTTTCCTGTTTTGTCGAAGATTATTTGACCATAGAGTTGAGGGTCCATATCTGGGCTCTCTACTCTGTTCCACTGGTCTATGTGTCTGTTTTTATGCCAGTACCATGCTGTTTTGGTGATCACAGCTTTGTAGTACAGCTTGAAATCAAATAACGAGATGCCCCCAGTTTTATTTTTGTTTTTCAACATTTCCTTAGCAATTTGGGGTCTCTTCTGATTCCATACAAATTTCTGGATTATTTGCTCCAGATCTTTGAAAAATACCGGTGGAATTTTGCTCAGAATGGCATTAAAAGTATAGATTGCTCTAGGCAGTATAGGCATTTTAACAATGTTTATTCCTCTGATCCAAGAGCATGGAATGGTCTTCCATCTTTTTGTGTCTTCTTCAATTTCTTTCATAAGTGTTCTGTAGTTCCTCGAGTATAGATCCTTTACCTCTTTGTAAAGATAAAAATATACCTTTACAGGTATCTGTAAAGGTAAAGACACCTTTACCCAGGTATCTTACATTCTCTTACACCGTACACAAAGAAAAACTCAAAATGGTTAAAAGACCTCAACGTAAGACAGGAATCCATCAGAACCCTAGAGGAAAACATAGACAGTAACCTCTTCGATATCAGCCACAGCAACTTCTTTCAAGATATATCGCCAAAGGTAAAGGAAACAAAAGCGAAAATGAACCTTTGGGACTTTATCAAGATCAAAAGCTTCTGCACAGCAAAGGAAACAGTCAACAAAACAAAGAGGCAACCCACGGAATGGGAGAAGATATTTGCAAATGACAGTATAGACAAAAGGTTGATATCCAGGATCTATAAAGAACTTTTCAAACTCAACACACACAAAACAGATAATCATGTCAAAAAATGGGCAGACGACATGAACAGACACTTCTCCATTGATGACATGCAAATGGCTATCAGACACATGAAAAAATGTTCATCATCATGAGCCATTAGGGAGATTCAAATTAAAACCACATTGAGATACCATCTTACACCAGTTAGAATGGCCAAAATCAGCAACACAGGAAACAACGTGTGTTGGAGAGGATGTGGAGAAAGGGGAACCCTCCTACACTGTTGGTGGGAATGCAAGTTGATGCAGCCACTTTGGAGAACAGTGTGGAGATTCCTCAAGAAATTAAAAATAGAACTTCCCTATGACCCTGCCATTGCACTACTGGGTATTTACCCCAAAGATACAGATGTAGTGAAAAAAAGGGTCATCTGTACCCCAATGATTATAGCAGCAATGGCCACGGTTGCCAAACTATGGAAAGAACCAAGATGCCCTTCAGCAGACGAATGGATAAGGAAGATGTGGTCCATATACATTATGGAGTATTACGCCTCCATCAGAAAGGATGAAAACCCAACTTTTGTATCAACATGGACGGGACTGGAAGAGATTATGCTGAGTGAAATAAGTCAAGGGGAGAAAGTCAATTATCATATGGTTTCACTTATTTGTGGAACATAACAAATAGCGTGGAGGACATAGGGAGATGGAGAGGAGAAGGGAGATGAGGGAAATTGGAAGGGGAGATTAACCATGAGAGACTATGGACACTGAAAAACAACCTGAGGGTTTTGAAGGGGCGGGGGGTGGGAGGTTGGGGGAGCCAGGTGGTGGGTATTAAGGAGGGCACATATTGCATGGAGCACTGTGTGTGGTGCATAAACAATGAATTCTGTTACACTGAAAAGACATTAATTTAAAAAATAAGAATAAAAATTAAAAACACAAAAGCAGTGAAATAAGTACTTCTGTAAAAATCAGTCAAGGGTTCCATAAATAAAAGAATGTAAAATATGACACAATATACCTAAGATATGGTGGGGGAGGGACATAAAGAATGGGTTCAAACTTCCTTTTAAAATATTTTACTTAATTATTATTTATTTATTTATTTGAGAGAGAACAAGAAAACCCAAACAGGGGGAGGGGCAGAAGCAGAGGGAGAAGCAAGCTCTCCACTGAGCAGGGATCCCCTGTGAGGCTCAATCCCAGGACCCTGGGAGAATGGGTCCAAACTTAAGCAACCATCAACTTAATATAGATTTCTACATGCAAAAGATGTTATACAAAAATCTAATGGTAACCACAAATCAAAAACCAGTAATATATATGCAAGGAGTAAAGAGAAAGAAATCCAAGTATATCACTACAGAAAGCCAAAAAAAAAAAAAAAAAAAAAAGAAAGAAGGAAGGAAAGAAAGAAAGAAAACAAGAGAAGGATCAGAGTATATCTATAGAGACAACCACAAAATAAGTAACAAAATGGCAACAAATACATATCTATCAATAATTACATTGAAAGTAAATGGACTACATGCTCCAATGAAAAGACATACAAAGACAGAGTAGATTTAAATAAAAAAAAATCATGTGCCTACAAGAGATTCATTTCAGATCAAAGACACCTGCAGATTAAAAGTAAGGGGATGAAGAAACATTTATCATGCAAATGGAAGTAAAAAGAAAGCCTAGGTAGCAACATTTACATCAGAGAAACTAGACTTTAAAATAAATACTATCTTCCCACCAACAATGTAAGGGGAATCCCTTTCTCCACATCTTCCCCAATACTTTCTTTTCCTGTTTTATTGATTTTTGCCATTAACTGGTGTAAGGTGGTATCTCCATGTGGTTTTGATTTGTATTTCCCTGATGGCTAATGAGGATGAACATTTTTTCGTGTGTCTGTTAGCCATTTGTATGTCTTCTCTGGAAAACTGTCTGTTCATGTCTTCTGCCCATTTCTTGACTAGGTTATTTATTTTTTGGGTGTTGGTTTCACTCATATGTAGGATACATGAATAGTGCAAAGGACCACAGGGGAAAGGACAGAAAACTGAATGGGAAAAAGTAAGAGAGACAAACAAACCATGAGAGACTCTGGACTCTTGGAGACTGAGAGTTACAGAAGGGAGGAGGGTGATGGGTATTAAGGAGGGCGTGTGTTGTGATGAGCATGGGTGTTATATGCAACTAAAAAAATAACTGAACACTACATCAAAAACTAATGATGTACTATATGCTGGCTAACTGAACATAATAATAAATGAATGAATAAATAAATAAATAAATAAATAAATAAAGTCCTACATCAGAGGAAAAGTAAATAAAATAAAATAAAAAGGGGCAACTTATCCATTCATCCATTGAAGGGCATCTTGGTTCTTTCCACAGTTTGGCAACCATGGCCATTGCTGCTATAAACATTGGGGTACAGATGGCCCTTGTTTTTACTACATCTGTATCTTTGGGGGGAACCAGGTGGTGGGTATTAGAGAGGGCATGGATTGCATGGAGCACTGGGTGTGGTGCAAAAACAATAAATACTGTTATGCTGAAAATAAATATTTTTAAAAAATTTTTTGTTGTTGTTGTTGTTGTTGAGAATCATACTTTTTTTTTTTAATTTTTTATTTTTTATAAACATATATTTTTATCCCCAGGGGTACAGGTCTGTGAATCACCAGGTTTACACACTTCACAGCACTCACCAAAGCACATACCCTCCCCAATGTCCATAATCCCACCCCCTTCTCCCAAACCCCCTCCCCCCGGCAACCCTCAGTTTGTTTTGTGAGATTAAGAGTCACTTATGGTTTGTCTCCCTCCCAATCCCATCTTGTTTCATTTATTCTTCTTCTACCCACTTAAGCCTCCATGTTGCATCACCACTTCCTCATATCAGGGAGATCATATGATAGTTGTCTTTCTCTGCTTGACTTATTTCGCTAAGCATGATACGCTCTAGTTCCATCCATGTTGTTGCAAATGGCAAGATTTCATTTCTTTTGATGGCTGCATAGTATTCCATTGTGTATATATACCACATCTTCTTGATCCATTCATCTGTTGATGGACATCTAGGTTCTTTCCATAGTTTGGCTATTGTGGACATTGCTGCTATTTTTTAAAAGGGGGCAACTTAATGGAAAAATAAGAAAAAATAAAAAATAATTAAAACAAAGACTGCAACAAGAGACAAAGAAGGACACTATATAATAAGAGAACAATCCAACAAGAAGATACAACAGTTGTAAATATTTAAACCCAACATGAGTGCTCTCAAATACATAAAACAGTTAATAACAAAGATAAAGGAAATAATAACAATACAATGATAGTAGGGGACTCTAACTCCCCACTTACATTGATGGACAGATCATCCAAACAGAACATCAGCAAGAACACAGTGGTTCTGATAACACACTGGACCAGATGTATTTAACAGACATATTCAGAACATTCCATTCAAAAACAGCAGGATACGCATTCTTTTCAAGTACACAAAGAACAGTCTCCAGAACATACATCACAAATTAGGCCACAAAACAAGCCTCAACAAATTCAAAAAGATTAAAGTCTTACCATGCATCTTTTCTGACCACAATGCTATGAAACTAAAATCAATCACAAGAAAAAATCCGAAAAACCCTAAAAACATGGACGTTAAACAACATACTACCAAACAATGAATGGGTAAACCAAGAAATCAAAGAAGAAATCCAAAAATACATGAAAATAGATGAAAATGAAAACACAACAGTCCAAAACCTCTGGGATGAAGCAAAAGCAGTTCTAGTAGGGATGTTCATAGTAACACAGGCCTAACTCAAGAAGCAAGAAAATCTCAAATAAACAACCAAAACTTACACCTAAAGAAGTTAGAGCAAGAACAACAAAGAAAACCTAAAGCTAGCATATAAAAAGAAATAATAAAGATTAGAGGACAAATAAATGAGATAGAAACAAAAAACAAACAAATACAATAGAACAGATCAATAAAACCAGGAGCTGATTCTTTGAAAAGATCAACAAAATTGATAGCCCTCTAGCCAGGCTCCTCAAAAAAAGAGGACCCAAATAAACAAAATCACTAATGAAAGAGGAGAAAAAAATAACAAATACCACAGAAATACAAACAATTGTAAAAGAATATTATGGAAACCTATACACCAACAAAATGGACAACTTAGAAGAAATGGATAAATTCCTAGAAACACATAACCTGCCAAAACTAAAGCAGAACAAAATAAAAAGTATGAACAGACCAATTACCAGCAACAACACTGAATCAGTAATCCAAAAACTCCCCTAAAACAAAATTCTAGGAACAGACGGCTTCACAGGCAAATTCTATCAAATACTCAAAGAAGAGGTCTTCAACTATTCCAAAAAATAGGAGAGTAAGGAAAACTTCCAAAATCATTCCAAGAGGCAGGTATCACCCTGATACTGAAACCAGATGAAAACACCACACACAAAAAAAGAAAATACAGGCAAACATCCCTTGTGAATATAGATGCAAAAATCTTCAATAAAATATTAGCAAACTGATCCAACATGCACAAAAAAAAATATCATACACCATGATCCAATGGGATTTATTCCCAGGATGCAAGGTTGGTCCTTTCACAAAACAATCAATGTGATTTGTCACATCATAAGGAAGGATTAAAAAACATATTATCAATCCAACAGATGCAGAAAAAGCATTTGATGAAGGATAACATTCACTCATGATAAAAACCTTCTGCAAAGCAGGTCTAGAGGGAACATACCTCAACATAATAAAGTCTTTATATTAAAAACCCACAGTAATGTAGTACCCAATGGTGATTAAAACTGAGAGCTTTTCCCATAAGATCGGAACAAAACGAAAATATCCATTTTTACCACTTCTATTCAACATAGTACTAGATGTCCTAGCCACAGCAATAAAAAAATAAAAGACATCCAGATTGCTAAAGAAGAATTAGAATTATCACTATTTGCAGATGACACGATACTATATAGAAAAAAAATGTAAAGACTCCACCAAAATATAGTAGAACTGATACATGAATTCAGTAAAGTCTCAGGACATAAAATCAATGTACAAAAAATATGTTGCATTCCTATACACTAAAAATGAAGCAGCAGAAAGAGAAATTAAGAAAACAATCCCCTTTACAACTACACCAAAAACAATAAAATATCTAGGAAATAAACTTAACCAAAGAGGTGAAAATCCTGCACTCTGAAAACAATAAAACACTGATGAAATTCAAGATGACACAGAAACAAAAAGACATTCCATGCTCATGGGTTAGAAGAAAGGATATTGTTAAAATTCTACACATTTAATCTACACATTTAATGCAATGCCTATCAAAACGCCAGCAGCTTGAAACCAGGCAACGTGATGCTCCCCCCCAGTTTTTTTTTTTTTTTAAACATTTCCTTAGCAATTCGGTGTCTCTTCTTGGTCTATACATAATTTAGGATTGTTTGCTCCAGCTCTTTGAAAAATGCGAGTGGAATTTTGATTTGAATGGCATTGAAAGTATAGAGTGCTCTAGGTTATATAGACACTTTAACAATGTTTATTCGTCCAATCCATGATCATGGAATAGTCTTCCATCTTTTTGTGTCTTCTTCAATTTCTTTCACGAGCGTTCTGTAGTTCTTTGAATACAGATCCTTTGCCTCTTTGGTTAGGTTTATTCCCAAGTATCTTATGGTTCTTGGTGCTATAGTAAATGAAATCAATTCTCTAATTTCCCTTTTTGTATTTTCATTGTTAATATATAAGAAAACAACTGATTTCTGTACATTGACTTTGTATCCTGCCACATTACTGAATTGCTGTATGAGTTATAGTAGTTTGGGGGTGGAGTCTTTTGGGTTTTCCATATAAAGAATCATATCATCTGTGAAGAGAAAGAGTATGACTTCTTCATTGCCAATTTGAATACATTTTATTTCTCTTTGTTGTCTGATTGCTGTTGCTAGGACTTCTAATACTATATTGAACAAGAGTGGTGAAAATGGGCATCCTTGTCGTGTTACTGATCTCAAAGGGAAGGCTGTCAGCTTTTCCCCATACAGGATAAGATTAGCTGTGGGTTTTTCATAGATTTTATGAAGTTGAGGAATGTTCCCTCTATCCCTATATTTTGAAGCGTTTTAATCAGAAACAGATGTTGTATCTTGTCAAATGCTTTTTCTGCATCAATTGAGAAGACCATGTGGTTCTTCTCCCTTCTATTATTGATTTGTTCTGTCATATTGATTGATTTGCAAATGTTGAACCACCCTTACATCCCATGGATAAATCCCACCTGGTCATGGTAGATAATCTTTTTAATGTACTCTTGGATCCTATTAGCTAGGATCTTGTTGAGAATCTTAGCACCCATATTAATCAGGGATATTGGTCAGAAATTATCCTTTTTGGTGGGGTCTTTGCCTGGTTTGGGGATCAGGGTAATGCTGGTTTCCTAATAAAAGTCTGCAAGTTTTCCTTCTTCTTCAATTTTTTGAAACAGTCTCCAAAGAATAGGTATTATTTCTTCTTTGAAAAGTTTAGTAGAATTCCCCAGGGAATTTGTCAGTTCCTGGGCTCTTGTTTTTTGGGAGGTTTTTGATCACTGCTTCAATCTCGCTACTAGGTATTGGTCTATTCAGGTTGTCAATTTCTTCCTGATTCAGTTTTGGAAGCTTATAGGTTTCTAGGAATGCATCAATTTCATCTAGGTCGCTTAACTTATTGGCATATAACTGTTGATAATTTCTGATTATTGATTTTATTTCCTTGGTGTTAGTCATGATCTCTCCCTTTTCATCCACAATTTTATTAATTTGGGTCCTCTCTCTTATCTTTTGGATTAGTTTAGCCAATGATTTATTGATCTTATTGATTCTTTCAAAAAAGCAGCTTCTAGTTTTGTTGATGCGTTCTACTGTATCTCTAGTTTGTATCTCACTGATCTCTGCTCTGATCTTGATTATTTCCCTTCTTTTGTGTGGGGTTGGCTTAATTTGTTGTTGATTATCCAGTTCTTTAAGGTGTAAAGACAGCTGATGTAATCTGGATTTTTCAGTTTTTTTGAGGGTGGCTTGGATGGCTATGTATTTCCCCCTTAAGACCACTTTTGCTGTATCCCATAGGTTTTGGACTGAAGTTATTACAAAGCTGTGATCACCAGGACAGCATGGTACTGACACAAAAACAGATATATAGACCAGTGGAACAGAGTAGAGAGCCCATATATGGACCTTCAACTCTATTGTCAAATAATCTTCAACAAAGCAGAAAAAATATTCAGTGGAAAAAAGACAGTCTCTTCAATAAATGGTGCTGGGAAAATTGGACAGCTATGTGTAGAAGAATGAAACTCGACCATTCTCTTACACCTTACACAAAGATAAACTAGAAATGGATAAAATACCTCAACATGAGGCAGGAATCCATCAGAATCCTAAAGGACAACATAGGCAGTAACGTATTCAATGTTGGCCACAGCAACTTCTTTCAAGATATGTCTCCAAAGGCAAAGGAAACAAAAGCAAAAATGAACTTTTGGGACTTCGTCAAGATCAAAGCTTCTGCAGAGCAAAGGAATCAGTGTACAAAATAAAGAGGCAACCCATGGAATGGAAGAAGATATTCGCAAATGACACTACAGACAAAGGGCTGAAAGATCTATAAATATCTATAAAGAACTCCTCAAACTCAACACACAAAAAACAAATAATCATGTCAAAAAATGGGCAGAAGACATGAACAGCCACTTCTCCAAAGAAGACATACAAATGGCTAACAGACACATGAAAAAATCTTCATCACACTAGCTATCAGGGAGATTCAAATCAAAACCACCTTATACCGGTTAAAATGGCCAAAATCATCAAGACAGTAAACAACATGTGCTGGAGATGATGTGGAGAAAAGGGGAACCCTCTTAAACTGTTGGTGGGAATGCAAGATGGTGCAGCCACTTTGGAGAACAGTGTGGAGATTCCTCAAGAAATTAAAAATAGAGCTACCCTATGACCCTTCAATTGCACTCCTGGGTATTTACCCCAAAGATATAGATGTAGTGAAAAGAAGGGCCAAATGTAACCAAATGTTCCAAGCATCAATGGCCACAATCACCAAACTGTGCAAAGAGCCAAGATGCTCTTCAACAGATGAATGGATAAAGAAGATATGGTCCATATATACAATGGAATATTATGCCTCCATCAGTAAGGATGAATACCCAATTTTTGCATCAACATGGATGGGACTGGAAGAGATTATGCTGAGTGAAAAAATTCAAGCAGTGAAAGTCAATTATCATATGGTTTCACTTACTTGTGGAGCATAAGGAATAAACATGGAAGACATTAGGAGAGAGAAAGGAAAAGTGAATTGGGGGAAATTGGAGGGGGAGACAAACCATGAGAGACTGTGGACTCTGGAAAACAAACAGGGTTTTGGAGGGGAGGAGGATAGGGGGTTGGGTGAGCCTGGCAGTGGCTATTATGGAGGGCATGTACTGCATGGAGCACTGGGTGTGGTGCATAAACAATGATTTCTGGAACACTGAAATGAAATTTTAAAAAATTAAAAAATTTTTTAAAACTGCCAACAGCATTTTTCACAGAACTAGAACAAACAATCCTAATATTTGTGGAACCACAAGAGACCCCAAATAGCCAAAGCAACCTTGAAAAAGAAAATCAATGCTGGGAGCATAATAATTCCAGACTTCAAGTTAAATTACAAAGCTGTAGTAATCAAAACAGTATGGTACTGGAACAAAAATAGACACATAGGTAAATAGAATAGAAAACCTGGAAATAAACCCACAACTATATGAGCAATTAATCTTCAACAAAGGAGGAATGAATATACAATGGGAAAAAGATGGTCTCTTTAACAAATGGTGTTGGGAAAACTGGACAGCTATATGTAAAGGAATGAAACAGACCACTTTCTGTCAGCATACACAAAAATAAACTCAAAATGAATTAAAGACATATAGGGCACGTGGATGGCTCAGTCAGTTAAGCACCCAACTCTTTATTTCAGCTTAGGTCATGATCTCAGTGTTGTGAGATTGGGCCCACTTCAGGCTCCATGCTAAGGAGCCTGCTTAAGATTCTCTCTCCCCCTCTCCTTCTGCTTGCCCCCCCAAAAATGGAGTAAAGATCTAAATGTGAGACCTAAAACCACAAAAATCCTTGAAGAGAGCAAAGGCACTAACTTCTCTGACATTGGTCATAGCAACATTTTTCTAGATATGTCTCCTGAGGCAAGGAAAATAAAAGCAAAAATAAACTATCATGACTACATCAAAATAAAAAGTTTCACTGCAATAAACATTGGGGTAAATTGGAAGGGGAGGTGAATCATGAGAGACTATGGACTCTGAAAAACAACCTGAGGGTTTTTAAGGGGCGGGGGGGGTGGGAGGTTGGGGGAGCCAGGTGGTGGGTAATAAGGAGGGCACGTATTGCATGGAGCATTGGGTATGGTGCAAAAACAATGAATACTGTTATGCTGAAAAGAAATTTTTTTTAAAAATCGAAAAACAGTACTAACATAACAGGACTAACATAACAAAATTAAATAAATATTAAAAGTCTCTGCACAAAAAGGAAACAATAAAACTAAAAGGGAATTTACAGAATGAGAGAAGATATCTGCAAATGACATATCTGAAAGAGGGTTACTATCTAAAATATATACAGGACATACACAACTCAATATCCCAAAACCAAATAGTCCAATTTAAAAATGGGCAGAAGACATGAACAGACATTTCTTCAAAGACATACAGATGCCTAACAGACACATGAAAAGATGCTCAACATCACTCATCATCAGGGAAATACAAATCAAAACTTTGATGAGTACAGACCCTTTACCTCTTTGGTTAGGTTTATTCCTAGGTATCTTAGGATTTTTGTTGCAACTGTTAATGGGATCGCTTCCTTAATTTTCTTTGTTCTGCCTCATTGTTAGTGTATAGAAATGCAACTGACTTCTGTGTATTGATTTTATAGCCTGAGACTTTGCTAAATTCCCATATCAGTTCTAGCAATTTTGGGGTGGAGTCTTTTAGGTTTTCTATATAGAATATCATGTAGTCCACAAAGAGTGAAAATTTTACTTTTACTCGGCCTACCTGGATGTCTTTTATCTCTTTTTGTTGTCTGATTGCTGAGGCTAGGACTTCCAGTACTATATTGAACAACAGTGGTGAGAGTGGACATCCCTGATGTGTTCTTAACCTTAGGGGAAAAGCTCTAAAGTTAACAACTCAAAAACAACAGATGTTGGCAAGGATGTGGAGAAAGGAAAATCTTCTTACACTGTTAGTGAGAATGCAAACTGGTTCAGCTACTCTGGAAAAAAGTATGGCGGTATCTCAAAAAGTTAAAAAATAGAGCTATCTAACACCCAGCAGTTGCAGTACTCAGTATTTATCCAAAGGGAAAAAAAAAAAATGAATCAAAGGGTCGAATGAACACCAACGTTTATAGTAGCCATATCTACAATACCCAAAATATGGAAAGAGCTCAGATGTCTTTCACTAGATGAATGAATAAAGATGTGGTATACATAAATATAATAGATTATTACTCAGCCACCAAAAGAATGAAATATTGTTATTTGCAACCATGTGGACAGCACTAAAAGGTATGTGAAATAAGTTAGTTAAGTGAAAGGTATACTAGAAGGTATGTGAAATAAGTTAGTTAAGTGAAATAAGTTAGTCAGAGAAAGATAAATACCATATGATTTAACTCATGTGGAATTTAAGAAACAAAACAGATAAACAGGGGAAAGGAAGGAAAAAATAAAACAAGATGAAAGCAGAGAGGGAGGCAAACTATGAGACACTTAACTATAAGAAACAAACTGAGGGTTACTAGAGGGAAGGTGAGTAGGGGATGGGATAACAGGGTGATGGGCATTAAGGTGGGCACTTGAAGTAATGAGCACTGGGTGTTGTATGCCACAGAAGAATCATTAAATTCTACCTCTGAAACTAATAATACAGTATATGTTAATTAAATTGATTTCCCTTTTTTCTTTTTTTATTTATTTTCAGCATAACAATATTATTTTTTCACCACACCCAGTGCTCCATGCAATCTGTGCCCTCTATAATACCCACCACCTGGTACCCCAACCTCCCACTCCCCCGCCACTTCAAACCCCTCAGATTGTTTTTCAGAGTCCATAGTCTCTCATGGTTCACCTCCCCTTCCTATTTCCCCCAACTCCCTTCTTCTCTCTAACTCCCCATGTCCTCCATGCTATTTGTTATGCTCCACAAATAAGTGAAACCATGTGATAATTGACTCTCTCTGCTTGACTTATTTCACTCAGCATAATCTCTTCCAGTCTCATCCATGTTGCTACAAAAGTTGGGTATTCGTCCTTTCTGATGGAGGCATAATACTCCATAGTGTATATGGACCACATCTTCCTTATCCATTCATCCATTGAAGGGCATCTTGGTTCTTTCCACAGTTTGGCGACCGTGGCCATTGCTGCTATAAACATTGGGGTACAAATGGCCCTTCTTTTTACGACATCTGTATCTTTGGGGTAAATACTCAGGAGTGCAATGGCAGGGTCATAGGGAAGTTCTGTTTTTAATTTCTTTTTTTTTTTTTAAAGATTTTATTTATTTATTTGACAGACAGATCACAAGTAGGCAGAGAGGCAGGCAGAGAGAGAGGAGGAAGCAGGCTCCCCACTGAGCAGAGAGCCCGATGCGGGGCTCGATCCCAGGACGCTGAGATCATGACCTGAGCTGAAGGCAGAGGCTTTAACCAACTGAGCCACCCAGGCTCCCCTGTTTTTAATTTCTTAAGGAATCGCCACACTGTTCTCCAAAGAGGCTGCATCAACTTGCATTCCCACCAACAGTGGAAAAGGGTTCCCCTTTCTCCACATCCCCTCCAACACATGTTGTTTCCTGTCTTGCTAATTTTTGCCATTCTAACTGGTGTAAGGTTATCTCAATGTGGCTTTAATTTGAATCTCCCTGATGGCTAGTGATGATGAACATAGTATTAGAAGTCCTAGAAACAGCAATCAGACAACAAAGAGAAATAAAAGGTATCCAAATTGGTAATGAAGAAGTCAAACTCTCTCTCTTTGCAGATGACATGATTCTTTATATGGAAAACCCAAAAGACTCCACCCCCAAGATACTAGAACTCATACAACAATTCAGCAACATGCCAGGATACAAAGTCAATGTGCAGAAATCAGTGGCTTTCTTATACACTAATAATGAAAATACAGAAAGGGAAATTAGAGAATCGATTCCATATACTATAGCACCAAGAACCATAAAATACCCGGGAATAAACCTAACCAAAGAGGTAAAGGATCTGTACTCAAGGAACTACAGAACACTCATGAAAGAAACTGAAGAAGACACAAAAAGATGGAAGACCATTCCATGCTCTTGGATCAGAAGAATGAACATTATTAAAATGTCTATACTGCCTAGAGCAATCTATACTTTTAATGCTATTCCGATCAAAATTCCACCGGTATTCTTCAAAGAGCTGAAGCAAATAATCCAAAAATTTGTATGGAATCAGAAGAGACCCTGAATCGCTAAGGAAATGTTGAAAAACAAAAATAAAACTGGGGACATCACGTTACCTGATTTCAAGCTGTACTACAAAGCTGTGATCACCAAGAAAGCATGGTACTGGCATAAAAACAGACATATAGACCAGTGGAACAGACTAGAGAGTCCAGATACTAAATTGACTATAAATTTAAAAATTTTTTTTAAAAACTACAATGAGATACCAACTCACAACTATCAGAATGGCTAAAATCAACAACACAAGTAACAACAGGTGTTGGCAAGGACGCAGAGAAAGAGGAAACCTCTTACATTGTTGGTGGGGATGCAAACTGGTGCAGCCACTCTGGAAAAAAGGAGAAGTTTCCTTAAAAAGCTAAAAATAGAACTACCCTACAATCCAGCAACTGCACTGGTAGATATTACCCAAAGGATATAAAAATACTGATTCAAAGTGGCACATGCTCCTGGTGTTTATAGCAGCTTTATCAACAATAGCCAAATTACAGAAAGAGCCCAAAACAGCCAAATTTCAGACAGCTGGCTATCAACTGGATTGGATAAAGACTGGATTGGATAAAGAAGATGTGGTACATATATACAATGGAATATTATTACCCCATCAAAAGAATAAAATCTTGGGGGTGCTGGGTGGCTCAATGGATTAAAGCCTCTGCCTTTGGCTCAGGTCATGATCCCCGGGTCCTGGGATCAAGCCGCACATCGGGCTCTCTGCTCAGCAGGGAGCCTGCTTCCCCTCCTCTCTGCCTGCCTCTCTGCCTACTTGTGATCTCTGTCAAATAAATATAAGTCTTTAAAAAAAAAAAGACTAAAAAAAAAAAAAAAGACATAACATCTTGCAATTTGTAACAACATTGATAGAGCTAGAGAGTATAATACCAAGCAAAAGAAGTCAGAGAAAGACAAATACCATATGATTTCACTCGTATGGAATTTAAGAAACAAAACAAACAAGCAAAGGAAAAAAGAGAGAGAAAGAAAAACAAACCAAGAATCTGATTCTTAACTATAGGGGAAAAAAATGAAGGTTAGGGGTGCCTGGGTGGCTCAGTGGGTTAGGCTTCTGCCTTTAACTCAGGTCATGATCTCAGGGTCCTGGGATCGAGCCCCACTTCGGGATCTCTGCTCAGCACAGAGCCTACTTCCCCCTGCCCTCCACCTGCCTCTCTGCCTATTTGTGATCTTTCTCTGTCAAATAAATAAATAGAATCTTCTTAAAAAAACTTAAGGTTACCAGAGGGCAGGTAGATGGGGGAATGGGTGAAATAGGTGATGGGGATTAAAGACTACACTTATCATGATTAAAAAACGAAAAGTCTAGGAGTCAAAAAGATCAAGCAATAATACCAGAGATTTAACTTAGACATTAGGAATAACTTTCCAATTATGACAGCTAAAAAACAAGAGGAATACATAGTCAAGAAGGATTTCATCAGCATGTTCTTCAGAGGACTATAGATATTTGTTTAAAACAGACCTGTACCCCTGGGGATAAAAATATATGTTTATAAAAAATAAAAAATTAAAAAAAAACAGTTTGATATGTTTCAGATATGGTCCTTCATGAACCAGGAAATGAAAATGAACTTCCTCTCTGATCCCTGTTTGAAGCATTTGGTCCTTTTTCAGACAGCTGGCCATAAAGTTGGAAATAAAAACAATTCCTCTTAAAATGATAGGTCATTATACTTTAAACTGATCAGTGCTAAAACCATGAAAGGAATAACTGACAGGTAATCTCTTAATTACATATATTTTATTTTTTTTCCTTTGGAAAAGTTTTAATCTGTACCTTAAACATTTAGTTATCTAAATATTCTTTTTTTCATTTATTTATTTTCAGCATAACAGTATCATTTTTTCACCACAATGAGTGCTCCATGCAATCTGTGCCCTCTATAATACCCACCACCTGGTACCCCAACCTCCCATGCCCCTGCCACTTCAAACCCCTCAGACTGTTTTTCAGAGTCGATAGTCTCTCATGATTCACCTCCCCTTCCAATTTACCCCAACCCCCTTCTCTCTAACTCCCCATGTCCTCCATGCTTTTTGTTATGCTCCACAAATAACTGAAACCATATGATAATTGACTCTCTCTGCTTGACTTATTTCACTCAGCTTAATCTCTTCCAGTCCCGTCCATGTTGCTACAAAAGTTGGGTATTCGTCCTTTCTGATGGAGGCATAATACTCCATAGTGTATATGGACCACATCTTCCTTATCCATTCATCCGTTGAAGGGCATCTTGGTTCTTTCCACAGTTTGGCAACCGTGGCCATTGCTGCTATAAACATTGGGGTACAGATGGCCCTTCTTTTCACTACATCTGTATCTTTGGGGTAAATACCCAGGAGTGCAATTGCAGGGTCATAGGGAAATTCTATTTTTAATTTCTTGAGGAATCTCCACACTGTTCTCCAAAGAGGCTTCACCAACTTGCATTCCCACCAACAGTGGAAGAGGGTTCCCCTTTCTCCACATCCTTTCCAACACATGTTGTTTCCTGTCTTGCTAATTTTGGCCATTCTAACTGGTGTAAGGTGATATCTAAATGTAGTTTTAATTTGAATCTCCCTGAGGGCTAATGATGATGAACATTTTTTCATGTGTCTGATAGCCATTTGTATGTCTTGATGGGAGAAGTGTCTGTTCATATCCTCTTCCCATTTTTTGATATGTTTGCCTGTTTCGTATGTGTTGAATTTGAGGAGTCTCTTCAATAAATGGTTCTGGGAAAACTGGACAGCTATATGTAGAAGAATGAAACTCGAACATTCTCTTACACCGTACCCAAAGATCAACTCAAAATGGATAAAAGACCTCAACGTGAGACAGGAATCCATCAGAATCCTAGAGGAGAACATAGGCAGTAATCTCTTCAATATCAGCCACAGTAACTTCTTTCAAGATATGTCTCCAAAGGCAAAGGAAACAAAAGCAAAAATAAACTTTTGGGACTTCATCAAAATCAAAAGCTTATGTACAGCAAAGGAAACAGTCAAAAAAACAAAGAGGCAACCCATGGAATGGGAGAAGATATTTGCAAATGACAGTACAGACAAGTGGTTGA
Organism: Mustela putorius furo; assembly: GCF_011764305.1. Lineage (NCBI taxonomy): Eukaryota > Metazoa > Chordata > Mammalia > Carnivora > Mustelidae > Mustela > Mustela putorius. The sequence continues at coordinate 6,959,530 of NW_025422368.1, read as the reverse complement.
TATCCAGGATCTATAATGAACTCCTCAAACTCAACACACACAAAACAGACAATCATATCAAAAAATGGGCAGAAGATATGGACAGACACTTCTCCAATAAAGGCATAGGTGATGGGGTGATATAGGTGATATTTTAAATGTAATTATTGTAAACGTTTACATATGAGGAGCACTTTAGTTTTGTCAAAACCATATTCAGGGTGACTCGGTTGGTTGGGTATCCAACTTTTGATTTCAGCTCAGGTCATGATCTCAGGGTCATGGTATTAAGCTCTCTGCCCAGCTCTGTGCTTAGTGGAGTCTGCTTCTCTCCCTCTTCTTCTGCCCCTCCCCATACACCACCTCTCTCTTTCTCACTCTCTCGCTCTCTCTCAAATAAATAAATCTTTAAAAAAACATATTCGAACTAACATTTTACTTAATTTTAATATTCCTCTGAGGCAAGCATGAGTAATTGTCCTGACTTTCCTGTTGAAGACACAAGCTCTGATAAACTATGTCACTCCCTTTCCTAAGACCCAGAAAAGGCCACATGATCATCAGAGATTTGCAAGTTCCAAAGCTAGAGATGCCTATTCTTGGTGGAATGTGATAATAAATCCTTAAGGACAGTGGAGGCCAGGGAATAAAGGGTGGGGAGGATGGGATCTTTCTTCGTCATATATTCACAACCTTCTCTTATTTGGTACAGAAGTGTTGGACCTCCAGATTCTGGGATGGCCCTAAATTTGAGAAGCACTGGAGAACAGCCATCGAGGATCCACCCCCACAACTTAAGAAGATAGTCCTCTGATCAATCAGCTTGCTACCCTGGACCCTAGCCCTACAATCAAGAAAGGAAGGCCTCTTCTGCTTCTGCCAGGTATTTTACCAATATGGCCTTTCCCATTAGCTCCATTCTTCCCATTCTTCTACAGACAGAAAACCAGGCCTAATGAGTCCTCACTCTAACATGGCAGAGCAGCACTAAACTGAGCAGGTGTGCTCTAATACATTGGACAAGGAGTAAGAGAGTGGAAGGCTGAGGGCAGGATCAAGCCACAGTTTCTTATTCTCTTTGATCAATACAAAGAGTCAGAATTTATCAGGTGTGGATGGTTCCTATATAGGGAAAAACATGGAGAGACAAGTATAGGATAAAGAGATGGAAATGTAGGAAATTTTAAAACCATACTAAGAAATGTCAGGCCCATTATTCCCTTCTAGAAAGTGCTCTGGACACTTTAATTACTTTGGGGGCTTAACTCAGACTCAAGAGTTAAACACAGTATGTCCATAATAGACTCTATTGTCAAGATTTTCATTAATAAAGTACTTGAGTGTGCTGCTATTGAGGGCTCAAAGGCACTGCTTGAGTGACATTTGAATATGACAAAGTTCCCTACTCTCTAGTTTCATCTGACACCTAATATCATATAAAGAAAACTGTCTCAGATGCTCACCTGTGGCATATACTAAGTTAGCCACACTCTCTATTTGGCCTGACCTAGGACTTACTGGGAATTCCTTTCAAGACAGAGTCTGAGTGCTGGGTGATGAAGAAAAGCAGGCTCATCTGCATGTGTCTAAGTACAGTAACTGTGTACTTTCTTGACCAGCCCCCTTTCAAGTACTTTATCCCATATTTATTCCCCATGTATTAGCAAAATTCACAAAATGTTCCAATATTTTGGCAAAAAGTTACAGCTTTATTAAAGAATAGATATACTTACAAAACCTCTGTCATCATTCAAAATTTAATTTGGTTCAGAATTTAAGGCAGGGAGCTTCCTTTCTCTCAGTACAACATAGGAAGCAATGTAGGATACCAGAGTGAACACTACATAGAAAGAAGGTATACAACCAGCATATCTCCTCCCTTACTCAATGTTGGATATCCGGGGATAGGGTCATGATGGCAGTGCCACCTGCTTACTGAACCAAATTTCTTTCATTTTCATTCATGTGACTATGACATCTAGGGCACAACTTTGGTTGCCTGTAAAGAAGAAGTTATTAGGCAGACATCACCACTGCCCAGAAGAGAAAGTGATATTCATGGGCAGAGATGCCAGGATCTGTAACTGCACCTGGGAACTTGGAAATCGAATGATACACAAGCACATCACAACTGCCAAGCTAAGAAACCAGCAAACAAACAACTGATAAAAATAAATGTGATATAAAAGACATTTACTTTACTGATTCTCACTGGGTAGTGGAATATAGTGATTGGATGTTCAAGTTTGGTTCATAAAACAACAGATTAGGAAAAGATATGGTTATAAAGTCACAAACCCATTCTGACTTTGTCTAAGTTACTCTGCATTGTGGGCCTCAGTCTCCTTCCCTGTAAATAATGAGGTGTAACTGGAAAATACTGAAGGCTTCTTTCATTTTTATTATCCTGTGATCTAAATGTTCTCGGTCTACAAGTCCAACATACAGCTATTCTGCAGACTGTGAAATAGCCACCTCATCCAAAAATATTTCCTACAAGGAAGAAATATTTAGGATTCTATCAAAGATGGTGACCTTTAAACATAAAAATGTATATATTACATGACAGGGAAAGTAGAGCTTTTAATTCTTTCTTTTCTAGACAAAATATAATCAACTGAACATAACATACTAAAAACTATACAACACAGAATTTAACCTCAGGAGTGAAAATTAATCATAACACCAATAAAATAATAATAAGAATTCATTATAGCAACAAAATATGTTTTTCAAAAATCCATTACCTTGTTTGATGTTGACTTGGTATTTGTTAAAATTTGATTTTTTTAAAGTAAGATCTACACCCAACATGGGGCTTGAAGTTAGAACCCCAAGATCATGAGTTGCATGCTCTACCAAGCCAGCCAGCCAGGTACCCCACAAATTTTGATTTTTTAATTAAGACTTTACAAAAGTGGGCACCTGGGTGGCTCAGTGGGTTAAAGTCTCTGCCTTCAGGGGAACCTGGGTGGCTCAGTGGGTTAAGCCTCTGCCTTCAGCTTAGGTCATGATCTCGGGGTCCTGGGATCGAGCCCCACATCGGGCTCTCTGCTCGGCAAGGAGCCTGCCTCCCCCTCTTTCTCTGCCTGCCTCTCTGCCTACTTGAGATCTCTATCTAAAAAAAAAAAAAAAAAAAAAAGGAAAAAGAAAAAAACCTTAAAAAAAAAAAGTCTCTGCCTTCAGCTGGGGTCATGATCTCAGAGTCTTGGAATAGAGTCCCACATCGGGTTTTCTGCTTGGCAGGGAGCCTTCTTCCCCCTCTCTCCACCTGCCTCTCTGCCTACTTGTGATCTCTCTCTCTCTCTCTCTGTCAAATAAATAAATAAAATCTTAAAAAAAAAAAGACTTTACAAAAGTAATGCAGTTTTTTCCACATGATAAAATGACCACATAATTTTGGGGTTGTACTGAAAACAAAACTACACAAGGATGCTTTCCATTTTCATGTTAATCCAACAATATTAAAAACACTTTCAGTGGAGGCACCTGGGTGACTCAATCAGTTAAACGTCAACTCTTGATTTCAGCTGAAGTCATGATCTCAGGGTCCTGAGATTGAGGCCCATATCAGCCTCTGTGCTCTGTGAGGAGTCTGCTTGAGAATTTCTCTCCCTCTCCCTCTGTACCCTTCCCCAATTCTTGCTTTCTTTTAAATAAATAAATCTTTTTTTTTAATTTCAGTGGTTTTGCCAGTTCCAAAAACAGTTAAATATAAAATTCCAGTAAGAAATGTATAGCGGTTGACAGATAGCAAAATACATCTAGAATTAGCAAGAGTTCCAAAAAATAAAAAAGATATTGATTGAGTTACCTTCAAAGTTTTACTTCTCAAAGTCAAGAAAATAAGACAAGTGGATTGGAAGAAAATACAAATATTCATCAGATAAACCAAAACAAAGAACTCTTTAAAAATCAACAGTAAGGGAGGAGTCAAGATGGCGGAGAAATAGCAGGCTGACACTACATCTCCAGGTAGCAGGAGATCAGCTAGATAGCTTATCTAAAGATTGCAAACACCTACAAATCCAACGGGAGATGGAAGAGAAGAAGAACAGCAATTCTAGAAACAGAAAATCCACCACTTTCTGAAAGGACTGGTGGAGAAGTGAATCCAAAGAGACGGGAAGATAGACCGCGGAGGGAGGGGCCGGCTCCCAGCAAGTGGCGGAGCAATGAAGCACAAAATCAGGACTTTTAAAAGTCTCTTCCGCTGAGGGACATCGCTCCAGAGGCTAAAGGAGGGTGAAACCCACGCGGGGTCAGCATGGCCCCTGGTCCCACAGGGTCACAGAAGGATAGGGGGTGTATGAGTGTCACAGAGCTTACAGGTATTAGAACAGGGAAGCCGGCTACAGAGACAGAGTCCAGGAGTGAGCTCTCAGCTCGGGGTTACCTTGAATGGGTCGCAGGCTCGGTGAGCTTGGAGTGCAGCTGGAGGCCAAGGAGACGGGAGTAATCGGGCGCTATTCTCTGAGGGCGCACTGAGGAGTGGAGCCCTGAGCGCTCGGCTCCTCTGGGTGGAGACTGGGAGGCTGCCATTTTCATTCCTGTCCTCTGGAACTCTATGGAAAGCATTCAGGGAACAAAAGCTCCTGAAAGCAAACCCGAGTGGATTACTCAGCCCGGCCTCTGGTAAGGGCAGTGCAATTCCACCTGGGGCAAAGACACTTGAGAATCACTACAACAGGCCACTCCCCCAGAAGATGAACAAGAAATCCAGCCAGGACCAAGTTCACCTACCAAGGAGGGCAGGTTCAATACCAAGGAAAGCAGCAGAATTCCAGAGGAGGAGAAAGCAAAGTACAGAACTCATGGCTTTCTCCCCATGATTTTTTAGTCTTTTTAGTCTTGCAGTTAATTTTTTTTCTTTTTTTCTTTTTTTTTTTAAGATTTTATTTATTTATTTATTTGTCAGAGAGAGAGCGAGCGAGAGCGAGCACAGGCAGACGGAGTGGAAGGCAGAGTCAGAGGGAGAAGCAGGCTCCCTGCAGAGCAAGGAGCCCGATGTGGGACTCCATCCCACGACGCTGGGATCATGACCTGAGCCAAAGGCAGCTGCTTAACCAACTGAGGCACCCAGGCGTCCCGCAGTTAATTTTTTTCAATCTTTTTTTTTCTTCTTCTACTAAATTTTTTTTAACTTTTACCCTTTTCTTTTGTAACGTTTTTTAACTAGTCTATTAGTATATATATATTTTTTTCTTTTTCATATTTTTTCTTTATTTGTTTTCTTTTTTAATTGTTTCTTTTTTTTATTAACCTCTCTTATCCCCTATCTTGCCCCCCAAGATTTGGGGTCTCTTCTGATTTGGTTAAGGCATATTTTCCTGGGGTCTTTGCCACTCTTTTAGTATTTTACTGGCTCCTTCATATACTCTTATCTGGACAAAATGACAAGGCAGAAAAATTCACCACAAAAAAAGAGAAAAAGAGACAGTACCAAAGGCTAGGGACCTAATCAATACAGACATTGGTAATATGTCAGATCTAGAGTTCAGAATGACAATTCTCAAGGTTCTAGCCGGGCTCAAAAAAGGCATGAAAGATATTAGAGAAACCTTCTCAGGAGATTTAAAAGCCCTTTCTGGAGAAATAAAAGAACTAAAATCTAACCAAGTTGAAATCAAAAAAGCTATTAATAAGGTGCAATCAAAAAGGAAGGCTCTTAATGCTAGGATAAATGAGGCAGAAGAAAGAATTAGTGATATAGAAGACCAAATGACAGAGAATAAAGAAGCTGAGCAAAAGAGGGACAAACAGCTACTGGACCATGAGGGGAGAATTTGAGAGATAAGTGACACCATAAGACAAAACAACACTAGAATAATTGGGATTCCAGAAGAAGAAAGAGAGGGGAGCAGAAGGTATATTGGAGAGAATTACTGGAGAGAGTTTCCCTAATATGACAAAGGGAACAAGCATCAAAATCCAGGAGGTGCAGAGAACTCCCCTCAAAAGCAACAAGAATAGGACCACACCCCGTCACCTAACAGTAAAATTTACAAGTCTTAGTGACAAAGAAAATCCTGAAAGCAGCCCGTGAAAAGAAGTCTGTAACATACAATGGTAAAAATATTAGATTGGCAGCAGATGTATCCACAGAGACCTGGCAGGCCAGAAAGAACTGGCATGATATAGTCAGAGCACTAAACAAGAAAAACATGCATCCAAGAATTCTATATCCAGCTAGGCTATCATTGAAAATAGGAGAGATAAAAAGCTTCCGGGACAAACAAAAACTGAAAAAATTTGCAAACACTGAACCAGCTCTACAGGAAATATTGAAAGGGGTCCTCTAAGCAAAGAGAGACCCTAAAAGTAGTAGATCAGAAAGGAACAGAGACAAGGTACAGTAACAGTCACCTTACAGGCAATACAATGGCACTAAATTCATATCTCTCAATAGTTACTCTCAATGTTAATGGGCTAAATGCCCCAATCAAAAGACACAGGGTATCAGAATGGATTAAAAAAACAAAACCTATCAATATGTTGCCTACAAGAAACTCATTTTAGACCCAAAGACACCTCCAGATTTAAAGAGAGGGGTTGGAAAACAATTTACCATGCTAAGAGACATCAGAAGAAAGCAGGGGTGGTAATCCTTATATCAGATCAATTAGATTTTAATCAAAGACTATAATAAGAGATGAGGAAGGACACTATATCATACTCAAAGGGTCTGTCCAACAAGAAGATCTAACAATTTTAAATGTCTATGCCCCTAATGTGGGAGCAGCCAAGTATATAAAACAATTAATAACAAAATCAAAGAAACACATCGACAGTAATACAATAATAGTAGGGGACTTTAACACTCCCCTCCCTGAAATGGACAGATCATCCAAGCAAAAGATCAACAAGGAAATAACGGCCTTAAATGACACACTGAACCAGATGGACATCAAAGATATATTCAGAACATTTCATCCCAAAGTGAAAGAATACACATTCTTCTCTGGTGTGCATGGAACATACTCCAGAATAGATCACATCCTCGGTCCTAAATCAAGACTCAACCAGTATCAAAAGATTGGGATCATTCCCTGCATATTTTCAGACCACAATGTTCTGACGCTAGAACTCAATCACAAGAGGAAATTTGGAAAGAACCCAAATACATGGAGACTAAACAGCATCCTCCTTAAGAATAAATGAGTCAACCAGGAAATTAAAGAAGAATTGAAAAAACTCATGGAAACAAATGATAATAAAAACACAATGGCTCAAAATCTGTGGGACACAGCAAAGGCAGTCCTGAGAGGAAAAGATATAGCGGTACAAGACTTTCTCAAGAAACAAGAAAGGTCTCAGGTACACAACCTAACCCTACACCTAAAGGAGCTGGAGAAAGAACAAGAAAGAAAGCCTAAACCCATCAAGAGAAGAGAAATCATAAAGATCAGAGCAGAAATCAATGAAATAGAAAACAAAAAAGCAATAGAACAAATCAACGAAACTAGGAGCTGGTTCTTTAAAAGAATTATTGAGATTGATAAACCCCTGGCCAGACTTATCAAAAAGAAAAGAGAAAGGACCCAAATAAATAAAATCATGAATGAAAGAGGAGAGATCACAACTAACACCAAAGAAATACAAACAATTACAAAAACATACTATGAGCAACTCTATGAAAAAAAAATTTGACAATCTGGAAGAAATGGATGCATTCCTAGAGACATATAAACCACCACAACTGAACCAGGAAGAAATAGAAAACCTGAACATACCCATAACCAGTAAGGAGATTGAAACAGTCATTAAAAATCTCCAAACAAACAAAGCCCGGGGCCAGAAAGCTTTCCAGGGGAATTCTACCAAACGTTTAAAGAGGAATTAATTCCTATTCTCCTGAAACTGTTCCAAAAAACATAAATGGAAGGAAAACTTCCAAACTGATTTTATGAAGCAGCATAACCTTTATCCCCAAACCAGACATGGATCCCATCAAAAAAGAGAACTACAGACCAATATCCTTGATGAACACAGATGTGAAAATCCTCACCAAAATACTAGCCAATAGGACTCAACAGTGGTTTAAAAAGGGTTATTCACCACGACCAAGTGGGATTTATTCCAGGGCTGCAAGGATGGTTCAACATCCATAAATCAATCAATGTGAAACAACACATTAATAAAAGAAAGAACAAGAACCATATGATACTCTCAATAGATGCTGAAAAAGCATTTGACAAAGTACAGCATCCGTTCCTGATCAAAACTCTTCAAAGTGTAGGGATAGAAGGCACATACCTCAATATTATCAAAGCCATTTATGAAAAACCCACCACAAATATATTCTCAATGGAAAAAACTAAGAGCTTTTCCACTAAGGTCAGGAACACGGCAGGGATGTCCATTATCACCAATGCTATTCAACATAGTACTAGAAATTCTAGCCTCAGCAATCAGACAACACAAAGAAATTAAAGGCATCCAAATTGGCAAAGAAGAAGTCAAACTATCACTCTTCGCAGATGATATGATACTATATGTGGAAAACCCAAAAGACTCCACTCCAAAACTGCTAGAACTTATACAGGAATTCAGTAAAGTGTCAGGATATAAAATCAATGCACAGAAATCAGTTGCATTTCTCTACACCAACAACAAGACAGAAGAAAGAGAAATTAAGGAGTCAATCCCATTTACAATTGCACCCCAAACCATAAGATACCTAGGAATTAACCTAACCAAAGAGGCAAAAAATTTATACTCAAGAAAACTATAAAGTACTCATGAAAGAAATTGAGGAAGACACAAAGAAATGGAAAAATGTTCCACGCTCCTGGATTGGAAGAATAAATATTGTGAAAATGTCTATGCTACCTAAAGCAATCTACACATTTAATGCAATCCCTATCAAAATCCCATCCATTTTTTTTTTCAAAGAAATAGAACAAATAATCCTAAAATGTATATGGAACCAGAAAAGACCTTGAATAGCCAAAGGAATATTGAAAAAGAAAGCCAAAGTTGGTGGCATCACAATTCCGGACTTCAAGCTCTACTACAAAGCTGTCATCATCAAGACAGCATGGTACTGGCACAAAAACAGACCCATAGATCAATGGAACGGAATAGAGAGCCCAGAAATAGACCCTCAACTCTATGGTCAACTAATTTTTGACAAAGCAGGAAGGAATGTCCAATGGAAAAAAGACAGTCTCTTCAATAAATGGTGTTTGGAAAATTAGACAGCCACATGCAGAAAAATCAAATTCAACCTTTCTCTTACACCATACACAAAGATAAACTCGAAATGGATAAAACACCTCAATGTGAGACAGGAATCCATCAGAATCCTAGAGGACAACATAGGCAGTAATCTCTTCGATATCAGCCACAGCAACTTCTTTCAAGATGTCTTCAAAGGCAAAGGAAACAAAAGCGAAAATAAACTTTTGGGACTTCATCAAAATCAAAAGCTTCTGCACATCAAAGGAAACAGTCAACAAAACAAAGAGGCAGCCCATGGAATGGGAGAAGATATTTGCAAATGACAGTACAGACAAAAGGTGGATATCCAGCATCTATAATGAACTCCTCAAACTCAAAACACACAAAACAGACAATCATATCAAAAAATGGGAAGAAGATATGAACAGACACTTCTCCAATGAAGACATGCAAATGGCTATCAGACACATGAAAAAATGTTCATCATCACTAGCCATCAGGGAGATTCAAATTAAAACCACATTGAGATACCACCTTACACCAGTTAGAATGGCCAAAATTAGCAAGACAGGAAACAACATGTGTTGGAGGGGATGTGGAGAAAGGGGAACCCTTTTCCACTGTTGGTGGGAATGCAAGTTGGTGCAGCCTCTTTGGAGAACAGTGTGGAGATTCCTCAAGAAATTAAAAATAGAACTTCCCTATGACCCTGCCATTGCACTCCTGGGTATTTACCCCAAAGATACAGATGTTGTAAAAAGAAGGGCCATTTGTACCCCAATGTTTATAGTACCAATGGCCACAGTCGCCAAACTGTGGAAAGAACCAAGATGCCCTTCAATGGATGAATGGATAAGGAAGATGTGGTCCATATACACTATGGAGTACTATGCCTCCATTACAGAGGATGAATACCCAACTTTTGTAGCAACATGGATGGGACTGGAAGAGATTATGCTGAGTGAAATAAGTCAAGCAGAGAGAGTCAATTATCATATGGTTTCACTTATTTGTGGAGCATAACAAATAGCGTGGAGGACATGGGGAGATAGAGAGTAGAAGGGAGTTGGGGGAAATAGGAAGGGGAGGTGAACCATGAGAGACTATGGACTCTGAAAAACAATCTGAGGGTTTTGAAGTGGTGGGGAGGGTGGGAGGTTGGGGGTACCAGGTGGTGGGTATTAGAGATGGCATGGATTGCATGGAGCACTGGGTGTGGTGGAAAAGTAATGAATACTGTTATGCTGAAAATAAATAAATAAATTTTTAAAAAGAAATAAAATTAAAAAATAAAATAACAATGCCTAAATATCATTGAGATGAAGTTAGAACATCCAGAGAAAGATTTTCAAGAGCCAAATGAGGGATGCCTGGGTGGCTCAGTTGTTAAGTGTCTGCCTTTGGCTTGGGTCATGATCCCAGAGTCCTGGGATCCAGCTTCACATCAGGTTCCCTTCTCAGCAGTAAGCCTGTTTTTCCCCTCTTCCTCTCTACCTGCTTGTGTTCCTCTCTACTGTCTTTCCCTCTCTCTGTCAAAAAGATAAATAAAATCTTAAAAAAAAAAAAAGCCAAATGACAGATAAATATTTAAGACAGCCCACACTAAGGTATTTTGGAAATTAGAAGCTTTGTTCTCAAAGTTAGGCCATAATTCTAGAAATATCACTTTTTCTTAGTCATAAAGAATATGGACATCTCACTTCTGATCATGTAGGATTGGCTTGTACCTAATCAACATTTCGTTTGAGAACTAGAAAAAGATAATGCTAAAACATCTGTTTCAAAGTGCTGGAATGTCTAACAAGGGTGTCAACAGTCAGAGACCAAGACCTCAGAGGGAAGAAAAGTGCACTGAAATGAGTTTGGTATTCTGTATTATTCTATGTTATCCTCAAAGCCTTTGTCTATTTGGCACAAAACTTGAAATTCAGGACTACCAAGGCAGCCAGAACTTGTTGGGCCAAGATCCCCAGAAGAAGCAAAGCGCTTTTAAGGTGAGACTAACATTCTGCATCAATTTTTTCCATGAGATATTTGCCATTTCCTAAGTAGCACATGACAAGAATATTAGATGAGCAAAAAGTAGTTCCTATGAGGCTAAGAAGCCAACCAGATCTGTAGTTCAAAATTGGAGCTCAGGGTCTGTCAAAAAAAGGTAACTAGTAATAACTTCTCTAGTTAGAGGTATGGTAGGTCATGGAAGCCCTACACTCTACAAATAATACTGAACAAGAAATAGACCATCACAACAAAAGAAACACAAGTTTGAAACAGTTCAATCCTAGATTACATTAAGATGATTTGCCTCTGCAATTGCAGGGTCATAGGGAAGTTCTATTTTTAATTTCTTGAGGAATCTCCACACTGTTCTCCAAAGAGGCTGCACCAACTTGCATTCCCACCAACAGTGGAAAAGGGTTCCCCTTTCTCCACATCCCCTCCAACACATGTTGTTTCCTGTCTTGCTAATTTTGGCCATTCTAACTGGTGTAAGGTGGTATCTCAATGTGGTTTTAATTTGAATCTCCCTGAGGGCTAATGATGATGAACATTTTTTCATGTGTCTGATAGCCATTTGTATATCTTGATTGGAGAAGTGTTTGTTCATATCTTCTTCCCAATTTTTGATATGTTTGCCTGTTTCGTGTGTGTTGAGCTTGAGGAGTTCATTATAGATGCTGGATATCCACCTTTTGTCTGTACTGTCATTTGCAAATATCTTCTCCCATTCCATGGGTTGCCTCTTTGTTTTCTTGACTGTTTCCTTTGCTGTGCAGAAGCTTTTGATTTTGATGAAGTCCCAGAAGTTTATTTTTGCTTTTGTTTCCTTTGCCTTTGGAGAGATATCTTGAAAGAAGTTGCTGTGGCTGATATCGAAGAGATTGCTTCCTATGTTCTCCTCTAGGATTCTGACCCTGCAATTGCACTCCTGGGTATTACCCCAAAAGATACAGATGTAGTGAAAAGAAGGGCCATCTGTACCCCAATGTTTATAGCAGCAATGGCCACAGTCGCCAAACTATGGAAAGAACCAAGACGCCCTTTAACGGACGAATGGATAAGGAAGATGTGGGCCATATACACTATGGATATTATGCCTCCATCAGAAAGGACGAATTCCCAACTTTTGTAGCAACATGGATGGGACCGGAAGAGATTATGTTGAGTGAAATAAGTCAAGCAGAGAGAGTCAATTATCATATGGTTTCACTTATTTGTGGAGCATAACAAATAGCGTGGAGGACATGGGGTGTTAGAGAGGAGAAGGGAGTCAGGGTAAATTGGAAGGGGAGGTGAATCATGAGAGACTATGAACTCTGAAAAACAATCTGAGGGGTTTGAAGTGGTGGAGTGTGAGAGGTTGGGGTACCAGGTGGTGGGTATTATAGAGGGCACGGATTGCATGGAGCACTGGGTGTGGTGAAAAAATATTGAATACTATTTTTCTGAAAATAAATAAATTGAAAAAATTTTTAAAAAAAGAAAAATGATGATTTGCCTCTGCCTACACAAAGCAAAAGTCGTTCTTTTCTAGAATGAGATAACACCAGCCAAAATCTCAATTATATCTAAAAATGTCAATTTGGGGGAAATCAGAGGGGGAGACAAACCATGAGAGACTGTGGACTCCAAGAAATAAAGTGAGTGTTGCAGAGGGGAGTGGAGTGGAGGAATGGGTGAGCCTGGTGGTGGATATTAAGGAGTGCACGTATTGCATGGAGCTCTGGGTGTTGTACATAAACAATGAATCTAGGAACAATGCAAACTAATGATGCATTTTACAGTGACTAACATAAGTAAATAAATAAACAGATTAATAAATAAAATAACAAAAATGTCAACTGACCAAAAAAAGACCACAGAAACATAGTCATGGGTTATCTACATATTGAAGTTATTAAATATGCATTTTATTTTGACTTTTTCTCACATCAATTCATTCATGCATTTATTCAACAAACATTTGCCTTTCTCTAGCTTTATTAAGATATAATTGAACTATGTAATAACTGATAATTGTGAGTTTACGTGTACAAGATGATTTGGATATATGTATATCTTGTGAAATAATTATCACAAGAAGACTAGTTAACATATACATCACCTCAAATAGTTACCATTTTGTGTATGTGATAAGAACATTAATGGTCTACTGTCTTAGCAAATTTAATGTATATAATACACTGTTACTAAATATAGTTAGCATACTGTACATTGGCTCCCCAGAACTATTCACTTATAATTAGAAATTTGTACACTTTGACCAAGATCTCTTCATTTTCCCCAACCCCTAGCCTCTGGCAACAACTAATCTACTCTCTGTTTCTATGAGTTTGGCTTTTCTAGATTCTACACATAAGTGAGATCATAGAGTATTTGTTTTCTGTCTGGTTCCACTTAGCATAATACCCTCAGGGGTCATCCATGTTGTCACAAATGGCAGGATTTCCTTCTTTTTATGGCTAAATACTATTCCATTGTGTGTATATATATATCCATGCATTTGTTGATAGACACTTAGATTGTTTCCATGTATTAGTTATGTGAATAAGGCTGCAATGAACATGTGGGTACACATATCTCTTCAAGGCAATGATTTCATTCCTTTTAATACACACCCAGAAGTGGGACTGCTGGGTATGTCAAGTCTATTTTTAATTTTTTATTGACTCCCCATACTGTTTTCTATAATGGATGTACTTATTTACATTTCCACCAACAGTGAACAAGGATTTCCTCTTCCCCACATCCTTGGCAATACTTGTGATCTCTTTAGACATACATTTCAAAATGACTTTGATTAATGTGTTCAAGTAAATAGATGGCAAAATGGAGAATTTCTCAGAGAACTGGAGTCTATAAAATAGAATCAAAATTGATTCTATTATATTTTATAGACTGGAGTCTATAAAATAGAATCAAAATTGAAAAATAACCAAAATTAAATACATTAGGTACAGAAGAATTAATAAACTAGAATGGGGTCAATAGAAAATGTTCTCACCAAAATACAAGAACAAAAAATGGGAAATACAGCATAAAATCATTAAAATCTTGTGGGAAATGGTAAGATCTAACATACGTTTAGAGTCACAGAAAGAAAGGACAGAATGGGACAGAGCAGTATAATTTATGAAAACATAGTTAAACAGAAATTGAAAAATTCAAAAAGCAATCCCAAAATTTGTATTCAGGTCAAAAAAGACCCTGAATAGCCAATGTAATGTTGAAAAAGAAAACCAAAGCTAGAGGCATCATAATTCCAGACATCAAGCTGTATTACAAAGCTGTAATCAAGACAGCATGTTACTGGTACAAAAATAGATACATAGTTCAACGGAACAGAAAGGAAAACCTAGAAATGAACCCATAACTGTATGGTCAATTAATCATCAACAAAGCAGAAAAGAATATCCAATGGAAAACAGTCTCTTCAGCAAATGGTGTTGGGAAAATTGGACAGCCCTGTGCAGAAGAATGAAACTGGACCACTTTCTTACACCATACAACAAAATAAACTCAAAACGGATGATGAAAGACCTAAATGTGAAACAGGAATCCATCAGAATCCTAGAGGAGAACACAGGCAGCAATTTCTTTGACCTCAGCCACAGCAACTTCTTGCAAGTCACGTTTCGAAAGGCAAGGGAAACAAAAGCAAAAATGAACTATTGGGACTTCATCAAGATAAAAAGCTTTTGCACAGGAAACAGTCAACAAAACTAAAAGAAAACTGAAAGAATGGGAGAAGATATTTGCAAATGTCTTCTCAGATAGAAGGCTAGCAACTAAGATCTATAAAGAATTTATCAAACTCAACACTCCCAAAATTTAAAAAAAAAATCTAGTTGAGAAATGGGCAGAAGACATGAAGAGACATTTTTCCAATAAAGACATATATGAGGGACGCCTGGGTGGCTCAGTTGGTTGGGCAGCTGCCTTCGGCTCAGGTCATGATCCCAGCGTCCTGGGATCGAGTCTCACATCGGGCTCCTTGCTCGGCGGGGAGCCTGCTTCTCCCTCTGCCTCTGCCTGCCACTCTGTCTGCCTGTGCTTGGTCTCTTCCCCGTTCTCTCTCTGATAAATAAATAAAATCGTTTTTTAAAAAATAAATAAATAAATAAAGACATATATGAAAAAATGCTCCACATCACTCAGCATCAGGGAAATACAAATCAAAACCACAATGAGATACCATCTCACACCAGTCAGAATGGCTAAAATTAACAATGCAGGAAACAGCAGATGTTGGCAAAGATGTGAAGAAAGGGAAGCCCTCTTACAAATGTTGGTGGGAATGCAAAGTGGTGCAGTTACTCTGGAAAATAGTATGGAGGCTTTTCAAAAACTTAAAACTAGAACTACCCTTTGACCCAGTAATTACAGTACTAGGTATTTATCCAAAGGATACAAACATAGTGATTCAAAGGGACACATGCACCCCAATGTCCACAATAGTCAATATGGAAAGAGCCCAGGTGTCCATCAACAGATGAATGGATAAAGAAGACATGGTATACATATATACAATAGAATATTACTGAGCACCAAAAAGAATGAAATCTTGCCATTTGCAACCACATGGATGGAACCCAAGGATATGATGCTAACAGAAATAAGTCAGTCAGAGAAAGACACCAAATGATTTCATTCATTTATGTAATTTAAGAAACAAAACAGATGAACATGGGGTAAGGGAATGAAAAATAAAATAAAAACAGAGAAGGAGGTAAACCATAATAAACTCATAACTATAGGGATCAAACAGGGTTTCTGGAGGGGAGGTGGGTAGGAGATTAGGTAACTGGGTGATGGTCATTACAGAGGGCACTTGATATAAGGAGCCCTGGGAGTTGAATGCAACTGATGAATCACCTCTGAAACTAATACCACACTATGTTAACTAAATTGAATTTAAATAAGAAATTTAAAAAAAATAATTCGAAAAGCAGAAAGAGGACATTATGGTGACACAGAAGTAGTAATTACAAGAAGTAGCTACCATCCTTAGGGCTAGGGGTACAAGGAGATGAATTTGGACGGCCAGCCACTAGAAGCCTGCAAGAGATTCTCTAAGAGTGGGGACTCGGATCCCTGAAAAGGCACAATGTCCATCTGCGTTGCTATCTCAGGAGTTCAGAGAAGGGACTTTGTGGATCCCAGAAGGGGAACTTTCTTGCTGATGCCATGTCTAAGAGGGAATAAGGGAACTAGTTTTGTGAGTGCTGAGAGAAAACTGGAAAGTGGAATCCCAGCTATTGCTGGGGTGCTAACAGAAACAGCAAGTAGTTTCCCTTCAGTGCCAGAACCTAAAAGAAGTTGGTTGCCAAATATACTTCCCAAAACCTTTGCATCACAAAGCATAATGGTGGGTTTGAAGATGAAAAGTTGCTTAATAACTATGAACCTCTAGCAGAATAAATACAAAAGAAACCACAGCTCACCACTTCATAATAAACTACTGAAAACCAAAGACAAAGAGAAAAATGTAAAAACAGACAGAGACAAAAGACAAATACCTTTTAACAGCACCACCCTTAAGCACAGGCAACTGTGGTCCTGCCCTGGACTTGTGCTTTGAGGGTTCGTGTTCAGCTTCCTTCCCACCTTTCACTCCGACAGGGTGAGGACCCTGCCGTCTGGCTGATTCAAGCCCCCGCAGCCAGCACACTCTGTAATTCAGGCTCCAAACATCTGGGGCCTCAAATTCCCTTCCCACAGAGCCTCAGGTCCACCTCCACCTCCCTTTCGGCTGGAGTGCCGCGAGCGTGCTGGTGCCGGTTGAATTCCTTTAGCATACAGACACCCTCATCATTCAGGAACCACCCAAGGATGAGACAAGAAAGGGCCTTGGGTCAAGGGCCTCCATTTTTCGGCCTGGGAAAGAAGGCACAACACTGCCTTTGAAAGAACAACCAGTAGACTGAAAACTTCCCAACAGACGTGACGGAAACCTTAAGGCAATGGGAAGATATTCTGGAAATGTTAAAAGTAAATAAATGCAGATGAGAGTTCTAGCCCTCAAAATGTACCGTAGAAAGCGAATGTACCTCCAAAGCCGAGAGAGCGGAGCGCTCCACCCCCGCCTAGCACCTCGCGTCCAGCTGCTCGGACAGAAGAGAGGTCCGTGCGCATGCGCGCAGGGGATGCCGGTCCAGCCAGGCGGTCCCAGGCAGCCATGCGCTGGGCCCCCAACTGTTGCCAGTAGGGCGGCGGGTGGCGCGAGGGGAGACGACTGTTGGGAAGTCTTGAAGTTTAAAAGGCAGCCCTCCTCAGGGCCTCCAAGAGCGGGCGCCACCTGGACGAAACGCTACTGCTGCTGAAATGGCGGCAACAGGCTGGAGGGACAGCCCCTGCTACTTCTTCAAGGTGGTGGAAAGCTTCTTCAACTACAAGGCCAGCATTCTGGAGGGCAAGCTGGTGGCACAAGTCCAGATCATCCGGCGAGATCGAGGAGCAGCAGCAGAACCGGGTCGGTGGCATCCTGCATATCCTCAAGCCCTGCAACCGCTTGCTGAGCCTAATAGTCCCCATCCTACAGGACAACAGCGCCAGGGAGGTCATCCAGGATTATGGGGCCCAGCACAGCCAGCACTGCACGCTCCTGTTACAGCAAAGATGTGAATGTAAAGTAAGTAAAAGTTTTGGCTTCCCTTGTGACATCTAAATGTGCTGTGCCTGATGTGCCATTTAGGGGTGGGGGTGGCTAATGCTGGTGTTAAAAACAAGTAATGTTATTAATAATAGTTAATAGTTATATTAACTATTATATATATAACTATATATATAACTATTATTATATTAACTATAGTTAATAGTTAATAATAGTTAATAACAAGTAACAATTACATTACTAGTAATGAATTGGAAAAGATCAAAGGGGTTTCACCATGGAACTCATGAAAAAGAGTTGTTTGGTTTTTTGTTTTTGTTTTGTTTTGTTTTGTTTTTTGGTCTTGGCATTGATGTGACTTCCCTAGACATGGGCACATTGCAAGCAAGCGATGTCCTAGATTGCTGACACATATGACAGCACCACAGAGCATGTAAAATAATGTACATCCCTGCCATCCTGGTAAATCCATCAGTCTGGGTTGCATCTACCCACATCTCTCTGCTACTGGCTGTAGTGTTTTGCCTGGGATTGAAACTTCTTAATGAAGTCTCTTTCATGAGCATTTTAGGAATGACACCAGGGTTTGGAGAAAATTTTGTTTTTTAAAATTTGTTATTTAAAAAATATTTGTTTTTTATGGATTTGGCAATCTTGTGGTCTATATTTGTATTGTAATTTTGCTAAATGTGTTGGTATTGCTGAATCTGTTGGGAGCATATGGAACTCAGATTGCAAAATGGATCAGTCCTGAATTTCTCCAAGGCAAAGCCCCAGGAAAGAAGCATCTTACAAGCAAACTAGCATACTCATCCCTATTGCCAATGAAAAGCAGGTGACCAAATCCTGTGCACTCAGAGTCAAAGCCAAGATCATTGCTGAAACTGCCAATGAACCAACAACTCCAGAAGCTGATAAGGTTTTTCTGAAGAGGAGCATTATGGCTATTCCTGTTCTATACTTGAATTCTGAAGGAGTGACAATATCTTACTTTGAGTGGCTAAAGAATATAAATCATGTCACCTATGGCTGTTTGACCTTCAAGTATGAAAGTGATTCTAACTTCCATGTTCTCATGTCTGTACAAGATAATTTAGAAAGAAAATTTAGAGAAAACCATTGAACTTTTCCCATTGTATCCACAGCAGGGTTCCAAAACAGAATATCCAAGAAAGACAATGTGCTTTCTGGCTTACCTTACATTTGGAGTTTTCTGCCAGGCAAATCACACACATAGCCACAAAGTATAGCCTAGATTTTGAACCTGAGAACAGCTGCCTATGTAAGCATCACTGAGAAGGTCTTCGAAGTGTACACTGAAGCTGGATTGACCTTTAAATAAATGGATCATAGCTGACTTCTTCACTATCCCCTTTACCTGTAACTTCCGCAAACTTAACACAAGTTAAATTTAACCACAGAAAGATTTTTCTTTAATGGACATCATTCTCAATAAGTCTGTCCAATCAGCCCTTTAAGAAGAAAGAAATTAAGGGGGAGATCACATAAACATTGGTGAGTGTGAGAGTAGAAATTGCATGTGCCGGAGGGCCACTTGGGGATATTTTGCTTTTAAATAAAAAGTCTTTTCTTCTAGCTCTGTGCTCCCTTGCTCCATTGGCTGTTCCCAACATGTTAATTGCCTTTTGTTTCAGCTGAGCAGTCAGTCATTTGCATAATTTTGCTCTCGCCAAATCTGAGATGGGACATACTATAAATCTGATGCATTTAAGAAATGGGTGTCTGGCATTTTCAGAAGGTAGTGTTCTAAAATTAGTTACTATTTTTTCACATCAGCAAAATAACTCAATTTCACAGGCTGAAAACAAAAACAAAAGCTGTTTCTTATATGCATTTTATTTTCTTTAAATGATAGAAGTACATGTTGCTATAATAAAAGTGCCTTTAATCATTTAACAAGCCTAACCTTGACTCAAGCAGTAAGTGCTTTTAAACATAAATGAAAAAAATCTCATATTTTATGACATAAAATAGTATCATTCATAGCTCATCAGTTCTGTATTATTGTCCAGCAAAGATAAAAAGCCAGATGGATAATCATTATCTTCATAACTACAGATGGTGTAGGTTATTTTTATTGTGACCATCTGAATTTGCTAAATATAATTATGACATGTAGTCCAAATAAAGCAGTAACCTCCTTATCATTTTAATTTTATTTCTTTAAAAATGTATTATGCTGAGTAATTGAATAATAATTCAAATAGAGTATCCCAGAAAAAAACTATTTGATCTTGCTGTCTGCAGTCTGGCTGACAGCTTAAGCATTGCCAATGTCTCCAGCCCTACCTGATTCCATGTTCCTTTTCTTTTAGAGGTCTCAAGTTCACACAAGCTTAATTAACAATGTGATGCTTAAAACACTGGATTGAGTGTTTTGCTTGAGCCTTTTTTTGGCCAGGACCTTTTGAACAGTGGTATACCAATGAAATACTAGACATTAGGTATGTTATGAATGAGGCTTTAAAAAAAAAAACAAACAATACTCTTTCAGAAATTTCTAATTACTTTGTAACTTCATGACTTAACCCGGTAATAAAAAGTTACTAAAAGTCTGCCTTTTCAAAAAAAAAAAAATTGAAAGGGAAATATTTTCAGATAAACAGCTGGTGTTAGGTATATTTAATGGTGTTAAGTATATTTAACACCAGTATACTTTTACAACAGAAATACTGAAAGGATTTCCTTACATCGATGGAATGTATTCCTAAATGGTAACATTGAAATAGAGGGACGAATTAAGAGCAATGGAAAGTTTGAACATGTAAGTTTTTTTTTTTATTTTTACCTTTTTTATTATTAAGTTCAATTAGCCGACATAGAGTACATCATTAGTTTTTGATGTAGTGGTCAATGATTCATTAGTTGCATATAACACACAGTGCTCATCACATCATGCGCCCTCCTTAATATCCATCATGTAAGTTTAGTGATTATTGATCTGTATAGTAACAATAATGTCTTGAGGATATACATGTATATACACACGTATATATAATCAAAATACAGGTCAATAACAGCACAAAAAGTTGGAGAGGGGGGAAAAGTGTTAAAAACCAGGTGGTGGGTATTATAGAGCATGGAGCACTGGGTGTGGTGAAAAAATGATACTGTTATGCTGAAAATAAATAAATTTAAAAAAAACTATGCTAAAATCCTTACATCTCCCAGGAAGTGGTAAAAGTACTAACTTATAGGATACATGTGGTAATATCCAGGATAATAGCTAAAATAAGAGTAAAAGATTGCCTCCTAATAGAAATGAAAGAATGAAGTGATTTTTAAAAAAAAAAAAAAGGTTAATTCAAAAAGAGGCAAGAAAGGAGAGAAAAAAGAATATAGAGCAGATGTGACATTTGTGGGAAATTAAATGATGTGACAGATGTGGAAAGTTAAATCCAACTACATCAGCAGTTATGTTAAATTTAAATAGACTAAATTCTTTGACTAAGAGTTTATTAACTAAATGCTACTTAAAATAATTATACTTAGAATACCAGATACAGAAAGGTTGACAATAAAAGGATGGGAAATGTTGTGTCTTATAAATGATAAAAAAGAAAGCTTATAAAATGCCAATAGGAACCTTGTCAGCACCTCTCTTTTGTCCATTCCCACAAAGAGATGTTAGGGAGGTAAATCATCATGAGATTAGCATAGGGTGGCACGTATAGTCAGTTCTAGTTTGGCTGCATAAGGCAAGGTCAATATTCAACCCAGAGTTGCCTTAGAAATAAATACAGTCTAATTCAAAAGAGTAGAAACAGTATTTTGAGAAACTGCATTTCCTTTAGCTCAAACATGGGAATGTAATTCCAGGCCTGGGATACCAGAGTTGATGATAAGAAGCACTACCACAACAAAAACCTCCAATGTCCAGAAATCTCTTCAAAAGGGTTCCACATTGGGACACCTCAGTGGCTCAGTCAATTAAGCATCTGCCTTCAGCTCAGGTCATGATTCTTGAGTCCCAGGATTGAGGACCAGTCATGCTTTCTGCTCTGCAAGGAGTCTGCTTCTTCTTCTGCCTCTGCCTTTCCCCTTGCTCCTGCTCTCTCTTGCTCACTCTCTCTCAAATAAAAAAATAAAATCTTAAAAAGAAAAGAGGAGGTTCCACATTTACCACTCTTCATTTTCTTGTGAGGCATACATTGACCCAATTGAGCTAGGAAGCCCTTCATGATCTTACTGTGTCTTTAATTTAATGTCTTTAACATTTATATTTCCTATTCTAATTGTTCAATTAGGTCACTGCCCCATAGGTTTTAAGGGTTCTTTGACCCATTTTTGTAAAGTGTTTTGAAATGTGTTCCTTAATCCAATGATGAGATATTGGTTATGACTCCAAATTTACATAAAATGCCTATTTCTAAGGACCTTGATGGTGTTTCAGCAGCTGTTTCTCTGAAAGAGCAAGTGTAAGTGTCATTTCTGTTAAAATCCTTTTGAATCCTTCAGAGGCATTAGCAGTGGCCCTGTGTCAGTCACCTGTCAGCTTTGGGCCAATCTTTGTTCTTGGGAATTTTCCCAAAGCCAATTTCAGGTAGTTTTTCTCCTGTTAACATTCAGGAAGTTACATTTGTAACTTCCACATTAATGACTAAGGGATGACAGTGGGATATGTTTTTGTAAATTCATTGTTGTATGGCTTAGACACTACCATGCCTGCTCATTTCATGTATCCAAGTGGCTACCTAAAGACAGTGGACCAAGGCATCATCTTGGCATTCTGATTCTCCTCTGAGACAGTAATTGGATTCTTTTAGTGAGCATCCATATGATCTACTTTAATTTTTTTTCTAAAATTCCACAGACCAGCACACCTGGGTGGGGCAGTCAGTTAAGTGTCCAAGTTAGTTTGGATTCGGATTGTGATCTCAGGGTCATAAGATTGAGCCCTGTTGGGGCTCCATGCTCAGTGGGGAGTCTCCTTGGGTTTCTCTCTCTCCCTCTGCCCCTCCCCACCCCCACTCACTCTTGCTCTCTCTCTAAAGTAAATAAATGAAACTTTTTTAAAAAATAATAAAATTCCACAGGACTTCCACAGTTGTGTTCTTCACATACAGTAGTCTTTAGTTATTCATTCATTAAAACATTTATCAACTATACCTGGGCCTTTGGCTCTGGACTAAGAATTTGTGATAAATAAATAAATAAATAAAATTATCTGTGCCTTTTCTTTTTTTTTTTAATTTAATCCCAGTATAGTTAACATACAGCATTATATGAGTTTCAGGTGTGCAATATAGTGATTCAACAGTTCTGTGCATTACTCAGTGCTCATCATGATAAGTTTACTCTTAATCCCCTTCACCTATTTCAACCATCTCCTCACCCACCTCCCTCCTGGTAACCATCAGTTTCTTCTCTAGAGTTAAGAGTCTGATCCTTGGGATATCTTAGTGGCTCTGTCAGTTAAGCACCCAACTCTTGACTTCAGCTCAAGTCATGATCTCAGGGTCCTGGGACCAAGCCCCACATCAGGCTCCTCATCCAGGGGGTGTCTTCTGGAGATTCTCTCCCTCTCCCTCTCCCTCTGCCCCTCATCCCCCCCCCCATGTTTGTTCTCTCTCTCTCTCAAATAAATAAATAAATCTTTCCAAAAAAGTTTGATTCTTGGTTGGTCTCTTTTTTCCTTTGCTCATTTGTTTTGTTTCTTAAATTCCACATATGAGTAAAATCATATGTTATTTGTCTTTCTCTGACTGACTTAGTTTGCTTAACTTTATACTCTCTAGCTCCATCCATGTTGTTGCAAATGGCAAGATTTCATTCTTTGAAATCTTTGTGGTTAAATAATATTCTCATATACATATATATAAAATCTCCAGTATATATACATTTACACATATATATGCATATATATATACATGTGTGTATTTATATATGTGATATATATATCACATCTTCTTTGTCCATTAATCTGTCAATGGACACTTGGGCTGCTTCCACGGTTTGGCTATTATAAATAATGCTGCAATAAATATAAGGGTACCTGTATCTATTTGAATTAGTGTATTTGTATTTGGGGGGTAAATACCCGGTAGTGCAGTTACTGGATTGTAGGGGATGTCCACTCTCACCACTTGTATTCATATATTCAGCATAACTCTGAAGGTCTAGCCACAGCAATCAGACAACAAAAAGAAATAAAAGGCATCCAAACTGGTAAAGAAGAAGTAAAACTTGTGCTATTTGCAGATGACGTGATACTATATATAGAAAACCCCAGACCCCACCAAGAAATAGTAGAATTGATAAATGAATTCAATAAATTCACAAGATACAATATCGACATACAGAAATCTGTTGCTTTCTCATATGATAATAATGTAGCAGCAGAAAGAGAAATTAACAAATTAAGAAAACAATTCCATTTACAAGTGCACCAAAAACAATGAAGTACCCAGGAACAGACTTAACCGAAGAGGTAAAAGACCTATACTCTGAAAACTATAAAACACTGATGAAAGAAATTGAAGACTACACAAAGAAATGGAAAGACATTCTGTGCTCATGGATTAGGGGACTAAATATCGTTTAAAAAGTCTGTGTCTTTGCCTTTTCAAGTAGGGGTTTACTGTCTGCTGGCAAATACCTGCAGACGTCCCTATGAAGTGTCCTTTTTCAGTACAGAAGCTCCCACTAGTGGAGCAAGCAGCCTATTACACTTTAGTGAGAAGAGAGTCCTAAAATTCCTACTACTCACTAACAGGAGAAAGTGTTCTATCATTGATCCTAGAGGTTGAGAGAGACTACCTTCTCATGAATATGATGCACTTACTCCATTTCACCATATTCCTAAGTATAACATTTACATTTTACTAAATAACTTTTCTGTACAGCTCTTCCTTTCTTTGAATATATTTTTGACATCACGTATATCAAAATATATATCTTGGTAATTGTCCTTCAGCCATATAGTCTGTTTCCAAGGTGTACTAGTAATTGTGTCTCAAATGGTTTGTACTTAGTCATAACATAGGTTTCTAAATCAGAATACAAGTAGCTGCCATTTGGTGTCAGAACTGGACTTTTGCTAATAACTCCAGGCTGAGTTTTAGTAGTATACACATATAAAATCATTGGTTCTTTAAGTTTATGAAGTCCCAGAGGTGCAGTTTGTACTCTTACCCTTTGCATATCCTCAAAGATGTCCTTTGTTCCATCTCTTCTGAATTTAGTGGTTTTCTTCCTCGTCACTCTATATTAGAGTAGAGAGGATACCCAAATTCAGTATGTGTGTCTACCAGAATCTGTATTGCTCCACAAGACCTTGTGTTCTTTTCTCATTAGTGGGACCCAGAAGGGATAATAATTTGTTCTTTACTATTTGTGAAATGTCCCTAGAGGTCTCAACTTGGGATATTCCTCAATATTTGACTGATTGTCCTTAGCCCTTAATCAGCCATAAAAATGCTCTTGACTTCCTCTTCCAAAGAGGAAATATCAATGTAATGAATCAAGTGATTTTGAAAGTGGTCATATCTAAACCTCATCCTATCATGTTGTGCCAGTAAGCCAGAGAATTTAGGTACCCATACAGGAGGACAATAATTACATGATGGAGTCCATCTCACATGAAGATGAACTGAACTTGACCTGCTTTCCAAAATGGGATACAAAAGCCAAGTCACCTTTAGCAAACCAGTCACCTTTAACCTGCTTAATTCTTGAAATGTTTTCCTGGAGCACTGGGTGTGGTGCAAAAACAATGAATTCTATTACTCTGAAAAGAAATAAAAATAAATAAATAAATAAAATTAAAAACCACATTAAGATACCACCTTATACCAGTTAGAATGGTGAAAATAGACAAGTCAAGAAACAACAAATGTTGGGGAGGATGTGGAGAAAGGGTAATCCTTTTACACTGTTAGAGGGAATGCAAATTCATGCAGCCACTTTGGAAAACAGTGTGGAGGTTCCTCAAAAAATTAAAAATAGAGCTACCCTATGACCCAGCAATTGTACTATTGAGTATTTACCCCAAAGATACAGACAGAGTGAAAAGAAATGGTATATGCACCACAGTGTTCATAGCAGCAATGTCCACAATAGCCAAAATGTGGAAAGAGCCAAGATGCCCTTCAACAGACAAGTGGATAAAGAAGATGTGGTCCATATACACAATAGAATATTAGCCCTCAGAAAGGATGAATACCCAACTTTTGCATCAACATGGATGGGACTAGAGAAGATTATTCTAAATGAAATAAGCAGAGAAAGTCAATTATCATATTGTTTCACTTATTTGTGGAACATAAGGAATAGCATGGAGGACATTAGGAGAAGGAAGGGGAAAATGAAGGGGGAGAAATCAGAGTGGGAGATGAGCCATGACAGACTATGGACACTGGGAAACAAACTGAGAGTTTTACAAAGGAGGGAGCTGGGGAGATGGGTGATCCTGGTGATGGGAATTAAGGAGAGCGTGGATTGTATGGAGCACTGGGTGTTATACACAAAAAATGAGTCATGGAATACTACATCAAAAACTAATGATGTGCTGTATGGTGACTAACATAACACAATAAAAAATAAGTTAAAAAAGAAAGAAATGTTTTCCTCATGTCTGGCATAGCAAAGGCTATTGATGGAAGTTCTTTTAAAATTCAGTAGTCAAAGGGGCACCTGGGTGGTTCAGTGGGTTAAAGCCTCTGCCTTTGGCTCCGGTTATGATCCTGGGGTCCTGGGATTGAGCCCCGCATTGGGCTCTCTGCTCAGCAGGGAGCCTGCATTCCTCTCTCTCTGCCTGCTTCTCTGCCTACATGTGATCTCTGTCTGTCAAATAAATAAAATCTTTAAAAAAAAAATTCAGTAGTCAACAGTCAGCTGTGCAATGTTTTTCATAAGCCATATAGGAATATTATAGAGAGAATTAGAAGACACATTCACTCTTTATTTTTTCTTTCTTAAAAAAGGCTATTGATTGCAAGTATTAATTTCAGCCAAAAGGAAGGAATTTATTACAAAGATACACAGATAATTTACAGAATCAAGGGATAGAAATGCCCCTGGATCTCAGGAAAGAGCTGGAACTGATACATCATGGGTTTCTAATCTCTCACCAGGGCCCCAAACCAATGGTTACCGAGGCTCCTGCACACTGGTATCCTTTGGAGAGCTTTAACAATGAACAAGCCCAAGCCCTACTTCAGATCTGATTTAATTGGTTTGGGGTTCAGCCTGGGTATTGGGCCTTTTTAAAGATTTCTGAGTGATTCTGATTTCAACAAATTTTGAGAACCATTGTCCTAAACTAATTCGTTCCTCTGTCCTT
The DNA here is from genome assembly GCF_011764305.1 of Mustela putorius furo. Lineage (NCBI taxonomy): Eukaryota > Metazoa > Chordata > Mammalia > Carnivora > Mustelidae > Mustela > Mustela putorius. The sequence continues at coordinate 6,932,450 of NW_025422368.1, read as the reverse complement.
TTGTCCTAGCTGCCTGGGTGCCCTGGTCTTTGATCAATACCCATACTCTTTCTTAATAATGGCTGAGATTCAGAGGCGAAGATGGCGGGGAAGTAGGAGGAGGCGCCCTTTCAACCTGTACCCTAAAGTGGGCTGATTACCGTCTAAAGAACTCCGATCACCCATGATATCATACTGAGATCAGAATTATGCACGTCTGGATCTCTACTGGAGCAGAAGACGCCAGTGGGCAAGTAAAGCGGGGTGGGAAAGTCAGACTGATATCAGAAGATAAACAAAAGGGAGAGGGAGCCACCATAGGAAACCCATTGGAAAGTAATATCCCAATACGAGAGTGCCCTGCATCTGGGGACCAGCATTAACTTGGGAGTCTGGTAGAAAGCACTCAAAAATAACAAAGGATCACTGGGAGAAAATCCTGGGAATTGGGGTATTAGGGACAGGGGCTTAAGTCCCCAGACCCAGGACAGCCACCCCTGGCCCAGAACCAGAGACAGTGCTACGGAGAAACCAGGTCTTGGTCCCCAAGCCACCAGCACACCTGAGAGCGAGTGGGGCCTGGCTCCCGTGAGGGGCTGGGAGCCTCACCAGCCAACAGAAGCACAACCATTTTGCAGTCCCCAATAAGTGCCCTGCCATGTTATCAGAGTCCAAGTCGCGCCCCACGCCCTCCTGGTGCTCTCAACCTGGAAAGACCAGGCACTCTCAGCCCCCTGCCAGGGCCAGCCAGGGGAGGGGGGAGAATCTCAGTGTGAGATCACCACTTGGAACTTCTCTGGCAGTCTGGAGCTGCCCAGACAGCTGCCTCTGCCATGGTTTTGGTACAAGCAAAAAATACTGCGTCCCCAGGGACCGCGACTGGGAACCTGCTCCGCCAGCAGCCAAGGGGGGATTTATTTGGGCTCTGCAGCCAGACTGAGGCTTCTCTCTGAGAGGGAGGTCAGGGTGCAGTTTACTTTCCTCTAAACCTACAAAAACCATCAAAAGCGTTCAAGGTGAGAGAGAAGAACAAAAGTGAACAAACATAAAAACCTCCAGAGAACAAAAGCCTGAAAAAATCAGTTTCCCCAGAGCCCACCCCCTTGAGGGGGGCGGGAGGACTTAACTCAGAGAACATCATTGACTGAAAACCCACATGGCAGGCCCCTCCCCCAGAAAACCAACCAGGAAAGGAATAAAAAAAAAAAAAAAAACCCACAAAAAACAAGAGAACAACCACCACAACTTCATAGGACAACTTTTAATTCGTTCCCACTATTCTGGCTCACTTTTTTTATATGGATAATTTTTTAATCTATTTACCATCACAGTGAGCTGTCCAGTACATCAAATTCCATAATAACCTTCTGACCTGAACTTTTTGATACATAAACCTGTGTTTTCCTTTAGCATTTCTATTTTTTAAATTTCTTTTTAATTTTAGTTTAGTTTAGACTAAATTTTAATTTTGAATTTTAAATTTTTATTTTCTAATATTCATATAGAGTTAAACTTTAAGGTAATCCCCTTTCCCCACAATGCTACCCCTATAGGTAAACCAATTTTTAATCCCACTTTATCTTAGGGTAGTTGAGTCCTTTAACAATGATATCAAGATACATCCAGGAAGAATCAAAACCACCTTCCTCGCCCACACTGTGAGAATTTATAACCACACCCCCATCTTTTTCTTCCACCAGTGTTTGTGTTTTTGTGTTTGTCCTGATAGTATATAAATCTTACACTTGGGGTTCTTTTTGATGAGGTCCTTCCTTTATTTGCATATTTATATAGATATATATAATTTTTTTCTCTTGGCATATACTTTTATCAGTCTTTCTGTTTGTCTGTTTTTGTTTGTATAGTTCATAAATCTTACCTTGGGGCCCATTGGGGCTGAACCTTCTCTTTTATCTTCCCTTTCTTTCCTGTCTCTCTCTCTTTTTTCTTTTTTCTCTCATTTGGGTGGGGAACCCTGATGCTCAGAAGCATTCCAGGGTGCACCTTGACTGCACCACGGTCGATATATCCAGCTACATCTGTTCAGCCATCTCTCACCAAAATGACTAGGAAGAGGAATGCCCAACAGAAGAAAAATACAGAGGATGGGCCTTCTGCAACAGAGCTAACGGCTATCAACATAGACAATATGTCGGAAAGAGAATTCAGGCTAACAATTATCCAGGCAATAGCTAGGTTGGAGAAAGCCATGAATGGCCAAATGGAATTGATTAGGGCTGAACTGAAAGCGACCAGAGATCATGTTTTCAATGTTAGGGAAGAGCTGAAAGCTACCAGGGATGAGCTTCACAATGTTTTCAGTGAGTTCCAATCTAATCTAAATTCTCTCAAAGCTAGGGTAACTGAGACAGAAGATAGAATTAGTGATCCGGAGGACAAACAGATAAAAAGGATCAGGAGGAAGCCTGGAACAAACAGCTTAGAAGCCACGAACAGAATCGGGGAAATAATTAATGCCATGAAACGTTCCAACATCAGAATTATTGGAATCCCTGAAGGGGAGGAGAAAGAAAGAAGTCTAGAAGATATAGTGGAACAAGTTCTTCATGAAAATCTTCCCAATCTCACGAATGGAACCAGTGTTCATGTACTATAGGCCGAACAGTCTCCACCCAAGATTATAGATTCCAGAAAAACATTAAGGCACTGATAGTCAAATTGAGGAATCATAATTGTAGATATAATCTCTTGAAAGCTGCTAGAAAAAAGAGGCTCCTTACTTACAGAGGAAGGCCCAGCAGTATAACATCAGACCTGTCCACAGAGACCTGGAAAGCCAGAAAGGGCTGGCAAGATATATTCAGGGCACTAAATGATGAAAACATGCAGCCAAGAATACTTTATCCAGGAAGACTGACATTCAAAATGGACGGAGAGATAAAGAGTTTCCAAGACCAGTAAGGCTTAAAAGACTATGCAACCACCAAGCTGACACTGCAAGAAATATTAAGGGGGGTTCTATTAAAGAGGAAAAATCCTAAAAATAACATTGAACAGAAATATAGAGACAATCTACAGAAAGAAAGACTTCAAAGGTAACACGATGTAAATAAAAACGTATCTATCAATAATCACTCTCAATGTGAATGGCCTAAATGTACCCATAAAACATCACAGGGTTGCAGATTGGATAAAACGACAGGACCCATCCATATGTTGTCTACAAGAGACCCATTTTGAGCCTAAAGATATGCCCAGACTGAAAGTGAAGGGATGGAGAAGCATCTTTCATGCCAATGGGCCTCAAAAAAAGACTGGGGTAGCGATTCTCATATCAGACAAATTAGACTTCAAACTAAAGACTGTAGTCAGAGATACAGAAGGACACTACATCATTCGTAAAGGGACTATCCACCAAGATGATCTAACAATTGCAAATATCTATGCCCCCAATATGGGAGCAGCCAATTACATAAGAAAACTGTTAATCAAGATAAAGAGTCATATTGATATGAATACACTAATCGTAGGAGAGCTTAACACGCCTCTCTCAGAAATAGACAGATCATTGAAGCAGAAAATCAATAAAGAAACAAGAGCATTGAATGACACGTTGGACCAGATAGACCTCATAGATATATACAGAACATTCCACCCTAAAACAACAGAATACTCATTCTTCTCAAGTGCACATGGAACCTCTTCCAGAATAGACCACATACTGGGTCACAAATCAGGACTCAACCAATACCAAAAGACTGAGATTATTCCCTGCATATTCTCAGATCACAATGCTTTGAAACTGGAGCTCAATCACAAAGAAAAGTTCAGAAGGAACTCAAACACCTGGAAGCTAAAGACCACCTTGCTTAAGAATGCTTGGATCAACCAGGAGATCAAAGAAGAACTGAAACAATTCATGGAAACCAATGAGAATGAAGACACTTCGGTCCAAAACCTATGGGATACAGCAAAGGTGGTCCAAAGGGGGAAATACATAGCCATCCAAGCCTCCCTCAAAAAAATTGAAAAATCCAGTACACACCAGCTGTCTCTACATCTTAAAGAACTGGAGAATCAACAACAAATCAAACCAACTCCACACATAAGAAGGGAAATCATCAAGATTAGAGCTGAGGTCAATGAGGTAGAAACGAGAGATACAGTAGAATGTATCAATGAAACTAGAAGCTGGTTTTTTGAAAGAATCAATAAGATCGATAAACCATTGGCCATGCTAATCCAAAAGAAAAGAGAGAAAGGCCAAATTCATAAAATTATGAATGAAAAGGGAGAGATCACAACTAACACCAAGGAAGTAGAAACAATAATCAGAAGTTATTACCAACAGTTGTATGCCAATAAGCTAAGCAACCTAGATGAAATGGATGCATTCCTGGAAAACTATAAACTCCCAAAAGTGAACCAGGAAGAAATTGACAACCTGAATAGACTTCAATCTCGTAACGAGATTGAAGCAGTGATCAAAAACCTCCCAAAAAACAAGAGCCCAGGACCTGATGGATTCCCTGGGGAATTCTACCAAAAGTTCAAAGAAGAAATAACACCTATTTTCCTGAGCTGTTTCAAAAAATTGAAGCAGAAGGAAAATTTCCAGACTCTTTCTATGAAGCCAGCATTACCTTGACCCTACCAAAAAGGAGAATTCAGACCAATTTCACTGATGAATATGGATGCTAAGGTTCTCAACATGATCCTAGCAAACAGGATCCAACAGCACATTAAAAAGATTATCCACCATGACCAGGTGGGATTCGTCCCTGGGTTCAAAGTCAATGTACAGAAATCAGTGGCTTTCTTATACACTAGCAATGAAGATACAGTAAGGGAAATTAGAGAATCGATTCCATTTACTATAGCACCAAGAACCATAAGATACCTGGAAATAAACCTAACCAAAGAGGCAAAGGATCTGTACTCAAGGAACTACAGAGCACTCATGAAAGAAATTGAAGAAGACACAAAAAGATGGAAGACCATTCCATGCTCTTGGATCGGAAGAATAAACATTGTTAAAATGTCTATACTGCCTAGAGCAATCTATACTTTTAATGCCATTTAGATCAAAATTCCACCGGTATTCAAAGAGTTGGAGTAAATAATCCAAAAATTTGTATGGAATCAGAAGAGACCCCGAATCGCTAAGGAAATGTTGAAAAACAAAAATAAAACTGGGGGCATCACGTTACCTGATTTCAAGCTTTACTACAAAGCTGTGATCACCAAGAAAGCATGGTACTGGCATATAAATAGACACATAGATCAGTGGAACAGAGTAGAGAACCCAGATATGGACCCTCAGCTCTATGGGCAAATAATCTTCAACAAAACAGGAAAAAATATATAATGGAAAAAAGACAGTCTCTTCAATCAATGGTGCTGGGAAAACTGGGCAGCTATATGTAGAAGAATGAAAATCGACGATTCTCTTACACCGTACACAAAGATAAACTCCAAATGGATAAAAGACCTCAACGTGAGACAGGAATCCATCAGAATCCTAGAGGAGAACATAGGCAGTAACCTCTTCGATATCAGCCACAGCAACTTCTTTCAAGATATATCGCCAAAGGCAAAGGAAACAAAAGCCAAAATAAACTTCTGGGACTTCATCAAGATCAAAAGCTTCTGCACAGCAAAGGAAACAGTTAACAAAACAAAGAGGCAACTCACGGAATGGGAGAAGATATTTGCAAATGACAGTAGAAACAAAAGGTTGATATCCAGGATCTATAAAGAACTCCTCAAACTCAACACACACAAAACAGACAATCATATCAAAAAATGGGCAGAAGACATGAACAGACACTTCTCCAATGAAGCTTTACAAATGGCTATCAGACACATAAAAAAATGTTCATTATCACTAGTCATCAGGGAGATTCAAATTAAAACCACATTGAGATACTACCTTACACCAGTTAGAATGGCCAAAATTAGCAAGACAGGGAACAACATGTGTTGGAGGGGATGTGGAGAGAGGGGAACCCTCCTACACTGTTGATGGGAATGCAAGTTGGTGTAGCCTCTTTGGAGAACAGTGTGGAGATTCCTCATGAAATTAAAAATAGAACTTCCCTATGACCCTGCCATTGCACTCCTGGGTATTTACCCCAAAGATAAAGATGTCATGAAAAGAAGGGCTATCTGTACCCCAATGTTTATAGCAGCAATGGCCATGGTCACCAAACTGTGGAAAGAACCAAGATGCCCTTCAATGGACGAATGGATAAGGAAGATGTGGTCCATATACACTATGGAGTATTATGCCTCCATCAGAAAGGACGAATACCCAACTTTTGTAGCAACATGGATGGGACTGGAAGAGATTATGCTGAGTGAAGTAAGTCAAGCAGAGAGGGTCAATTATCATATGGTTTCACTTATTTGTGGAGCATAACAAATAGCATGGAGGACATGGAAAGTTAGAGAGGAGAAGGGAGTTGGGGGAAATTGGAAGGGGAGGTGAACCATGAGAGACTATGGACTCTGAAAAACAATCTGAGGGGTTTGAAGTGGTGGGGGGGTGGGAGGTTGGGGGAACCAGGTGGTGGGTATTATAGAGGACATGGATTGCATCGAGCACTGGGTGTGGTGAAAAAATAAAGAATACTGTTATGCTGAAAATAAATAAAAATAATATTTGCTTTCTTTGTTAATTTATATGTATTTTATTTTGTTTTTAGTTATTGTTATGATTAGAACATGTATTCACACATATATGCAAGAAATTATACATATATGAATGAGCATATGTAAGGATTCCATAGAAAGATTACAGAAAGAAATAACAGGCTTTGGGAAGCTTGTTGAATCTGTACTGACCCAATAATATGAACTCACTTTCTTCAGCGTCTTCAGTTCCTTTTGCCTATATCCAAGGACCACTCAGTTGAAGTTTGTTATTCTCCTTCCACTTAGCTGAAGTCTGTTACTACTTTTACACACCCACCAGAATCTTCACTTAAGAGTAAAGTATGGCTTTCATTGCCTTTTCCTAAACTAAATTACTAATAATAACTGAACATATACATATTTTACTAATAAGAAGATCAAAGTAAATATTTAGGGAGTACATGAGAATGACGAATCAACACTTTAATGACCACATTTTCTGAATTGAGACACTTAGTTAACCCATGTTTCCTTCTATTTAGACCAAAGTAGCAACTTTCTAATACCTCTATGTTCTTTCTTTTGCACTGCTTGCTTATCTCATAACATCTGACATAATATAGAACTAGAAAGTTTTTATTAAAGTCAACTTACACACTGTGTGGCTAGTATCATATTATCCCGATTTTCTATTATCCTCTAGCTTCTCTTTTTTTCACCTGGAACATGGCAAATAAGTTCCCAGTGTCCTCACAGCTGCCTTCACCTCCTTGTTCTTGAGGCTGTAGATGAGAGGATTCAGCATGGGGGTGATCACACTATATTGCACAGAGAAGATCAGCTCTAGGGGGGATCCTGAGGTTGGCATGAGATAGCGAAGAAATCCTGAGCAATAAAAGAAGATCACTGTCGTAAGGTGAGAGGAGCAGGTAGAGAAGGCCTTCTTTCTACCTGAGGTGGAGCTGATTCTCAGGATGGTAGAGACAATGCAGGCATAGGATAAGATGATTGGAAATAAGGTCCCAAACCCATGAAGTAGGGTGGAGCAGAACAGCACTATGAGGTTGGTGGAGATATCAGAGCAAGACAGGGGAAAGAGGGAGGGTACCTCACAGCTGTAGTGGCTGATGATATGGCTCTCACAGAAGTCCATGTTGGTAGCTAGGAGGATGTTGATAAGTGCATTAAAAAACCCCAAGCCCCATGAGCCCAACACAAGTTGCACACAAAGCTCTTTCCTCATCATCTGTCCATAGTGCAGAGGGTGGCAGATGGCAGCGTAGCGGTCATAGGCCATCACTGAGAGAACAAAGCCCTCAGTCCCTGCAGTGATAAACACAAAGAAACTTTGAGCCAGGCAACTCCTTACTGAGATGGTTTTTATCTCTGATAGGAGGTCTCTCAGCATCCTGGGCACAGTAACAGAAGATAAGCAAAGATCTAGGAAAGAGAGGTGACTGAGGAAAAAATACATGGGTGTGTGGAGGTGAGAGTCAGCTCTGATCACCAGCAGCATCATCAGGTTCCCCAAGATGGTCAGGAGGTAAATGTTCAGGAACAGCACAAAGAGCAGAGTCTGGACCTGGGGGTTTGTAGACAGCCCAAGAAGGAGGAATTCAGTGATGGTACTGTGGTTCCCCAAGGCCATTTATGAAGGCTGTTTCCTAAAAATTACGTGAAAAATCATGGCAGTGAAGTTTCTTCCATCCTCCAGTCAGATTTTACCTGGCATTGATTCACTCTTATTATCACTATTAATCATCAAATAAATATTTGACTTCTACACTAGGCCACTAGTTTTATGTCACTCACTTTAAAGGTAATGGGGAAAAGGCATGGTCTCTTTTGTTAAAGGTCCCACTTCAGTGAGATATGTATGTAAAGACAGGCAATTAGAAACCATGGGGATGGTGCAATGGCAGTTCTAAAAATCAGTTTTGGAAGATTCAGTAATGAGTTAATACTGAGGTATGTGGACCAAGATTTTAAGAAAATGAAACTTCCTCTAAGGATACGTTTAAATTGAGAGAAAATTTTGCTCAAAGGTCAAGAATTAAGGAAACTCAATAGTTCTTCATAGCTCTACCCTAGAGTATGAGTGAGCAGCATAGGTAGTCACAGTTAAGCATCAGCCCAGTTCATCCCAGCTCTGCTGCTAACTAACTGTGAGACTTTGTACAAATTACTTAGTTGTTCTGGACCTCAGTTTTCCTGTCTGTAAAGTGAGGTCATAACAGTACCAATCTTATGCAGTTTTTGCAAGTATAAATATGATATATGTAAAGTATTTGGAAAAATATAACAGAGAAAGCTCCTTTTTTTTTTTTTTTTTTTTTTTTACCAGTGTCATTACCATGGGCTACAACTATAGGCAGAAGTCAGATAGTAAATCACTCTTAGAGCATGTTGCACTATCAGGAATTAAGGTTTTGCTGCAACAATCACTGAACTTGTTGTTTCCTAAAGGCCTAAAGGAGGTGTAAGAGATCACTAAGGTAGCTTAACATTGACATTTTGAAATCATTTTGGTATGGTTCCCTTCCAAAGCTTAATTGTTTTACAATCTCAAGGGCAATTTCACTCAGAAGGGGAGGGTATTGTGACTGTTTTCAAAAAGAAGAGCTGTGGTACATGAGACAGGAAGTATTAGGGACTCTGGGTGTATGGTACTTGAACTTACATTATTTTATGGGATAGTTGCATATCTCAGTTGGGCAGAGAATGCTGGAAAAAGAAGGAAACAAAGTATGTGAATGAAAATCATGCCAGCGCCCAAAGGAACAGCTAGGAAAGGAGACCCTCTGCAGAACAACACACTCTGAACAATTCCTCTAGACAGGGTAGGACAGGGAGAGTGTAAGAGAAGAAGATCAGGAACTTATCTTCTCAGTTCTGTGACAGCTTGTGCTTGACAGGGCTCCAATGTTGTTGAAATCATCAGTTGCTTCTGACTCCTGCCTCAAAGGAAGTAGATCTCACCTTTCTTTGCTCAGTCTCGAAGGGCTGCTTAAAACATTCAGTCCTATATATACTACAGTTGTGTACCTCTCTAATCTTGATTCTTAAATACTTTCTCAGTGTCTAAGTTCCACGTCCCATTCTCATGCCCAGATATTGTTCCACTTTTTTCTAAGACTCTGTATCTAGTTTTTAACATCACGGAGTATAGTTAAACAATGTTATCTATGGCCTAGGGCCTAGAGACTATCTTTCAATCAACTTTCAGGTTTCTCCATGGTGTCCCAGCCTGATTCCTGGTTTTGGATAACTGTGGCTGATAATGTAAGGTCTAGCCCAGAATTATTTACCCATAAGGGTGACTCCTGAGTCCTTACTTATCAATTGCTTCATCCACGATCCCAGAAGCAAAGCCCTTCCTAGAACCTAAATTCTGATTACCTATAAATTCTTGTCTGATGTCCAAGAAGGCTATAGGAGTGTGATTTTAAATCCAGTTTCAAAGAAGATGAATGCAGCAGAAAATGTAGTTGCTACACCCTCAAACATGGTTAAGTTCATAAAATCTTATTGATAACTAAATATATTACTAGATCCTGAACTAAAAATTATCAGATAGTCATAGGACAATTGCTTCTTTCAAATGATCTCAAATGCCTTCATCCTGGTGCCTCTTCACCTGTATTTCTACGTGTTCCTTTATAACATGTCTCAGCCACTCAGTCAATTATCTGGTCTAATTAATCCTCAGAACAGCTATGTTTTGACACCCTGAGCGATAAATTCCTGGCTGAGAAGCTCAGGGGAATGACAACTCTGGTATTCCCAGTACTCACAATGTGAAGTCAATTTTGTAGTTGAAAACTTTATCATCTGTATTCAAGAATGTAAGCAAGTTTATTTGCAAATAACATATCTGATAAAGATTTAGTATCCAAAATATATAAAGAACTTATCAAAGTCAACACCCACAAAACAAATAATCAAGAAATGGACAGAAGATGTGAATAGACATTTTTCCAAAGAAGACATACAGGTAACTTACAGAAAAGATGCTCAACATCACTTATAATTAGGGAAATACAAATTCAAACCATGATGAGATACAACTCGGTCAGAATGGCTAACATTAACGACATAAGAAACAACAGGTGTTGGCAAGGATTTGGAGAAAGGGGAACCCTCTTGCATTGTTGGTGGGAATGCAAACTGGTGTAACTACTTTGGCGAGGTTCTTCAAAAAGTTAAAAATAGAACTACTCTATGATTCAGCAATTACACTACTAGGTTTTTGTTTTTTTGTTTTTTTTCTCAAAGGATACAAAAATACAGATTCAAAGAGGTACATGAACCCTGGTATTTAGCAGCATTATCAACAATAGCTAGCCTGTGGAGAGAGCACAAATGTCCACTGACTGATGAATGGATAAAGAAGATGTTGGGGGGCACTTGTGTGATTCTGTTGGTTAAGCATCTGACTCTTGGTCCTGGCTCAGGTCTTCATCTTATGGTCATGGCTTTGAGCCCTGCATTGGGTCCATGCCCAGAGTGGAGCCTACTTCCAAAAAAAAAGTGATCTTTTTTTAGCCATCAAAAAAGAAATTATTATGTATTATTGAAAGTATTACACTAAGTGAAATAAGTCAGTGAGAGAAAGACAAATATATGATTTCACTTATATGTGGAATTTAAGATAGAAAACATATGAACATATGGGAAGGGGGAAAAGAAATAATGGAGATACTAACCATAAGAACCATAAGAAACTCTTAAGGACAGAGAGCAAAGTGAGGGTTGATGGAGGGAGGTGAGTGGGGGGATGGGATGGTTGGGTGATGGATATTAAAGAGGGCACCTGCTGTGATGAGCACTGGGTATTGTTTTTAAGTGATGAATCACTGAATTGTACTCCAGGAGCCAATATTGCACCATATGTTCACCAATTAAAATTTAAATAAAAAAAGAAAAAATAGTTCCTCGAGTACAGATCCTTTACCTCTTTGGTTAGGTTTATTCCCAGGTATCTTATGGTTCTTGGTGCTATAGTAAATGGAATCAATTCTCTAATTTCCCTTTCTGTATCTTCATTGTTAGTGTATAAGAAAGCCACTGATTTCTGCACATTGACTTTGTATCCTGCCACGTTGCTGAATTGCTGCACGAGTTCTATTAGTTTGGGGGTGGAGTCTTTTGGGTTTTCCATATAAAGAATCATGTCATCTGTGAAGAGAGAGTTTGACTTCTTCCTTGCCAATTTGGATCCCTTTTATTTCTCTTTGTTGTCTGATTGCTGTTGCTAGGACTTCTAATACTATGCTGAACAAGAGTGGTGAGAGTGGGCATCCTTGTCGCATTCCTGATCTCAACAGGAAGGCTGCAAGCTTTTTCCCATTGAGGATGATATTTGCTGTGGGTCTTTAAATAGATACATTTTTTGAAATTCAGGAATGTTCCCTCTATCCCTATCCTTTGAAGTGTTTTAATCAGGAACGGATGCTGGATTTTGTCAAATGCTTTTTCTGCATCAATTGAGAGGAGCACGTGGTTCTTCTCTCTTCTCTTATTAATTTGTTGTATCACATTGATTGATTTGCGAATGTTGAACCATCCTGGTAGCCCAGGGATAAATCCCACCTGGTCATGGTGGATAATATTTTTAATGTGCTGTTGGATCCTGTTTGCTAGTATCTTGTTGAGAATCTTAGCATCCATATTCATCAGTGAAATTGGTCTGCAATTCTCCTTTATGGTAGGGTCTTTGTCTGGTTTGGGGAGATATATATATATATATATATATATATATATATATATATATATATATATATTCTAAAAAGTGAGCCAGAATAGTGGGAACGAATTAAAAGTTGTCCTATGAAGTAGTGGTGGTTGTTCTCTTGTTTTTTGTGTTTTTTTTTTTTTATTCCTTTCCTGGTTGGTTTTCTGGGGGAGGGGCCTGCCATGTGGGTTTTCAGTCAATGATGTTCTCTGAGTTAAGTTCTCCCACCCCCCTCAAGGGGGTGGGCTCTGGGGAAACTGATTTTTTCAGGATTTTGTTCTCTGGAGGTTTTTATGTTTGTTCACTTTTGTTTTTCTCTCTCACCTTGAACGCTTTTGATGGTTTTTGTAGGTTTAGAGGAAAGCAAACTGCACCCTGACCTCCCTCTCAGAGAGAAGCCTCAGTCTGGCTGCAGAACCCAAATAAATCCCCCCTTGGCTGCTGGCGGAGCAAGTTCCCAGTCGCGGTCCCTGGGGACGCAGTATTTTTTGCTTGTACCAAAACCATGGCAGAGGCGGCTGTCTGGGCAGCTCCAGACTGCCAGAGAAGTTCCAAGTGGTGATCCCACACTGAGATTCTCCCCCCTCCCCTGGCTGGCCCTGGCAGGGGGCTGGGAGTGCCTGGTCTTTCCAGGTTGAGAGCACCAGGCTGGTGCCTGTGTGCTCCTCTCTCAGGGGAGGATACGGGGCGCAACTTGGACTCTGATAGCATGGCATGGCACTCATGTGGGGACTGCAAAAAGGTTGTGCTTCTGTTGGCTGGTGAGGCTTCCATGCCCCACACGCTCTCAGGCGTGCTGGTGGCTTGGGGACCAAGACTTGGTTTCACTGCAGCACTCTCTCTGGCTCTGTGCCAGGGGTGGCTGTCCTGGGTCTGGGGACTTAAGCCCCCAGTCCCTAAAGCCCAATTCCCATGACTCTCCTGCTCCCCGGTGATCCTTTGCTCTTTTTGAGTGCTTTCTACCAGACTCCCGAGTTAATGATGGTCCCCAGAAGCAGGGCACTCTCATATTGGGATATTACTTTCCAATGGTTCATCTATGGTGGCTCCCTCCCCCTTTTGTTTATTTTCCAATATCAGTCCAACTTTCCCACTCCGCTTTACCTGCCCACTGGCGTCTTCTGCTCCAGTAGAGATCCAGACGTGTATAATTCTGATCTCGTGCTGATTTCATGAGTGATCGGATTTCTTTGGAAGGTAATCAGCTCACTTTAGGGTACAGGTTGAAAGGGCGCCTCCTCTACTTCCCTGCCACCTTGTCTCCTGAAATCTCAGTGTATTATTGTTTAATAAAATTGAATTAATAAAAAAGAGGGGCAACTGATGAATTGCTGAACTCTACATCTGAAAATAATGACCTACTATTAAGCTAATTGAATTTAAATATAAATAGTTAACTAATTTTTAAAATTTTAAAGATTTTTTTTTATTTATTTGACAGAGAAACATAGCAAGAGAGGGAACACAAGCAGGGAACACAAGCAGAGAGTGGGAGAGGGAGAAGCAGGTTTCCCGCCGAGCAGGGAGCCCAATGTGGGGCTCAATCCCAGGACCCCAGGATTATGACCTGAGCCAAAACCAGATGCCCAACTGACTGAACCACCCACGCTCCCCAAAATAATTTTTAAATTTTTTTTAAAGATGCCATCCGCACTACCATCTCCAGAATTTTGCCTCTCCTGCCAACACATATTTAGTTTTCTCTTGCAGTAAGACATACTACCACAAACTTATCTGCTTAACACAATATACATTTATCATATCACAATTATACAATCTCAGTTTCTGTGGGTCAAGAGTGAGGTCACAACTGAGTCAGTCCTCCATTACACTTGTGCTGTTGACCATACTGCCTTTCCATCTATAGGTTCTACTAGATAAGAGTCCTCTTGCAAGTACACTCAAGTTTTGGGGAGAACTCATCTCCTTGCAACTTTACAATGGAGGGCCCTGGATTCTTAGTCACTGGTAGCCACCCTCAGCTCCTTTTGCCTGCCCTCAGCTCTTGAATCACCTGCATTTCTACGCTGCATGGCCATGTAAAGGCCCTCTAGACACGGCGTTTTACTTCCTAAATGCTAGTGAGAGAGCATCTCTCTTTACAAAAGTATCAAGTCCTTTTTTTTTTTTTTTTTACCTCGAACAAGTCCTTTTTTAATGGCTGATGAAGTCAAACTCTCCCAAAATAATCCTCCTTTTGATTAATTCAAAATCAAGTGATTTTGGTCCTTAATTAGCTCTGCAAAAACCCTTTACTTCACTTTATAACATTATCTAATCAAGGAAATAGCATCCCTTACCTTCACCATCTTCCAAAAGTCACACACATTCTCTCCCCACTCAAGGAGTGAAATTATCCAAAGGACTGACTCTTTGGGGGATCAAATATTTCTGACACACTATCTCTGCTAGAAAAGTAATGCCTTGTAGCCAGTCATTTTCCATCATCTTCATTTCTGAGTCAAAGTGTTGATGGAATCTTCTACCCTCATTTCAAAGGAGGTTAGATAATGTAGTTTTTATATTACAATTTGGGAAGGCAGGACTCATGATATAGAAATCATCAACATTTAGAGAGGGTGTTCATAAATGGTGAGCTGTCAGTAATGACTCATACCACCTACCACAAATGTAAATTACCTCAAGTATAAGAGAATTTTCAAATATATTAATAATACACAGTGCATAAGTCCAAAGTTAATTCTGGCTAGAATGTTACAACCCTGTCTTTTTTCCAGGGATGGGGCAAAAGTGCTGACCCTTAGTCAAAGCTGAAAGGAATATATTAATGTGTGATTGGTGTATTTCTGGGCTAAGTTATTTTTTCAGCTTATGTTTCCTTTTTTACGTTTTTATTTTAATTCTAGTTAGTTAACATAACATGTTACAGTAGTTTCAGGTGTACAGTATAGTAGTTCAACACTTCCATACATTATCCTGTGTTTGTCACCCTCCTTAATCCCATCTGTGCTAAGTTCAAAACATACTAGGGGAAACCCTGGGTCAGTTTGTCAGCATTGTTTATAGAAAATGTACAGATTGGTGGCCTGCAGCACCTAGTTTCTGTTATCTTGGTTTCTGTTTTTGAGCAGGTCATGCAGCTTGTTTTGGACTATGTAATCAAAGAGGTGTGAAACACCTCTCCTCAGAAGAAGTTTTGATTTCTCTGAGACTAAGCTATCTCACCTGTATTTTGGTGGCTTATAACTGGAACATAAAGCACATCATGGTGGTTGAGAAAGGTCTTTGGAAGTCCTATGGAGGAAGTAACCCTCTAGTTTTTTATACACAGACATAGTGTCAGAAATGGTTTTGAATTTTTATTGAATATTTTTATTTATGTGTTATTATGTAAATTTTCTGTTTAAGCCAATTAACATTATATGTGTTAATTTATTTCCCAATGCAGTCATCTCTTCCATCTCTAGAGTAATACTTATTTGATAAAGTTGGTTTGTAATGAATAGATACAGTTTTTGTTATCTTATGGAAATTTATTTTTAGCTATTTTAATTTTTTATCAGTATTTGCAAGTATGATTTTTTAACTTTCCATAGAAGTACCTTTATTATTTATAGTATTTAGGAAAGGAATAAAGCTCTAGAAAAAACAACATTTCCAAAATAAGATCTTCTGCAAAGACTGGAATATTGTGGGTGAGTTTTGATAAGGTCCAGTTTGGAGTCTTGCTCTAACTGAGGTTATTTTTATGTTGTAAGGATGGTTCTCTCTGAGTCTATCAGCTATCTTTGGACCATAGCAACTGTCCTGGTGAACTCAGCTCTCTGTCAGCCCTCTCACCTTCAGCCAGATTTTCACTGTCCAAAATTTCATAATTGCCAAGGATGTTCTTTGAGAATGATTTGTTCCATTTGCAATCTGGAATTTCACCAGTTGAGGCTACAATATTGAGGGTATCATCCATCTTCAGAACATTTTCATCTTCCCAAACTGAAACTCAGTACTTACTAAACACTAACTCTCATTTCTCCTTCCCCTAGTCCCTAGAAATCACCATTCTACTTTCTGTTTCTATGAATTTGATTACTCTAGGTACCTTATGTAAGTGAAATCACATAATAATTGTGTCTGGTTTAGTTTACCTAACATAATGTCATCAAAGTTTGTCCATGTTGTAGCATATATCAGCATTTCCTTCCTTTTTAAGTCTGAACAAACTTTTATCTGAATAATTTTTCATTTCATGTTTTGGTTTCCATTCATCTATTTGTTTTGGTTGGGTTTGTGTTGTTGCCAACTTTTGGTCTATTGTGAATAATAATGCTGCTTTGAATAGTTGTGTACAAATATTGGTTGAGTCTTTGTTTTTAATCCTTTTGGGTATATACTCAGGTGGAATTGCTGGACCACATGATAATTCTGTGTTTAATTTTTTGAGGAACCATCATACTGTCTTCCCAGTGGCTACACAATTTTAGATTCATATCAGCAACAAGCAAGGATTTCAGTTTCTCCACATCCTCACCAACACTTGTTATTTTCTGTTTTGTGTTTTTGTGGTTGTTCTTGCTGTTATTGTTATAATAGTGATGAATTTCACATTGCCAAAATGAAACCCTTTTCATTATGACATTTTTTTTTAATAAATTTTTTGACTTGGGCACCTGGGTGGCTCAGTCGGTTAAGCATCTGCCTTCCGCTCAGATCATGATCCTGGGATCCTGGAATGGAACCCCATGTCAGGCTCCCTGCTCAGTAGGGAGTCTGCTTATGCCTTTCCCTGCATCTCCTCCTCAGCCTACTTGTGCTCTCTCTCTCTGTCAAATAAATAAAATCCTTTTTAAAAAATAAAGAAAATAAATTGTTTGACCATATTTTGTTTGTGATTTTTTTCACCCATGTTCATGATAATTATTTGAACTATTTTCAAGTTCTTGTCAGATTTTAGTATCAGAGTTATTACTGACTTCACGAATCAAGTTGAGAATTCCTCCCACTATCTTTATTCTCTAAATGAATTTGTGTGTAAAATTGGTAACATTTCTTCACCAATTAAGCCATGTAGGCTGGAGTTTGCTTTATGTAAAATTTTGTAATTACATGTTTAATTCATTTAATGGATATTGGAGTAATCAAATCTTATATTTCCTCTTATGTTAGAATTGTTAGGTTGTGTTTCTCAAGGAATTTGTATATTTAATGTAAGTGTTTGCTACTGATATTTTCAAGAGCATTTGGTAAATTTGTGCATAATACCCTTCTGACAACTTTTTAATGCCTATAAGATTGTAGTAATTCTTCCTTTTCATTTCAGGTATCACTAATTTGGGAGGAGTCAGGGCTGCAAGTTTATCATTTATATTAATCTCAAGAAATCAACTGTGGCTTTGCTTATTTTCTCCATTGTATATCTGCTTTCTATTTTATGTTTACCACTCTTGATTATTTTCCTCTTTCCACTTTCTCTGTGTATAATTTGCTAGCTTTTTCCAAGCATCTTGAGGTGCAAGCTTAGAAAATTGAATTCCAATCTTTTTTTCCTAATAGATGTATTAAAATATTTCTTGTCCCTTTTAGCACTGTTGTAGCTACATCTCACAAATTTTGATATATTGTTTTCATTTTCTTTCAATTCAGAATATTTTCAAATTTCTTTTGCAGTGTCTCTTTTAACCTGTGCACATTTAGAAATATATTTGAAAACTTTTCTATTTCTCTTTCTTGTATTGATCTCTAGGTCAATTTCACTATGCCAGGGAGAATTTTTACTTTATTCCAAATCTCCAAAATGTTATCTATTTCAATAGTTTTTTATTTAACTTTATTTACTCAAACTTATTTATTTCTATTTATTTTGTCATACTGTTAGGTGATATTTAACTCTTCAGCAGCTCAGGTTCCCTTTTATGTTTGGCCCTTTTTGTATTTGGATTGAAAACTTTGGGGGAAATTTCACAAACCATTCAGAAACACAGACATACCAATCACATCTTTGCAAAATACAAAGTATGCACTTTATATACAAACATATATATACATGAGTCATATACAACATACTTACTTACGAGTAAGTTCTCATTGCTTTATGGGGACCAAATACAATTGGCCCAATCTGTTTCTGATCAATTCCCTCTAAACTAACAAAAGTTCACACATAACACATACACCAAACTAGTAGTTCCTTAATTCTACATCCAAGCAAGCTCCATGAATTTAAATTTGCTCATTCTTTATTCTTATAGTGATTTTTTCTTTTTTTATTTTTTTAATTACAGCGATCAATTTATTTTCAGAAAAACAATATTCATTATTTTTTCACCACACCCAGTGCTCCAAGCAATCCATGCCCTCTATAATAACCACCACCTGGTACCCCAACCTCCCAAACCCCCGCCACTTCAAACCCCTCAGATTGTTTTTCAGAGTCCATAGTCTTTCGTGATTCACCTCCCCTTCCAATTTACCACAACTCCCTTCTCCTCCCTAACATCCCTTGTCCTCCATGATATTTGTTATGCTCCACAAATAAGTGAAACCATGTGATAATTGACTTTGTCCCCTTGATTTATTTCACTCAGCATAATCTCTTCCAGTCCTGTCCATGTTGCTACAAAAGTTGGGTATTCATCCTTTCTGATGGAGGCATAATACTCCATAGTGTATATGGACCACATCTTCCTTATCCATTCGTCCATTGAAGGGCATCATGGTTCTTTCCATAGTTTGGCGATGGTGGCCATTGCTGCTATAAACATTGGGGTACAGATGGCCCTTCTTTTCACGACATCTGTATCCTTGGGGTAAATACCCAGGAGTGCAATGGCAGGGTCATAGGGAAGTTCTATTTTTAATTTCTTGAAGAATCTCCACACTGTTCTTCAAAGAGGCTGCACCAACTTGTATTCCCACCAACAGTGGAAGAGGGTTCCCATTTCTCCACATCCTCTCCAACACATGTTGTTTCCTGTTTTGTTAATTTTGGCCATTCTAACTGGTGTAAGGTGATATCTCAATGTGGTTTTAATTTGAATCTCCCTGAGGGCTAATGATGATGAACATTTTTTCATGTGTCTGATAGCCATTTGTATGTCTTGATTGAAGAAGTGTCTGTCCATATCTTCTGCCCATTTTTTTATATGTTTGCCTGTTTTGTGTGTGTTGAGTTTGAGGAGTTCTTTATAGAACCTGGATATCAACCTTTTGTCTGTACTGCATTTGCAAATATCTTCTCCCATTCCGTGGGTTGCCTCTTTGTTTTTTGACTGTTTCCTTTACTGTGCAGAAGCTTTTGATTTTGATGAAGTCCAAAAAGTTCATCTTCGCTTTTGTTTCCTTTGCCTTTGGAGACATATCTTGAAAGAAGTTGCTGTGGCTGATATCAAGAGACTACTGCCTATGGTCTCCTCTAGGATTCTGATGGATTCCTGTCTCACGTTGAGGTCTTTTATCCATTTTGAGTTTATCTTTGTGTACGGTGTAAGAGAATGTTCGAGTTTCACTCTTCTACATATAGCTGTCCAGTTTTCCCAGCACCATTTATTGAAGAGACTGTCTTTTTTCCACTGTATATTTTTTCCTGTTTTGTCAAAGATTAATTGACCGTAGAGTTGAGCCAGATGGACCTCATAGATATATACAGAACATTCCACCCTAAAACAACAGAATACTCGTTCTCCTCAAGTGCACACGGAACCTTCTCCAGAATAGACCACATACTGGGTCACAAATCAGGACTCAACCAATACCAAAAAACTGAGATTATTCCCTGCACATTCTCAGATCACAATGCTTTGAAACTGGAGCTCAATCACAAAGAAAAGTTCAGAAGGAACTCAAACACCTGGAAGCTAAAGACCACCTTGCTTAAGAATGCTTGGATCAACCAGGAGATCAAAGAAGAACTGAAACAATTCATGGAAACCAATGAGAATGAAGACACTATGGTCCAAAACCTATGGGATACAGCAAAGGCGGTCCTAAGGGGAAAATAAATAGCCATCCAAGCCTCCCTCCAAAAAATTGAAAAATCCAGAGCACACCGGCTGTCTCTACACCATAAAGAACTGAGAATCAACAACAAATCAAACCAACTCCACACATAAGAAGGGAAATCATCAAGATTAGAGCTGAGATCAATGACGTAGAAAGCAGAGATACAGTAGAACGTATCAATGAAACTAGAAGCTGGTTTTTTGAAAGAATAAGATCGATAAACCATTGGCCACACTAATCCAAAAGAAAAGAGAGAAAGGCCAAATTCATAAAATTATGAATGACAAGGGAGAGATCACAACTAACACCAAGGAAGTAGAAACAATCATCAGAAGTTATTATCAACAGATATATGCCAATAAGCTTAGCAACCTAGACGAAATGGATGCATTCCTGGAAAAATATAAACTCTCAAAAGTGAACCAGGAAGAAATTGACAACCTGAATAGACCGATACCTAGTAACGAGATTGAAGCAGTGATCAAAAACCTCCCAAAACACAAGAGCTCAGGACCTGACAGATTCTCTGGGGAATTCTACCAAACCTTCAAAGAAGAAATAACACCTATTCTCCTGAAGCTGTTTCAAAAAATTGAAGCAGAAGGAAAATTTCCAGACTCTTTCTATGAAGCCAGCATTACCCTGATCCCCAAACAAGGCAAAGACCCTACCAAAAAGGAGAATTTCAGACCAATATCACTGATGAATATGGATGCTAAGATTCTCAATAAGATCCTAGCCAACAGGATCCAACAGCACATTAAAAAGATTATCCACCATGATCAGGTGGGATTCATCCCGGGGCTACCAGGATGGTTCAACATTCGCAAATCAATCAATGTGATACAACAAATTAATATGAGAAGAGAGAAGAACCACATGGTCCTCTCAATTGATGCAGAAAAAGCATATGACAAAATCCAGCATCCGTTCTGATTAAAACGCTTCAAAATATAGGGATAGAGAGAACATTCCTGAACCTCATTAAAGCTATCTATGAAAGACCCACAGCAAATATCATCCTCAATGGGAAAAAGCTTGCAGCCTTCCTGTTGAGATCAGGAATGCGACAAGGATGCCCACTCTCACCACTCTTGTTCAACATAGTATTAGAAGTCCTAGCAACAGCAATCAGACAACAAAGAGAAATAAAAGGTATCCAAATTGGTAATGAAGAAGTCAAACTCTCTCTCTTTGCAGATGACATGATTCTTTATATGGAAAATCCAAAAGACTCCACCCCCAAACTACTAGAACTCATACAGCAATTCAACAACGTGGCAGGATACAAAGTCAATGTGCAGAAATCAGTGGCTTTCTTATACCCTAACAATGAAAATACAGCAAGGGAAATTAGAGAATCGATTCCATTTACTATAGCACCAAGAACCATAAGATACCTGGGAATAAACCTAACCAAAGAGGCAAAGGATCTGTACTCGAGGAACTATTTTTCTTTTTTTGTTTAAATTTTACTTGGTGAACATATGGTGCAATATTGGCTCCTGGAGTACAATTCAGTGATTCATCACTTAAAAACAATACCCAGTGCTCATCACAGCAGGTGCCCTCTTTAATATCCATCACCCAACCATCCCATCCCCCCACTCACCTCCCTCCACCAACCCTCACTTTGCTCTCTGTCCTTAAGAGTTTCTTATGGTTCTTATGGTTAGTATCTCCATTATTTCTTTTCCCCCTTCCCATATGTTCATATGTTTTCTATCTTAAATTCCACATATAAGTGAAATCATATATTTGTCTTTCTCTCACTGACTTATTTCACTTAGTGTAATACTTTCAATAATACATAATAATTTCTTTTTTGATGGCTAAAAAAAGATCACTTTTTTTTTGGAAGTAGGCTCCACTCTGGACATGGACCCAATGCAGGGCTCAAAGCCATGACCATAAGATGAAGACCTGAGCCAGGACCAAGAGTCAGATGCTTAACCAACAGAATCACACAAGTGCCCCAACATCTTCTTTATCCATTCATCAGTCAGTGGACATTTGTGCTCTCTCCACAGGCTAGCTATTGTTGATAATGCTGCTAAATACCAGGGTTCATGTACCTCTTTGAATCTGTATTTTTGTATCCTTTGAGAAAAAAAACAAAAAAACAAAAACCTAGTAGTGTAATTGCTGAATCATAGAGTAGTTCTATTTTTAACTTTTTGAAGAACCTCGCCAAAGTAGTTACACCAGTTTGCATTCCCACCAACAATGCAAGAGGGTTCCCCTTTCTCCAAATCCTTGCCAACACCTGTTGTTTCTTATGTCGTTAATGTTAGCCATTCTGACCGAGTTGTATCTCATCATGGTTTGAATTTGTATTTCCCTAATTATAAGTGATGTTGAGCATCTTTTCTGTAAGTTACCTGTATGTCTTCTTTGGAAAAATGTCTATTCACATCTTCTGTCCATTTCTTGATTATTTGTTTTGTGGGTGTTGACTTTGATAAGTTCTTTATATATTTTGGATACTAAATCTTTATCAGATATGTTATTTGCAAATAAACTTGCTTACATTCTTGAATACAGATGATAAAGTTTTCAACTACAAAATTGACTTCACATTGTGAGTACTGGGAATACCAGAGTTGTCATTCCCCTGAGCTTCTCAGCCAGGAATTTATCGCTCAGGGTGTCAAAACATAGCTGTTCTGAGGATTAATTAGACCAGATAATTGACTGAGTGGCTGAGACATGTTATAAAGGAACACGTAGAAATACAGGTGAAGAGGCACCAGGATGAAGGCATTTGAGATCATTTGAAAGAAGCAATTGTCCTATGACTATCTGATAATTTTTAGTTCAGGATCTAGTAATATATTTAGTTATCAATAAGATTTTATGAACTTAACCATGTTTGAGGGTGTAGCAACTACATTTTCTGCTGCATTCATCTTCTTTGAAACTGGATTTAAAATCACACTCCTATAGCCTTCTTGGACATCAGACAAGAATTTATAGGTAATCAGAATTTAGGTTCTAGGAAGGGCTTTGCTTCTGGGATCGTGGATGAAGCAATTGATAAGTAAGGACTCAGGAGTCACCCTTATGGGTAAATAATTCTGGGCTAGACCTTACATTATCAGCCACAGTTATCCAAAACCAGGAATCAGGCTGGGACACCATGGAGAAACCTGAAAGTTGATTGAAAGATAGTCTCTAGGCCCTAGGCCATAGATAACATTGTTTAACTATACTCCGTGATGTTAAAAACTAGATACAGAGTCTTAGAAAAAAGTGGAACAATATCTGGGCATGAGAATGGGACGTGGAACTTAGACACTGAGAAAGTATTTAAGAATCAAGATTAGAGAGGTACACAACTGTAGTATATATAGGACTGAATGTTTTAAGCAGCCCTTCGAGACTGAGCAAAGAAAGGTGAGATCTACTTCCTTTGAGGCAGGAGTCAGAAGCAACTGATGATTTCAACAACATTGGAGCCCTGTCAAGCACAAGCTGTCACAGAACTGAGAAGATAAGTTCCTGATCTTCTTCTCTTACACTCTCCCTGTCCTACCCTGTCTAGAGGAATTGTTCAGAGTGTGTTGTTCTGCAGAGGGTCTCCTTTCCTAGCTGTTCCTTTGGGCGCTGGCATGATTTTCATTCACATACTTTGTTTCCTTCTTTTTTTCCAGCATTCTCTGCCCAACTGAGATATGCAACTATCCCATAAAATAATGTAAGTTCAAGTACCATACACCCAGAGTCCCTAATACTTCCTGTCTCATGTACCACAGCTCTTCTTTTTGAAAACAGTCACAATACCCTCCCCTTCTGAGTGAAATTGCCCTTGAGATTGTAAAACAATTAAGCTTTGGAAGGGAACCATACCAAAATGATTTCAAAATGTCAATGTTAAGCTACCTTAGTGATCTCTTACACCTCCTTTAGGCCTTTAGCCTTTAAACAACAAGTTCAGTGATTGTTGCAGCAAAACCTTAATTCCTGATAGTGCAACATGCTCTAAGAGTGATTTACTATCTGACTTCTGCCTATAGTTGTAGCCCATGGTAATGACACTGGTAAAAAAAAAAAAAAAAAAAAAAAAAAAAAGGAGCTTTCTCTGTTATATTTTTCCAAATACTTTACATATATCATATTTATACTTGCAAAAACTGCATAAGATTGGTACTGTTATGACCTCACTTTACAGACAGGAAAACTGAGGTCCAGAACAACTAAGTAATTTGTACAAAGTCTCACAGTTAGTTAGCAGCAGAGCTGGGATGAACTGGGCTGATGCTTAACTGTGACTACCTATGCTGCTCACTCATACTCTAGGGTAGAGCTATGAAGAACTATTGAGTTTCCTTTATTTTTGACATTTGAGCAAAATTTTCTCTCAATTTACACGTCTCCTTAGAGGAAGTTTCATTTTCTTAAAATTTTGGTCCACATACCTCAGTATTAACTCATTACTGAATCTTCCAAAACTGATTTTTAGAACTGCCATTGCACCATCCCCATGGTTTCTAATTGCCTGTCTTTACATACATATCTCACTGAAGTGGGACCTTTAACAAAAGAGACCATGCCTTTTCCCCATTACCTTTAAAGTGAGTGACATAAAAGTAGTGGCCTAGTGTAGAAGTCAAATATTTATTTGATGATTAATAGTGATAATAAGAGTGAATCAATGCCAGGTAATATCTGACTGGAGGATGGAAGAAACTTCACTGCCATGATTTTTCATGTAATTTTTAGGAAACAGCCTTCATAAATGGCCTTGGGGAACCACAGTACCATCACTGAATTCCTCCTTCTTGGGCTGTCTACAAACCCCCAGGTCCAGACTCTGCTCTTTGTGCTGTTCCTGAACATTTACCTCCTGACCATCTTGGGGAACCTGATGATGCTGCTGGTGATCAGAGCTGACTCTCACCTCCACACACCCATGTATTTTTTCCTCAGTCACCTCTCTTTCCTAGATCTTTGCTTATCTTCTGTTACTGTGCCCAGGATGCTGAGAGACCTCCTATCAGAGATAAAAACCATCTCAGTAAGGAGTTGCCTGGCTCAAAGTTTCTTTGTGTTTATCACTGCAGGGACTGAGGGCTTTGTTCTCTCAGTGATGGCCTATGACCGCTACGCCGCCATCTGCCACCCTCTGCACTATGGACAGATGATGAGGAAAGAGCTTTGTATGCAACTTGTGTTGGGCTCATGGGGCTTGGGGCTTAGTAACGCACTTATCAACATCCTCCTAGCTACCAACATGGACTTCTGTGAGAGCCATATCATCAGCCACTACAGCTGTGAGGTACCCTCCCTCTTTCCCCTGTCTTGCTCTGATATCTCCACCAACCTCATAGTGCTGTTCTGCTCCACCCTACTTCATGGGTTTGGGACCTTCTTCCCAATCATCTCATCCTATGCCTGCATTGTCTTTACCATCCTGAGAATCAGCTCCACCTCAGGTAGAAAGAAGGCCTTCTCTACCTGCTCCTCTCACCTTACGACAGTGATCTTCTTTTATTGCTCAGCGTTTCTCCGCTATCTCATGCCAACCTCAGGATCCCCCCGAGAGCTGATCTTCTCTGTGCAATATAGTGTGATCACCCCCATGCTGAATCCTCTCATCTACAGCCTCAAGAACAAGGAGGTGAAGACAGCTGTGAGGACACTGGGAACTTATTTGCCATGTTCCAGGTGAAAAAAAGAGAAGCTAGAGGATAATAGAAAATCGGGATAATATGATACTAGCCACACAGTGTGTAAGTTGACTTTAATAAAAACTTTCTAGTTCTATATTATGTCAGATGTTATGAGATAAGCAAGCAGTGCAAAAGAAAGAACATAGAGGTATTAGAAAGTTGCTACTTTGGTCTAAATAGAAGGAAACATGGGTTAACTAAGTGTCTCAATTCAGAAAATGTGGTCATTAAAGTGTTGATTCGTCATTCTCATGTACTCCCTAAATATTTACTTTGATCTTCTTATTAGTAAAATATGTATATGTTCAGTTATTATTAGTAATTTAGTTTAGGAAAAGGCAATGAAAGCCATACTTTACTCTTAAGTTAAGATTCTGAGTGGGTGAGTAAAGGTAGTAATAGACTTCAGCTAAGTGGAAGGAGAATAACAAACTTCAACTGAGTGGTCCTTGGATATAGGCAAAAGGAACTGAAGATGCTGAAGAAAGAGAGTTCATATATTGGGCAGTACAGATTCAAAAAACTTCCCGCAGATTCAACAAACTTCCCAAAGCCTGTTGTTTCTTTCTATAATCTTTCTATGGAATCCTTACATATGCTCATTCATATATGTATAATTTCTTGCATATATGTGTGAATACATGTTCTGATCATAACAACAACTAAAGACAAAATACATTAAAATCATATAGATTGAAGAGACTGTCTTTTTTTCACTGTATATTTTTTCCTGCTCTTTTGAAGATTATTTGACCATAGAGTTGAGGGTCCATATCTAGGCTCTCTGTTCCACTGGTCTATGTGTCTCTTTCTATGCCAGTACCATGCTGTCTTGGTGATCAAAGCTTTGTAGTACAGCTTGAAATCAGGTAACGTGATGCCCCCAGTTTTATTTTTGTTTTTCAATATTTCCTTAGCGATTCTGGGTCTCTTCTGATTCCATACAAATTTTTGGATTATTTGCTCCAGCTCTTTGAATACCGGTGGAATTTTGATCGGAATGGCATCAAAAGTATAGATTGCTCTAGGCAGTATAGACATTTTAACAATGTTTATTCTTCCGATCCAAGAGCATGGAATGGTCTTCCATCATTTTGTGTCTAATTCAATTTCTTTCATGAGTGCTCTACAGTTCCTCGAGTACAGATCCTTTACCTCTTTGGTTAGGTTTATTCCCAGGTATCTTATGGTTCTTGGTGCTATAGTATATGGAATCGATTCTCTAATTTCCCTTTCTTTATTTTCATTATTAGTGTATAAGAAAGCCACTAATTTCTGTACATTGACTTTGTATACTGACACATTGCTGAATTGTTGTATGAGTTCTAGTAGTTTGGGGGTGGAATATTTTGGGTTTTCCATATAAAGAATCATGTCATCTGCAAAGAGAGAGAGTTTGACTTCTTCATTACCAATTTAGATACCTTTTATTTCTCTTTGTTTTCTGATTGCTGTTGCTAGGACTTCTAATACTATATTGAACAAGAGTGGTGAGAGTGGGCATTCTTGTCGTGTTCCTGATCTCAACGGGAATGATGCAAGCTTTTTCCCATTGAGCATGATATTTGCTGTGGGTCTCTTCAATAAATGGTGTTGGGAAAACTAGGCAGCTATATGTAGAAGAATGAAACTCGAACATTCTCTTACACCATACACAAAGATAACTCAAAATGGATTAAAGACCTCAACGTGAGAAAGGAATCCTTCAGAACCCTAGAGGAGAACATACGCAGTAATCTCTTCGATATCAGCCACAGCAACTTCTTTCAAGGTATGTCTCCAAAGGCAAAGGAAACAAAAGCGAAGATGAACTTTTGGGACTTCATCAAAATCAAAAGCTTCTGCACAGCAAAGGAAACAGTCAAGAAAACAAAGAAGCAACCCACGGAATGGGAGAAGATATTTGCAAATGACAGCACAGACAAAAGGTTGATATCCAGGATCTATAAAGAACTCCTCAAACTCAACACACACAAAACAGACAATCATATCAAAAAATGGGCAGATGATATGGACAGACACTTCTCCAATGAAGACATACAAATGGCTATCAGACACATGAAAAAATGTTCATCATCACTAGCCATCAGGGAGATTCAAATTAAAACTACATTGAGATATAACCTTACACCAGTTAGAATGGCCAAAATTAGCAAGACAGGAAACAACATGTGTTGGAGAGGATGTGGAGAAAGGGGAACCCTCTTCCACTGTTGGTGGGAATGCAAGTTGGTGCAGCCTCTTTGAAGAACAGTGTGGAGATTCCTCAAGAAATTAAAAATAGAACTTCCCTATGACCCTGCCATTGCACTCCTGGGTATTTACCCCAAAGATACAGATGTTGTGAAAAGAAGGGTCATCTGTACCCCAATGTTTATAGCAGCAATGGCCATGGTCACCAAACTGTGGAAAGAACCAAGATGCCCTTCAATGGACGAATGGATAAGGAAGATGTGGTCCATATACACTATGGAGTATTATGCCTCCATCAGAAAGGATGAATACTCAACTTTTGTAGCAACATGGACAGGACTGGAAGAGATTATGCTGAGTGAAATAAGTCAAGCAGAGAGAGTCAATTATCATATGGTTTCACTTATTTGTGGAGCATAACAAATAGCATGGAGGACATGGGGAGTTAGAGAGGAGAAGGGAGTTGGGGTAAATTGGAAGGGGAGGTGAACCATGAGAGACTATGGACTCTGAAAAACAATCTGAGGGATTTTAAGGCATGGGGGGCCGGAGGTTGGGGTACCAGGTGGTGGGTATTATAGAGGGCATGGATTGCATGGAGCACTGGGTGTGGTGCAAAAATAATGAATAACTGTTATGCTGAAAATAAAAAATAAATTTTTAAAAAATACATTTATATTAACAAAGAAAGCAAATATTCTTTTTTTCAAAAAGTATTCTTGATTATTCCAAACATCCCTGAATTGTTTTTCCTTGCTTATTTATTTGATAAGTAACAGTGGGGGGAAATATGATGCCAGAACAGACTAGTTTGACTGAAAACCTAATAGTTCACTGTAAATAAATAAATTAAAATTTTGACTTGTGTAACAGTCTATTTGTGCTTAAAACCATTTGTACTTAAGATTATAAGTTTATCTGTAATTAAGACTATAATAAACTTTTACACAAATGGGAGTATTAAAGTATAACGGTGTAGTATCAGACATAAATAAAGCAAAGGTATTTGAATAGACAGTTTAGGCAAAGAACTGTGCTTGTTAACCTTTTTAGCTTTTTACTTTTTGATTAATAAATCACTTTCACACATCAAATTTGACCAGACTTGATTTTGCTTGAGAAATCCCAAGGGGAAGACGTAGCCCTTAGAGTATCATTTGAAAATTACTCTTTTCCTGCTTGGGAAACCAGGCAAATGCCCCTTTGTCCAGTCTACTTTCAACTCCCACTAGACTCAGAAGAGTTTAGAATTAATGATTAAGGGTCATTGCATCACTCAGATGTTCCAAAGACTATACCCAAGAGATCCCCACTCATTCTTATAAAAATCAATGTTGAAAAAACTTTTTCACTACTAAGTGTAACTTCAGGTTAAGGCCATAGAATATAAAAGCTGTTGCCCTCACCATGCCCTGGCCTGCCAAGGGCAAGGAATCAACCCAACCAGCTGCCTAAATACAGCTGTTCTGTGAACTTGTTAAACCTGAATAATGTTTTGTTTAACTGAGACATAAAGTTAGAAAAAAGAAAAACTAAGATTATGTGAGACTCTGAAAAAAAAGAACACAATATCAATTTCACAATATCAATTTATTACTGTATAATTCTGTAAAGTGTTTCATCATCAAAGGGATTTTATGAATTTTATCATGGCACCAGATGTAGAAGCTACATTCTGCAGGTCATCTTCCTTCTCACTAAGTGGGACTAAATAAAAGTCCTGCATCCAAATTGCAGAGAAGACTGGCTTATTGAACGGGATATACAGGTAATGTGCATTTGGAGTGTGGGAAGGATTTTGAGGCTGGATTTATGGCTAAGGAGTTAACAAGTAAGGAATAAGACCTTTCCTTTGGCTGAGCTCAGGACTTACTGGGAATGGTCAGGATAAGGAACTGGCTGACCACCCTCATAAGTCCTATGGATGACCCAAGGTCAGACTAGAGGGTATAAAGCCAAAGCTGGAAGTCATTGGTAAATACTCAATGTTCAAGCAAATAGAGCGTCTTCGTAATCTAGACATAGAGACTCTGAGAAATAGAGGGAGGGACATAAGCACATCTGGCCATGAAGGAGAAATCTGGAGTATGAAGATTAGGACTGTGTCTCAGGATGAAAGTCATAAAGTTACTCTATCTCTATGACAGAGGAATATAAAGGATTGGATATTCTACTCCCGTTTTAAACAGGACCCTGAGTATGAGCAGAGAAAAGTTGGTGAGAGGAGCCTTCCTCCTGTGGGGAGGGAATAACAGCAATGGGTGTTTCCAACAGAAACTAGTCCTACAGGATAAATGCCCCAAGTTTTTTCCTATACTGCCTAGGAGAGAGATCCAGAATGCTTAGTACTGGTCAGAGTCCTCTCTCCTCATTGCTGCTCTAGCCAGAATACCCATTCAAGTATTCCCTGGCATTAAACACTTTCAAGCTTTCTTCTTGCTTACTTTTCTTTTTTCCTTTTTAAAGATTTCATTTATTTATTTTAGAGAGAACGAGTAAGAGAGAGCATACAAGGTGAGGGACAGAGGGAGAAGCAGACTCCCCACTGAGCAGGGAGCCCTATGTAGGGCTTGATCTCAGGACTCAGGGATCATGACCTGAGCTGAAGGCAGATGTTTAACTGACTGAGCCACCCAGGTGCCCCCCCTTGCTAACTTTTCTAGAGTTTTCAGCCTGTTCTGGGATACACATCCATCCTAGTAATGCTCTTCAGGTGGGCCTAAGGGTCTACACTGAGTTCCAACCACTTTCTCTCCCCCCTTATCATCATTTCTGCAGTCCTGCAGCTATGCCTATTAGTGGCAATCACATACCCATCTCTCTAATTGCAAAGTGGAGATAGATTCAACACCAAAATAATTCTAAACTTCTAATTTGCCTACCAGCAGAGGTGATGAGCAGAGGAGGAAAGTTACTGGTAATGGTTTCAAAGTGACTTCTTACACATCTCTTGATAAAGGCATGTGAAGTAATACCAGTGACAGCAACATCAGCAGTAACAGCTTTGGTTTTCGAAAGTGCTTCACTGATGTGAGAATATATGACTTTTGCCTAGACTTAAAAACCTCAAATAATAGAAAGGAGGAGGAGGAGAGATGGTAGAAGCATCATTAAGTTAGAAGTAGGTGCTTTTGAAGAACTTTACATATAATTTCATATTTAATCCTAAAAACCCTCTGTGGTACTGTTACTATCTGCCTTTAATGTGCAAGGATATTGAGGTAAAGAGCTTTATGTATCTTGTGTGAAGTGATAGCTTATTAGGATTTGAGGATTTGAACCTAGTTTAATATAGAAACCCACATGGTTAGCCACTCTTCTCTGATGCCCACTTATTCCCTAGGCATCAGCTTTTCAGAACTACCCATGTTTTAACAGCCTGTGGGCTGCACTCTTTCTCAGTACTGAGCCTTTGGGTGCTTTTTTATTCAAATTAAATATGTGTCAGAAACACATTTCCAAGAGCAATCATACACTTTCTTAAAAAGTTTTGTTAAATTCGCTCAATTTACTATCATTATTGACCCTCATTAAATCACAGTTTATGCTGCCATTGCATTAGTTACAGTATACATTCTCTCTTCATATCTATATTCTTCAACAGACAATATTAAGAACAGGGGCCATATTTTAATCATCTTTTTTTAAGTGGTTGACACAAAACCCAGGTAATAATAGAAAGCAAAATTGTTTACTGGATAACAGTGATATAAAAAGAGAACCAATGCAATCAGAAAGCTCCTTGGGGGAATAAAAGACCTTTGGCTCCTATGCTTTTTTATATTACTTCTAGGAGAAGGCCTTTGTAAATGGACTTGGGGAACTACAGCACAATCACAGAGTTTATCCTCCTTGGGCTCTCTGCCAACCCCCACATCCAGGCCGCACTCTTTGTGCTCTTCCTGGGGATTTACTTGCTGACTATCATGGGGAACCTGATGCTGCTGCTGGTGATAAGGGCTGATTTCCACCTCCACACCCCCATGTACTTCTTCCTGAGTCACCTTTCTTTTGTTGATATCTGCTTCTCTTCGGTCACTGTGCCCAAGATGCTGGAGAACCTTCTGTCTCAGAAGAAAACAATATCAGTAGAGGGCTGCCTCACTCAAGTCTTCTTTGTGTTTGTTGCTGCAGGAACTGAAGCCTGTCTGCTTTCTGTAATGGCCTATGACCGCTATGCTGCCATCTGCCACCCTCTGCTCTATGGACAGATCATGAGTAAACAACTGTATATGCAGCTTGCATGGGGCTCTTGGGGACTGGGCTTTCTGGATGCATTCATCAACATCTTCCTAGCTATGAAGATGGTCTTCTGCAAGGCCCAAATCATCCCCCACTTCAGCTGTGAAATGCCCTCTCTCCTCTCACTGTCTTGTTCTGATATCTCCAGAAACCTCATTGCTTTGCTCTGCTCCACTCTTCTGCATGGGCTAGGAACCTTCCTTTTGGTCTTCTTATCCTATGCCTGTATTATCACCACCATTCTGAGCATCAGCTCCACCACAGGCAGAAGCAAGGCCTTCTCCACCTGCTCCTCCCACCTCACCGCAGTGACACTTTACTATGGTTCAGGTTTGCTCCACAATCTCATGCCAAATTCAGGTTCCCCACTTGAGCTGATCTTTTCTGTGCAGTATACTGTAGTCACTCCCATGCTGAATCCTCTCATCTATAGCCTGAAGAACAAGGAGGTGAAGGCAGCTCTGACAAGAACTTTGGAAAAGTATTTGCAACATATCAGGTGCTGAAACGAAAACAAAATGGTGGAGAACTGGAATATATCTGCATACAAAAGGACATTCAGTGAGTTTACAATAGTAAGGTATGCTTACCATGGCAGATGCTGCAACATAAAATAGAAGTCCATTAGAAAATGACAGGAAGAAATTATAGGAAGAATGGTTCAATTCCTTTTCAAGGCAAACAAATTATGAAATAACCACCTTAATCTAGAGAGTTTTATTATTCATATTTGTTCATTTTTCTCATTACAGAACATTAACCTTAAACTAGTTAATCTTAGGCTTTCATTTTGTAAAATCATTAGTCTCACTAATCTATCATAACTTGTATTGACTTTTGGGAACACTCTTTTGAGAAGAAGGTAGGGTCCTGGATCTATAAGAAAGAAAAGTTATAGATAAGGGTAAATGGCAAGAAAGTTAAAGAATTCCAACTGGATGTCTTTAGAAGACAGGTATGGAAAGCTGAAAGTTCTGCAGGGAAACAATAAGCATATTGATGCAGAGCTCAGACTCACATAATTTCCAAGAACTTTTCTGTATGTTCGGGATGGTGGCCAGATCTCCAGTGTGAGAGGCTGCAAGAAGGCTCTGGGTCTCTAGAAACCTCATTTCTCACATAGTCTTCACTCAGAATTGTATTTTCTACAATTAGCTAATCTTACTCCTGTTCTTTTTCTTATGGAGTGCAGGCTATGAGCCCTAGACAAATAATCTGGTCTTGATCTCATCACAAGTGAATCCTAAACCATCCTTGTCTCCCATCTTTCAGCTGTGAAACAACTGGTCACTGCTTAGGAACCAGTGGTTTACTGGCTTTAAGGCACTGCGCATCACTCCCACATAATTCACTTTTACCTATAAAACATAAACTCATTCTCACATTGTTTCTGATTTATTTAATCCATATTTTACAATTATCTAATCCACTGTATTTAAGTAAAAAGGGGCAAAACCAAGTACAAACTATTCACTTAATTCATGTAATATTAGCTTGCACTTTTGGGGTACCTGGGTGACTCAGTCATTTGAGCGTCCAACTCTTGATTTATGGCTCAGGTCATGATCTCAGGGTTGTGAGAATCCCACATTGAGTTCCAAGCTTGGCATAGAGACTGCTTAAGATTCTATCTCTCCCCCTGCTTCCCTTTCCCTCTCCCCCCATCACGTGTGTGCTCTCTCTTTCTCTTTCTCTCTCCCATTCTTTAAAAAAAAAAAAATAGCTTGCACTTTTCTCAAGCTTCTTTTGAAAACTCATTTTATTCCAGTTGTCAATTATAAAGGCTCTTCCTTCCCATCTGGCCATTTATAACTCACAGTAACAGCCTCTTCTCATTTGATACTCCAGAAAACGCTAAATGCATTATCTCCCTCTGCAAACAATAGGGTATTTAAGGCCTTCTTTGGATTCTGTTACCTAAGGTGAAGCACCAGCAGACCCTCCAATGTCAAGCTTCCTAGGGTGAAGGACAGTGAAAAGTCCTGCACCTGAAATGAAGGCTGGTTATAGTCAGTGCACAGATGTCACAGATGGAAAATGATTGAGAGAAAGATACCAACAGACTCAGTTAAATTCCCTTTATAATAAGTAAACTTGATGCCTATAGTGTTACTCTACTGCTTATTTTACTGTCTCACGGCCTAAAGGATTTTCTTTAGACCTTAGAGAAACTCTTCTGACCATTCTCTCAAGGATTTTTGTGCTCTTCTGGCCTGCAGAAATTTGAGGATATTGGCATATCCTTTATATTGGCCTTCCCAAGAGACATAAATAACTGGTAGCAGTCCTAGTATATACCTGAGTGCTTTTTGCTGAAAGGTTGAATTCATAAGAAAATTCTCAATATTAATTTCCAATTTTCACCATTTCCTAAACAGGTCTGAAGTCTCTTCCTATAAGACAGGTAACAAAAAAACAAACAAATAAACAAAGCCAGCAAATATGCCAGATACAGAAGCTTGCAATGTGACAGTTCATGCTAAGTTTTTCAGTTTTACCCTAGTTTCATCATGTTCTTTGCTTTTTTACTTAAAACCTTTGCAATCTATTCTATTATTTTTATCACTTTATCCTTATGGAAAATATGTCATTTCCATAAGTTGAGCAAACATATATATTCTAATTAAAGAATGATTATGAAATGCATACATACATACTACTCAGCTTAAGAAATTATTCATTTTGCCATCTCTTCTTTACTCCCCAAAACTGCCTGCTACTCTGAACTTGTTAATCATTTTCTTTTGTTTTCTTTGTCTAACTTAGTTTTACTTATTCTGAACTTTAAAAACAGAATTATGATATATGTTTGTTGTGGTTTGCTTCTCTTCATCTATAAGAAGTTATCACCAATCAGAGCCCTGGTTTTGGCACTCAGCTGTTATTGGTCTAAAACTGCTAGCATTGACAGCTGCTTGTTTCAGTAAGGGATTCTATACACTTACGCCTAAGACAGAAGTTTTCAGATTTGGTTCCTAACCAAAACTTTTCTCAGGTTAGGGGTTTAGAGTCCAAATGTACCTTCTGACAAGGCCTACCCTGGAATGTAGAACAGAAATTATGATGTAGATCATCCAGCAGTAAATTTCAATGGTTTAGAAGAACTAACTCATTATTTTACTCTGATATTATAGCAGAATGAGTATATCCAGACACAAAAAGCAGATTGATAGCTGTAAAGGAAGGAAGAATGGAGAGTTGTTGCTTAATGTGTACGAGGGTGTATTTTGTTTTTTTGTTGGCTTTTTGGTTTTTTTTGAGCTGATGAAAATGTCTTGGCTCTAGAGAGAGGTAGTGGTTACACAGCATTGTGAATATACCAAGCAATATTGAATTGTGTACTTTTTAAAAAGGTTTTTATTAAAATTTCAGTTAGTTAACATACAGTGTAATATTAGTTTCAGTTGTACAATTTAGTTATTCAGCATGTCCATCCAACACCTGGTGCTCATCACAAGTGCCCTCCTTAATCCCCAGCACCTATTTAACCCATCCCCCACTCACCTCCCCTCTAGTAACCATCAGTTTATTCTCTATAGTCTAGAGTCTGTATCTTGGCTTGCCTTTCTCTCATTTTTTCCCTATGCTCATTTATTTTGCTTCTTAAATTCCACATATGAATGAAATTATATGGTATTTGTCTTTCTTTGACTGACTTATTTCACTTAGCCTAATATACTCTAGTTTTATCCATGTCATTGCAGATGGCAAGATTTCATTCCTTTTTATGGCTGAGTAATATTCCATTGTGTATATATACCACATCTTCTTTATCCATTCATCAGTCAGTAGACATTTGGTCTGTTTCCACAATTTGACTATTGTAGATAGCTATAAACATCCAGGGAGCATGTATCCCTTCAAATTAGTATTTTTGTATTCTTTGGATAAGTGCCTAGTTGTACAACTGCTGGATCATAAGGTAGTTCTATTTTCAAAGTTTTGAGGACCCTCCGTACTATTTTCCAGAATAGCTGCAGCAGTTTGCATTCCTACCAACAGAATGGGAGGGTTCCCATTTCTCTGCAACCTTGCCAACACCTATTGTTTCTTGTGTTGTAAATTTTAGGCATTCTGACAGGTGTGAGGTAATATCTCACTGTAGGTTTTTTTTTAATATTTTATTCATTTATTTGAGAGAGAGAGATCATAAGAGAGAAAGAACATGAGAAGGAGGTAGAAGGAGAAGTAGGCACCCAGCTGAGCAGGGAGGCAGAGGGAGGGCTTGATCCCAGGACCCTGAGATCATCACCTGAGCTGAAGGCAGATGCTTAACCAACTGAGCTGCCTAGGTGCCCCATCTCACTGTAGTTTTGATTCATATTTCCCTGATGATGAATGATGTTAAACATCTTTTCATGTTTCTGTTGGGCATCAGTATTTCTTCTTTAGAAAAATGTTTATTCATTTCTTCTGCCTGTTTTTAATTGGATTATTTGTTTTCAGGGTGTTAAGTTTGATAAGTTCTTCATATATTTTGGATACTAACCCTTTATCAGACATGTCATTTGCAATTATCTTATCCTACTCTGAAGGGTGCCTTTTAGTTTTGTTGATTTTAGTTTTGTTGATTGTTTCTTTTGTTGTGCAGAAGCTTTATATTCACAACTCAATCAAGGTGGTGCAGCACATTAATAAAAGAAAGAATAAGAACCATATGATACTTTCAACTGATGCAGAAAAAGCATCTGACAAAGTATAACATCCATTCATAATAAAAAAAAAAAACCTCAACAAAGTAGGATTAGAGGAAATATACCTCAATATAAGAAAGGCTATATGTGGAAATTCCATA
Source organism: Mustela putorius furo (assembly GCF_011764305.1). Taxonomy (NCBI): domain Eukaryota; kingdom Metazoa; phylum Chordata; class Mammalia; order Carnivora; family Mustelidae; genus Mustela; species Mustela putorius. The sequence continues at coordinate 6,895,285 of NW_025422368.1, read as the reverse complement.
GCTAATATCATCCTCAGTGGGAAAAAACCAAGAGCTTTTACTCTATAGTCATGAACAAAACAGAGATGTCCAATCTCACCACTGTTATTTAAAATAACACTGGAAGTCCTAGCCACAGTAATTAGACAACAAAAAGAAATAGAACATCCAAATTGGCAAAGAAGTCAAACTTTCCCTATTTTACAGATGATGTGATACTCTATATAGAAAACCCTAAAGATTCCACAAGAAAAAATTGCTAGAACTATTACATGAATCCAGTAAAGTCACAGATACAAAAACAACATACAGAAATGTGTTGCATTTCTGTACACTAATAATGAAGCAGCATAAAGAGAGGTTAAGGAATCTACCCCATTTATAATTGTACCAAAAACAATAAGATACTAGGAATAAACCTAACCAAATAAGTTAAAGATCTGTACTCTGAAAACTATAAAATACTGATGAAAGAAATTGAAGATGACACAAAGAAATGGAAAGGCTTCTATGCTCATGAATCAGAAGAACAAATATTGTTAAAATATCCATACTACTCAAAGCAATCTACATATTTAATGCAATCCCTATCAAAATGCCATCAACATTTTTCATAGAGCTAGAACAAATAATCCTAAAATTTGTATGGAACCACAAAAGACCCTGAATAGCAAAAGCAATCTTGAAATAGAAAAACAAAGCTGGAAGTATCACAACTCCAGATTCAAGTTATATTACAAACCAATATGAGACTTGCACAAAAATAGACACGTACATCAATGGACCAAAATAGAAAACCCAAAAATGGACCCACAACTATATAGTCAACAAATCTTCAACAAAGCAAGAAAGAATATCCAATGGAAAAAAGACAGTCTCTGCAATAAATGGGGTTAGGAAAACTGGACAGCAACATGCAAAATAATGAAACTGGACCACTTTCTTACAGCATACACAAAAATAAATTCAAAATTGTTGACAGACCTAAATGTGAGATAGGAAGCCATTAAAATTCTAAAGAACACCAACTATAACCTCTTTTACCTCAGCTGCAACAACTTCTTACTAAGTATGTCTCCTGAGGCAAGGGAAATGAAAGCAAAAATAAACTATTGGGACTTCATCAGAATGGGGCACCTGGGTGGCTCAATTCAGTTCAGGTCATGATTCCTGGACCCTGGGATTGAGCCCTGCATTGGGCTCCCTGCTTGGCTGGGAGCCTGCTTCTCTCTCTGTCTCTGTCCCTCCCCCTGTTCCTGTGCTGTCTCTCAAATAAATAAATAAAATCTTTAAAAAAATGGTTAATTTTATGGAGCATGGATCTTATCTCAAATAACAATATTAATACCTTTAATCTCACAGATGTTTTAGATATCCTGAAACACATGTTTGTAATGAACAATCCTTAATTCTTGCTCAGAAAATTTATTCAGAACATGCACTTTATTTCAAATGCTCCTTTTTGGAAAGAATGCCACAATTTTAAAATAATTTTAGGTAATAATAGTTTTTATGAGCATTTTTCTAAACCACTGTTTTCATTTCTGACAATTTTAACTTCCATTTGCCAACAGTGTCCATAATCCCGTATTCCATTATTTTTACTTTCCAATGTAATATAAATATACTTTGATAGTCTTTATAATTTTAATAACCACCTAAATTTGCAGACAATTCTGTAAATTATTAAACACTATTCTGAAGTTATATGTAGTATTGTAACATGTGTTATATCTGTAGAAGAATGTATATATGTACGTATCCATAAGTCTATATATATGGCAAAAATTGATAGATATGAAGTGAGAAGTTATAGTCAAAGACCAGTAATGAATATTACTAGTAGATAATCAATAAGGAAAATAGTTGAAAAAAATAAGTAAATAAATTGTAGATAATATAAGCCAGGTTTCTCACTATCAGAGAAAGTACAAATAACCAAGGAGGGAAGACTATAAATAACTCTGTGGTGCTGAATTTGATTCAAAGAATATCAGTATGAGATCATAATTGTGCTAATATATACATAGATAGAGCCAGAAAATGGATATATGTGCATACCTGATTTAGAACGCATATAATCATTTCCTAGCTATATCCACTGAAGGGTCAAGAAGTGGTGACCCCTCAATAGCAATGAGAACACACAGCACACAGATCTTGGGGGCTATTTGTCTGTCCTAGTTTTTATTAAATTCCATTTAGTTAACATACATTGTAATATTAGTTTCAGGAGCAAAATTTACAGTATCAGGTGTTGGATGTAAGTGTTGAATCAGATCCTGATTTTTTTTTAAAGATTTTATTTATTTATTCGACAGAGAGAGATCACAAGTAGGCAGAGAGGAAGGCAGAGAGAGAGGAGGAAGCAGGCTCCCTGCTGAGCAGAGAGCCCAATGCGGGACTCCATCCCAGGACCCTGAGATCATCACCTGAGCCGAAGGCAGCGGCTTAACCCACTGAGCCACCCAGGCGCCCAGATCCTGATTTTTAAATACCATTTTCTAACAAAAGGAAACAAGGCTCCTTGATTCTAGGGTTGGGACAGGAAAACACAAGATGAACCTAGGGCATTTTATAGTGCCAGAAGTAAGATCATGTTTAAAAAAAATAAAGTGATCACAGCATGTCAAAATGACATGGGAGCCAATCTGAAAGAACTCCCAATGCCCACATATGAAACTATTTGAGCAACAAATAAATAGCAATAATATTGGATATACCCCAGAAAATAATATACATATGCATGAATCTATTCCTTTATAAATAAAGGATTGAATAAATGAATAAATCAGAGATAAGGAACAAATATTACAGGATTCCAATTAATATATGTAAAGAGTCTTACTTCCAGGAGGCAATGATTTAATTCTCCTACTTTTTAGTATGGTCTGGACTCAGTGACTCACTTCCAAACAACAGAGTACAGAAAGGGAAAAATAATTACAGGGGACAGTCCTGGCATATACCATTTTAATCAAGTGATCAAGCATAACATCATCAGTAATAAATCGTGTTTTTATCATGTACTCCCTGTTATGATGTGATGTAAAGAGTATTTCACCTTTGTGACTTTCTTCCCAAAATCAGTCAAGAAAACAAAGAGGCAACCCATGGAATGGGAGAAGATATTTGCAAATGACAGCACAGACAAAAGGTTGATATCCAGGATCTATAAAGAACTCCTCAAACTCAACACACACAAAACAGACAATCATATCAAAAAATGGGCAGATGATATGGACAGACACTTCTCCAATGAAGACATACAAATGGCTATCAGACACATGAAAAAATGTTCATCATCACTAGCCATCAGGGAGATTCAAATTAAAACTACATTGAGATATCACCTTACACCAGTTAGAATAGCCAAATTAGCAAGACAGGAAACAACATGTGTTGGAGGGGATGTGGAGAAAGGGGAACCCTCTTCCACTGTTGGTGGGAATGCAAATTGGTGTAGCCACTTTGGAGAACAGTGTGGAGATTCCTCAAGAAATTAAAAATAGAACTTCCCTATGACCCTGCCATTGCACTCCTGGGTATTTACCCCAAAGATACAGATGTTGTGAAAAGAAGGGTCATCTGTACCCCAATGTTTATAGCAGCAATGGCCACGGTCACCAAACTGTGGAAAGAACCAAGATGCCCTTCAAGGGACGAATGGATAAGGAAGATGTGGTCCATATACACTATGGAGTATTATGCCTCCATCAGAAAGGATGAATACCCAACTTTTGTAACAACATGGACGGGACTGGAAGAGTTTATGCTGAGTGAAATAAGTCAAGCAGAGAGAGTCAATTATCATATGGCTTCACTTATTTGTGGAGCATAACAAAAAGCATGGAGGACATGGGGAGTTAGAGAGAAGGGGGTTGGGGTAAATTGGAAGGGGAGGTGAATCATGAGAGACTATGGACTCTGAAAAACAATCTGAGGGGTTTGAAGTGGCGGCGGCGGGGGGAGGTCGGGGTACCAGGTGGTGGGTATTATAGAGGGCACGGATTGCATGGAGCACTGGGTGTGGTGAAAAAAAAATGATACTGTTATGCTGAAAATAAATAAATGAAAAAAATAAAAAAATAATAATAATTTAAACAAAAAACAAAAAAACAATGAATCTTGGAACACTGAAAAAATAAAATTTTTTTAAAAAGTGGGGGGAAAAAAGTCCAGGAACACAAAGGCAATATACAAAATATATTTGATGAAGGAATTCTGCAAAAATGGTGGAATAAGATCCTCCTAACATTATCTCCTCTCTAAAGACAAAGAGGACAGGCAAAAACAGTCAGAAGCACTTCTTCAAAACTCTGGAATTTACCAAAGGCTTGCAGCAATTCTTGAGACATTTAATGAAGAAAAGTGGTTGAATCTCCTTTTTAATTATTCTTATTGTTTTTTATTTCAAGCTGAATGACATAGACAGTCAAATTGATTATATACATCATATCAAGAAAACTTCCAATAACATGCAATATGCTTTTTTTTTGAAGGGAGAGTACAATATATTAAATTACTAACTTTAAGCATTGTAACTAAAATAGATTTTAATTTACAACATTGTAGACAATTAACATTCCTTATTGATTTATTTTGTCCAGTTATTTATTGTAGCAATGCTTCAACTATTCCTTATCAACACAAAGTTTATAATGATCTGTAAAAAAAAAGTCTCACAGGAACAGAGCCAGTAAATTGTAATAAAACCTTTTATAATATCTTTTATAATTTTCTCATTGTACTCATCCCACACGCTGAATCTTTTTAAAAGCAGAGATCGTTGTGGTACGTTGTTTGCCCCGCTCTCTTCCCACCCTCCCCCACTCTTCCGTAGATGTGAAAACCAATGTCTCTCAAATTAACTGACAAGTAACCTCTGGAGAGGGAGGAATGGGGTTGGAGTTCCTTCAAGGACCCCCGCCCCCATTGCCAGAGAACAGTCATCATTTTACCTGTCTGGTGATTCCCTGGAAGATATCACTCACAAGACTGCAGAGTATGAATAGTATTTTCTCCAAGGAAGTTTGTTGATAAAAATCAGAGGCAATTAGTCAACATCACACCTGTCTAAGGAAATAGATAAGAGTTGGGAAAAACAATAGGTTAATCTAAAACCTTAAAATGAGAAGCTGGGGAATGAGATGTCCATAGGGGGCTTTGAAAAGCTCCAACATATTCCTTGGAATACCAAGATTCACCTATGTCACGGTCTGTGTGTGTAACCAAGATTGTATGTATGCTCGGGAAATGAATATATCACTAAAGGAATTGACCATTAAGAAAAACATTTTCTTCTTTCAGAAAATCTCCTCGTCAGATTGTTCTTAGACAATTTGTCCAGCTTCTGAACATTCAAGGAGGTGGTAGAAGAGGAGCTCTGCAGAGAGATTTTTTTTTTAAGATTTTTTATTTATTTATTTAACAGAGAGAGATGACAAGCAGGCAGAGAAGCAGGCAGAGAGGCAGGCAGAGAGAGAGGAGGAAGCAGGCTCCCTGCTGATCAGAGAGCCCGATGCAGGGCTCCATCCCAGGACCCTGTGATCATGACCTGAGCTGAAGGCGGCGGCTTAACCCACTGAGCCACCCAGGCGCCCCTGCAAAGAGATTTTTGAGGGCACTGGGTACATGGATGGGAGAAGGGACATCAAGAAAGGGAAGGAGAAGGCCACCCATTTATCTCCCTCTATGGACCAAAGGTTCTGTGCCCATCACTACCTGACCGTCTAAGTTTAAGACCAATGTCATCCAATAGAACTTTCTGTAATGATGGAAATGTTCTTTAAAAGCCTTGTCTAAAAAAAAAAAAAAAGTTGTCTGGTACAGGCACCACCAGTTATATGCACCTATTGAGCACTTGAAATGTATCTAATGTGAATGAGGAATTAAATTTTTCATTTTATTTAATTTTAATTATTATTATTTTTTAAATTTTATTTTATTTTTTCAGTGTTCCAAGATTGTAGCCATTAGTCTCATGTGTTCATTTAATTTAAATGTAATTAAATTAAATTTGAATTAAATTCAAAATTTAAATTAAAGACAATTAAAATTAAAATTAGTTTTAATTATTTTTAATTTAAATGAACACATCAGGCTACTGGCTACCATATTAGGCAGTGCAACTCTAAGCCAAAGGTTGGCAAACTTTCTATGCAAAGGGCTAAACAGCACATATAATTTTTTTTAAGTTTTTTTATTTATTTATTTGACAGACAGGGAGAGAGAGATCACAAGAAGGCAGAGAGGCAGGCAGAGGGGGAGGGGGATGCAGGCTCTCTGCTGAGCAGAGAGCCCAATGCAGGGCTCGATCCCAGGATCCTGAGATCATAACTTGAACCGGGGGCAGAGGCTTAACCCACTGAGCCACCCAGGTGTCCCCAGCACATATTTTTTATTTTGAGAATCATAAAGCCCCTGTTGCTACTATTCAACTCTGCCATTTTTTCACAAAATGAATCACAGACAATAACCAAAAGAATGAGCGTGGCTGTTCTATGAAATTTCATAGGCAGTGAGCCTTATTTGGCCTATGGTCATAGTTTGCCAGCCTCTGCTCTAGACCATCCAGATCCACAGATGCCCCAGGTTATCAGATGCTTTAGAGCTTATTTATCCCCCTGGACTGACCATTTTACTTTCATGTGGCCTCAGATTATTTCTTTAACTTTCCTAATCAATCATTTAAGATCTCTTTTTTTTTTTTTTTTAATTTTTTATTTTTTATAAACATATATTTTTATCCCCAGGGGTACAGGTCTGTGAATCACCAGGTTTACACACTTCACAGCACTCACCAAAGCACATACCCTCCCCAATGTCCATAATCCCACCCCCTTCTCCCAAACCCCCTCCCCCCGGCAACCCTCAGTTTGATTTGTGAGATTAAGAGTCACTTATGGTTTGTCTCCCTCCCAATCCCATCTTGTTTCATTTATTCTTCTTCTACCCACTTAAGCCTCCATGTTGCATCACCACTTCCTCATATCAGGGAGATCATATGATAGTTGTCTTTCTCTGCTTGACTTATTTCGCTAAGCATGATACGCTCTAGTTCCATCCATGTTGTTGCAAATGGCAAGATTTCATTTCTTTTGATGGCTGCATAGTATTCCATTGTGTATATATACCACATCTTCTTGATCCATTCATCTGTTGATGGACATCTAGGTTCTTTCCATAGTTTGGCTATTGTGGACATTGCTGCTATAAACATTCGGGTGCATGTGTCCCTTTGGATCACTACATTTGTATCTTTAGGGTAAATACCCAATAGTGCAATTGCTGGGTCATAGGGCAGTTCTATTTTCAACATTTTGAGGAACCTCCATGCTGTTTTCCAGAGTGGCTGCACCAGCTTGCATTCCCACCAACAGTGTAGGAGGGTTCCCCTTTCTCCGCATCCTCGCCAGCATCTGTCATTTCCTGACTTGTTGATTTTAGCCATTCTGACTGGTGTGAGGTGATATCTCATTGTGGTTTTGATTTGTATTTCCCTGATGCCGAGTGATATGGAGCACTTTTTCATGTGTCTGTTGGCCATCTGGATGTCTTCTTTGCAGAAATGTCTGTTCATGTCCTCTGCCCATTTCTTGATTGGATTATTTGTTCTTTGGGTGTTGAGTTTGCTAAGTTCTTTATAGATTCTGGACACTAGTCCTTTATCTGATATGTCGTTTGCAAATATCTTCTCCCATTCTGTCAGTTGTCTTTTGATTTTGTTAACTGTTTCCTTTGCTGTGCAAAAGCTTTTGATCTTGATGAAATCCCAGTAGTTCATTTTTTCCCTTGCTTCCCTTGCCTTTTGCGTTGTTCCTAGGAAGATATTGCTGCGGCAGAGGTCGAAGAGGTTGCTGCCCGTGTTCTCCTCAAGGATTTTGATGGATTCCTTTCGTACATTGAGGTCCTTCATCCATTTTGAGTCTATTTTTGTGTGTGGTGTAAGGAAATGGTCCAATTTCATTTTTCTGCATGTGGCTGTCCAATTTTCCCAGCACCATTTATTGAAAAGGCTGTCTTTTTTTCCATTGGACATTCTTTCCTGCTTTGTCGAAGATTAGTTGACCATAGATTTGAGGGTCTATTTCTGGGCTCTCTATTCTGTTCCATTGATCTATGTGTCTGTTTTTGTGCCAGTACCATGTTGTCTTGATGATGACAGCTTTGTAATAGAGCTTGAAGTCCGGAATTGTGATGCCACCAACGTTGGCTTTCTTTTTCAATATCCCTTTGGCTATTCGAGGTCTTTTCTGGTTCCATATAAATTTTAGAATTATTTGTTCCATTTCTTTGAAAAAGATGGATGGTACTTTGATAGGAATTGCATTAAATGTGTAGATTGCTTTAGGTAGCATAGACATTTTCACAATATTTATTCTTCCAATCCAGGAGCATGGAACATTTTTCCATTTCTTTGTGTCTTCCTCAATTTCTTTCATGAGTACTTTATAGTTTTCTGAGTATAGATTCTGTGTCTCTTTGGTTAGGTTTATTCCTAGGTATCTTATGGTTTTGGATGCAATTGTAAATGGGATTGACTCCTTAATATCTCTTTCTTCTGTCTTGCTGTTGGTGTAGAGAAATGCAACTGATTTTTTTAGTTTCATGTTTGATTGACCAGAATTAGAATTATGTAGCAGTAGTATTTGGGGATTTCAAGTTCACCACTTTGCGGGATACAATCATTGTAATATTTGGTGGTATTAGCATCTATAAGTTCCTTCAAGTTTAAAACTTGGATATAATTCTGACTCCCCTCTTTCATTTACCTTAAATATCCAGAAATGGTTAGAACTGAACTTTTCAGGATTTTTCTATCCCTTTTACCATAGCCCTAATTCAGACATTCATTATTTCAGAATTAAAATATAGACTTCTTTCTAGTCCATCTCCTTTCTAGTGGCTCTGCTCACTTCAAATCCATCTTCTATGCATATGATACAGTGTTACATATAAAAATATACATATTTTATATATACATATAATATACATATACATATGTATACATATACATATAAAAATATGCCTGTATTCTTCAAAGATCAAAGCCTTATGTGTAGTTATTGGAGAAGTAAAATTCCAAGTTACTTTACTTAACATGACATATAAAATCACAGATAATTTACCTCTGCCTACCTCTAGTTCTCATCTGTAAATGATTTCAGTTTCAAATCACTAAATTTATTATTTTTCCCATATAAATCATACCATTTTTTAGCTATTCAAACTGACCATTTGACCACTCATCTTCAAGTATGCTGGTTCAGAAGTGTCTTCTGTCTACATCAATTTGCCTTTTGCATACTGCCATTTCAATACATAACACTTTTCTCCACTACTTCCTTGTCAGAGATATTACCCTCATTAGATGGTCAAAATTTCTATAGGCAGGGACTCTTCCATATCATTGTCATTATTACTGCAGCTCATTCTGGTTATTTAAAATTCTCTTTGATAAGCAGATGCCCAAAACAGTATCTCGGTACCACAGGATATGGGAAAACAAATTTGCTTTCACAGAAAAATATATCTTTATGTTTCTTTATTTTTTAATTAAGTTCAATTAGCCAACATATAGTACATTATTGGTTTTTGACATAGTGTTCAATGATCCACAGTTGCTTATAACACCCAGTGCTCACATATAAAATATGTATATTTTATATGTGCCCTTCTTAATGCCTATCACTCAGTTACCCTATCCCCTCACACCCCTCCTTTCTGTAACCTACAGTTGGTTTGTGGTGGTCCAGAGTGTCTCATTATTTTCTCCCTCTCTGATTTCTTCCCATTCAGGTTTCCCTCCCTTCGCTGTGGTCCTCCACACTATTCCTTATGTTCCACATATGAGTGAAATCATGATAATTCCCCTTCTGTTTGACTTATTTCACTTAACATAATCCCCTCCAGTTCCATCCATGTCAATGTAAATGGTAGGATTCATCCTTCCTGATGGCTGAGTAATATTCCATTGTATGTATGAACCATATCTTCTTTATCCATTCATCTGATGAAGATCTCTTCCACAGTTTGGCTATTGTGGGCATTGCTGATATGAACATTGGGATGCAGGTGCCCCTTCTTTTCACTATATCTGTAACTTTGGGATAAATACCTAGTAGTGCAATTGCTGGGTCATAGGGTAACTCTACTTTTAACTTCTTGAGGAAACTCCATACTCTTTTCCAGAGTGGCTGGAACAGCTTGAATTCCCACCAACGGTATAAGAGGGCTCCCTTTCTCCACATCCTCCTCAACATTTTTTGTTCTCTGTCTTGTTAAAGTTGGCCATTCTAACTGGTGTGAGGTGGTATCTCATTGTGGTTTTGACTCAGACTTCCTTGATGGAAAATGATGTGGAGCAATTTTTCATGTGTCTGTTAGCCATTTGTATGTCTTCCATGGAGAAGTGTCTGCCCACGTTTTCTGCCCATTTCCTGACTGGACTATTTGGTTCTTGGGGTGCTGAGTTTGAGAAATTCTTTATAGATCTTGGATATCAGTCCTTAATCTGTTATGTCATTTGCAAATATCTTCTTCCATTTTGTAGGTTGCCTTTTAGTTTTGTTGACTGTTCTCTTTTCTGTGCAGAAGCTTTTTATCTTGATGAAGTCCCAATAGTACATTTTGTTTTTGTTTCCCTTGCCTTTAGAAATACGTTTGGAGAACAGTGTGGAGATTCCTCGAGAAGTTAAAAATAGAGCTTCCCTATGACCCTGCAATTGCACTCCTGGGTATTTACCCCAAGGATACAGATATTGTGAAAAGAAGGGCCATCTGTACCCCAATGTTTATAGCAGCAATGGCCACAGTCGCCAAACTATGGAAAGAACCAAGATGCCCTTCAATGGACCAATGGATAAGGAAGATGTGGTCCATATACACTATGGAGTATTATGCCTCCATCAGAAAGGATGAATACCCAACTTTTGTAGCAACATGGATGGGACTGGAAGAGATTATGCTGAGTGAAATAAGTCAAGCAGAGAGAGTCAATTATCATATGGTTTCACTTATTTGTGGAGCATAACAAATATCATGGAGGACAAGGGGTGTTAGAGAGGAGAAGGGAGTTGTGGTAAATTGGAAGGGGAGGTGAATCACGAAAGACTATGGACTCTGAAAAACAATCTGAGGGGTTTGAAGTGGCGGGGGGGTGAGAGGTTGAGGTACCAGGTGGTGTGTATTATAGAGGGCACGGATTGCATGGAGCACTGGGTGTGGTGAAAAAATAATGAATGCTGTTTTTCTGAAAATAAATAAATTGAAAAAATTTTTTAAAAAAAGAAATATGTCTTGGAAGAAGTTGCTGTGACCATGGTTGAACCTTTTTATGTTTCTAAATTAAATTTTCTAATTTTACAACAGTTGCAAAGCTATTAATAAAAATAATTTTTAAAAACATGCTGCTAAAGCAAAATATTACACTATCTACAATCCAACTTCAATCCTGTAAATATAGTGGTTTAACATTTTACTGTAACATAAAATGGTAGTCCTAAATATTTAGTTATGATTCCTGACTAAACTCTCATTAGCATACTAATAAGCCATCTAGACTTTGTGCCCATTGTGAGTTAAGCCAAGTCAGGTATCAACAGTTTTGTAAAAACTTACTATCGCAGGGAGACTTCAGAGGTGCAGATTCGTGTTCTCTTGGTTCCAGTGGATAATTACATGCAAGAAAATGAAACTGGACCCCTATCTTACACCACTCACAGAAATTAACTCAAAATGGGTTACAGACTTAAACATAGGAATTGAAACTGTAAAACTTCCAGAAGAAAAATTCGGGTAAATAATTTTTGACATCAGCCTTGGCAACGGTTTTTTAGATATGATACCAAACGTAAAGGCAAACAAAAGCAAAAATTGGTAAGTGGGACTACATCAAACTAAAGTACTTCTCCACAGCAAAAGAAACAGTCAACAAAAGGAAAAGAAAACCTATGGAGTGAGAGAAAATATTTGTAAACCATCTATGTGATAAGAAGTTAATATCCAAAATATATGAATAATGTATACAACTCAACAATAAAATAACCTGGAACAATCCAATTAAAAATGGACAGGGAAACTGAGTAGACTTTTTCCAAAGAATATGTACAAACAGTCAACAGGTAGGATCAAAGTGTTCTCAGTTTTACTACTTTTCAGGGAAATGCAAATCTAATCCATGAGGACATATACCTCACACCTATTAATATGGCTGTTATCAAAATGACAAGAAATATCAAGTGTTGGTGAGGATGTGAAGAAAAGGGAACCCTTGTACACTGTTGGTGGGAATGTAAATGGGCTCAGCCATTATAAAAACATGGAGTTTCTTCAAAATATTAAAAATGAACTACCACACAATGCTGGAACCCCACTTCCAGTTACCTATCCAAAGTAAATGAAATCAGGATATTAAGGAGATATCTGTACTTCTATGCTCATTGTAGCATTATTCACCATAGTCTAGATATAGAAACAAAGTGTCTATCTGCTAATTAGTGGATAAAGAGGATATTATATATATGAAAAATGGGATATTATCCAACCATGAGAAAGAAGGAAATCCTTCCATTTCCAACAACACAGGTGGTCCTGGAGTGCATTGTACTAGATGAAAAGAGAGACAGAGAGGAAAAAAATCTTGTATGATATCGTTTGTATGTGGAGTCTATCAACAATAGCAAAATCCTCTTTCATAGAACCAGGAAATAGAATAGTGGTTGCCAGAGGGAAAATGGAATAGGAGGAGGAAATGGGAGTTGCATATCAAAGGGTATAAACTTAAAGTTATAAGACAATTGAGTTCTGAGGGTCTAATGTACAGCATGGTGACTATGGTTAATAATATGGAATTGTATGAATAAAAATGCTTAGAGTGTATTTTAAGCATTCTGTACATAGACACACAAGATGATGAATATGTTAATTAACTTAATTTTGGTAAGCATTTCACAACATACACATATATCAAATCATCATGTTAAATAACATGGAGGAGATGGAGAGGAGAAGGGATTTGAGGGAAATTGGAAGGGGAGGTAAACCATGAGAGACTATGGACTCTGAAAAACAACCTGAAGGTTTTGAAGGGGCAGGGGGTGGGAGGTTGGGGGAACCAAGTAGTGGGTATTGGGGGTATTGGGGAGGGCACCTATTGCATGGAGCACTGGGTGTGTTGCAGAAACAATGAATACTGTTACACTGAAAAGAAATTTAAAAAAAATTTTTTTTAAATCATCATGTTATATACTTTAAATATATCCAATTTTGTTTGTTCCTTATACTTCAATAAAATAGGGGGAAAACCAAAAACCTACAAATCTATTTGATTTACTATTAGAGTGATTTAATACTGCCTCATTTCAATTGAACAGTATCAAGAATCTTAATGGTATTCATAACCTTTGGCCCAGGATTCAGGTTCTTGAAATAACCAAAATAGGGAAAACTTCATGCTAAAAGTGTTAAATACAGTATTGTACACTTCGTTGAGTCTATCCTAGATATAATTTGGAACAACTATTAGCATAAAGAAATTGGTACTATGGTAAAAGGCTAAAGACTGATAGTACCAATAGGATTACTACATTAAATTTGACTTGTGTACTTGATGAAACTGGATGATAATTGAAAATCGTTTTTTTTTTTAATTAGAAGTCATGAGAAAATGTTCATGATATAATTTTAGGTATAATTATAGGATGTTAATAAATGCATCTATGAATGCCTTACAAAAAGATTTTCTGTAGACAAATTTAGAAGGAAATAAATATAACCATTTCTGTGTTGCTAGTTTTATTTATTTATTTTTTCATGTGATGACAACTTTTATTTATTTTTGGTGACAGTTTATGGGTTTTTTGTTGTTGATTTTTATTTCTTTTCAGTGTTCCAGAATTCATTGTTAATGCACCACACCCAGTACTCCATGCAGTTCGTGCCCTCCTTAATACCCACCATCAGGGCTTCCCAACCCCCCCCCAAAAAAACCCTCAGTTTGTTTCTCAGAGTCCACAGTCTCTTATGGTTCGTCTCCCCCTCTGATTTCCCCCAACTCACTTCTCCTCTCCTTCATATAAGCGATCTAATTTGACATTCAGATATTCATAGTATTCTCTCATAACTTTTTAAATTCCTATAACATGATAGAAATGTCCCCACTTTCATATCTGATTTTATTACATCTTTTTTTCTTGCTCATTATAACCCAAATTTTATCAATTTTGTTAAACTTTTCAAAAAGCCAGATTTTGGTTTTTTATTCACTCTGTTGTTTTATTCTTTCCTATTTTGTTTCGCTCTACACTAATATTTATTATTTCCTTTATTCTTGGGTTTGGTTTGTGCTTCTATATTTCATTCCTTAAGATGAAAAGTTATGTTATTTATTTGAGATGCTTCTTTTCCTTCCATGTAGGTATTTACAGCTATGCATTTCCCTCTAGCATTGTTTTTACTGCATCCCATAAGTTTGATATGTTGTGTTTCCATTTTCATTCTTTTCAAAGTATTTTCTAATTTCCCTTGTTTCTTCTTTGACACACTGATTAAGATTGTATAGTTTAATTTCCATATATTTGTTAATTTTTCAGTTTCTTCTATGCTGATTTATAGCTTCATTCCACTGGAATAAGAGAAGATATTTTGTGTGATTCAATCTGTTTAAATTTATTGAGAGTTGTTTTGTGGCCTAACATATGCTTGATCCACAAATGGCCAATAGGTGCTCAATATTAATAATAATCATCAGGGAAATTAAAATCAAAACCACAATGTGCTATAAACTCATGCTTGTCAGAGCGGCTACTATTTTTGTTTGTTTGTTTGTTTTGTTTTGCATTGCTTTATTTATTTATTTTTAAGAATCTTTTTAATATTATTTATCTTTTTAAATTTATTTCTTATTTATTTTCAGCTTAACAGTATTCATTATTTTTTCACCACTCCCAGTGCTCCATGCAATCCGTGCCCTCTATAATACCCACCACCTGGTACCCCAACCTCCCACCCCACCCACCCACCACTTCAAACCTGTCAGATTATTTTTTAGAGTCCATAGTCTCTCATGGTTCACCTCCCCTTCCAATTTCCCCCAACTTCCTATTTTTTAAAAAAAGCATGATGGCAAGCACTGATGAGGGCAAAAAGAAATTTTATGGTTGGAAGGCAAAATTTTGCAACTACTAAGGCTAACAGTATGGGAAATCCTCAAAAAATTAAAAATAGAAGGATGCTGGATGACTCGGTCAGTTAAGCATCTGCCTTCAGCTCAGGTCATGATCCAGGATCCTGGGATTGAGTCTAGTATTAGGATCCCTGCTCAGGGGGGAGACTGCTCCTCCCTCAGCTTCCCTACCACTCCCCCTGCTTGTGCTCGCTTGCTCTCTGATAAATAAATAAATAAAATCTCTTTACAAATTAAAAATAGAACTATAATACTATCTAGCAATTGCACATTTAGGTATTTATCCAAAAGTATAAAAAAATAAAATAAAATAACATGGAGGACATGGGGAGATGGAGAGGAAAAGGGAGTTGAGGGAAATTGGAGGGGGAGATGAAGCATGAGAGACTATGGACTCTGGAAAACAATCTGAGGGTTTTGAAAGGGAGCGGGGTGGGAGGTTGGGGGACCCTGGTGGTGGGTATTATGGAGGGCACATATTGCATGGAGCACTGGGTGTGGTGCATAAACAATGAATTTTGTTACACTGAAAAGAAATTAAATAAAAAATGAAATAAAATATGTGTCTCCAAAGGCAACGGAAACAAAAGCGAAAATAAACTTCTGGGACTTCATCAAAATCAAAAGCTTCTGCACAGCAAAGGAAACAGTCAAGAAAACAAAGAAGCAACCCACGGAATGGAAGATATTTGCAAATGACAGTACAGACAAAAGGTTGATATCCAGGATCTATAAAGAACTCCTCAAACTCAACACACACAAAACAGACAATCATATCAAAAAATGGGCAGAAGTTATGAACAGACATTTCTCCAATGAAGCCATACAAATGGCTATCAGACACATGAAAAAATGTTCATCATCACTAGCCATCAGGGAGATTCAAATTAAAACTACATTGAGATATCACCTTACACCAGTTAGAATGGCCAAAATTAGCAAGACAGGAAACAACATGTGTTGGAGAGGATGTGGAGAAAGGGGAACCCTCTTCCACTGTTGATGGGAATGCAAGTTAGTGCAGCCTCTTTGGAGAACAGTGTGGAGATTCCTCAAGAAATTAAAAATAGAACTTCCCTATGACCCTGCCATTGCACTCCTGGGTATTTACCCCAAAGATACAGATATAGTGAAAAGAAGGGCCATCTGTACCCCAATGTTTATAGTGGCAATGGCCACGGTCGCCAAACTGTGGAAAGACCAAGATGCCCTTCAACGGATGAATGGATAAGGAAGATGTGGTCCATATACACTATGGAGTATTATGCCTCCATCAGAAAGGACGAATACCCAACTTTTGTAGCAACATGGATGGGACTGGAAGAGATTATGCTGAGTGAAATAAGTCAAGCAGAGAGAGTCAATTATCATATGGTTTCACTTATTTGTGGAGCATAACGAATAGTATGGAGGACATGGGGAGTTAGAGAGAAGGGGGTTGGGGTAAATTGGAAGGGGAGGTGAAGCATGAGAGACTATGGACTCTGAAAAACAATCTGAGGGTTTTGAAGTGGCGGGGGTTGGGAGGTCGGGGTACCAGGTGGTGGGTATTATAGAGGGCATGGATTGCATGGAGCACTGGGTGTGGTGCAAAAATAATGAATAACTGTTATGCTGAAAATAAATTTTAAGAATTTTACAAAAAAAAAAAAGAATACTGTTCTGCTGAAAATAAATAAAAAATAAATTTTTAAAAAATGAAATAAAATAAATGTTTTTTAAAAGTATTGATATTAGTATCTCAAAGAATATTAGCTCTCTTATGTTCATTGCAGTACTCTCTACAATAATAGCCAAGGTGTGAAAATAACCTAAATGTTTATCAGAGGATGAACAGATAATGAAAATGTTATATCTACACATAATGGAATACTATTCAGCATTTAAAAAGAAGGAAATTTGGGGCGCCTGGGTGGCTCAGTGGGTTAGGCCGCTGCCTTCAGCTCGGGTCATGATCTCAGGGTCCTGGAATCGAGTCCCACATAGGGCTCTCTGCTCAGCGGGGAGCCTGCTTCCTCCTCTCTCTGCCTGCCTCTCTGCCTACTTGTGATCTCTCTCTGTCAAATAAATAAATAAAATCTTAAAAAAAATTAAAAAAAAATAAATAAATAAATAAAAAGAAGGAAATTCTTTAAGGAAAAAGAAGGAAATTCTTTAATGAAAAAAAAAGGAAATTCTTCATTATGCAATAACTTGGATGAATCCTGAGGACATTATGCTACGTAAAATAAGCCAGTCTCAGAAAGACAAATACTGCATGTTCACTTATATGAGTTGGTCTAAAAGAATAAAATTCATAGACTCTAAAAGTAGAATAGTGGTTCGTAGGGAATGAGGAGAGGTGGAAATAAGTAGTTATTAATCAAGCATAAAGTTTCAGATCAGCAAGATGAATATGCACCAGACATCTGCTGCACAGCATTGTACCTACAGTCAACTATAATGTCTTAGATACTTGAAATTTGTTAAGAGGACAGATCTCATGTTAAGTGTTCTTACCATGATCAAATAAAATGTTAAAAACTAGAAAAGCATGTTCAACCTTTTGTACTCAGGGAAATACAGATGAAAATTATAGTTAAAAATCATATGTGTATTCACATGTTGGTAAAAATTTAAAAGGCTGAAACTACAAAGTGTTACTGAGAGTATGAAATAATGAGAATCCTATGCCAGTGGTGGTAGGAATGTTAACTGGTATAACCTTGATTGGCCTGAGTCTGCATTGCCACAAGTGGGCTGAAGCATCATAGCTTTATCAGATGCAGGATGCAGAAAATTAGACATATAAAAACACATTGTCTGTCGATTGAGTCCTCTGGTCACCACTGTTTGTAACCCTGGTGTTTATATTCTCCAGCTCATATGGATGGAGGAAAATAATTTGGAAGTAAGCTGTGGATCCCTGAATAACTTCCCTGGGATTTCCTAAATGAATCATCCAGCACCCCAGGAAACTAGGGGCTTCCACCTTTCAAAGTCCAGTAGACATCAAGGATCAAGGCCTTTGCTTTGACCCAAAAGGTCTGAACACAGAGAGAATGCTCTGTGGTTCTTAGAAGTTTCAATTCTTCTAGTTAATTAAAATTTGGCATTTGGTGGTGACTTCAGGGAATCCAGAAATTCATGTCTCCTGAGCCACCCACCTCAGTTGGCCAATTTTCTGATTGCATTTCTAATGTGTTATATTTTGAAATTGCTTGGTTCACTGATACTTTGGCTCAGTATTTAGAATTACAAAGGCAGCTAAAGGAATAGATGCCCATGTGATTTCATCTGGATCACATGAAAGAAGTTTCTCAGATACTTCTTGTAGGAATCTGAGTGTTTTTCTACTGTGGTTAGTTAGTAAGAAAGACCTAAGCATGTAAGTTATTTGAAGTTCCTTCATCAGAGACAGTCTTTTTTCCTGCCATCATTGGGACTTCTAAGACAAAAAATTGTACCCTACTACAATAATTGGACTCTAGAAGTACTGGTTCTTGCATGTGCAAAAACAGCAGCACCTGACTATGGATGACTCCTTACCCTATGGAAAAACCAGAGCAGACAGATGTCTTCTGTGCCAGGAAGTGTCAAGAGCTGGGTAATGTCCTCTGTGGTTTCTATAATGGTCTTCACCCTGCCCCCACCCCGACCCACCTTGGAGACTTCCACATTATACTTGTCTTTTCTCATTTGGTCTTCTACTCCTGGCTTTTTGAAGCCACCCTTCTAATCTGTGCCCTCTTATCACTATTTTCCTGTACTGGAACTGAGCGCCAAACTCTAAGCACCAGTTAGTTACATCATGGCTTTAAGAATTTTTGGGGGCACCTGGGTGGCTCAGTGGGTTAAAACTCCTGTCTTCAGCTCAGGTCATGATCCCAGAACCCTGGGATCGAGCCCCACATCGGGAATCTCTACTCAGTGGGGAGCCTGCTCCCCCACCCCACACTCCGCCTGCCTCTCTGCCTATCTGTGATCTCTGTCAGTCAAATAAATAAACAAAATGTTAAAAAAAAAAAAAAAAAGAATTTGTCCTCCACCAAGGGTTTTGTCATCAGCTACTGTTACTATCTTCTCAACAATGCTTGTTTATGTTCCCAGAGTATTGTTAAAAACGGGTTTTGTTGACTTCTTGCATACTTTCTGCAAATTTTGCACTAATCTGGAAATTTCAGGTTTAAGGGAAGCTGAAACAAGCAGGTGAGGGGTTCCTATTCTGGAGACTTGTGGGAAATATTTCAGAGTAGACAGGGAGTTCCTAGAATCTTCCTCTTATGAAAGTCTATATTACATATGCTAGGGAAGAGAGTTCATTTTTTTGGCCATATCAGTTCTAGTCTCCAGTAATGGAGGTGATGAAAGGAAAAGGAAAAAAGAACAAAAGAATTTCAGGGGGAAATACTAAGATAGGTGAAATCTAATCTCTATGCACATCACTTCTCTCCATTCCAGATGATTCCGTGGATATCAGGGCAAACAAGTTCTGCCTTTCAGCACTAGCCTGTTTTTCTTTCTATCCTCATTACTCTATCTTCTCAGACATTTCTTCCAATTATGAACATTTTCTGTGTGATTCCACTGGGCAAATGAAGTGTTAGATGTGGAGCTGTCCTCAGCTACCTCTATCTTTGGAAATAATAGGATAAAATTATTAGACCCAAAGAATTTAATAATTTGTAAATAAAATAATGTGCTATATCTCCCAGAGCTGGTTAAATTTTAAATTTAGGCACAAGTTATTATAAGAAATGTGAGTTTCCAATAGTGAAATTACAGCCATAAATGGCCCAATTTTTTCTTAAAATGAATGAATATTTTTCTTAAAATGGCTCAATAAAATCAACCTCCTACCCCACTTCTCTTTTGGAGGGGAGAAGGTAGGGAGTTAGGTGAGCCTAGTGGTGGGTATTAAGGAGGGTATTAAGGAGGGCAGATATTTCATGGAGCACTGGGTGTGGTGCATAAACAATGAATTTTAGAACATTGAAAAAATTAAATTAAATTTTTAAAAAAAGAATGTGAAAAAGTATAGACAAGATACCAATAAGTGGTTATCTGAAAAGTGCTCAAGCTATCCCTGGCAAATTTGTAAAACAAGTATTTTAGGAGGAAATCCCTGGGCTCCAGTTGGACCTATCACTCCTCTCTCTATAAGCAAAGAAACCAGTCTTTGCTCCCTTTTTTTTTTTTTTTTTGAATTTCAAAAATGGTCATTGAGACTTCAGTGTGAATTGAATCCACTATGTTTCCTCTTCAAAGGTAAGTGAGAAGAATTTGGATTTGTGTTTATCTTTCTACTATACAGTTAAAATAAACCTTGTCCTCACTTTGTCACCAAAGGATCTTGGGGACAGGGATGAGAAAATCTGGAATCTCTCAGTATGTTGTTCTACCTACCTTGCTGATAGGTTCTGTCGTCTTGATTTATGCTGCATGTAAATGTGGTACAATGGAAGCAATTACCAGTTCAAAGTTAGGCAGCAAATAGAAAGTGCTTAGAAATTTTTCAATCGAATTGAATAGATTTAATTCACTAATGTGGAAGTCAGGGAGAATGTTTATTCCGCAGGATTCTACAAGCACAGAAATAAGAAAGACACCTTATGGACTTTTCCATTTGATTTTTCTTCTTCACTGCAGAGTCTGAATTAATTTGGTCTACCACCCTAACCACACATTACCCACCACTGGACATAACTAAAAGGTAACCTGTATCTTTTCTCTTAGAAGGGCATGGAATATGGGCCGATACCTAAGTACTAAACTGCATGAGTAAGGAAAGCCAGGAAAAGCAAGAACTAATTCATGGGCTATCCCAGCAGAAACAGAACTTGTTATTTTGAGTCCTATGGGCAATACCAACATCAGACACTTTCATATCAGGTTAGAGCCAAAGGATTCACAGCTGATTCAGTTTCAGTGGGTAAGTTAGGATTATGGTAATAAGTCATTATTCTAGGCAAGAGGGTTCATGAAGGAGCAGAGTTTTGAGTTATAATGATGGGTCAGATTTCAAGTTTTATATGAAGAAAAAGACTAGCAAGGGAATTCAGCCCTGGATACTGGAAGACTGCTATTAGAAATCTGACAAATAAGTATATGCATATAATAACTCATCAGAGGTTTATGCCAGGCTGCCAACCAACCTATCTTAAGCACAATACTCTATATAATACAATCTATAAATATCTGTCACTTACATGAATGAATGAGTGAATGAATGAATGAATGGATGGATAAATGGAAATATGGGTGGATAGACAGATAGATGAATAGATGACTGGGTTGAATGGTAGCCTGGATGATGGAGGTAATAAATGAAAAATTAGATCGATACTTAAGTAGCAAGCAGTCTTTTTGTGTTTCCAGTCTTTTTGTGTTTCATAAATCTTGATTAAGGACTTAACTTGTGCCTCACAATGCAGTGTGTGTTCAGAGTATCCAAAGTAACATTGAGCTCAATCCCTATCCTCAAGGAACATTAGTTTAACTGAAGAGGAAAAGAAAAACACTTATTACTAAATATTTTAGATACCAATCCTTTATCTGATCTGTCGTTTGAAAATATCTTCTCCTATTCCATAGGTTGCCTTTTAGTTTTGTTGATTGCTTCCTTTGCTGTGCAAAAGATTTTTATCTTGATGTAGTCCCAATAGTTTATTTTTGCTTTTATTTCCCTTGCCTCAGGGAATCTATCTAGAAAAAACTTACTGTGGCCTATGTCAGAGAAATTACTGCCTGTGCTCTCTTCCAGGATTTCTATGGTTTCCTATCTCATATTTAGTTCTGTCATGACATTTTGAATCTATTTTTGTGTATAGTGTAAGAAAATGGGCCGGTTCCATTCTTTTGCATGTAACTCACCAGTTATTCCAACACCATTTGTTGAAGAGACTGTCTCTTTTCCATTGAATATTATTTTCCTTGTTGAAGATAATTGACCATATAATTGTGAGCTTATGTCTGGGTTCTGTGTCAGTACCATACTGATTTGATTACCACAGCTTTGCAATATAATTTGAAGTTTGGAATTCTGAGGTCTCCAGTTTTGCCTTTTTCAATCTTTTTCAAGATTGCTTTGGCTCTTTAGTGGTTTCATAAGAATTTTCAGATTCTTTGTTCTAGTTCTATGAAAAATGCTGTTGGTATTTTGATGGGTATTGCATTAAATCTGCAAATTGCTTTGGGTAGTATTTTAACAATGTTTTGTCTTTCCATTACTTTGTGTTGATAGTTTTTGGAGTATAAGTCTTTTATCTCTTTGGTTAAGTTTATTCTTGGGTATCTTATTATTTTGGGTGCAATTTTAATTGGGATTGTTTTCTTAATTTCTCTTTTCTGCTGCTTAATTATTGGCTTATAGGATGCAAATGATTGCTGTACATTGATTTTGTATTGTGTGACTTTACTGAATTTATCAGTTCTAGCAAGTTTTTGGTGGAGTCTTTAGGATTTTCTATACAGAGTATCATGTAATCTGGAAATAGTCAAAGTTTTACTTCTTCCCTGCAGATTTGGATGCCTTCTATTTCTTTTTGTTGTCTGATTGATGTGGCTATGACCTTTCTTTTTTTAACGGTTTCTTTTGATGAAAAACTTAGTTTTGTTTTTCCTTTATTATTTCTTAGCTCTACTTTTTTTAACTTTAAAAAATATTTCATAGTTTCCTCCCTTACCTCTACTCTGCATCACACACACTCACACATGCACACACAACTTTCAAAATATCTTAGAGATATCTAGGATCACATTTTCCAAATTTATGGAAGATAATAAAGAGGAAAACAATAAGACAAATGTACATAAATAATTTGTAATGAACTCTTACAAAGTCTTTAATGGAAAGTGAAAGACACTGAGGAGAACTGGAAGGATTATAGTATCTTCTGGAGAAAATGAATTCTTGATCAGCATGTCATAAAACAAAATCAGTGGCCTAGTTTGAAGGGATAAAAATTGTTCAATGGTCAGATCTGAAAAGTTACATAAATTTCTCTAGAGCTGTTTGTAAGAAAAAAGCAACAAATTGAAAGAGCACAGAAGGTTCAGGGCTTATACAGATGACAGAAGAGGGAAGGGCATGCTTCAAGGGACTCCTTGAGATATATTAAACAACGGTAGCAACAATGAGAGATGGGGGGGAAAAAGTGTATGTACATAGAATAAGTAGAAATTTGGGGTTGCCAGAGGAGGTGGTTGATACATTGTTTCTCTTTCTGTTTTCTTCCAAAGTATTATCATCTTTAAATGGCCTTGGGAAATCACAGCACCATCACTGAGTTCCTCCTTCTTGGACTGCCTGCTGATCATCATACCCAGGCCCTAGTCTTTGTGCTTTTCCTAGTAATTTACCTCCTGACTCTGTCAGGGAACCTGTTGATGATCTTGGTTATCAGGGCCAATTCTCACCTTCACACGCCCATGTACTTCTTCTTGAATCACCTCTCCTTCCTGGACCTCTGTTATTCTTCAGTCACTGTGCCCAGGATGCTAGAGAACCTCCTGTCTGAGAAGAAAACCATCTCAGTGGAGGACTGTTTGACCCAAGCTTTCTTTGTGCTTGCCTCTGGGGGAACAGAGCTTTGCCTCCTTGCAGTGATGGCATATGACCGCTATGCTGCCATTTGCTACCCTCTACTCTATGGTCAGATAATGAGCAATGAGCTGAGTGTGGGACTGGTATGGGGATCTTGGGGTCTGGCCTTTTTGGACGCTCTCATCAATACCCTCCTAGCTTGGAATTTGGACTTCTGTGAGACTCAAGTCATCTACAACTTCATTTGTGAGATTCCATCTCTGTTCCCTCTCTCCTGTTCCAATAGCTCTGTTAACTTTGCAGTCCTGCTTTTCTCTGCCCTCCTGCATGCCTTTGGGACCTTCCTTCTGGTCTTCTTCTCTTACACACGTATTGTTGCCACCATTCTGAGCATGAGCTCTACCTCAGGCAGAAGTAAGGCCTTCTCCACCTGCTCCTCCCACCTCACCACAGTAAGCTTATTTTATGGCTCAGGTTTTCTTCGCTATCTCATGCCAACCTCGGGCTCCCCATGGGAGTTGGTTTTTTCCATGCAGTACAGTGTGGTCACTCCCCTAGTGAATCCCCTTGTCTACAGCCTAAAGAACAAGGAAGTAAAAACAGCTCTGAAAAACATGTTTCAGAAAAGTTTACAACATCTCAGATAGCAGAGAACAAGCAGAGAATGATTGGAAAGCAGGGCAGAATTGTAGCAAAATATCCAAATAATAGGCCTTAAGGAAAATTTTTGTTTACTCATGTCAGATATAACAAAAATCTTTTAAAGCCTCCTTTGTTTGAAAATCCACAAAAAAATAGCAAGGCATTTTCTTGCTTTCATTCATATTTTATCTTTCTTATAGGCAGAAAACATGCATCAACTAACAATTTCAATTCAAGTACTTTGGTTATAGACATAGATTATTCTTTTTATTTGTAAAACATTAACAATGTGCTTAGTGTGAGGAAAAATTATTTGTGTCCTGAATTCTTACATAAATTCCTATGGGTATTAAACTGGGGATAGAGTTTTGCTACAAAGTTAAACAACCAGGATCTCTAAAGGAAGAAAGGTATAGACTTGAACCTTTTGGAAGGGTGAATGGAAGGTGAGTTTAAGATGAGCTCTGATTGAAGAGGTTCCTAGTGGCAAGGCAGATGCAGCTGAAGGTGTCTGAGAAAGGACGTCAGTTTGTTGGGCTAAAGTCCAGGCAAGAAGACATCTTCCACAAGCATTGTGAAGCATTATCTGCTATGGAGCAAATAGCAGAATTTCATTCATTCTAGGGTAGTATAACAGCCCTGCTTCTTTCCCCTTCTAGGTTTTACTGATGGCTCAGAAGACTTAAGTCTAGTAGAAAGTGATGGGGTTTAGAAAAGTGCATGGAGTAGGGAGAATCCTAGGTAGGAATTTCCTGAGTGTAGGGGGGAAAGGATGGTCATGGAGAAGACTAATCGGAAAAGTTGCATAAACCATCTACCAAAGTATCCCAGATATCTATAAAACCACTTGTTAAGCATCCTAGAAATCCTAGAAATACAACTACAAAGCCACACAGACACTGTACCTTATCTACAATATCTTAAATGAAGGTAGAATTATACTTCATTTTCATTTAATTTAATTAAGAGATAGTGTATTATTAGTTTCAGAGGTAGAATTCAGCAATTCATTAGTTGCATACAACACCCAGTGCTCATTAATTCAAGTGCCCTCATTAATGCCCATCACCCAGTTAACCAATCCCCCCACCCACCTCTCCAGTAACCCTCAGTTTGTTTTCTATAGTTGAGTCTCTTATGGTTTGCCTCCCTATTTTTGTCTTATTTTATTTTTGCTTCCTTTACACCATGTTCATCTGTTTTGCTTCTTAAATTCCACATATGAGTAAAGTCATATGGTAACTGTCTTTCTCTGACTGACTTATTCCACTTTTAGCATAAACTTCTCTAGCTCCATCCACGTGGTTACAAATGGCAAGATTAAATTCTTTTGATGGCTGAGTAATATTTCATTACATATATATGTGTTGGAAGGCTGAGTAATATTCCACATATGTGTGAGATATATATATATATATATATATATAGTCAGTTCTTTATCCATTCCTCTGTCAATGGACATCTGGTCTCTTTCCATATTCTGGCTATTGGGACATTGTTTCTATAAACACTGAGGTGTACATACCCCTTCAAATCATTATGTTTGTATCTTTTGGATAAATACCTAGTAGTGTCAAAAGTTAGTTGACCATATTTTTGAGCATCCATTTCTGGGCTCCCTATTCTGTTCCATTGATTTAGCTGTCTGTTTTTGTGCCAATACTGTATTGTCTTAATGATTACAACTTTGTAATACAGCTTGAAGTCTGGAATTGTTATGCCTTCCGCTCTGGTTTTCTTTTTCAACATACCTTTGGCTATTTGGGGTCTTTTCTGATTCCATACAAATTTTAGGATTATTTGCTCCAGCTCTGTGAAAAATACTGATGGTATTTTGATAAGTATTATATTGAATGTGTAGATTGCTTTAGCTAGCATAGCATCTCAACAATATTTTTTCTTCCAATCCATGAGCATGGGGTATTTTCCATTTTTTGTCTTCCTTAATTTCTTTCATAAGTATTCTATGGTTTTCAGAGTACGGATCCTTTATCTCTTCAGTTAGGTTTATTCCTAGGTATCTTATAGGTTTGGTGCAGTTGTAGGTAGGATCTGTTCCCTGATTTCTCTTTCTGCTACTTCACTATTAGTATATAGAAATGCCACTGACTTCTGTGTATTGATTTTAAACCTTTGATTTTGCTGAATTCTTGTATCATCAGTTCATGTCACCCTCAAAGAGTAAA
Source organism: Mustela putorius furo (assembly GCF_011764305.1). Lineage (NCBI taxonomy): Eukaryota > Metazoa > Chordata > Mammalia > Carnivora > Mustelidae > Mustela > Mustela putorius. The sequence goes on along the minus strand of NW_025422368.1, from coordinate 6,868,767 downwards.
AGTTTGACTTCTTCTTTGCTGATCTGGATCCTTTTTATTTCTTTATATTGTCTGACTATTGAGCCTAGGACTTCCAGTACTATGTTGAACAATGGTGATGATAGTGGACATCCATGTTGTATTCCTAACCATAGGGGGAAAGCTCTCAGTTTTTCCCATTGAGGGTGATATTAGCTGTGAGCTTTTTGTAGATAGTTTTTATCATATTAAGATATGTTCTCTCTATGCCTGTACAACAGACAGTTTTTATCAAGTGTGTTGCATTCTGTCAAATGTTTTTTCTGCACCTATTGAAAAGATCATATGGTTCTTATCCTTCCTTTTATTAATGTGGTGATTCACATTGCTTGATTTGTGAAGCTATTCCTCAGCAGCAAAGGAATAAATCCCATTTGGTTATGGTGAATAATCTTTTAATGAATTGTTGGATCCAGTTAGCTAGTATCTTAATGAGAATTTTTGCATCCATGTTCATCAGGGATATTGGTCTGTAATTCACCTTTTTAGTGGGGTCTTTGTCCGGTTTTGGGATCAAGGTATTGCTGGCCTCACAGAAAGAGTTTGAAGTATTCCTTCCTTGTCTAGTTTTTGAAACAGTTTCAGGAGAATAGGTATTAATTCTTCTTTAAATGTCTGGTAGAATTCCTCTGAGAAGCCATTCAGCCCTGGACTCCTATTACTTGGGGGATTTTTTTTTTTAAGGTCTTATTTATTTATTTGACAGACAGAGATCACAAGTAGGCAGAGAGGCAGGTGGAGAGAGAGGAGGAAGCAGGCTCCCCACCAAGCAGAAAGCCCGATGTGGGGCCCAATCCCAGGACCCTGAAACCATGACCTGAGCCGAAGGCAGAGGCTTTAACCCACTGAGCCACCCAGATGCCCCATATTTGGGGAATTTTTGATTACTGCTTCAATTTCCTTCCTGGTATGGCTCTATTCAGGTTTTCTATTTCTTCCTCTTCCAGTTTTGGTAGTTTATAAGTTTCTAGGAATACATACATCCTTCCAGATTGCTTAATTTGATGGCGTATATTTGCTCATAATACTTTCTTTTAATTGTATTTCTTTGGTGTTTGTTGTGATCTCTCCTCTTTCATTCATGATTTTATTTATTTGGGTCCCTTCTCTTTTTTTTTTATAAGTTTGGCTAGGGGTTTATCAATCTTATTAATTCTTTCAAAGAACCATGTCCCAGTTTTGTTCATCTGTTCTAATGGTTTGTTGTTTTGTTTTGGTTTGGTTTTGGTTTTGTTTACTTCTATATCATTGATTTCTGCTCTAATCTTTATTAAATCTCTTCTCCTGATTTATTGTCTGTTCTTTTTCTATCTTCTTTAGGTTTAAGTTAGAATTGTGTATTTGAAACTTTTCTTGTTTCTTGAGAAAGGCCTGTATTGCCATACACTTCCCTCTTAAAACCATCTTTGCGGCATCCCAGAGGTTCTGAACTATCGTGTTTTCATTTTCATTTGCTTCCATACATTCTTTAAATTCTTCTTTAGGGGCGCCTGGGTGGCTCAGTGGGTTAAAGCCTCTGCCTTCGGCTCAGGTCATGATCCCAGGGTCCTGGGATCGAGCCCCACATTGGGCTCTCTGCTCAGCAGGAAGCCTGCTTCCTCCTCTCTCCTCTCTCCCTGCCTGCCTCTCTGCTACTTGTGATCTCTGTCAAATAAATAAATAAAATCTTTAAAAATAATAATAATAAAAATAAATTATTCTTTAATTTCTTTGTTGACCCATTCATTCTTTAGTAGAATGTTCTTTAACCTTGAAGGTATTTTTAGTACTAAGTTGTTGGAATAACTCAGTGGCCAAAAGGGAGAAGGATGAAGGGGATCTTAGAGAAGCAAAAAAAGAAGAAGAAGAAGAAGAAGTTATTCCAACCCTAGGCTGAAGCTGATAATTCTACATTGGCTGCTGTGCTGCTGGGGCACCAGGCACAGGATCACTGAGGAGAGGAATCGCAGTGATGCCACGACTGCTGAAAAAGTGCTGCACTACTCCTGCAATAATCAGAATGGGGATGCAGTGTCCCCACCACTGTCTCCTCTGCCTCCTCTTCATCCCCCTCTTCTTTTTCTCCTTGTCCTTCTTATTCTTATTCATACACTTAAACAGACCACTTCTTCCAATTGGCTAAATGTAAACAAAAGCCTATTAGCAAGAGAATCTGGGAGATGTCCTATACAGTCTTCTAGCCCAAACAATGTAAAATAAAGGACATAAGGGTGAATGTAGGGTTTGTAAATGTGACAATCCTGGGTCAAGAAAAGAAGTTTTCCAGACCTTGGAAACCTTGGTCTGTACATACCCTTCAGAGCAATCAGTTGCTTAGCTTAAAGCGTGGATCTCTCGCATTCACTGCCCCCAGTAAATATATAGACATGTAGGCAAAGGACAGATGTGATTTCTGTAACTCTACTCCAAGGCAAAATATTGTAATTTGGGGCTCTAGGGGCCTGTGAATTTTTCTTCAAACTCTGGGAACTTTAGAAATTACCAGACAGCCTTCTGAAAGAGGTTGTTTAAGGCTTTCTCTTACTTTTTGTACATACTTTACAGTGCTTCTCTTCCCACCTAGGCAGTGCCCTCTGCAGGCCTCTCCTGGCTCTTCCACTCATCCAGCAAATTCACCTAAGGTTTTGTTCTTTATTTTTTATTTGTTTGTTTACTAAAGGAAATTTGGCTGAAACAATCTTGCCCAATAATCACCTACACTAACAAAACATTTGCTGAATATCTGTTGTTATTTAATTTCAGAATTTCATGTAAGATAGACCTATTCCAGCCCTTTCAATATTTTGCCCTATTTTATTTTGTTTTTTATCATTTAATTTATCTTAGATTTTATTTTTTCTTTTTTAATCTAAATTTGACTTATTTCATTCAGCATAAGACCCTCCAGTTCCATCCACATCGAAAGAAGTGGTAAGATTTCATCCTTTCTAATGGCTGAGTAATATTCCTTTGTGTGTGTGTGTGTGCGTCATATATGTATGTGTGTGTGTGTGTGTGTGTGTGTGTATACACACACATATATATATGCCTTCTTTATCCATTATTCTGTTGATGGACATCTGGGCTCTTCCCATAGTTTGGTTATTGTGGACACTGCTGCTATGAACATTGGGGTGCATGTGCCCCTTTGGATCAAGAAATGAACAGAAGATATGAACAGATATTTCTCAAAAGAAGACATACAAATGGCCAACAGACACATGAAAAAATGCTCCACATCACTTGGCATCAGGGAAATGCAAGTCAAAACCAAAATAACATAGTACCTCAATCAGTCAGAATGGCTATAATTAGCAAGACAGGAAGCAACAGATGTTGGTGAGGATGCAGAGAAAGGGAAACCATCTTACACTGTTGGTGGGAATGAAAGCTGGTACAACCACTCTGGAAAACAGTATGGAGGTTTCTTAAGGAGTGAAAAATAAAGTTACCCTACAACCCCACAATTACACTACTAGGTATTTATTCCAAATATACATATGTATTTTGCCCTATTTTAGGTCTGTTTTCTACTTTGGAAATTTCAAATGTTTTCAGCCAACCTGTTTTTCTCACTTAACGCCATTTTAAAAGGTGTATTTATTAAATATTAAATTCTTAGTATTTGATTGATTAAAGTTATAATTTATGAGGGCTCAACTACTTTTAGGTATTTTTCTCATATTTGTATATATTTTTGCAATACATGGATTTCTGAAGCAAGTCAATATTTACTTTTCTTCATATTAAAGACAACAAGACTGAAAATACTCCATGGACACAGCTATGTAGCTTAAATTATTTTTCACTTTACTTTGACTATGTTGAAATCATAAAGTATTAATGCTTCATGTAAAATACTAACATTTTTTCTTTAAATATTTTTTAAATTACAAATTATTAAAATACAGGTAAATGGTTCTACTATGCAGTGAAGACCACTATTAACATTTAGGCATATCTCAGTCCAAACTTTTATGAAAAATGTCTTTATGGTACATTCTTATAAATAGCCATAACTATAATTTATAATCAATTTTGGTTTTGTCATTTTATCTAACATAAATTAAACATTTTCCATTTCCAAAAATATTTTAGCCTCTATTTTATTTTACAAAAAAAAAAAAGCCATTGTTTATTTAACAATTCCCCTACAATTGAAAATTTCATTTATGTAGCAATTGTTCCAAAGAGTTTTCCCCCTTCCTCCCTGCTTTTTTCCATGTGTTTCTCCTTTTTTTTCTTTCTTGGAAATCAGAAGCATAGGATTGAATTATTCTTAATTCCTTGTTCATAATGCACTGTCATAATCAATGCACACATATACTACTTTATTTCATTTTTCTTTTTGTTAGGTTGTTCATTTATTTATTGAGGTATTAAAAACCATGCCCCCCAACCTATAAACTTAAATTTATTCCTAATTAAATTTACCTTTGATTTCCTCCCTATTCCTATTATCTGAGAAGTTATACATCACCTTAAATTTTGTGGATTTTTAAAATTATGTTAGTCACCATACAGGATGTCATGTAGTGTTCCAAGATTCATTGTTCGCATATAACACCCAGTGCTCCATGCAATACGTGCCTTCCTTAATACCCATCACCAGGCTAACCCATCCCCTCATCCTCCTACCCCCTAAAACCCTCAGTTTGTTTCTCAGAATCCATAGTCTCTCATGATTCATCTTCCCCTCCAAATTCCGCCCCCCCCATCTCCTAATGCCCGCATGCTATTCCTTATGTTCTACAAGTGAAAGAATGGGCAGAAGACATGAATAGATGCTTCTTCAAAGAAGACATACAAATGGCTAACCGACACATAAAAATTTTGTGTTCATGAATTTCCTTTAAAAGTTTATAAACTTCCTTTCATTATTATCTGATTTTGTTATCAAAAACAGGCTATGCTTACAACTTTACATTAATATTCCTTTCAAATGTCTTCGAGAAATCACTCAATTGATTTTAGAGATTAGTTGTATATATCCCAGGTATGTACAAATCCAGATATCTACATACCAGAAAAGAAAAAAGAAACACCCAGCTAGCTATTTATTATCCTTTGAATTCAGGAATAGGTCTTGATGTGGTTTGTGTCCTGCTTGCTTACCTAATGTCATTCTCCAGAGATGGGCACAGCTTTCTAACAGAACACTAGATTTTGCTTTCTGAGTCTCCCCTCTCTTCATTTTGTATCTACAGCTCCTTTTCTGTCAAGAGAATATATATATCACAAACCTTAAACTCAATTACCCCATTTGAGGCTAGTTAGCATAGCGATGAAAAGCAGTTTTTAAGGTCTTATGATATAAATTTTAATCCTGATTCAACCAATTAATAGCTTTATAAACTTAGACCAGATATTCTACCATGCCTCATTTTCCTCATCTGGGGTAAATGAAGGAAATAAACATTCCAGCTCATACAGCTGTTCTGAGGAATTAGTTATCATGCCAAAATGTGTGGGACACTACCTGGAATTTGGTATGTAATTAATAAACCTTCATTATTTTTTTTTATTCTGGTCTTATTCACTTCTAAAACTTTGAAAACATGCCAGTCTTACCATTAGTGCACATCTCAATCTTCTTCAATCTGGCCAATGCTCCCACTGTTCCTTAGAGACAACAATACACCATAAGTCTAAAATCCAATAGGTACTTTGTATTTCTAATCATTCAGAATCAAACTGCTGCATTTGTCATTATTGATTGCTCAGTCTTTCACCATCTCTTCCTTAGCTTTTGTGACCTGCCTTCAGCCATCTCCCTGAAAACCTAAATATATCTAAAATTAAATTAGATATATTCATCTGAGAGATATTTATGAATTCAAATCATGAGAGCAAAGAAAAATAACTTGAGATCAATGTGCAGCTTTCCTTGGCTTTCCCAAATGCGACATACTGAGACTGAGCACACAAAGGATGTTGCCACCTACTTTGCCTCCTTTCAAATTCAGTAAACGCCTGAGAGTTTTCATCAAAGTTAAAGCTTCAATATAGAAGTTCTAAAAGCCCACACTAAATAGAATCCCCTGAGCTTTTAAAATTTTGTTTGTTTTTTGTGTGAGTCTAAAGTTGGGCCTCAAGTTACGACTCCAGAGAATAAAAGACATTGGGTCTTTGGTCTCCTGGGGTGCCAGGCTCTGCTGGTCAATTATTGACTGCTTACTCTACACTTGCCCTTCTAAAGTGTTATATCTGGGAATCACTCACTTCATGGATTCTCTTAGTACAACAGTATCTAAAGTCAGAGAGAAAACGAAGAAAAGGAAAAAAAGGAACAACAGACACCCAAGGAGTTGGACTTAGGACTACCAGAGAGAAGCCCCTCCACACCTTTTGTGGAGGATTTGAGAGTCTTTGTACAGCCAGTAGGAGGAAAAGGCAGGACCAAGCTAAAGCTCGGAGGATATGTGCCATGAAGCTTCAGCCTTTGAGAGTACCTAGCTTTAGGTAAATAATTTTCATAAACTTACTGTAACTTCCCTTAGAAAAAATTGAACATAGAGATCTCATGGCCTGAGGTAAAAATCAGAGTGGCAGGAAATCTTTTGAGCCACAAAAGCCCAGAGCTCAGTAATCTCTCAAGGACAGCTCTGGAGTTTCTCTCTCTCTCTCTCTCTCTCACCTGATAAATTATTTTCCTTTCTTCATATACCTTCTCTTTCTGATACTCTGAGGTGTGTCTTTTCACCCTGAGACTTTATATTTGCTCGAGACTGAGCCCCCAAATCTAAGCAAATTCATATTCTCCACACATTGAGGTCTCTGTGTTCACCTACTCTGAGCAGCTACTTGGGAAAAACTCTCTGGTGTTGATGACTGATATTGGGCAACGGGAATGGGGACTTCATACATTCTGGTATAAACTCTGCATTGCTTAGGCCCTAAGAGTATGAAATTAGAGTAAACCAAGTGGGACCGTAACAGCCAGGAATATTGGGCAGAATACATTTCAGAGTAGGTGGTTTATGTTTTATCCTTTTCAAGGATAAAACTTAATTTTTTTGCTATTAATGACTCCCTCAGTCTCCCAAATTGGTCACACTGATGCAGGTGCTGAAGCACACAAGAAAAAGGACAGAAGTTAAGAAATATTTAGGAAAAAAAAATTTGCTCATGCTCCTTTTCCATGCCTCCTACTTTCAGCCCTTCTTACAGTTCAGGGATTCCCAGGTTCTTAGCGGATTTATAATGCTTCTGAGTACGTAAACTTTTCTAACTTTGGTCAGTAAATAGAGGAAATACTTAATCTCTCTCTCACTGTTGCTTTTCTTATTAATCCATCCATCCCAGAACTTGTGAAATTAACTAATTAATTAATTTTAAAATTAATTAAATTAATTTTAAAATTAAATACATTTGAAATTGACAAAGTCTTAAGAAACCTATGTTTGCTTTCTTTGTCAAGGAAGGTTTCCCAACTACTCCTCCCTTTGGAAAGGATGTGATTAAGATACATTACCAAACTGCCTGAGCTCAAATTATAAGTTCTCCACTTGGTGCCTATTTGACCTTGGGCAGAGTTCTTTATTTTTAAAAAATTTATTTATTTATTTGGCAGAGGGAGAGAGATCACAAGTAGGCAGAGCAGCAGGCAGAGATAGGAGGGGAAGCAGGCTCCCTGCTGAGCAGAGAGCCCAATGTGGGGCTCAATCCCAGGACCCTGAGATCATGACCTGAGCTGAAGGCAGAGGCTTAACCCACTGAGCCACCCAGGCACCTCTTGGGCAGAGTTCTTAAATGCTGTCTGCCTCAGATCCTTATCTGTTTAAAAGAAAGAAAAAGGATGTATCAGGGGTCTCTTACAAGAAAGAACCAGGTTAATATACGTAAAGTGCTTAGATTAAGCAGTATCTTTTCATTATCATTACCATCATTATTAGATTTAAAGAGATTAATGTTGTGACTGATTAGAAGTGCCACTCTATGTTTAAACACAGTCATTCCAATGGAATAAATATCCAATGATAAAATGAGATGACTCCTTAAAAAAAAAAAATCAGGATGCCTGTGTGGTTCAGTCATTTGGGCATCTGACTCTTGATTTCAGCTCAGATCATGAACTCAGGGTCCTGAAATTGAAGCCCACATTGGTCTTCACCTCAGGAGGGAGTCTGCTTCTCTCTTCCCTTAAGCTCTGCACCACCCCCAATTTCACTTGCACACAATGCTCTCTCCCTCTCTCTTTTTCTCTCTCTCTCAAATAAATAAATAAATCTTTTTAAAAAACACAAAAATCTACATCATAGTGATCTATAAAGCAGATCAGACAGAACCGAAGGTTGAAGACATGTTTAATAAGTGCTCATATATGACTCTTTAATGGAAATTAGAAAGCCAAGCTAACTTCTAACTTCTGCATTGAACTCTATTTTCTCTTTAAGGATCTAGGATGTCCCTTCTCCACCTATTCTAAACCTAGGCTGTATCTCATGAACTTTAATGTGAACTGAAGGCACTGTGATCCTTCTGGATGAGTAAGTGCTCACACTGTAAATAAACAGTAAATGTGAAAGAAATGAGGTAATTATAAGCCTAATTCATACAGAAAATCCCAAACACAGAAATGTTCATATTCTTAAAGAAAGCAGTCTCAATTTACTTTTTAATTTTGTTTTATTTACTAATGTAGAGAACAGAAAATTGTTTTCTTCTAACAGGACTTGACAAAAGCAGAGATAAGAGGGGTCATTGAAACTTATTCTTTTCAACAGTTTGTTCTCCTTCCTTGTTAAATTTAAGTTGCCATCTATGCTGCATATAAGCCTAGAGCATAACTGAGATGGAAATTGAATTGAAGAAAATCCCATAGCCTGTAAAGTGTTTAAGTATTCAATATTAATAGTGGGGAAATAATCAAAAAGAACAAGCACTGGGAAGGTGGTTGCTCTACAGGATTAAACTTCCTGTGAGCCCTTTGGGCAACATCAAGGCCAGATTCTACAGCATCATGACAAAACTCAAGAATACAGGGAAAATATGAGCACAAGGGGACAGGCCAGAATTTCTGTGGCATTACAAAGCCAAGCAAGATGTTTCAAGAGGCACAACCTAAGTAAATAGCCCTAGGGAAAGGCTAAACAGAATCCCTGAATACTAGACAGGAGTGACAAAGTCAGGGAAAAACAAAACACACACAAGTATTTATAAAATAGTTAAACAGTTGTATATGCTATGCTAGGCACTGAGAAGAAGACAACATGGTATATACAACTGTTTAACTGTGGGCAATTATAATTATATATTCATTATACGGTGAATTATACATTCACTGCCAAGTCTTCTTTGGAAGACATGGTATGATAGAGACACCTCTTAGAGTCCTATATAGTGCAACTAAATACTGACTATTCACATTGGCAATTTAGACAAGTAACATTACCTTTGATACTCAATTTTCTCTTCTGTAAAATGGATTCAGCAAGCTCTGCCCTCATTCATTTTACTCTACCCTCCGCCATACACCATATGTATACAAAGACACTTGTATACATACAAGCACACATACACTAAGATTATGATAACATGTTTCAGTCTTGCCCCAAAGATGAAATTGACAATATATGTGAAATAGATTGTAAAAAAGCTAAAGGAAGACAAAATAATGTCATTGAGCAATTTAGCAAGGTTTTAAATGGGAGTAAGAAACTGAGTGATAATCGTCAACTAATCTTCAACAAAGCAGGAAAGAATGTCCAGTGGAAAAAAGACAGTCTCTTAAACAAATTGTGTTGGGAAAATTGGGCAGCCACATGCAGAAGAATAAAACTGTACCATTTCCTTACTCCACACACAAAAATAGAGCCAAAATGAATGAAAGTCCTCATTGTGAAACAGGACTTCATCAAAATCATTGAGGAGAACACAGGCAGCAAACTCTTTCACCTCACCTGTGGCAACTTCTTCCTAGAAACATTGCCAAAGGTAAGGGAAACAAGGGCAAAAATGAAATATTGGGACTTCATCAAAAAAAAAAAAAAGCTTTTGCACAGCAAAGGAAACAGTCAACAAAACCAAAAGACAACTGACAGAATGGGAGAAGATATTCACAATGACATATCAGATAGAGCTAGTATCCAAAATCTATAAAAATCTATAAAGAACATCAAACTCAAGACCCAAAAACAAAACAAATAATCCAATCAAGAAATGGGCAGAAGGCGTGAACAGACATTTCTGCAAAGATGACATCCAAATGGCCAATAAATACATGAAAAATTGCTCAACATCACTCAGCATCAGGGAACTACAAATCAAAACCACAGTGAGATACCACCTCACACCAGTCAGAATGACTAAAATTAACCAGTTAGGAAATAATAGGTGTTGCTGAGGATGCAGAGAAAGGGAAACCCTCCTACACGGGGAATGCAAGCTGGTGCAGCCATTCCAGAAAGCAGTAGGGAGGTTCGGCAAAAAGTTAAAAATAGAACTACCTTATGACCCAGTAATCACACTACTGGGTATTTACCCTAAAGGTGCAAATGTAGTGATCTGAAGGGGCATGTGCACCCCAATGTTTATAGCAGCAATAACCACAATAGCCAAATTATGGAAAGAAATTAGATGTCCATTAACAGATGAATGGTAAAGAAGATGTGGGAGATATATACATATATATATGAGATAAAAATATATGTAATATATATAATATAACATATATATATATATATATATATATATATATATATATATATATATATTACGAGGCCATCTAAAAATGAAATCTTGCCATTTGCAACAACGTGGATGGAACTAGAGGGTATTATGCTAAGTGAAATAAGTCAATCAGAGAAAGACAGTTATCATATCTCTCTGATATGAGGAATTTGAGAGGCAGAGTGGGGGTTCATGGAGGGAAGGAAGGGAAAAATGAAACAAGATGGGACCGGGGAGGGAGACAAACCACAGGAGACTCTTAATCTCAGGAAACAAACTGAGGGCTGCTGGAGCAGGGAAGGAAAGGATAGGGTGACTGGGTGATGGACATTGGGATGGACTGGGATGGACATTGATGTGCTATGGTGAGTTGTGTATTGTGAATTGTTTAAGACTGATGATTCACAGACTTGTACCCCTGAAACAAATAATACATTGTGTGTTAATTTTTTTAAAAAAAGAAAGAAAGAAACAGTGATAGAGGAGAAATTACAAGTTTTGCAACATCCATTATAGATAGTTCTCTAAAATATGCAAATTACAGGTAATATTGCTAAGCAGTTTCTATAGAAGGAAACTGACTAAATTAGTCATGGTTAAGGTCTGGATGAATTTGTGAATTCCTTCAGTGATCTCTGAGATAGAATATCAACTATAGGGTGATATCATACTAAGATTGACCTATTCAGAATTGAAGCAGAATATCAGTCTGGGAAGAAAGGATATAAAAAAAAAATCAATGAGGAAAAACAAGAAATATAAGCCAGTTATGTTCAAGCCCCCTCTTCTGGTAATTGAGTGTGGTCAACAGAGGTTTGAGGTTTATGCTTATTTTTATTTCTAGGGCATATCCTCTCTACATGGCTTTGAGGAACCATAGCACCATCACAGAGTTCATCCTCCTTGGCCTGTCTGTTGACTCCCACATCCAGGTTCTGCTCTTTGTGCTTTTCCTTGGGATTTACCTCTTGACTATAATGGGAAATCTATTGATGTTGTTGGTCATCAGGGCAGATTCCCAACTCCACACACCTATGTACTTCTTCCTGAGTCACCTCTCTTTTGTGGACTTTTGTTTCTCTACTGCCATAGTGCCTAGGCTGCTGGAAAACCTCCTGTCTCAGAGGAAAACCATCTCAGTAGAGGCTTGCCTGGCTCAAGCCTTCTTTCTGTTTGACTTTGGAGGAACAGAAGTCTGCCTACTGTCAGCAATGGCCTATGACCGTTATGCTGCTATCTGTCACCCACTCCTCTATGGCCAGGTTATGAATAATCAGCTGTATATGCAGCTTGTGTGGGGCTCATGGAGCCTGGGGTTTCTAGATGCACTCATTAATATCCCTCTGATAATAAACTTGGATTTCTGTGAGGCCAAAACCATCCATCACTACAGCTGTGAGCTGCCCTCCCTCTTCCCTTTGTCCTGCTCTGATGTCTCTATCAACCTCACTGTCCTGGTCTGTTCCACACTCCTGCATGGCTTCGGTACATTCTTCCTGATCTTCATCTCCTATGTGCACATTGTCTCCACCATCCTGAGCATCAGCTCCACTGCAGGCAGAAGCAAGGCCTTCTCCACTTGTTCCTCCCACCTCACTGCAGTGAGTTTCTTCTATGGCTCAGCTTTCCTCCGTCATCTAATGCCAACCTCAGGCTCACGTCTGGAGCTGATCTTCTCCATACAGTATGGTGTGGTCACTCCCCTAGTGAATCCTTTCATCTACAGCCTGAAAAACAAGGAAGTTAAAAATGCACTGAGAAGAACCTTGGGCAAGTTTTTGCAAAGTGCAGGTAGCAAACTGTGAATGGAGATTATTAGGAGTTAGGCTCGAACTGCATGCATGATGATATCTGTTAGGTTGATGTTAAGTAAAATTGCTGAATGCACATCTTGTTAAATGCTGAAAGATGCCATAGTGAACAATTTTATCACCCAAATTCAGTATATTTTCTTCTAATTTTTTATACATAGGGATTTTAATTGAACAAATTATTGAGCAGTCTCAGTAATGTAAGAACATGAATCATTTTTAATTTTTCCATCATTGAATATAAGTGAGTTCTATAAATGACCTTTACCTATATCTAAATAGATTTGTGGCAGATTTTTAGAATTTGACCTACTTTTATTAAAATATAACATACATAAAGGTACACAACATATGAGGATACAGCACAATAAGCTTTCTCAAAGAGAATATGATCAAAAGCTAACGAGCAGATCAAGTCCCCCTTTGCAATGCTATCCCAGCCTCACAGGTAATCTATGGCCATACATTACTTTTGCCTTCTCTTGTTCTTCATATAAGCGAAATCTACTATCTATTTCTTTTGTGTCTGACTTAATTCACTCAATATTGTACTTAGCTAACTCCAAGCATAATGCATTTGTGTATTTTTTGTTCTCAGTGTTGCATCATTTTCCATTACATGAATACATCATTTCTTGATCTGTTTCTGTTGTAGGATATTTATGTAACTTTTGGTTTATGGCTGTTCTGAATAGTGTAGCTATCAGTATTCTTGTACACATTGACCCTAGACACTTCTGTTTTGCTTTGTTTTAGTATATATCTACAGATGGCTTTGTGTGATCATAAGTAGGCATTATGCTTCCAAGCACTTTTCCAAAGTGGTTGTAAAATTGTATATTCCCATAGTAGTTTATGAGAATTCCAGTTGTCCCATATGGTAAGTACACATGGTATTTTATGTGGGTTTTTTTCCCATTTTCCAATTCTAGTGAGTTTTGAATGCATCAAAAGTTGTATTTGCATTTCTCTGATAGCTAATAAAATTAAGCACCTTTTCCTCTTCTGCCCTGTGGATTGACTTTCATTCTCTTAATGTTGTTTTGATGAAGAGAAATTCTTAATTTTACTAAAGACCATATAATCATTTTTTATAACTTGCCATTTTGTGCAAGGTTAAGAATTTTTTCTTTACTCCAAGCTTATGAGAGTATTCTGGGTTTTCTTTTATTATTATGTTACATTAGTGACCATAGAATACATCATTAGTTTTGATGTAATATTCCAAGATTCATTGTTTATGTATAACACCCAGTGCTCCATGCAATACATGCCCTCCTTAATACCCATCACCTGGCCAAACCATTCCTCATCTCCCCTTCTAAATTCCTCAGTTTGTTTCTCAGAGTCCAGTCTCAAATGGTTCCTCTCCCTCTCCATATCTCCCCCTGCCTTCAGTTTCCCCTTCCTTCTCCTAATGTCCTTTATGCTATTCCTCATGTTCCAAAAGTAATTGAAACCATATGATAACTGACTTTCTCTGTTTGACTTATTTCACTCAGCATAATCCCCTCCAGTTCCATCCATGTTGATGCAAAAGTTGGGTATTCATCTTTTCTGATGACTGAGTAATATTCCATTGTGTGTTTGGACCACATCTTCTTTATCCATTTGTCTGTTGAACATAGTACTAGAAATCCTAGCAACAGCAACCAGATAACAAAAAGAACTAAAAGCTATTCAAATTGGCAAAAAACAAAAGTCAAACTCTCTCTCTTCACAGATGGCATGATACTATATGTGGGAAACCCAAGACTCCACCTCTAAAATACTAGAACTCATTCAGAAATTCAGTGATGTGGCAGGATACAAAATCAATGCACAGAAATAAGTTGTCTTCTTATAGACTAAAACTGTAGAAAGGGAAATTAGAGAATCAATTCCATTTACAATAGCACCAAAAACCATAAGATACCTTGGAATAAACCTAACCAAAGAGGTAAAGGTAACGCTACTCGAGGAACTACAGGACACTCATGAAATAAATTGAAGAAGACACAAAAAGATAGAAAAATATTCCATGCTCATGAATCACAAGAATAAACATTGTTAAAATGTCTATGCTGCCCAGACCAATCTATACTTTCAATATCATCCCAATCAAAATACCATTGGCATTTTTCAAAGTGCTGAAACAAACAATCCTAAAATTTATATGGAAGCAGAAAAGACCCTGAATCGCCAAGGAAACACTGAAAAAGAAAAACACTCCTAGTCATGCAGCATATCCTAGTGTTCTGGATAGGGCAAAAAAGAAGTGGGCCTCTTCCTTATCCCATATAGCTGGGAAGCCAGGTGCTTACTCACATACTCCCATTTTCCTCCATGGGAGAAACCATGAGCTGAGGAGATCTTTCTTGGTGCTGAGTTGTGCCACTTTGGGGGAGGGGTGACAGGGATACAGAATAACTCTTCCTCTTACCCACTCCAATGCATCCAATCTTGGATATTTTCTCCTCCAGCAGTGTCCTGGAACTTCTTCCTCTTGTGCCTGTTTAGGAGGGTATATTAGTAAGGCTTCTCCAGAAAAATAGAAACAGTTGGATGTGTGTGTGTGTGTGTGTGTGTGTGTATACACACACAAAATAAGATTTATTTCAAGGAATTTTCCGATGTGATTGTGGAGGCTTGGTGATTCCAAAATCTGATAGAAGAGGCTGGCAGACTGGAGTTTCAGGAATTAGTTGCAGTTTAAGTCCAAAGCCATCAGCTGGTGAACGAGGTAGAGCTGATGTTGCAGATGAAGCTTAAAGGCAGTCCACTGGAAGAATCTCTTCCTGTTTGGGAGAGTACAGCCGTTTGTTCTATCCAGTCCATTGGATAAGGCCCAGTCATATTATTGAAAGGAAATCTGCTTTGCTCTAAATCCACCCAAATTAAATGATAATCTCATCCAAAATATCCTCACAGAAACATCCAGGATAATCGTTTGACCAAATATTGGGCACCATGGCCCAGCCAAATTGAGACATACACAAAGAAGATATAATAAAAGTGAGAAATGTTTTTAAGTACAATGACATATCAAACTTGTGTTTTTGGTAGCAGTTCATTTTGGAAAAAAAATTATTTTTTTTATCAATACCTTACTGTACATATTTTAAAAGACTTAAAACATCCTCCCAAGTTTTAGAATAACAATATCTCACCATCCACCAAAATAGCCTGGAGAAATATTCAGAACGCTTTGGACTATGTGGCATTTGTCATGAATGAACTGATCCATGCCAGTCACCTTGATTATCATGGATGAAGAGATTGGAGCTGGGAAGGAAAAGATTTTTTTTTAGGTTAAATTTTAACTTTAGAATAGTTTTAGGTTTACATAAAATGTGCAAAGATAGTGCAGAGCATTCCCATATACCCCCTGCTCAGTCTCCATTATTATTAGCATTTTACATTAGTGTGGCACATTTACCACAATTAATGAACCATATTGAAAAATTATTACTAAAGTCTACAATGTATTCATATTTCCTGAGTTGTCACCTAAAGTCCAATTTCCAAGATTCCACCCAAGATAGCACATTACATTTAATTCATGTCTCCTTAAGCTCCTCTTGACTGTGACAGTTCTCAGACTTTGTTTCTGATGACATTTACAGAGTGTGCAGTTATGCTCTACTTCATTGAGAGTACAGTTTCTCTAAGGGGGCAGAGGATCATCAGTCAAGAAATACAAAGGCCACAGCTGTGATTGCATGGACAGATGTTGGAGGATAAACAGAAGGGGAAGGAGACCTCCAGAAGCTAGGCATTGGAAAGTAATACCCCAGTGCAAAAGTGTCCTGCGCCTGGGGACCAATGGTAGCTTGGAGACCAGTGACTGTGGGAGGGGAAGGGACTTATATAGCGCTCAAACAGAACACAGGGGCTTAAGGGACAAATGCTGGGACTGAGTGGCCACAGCCACAGACTTGAGCCTGTGGATCTGGTGCTGGCTGATGCTGCTGCTGGTGCCCAAGAGGACTTGGCTTGGATCAGTACCCACAGATCCTGGTTTGCCACTGCCGGGAGCCTGGGCCTGGGCCTGCCTGGACTGGGATCACTCAGTTTTGGTGGCACTGGTGGGGGGAAGTGCATAGAAAAGTGTGGGCCAGCTTCTACTGCTGAGAGGATCACTGTGGGTATGCACCTCCTGTGGGAGGCTGTGGTATTCAGCAATGCTTACAGAGGGGGAGACTGTGTGTTCTGGAGGATTCAGAAAGAAGTAGACTGTGGCTTTTCTCCTCTGGGGCAGAGGTCTGGGTGTGGGCATTTCCCTTTGCTCTGACCCTCTGAAAAGGCCTGAAAAGCCACCAGAGAACAAAAGCAATCAAAGAACAAAAGCCCAAAAAACCACTTTCCATGGAGTCCAGCCCTTTGACAGTGGGAAGGTCAACTCTGGCCAAGCAGGATTGACTGTAAAACATTGTAGCAGTCCCCTCCTCCAGAATACAAGATAGGAGAACAAGAGGACAACAACCCCAGGGTCCTTATAAAACAGAAAAATCCCAACACTAGGGGAAAATGGTATATTAAGCTCCTGGTGTTGTCTCACAGCCTGTGTATTTCTTAGATAACTTTCCTCTTTTTAAAAATTCTTTCTCATGTTTCTTCTGATTATTTCCCCCTACTTTTCATTTCAACCAAATGTTTAATACAACATATTCTACAGTAACTTTTTTAATTGAACTTTTCACACATATACTTTTTTCTTTTCCTTTATATATAAATATAGATATAGTTATAAGCTTCACATTAGTCCTTTTCTCCCTGTTCAATACTACCTTTATATATATAGCAGTTTTAATTTCCCTATCTCTCTGAGAAGTAATGTTCTCTAACACAGAGAAAAAAATACACCCAGGAAGAGGTGAAATACCCTACCTTGACCACATCAAGCAATTATAGCCACATTGCCTTCATGTCTCCCCTTTTATTTTTATTTTTATTTTTATTTTTTGGGGGTGTGTGTGGGTCTTTTTGATTGCTTGTTTGTTTTTGTTTTTGTATCTTATAAATCTTATTCTTGGGTTTCATTTTGGCTGGGGTTTTTGGTGGTGGCTCCTGATTGCTCCAAACTTTCCCAGGGTGCACCTTGCCTGGATTGTGGTTGATATTTTCAGCTTACATCCCCTCAACCACAGCTCAACAGAATGACTAGGAGGAGGAATTCCCAACAAAGAAGAGACCCAGGAAAATGGCCTCTCCCACAGACCTAATGGATATGGATATAAGCAAGATGTCAGAAATAGACTTCAGGGTAACAATTATGAAGACAAAACTAGGCTGGATAAACTATTAATGGCAACATAGATTCTGTAAAGGCAGAAATGAGAGCTGATCTGGCAGAACTTAAACATGCTACCAATGAGACCCAGTCTAATCTAGATACTCTAATAGCTAGTGTAAATGAGGCAGAAGAACTAATTAGCAATCTAAAAGACAAACTGATAGAAAAGAAGGAACAGGAAGAGGCCTAGAAGAAACAGCTCAAATTCCATGAAAACAGAATTAGAGAAATAAATGATGCCAAGAAACATTCCAGTGTCAGAATTATTGGGATCCCTGAGGGCACGGAGACAGAGAGGACTAAAAGACATATATGAGCAAATCATAGCTGAGAACTTCCCTAATCTGGGGGAATGAAACAGCATTTGCATCTTAGAAGCTGAGGGGACTCCTCCCAAGATGAAGGAGAACAGACCAATATCTAAATACGTAATAGTAAAATTTGCAAATCTTAGAATCAAGGAAACCATCTTTAGATTTTTTATTTCTATTTATTTATTTGTCAGAGAGAGAGAGAGCGAGAGAGCATACACAAACAGGAAGAGAGGCAGGCAGAGGTGGAGAGAGAAGCAGGCTCCTGTGGAGCAAGGAGCCCGAAGTGGGACTTGATCCCTGGACCCTGGTATCATGGCTTGAGCTGAAGGCAGTTGCTTAACCAACTGAGCCACCCAGGGGTCCCATCAAGGAAACTATCTTAAGAGCAGTTAGGAGGAAGAGACTACTTACTTACAGAGAGAAGAACATAGAATAATGTCAGACTTATCCACAGAGACCTGGCAAGCCAGAATGGGCTTTTAAGACATATTCAGGGTACTAAATGATAATAACATGCAGGCAAGAATTCTTTATCCGTAAGGTTGTCATTCAGAATGGATGGATGAAAAAGGAGCTTCTAGGACCAGCAGAAACTAAAAGAATATGTGACCACTAAGCCATCCCTGGAAGAAATATTGAGGGGGGTTCTATAAAAGGAGAAAGACCCCAAGAGTGATTTAGATTGGAAATTTACAGAGACAATATATAGAAACAAGGACTTCACAGGCAACATGATGACAATAAAATCATATCTTTCAATAATCACTCTCAATGTGAATGACCTAAATGCTCCCACAAAATGGCACAGGGTTGCACATTGGATAAGAAGACAGAACCCATCCTTACGTGGTCTACAAGAGACTCCCTTTAAACCTAAAGATACCTCCAGACTGAAAGTGAAGGGATAGAGAACCATCTCTCATGCCAATGGACCTCAAAAGAAAGCTGGAGTAGCAATTCTCCTATCAGACAATTTAGATTTTAAGATAAAGATTGTAGTTAGAGGGGAGGAGTCAAGATGGCGGAGAAGTAGCAAGCTGAGACTGCTTCAACTAGCCGGAGATCAGCTAGATAGCTTATCTAAAGATTGCAAACACCTGAAAACCCATCGGCAGATCGAAGAGAAGAAGAACAGCAATTCTGGAAACAGAAAATCAACCACTTTCTGAAAGGTAGGACCAGCGGAGAAGTGAATCCAATGCGACGGGAAGATAGACCCCAGGGGGAGGGGCCGGCTCCCGGCAAGCGGCGGAGCAACCGCGCACAAAATCAGGACTTTTAAAAGTCTGTTCCGCTGAGGGACATCGCTCCAGAGGCTAAACCGGGGCAAAGCCCACGCGGGGTCAGCGTGGCCTCAGGTCCCGCAGGGTCACAGAAGGATCGGGGGTGTCTGAGTGTCGCAGAGCTTGCGGGTATTGGAACGGGAAAGCCGGCTGCAGAGACAGAGCTGACAGTAAGCTCACAGCTCGGTGTTATCTTGAACCGGTCACAGGCTCGGTGAGCTCGGAGCGCGGCCGGAGGTCAGGCAGACGGGAGTAACTGGCGCTGTTCTCTGAGGGCGCACTGAGGAGTGGGGCCCTGGGCTCTCGGCTCCTCCAGCCCGAGACCAGGAGGCCGCCATTTGTATTCCCGTCCTCCGGAACTCTACGGAAAGCGCTCAGGGAACGAAAGCTCCTGAAAGCAAACCCGAGCGGATTACTCACCACGGCCCCGGGTAAGGGCGGTGTAATTCCGCCTGGGGCAAAGACACTTGAGAATCACTTCAACAGGCCCCTCCCCCAGAAGATCAACAAGAAATCCAGCCGAGACCAAGTTCACCTACCAAGGAGTGCGGTTTCAATACCAAGGAGAGCAGCAGAATTCCAGAGGAGGAGAAAGCCAAACACGGAACTCATGGCTTTTACCCTGTGATTTTTTTTAGTCTTGCAGTTAATTTAATTTTTTCTTTTTCATTTTTTTTTTCTTCTCGCCTTTGGGTAAAATTTTTTTTTAACTGTTACCTTTTTCTTTTTTAACGTTTTTTAATAATTTATATAATATATATATTTTTTCTTTTTTACATTTTTCTTAAGTGTTTTCTTTTTTAAAAAAAATTCTTTTCTTTTTATTCTTTTTGTTTTTTCTTTTTTTTTTCTTTCTTCCTTTTTGAACCTCTTTTTATCCCCTTTCTCCCCACTCACGATTTTGGATCTCTTCTAATTTGGTTAAAGCATATTTTCCTGGGGTTGTTGCCACCCTTTTAGTATTTTACTTGCCCCTTCATTTACTCTTATCTGGACAAAATGACAAGACGTAAAAATTCAACACAAAAAAAAGAACAAGAGGCAGTACCGAAGGCTAGGGACCTAATCAATACAGACATCGGTAATATGTCAGATGTAGAGTTCAGAATGACAATTCTCAAGGTTCTAGCCGGACTCAAAAAAGGCATGGAAGATATTAGAGAAACCCTCTAGAGAGATATAAAAGCCCTTTCTGGAGAAATAAAAGAACTAAAATCTAACCAAGTTGAAATCAAAAAAGCTATTAATGAGGTGCAATCAAAAATGGAGGCTCTAACTGCTAGGATAAATGAGGCAGAAGAAAGAATTAGTGATATAGAAGACCAAATGACAGAGAATAAAGAAGCTGAGCAAAAGAGAGACAAACAGCTACTGGACCACGAGGGGAGAATTCGAGAGATAAGTGACACCATAAGACGAAACAACATTAGAATAATTGGGATTCCAGAAGAAGAAGAAAGAGAGAGGGGAGCAGAAGGTATACTGGAGAGAATTACTGGGGAGAATTTCCCCAATATGGCAAAGGGAATGAGCATCAAAATTCAGGAGGTTCAGAAAACGCCCCTCAAAATCAATAAGAATAGGGCCACACCCCGTCACCTAATAGTAAAATTTACAAGTCAGTGACAAAGAGAAAATCCTGAAAGCAGCCCGGGAAAAGAGGTCTGTAACATACAATGGTAAAAATATTAGATTGGCAGCTGACTTATCCACAGAGACCTGGCAGGCCAGAAAGAGCTGGCATGATATTTTCAGAGCACTAAACGAGAAAAACATGCAGCCAAGAATACTATATCCAGCTAGGCTATCATTGAAAATAGAAGGAGAGATTAAAAGCTTCCAGGACAAACAAAAACTGAAAGAATTTGCAAATACCAAACCAGCTCTACAGGAAATATTGAAAGGGGTCCTCTAAGCAAAGAGAGAGCCTACAAGTGGTAGATCAGAAAGGAACAGAGACCATATACAGTAACAGTCACCTTACAGGCAATACAATGGCACTAAATTCATATCTCTCAAAAGTTACCCTGAATGTGAATGGGCTAAATGCCCCTGTCAAAAGACACAGGGTATCAGAATGAATAAAAAAACAAAACCCATCTAAATGTTGCCTCCAAGAAACTCATTTTAAGCCCGAAGACACCTCCAGATTTAAAGTGAGGGGGTGGAAAAGAATTTACCATGCTAATGGACATCAGAAGAAAGCAGGAGTGGCAATCCTTATATCAGATCAATTAGATTTTAAGCCAAAGACTATAATAAGAGATGAGGAAGGACACTATATCATACTCAAAGGGTCTGTTCAACAAGAAGATTTAACAATTTTAAATATCTATGCCCCCAACGTGGGAGCAGCCAACTATATAAACCAATTAATAACAAAATCAAAGAAACACTACAACAATAATACAATAATAGTAGGGGACTTTAACACTCCCCTCACTGAAATGGACAGGTCATCCAAGCAAAAGATCAGCAAGGAAATAAAGGCCTTAAACGACACACTGGACCAGATGGACATCACAGATATATTCAGAATATTTCATCCCAAAGCAACAGAATACACATTCTTCTCAAGTGCACATGGAACATTCTCCAGAATAGATCACATCCTCGGTCCTAAATCAGGACTCAACCGGTATCAAAAGATTGGGATCATTCCCTGCATATTTTCAGACCACAATGCTCTAAAGCTAGAACTCAACCACAAAAGGAAGTTTGGAAAGAACCCAAATACATGGAGACTAAATAGTATCCTTCTAAAGAATGAATGGGTCAACCAGGAAATTAAAGAAGAATTGAAAAAAATCATGGAAACAAATGATAATGAAAATACAACGGTTCAAAATCTGTGGGATACAACAAAGGCAGTCCTGAGAGGAAAATATATAGCGGTACAAGCCTTTCTCAAGAAACAACCTAACCCTACACCTAAAGGAGCTGGAGAAAGAACAAGAAAGAAACCCTAAGCCCAGCAGGAGAAGAGAAATCATAAAGATCAGAGCAGAAATCAATGAAATAGAAACCAAAAAAACAATAGAACAAATCAACGAAACTAGGAGCTGGTTCTTTGAAAGAATTAATAAAATTGATAAACCCCTGGCCCGACTTATCAAAAAGAAAAGAGAAAGGACCCAAATAAATAAAATCATGAATGAAAGAGGACAGATCACAACTAACACCAAAGAAATACAAACTATTATAAGAACATACTATGAGCAACTCTACGGCAATAAATTTGACAATCTGGAAGAAATGGATGCATTCCTAGAAACATATAAACTACCACAACTGAACCAGGAAGAAATAGAAAGCCTGAACAGACCCATAACCAGTAAGGAGATTGAAACAGTCATTAAAAATCTCCAAACAAACAAAAGCCCAGGGCCAGACGGCTTCCCGGGGGAATTCTACCAAACATTTAAAGAAGAACTAATTCCTATTCTCCTGAAACTGTTCCAAAAAATAGAAATGGAAGGAAAACTTCCAAACTCATTTTATGAGGCCAGCATCACCTTGATCCCAAAACCAGACAAGGATCCCACCAAAAAAGAGAGCTATAGACCAATATCCTTGATGAACACAGATGCGAAAATTCTCACCAAAATACTAGCGAATAGGATTCAACAGTACATTAAAAGGATTATTCACCACGACCAAGTGGGATTTATTCCAGGGCTGCAAGGTTGGTTCAACATCCGCAAATCAGTCAATGTGATACAACACATCAATAAAAGAAAGAACAAGAACCATATGATACTCTCAATAGATGCTGAAAAAGCATTTGACAAAGTACAGCATCCCTTCCTGATCAAAACTCTTCAAAGTGTAGGGATAGAGGGCACATACCTCAATATCATCAAAGCCATCTATGAAAAACCCACCGCAAATATCATTCTCAATGGAGAAAAACTGAAAGCTTTTCTGCTAAGGTCAGGAACACGGCAGGGATGTCCATTACACCACTGCTATTCAACATAGTACTAGAGGTCCTAGCCTCAGCAATCAGACAACAAAAGGAA
Organism: Mustela putorius furo; assembly: GCF_011764305.1. Taxonomy (NCBI): domain Eukaryota; kingdom Metazoa; phylum Chordata; class Mammalia; order Carnivora; family Mustelidae; genus Mustela; species Mustela putorius. The sequence goes on along the minus strand of NW_025422368.1, from coordinate 6,845,394 downwards.
ATTAAAGGCATCCAAATCGGCAAAGAAGAAGTCAAATTATCACTCTTCGCAGATGATATGATACTCTATGTGGAAAACCCAAAAAACTCCACTCCAAAACTGCTAGAACTTATACAGGAATTCAGTAAAGTGTCAGGATATAAAATCAATGCACAGAAATCAGTTGCATTTCTCTACACCAACAGCAAGACAGAAGAAAGAGATATTAAGGAGTCAATCCCATTTACAATTGCATCCAAAACCATAAGATACCTAGGAATAAACCTAACCAAAGAGACACAGAATCTATACTCAGAAAACTATAAAGTACTCATGAAAGAAATTGAGGAAGACACAAAGAAATGGAAAAATGTTCCATGCTCCTGGATTGGAAGAATAAATATTGTGAAAATGTCTATGAAACCTAAAGCAATCTACACATTTAATGCAATTCCTATCAAAGTACCATCCATCTTTTTCAAAGAAATGGAACAAATAATGCTAAAATTTATATGGAACCAGAAAAGACCTCGAATAGCCAAAGGGATATTGAAAAAGAAAGCCAACGTTGGTGGCATCACAATTCCGGATTTCAAGCTCTATTACAAAGCTGTCATCATCAAGACAGCATGGTACTGGCACAAAAACAGACACATAGATCAATGGAACAGAATAGAGAACCCCGAAATAGACCTTCAAATCTATGGTCAACTAATCTTCGACAAAGCAGGAAAGAATGTCCAATGGAAAAGAGACAGCCTCTTCAATAAATGGTGCTGGGAAAATTGGACAGCCACATGCAGAAAAATGAAATTGGACCATTTCCTTACACCACACACAAAAATAGACTCAAAATGGATGAAGGACCTCAATGTGCGAAAGGAATCCATCAAAATCCTTGAGGAGAACACGGGCAGCAACCTCTTCGACCTCTGCCGCAGCAACATCTTCCTAGGAACAACGCAAAAGGCAAGGGAAGCAAAGGAAAAAATGAACTATTGGGATTTCATCAAGATCAAAAGCTTTTGCACAGCAAAGGAAACAGTTAACAAATTCAAAAAACAACTGACAGAATGGGAGAAGATATTTGCAAACGACATATCAGATAAAGGACTAGTGTCCAGAATCTATAAAGAACTTAGCAAACTCAACACCCAAAGAATAAATAATCCAATCAAGAAATGGGCAGAGGACATGAACAGACATTTCTGCAAAGAAGACATCCAGATGGCCAACATACACATGAAAAAGTGCTCCATATCACTCGGCATCAGGGAAATACAAATCAAAACCACAATGAGATATCACCTCACACCAGTCAGAATGGCTAAAATCAACACGTCAGTAAATGACAGATGCTGGCGAGGATGCGGAGAAAGGGGAACCCTCCTACACTGTTGGTGGGAATGCAAGCTGGTGCAACCACTCTGGAAAACAGCATGGAGGTTCCTCAAAATGTTGAAAATAGAACTGCCCTATGACCCAGCAATTGCACTATTGGGTATTTACCCTAAAGATACAAATGTAGTGATCCAAAGGGTCAATGCACCCGAATGTTTATAGCAGCAATGTCTACAATAGCCAAACTATGGAAAGAACCTAGATGTCCATCAACAGATGAATGGATCAAGAAGATGTGGTATATATACACAATGGAATACTATGCAGCCATCAAAAGAAATGAAATCTTGCCATTTGCGACAACATGGATGGAACTAGAGCGTATCATGCTTAGCGAAATAAGTCAAGCAGAGAAAGACAACTATCATATGATCTCCCTGATATGAGGAAGTGGTGATGCAACATGGGGGCTTAAGTGGGTATGAGAAGAATCAATGAAACAAGATGGGATTGGGAGGGAGACAAACCATAAGTGACTCTTAATCTCACAAAACAAACTGAGGGTTGCTGGGGGGAGGGGGTTAGGGAGAAGGGGGTGGGATTATGGACATTGGGGAGGGTATGTGCTTTGGTGAGTGCTGTGAAGTGTGTAAACCTGGTGATTCACAGACCTGTACCCCTGGGGATAAAAATATATGTTTATAAAAAATAAAAAATTTAAAAAAAAAAAGATTGTAGTTAGAGATACAGAAGGACACGTTAGATACATTGTTAGATACAGAAGATCTAACAATTGTAAATACATATGCCCCCAACATGGGAGCAGCCAATTGCATAAACCAACTGTTAACCAAAATGAAGAGACATATTGATAATAGCACACTAATAGCAGGAGACCTCAACACTTCACTCTCAGCAAGACAGATCATCTAAGCAGAAAATCAACAAGGAAAAAAGCTTTGAATGACACACTGGACCAGATGTACCTCATAGATATATACAGAACATTCCACCCTAAAACAACAGACTCTTCTCAAGTGTGCATGGAGCTTTCTCTAGAACAGACCACATACTGGGTCACAAATCAGTCTCAACTGATACCAAAAGATTGAGATTATTCTCTGCATATTCTCAGACCACAATGCTTTGGAACTGGAACTCAGTCACAAGAAAAAGTTTGGAAGGAATTCAAACACTTGGAAGTGAAAGACCATCCTGCTCAAGAAAGTTTGGGTCAACTAGGAAATCAGAGAGGAACTTAAACATTGCATAGAAACCAATGAGAATGAAGACACATCGCTCCAAAACCTATGGGCTATGGCAAAGGCAGTCCTAAATGGGAAACACAGAGTCATCCAAGCCTCACTTTAAAAAAAAAAAAAAATCCCGAATACACAAACGATCTTTACACCTTAAGGATCTGGATATTCAAAAACAAATTAAGCCTAACTTATGCACGAGAAGGGAAATAATTAAGATTAGAGCAGAGATCAATGAATTAGACTTGAAATACAATAGAACACATCAACAAAACTAGAAGCCAGTTCTTTGAAAGAATTAATAAGATCGATCAACCACTGGCCAGGCTTATCCAAGAGAAAAGAGAAAGAGAGAAAGGGCCCAAATTAATAAAATTATGAATGAGAGGGGTGAGGTCATGGCTAATACCAAGGAAATAACAATTATCAGAAACTATTATCAGCAGCTATATGCCAATAAATTTAGCAACCTAGAAGAAATGGATGCCTTCCTGGAAACCTATAAACTTCCAAGACTGAAACAGGAAGAAATCGACAGCCTGAGTAGACCAATAACCAGAAACGAGATTGAAGCAGTGATCAAAAACCTCCCCCAAAACAAGAGTCCAGGACCTGATGGATTCCATGGGGAATTAATTCTACCAAACATTCAAAGAAGAAATACTACTTCTTCTCCTGAAGCTGTTTCAAAAGATAGAAACAGAAGGAAATTTTCTAGACTTTTTCATTGAGGCCAGCATTACCTTGATCCCCAAACCAGGCAAAGACCCCACCCATCAAAAAGGAGAATTACAGACCAATATTCCTGATGAATACCCATGCCAAAATTCTCGACAAGATCTTAGCTAATGGGATACAACAGTACATTAAAAGGATTATTTGTCATGACCAGGTAGGATTTATCCCTGGATGCAAGCGTGGTTCAACATTCACAAATCAATCAATGTGATAGAACACATAAATAAGAGAAGAGATAAGAACCACATTTTATGCAGGAAAAAACATCCATTCTTGATTAAAACTCTTCAGAGTATAAGGATAGAGGGAACATTCCTCAATTTCATAAAATCCATCTATGAAAAACCCACAGTGAACATCATTCTTAATGGGGAAAAGCTGAGAGCCTTTCCCTTCAGATCAGGAACACGACAAAGATGCCCTACCTCACCACTATTGTTCAACATAGTACTAGAAGTCCTAGCAACAGCAACCAGACAACAAAAAGAAATAAAAGCTATTCAAATTGGCAAAACACAAAAGTCAAACTCTCTCTCTTCACAGATGACCTGATACTTTATGTGGAAAACCCAAAAAACTCCACCTCTAAATTACTAGAACTCATTCAGCAATTCAATAATGGGGCAGGATACAAAATCAATGCACAGAAACAAGTTGTCTTCTTATAGACTAACAATGAAACTGTAGAAAGGGAAATTAGAGAATCAATTCCATTTACAATAGCACCAAAAACCATAATATACCTTGGAATAAACCTAACCAAAGAGATGAAGGATCTATACTCTAGGAACTAAAGAACACTCATGAAACAAACTAAAGAGGACACAAGAAGATAGGAAAACATTCCATGCTCATGGATCAGAAGAATAAACATTGTTAAAATGACTATGATGCCCAGACCAATCTATACTTTCAACGTCATCCCAATCAAAATACCATCGGCATTTTTCAAAGTGCTGAAACAATCCTAAAATTTGTATGGAAGTGGAAAAGACCCCAGATCACCAATGAAATGTTGAAAAAGAAAAACAAAGCTGGGGCATCATGTTGCCTGATTTTAAGGTATATTACAAAGCTGTGATCACCAAGACAGGATGGTATTGGCACAAAAACAGACACACAGACCAGTGGAACAGATTAGCGAGCCCAGATATGGGCCCTCAACTCTGTGGTCAAATAATCTATGACAAAGCAGGAAAAAAATATTTAATGAAAAAAAGACAGTTCCTTCAACATATGGTGCTGGGAAAACTGGACAGCTATATACAGAAGAATGAAACTCAACCATTCTCTTACACCATACACAAAGATAAACTCAAAATGGATGAAAGACCTCAATGTGACACAGGAATCCATCAGAATCCTAGAGGAGAACATAGGCAGTAACCTCTTCAACATTGGCCACAGGAACTTCTCTTCAAGATACATCTCCAAGGACAAAAGAAACAAAAGCGAAAATGAACCTTGAGGACTTCATCAAGATGAAAAGCTTCTGCACAGCAAAGGAAACAGTCAATGAAACAAAGAGGCAACCCATGGAATGGGAGAAGATATTTGCAAATGACACTACAGACAAAGGGCTGATATCCAAGATGTATAAAGAACTTCTCAAACTCAACACCCAAAACGAAATAATCAAATCAAAGAATGGACAGAGGATATGAACAGACACTTCTCAAATGAAGACATGCAAATGGTTATCAGACACATGAAAAAATGTTCATCATCATTAGCCATCAGGGAAATTTAAATCAAAACCACATTAAGATACCATCTTACATTAGTTAGAATAGCAAAAATTGATAAGGCAAGAAAGACAGATCCTGGAGAGGTTGTGGAGAAAGGAGAATCAATCCTCTTACCCTCAATGCAGGTTGGTACAGCCACTTTGGAAAACAGTGTAGAGGTTCCTCAAAAAGTTAAAAATAGAGCTACCCTCTGACCTGGCAATTGCACCCTGGGTATTTACTCCAAAGACACAGATGTAGTGAAGAGAAGGGTCACATGCACCCCAGTGTTCATAACTGCAACGTCCACAATAGCCAAGCTACTGAGATGCCCTTCAACAAATGACTGGATAAAGAAGGTGTGGTCCATATACACATTGGAAATTACTCAGCTATCAGAAAAGGTGAATACCCAACTTTGCATCAACAGGGATGGAACTGGGGGAGATTATGCTGAGTGAAATAAGTCAAGCTGAGAAAGTCAATTACCTTATGGTTTCGCTTATTTGTGGAACATAAGGAATATCATGGAGGATATTAGGAGAAGGAAGAGAAAAATAAAGGGGGAGCAATCAGAGGGGATTAGGAACCATTTGAGACTACGGTCTCCAAGAAACAAACTGAGGGTTTTAGAGGGGAAGGGGGTGGGTTGGCCTTGTGATGGGTATTAAGGAGGGCATGTACTGCATGGAGCATGGGGTGTTTCTTGCAAACAATGAATCATGGAACACTACATCAGAAACTAATAAAGTACTGTATGGTGACTAACATAACATAATAAAAAATATATGGAAAAGAGAAATAGTAAAAATAAAACAAGAATCTTCAAAATGTGTAAATGATGAATCATATATTAAGGATTGAATATTTGATAAGGATTTTTTTTTAATTATGCCATTAAAGGGGGGAAGAAATTTTGAAAATCAAAACTACTGCATGGAACACTGGGTGTGGTACATAAACAATGGATCTTGGAACACTGAAAAAAGAAAAGAAAAAGAAAAAGAATCAGAACTGAAAGTCCCTTGAATCATCAAGGAAGGTAAAATAGGAAGATAGACATGCAATATGGCATAATAGGAAGGGCTTGAAATAGGTCAATCATGTATGACATTTTGAAATTAGGTAAATGCACGTTTTTCAGTGACTGTCTCACTAATCACAGATAATTTTTTTCAAGCTAAATCTTTTGAAAAAAGGATTTAGGTAGACTTGGAGCACCCCCTCACTCTGGAGAAGGTCTGTTGAGAACTGTGCCCAGGTGGGAACAGAGACACTGTGAGATGGGAGGGTTACCAAAAAAGACGAAAAAAAGACCACCAGAGCAAAACTGTCCCTTGAGTTTCCTTAGAAATTTCCTAGGATTCCAGAGCTTGAAAACAGAACTGCTGTTTTCCTAGGATTCCAGAGCTTGAAAACAGAACTCAGGCCATGTTTTGCCTGAGCATGGAGTTAGAGGAATTCTTCCTTCCTTAAACTCCTGCGTACATTGGTGCAGCAAACCCTTCAAGCCACCTGAGGGTGCCAGTGCATGTATAGCCTTGGGTTGGGTTTCTATTTCCTATTCTCCCAAGCGTGTACCCCCATGGGTACCCTTACTTGTCTTATCCTTACTGAAGTCTTATTTGCAAATTTCCCCTTATTCCTCCCATTCTCCCTTCTATCTCATCCTCTACCAATCTCCTTTTCTTTTCCCTTCCCTTCTCTTTTCTGCCTGAGGAGGGTCATGTTTACATGATTATCTGGTACACCAGTTTTCTGTTGGCCCTCAGCGCTATGCTTGTCTAATGTACCTGGCTTTATATTATCTTGACTAGATGCCCACAGAAGACATCTCCTGGATTCTCAGACTGGTGGCTTATGGTTAGGCTGAGCCAGTGGCAAGTGTGGTAGCAACTGAGAGAAGCAGCTAATCTGGTTCTGAGTGAAGAAGGCAGTATCCCTTCAGCATCCCCAGCATCCTTGTTGATGACCTGCCACCTTACCTCAGCATGTCCTCAGCATCCCAGCAATGATGCCCCAGTGACACACTAGGGCTGATGGCCACCCCAGAAAGAGGAGATTCTCTCCTTGTTGCCAGCAGGTAAATGTACCAGGAGGGGCACAAAGTTTGGAAAGTGTTTGTGAACATGGCTTTGCCTCTGTCAGCCATTTTTTAGGTCTTTCTATCTTTTCTACAACTCCCTGTCTAGTCCAAAATTATCCCCAACCTTCCTCCCAACTCTTTTGGAAATTTATGATTGTTATCAGTGGCCTTGGTGTTTTTATTTCTAGCAAAACTTCTCCTCTAAATATTAGACCCAATAAGAATTCAGTTTCCTGGGATGCCTGGATGGCTCAGTCAGTTAAGCATCTGCCTTGGCTCAGGTCATGATTCCAAGGTCCTGGGATCTAGTCCTGAATTGGGCTCCTTCCTCATCAGGGAGTCTGCTTCTCATTCTGTCTGCTCTGCCTGCTGCTCTCCCTGCTTGTGCTCTCTCTCTCTCTCTCTCTCTCTGACAAATAAATAAATCAAATCTTAAAAAAAGAATTTAGTTTCTTGACAATTTTCTCAGTTCTAATCTTTTTTTAAATTTTTTCAATTTATTTATTTTCAGAAAAACAGTATTCATTATTTTTGCACCACACCCAGTACTCCATGCAATTCGTGCCCTCTATAATACCCACCACCTGGTACCCCAACCTCCCACCCCCTGCCACTTCAAACACCTCAGATTGTTTCTTAGAGTCCATAGTCTCTCATGATTCACCTCCCCTTCCAATTTACCCCACTCCCTTCTCCTCTCTAACACCCCTTGTCCTCCATGATATTTGTTATGCTCCACAAATAAGTGAAACCTTATTGATAATTGACTCTCTCTGCTTGACGTATTTCACTCAGCATAATCTCTTTCAGTCTCGTCCATGTTTCTACAAAAGTTGGGTATTCATCCTTTCTGATGGAGGCATAATACTCCATAGTGTATATGGACCACATCTTCCTTATCCATTCGTCCATTGAAGGGCATCTTGGTTCTTTCCATAGTTTGGTGACTGTGGCCATTGCTGCTATAAACATTGGGGTACAGATGGCCCTTCTTTTCACGACACCTGTCTCTTTGGGGTAAATACCCAGTAGTGCAATTGCAGGGTCATAGAAAAGTTCTATTTTTAATTTCTTGAGGAATCTTCACACTGTTCTTCAAAGAGGCTTCACCAACTTGCATTCCCACCAACAGTGTAAGAGGGTTCCCCTTTCTCCACATCCTCTCCAACACATGTTGTTTCCTAACTGGCGTAAGGTGATATCTCAATGTGGTTTTAATTTGAATCTCTCTGAGGGCTAATGATGATGAACATTTTTTCATGTGTCTGATAGCGATTTGTATGTCTTGATGGGAGAAGTGTCTGTTCATATCTTCTTCCCATTTTTTGATATGTTTGCCTGTTTCGTGTGTGTTGAATTTGAGGAGTCTCTTCAATAAATGGTGCTGGGAAAACTGGACAGCTATATATAGAAGAATGAAACTCAACCATTCTCTTACACCGTACCCAAAGATCAACTCAAAATGGATAAAAGACCTCAACGTGAGACAGGAATCCATCAGAATCCTAGAGGAGAACATAGGCAGTAATCTCTTCGATATCAGCCACAGCAACTTCTTTCAAGATATGTCTCCAAAGGCAAAGGAAACAAAAGCGAAAATAAACTTTTGGGACTTCATCAAAATCAAAAGCTTCTGTACAACAAAGGAAACAGTCCAAAAAACAAAGAGGCAACCCACGGAATGGGAGAAGATATTTGCAAATGACAGTAGAGACAAAAGGCTGATATCCAGGATCTATAATGAACTTCTCAGTTCTAATCTTAATGGGAATGTTTCATAATTAAAAGGAAGAGTAAGTCCATTGTTTTGTCCCTGAATAAATAAAATATGAACCAAAGCAAGCAGTAGCTCTTGGATCTTCCCAGGCATTTCAAAGGAGACTGGCTGTTATGTTTTGTAATTTTGTTGTGAGCAACAAAAATGTTCTCTACATCTATTATTCAACCATCTGATACGATTCTTCCCCATTTCCCAGTCATCCTCTACCTATTCTCTGTTTTCTGAGCTGTTGTAAACCTTTTTGCAACATTCTTTTCAGAGCTACTTTTATTTCCTTGTTCTTCAAGCTGTAGACAAGGGGATTCACGAGAGGAGTGATCACACTATACTGTATGGAAAAAATTAACTCCAGTGGGGAACTTAAGGTTGGCATGAAATAGCGAAGAAAAGCAGATCCATAGAAGAAGCTCACAGCAGCAAGGTGGGAGGAGCAGGTGGAGAAGGCCTTACTTCTGCCTGAGGTGGAGCTTATGCTCAGGATGGTGGAGGCAATGTGAACATAGGAGAAGACGATCAGGAGTAAGGTTCCAGAGGCATGAATGATGGCAGAGCACACAAGGACTGTAAAGTTGGTGGAGATGTCAGAGCAAGATAGAGAGAAGAGAGATGGCACTTCACAGCTGAAGTGAGGCAGGACAGCCTCACAGAAGTCCAAATTCCAAGCCATGAGGGTGTTAATGAGAGCATCCAGAAAGCCCAGTACCCATGAGACCCATACTAGACCCTCACACAACTGTTTACTCATCAGCTGTCCATAAAGCAGAGGGTAGCAGATGGCAATGTAGCGGTCATAGGCCATGGCAGAGAGCACAACAACTTCAGTTCCTGCAATGAAAAACACAAAAAATGCCTGAGTGAGGCAGCCTTCTACTGATACTGATTTCTTCTGAGACAGGAGATTCTCCAGCATCTTGGGCACAGTGACTGAAGTTAAACAAAGATCCACGAAGGAGAGGTGACTCAAGAAAAAGTACATGGGGGTGTGGAGATGGTAGTCAGTCATAATCACCCCCATCATCATCAGGTTCCCCATGGTGGTCAGGAGGTAAATATCTAAGAAAAGCACAAAGAGCATAACCTGAATGTGGGGGTCAGCAGACAGTCCAAGGAGGGTAAATTCCATGATGGTGCTGTGGTTTCCTAAGACCATGATAGAAGATGTTCCACTGGAATGAAAGCACAAAGAAGCATGAAATGTTCACCTTCTTTTTGTGCCACCCACCTCAGGACATTTACTTCATTCTATGTATGCATATATATCTCTCTTCAGTGTGCTCCTCTTTTACATGGATTTTTTTAAAAATCCACTCTCCCTCCCTTCCCTGACTTGATTGCCAGCTGCACAGCTCCTGAACCCTGAACCAGCCCATTTGTGCTTTTTCCTCTTGGCTCCTCTCACACAAATAGCTCTGGAGACCTATACATATCTTTTCAGTTTAGTCTATGACTGATCGGTTTCATCTCCTTGAATTTTCCTTTCATTTTATCCTGCAACACTACCAGTCAATTTATATACACTTACTTCTTGGAAAAGTGATTCTAATCATCTCTGGTTTCTTGAGCTACACAGTTTGAAATGTGAGTGAAACTCTCCATTCAAAAGCTTGCAATAGTCAAATATTACATAATAATAACATGCTATATTTATTATATTTCTAAGTATTCATGTGTCTCTCTCTAGTATATTTGGTTATTTGATTCAAGGGACAATTTTAAAATGTACATGTGTGTGTGAGTATGCATGTGGTGGGGAATGGGGTTAAGAAAGGATATTGCTAGTTTGTATTTTTAACAGCTAACTCTCCCTCACCCCAAAACTCAGATCTATAAGACTTCTTCAGTTCCTCAATTTGAACAGTTAGGATTTAATTCTACAGTGCCCCTGAATAATGATAAACTTCTCTGGTTGGCATTTGAAAATTAACTAATTTTTGAAGTGATTTCTCTACCTGCAGAAAACCTGTTTCCCTGGGTCTTTTCTGGATCCTGGTGATGGGTATTTCAAACATTCCTCAGGTGGTTCTGGATGCCCCTGTACTATAGAATCAGGCACCAACTGGTCAGAATAGACTTGCTCTGGTGCTCTCATTATTCTCGATTCTCTGCCTTGACTTTAGCTAATGCTCTGTTGAAATTCCCGTTCAAGTCTTGACCCAAATCCTATCTATTTTTCCATCATACCTTAATTTCTGTTTCTTGTTATTTTTTAATACTTTTTAAAAAATATTTTATTTATTTATTTGACAGACAGAGATCACAAGTAGGCAGGCAGAGAGAGAGAGGAGGAAACAGGCTCCCTGCTGAGCAGAGAGCCCCATGCGGGGCTTGATCCTGGGACCCTGGGATCATGACCTGAGCTGAAGGCAGAGGCTTTAACCCACTGAGCCACCCAGGTGCCCTCTTGTTCTTTTTTTTAAAAAGATTTTATTTATTTGACAGAAAGCAAGAGATCACAGGTAGGCAGAGAGGCAGGCAGAGAGAGAGGCAGAAGCAGTCTCCCTGCTGAGCAGAGAACCTAATGCAGGCCTCAATCCTAGGACCCTGGGATCATGACCTGAGTCAAAGGCAGAGGCTTAACTCATTGAGCCACCCAGGTGCCCCATTTCTTCCATATTTATATATGTATCTTGATTACCTCTTTCTCTGCTTGCACAGATTATGGAAAATAATGACACCTATTATTTCATTGGTACTAATTATATCTAGGTATTATCAAACATTTAGGTTTTTTCTCTATTTGAAGATCTCAACAAAACTACGGAGGCTGCATTATTTCAAATTTTAGCATAAGGAAATTTAATCTGAAAATTTTGTGGTAACTTGCTGATGTTGAGAGGGTTAGTGGATAAGTTTTACATCTCTCCTAGGTCTATAAAGCTTCCATATCTGTGATTTTTACACTGACTGGCTGACATTCATTTGCTTAAGCAATTTATCTCTCCACTCCATGTTCTCTTTTACCCCTTACTCTGTAAACTGTTTTGGGCCTTCACTTGGATATCTGTCTTACTCTGGCTTTTACTAGGATATGAGTAGTATTTCTTTATTCTCCAAATGTGTTGCTTTTTGGTAGTATAAATTTGGTATTTAATAATCTATGTTATCTTAAATCTAGATCTACATACAGTAGAACAGAAGACAATAATAGGTCCTTGACATTTGTTATATGTAGAAAGAATGAAAGAATGATGCAACTATGACACTTATGCTTTGTTAGAGGAAAATCCCCAACTTTAATTCTGACTAGAAATAAAACTTGAGGATGACTGGGAAGTGGTGAAGGAAGGAAAGTCTATGTAGGGTTGAGGGGCTCATTTTGTAATGGTTGTGAAGGCAGAAGACTTATCTTCTGTTGTAATAACTGGTACCTAAAGATACCTTTCCTCTGGGGAGCAGTTCATATTTACTAGCTCATTTATTTCCATGCTGGGAGAGTTGTTTAAAACCATAACATTTGGGTATACACTCCATTATCCATACTGTCTGTCAATTCAGTTATCTATCAGTTTCCACTCAATCATTTATCCATTAATTCATCAGTTCTTTCTTTATCTAATTATTCAAAATATTACGGATCTACTTTGTTCAAGGCCACCCACTCGCAATAGATTGGCCAAACAACCTTACTTAATGTTGTTGAACTGTTGTGTGAATATCCTTATTTGTCTTGCTTTTCCAGCCATATGTTTCTAGCATTCAGAACTGAATTCTTGAATTGGTTAATTTTTTTTCATACCCAGCTTGAAACCTCAGATGCTATTCCTTCATAAGTCCTCTTTTCTGGTACGTTAACTCCTTACAGTAATCTTGACTTGTCTCCCAGAATTCTGAATTGACTCTGAGTTTCCCAGCTTTCATCTAGGGAATTTCACCACAATGTGATGTTGTTCTTACCCACAGAACTCATCAGAACAGATTCTATTCCTCCAGGGTTAGCCAATGCCCTGCTTTCCCTTCCTTTTCTTATTTCTTATTCAGACAAGTTCTTATACTCCCATTCCTTACCAGAACCTGTATTCAAATCACCTGTTTGTTTTATCTGATGAGTAACTTGCAGCCCAGAACGATGGCCCAAATTAATTCAGCTTTTTTTTTTAATTTTTTTTAAGATTTTTTAATTTATTTGACAGAGATCACAAATAGGCAGAGAGGCAGAGAGAGAGGAAAGGAAGCAGGCTCCCCGCTGAGCAGAGAGCCCAATGTGGGGCTCCATCCCAGGACCCTGGGATCATGACCTGAGCTGAGGCAGAGGCTTTAACCCACTGAGCTACCCAGGTGCCCCATTTTTTTTTTTTAATATTTCAATCACCTTTTACTTCAAAGTGTCTTTAAAATAGTAAAAAAAAAAAAAAAAAAGGACATTCCTGGTTTGTTATATTCCATGATTAAATGAGGACTACAACTGTAAATCCACTACTGCCATTCCGATCTGATTTTCTTCCTGGCTTCCTGACCTCTTTTTCTAACCCCATTTCTGGGCTGCCTATGGCGATGACAGAAACACAGAAGTAAGCAAGATCACTGGCATAAGTGCTTTTCAACAGTGATTGTATCATATTCTCTGACTTCCCCTTGGTCAAGTAAGCCTACCTGGTTTCCCTTCCCAGGGAAGGGAATTCCACCTCATCAGTTGACAAAAGGTGCTATTACAAAACATGAAAAAAGGTAAGAACATGAATGTTAATTTAATCTGCCCCTGGTGGGTAAATCAATACTAATCCCTTCTGAGCTGAAAGGAATCAACTTCCTGACAATAGGAAAGACGACAAATGAAAAAAAATTGTGATGACAGCAAAACTTTGGGGAGACAGAAGATAGATAGCAGTCAAAATTGCTTGTTGCAATTCTTATTTACATTTTTTTTCATTCACATATTCAATGCTAATCTTTCTTCCAGGGTGCCTCAAAACAATAATGATAATTTATGGATTAAAATTACTCCGTACACTTCAATTGGATTGCTTTTAGCATAAATGATAACTTCTTTTTTTACAGGTTATTTAATATGTTATTTATTCTTTTTTTAAATTTCTATTACTTTTTTTAATTTCTTTTCAGTGTAACAGTATTCATTGTTTTTGCACCACACCCAGTGCTCCATGCAATCTGTGCCCTCTCTAATACCCACCTTACACCAGTTAGAATGGCCAAAATTAGCAAGACAGGAAACAACATGTGTTGGAGAGGATGTGGAGAAAGGGGAACCCTCTTACACTGTTGGTGGGAATGCAAGTTGGTGCAGCCACTTTGGAGAACAGTGTGGAGATTCCTCAAGAAATTAAAAATAGAGCTTCCCTATGACCCAGCAATTGCACTACTGGGTATTTACCCCAAAGATACAGATGCAGTGGAAAGAAGGGCAATCTCTATCCCAATGTTTATAGCAGCACTGGCCATGGTCGCCAAACTATGGAAAGAACCAAGATGTCCCTCAACGGATGAATGGATAAGGAAGATGTGGTCCATGTACACTATGGAGTATTATGCCTCCATCAGAAAGGATGAATACCCAACTTTTTTAGCAACATGGATGGGACTGGAAGAGATTATGTTGAGTGAAATCAGTCAAGCAGAGAGAGTCAATTATCATATGGTTTCACTTATTTGTGGAGCATAACAAATAGCGTGGAGGACAAGGGGAGATGGAGAGGAGAAGGGAGTTGGGAGAAATTGGAAGGGGAGGTGAACCATGAGAGACTGTGGACTCTGAAAAACAGTCTGAGGGATTTGAAGGTGCAGGGGTGGGAGGTTGGGGGAACCAGGTAGTGGGTATTAGAGAGGGCACGGATTAATTCAGCTTCTGCAGAGAAGATGAACAACCACACTGAAAGGTCAATTCTTCCTGTCTCTAAGTTTGTAAAATCTCATTGAAATAAGCAGCTTCTTTGTGTTCTTCCTCAGCAAAGTAAGCACTCAATTCAGTACATTTACTTTATTTTTTTTAAGTTTCTTTACAGCATTCCAGAATTCATTGTGTGAGCACCACACCCAGTGCTCCATGAAATATATGCCCTCCATTACTTTAAATGGAAAATTTCTCAAGATTCATAATTCACTGTCTGATTTTACCCACTTTCTTCATATTTACTCTCTAGTTTTTCCATATTTACTCTCCTTTTTTAAAATCATTTTTATTATGTTATGTTTGTCACCATACAATATATCATTAATTTTTAAATATTTTTCTTTTTTTTAATTTTTTTAATTTATTTTCAGCGTAACAGTATTCATTGTTTTTGCACCACACCCGGTGCTCCATGCAACCTGTGCCCTCTCTAACATCCACCACCTGGTTTTCCAACCTCCCATCCCCTACCCCTTCAAAACCCTCAGATTGTTTTTCAGAGTCCATAGTCTCTCATGGTTCACCTCCCCTTCCAGTTTCCCTCAACTCCCTTCTCCTCTCCATCTCCCCTTGTCCTCCACGCTATTTGTTATGCTCCACAAATAAGTGAAACCACATGATAATTGACTCTCTCTGCTTGACTTATTTCACTCAGAATAATCTCTTCCAGTCCCATCCACGTTGCTATAAAAGTTGGGTATTCATCCTTTCTGATGGAGGCATAATACTCCATAGTGTATCATTAATTTTTGATGTAGAGTTTTTTATTATGTTCAATTAGCCAACATACAGATCGTAAGTTTTTGAAGTAGTGTTCAATGATTCATTAGTTGTAATGATATATATAACATCCAGCTCTTCTCACCACATGTACCCTCCTTAATACCTATCACCTGGTTACCCCTCCCTCCAACTCCCCTCCCTTCTGTAACCCTCAGTTTGGTTCCTGGAGTCCAGATTCTCTAATGATTTGTCTCCATATTTACTCTCACTGTAGACCTTGCTATAATCCCATTTTTATTTCCATCACTAAGACTAAGCAAACACCAGCATAACCAAAGGATTTTTGGAACAACTGTGAATTAGAGATTAAGTACGTGAAAATCGCTGTGTTATGCTGAGGGTCCACACAACCTATCAGGATGCCAGACGGAAGCCCAATTTGTGAGATTCCTTGATTTGCTCCCCTGGTTCCTAATATAGATCCTCTGATTGTGACCACCCAAAGACAGGGCTTCATTTCAATCATGCAGTGAAAGGTAAGCACTAATTTCAAATTCTTTCCACTTAACTTGTGAGAAGGAACACAATGCCTTCAATTCACATCAAAGTTGAATGCCTATTCTGATATTCAGAAAAAGGCAAAGAGAAGTGTGGGTGCTTAAATAGAGAAGAGTGGTAGATAATAGAGCCCAAGGGGACTCTCCCTTTTTTTTCTTTTAATTTAATTAATTTTTTCAGTGTTCCAAGATTCATTGTTTATACCCCACACTCAGTGTTCCATGCAATATGTGCCCCCCTTAATACCCACCACCAGGCTCACCCAACTCCCCAACCATAGGCCCTCCAAAACCCTCAGTTTATTTCTTAGAGTCCACAGTTTCTCATGGTTTGTCTCCCCCTCTGATTCCCCCCAATTCACTTTCCCTCTCCTTGTCCCAATGTCCTCCGTGTTACAAAATGTGTTATTTACCACTCTGCCTTTGTAGCTGTGTTTTAAACTTCTCAAATAGGTCACTTCTTGCTATCTTAATATGTTTATGTCAGATATAATATTAAGGAGAAGTGGAGCAGAAAATTGCATGTTCTGGTTCACTTGAAAAATAGAAATAATTATTACCTTCCATCTTGTGTTTTTGGCTGAAGTTTATACTACTGTGAATTCATTTTACTTAAATGAATATTTGCCTAAATTTAAGATTCAGTTAATTCAGACAGGCAAAGAATATCAACACCATTTAGATACAATGATCTTATATCATTCTCAAGAGATATTCCAAGAGAAAAAGTCTCAAAAGTTTCCTATTTGGTGAAATCACAGAAATTATTAATTACATAAGTGACAGAAAGATAAATTAGTGAAAGTAGGATGAGAGGCATGTCCAGTGCTAGAAGGCAGTGATGGTCTGGGTAACTATTACTGGAAATATAAGACCTTTCATGTTCTGAGGCCACCTGAAATGAGAAGGAGGGTCCCAATACCTGTGGTTTGTTTGCATGGAAGATGAACTTCACATACCATCAATATTTTCCTTAAAATCTCTGAATTCTTCTTTTCCTCTTCCCCTTTAACCACTAATATTGATGACCAGAGATGATGGAGTGGTTAATACTACGAGAAAAGTAAACTATTTTTAGCACATAACACTTAGCATCTAAAAGAAGGAGGATCTCAGACCACTAAAGTCTATTATAATGTGCTTTTACACACTCCTCACAGACTGAGAACCTCTTAGCTATTTATTGGCTTCAGCTTCCCAGACCAATGCAGAAATCTATAGCCAGGGTGCACTCAACAGTAGAGAGTACAGAAAAATTTATTTAATAGATACTAAAAACAACTAAGGATAAGAGCCTTAAAGGAGAGAAATACCTACAAAGTTCTCAGCATTTGGAACTTAGTTTGTAGCACAAGCAAAAGGTGATAAGAGAACTCAGTGTAAAAGGAGTTGACTGAGACAGTCAGGAACAGAAGGCTAAGTGAAACAGACTGGAAATCACCAAATGGAAATTAGGGGAACATTTAGAGAAATTACAGAGGACTGAATTTTTCTGGGACAATAGTCTTATTTTGGCTCTAGTCATTTTTAAAAGTTAATTAACATATGGTATATTGTTAGTTTAAGTTAATACCTATTCTTCTGAAGCTGTTCCAAAAAAAAAAAAAATAGAAATGGAAGGAAAATCTTCAAACTCATTCTATGAGGCCAGCATTACCTTGATCCCCAAACCAGACAAAGACCCCACCAAAAAGGAGAATTATAGACCAATATCCTTGATTAACATGAATTCAAAAATCCTCACCAATACACTAGCCAATAGGTTCCAACAGTACATTAAAAGGATTATTCACCATGACCAAATGGGATTTATTCCAGGGATGCAGGGGTGGTTTAACATCCAAAAATCAATCACTGTGATACACTACATTAATATAAGAAAGGGCAAGAACCATATGATCTTCTCAACAGATGTAGAAAAACCACTGGATAAAATATAACATCCTTTCCTGATAAAAACTCTCTGCAGTGTAGGGATAGAGGGAACACACCTCAATATCATAAAAGCCATATACTAAAAGCCCATAGTGAATATCATTCTCACTGGGGAAAAAATGAAAGTCAGGAACACGGCAGGGATGTCCACTATCACCATTATTCAACATAGTACTGGAATCCTAGCCTTAGCAATCAGACAACAAAAAGTAATTAAATGTATCCAAATCAGCAAAGAAGTCAGACTTACACTCTTTGCAGATGACATGATATTCTATGTTGAAAACCCAGAAAACTCCACTAAAAAATTGCTAGAACTCATACAGGAATTCAGCAAAGTAGCAGGATATAAAATCAATGCACAGAAGTCAGTTGTATCTCTACATGCTAACAATGAGTCAGAAGAAAGATGAATCAAGGAATCAATCCTGTTCACAATTGCACCAAAACCCATAAACCCAGGAATAAACCTAACCAAAAAGGTGAAGGATCTGTACTCTGAAAACTGTGGAACACTTATGAAAGAAATCGAGGAAGATACAAGGAAATGGAAAAAATTCCATGCACATGGATTGGAAGAACAAATATTGTTAAAATGTCTATGTTCAGGGCACGTGGGTGATTCAGTGGGTTAAGCATCTGCCTTCGGCTTTGGTCATGATACCAGGGTCCTGGGATCAAGTTCTGGGTTGGGCTCCCTGCTCAGCGGGGAGCCTGCTTCTCCCTCTCCCTCTGCCACTACCCCTGCTTGTGTTTGCTCTATTTCAAATAAATAAATGAAATCTTAAAAAAATAAAATGTTTATGCTACCCCAAACAATCTACACATCAAATGCAATCTCTGTGAAAATCCCATCAACATTTTTCACAAAGGTGTAACAAACAATCCTAAAATTTTGACTCTAGCCTTACCACAGTACAAGAAGTCATCTTTGGTCAGGTGATTACTAGGCACAGAGGAATCAATATCTCTATAGCCCAATTTCAGAAAGCATATATGTTTTCTATTTACAAGTCTCAATGAAGGAAGGAAAACTTCTTCTCACTCACTAAATACAGTGGGAAACATTCAACTTCTGAAAAGAGCATAAAAGAGACTTCTCTCATATGCCAGACCCAATCATAGAGGCTACTCCTTACTTACCTTTTGGAATCTATATACTGGGCAAAGAATATCAATGAAGCAATATAATCCAGCTGATATAATCTAGCTAGATATAATCTAGCTGTAGGAAATTAGTTTTGTGGTCTTTGTGGATCTCAGCAGGGCAAGAAAGCTGTATTCCCCAAGGTCATAGTCTGAAGCCAGACTTTAAGTAATTAACTAGAAAAATGAAGTTTGTAGAAGTCCTATGGGGTTCTCACAGATATAGGCTATCGAAGTTTAATCATAAACCCTGAAGTATTGGAGACTCTGAAAGTAGGCAAGCTGGGAAGTCTTTTCCTGTTGGCTGCTTACTGGAGGGATACCTTATTAGGAAATTATTAAGGAAGGTGTATATACTGAGATATAATTCATGCCACAGAGAACTATATCTTTTTTTAAAGATTTATTTATTTACTTTAGAGAGAGTGAGAGAGAGGGAAAGAGTGAGGGAAGTGGGGGAAAGAACCTCAATCAGACTCCCTGCTGAGTGCAGAGCCCAACTCAGGGCTCAATCTCTGGACCCTGAGATCATGACCTGAGCCCAAATCAGGAATCAGATGCTTAACCAACTGAGCCACCCACATGCTGCATAGGCAACTGTATCTTTGAGAAGGGAGGTGAGGGAAATTGGAAGGGAAGGTGAACCATGAGAGACTATGGACTCTGAAAAACAATCTGAGGGTTTTGAAGGGGCTGGGGGTGGGAGGTTGGGGGAACCAGGTGGTGGGTATTAGGGAGGGCACAGATTGCACGGAGCACTGGGTGTGGTGCAAAAACAATGAATACTGTTACGCTGAAAAGAAATAAAAATTTTTTTAAAAAATAGAATACGTTTTGAAGATATATAACAAAAAAAACCGAGATGAACATTTTTCTGATTAAATCAATTAAAAATTAGAAACATTTAGTTATACAGCTATCTAATTCATGGGGTGCATCTGTGAAACTTCATTCTATGTAACAGTATGGTAAGGAGTGGTATATAGACTAGCACAGTCACAGGTCCAGCTTCATGTTCTCATGGGAGGCCTCTATCTCTGAGGATGAGTTGTTGGACAATAATGAGAATTTACTCAGCTTATGTGAAACTTTTGCTTTAAAACATCTTTATATTTACTAAAAATTTTTTAAACTTGAGATATAATTGATGTGTAACATGGTACAAATTTAAGATATAAGCATGTTGATTGCTACATTCATATATCGCAATATGAGTGCCATTGAATCATTAGCTAACACCTCTAACAGTAACATAATTATAATTTCTTCTTTTTTTCTAGGTTTTATTTATCTGTATGAGAGAGAGAATAAGAGAACAAATGAGAGAGAGAGAGAGCACAAGCAGGGAGGAGAAGCAGACTCCCCACTGAGCAGGGAAACTGACTCAGGACTCAATACCAGGACGGTGGAATCATGACCTAACGGGAAGGCGGATGCTTAACTGAGTTAGCCACCCAGGAGCCTTATACTTTCTTTTTTGTGATGGGATCTAGATATATTCTATTCACAAGTTTGATGTTTGTAATATAGTATTGTCTATAATCACTATACCGTGTTTTCGATCTTCAGGTAACTGTTTGCAAGTTTATATCCTAAATGAAATCTATCCTATTTCCCCACCCCCAGCTCCTTGTAATCACCATTTTAATTTCTGATTTTACAAGATTGGCTTTCTTAGATTTCATATAAAGTGATATCATAAAGAATTTGTCCTTTTCTATCTGACATATCTCATTTGGCATAACACCTTCGAGGTCCATCTGTATTGTTGCAAATGGTAGAATTTTCTTCTTTCTTCTGGTTGAGTAATACTCTGTGTGTGTGTGTGTGTGTGTGTGTGTGTGTGTGTGTGTACGCCATGTCTTCTTTTTATTTATTTTAAATTTAGATTCAATTAGCCAAGTTACAATACATCATTAGCTTCAGATGTAGTGCTTAATACTTTAACAGTTGCATATAACACTCAGTGCTCATCACATCACTTGCCCTCTTTTATGCCCATCACCCAATTACACCATCCCTCCCACCCCTCGCCCTCCAGCAGCCCTCAGTTTGTTTCCTATAGTTAAGAGTCACTCATGGGAAATAAAAGGTATCCAAATTGGCAATGAAGAAGGCAAACTCACTCTCTTCGCAGATGACATGATACTTTATATGGAAAACACAAAAGACTCCACCCCCAAACTACTAGAACTCATACAGCAATTCGGTAATGTGGCAGGATACAAAGTCAATGTACAGAAATCAGTTGCTTTCTTATACACTAAAAATGAAAATACAGAAAGGGAAATTAGAGAATCAATTCCATTTACTATAGCACCAAGAACCATAAGATACCTGGGAATAAACCTAACCAAAGAGGTAATGGATCTGTACTCAAGGAACTACAGAATACTCATGAAAGAAATTGAAGAAGACACAAAAAGATGGAAGACCATTCCATGGTCTTGGATCGGAAGAATAAATATTGTTAAAATGTCTATACTGCCTAGAGCAATCTATGCTTTTAATGCCATTCCGATCAAAATTCCACCACTATTTTTCAAAGAGCTGGAGCAAACATTCCTAAAATTTGTATGGAATCAGGAGAATGTTGAAAAAGAAAAACAAAACTAAGGGCATCACATTATCTGATTTCAAGCTTTACTACAAAGCTGTGATCACCAAGACAGCATGGTACTGGCATAAAAACAGACACATAGACCAGTGGAACAGAGTAGAGAGCCCAGATATGGACCCTCAACTCTATCGTCAAATAATCTTTGACAAAGCAGGAAAAAATATACAGTGGAAAAAAGATAGTCTCTTCAATAAATGGTGCTATGAAAATTGGACAGCTATATGTAGAAGAATGAAACTCAACCATTCTCTTGCACCATACACAAAGATAAACTCAAAAGGGATAAAAGACCTCAGTGTGAGACAGGAATCTAACAGAATCCTAGAGGAGAACATAGGCAGTAACCTCTTCGATATCAGCCACAGCAACTTCTTTCAAGATATGTCTCCAAAGGCAAAGGAAACAAAAGTGAAAATAAACTTTTGGGACTTCATCAAAAGCTTCTGCACAGCAAAGGAAACAGTCAACAAAAAAAAGAGGTAACCCACGGAATGGGAGAAGATATTTGCAAATGACAGTAGAGACAAAAGGCTGATGTCCAGGATCTATAAAGAACTCCTCAAACTCGGGTGCCTGGGTGGCTCAGTGGGTTAAGCCGCTGCCTTCAGCTCAGATCATGATCTCAGGGTCCTGGGATAGAGGCCTGCATCGGGCTCTCTGCTCGGCGGGGAGCCTGCTTCCCTCTCTCTCTCTCTGCCTGCCTCTCTGTCTACTTGTAATCTCTGTCTGTCAAATAAATAAATAAGATCTTTAAAAAATAAAAAAAAAGAACTCCTCAAACTCAACACGCACAAAACAGACAATCATATTAAAAAATGGGCAGAAGACATGAACAGACACTTCTCCAAAGAAGACATACAAATGGCTATCAGACACATGACAAAATGTTCATCATCACTAGCCATCAGGGAGACTGAAATTAAAACCACATTGAGATACTACGTTACACCAGTTAGAATGGCCAAAATTAGCAAGACAGGAAAAAACGTGTGTTGGAGAGGATGTGGAGAAAGGGGAGCCCTCTTCCACTATTGGTGGGAATGTAAGATGGTGCAGCCACTTTGGAGAACAGTGTGAAGATTCCTCAAGAAATTAAAAATAGAGCTTCCCTATGACCCTGCAGTTGCACTATTGGGTATTTACCTCAAAGATACAGATGTAGTGAAAAGAACAGTCACCTGTACCCCAATGTTCATAGCAGCAATGGCCACGGTCGCCAAACTGTGGAAAGAACCAAGATGCCCCTCAACAGACGAATGGATAAGAAAGATGTGGTCCATATACACTATGGAGTATTATGCCCCCATCAGAAAGGATGAATACCCAACTTTTGTAGCAACATGGACGGGACTGGAAGAGATTATGCTGAGTGAAATAAGTCAAGCAGAGAGAGTCAATAATCATACGGTTTCACTTATTTGTGGAGCATAACAAATAGCATGGAGGACAAGGGGAGTTAGAGAGGAGAAGGGAGTTGGGGGAAATTGGAAGGAGAGGTGAACCATGAGAGACTGTGGACTCTGAAAAACAAAAAATGAGGGGTTTGAAGGGGTCGGGATGGGAGGTTGGGGGAACCAGGTGGTGGGTATTGGAGAGGGCACAGATTGCATGGAGCACTGGGTGTGGTGCAAAAACAAGGAATACTGTTATGCTGAAAATAAAAATAAAATAAAATAAAATAAATCTCAAAAGAATTTCTCAAAGAACTAAAATAATTCTAAAAAAAAAAACGTGGATGGGACTGGAAGAGATTATGCTGAGTGAAGTAAGTCAAGCAGAGAGAGTCAACTATCATATGGTTTCACTTATTTGTGGAGCATAACAAATAGCATGGAGGACATGGGGTGATGGAGAGGAGAAGAGAGTTGGGAGAAATTGGAGGGGGAGATGAACCATGAGAGACTATGGACTCTGGCTTTGAAGGGGTTGGGGGTGGGAGGTTGGGTGAGCCCGGTGGTGGGTATTATGGAGGGCACGTATTGCATGGAGCACTGGGTGTGGAGCATAAACAATGAATTCTGGTACACTGAAAAGAAATTTGAAAAATAAAAATTTTTTTTTTAAATCTTCAGTTTGTTTCTCAGAGTCCACAGTCTTTCATGGTTTGTCTCCCCCTCCAATTTCACTCCCTTCATTTTTCCCTTCATTCTCCTAATGTCCTCCATGGTATTCCTTATACTCCACAAGTAAGTGAAACCATAAGATGACTGACTTTCTCTGCTTGACTTATTTCACTAGGCATAATCTCCTCCAGTTCCATTCATGATGATGCAAAAGTTGGATATTCATCTTTTCTGATGAAAATATCTTTATCCATTCATCTGTTGAAGGGCTTCTCCTCTCTTTTCACAGTTTGGCTATTTTAGAAATTGCTGCTATGAACACTGAGGTGCATGTGACCCTTTTTTTTTTTTTTTTTTTGTTCACTGCATCTGTATCTTTGGGGTAAATAGTGCAATTGCCAGGACATAAGGTAGCTCTATTTTTAACTTTTTGAGGAATTTCCACATGGTTTTCCAAAGCAGCTGCACCAACCTGAATTCCCAAAAGAGTGAAAGAGGGTTCCCCTTTCTCCACATCCTCTACAACATTTGTTGTTTTTTGCCTTGTTAATTTTGGCCATTCTAACTGGTGTAAGGTGATATCTCAATGTGGTTTTGATTTGAAATTCCCAGATGGCTAATGATGATGAACATTTTTTCATGTGTCTAATAACCATTTGCATGTCTTCATTTGAGAAGTGTCTGTTCATATCCTCTGTCCATCTCTGATTTGATTATTTCATTTTGGGTGTTAAGTTTGAGAAGTTCTTTATACATCTTGGATATCAGCCCTTTGTCTGTAGTGTCATTTGCAAATATCTTCTCCCATTCCATGGGTTGCCTCTTTGTTTCATTGACTGTTTCCTTTGCTGTGCAGAAGCTTTTCATCTTGATGAAGTCCTCAAAGTTCATTTTCGCTTTTGTTTCTTTTGTCCTTGGAGACGTATCTTGAAGAGAAGTTCCTGTGGCCAATGTTGAAGTGGTTACTGCCTATGTTCTCTTCTAGGATTTTGATGGATTCCTGTGTCACATTGAGGTCTTTCATCCATTTTGAGTTTATCTTTGTGTATGGTGTAAGAAAATGGTTGAGTTTCATTCTTCTGTATATAGCTGTCCAATTTTCCCAGCACCATATGTTGAAGGGACTGTCTTTTTTTTTTTCATTAAATATTTTTTTCCTACTTTGTCATAGATTATTTGACCACAGAGTTGAGGGCCCATATCTGGGCTCTTTAATCTGTTCCACTGGTCTGTGTGTCTGCTTTTGTGCCAATACCATGCTGTCTTGGTGATCACAGCTTTGTAATATACCTTGAAATCAGGCAACATGATGCCCCCAGCTTTGTTTTTCTTTTTCAAATTTCATCAGCGATTTGGGGTCTTTTCCACTTCCATACAAATTTTAGGATTGTTTGTTTCAGCACTTTGAAAAATGCCGATGGTATTTTGATTGGGATGATGTTGAAAGTATAGATTGGTCTGGGCATCATAGTCATTTTAACAATGTTTATTCTTCTGATCCATGAGCATGGAATATTTTTCTATCATTTTGTGTCCTCCTCAGTTTGTTTCATGAGTGTTCTGTAGTTCCTAGAGTATAGATCCTTCATCTCTTTGGTTAGGTTTATTCCAAGGTATATTATGGTTTTTGGTGCTATTGTAAATGGAATTGATTCTCTAATTTCCCTTTCTACAGTTTCATTGTTAGTCTATAAGAAGACAACTTGTTTCTGTGCATTGATTTTTGTATCCTGCCACATTATTGAATTACTGAATGAGTTCTAGTAATTTGGAGGTGGAGTCTTTTGGGTTTTCCACATAAAGTATCAGGTCATCTGTGAAGAGAGAGTTTGACTTTTGTGTTTTGCCAATTTGAATAGCTTTTATTTCTTTTTGTTGTCTGGTTGCTGTTGCTAGAACTTCTAGTACTATGTTGAACAATAGTGGTGAGGTAGGGCATCCTTGTCGTGTTCCTGATCTGAAGGGAAAGGCTCTCAGCTTTTCCCCATTAAGAATGATGTTCACTGTGGGTTTTTCATAGATGGATTTTATGAAATTGAGGAATGTTCCCTCTATCCTTATACTCTGAAGAGTTTTAATCAAGAATGGATGTTTTTTCCTGCATAAAATGTGGTTCTTATCTCTTCTCTTATTTATGTGTTCTATCACATTGATTGATTTGTGAATGTTGAACCACGCTTGCATCCAGGGATAAATCCTACCTGGTCATGACAAATAATCCTTTTAATGTACTGTTGTATCCCATTAGCTAAGATCTTGTCGAGAATTTTGGCATGGGTATTCATCAGAGATATTGGTCTGTAATTCTCCTTTTTGATGGGTGGGGTCTTTGCCTGGTTTGGGGATCAAGGTAATGCTGGCCTCAATGAAAAAGTCTAGAAAATTTCCTTCTGTTTCTATCTTTTGAAACAGCTTCAGGAGAAGAAGTAGTATTTCTTCTTTGAATGTTTGGTAGAATTAATTCCCCATGGAATCCATCAGGTCCTGGACTCTTGTTTTGGGGGAGGTTTTTGATCACTGCTTCAATCTCGTTTCTGGTTATTGGTCTACTCAGGCTGTCGATTTCTTCCTGTTTCAGTCTTGGAAGTTTATAGGTTTCCAGGAAGGCATCCATTTCTTCTAGGTTGCTAAATTTATTGGCATATAGCTGCTGATAATAGTTTCTGATAATTGTTATTTCCTTGGTATTAGCCATGACCTCACCCCTCTCATTCATAATTTTATTAATTTGGGCCCTTTCTCTCTTTCTCTTTTCTCTTGGATAAGCCTGGCCAGTGGTTGATCGATCTTATTAATTCTTTCAAAGAACTGGCTTCTAGTTTTGTTGATGTGTTCTATTGTATTTCAAGTCTAATTCATTGATCTCTGCTCTAATCTTAATTATTTCCCTTCTCGTGCATAAGTTAGGCTTAATTTGTTTTTGAATATCCAGATCCTTAAGGTGTAAAGATCGTTTGTGTATTCGGGATTTTTTTTTTTTTTTTAAGTGAGGCTTGGATGACTCTGTGTTTCCCATTTAGGACTGCCTTTGCCATAGCCCATAGGTTTTGGAGCGATGTGTCTTCATTCTCATTGGTTTCTATGCAATGTTTAAGTTCCTCTCTGATTTCCTAGTTGACCCAAACTTTCTTGAGCAGGATGGTCTTTCACTTCCAAGTGTTTGAATTCCTTCCAAACTTTTTCTTGTGACTGAGTTCCAGTTCCAAAGCATTGTGGTCTGAGAATATGCAGAGAATAATCTCAATCTTTTGGTATCAGTTGAGACTGATTTGTGACCCAGTATGTGGTCTGTTCTAGAGAAAGCTCCATGCACACTTGAGAAGAGTCTGTTGTTTTAGGGTGGAATGTTCTGTATATATCTATGAGGTACATCTGGTCCAGTGTGTCATTCAAAGCTTTTTTCCTTGTTGATTTTCTGCTTAGATGATCTGTCTTGCTGAGAGTGAAGTGTTGAGGTCTCCTGCTATTAGTGTGCTATTATCAATATGTCTCTTCATTTTGGTTAACAGTTGGTTTATGCAATTGGCTGCTCCCATGTTGGGGGCATATGTATTTACAATTGTTAGATCTTCTGTATCTAACAATGTATCTAACGTGTCCTTCTGTATCTCTAACTACAATCTTTATCTTAAAATCTAAATTGT
Organism: Mustela putorius furo; assembly: GCF_011764305.1. Taxonomy (NCBI): domain Eukaryota; kingdom Metazoa; phylum Chordata; class Mammalia; order Carnivora; family Mustelidae; genus Mustela; species Mustela putorius. The sequence goes on along the minus strand of NW_025422368.1, from coordinate 6,817,951 downwards.
CTGATAGGAGAATTGCTACTCCAGCTTTCTTTTGAGGTCCATTGGCATGAGAGATGGTTCTCTATCCCTTCACTTTCAGTCTGGAGGTATCTTTAGGTTTAAAGGGAGTCTCTTGTAGACCACGTAAGGATGGGTTCTGTCTTCTTATCCAATGTGCAACCCTGTGCCATTTTGTGGGAGCATTTAGGTCATTCACATTGAGAGTGATTATTGAAAGATATGATTTTATTGTCATCATGTTGCCTGTGAAGTCCTTGTTTCTATATATTGTCTCTGTAAATTTCCAATCTAAATCACTCTTGGGGTCTTTCTCCTTTTATAGAACCCCCCTCAATATTTCTTCCAGGGATGGCTTAGTGTTCACATATTCTTTTAGTTTCTGCTGGTCCTAGAAGCTCCTTTTTCATCCATCCATTCTGAATGACAACCTTGCTGGAGGAATATGGGAATATGTGAGTAAGCACCTGGCTTCCCAGCTGTATGGGATAAGAAAGAGGCCCACCTCTTTTTTGTCCCGTCAGAGCACTAGGATATGCTGCATTACTAGGAGTGAGGGGCCTTGGAGAATAGCAGCCAGTTGCTCCTAGAGGGCATCAGAGACATACGTCCCACTGAACTGTCACAGACTCCATTAAGAAGACAGCCTATGAGCTTCTGGTGATACTTCACCTGTGGATCCCCCCCAGCTGTCCCATGGGCACCCCCAATATTGCAGGTGCCTCACCCACATGCTCCACCAACCTCTAGCTGGTAACCTGTGTGGCTCCCTGAAGGCAACAAGTATAAGCCTTTGCAGACAGCTAGTGAAAACATGCAGAAAGATGACACAAATACAGAATTGAGAGAAAGTACACAAATTTGACAATTCATCACTGGCCTAGGGAAAGCAAACAGGATGATGTTGGTATCCACTCTAGCTTTGCAGAATCAAGAAAAAGCATAAAATATTGTGAACCCTGCCCAAGAGGAAGAAAGAAGCATGTAGTAGGTGTGTCCACAGAAAAGCTTTGGGGAAAGCCTCAAAATACCTACCAGGCTAACAGAAGGTATTTATCTCCTGAAGCCAGGCAGTAAAGGCTGGAGGAGGTGAACAAGTCTTCAAATGCAAAGGCAGCAACACAAGACATCAAGGAACATGAAAAATGAAGGAAACATAATGGCACCAAAGGAACACAATAATTTTTCAGTAACAAACCCAAAGGACTGGAGATCTATGGAGATTTGTCTTATACAGAAATCAAAATAGTTGTTTTAAGGAAGCTCAGTAAGCTATAAGAAAACACAGGATGACAATTCAACTAAATTAGGAAAGCGATACATGAACAATGCAAGAACTTTCACAGAGAGACAGAAATTATTTAAAAGGAACTAAACAGAAATTCTGGAGCTGAAGAATACATTGAATGGAATGAAAAATGAAATAGTATCAACAGCCAACAGTTTGTTACCAATAAGGCTTCTGGTCAATAGTAAACTCTTAGTAGTTAAGTTTGGGGGGAGTCAAAAGCTCTATGCAGATTTTGGACTGACCTGGGTTGTTCAAGGGTCAACCATAAGTAAAATCAGAAATGAAAGAGGAGATATTACAATCGGTACAGCAGAAAAACAAAGATCATAAAAGATTACTATGAATAATTATACAGCGACAAATTACACAACCTACAAGAAATATAGAAATTACTATGAACATACCACCTACCAGGACTGAATCATGAAGAAATATAAAATCTGAGCAGACTGAGTAAGGAGACCAAGTAAGGAGATTGAATCAGTAATCAAACCTCCCAAAAAAGAAACACTTATAACCTGATGCCTTTATTGTTGAATCCTACCAAATATTAAAAGAAGAGATCATACCAATCCTCCTCAAACTCTTTCAAAAGACTAAAGAGGAGGAAACTTTCATATTATCAGCATTGCTCCTGATAGCCAGACAAAGACACTACAAGAAAACTACAGGTCAAATATCCCTGATTTAAATTGGCACAAAAACCATCAATCAAACTGAATTCAAGAGCTCATATTCCATGATCAAGTAGGATGTATTACAAGGATGCATGGATGGTTCAATATATAAAGATTTAAAAAAAAATGATATATACACCACACTAACAAAAAGGATAGAAATCATATGATCATCTTAATCCATGTGAAAAAGAATTTGACAATATTCAACATCTTTCATGAAAAAATTCTCAAAAAATAAGGTACAGAAGGAATGCACTCCAACATAACAAAGGCCATATATGTTAATATACCTAATGCCACACTCAGTGGTGAAACGAAAGTTTTTCCTCTAAGAACAAGAACAAGACAGGGTGACTCTCACCATTATCATTCAACATAGTTCTGGAAGTCTTACCCAGAGAAATTAGGTAAGAAAAAGAAATAAAAGTTATTCAAATTGGAAAGGAACAAAGAAAATTGTCTCTGAAGATGAAATGATCATATACAAATACTAAAGACTCCACCAAAATGCTGTTAAACTAATCATTTAATTCAATAAAGTTGCAGGACACAAAATCAACATACAAAAATTAGTTCCATTTTTATACACTAAGATCAAACAATTGGAAAACAAAATTAAGAAAACAATCCCATTGGGGTGCCTGGATGTATCAGTGGGTTAAATCCTCTGCCTTCAGCTCAGGTCATGATCCCAGGGTCCTGGGATCGAGCCCTGCATTGGGCGCTCTGCTCGGTGGGGAGCCTGCTTCCTCCTCTCTCTCTCTCTCTCTCTCTCTCTCTCTGCCTGCCTCTCTGCCTACTTGTGATCTCTGTCTGTCAAATAAATAAATAAAATCTAAAAAAGAAAGAAAGAAAGAAAACAATCCCGTTTATAATTGTATCAACAACAAGAAAATACTGAGGAATAAATTTAACCAAGGAGGTGAAAGACTTGTACACTGAAAACTGTAAGATGCTCATGGAAGAAATTGAGAAAAACACAAATAAATGGCCAGATATCCATGTTCATGGGTCAGAAAAATTAATAGTGTTGAAATGTCCATATTACCCAAAGCCTACAGATTCTGTGTAATCCCTATCAAAATTCCAACAGCATTTTTCACAGATATAGATTTCTTAAATCCCTAAAAATTTTTATGGAACCATAAAAGACCCCAAATAGTCAAAGCCATCTTGAAAAATAAAAGCAAACTGGAGGCATGTTCCTAATTTCAAGCTATAACAAAGCTATAGTAATTAAAACAGTATGACATTGACATAAAAATTAGACACATAGACCAATGGAAAAAAATCAAGAGTTCATAAATAAACCCATATATATCAAGTCAACTAACCTTCGCAAAAGCACAAGATCACACAATACAGAAAGGATAGGCTTTGACAAATGGTGCTGGGAAAACTGGATATCCACATGCAAAAGAATAAAACTACACCCCTCTCTTATACCACCCACAAAAACTACTTAAAATAGATTAAGATCCTAAACATAAGACCATGAGACCTGTAACCATAAAACTCCTAGAAGAAAACATAGGGATAAAGTTCTTTGATTTGCTCTTGGCAATAATTTTTTAGGGTGGATATGACACCAAAAGCATAAACAATGAAAGCAAAAATAAATGGGACTATCAAATTTAAAAGACCCTGTACATCAGAGGAAACAACCAACAAAAAGAAAAGGCAACTTACAGGATTAGAGACGTGTTTGCAAAGCATTTAACTGACTGTCATGGAGTTAATATCCAAAATACATAAGGAACTTATCCAACTCAACAACAATAAAAATAAACCAATTTTTTAAAATGAGAAAATTAGTTGAACAGACATTTTCCCAAAGACATTATAATAGTCACTTGGTACATGAAAACATGCTCAACATCATTAATTATTATGGAAATGAAAATCAAAAAAAAATGAGATACCACCTCATACCTATTAGAACAGCTATAATCAAAAAGACAATAGGTATGTGTTGGCCAAGATGTGGAGAAAAGGGAACCCTTGGGACACTGTTGGTGGGAATGTAATTGGTTACCACCATTAGGGGAAACAGTATGGAGGTTCCTCAAAAAATTAAAAATACAGCTACCAAATGGGGGGCTCATAGGTGGCTTGGTTAGTTAAGATCTGCTTTTGGCTCAGGTCATGGTCCCAGAGTCCTGGGATTGAGTCCCACATTGGGCTCCTTGCTCAACGGGAGTCTGCTTCTCCCTCTGCTACTCCCCATGCTCATGTGCTCTCTCTCTTTCAGATAAATAAATAAATAAATAAATAAATAAATAAAAATTGATTTAAAAAAAAAAAAAGAACTAAAAATGATCAGCAATTCCACTTTGGGTACATATCCAAAGGAAACAAAATTAGTATCTTGAAGAAATATCCATACTCCCATGTTCATTACAACATTATTCCCAATAGCAAACAAGGAAACAACTTAAAGGTACATCAATGGATGAATGGATAAAGATGTGGTATATCTATGCAGCGGAATACATGTCATGAGAAAGAAGGAGATCCTGCCATTTGCAAAAACATGGATGAATCTAAAGGACAATATACTAATTAAATTAAAAAGACAAATACTTTATGATCTCACTAATATGTGGACATAAATAAATAAATACCAAATGTAGAGAGGCAAAGAATAGAATGGTAAATGGTGGTCAACAGGGGTTGGGGGTGGGAGGATAAGAAGAGACTAGGCAAAGTGTGCAAGCCTTCAGTTATAAGATGACTAAGCTCTCTAGGCAACAGAATGGCTGTGTCTGTTAAGTGCCCAACTCTTGATTTCAGCTCAGGTCATGATCTCAGTATCATGAGATGGACCTTCACATCAAGCTCCACACTGAGCATGGAGCCTGCTTAGCATTCTCTCTCTTCTTCTCCCTCTACTCCTCCCTTCTCATACTCTCTTTCTCTCTAAATTAAATAAATAAATAAATAATTTTTAGATTTAAAACAATTTTTTTAAAAATAAGAATAGCACACGCACCCCAGTGTTCATAGCAGCAATGTCCACAATAGCCAAACTGTGGGAGTTGAGATGCCTTTCAACAGATGAATGGATAAAGAAGATGTGGCTCATGTATACAATGGAATACTACTCAGCCATCAGAAAGGATGAATACCCATCATTTGCATTGACTTCTTTGGAACTGGAGGAGATTATGCTAAGTGAAATAAGTCAAGCAGAGAAAGACAATTATCATATGAAACATAAAGAATAGCATGCAGGACATTAGGAGAAGGAAAGGGAAAATGAAGCGGGGTAATCGGGGGTGGGGGTGGAGAATGAACCATGAGAGACTATGGACTCCAGGAAACAAACTGAGGGTTTCAGAGGAGGGTAGTGGGGGAATGTGTAGGCCCAGTGATGGGTATTAAGGAGGGCATGTGTTGCAATGAGCACTGGGTGTTAAATTAAACAATGGATCATGGAACACTATATAAAAAACTAATGAAGTACAGTATGGTGAATAACATAATATAATAAAAAATAAATAATTTTTTTAAATAAGAAGATGAATAATCTTTGGGGATCTAATGTTCAGCATGATGACTATAATTAATAATATTCTGCTGTGTACTTAAAATTTGGTGTAAGTAGCATGGTACTGGCATAAAAACAGACACATAGACCAGTGGAACAGAGTAGAGAGCCCAGATATGGACCCTTAGCTCTACGTTCAAATAATCTTTGACAAAACAGGAAAAAATATACAGTGGAAAAAAGGCAGTCTCTTCAATAAATGGTGCTGGGAAAACTGGACAGCTATATATAGAAGAATGAAACTCGACCATTCTCTTATACCATACACAAAGATAAACTCAAAATGGATAAAAGACCTCAACGTGAGACAGGAATCCTTCAGAACCCTAGAGGAGAATATAGGCAGTAACCTCTTCGATATCAGCCACAGCAACTTCTTTCAAGATATGTCTCCAAAGGCAAAGGAAACAAAAGCGAAGATGAACTTTTGGGACTTCATCAAGATCAAAAGCTTCTGCACAGCAAAGGAAACAGTCAACAAAACAAAGAGGCAACCCACGGAATGGGAGAAGTTATTTGCAAATGATAGTACATACAAAAGGTTGATATCCAGGATCTGTAAAGAACTCCTCAAACTCAACACACACAAAACAGACAATCATATAAAAAAAAATGGGCAGAAGATATGAACAGACACTTCTCCAATGAAGACACACAAATAGCTATCAGACACATGAAAAAATGTTCATCATCACTAGCCATCAGGGAGATTCAAATTAAAACCACATTGAGATACCACCTTATGCCAGTTAGAATGGCCAAAATTAGCAAGACAGGAAACAACATGTGTTGGAGGGGATGTGGAGAAAGGAGAGCCCTCTTCCACTGTTGGTGGGAATGCAAGTTGGTGCAGCCTCTTTGGAGAAGAGTGTGAAGATTCCTCAAGAAATTAAAAATAGAGCTTCCCTATGACCCTGCAATTGCACTCCTGGGTATTTACCCCAAAGATACAGATGTAGTGAAAAGAAGGCCCAATGTTCATAGCAGCAATGGCCACGGTCGTCAAACTGTGGAAAGAACCAAGATGCCCCTCAACAGACGAATGGATAAGGAAGATGTGGTCCATATACACTATGGAGTATTATGCCCCCATCAGAAAGGATGAATACCCAACTTTTGTAGCAACATGGACGGGACTGGAAGAGATTATGCTGAGTGAAATAAGTCAAGAAGAGAGAGTCAATTATCATATGGTTTCACTTATTTGTGGAGCATAACAAATAGCATGGAGGACAAGGGGAGATGGAGAGGAGAAGGGAGTTGAGGGAAATTGGAAGGAGAGGTGAACCATGAGAGACTATGAACTCTGAAAAACAATCTGAGGGGTTTGAAGGGGCTTGAGGTGGGAGGTTGGGGGAACCAGGTGGTGGGTATTAGAGAGGGCACAGATTGCATGGAGCACTAGGTGTGGTGCAAAAACAATGAATACTGTTATGCTGAAATAAATAAAATAATTTTTTTAAAAAAGGAAAAAAAATTTAGCTGTAAGTAGACCATAAGCATTTTCACCATACATGTAACTATGTAAGGTGATGGGTGTACTAAGTAATCTGATTGTGGTCTGGGTGCCTGGTCAGGAAGCCCAGTCAGTTAGATGTCTGACTTCAGCTTAAGTCGTGATTGCTAGTTCCTGGGATCCAGCCCTGAAGTGGGCTTCTTGCTCAGCAAGGAATCTGCTTGTCCCTCTCCCTCACCTCCCACCCACCAAGGTTCATGCACACATGCACACTCCCTTTCTCTCTCTCAAAAGAATAAGATTAAAAAAAAAAATCTTTCACAAAGCATACATATGTTAAATCACCACACTGTACATTTTAAATATATAAAATTTTATTTTTCAAAAAATAAATAAATAAATAATAAAATTTTATTTTTCAATTATAACTCAATAAAGCTGAAACGTCAAGAAGGAAGGAAGGGAGAGAGGCAGAGAGGGAGGAAGTAAAGACAAAACACCAGGAGTTCTCACCCAAGAGTTTCCAGTAAGATTTCTAAGTCAAGTTCTGAAGCCAACATCTGAGGTCATCTCCTGCTCTCTTAGAAAATACAACTTCCCTAATTAGCTCGTGTAGTTCAGGCCCTAACTCCAGGGAATAAAGGCTATTTTCCATCTTTCTCTTGAGTGCCCAGGTTCAGTCAGCCAATAAACAAACCGCATGAACTATAACTGCTTTTCTGAGAATTTAGAGCTGAGATTTACTCTCTTGAACACAATATTTAGTCACAGAGAAACTAAATGAAGAGACATCAAGGAACGAGGCCTGAGACCATTTGAAAGAAATTTCTCACCAAACTGCACTTACTGAGGATTCAAAAATCTTTTTAGTGTGGCCAGTTGAGACACGGATAACCAATACTTCAGGACAATCTATATCTAGGACATTCTGTCTTCCTGTGATTCCCAACTGGAAAAGTAAAAGTTGCTGTTTTTCCTAGAGTTATTTCATTGAAGTGTAAGTTCTTGGAAACTCAGATAAGGTCCACCTAGGAAAAGAGCTACAAAATGTCTTCTGTACCAGAAGATACCAGAATATGGTAGTATTTTCTCTGATTTTTCTGAAAGTTTTTCCTGAATGCTTTCCAGTTGATTTATAGTTTTATTAACATCTATCATTGAGCCTTCTCTCTCTGGATCTCTGAGACACTTTTTTACACTTTCTCACCTCAATTCCACACAACGGAGAGAACTTTGCCTGTTAACTCTCCCGAAACTATGTCTGTATTTCTCAGTATGTTCTACTGGGCTTTTGTCCTCAAGTTCTCTTATTAGGTAATGAGGAGGTCAATGTTTGCTCAATTAATAATATTAATCATTAGGAAAGGGAAATACATGAACTTTGGCAGAAAATATTGGAGCCCTTAGGTACCCTTTCTTTTCCCAGGTCCTCAGTCCTTTGTGTGCAGAATATTCATTTTTCTGCTGTTATTACCCATGCCCAATATGATCCCTGCTGAAATAATTAAAGAACAATGGGAGACCTATTTATAAAAATTCAGTCTGGTCGTCAAGTCCCTTCGGTAAGTACTGAAGCATTTCAGCTTTCACTCCTCCTAACCTCACTTAGCAATTATTTAATTAAAGACCTCAATATCTTCTGAGTTAAACTATACCACGACAAGTATCAGGCACCTATTGACGTAAGTCTCATGTCTTGATTATTGGCCCTTAACTAGTTGTCACCTTGGAAAACACTGGTGGTCTCATTAGATCTAAAGACTTGATAACTGTCTCAATGTGTGACCCTTGTCAAAATTGTCTAATTTTTTTAAAAAATTGTCTAATTTTACTTTAGACACAAACTCAATCTGGTAAAAGCAATCTCTAATGTTGACATTTCAGGAGAGGAGTGCTTGAGGTGCTCAGTGGGTTAAGCAACTGCCTTCGGCTCAGGTCATGATCCCAGGACCCTGGCATCCAGGGTCGGTTGGGCTCTCCACTCAGCGTCAAGTCTGCTCCTCCCTCTCCCTCTGTGATGTCACTCTCTCTCAAACAAATAAATAAATAAGATCTTAAAAAAAAAAAAAAAGAAATTTCAGTAGAAAGGAAGATGGTGAATATTTATAATGTTACTTGACTTCAACTTTATATTCTACTTCTGTTAAGATGGTCTTTGAAAAAACAGTATGGAATGTTAAATGAGTTTGCTTTTGTTCTGTGTATAGTTCAAGGGAAATTGGTAAAAAGCCTTGGGAGAATCCCTTGAGCTCTTCTTCCTACCTCCCCCTCCTCAGGAACTGCCTCATGACTCCCTACATTCACAGCCAGGTTTAGATCTGGAACCACTCACTCAAACTTTGGGCTGAACTGAATTCACTGTGCTGCTTCTTGGAGGTAAGTGAGAAAATTTTGATATTAGCATTTTATCTTTTCCTTAAAGATCAACATAATGACATTGTCCTACTTTGAAAGAAGGTATCAGTTTTCAGAAGATCTGTGTTTTGAACTTGGGGTGAGGTGGGTCATAATGTCACATGATGTAGCTGTCTCCATGATAGACTGTGGTGTTTCCATTCCAAGATAAAAGTTTTCAGGTTTTGGATCCATAATGAGCAGGTTCTCTAATATCCTCTGAAGGTGCTAGAGTATTTTCATGCTAATAATTGGTCCTTATAGGGACGCCTGGGTGGCTCAGTTGGTTGGACGACTGCCTTCGGCTCAGGTCATGATCCTGGAGTCCCGGGATCGAGTCCTGCATCGGACTCCCAGCTCCATGGGGAGTCTGCTTCTCTCTCTGACCTTCTCCTCTCTCACCTTCTCACTCTCTCTCTCTCAAGTAAATAAAAAAATAAAAATCTTTAAAAAAAAAAAAAGAATTGGCCCTTATAACCAGATCAAAGAGTAAGCATAGAACTAGGCCAATTTCTCTCATTTGGATACTAAATTCCAGATTCTTAAATATGTTCACAGTCTTGACATGAATGAATTTTGTTCACAGTGTTTTTTCTTAATATAAAATCCAGAGAAGTTGTTCACTTTCAAAAGTACTTTATTTTATGGAGGCACCCAGGTGGCTCGGGCATATAAGAATTTGCCTTTTCCAGGGGTGGGGAGGTCCCTGCTCAGCAGAGAGTCTGCTTTTCCCTCTGCCTCTGACCCTCCCCCACTTGTGCACTCTCTCACTCTCTTAAATAAATAAATAAAATATTTTTTTTGAAAAGGTATTTTATGGACTTGCTAGGGGATAATAAATATCATCAGCCTTCCTTCCAACGTGACTCCTAAAATGAGCAGGATAGGACAGTTTAGAATGAGTAACTTAACACCTGATATGGCAGCATTCTGTATGTCAGTGAAGAAACAAAAATACTGACATAGAGTGAGGAAAAGGGCAACTCTGAGAAACTTGTGTGACATATATTAGCATGTGGTTGGTTTTGGCTTTCTTTTAAGCTAAACATTAAAACAAATTACAAGCTAACAGCTCATACAACTCAGATTTAGTATTGTTGTTTGATTATCAGAAAATAATTCTATTATGTTCCTAGTTTTTAAAAGACAAAACTATGATTTGTAAAATTTACTGGCATTTTTGTTGAATGGGTTTAAGTTAGACAATAGATTTATAAAAAGCAAAGTGTCAAAAATATTTTAAGAGTTTTATGGACTCAAAGATAAAACTGACTTTTGCAGGTAGTTATTCTTCATTGCTGAATCTTCATTAGTTTGGACCAACCCTCTGGACTACAGATTACACCCTGGACAGAACTCATAGATAATTCAGATACATATTCTAAATCAGGGCTCAGAGTTTGGAAGGTGTATATTTGATAGGCCTGGTAGCGGGGGTGGAATAAGGTGGAAAGGGAGTTCAAAGACTGGGAAACTTACCTTCAGAGCAAGATTATACATTTTATTGAAAGCTCTGTGAGATGCATCAAGATTAGATTTGTGTGGTAGACGTAAAAGGTAGAGATCCCAGGAAAGATTTGGAGTTCAAGAGGCAGATTCGAATAATCTAACAGGTAGTAAAGCACTCATGAGAATCTGAAGAAAGGTTGAATCCGAATGTACCACCACAGGTTGCATCTGATGAGGAAGAAACAGCCTAGGGGGATTAGTTAAACCCAGATAATACTCAGGTAAGTGCATTCATGCAAGAGTCAAGAAAAATGCAATGGAGAATTGTCTTCAACTGCATGCACAACACAGTACCTTACAGTAAACAGACACTCAAAAATGTTTATTCAATAACATGGATGGATGGATGGATATTGTACATTTAAACAAAGTGTAGGGTGATCTCTCTGAAGCAGAGATCTGTAGGTTTTCGCAATTTCAAAAAGAATAAAGCCTCTGTCAGTCTGTTATAGCAAAAAAGGAGGTAAGTATTTCATCTCTTCCCTTTCTCTTCTAACTCCAGGCTCCCTTAAAGCTTTGCCCTTGACTACAACTTGAAGTTGGTTCTCTAGACATGTAGATAATCTCCAAGAGTTTTTACTACATAATCTGTTAAGTTTTCTTAATTTTTGTTAAGATCAGTTAACAAATAATTTTTGTTTAACAAACAATTTTTTGTTAGTCTTAACAATTTTTATTAGGGTTAGTTAACAATGATTTACTTAAGGCCTATTAGTTATTGATGGTGGGGGTGAGTTAGAAAATCATTCCCACGCTCCATGAAACTGCACTCTCATTGTAGACACAAGAAATAATACTCAAACTAGGAATACAAAAAAATGGCAAAGCTTACGGTGTGTTGATGAAATATTACGCAGAAAAGGAAAGCAGATGAGGTTTTAAGATCTTAGATTAGAGATTAATTAGAATCTTGAATTAGCTTATTTAGCTTTATTTTTATCATCAGCAAAAATGTGGTTCGTGATTATTTTCCCAGAGATTTATGTGAGAATGGAGAAGGGAGTAATCAAAGAAAAACTCATGGAATAGGTGATAAATAAGGCGGGAATTCCAAGGTATATAAGATATAAATCAATCAATAGGAACACAAAATACATCAGCCTAAATCAAATGAGAGAAAACAGGAGTGATGGGGAACAAGCAAAGCTACCTGACCTCAGCAGTAGAGCATCACCTTGGGTGATTAACGCTTTGAAATCCAAACCAGGGAGTTTGGCTTTTTCTCTAAGCAGGTTATATAGCAGACAATCTCTATTCCTACAACCAAATGCAGCATTCAGTTCCTTGTTTTTCAAAGATTGGTGTAGGGATCTAGACAAGTTCTAGGATCACCGTGCTCACCTATGAAATGAGTTCAGTCTTTTGTTTCAATATCCTCTGTACAAACACACACACATACACACACACACACACACACACACACACAGTGGAAAATATGGGTGGAAGTCATTTGTGCAAGACAAACTGCTACACAAACACAACTCTGCCATTGTTAATTAGCATCATTAGAATTAACATAATTAGCATTATTGTTAATTAATTAGTTAATGAACCATGGAGAGTTTTGAAGAAGGGCATAAAGACGAGGTAATAGAGGTGAGCCAAGATCTGCCTCAACCTCCTCAGGATATCTGCTGGAATTCCTAAAAGATGATAAATGTGGTGGAATACAAGGACCCAGCTAAAGGATTGTGTAATTTAGTCATGGGGAAGTTCTCTGGTAGGCCTGCACAGTCAATCATACCCTTGCATATTAGCTTTCTTATGGAAAAGTCCCCAGTGGGGCTGATCCAGAACTCAGAGACAGCACAGCAGAGGGCCAGAAAGGAGAAGGACTCCATGGAACTACTGAAGGCGGATGTGAGGGCTAATGAAAATGGAGATCAGACCAGGCAGGAAGGAATATATAGGGAAAGATATAGGGAATAAATAGCAAAGAATGATGCCTTCTGGAAACTGGAAGAGATTTCAATCCTCTTCCTAATTTTTCTCTAAAGAACAGTAACCTTAAATGGCCTCAATGAATCACAGCAGCATCACAGAGTTCATCCTTCTTGGGCTGTCTGCTGACCCCCATGTCCAGGTTCTGCTCTTTTTTCTGTTCCTGATAATTTACCTTCTCACTCTGCTGGGGAACCTGCTGATAATACTTATGATCCATACAAATTCTAACCTCCACACACCCATGTACTTCTTCCTGAGCCATCTCTCCTTCCAAGACCTCTTCTATTCTTCAGTCACCGTGCCCAAGCTGCTGGAGAACCTCCTGTCTCAGAGGAAAGCCATCTCAGTAGAGGGCTGCCTGGTTCAGGTCTTCTTTGTGTTTGCCACTACAGGGATTGAGGCTTGCCTGCTCTCAGTAATGGCCTATGACCGCTATGCTGCCATCTGCCACCCTCTGCTCTATGGACAGGTAATGAATAAACAGCTATGCGAGAGGTTGGTATGGGGCTCTTGGGTCGTGGCCTTTCTGGATGCACTCGTGAACATCCTCCTGGCTTTGAATATGGACTTCTGTGAGGTTCAAACCATCCACCACTACTCCTGTGAGCTGCCTTCCCTCTTCCCTCTCTCCTGCTCTGATGTCTCCACCAACTCAGCAGTACTACTCTGCTCTGCCCTTCTGCATGCCATTGGCACCTGCCTCCTGATCTTCTTCTCTTATGTTCGCATTCTCTCCACCATCCTGAGCATCAGCTCCACTACAGGCAGAAGCAAAGCCTTCTCCACCTGCTCCTCCCACCTCACTGCAGTGACACTGTTCTACGGCTCAGCCATTGTTCGCTATCTCATGCCAACCTCAGGCTCACCTCTGGAGTTGATCCTTTCCATACAGTATAGTGTAATCACTCCCCTGGTGAATCCACTCATCTACAGCTGGAAGAACAAGGAGGTGAAAGAAGCTCTGAGAAGATTGATGATAAAATATTTACAATGTCTGGGCACAGAAGAGATATAACATGAAATAAACATAAAATGGAACTGCAGCAAGAAATCTCATGTTTGACATTAAGTTCCTGATTTCCTGTTTTGTCGCCTGTTACAATGTGCATTGCTGATTCTCCCTTTTTAAAAATTATCAAGGAAAGCGCTAGAAGCTATTTGTTTTCTATGGCTCAGAATCAATCCTATTTAGACACAGAGCACATAAGTCAGAAAACTCCCTCAGCTTCATAGATTTACTTAACAACATGTCAATTCATGATTCACATTTTTTAAAATCAATCAAATAGGATAAACCCTGAAATATTTTGTGTCCTGAATGTTTAATTTGAATTAATCTGTCTAGGGAAAGATTTCATAGGAATAGTAGATTCTGGGTCTCTAGAAAAGGGAAACAAAGACTTGGGGTTTATAGGGTAGAAGAAAGGGTCATAGGTTGTGGTAAGGTCTCTGGAAATAGGCAGAAATAGAAAATGTGGCCAATAGAATGAAGTCACAATTTACTAGGTATACTAGTCTCTATTGCTTTCTGTTATTTCCATGAAAAGTTACCAAAACTTTAGCAAATTAAAATAACATCCATTTATTACCTTGAAGTTCTCTAGGTCAAAAAGTGAAGCAAATGCCACTGAGTTCTCTGTTTGGGGTCTCACTAGACCAAAATCAAAGTGCTGACTCACTTGGGCTCTTCTCCACAGGCTCTGGAGGTTCAGGTTGTTGACAGAATTTGACCCCTTGAAAATGTAGGTGTGAGATCCCTGTTTCCTTGCTGGCTGTTGAATGGGGATCATTTTCTCCTCATTGAGGCCCCTTCACTTCTCACATGGTCCTCTCCATTTTCAAAACAATGTATCACCCACTTCTTACTTTCTGAATCTCCCTCATGTCCCCTTGTTCTACCATCTGGAGAAAACTCTCTGCTTCTAAAGAGCTGATTAGGCCCACCTGTATAATCTCTTATTTTAAGGTCAACTGATTTGGGACTTTCATTACATCTACAAAATCCCTTCACAGCAGTCCCTGGATTCATGTTTGAAGAACTACGGAGCAGGAATCTTAAATGGCCATCTTTAGAATTCTGCCTTTCACAGCAAGTAAACATATTAACAAAACACTCCTACTATAAAAACAGGGCATAAAAGGGAATAAAGCTAGAATGATGAGGAGAGCAGAGAGGAGAGGTGGGGAAAGGGAGGGGACCCAGTATGAGCAAATAGTGCTACGTAGAGATGGGGAAGGATTCAGTTTGGAGAGGGAGATCACTGAGAAGCTGTCAACTTTCAGAAGCTGTTCTGAAAAACAGAACACCTGTGTTTCCCAGAATATGTGTGGATGTAGGGAATTCACTGCATCAGTGCCTGGGACTGATCATGAAGAAAGACTTCTGCCCTGAATTTAAAATGAAACCAAAATAGAGAAATATGTCCCTACACAAGGTCTATGATAACCTCTTTCCACTTTGGAGGACCATAAGCCCTGGGGTCCTTCTTGTCTGTCTTCACGCCTCCCACTTCTTTATGCCCCTTCTTTATGTGCCCACCTGGTGCCCTCAAACCACCCTCTGCAGAACTCCACTGACTTTCTACCTAAAGGATATTTGTCTAAGCCATTTTTGCCAATTATCATTTCTTCTTAGAAAACATTCTCTTTCCAGCTATAATGATCAAACTTTGGATTTTCATATAAGGCAAACATGCTTCAGCCCATTTCAACATTCTATATCATTTTCAACCTATTTTCCTGTTTGCCTCTTGCTTGAGTACTAGAAATTGTTGGTCTTGACTGGATTATTATCCAAGATAACAATATTTTGTAACAACCCCAGCAGAGTCACTAAGGAACCTTTAGGTGTTCATGACTATCTCTTATCCTGCAGTTCACAAAAGCACAATAGGAGTTAATATGTCAACAAAATTTTGAAGAGTACACACTTGAATGGAATAGCTCACTACCTCATGCATACTATGCAAAGAAAACCTTTTATTACCTCCTTCTGAACACAATCTGCATACCCAAAAGCATTTTCTCTAAGCTAGCACACCACACTCCGCTAGGATACCAGATTTGTTTTTATTCAGTAACTTTAATGTGCCTTGATATGTATATGTATAATGTATGCTTGATATCTGTGTAATATATACACGCACATGCACACATATATTTAAGTAACAAAAATCAACTGAGTAAATTTTAAAGATCTAATTGGTTTTATTAATTGATTCATGAATCAGGCAACATTCTAAGAAGTAGAGGGGAGTTCCAAACGAAAGGTTTTTCAAAGGTAGAGAGAGAAAGTGGAAAAAAGGAAATTATTAGGAAAGAGTCCATTGTTTTAGGCAAAGTTGCCTTCCTAAAGAGAACAGAAGAGGGCTACCAGTAAATTTCTCAGTGTTGATCAAGAAATCTCCATGCTGACAGGCTGAAGTTTACCTTTCTGGGAAGTTGAAACTGCAGTTAGGAGTTAGGTTATGTATTAAGTGTTGGCATACTGACATGAGGTCTTAAGCTAAGCGATGCCATATGGAGCCTCTGTTTTCTTTTTAAAAATACACACACACACACACACACACACACACACACACAATCATCTTTTAATCTTGTCCCAAAGGATCAACATTATATGTTAATGTGTATTATCAGTGATAAAAAGCTATGGAAAGACAAAATGATACTATTAAGCTATTATGAATCTTAGGAGGGTTTTGAAATGGGTCAAGAACAGGTTGGAAAATGGAGAAGAGAAGATAAATGCTGAAACAGCCCCTTAGCAACTCTGCTACAATGTATGAAATATGCCCAGAACACTGCTAATAAACCAGTGTCCAGTTGAAGGACACAGAATAAACTGATCATGGACTAGATCTGAACAAAATCGCAAATTTCCTCTGCAGGCTTTCAGAGCTATACGGAATTATTAACAGCTATACGGAAATACCACAGTGAGTTTGAAACCAAATACCAGATGGGGAAGAAGGGATTCTAGATAGTCAACAAAGGCATATGTGAAACCTAAATAATTAGGAACATATACCTAAAAGAGGGTCCTTAATTCTGTAACTGGGTGTAATCAAGACAAGTTTTGAGTCCATTCTATATTTTGTAAGGACCTATTTTACTGTCCCTGCTCCCTTTCCCCCAGGGGACTTAAAAACAAGTCCTGGAAACCAGCTCCAGGTGTGGAGGCCAAGAAAAACAAGACTGTACCCACCTCGAGTCTAGCCCTGACATAAGTACAGCCATCTTGGCAAAGCAAAAGCTGGCACCTTGCACTGTAAGAGTGGGTTAGCATAAGAATGGCCATCCTGAAGGCCGGGAAACCATTTTACTGAGTGTCCCTAACCAGCCCAAACAGCGCCCTGTAACTTGAGATAAGAGAAAGTAGCTAAAACCTAAGAAACAACTTGATCATATACCACCAGGGCGGTTAGGCGATGGCGCCATAGGGACCAGATGTTAAAGAAAAACAAATAGTTAACTTGCAGAGATCACAATCCTGCAAGACAGGAGTCTCCCTTGGTTTGCAAATGTCCTGGTGATTTACAACAAAAAGGGCTATCTCTTCAATGGCCCAATTTCCAGAGACAAATGGCTCAGTTCCTCAAGGCCTAAAGTCGCCCTCCCCACCATAAAACTGAAGGAGGTGGAGGCAGAGGGAAATGTAAATAAAGTTAAATTTCTCCTAAACCTAAATCTCACTTAACTTCCAGGATGGCGCCAAGGTGATGCCGGGGTGGCAAAAGGTTAAACAAAGTTAAACTGTCAAAGTGGGGCACAAGATATGTATGTAGCTATGGAAAAGTGCCTTTAAAATGCTATATAAACCCTTGGCTTTGAGTGCTCAGGGTCCTTGTTGAAACCCGCTGTGACAGGCGGATACTTGGACCCCAGCTAGCTGGAAATAAACCTCGCTGTGTGACTTGCATTATCGAGAGTGTTCTCTGTCTAATTGAGAGGTGGTTGACTCTGTACCCTAACAATTTATTTCTAGGAAACGTGCTCTCTAAATGGCCTGGAGAAACCACAGCACAATCACTGATTTCATCCTTCTTGGGCTGCCTGCGGACCTCAGTGTCCAGGCACGGCTCTTTGCCCTGGGGATTTACCTCCTGACCCTAGTGGGGAACCTGCCAATGCTGCTGGTGATCAGAACTGATTTTCACCTCCACACACCCATATACTTCTTCCTGAGTCACCTCTCCTTCCTGGATCTTTGCTTTTCTTCAGTCACTATGTCCAAGCTTCAGGAGAACCTCCTGTCTAAAAGGAAAAATCGGGATGCCTGGGAGGCTCAGTTAGTTAAGCAACTGTCTTCAGCTCAGGTCGTGATCCCAGAGTCCCAGGACTGAGTCCCGAATTGGGCTCCCAGCTCCACAGGGAGTCTGCTTCTCTCCCTCTGACCTCTCCTCTCTCATGCTGTCTCTCACTGTCTCTCTCTCAAATAAATTAATAAAATCTTAAAAATAAATAAATAAATAGGAAATCATTTCAATAGAGGGATGCATGACTCAAGCCTTCTTTGCAGTTGCCATTGCAGGAAAAGAAATTTTACTGCTCTCTGCCATGGCCTATGACTGCTATGCCGCCATCTGTCACCCTCTGCTCTATGGTCAGCAGCCAGCTGTATATGAGGCTGTTATGGGCTTCATGGACCCTGAGTTTCCTGGATAAACTTACCAACATCCTCCTGGCTATGAACTTGAACTTCTGTGCAGCCCATACCATCCATCACTACAGCTGTGAGCTGCCCTCCCTCTTCCCTTTGTCCTGCTCTGACGTCTCTGCCAACCTCACCGCCGGTCTGTTCCACACTCCTACATGATTTTGGTACATTCTTCCTGATCTTCATCTCCTATGTGCACATTGTCTCCACCATCCTGAGCATCAGCTCCACCGCAGGCAGAAGCAAGGCCTTCTCCACTTGTTCCTCCCACCTCACTGCAGTGAGCTTCTTCCATGGCTCGGCTTTCCCCGGTCATCTAATGCCAACCTCAGGATCTGGAGCTGATCTTCTCTATACAATATGGTGTGGTCACTCCTCTAGTGAATCCCCTCATCTACAGCCTGAAAAACAAAGGGGAAAAAAAAGCAGCTCTGAAAAGAACCTTGGGAAAATGTTTGTAACGACACAGGTAGCAAGCTACAAAGAGATGATCAATAAGGAAAGAACTACAGGCTTCAAGATATCTGTTGAGTTGTTACTACAATCTTCCTGATGGCCCATTGTTTTAGATGCTAAAAGACACCACAGAAGAGCTTAAGAAAGAGCCACACAGATAACCTTGAGGGTAGGGCAAGGGTACGTGAAGGTGGTTCAGATTAAAACCTGCTCAAAGGCTGATCAACGGAATATATACTCGTCTTGATTAAAAGTTTTAATCATAATTTATTCCTGTTTCATTGACACTGTATTACTGTTTCATTGACACTGAATAAAACAATGTGTGTGTACTGGATTATTTTTTAGGATTAAATGTACAGAAAGGCATGAAAACCATAAGATTTCACCAAAAAGTGTTGAATCTCAGGGAAAGAAAAGTTATAAACTTGGGGTCTGTGGGGGCCTTGGTGCTTTAATGAAGAAGCCCTTGCAGATAGACAAAAACACTAAAATTCAGGTCAGCACCATCAGCAGGTAAGTGATTTGGGTGATACAAAGAACTCTATTGATTCTGTTTCTTGAGAGTTTCAAAACGAGGGAAAATGTCACTCCTTCTAAGGTAAGACAGGAAAATGCAGCCCTCTGCAACAATTAACCTCCTTCAAGAGGTTTGTTTTTTCCACTTAGCCCACATGGGGAATGCAAGGGGGTCTAGTCAATTGTTTTGGAGTAATTTCCTTTTCATATATTCTAGCATGCATTACGTGTTATATAATTCACCAAATTTGTATCTTCTGAGAAATTTTTCTATACTATTTATGATTTTCCTCAAAATAGATTGTTTTAAGTGTGATAACTTATACTTGTTCAATGTTATTTTCTGTCTAACAATAATGACACCCTAAAATACTTGTTATTGATGAGGGACAGAAGCAGGAAAATGTTGACCCTTAGTCAGGAAGGAGGATTTACAGTCTGCATAGTTTCAGTAAGGATCAAACACATGCTGGTTGCTACATTCTTTTTTTTTTTTTTAAGATTTTTATTTATTTATTTGACAGAGATCACAAGTAGGCAGAAACGCAGGAAGAGAGAGAGAGAGAGGAAGAAGCAGGCTCCCCGCTGAGCGGGGAAACCCATGCAGGGCTCCACCCCAGGACCCTGGAATCATGACCTGACCCAAAGGCAGAGGCTTTAACCCACTGAGCCACCCAGGCACCCCAGGTTGCTACATTCTTTAAGGGTTTCACTACTGCCTTCATATCTCACTGACAGTTAGAATTGAACTAATGAGAAGCACCAAAAGAATGTTGCAACAGTAGTTTTAAGAGTAGATTCAAACAAATGTGAGGAAACTTTTGTAATCTGATACTCCCTGCAGTCCCTCTTCTCTTTGATTAAGCAGATAACCACCAGCCTTTTGGTTTTCTTGACTGTTTCCTTTGCTGTGCAGAAGCTTTTTATCTTAATGAAGTCCCCATAGTTCATTCTTCTTTTTGCCTTTGGAGGTATGTCTAGTAAGAAGTTGTGGGCAAGGTCACAGAGGTTGCTGCATGGGTTTTCCTCTAGGATTTTGATGGATTCCTGGTTCACATTGAGGTCTTTCATCCATTTTGAGTTTATCGTTGTGCGTGGTGTAAGGAAATGGTCCAGGTTCATTCTTCTGCATGTGGCTGTCCAATTTTCCCAGCACCATTTTTTTTTCATATTTTTTTAAATTTTTTTTTAATTTTTTATTTTTTATAAACATGTATTTTTATCCCCAGGGGTACAGGCCTTGAAAAGGGTGTTTCATGTCATTTTTGGTAGCTATTACCAAATGTAGGGTATTATGTTATGAGAATATGAACTGGTTCAGCCACTATGGAAAACAATATGAGGTTTCTCAAAAAAATTAAGAATGGATCTACCATATAATCCAACAATTCCACTTCTTGGTATCTACCAAAAGGAAATGAATATAGGATATCAAAGAGATATATGCAATCTTGTGTTTACTGCAACATTATTCACAATAGCTAAGATATGGGAATAATCTAAGTGTCCATCAAGGAATAAATGGCTGGAAGGGGCACCTGGATGGCTCAGTTGGTTAGGCATCCACCTTCCGCCCAGGTCCTGATCCTGGGGTCCTGGGATTGAGCCCCATGTCTGGTTCCCTGCTCAGTGGGGTATCTGCTTTTCTCCCTCTCCCTCTGCCTCTCATGTGTTCTCTCTTTCTCTCTTGCAAATAAATAAATGAGAAAAAAAGAAAGAAAGAAAGAAATGGATAAGGAATATGTTGTGTATGCATACAATGGAATATTATCCAGCCATAAGAAAGGACATCGTACCATTTGTAACAACATAAATGCCTCTTGAGCACTTTATGTTAAGTGAGATAAGTCAGACATAGAAAGACGGATACTGTATGATACCACTTATGTATAGAATCTTAAAAAGCCACACACAAAAAAGAGAGTAAATGATGATTGCCAGAAAATGAGAGATGGGGAGATAATACAGATGTTGTTTAAAGATACATCATGGGGGCACCTGGGTGGCTCAGTGGGTTAAAGCCTCTGCCTTGGCTCAGGTCTTGATCCCAGGGTCCTGGGATGAAGCCCCACATTCTTATTCTTCCTTCACCAGTCCCAACCAGCCTAATAAAATTCTCTTTTAGGCTTTAAGTAATTGCTCCAATTCAGAAATTTCAAATACTCCCCTATCTGTTTACCTTTCTAGTTAACTGCAAACTGTGTTAATTAGTTGAGTCCAGAACCTGGTTTCAGACTAGACTTCAGAGAATACAAGGCATTGGCCCAGCTTCCCCTGGGTGCCAAACCCAGCACAACGCTATGTAACTACAGATGGTCTCTGATTGGTTGTGTTAGATTGTTCTTTCTTTAAGTAGTATTCTTCAGATAGTATTCAGAATCACAGAGGAAATAAATGAGATGGCAGGTTGCTAGATCCGAAATCAGGTGAGGAAGGTTTAATGAAGTATATGCCAGTTGAAAATATGAGCTTCTTTAGAGATACCATTCTTGTCCTTCCGGATAGTGGTCTGCATTGCAGAATGACACCAATCTAGGTTCAGGTATTCAGGAAATGATCTTGAGATCCTGTTATCCTCAGTGTTTGTAAAGTTTGAACTATTCTAATGTCTAATACCCTCTGACAGCCAGAAGATAAAACTATCTGTTCTGTCAAGAGTCAGGCGTAGGTTCTCTTATGGGGAGACTTTCTTTATGATGTGTCCATCTGAATGGGAAAGCAGAACGCACAGGAGCTGCCTCCTCCAGGAAAAACCAGGAGTATGGTAATATCCTTCAACTTATCTGTTATCCCTCCATTTTTAATTCCTAGAACGTTCTATGTGTATTATAATTTTGCTCACCATGCCCCACCATGAGCCCATCCCCTGGAACTTTCTAATACATCCCACTACTGCTAGATCCTGAGACTCCTGTTCAACCTATTCCTCTTTCCTAAATTTGTGGTGGAAACTTCCCACCCCTTCCTAGGCCACTTTCTTCCCTAGATTGGACCCTGGTGTCTCTGTTCCTAAAAATGTTCATTTATCCCAGCTGCCTTGGACAAGATATGAGAAAGATCTGTCTTCACTTCCTCATGACATTGTGACAGGGACATCTCACAGTCTAGACATTAATCCTCTTGTGCGTAAGGATCCCAAAAAAACTGCAGAAAGTTGACACCAAGAATGAAATGAGAATATCAGAAATATATGTTGACTCATTGAAACTACTTATTCCCTTGCTTGCACAGACCTCTTATTTGTATTTTTTTCAATTACTAGAACAAGCTTCCGATCTAGTCATCACTGTGAAAATATGAATAGTATGAGAGATACTGGAGAGGACAGCTATGAAAATAGTTTCAACTGGGTTACATTGACCTTTTGGTCCCTCCTGCTTCCAGTACTGATATCTTTCTCCCCTTTCAAATTCTTCCTCATGCACATAAGGTCAGAACAGGGCATCCAGCCCCTAGAAGCCTCAAACCATTTGGAAAATGACCTTCCAAACACACCCTTCATTCACTTATTCATTCCAAATATAGCCAAAAACTCTAGAACACTTCTGAAATCCTCATATTTACATATTTTACCCTTTCAATTACCCCTTGTTTAATTTCAGTCTTTTGTCCTCAACCTCGTGTAAATCTGACATCAGTGTCTCTTAATGTCAGTATGAAATAAAGCTGAAAATGTCTTTCATTCTAAACAGTAAATGAAAGCTAATATTCATTTTCTTGTTTAAAATAGATGCATTTTCATGCTTGGAATGTAATCTAGAATTGAATAGAAGACTTTGTCCTTGGTCTTTAAAGAAATCCGTAGAGTCCATTTGATTTGCTATTTAGGATGGTGAGAAGGGTGAGATCCCAAGATCATATGACAAAAATAGCTGCTGCCATCATCCACACGAAGTGTGGATGTTAGCACACTAATGAAAAATAGTTTTGCAAAAATGCTAGTCTTCTTAGATGAGAACCTGAACTCCCCAAAGATACTGTGGTCAGGTACTGCCTTATGAGTAAAAGTAGAAAACTGGAAACTATTTTCAGGATAGAGCTATCCACAAATCCCTGGTGCTCTCCAAATCTTTGAAAAGCAAAAAATAAATTTACCTTTCCACTTCAGTTGAGTAGATTCCAAGCAAAATGTTTTCTTTCAACACTGTTTATAATTTTATCCATGCAAGATCCTCAAAAGTAAATCCTCCAGCTATTTATACTTCACCACCACTGGATCTAGCTGAGGTCACATACCAAGGAAGACATTGCACTGTTTGCTCCAGGCACACAGGTAACCTAGACTTGTATCGAGGGTGAGCTTGAGCTTGGGCTGATGGATTTGTTAAAAGAATCAGGTTTTTAAGTACACTTGACAAGGAAATAGCAAGATTTGAGGGGATGCTGGAAGGCAGTTGAAAATGCAGGTCCGTGGAATACAGAAGAAGAACATCCAAAAGGAGAACAATATAATCAAAGACACAAAAATAAATAGGCCTTTCTAGTATCAAAATGGGCCAAAAAGGCAATAATATAGGGTAAGGACAAATAAGAAAATCTGAATGTCAGGGGAAGAAAAGTATTCTTCATTTCTGGAACCAGGCCTAGACACTGGGATCAGAATTAGGAGAAAACTAGGGAATTCATTTCCTGGCTCTTCTACAGGTTCTCAACAGGGCTCAATATCATCTTCCTCCAGGGTAAAATGGGGGAAATTTCCATGCATGAAAACAGATAGGAAATTTTTTTTTTATACTCTGCATACCAAAAAAAAAAAAAGTACTATTAAGTTTAACACACTGTTTAGGAAGTAAGAAGACTTGGATTATTTTGAATAAAAAGAATGAAGAGAAGAGAAAAGGTTTATTTGCTGTAGATATGTTATATAATAGTTTGCTGTAGATATGTTATATAATGGTTTTTGAAACATTATTGTAAGGATTTCTTTTCTTTTTTTTTTTTTTTTCAGTGTTCCAAGATTCATTGTTTATGCACCACACCCAGTGCTCCATGGAATACATGCCTTCCTTAATACCCACAATCAGGCTCACCCATCTCCCCAACCTCCTTTCAAAACCCTCAGTTTGTTTCTCAGAGTCCACAGTCTCTCTGAACTTTGAAGCATGCAACAAGAAGTGAGTAACACTAATGTGTAAGTGAGCCAGCCATATTATTTTTCAAATAAACCCCTGTAAAACAGGAATAGAATTCTCTAAAGTGCATGAAAGGATAAAGTACTCTAAAGTACAAGAAAGGATAAAAACTCTCCCTGAGATACAGTGAGAGCAGCTTTGAAATACCTGAGCACAAGGTCAAACTAAGCAGGATGGGAGGGATGTATAAGAAGACATGATGATGCCCTAAAAAATGGAAACTATCATAGGTGTTATCATTCCCTTTGTATTTTATTCCAAGAAATCCCCTCCACAAATGGCCTGGAGGAACCACAGCACCATCACTGAGTTTATTCTCACCGGGCTGTCCAACAACCCCCACATCGAGGCTCTGCTCTTTGTGTTCTTCCTGGGGATTTACCTCCTGACCGTGACGGGGAACCTGATAATGCTGCTGGTGATCAGGACTGATGCCCGCCTCCACACCCCCATGTACTTCTTCCTGAGCAACCTGTCCTTCCTAGACCTCTGTTTCTCTTCAGTCACTGAGCCCAAGCTACTGAAGGACCTTCTGTCTGAGAAGAAAACTATTTCAGTAGAGGCCTGCCTGACTCAGGTGTTCTTTGTGTTTTTTGGTGCAGGAACTGAAGCCTTTCTGCTCTCAGTGATGGCCTATGACCGTTATGCTGCCATCTGCCACCCACTGCTCTATGGCCAGGTGATGAGCAGCCAGCTCTGTGTGAGGCTGGTGGTGGCCTCATGGGGCCTGGCCTCTCTCGATGCATTTATCATTGTGCTTTTGGGTATTAACCTGGACTTCTGTGAGGCCCAAACTATACACCACTACATTTGTGAGCTGCCTGCCCTTTTCCCTCTGTCATGTTCTGATATCTCCATCACTACCAATATCCTGCTCTCTTCCATTTTATTGCATGGGCTTGGAACATTCCTCCCAATCTTCTTCTCCTATGCTCGTATTATCTCCACTATTCTGAGCATCAGCTCCACCTCAGGCAGAAGCAAGGCCTTCTCCACCTGCTCCTCCCACCTCATTGCAGTGACCCTGTTCTTTGGTTCAGGTTTTCTTTGTTATCTCATGCCTCCCTTGGGTTCCTCTTTGGATCTGCTCATCTCCTTGCAGTACAGTGTAGTCACGCCCTTGCTGAATCCCCTCATCTACAGCCTAAAGAACAAAGAGGTGAAGGCGGCTGTGAGAAGGACACTGGGGAAATATCTCTAAGTAGTGACAAAGACACAGTTACAAAGACTGTTCCTTCACATTTCTTCTTTTCTCCCCACTTTCTCCCACACACAGTGTCATAAAACTTGGAAGAAAAATTCCAGAGCTTGTCTGAACAGAGCCTGCTTATTATTCCAAGGCAGACTCTGTTCAGATTTGATTTGGGCTGATTTGGGCTCCTTATTTGGAAAGTCTGTGCTCTGTTGGTTGGAAGAGAATGTGAAGACAATTTTCCACAAAACAGATTGATAAGACAACAAAATAATTAGGTTGAAAAGATTCAATGATCATTTCAGGAGATTCGGCATCTGACTGTGAGGAATTGCAGGAAGTACTAAAAACAAAAGAGGCATTTATTAAATAGAAGATAACTTTTGCAAATCCCAACCCCTGGTAAATAAAGCATTGGTAAAAAAAAAAAAAAAAAATCCTATGTCAACAAAACAATCAAAACTCTATGTAGAATATTATGAATATTAGAACATGATATACTAAAGTTATGAAATATTGCCAGTATTTAGATTTCTTTATTGTAATCTATCTATCCTTATATGAATTCACTGAATTCATATAATTCATTGAATTCATTGAAAATTTAAGTTTCTAAAAGCTCAAATCCAAGCATTAGAAAGATAACAGAAACTAAATATGAAAAGGAGGATAAAGGAACTAAAAGCACAAATTAACAAGTCAGAAAACAGAAAAACAAAATTGGGAAGTAAATTAAGGTTGTAGCCATTCAAAAAACTCTAAAATTTGATATAACCTCATAAAGCATATTCAAAAAAAGAAAGAAAAACAGTAACACAACATGTAAAATATAAAAATTTTAAGGAAATGTTAAGAATCATCTCAAAAAATTTGAAAAGTGGGCTTTTGTTCAATTTTAAAGAATATGTAAGTCAAGAAAAAGAAAATTGAGCCATTAGATAATTAAAATTTTTTAAAAATCAAAGAATTCGCTCAAAAGGGCAACAAGCACAGACAGTTTTTCAAATGAGTCCAAACTTCAATGTTATATGAATTGTTTAGAGTACAGAATAATAGGGGAAGCTGTCAATGCATTTTGAGAGCTAAAGCAACTCTGACTCAAACCTGTAATATTATCATCTTGTAATGATTATATAGACAATTCTAAATGAAATATTAATCTGTTGAATCTGAAAGTATACTGAATCACTTCTTGGACTTTTGGCTAAGATCAAGTGTAAAGTATACTGAAAGAATAACAATGTAAATAATAATCCAAGATCAAGCAAACTTTGTTATTGATTTGATCCCTCAAATCAGTAGGTTAAAGTGAATAATCATATGTCCACCCTAATAGACTCTTAATAGGCATGAAAATAATATTCAACATTTCTTATGACCTCAAATATTTAACAATAAAAAATTCTAATGATTCTCTCTTTAATACAAAGTATTTAATATTAAGCGATATTCAACCACATGCTTCATGATAATAACAAATATCAGATTGAGGAAATTACACCTTAATAAAACAGACAACACTACCACTCAAATTACTTAAGAACATTTTGCAATTTCCTTCCAATGCAGTGAAACAAGTCAGAATTGTCTAAAAACTATAGAACACTTATGAAAGAAATTGAGGAAGATACAAGAAATGGGAAAACATTCCATGATCAGGGATTGGTAGAACAAATATTGTTAAAATGTCTATGCTACCCAAAACAATTTACACATTCAATGCAATCCCTATCAAAATAAAATTTTTCACAGAGCTGGAACAAGCAATTCTAAAATTTGTATGGAACCAGAAAAGACCCCAAAGAGCCAAAGTAATGTTGAAAAAGAAAATCAAAGCTGGAGGCAGTAGTCTTTAAGTCTTGTTGAGGAGCTGGTAAACTTCAATCTCCTTTCACCTGTGTTTTGCTTTATTACACCCATTATGTCAGGCAAAAGAAGCAGCAAGAAATGCTGTAATTTTTGCCCTCAATTTACAAGGGAATATTCTCTATATGAACTCACCTTCAGCTTTGCTACTTATAATGGTCTATTTACATGTCCTTAAGAAGTCTATTTGTGGCACACCTGGGTGGCTCAGTCGTTAAGCATCTGCCTTCAGCTCTGGGCATGATCCTGGAGTCCTGAGATCAAGTCCCACATCAGGCTCCCTACTCAGCAGGAAGCCTGCCTCCTCTCCCACTCTCCCTGCCGGTGTTCCCTCTCTCCCAGTGTCTCTCTCTGTCAAACAAATAAATAAAATCTTTAGAAGAAGAAGAAGAAGCCTATTTCCATGAAAACTGTCCATTTGCTTAACCTTGTTGCTTAGAAGTATCTAGAGAATTTGTTGGTTTATTGTATTAAGAAGTGTTAGACTTTAAAATCTTAAAATTGCTAAAAGGAGAAAGGAAGTAGAAAACTAGCATTAAGATTTGGTCAGTTTGGGGGCACCTGGGTAGCTCAGTGGGCTAAAACCTCTGCCTTCAGCTCAAGTCACGCTCCCAGGGTCCTGGGATAGAGCCCCACATCGGGCTCTCTGCTCTGCAGGGAGCCTGCTTCCTCCTCTCTCTCTCTCTCTCTCTCTCTGCCTGCCTCTCTACCTGCTTGTGATCTCTGTCAAATCAATTTAAAAAAAAAAAACTGGTCAGTTACCCAGAGCAATTGAACCCATCTCTCATACATGAAATCTAATTTTCTAGGAGAGATATTAGGCAAAATGCACATTCATGTAAAGGATTTTTCAGTGATTAGACTTGAGGAGAACTGGTTTGGACCAATTTAAACCTGGGCAGTCTACACCTACTGACTGGCTTCTCATGCTCTGAAATATTCTCTTTCATAAATGTGTAAAATCAGTAACAGTGGGAGTGGGTGGAAACCAGACTTCAATGTGTTGAAGAATTTCTTAAAGATTTTATTTGTTTGTTTGTTTTAGAGAGAGAACAGGAGGAAGGGCAGAAGGAGAGGAACAAGTAGACTCCCCACTGAGCATGGAGCCCAATGCAGGGCTTGATCTCACTACCCTGAGATTATAATCTTAACCCAAATCAAGAGTCAGATTTTAACCAACTGAGCCATACAGGTACTCCTATATTTTCTAATTTAAGATAAAGGACTACAAAGACTACAAAAACACTAACTCAAAGGAATCCATGCACCCCTACATTTATATCAGCATTATCTACAATAGCCAAAAT
Organism: Mustela putorius furo; assembly: GCF_011764305.1. NCBI lineage: Eukaryota > Metazoa > Chordata > Mammalia > Carnivora > Mustelidae > Mustela > Mustela putorius. The sequence goes on along the minus strand of NW_025422368.1, from coordinate 6,788,999 downwards.
AGATAAATGGCCCAAGTGTTCATCGACAGATGAGTGGATAAAGAAGATGTGGTATAATGATGGACATTGGGAGGGCATGTGCTATGGTGAGTACTGTGAATTGTGTAAGCCTGATGAATCACCAACCTGTACACCTGATACAAACAATACATTATATGTTAATTTTAAAAAGAGAGAGAGAGAAGATGGTATATATGTATGCTGGAATACTACTCAATCATAAAAAAAAAAAATGAAATCTTGCCACTTGCAATGATATGGATGGAACTGGAGAATGTAATGCAGAGCAAAGTTAAGTCAGTCAGACACATAGACCAGAGGAACAGAGTAGAGATCCTAGATATGGACCTGCAACTCTATGGTCAAATAATCTTCAACAAAGCAGGAAAAAATATACAGTGGAAAAAAGGCAATCTCTTCAATAAACGAAGCTGGGATATATATGTGTGTGTGTATATATATACAGCTATGTATAGAAGAATGAAACTCGACCATTCTCTTATACCATACACAAAGATAAACTCGAAATGGATAAAATACCTCAACATGAGGCAGGAATCTATCAAAATCCTAGAGGAGAACATAGACAGTAACCTCTTTGACTTCGGCCACAGCAGCTTCTTTCAAGATATGTCTCCAAAAGCAAAGGAAGCAAAAGCGAAAATGAACTTTTGGGACTTCATCAAGATCAAAAGCTTCTGCACAGCAAAGGAAACAGTCAACAAAACAAAGAGGCAATTCACAGAATGGGAGAAGATATTTGCAAATGACAGTACAGACAAAAAGCTGATATCCAGGATCTATAAAGAACTCCTCAAACTCAACACACACAAAACAGATAATCATGTCCAAAAATGGGCAGAAGACATGAACAGACACTTCTCCAATGAAGACATACAAATGGCTATCAGACACATGAAAAAATGTTCATCATCACTAGCCATCAGGGAGATTCAAACTAAAACCACATTGAGATATCACCTTACACCAGTTAGAATGGCCAAAATTGACAAGATAGGAAACAACATGTGTTGGAGGGGATGTGGAGAAAGGGGAACCCTCTTACACTGTTGGTGGGAATGCAAGTTGGTGCAGCCACTTTGGAAAACGGTGTGGAGGTTCCTCAAGAAATTAAAAATAGAACTTCCCTATGACCCTGCAATTGCACTACTGGGTATTTACCCCAAAGATACAGATGTAGTGGAAAAACGGTCATCTGTACAGTCATCTGTACCCCAATGTTCATAGCAGCAATGACCACAGTCACCAAACTGTGGAAAGAACCAAGATGCCCTTCAACAGATGAGTGGATAAGGAAGATGTGGTCCATATACACTATGGAGTATTATGCCTCCATCAGAAAGGATGAATACCCAACTTTTGTAGCAACATGGACGGGACTGGAAGAGATCATGCTGAGTGAAATAAGACAAGCAGAAAGAGTCAATTATCATATGATTTCACTTATTTGTGGAGCATAAGAAATCACACAGAGGAGAAGGGAGTTGGGGGAAATTGGAGGGGGAGATGAACCATGAGAGACTATGGACTCTGGGTTTTGAAGGGGTGGGGGTGGGAAGTTGGGTGAGCCCAGTGGTGGGTATTATGGAGGGCACGTATTGCATGGAGCCCTGGGTGTGGTGCAAAAACAATGAATACTGTTACACTGAAAAGAAATTTTTTTAAAAAAGGCAACCCATGGAATGGGAGAAGATATTCTCAAATGACAGTACAGACAAAGGGCTGATATCCAAGATCTATAAAGAACTCCTCAAACTCAATACACACAAAACAGATAATCATGTAAAAAAATGGGCAGAACACATGAACAGACACTTCTCCAAAGAAGGCATACAAATGGCTAACAGACACATGAAAAAATGTTCATCATCACTAGCCATCAGGGAGATTCAAATCAAAACCACATTGTGATACCACCTTACACCAGTTAGAATGGCCAAAATTGACAAGACAGTAAACAACAAGTCTTGGAGAGGATGTGGAGAAAGTGTAACCCTCTTACACCATTGGTGGGAATGCAAGTTGGTATAGCCACTTTGGAAAACAGTGTGGAGATTCCTTAAGAAATTAAAAATAGAGTTACCCTATGACCCTGCAATTGCACTACTGGGTATTTACCCCAAAGATACAGATATAGTGAAAAGAAGGGCCATATGTACCCCAATGTTCCTAGCATCAATGGCCACAATCACCATACTGTGGAAAGAACCAAGATGCCCTTCAACAGAAAGAGCCAAGGTGCCCTCCCTTGGAAGGGAGGGGAGTAGGGGAGATGGGTGAGCCTGGTGATGGATATTAAGGAGGGCACATATTGCACAGAGCACTGGGTGTGGTGCATAAACAATGAATCTTGGAACACTGATAAAAATAAACACTTGAATAAAATAAAATTAAAATTAATTTTAATAAAAATTAAAATTAAATTTTAAAAAAATGTTCTTTGTGAAAAACAAAAAGGCACCACTGAGCTTTCTGTCTCTAACAGACTACAGTTGCCTTCAAGGAAATGGTTCGAAGTGTCCACACCCTTCAAAGGATGAGTTTGGGAAATTGCCCAAAGGAACCAACATTCCAATGGATCTCTTTTAGCAAAACCTTCTTTGTACATTTTTGAGTATGATGAATAGGATGCCCTGGGGCTGCTTCATCTGTATCCCAGGTCTCCCCAAAAACTATGTTCCTTCTGAATGAATGAATGATAAATAAATAAATAAATAAAATATAATTAAAGTAGACCTTCTCTGGATTAACTAAGGACTCAAGAAGATGTACTTCCAGGGTGCCTGGGTGGCTCAGTGGGTTAAGTTGCTGCCTTCGGCTCAGGTCATGATCTCAGGGTCCTGGGATCGAGTCCCACATTGGACTTTCTGTTCAGCAGGAAGCCTGCTTCCTTCTCTCTCTCTCTGCCTGCCTCTCTGCCTACTTGTGATCTCTTTTGTCAAATAAATAAATAAAATCTTAAAAAAAAAAAGAATAAGATATAGTTCCACTTACAAATGCCCTCCTTTTCCTTACCTACCAGCAAGGATGAATCAAACCACTATCATTCCATCAGCAATGTCAGTCAAAGGTCAATGCTTTTTAACACCATAAAAATCACATTAAATTGGCCTTTAGTATGGGAGTACTGTTTGCTTCCTAGAATTGAGATATTTATTTCCTGACATGCTGTCTGATATTAAGCTTTCTAGGAAACTGAGAAGGACAAAGGGCAATAGGCAAATGGGCACAGGTGCACTGGCCTCCAGATGCCCTCATCACTGCCTGAGCAACCAACTGGAATAATCATCCATACCTTGGTTTACTCCAGCCCCCACGGCACTCCATCACCCCTGCAAGAGGATGGCCCAGACACCCACTACTCAGAGGTCCTGGCACAGATGTCTCCTTCTCCAGGAGGACTTCCCTGACCCTTCCAAAGTTGGCTATAAGCAGGTACAGGAATATGTGTTTAGACAGTTTAAAGGAAAAAAAAAAACAATAACCACAAAAATGTGGGCCCCAAAAGGAGAGCATTCCTGCCCATTCATCTGCCTGGGCCCACCTAATGTGTTTGCAGATCCAGCCCTTTTGGGGGGTAAAGGCTGGAGGATCACAGCAACATATCAAATGCTTCCAGTACAACACTGAACACCAGATGGACCAGGAAGATTCATCCTACAGCAGCCCCATCCAGAGGCCTCCATTTCACAGCCTAGGGGATAGAAAGGCAGAGATGGGAAGTTGCCTGCCCAAAGTCACACAACCAGTCACATGACCAAGGTCACCCAAACTGTCTCCAAGCCCAGGCCTTAACCATTATATGCTCGTGTAGTCAGAGGGTGTTGGAGAGATTATTTTGCCCTCAGTCCCAGCCATGCCTGCTTCACATGACCAGCCTGGAGTTTGGAGCAGAACATTCAGGTGGGCCATACAGATTCCTCCATCCCCAGACATCCAGCATAACCACATACACATGGGCACACACACTCCGTGTTTGGGGAACCCTGCCCTCCCAGTTCCTGGCCCTGTTATGACTGTGTTAGGGTTGCTGAGTCATGGGCATCATTCTGGGCAGGAGTGTGGCTCCTGGAGTCAGAGAGATGGGTGTGTCCATCTACTCTGTCCTGTCTAGGTCCCACCACATGGCCCCTCCTCCCTGTCCCTTGGGGAGCACTCACCATCCTGGAGAAGAGTTCAGAAGCCATGGATGGACATCTGCGAGCTGTACATGGCAAGGTCATGTTGTCAAAAAATAGCCTCTGTGCTCCAGAGCAGAAAAGTCATGTTGTCCAAAACCAATCTCTTTGCTCCAGAGAGAAGACAGAGTTTAGATATGAAGAAGGAAGACAGTTTATTACTCCAAGGCTAAGAAATCTCCAGCAGGCCTCCAAGACTGCAAAACTTCAGGCTTACAGGAGTAAAAGGCTGAGGACTTCCTAGGAAACTACAGGATTTGGGCAGTTTCAATACAAATCTGGTATGTGGGGCCAGCCACCTTCATCCTGTCTTCCAAGTGGCCTCATGACTAGCCATTCCACCAGCCATACAAGTCATTAGTAAGTCTACATTGATGTCATCAGGATGTCAATATCAATACCAAAAGTCTGGAACAAAGAATTCTACAGAAACACAAGTGAAGGGAACAGGATGCTTCAAGAATGAGGAAGAGAAAAACGTGTTCAGTTTATAGGCAAGTCTTGCTGAAGCACTAGTGTGTCCACCTTACTTTCCATTCACGTTTATGCTTCCATAGTGGTTTCAGTCATGCCACAGGGAAGCAGGGGAGTCCTGTGGGCACAGAACAAGTGGGGCGAGTAAGACCCCTCATCACTCACCAACTCCCTCCTGGCCCTGCCCTGGCTCAGCTGTACACTATGTGAGTGAAGTGGCCACAGAGATGGTCCGGCAGGTGGAGAGCAGCTCCACGCGGACCATGGACTCTGTGGCATCCTTCACCACACCAGTGCAGCATGGTGGCAAGGCAAGAGATCAGGTTAGGCAGGGTTTTTCCTTCACCATGTCCCTCCCCTGCCTCCACATAGCCTCCTGAGTCACCTTTCTAGGGTCCTGGGAGATGTGCAGTCTAGCTATCCTGGCCCCTGTTCATGCCTCACTGACCTGGGGAGGGAGGAGAATGTCACTAGTCCCCAAGGCTGTGCTCTCCCCTCATATGCTGTGTTCACACTCAGGGTACCCTCCAATGCCGGCTTTACGTGCTTACTTTTCCCCTCCACCACTGGGCTCCCCAAACCCAGACCCTCAGGCTTTCCCATCACAGCCCTGCAGTGATGGGACTGCAGGGCTGTGATGGGATCCATCAGGCTGAGCTGTCACTGCAGTGTGGGATCTGGTCTCCTGTGGGCTGTGAGCCCATAATATGGCAGGACCAGCCCAGAGCAGGTGCTTAGTGAGTGTGGGTTGACTAACCAAGGAGCTGCTCCCACCCTGACAGACACATCCCACCCCAGCACCCCCTAACCTCCAAGGGCTGAAGTGAATGCAGCAGCTGGTCCTGAGCCTTATAGGAGAAAAGCCACCCACAGTGGTGTTGGTCACATCTTGAGCCTAGGGGAGAGGCAAGAAGTGAACCAGCAGGCAGTGCACGGGTGACAGGTACCCAGCTCCCATGCCGCACTGTCTGCCTCCATTTGGGAACAGTTCATGCTTGTATCTGCTCACCAGGCATCCCTCCCTCCTTCTGGTGCCAATGTCTATTTCCCTTTGGGAAACCTGCCACCCTATGCTCTAATGGGTTTGTCAGTCAAGGCCTCCCCTGACCAAGAGGAGGACTGAAATGTGGTAGTCAGGAATTTAATCCCTTAGTGACACAAAAACTGCAAACCACAGGAATTCATCCCATCTGCAGAGCCCTGAGGAAACTACCTCATATCGCTGCTACCAACATCTGACACCTGATACCCAGTTCTGAACAACTTAGCAATAAGTCCCACCTAAGGGCTTTTGCACTTGTTGTCCCCACCCTCCATATCCACAAGGCTCTCCATCCCTTAATTCAGGTTCCTGATGCTGCCTCCTCTTTCTTTACCTCCTCCATCAAACAGCACATCCCATCACCCTCTGTCTCCTTATCCTGTTGTCGTTCTTGGTGGTGCTTGCCATCACATCACTGCACTTTGAACTATGTCTGTATTAACTGCAGAGTGACACTGACAGGAGGGCAGAGGCTTCTGTGCTGCCACAGCTGTCTCTCCAGTGCCTGACACCTAACAGCTGCTCAGTAAAACTGAATGACAGAGAAGGATAAGGCATTAAAGATAATGCCTATTCCCACATAGGACACTTAGATGGATAAGCAAAAGTAGATCTTTTTCTTATTAACATATAATGTATTATTTGTTTCAGGGGTACAGGTCTGCTATTCATCAGTCTTACACAATTCACAGTGCTCACCAGAGCACATACCCTCCCAGTGTCCATCACCCAGCCAACCCATCCCTCCCACCCCCATCCCTGCCAGCAACCCTCAGTTTGTTTCCTGAGATTAAGAGTCTCTTATAGTTTGTGTCTCTCTCTGGTTTGGTATTGTTTCATATTTCCCTCTGTTCCTCTATGATCCTCTGTCTTCTTTCTCAAATTCCTCATATCAGTGAGATCATATGATACTTGTCTTTCTCTGATTGACTTATTTTGCTTAGCAAAATAGTCTCTAGTTCCATCCATGTCATTCAGTTTGTTTGATGGCTGCATAGTATTCCATTGTGTATGTATACCACATCTTCTTTACCCATTCATTTGTTGATGGACATCTGGGCTCTTTCCATAGTTTGGTTATTGAGGACATTGCTGCTATAAACATTGGGGTGCAAGTGCCCCTTCGGATCACTATGAGCAAAAGTATTCATTCTGGGATCTCACATCTCTGCCCTGGCACTCACTTTTTACTGAAGAAGGGATGAATACATGTTTTATTGCTGTTTGCATCACTTCAGTTAACTTAAGGGTACCATGCCTCTGTGTTTGTCACTTGTATGTAAATCCCATGAAAATGTTCATGATGTTTCTCTGCCTTGAAAAGAAATAAAATTTTAACTTTTTTATTTCAAAAACTATCTGTATGACTTATTAAAAGTAATTTATTACAAACTTCAATTATTATTCTTTAATAAATTCTCTTTTCAATTCATTATATGCTTAAAGTGGAAACTCTGGAAACCTAAGGGTTAATAATATTCCAGGGTGGAGTTATCTCCTGTCTTTTCGTTATTATAGTGGATGGTCCTGTTGGAGAAGTAAGGAAAACTCAAATGTCCACTAGACTGGACTTCAGTCACTAATAAGTCTCAGCTCAGCTCCCTCCATGATTTCTCAGGGCTTTGATGATATCAGGAAAATGTCCATCTCCCAGAAGTTTTCCTTTAAATCTCTTTCTTATTTTCTTGATCTTAAGCAGCCTCCCCCAAGCCTAATAATAGTGTCTTCTAGGCTTTAAATAATTGCCTTAATTCAGAAACTTATAATACCGCCCTGGAGAGAACCCTTGTGCACTAAATTTACCTTTCTAGTTAAGTCCAAACTGTGGTTAGTGAGTCCAGAGCTCGACTTCAGGCTGGGACTTCAGGGAATACAGGGCAGCAGCCCAGCTTCCTCTGGGGGACCCTGACCCAGCCCAGAGCTACCTATGTCCAAAGAACCTTCTGATTGGCTCTGGTGGAATCTTCTCTTTCAGTGATGCTCTTAGAAGAGGATTCAGAATCACAGATGGAATGAAGGAAGACCAGGCTCACTACTGCACCTGAGATCATGTGAGAAGGAATTCACGAAATGGGTGCCTGTTTTTCAGAATAGGAGCTTCTTTAGAGAAGGTCTCCTTGTCTTTCCATATAGTGGCCTCCATTGCAGAATGACACCACTCTCCTGTAAGTTGTGCTGGAGAATAAACCTGATGCTGTGATATATCCATTGCTTCCAGAGCTGGAACTATTCTAATTTCCTTCACTCACTGATGGCAAAGAAAATAGGCCATGTACTCTGTAAAGAAATGCTTGTGACAGGGGTTCTCTTACCAGGATTTACCTACCAAGCATCTGCTTGTGATGGGGAACACAGAACATGTGGAGTTGCTTCTTCCAAGAAAAGCCAGGAGAATGGTAAAATCTTCTCTGGGTTTCTGGTGGTTCCCCCTATTCTCTGCCTGTGAAGTTCTCTGTACACTTCACTTCTGCTGTTTATCCTCTCCCGCATCTCTACCTCATGATCCTTTGTCCTAAAGCTCCTGCTGCACCCGTTCCTTGTCCCTAAGCTAGAGGCGGGAACATCCCACTCCTTGGCAGACCATCTCCCTGGATGGGACTCCATCTCTGTTTGTCTGAATGGTGCATTAGTTCCAGCTGCCTTGGACACGTTCCCTCCCTGCTTCACACTGAGGACAGTGACAATTTAAAATCTACGCATCAATCCTCTCGTGCTTCAGGATCCCAAAAGATTGCAAAAAGCTGACACCTGCGATGAAACAAGGGTATCAGAGATAGGGACTACACCATCAGAGCCACGTATTTTCCTGCTTGCTCAGTACAAACTGTTAGAAGCACCGTATTGTTCTTGGTATTGAAGTCACCTGAGAACTAGTCACGTTGTAACACTGTGAATGGTCCAAGGGAGCAGAGGAGAGGCAGCTCTGAGAACCACTTCAAGTGGATGAAGATTGTCTTAGGTCCCTCCTCCCAAGGCTGACATCCTTCTCCCCCATGCAGATTCCTCCCGCATGCACTTAAGGTCTGAACAGCACAGCCCAGCTCACAGGATCCCTGGAGCCTCCTTGTCCAGTCTGACCTTCTGCACACACCCTTCTTTCATTTCTTCATTCCAAAGATGGCTTTAAGCAGCCAGTGTGCAAAGCACTTGTACACACACTAAAGACACTCTCATTTAATGGAAACATGCTGTCAAATAGCTTCCTCTTTGAGCAAGATTGGGTAATTAAGATCATAGCTCCAGCAGAATTGTTCTCAACTTTGGGCTTGATCCTTAAGTCCCCAACATAAATCTGTGATTTGCTGTATTAACAGCTGGATTGGAAAATATGCTGATTTTCTTTAACCTCCTGAAAGGCACAAAGTCATGAACATAGCCAGTAATCTGCTGTATCTCTTTGAAGGAGATATTCATTGCATTACCAGGTCTCTGATGGATATGACATGTCTGTGTTGGCAAAAAGCTGGAACAGGCGTTCACCTAAAACACTGCTAAAATCCTCCCTTTGTGGCGGCTCCCACCTCTCCTCAGTCTCCCTGTCTTTCCTTTTAGTTGTGTCCTCTCCACAATCCATATCCTACATCTGCCTTCAGTCCACTATAGCTCAGGATTAAATGAAGCCAGTATCTTCCCTTCCCAAGAGTGACTGCAAGTGCACTTTATTTTCATGCTTAATTGGTCGAGGATTTAAATGGAAATAATCATTCCTGGTCAAGAAAGACGTTTCAGGCATCAAGTTGATGAATTGTGTAAGGACAGCGAATGGTGGGGGAAGGGGAGATTCCTTTCTCTGTGACAACTTGAAAATCACAAGAGAGAAGTAGCTGTTGCCTTCATTTATGCAATATGTGGATGTAGGGCAGGGGAGAACAGGATTTTCCACAAATGCTACAGAGTTCCTCAGATGAGAGCTTGAAGCCCCTGTGGACATAATAGCCACTTGTGGCTCCTTGTGAGTGACAGTGGAAGAATGGAGGCGATTTTCAGGAGAGCCACATCCATACATATTTTGAAATACAGAGATCTCTGGGAAGAATGGCTTCCACTTATCATTTTGCTTGGTTTGTATAGATTCAGATATAGTGTTTGGTTTCACTGGTATCTGCAATTTTTGCCCATTGCAGGATCCTCAAAAGTAACTTCTCCAGCCAGTGGTGCTTCACCATCACTGGATCGAAGCTCATGTCCTACAGGCACATAACGGAGAACATTGCCCTACTTGTCCTGGGACACAGGTAATCCAGATTTGAGTCTGAGATGGACTGAGGTGGGACTAATGGATTTGTTAATGGGATCAGAATTTAAGCATTTCATGATATATGTTAGTGTCTGTACATGGATTCCTGGCAAAGCTTGAAGGGTCAGAGGCAGGGCATTCTGGATCAGTAAGATTAAATATTTCTATGATTCAGAAGCTTACCATGGAATCAGACAGTGGACTGGCAGACAAAAACAGAATCTGGGTAAATTAGCCTCAAATGTCCAACTGAGGAAGGAATCATCACATAGGGCAGTGACTCACTACATAGTCCAAGATGTTAGGGGTCAAAGTGATTCTTAATGTCATCATTAATCTAAATGGCTCACCATCTGGTCCTCCTGGTTACACAGCTGACAGAGCAAGAGGATGAGAGAAATATTGTTCATAAGAAAACTATAAGCCTTTTCCATCTGGCCCTCATGGAGCCATAAAAGAATAACACGTCCACACTAACAACACAAACAGCTTCTTCAGTGGTAGCCACAGTGCTTGTGGGTTTTACCAATATGAGACCACTAGAAAGAGGATGAGCAGCAGCATGAGACGGTGTGCTCTGTGTAGACATCCTTCAAGTTCAGCAGCAGTGCCCTCCATGCTGCGTTGAGTGGGAGGGCCAGCAGCAATGGTAGACAACAGTGTCAACAGTGCTCCCCACAGGGGCCAGTGCTATGGGGGCCCATGGAGGAAGGAATGAGCCTGTGCAGAAGGCAGTCATGAAGTCTTGTCTGAGGCGCACAGGAGATGCCACAGAGAGGCTCCCAAAATAATCAGACAGAAATTTGAGAGGAATCAGAAGCTAATGGTGATTGTCCTTGTCAAATTGTGGTCCCTGTTCTCACGGAGCTCACAGCTGGGAGGGGAAAAAAATATCTCACATATTCTCACATGTGAGAAAGATATCTCGCATGAGACAAACACAGAATTCAGACTATGACATAAGGCACCTGAGAACGAGTGGCCCAGTGATTTGAACAGACAGCTGTGAGTCAAGGAGGAAGCAGTTGGGACGGGGTAAAAGGAAAAAGTCAAAGTTATAGGTGACATTGGAAGGTCCATGAGAGTCAGGTCAGTAGAATTAAGAGGAAAATATACAGAGAAGAAGATGAGCAGAGACACAGAAGCAAACAGACCTTTCTGGTATCAAAAGAAGCCAAAATGACTGAAACTTTAAGGGCAGATGAGGAAGAATTTAAAGGTCCAAGTAAGAAAATTTTTGTTCCTCATCACTGTGACTAAGCCTAGACATTGGGCTATAATTAGAAGGAAAAAAAAGTAATTTATTTCCTCTTTCTTCTGCTGTTGTCAACATAACATTACAAAATATCCCTTAATATCAGACTACTCACAGGTAAAATGGGGATAAAATTCCTTACCCTGGGGCTACTAATTCCCTATCCAATCACAGAGCTGCCTTGAAACAATTTAGATAAGTGTTTAAGAAAGTGCTCCATGTTTAATAAGCTCTTATTAAAATTAAATGCTCTGTATGAAGTAATGATCAAGGACACAAGACTTTCATGGGCCCCAGTCACTTCTGCCTTCCTAGGTCCATTTTCCATAAAACTACACTAAAATTTATACTTTATGATTGCAGTTTATGAGATGACTATAATCCAGTCTGCATTATATTCACTTTTTCTTCTGATCTTAAAAGAAATTTAATATTTTAATTTAATTTTTAATAATCTTTGTTATTAGCCAGGTAAGAATGGTACCTATTTTGCCTAATGGAGATCAAATCTGGGAAGGAGCCATTAGATAATTTTGAACAAAAAATTATGATTGAGAAATTGAAGAGAGAAGGTTTAAGACCCCTGCGAATATGTGTTAGAATTTTTAGGATTTCGATACTCGAGGAAGAATGCAGTAGAATCTAAATGCAATGAATGTGTAGGTGAACCAGAGAGATCTTTTTTCCAGTTATCCCTATAAAAGAGGAAGAAGATTCTCTGAAATATGCAAAGACTGTGACCCAGAATCGATAATAACCAAACAGGATAAAAGCTCTTCCTGATATACAGTGAGAGCAGTTTAGAGATGTCTGAACAGAGCGAAGGCAGAGCAGGGAGGGATATAGGGTAAGAGGAATGATGACAGATCTCATCTCTACTTCTGTTTTATCCAGGGAAACCCCCTCCACAAATGGCCTGGAGGAACCACAGCACCATCACTGAGTTTATTCTCACCGGGCTGTCCAACAACCCCCACATCGAGGCTCTGCTCTTTGTGTTCTTCCTGGGGATTTACCTCCTGACCGTGACGGGGAACCTGATGATGCTGCTGGTGATCAGGACTGATGCCCGCCTCCACACCCCCATGTACTTCTTCCTGAGCAACCTGTCCTTCCTAGACCTCTGTTTCTCTTCAGTCACTGAGCCCAAGCTACTGAAGGACCTTCTGTCTGAGAAGAAAACCATCTCGGTAGAGGGCTGCCTGACTCAGGTGTTTTTTGTGTTTATCACTGCAGGGACCGAAGCCTTTCTGCTCTCAGTGATGGCCTATGACCGTTATGCTGCCATCTGCCACCCACTGCTCTATGGCCAGGTGATGAGCAGCCAGCTCTGTGTGAAGCTGGTTTTCATCTCATGGTGCCTGGCCTCTTTCAATTCAGTCGTAATTTTGCTCTTGGCTCTTAACCTGGACTTCTGTGAGGCCCAAACCATACACCACTATACTTGTGAGCTGCCCTCCCTCTTCCCTCTATCTTGTTCTGATATTTCCATCAATATTGACATCTTGATCTGCTCCATCTTATTGCATGGGCTTGGAACTTTCCTCCCAATCTTCTTCTCCTACGCCCGTATTGTCTCCACCATCCTGAGCATCAGCTCCACCTCAGGCAGAACCAAGGCCTTCTCCACCTGCTCCTCCCACCTCATTGCAGTGACCCTGTTCTTTGGCTCCGGGTTGATTCGTTACCTTATGCCCACATCTGGCTCCTCCCTGGATATGCTCTCCTCCTTGCAGTACAGTGCAGTGACACCCTTGCTGAATCCCCTCATCTACAGCCTAAAGAACCAAGAGGTGAAGGCGGCTGTGAGACGGACACTGGGCAAAATCCTGCACTATGTGAGGTAGTGAACAAGGACCCAGAGTGTGGCAGATGAGTTTGCCTTGCCAACTGCTTGAACCTCAGGTAGAATTCTGGACCACTAACTGGAAAGGAGCCCTAAACCACCCTCTCCCTGGCTATACTGCCAACAAAAAATAAAATACATAAAATCATATCTTATTTAGCTCTTTAGATATAAGGTCTATTTTTAATTCTACCCCTTCGCACCATCAGCACCACTTCTTTCGTAGAGGTCACAGATGTTGTATCTCCTGAATTAATCAGCAATGTACTTTATTTTGTCATCCTTATTAATTTTGTCTTGCTGATCTACTTTGTTAAAAATTATGCATTTTATTGTCCTTCATAATATTTAGACAATTTTTCCTTCTTTATCATTCTAAACTCGTCTTAAATATGTATTTATGAAGTTCAACTTTTTTATCATTATTATATTATGTTAGTCACCCTTACAGTATGTCATTAGTTTTTGATGTAGCATTCCAAGATTCATTGTTTACATATAACACCCAGTGCTCCATGCAATACGTGCCCTCTTTAATACCCATCACCAGGCCAACCCATGCAGCTCCTTGCTTGGCAGGAAACCTGCTTCTCCCTCTCCTACTCCTCCTGCTTGTGTTCCCTCTCTCTCTGTGTCTCTCTCTGTCAAACAAATAAATAAAATTTAAAAAAAAAAATCTCTCCTCCTTCTGCCACTTCAACCTCTTTCCTCCATTGTTTTGGGATTTTTTGTTTGTTTGTTTTTACATTCTGGAATTTTTTTTTAAGAATTTACTTATTTATTTGACAGACTGAGATCACAAGTAGTCAGTGGCAGGCAGAGAGAAAGGGAGAAGCAGGCTCCCCGCTGAGCAGAGAGCCGGATGGATGTGGGGCTCCATCCCAGGCCTCTGAGACCATGACCAGAGCCAAAGGCAGAGGCTTAATCCACTGAGCCTCCCAGGCGCCCCAGACATTCTGAAATTTTTGTCCCTAGATGTTATCAACATACTATTGTCTTTATATTAGTTGCTGTCGAATCAATTAAATTCTGGATTTCAATCATAATCTATAGTTATTTAGGCTTCATTCTACGTTTAAATTTATTTACTACTCACTGGCATCCCTTTGATGGCACATTCCCCCATTCTACTTCCTTTTTGCCCAGCAGAGCATAATGGCTATGAACACAGTCTTAGGAGCTGCGATGCCTGTGTTCATATCCCGACTCTGCCCATATAAGTTTTATAATCCTGACAAACTGCTTACCTACTCTGTATCTGTTTTCTAGATATAAAATTGGGAGAACAAGAGTATCTACACTGTATAGTTAGCATGAGGATTAATGAAATGGGAGATCAAGCACTAGAACATTAACAGCCACCATTTGAGTGTTACTGATCATTATTCATGAGTTCCTCATTTCTTTTTTTTAAGATTTTATTTATTTATTTGACAGAGAGAGGTCACAAGTAAGCAGAGAGGCAGAGAGAGGGGGAAGCTCCCTGCTGAGCAGAGAGCCCAATGTGGGGCTCGATCCTAAGATCCTGAGATCATGAGCTAAGCCGAAGGCAGAGGCTTAATCCACTGAGCCACCCAGGCGCCCCAAGTTCTTCATTTCATTCTGCTTTGATTTAGTTGTCATATGCACTTGTCTAGAATTTTTTTTAAGGAATGGCTATTGCAAAATATTCCAAGACCTTGCATATCTGAAAATCTCTTTATTTTAGGGGTGCTTGGGTGGCTCAGTCAGTTAAGTGTTCCACTCTCAGTTTCAACTTGGGTCATAATCTCAGGGTGATGAATTTGAGTTACATGTCAGGCTCCACACTCAGCATGGAGCCTGCTTGGGATTCTCTCTCTCCCCCTCCCTCTGTCCCCCACTCCACCCTCTCTCTCTAAAAAAAAAAAAAAAAAAAAAAAAAAAAAAAAAATGAGGGGCACCTGGGTGGCTCAGCAGGTTAAGCCTCTGCCTTCAGCTCAAGTCATGGTCTTAGGGTCCTGGGTTCGAGCCCCACATCGGGCTCTCTGCTCAGCAGGGAGCCTGCTTCCCCCCTCTCTCTGCCTACCTCTCTGTCTACTTGTGATTTCTCTCTCTCTGTCAAATAAATATAAAAAATCTTTTTTAAAAAAATGAAAGTCTCTTTATTTTGACTGTACATATGAATGAAAATTTGCCTTGTTACAGAATTTTGGGGTCCCCTCTTTTTTCTTCTGTACATATTATACACTGTCATTTGGTATCTACCAGTTTTTGGAAATGTAAGGACAGAGTGACACTCTTGCACAAAAAAAAAGATAGAAAACAAACTAGCACCACGAGGGCACAAAAATTTTTTTTTAATTTTTTTTAAATAGCATTGCAGAAAACGTCAATAACCATGTATTACAACAACAATGGAAATGTAAAGTCATCAAATTAAAAAGAAAAGATTTTAAGATTGGGTTATGAGAACTATATGTTATATACAAAATTAAGACTTCAAAAATAAAGACTTTGTAAAGGATAAACTTGTGGAATCACTATGCAGTACTCCTGGAACTAATGTAAACACTGTGTCTCAACTATACTAAAGAAATCTATTGTCTTAAACAATAAAAATTATAATCTCAAGGTGTTTAGGTGGCTCAGTCGGTTGAGCATCCAGTTCTTGATTTCGGCTCAGGTCATGATCTCAGGATAGTCAGATTGAACCCCCGGTTAGGCTCCACATGCTTGAGATTCTCTCTCCCTCTGCCTCTCCCCCCTTCTCTCTCTCTCTCTCTCTTTAAAAATAAATACTAAATAAAATCTTTTAAAGAAATTATACTCTTAAAACAAGACTTGCAAGTGACTCACAAAGGTTGAAAGTTTTTAAAAATTGCTCAAACTTCTAAACTAGAAAATGCATAGGGGAAATTAGCTGTCAAGGTCTCATTTTCAGTCAAAATTGAATTCGAAGCAAAAAAAAAAAAAATTAGTTTCTGTACCCCTGGGGCTAATAATACATTATATGTCCATTAAAAAAAATTAGTTGAAGAATCTAGGACAGTAGTCAAGTAGTAAATGCTCAAGAAAAATGTGCTGACTGTAAGAATATTACTCTCAAATTCAGATGGGTACAACCACAATGATACCTATATGGCACAAAGAAGATAAAATGACTGAACATTAACTACTCAAGTCACAGAACATAAAATACTATAGAAAATAATAAAGGAAATTAACAAATTTATAATAATTGTGGGAGACTTTTTTTACGATTTTATTTATTTATTTGACAGGCAGAGATCACAAGTAGGCAGAGTCAGGCAGACAGATAGAGAGAGAGGTGGAAGCAGGCTCCCCGCTGAGCAGGGAGCCCGATGCGGGGCTCAATCCCAGGACCCTGGGATCACGACCTGAGCTGAAAACAAAGGCTTTAACCCACTGAGCCACCCAGGTACCCCAGGAGACTTTTTTTTTTTTCAACGTATTTATGGGTACTTTTAATCAAATCAATGAGAATTAAATGGACATGCTAACACTTTCATGGAAAAAAAGAAAAAATTAAGTGCTTTTCATGAGTATTTCTGCTGTATCCAATAGTCTTAAACCTCCATGTATTACTAAATAATGGTCTCCAGGAAGAATATTTTCAGAGACATACTACCTATTTGAGACATTATTATGCATCATCAAGAAGAAGAAATATGTTTGTTTTTTAATTTTTTACTTAAATTCAATTTAGGTAACATATACTATATTATTAGTTTCAAAGGTAATCATTCATCACTTGCATATAACACCCAAAGTTCACTACTTTACATGCCCTCCTTAATGCCCATCACCCATTTACCCCATTCTACACCCACCTCCCCTACAGCAACCCTCAGTTTGTTTTCTAAAGTTCAGCCTCACTTATGGTTTGCCTCCGTCACTGTTTTCATCTTATTTTCCCTTCCCTTCTCCTATGTTCATCTGTTTTATTTATTAAATTCCACATATGAGTGAAATCATATGATATTTGTCTTTCTCTGACTGACTTATTTCATTTAGCATTATTATGCCCTCTAGCTCCATCCACATGGTTGCAAATAGCAAGATTCCATTATTTTAGGTGGCTGAGTAATATTGTAGAAGACTTTTATACAGATTTTAGAGTTCTTAACAAATTAGTCAAACAGAAGTAATATCAAGGAAAACAAGGATCATGTAATTAAAAACAATCTTCTAATAAGGATATATCTAACCTGCATTATAAAATTTTAGAAGGTCAAGACTGAATAAAATGAGGAATTGATTGACCAGGAAGCAACAGGAGGGAAATTTCTAAAATGTCAACAAGGGAACTAAAAGAAAAGAAGAATTCCTCCCTTTTATGCCTGGAGCATGTGACCCGCTCTTCTTTCTGAAATATCTTGGGACACTATGATAGCTATGTGAATGAGCCAAAATTTTATCTTAAACAGATCTTATTTCAAATCCTTGCTCAAACATGTAACACCTGAATGACCTCAAACAAATTATTTAATTTCCGTGAGTTTCTTTAATCTCAAAATAAGTATAACCATATATATATCTCTTGTGGATTTTAAAGGCTCAGTGATACCATGTAGAGAGAGTGTGTATCTATTATTCCTAGAATGATATATAATCCAAACATATAGATAGACTGAGATTAATTTCCTTTTAATAAATATTCACCAAGAATACATTGTGGATCCAGGAAATTTTAAGTACGCGTTTTGCCAATGACCACACTTTGGCATGCCCGTGGGGTAGAGAAATCAGTTCCTTGTTGATATCTACTATGTAGCATGGATAAGATACATACCAGAGAGCCCAGCTGGAAGACTGGAGTCATTAGAAAGCAGAGGTAGGGATGAAAAATTTAAAATATCCAGCCTTCCAGGAGTTTATGATCTAACTGTGGTGAAAGAACAGAAACACTTCACTTAAAAACAATTAGTGATTAACTGTCCAAATTTCTTTAAGATGGAAAACATGTGCTCAAGGAAAAGAAAAGAAAGGGAAAGAAAATTATAAAACCCAGCCAAAGCCTGGGGTTGCAAATTGTGTTTATTCATTCACTGATTCACCCATCAGGCTTCCTGTGAACATCCAGAATGCATGGAGTATTGTACTTTTTTTTTAATAGGAAAACCCAGATTTCTCTTTTTTTTTTTAAGATTTTATTTATTTATTTGACAGACAAAGATCACATGTAGGCAGAGAAGCAGGGGGTGGGGGGGTGGGGGAGAAGGCTCCCCGCCAAGCAGGGAGCCCGATGCAAGGCTCTATCCCAGGACCCTGATATCATGACTGAGCTGAAGGCAGAGGCTTTAACCCACTGAACCACCCAGGTGCCCCAGTATTGTGCTTTTTGAGAGAGGTTTAATACTGAATAAGGAAAGTGTGCTGTGAGAATTAACTCCAGCACACATGAAATTGGCCTAAACTTTTTTACTGAGGTAAGAGACATATCTGCATGGCACTGATCCCTGATCATTAATCAGTATGAAATGTACTGTTTAATATGTTACTTTGTGTCTATCCATTGGTCCAAGGTGAGTTTTGAGGTGCCTTATCCCAGTGTGTCAGCACTGTTTATTGACACAATGAGATTGCTTGTACTGGTCTCAGTGAGACCTCTGCTATTGAGGCTGGTTACATAGCAAGAATATATCTATGTGATCAACAGGGTACAAGACAGTCCTAGAACCTTTTTGGCCTCCCTGGTTCCATGCACCCATCAGTGATTCCTGATCTAAGAAGTATGTCCTGCCATGGCATTGGAGAAAGAGGACAATGGGAGCCTATGTCAGGTGTCTCTGGATGCCTTGCCGCGGGGTAGGTTTTGGCTGTGAGGTTATCCTTACTTGATGCTGTTGCTATGCTGTGTCCTCTACAACAACCATAGATCTGTAAGCATTGTCATTTGGGGTCCTGTGAGAGTCCTTTAACAAACCCTAACTGCTGCCATTTGTTCAGTTGGTATGAGAAAGGGAATTAGAAGTTTACTCTCTGACTCACTTTTAACTAAAAATATGGCTAAATTATTTAGATAGAAAAACAATGTTTCTGCTAAAGGCGGTAGAAATGAATCATTGATGCCAGATGGTTGCCAAGTCACCCCGGGTTTGAAGTAGCACATGCTTTGGAAGCAGTTACTGACAATAAACTTTCCAGTGGAATCTGAAAATGATAAAACCTAAGCCTCAGGATCTAGCAAAATAGATTAGCAGGAAAGACCGCAGGAGCTCAAAAATTCAGTTCCGTGGTTGCAGCATTCAGGGTTAGCAAAAATAAAAGCTCAGAGGGACGCCTGGGTGGCTCAGCTGGCTAAGTGCCTGCCTTCCACTCAGGTCATAATCCCACTGTCGTGAATGGGCTCTCTGCTCAGTAGGGAGTCCCTGCTACTCCCTCTGCTTGTGCGCTCGCTCTCTCACTCTCTCTCTGTCGAGTAAATAAAATATTTTTCAATTTAATTTTATTTTTTTCAGTGTTCCAAAATTCATTGTTTGAAATCTTTATAAATAAATGAATGAATGAATAAATGAAGAATGAATGAATGAATGAAAGCTCAGAATCTCCTTTGGTTGAGCTTCGCCCTCTCTGGCCAGGAGGTGGCGCTTCAACCAAAGGAACGGGAGCGGACATCCCCTGATAAAATAGCTACATCTGTAAGACCAATTACTATTTAAAAAGGTAGGACAAATTAACAGTGGCGGGCAAGAAAACAAAAAAGAAGGGATACATGAGTGAAAAGAATTTTGACTTTTCAGTGTGTTAAAAGCAGCCGCCCGAAGTTCCGCCTTTGCTGAAATGGCTACTGAGAATTTTAGACCAAGGGGCAAAGTCCCCATCCTTGACCAGCACTAAGTGGAGGAGAATGTCGGCTTGTTTCTGAGGGCACGGTTGGACTCACCTTGGATCTTCAAATGGCTGCTGCCTTTGTGGCAATGGCTCGTGCAGCTGCAGCTAATTTACTGGGCTGGATCAAGGAAGCCACGTGTCACCCATACCCAGTCTGAGCTGGTTCTAGTGTTTCACACACATGTTGATGGTTTCTAACCAAGAGAGAAAATATGTGTTGTTTGGCCTTGTGAAGAGAAGACAAGTGATCTCTCTCCAGTCCTCTCCCCTTGCTATGAGGCAGCCTTTGGCTGTGATGCATATCTTTATTTTAATGCTGTTGTCTTATTGTATCTTTTTCCTGCAAATCATAGATTTGTAAGATCTGTCATTTGGATCCTTGGAGTCTTCTTTACTGATGGAAATGTGTCTGACTCTTGTCATTAATTTTTTTTAAATTCTCTTGCCCTCTTGCCCTTTAGTGAGAGCTGAATAGGAAGTATGAGGTCTGCAGGCAGGCCGCCATGATGGCTGGGAAGCTTTCTCATGAGCCATAGGGAGAAATGGCCAATTGGCGATAGAGACCTCTGCTGTGAGGTCTGAATGAGCTAGGATTATTTTGGCCTAACCCCATAACCAAAGAGACCAGTGAGGGTGTTGAGAAAGGAAAAGTAGAAGATATTTGGGTTTGGGGAAATTTTATCTGGAGGAAGAATGCTTTATAAGTGCTCAAGAACGTGAAGGAAGTTCTTACAGAAACTTGAAAGTGAAAGCAATAGATTTCTTTCTGAGCACTAAGCGGTGACACTTAATGGATTAGACCAGTGACAGGCAAAATAAAGATACAGGATAGCTGACCATTAATATATTCAATGTGTTGTATACAAAAATGTACAGAGTAGGCAGCTTGAACATGTCCCATGGAATGCTAATCCCAAATTCAAATTTCTTGGTCCTCCTGAGCTGAGCAGCAGCTACAGCCTTTGGGAAGCTGGGCCAGGGGGCTCAGGGCCCAGGGGAGTTCTGTTAGGAGAGGTGTGCACGCCTCTCTCTCCCGGAGCTGAACGTGGTTGTAGCATGGTGAGAAGATGTGGGGACAGAGTGGGAGGGGCACAGACTGCCTTCTGTCAGGAGACTGTCACCACTTACAGAACTCAACCAGCCGGACTTCGCCACAATGAGCAAACTAAACAGTACAGAGGGAGAGAGAGGTAAGCATCAAGCAGCTGATCAGAACAACCCCATAAAAAAATGTGCAAGGAGATAGATGGACCGAAACAATCGAGGAAAACACGGGGAGGGCATTTAAAGAGATTCAAATACGGTAAAATAAAAGACATCCTGGCAACAAGAGCTGCAATTTTCTGATCGAGCCTCGCATTGGGCTCTCTGCTCAGCGGGGAGCCTGCTTCCTCCTCTCTCTCTGCCTGCCTCTCTGCCTACTTGTGATCTTTGTCTGTCAAATAAATAAATAAACTCTTAAAAAAAAAAAAAACTTTAAAAACTCAGACTTCTGGTTTGGGCTCAGAGATGCAGAAGGCTGGCAAACTATCACTCCCACTCTTAAAATAAGAAAAAAGCTAGACAGACAAAGTCAACCACTTCTCTTAGTCATCAGAGAGCTGTTGGGCCACACAGAAATCTGGAGAAAAGAGTGTGCCTGCAGGGAGACGGGAGACCTGAGCGTTGGCTTACTCGGGACAGAAGCTGCTGGTGCCACCTCAAGGAGGAGAAAGATTAAACTAGAAATGGTGACAGATTGCTGGAGGCCGGATGTGAGCTGTGAGAGGCACTGAGGCTCCAGAGGGCTGCGGTCCTAGGGAAGCTCCCACTTTCTTGCAGTCTGTTCCCCCAGGAACTCCATCCAGCTCTCACGGGGAGGATGGTGGGGAGACACTAAGGAAAGCTTTCCCCCTGGGCTGGCTGGGGTCAGCGAACAGCAGCCACCATAAATCTCCCAGGCCCAGCTCCCCGAGCTCCCTTGCAGAACAAAAGCCTCAGCCTGAAGGAGGAAATTCATCAAAGCCCTCCCAAGGGTGCTGGGGTGGCCCTTCCAGCAGATGAAAAGTGTTCAAAACCATACTTAGCCTGTGGAAACTGATGAAGCTGGAAAGGCAAAGGGACTAAAATAGCCAAAACGAATCTGAGAAAGAACAAAATTGGACGACTTCTAGCATCTGATTTTGGGACTGACCATAAAGTTACAACACAGTGTTGCATCTGCAAGAGGCTAGCAAAAAAATGGATGTGTGGAACTATGAAACCAGCGAATCCAGACATGGATCCACACAAAGCGAGTGGTGTGGAACTATGAAACCAGCGAATCCAGACATGGATCCACACAAAGCGAGTGGACTGATTTTTGAAAGGCACAAAGGAAACCCAGTGGGGAAATGAACCTTTTTTTTTTTTTTTTTTTTTAGATTTTATTTATTTGACAGGCAGAGATCACAAGTAGGCAGAGAGGCAGGCAGAGAGAGAGAGAGGGAGGGAAGCAGGCTCCCTGCTGAGCAGAGCACCCGATACAGGGCTTGATCCAAGGACCCTGAGATCATGACCTGAGCCGAAGGCAGAGGCTTAACCCACTGAGCCACCCAGGCGCCCCAGAAATGAACCTTTTCACCCAAGGGTGGAGAGAAATTGGACGACATAAGGGCAAGTGCAAATTAAAACTAAAAGGCGAACTCCCCTGCTTCTCTCCCTCTTCTCTTTTCTTAGAGCATTTACTTTAAAAAATTTGTAAGTTTTTTCTCTGTCTCTTTGAAATGTACATAAATCTTTTTAAAAGTTAAAAAGCCCCATGCCAGCTTTACTACCAGTAATGTGTTCCTTAAGGACTTGAGAACCAACTCCTCAAAATGTAATTATCAGAAAACACAGCACCCCTGTCTCCCAGTTTCTGGGGAAGGGCAGAAGCCTTACCTTGGAGGGGCCTCACTCCACCTTGTAAAACTACCACCTGTTATAGTGATGTGATGAGTGTGTTTTCCTTTGGATAATGCCAGTTAGCAAACCCAAACAACCACCTCAAATACCAAGTGAGTCTAGAATGAGCCTGTGTATGACAAAGCAAATTGTGCTGTCCAGTTCTCGTACTTAAGACTGGTTACTCTTCATCATGACAACATATACATGATGAGCTGTGTCTGCTTGGCTCTTGATGGTGAAGTGGAAAGGAACCTCCAATCTTCCTCCTAAATATGAACGGTCCACTGGGTTCTGTATACGATGGTGGTCTATTCCCTCTGGATATCGCACTTCCATCTGATGACCCATTTAAGCCACCAAAGCTTAACGGCCACACCAGTATCTACCTCTGGGACATCAACAGTCAGGGAGCCATCTACTCAAAGACAAGTGGAATAACTGCTTATCTATTTCAAAGGTTTTGCTCTCAATTTTTTTCACAAACTGCAACCCTGAAGGTCCTCTGCCTGGAAGTATGGCCATTCGGTATCTGACCAACAGGGCAGAGCATGACAGGATATTCAGACCATGGACCCAGTGCTAGGCAACATAATTCACATAATCGGTATGTTCTATGAAGGAGCACCCTCTCCCTGGGCCGTGCATCTCTATACACAGCACAGACTTCATGGGCATGCTACGCTGACTCTTCTCCCTGCCTTTACCCACTAGAGACTGAGAGACTCCCCAAAGACGGAAATTCTCTCAAGAGTAGAACTTTAGAGTTGAGGATCTGTTGTGTCTAAGGTGTCTGCTTGCAAGTCTTGCTTCTTTGATGTATCAAAATTTATTTTGTGGTGTACTAAAGGTCCTACCAAATATTACAGTACATTTTAGCCTAATTTATTATCTGTATTAAGTTATAAAAGCAGCCTTGGATGATTAAGAATTCTGTCATTAGTATTAAGCCCAGACATATTTCTGAACATGTAGAACCAGATCTTCAAATGGCTGTTGTGAACAATTTTTTACTTCTTTGTCAGTTTGTAATGAGAAAACTTCCTCTTACACCGTGTAGCTCAGAGAGCACCTGATGTATTATCTCAGACACAATAAATACACTCCTGAAGGCAAAAGGAAGGAAAGGAGGCTATTGCAACTTTATTTTTGATGGTGGGACACTGGAGACAATTTGAGTTGATTAGGAAATCTATTTTAGGAAGATAAAGGTTAAGCTGTTATAGAAGAGATCCCAAAATACGGCACCTCAATCAAAGTAGATTACTTTTCTTTTAAGTCCAGAGATGAATGGGTGGTCCGGAGTGAAAGGCCCAAGTTCCCTCTGTATTGTTGCTTCGTTATCTCCTAGGTAATTACTCACCATTCAGTCCTCATCCATGGCAAAGGCCAATCCTCCAGGGCATGAGGGTGGCTTGGTCAGTTAAGCGCCCAGCTTTTGCTTTCAGCTCAGGTTATGACCTCACGGTGTGAGATCAAGCCTCGCTTGAAGCTCTGTGCTCAGTGTGGAGTCTGCTTGAGATTCCTGCCCTCTCTTTCTGCCCTCCCTCAGCTCACGGTTGTGGGAGAGCACTCTCTGTCTAAAAATAAATAAATAAAATCTTATTAAAAAATTTTTAAAAGCCTGGGGCACCTGGGTAGCTCAGTGGGTTGAAGCCTCTGCCTTCGGCTCAGGTCTTGATCCCAGGGTCCTGGGATTGAGCCCCACATCGGGCTCTCTGCTCAGCGGGAAGCCTGCTTCCCCCTCTGTCTCTGCCTGCCTCTCTGCCTACTTGCGATCTCTGTCAAATAAATAAATAAAATCTTTAAAAAAAAAAATTTCTAAAGCCTGGGACGCCTGGGTGGCTCAGTTGGTTAAGCAGCTGCCTTCGGCTCAGGTCATGATCCCAGCGTCCTGGGATCAAGTCCCACATCGGGCTCCTTGCTCCGCAGGGAGCCTGCTTCTCCCTCTGACTCTGCCTTCCACTCTGTCTGCCTGTGCTCGCTCTCGCTCGCTCTCTCTCTGACAAATAAATAAATAAAATCTTTAAAAAAAAAAAATTTCTAAAGCCTGATCATCCCTCCTCAGTACTGCCCTTCCCTTTTATCTTTCAGTAATGGAACTTTTCTATGTCTTAGACACATGACTGCTCATGGAACACAGGGACCACATTTACCAGCTCCATGTGGTCAAAGCTGGGTTGCAGTCAAGGAGCTGATAATTGTTGAAGTTGGATGATGGATACAGAAGCATCAATACACCATTCCCTTTGCTTCTGTATATGCTTAAATGTATTCACAATAAAACATTTTTACCACAATTAAAAATTTGTTTTGAAGATTTTAATCTATTTGAATTTTATTTGAATTGCAACAATTAATTTTGGACGACATGATAAATTTTTATTTTCTTATTTTATAATTAAAATATTTTTAATATCTTTTTTCTTTTTTTACCTTTTTTTTTTTATTTAGAGAGAGAGTGAGCCATGGGGTGGGGGTGGGGTTATGGGCAGAGGGAGAGGGAAAGAGAAACTCTTAAGCAGGTTCCACACTGGAGGCAGAGCCCACTGTAGGGCTCAATCTGACAACCCTGAGATCATGACCTGAGCAGAAATCAAGAGTTGGATGCTTAACCAACTGTGCCACCGAAGCGCCCCAATATCTTTTTTTCATTTTTAAAGTATCCTCAGTATCTTTTTCATTTTGTTTTATCATTATATTATTTGTATAATCATAAATACAATTTTTAACATAACAAAATGAGAAGGAAGGGAAATGAGAAGGAAGAAAGATAAAGGGAGGGAAGAAAGAAAGAAATTTCAAGTTTTTGTATCAGGAATCCTCAGAATTCTCTATTTTTATCTTTAGACATTATTGGCCACCCTGGGTCCCCTCTTGTATGATGCAACCCACTGAAACAAGAGTGATTCAGGGAAGGAATAGTTGGCCCTTGGAGACCTCATTCACATCCAGAGCAGCTCTTCTGCTCTAAGGGCCTCTCTAGGGAGTTCCCTCACTCTCCAAGGTCTAGAGCTGAGATCAAGTCCCTCTGGCCATTGTTATATGGGAGGCAGAGTCAAGAAGTCTTACCCTTAGATAGAAAGACAACAGGAATATTTCCTTGCTAAGAAGTTTCACCCCTGAATCTTCTAAAGAAAGGACAAAGTTGAGGGTAGCCCACAGAAGCCCTAGCCACATCTGAGGCTTTTGCTCCAGTGTTGGAAAGGATGTCATTTGGTTATCATCCACGGAGATCATCTCTTGTTGGCCTAGGGTGCCCAGGTGAAGACAAATCCCCTTCTCATTCCTATCCATCTTCTAAAACTACCCACTCTGGGAAACCGTGAGTGTAGAAGCCATGAATAGAGATCAGATCCTCACTTACCTCCTTCTGAGTTACCCATCAAAGAGAAAGGTGACAATTTTACCTTGTTCTGGTCTAGACCAAACCCTATAACTGTACATTTTACCAGGTGTTCTTGGTGTTCTTTTATCTTTCTTATCTCTTCTCTCTCTCTCTCTCTCTCTCTCTGTTTCTCTCTCTCTCTCTCAATCAGCTTTCACCATCCCTGTGATGCATAGAAGATGGTCCAAGTCTGACTTGGATTTATCCAAGTCCCCCGCTACCCGCTCAGAGAATAGCACACTTTTCATGGACTTTCCCGTAAATTACTGAGATTACAGAAAAAATCAGTGGACAATACAGAAACCCTGGAATAGGAAGACCTTGGAGTAGCTGATATGTACAACACTCACCTCCATTTCGAGGGCTTCCTCCTGCCAGGCTTCCATAACATCAGCACACTCACATACCATTCCTGCTTGGATTGACACAGAAGAGGAGAAAGGATTTCTATTTAGTACCAGTGATACCCAAAGAAGATTGTCTCTTAATCTTTAGAATTTCTTTTTTTTTAATCCTTAGACTTTCTAAACTGGAATGGACTTTAGAACCATCTAGTTTTCCCATTTTTTTTTTTAAAAATGAGAACTTCAAGTGACTTACCATTGAACTTACCGTGACAGGGAAAGGTCTTGCACTGTTACTAGGTATCACTATACCCCCTATCAACCATTCATTCATTACAGTCTGTCAACCAGATAGTCAGCCAAAATATTCAGCACTTATTCACTGTGCCAGTCAGCTCTCCTGTGGTTTGAGCTCAATTCCTTTTGGAACTGGAGAATAGCAACTTCTCAGTGTTCTGAAGTCTGTTCCTGTTCCAGTCTAATCCCTGTTCTCTTCTCTTTCCTTTCTAGGTCAAATTGTCTACATTATTCTCTTCCACCTTCTCCACCTTGGCCAATAGCTTCCTGCCCTGAGCCAAGAAGGACTAATCAGGTCTGACATGACAAGGGTGTGGCTGCGACACAACCTGTTCTGGATCAGCCATGAAGCTTTACTCCCAATGCCTCATCCCCAGGCATGCTCCGAGACTGATAACCCATGTGATAATTTTTTTCCCTTCTTGTCCCTCTGAAAGGAGAACTTAAATGCTCCATGGAAGTTGACAACACAACCACAGTCACGACATTTGTCCTCCTAGGACTGTCCAACAACCCTCAGGTCCAGGCTGTGCTCTTTGTACTCCTCCTGGGAATTTACCTACTAACCCTGATGGGGAACCTGACAGTGCTGCTGGTGATCAGAACTGATTCTTATCTCCACACGCCCATGTACTTCTTCCTGAGTCACCTCTCCTTCATGGATGCTTTCTATTCCTCAGTCATTGTGCCTAAACTGCTAGAGAACCTTCTTTCCAAGTGGAAGACTATATCCCCCCTTGAATGTTTCACCCAGATCTCCTTGGTCATATTTTCTGGAGCCACTGAAGCTTGCCTCCTTTCAGTCATGGCCTATGACCGGTTCCAGGCTGTGTGCCACCCACTGTTGTATGTGGTGGCTATGAACAAAAAGGTATGTATTGGCCTGGTGGGAACATCATGGGCCATAGGAATGGGAACTAGCCTGGTTAACAGCATCCTTCTGGCTCAGCAGCACTTCTGTGGCCCCAATCTTGTCCGCAGTTTTGCCTGCGAGCTTCCCCCAGTGCTCCTGCTGACCTGTTCTGACCCTTACATTAGTGTTGTCTCCATCCTGACCACCATAGCAGTCCTTGGCTTTGGCACTCTTGTCCTATTGCTGGGCTCCTACACTCGTATCATCATGACAGCCCTGGGAATCAACTCTTCGATGGGTCGGAGCAAGATCTTTTCCACCTGCTCTTCTCATTTTCTTGTGGTCACCATCTTTTATGGTTCAGGAGTTTTCAGGTATGTCATACTATAACCACCTAAATGTAAATGTAGGATATCACTTGCCCTTAACTGGCCTTGGTCTTCCAAAGTGGCAGGAAAATGACTGTACTGGAATTCAGAAAGCCTGGTTTCTAGTTCTGGCTCTCCTGAGGACTAGCTGTGTGAGTTATAAAAAAAAAAAAATCCATTTTCTTTCTCAGGTCTTAATTGTCTATCTCTGAAAGATGAGCTTATACAAGGACTAGAGATTTTCTACTTTATTAACTTATGATTAATACCTCTCAAAAGGAAATCAGAGAGCCCTTGGTAGATTTTTATTCAGTGCTAACCAAAACAATAAAACATATCATTCTTGAAAGAGATGACATTGTTTTTCCTACTGGAAGATGATGTCTCTGAAGCTTATTTAAAACTATTTCTTTAGGCACCTACAGTACACCAGCTTCTTTTAAATTCTCAAGCTCAATTTTAGTATGGAACATACTACAAGAGAAATATTATTAACTCCACTTTCAGGTAAGGCACCTAAGTTTCAAGAGTAACCAGGTAATTTCTCCAAAGTCCCAGAACAAGTTAGTAATGGAGCCATAGTATAAACCAAGTCTCACTGACTTAAAACATCATACTCTTTCTTACCATACTTCTCTCAAACATAAACAACTCTAGCTGACAAGTCCTCACTTACTAGGAGCAGAATAATTAATGACCCATAGTGTCTACTAGTGAACTGGAGATAGATTTATACAAATTGCTCTGTAATTTTCTTACCTGTTTGTTACTTGAAAAGAAGGCAGGTGTGGAAAAGGAGCTCACCTGACTCTGTAGACAAATCTTTCTTTCTCTGTATCTCATTTTTCTCATATGCCATAAGGAGACACTAAGATTGCCCCTACCTACTTCACAGAAATGTTAACAGGGATAAATTAGATGAAGAAAAATGACAGTAAAATGAATATTTTTTTCATTTTTTTAAGATTTTATTTATCTATTTGACCAAGAGAGAGAGACAGCAAGAGAGGGAACACAGGTGGGGGAGTGGGAGAGAGTGAAGCAGGCTTCTCGCCGAGCAGGGAACCGGATGTGGGGCTCAATCCCATGACCCCAGGATCATGACCTGAGCCGAAGGTAGATGCTTAACTACTGAGCCATCCAGGTGCCCCTGAATATCTTTTTAAATAGAGCACAGCAGAATCTACAAGGAATATTCCAATGATGATGACCTGTTGAAAAAAAAAATTAATGCTTCTTTGGGAAGTACTGCCAGTGAGACTCAACAAAATGCAGCCCAAAACTTAACCTTATTATTTTGGATTCAAATCTTGTGCTTAAAACATGTTTATCTTCCACTTTATTTATCATGTTTAGCTTCTTTTCTAAGCTGAAGAAAAATGTACTTAAAAGGAAAAATGTTTTGGGGTGCCTGGGTGGCTCAGTGGGTTAAAGCCTCTTGCCTGCAGCTCGGGTCATGATCCCAGGGTCCTGGAATCGAGTCCCACGTGAAGCTCTCTGCTCAGCGGGGAGTCTGCTTCCCCTCTCTCTCTCTGCCTGCCTCTCTGCCTACTTATAATCTCTGTCTGTCAAATAAATAAATAAAATTTTTTAAAAAAATTTTTTAAAAAAAGGACAAATGTTTTGTTCCACTAGCATTATATAAAATAACATGCTGTGACTGAAGGTAATTCCCAGAGCCATAAATGTTGAGAACAATGACAGCATTATTAGAATGAACATCTACTTTGGCAAGAAACAATCCTCATAAGATGAAAACATACAATTATATATACAGGGAAAAGAAGAGGGGAAAAAATCCTTACATCTTTATCATAACTATTAAGAAAAAATGTTTTGAAGACTATGAAGTACTAGAGAAATGCATGAAATTATTATTAGTCTTATTCAAGCTTGCAGCACTTGATGTGCTACAGAACTTGCTTTTTTCTCAGGGCAGCTCTTGGAAGATAAGATAACTCATGTTTGGGGACGCCTGGGTGGCTCAGTGGGTTAAGCCGCTGCCTTCGGCTCAGGTCATGATCTCGGGGTCCTGGGATCGAGTCCCACATCGGGCTCTCTGCTCAGCAGGGGGCCTGCTTCCCTTCCTCTCTCTCTGCCTGCCTCTCTGCCTGCCTACTTGTGATTTCTCTCTGTCAAATAAATAAATAAAATCTTTAAAAAAAAATAAAAAATAAAAAAAAAGATAACTCATGTTTGGAGACAATTAAAGATAGAAATGACTGCCGTCTCACTGATCACACAGTCATATCTAAATGCTGCTACCACTGCTAGTTGATTCAGCTCTAAGGACTCTGCAGAGTGTCTGGTATGGGATGGACCATGGCTACCAATATACTGTGGCCATTGTTCTGACCTCAGTTTACTTCTTTGTGCCAATCCCTTCAAGGTACATGACCCCAGCATCTGGCTCAGCCCTGGAGCAAGTACTCTCCATGCAGTACAGTGTGGTGACCCCACTGCTAAACCCCCTCATCTACAGTCTCAAGAACCAGGAAGTGAAGGCAGCTCTCAGGAGGGTGTTCACCAGGAAGCCCAGGCTTACCTTCTAACCCAGCTCCACTGCATCCTCGTAACAGGAGAAAGAGTTGTGCA
The DNA here is from genome assembly GCF_011764305.1 of Mustela putorius furo. Taxonomy (NCBI): domain Eukaryota; kingdom Metazoa; phylum Chordata; class Mammalia; order Carnivora; family Mustelidae; genus Mustela; species Mustela putorius. The sequence goes on along the minus strand of NW_025422368.1, from coordinate 6,758,381 downwards.
ACAGAAAAGGAGGCAGGAAGAGCTATCACCAGCTATCTCAATGGTCTTTATTTTCCAAAAGAGAAGCATTATTTCCTCTGAATCCAGTATCCTCTCCCAATGAAGTGAGATAAGAAAACCTCCATGGAGCATATGACATCTATCCACAGGGGGCCCAGTCACCACTCGAAAAAATTCTCACAAAAAATGTATGGAGGATCCAAACACAAAAGACAAAAAGCACAACTACCTTATGACCCAGTAATCCCACTTCTGGGTACTTATTCAAAGGAAATTATATCTTCATGTCAGAGGAAAGTAGCACGGAGGAGAAAATGGGAGATAAAGGGAGAAAGAGAATCCATATTGTTGGGCACCATTCTGAGTCTGCTTCAGACAGAGCTCCATGAAAGGGGTGTATTCTGATGGGCCTCCCCACCACTCACCTGAGCCTGAACAGCTTAAGATCCTGCCTAGTTCAAGTCTTGTTCCAGGCCTAGGGAGGGAGGAGGAGTTGGAGAAAAGAAAACGAATTCTCTGTTGTCATCCTAGCTACCTTTCAGCTCCCACACACATTCTCAAGAAAAGAACAACACTTTCCTGTCCTGCTTCTACCCAAGGCCAAGAGGTTTGCATCAGTCAAGACTACTTCCACGCTAGCTCTCTGGCTTCTCTCTGCTCTTGATCCTCTGATCTTCAGGCTAAAGTACTCTCTGAAAATAAATTTCTTGTCAATTTGCTCTAGCAAATTCCTCTTCAGATTACAGCCTCATATATGATACACTCACAGGTGACATTTCCTGGTCTTTTCTGCAGAATGTAGGCTGGAGCGATGGGACTGGGCTCAAGTCCCAGCCTTAGTTGCATTTCTGTTCTGGCCACTTGTTGAAGCAGGTTCCTTATATTTCCAGAGCATTTGCCTTCCTGAGAGGTAACTAAGACAGGGTAATAAGAACTAGATATGTGAGCTCATTGGGAGGAATGGCCATCTCATGCTCCCTTCTCACACATACCCATACAAAGGGGTCACTCCTAAAACCTGTAGAATTGAGTAAGTCCGTTGGACCCATAATTAGGAAGGGAAAGAATGTAATTCTCCTGGGCGATGCATCACATTGTGTTTAAATTCACACTAAAATCATGTCTTGAATACCAATTTATTTCCTGAGTGTTTCTTTTCATTAAGTATGGGGAAGGATGGCCTCCCACCCCTATTATGGCCCTACAGGTCCCTAAACAGGCCATAGAGACTTCATTGGGGAACTTCTGGTCTCTGAAACAAGAGAAGTATGGTCTGACTGCCTAAAGCCCTAGCAGGTATAGGAATGCAAGGCGTGTACTCAGCTATATTAGACATCTAAGAAAGGCAGGAAGAAGACAGGAAGTAGAAGATAACTCACCTAATTTAAAAATGTGGTAACTTATTTTTTCTTCATATTTTCATTTAAATACCATCAGTTAACATACAGTGTAACATTAGTTTCAGGTGTAGAATTTAGTGATTCATCACTTATGTATAACACCCAGTGCTCATCACATATTCCACCCTTAACCCATCACCCATCCCTCCACCCATCTCCTCTCCAGTAACCCTCAGTTTGTTTGCTCTAGTTAAGAGTCTGTTTCCTAGTTAGCCTCTCTTTTTGTCCCCCATAGGTTCATCTGTTTTATTTCTTAAATTCCGCATATGAAAGAAATCACATGGTCTTTCTTTGTCTTTCTCTGACTGACTTATTTCCCTCAGCATAATATTCTCTAGCTCCATCCACATCATTGCATATGGTAAGACTTCATTCTTTTTTGTGGTTGAGTCATATTCCGTCATGTCTATGTATATATCACATCTTCTTTATCCATTCATCAGTCAATCAATAAACATCAGGACTCTTTCCATAATTTGGCTATTATTGATAATGCTGCTATAAACAGAGGAATGCATGTATCCCTTTGAATTAGTATTTTTGTATCCTTTGGGTAAATACCTGGTACAACTGCTGGATCATAGGGTGGTTCTATTTTTAATTTTTGAGGATCCTCCATATTATTTTCCACTGACTATGCCAGTTTGCATTCCTACCAACAGTGTAAGAGGGTTCCCCTTTCTCTGCAACCTCGCCAATACCTGTTGTTTCCTGTGTTGTTAATATTAGCCATTCTGACAGGTGTGTGGTGGCGTCTCATCATTGCTTTGATTTGTATTTCCCTGATGATGAGTGATGTTGAGCATCTTTTCATGTCTCTGCTAGGCATCTGTACAGAAACGTGTACTTTATTTTCTTTCTTTAAAGATTTTATTTATTTATTTGAGAGAGAGTAAGACAGATAGCAATGAGTGGGGGAGAGGGAAGGAAAGAAGGGAGAGGAAGAAGCAGACTCCCCACTGAGCAGGGAGCCCACTGCAGCACAAAATCCCAGGACCTTGTGATCATGACCTGAGTTGAAGGCAGACACTTAATTGACTAAGCCACTCATGTGCCCAGAAATGTGGCACTTCAAATTGGAGTTTTGGAATTCTGGATTGTCAAAGCAGGAAGATATATATATATAGATAGATAGATATAGATATTGATATCTATAGATATATATCTATAGATATCTATATCTATAGATATATATCTATAGATATAGATATAGATATCTATATCTATCTATATCTATATCTATCTATCTATATATAAAACCCACCTAAACTAAGACCTCCTTTTAAGACAAAGAAATCAAAGCACAAAGGACAGAGATGAGATGCCCAGGTTTGTACCATTAACAAGTAGCAAAAACAGACTTTAGGACTCAAATCTCCTGACTTGCCTCCTTTCACATTTCTCATAATCATTAAGAAAAATCTCCCTTTAAAAATAAGCAAAGCAGCTTAGTTGGTTCAGTCAGTAGAGCAGGTGACTCTTGATCTTGGGATTGTGAGTTCAATCCCCATGTTAAGTGTAGAGATTACTTAAAAGTAAATTTTTTTTTTAAGTAGCAAGGAGGAGTAATGGAGTGCAGGTTTCAAACCAAAAGGCCCAGGTGTTCAGATTTTTCTTTTTTTTTTAAGATTTTTATTTATTTATTTGACAGACAGAGACCACAAGTAGGCAGAGAGGCAGGGAGAGTGAGGAGGAAGCAGGCTCCCCGCTGAGCAAAGACCCTGACATGGGGCTCAATCCCAGGACCCTGAGATCATGACCTGAGCTGAAGGCAGAGGCTTTAACCCACTGAGCCACCCTGGTGTCCCTGTTCAGATTTTTCAATTGCTGAGCTGACTGTAAGGGTCCTGTGATCTTCTCACAGCACTTTGTAAAGGATATTTCCTTATCTCAAGAGTAAGGAAATCCCTCAATCCATTCAAGTCACCCATTTCAGATTCTTGGTGCCCCTGTCTTTACTGTCCTTCTCCCACCCATCTCCACCAGGCAAAATCCAGCCCATCCTTCAAAACCAGCTTAACTGCCACTCCTTTCATGAATCCTTCCTTGATCTCTTTTTCCCACATCAACCCCCCCAATATAAAGTATCTTTTCTTTTATGAATGCTTGAAGAATATGTATTTATTTATTTAAGTTTTTTTTTATTTTCAGCATAACAGTATTCATTATTTTTGCTCCACACCCAGTGCTCCATGCAATCCCTGCCCTCTATAATACCCACCACCTGGCTCCCCCAACCTCTCACGCCCCGCCGCTTCAAACCCCTCAGATTGTTTTTCAGAGTCCATAGTCTCTCATGATTCAACTCCCCTTTCAATTTCCCCCAACTCCCTTCTCCTCTCTAACTCCCCATATCCTCCATGCTATTTGTTATGCTCCACAAATAAGTGAAACCATATGATAATTGACTCTCTCTGCTTGACTTATTTCACTCAGCATAATCTCTTCCAGTCCTGTCCATATTGCTACAAAAGTTGGGTATTCATCCTTTCTGATGGAGGCATAATACTCCATAGTGTATATGGACCACATCTTCCCTATCCATTCGTCCATTGAAGGGCATCTTGCTTCTTTCTTGAAGAATATTTCTAATCTCTCTCATGAGAGAGAGATTATAATTATTTATCAATATTTATCTTATCTTTCCTGCTAGTCCTTGAGGGAAGAGACCCTTTTGCCAATTTTTGACTCCCTTTATAGTTCCTTGAATGTGCTAGATGATCAATAATTTTGTTGAATTGAATTGGTACAGAAAATAACCCCCATCTTTCTGTTCAGCCTATTTCCTCTGGTGGTGGTGGAAGGTGACTGGAAGGTGACTATGACTTAAGCTTCAGTGTCCACCCACTCGCACTATTTCCTCCTTCTCCTCCCTCTGGGAAGAAAATACAGTCAGCCACACAAAATCAGGCCCTTTATTTAAGACAGAGGTGGAATCCATTGTTGTAGTAAAGGTGCCATCAGAGGGCAATGAGCAAGGGTCAAAAGTCCAGTGTACAGTCATGCATCTCTGGAGAACAGTCCTCAGGTGTTCAATGGTGTCACGATAGGGTTCAGGACTCAGAGACAAATCAGCTTCAGGGGGGAAGAAAGAAGCAAATTCAGGCAGCCTTAGGGAGGAGACATTCTAGGAACATACAGAAGGCAGAAGTAACAATGACAGCAGGCACTCACAACTTCTCACAGTGCCACTGTTCCAGCTTCTCAGAGCAGAGTGGTTTATGGGCCAACCTGATAATGGAAAAGAAGACAGGACAAGTTGGCTGACTGGATCTTAGCTTAAACTTCCATCTAGCTTTACCCCCAGGAGGGCCAAAGTGGAAGAGTATAGATGAAAATTAGAGAAAGACATTCTTAGCCAGAAGGCAAGGGAAATTGAGCCACCTAGTGGGTTAAGGCCCAGTTTTAAGACTTCAAGAAAATTGTAGGGCTGGAAAAGCCATGCAAATGGTATCAAGGGCTTGTTTCAGGGTCTAAGACTAAACCAGCAGAAATAGATGTCCATGTCCATGTGAAGGGAGTCCTAGGTCTCCGCCCTCTATTCCCTATGCTTATTAGGAATATTGCTAAAGAGGAGTGGCATTAGGGAGGCTTGGTAAATTGGGGATCTGAGTCTGCTTGATGAGTCCTGTTTTGGAAACTACCCTCTAGATTAAATGGCCAGGAAATAGAGATTATATATAGATAGATTTTATATATATATATATATATATATATATATATATATATATAGAAAGAGAGATAAATAGAGACAGCAGTGCTGCACTAAAGGAGTGAGAAAAAGAAGCGAAGGGATAAGTAGAAAATAGAATGGGATTCACCAGTAGTCGATTCCTTCCTTGTTCAGAATCTTCTTAGCACAAGTCATGTCATCAGTAAGGTCATCATCCAGGAACTCTGGCAGGAGTTACAAAGACAGGAATGTGAGAACTAAGTATTACCCAGAAAGATAATGAGTTCCCTCTTCCCTGGATTTACTAAGTCTGGTCCTTCTCGGAACTGGACACTTATGCTTGTTGCCTTCCTATATGAAAAAGCCAATACAGTAAGGTCCCCCACCCAGATAAGGACTCTCTTCACTTCTCTTGGGTGTCTTCAGAAGAATTATCAACTTCATCAACTCTGAAAATGCAGGGTATCAAACTTCAAGATATACAGACAGCTAAAATCCTCTACTTCAGGGGACTGCCTGGAGCTCTAGTGAACATGAAAATTCTAATGGACTTTTATTCAGTACTGTCAAGTCAGGCCCCACAGTTGTAGGCAGTGTAGCCAGAGGTGCTCTTGATACCAAACATGAGATTAGCCCAGAGGTAGGCTCTGGGAAAACAGAGGAACAGGATAAAAGGGCTACTCACTGTCACAGGAGATGTTACAGATGTTCCTTGACTGAAGGATCTTGTTGTCCTTGCACCAAACTTTATTGTTGATCTGGAAGAGTCCATATTCTGTGCTGCCATTGTTATTGACTATGGTTTGTGTATCATAGCCACTGGTATGAAATATAGTACAGATCCCTGAGGGGAAAATGAGAGAGAAGTAATACAGAGGTGTCCAGGCACACATTTATAACATAAATGAGGACCTGTATTACCAGACGTAGAAAGGCTTTCTAGCCAATCTCCAAAATATGGCAAAGCACAAAGTATCTTGATGAGATGAAGGATTTCAAAAAGGATCAGACAATAAGAGAAAAGGAAGATATATTAATAAATGTAATAAAAGAGTAGACACATAAGCACATAAGAGGATTATTAGATAATTGAATAAAAGTGAAGAGGAAAAAGAGAAGAATGGGATAAAATGAAACAGCAGAGAACTCACATTCAGGCAAGGCAATGCCTCCAAAGCCATCCATGTCTTTCAGAACCTGGGACAGCTCACATTTAGTAAATTGCTTTGCCTGGATGGCAGGAAACATGATGCCAACCAGGAGCAGAGAGATAAAGGACATCATTTCGGCTACCCCCAAGAACCTGAAATGGGGTGTCACACAGCTTCACCTCCTTTTATTTGTGAAGAAAGCCTCAGGGGCCCTGGCACCAAGCCCTACATCCAGGAAGAAGATGAAGAGAGACTACTTATGCCAACACAGAAACACTGAGCCTGCCAGCTTCCTTCCCATACTTTTACCCCATTTTTCCTTCTCCTCCCCTAATCTCTAATCCATACAGGTATTGTTTTCTGACCAGAGTTTCAATCATGATTCTATTCCCATTTGGCTTTGTTTGTACTTTTGTTTCTTGTAGATCTGGTTCTAGGAAGCAGGATGCCCCCAGCCTACTTCAGGAACAAAGAAAGCCTCAGGAGTAATATAAATGAAGCAATCAGAAAATAAAATAAGGGTCCATAGCCAAAACCCCCTTCCCCCTAGAGCCATACAGAATATGAAAAAGGAGTGTATATCATTACATGCCATAGTCCCAGGATCAGAATTTGGTTGGCACTTGTCCAATCAACCCAGGCATGGAACAAAGCCCAAGGAGAGTCCCTTGAGGTGGTGGTTCATGGCTGGGAGCTCAGGAATAGTGATAGTCTACAGCAACATAGACTGCAAGAATCATATATAACTTGGATCCAGTTCCTCATACTTAGGAAAACAGAATTTGAAAAATATGTTTGACAGTATCTAGTTATCCTATGAGCTATTATCAGATTCTCCACCCCTAACCACCACGACCACTAAATAGCCAGATACTACATTGGTGTTAATTAAGACATTATGTAAATCCAAATCTAACTTGTAGATTTGTTCATGGGTATGGAAACTTACAGACAGCCTCAGAGTTGGCCCCAGAAGGTTAAAAATAGAGTAACCCAAGCTAGTGGGAAGATAAGACTTTGAACACTTTAAGATTGGGCTAGGATATATCTGGGGCCTATAAAACAAGATTCTGGATCTGAGCTTTTCAGTGCCCTTGAGCAAGTAGAGTTAAGGGTACTAGTTCTGAATAATTACTCCACCTTGCTGGCATCAAGCTTCATGTCATGAAGCCAATAGCTGTTAGCCTCCTTCATGGCAGGGCTCACTCTCTTTATTCCAATCTCTAAAGCTGATTTCTTATATTGTCATGGGTATCTATTTTAGACTTCTAAACTGAAGGTATTCCAAACTGTTATATCCTACAACTCTTTAAAATCAGGGAAAACTCTCTCTCTTTTTTTTAAGATTTTATTTATTTAAGAGAGAGAGCACATGAGTAGAGAAAGGGGTAGAGGGGGAGAGAGAAACAGACTCCCCACTGGGCAGGGAGCCTGACATAAGGCTCAATTCCAGGACTCTTGGATCATGACCTGAGCTGAAGGCAGATGCTTAACTGATTGAGCCACCCAGGTTCCCTAGACTCCTCCCAGTTTTATCTGGTCTTCTATATCATGGATAATCAGAATATGAAGTAGCATGAGTGAAAAGAATGTAGAGGATCTTGGTGCCAAGAGAGATGAGCAGAAATTCCTGATAGCAAAGAGATACATGTTCAGAAATACAGAAAAAGTTTGCTACTGCATTTCTCCTCCATTCTACCTAGAGGCATTGGAGGGGTGCATGAAAGACTGGAATAGGAATTCTATCACACTAAGCAAGTATGGTTGAGAATATGGCTGGGAGTAGAGGATGACCTTGAACCATATGAAAGAGGGACAGATGAAGAAAATGTCTTTCCAATAGTGAAGTCTGGTGTAAAATGCCTCCTTCAATGGACTATAGACTAAGTACCTGTGATAGAATAAAATGGTGGGCCAAGATATCAGTAATCACAGGGGCTTACCATGCTTCCAGCCAAGTCAAGACTTCTGGCAACAGCCTGCTTGCCTATAATTTGGTTGTATCTGTCCTTCCCTGAAGCAATAAAAAGCAGCATCCAGGTCTGCACAGCTAAGCACAGAAAATAAATGTGCCTCAGGCAAGAGGAACCATTATTTCCCTAGAATTGTTTGTAAAATAGCATATTTGGGAGTCATCTGAAAAAGAAGCTAGAAGATGTCTTATGGGAACAATTACAAACATTCAGAGAAAGACACAGATTCTTGGCGTTAGACCAAAGAAGAACAACAAACAATGACCACAGTACTGAAAAAGGAAGTGTATGGAAAGACATCAGCACAGCTAATGGAGGAAAGCTCTAGTCAAAATCTCCCTTTCCTGATAGGTAGGGTGCTCTATGTACAGGCTGAGATGTGAATCAAGGCAGGGAGGAGGCATTAACAACACAAGGATTTTTCAGAAATATGCTTGGAAGCTATGTTCATTCTCTCAGATGCTGTGGTAAAAATCAGGTTTCTCAAACCAGTCCTATTTGGAAGACTTTTAGAAATTAAGGAATCGAAATCATCTTCTTCAAAACATACTTAGCGGTTGCCATCCACAACCATAGTTTGCAGATGGTAATTTACAGAGAAAGTCCAGGACAGTCTTTTGGAGGAACAGCCTCCACACCCTAGATCCACAATAACGTTGATCATTATTTCTTTTGGTTAATATACTCACCTTGTTCTACTTCCTCCCATAATCCAGGTAAATTTTCACTAGGTGGACAATGAGGCTAGATCTTGGACTTGACACACAAATTTTAGAAAAATTCTTAGTTGAATTAGAGAGTTATTTAAAGCAAAATTAGAGAAAGGAGTGATTTCTACTGGTGATATTCTTTTGGAGTTTCTTGCGCAAAAATCCTTTCAGAGTCACTATGGATTCACATTGTGTATCTGCACCAAAGGCTTGATCTCAATTTACATAGCATTATTTTGAATTGTTGTATTTGTATTACCATTTCTATAACTACTCTTATGCTTAAAAGAACCAATTCATTTTTTATTTAAATTCAGTTAATTAACATATAATGTATTGTTAGTTTCAGAGATAGAGTTCAGTGATTCATCAGTATTATATAATATCCAGTGCTCATTATATCACATGCCCTCCTTAATTTCTAACACCCAGTTACCCCATCCCCCCACTCCCCTCTCTTCCAGCAACCCTGTTTGTTTCTTATGATTAAGAGTCTCTTATGGTTTATCTCCCTCTCTGATTTCATCTTGTTTTATTTTTCCCTCCCTTCCCTTAAGATCCTCTGCTTTGTTTCTTAAATTCCACATATGACTGAGATCATATGATAATTGTCTTTCTCTGATTGACTTATTTCATTTAGCATAATACCCTTACTTCCATCTACATCATTGCAAAAGGCAAGATTTCAATTTTTGATGGGTGAGTAGTATTCCATTGTATACATACCACTTCTTTTTTTTTTTTAATCTTATTTCTTCATTTTTGTGAGAGAGAGTGGGCACAACTGGGGCAAGAGAATGGGCAGATGGAGAAGCAGACTCCCTGCTGAGCAGGGACACCCCCCCAATATCTGACTCAATCCCAGGACCCTGGGATCATGACCTGAGCTGAAAGCAGACACTTAACTGACTGAACCACACATCACCCCATATACCACTTCTTCTTCATCCATCCATCTATCAATGAACATCTGGGTTCTTTCATAGTTTGGCTATTGTGGACATTGCTGCTATAAACATAGGGGTGTATGTGCCCTTTCAGATCACTACTTTTGTATCTTTGACATAAATACCTAGCAGTGCAATTGCTGGGTCATAGGGTAGCTCTATTTTCAATTTTTTGAGGAACCTCCATACTGTTTTCCAGAGTGGCTGCACCAGCTTTTATTCCTACCAGCAGTGTAAGAGGGTTCCCCTTCTCTGCATCCTCCCCAACATCTATCTTTTCCTCACTTGTTAATTTTAGTCATTCTGTGTGAGGTGATATTTCATTGTGGTGTTGATGTGTATTTCCCTGATGCTGAGTGATGGTGAGCATATTTTCAAGTGTCTGCTGGCCATTTAGAAGTCTTCATTGGAGAAGTGTCTGTTCATGTTTTCTGCCTGTTTCTTGATTGGATTATTTGTTCTTTGGGTGTTGCGTTTGATAAGCTCTTTACAAATTTTAGATACTAGCTCTTTATCTGATATGTCATTTGCAAATATCTGCTCCCACTCTGTTGGTTGTCTTTTAGTTTTGTTGATGGTTTCCTTTGTTGTACAAAAGCTTTTTATCTTATGGTTTCACTTATTTGTGGAGCATAACAAATAACATGGAAGACCTGGGGAGATGGAGAGGAGAAGGGAGCTGAAAGAAATTGGAAGGGGAGGTGAACCATGAGAGACTATGGACTCTGAAAAACAACCTGAGGGTTTTGAAGGGGCAGGCAGTGGAAGGTTGGGGGAGTCAGATGGTGGGTATTAAGGAGGGCACGTATTGCATGGAGCACTGGATGTGGTGCAAAAACAATGAATACTGTTATGCTGAAAAGAAATAAAAAAATTTTTTTAAAAAGCCTTTTATCTTTATGAAGTCCTAACAGTTCATTTTTGCCTTTGTTTCCCTTGCCTTTGGAGATGTATCTAGCAAGAAGTTGCTGTGGCTGAGGTTGAAGAGGTTATTGCCTGTGTTCTCCTCAAGGTTTTTGGTAGATTCCTATCTCACATTTAGTTCTTTCAACCAATTTGAGTTTATCATTGTGTATGGTATAAGGAAATGGTCCAGTTTAATTATTCTTCTTGTGGCTGTCCAGTTTTCCCAACACCACTTGTTGAAAAGACCATCTTTTTTTTCCATTGGGTATACTTTCCTGCTTCCTTGACAATTAGTTGACCATAGAGTTGAGGGTCCATTTCTGGGCTCCCTAATCTTTTCCATTGACCTATGTGTCTGTTTTTGTGCCAGTACCATACTGCCCTAATTATTATAGCTCTGTAATAGAGCTTGAAATTTGGAATCGTGATGTCACCAGCTTTGGTTTTCTTTTTCAACCTTCCTTTGACTATTCAGGGTCTTTTCTGGTTCCATACAAATTTTAAGAATGTTTGTTCCTTTCTGTGAAAAAACCTAATAGTGTTTGGATAGGGATTGCACTGAATGTATAGATCACTCTAGGTAGTATAGACATTTTAACAGTATTTGTTCTTCGAATCCATGAGCATGAAATATTTTTCCATTTCTTTGTGTCTTAATTTCTTTCATGAGTGTTCTATACACTCTGCATACAGATACTTTCTGTATAGATCTTTTACCTTTTTGATTAGATTTATTCCTTATGGTTTGGGGAGGAATTGTAAATGGGATTAACTCCTTAATTTCTCTTTCTTCTGTCTTATCTTCTGTCTCATTATGTCTCATTCTACTCATCTCTGTATAGAAACACAACTGATTTCTGTGCATTGATTTTATATCCTGCCACTTTACTGAACTCTTGCATGAGTTCTAGCAGTTTTGGGGTGGAGTCTTTTGGGTTCTCCACATAGAGTATCATGTCATCTTCAGAGTGAGAGTTTGACTTCTTCTTTGCCTTTTATTTCTCTTTGTTGTCTGATTTCTGAGACTAGGACTTCTAGTAATATGTTGAAAAATAGTGATGAGAGTGGACATCCTTGCTGTGTTTATGATTAGGGGAAAAGCTCTCAGTTTTCCCCCATTAAGAATGATATTCACTGTGGGCTTTTCATAGACAGCTTTTATGATATTGCAGTATGTTCCTTCTATCCCTACACTGTGAGTTTTAATCAAGAAAGGATGCTGTACTTTGTCAAATGCTTTTTCTGCATCATTTGAGAGGATTATATGGTTTTTGCCTTTTCTTTTATTAGTGTGTTATATCACATTGATTGATTTTTGGATGTTGCACCACCCTTACAGCCCAGGAACATATCCCACTTGGTTGTAAATAATCATTTTAATGTACTGTTGGGTCTCATTGGCTAGTATTTTGGTGAGAATTTTTGAATCCATGTTCTTCAGGGATATTGATCTGTAATTCTCCTCTTTGATGGGGTCTTTGTCTGTTTTGGGGATCAAGGTAATGCTGTCCTCATAAAATGAATTGGAAGTTTTCCTTCCATTTCTATTTTTTTAAACAGTTTCAGGAGAATGTGTATCAATTCTTCTTTAAAGTTTTGGTAGAATTCCCCTGGAAAGCATCTGACCTTGGGTTCTTGTTTGTTGGGAGATTATTGATTACTGCTTCAATATCCTTGCTGGAAATGGGTCTGTTTGGGTTTTTTGTTTCTTCGTGGTTCTGCTTTGGTAGTTTATACATCTCTAGGAATGCATCCATTTCTTCCAGATTGCCTAATTTGTTGGCATATAGTTGTTCATAATATGTTTGATTAATTGCTTCTATTTCTTTGGTGTTGGTTGTGATCTCTCCACTTTAATTCATGATTTTATTTATTTGGGTCCTTTCTCTTTTCTTTTTGATAAATCTGGCCAAGGATTTATCAATCTTATTAATTTTTTCAAAGAACAAGCTCCTAGTTTTGTTGATCTGTTCTACTGTTCTTTCAATGTCTATTTCATTGATTTCAGCTCTAATCATTATTATTTCTTGTCTCCTGCTGGATTTAGGCCTTATTTGCTGTTCTTCTTCCAGCTCCTTTAGGTGTAGGGTTAGGCTGTGTATTTGAGACCTTTCTCATTTCTTGAGAAAGGCTTGAATTGCTATCCTCTTAGGACAGCCTTTGCTGCATCACAAAGATTTTGAACAGTTGTGTTTTCATTTTGATTTGTTTCCCTGAATTTTTTAAATTCTTCTTTAATTTCCTTGTGAACCCATTCATTCCTTAGTAGGATGTTCTTTAGTCCTCTTGTGATTGAGTTCCAGTTCCGAAGCACTGTGGTCTGAAAATATGCAGGGAATGATGCTAATCTTTTGATACAGGTTGAGACCTGATCTGTGACCCATGACGTGATCTATTCTTGGAGAATATTCCATGTGCATTCAAGTCGAATGAAGTAGAATGTGTATTCTGTTGCTTTAGAATGGAATGTTCTGAATATATCTGTGAAGTCCGTCTGGTCTAGTGTGTCATTCAAAGCCTTTGTTTCCTTTTTGATCTGCTTAGATGATCTGTCCACTGCTGTGAATGGGGTGTTAAAAGTCCCTTACTATTATTGTATTATTATTGATGTGTTTCTTTAATTTTGTTAGAAATTGGCTTATATAATTGGCTGCTTCCATGTTAGGGGCATAAATTTTACAACTGTTAGATCTTCTTATTGGTTAGACCCTTTAATTATGATATAGTGTCCTTCCTCATCTCTTATTACAATCTTTCATTTAAAATCTAATTTGTCTGATATAAGGATCATCAACCCAGCCTTCTTTTGATGTCCATTAGCATGATAAATTGTTTTCCACCCCGTCATCTTCTCCCATTCCGTGGGTTGCCTCTTTGTTTTTTTGACTGTTTCCTTTGCTGTGCAGAAGCTTTTGATTTTGATGAAGTCCCAAAAGTTTATTTTCGCTTTTGTTTCCTTTGCTTTTGCAGACATATCTTGAAAGAAGTTGCTGTGGCTGATATCCAAGAGATTACTGCCTATGTTCTCCTCTAGGATTCTGATGGATTCCTGTCTCACATTGAGGTCTTTTATCTATTTTGAGTTTATCTTTGGGTACGGTGTAAGAGAATGGCCGAGAGTACAGACAAAAGGTTGATATCTAGGATCTATAATGAACTCCTCAAACTCAACACACACAAAACAGACAAGCATATCAAAAAATGGGCAGAAGATATAAACAGAGACTTCTCCAATGAAGATATACAAATGGCTATCAGACACATGAAAAAATGTTCATCATCACTAGCCATCAGGGAGATTCAAATTAAAACCACATTGAGATATCACCTTACACCAGTTAGAATGGCCAAAATTAACAAGACAGGAAACAACATGTGTTGTAGAGGATGTGGAGAAAGGGGAACCCTCTTCCACTGTTGGTGGGAATGCAAGTTGGTGTAGCCTCTTTGGAGAACAGTGTGTGTGGAGATTCCTCAAGAAATTAAAAATAGAACTTCCTTATGACCCTGCCATTGCACTCCTGGATATTTACCCCAAAGATACAGATGTAGTGAAAAGAAGGGCCATCTGTACCCCAATGTTTATAGCAGCAATGGCCATGGTCGCCAAACTGTGGAAAGAACCACCCTGTCATCTTAAAACTGGAGGTGTCTTTGGGTCTAAAATGAGTCTCTTGAAGACAGCATATTGATGGGTCTCGTTTTTTTTATCCTGTCTTTTGATTGGGGCATTTAGCCCATTTACATTTAGAGTAACTATTGAAAGATACAAATTTAGTACCACTGTATTACCTATAAAGTGACTTACATATATTGTTTCTGTTCCTTTCTGGTCTGTGTCACTTTGGGGTTCTCTCTTTGCATAAAGAACCCCTTTTACTATTTCTTGCAGGGCTACTCTAGTTTTAGTTTCTGTTTGTCATGGAAGCTTTTTATCTCTCTTTGTATTTTTAATGACATCCCAGCTAGATAAAGTATTCTTGGCTGCAAATTTTTCTCATTTATCATCCTGAATATATCATGCCAGTCCTTTCTGGCCTGCCAGGTTTCTGTAGATAGATCTGTTGCCAGTCTAATGTTTCTACACTTGTAGGTTATGGACTTCTTGTCCCCAGGCCGCTTTCAGGATTTTCTCTTTGTCTCTGAGATTTGCAAGCTTCACTATTATATGTTGAGGTGTTGACCTATTTTTATTAATTTTGAGAGGGGCTCTCTGTGCCTCCTGGACTTGAATGCCTGTTTCATTCCCCAGATTAAGGAAGTTCTCAGCTATAATTTGCTCCAATATACCTTCTGTCCCTCTCTCTCTCTCTTTCCTCTTCTTCTGGGATCCCAATTATTCTAATATTGTTTCACTTTATGATATCACTTATGTCCAAATTCTCCCCTCATGGTCTGGTAGTTGTTTATCTCTTTTTCTCGACTTCTTTATTCTCCATCATTTGGTCATCTATATCACTAATTCTCTCTTCCACCTCATTTATCCTAGCAATTAGAGCCTCCATTTTTAATTGCATCTCATTAATTGCCTTTTTTATTTCTACTTGATTAGATTTTAGTTCTTTTATTTCTCAATAAAGGGGTTCCCTAGTATTTTCTATGCTTTTTTCAAGCCCAGCAAGTATCTTTATAATCGTCATTCTGAACTCTAGTTCTGAAGTCTCACTAACGTCCATGTTGATTAGGTCCCTGGCTATCAGTATAGCCTTTTATTCTTTTTTTTTTTAGGTGAGTTTTTCTGTTTTATCATTTTGTCCAGATAAGAACAGATGAATGAGAGAACAAAATGCTAAAAGGGTAACAACAATCCTAGAAAAATATACACTAAACAAATCAGACGAGACCCAAAACCAGCATGGGGGGAGGGGAAGAAAAAATATGATCCAGCTGGTGAATAGAACAGAGCCACACACTAGATTTTGGGTTTATTTTGGTCTGTTAGAAGAAACTGCCTCCCAAAATTTTTATATATATACTAATATAAGGATAAATACAATGTAGGGATGGAATATAACTGTAAAAATGAAATTTAAAAATGATTTTTAAAAAGGAATTAATAAGTTTGTTGAAAAAGGAAAAAAATTTTTAAAAAGAAATAGATTAGGGGCGCCTGGGTGGCTCAGTGGGTTAAGCCGCTGCCTTCGGCTCAGGTCATGATCTCAGGGTCCTGGGATCGAGTCCCACATCGGGCTCTCTGCTCGGCGGGGAGCCTGCTTCCTCCTCTCTCTCTCTCTGCCTGCCTCTCTGCTTACTTGTGATCTCTCTCTGTCAAATAAATAAATAAATCTTAAAAAAAAAAAAACTTTAAAAAAAATAGATTAAAGAAAGAAAATTTTAAAAATTAACTTTGAAAGCAAAAATCATGATAAAAAAGCCATGAATTCTATGTGTTGTATTCCCCTAGCACTGGAGTTTTGAAGTTCCCATTGATTGGTAAATTCAGTCTTGGCTGGATGTTCTTGCTGACCTTCTGGGGGAAGGACCTATTGCAGTGATTCTCAAAAGTCTTTGTCTGAGGTGGAATTGCACCCCCTTGCCAGAGGCCAAGCTAAGTAATCAGCTTGGGTTTTCTCTCAGTAGTTTTTGTTCCATGAAGGCTTTCTGTACAGCTTTAGAGGACAGAATGAAAATGGCAGCTTCTCAATCTCTGGCCCTAGAGTAGCTTAGAGCTCAGGGCCCCACTTCTTAGTGTGCCCTCAGAGAAAAGTAGTCAATCACTCCTGTCTCCCTGGTCTCCAGCCATGCTTTGTGCTCACCCAACCTGTGACTGAGCATTTCTATCTCTAGCATGTGGCCCTATTTGGAGTCTTCATACCCAGCAGATCCCTGCAGTGTGCTCCTGTGCCACTCCTCCCAGTGGAAGAAGGTGGGGGGGGTTCTCCCCAATCTGCCAACTTTGGGGTCCCTGATTGAAGAGTAGTGGTCAAACTGTGCTGTGGATCATGGCTTATTGTAACCCCAGCTGAGAACCCTTGGCTCACTCTTTGCAGCTGGCTTCTCTGTTCTGATACCTGGGAGCTCTGGCACACTCAGGCATCCCCAGTCTTTCTGTGACTCCAAGGGTCCTGAGACCACATTATTCCACCCCTCACTAAGCCACCAGAGTGATGTCCTTCACCAGAACAAACTTCTAAAAGTTCCAGTTTGGTGCTCCACTGCTCCATCATTTGCAGGTAGCCAGCTGATGGAGGGTCCCTCCCCCACACGGTCCATCTTCCTGTATATCACCTTAGCATTCATAGGTTGTTCAGATGGTTTGATAACTTCCAGCTGAATTCCTGGGACCAGAAAAAATTTAGATCTCCTACTCCTCTGCCATCTTGTCAGCACCCCCACACACACACCAGTTGTCACTTTACTACTTGTAGAATTGCAACAAATCTTTTACACCAAGAATGCCAAGACAGATAAGCCTGGGTGGCTCAGTCTTTAGGCGTCTGCCTTCAGCTCACATCATGATCCAAGGGTCCTGGGATCCAGCCCTAGATTGAGCTCCCTGCTCAGCGGGAAGCCTGCTTCTCCCTTTCCCACTCCCCCTGTTTGTGTTCCCTTTCTCACTGTGTCTCTCCATCAAAAAAATAAATAAAATCTTTTTTTTTTTTAGAAAAAGATTTATTTATTTTTTTTTTTAATTGGGAGAGAAGAGAGGGTGCACAAGTGGATGGGCAGAGGGAAGGGAGAGGGAAAAGGAGAGAAGCAGACTCTCTGCTGAGCTTTGAGCCCAATGTGGAGCTTGATCTCAAGACCCTGTGATCATGACCTGAACTGAAATCAAGAGTCAGGCACTTAACTGACTGAGTCACCCAGGTGCCCTCATTTTTAATTTATAAAATGTCTTTTTTTTTAATTTTTTAAATTTTTTTTATAAACATATAATATATTTTTATCCCCAGGGGTACAGGTCTGTGAATCGCCAGGTTTACACACTTCACAGTGCTCACCATAGCACATACCCTCCCAAATGTCCATAACCCCACCCCTCTCTCCCAACCCCCCTCCCCCCAGCAACTCTCGTTTGTTTTGTGAGAATAAGAGTCACTTATGGTTTGTCTCCCTCCCAATCCCATCTTGTTTCATTTATTCTTCTCCTACCCCCTTCATCCCCCATGTTGCATCTCCACTTCCTCATATCAGGGAGATCATATGATCATTGTCTTTCTCCAACTGACTTATTTCACTAAGCATGATACCCTCTAGTTCCATCCACGTTGTCGCAAATGGCAATATTTCATTTCTTTTCATGGCTGCATAGTATTCCATTGTGTATATATACCACATCTTCTTTATTCATTCATCTGTTGATGGACATCTAGGTTCTTTCCATAGTTTGGCTATTGTAGACATTGCTGCTATAAACTAAAATGTCTGTTTTTAAACAAACACAGGAGCAACAGTCTGGCCCTGATCTTGGGGTCATGAATTTGAGCCCCACATTGGTTATAGAGATGACCTAAATTTAAAAATGTAAAAATGAAAAAAACACATATTTATATAATTTTACATCAACACCTCCAATTAAATATTGTATCCTGATTTTTGTTAATGTGGTACTTTTTTTGCTTTCCTTTTTGGATTGGTTTCCCTCTCCTTTTCCTCATTTCTTTCTTTCCACACATTGTACTGTAACTTATATTAACATTCTATCATATAACTGTTCAAAATTTTTTTATTTTTTTAAAGATTTTATTTACTTATTTGAGAGAAAGAGAGATACAGAGAGCACAAACAGGAGAGGCAGAAGGAGAGGGAGAGGCAGAGGGAGAGGAAGAAGCAGACTCCCTGATGAGCTGGGAGCCCTAAATGGGGCTTGATTCCAGGACCTATCAAGACCTGAGCCAAAGACAGACACTTAACCATGTGAGTCACCCAGATACCCCTCCATTCAAATTTTTATAAGCTCTCACATGTATATACATACAAACTCTTTTATTATTCATTTGAAAATTTTTAATCCATCTGAAACTCTGATTTCCCTCTTCATTCAACTTGTCATATTTGTCTATTTTAACACAAATACCTTAGTGATTTAATTGCAGTGGCTTTTTTATATGTTTTGATATCTGATAGGAGAAATCTTCCTTGTAATTCTTTTTTTTTTTTAGAAAATTAATCAAACTTTATTTTCAAAAAAAAATTTAACTTAAGTTAAAAATTGTAAAAGTAAGGGTGCCTGGGTGGCTCAGTTGTTAAATGTTGCCTTCAGCTCAGGTCAGGATTCCTGCTCAGCAGGAAGCCTGCGTTTCCCTTTCTCACTCCTCTGCTTGTGTTACCTCTCTCACTGTTTCTCTCTGTCAAATAAATAAATAAAACTTTTTTTTTAAAAGTTGTAAAAATATTATAATCAATTCACATATACCCTTCTTATAGACTCATTCACCTACTGTCAATATTTTTCCACATTTGCATGTTCTCTTTCACATTCTTTTTTGTCTCCAGATTTATTAAGATTGACATTTAATTAACATTTAATTTTAAGGTGCACAACATGATTATTTGATCCACAAGACACTGTGAAATGATTGCCACAATAAGGTTAGTTAACATCTCCATCCCTTCACATTATGACCATTTGTGTGCATGCATTCCTGTTGTGAGACCATTTAAAAATTACTTTCACAGCAACTTTCAAGTATATAATACAGTGTTGTTAACTATAGTCATCACACTGTACCTTAGATACCCCGGAACTTACTCATCTTATAACTGGAAGTCTGTAGGTTTTGACTGATATCTCCCCATTTCCCCCACCTCTTCTCTCCCCGGCAAACAATAAACAATCATTATTGTTTAAAATAATAAACAAAATAGGGGTGCCTGGGTGGCTCAGTGGGTTGGGCCACTGCCTTCGGCTCGGGTCGTGATCTCAGGGTCCTGGGATCGAGTCCCGCATCAGGCTCTCTGCTCGGCAGGGAGCCTGTTTCCCTCTCTCTCTCTCTGCCTGCCTATCTGCCTACTTGTGATCTCTCTCTGTCAAATAAATAAATAAAATCTTAAAAAAAATAAAATAAATAAAATAATAAACAATAATAATATTGTTTATTATTTTAAACAATAATAATGTTTAAAACATTAAACATCTATCAGTTTTATGTTTTTAGGCTCCACTTAGGAGTGAAATCATACAGTATTTGTTTTTTTTTTTTACTTATTTCATGTAGCATAATTCTCTCAAGATCCATCCATGTTGTTGCAAATGGCAGAATTTCTTTCTTTTAAGGCTGAATAATATTCCATTATTCTGTTTTATATAGATATATATGATCGATAAATATTATATATATATCTACTACATATATATATAGAGAGAGAGAGAGATCACATTTTCTTTATACATTCATCCACTGATGGATACTTAGGTTGTTTCCATATTTTGGCTATTGTAAATAATGTTACAACAAGCACAGAGATTCAGATACCTCTTTGAGATAATGATTTCATTTCCTTCAGATATATAGCCAGCAGAGAGATCCTGGATCCTATGATAATTGTTTTTAGTTTTTTGAGGAATCTCTGTATTTTTTCCATGGTAGCTATATCCATTTACATCACTACCAGCAGAATATAAGTGTTCCCTTTTCTCCACATCCTCATCAGCACTTATTATCTTGTGTCCTTTTGATACTGGCCATTCTAACAAGTGTGAGGTGATACCTCATTATGGTGTTGATTTGCATTTTCCTGATTATAAGTGATGTTGAACATTTTTTTAAATGTGTCTGTTGGTCATCTCTATGTCTTCGGGAAAATGTCTAGTCAGGTCCTCTGCCCATTTTAATTGGATTATTTGTGGGTTGGGTTTTTTGGATTTTGGCAGGGGGCGGGGGTGGTTTTCTTGTTATTGTTGTTTTGCTATCAAATTATGAGTCCCTGCGGCGTCTGGGTGCCTCAGTCATTAAGCATTTGACTTCGGCTCAGGTCATGATCCCAGGGTTCTGGGATTGAGCCCCACATCAGGCTCCCTGCTCGGCAGGAAGCCTACTTCTCCCTCTCCCACTCCCACTGCTTGTGTTCCTTCTCTTGCTGTGTCTATCTCTGTCAAATAAATAAAATCTTAAAAATAAACAAATAAATAATAGCAAATTGTATGAGTCCCTTTCATATTTTTTATTTTAACACCTTATCAGTTATATGGTTTGCAAATATTTTTCCCACTCCAAGGTTTGCCTTTTCATTTTGTTCATTGTTACTTTTGCTGTGCAGAAGCTTTAGTTTGATGTGGTCCCACTTGTTTGTTTTGCTTTGTTGCTTGTGCTTTTGGTGTCATATCAAAAAATCATTGCCAAGGCCAAAGTCAAGGAGATATTTCCCTATGTTTTTTTCTATGAGTTTTATCATTTCAGGTCTTACATTTAGTCCTCAATACATTTTTTTAAGATTTTATTTATTTATTTGACAGACAGAGATCACAAGTAGGCAGAGAAGCAGGCAGAGAGAGAGGAGGAAGCAGGCTCCCTGCTGAGCAGAGAGCCCCATGTGGGGCTCCATCCCAGGACCCTGAGATCATGACCTGAGCCGAAGGCAGAGGCTTTAACCCACTGAGCCACGCAGGCGCCCCAAGTCCTCAATACGTTTTGAGTTAAATACTCATGAGTGGTATAAAAATCCAATTCACATTCTTTTGTACATTTATATTCATATTTCCCAACACTACTTATTGAAGAGACTATCTATTCCTTGCTGAATATTGACGTCTTTGTCAAAGATTTGTTGACGCTACTACCCTCTCACAATCTGTTTCCTAGGAAACATCACATGTAACAAAAATAATATTAACAACTAGTTTGTATGGCTGGATATTTATAACTAATTCATAACTAGATTATTGAAAATAATCTAAGTCAAACAATATTCAAAGTAAAAGTTTCCTGAGGTCTTGTATAAGATAATGGTTAAGATATTCATTAACTTTGTTGAAAATGTATTAATAGAATTTCCAGGTCAACTTGTAAAAGAATAGAAATATAACATATAAATTCCAAACCCACACAGGAATAAAACAGAATAAGAAAATAATATACAGAGGTGCTAGGGTGGGTCAGTCATGAAGCATCTGCCTTCAGCTCAGGTGATGATTCCAGGGTCCTGGGATTGAGCCCTGTATCGGGCTCCCTGCTCAGCAGGAAGCCTGCTTCTCCCTCTCCCACCCCATCAGCTTGTGTTCCATCTCTCACTGTGTCTCTTTCTGTCAAATAAAATCTTTAAAAAAAGAAAGAAAGAAAGAAACATACAAACAAAAAAAAAGAAATAAAATACCCTAACAGAATTAAACTAAAAAAAAAAAAAAGGAACTAAATGAATAAATAATAAAAAACAGTAACTGAAATATATATGGAAAATTCCTCAAACATTTTGAAATTAAACAACACACTTCTAAATAATCAACTGGTCAAAAAGGAAATCTTAAGGGAAATTAAGAAATATTTCGAACTGAATAAAAATTAAAATATAACATTAAAATTTGTGGGATGCAGCTAAAGCAGTGCTTAGAAGGAAATTTATAGCATTAAATATTTCAACTAGAAAGGAAGAAAAGTATCAAATCAGTAATCTAAGTTTCCTTTGATCCCTAGCCTTTTAAAAAGAATGTTGGAAATACCCATCCAGTCTTACATGGCAGTGCTATGAAGAATAAAAACCAAGCACTAATATGTAATTTCCTCATTCATGTCAGCCTTTACGCTGATGCCCAGGAAAAAGGGGCAGAGCCCAAATAAGAGAAGTGGTCTGCAAATTCCTGGCCAGGCCATCAGAGTAGTCAGTCAGGACCTATCAAGATGGAAATAGTGGAAATCAGCACCCTCAGCTGAAGAATAACTCCCAAAAACACAGCTCTAGAAGAAGGTAAGATAAAACTCCCACTTTCCAACTCTGTTCAAGAAGAAACTAACCCAGGGCACCTGGGTGGCTCAATGGGTTAAGCCTCTGCCTTCAGCTCAGGTCATGATCCCAGGGTCCTGGGATCAAGTCCCGCATCGGGCTCTCTGCTCATTGAGGAGCCTGCTTCTCTCTCTCTGCCTGCCTCTCTGCCTACTTGTGATCTCTATCTGTCAAATAAATAAATCTTTTTTAAAAAAGAAGAAGAAGAAAAAGAAGAAACTAACCCTTGAGGGTGGATGGAGTGCACATGTGAATGTTTTTACTACAAAGAATCAAACTGTGCTGAATGTATGTCAGAATCAGAATGACAACAGTCTGAAAACAAAAGCAACCTCCAGGGTATGTGACAGGCATTGGGAAATCTGGACCAGGACATCCAAATTGGGTGAGAAGTAGATGGGTAAGAAGGAGACATCAAAACCCAAAAGAAGGGACGCCTGGGTGGCTCAGTTGGTTAAGCAGCTGCCTTCGACTCAGGTCATGATCCCAGCGTCCTGGGATCGAGTCCCGCATCGGGCTCCTTGCTCCGCGGGGAGCCTGCTTCTCCCTCTGACTCTGCCTTCCACTCTATCTGCCTGTGCTCACCCTCGCTCGCTCTCTCTCTCTGACAAATAAATAAATAAATAAATCTTTAAAAAAAAAAAAAAGAAATGTCAAATGATGGGCAGAACATAGTAACAGGTTAGTATTCGGGCAGTTGAAAACAGGGCAGACTCAGGTCAGGAATCTTGTGGTATTCATCCCTCAACAAGGCTGGATTAGGGAGCCTGTGTAAACAGTAACATGGCATTCTCTTCTTAAAGAAGCTCTTACCACTTCTGAGTTGACAACAGTGGGAGCTCTAGTCAACCTTTCCACTACTCAAGTTGACTTTAACTTAGACTTTTAAATACCTTTGTTGAGAGAAAATTTACATAAAATTAAATGCATGTATTTTAAGTGTACAGTTGGCTAAGTTTTGATACGTATACACACTCCACAATCAAGATTCAGAACATTTCCATCACTACAAAAAGTTCCCTCATATCCCTGAGCAGTCAGTGCCCCCTCCCTGATACCAGATAAGCTTTGAGCTTATTTCTGTAACTATAAGCAAGTTTTGCCTGTTCTAGAAATTCACATTAATGGAATGGTGTTTTGTGCCTGACTTCCTTCACCCAGTATAGTATCTTTTATATCCATCAGTGCTACTGTGTGGAAACATGATTCATTCCTCTTTATTACTTAGTAGTTTTCCACTGAACGAATACACCACAATATATTTATTTATTTATTTACTTGCTGGTAGACATTTGAGATGTTACTCAAGATCTGCTTGTGTCTGTGTGCAACGGACAGCCTCTTTTGCGGGGGGCGGGGTATAGAAAGTAGCAGTACTGGAGTTCCACCTAGTGTCTGTCTGTGGTACTGCAAACTCTGGTGCCTGACCAAGCCGCGTTGAATAATCGCCCGCTGCCTGACATTCTACCATCAGTGTTTAGATTAAGGCAAGACAGAAACCAGTTCTTTAGCAGCACTCGAAAAAATCAGCACATTGGATATGCATTCCACTCCTTTGTTTCCCAAGGAAGGAGTTGGGAATTGAGGGTTTCCTCCCAATCAGACCAGCCATGCCATGCCGTGCTGAGAAGCGTTCTAAGTGAGTGAAGGTCAAGAATTTTCCTGCTAGGGCTTCAGTGTGTTTGGCTGGGATGCAAGAATCTCTCCCTATTATTTATTCTGTCTCTCCTGACTCCCCGCCTTTGTTTTTAATAGAGAATAGCCTTTGCCACTAAAACCAAAAATATATTTATAATATATTTATTTCTTGTTTATCGATATTTGGGTCTGCTCATCTCAAAAGATTGAATATTAACAACTTATGCCCACTTTCAGGAATACACTGGAATAACACAAGCTTTCAAATTTCAAATTCCACAAAATCACAAATGCTGATTCCTACAAACATCCACCATTCTTCCTCAAATATAAGAAATGGGTTGGTAAAAGATACATTTCTTCATAACCACTTGGAAAGTATGTTGGTGTCATTGTATCCAGACTCAAGGCAGCTCTGTCTCTAGCTAGAATGGAAGCCACAAGCTAGTTTCATGGAGTCACCAGCGGGAGAATTGAAGCAGGATTAATTTTTTTTTTAAGATTTTATTTATTTACTTGACAGAGAGAAAGAGAGAGCACAAGCAGGAGAACAGCAGGCAGAGACAGAGGGAGAAGCAGGTTCCCTGCTGAGCAGGGAGCCCAACGTGGGCCTTAATCGCAGGACCCTGGAATCATGACCTGAGTGGAAGGCAGATGCCCAACTGATCAAGCCACCCAGGTGCCCTGAACCAGGATATTTTACATACTCTGAACCTGGGAGTAGCAGCCTCTCCTATCCCATTGAGTCCCCCATGTTCTAATGAAGTAAAGCATTAGACTTCCCCTGTTTATACTGTTTCAGATTTGTCATTCCATCGACTGGTGAGGAAGGCAGGCATTTAGTAGCTGAAGCAGAAGAGAGAAATGGAACTTCCAAAAATTTAACAGGAAGATTCCCAACTAGGCATCTCTTACCTGGTTTCTGGATTTCTCACAAAGGCAACCAGTTCATATATTGTTGTTAAATTCTTTTCTCCATGGGGGAAGGAGGTTCTGGGCTTCCTATTCTGCAATATTGCTGGTATTTTTTTTATTGCCTCATTTTTCTCTGCCTTAGTGTTCTCATTTCCCTGCATCTTTGAATTTCTACTAATTGTTTTAGTGGATGCTGGATATTATGAATGTTATGTCATTGAGTGTCTCAATTTTGTTGTCTTCCTTTTAAGAGTTTTGGCTTGGGGAGCACCTAGGTGGCCCAGTCAGTTAGGCATCTGACTCTTGATTTTGGTTCAGGTTATGATCTCTGGGTCATGGGATCATACCCCGTATTGGGCCCCACATTCAGCACAGAGTCTGCCTAAGATCCTCTCCCTCTGCCCCTCCCCCGCTCATGCTCTCTCTCTCTCACACTCTCTCTCCCCTCTCTCTCTCTCTCATTTCTCTCTCTCCTTCTCTTCCTCTCTTCCTCTCTCTCTCTAAAATGAATAAATCAAATAAATCTTTTGTAAAAAGAGTTTTGGCTTTGTATTAATAGAGAGTTAAGATACTTGAAGTTCAAAAACAAACAAACAAAAAGAAGAAACAGACTCAAAATACAGAGAACAAACTGGTGGCGGCCAGAGGCCTGGGGGAATGGACAAAGTGGATGAAGTGGTGGGAGAGATGCAGGCTTCCAGTTATGGAACGAGTAAGTCACTGGATAAAAGGTACAGCATAAGGAATATAGCCAATGGTATTGGAATAGCATTATATGGTGACAGATGGTAGCACACTTGTGGTGAGATAGGCACAATGTATAGAGTTTGGAGAGGCAGAGATGGAATTGTTTGATCACTACGAGTTTTGTTGTTGTTTTTAAGTTTTATTTATTTAAGTAATCCCAGCACCCAAAGTGGGGCTCAAACTCACAACCAAGAGATCAAGAGTCGGATGCCCTGCCCACTGAGCCAGCCAGCAGCCCCTCCAATCACTATGTTATGCACCTGAAACTATTGCAACAGTGTGTCAACTACATTTCAATTTTAAAAAGAGATACTTAAGGTTCAGTTTAATCTTCTCAAACCCTGTTTTTAAACTTTGTTATAGCAGGTCAAGATTAGCTTTTATTCTTGAGCTAGTTCGACCCTATTCCTAAAGGGTGGTCTTTCTGACATATCTAAGGAATGCTTCAGTGAGATTCCTCTACTCTGGCTGATCAGAACTCAAATGTCTGCCACCCTGTACAAAGTCTAGTAGTTACTCAGTGTACAGCTTCTAGAAATACTCAGTGTGGGGATCCTTATCAGGTTTCTAGAATTCTTTCTCTGCATACCTCCCTCCTCTTCTACTCCACAATTCCATCTCTGGCTCCCCAAACTCTAATTTTTGTCTCTTCAACTCAGCAACGTAACCATGCTCTGCCTTCCTAGATCTCAGATCTCAAAAGTGTTTGAAGGCAGAAAGCTAAAGTAATGGTAGGGCTCACTTCTACTGTTTCCCTTCTCTCAGGGATGAGAGTTTTGTGCTGTACATTTTCCAATAGTTGAAAACAGGTATTTCATATGTTTTGTCCATTATGTAATTGTTTGCCTGAGTAGAGCTGGGCTGGTACCAGTCACTCCTTCACAGGCAGAAGTCGAAGACGCTCCTTTTTAACTTTCTAAACTCTTTGCTACCCTTTAAATTCTAGTGCACATTCCCCCTCACTCCATTAACTTCCCTTACTCCTTTCTCTGCCAGTTCGATAAGCTATGTAGCTCGTTTGTGGCAGTCATCACCTCCCTATTGCCCCATAGTTACCTGCGGGAGGAAAGATCCTCTTCCTGACCATCCAGTAATGATATTTGTTGAATAAATGAGATACCCCAAAATATATTGTTTTCTTATCAGTGGAAATATATAAAAAGAGAATAAATGACCCTCCTACTTAGTGAAATGTTGGAATATATATGGTCTAGGGTCCCTTCCAACTCAAAGCTTCAATGAAAAAATGGTTAAGTAAAATTGTGCCACACCTATATAATGAATATTACATGAATTTTTAATTTTTATTTATTTACTTTTTTAAAAATTTTTAGAGAGAGGGAGAGAGTGTGTGCAAGCACAGGGCAGGGGCAGAGGGAGAGGGAGAGAAAGAGAATCCTAAGCAAGCTCCACACCCAGTGTGGAGCCCAACGTGGGGCTCAATCTCATAATCCTGAGATGGTGTCAAATCAAGAGTCAGACGCTTAACCAACCAAGCCACATGGGTGCCTTACATGAATGTTTTAAATGTAGAGATATATTCAGTACTTACAACAAAGTGTTAGGTAAAATATTAGGATTAAAGTTACATATGTTACATAGTTACCTATGTTTAAAAAAAAAACAGCATGCATAAAACTAGGAAGGAAAATGCATAAAAACCAGAAGGAAATATACTTTTAAATAATGGAGCTATTTTAATGTGTATGTGCTCTTCTCATGTTTTTAATGCCATGATCCAACTATCTTAAAAGACAACTGGCCTGATCTGTACCCCAATGTTTATAGCAGCAATGGCCACGGTCGCCAAACTGTGGAAAGAACCAAGATACCCTTCAACGGACGAATGGATAAGGAAGACGTGGTCCATATACACTATGGAGTATTATGCCTCCATCAGAAAGGATGAATACCCAACTTTTGTAGCAACATGGATGGGACTGGAAGAGATTATGCTGAGTGAAATAAGTCAAGCAGAGAGAGTCAATTATCATATGGTTTCACTTATTTGTGGAGCATAACAAATAGCATGGAAGACATGGGGAGTTAGAGAGGAGAAGGGAGTTGGGGGAAATAGGAAGGGGAAGTGAACCATGAGAGACTAGGGACTCTGAAAAACAATCTGAAGGTTTTAAAGGCGCGGGGGGGTGGGAGGTTGGGGTACCAGGTGGTGGGTATTATAGAGGGCAGGGATTGCATGGAGCACTGGGTGTGGAGCAAAAATAATGAATACTGCTATGCTGAAAATAAAAAATAAATTTAAAAAAAAGACAACTGGCTTGGCTATCTACTTACCTTCAGGAAATATGACGCAGGATGATCAGTTATTCCAAAGCCAAACTTTATCTTTATTAAATATTCTTCAACATTTTATTGGCTTGACTAACAGCTTTATTGAGAACACTAGTTCATGTAGTTATGTATAAGCAAGCACATTTTGCAACAAGTTTATCGTGCTGGGTTCACTAGGAAGTTTCAGTGCTCACAGTGAGGTATCTTAAGAGTGCTCTATTGAGACTTTGTTTGTTAATGACTGAGACCATTGTTGGGTAACATTCACTTTATATTTTTTCCAGGATGAACTTTGGGCAATCGGCAGGAACCAAATTAGGATAATTTTATGTATGTCTGTACATCTGTGTGTCTGTTTCACAATACTTCTAGTCAGGAGAGAGGAAGCATCTGAAGATCGCTTCATGGACTAGCTTAATCATGTTTCCAGGCCAACCCATCACAGTTTTCTTCTTTTTCTTATATTTACCTATCTTTTCAGTTATCCAAAGGCAATGCTATGAAATGTCAGTACTGAATTCTGGCTCTGCTCCTTACTAACTGTATGATCCTACACAACATACATGACCTCTCTGTGTGCAGTTTCCTGATCTATGTAAACTATAGATAATGATAATAATTACCTCCATAATTCTTATGAGGCGTCAGTGAGATAATTTTGTAAAACTCTGATCAGAGTGCCTAACACATACAGACCATTCAATGAATAGTCTCTCTCAGTGATTTTACCACATCCTCCTCCCTACATCCTCTCCACTTATAACTGATGCTGTATCAGTGAGTTGGGATGAAAGATACAAGAATCTTGTCCTAGGGAAACCTGGCTGGCTCAGTTGGTGGAACCAACTTAGGGTCATGAGTTCAAGCCCCATGTTGGATATAGAGATCACATAAATAATAAATAAATAAACTAACTAACTAAAAAAAAAAAAAAAAAAGGAATCTTGTCCTATGAAGGTGAATTTTTCCCCAAACAGGATTTCTGCCCTCCGGAGAGCTGGATCTGGGTGAAGGGGCTGTCTGATCAGGTAATATGAACTCATCATCAAGGCATGAGTAACTGAAAGTTGTAAATAGATTACTAACCAATTTTTGTTTTGTTCATTGCTGTATACCTGGAGTCTAGAACAGGTGCTGACAGGTCATAAATACTGGCATCTACTTCTTTTTTTTTTAAAGATTTTATTTATTTATTTGACAGACAGAGATCACAAGTAGTCAGAGAAGCAGGCAGAGAGAGAGGGGGAAGCAGGCTCCCTGCTGAGCACAGAACCTGATGTGGGGCTCGATCCCAGGATCGTGATATGAACCGAAAGCAGAGGCTTTAACCCACTGAGCCACCCAGGCGCTCCAATGTGTGTTTATTTCTTGAATTAACTAATACTATGACCCATTTTTATACAAAATCTTAATCTTTTTTTTTAAGATTTTATTTATTTATTTGACAGAGTGAGACATAGTGAGAGAGGGAACATAAGGGATCATGACCTTAGCTGAAGGCAGCCGCTTAACAACTGAGCCACCGAGGTGCCCCACAAGATCTTAATCTAATACCTAGAAAACAGCATATAGATCCTTTATTTCCACTTTCAACTCATAGATAACACTTCAGAAAAAGAGCTGAAATTAAAATAAATCTTAAGTACACGTTGGATATTTTTATCATAATTATCATAAATTCTAAATCAATAAACCCTATGTTTATTTCTAGGTAAAAAGACTCTTATTCTTCTCTTTCTCTCCTGACATATCCCTCAGGCTATTTACACAACCCAAGACCTGGGCAGACATATTTTATTCTCAAGACTCCCTCAAAGAGAATATGCTAATTAATTCCTTGCAGGTCAACTTTTCCTCATTCAAGTTTTTCCAATCTACTTTTCAACTGTCAGGTAAGACACCTGTCCAGTTTCTTCCAGGAAGGTCCATCCTAGACTGTTACTGGAAAGACCTAGCTCGTGCCATAACCCTGTTCTGTCTTCTTCCTGGCCTCATGTGGAAGGAATTCAGTGCTATATTTTTGCAACAGGTTCTTTCTTCACAGATGTCATTCAGCTGAATTTAGTATCTGCCACTACTATCTTGATGGCAAGATAGTAGTTTTATATTAATCCATGATATTAAGTTATCAAACTAAGAGGACAAATTATTTACAAAATTATATAGCAGTTTCCTCCTGCCTCCTCACTGCTCAGAGATTAAAGCAAGACCTCAGGTCCTAATTCATGGTACAATAGAATGACTGGTAATCTAGTCATTAGAAGCCAAACTCTAGATAATCCATTCCAATGTTGCAAGAACAAATCATAGCATACTCACTTTTCACCATGGGGTTCATTCTGAGAATCAAATATTCACTAAATAAGATAATATTTATTTTATGAATTATAAAATATTAGATAAATGTTGCTCTTAATTGTGGCTATTCTTACATCTTTCCACTGTTTCCCTATCTCATAAGAAAGAGGTCATTAGATTTGAGTGAAACACCTGAATATGGTCCCTCGTGGACCAGGACAGTCCCCTGGAACCAAAACATAGATGCAGCTGCTGCTCCAGGTGGCTCCAAGATACAGCTCCTCCCTAAGGAGGCTCCTCTTCAACCCCCAAAAGGAAGGAGACTGCCCTGCTCTAAGAAAAGGCAGTAGTGCCCACAGAAACACATATAGGATAAGGACAACAGTCTTCCGTGAGAACCACGGAGCAGGGAGAAGCCAATAACATGGAGCCTTCATAAGAGAAAAGCAGAAAATCTACAGAGCTCTGCAGAAGAATTTAGTCTGGAGGTAAGACAACCAGGAGAGGAGTTGACTCAAAGCCCAAAGCATATCAAGCTCCCTTTCCACTGAATCTGAGTATCTAGGGTTCATCTGGCTCAACAGTACTCTTTGACAACAGAGAGAACCACCTCTGACCGTAGATCCTAAACAAATTTGGGAGAAAGTTTGACATATTTTTAAAATGTCTTGTGTCTGTTCCAGTAGGTTTCAAAGAATTGGACCCATTATTTGCCAACTTCTGGAGCCTCTAGGAAGAAAGTTCATTTCCTCCCTTCTGACCCTATCCAATGAGCCTTACTTTAATACCGAAAAATCATGCTATAAATAACAGTAGAATCACCGCTTTGAAACCAGCACAGGTAGGTGGGTTTTCCTCCACCACCATCCCTTGGTCCATGTTCTGCCTTCTGAGCATCTATGGGCTAACTCTAGTTCCTCTTCATAAGAATCCTTCCAGCTGGAGTGGGGGAATGTAGGAATGGGATGAAGATGGTCAAAAGGTACTAAATTCCAGGGGCGCCTGGGTGGCTCAGTGGGTCAAAGCCTCTGCCTTCGGCTCAGGTCATGATCCCAGGGTCTTGCGATCGAGCCCCACATCGGGCTCTTTGCTCAGCTGGGAGCCTGCTTCCTCCTCTCTCTCTGCCTACCTCTCAGCCTACTTGTAATCTCTGCCTGTCAAACAAATAAATAAAATCTTTTTTTTAAAAAAAAAAAAGGTACTAACTTCCAGCTATAAAATAAATAAGTCCGGGGATGGGGGGACCAGGAGGAATTCTTCCAATACTTGAAAATAGTTATCATAATCTCCCATTATTCTGTCATTTCCAAAGTAAAGATCTCTACATTCTTCATATGTTCCTCATACTTCACAGTTCAGAAGTCCTAATTCATAATAGTCAACAAAAATATCATGTCATGTTCACATAAATGGTTACTTTTCAACTGATTATGAAAGCCTACAAGCAGATTTTACATGTGCTTCTGTTACATTTCATCTTCTTTTTAGTCTAGCCTTTCAAAGACAAGATTATTTTGGATTATAATTCTATCACCTGTGATATTGGTTTCCCCACTTTGTTCCTATCATCTGAGGCTTGATAAGCCGTGCATATTTGCTCTTTATCGAAGTCACTACCAAAATAGGTGAAGAAAACAGGAAGACAAAGCCTTCTCCTTTTCACTAGACATATTTTTCCAGATTTCCAGAGTCATTGATGAATAATTTTGGTCCATAGTAGGCATACTAAAAGTGTTATCTTTAAGCTCACAGTCATCATCTTTTCTATGAAACTTTACCAAAATTATGTCCTTTTTCTACTCCTTTCTCCTGATCTACTAAATTATTAGTACTACCAGTAGGGGCCATTATGTAAGATTTGACCTTATAATTAGCATTATATAGCTCTTGGTGATGTCTTCTTATGAGATTTCCATGTGTTCTTATAAAGCATTTTACCAGGGACCAAGGTCAAATTTACTGTGAGGTTTGACATTATAATGAACCTTTTATAGCTCCTAGTGATGTCTCCTTACATGAGGTTTGACATTATAATTGGCATTACATAGCTCCTGGCGAAGTCTCCTTATGAGATTTCCACATGTTCTTATAAAGCATCTATTTAAGAATTTTACCAGGGACCAAGGTCAAATTTACTGGTTAACAATGGCAACAGTAATTTTTTTATCATAAGCATTGACTCAGAGACTTGAGGAGGCTTAAGAAGTTTTTGGTCAGTTGACTGGCTGGTTGGTAGGTTTGGTTAGTTTTACTAGCTTCTTCCTTTGCTCCATCTTTCTGCTAAACCTGAGGTCTATTCCATTCTCATTTCAAGTCTCTCCCTGGCTCTTTAAGAAGTCCCTAGTAAGGGCGCCCTGGTGGCTCAGTTAGCTAAGCCTCTGACTCTTGATTTCAGCTCAGGTCATGATCTCAGGGTCTTGAGATCAAGTCCCAGGTCAGTCTCCACGTATAGCAGGAAGTCTGTTTAAGATTCTCTCTCTCGGGGCGCCTGGGTGGCTCAGTGGGTTCAGCCGCTGCCTTCGGCTCAGGTCATGATCTCAGGGTCCTGGGATCAAGTCCCGCATCGGGCTCTCTGCTCGGCAGGGAGCCTGCTTCCTCCTCTGTCTCTCTCTGCCTGCCTCTCTGCCTGCTTGTGATCTCTGTCTGTCAAATAAATAAATAAAATCTTTAAAAAAAAAAAAAAAAAGATTCTCTCTCTCAGGATGCCTGGGTGGCTCAGTGGGTTAAGCCTCTGCTTTCAGCTCAGGTCATGGTCTCAGGGTCCTGGGATCGAGCCCCACATCAGGCTCTTCGCTCAGTGGGAAGCCTGCTTCCCCCTCTCTCTCTCTGCCTGACTCTCTACCTACTTGTGGATATCTCCCTCTGTCAAATAAATAAGTAAAAATATTTAAAAAAAAAAAAAAGATTCTCTCTCTCCCTTTCCCCCATCCCTCACCCTATGCACGCTCTCTCTCTCTCTTCCTCTCTCTAAAAAAAAAAAAAAAAAAAAAAGAGGAAGAAGTCACTAGTCTACAAAAAGATAAAATATGTATCGAATACATATGAAAGTATTCTGTTCCTTCTATGTCTGTATCCCCCATGTGACCAAATGGTGTCTGCATGATTGAAGCCCAAAATGAGAGGAAAAGGTAGGACCAGGGAAGGAACACAAAAACCATGTGTTCTCGCTGCCATTTGCTATTATGGAATATCATCTTTCTTAACTTCAAATATGAGAAAACTCTCTATCACGATGGACTTTCTGTTTCTTCCCCCAACCATACACACACATACACACACACACACACACACACACCTACTTGACTTCCATCTCCAACCTTAATCATGGTTCCATCTCAAACTGAGAGACAAAATTCCAATATTCCCTCAATTAGGGGAGGACTCAGAGATTCCTTCTCCATTTTAGCAATCATCTAAACACCTCTTTCCCTCACCCAAGCATTATCAGATGATGCAATTTTTCTGGGGCAATTTACCATTGGAAAATTATTATAACTAATTCACTTGTACATTCCACAAGTACTTATCAAGGTCTTCCTATGTGTTTAGTGTTAGCATAGTACTGTAATGATTAAGAGAAGGAATCCTATAACAGGATAGAAATGTCTAAATAATCCACATTGGGTGAGATAAAATGACCATGTGACCAGCAGAGAGAATATAGGGCAGGAGAACCAAGAAAAAGAAAGTATTCTCAGCTTCCAACAAACTGCTTAGAGACTGAGCATAGTTTAAAAATGGATTTACCCATGGTCACCAGTCCACTTGTCCAAGGGAAAGGAGTGGATTTCCAGGGAAGTGGGATCTGAGTTAATACAGATCTTTCTATATTGCACGTTTTGTGAAATAAATGATACAGATTGCTCATCAGAATGTCCAAGTCTCATTTTCTTAGAAAGGAAAAACAGCATGAGATGACTGGCTGCTTCAGGAATGTGCATGACCTCGGAGTAGGACCACCTGCCCACCAAGTGATGGGCAGTCCCTCCTGCCCCAGAGGACCTCACCAGGTGTAGTTCTGCTGTTGATACTCATCCAAGATTGTCAGTAAATAGCTCATTGATGACTGGGAAAGTTCTATGCTGCTCTCTGATACTAATACTTCTACCAGTCACAAAGGGTTTGGGAAAGCTCCGAAGGATAGCAGACTAGTGCAGGAGCTTTGGAGTCAAGCAAATGTGGGTTCATATCATGACTCCATCATAATCGCCTTGAATAACTGACTTAGTCTCACTTGGTCTCAGTTTCTCCTCTGTATACAGGAGACAATAAGGTCTACCTTTAATGGTTGCTGTGATGAATAAATGAATAAGCAAGGGTTAGTGTGTGGTTGCAATAGGATCTTGGTTAAAGTTACCTTCCTCTCTTGGGCCCAGATCTAGATGAGGAAGCAGTCCAGTGGTGACAGAGAAAACCAGACCACCTGGCTGATCCTGGTCGGCTTTGGGGAACTGCAACACCTGGGCTTCCTCCCCTTCGCTTTCTTTTTGGCCATTTATGTGGTGACAGTGGGGGGCAACGCCCTCATCGTGCTGGCTGTGGCCTCCAGTCGGACACTCCACACACCCATGTATTTCTTCCTCTGCCACTTCTCCCTGCTGGAGATTGGCTATACCTCCAACATCGTGCCTCAGCTGTTGTGGAGCTTCCTGGAGGGGAGGGAAACCATCTCACTGGTCAGCTGTCTGATCCAGTTCTACGTGTTTGCCTCACTGGCTGCTGTTGAGTGCCTCCTGCTCTCTGCTATGTCCTATGACCATTACCTGGCCATCTGCTACCCGCTTCGCTACCCCGCCCTGATGAGCACCTGGTTGTGTGGCTGCCTGGCTGCTGGAGCCTGGGTCAGTGGCTTTTCTTTCTCTGCCTTCACTCTGGCCCTGGCAGCCCCTCTGCCCCTCTGCCCTGGCCACAGGGAGATCGACCACTACTTCTGCGACTTTGCTCCCGTTGTAGGGCTGTTCTGCGGGGATGTGGGGATCATGTGGGGAGCCGGAGTGAGCATCTCAGGCTTTCTGACGTTGGCCCCCTTTCTGTTGATTGTGGCGTCCTATGCCTTCATCTTGAGGGCTGTGCTGAAAATACCTTCAGGCCATGGTAGGCAGAAGGCCTTCTCCACCTGTTCCTCCCACCTCACCGTGGTCGGGGTGTTTTATGGCACCCTCATTGTGGTCTATGTAGCCCCAACAGACCACATGGCCCCCTTGCTCCGAAAGGCCTTCTCTGTCCTTTACACTGTATTCACCCCTATGGTCAACCCCATCATCTACAGCCTCAAGAACCAAGAGGTAAAGGGGGTCCTTCACAGGCTCTGGGGAAAGCTTATCCCAAGACATACTCCACTGAGAGGGATAGGGCAGCTGTTGACTTTTTCCTGGATTCCAGCTTAGCCCCTTCCTCAAAGACTAGAGACCACTGTAATGAAAAGATAAATACTGTGGGATTGAAAGGAGATGTCTGGGGTCACCTGGGTGGCTCAGTTGTTAAGCGTCTGCCCTCAGCTCAGGTCATGATCCCAGGGTGCTGGGATCAGGCACCACATCAGGCTCCCTGCTCGGCGGGAAGCCTGCTCCTCCCTCTCCCATTCTTCCTGCTTGTGTACCCTCTCTCCCTTTTTCTCTCTCTGTCAAATAAAGAAACAAAAATCTTTAAATTAAAAAAAATAACATAAAAGAGATGTCTGCCAAAACTCATGTTTCCAGTGGGAATGGGATAGGGGTTCAAAATCTTATGCCTCGTACAGGGCCTAAATATTATAGCACTCCACAAACATTAGTTGAAAAAAAATGAATGGATGAATTAATTAATTAATTAATTAATTAATATGGAAAAGAATGCCAGAGAAAGCAGAGCACAACTCAAGGGGGGAATATTTGCAGATTGTGAATCTAAGATGACAAGATTAAGGTTGACAGATAGAGAAAGGAGGAGTAGGGAAATGGTAATAAGGACCAGAATGAAGATCTCATGCCATGCTTTGAATGAAATCTCAGAAACAGAGAGACAGCCTTGGACATAAAGTATGTAGTAATGATGGAGGTAGTAATGGTGCAAGAGCCACTTGGGAGAGGAAAGGTCAGCCATTCATTCCTGTAGCCCAGGAGGCCAATTGGGCCACTGGGAGTTCCCATTAGCCCTTCTGTTGCTGATGTCCGACAAGTAAGAAGGGAAAAGGAAGGAG
Source organism: Mustela putorius furo (assembly GCF_011764305.1). Lineage (NCBI taxonomy): Eukaryota > Metazoa > Chordata > Mammalia > Carnivora > Mustelidae > Mustela > Mustela putorius. The sequence continues at coordinate 6,721,676 of NW_025422368.1, read as the reverse complement.
ATGAAATGAGAAGGAAATAAATTAAATCCAATAGAGATTTCTGAAATTTTGCCTCTAACAAAATCTTTTAAATCTTTTCCTTTTTTTTAAGATTTCGTTTATTTATTTGAGAGAGAGAGAGAGCACTAGCAGGAGGAGGGACAGAGTGGGGAGGGAGAGAGTCCCCAGCAGACCCTACGTTGAGCATGGAACCTGACAAGGGGCTTGATCTCAGGACCCTGAGATCATGACCTGACCCAAAACCAAGAGTCAGATGCCCAACTGACTGAGCCACCCAGGCACCCCTGAATTTTTTTAAATTGATACAAAAACATTTCTAATTTTTTCATTGGAAATATATCAACATGTTTCTCAAGGTATGGTATGTAGATTACCTATACTAGAATGACCTAGAGTAGCTGTTTACAAATGAGGATTTCTAGGCTTTTCATCACGCCTACAAAATCAGGACCTTTAGAAACGGGGGGCCAAGGATCTACAGGTAACATGCCACAGTTGATTCTCAGTGGAGGGAGAGGGCGTGGCTACCAGGGATGACAAGGGTAATAGGAAAACTGACCCTAAAAAAGGTTGGGGGGAGACACATTTCCTCATGGATGTAAAGAGATGTGATCCTGAGAGATGGGGATCAAATAGACAGGTAGATGTATAGAAAGGGCCAGAGAGAGGATGTGGAGGAAAGTAGAAAACCTGGGATAGCTGGCCCTTTCTGGGTGGGGTGGAAATACGGGCAAGAAAAAACAAATAGGAAATTTCCCTGTCTGGGAGCACCTCAGTGGCTCAGTCAGTTAAGCATCTGACTCCTGGTTTCAGCTCAGGTTATGATCTCAGGGTCTTCAGGTCAAGCCCCCTGTGGGGCTCCACACAGCAGAAGTCTGCTTGGGATTCTCTCTCTCCCTCTCCCTCTGCTCTCTCTCTCTCTCTCTCTCTCTCTCTCAAATAAATAAATAAATAAGTCAAAAGAAAGGAAGGAAGGAAATTGCCTTGTCCAAACATTGCTTGGGAAGTAGGCAGAACCCAGACTGCACATGAGTATTAAAAATGTCTCTGTGATATTTGTTCTTTGCATTCAAGTCAAAAGTGAAATCCTGTGTTATAGCAGCATCTTGGACGGAAGGCCAGGTCTGAATGAACATGATGCACATCGGGTTCCCCAAACAAAGAACCCAGCAGCTTCCTCGGGGTGCTTGCCTCCCACCATGCCCAGAGGGGTTTATTTACTGTCTGCATGAGAAGCACGGAGAACAGTCTACAGACAGGTTGGGAACTGTCCGGGGGAACAGGGAGGTCTGGGTCCCGAGGCCTGCACAAAGCAGGTGGCTGCCTTTATGATATTATTTCCAGGGTTTTGAGAAAGTTCCAAGCCCTTCTCCTCACCGCTACCACCACCATCACCTGACACACCCTGCCGTAAGCAGTCCTGTGCCTACCCCTAAAGCAAGAAATTCCTATTAAAGGGTCACTGTTTTGGAGCACCTGAGTGGCTCAGTCAGATAGGTGTCTGCCTTCAGCTCAGGTCATGATCCCAAGGTTCTAGGATCAGGTCCCACATCAGGCTACTTGTTCAGTGGGGGAGCCTGCTTGTCCCTCTGCCCGCCTCTCCCCTTGCTTGTGTTCTCTCTCTCTCTCTCTGACAAATAAATAAATAAAATATTAAAAAATAAAAAAGTGTCACCATTTTAATCAAGAGTCAAAAACGCACGGTACTGCAGGAGAGGAAAGCAGCAAACCCTTCTATGCTGATCTGCACTCGACCACACTCTCGCTCGGGCAACTTGAGTCTCAGGTTCCCGATGTATAATACGAAAGGAAGAATAATAAGACATACATACAGGGGCGCCTGGGTGGCTCAGTGGGTTAAGCCGCTGCCTTCAGCTCAGGTCATGATCTCAGGGTCCTGGGATTGAGCCCCGCATCGGGCTCTCTGCTCAGCAGGGAGCCTGCTTCCCTTCCTCTCTCTCTCTCTGCCTGCCTCTCTGCCTACTTATGATCTCTCTGTCAAATAAATAAATAAAATCTTTAAAAAAAAAAAAAGACATACATACATACATACTTCATAAGGTTGTTGTGGAAATTAAATGAAGTACATACCATAAAGCCCTCTGTCTCTGTGCTTTGATTGGTCTGTGCCACATTTTAACAAACATTAACATTCTCCCTCGCCCTCCTTTTCCTCAAGGAAAGTCAGAAGACTCTCTCCTTTCAGTCCTATCGCTGACCCTTCCCCTGAGTGGAACCTCGCTGCCTGTAAACATGAGCCACAGCTGCTCCTTCTCATCCCCTGGGGTTAAAGGACTGAGCCAACACTGGAAGGAGGCCAGGTCGTCGGAAAACTGGACCAAAACAGAGGAGAAACCCAAGGGGAGAGTCAGAGAAGGAAACTAGAAAAGAGGAAGAGGACGGAAGGGGGGAGAAGGGGGACAGGGAACACAAAACAACAAAACAGGGGAAGCAGAGGGATAATGGAAGGGAAAGTAAAAGCCACAAGTGGGAGAGGTAAGAAAGGGAAGAAGGGGACGCCTGGGTGGCTCAGGCGGTTGAACAGCTGCTTTCTGCTCCGGTCATGATCCCAGAGTCCTGATGCCTGCTGAGTAGGGAATCTGCTTGTCCCTCCTCCAAACTCATTCTCTCTCTCTCTCTCTCTCAGATGAATAAATAAAATCTTAAAAACAAAAACAAAACAAAAATACAGGAAAGAAGTAGGAGAAGCAAAGGAGAAAGGAAGGGTTCCAGAAAACTTCCCCAGATTCCTCCACTGGGATCACATGCCTATGTTCCTAATGAAAAGGAAGCAGATTTTTTTTAAATAGATTGCATTAAAATGTGTCAGTCATGGGCACCTGGGTGGCTCAGATGGTGAAGCGTCTGATTCTTGGTTTTGGCTCCAGCCATGATCTCAGGTTGTGGGATCAAGACCAGCAATGGGCTCTGTGCTCAGTGTGGAGTCTGCTCGAGATATTTGCTCCTTCTTCCTCTGCTCCTCCCCCTGATCACACTGCTGCTCTGTTTCTCTCTCTCTCCAATAAATAAATACCTTTTTTTTTTTAATGTTTCAGTTACCAGCACCTGGATGGCTCAGTCGATTAAGTATCTGCCTTCCACTCAGGTCATGATCCCGGGGTCCTGGGATTGAGCCCCACTTCGGGCTCCCTGCTCAGCTAGGAGTCTGCTTCTCCTTTTGCCCCTCCCCGCTGCTCATGCTTTCTCTCTCTCTCTCTCTCTCAATAAAATAAAATCTCTTAAAAAAAATAATAAAGGGGCTCAGTCATTAGGCATCTGCCTTTGGCTCAGGTCATGATCCCAGAGTCCTGGGACAGAGCCCCACATCGGGGGTCCCTGCTCAGCAGGGAGTCTGCTTCTCCCTCTCCCACTCCCCCGCTTGTGTTCCTTCTCTCACTGTGTCTCTCTCTGTTAAGTAAATAAATAAAATCTTAAATAAATAAATAAATGATAATAAATTTTTTAAAAAATAAACTCCATGTTTTGTTTTGTTTTGCATGGAGCACTGGGTGTGGTGCATAAACAATGAGCTCTGGTACACTGAAAAAAAAATTTAAAAATTAAAAATTTTTTAAAACTCCATGTTTTTATTTATTTTTTTTAAAGATTTTATTTACTTATTTGACAGAGAGAAATCACAAGTAGGCAGAGAGGCAGGCAGAGAGAGAGAGAGAGATAGAGGGAAGCAGGCTCCCTGCTGAGCAGAGAGCCCGATGCGGGACTCGATCCCAGGACCCTTGGATAATGACCTGAGCCGAAGGCAGTGGCTTAACCCACTGAGCCACCCAGGCGCCCAAAAACTCCATGTTTAAAAAAAAAAAAAGTTTCAGTTATTAATTGGACTTCAGTTCAATATTACGTGGTAATTCCATGCTTTGAGCTATTCTACCTGTGGCAAGTGCACAGCAATAATTGAAAAAAATGCAAAAGGAAAAAATGTAAAAGGCATATGATAGCTCAAAAAAATTAAAAATTTAAAAAATAAATAAATAAAATGGCTTATAAACTATGAAAAAAAAAAAAAACAATATAAATATCTCCAGGGACGCCTGGGTGGCTCAGTTGGTTAAGCAGCTGCCTTCAGCTCAGGTCATGATCCCGGTGTTGTGGGATCGAGTCCCACATCAGGCTCCTTGCTCCGCAGGGAGCCTGCTTCTCCCTCTGCCTCTGCCTGCCATTCTGTCTGCCTGTGCTCGCTCTCTCCCCCTCTCTCTCTCTGATAAATAAATAAAATCTTTAAAAAAAAAAAAAAAAAAAAATATCTCCATGGGCCACAAAGGTAAGGAAATAAATCATAAAAGCAGTGAGTAGGGCCAAAGCCAAAGGCCTGCTTGATTCCAGGCCGAAGCAAGAAGAGGCAGCTCTGGGCTCAGTTCCTGCAGGTCACAGAGACGAAAAGTTCTCCACCTGCTGCAGGAGTCAGAGCCAAAGGCACTCGAAGGGAAAGGCTGGGCAAAGGGCCTCTTTTCATTAAAGAGAAATGGAAAAAACCTGTTGCCTGCTACTATCTGAGGCAAAAAGCTAACCCAGAGCACATCTAAGGAGGCAAGAGAGCCCAGAGCTTCATGACCAGGAACTGAGAGGCCATACCTGTGGCTCCCACTCAAAATGAGTCTGAGACCCAACATTAGAAAGTATTTGGAAAAAACCTAACTCTACAAAAGGTAGCCAAAAAACCACCAGTTGGAAGATAAATTTACACTAGAGGATATTAAAATATTAAGGCTCTGAGAGAAAAACAAACACCATATGATTTCACTTATATGTGGACTTTAAAAAAAAAAAAAAAGTGAGCAAACCGAAAAAGCCAAAACAGACCCATAAATACAGAGAACAAACTGATGGTTAACAGAGGAGAGAGAAGTCGGGGAATGGGCAGAGCAGATGAAGCGGGGAGGGAGAGAGACAGGCTTCCAGTATGGAAGTATAGAGAATAGAGTCAGTGGTGTGGGGTTTTTTGGTTGTTGCTCTTGTTTATATTTTTTCTCCAAATTTTTATTTAAATTCCAATAACATACAGTGTAATATTGGCTTCAGGAGTAGAATTTTGTGATTCATCGGTTACATACAACAACTTGTGCTCATCACAGTGCCCGCCTGAAGTGCCTGGGTGGCTCAGTGGGTTAAGCCTCTCCCTTCAGCTCAGGTCATGATCTCAGGGTCCTGGGATCAAGCCCCGCATCGGGTCTCTGCTCAGCAGGAAGCCTGCTCCCCCTCTCCCTCTGCCTGCCTCTCTGCCTACTTGTAATGTCTGTGTGTGTGTGTGTGTGTGTGTGTGTGTGTGTGTGTGTCAAATAAATAAATAAAATCTAAAAAAAAATGTATGCCTAGTATCCATTCCTTTATGTCTGCAAGTCAACATCATATGATGCACTTTAACAGCAAGGCTTGCCGGTTACTTTAAGACCTACAGACACCCCCTTCTAGCACTACCACTATTATTACTCTTGTGTGCCTTCTTAGAAAGTATTGATCTAGCAATAACTCTTCCTTCACAATGCCTCTCCACCAAACTAAAATCAAGACCTTGTACTCTAATAATTACCAGCTTTTTCTAGCCATATATATCCCCTATTAGTTCCATTTCTCGGGAGAACCCCACTAATACAAGATGCTTGATGATCACTGATCACACAGATAATAGATCAAATTCAGTATAATTGGGGGTTTAGATCTGATGGTTTCTTGCAGACACAAAGATCTCATGAACTTGAGTTCTAGTGGTCTCCTATCCAACCAATAGTTTACTGAATGCAGATGTCAGGAGATCGTCAATTTCTCCAAACTCAGTGGTGCTCATCAAGGGTCCCCCATTAGCCTAAGCAGTAAAATACTTTCAACCAAGCACAGATAATGAACAAAGTTCAGCAAAACACAGGGACAAGCCCCTCTAGAGACATTCCAACAAAAGCATGAAGCTTGACAATCATACTCCCTTCTCCTACCAACTACCATTTACCCTCCTGTACACGTTTGCCCAAAACCAGGAGCCACCCCCACCAAAATGAGACTTTATTCCCGATATTTTTCTTGGTTACAGTCCCTTCCCTAAGGTTCACACTGGTTGGACCAGTTTGGGGAACTAACCTTGGACAACCATGTCCTTCCTGGAACAGATGCCAGCATTATTGCCCAATCAGAGACACCTTTGTGCCCAGAAGGTATAAGAGACAACAGCCCCGTGGGCATAGCAGACTTGAGCCCCACCAGCTGCAGAAATGAAGTCTATTCTGATCATTACCCTTCTTAGTTGTTTCTGTGCAGTATATGAGGCTAAAATCTTCTCCAAGTGTAAGCTGGCCCACAAGCTAAAGACCAAGGGAATGGATGGCTACCATGGCTACAGCCTGGCAGACTGTGAGTGTGAATGTTCTTTCTGTCTCTGCCCGAAGAGACCTTCTTCCCCAGCCAAGAAGTCTCTCCCTTTTCACTTCCTGATTTATTCATTCGTCCGGGCTCTCTTCCACTCCCCGTCTGCTCTTCTTGTCTCTGCCTCCACGGCCTCATATCCCCTATCAGGATCTCCTTTCCTCTCTTTCCCCCAGGGATTATTTTATCTACAATAAATTTTCTTCCACTGTTCCCCCATGTCACCTTCCCAGCTGGCAACCTGGAATCCTTCCTTGGAAGCGCCACGATTCACCCAACCTGTCCCCGTCCTGCTCTCCTCACCTTTGCTTTCATCTGCGTCTTTTTCAGTCCCGATCTCTGCAGCACACTGGGTGCTGTCTCCCACGCTCTCCCCTGCCCTTCTGTCCACCAAAAAATAACCTACATCTGCTGCCTTTGTCTCAAGTTTGTTCTATGTCACGAGGGAGTTGGATGGGGACTGTGAGAACAGAAGGCGAGGCGGTGAGTGACGAGGTACAAGAAGGACCGAGAGTCTCTGTCACCTCACTGTCTCATTAGTAAGAACACATGAAGCTATTTCAGGTTCCTTTGAATATCTTCATTTCTCTTCATGCCAAATATACTTTCTTGTCACCAACCCCCCAAGGGTGGCTTTTTGGGGCTTCCTTTCTAGGATCCTCCTCCATTACTTCTCCACCTCCTCTCTTCCATATACTTTGGGATATAAGGCTGCATGAATATACAAGACAGGAGTTGGCTATTCAGCTGGGAGATGAGGCTGGAGAGGTAGACTTGGGAGACAGATGGCAACTGATGGATTGATTATTGGCCGTTCCAAATGCATTTATTTAACAATTGTGATTGCACACTTACCACGAGCTAATTATTGCTTGGGACAAGGAACACACAAGGATCATCAATCTCATAGTCTTTGTTTCCATCTCAAGGGACTTTCCAGCAGTTCTGGTATAGCACGAGTTGTGTCTCGTTGTGAAACAATCCCCCTTGTCTACACACACATTTTGCTCTCTCTGACACAGGGGTCTGCATGGCTCAATATGAGAGTAACTTCAACACCCGGGCCTTTAATGGGAAAAATGCCAATGGCAGTAGTGACTATGGGCTCTTCCAGCTGAACAGCAAGTGGTGGTGCAAAAACAGCCATCATTCCTCAGCAAATGCCTGCAACATCATGTGCAGCAGTAAGGACGACCCCCTCTGAGGGCTGGGTAAATAAAGTAGGGCAGGTAAAGAAGGTACGAAATTGAACGCTCTACTCCCTGCACTGGAGAAGCCCAGGACAGGGAATAAGGGGGCCCCGGACAGTCCTTGCATCTAAAACGGGATTCCACAGAGCCCCTCCTGCCAAAAAGAAGGAAGCAAGACACATTGACCCCTGATTGAACTTCATCTTCATGGGTCCCCATCCCTCAAGCCACGTTATTCAGTCCTTGTCCACACACCCCCACGCGGCACTCTGGACACGCTAAGTGGTCTCCTGAGAACAGAGGCTCTCCCTTGTCCATTCGGTCCTGGATGCCCTCCGCAGACAGCCATGTCAGAGGCAGACTCAAAGTAAGGCAAGAAAACCCAGGCACATGGGAGGCAAACCCCCAAGAGGGCTCCAGAGATAGAGGGCTTCTGAGTCAGGCTCCGTTTCCTCTGGAAATTCCCCCACCAAAAAAAAAAAAAAAAAAAGGATTGATTAATGAAAAAGGAAAAGGGATTTTTCCCTCCCCACTCAGCCCCTTTTCCTTCCAGAGTTTCTGGATGACAACATCAATGATGACATTGTCTGTGCCAAGAGGGTTGTGAGAGATCCTAAGGGGATGTCCGCCTGGTAAGTAGAGCGTGAAGTGCAGAGACCAGCCCCTCTGCCAGACATGGACCCAGTCAGTATTTGGGATGCTGGTAGAATCAGCAGCATCTCTGCTGTAGGATTCTCCCTGGGCTTTGTCGGAATCAGAGCTTGTTCAGACATAAAGGGAGGCAGAGTAATATGGTGCCATGCTCACCCCAAGCATCCTGGCAGCACCGACTCCCACGTCCCCAGTCAGGCAAACCCTGCCTGTCTGATACTCTCCCACAGCATCAACAGACTGCAGCCAGCAGACCCTACAATCCTTCTCAGCTGAACCCCTGTAGACTCCTACCCCTGCCTCGGATTTATGCTGTGTTTCTCTGTTCTTAGGATGGCCTGGGTAAAACACTGCAAGGGCAAGGATTTGTCCAAATACCTGGCCAGCTGTAAGCTGTAAGATGGCAATGGAACATGGCTCCTGGAGAAGATGGCCCTGGAGGCAAGGTAGTTCTTCAAGGTTCTTGGAAGTTCTGAATTTTCTCTGCTCTCTGCCTCCAAAATAAAAGTTACTCAATTTCAGCTGTCTCAAGTATCATGTTTAAGGGCTGGGTTATGACAGAGACTTGCTTCCTGCTATAGACAGCTGGAGGTCCTGTTCCCTCCAAGCCCATCCCCAAAGTTCCCCCATCTCCTCTGGAAAGATGAGGAAAATCCTTTACTAAAAACTGCTGGAGGCTGAAATTGACAGATGAATACAGCATTCCAGATATGAGCTCTTATGAAATTCATTTATAACGGTGGCTAATATTATTCTCCATCACCAGGAAGGAGAGTGTAAGATACAAGAGAAGAGAACTGTGGGAGAGATGTGGTTTGGACATAGAGAAGGAAAGGCAGAATCAGGATGATTATGTTAAGCTGCCACAACGGAGTCCCCAAAATACGGTGTTCTCACAAAGTGGTCCACGGTGGGTAGACAGGCTCCTTTGTCCCACATAGACATTCAGAAATTCAGATTCTTTCCATTATGCATCTCTATCATCCACTAAAGCATTACTACTAAAAGCCTGGTCCACAAACTGGCAGCACCAGCAACATCTGGATACTTGTTAGAAATGTAAATTACTGGGGCTCCTGGGTGGCTTAGTCATCGGGCATCTGCCTTTGGCTCAGGTCATGATCTCAGGGTCCTGGGATTGAGCCCCACATCAGGCTCCCTGCTCAGCCGGAAGCCTGCTTCTCCCTCTCCCACTCCCCCTTGCTTGTGTTCTCTCTCTGTGTCAAATAAATTAATTTTTTTAAAAAGAAGAAATGCAAATTTGGGGACTCTTGCAGACCTACTGAATCCTTGTTTTAATTTCTGTTTTCATGAGCTCTCCAAGTGATTCTTATGCATTAAAAAAGAAACTGAGAAGCACTGCCCTAAGGTGTTATCCTACATGGACAATGTTAGCTTGGAGGCACTCCTTGCTCTAACTTGGGGGCATGTAGGGCTTCTGAATGGCTCAGTCGAGGTTAAGCATCTGCCTTGGGCTCAAGTCATGATCCCGGGGTCCTGCAACCAAGCCCCACATCATGTTCTCTGCTCAACGGGGAGCCTGCTTCTCCCTCTGCCCCACTCTCTGCTTGTGGTTTCTCTCTCTCAAATAAAGAAAATCTTAACGGCATGAAGGGAAGTAAGTTTGGAGAAACACACATGCAATGTTTCAAGGTCCAGGCCTGGAAGAGACACACTTCCATTAATACTCCAGAGACAGAATTTAATCGCAAGCCATTCCTGGCTGCAAGGGGGCCGGGAGATATGGTACCAGCGGGGCACCCCAGGTCCTGGTAGCAGAGCTAGTATTACCAGAAAAGGGGCAAATGGATTTGAATGGACAACTAGTAGTTTCTGCCCCAGTAATTAATAATTCATTTAATAAAGTAAATCATAATCATATTCCTAAGGTGTAAATGTTTCCAGATAACAGTATTTTTGTCTCCCACCATCCCTTTAAATTTATTCTGTGGGGTATGTTCTTCTCCTGCCTCTGGATTAAAAACTCAGGCATGACTTTCCTGATCACCATTAAGTAATGAGACCATACCAACTCTGTCCAAGAATTCCTTCTCCTCTCTCCGGCTCTTTTCTATGCATCTCCAACATGTTTTATAGACTGACAAGCAGAAGATTAACTAAAGATGCAAAATATATTCTCCATAATCTCCTTTTTTGTTTTTTAAAGATTTTTATTTATTTATTTGACAGAGAGAGAGATCACAAGTAGGCAGAGAGGCAGGCAGAGAGAGAGTGGGAAACAGGCTCCCGGCTGAGCAGAGAGCCCGATGTGGGGCTCAATCCCAGAACCGTGAGACCATGACCTGAGCCAAAGGCAGAGACTTTAACCCACTGAGCCACCCAGGTGCCCCCAATCTCCTTTTTAAATAATTATGGTCTCACATTTCATTCTGAAATGTGATCTCTATTGTCTTGAAGCCTCAGCAGAACCTAAACAAAAAAGTTTCCCCCTTAACCTCCTGATACAATAAGTTTACACAGCTGGCAGAGGACTTTCGGAAACCAGATCACCACTGAGCACTCTGTGTGTTACAGAAAGACATTGATGACCGCTATACTGCCCTGCTGTTCCTGCAGCCACCAGCGTCCAGGCAGCTAGCTCTCCGACTGGATCCCACTCTCTTGCGGCTGCTGCTCCAGCAGCTGGCGGGATCCCTCTCATCTGGTTGCCATCACCATGGCTTAGCTCCAGCTGAAGGTTCCCAGGTAGGAGAAGAAAGCAGTGGAGGGACAGCGGGGTAAGTAACAAGGAAATAGAGGCCAGCTTGTATTCTGGTACAGGACCACACAGCTCTTTATCAGGGCTAGTTCTAATTCTCCCCCAGTTTTTCTGGAGGAAGTTCTCTGCACCTCCACTCTCCTGGAGACAGCAAGGTGGATTCTCACAACCATCCAAGAACCCTGCCCCTTTCTGTGCTAGAGGGAGTTATTATTCCTTGTTCCTTACTGCGCACCGCCCCCCCGGCCCCCCAACCCCATCATGGATCTTCCGGAGCACTACAATGGACAGATCCCCTACACATAGATGTTGAACTTGGACATGTGGTTTGCTTTGTCAACGGAATGTTAGCATATGTGACACAAATAGAAACAGAAAATGTGGCTGCGTGGCTTCCTTTGGCCTCTTGTGCTCCTGTGATAGCCAGGCAATCACACCTCAGGTACTCACCGTTCCCAACGCCCTCCCCACAAGCTGGGCCTCAGAATGAAACATGTGGAACAGACTTGAACACAGTCCAAATCCTGGCTCCTAAAGTAGAGTCCCTTCCCCCCTCCAACCAGTCAAAAACCCACCAAACCCCGAAGCAGGAAAAAAAATGTTATAAGCCAATGAGTTTTGAGGTGGTTTATGACACAAGAAAAAAAAAATTGACTGGGGTGCCTGGGTGGCTCGGTCCGTTAAGTGTCAGCCTTCAGCTTGGGTCACGATCTCGGGGATCCCCGAGTTGGGCTTCCTGCTCATCGGGGAATGTGCTTTTCCCTCTCCTTCTGTGATCTCTCTCTTTTTCTTTCTCTTTCTCTCAAATAAATAAATAAATAAGATCTTTAAAAAAAAAAAAACTTACTAATACCCTTCCCCATTCCTGTGTCTTCTCAGAGTTGTCCCCCTTACATGACCACCACAAATCCTATCACCACTTGGATTCCTCTCCCCACTGGCAAGACTCTTCACTGTGAGGGAGCAGATGCTGTACCTCCCTTGATGAATTTGCATTACATTTAGCTTGAATATGTTTACTGAGCCTTTACTTAGTGGTTAATTGCCCTGAAAGAAGATTTATATGAGGGTCTTGCCCTTTATGATATTACAAACCCAGGGAGAGACTCTAAAGTCCCCAGAATAATCCAACCAGTAACTAATTTAAGTGGGTCCTTAATCAAAATCTAATATAGCTCTTTTCCTCTCCCCACATAAACCAAGGAAGGGAATGTAGACTTAGATTCTTTAAGTGTTGTTTAGGCATTTATGAAATAAAAGATTTGGGGGGGCACTTCTCTAAACTGATATTTGGGTGCAAGATATTTTTACTCACCCCTGAAAATGCAAAATTATTCTTTTTAATTCTATAAAAATCGACTAAAGAACGGCTGAGGCAATGTAAAGAAAAACAAAACCAGCATCAGATCATGATCTCGGGGGTCCTGGGATCAAGCCCAGCGGGGTTGATCTCGGGGGTCCCTCTCCCTCTGCCACTCCCCCTACTTGTGCTCTCTCTCAAATAAATAAGTAAAATCTTTAAAATAAAATAAAATAAAATAAAGCTGTCTAAAAAAATAAAACTGGGTCAACCGCAAGTACGATAATAAGATATAAATCTCAAAACTGCGCTCTATCTCAAAGGAAAGACTAAAGTAAGACTTCAGAGTCAATACCCTACACAACTGGCACCATTCATTACAGGAATACACACTTGTAGAGGGCACCACATGACACGCTCTTATTTATGAGTCTATCTGGATTCTTAACACCAGCTCTGACCTAATTACTTGGTGTTATGGATTGAATTGTGGCCCCCAAGAAAGAAGGCCTAATGGCCGGTACCTTGGAATGTGAATTTATTAGGAAATAGGGTCATTGCAGGTGTAAGCAGTGGAAGTAGGGTGGGTCCCTAACCCTACATGACTGGTGTCCTTATAAGACGACAGCCATGTGAAGACAGGGAAATGACATGTGATGAAGACAGATTGGAGATAGGAAACTGCAAGTCAAAGAATGCCCCACGTCGCTGGCAAACCACTGGAAACTAGGAAGAGGCGAGGAAAGAGTTTTCCCCAACAGATTTCGGAAGGAGCGTGATGCTGCCAATGCCTTTTGATTTCAGACTTCTGGCTTCGGGAACTGAGAGAATACATTTCTGCCCCTGTGTTAGTGGGGGAGGTGAGAGAACATATTGCCTTAAGAATGCCCTTCTGCCTGCATCTGACCCTTTCCCGCAACGATCTAGGATGTCTTTCGGCCTGTTCCACTCCTCACTCCTAAATTACAGGATATTTCTCCTCCTGTCAAGCTCTCTTTGTCAGCATTCATTGGGATCGGCTATCCACGGTAGATTGTAGAACTGGAGGAACTACTAGTGCTGTTACTAGTACAACCTTCACCGGCTTACACTACCTTAGTGCTTCTATGTGCCAGGCCTGTTTATAGCCTCATCTTCATTTCACAGAGACAGGCCTGTCTCAGGTCCTCTGCCACACTCAGGCACCGGCTGGAGTGAGCTGTGGGAATCGTGACTTGGTGTGAACATGGTGCTGTGGCCGGGAGGAGAAAGAAGTAGCTGAGAGCACTGAACTACAGAGTTTGTGCTGCTCAGGTTAGCACCTGCCCTCAACGGGATCCCTGACACCAAACAGCAGATCTCAGGTGAGAAGAAGCTGTCATCAAGTGGAACCAATAGAGAAAAGGATTGGAGTTTTAAGACTTAATGCTCTGGGGCACCTGGGGGGCTCAGTCGGTTAAGAATCTACCTTCAGAGGCACCTGGGTGGCTCAGTGGGTTAAGCCTCTGCCTTCGGCTCAGGTCATGATCTCAGGGTGCTGGGATTGAGCCGCGCATCGGGCCCTCTGCTCAGCAGGGAGCCTGCTTCTGCCTCTCTTTGCCTGCCTCTCTGCCTACTTGTGATCTCTGTCTTTCAAATAAATAAACAAGATCTTTAAAAAAAAAAAAAAGAATCTACCTTCAGCTCAGGTCATGATCCTAGGGACCCAGGATTGAGCCCCACATTAGACTCCCTGCTCAGTGGATAGTCTGCTTCTCCGTCTAAACCCCCTCACCCCACACTCCTGCTCTCTTTCACTCTTTCTCTGAAATAAATAAATAAAATCTTGAGTGGTGGGGGGAAAGACTCACTGTTCTGGAGTGAGGGTGTGAGAAGAGATGGGAACCAATTCCCTCTCACATTACATGATAAGCACAAAAAGAACAGGAGCTATCTAGCTATCTGAGTGTCCCAAGAGCCTAGCACAATACCCAGAACATTAGTAGGTGTTCAGTAAAGGTCGTAGGTTCTAGGTTCTAGGTTCTAGGTTACTTACCAATTAATGCTTAGATACAAAAGGAAGTGAGAAGCAGGTGGTAGAGTAAAAGTGTGAGGGGAAGAAAATAAAGTCATGAATAGTACATATATATGCTTTAGGTAGTACTGGAAACGAAATGAGGTACGCCCACCAAGACCTATACGTGGGGGTATGAGTGACCTTGAAGAATTTAACCAAAAAAAACAGATCCATAATGGACCACAGATGACAGACGTAAAGTTACTTTAAAAATATATAATGGCCCTGGGATGCCTGGACGGCTCAGTGGGTTAAAGCCTCTGCCTTCAGCTCAGGTCATGATCCCAGGGTCCTGGGATGGAGACTGCACTGGGCTCTCTGCTCAGCAGGGAGCCTCCTCCGCCCCGCCCTCTGCCTGCCTCTCTCCCTACTGTGATCTCTGTCTAAATAAAAAAAATCTTAAAATATATATATACAAAATGTCCCAGGCCAGGGTTGACAAACATTTATTGACAATATTAACACTTTGTGTTTGTTTTTGACAACCTTAGCATGACCTTTTGGAGTCTAGGATAAGGCAGATAAGAGATCATCTCACATGCAAAATATTAGGGTATTATATTGCTGCTGGACACCATGGAAAATAATACATGGTCCAAAGTACCCATTTTTAACACACATTAGTTGCATAAAATCCCATTCCCATTATATCATTTCAACCCTGTCCTGTCACCATGACATCCATGGGACAAAGCCTGACACTGCAAGCTTCACACCTCATTCACAGTCAATTGGAGAAGTTCTTCCCTATTTCTTGCAATCTCTGGGCATCTGAAAATCTTCTGCTCCACATCTTGGCACGTAAAAATTCCCTCCAGGCCCATCATCATCAAATCAAAAGAATACCGTAAGGCTGAGGCATGAATGAAGGAAAGATGAGGGGATGAGTGTTCTAAAACAAAGAAATACAGGTTGCTATTAGGTCCAATCTTTAAGAGATAATGCAAATATATACACTTACATTTTTAAAATGGAATATTAAACTATAAAATTTATATGTGATTATGTATGAGTGAAGAGGAGATAGACAAGAAAGGCAAGGTATATGCTTTTTTAAAAATATGCTTTGGGGACACCTGGGTGGCTCAGTTGGTTAAGCTTCTTGCCTTCGGCTCAGGTCATGATCTCAGGATCCTGGGATCAAGCCCCTTGGACTCCCTGCTTAGCGGGGAGCCTGCTTCTCCCTTTGCCTGCCACTCTCCCTGCTTGTGCTCTCTCAACTCTCTCAGTCAAATAAATAAATAAAATCTTTCTTAAAAAAAAAATAAACATAAGCTTTGTTTTATAATTTTGACTGTGGAATCATATAACATTTTATATAATTATAAAATAACTAATTTAAACAAGCCCTAAAAATATAAAGACACATTTATCCATCTGGCAAAATAATCACCCAAGAAGGAACTATTCCATTCCAAAGTGACTTTAAAATATTGTAATTTTACTGAAATCCCTGGTGGGATCTACCCTAAGGGCAAAAGATCTGCAAAAATGTCTTCACTATTTTCACTGACCATATTCTGGTGATGGTGTTGATATTATTTTTCTCAAATTTTTATGTTTACAAAAAATAAAAAAAGCAAATGTGCCGTTAGGTCATATTCCAACTCTATCATCCTTGGTGTCATTGAGAACTGAAACAGCCAACATGAGTTGGGGGGAAATGTAAAAACGTAAGATAGAAGAGGTTAAGTTAAAACTGTTTAATCCTGAATTTGAATTAGAAGTGTCATTATGAAACCATGAGGCATTATCTCCTTTTGAAAACAGAGAAAAAGAATTATTTCCTAATTCTGTCTAGAAACAATGACCAGTCTAGTAGCTATGGGTATCCCTGGCACTCAGATTGTGAAACACCATGTCCCATTAAAAAAGAACCACAGCCCCCGTAGAAATTGGTTATTCTAGGTCTGGAGCTGGAAATAAATGAGATAAGGCTAAAACATCTTAGCATATGAACAGCAAAGAAACAATCAAAGACTCAGAAGTCAATTTAAAGAACATCCTTCTGGGCAAAGACCCTTTTAGTATTATAATAAGGTTTTTAACCATAATGAAATAAAACACATTGAAAATGCTTAAATCCTTAAGTTTGTAATGGTAAGTTTTAAAACCCTACTTGATTTCTCTTAGAGGCTACTAGTGAACCAACTCATTATTAAAAATAGTAAGTGGAGAAAAAGAAGTAAACGTTTATCCTGCCTTTCCTATGCAAACCGTACCACTGGGTAAACAGATAGTAGATAAGAAGAAATTTCTCTTTGTAGAAGCTTCCCAGATAATGAATGAAGAAGAAATGAAGGTAAAATATCACCATTTTTTAACTCCTAATGAATCAATAGATCTAGGCATTGAGCTTCAAAATGCTGCTATCATCACAAAAAAGAGAGACACCCAGACATCATGTGCCCCCCTGATGGAAGAACACAACACAATCTCTGAAGCAGACTTCCCAAAATCATGAACTGAAATCTGATTAAGCCTCTGGACTCAACTGTTGATTTGCAGACATACAGATGACAGAATAACAGGTTAAACTGCACTGTGGAGACACAATTGACTAAATCCAGACTGAACTCTCTATAAGACAAACCACCTGTTTTCTTGCACAATAACAACAAAATCAGGAGAAGAAAAAAGGAATAATGGAGTAAATGAGGCTTATAAGACATATCAACTAATTATAACACATACACTTTATATGGATTTTAAATAATCACCCTATGAACACAACACACATACACACAGCCCAGAGATTCTCACAGAGGACAGACAGGCATCTTAAACCTTATGAGGAACCCTCCTCCCCCTACTCCATGGGGATAGTGGAGATGAACTGATAACCTCTGAAGGAGTAACAGCAATACAAACCAGAACATAGTCCTGAAATCAAACAATTACCAAGCCTATAATCCAATAGTCAGCAAAATTTCCTACAAGAATGAAGTCAAAAGAAAAATTCATCCCCAAATGGAAATGGTCTAAATGTTTCAGTTAAAAGACAACTATTTTTTAAAAAGATAATTATTGAGTAGTTAAAAAAATAAAAAACAACTATATGCTGTTTATAAGACTAACACTGAAAATGAAAATACAGAGAAGTTTAATCTAAAATGATGGTAGGGATCCTAGGCTTATCATGGGGATCACTTCATAATATATGAAAATATCAAATCACTATGATATGCATCTGAAATTAATAGGATATTGTATGTTGATTATACTGCAATTAAAAATAAAATGATAAAAAAGACACACCTAAACAATAACTGAAAGAAAACATTATATATATATTAATATCAGACAAAATATACTTTAAGGCAAAACATTATTAGATATAAAAATAATAGATTTGAGGCAGAAAGAAAGTAGAAGGAAATAAGAAAGATAAAAGCACAATCAATAAAATAGAAAAAAATCCAAAAGAAACGAACAAGTTAACCAAAAGTTCGTTCTTAGGAAAGACAAAGGAAATCGATAAACATCAGGGAGACTAAGACAAAAATGAAGAATGCACTGATAAATAATAGGAAGAGAAACAAGAGAATCACTAAATAAGATTCAGTCTTCAAATAGGTAAGATTTTATTGCAAACAACTTTGCAATAAATATGAAGATTTTATGAAATGGGTAAATTCTTAGAAAAAGTATAATTTACCAAAACTGACACAAGAAAAAACAGTAGATTTAACAATCATTTACCATTAAATAAATCGAATCAAATAAGTATCATCCACGAAAAGCAACGGTAACAACAATGGAAAAAATTCTGTGAGTTGACAGAAGTCCAATTCACTTTATGAGAGCAATAAAACCATGACAGTAAACAAGGAAGGAAAATTACTGGCCAATATCACTTATAAACCCAGATGCAAAAATACCAATACATATGAAAATTAAATCTAGAAATATATGAGTAATAAATTATGACCAGTTGGTTTTATACAAGGAACAATGTGCTTAAAACTAGAAATAAATCTATGTGTTTCAACATATTAAAGAAGAAAATCATAATCATAATCATCTCAATAGATGGAGAATTTTTCTAATAAAACTCAGTATCAATGTGATTTGTTTTCACTTAGCCAACCAGAAATAGAAAGGAAATCAATTATTCTGGCACTAACTACAAAAGAAATGCTCAGCAAACTTTTTATTTTTATTTTTTCTTTAATTATTAAGTAGCCTCTACACCCAACAGGGGGTTGGAACTTAAAATCCCAAGATGGAGAGCTGCACACTCTACCAACTGAGCCAACCAGGTGCCCCAAACTTCTAAAATCCAGGTCCTTCTGAATTCAAACCCCATTCATTTGGCCACATTTTAATGCTTTCTTTTCAAATAAGCCCAAGAAGTTGAATATGGCTGGAAAGTAGCACATGAGAGAAAGAACATTCTTTGAGACAACGGTCATTAGATAATTAAGGTCAGATCATGAAGGGTCTTAGATGCCAAGCTAAAGAGGTTGTTTGTGTGTTTTCCTGAAAACAGTGAGGGGACACTGAAGGTGAAAGGTTGGCATAAGCAGTAGAATGACCAAATAAAGCTTCTTTAAAAGAATCGTTCTGGCTGCAGTATAAATTTAGAAAGGGTAAAACTTAAAGCTCGGAGATGAGTTTTCAAGAGAGAGAACAAGGGGTTGCAAGTTCCAGACCTGTAAGAGCCAGACATGAGTGAAATGGGCCAGTTCTAAGACAACAGGAGAGGTGAGAACTGTAGAAAATGAAAAGCACAGGTCACTATAAAAACCCACAATTCAGCTCCTGTCAATTGTTTTCATGCAAGAATACTGCCCAGGAAAGAATAAATATTGTGAAAATGTCTATGCTACCTAAAGCAATCTACACATTTAATGCAATTCCTATCAAAGTACCATCCATCTTTTTCAAAGAAATGGAACAAATAATTCTAAAATTTGTATGGAACCAGAAAAGACCTCGAATAGCCAAAGGGATATTGAAAAAGAAAGCCAAAGTTGGTGGCATCACAATTCCGGACTTCAAGATCTATTACAAAGCTGTCATCATCAAGACAGCATGGTACTGGCACAAAAACAGACACATAGATCAATGGAACAGAATAGAGAGCCCAGAAATAGACCCTCAACTCTATGGTCAACTAATCTTCGACAAAGCAGGAAAGAATGTCCAATGGAAAAAAGACAGCCTCTTCAATAAATGGTGTTGGGAAAATTGGACAGCCACATGCAGAAAAATGAAATTGGACCATTTCCTTACACCACACACAAAAATAGACTCAAAATGGATGAAGGACCTCAATGTGAGAAAGGAATCCATCAAAATCCTTGAGGAGAACACAGGCAGCAACCTCTTCGACCTCAGCCGCAGCAACATCTTTCTAGGAATATCACCAAAGGCAAGGGAAGCAAGGGCAAAAATGAACTATTGGGATTTCATCAAGATCAAAAGCTTTTGCACAGCAAAGGAAACAGTTAACAAAATCAAGACAACTGACAGAATGGGAGAAGATATTTGCAAACGACATATCAGATAAAGGACTAGTGTCCAAAATCTATAAAGAACTTAGCAAACTCAACACCCAAAGAACAAATAATCCAATCAAGAAATGGGCAGAGGACATGAACAGACATTTCTGCAAAGACATCTAGATGGCCAACAGACACATGAAAAAGTGCTCCATATCACTCGGCATCAGGGAAATACAAATCAAAACCACAATGAGATATCACCTCACAGCAGTCAGAATGGCTAAAATCAACAAGTCAGGAAATGACAGATGCTGGCAAGGATGCGGAGAAAGGGGAACCCTCCTACACTGTTGGTGGGTATGCAAGCTGGTGCAGCCACTCTAGAAAACAGCATGGAGGTTCCTCAAAATATTGAAAATAGAACTGCCCTATGACCCAGCAATTGCACTACTGGGTATTTACCCTAAAGATACAAACGTAGTGATCCAAAGGGGCACGTGCACCCGAATGTTTATAGCAGCAATGTCCACAATAGCCAAACTATGGAAAGAACCTAGGTGTCCATCAACAGATGAATGGATCAAGAAGATGTGGTATATATACACAATGGAATACTATGCAGCCATCAAAAGAAATGAAATCTTGCCATTTGCGACAACATGGATGGAACTAGAGCATATCATGCTTAGCGAAATAAGTCAATCGGAGAAAGACAACTATCATATGATCTCCCTGATATGAGGAAGTGGTGATGCAACATGGGGGCTTAAGTGGGTAGGAGAAGAATCAATGAAACAAGATGGGATTGGGAGGGAGACAAACCATAAGTGACTCTTAATCTTACAAAACAAACTGAGGGTTGCTGGGGGGAGGGGGGTTGGGAGAAGGGGGTGGGATTATGGACATTGGGGAGGGTATGTGCTTTGGTGAGTGCTGATTCACAGACCTGTATCCCTGGGGATAAAAATACATGTGTATAAAAAATAAAAAATTTAAAAAAAAAAAGAACATTGCCCAGGATTGCTAGATCTTCCAGTCAAGAAAATTTTAATGCATTTTTTTCATTTTCAAAATTGTGCCCCCACACACACACACAACCAAATATGGGCTAAATCTGATACAAAAGTCATCAGTTGCAACCTGTGGCTCAAAATAAGGTAACGTCAATAGAGAAGAAGAAAGAAACCCAAAGGATATTATGAAGAGAGAATTGTGATAGTTATCAATTGGGTGAGGGCAGAAGAGAGGGGTAAAAATGGATGACTTCCAGATCTCCAGTTTGGTCACTGGGTGGATGGTTTGTCATTCGCTAAGCCACGAAACACAGGTAGAAGAGGTTTAAGGGACATTCAGATAGCTAATCAGCAGAAGGATTAGAAGACTGGGAAAACAGAAGCCTTTTTATATGCCTCAGTTCTTTCCCACCACCACTCCCATTGCTACATCTTCAGCTCAGCTGCATCAGTGATACCTGGGCAAGTGATGAAACAAGCAAAAATCAAAGTGACATCTGGAAGTAAGCAGACTGTCTGAGAAAAGTTGGGTAGATATACCCATCAAATGGAACCATCCATGGTGGGTTAAACAGTGAGGCTGAGTGCTATCTGATGATGCTAGGATGGGGACTGTGCTGGTGACCTAGGGTTACAACCAAAGTGGCCAATCATTGCAGGCTGTGAGATTAGGGCAGCTGAGCCTGTTGCGGACCTCAAAGTGTTAACGAAAATAAAGTAACAGGGAATCCAGGAAATACTCTCTCCACTTAGAGGAAGCTAGATTTCAAAGATTGAGACTATGACCTCACCCATTACACACCATCCCTGGTTGCTGGAATCTGAAAGCATTAACCTATCTTTATCCCAAACATACAGGTCACAATATGGGACAATATTTAGGACAATATGGAGTACCTTGAAGGCATATGGTAAGTAAAATAAGCCAGACAAATACTGTATAATCCCACCTACCCATGGAATCTAAAAAAAAAATTTTTCTTAGAAACCGAGCAGATTGATGATTGTCACAGACAGGAGTGGGGGTGGTGGAAATGGGTGATGGTGGTCAAAAACTTTCAGTTACATGATGAATACATTCTGGAGAATTACAGGCTAGGGGAAAAAAGTTAAAAAGCTAAATGGGGAAGTGGGAGAGCCAAAGAGGTTTCTTAAAAGGAGGCCTCTTTGACCTGCAGCACAGCACTCACAGTTGAGTGGCAGGCTGAGGACTTAATGAGTTGAATTCCAGAAAAGCCTAAACACTCCAAGTGGTACTGTTACACTAAGCTCAGGAGCCTGACTGGAAAAACCTGGAACCCTAAAGTATGGTATTACATCTGGATGGAAGCTCCCAAGAATACTGGCTCTGCAGACTATCACGAACCAAATCATGTTCACAGAAGCGGCCTATCACTCCCTAGCAAGAGTGAGCACTTCCCCCATGCAGAAGACTCTTAAAGAGGGCCACTCTTGCCGCACCTGCGTGGCTCAGTGGTTAAAGCCTCTGCCTTTGGCTCAGGTCATGATCCCAGGGTCCTGGGATTGAGCCCCACATCAGCGCTCTACTCAGCAGGAAGCCTGCTTGCCTTCCTGTCTCTGCCTACTTGTGATCTCTGTCAAATAAATAAAATCTTAAAAAAAAAAAAAAAAAAAAAAAGCGGGGGGACATTCTCACAAAACGTGTCCTCTTCTTCCCACAAAGCTGCCTCCACCTCATTTCTTTTCTGCCAGGCCAAAAAGCAGGTTTAAATCCCAGCATGATCCAGCTGGTAATGCACTGGGCCTGATAAGGGAGTAAAGAAATTGTACCTCAAAGAACTGTAAGAACTAGCTAGCAGGTATTGGTAGAAGGCAGAATACCCCTGGACTTGGATTTTAATCAAGAGGACCAGAACACAAAATTGTAAGAAGTCACTGGCTTGTAAGCATGTTTTCAGTACTCATAATTTAACACCTTGGCCAGGAGCCCAGAGAATGGGGGTAAAGTAGCTGCAGGGGTGCCTTTCAGAAACCTGGGAAAAATTGATGGCGAACACTCAGCAATGTGAAAATGCTGCCGTTGCCCTAGCAAGGAATCAAAAGGTGCAAATATGCCAGAATGGGTCCGTTATGTGAGACCCAGAGGACATTCCCATTCACCAAAGCCCTCAGGTAGAAGGGCTCCAATGTCACCAAGTTCAGTGAGCCTTCTACAGGCCAGGACGGAGCATGTTAACAACCATGAAGATCACCGGGCTACTAAATAGTAGAAGTCAGCTGGGCAGCACTTTAACAAAGGTCCAGGGACAATTCCAGGCACACATTTTACTGTGCTTCGCTTTATTGCACTTCGCAGATGCTGCATTCTTTTACAAACTGAAGGTTTGTGGAAAGCCCGCAACGACCAAATGTAGTGGCACCATTTTCCCAAAAGCATTTGCTCACTTTGTGTCTGTGTCACATTTGTAAATCTTGCACGATTTCATTATCATGTTATGATAATCTATGGTAAGTGATTACCATTTGCTGAAAGCTCAAATGATGGTTAGCACTGTTTAGCTATAAAGTATTTTTGAACTAAGTTATGACTTTTTAAAGACATAACGCTATTACACACTTAGTAGATTACAGTACAGTATAACTTTTATATGTGCTAGAAAACCAGAAAATTCATCTGACGTGCTTTATCAAGATATCTGTTTTGACTACAGTGTTCTGGAACCTAACCTACGTATCTCCAAGGCATGCCTGTAACAGACAACTTCTAGCATAGGTAACTCAGTCCTAAGTGAACTTTTATTTTAATCCTATCTTTAGATTCATCATCAAAATGATCTTGGCAGTTTACACCTATCTCTGCTCCAGCATCAGGCCCAACTTCAATACAAGTTTTTTACATACATTCCTAGCTCTAGAGAATTTTGGGATGATCATCAGACATTAATTGGGAGAAAAGCAATGCAAATGGGAGTAGGTGGCACAAAGAATGGGAAGAGGAAGATCTCTAAAACTGGTAGGCTTTAATAAGGAAGTTCACCCCATTTCCATTTACTTCTTACAGGTTTTTATCTTACCTTCCAAACCAAACCAAGTTCCTGAAAATGTATTTTACTTCTTGGGATGGAAGTTAACCTGTCCTGTTTTTCCCTTTCCCATCAGATACAACTCCCTAAGGACCCAAAAAATATATATACACATTCAAATACAAAGAAAACATGCATTCAATTGTTTTACATTTTCATAACATTTTAACATTTAATAGAAACTATATACAATAATTTTTATTATATTTTACATAAGATAGCCACTACAGAAATTTACATAGGTTAGAAGCAAGATGGATGATTAAAGAGGGCCCAGTCCTGTGGGCTATTTTCAGAGATGATAGGTCAGAGTTCAGTGGAGGAAGGAGGGGTTCAGATTACCAATCAGGTGAGGTGAAGAAAGGCTAAAACACAGGCCATTAGATAGAGATAATCAGACGCTGGGTTCCATTAATAACCCAAAGGTACACACATCTCCTACCTAAACACCTATGCGTATTTGTGCCTGGACCTGGGAATTCCCATTACAAAGATGTCTCTCCCTTAGGCACAATCCCAAACACTCTCAGTCCCAGCAGCTCTGACAGGAATCACCTATCTCTCTCTTCCCTGTGCAGAGTGGGAAGACGCTCTTGGTCCCTCCCCAACAAATCTGGTTTATATTTGACTACAGCACTCAATAACCCAGAGGAAAAACAACACCATAGTCGGAGGTGTCCTTCAGTGCGAGACAGTCATAAATACTTGTTTAAAGAATGGAAAATTCAAATCCACCAAAGTCAGATAAATGGTTTCCCAAACAAATCATCAACTGATAGAAGAAGAGTGTTCTGGCTTCCCATTTGTAGTAGCCACTCCGCTCTGAGGCAGTGGTGCAGAGGCTTTCTCAGAATTTCGAGCCCCCTGTGATCTGCACCCATCTCCAGCCATCTGCATCTGGCCCTGTTAAAAGGAAGTCACTTTGGTTACAAATCCATTCATTATGGTCTGAAACACGAATGTGACTTATCAAGATCATGACAGCAGAAATATAGTAACTGAGAGGTTGCTCTTCCCCATACTGTACTATCTCTGATCCCTGGAGTCAGTGGCCATGACAGGTAGCATTCCTGAGGCCCTCCCAATGGGAGGGAGTGCTATGGGTTGTTTCTTCCAATGAAACAGCCATTCTCTGCTGAGGTTCCAGAACAGCCAGGAGATCACAGGAAGACAGTCCTTTGGGCCTCTGCTTGAAACAAACAGCTATAGTACAACTGCTAGTCTTCAGTCAGGGCCATGGTACCCCACCCAAGGCTCAAAGAAAGAAGCTGAATCACATGACTTGTCCTTATGCTACGATGAAAATAATTCCAGTGCTGAACTCTCCCTTTAAAAAGAACTACTTATGATTTATGTAGATTCCTTGTCTTAACCTCTTCTAGTTAACTAAAGAAACACGCATTTTGCTCTCTGAAATTCTGGGACTAGTGGTGTTCTCTTTAAAGGGCCCATTTATAGAACTGCCATCTGGGGCCCCTATACAGTCTACTTGTGATGACAACCCCACACTGGGAGTACATGCTAGCCATAGCCAGCAGGGAGACCTGTGCCTGGATGGGGTTGTCCTTCACTTGCCAGAATATCCACCGGGCCTTCGGCAATTTCTTTGACTGAATGATCTTCAAGGGTTAGTGAAGGATCAAAAAGTAAGGGTGAAGGAGGGCACTGCATACCATCACCCACAACATCCAAGTCCTAGGAAAAGAAAGAGAAAAAGCCTATCAGTAAAACCAAGGGAACCAGTAAGCTGAAGCTGGCGTATTTTTCATAAACCTCAAAGCAATTTTCCCATATTTCTCTCACTCCCTTGCCTACCTTTAACCAAAAAAAGATTTTTCCCAGAATGTCCAACAACTGGGATAAGATCCAAAAGCACTAAAAACTTTTGCCTGCTGCTGAGTATAAAGCACAGACCACTGTACTAGCATTAAAAAAAAAAAAAGGTATTTTCAAATACAAAAATTCAGAGACAAAAATGTAGAATAGTAGCTACCAAGGGCTGGAGGGAGAGAGGAAGCAGGAGTTATAGTTCAATGGGCACAGAGTCTTGAAGCTGACAGAAAAATTCTAGAGATGCACAACGGTGACAGCTGCTCGATACTGTGAATGTACGTTAACACCACGAATTGTACAGGTAAAAATGGTTAACAGTAAATTTCATGTTATAAAAGTTTTACAAAAAAATTTTATTTAAAAAAAAAAGTGTATTCCTTCTAAAACTAACTGTAGACACCATATAAGTTCACCAGTGGTGAACCTAATATGGACAATCAGCATAATCACAAACTAAAATAAAATACTGCTTTCATAGACTGGACAATATGCAAGGTGGCTGGCTGGCTGGCTGTCGGTAGAGCATGCAACTCCTGATCTCAGGGTTCTAAGTTCAAGCCCCATGATGAGCACAGAGCTTACTTTAAAAAAAAAAAAAAAGGCTGGACAATATGAGATTGCTTGATTAATGCCCAACAGTCACAGTGAGGTAAGAAGTACTATTTGGATGAAGTCCCTATCCTCTCCCAGAAATCCCTAATTCTTAAACAAAACATACTTCAATTGCTCTTTTAAGAGGGGGCAAGGGGGAGGCACCTGGGTGGTTCAGTTGGTTAAGCATTTGCCCTCTGCTCAGGTCACGATCTTGAGATCCTGATGTCCTGGGAAGGAGGCCCATGTCAGGCTCCCTGCTTCTTGGGGAGTTTGCGTCTGTCTGCCCCTCCCCCCACACTCCTGCTCTCCCCTCTCCTCTGCCTCTCTCAAATAAATAAAAGCTTTTTTAAAAAAGAGGAAAAATAAGAGAAGAAAGAAAATCATATTCCATAATCTATGTTCTTCCAATTGAAGGAGCCATTGCCACTGGTATGCTGAATGGCTTCCAAACCACAGAAACACAGTACTCTTGGCTCCTGTTTGAAACCAACAGCTACAGCAAACCACTGGTCTTGATTCAGGGCCAAAAGCATCACAAAGCCACAATGTGTCAAACTAACTTTCATGCTACCAAGAGTCTACTGCAAAACTCCCTTCCCAAGAGTGAATTTACAAAGGGCTTCTACTCCCCATGCCAAATCCACTTTATAGAGGTTGTTTCCAGTAAACGAGCTTTACAAGAGACTTAGTTCTATGCTTTTCTATGCTTTTAAATTAAGTCTAAGCAAGTGAAACCCTTTCTTTGGTGTGCTAATTACCAAATTAAGTATCACACTTCACTACAATTAAGGTAAAGAATATTAATTTAAAAATGTACTACATTTAAGCCTGCTCAATTTAAGCAGAAATTCAGAAAAGGATATGGTCAGCTACCTAACATCTATTTCAGATGTGTTAGAAACTATTTACTTATTTTCCATTCCATTATGAGAGTGCTAAGTAGGGGGGAGGGGGCAGACAGAGAGACCCTTCAAGGGGACTCTCACAACCCATGAGATCATGACCTGAGCCAAAACCAAGAGTCCCACACTAAACTGACAGAGCCAGCCAGGTACCCCTAGAAACTTCTGTACTATCCACAGAAACCAGTATTCTCATGTGGTTAAGCCTGTAAAATGTTCTCTTCAATTCTTTTACTATGCACAATTATTATACATATAATTAACTTGGCATTTGAAAGAACCAATTTAGGGACGCCTGGGTGGCCTGGGATAGAGCCCCCAGTTTGCTTCTACCTTGCTCAGCAGAGTGCCTGCTGCTCCCCCTGCCTGTGTGCCCTCTTGCACTCTCTCTGGCAAATGAAAAAATAAATGAATAAATGAAAAATAAAAGAACCCACAAGGCATGAAGTTTCCCAAGTCTCAAGACGACAATGGTATGGAAATGTTTTGTAAAGAAAATAGATATTCAAAAGGCTTTTCTCAAATGTTCATTTTGTCTGTTACAAGAATTAAAATTGGGGAGGGGTGCCTGGGTGGCTCAGTGGGTTGAAGCCTCTGCCTTCGGCTCAGGTCATGATCTCAGGGTCCTGGGATGGAGCCCCGCATCAGGCTCTCTGCTCAGCAGGGAGCCTGCTTCCCTTCCTCTCTCTCTGCCTGCCTCTCTGCCTGCTTGTGATCTCGGTAAAATAAAGAGAATCTTTAAAAAAAAAAAAAAATCAGATGAAATAAAATTTACTATCCTAATATATCTACATAAAATACATGTGCTAGTTTCTATATATTTACATTATTATCTGAAAGGAAAGTAGTGATATAGTGCTTATTAGGTTAATTTTCAGACCTTTAAATTTGCTCATGTTACTAAGTTTAAAAAAAAAAAAAGATAGTGCCTCTGCATTTTCTTCACATTTAAAATGAAGGAAAGTGGACAAAACTGTCCTTATCAACAAAGGGCTATCTGTTCATTTACACTCTTCAACATAATCTCACTGGAAAAACTTGGGAAGTACTGAAGTATATAAAGGTCCCTTACTAGTTTTCATATTCTATGAAATCTGTGTTAAAGAAATTTTTTTAAAAAACAATTATAATCAGGATTATAATAAAAATGAAAACTTTATTATAAATGAAATAATGAAAAAAAGTTTAATAAGCCTATAGATTATATGTAACCAAAAGGGAGAAAGGGGATCATGAAAAAAAAAATTAGACCCAGTTTCTTCTTAGTATCACCTTTCTTTTTCAGATAGTACCCTGTCCTTTTATATCCTTTTTAACAAAAGCAAATCCCTTCAAGCCACCCAAACTTTGCTTCTACCATTAGTAAATAATCTGGCAAACTAGATTAAATTTTCCACTTATATTTGTTACATTAAACACGTCATGGTTATATACAAAATTTTATTATGAAATTCAGACTTATCTTCAGAACAAATAATGAAGACCTTTATCCAGAACATTAAATATTAACTAAAGTGCTAAGACAAAGATGCTATTATCAACTGATCCCTGAGTCTGGAAGTAGGATAGTGCTAACTATGGGAACAAATAAAATCAGAGATGGGTTAATGGGTTGGGAACAACTGAGGAACAAGCTTAAAAAAGTAGTGTACACACTTAGAAGGCTGTAAATACTTAAAAAGAGATCACTGTTGTTCTAGTCCATTCACAACAGAATCTACAATAACACATCAAAAATAAAAGCCAGCAGCCAGAGCTATGTTTAGAGTCATTTCTTCAGGGGCGTATTAACCTGAAAATGAAACTTTACTACTACAGAGCAAACACAGCTTAAAACCGTCAAGAGTAGATATGAGAATTCATATGTACTATTAAGATTCTAGTGAATCACTCACTTTGTGGATGGGTACCAAGTTTCCTGGCTATACTAAATCCAAAACAATCTTGACTTTCCAGCTTCCCATAGTTTACAATTTAATTCCTTATCATTCCCTCAGATAAAGAAAAACTCCTGCCAACTTAATGGTGTCTAAATTAATATGCTAACATACAAACACAACCATACATGTAGCATTTCAAAAACTTGAATCAAGTCTCCTGGCCACAAAAGATGAACCTAGTCTCACCATTAATAAATAAGGCCTTGCCTCAAGGGCCAACCAGAGCAGAGCTTCTCTAACTTACATCACTGAACTCCAGAGGTAAACTCTCAGTGGGCTGAAGCTCGGCAGCACTCAAGTACAGATCCATGGGGCCGGCTTCCAGATCGTCTGGCACAGACAGTACCTGCTCGGGCTTATACATCTGAGGAGGCAACTGGAAATGCAGTGGGCAGCAGGGATCCTCAGAGAGGCTTACAGGAACTGGTTTGTTGCAGGGTACCTCTTCAGACCCCTGGCAGCATTTGAAGAGAACCTGATTCGTGTCCTGACAAATATCTGTAGAAAAATGGTCAAGGGAAATAAAATGGATCTACTAGAGGCACAAAATACAAGTGTTATCTGCCATGTAAAATTCAAGGTCTGCACTACAGAAGACAACTGGTTACATGTGAAATAGAATCAAACAGAGTTGGCAATTTTTTCAAAGTTCTTCTCAAAGTGTCATTCACTAGTATCCAATTCCAGCTCTACTGGTAATTTAAATCTAGTCCCCAAATTACACTTCTGGATCCCAGTCATTTAAACTAGAGACACTAATCTTGTTCTCACTTGGGAGAGTCAAACACAAAACATTTGACAACCCTGCTAAGCAAACCTCAGTAACAATCCTAGGAATCTCCTACGAAACATTCTATGGCAAAAGCAAATAGCTTGCAGAAACACTACCAAGGCCTCCCAAGAATCAAGAAATACGGTGTTTCTGCTCTGTTAAGCACACTGGCAAAAAAAAAAAAAAAAAAAAAACCTGCAAAAACTTCTTGAATCTTGTTTCCAAAATGTTTACATATGTTTAAAGCAGCAGGGAACTGGGGAAAATAGAAGCCCTAGTAATAGACAAAAAATAAAAGTTTCCATGCCCCCTTGCTTTTTGGGGGGGATAGGGATGGTAGTGCAGGGGAGAGTTCTGCCATGGTTCCAAAGAGAAAGGAAAGAAGATAATTTTGCTTATGAGGACCCATGGAAAGCAAGTACCCCAGGAAAACTCCAAGAGGACTAACAACTTCTACAGAAAAGGGCAAGTTTCCAAGTTGGCAAAGCAGCTCTGTAGGATGAATCAAAATTAAACTGATTAGATAAACAATAAAATTTAGTTCAAGTTACTCTCTCTGTGAAATGTTTTATTCAAGTGATAACTATTTCTTGAAATCTTAACTACATGGTTTCCCCCTAGATTAACAGACAACTGTTATTTTAAATGTGGGCTTATTTTTAAACCAGAAGCCACAATTTTCTATGAACTAATTGTACCCAGAATTATAGAATTATGGGTAAATTTTCCTCCCAAATTTTAAGGTAATATCTAAAAATTAAGAAGTCTAGCATGTATTTTATTTTTAAGCCAAATAAAACTTCTTGAATAAAGCCATTTGTTTCAATTAATTCTTAGAAACTGCTAAACTCTTAAGACAGGGTTTCACAACTGTAATTCTACTGACATCACTGGCTGGCCTGTGCATTGTAGGATGCTTAGCAGCATTCCTGGCCTCTAGTCACTAGATGTCAGTAGCACTCTCATCCCTAAATTGTAAAAAGCAAAACTGTCTCCACACATCACCAAATGGGGATAAAATGGTCCCCAGTTGAGAACCACTTCTCTAAAAGAACAGTAAACAGTACAAAGTAAACAATACTTATCAAATGAAAATGAACAATCAAATGAACAAATACATGAATCTAACAGAAACAACCAGATTTGCATTCTCTATGTGCTTAAGAAAACCTAGTCTCCAATGTGCTTAAAAAGTCCAATCTTATTACATTATTAACACTTAAAATCAATCCATTAAATTAAAATGTTTTAATCCGAACTTTTTTCATGGAATTCAAAGGACTTTCACAAATCTCTTATTTAATACAATATTCTGGGAAAACCCTCCCCCAACCTCCTCCACCCCCTTTCCTTTCCAATGGGGACAAGAGAGACAAAGAGAAGGGAATGGTTGACCTACAACTAGAGTCTGGGTCCTTCACTTTCAGTCCAGTGCTGTCTCCATTAGACCAGTGTAAAGAGTTAACAGGTCACCAATGGCAGTCGCTCTTTCTCTGGGATAAGGACTTAAGGAAGGGTAAGTGACTTAAGCAACTATGGAGTGGAAAGGAAAAAAGCATAAAACAAAAGAAATCATACTTCCCTTCTCCTTTCAAATACATTTCATTTTCAACTTTGCTTTTTAAAATATTAATAACCTAATAAACCATTTAGTATAATATTTTAAGTCTAAAATATTCCTCAATATCTATAAACTGAGTTTTTCTGAGTTATAAAGTAATTCACACTCCCTGAAGAAAACCTGGAAAGTACAAGGCAGAGGAATAAAGGGCATTCATAACCCCACCAACAAAAAGCAGTCAATTTCTGTTAATTCCCCTCCTAGTATTTGATTATATGTAATTTCATATTCTATTTTTGTCACAATCATTTTCCTAGGTAATTCATAAATTTTGATAAATCTAATGCTTATTGCCTAAACATATTCCATATAATGTTACATCATAATTTTCTTCTCTATATCCCATTTCTAAAAATGTAAAGGCTGTCTCCAGTTGAAGGAATTTTATGTAAAAATATCAGTCTACATTTTATTATATCTTTAAGATAAACTCCAAGGTAACATTATATCAAACAATATGAATACCGGCAGTGCCTGGGTGGCTCAGTGGGTTAAAGTGGGTTAAAGCCTCTGCTTCTGTCATGGTCTCAGGGTCCTGGGATGGAGCCCTGCATCAGGCTCTCTGCTCAGCAGGGAGTCTGCTTCTCTCTCTCTCTGCCTGCCTCTCTGCCTACTTGTGATCTCTCTCTGTCAAATAAATAAATAAAATATTTTAAAATATATATTTATGAATACTGCCAAGATCCTCACTAAAAAGCCTGTAGCACTTGATCTTCCCACTGGCAGTATTTAGGACTCATTCACAACCTCACCTCAACTTCAACTTGAAATTCACTCATTCATTAAATATATATATACAAGTATCAAATTCACAGATTAAAAATTTTCTTATTTCCTGTTTCACTTATGGACAGTGAAGATAAACTTTTCAACATTGAGCCATCCTTTGCCCAATTGTTTTGAGCATTTATCTTTAGTTTTTAATTACCTTGCACCAAGTAATTTGTGTATTAAGGACAATAATCCTTTATCAGATATTACAATAATTAATAAACTGGTAAAATATTCAAATAAACAGAACAGAAAACAATTTTTTCCTCTCAGATGACCAAGAGAAGATTCTTTTTCTTTTCCTATTAAAAAAGATAAACTTCATTTCCAAATATTTTATATCTCTTGCCAGGCAAGTGAAATCCAGCAAGATTTAAGCCTTTTAGATAATAAAGATCATCATACTTAACAAGTGCTTTACTGTGAAATTAACTTTCTTGATATCCATAATAAGGATGCACTTACACAATTCAATAAACTCAGAAAGTCTTACAAACTGACAGTAAATGTGGTCTCATAGCAGAATCAAGAGATGCTATGATGGTACAAAGGCAAACTGGGAGGGTGGGGAGTAGAATCATTCTATTTTTGGAAATAGTAAGTATTCAATTTGAATGAATTCTAATATATACAAATTAAGGCCCTGACCATACAAAAGGATACTTCTTAAAGAAAGGTCACAGTTCAGAATCGACTGTTTTCTAGTGGAAAACCTGTATCAATTGTGTGTGTGTGTGTCTGTGTGTGTGTGAGAGAGAGAGAGAGAGAGATAACTGGATTTAACACTATTCTATTTCCAGTGAAACTATTCTATTTCCAGTGAAAAAGTTCTAGCACCGATCTCTGTATTTTGGAATCCCAATACTAATCTACTATAAATAATTATTAGCCCACTGCTATCTCCAATGACTCAGATATTTCTTTCTAATGAATTGACCATTACATTTCCAAAGTTTTGAAATGGCCAACAGACCATAGAAAGACATTTCTTTAGGCTCCTGTTTGAAACCAACAGCTTCAGCAAACTGCTGGCCTTGATTCAGGGCCAAAGGAAAGCAAAGACCTTCAATTAAGCAAACTATCAGAGATTCCCACCTAGCCTTTAGCTAGCAAATTGAACTGAATAAAAAAGATACGGGTAAGGCAATGTCTGGTCATTGGAAGAGACTGATTGGAACAACGAACATCATCCACAAAGGCCAAGCACCTCTGACTGGAACGAGTTGTGTGTGCCTACAATGGAGAAAACAGATAAATCAAACAAATCATCAATACAAAATACAGCCAACTGGAGCATCTGGGTGGCTCAGTTTGCATCCAGCTCTTCGTTTCGGCTCTGGTCATGATTTCAAGAGTTGAGAGACTGAGCCCATGCCAGGCTTCCTGCTCAGAGGGGAGTCTGCTTAAAGATTCTCTCCCTCTGCCCCCACCCCACTCACATGCACTCTCTGTCTGTCTCTATAAATCTTAAAGAAAGAGAGGGAGGAAGGAAGGAAGGAGGGAGAGAGGGAGGGAAAATACAACGAATTATCTATGAGAACAGATACTTGTAACATATAAGAAAGGTACATCCTTAAAAGCTAAAAAACTCAACACATGACAACCTCAAGATCAGCAGTCTCTGGACTCAAATGCTCTTTTCAATTTACCCCACGTACAATTAAGTCAGATTTCAGAGCAAAGACTGTACAGTGTTCTGACTATTACTCTAACTTAGTAAACAAAGCGAATACATACCCCTTAGAGGTATAAACACAAATTACCTGTTGGGCAGCACCATCTGTGGCCAGCATTCTGCGTTCCTTCAGCTGCCTATGTAATAAGGCTTCCACTCCGTAACGCTGGCGATACCGCCGAAGACACTTCAGACGCTTTAAGTTCTCTCGTTCTTTGGCCAAAAGTCCCTCTGGGCCAGTCAGGAGACTACTACCTGATGAGTCACAACAGTCAAGATGTTATGTGCCGAGCAACCAATGAAGGATGGCTGCTCCAAATTAACATGAAATAAACAGGGTAAATTCTGGCCATAAGATAGCTATTTTCAAAAGCAAATTCTCCTTCACTCCAGGTACCAGAACAGATAAATCTAACTACTACCAAATTCACATTGTGAACCCACAAACAGCTGGTTGGGACCAGCATAAAAAACTTGCCTAGAGCTTCATGTTCCACTTTGCGATTATGTAAATAACGTCGCTTCTTCTCTTTGAGCAGATGTTGAAGTCGTTTAAACTGATCGATGTACAAAGACTGCAAACGAATTAGCTTCTCACGCATTATCAGAGCAACTTCTTCTGCTGTGTAAACACCAGCATGTCTGGAATAAAACAGAATTCAGCAAAGAATAAGAAAACATAGTATTAAACCCAAGCTTAAAAGGAGAAAAGGGTAGAGAGGAGACTTAAGTTTGTTATTTAACAGTAAGCCACCACTGAGATAATCACCTTATTAAATATGAATGTTTTCATACACAGCATTCGAGTTATTAAAAAATAAATAATAGGGGCGCCTGGGTGGCTCAGTGGGTTAAAGCCTCTGCCTTCAGCTCAGGTCATGATCCCAGGTCCTTGGATAGAGCCCCACACTGGGCTCTCTGCTCAGCCAGAAGCCTGCTTCCTCCTCTCTCTCTGCCTGCCTCTCTGCCTACTGTAATCTCTGTCTGTCAAATAAATAAATAAATAAATCTTTTAAAAAATAACAACAACAACAACAACAATAATAATAATAATAATAAAGAAAATCCCTGAACATTGGATACTAACGTATGATCTCACAATATGAGGAAGGGGAGTGGTTTCGTTATTTTTCCCAGTTATCTGCAGTTAAGAAATGAAGATTTCGAACATTCAAATTTTTTATTAATCTACAATCTTATTCAATTTTATAATTCGTAATTTAGTCACTTAGTCAGGATAGCTTAAAAGTATTCAATTTAATAATATTACTATCTTAATAAGATTACTTATTATAGTAATAAGATACTACTATCTTATTATTATCTTAATAATATAAGATAGAATAATACTATCCTACTATTTTAATACTATTAAAATAGTATTAAAAATATTACTATTTTAATTGAAATTAGAAATTTCAATTTCTAATTTAAAATATATTCCTATATTGGAATTTACATGAGCCCTCAAAACACTGGTCCACAGTGGCTATTCACTGTCCCCAGCTCATTTTCTTAACAAATTTCTCAAAAATATAGCACCCTGGGGTGGCCCTTAATTGCCAAAGATCTAGATCCATATCAACTTTACTAAGCTTGGCCACCAATTATAAACATAAGAAATTATTCTAGTGATTATGATGAGGTCACCTAAGCAACTAAGTTAAAGAAGCAATTTAACTGGAGACTTTCCTGATTCTGACTTAAGTCTAAATGAAAAGATTAACTGCAAATTTTAAAGATTTTTGGTTCCATTAGCCTTGTATGATCATTACATAACCAGGAAGAGGACATTAGATATATACTTGACTTCCTATTTTCATATTTTAACTGAGTAAAAACTACATCCTTTATTTCAAACAATACTTACAAATTATGTACTCAAACTAATCTGAATTACAAATATTACACCTTCTTTAAAAATTAGCTGTTAAGCCATTAAAACACACAGAATAAATAGAATTATTAACTTCAGGACCGAAAGCAAGTAATCTCTCCCCAAAACCTTTCTCGAATATAAATGGAAGCCAATACTACCTGTGCATTAAGTACAATTACAAAGTAGTCTGAAGTAAAAATAACAAATTAAGAACCAAAACATCATGAATAAAAACTAACCAGTTATACAAATGACAAAATCTAAGACTACCAAAAAGTTGTGAAAAGGTTTTAAAAACATCTGAAGTCTAAATAAGATAACTAATTTGCATCTTCAGGAAAACAGGTTTGTTGCATTAATATGTTTGCAAACCTACTACTGAGGACTTAACCTAATGTTAATTTTGTTAAAATGAAATTAACTTCATTGTACCCTGCCAGAAGAGAATTTACCAATAGTCTAAGGACTAGAATTTATAAATGGAAAGTCACTATAATTAGAATTTACTACAAATCCCTGGGAAGAGTGGGTCATTTATTTAAAGATGGATGTTTCAGACATTCACAGCTAGTTACTAAAATCATGTACCAACTTCCTGTACTCTGATATTCACAAATTTAAGTCAGGGTCTTATTACTTGAATTCATCTTCAAAAAAGAGGGAGCCATCTTATATTCTATTAAATGTCTCTTATGAAAAAGTATTCCCCAAAATTTATTTTAGTAACAATGATGAAGACTCAATAACCTGAAATGACCTTTACAAAAACTAGTTCTGAATACCTGTAGAATGTCATATGATAAAAACTACTTTAAAGAAAATTACTTTTTAAAAAAGGGAAGATTTGGGGCACCTAGGTGGTTCAGTGGGTTAAAGCCTCTGCCTTCAGCTCAGGTCATGATCCCAAGGTCCTGGGATGAAGCCCCACATCTCATCGGGCTCTCTGCTCAGCAGGGAGCCTGCTTCCCCCTCTCTCTGCCTGCCTCCCTGCCTACTTGTGATCTCTCTGTGTCAAATAAATAAAATATTTTTTTAAAAAGAGATATATGCTGTTGTTAATGATTCAAAAAACGGTCCTAGTAACAACAAAACACTGACACCAGAGAGGAAATTAAAAGAATTTCATTAAATAAAAAGACTTATATTAAATTTAAGACATCAGTACGTAACCTTATTAACAAATTTAGTATTAAAAGACATTTAACAACTCTACTGACATCCCTAAAAATGCAAGTATTTTAGGAGGCCGAACTTTTTTTTGGATCATCTCATAGAGGAATTAAGAGAAACCTCATATTTAGTTGCCTACTTCATTTTCCCCTTTGAATATTCCTTTTAGGAGAAATCGACATCAAGTACCTAGTCCTTTTAACACTTATACATCTCATAAAATTAAGTGGTATTTTTAAGTTACACTAGCATAAATATGTCCCCTAGAGACCGATCTACTCTAAAGTACTACTGACAAAATCGAGTTTTTGGACCTTTGAAGCTGAGTTATTTACCACACCAAAGGACAGTCATTTTGTGACTATAGAGAGCATATACCTCTTCAATGCAGCAAGTCTGGAATTTCCAGAAGCACAACTGGGACATAAAGGGGTATAAAGTTACTGCTGTGAGAGAATCCTGCTAGGTAATGAACATTCCTTTCTTTTCAAACTACTTAGATGAGACTTTCCAAACAAGTACTTCCGGAAGCGCTGACTAAATAGACATTACTCAAGAAAAATAGATGAAATTAATTCTACTTAGAAAATGTAAACCTAAATGACTTTTTATGACAAGACTAGAAATTCATTATCCCTCGTACTATTTACTTCTATGCAAACTGTCAATGGAAGTGTTGAGACAGTACACAGAAAGAATAAAGAAAATAAAAAAAGAAAAAATTAAACTAAACCCAAACCATGAGACAGAAATATGAGATTGTGAGTGGTAATGTTTTTTTTTTCCTACAACTCCTTAGGTGATCATTGGCTAAGTAAAGAGTAGAACCTTAGTTAAGATATAATTAGCCTGATTACTCACTTCTGGGATCCTAAATCGGTTTCTCTTTCTTAGGCATGAAACAAAAGGAAACTCCTGAACATCTTTTTATTTTTCTACTAGGGAAAAAAAAAACCTCATAAAATGTAAATTTGCAAAAAAAAGTAGTTATTCAAATACAGTAACATTACTGTTCCTGAGGTTTAAGCAGGAATCCATTTAAATCAATTTCCTCTTCTCTAACTGATCGAAACATTTCTCAACCAACCTCCTGTTATGTCCAAGAAATTTCCTATTTTCTCCCCTATACATTTTCATGTGCAGAATTTGATATCCAAAATTTTTCCAAATTCCCGACTTCCAAAAAAGAATAAAATCTTGCTCTGCAGCAAGACAGTGATGAACCAGGACACTTTAAAATACAGAAGCTATTACTGTTCACAAATAGCTAAACTCTCTTCACCCCTCCTAGGTTCTTTATCTATTAAAAGCATGCATTATTGTAGTCCACATTCTAACTACAAAAAAAAATTTAAAGTCTTATGTGGAGTTACAACTTACTTTAGGGGATCTTCTTGATCACTGTCTATGCTATCAGCTTCACTGTCAGGGTCACCTCTCCATGTCTGATCCACAGTAATGGGTTCCTGCTCCCCATCACTCCAGCTGTCTTCATCTGAGGCAAGGAAGGGAGAGCAGCCATTAAGACTTCCCACCTCTGTAACTCCACCACACAGAACTAGATTACTTAACCCATCAACCCAAACATTAACATTTAAGAGAAACAAACAAACAAAACCCCCCAACAACTTAATACAAAGGCACCGGCAAATAAAACTGGCTTGAAAAAATATAACCCAAGTAAGGTTACTTAAAACATAAATAAGGTAACTGTGCCCTCAAAAGGACAGAGAGGTCAACTCAAAATTATTCTTGCTTCCTGAAATTACCTTGCCTAACAAAGACAAGCATAAAAACGGCAATGAAGGAAACAGTTATAAACTCAAGACAGTAAACCCAAGTACATACTACATCAAACCGAAAAGAACTGGTGAACACAACAATCCTGGAATTCTCACCAAATCGTCAATGAATTACAATTTTATTCTATTATCATGTGTATGTTCAAGGCACTGTGCTAAACCAAAATAAGTTCTTTAACTTACTTTTTCCTTTTTCATTCTAGGAGAAAAGATTCTTACCCAGAATTCGACTAGCTTCACTGCGGCTACTTTCTGGAGTTTGAGACCCCAGCTCTGTCTTAGCGTAAGAGCTTAGCTGGCACAAGAGTGTTTCACCCACAGGCCCTGGACTGGTCTTCTTCATTTGAGCATGAAGTGCCAGGGCATTCCTACGGGCATGTTCAGCACAGAAAGACACGCTAAGGAGACAAAATATTAACATTTTATACTCACGTCCCTTCTTGAAAGAGTTCAACCATTTTCACAGTCACTAGTTTTAGATCATTTTTAGGAAATTAAAATAACTACTACCTTCATTTATAAGTTAAAAAGGCCAGTAAGACAGAGTAATTTAACCGGCCCAATGTCAACTCATTTGGTCTTACTAAGGGGACATGCAGGTAGCATAATAATCTTGGCGCTTCATTCATCAAACTAAACATCCCAGCTATAAAAATGCTGACATCACCTTAGAACAAATCAAAGAGATCCACTTGCATCTCTCAAAATTGTTTCTGGTAACTCTACATTTTACTTCAGTATCTATCCACTGAAGGTAATAAGATTAGAGGCACAATTTTAAATCCAAAATATACATGCAGAATTAACTAGCCAAGATATGTTTCTGCATGAATACTTTTGCTTCAATGATGAAAGCTATGAAGCCATTCCTAGAAGAATGCACATATACACAACTTAACAAAGGGCCAGGGACCCCAGGGTTAAGAATAATCTAGAATATCCCCTTATTTTATAGACAAGGGAAAAGGTCTAAAGAAATTAAATGAGTGCCCCAACTGGAAGTGGCCTCTTTGCAGTCTTCAACGGTTTGGGTGTTGGTGTTGGTTTTTTTTTTTCTCCTCAAGGAATATCCACATCCCCAATTTTAGAAAAACTCCACCTATTCACAAGGCCATAATATCCACCTCCCCCTCTCGTTTTAAAACTAAAAATAAAAACGATATAGATTATCTATACATATATACCCATCTTTCTTCTCAGGCTTTGGAGCAGCACTGGGACATCTTTTTCCATTCTTCGTTGATATATAACTACACTGCTTGAAGGGAGCATTCTTGTCCTCAAGGATATGCTTAATGCAAAACTCCTGCCCCTCCAGACGAGGCTGCGAGCATGGGCGATGAGTGAATGAACAAGACAGGGGTTCCTGGGACCTGGGCACTGGGGTGATCCTTCCCCGATTGGTCGGCAAGACGTGGATCCGAATCCTGTTCATACCAAAACCTGCAGGGTCACACAGATCAAAAAGCCCTTACCCTTCCCGAAAATTCCTGCTCCACGACATCCGGGCCGACCGCGGGTAGTTTCCAAAAGACTGGCAGAAGTCACACTCCGTAACTGCCCTCCTCCCACGTCTCCCCAGGCCACCAGTCCATTTGTCTCACTTCAATTTCTCCCCCATGCCCGCCAACACCCGAACCACCAGCACTAAGTATCTCGGGCTCGCACGGCCGCCGCACGAGCCGGGAGCGCCCGCCCCACGCGGCTGCAGCAACGCCGCAGCGCCGCGCCGCGCCGGGCCTCCGCCTCCCTGCACGCCGCCTTTGTCCCGGCCCGCCTCAGAGCTCACGGCTGGGCCCTGCCCGTCCTCGGCGGCCCGTGCAAGCGCCATTTTGTCCTCCGGCTCTGGGCACCAGAGAATCTGGCTTCTGGAAGCCTACAGAAGGAAAACAACCTCGACGCTGACTGGGACGAAGTAGCAGCTCGAAGACGGAAGGAGGGGAGAAGCAGCAGCCTAACTGCGGTAGCGAAATTAAGCACCGCCGCCATCTTACCTCTACCTCCACGCCGCACCGCGCCGCTACCTCTCTGGGCGCGCCACCCGCGTCTAACTCGACCCCGCTCCTTTCCAAGCTCCCAACCCCTGATTGGCTACTGTGCCCACGGCTGTGTGTCACCATTGGTCGAGGCCGGCTAGCTATCACGGCTGGGGGGCGGGGCGCTGAGGAAAAGCGCGGCTGGGGTGGCTAAGACAACCTGTCCGTCAGTCAGCAACTCCGCCCCGGGGAGAATGAGGTTGACCGTACGCTGGCTGCGGGAGTCGCTCACGCGGCAGCGCTGTGCTTCCAGTTCGCGGCATGGGTAGTTTTCAGGCTGCTTTTACCGCTGTGTGGGCCTAGGCTGCTGTTACCTCACCACCCTGACACAGCGGGTAAAAAAATCAGACATGCAGAGGCCAAAAATTGCTGTACAGTTGACTCTTACTTTTTATACAGGAAAAGGCTGTAGTTTTCTTTGTGAGCAGTTCATTTATTGAAACATTGAGTATTTACGGAGCCTGGAGAATTTATAATTTATAAACACTTGATTTTTCAGAGCAACCCTGAAATAAGGGGGCTATTGTCTCCAGTTTTACCGATAAGATAACCGAGGAACAGAATGGACCTCTATCTAGTTACGGGAGAAGGAGGTGAATGTTATGAACCCAGCCCTCATTCTTTATCCCTACTATATGCCTCTCATATAGTATAGACCATGACCAAGAATAAGGAAATACGAGTTCCGGTTTAGGCCCAGCTTCTCTAAAATCCTCTACAATTTCACGCGAAATAAGGCGGGTATATAGAAATGGGAAACATGGGTGCCTGGGTGGCTCAGTGGGTTAAGCCTCTGCCTTAGGCTCAGGTCATGATCTCAAGGTCTTGGGATCAAGCCCCTCAGCGGGGAGCCTGCTTCCCCCTCTCTGCCTGCCTCTCTGCCTACTTGTGATCTCTCTGCCAAATAAATAAAATAAGATCTTTTTGAAAAAAAGAAAAATGGCAGACACAATCCCAATTTTATCATATTTTAACGATTTTTAGTTAAATCATCTTTCTTCATCTCCACTGCACCTCTTATTGGAAGGAACCAACAATTTCCCCCTCTCACCTTTCTGGATCTCTTCTGCATCCCATCCTTCCAATGCTTCTTTATCTATTGTCAGTTTAAGAGGTTTCTCCAGCACCAATAAGCAGGTATGATTCACACTGCAGGTGAGCACAAAGAATCTACAATGCTCAACAACAGTAGTTTGGACACAAAAGTGATTAAAATAAAAATGGGGGAGGGCAGTTGGAAGAGATGCCATTTCCAGATTAGGGAGTCCCTAGAAGGCTCTTTCCTGAAATTCATTTATACGATAAATATTTATTGAGCACCTAAGTGCCTTGGGGATACAGAGAGTAGAAGAAAGATAAACCTGCTCTTTCGGAGTAATCATTCTAGAGCAGCTGGGGGTTGTGGATGTGATACAAACGATATTAACAGCAACTGTGATTTATACACAAAAGCAAACACTCCAACCCTCAGAATGGGTACAGAAGAAGACATTTGTTATAAACTCTACAACTCCAAACTAGCAGGAGGCAATCACATTACAGAAAATAGGGGAATCAGAATCTGCAACCAGGGCTGCCTGGTTGGCTCAGTTGCTAGAGCATGCAACTCTTGATCTTGGCATCCTATGTTTGAGTACCATGTTGAGCGTAGAGACTACTTAAAAATAAAATCTTAAAAAAAGAAAGAAAAAAGGAATCTGCAACCAAGTGTGATATTAAAAAGGAATATTAAAACTCTACTACAGAGAACAATGAAGAGGCAACAGGAACCATATAGGGATAAACAGACTTTAATTAGAGTGTCTACTATAGGTCTTAGCTGAAAAAGAAAAAAAAATCCTCCTGATAAGCTCAAGATAGGCAAAAAAAAATGCTATTTAGAACCACTTCCTTCTAAGCGGGAGAAAAGGAAGGATATTATTAAAGACGTTGGCAAATTCTTTGTGCTGTTTAACAAAGTAGATGGCTGTTTTTAAGCCACTGACCACTTTGTTAGCTATTGAATAGGTTAAAGTGGACCTGAGGCTGTTTGTAAATAGAATTTGGCAAAGATGAATACTTGAAGGAAATAGATTTTTTGAGAATTTGGGGTTTGGGGAGCCAATCGTAGAGAAAGAGGTTTGTGTGTGTGCACGCAAGACAGAGAGTATGAATGAAGGCCAAACTCCTTTCTGTAAGTCATCCTCATCTCAGTATGACAACTCTATCTTTACAGTTGGTTAGGCCAAACACTGGTAATCATCTGTTACTACTCTTCAACCCTACAGCAGATCCTACTGGCTCCTACTGAAAGATATATAACTTCTCATTATCTGGTCTAAGCCGCTTTCATCTCTTACCTTAATTATTGTGAAAACCATCTTAAATACAGCAGGCCAGGGGTGCCTGGGTAGCTCAGTTGGTTAAGCATCTCCCTTCCGCTCATGATCCTGGACTCGTGGGATCCACCTCCATACTGGGCTCCCTGCTTAATGGGGAGCCTGCTTCTCCCTCTCCCTCTGTCCCACCCCACACCCGCTTGTGTTCTCTCACTTGCTCTCTCTCAAATAAAATCTTTTAAAAAAATAAATAAATAAACACAGCAGGCCAAATGAACACTTTAAAACCTAAGCCAGATGTCACTTTTCTGCTCAAAGCTTTTCAGTGGTGCATTTCACTATCTCCATACTGGCTTACGAGGCCATACAGTAACCAGCCTTCTTCCACTGCCTCTCTAACCACATATTCTACTATTCTCTCCTCACTTGTATCTGTATTAGCTATACTGGCCTCCTTGCAATTTCTCACACATACCAGCATGTTTTCACCTCAGAACCTTGCACTTGTTTCCTGGAATGAGCCCATAATGTTCATAAGAACATGGGGTAACCCAGCTATTCTCATGGCTTCCTCTCTCACCTCTTTCGGATCTTTACTAAACTGTAATTTCATGAATCCTTCCTTCCGAGCTATCTTATTTCCAATTTCAAGAGCTCTACTTAGCTAC
The DNA here is from genome assembly GCF_011764305.1 of Mustela putorius furo. Lineage (NCBI taxonomy): Eukaryota > Metazoa > Chordata > Mammalia > Carnivora > Mustelidae > Mustela > Mustela putorius. The sequence goes on along the minus strand of NW_025422368.1, from coordinate 6,677,924 downwards.
ACACAGACACACAAAACATCTCTATCGCCCTTTCTCTGCTTTACATTCTCCAAAGCACTTAGTATTGAACACACTAAGTTTTACTTATTTGTCTCCCCTACAACTACAATGTATGAATTCTATGAGGGCAGGATGTTTGATAAGTTTACTGCCGCATTCCCATCAGTAAACAGTACATAGCAGTTGATAGGTACTATTTTCTAATGAATGAATAAATTTAAGGCAGGAAAGTACCTGAAACCACTCTTCAGAAAAAGTCCAGTATTCATTTTAACTTGTTTTTATCACTGTGGTTTTTTGGTTACCTGTTTGTTATATGAAACGAAGGGGCTAATATACCACAGTGCAAAAAAAGGCAGCACAAGTAGGACACGTGACATAAACCAAATCAGTTCAGAAATAGGCCCCAGAGCAACAGATCACAGTAAATACATGCCTCTTATACTGTAACTACAATCCACAGAAGACATAGAAAGGGCTTCAAACTTTCCTCAGATCACTGAATGATAGAGATCGTCTATCTTATTCCACTATCAAGTGCCACGGGAGACGAGAATCATGGTAAACACAGACTATAAAATGAAGCCTAACTCTGTATCAAATAGTTTAACAAGCCCTATTAACAGAGATCCAGTTGCACACCACCTTGATGCTGATTTCTATCTTATCTACTGCCAAGGATGACAGTTGATAGTAAACAAAAGCAAATCACTAAACAGGATTTTGTAATATCACCCATTCCTAGATTCTTCATTTACTTCTCCTTTCTTCCATTCAAACCAGAACAGAATTCCTAAAATGTTAGCAACTTCCACAAAGTTTCAGGAGAGGCACAGAAATCAAAAAATCTTAAGTTGTCTTATTTTAGAAAATGGAAGGATGACCAGAACTCGAGTAATTTTTTTTTCCAGAAGTGTACATCATTCATTCCATCAAATTGATCTTTTTTCCCCTTTAAACTATAGCTTCTGCTACTTTGTGTTAGAAGTTTGTGGAGTATTTTAACATAAGAATTATTTTCCTGGGACACCTGGGTGGCTCAGTTGGTTAAACTGCTGCCTTTGGCTCAGGTCATGATCCCAGGATCCTAGGACTGAGTCCTGTGTAGGGCTCCTTGCTCAGCGGGGTGCCTGCTTCTTTCTCTGCCTCTGCCTGCTTATGCTTTCTCTCTGATAAATAAATAAATAAATAAAATCTTAAAAAAAAAAAAATGGAATTCTTTTCCTTCAAAAGTGTGTAATTCACAAGATTTACCTTGTGTGTGTGATTTTTTTATCTTCCAGGAAGAGTATTTACTATCAATTTGCCCAGGCATCACCAAGAATGCTGTACTGAGTGAGGGGTTTTTTTCCCCCTCTGACTACATCATACTTTATACTACCAGGTTCACTGTGACAACCAAATCTTAGGTCTTTCCAACGGATTTAATTCCCACAGGATCTTGTGGTCAGAAAGCACACACTACTACCCAAACTGAAAACTGTAATCCTTAACAGTAAAATGACAGTTAAAGACTAATTTGAAGACTTAGGACACATAAACAACAATCAGGTGAGTGTTTTATCATTAACATTTATTGATGGGATGGATAAATACAGATTGAGAAACATACTTGACAGCAAGATATCAAACTGATAGCCAGACTATAAAATGTATACAACATCCTTTTTTAAATTTTTTAAAAATGTGTTTGAATTTTTTACAAAGAGCCCTTACTGTAATGGTCACTTACATCCTATCAATCACATAACAGCAGTAGAGATCCCAGGGGTAGCATCCAGAACTGAGGTGCCCCAAGGAGGACAGAGGCAACAGCAGAGTAGTATGCTGAGAAAGGACTCTTTAGAGCAATACAAAGAAAACAGACAAAAATATTACCACAAAATTGTACCTGAGTGACATAGATTGGTAAAGTATTTTACTCTTTTTTTTTCTTCTTTGCTCTTTGGTCTGATAAGAAAACGGACAGTTTCAGGTGTGCAGAGTAGGGTAAGGGAAAGGTCAGTTTCAAACCCAGAAACCTAGGTTAACACTATGTTAGGCTGCTGCATTCTTTTCTTTGGGTGCTTAACCCAGACAGCACTTCCATCTTGCAACCAATTCCAATGTGATCTACCATTAACTAGTTAGGTCCTCAGCATTCAACTGAAGAGTTCCTGATAACCTGATGGAGACATACTTGCTCTGGCTTCAATTAGCATGCTGTCAAGCATCCCTCTCCATGCTTAACATGGACACAGAAAACCCAAGAGTCTTTCTCATCTTTTCATTCAACCATAAATATGCACGCATAAAGGGGAAGAGCAGACACTGCTTTTTAGTAAACATTTTCTTTCCCTCCCTTTTCCAATGCCAAGCTCATATTAAAAACTTTACAAACATTAAAATGGAAGGGTCTCCCAGTTAGAAAATAATTCTCATTCCAGACCACTCTATCAGGTAGGATTACAGTACCATGCTTGTTTCAAACTTACACCCACAGAGGGATAAAAGACAAAATAAAACTTGATAGTGTGATACAACATGAACATTTCTCAAACCATCAGGAGCAAACACTCAGTTAAAAGCTGGGTGTTAACAAGCAGCAACACAGGAAATCTAGGGAGGTATTAAAGTCACTGAAAGCTTAGTTGGGACTGCAAAGGGCTTATTTCTCACCATGTAAAGGGTTGCATAGACTGCTTAAATTCTCCAAAACCCAAGATAATATTTGTATTCCAACTTCAAGATGTTCTAGAATATCCCTTTTCCTAGCATTAGTATCAAAATAACTGATACTAGAATAATCCTTTTAAAAAATTAATCTGTTCCCAAGTTCCCACATTTATTTGGGGGAGGGGAGGCAAAGATCTTTTTTTTTTTTCCTTTTCCTCCCTCCCTCCCTCCCTAGGAGGCAAAGATCTTTAAAATCCTACCGTACTGGGCTAAGGCCCCTCTAATTGCCTTTGTCCAAAAGCAAAGTATGAGGGGTATGCATTTTCAACATGGGGAATTAGGTAGCAGAAGCTTAAGGAAATCCAGCACTGATGTTACCATGATTTTATTTCTATATCCTAATCCATTGCTGTTTCCAACTGGAGATTTAAAAAAAATTTTTTCTATCAACACTGGTGAAGCCAATAATACAGAACTATGAAAAATGACACACTGAATCAAAACACAGAATCATTAAAAAAAAAAAAAAGGAAGCTGAGAGTCTCAGATATGGAAACACACTGATTCATGAGTGAGCAGCTTAGACTAATTCCTACATATTTTCTAAACCAAAAAAGCATAACTGAAGTTGCAGAAGAACAATTTAGCTTTAAATTAATGCTTCACTGGAGTTCAGCCAACAGCAACACAGGTATCTGATTAAAAGCCCTAAGGACATTCCACAGGTGTTTGTTTTTGACAACATAAGAGTCGCGCAAGGTTTTAGTAATGAGATTTATAGAACTTGAGGCTCCAGGCCTGCTTACCACCACTTATCCTTGATAGTCTAGGTTAAAAGGAGGAAAAAAGCCATGTTTAACTAGACTAACTTTGGATGTATAAATTCCACTTCTCATCCTTCAAAGGTGTGGAGCATAGAGAAAATAGAGTTTTAGAAACAATACAACCCTTTGAAGCCTAGGTCTATGTAATTAGAAAAATATGCATGCTAGTTGACAAGCCTATCTGCTAACCCAAATGCAGCAACTTCATGCAGGGCACACAGGACATTCAGGACATATACAGAGATCTAAAAGCAGACACTGTAGATATCTTAAAACAGTATCAGGAGGCATTAATACAGAAGTCTTTAAATTGACCTACATCAGCAATGAACTACTAGTGCAAAGGCCAGACTGCACAGCACAAAGCAGTTCTTAGGCTCTAGTAAGCACTTTTTCTAGTTCACTCCTGACAAAAGGTCTAAGGAACTAACCACAGATGCCATGGAGAACTGCTTTGAGGCCAAGTGGATATGTCTGCCTCTGTGGTGAAGGAGTGCACACAATTAGAATATACGTGACATTTGGTGAGAAAATCTTGAACACTGGAAAAGACATTTTCATAATCAAATCAATGATCAATTCCACAAAGATATAGATCCAAACTAAATAAACTTTTGGGAAGTTCAGGAAGGAAAGCAGACTTCACCAAACAAAATCTAAACAAATAGAAAGCCTAGATTTAGTAAACACATCACACTTCTACCAACCACCTAGCACAACAGAAAATACCAGGGGTATAGAGGAAAATGCCATCAGTGAAAATGAAGTAACATTCTAAATATTACTGGTTTATAGGTCAGCAGAGCGCTCATTTTACACAGCAATGGCAGGCACCCTAGACAGTTCAAATATGCAGAGATGCAGGACATTAATTCACCTTAAGATTTACTGTACAAATTCCTTCCTGTATTAGGCCAGTGCATCAACAACTCCAACTGCCTCAGTTTTCTCCTCAACCTGTTCCTGGCAAGCAGCAGCACATGTACAACTCCTATCTCCCTATAACTTCCAATGAAAAATATTCAATTTTTCTATACAGAATATTTGGTGTAAAGGAAGCTGCACTAAAAACAGCAAGACAAATTCAAATTGCATCATCTTTTCCATAGCAAAAAATACCATGAAGACCAAAGAACACCACATCAAATGATCTGTGGCTTAGTGGCATTTTCAGTTAGACAACCTGGCTTAGAATTCTTTCTAGTCCCTTGAGATTTCTTTCCTCAACAAGTGTTGAGCTTTGAGTATTGGCATCCTGAACACCAGTTATCCAGAAATCTGGGATAATCAAGCACCCATGACTCCTGATTTTTTTTTTTTTAACGACTCTTAGAAATCTACTGAAAAACCCCTGCCTAGAAACTAAAGCCACCAAAGATGGACAACCTGCATCTGTGGGCTAGGCTTGCTCACCCTCATGACACCAGTACTGTTAAATTCACAAGTTCCAATCTCTGAAATCAGGTTGCAAAATTAAGGTTGCAAAAATTAAGGATGCAGCTGTTTCCCTTCAGATATACAAAAAAAAAAAAAAAAAAAAAAAAAAAAAAAAAAAAAAAGCAAGTCTTACATTCATAATGCAATTTAAAATACAATATCCTAAAAATACCCAATCACAATTTCATTGTTTTCAGTATCCCCTAAGTCCATGGCTTCTCCCAGAACTATTCTCATATATGGTCTGGGCTTTCAGAGGCAGAATATAGAGCACATCCCCCTTCCCTTCAGAGACCCTGAGATTGCTCTCACTTGAACACTTTCCCAAAGCCTAACTTGAAAAAAAAGACACACCCAATTCTGTAGGGCAGAAGCCAGCCTTGCTCTCCAATCCTTCTTCCTCAACCCCACCTTTCTTCTGCATCAAAAAGAAAAAGGGGGTAAAAGGCAAGTTTTTGTAATGGAGTCCAGAATCAGGCCACTGGCTACACTTGCCCAAACTAGAATTTAGAAGGTTACCACTCAATTACAACATAAAGAAACGGGAAAATACCATGCTAGCTAACACATGCCTCTTCCTTCCTTTATGCTCTAAAGGCCACACCGTGTTCTCTCTAGTAGACTGTTGGGAAGTGAAAACGGTGAGGGACAGGGAGGGAAAGATAAAACATGATTTTAAACACACGCGCTTAAAACCACACATACCCACACTTACATACTTAAAGGTCTCAACACTTCAAGTGGCCGGAGCCTATCAGACAGAACTCAAGGGCAAAAGCCTATCCTCCCATCCCCCCTATACAGCCCCCCCACCCTCCAATCCCACCCCCCAGGAGTCATTGCTATGTATCTCATACACACAGCAAAATCCCTATTCCCTCCTGCCCCGGATGATATAAAAAAAACTAAACAGATAACTTACTTTCTTTAAATTATTTTTTTAAAGTCTCTTAAAAGATTTTGACGTTTAAATACTTCCACTCTTCTGATATATTAAACACCAAAAGGATCCATAACTGTTTGATAAAACAAACCCTCCGCATTTCAGTCCTGGCCAGAAGAGGGAAGACATCAACTCTAATCAACCTAATTAGGAGGTGGAGAGGCCAAGAACAGAGAAAGTATTCTTAATCCTTCACAGCTTCAACACATTCTCACCTCTCTAATACCAGTAAAAACTATAACAAAATAGTTCAATTTCTGAGGCAGTAGATATAATAACCAAGCCCCTCTACCACCCTCCCACCTGCATGTCAATATTACTTATTCCCTAGTCCAAGAAGTGTGACATATTTCATAAGGGAAGTAATTTCCTTAGTCCAGAATCAGTAGTTTTAAAAAAAAAAAAAGTTGTTTTTAAGGAAGTTTTTTTCTCCTCTTCTTTTTCTTTTTTACTTAGGAAGGGGAGGAAGTGGTGGAGGAGGTTCTGATGGAAGAGGTGGTAGCCGGGGTTTGTCTGTATTGCCAGATCTGGAGGACATTCCACCAGCCCGTGGATTCAGATATTCACCGTAAGAATGAACAAAATCAAATGCAGGGGGCTGAGTGGGCTGGACACCCTGGGCACTGAGAAGGGAATGAAGCATATTCACAGTATCTTGATAGTCTATTGTTTGGGTTGCATTGTGACCATTGGCCCCAGTGGGCCCTTTATCCAGTTTCATATGAGGAACTCGAGTTTTACAGCTGGGCTGTGAAAAGGGAAGGCCACTTGTGTCTGAGCTATGCCCAGGCAACTGGGCCATTGTAGGAAGAGGAGGGAAGGAGAAATTTATGGAAGAGGATTTAGTACTCTTGGCAATCTTAGCTGGATGATCAAACACTGCCCCTCCAGTCTCTTCAGGGGGGCCCCTTTTGCGAGTAGAACTGGAAGAGGAGAAAGAACTAGACAAGCTATAGGTTTTGTGTGCTAAGGTGCTTGTCTGGCTACTGTGTTTTGGATCACCTGGACGTTTGTTCCCAGTACCAGCTGGAAGCTGTGAGTGAGAGTGCTTGTGTGAGTGGTGATTATGATGATGATGATGATTAGATGGGTGAGTCTTGTGCTTTTCTTTGTGCTCTCGACTCTTTGTGACACTGTCCTCTACAGAATTGTGCTTGTCAGCTGCAGAATGGACTTTAATGCGCATTTTTATCTCCTCTGGTTTTGAAGAGGCAGCTTTATCTCCACTTGCCACTGGGATTCTCATTTTGAGAGCTGCTTTGTCAGCCTTTTCCAGAAAAGGCCGCTCGGGGTTTTCCGAGCCCTCTATGGGCATTTTTAGAATGACTGAAGAATGGCTATCATGGTGTGACAGGAGATTCTGGGCAGCATATGCATACTGTGACTTCACATTGGCCTCCATGTTCTCCAGCTGCCTCTTCTGGGCAGCCAACTCTTCTGCATGTTTTGCACGGTATTCTTTCAGTGACACTTTAGCTGAGGGCACACTCTTACTATTCTGCTTCTGGGAAATAAATGCATTCGAACCATCCTGTTGCAAAGAATGATCAACTCCCATAAGTGCTAAATTCTCACTAGTCCGATGACCCTGAGCAGGTTCCAGTTTAAAAGGAGGTTGGGAGGACAGCCAACGCTCGCCCTGCAACATCTCCACATTGCTTAAATTGCTGGATGACTCTTCAGTGGCTGGAACGGAAGGCACTGCACTTGCAGAAGAAGTTGACATGCTCATTAAACCTGCAATAGTTGTGTCTGAAGAGCTCTGGGAAATCATATTGAGAATTGTCTGCTCTGAAGTGTTTTCATCTGTTCCTCGATCATCTGCTTTTGTCTTCCTGGCAGCCTGGTATGCCTAGAATGAAGCAAATGACATCTCTTCACCTCAGGTAATTCATAAAATGGGGGGGGGGGGGAGTGGGGAACTGGAATGAAGAGACTGTGCTTGCTGCAACAGTGGAAGTTCTGGGTAGCCCATAGGCAGGAGGCTACTCTAAAATCATTAATTATAACCATTAGAAGTAAGATTTTGAAAACCTTCAGTCAAGAGTCATACAAACAAGACCTCAAGATCTCTGAACTCCCATGTTCACTGCATCATTATTCACAATTGCCAAGATATGGAAGCAACTCAAATGTCCATTAATGGATAATGGATAATAGATAAGCAAAATGTGGTACAGAAGCACAACGAAATCACACTTAGCCTTAGCAGAGGAGGAGGAGGATTCTAGGAAAATATCAGAGTAGGAAGCACCACGAATCTCTCCCCTCAGACAACAACTGCACTGACAGAATTTGTCTGATGTAACTATTTTGGGACTCTGGAGTCTGTTAAAGGCTTGCAACTTTTGGGGTAAGTCTTGCACAGTAAATTGGAGTAATTTACATCAATTTCAACTTTCAGCACATTAGCAACTACCCATCTCCTACCCCAGCCACAATGGAGACAGCTTGCATTCTGGGAGAGCCAGTACCAGCAAAAATGACTCTCCTGCAAACAGCAGTTTCTGTGCTCTGATCCCTGATTGCAGCTTCTGACAAAAGAGTACAGACTAAGAGACAGGCAGCCACTGTTAAGGCTCCTCCCTCTACTGCTGCAAGCTCCCGGCCCTCTGGCTAAAGTGACTCTCAAGGGACTTAAAGGACCAGCACCTTTTCTTCTCCCCTTCATTTTTTGCTTTTTTCCTCTTTTGGGAGCCAGACATTAAAAGCAAGATATTAAAAAAAAAAAAAAAAAGGTATGTACAGAGAAAATTAGAAAATTTTGATCACACACTCCCAGGGAAAAACTCAGAAAACAAGTGAGAATACCTTAAGTTTACATCTCAGGCTGATCCTCAGCAGAGACACCACCCCAAATCAAATCCAATCTCCATCCAAAAATAATAACAAAAAACAGAAAAGCCTGGGAATCTGATTTCCACAGTTACCACGTTATTATATTAGAATGTCCAGTGTTCAACAAAAAAATTACAAAGCATTTTAAGAAATACAAAAGTATGACCCATTCAAAGGAAAAAAATAAATCAACAGAAACTGTCCCTGAAAAGGACCTAATGGCAGAACTACCACACAAAGACTTTAAAATAACTCCCTTAAAGGGGCTTCTGGGTAGGGCTCAGTGGGTTAGAGCCTCTGTCTTCAGCTCAGGTCATGATCCCAGGTCCTGGGATGGAGCCCCAGATCAGGCTCTCTGCTCAGCAGGGAGCCTGCTTCCCCACCCGCCGCCTGCCTCTCTGCCTACTTGTGATCTCTGTCAAATAACTAATAAAATCTTAAAACAAACAAACAAACAAAAGAAAACTCCCCTAAAGATACTCAAATTACTTAATGGAAGTATGGAGAAGTATGTAAGTATGGAGTAAAGGAATATATGAACAAAATGGAAATATCAAAAAAAAGAAACTAAAGCTGAGAAGTACGGTAACTGCAATGAAAAATCCACCAAAGGGATTAAAACATAGATTTGAACAGGTAGAAGAAAGAATCATTAAACTTTTAAGACAGGACAATGAAAATCACTTAGTCTAAGGAACATAATGAAAAAAGATTGAAGCCTGCTGGACACCATCAACTGGACCAACACATGCACATGAAAATTCCAGAAGGAAAGAAGAAAGGGGCAGAGAGAACATGAAAAAATAATGGCTGCAAACTTTCCAACTTTGATAAAGACATGAATAGAAACAAAAGCTCAATAAATTCCAAGATGAACTCAATGAGACTCACATGAGAATATCAAACTTCAATAGCCAAAGACAGAGAATCTTGAAAGTAACAAGAGAAGTGAATCAACAGGTACAAGAGATCCTCAATAAGATCACGAACAGGTATCTCATCAGCAGCTTTGGAGACCAGAAGACAGTGAACCAATAGATTCCAAGTGCTAAAAGAAAAAAACTTGTCAACCAAGAATCCTATATCTAGCAAAAATGCCCTTCAGAAGTTAGCAAGAAATTAAGACATTTCCAAATAGGTAAAAGCTGAGGAAGTTCATGACTATTGGACCAGTCAGTCATCCAAGAAGTACTCAAAGATATCCTGCAACGTGAAATGAAAGGAGACTATATAGTAAATCGAAGCCATAGAGAGAAATAAAGATCTGCAGTAAATACATGGGCAACTATAAAACCTACCTTTTTTTTTTCCAAAGTAATCTCCACCCCCAACATGGGACTAAAATCTACAACCCTGAGAACAAGAGTCCCATGCTCTACCAACTGAGCCAGATAGGTGCCCCCAAAGCTACTATTGTTTTAACAATGGTCTATAATTGGGCTTCTTGTTTTCTACATGATTTAACAGACTAACACATTTTAAGGAAAAAAACACAATTATTAATGCAAAAGCTAATATTATTGTAACTTTGGTTTGTAAATCAAGCCTTATTACCTACTTAATTTAGAACCCTAATCCATTTAAAAGGATTATTAGGGAAGCCCGGGTAGCTCAGTCAGTGGAGTGTCTGCCTTTGGCTCGGGTCAAGATCCCATGGTTCTGGGATTGAGTCCCATATCTGGCTCCTTGCTCAGTGGAGAGCCTGCTTCTCCCCCTGCCTGCTGCTCCTCCCTGCCTTTAATAACACATTCTCTCTCTTTCTCTCTCTGACACACACACACATACACACACAAAAAAGGACTATTAGTTTATGTTCTGGGGCATGCAATGTACAGACAACTTTGTGACATCAACAACTAAAAGATAAATAAGCATAATGACATTATCTACAATTACTTTTTTTTTTTTTAAAGATTTTATTTATTTATTTGACAGAGAGAGATGACAAGCAGGCAGAGAGACAGGCAGAGAGAGAGGAGGAAGCAGGTTCCCCGATGAGCAAAGAGCCCGATGTGGGGCTCGATCCCAGGACCCTGAGATCATGACCTGAGCCGAAGGCAGCGGCTTAACCCACTGAGCCACCCAGGCACCCCTACAATTTCTTTTTTTTAAAAGATTTTATTTATTTATTTGACAGAGATCACAAGTAGGCAGAGAGGCAGGCAGAGAGAGAGGAGGAAGCAGGCTCCCTGCTGAGCAGAGAGCCCGATGTGGGGCTTGATCCCAGGACCCTGGGACCGTGACCCAAGCCTAAGGCAGAGGATTAACCTACTGAGTCACCCAAGTGCCCCTCCTTTTTTTTTTTTAAACATTTATTTATTTGACAGAGAGAGAGCGAGATCACAAGTAGGCAGAGCAGCAGGTGGGGGTGTGGGGGGAAGCAGGCTCTCTACTGAGCAGAGAGCCCAATTAGGGGCTTAATCCTAGGACCTTGAGATCATGACCTAATCCAAAGGCAGAGGCTTAACCCACTGAGCCACCCAGGTGCCCCTCTATAACTACTTTAAACGTAAATAGATTAAACTCTCCAATAAAGACAGAGATTGTCAAAAATGCATAAAAATATATAATCCAGTTGTCTACAATCAACGGAGATGCTAAGACCCAAACAGGTTGAAAATAGGAAGGGGGAAAAACATACCATGCAAACAGTAACCAAGAGCAAGGGTGGCTATACTAATATGAGACAACATACATTTTAAAACAAAAAAGGTTTCAAGAGACACAAAAGGACATTATACATTAATAAAAGGCTCAAGTTAGCAATTGTTACAATTATAAACATTTGCACACCTAATAAAACACAATCAAAACTGACAGAAGATTTCACTTAAAGACTTCAATTTCCACCCACAACAATTGACAGAACAACCAGACAAAAGATAAGGAAACAGAGAACTTCAAAAAATAAACCAACAGGATCTAACAGACATATACAGAACACTCTACCCAACAACAGTACAAGTACACATGGGACATTTACCAGGATACACCATGACATGTGAAGCAACAAATAGTCTCAACAGATTTTTAAAAGATAGATACCATACAAATTAGCTTTTCTGACTACAAGATAAAGTTAGAAATGAGTAACAAAAGGAAAACTGGAAAATTTACAAAACTGTGGAAACTAAGGGATACTTTAAAACAACCAATGGGTGTTAGGGATGAATGAAAACAAAAACACAACATATCAAAACTTATGGGATGCAGCAAAAGCAGCACTAAGGGAGAAATTTAAAACTATTAACACTGACATTAAAAATAAAGAACTCAACAAACTAACTTTATAATGTGAGGAACTAGGAGAACAACAAACTAAAGCAAACAGAAGGAAGGAAATAAAGATTACAGCAGAGATTTTAAAAAATAGAAAACAGAACACAGAAAAATTAAAATAAAACTAGTACTTGGCTCTTTGAGAAGATCAACAAAATTAAACCTTTAGCTAGATAGTTTAGGAAAAAAAACAGAAGATTCAAACCACTAAAATCAGAAATGCAACTGGAGACATTGCTATCAATTCTACAAAAATAAAGAGGATTGTAAGGGTACTCTGAACTTAGACAATCTGGAAGAAATGGATGCATTCCTAGACACAAATAAACTACTAAAACTGAAGAAGAAACAGAAAACCTGAACAGACCCATAACCAGCAAGGAAATTGAAGCAGTAAGCAAAAACCTCCCAACAAACAAGAGTCCAGGGCCAGATGGTTTCCCAGGAGAATTCTATCAAACATTTAAAGAATTAATACCTATTCTTCCGAAGCTGTTCCAAAAACCAGAAATGGAAGGAAAATTCCCAAACTCTTTCCATGAGGCCAGTATTACTTTGATCCTAAAACCAAATGCTCCACTAAAAAGGAGAATTACAGACCAATATCCCTGATGAATATGGATGTCAAAATTCTCACCAATATATTAGCCTATAGGATCCAACAGTATATTAAAAGAATTATTCACCACAGCCAAGTGGGATTTATTCCTGGGCTGCAAGGGTGGTTCAACATCCAAAAATCAAAGTGATACACTACATTAATAAAAAGAAGGAAAAGAACCATATGACCCTTTCAATACATGCAGAAAAAGCATTTGACAAAGTACAGCATCCTTTCTTGATTAAAACTCTTCAGAGTGTAGGAACAGAGGGAACATACTTCGGTATCATAAAAGCCACATACAAAAAGCACACAGGAAATATCATCCTCAATGGGGAAAAACTGAGAGCTTTCCCCCTAAGATCAGGAACATGGCAGGAATGTCTACTATCACCACTGTAGTTCAACACAGTGCTACAAGTCCTAGCCTCAACAATCAGACAACAAAAAGAAATAAAAGCATCCAAATCACCAAAGAAGTCAAACTCTCACCCTCTGCAGATAACATGGCTCTCTATGTGGAAAACCCAAAAGACTCCACCCCAAACTTGTGAGAACTCAAACAGGAATTCAGCAAAGTGGAAGGATATAAAAATCAATGCACAGAAGTCAGTTATGTTTCTATACACTAACAATGAAACAGAAGAAAGAGAAATTAAGGAGTGAACCCCTTTTATAATTGCACCCCAAAACCGTAAGATACCTAGGAATAAACCTAACCTAACGATCTCAACTCAGAAAACTATAGAATACTCAGGAAAAAAACTGAGGAAGACACAAAGAAATGGAAAAACGTTCAAAACTCATGGATTAGAATAAATATTGTTAAAATGTCTATGCTACCTATAGCAATCTACAGATTCAATGCAATCCCTGTCAAAGAGCATCAACTTTTTTTTCACAGAGCTGGAACAAACAATCCTAAAAATTGTATAGAACCAAAAAGACCCTCATAGCCAAAGGAAGGTTGAAAAAGAAAACCAGGGGCGCCTGGGTAGCTCAATGGATTGGGCCTCTGCCTCAGCTCAAGTCATGATCTCAGTGTCCTGGGATCAAGCCCTGCATTGGGTTCTCTGCACAGTGGGGAGCCTGCTTCCCCCCTCTCTCTTTGCCTGCCACTCTGCCTACCTGGTCTCTCTCTCTCTGTGTTAAATGAATAAATAAAATCTTAAAAAAAAAAAAGAAAGAAAGAAAACGAGTAAGAAAACCAAAAAGCTGGTACTATCACCAGACTTCAAGCATTACAAAGCTCTAATCATCAAGATAGTATAGTACTGGCAAAAAAAAAGACACACAGCAGATTAGAGAACCCAGAAATAGACCCCAACTCTATGGTCAACTACTTTTCAACAAAGCAGGGAAGAATATCTAATGGAAAAGACAGTCTCTTCAACAGTGGTGTTGGGAAAATTGAACAGCCACAAGCAGAATGAAACTGGACCATTTCCTTACACCACAGACAAACATGGACTTAAAATAGATGAAAGACCTAAATGTGAGACAGGAATCCATCAGAATCCTAGAGAACATACGCTGCAACCTGCATGACCTCAGCCACAGCACGTCATGTCTTCAAGGGCAAAGGAAACAAAGGCAGAAATTAACTACTGGGGCTTCAACAAGATAAAAAGCTTTTGCACAGCAAAGGAAATAGTAGACAAAACCAAAAGACAACAAACAGAATGGGAAAAGTTATTTGCAGATGACATATCATACAAAGGGCTAGTATCCAAAATCTATAAAGAACTTACCAAACTCAACACCCAAAGAACAAATAATCCAATCAAGTAATGGGCAGAAGACATGAATAGACACTTCTCCAAAGACATGCAAATGGCCAACAGACACATGAAAAAAACCTCCACATCACTCAGCATCAGGGAACTACAAATCAAAACCACAATGAGATACCATCTCACACCAGTCAGAATGGCTAAAATCAATGAGTCAGGAAACAGCAGATGTTGGTGAGGATGTGGAGAAAGGGGAACCCTCTGGAAAGAGCTGGAGGTTCCTCAAGAAGTTGAAAATAGAGCTACTCTATGATCCAGCAATTACACTACTTGGTGTTTACCCCAAAGATACAAATGTAGTGATCCGAAGGGGCTCCTGCACCCCATGTTTATAGTAGCAATGACCACAATAGCCCTATTATGGAAAGAGCCCGGGATGTCCACTGACAGATAAATGGATAAAGAATATGTGATATATATACATACATATATACACACACAGACACAATGGAATACTGCTCAGCCACCAAAAATCCCGAAATCTTGCCATTTGCAAAGACATGGAAAGAACTAGAGGGTATTAAGCTAAGTGAAGTAAGTCAATTACACAATTAACTATCATATGATCTCACTCATATGCAGAATTTAAGAAATAAAACGGAGGATCATGGGGAAGAGGGGAAAAATAAAACAAGACAAAATCAGAGAAGGAGACAAGCAGTAACAGACTCTTAATCATAGGAAATAAACTCAGGGTTGCTGGAGGGGAGAGGATTGGAAGCATGGGAGAACTGGGTGATGGAATAAGGAGGGGGGAAAAGAGTGAATTTTACTCTATGTAAATTGTACCCCAATTAACCTGACTTAAAAAGAATTTAAAAAACAGACTACTCTGAACAACTGTATGCCAATAAATTAGATAATCTAGATGAAATGGACTAATTCCTAGAAACACAAACCTAACAAGAATAAACCATAAAGAAATAGAAAATCTGAACACAACTGTAACTAGTAAGGTGACTGGATCGATAATAAAATAATTTCCCAAGAAAGAACAGCCTCTTTCCCAAAAATATGAAGAGGCAGCAACAACTCTCAATTCATTCTATGAGGCTATCATTACCCTGATATCAAAGCCAAACAAAGACACTACAGGGAACTACAGACCAATATCCCTAATGACCACTGATGTAAAAAATTCTCAACAAAATACTAACAAACTGGGACACCTGGGTGGCTCAGTCGGTTAAGAACCTGTCTGCCCTAGGCTCAGGTCATAATCCCAGGGTCCTGGGATACAGTTCCACATTAGGCTCCCTGCTCTGCAGGGACTCTGTTTCTCCCTCTGCCTGCCTCACCCCCCTGCTTGTGCTCTCTCTCTCTTTCTAACAAATAAACAAAATCTAAAAAAAAAAATACTAACAAACTGAATTTAGCAGCATACCAAAAGATTATACACTATGACCAAGTAGGACTTATTCCTAGAATGCAGGGATGGTTCAACATACAAAAATCATCCATGTAATATGCCACATAAATACAATAAAGGGAAAAAAAACCCATATGATCTTCCAGATACAGAAAAAACATTTCATAAAATTCAACAAACTTTCATAATAAAAACACCCCACAAACTAGGAATAGAAAGAAATTATCACAATATAATATGTCATATATGAAACACTCAAAGCAAACATCACATTCAACAATGGAAAAACTGAAAGCTCTTCTGCTAAGATCTAGAACAAGGCAAGGATGTCCTTTTCACTTCTATTCAACAAAGTACTAGAAGTTCTCATCAGAACAAGTAGGCAAAAGAAAGCACTCAGGGGCATCCGGGTGGCTTAGTCAGTTAAGCATCTGACTCTTGATTTTGGCTCAGGTCATGATCTCAGGGTTGTGAGATAGAGCCCCATGTCAATGCTGAGCACGGAGTCTGCTTAAGATTCTCTCTCTCTCTCTCTACCCCTCCCCACTCATATTCTCTCTCCAAAAAAAAAAAAAAAAAAAGAAAGAAAGAAAGAAAGGAAAAAAGAAAAAAAAGAGCATTCAAACTGGCAAAGAAGTAAAATTATGTGTTTGCAGAGGATATAATTTTTTTTTTTTTTTTAAAGACTTCATGAGGGGCACCTGGGTGGCTCAGTGGGTTGGGCCTCTGCCTTTGGCTCAGGTCATAAGCTCAGAGTCCTGGGATTGAGCCCCTCATCAGGCTCTCTGCTCAGTGGGGAGCCTGCTCCCCCTCTCTCTCTGCCTGCCTCTACCTACTTGTGATTTCTCTCTCTCTGTGTCAAATAAGTAAATAAAATCTTTTTTTTAAAGATTTTTTATTTATTTATCAGAGAGAGAGAGGGGGAGAGAGCGAGCACAGGCAGACAGAATGGCAGGCAGAGGCAGAGGGAGAAGCAGGCTCCCTGCTGAGCAAGGAGCCCGATGTGGGACTCGATCCCAGGACGCTGGGATCATGACCTGAGCCGAAGGCAGCTGCTTAACCAACTGAGCCACCCAGGCGTCCCAGTAAATAAAATCTTTAAAAAAAAAAAAAAGACTTCATTGATTTGACAGAGAGAGAGCACACAAGCAGGAAGAGGAGCAGGGGAAGAGAAAGAAGGAGAAGCAGACTCCCCCTTGAGCAGGGAGACTGATGCAGGACTTGATCTCAGGACCCTGGGATGATGACCTGAGCAGAAGGCAGACGCTTAACTGATTAAGCCACCCAGGTGCCCCTGCAGATGATATAATCTTATATAGAAAACTCCACACACATAAAAAGTCAGAATTAATGAATTCAACAAAGTAGCAGGATACAAAGTCAACACACATATTTCAGTTGCATTTCTGTACATGAACAATCTGTAAAGAAAATTATGAAAACAATCCTATTTATAACAGTATAAAAAAAATCCTTACGAATTAACTTACCGGGGAGATGAAAAACTTGTACAATTAAAACTGGAAAACATTGCTAAAAGAAATTAAGACCTAAATGGAAAACTCATTCCATGTTCTGGATTCCAAGACTTCATGTTGTTAAAATGTGAACATTATTACCCAAAGCAACCTACAAATTCAATGCAATCCCTATCAAAATCCCAATGTTTTTTGTAGAAAGAGAAAAGACCACCCTAAAACTCCTATGGATCTCAAGGGATCCCAAATAGCTAAGACAATCTGAAAATGAAGAACAAAACTGGTGAATTCACATTTCCTGATTTCAAAACTAACTACAAAGCTACAATAAGCACCATACAGTAATACAGTATACAATAATACAGTAATACTGGCATAAAAAGACATACAGATGAATGAAACAGAAGAGAAAGCACAGAAATAAACCCTTACATTTATGGTCAAATGATTTTTGCCAAAAGGCTAAGACCATTCAACGGGGAAAGGATAGTCTTTTTTAGTAAATGGAGCTGGGAAAACTGGATATCCACATACAAAAGAATGAAGTTGGGCCCTTACCTAACACCATATACAAAATTAGCTCAAAACTGAATAAGGGACTTAAAGCAATAAAACTCTTGGAAGAAAACAGGGCAGAAGCTTAACAACAGTGGATCTGGCAATTTCTGGATATGACATCAATGGCACAGGTAACTTTAAAAAAAAAAAAAAAGGAACAATCTGGACTTCAAATATTTTTAATTTTTCAAGTTAAAAAATTTAAAGGGCAGCTGGGTGACTCAGTGGAATATTAAGCTTCTTCCTTCAGCTCAGGTCATGATCTCAGGGTCCTGGGATCAAGCCCCACACTGGGCTCTCTGCTCAGCAGGGAGTCTACCCACCCCCACTCCACCTACCTGTGATCTCTCTGTTAAATAAATGAAATCTTTTCTAAAAAAATTTTAAAACAACTTCAAAAAAATTAAAATTAAAAACAGAACTACCAAAAAAAAAAAAAAACCAAAAACCACATAACTACCATATAATCCAGCAATTCCAATTCTGGGTTTATAGGCAAAGGAATAAAAGCAAGGTCTTGAAGACATACTTGTACACCCATGTTCACAGCAGCATTATTCACAGTAGCTAAAATATGGAAGCAACCCAAGTGTCCATCGACAGATGAATGGATAACCAAAATATGGTGGACACATTCAATGGAATATTACTAAACCTTTAAAGGACTCAAAATTCTACAATATGCCACAACATGGATGAACCCTGAGAACATTATGCTAAGTGAAATAAACCACAGAAAGACATATTCTGTATTATTCCACTTATATCAAGTATTTAAGAGAAGCCAAATCACGTAGACAGAAAGTGTAATTGTGGTTGCCAGGGGCTGGGTGGGGAGGGGGAATGCAGAGTTATTTAATGGATATAAAGTTTCAATTTTACAAAATGAAATGAATTAAGGAGATGAATGGTAATGATGGTTGCACAACAATATGAATATACTTAACACCACTGAACTGTACATTTAAAAATGGTTAAGATGGTAACTTTCATGTTATATGTATTTTACCACAATTTAAAAAAAAAAGAAAAGATGGAAATCCTATCATTTGTCACAACATGAATGAACCTGGAAGGCCTTTTGCTGTGAAATAAGCCAGACACAGAAAGACAAAATATGATCTCACTTAAGTGAGCAATGTAAGATTTAAACTCATACAGAGAGAGTAAAATAGTAGCCTGGGGGGAGAGGGAAAATAAGAACCTTGTAGTCAAATGGTACAAACTCAGTTATACAAGGTAAGTCCTAGAAACCTACTGCATAACACATTAACTGTATACTCAAAAATTTGCTAAAAGGGTATTCTGAAGTTTTCTACCATACCCCCCCAAAAGTTACAGCAATCTATACCAATGCTACAAGCCACTTAAAAAATTAATTTGTGCATATCTAAAATTAATTCATGAACATCTATGCCTTATGACTGCTTATGACAGCAGCTGGTCCAAAAACAAATTCTGGAAATTTTGGTGAGGTGTCCTATGATCATAGTGATGAACTATGTGCTCTCAAGCCTCCTTTGAATCGTAGACTAACTCACTTTCTACAATTCTCTAAACTCAGGAGAATGAAATTAAGTTTATCAATCTGGATTTCTGAGAATGTAGGGAATATTTTTTTTTAAGATTTTATTTACTTATTTAGGAGAAAGAGAGTGAGCAAGAGAGAGCATAAGGAAGAGGAAGAAGCAAGCTCCCTGCTGAGCAGGAAGCCTGATCCCAGGACCACAGAATCATGACCTAAAGCCAAAGGCAGACACTTAATTGAGCCACCCAGGCTCCCCTGCAGGGAACTTTTTTTTTTTTAATTAATTAATTAATTTATTTATTTATTGACAGAGAGAGAGAGAGAGAGGGAGATCACAAGACGGCAGAGAGGCAGGCAGAGAGAGAGGGAGGAAGCAGGTTCCCTGCTGAGCAGAGAGCACGATACAGGGCTTGATCCCAGGACCCCAAGAGATCATGACCTGAGCCAAAGGCAAAGGCTTTAACCCACTGAACTACCTAGGCGCCCTGGGAACACTTTTTTTTAATAAAAAAAAAAAAATTTTAAGATTTTTATTTATTTATTTGACAGAGAGAGAGAGAAAGAGAGAGAGAGGGAAAGTACACAAGCAGGGGGAGCTGCAGGCAGAGGGAGAAAGAGAAGCAGGCTCCCCACTGAGCAGGGAGCCCGATGCAGGGCTCGATCCCAGGACCCTGGGATCATGACCTCAGCCAAAGACAGAAGCTTAACCAACTAAGCCACCCAGGTGCCCCTGCAGGAAATATTTTTAAATGTACTTTCTATCTAAAGCCAAGGGAAAAAAGAATGATTCCATTTCATAAGACTTGGAAAAATAATTGAAATACAACTTTACCCTACAATCGATATAAAAATAAAATTCTAAAATCCATTTAAAAAGCAAATAATGTCAAAGTACAATGATACCAGCTCTAACCTTGTAACTCTATCTTTCCTCTACCAGAACCCACCACTTTATGACTCAGAGAAGCCACATTTTTTCCCTAACAGTCTCCACACAGAAAATACTCAACAATGTTGCCAACTGACTGTATCACAATAGTTGCACAACACAAAACAAATCCTGCTATCACCTATCACCATCACTGACTTCTGAGCAGAATCTAAGCTATGAAGTTGAAGTCATGACTATTATGTAACTAAGAAAAAGGAAATTCCAAACCTGGGGTACATATCCAATTCTGGTATATTCATTGTGCAGTCAAAAGAAAAAAACTAATTTTGTACTACAAGCTGACAGAAATAATTCTTACCCTCCAATTCCGAATTCGTTTGAGCCTGTTAGGGGTTTTCTCCAGAATCTGTAGAAATTCATGTGTCAGTTCTACAAATGAAATAGAACATTTAAGAAAAACTCAGACAAGCAGAAGTAAAAAAACAAGAATAACCTCAACTAACTATTTTCATCTGAATGAAGTCACTTTGGGCCAGATATGTGACAGATCAAGAGCAAGTGCTTTCCAAGGTCCCTTACTCTAAAACTTACCATCTAAAAGTTCCAAGGTCACAGTGCCGTCAACATACTCCCACCAGTGCTTCCCATCAGTTGAGACTGGGATCTCCCAGTTGGACCACTTGCAAGCCAGATGAATGCAGACACAGGCCACCACAGGAGGTGTGTACTGCAGGCTAAATGTGGTCAAATGCAGGCTGACATCAGAGGGAAGGAAACAAGAGAGTGTCATGAGCTCTCAATTTTTTTTTTTTTTATGAGCTCTCAATTTTGAACCCAAAGTTAAAACTCTCCATTATTTAAAAACAACAAAAAAAAAAAAACTAAAAAACACTGGAGAGTAAGAAGGGTAAGAAATATCCAGTGCTCTGATCCAGCACCCAACATGATTTTTCATTAACCCACCTGCTCAGGTAACATTTCTGAATTTTTTGACTATACATCATCAATCCCACATCCTGACAAAAGACCAGGACCAAAACCAAAGAGAAGGGGTACTCAGTTTTTTTAAAATAAGGATCTATTATCCTGAGAAGAAACTTAGAACTTAAGGAAAATTTTAAGATTTTTAGTTATGTCTAATCCCTAAATCAAATACTTAAAACCCCCTTAAAATTATCTCATCTCTTGCCAACCACAGGTCTGGTCAATTAAAAATAATAGAGGAGTAATTAGAGATGGACATTTAGGAGGGCACATGATATGATGACCACTGGGTGTTATATGCAACTGATGAAGCACTAAATTCTACTGCTGAAATTAATATTATAGCATATGTTAGCTAAATTAAAAAGTAAAAATATAATAAACTAAAATAATGAATAGACTACCACTCTCTCAACTGTGAATATGCTTAACTGATAATTTACTTCAAAAATTTCTCCTATCAGGCTATAAAAAATAATGTCAACAGAAATATCTTTGATTTCCACAATCAATTGAAGACGAGACTTGTCAAGTAATTTGGTAATACAAATTACGTATTAATTTTTGTCTTAAAAAGGAAAGAATAAAGAAAAAACTTTTAAAAAAAGAAGAAAAAGCTCTTTACACATATTCATGCACATTTATCTGGCAATGGGGAAGAAAAAGGAAGTTTTATAAACACCATAATTATTGGGAAACCTGGGTGGCTCAGTTGGTTAAGCATCTGACTTTGGCTCAGGTCATGATCTTAAGAGTCCTAGGATAGAACCAGATGTCCGGCTCCCCACCCAGCAGGGAGGCTTTCTGTCTCCCTCCCTCACCCTCCACACCTCCCCCTGTTTGTGCACGTTCAGTCACACACATGTGCACATTCTCTCTAATAATTAAAATCTTTAAAATAAATAAATAAATACTGTAAGTATTGCAGAATCCTCCAAATTAGATTCTCAGTCACGATCAACCCCAAGTTTACCTAACAATACTAACAAGACTGACTAACAAGAACTAACTAACAAGGACTATGCTCTTGGATTTTTTTATTTTTTTGTTTTAGATTTTATTTTTAAGTACTCTCCACACCCAACGTGGGGCTCAAACTCAAAATCCTGAGATCAAGAGTCACATGCTCTCCCAACTGAGCAGCCAGGCACCCCTGCTCTTGGATATTTTAAAGTAAAGGAAGACATGCAGAATCAGGTAGAATTTCAAACAGTAAGTACTACATAATTGCATCACCTTAGCAAATTAAAAAACACCATGGAAATTTAAAGTAAAATATGGAAACTGTACAGAAAAATAAATATTTACCAGAGAATTTTCTGTAATACACTGTAGCAAAGATCTATCCTGGGTCTTTGGGTTCTAGTTTACTAAGTGCTAGACCTGATATCTTTCCATATATCCTCAAAAAGTGACAAGCCCTATCCTAAAAATAGAGGGGAAAATATTAAAATATAAACCTGTTGGTTGCCATGAAGTAAGAAGTCTGTGCTAAGTCCTTGCTTGCTAAAAAAAAAGGGGGGGGGGAGACAGGGAAAAAGTTATTAGTTCCATTCAGTCTCAATTATTTAGTGAGCATTTAATATTTCCAAGTAGAGAACATAATAACGAATAAGGCAGACATGGTCCCTGATCACCTGATGTTTAACATTCTACAAAAAACATCAAATCAGCAACTTTTAATTATAATAACTATACTGTTTCCAGACCTAGAAACTCAAGCTTTACACTGCACACCAAGTATCTGGAGTACTTGTTTCAACTCCAATTCCTGGACATCCTTCCTAGAGTGTGACTCAGTATGTTTAGAGAAGAAAACATGCATTTTTAACAGGTAACCTAGAAATTCTGATACAAGAGTTTACTGAACTAGAAGATGAACTAATTTGGAGGCAAGATCAGAATCCAGAAGACCTCTGTGTATTTGGGAAAAGTGATCTGTGCTCAAAAAAAATTTTTTTAATTGAGTAGCCTGTGATTCAGACCCCAAATCATCAAATAACATAAATTACTTGATATACCATAATAAAGGGGGGGGGACCACATGCCCCCTTCCCCAAAAAACTGCTCTGGGTAATAAAGTAAATTTTAATTTTCCTTAAAACTTAATTTTTTCAATATCAGCATCTATCTACCTTTGTTTATCCTTGCTTAATGTAAACCCTCTAATGTTTTCTAAATATAAAGAACTTAGGAAAACTGGAAACTTACAGATGAAGCACATATTAGCAAAATATAAAATAAGGCCAATTATCAGTTTCATCTACAAAAGTAGAAGGCATTTCAATGCAGAAGTGTCTACATGTTGATACTACTATTCAAACTAAGAGGAAAAGGTTTCATGCAATTACAGCTACTAAGGTTTAAATCAGAATAAAAAAGTCTTTCCAAGGCTTTGTCAATCATTGAAATAAGTCAAATAAATTCTAGATCCTCTGGGTGGCTTGTAAAAGGCTGTCTAGGGCCATCAATCCTAGAATCACATTAAGATCACCACTCCCAACGTATCCTTAAACTGCTACTTGTCATTTGACTTGATGAAATCTGTTCCAGGTTCTGACAAACACCCTCAAGAGGCTAATTCTCTTTAACTTTAAGAACCCAGGAGAAAAACCCCAAATTAGAAACACTCATTTTGATTTAAGCCAGGTAACCCTTTCAATTTAACTTCTGGCCAAAGCAGCTGAGTTATATATTTGTCCACCATAAATAAATCATAGCCATTAAATGGTAAAACAATTTAAGACAGCCATTTCAAGCTGGGATTCCTTACCTCGAACCAGCTGAGTGCACTTGACCACATGTGTATGTGGGTGATCAATTGTTAGTTCAAAGCCTAAAAAAAAAATACTTTGGTTAAAAAGCTAAAGATACTGGAGACATTTTATACTTCTTTTATCTGAGTCATCATTAAAAGCCTCCTTCATTTTCCTCTCCCAGAATTACTGTTCAGAGTCTAAGAGAGTCACACAACACATATAGCACACTCTTTTCTAAGACACATTATCTTCAGACAACCAGATTTTGAACTAAATAATAAAGCTAACGCAGTCTCAAGACCCCTGAGGAACCAATAATCTCTAAACAGAAATTTATTCTCAATGGACAAATGATTCATGCAAATTAGTTCCTACTGGCTTCCACATTAAAATATTAATAAAAATTTACCCCACCAGAAGATCATTGTCTCCTAAAACAGTTACTTTGAAGATAATTTAAAGTAAAAAGCGAGTTAATAGAAATTAACTTCAGAGATAAGCTTTGAGTGCTCACTTTGGCAGCACATATGCTTTAAAAAAAGAGAGAGAGAGAGAGAGAGAGGCCTTAAAGAATTGTGTGTAGACATGCAATAACATACAGGTGTACCAATAACTTTTCAACAAACTCATGAACTCCTCCCTTACCCAGAGAAGAGAAAAATAGCACCCCCACAAAAAAAAAAAAAAACCTTGAAAAAAAATCCTTATTTTCCGAATTTGCTAAAAACCTTTAAAGGTGTATCTCTGATAAAAACAGTAACAGATAATCATCAAGGTTGCCCATCAACCACTAGAGCTGCAATTCCTCCACCCCTACTCTGCTGTTCTAAACACTGATTAGAGGTGTGCCTAGGAGCTCAGTCCACTGAGCATCCAGCTCTTGGTTTCAGCTCAGGTCATGACCTCATGGGTTGTGAGATCGAGCCCCGTATCGCCCCACATGGAGCCCCAAGGTAGGGAGAATGTTTGAAGATTCTCTCCCTCTGCCCCTCCCTCCATGCAGCTGCACACACATGCATGATTGTTCTCTCTCTCTCAGATAAATAAATCTAGGGGCACCTGGGTGGCTCAATCGGTTAGGTATCTATCTGCCTTCAGCTCAGGTCATGGATCCTGGAGTCCCACATCAAGCTCCCTGCTCAGCAGGGAGTTTGCTTTTCCTTCTGCTTCTCACCCCGGTCACGCTATCCCTCTCTCTCTCTTCCTCAAATAAAATCTTTTAAATAAATAAAAAAATAAATCTAAAAAAAAATTAAACTACATGACCTCTTTAAAAAAATAAACTTTTACCAATTTTTAAAATAAACACTGTCCTTTAAATAGAATGGCAAACAGATCATAAAAATCCATAAAAGGAAAAAAGTTCATTAGTTTTTGTCATTATTTATCATAAAGTTAAAAACTGACAAACCTTCCAAAGCAAATTATGAACACAGAATTTTAAAAAACTCTACTAACTGCTATTCTAAAGGACGGCTATGCCTGACTTCTGTCTTTGGTATAGGTCAGGGTTAAACCACATTCCACAACCTCTATAATTTGCAAAAGCCTTCAGTAGAGATTTTCTTCCTATTTCCTATTCTGCAAATTTTAAAATTTTACATTACTTATATTTACTATTTTTTTTTTAATTTATTTGACAGACAGATCACAAGTAGGCAGAGAGAAAGGCAAAGAGAGAGAGGAGGAGGAGGAGGCAGGATCCCTGCTGAGCAGAGAGCCCGATGTGAGGCTCGATCCCAGGACCCTGGGATCATGACCTGAGCCGAAGGCAGAAGCTTTAACCACTGAGCCACCCAGGCGCCCCTATATTTACTATTTTAAAGAAAAATAAATTTACCTAAAGTCTGCAGAATTATGCTTTCTAGTATCACCAGATCTTGAACTTGTTGCAGGTAAGCCTGTAGGTGAGAAGACAAATAAATTATTTCCCAAAAAGGCACAATATATAAAGTGTAAACAATTCTAACAACTTCTTCCAGGAAAACCAAAGCAACAAAAGGCAGGCATGAAGTGAGGAGGTAGCCTAGGAACTGAAATACAATCCTTATCTCTATATTTAGCACACCTTTTCCTCTTTGAAGAAGGGAAAAAAGTGGTATACTGAGAAATAACACTTCATTCATAATTAGCTACAGAAAAGGCACCAGAGAGTTGGTTCATTTCAAGACTAACATTTTAGGTTTTAAAGTCATGTGATGCAGACACAAGACAATTAAAGATACATACATCTTTTTTCAACATCATCAAAATACACTGTAGACCCTTCCTAAGGTACTGCAGGCAATTTCAAACATCTGACTCCTGACAAAACCTCCCAGCTAATGCTAGATTTTTAAGAATCAGAAGAGTTCAAAGGAAAAGGGAATAAACAACAAAAAAAAACTTCTCTCAGATTTGTACCAGTCAATACTGCAGCCATTGTCAACATATGGCTACTGAGCACCTAAATGTAGCTAGTTTAAATTGAGATATCCAATAGAATATATGCCAAACTGGGGTGCCTCTGTGGTTCATTCAGTTAAGCGTCTGCTTTTGGCTCAGGTTGTGATTCCAGATATAAAATATAAAATATCGTAATTAACTTCACCTTTCATTTTTTTGTTTTTTTTAAAGATTTTATTTATTTGAGAAAGACAGAGAGCATGAGAGAGTGAGCATGAACAGGGGTGGAGGGGCAAAGAGAGAGGGAGAAGCAGGCTCCCCACTGAGTAGGGAGTCTGATGCGGAGCTTGATCCCAAGACTCTGGAATCACGACCTGAGCTGAAGGCAGACACTTAACGGACTAAGCCACCCAGATGCTCCAATTTCACCTTCTTTTATATGAAGATTTTATTTCTTTTTTTTTTTAATAGATTTTATTTATTCATTTGACAGAGAGAAATCACAACTAGGCAGAGAGGCAGGCATAGAGAGAGGGGGAAGCAAGCTCCCCGCTGAGCAGAGAGCCCGATGTGGGACTCGATCCCAGAACCCCGAGATCACGACCCGAGCCGAAGGCAGAGGCTTAACCCACTGAGCCACCCAGGTGCCCTAAGATTTTATTTCTAATGAAGATTTTAAATGAAGTTCAATGAAAAGTTTAAAAAGTTTAATTATACATGACTACATGACTCCCTCTGTATTTCTATTGGACAGCAATGGTCTAGAACTCTAGGTCAGAGAATGAGACTTGGGGCAGGAGTTAGATCTATAGTGTAGTGAACTTTCCACCTAGCTTTATGATCTTGAATCAAGTCCAATAAGGACTTAAATTATGCTAGTACTGCTTTCCATATAGTGAAGAAAATATCCTCCTCTAAGATACCCCATCTCACAAGGAACAGAAACTCAGGTGAGAAATTACATAAATATACCTTAGAGGAAAAAAAGTAAATTATTTTTTGTTTTACTCTGTTAAAACAAAATTTTGTTTCATTTGGTCAGTCCTATGGACCAAGGGCATTTACTAGTCTAAAACCAAAATAAAAATCCAGGGCAGTAACTCTCAACAAGAGCTACTGCTGTACCCAAGAGAAAACGAAGGGCAATCAAAACCCTGCTATGGGAAACAATTCACATAATTAGGGGCTATTATCAAAATAAAGGGGCAACTGGGTGGCTCAGCTGGTTAAGTGTCTGACTTGATTTCAGGTCAGTTTATGATCTCAGGGTTGTGGGAATCCACACTCAGCACAGAGTCTGCTTGAGATTCTCTCCTGCCCCTCCCTGCACTCTTTTCTCAAATAAATAAAATCTTTCTCAAATAAATAAATCTATAAAAAACAAGCAACCAAATAACCCCCCCCCCGCAAAGAACCACTTTCTCCAATATAATAAGAACATGTAAATTTAACTATTTGATAAAAGATGACTCATGCACCCATTGTAAGAGACGTAAATAATCTAGTAACAGAAATCCACAGTTTAAACACCCATGTCAGACCTCAAAATTTCTCACTACTCATCACTCCCCAACAACAGACTTAAAAGCCAGGACAGTTTCCCTTCTTTAAGAAAGTCAAGGAAGGATGGAAGGAAAAAAAGCTATGTGTACATGCACAGGATAGAGGTTAACAGAACATATACTGAAATTATAATCAGCAGTATCCTGCCAGGAGGAGGGGAGATGAGCTTTAACTTTCACTACAAATGATTCTTGAATATTTGGGTTGTCTTTAACAAGCATATGTAACTTCTGTAATTTCTTTAAAAGTAAAAAAAAATGACAGGACTCATTTTTCTAAAGAGTCCATAACAAAAATTTATTGGTAAGAATATTATTCATGGGACGCTTGGGTGGCTCAGTCGGTTAAGGATCTGACTTTGGCTCATGTCATGATCTCAGGATCCTGGGATAGAGCCCCCACATCTGGCTTCCCATTGAGTAGGGGGTCTGCTTGTCCCTCTGCCCCATCCAGCTCATGGGCTCTTTCAAATAATTACGATCTTTAAAAAAAGAAAAAAAAAAAGAGGGACACTTGGGTGGTTCAGTGGGTTAAAGCCTCTGCCTTCGGCTCATGGGCTCTTTCAAATAATTAAAATCTTTAAAAAAAAAAAAAAGAGGGGTGCCTGGGTGGCTCAGTGGGTTAAAGCCTCTGCCTTCTGCTCAGGTCATGATCCCAGGGTCCTGGAATCAAGCCCCACATCAGGCTCTCTGCTCAGCGGGGAGCCTGCTTCCTCCACTCTCTCTCTCTGCCTGCCTCTCTGCCTACTTGTGACCTCTGTCAAAGGAACTTTAAAAATCTTTAAAAAAAAAAAAAAAAGAGAGAGAGCGACAGAAAAGGGAGAGTAAAATGGGAAAATATTTACATTATAATAAGTGGAAAAGACATAAACATACATATGTGTGTAGCTTTTCATTGAAAAGAACTGAGAAATAATAATCACTTACATATCCATGGTCCAAATTATACCTAGGTGATACATTTTCTTCTTTGTTTTTCTGCATTTCCCAATTTTACTATACGAATACAACTAACTTTTGCCATAGTTTCTGATGTTTTTTGTAAAGGAAAAATAAAAACTAAAAATTCAAGAGCCCCCACTCAGACTTAAGTAAATCAAAGTTACAAAACTAAGCTACCATCAAAAAAAAAAAAAAAAAAAAAACAGGTATGTGTAATGAATCCCCTACCTCACTCCTAGTATCAGGAAGTGATTCCTGCGGATGGAGACAAGCATGTGCTACCTTGATGACGTGTTCCAATTTTTTTGGTTGCTCCTCTACTTTAGCTGCTAGAAATAAGGCCGCTGGAGCCACAGACTGGATGGAAAGAAAATAAATTACATTCATTATTTATTCCTAGATCAAGGTAGATCTAAAAAAGACCTAAGTCTCAAACCAAATTCCCTGCTTGCCCCAACTTCATCACTTCTCAGTAATGCCTTTTCTCCTTAAAATGCCATTCCCTCTCATATCTGTTAATCCATATCCATCCACTCCCAAAAATCAACCCTTCTTGTAACAAACTCTCGTTGAAAGCAATCTATGTGAGAAACGACTAGATGTAAATAGTTGGTTTTCTATTTAAAATGAAGTTCTTTAAGTTTATATCATAACCCTCTATATACCTTTTTTTTAAGGTGCAAATTGAAAGTAGATTAGTGATTGCCAGGGGCTAGAATAGGAAAATGGGAGTGACCACAAATGCATAAGAAGTTTCTTTCTGGGGCAATGTAAATTTTGTGGAATTAGACCATGATGATGGCTGCATAACTTGGTGAATATATTAACCACCAGTGACTTGGGATACCTGGATGGCTCAGTTGGTTAAGTGTCCAACTCTTGGTTTTGGCTCAGGTCATGATCTCAGGGTCATGGGATTGAGCCCTATGTCCACCTCCATTCTCAGCAAGGAGTTGACTTGATTTTCTTTCCCCCCACCTCTCCCTCCCCCTCTGCCTCTCCCCCTGCTCACGTGCAGTCTTTCTAAAAGAAACAAAATCTTTTAAAACAACAACAAAAACTCAGCATACTGCAGACTTTAAAAGGATATATTTTATTGTATGTGAATTATCTAGAGTATACTTATATATGGAGGGAGCACAAATCTTATAAAAGGGAATTTTAAAATAGTGTTATATTCAAGATGTTATACAAAGGCACACAGGGAAAAAAAAAATCTCAAGCCAATACACAAGTAAACAACAAATTCGTCACAAAACAATGTTAACAGATTAGAGCAATATGACATAAATGTAGCCTGGTAGGGATCTAAGAAATCTCAGAAATTCTACTGAATCTTAAGAATATTTCAATGAATCAAAGATGGCAATGGCAAGAACCAAGAGTCAAAGAAACATGATAAATAATTTTATATAATTTAAATACCTATTTCACTTTATGGAGTAGAACTAACAGGCATTCTAATACTTCTTTATATCCTTCCTGCTATCTGCTATTTCGCTGTAAGAGATTTTTACCCACAAATCCAATTCACAGCAATAATTCTCTTCCTTCATGTTTGCTGCAGTTTTAAGCAGCAAACTCCATATATACTGCTAGACCTCAGGATAAACAAAGCAGAACCAGAGGAAGATAGGCACAAACAAGATGTGAGTAATCAGAGCATACTAAATTGAGGGGCGCCTGGGCAGCTCAGTCATCTGCTTTTGACTCAGATCATGATCCCAGAGTCCTGGGATCGAGCCCCACATCAGCAGGGAGCCTGCTTCTCCCTCTCCCACTCCCCCTGCCTGTGTTCCCTCTCTCGTTGTTTCTCCCTCTGTTAAATAAATAAATAAAATCTTAAAAAACACACACTCTCAAATAAAATATTTAATAAAGGAAGGAAGGTCAGACAGACAGACATATCCAGTCCTAGGGAGGACTAAAAGAAGGAAAGAATAACACTCATTAAAAATTAATTTTAAAAAAGAAAAAAAAATTAGTAATCCAGGCATTAAGAAATCAAGTTTAGAGTAGGCATTAGCAGTAGAAAAACGGGGGGAACCGCAGGTATGATTTTAGAAAATTAACAGGGCTTCACTAAATCTTTGTGTATGTATTTGTGTGCCAAGAAAAAAAATTCTAAAATGTCAACAGGATTCTCTCTGAGCAGCTAGCTACAGGAATATCATCATTTCCTCTTTTATTCTCTGTTAAAAAAAAAAAAAAAACGATTTTATTTATTTATTTGCCAGAGAGAGAGAGAGCACAAGCAGGGGGAGCAGCAGGAAGAAGGAGAGTGAGAAGCAGGCACCCACTAGCAGGGAGCCTAACTCAGAGCTCTGTCCCAGGACCCTGGGATCATGAGCTGAGCGGAAGGCACACACTTAACCACCTGAGGCCACCCAGGTACCCCTCTCTCTCTTCTTTCAATTTTATGATGACTATATACAGAAAAAACAGCTAACATTCTAAAAATTAACAGGACTTTTTAACTGATAGGAAGAAGCAGAAAGGAAAAGAAATACTTAAAAACACTAAGATTTTTAGCCTACAACTTTGTCTTCAAAGAACTAACAATACATTCAAAAGGCACAAACTAAAATATGGTGTACAAACAATGGCTAACAAGGCAAGGTAACAACTCATTAAGTGGAAGGCTGCAAGAGGTAAATTTCAGTCTAATTTTTGCACAACCATGTAAATACTCATTGCTCCTCATGGAATCACTTACCAATCCAGTTTACTAAAGCATGTTCCTATCAAAGGCAATTTCTAAGAGGAATTCGTATACCAGGTTAGAATCTAAGATTTTCTCCATTTTAAAAGAATAAAAATACCACCTAGTATTTATTCATTATGTACAGGCACTTTGTAAATTAATTCACTTAAATATTGAGGCACCTAAGTGGCTCAGTGGGTTAAAGCCTCTGCCTTCAGCTCAGGTCATGGTCCCGGGGTCCTGGATCAAGCCCCACATCGGGCTCCCTGCTTGGCAGGGAGCTTGCTTCCCCCTCTCTTTCTCTGCCTGCCTCTATGCCTATTTGTAATCTCTGTCAAGTAAATAAATAAAATCTTATACACACACACAACACACACACACACACACACACACGTGTATATATATATATATATATATGAACCATGGGGGTGTCTGGGTGGCTCTGTTGGTTAAGAGTCCAACTGTTGATTTCAGCTCAGGTCATGATCTCAGGATCATGGGATCAAGCCCCAAGTTAGGACTCCAAGCTTTGCACTCAATGAAGAGTCTACTTGAGATTCTCTCTCCCTCTCCTTCTGCCCCTCCCCCACTAGCACTCTCTCTAATAAACAAATAAATCTTATTAAGTATTCTAGGAGTCAGGCGCTATTACTGACTCCAAAGAGATGAGAAAACTGAGGCCTATGGTAACTTACCCAAAGCCATATAAGCAGTTCACAAAATCCAAACCTAGACAGACATGTCTGACTCCAGAGCCCATTCTCTTAACCACTAAGCTTGACCCCTTAAGAATAAGCTAACCAGAATAAAATACACCCAGTTAAATGTTAGATATTAAAATACAGCACCCAATTTCATAAAATATGAAATATTACATAAACACACCAAGTTGCTCACCATTAATTTTATACTCCCTCATTTGAAAACATTTAAGACAGTACATTTAGAAATTCAATTCATGAGGTTCTTCTCATAAAAAGTAATACAATGCCACAAATTAAATGAAAATTAATCATTTAATCATGTCCACTGAAGAAATAAAATGTATTTCCACTGAAAGACAAGTTCTCTATCCTCCATGGTACTGGAAATATACTTTATCTTCATCTGAGTGGTGGCTACATATACATACAGTAATAATAATAATAAGGCAAAAAGTAATCAAGTTGCACATTTCAGGTTTTTGTGCTTTACCGTTATACCTCAACAAAAAATTTTTAAGAAGTTTTTAAAGGCAAGAGTTCTAGGCCTCAAAACTCTATGAACAAAGAAATAGAACAAAATGAGGAAAGTATTCACAACACATGACATACAGCTCTAACATATGGGAGCTCGTATAAATAAGAAAATCAGAATAAAAGAGGAGCAAAGCGAACCAAGTCAATTTTTAAGTCGATTTTTCAATTTCATAAGAACAATGATCTAAATAGGTTTAAGAAGCTTGACTTCACTAATTTAAAAAAATGTAAATTAAGAAAATAATTTAGGATACCCTCTATCTTGTTTACCGCTGTATCCCAAGAGCACAACAAGTCGTTAAAACTTACTATTTCCTGATGTAATAAATACGTTATTTGTGAGGATGCAGACACATCCTCACAGCAATTGTTTCCACACTGCTGGAAACAATATATACTGATATAATCTTTCAATAAGGCAAACTGACACAACAAAACAATGTATACTGATAAAATCTTTCAGTAGGGCAAACTGACACAACAAAACAATGTATAGGGGTACAATCTTTCAGTAAGGCAAATTGAGAGGACAAAAATTTTTTAAATGCAGCCCTATAGACGCAGTAATTTTACCTATAGGAATTTATATTAAAACAATCATGTAAGTCACATAATATATGTACCAATGTTATATAACATTATATATAATTACTAAACTACAAACAACCCAAATATCTGCCAGTATGGAGGTGAAATATATGGTAACAATACAAAGAAATACTATGTGGCCATTTAAAATACAGCTAACACACATAAAGAAATAAAATAAAATACAGCTAACACTTGATCAACACTGGTTTGAACTGTGTCGGTCCACTTATATGCAAATTTTTTCTCTATAAATACAATACAGTACTATAATTTTATTTTGTCTTCCTCATGATTTTCTTAATATTTTCTTTTCTCCAGCCTATTTTTTTGTAAGGATACAGTATATGATACATATAACATACAAATACATGTTAACTATGTTATTGGTAAGGCTTCTGTTAGTTAACTTTCTGTGGAGTCAAGAATTACATACGGATTTTCAACTGTGTAGAGATAGGTACCCCAACCCCTACCTCGTTCAAAGGTCATCTGTAATGAAAAACCACTATGAAAAGATATCTGATATATACTGTTAACTAATAAAGGCAATTCACATAATAGTAGTATAATCAGAAATTATTTTTTAATAGAAATACATAAATACTAGGTATTTACACACAAAAATGCCCAAGACACTATATGATAAAACATTTATCAATGGTTAACCCTGGAGGGTGGGATTACAGAGGATCTTTCACTTTCTATTATACATTTCCATATTAATTTTTACGGTAAGCATTTATTGCCTTTATAATGAGAAAAAAATAACATGAAAAATGCACAGGAGCTTGATAGGACAAATATCAATGCTACAACAATGTATTAAGTCCTCTCAAATTTGAACTTGGATTTATCACGTCTTAAACCTAAGATATTAAAGGGTGGTATTTTTGATCCGTTAATTCCAGAATGTGCCTAAAATCAATTCTCTAGAGAGGATCAACAATCCCAAATTTTAAAAGTCACTGTATTTTGGAAAAGGTCATGTCATCCACTGGAATTTCTCTATATTTATTGGATAATTACCAGTTCATTCATTCATTCATTCATTCAAGCTTACTGAAGGTGCTTCGGAGGATACACAGAAAAGTGAGTCTCTGTCCTTGCTAAGCTTAATACACAGGAAAGAAGGAAAAATATAACTTAAAAAATATAAGCAGGAGAAGTATATAATATACATGTGCACAAAGTGGACAAACTGATTTGAGATGTATTTCATCCTAGATTTCAAATCTTTACCATTATAAAAAGGAAGACATGAAGAACATTCAGAATTGGCAAGACAGCTATGGACTTCCTCCTCAAATTTCATTCTTTATCCACTACCTTCTCTTACAGAGCTATCAGACAGATATCCTCATTAACTGCTTTTCCCTATCTTAATAAACTTGCTTCTTGCAATCAGAGGTAGGGCATGGCTGGAGGTGAGAGGTCTACTGGTAGGATAAAGCCAAGATGACTGGATAAAAATTGGGAATACTTAATCCACAGATCCAAAGGGTTTCCGGTACAGTTACTCCCAATATTGAGTATGCCAACTTATATTACAAGAGCACTATCTAGCTTCACAGATTCTCTTTCCATGGCATTAAAAAAAAACAGAGCTCAGGGGCGCCTGGGTGGCTCAGTGAGTTAAGCCGCTGCCTTCAGCTTAGGTCATGATCTCAGGGTCCTGGGATCGAGCTCCATCCACATCGGACTCTCTGCTCAACAGGGAGCCTGCTTCCCCCCTCTCTCTGCCTGCCTCTCTGCCTACTTGTGATCTTTCTCTGTCAAATAAATAAATAAATAAATAGCTCAAAGCCTATTGTCCCAAGGGTAAGTCTTAAACACTTTTCTTCAAAACACAACCTTTCTTTTAAAAAAAGGGGGGGAAGAAATATTTGACTCACAAACCCATCTAAAGTATTCATCAAGTTTAGCCCTATTACCTTGTGATTTAATTAAACATTACCTGCAACCAGGATACATAATATATATAGTGTACTCACTTCAAAGTCATTTATAATAATATTAAATAGGACCATTTCAGGTATCAAAACTAAAAATAGCACTATTTACAATTCTGTCCAGAAAAAAAAAATCCCTTTATTACTATTATTTTCTTCTTCCTGTCTTAAAAGTTGCCCCCCATCATCACATAATGTATTTTCCCTCTCCAACCAGTCACTGATTGCAATTCTATCAAAGATTTTTAGAAAATCTAAATCACTTACATTCACTTGTTTTCCTGTGGCAACATTACTATTTACCACTTCAAAAGTTACACTTAAATTAAGCATCATCTCCCCTTTAATGCTCCTCTCCCAACCCAAAAATGGTAGTGTTCAATAATCTATTTCTTTATTAGAGAATCCATCTATCCTAAGGATGCACAAAACCTACCAAATAACTAACCAGACAGTTTACTGAAAAACTGGAAGACTGGATTCAGTGTGACACACAATGAAAGTGATCAATCCTATTTTCTAAATTTCAAATCCCAATTCAGCAACATAGATCAACCTCCTCACCTCGCCCCACACAGGAAATCGATCACAAAATGATTACGCTATACAGAATAGTAATAATACTTACATTTCGATGGAACTGTGTAAAGGACTGAATCATGTAGAATCGATGCATGTATACTATAGCAGTGTTGATAGTCAATTGTGAGCTAAAATGTTAAAGTTAAGGCCCCAAAACAGGCAGGCAGAACAACTCCCAAAAATACAACCTATATATCCTCCCAAAAGGACCATGCAGTTAAGCACAGTACACGGTTCTAAATGAAAATCATACTTAATTTTTCAAATTAAAGAGCAAATCTGTTTCTTTCACCAAATTATTAACCGCCAACTGACGCTTAACATAATGCCTTACCCACAATCGGTATTCAGTATGTAAAACCTGCTGAACTGATAACCAAGCTTCTTAGCATGTGTGGATCAAGGAATATAAAAAATTTATGTAGACCTAAACCTGTCACTTGCCTCCTGAAAATCCTGCTGTGATGATCCATTAGCTCAGGATATCTCTTCACGTGACTTGTAACACCCTCCCTGATCTGGCCCCTAGGTATGTCTCCACTATCTACTCCCCTCCTAAGCTCCAAAAATTAACTTTTCAGTTCCCCTTGTGTGTGACAACTAAGCCTTCTCATATGGTGATCCCTGGGAGAAGAAACACTGTGGAATGATTTGATACTCATTCACTGGCAAATTTTAAATGTCTTACTTCTAAAGCCCTCAGAGACAATGTGGGTTATTCAGGGAAGAGGTTGTGGTCCCAAGATGTCAACAACCTTAATAACAACACACACATAAAAAAGGGCTAGATGTACTAAAACAGAATTTCAAACAGGAAATTTAACTTAGTACTGACCGAACGCTTGGGAAACAAATCAAATATCCTCAATAAACAGGACATCTCTTTTGAGGTGAGCACAACTTTAAGGCACAACATTACAGACAGCCACACACTATAATAGGAGCTTCACCCAAAAATGATTTTTCATTTCCAGGGTCGAAAGAACTTTATAACTATATAAGCTTTCTCCGCTACAAAGTGAGCATATTTTCTGACAAAAATACTTGAGGGGGGGGGGATCACTAAATTATCTGATCTTTGAAATATAAAGAAAACAAGTACACATCAGAACTCTTGAGTAAGTTAAAAACTCAACATTCTGTAAACGGTTTTTTAAAACATTAGATCCCGGGTCTATATCCTTACAAACAGAAACTGACATCCTTCCTTCCTCTGAAGTTCTGTAAGTTTTACAGTAGCTACTATCTGAACATGAGTGCCAGGCATTTTCTTAGGTACAGAAATTTACATGCAAGAGTTATCACTCCATTTTACAGACAAGAAAACCAAGAATTTGACAGGTTTCTTAAACAGCTATTAAGTGGAAAGAACGGATTTTGAACCATAGCTGGTGCATTAATCCTAGGCCACCCTCTCTTCTTAAGACCTACAGGTCCTGAATTTCTCAAAACTGTCTTTACACACTAAGTTCAAAAGGCAGCCATCAACGGTGAAACCTCCACCAAACCCCTGGGGAATAGCAAAAAAGTACAATCTCTAAGTCACCAGACCAGGAGACCAGAACACAACGAAAGGGGACCAGGAACGGCTGGTTAAAACACAAAGCTGCGAAGGATACGAATTCCCAGCAACGCTGGTGGCACTGGCAAGCGAGCGGGAAATTAACTCCGCCTCGCTTCCCTGGCGTAACACTGAACTTCAGCCCGCCCCATCGGAGGCTCTCCCACCTAGACATTCAGACCCTGCCCACCTCCTCTCTCTTCCGACCCTGACAAAGCCTGAGGCCTTGAAGCCCTAGCAAGGCGGGTCTGACTCCAAGGCCGGAGGCCTAGGCCGCAAGGATACACGTTAAGACGTTGTCCCATGTCCTGGAGCAGATTGGCTGCCTGCTGGCGATTAGAAAGTTCTTTATCTGGGTCCAGGCCAAAACGACGGGATGGGCTATTTTCCAGTTGTTCTCGAGTAAAATACCACCGTTTGTTGTTGTTCTTCCTCTCTCCCTCCATAGTGCTTCAACCAGAAGCCAGCGGCGGAGGCTGCAAGCACTTCCCAGCGTCACCTAAGCGGCGACACACATCCGCTGTGCGGGGGCAACCGCGACGTGACGAACTTCCGCTAAAATGTGGACGGCTAGGTTGTGACAGGCTTCCGCAAAGGAGGGCTAGTTAAAGAGTTTATATCCGGAATGAACCTCGCTACGACCTGTAGCTGAGTTAACAGCCAGTAGGTGACCAGGAAAGACCTTGAGTCTAGGACGCAGGCGCCAGTCATGTGACCCTTGGGGGGGGCAGGGTGGGGTAGAAGTTCTCGCTCGAAACCACGTTTCCTCCCGCGAGAGCCGGGTTTAGCTTTCGCGTGGTGAACGAATTGGCGAGTCAACTGTTGTGGCGGGATAAAGCGCCCGCCCACGCGCCCCTCGGCGGTTTCTTGGAGAACTTCGTTTGTAGCGGAGGTGACGGTAGAAAATGGGGGAGATAGCGAACTTGACAGAGAACAGGTGAGACTGTCAAAAACAGAAAAAAGTGATCAGAGTGTGGCCCTATCGTATATGGTAATATAAAGCAGGTAGAAAGCTCTTAACGTTGTTGGTAGCAGTGTAAACTGCCCATTTGCAAAGCTTTTTACAACGTTTACTTAAAGCCTTGAAAAAATTCTTGTGCTTCGCCACAGTGATTCAACGTGAGGAAATGAAATTTAATTCACAATGTTTAGTGATTACCATGTTCTAGGCACACTATTGGTACACTATTTCATTTAAAAGGCACAACCCCAAGAGGTAATAACGTTTCAACCCCCGTTCTGTAGAGCGCGAACTAAAGGTGCTCCTTTGTGGAAAGCTTCTACCTCCACCTTGCACGCCTAAGAACTTAAAAGTTCCTGTCATCTCTCGAGAAATTTCCCAGCGGAACGCCTGATGCCTGTTTGATCCTGGGCAAGATACCTAACTTCTTTGTCTCTCTTATATATAACTGTAAATGATAACAATAGTACCTACATTTTAGGTTGTGGGAAGGACTAAATGAAGCTATAATTAATTAAAATCCTTTGTAATAGATTAAAATCCTTTGTAATAGGAACATCGAAAACATTCAGTAAATATTATCAGAGTCTTTATTATATTAAAATTGAGACGTATCCATGGCACCTACCTAATACAGTCCTGTCCTGGCCCTAGTAGTCAAATAAATGGCTACAGCACCCTACAAGGAAGAAACCAGGGCTTGGGGAAATTAAGTAGTTTGCCCTATGCTGCACTGCTTGTAAGTGTTGATTTTTAAATCAGGTCTAATTCCATTGTTCTTGCCATTCTAGCAAACTGTATTCTTGCTTTTCTGAAACAATTTACCTTGATTAAGTTGGGATAGTATTAGAATCCTTTGTCTTTCATAATATTTTGAGTTTTTTCCATTTTAGACATGGCTGCTTCCGCTAAGTTTGACTCTCATTCATTCTCAGACATATTTCCTTCCATTTCAGGCCCTCCTTTGCCCTATACTACCTATAATTAGCATTAGCTACATTTTACTCCAGAAAAATTCAGGTTCAGGAAGATTTAAATGACGTATTTCAGGTTATAACATGTTAAAAAATAATGATTTCAAACATCTCACTAATGTCACAGGTGTGTTCCTTTTAGTAGAATAAGCATTTTTTAAAATTATGTAGTCATTATAGTCTCTTAAAGATTGATTTACTTATTTGAGAAAAAAATGAGCTGGGGGGAGGGGCAGAGGGAGAGGGAGAAGCAGACTCCCTGTGGGAGCCAGATGCAGGCTCAAACCAGACTTGGGGATGATGACCTGAGCCAAAGGCAGACATCTAACTGAGCTACCCAAGTCCCAATTATATTGTCTTTTAAACAACTAAAATTATTTCTCCCAGAACCCTCTTGCCTATTTCTCTGACCTTTGTTTGCTTCTCCATTTTTATTTTAAACATTTTATTTTTCTGGGAGAGAGCATGCGAGCATTCTGGGAGAGGGAGAAGCAGACTCCATGATGAGCGGAGAGCCTGACCCAGGGGCTCAATCCTAGGAACCTGGCATCATGACCTGAGCTCATGACCTGAGCCAAAGACAGACGCCTAACCATCTGAGCCACCCAGGTGCCCCTGGTCCTTCATTTAAACTCTTGGATTGATGGCTCCGTTTTGAATTTGCTGCCCTGGATGAGTATACCAATTTTCCAAGAACAAGTTCTGGTATCTGTTAAGCTCTAGGCAATGCGGGTGGTAATCAGTGGCTATCCTGCCATACAGACCCAGGACCTATGTACTCAGAGAAAGGAAATACTGTTTGAGAGGATAAATATTTGAAAGTAGGAGGCAGTATAACAGTTGCTAAACAAGAGTTTTTAATCAGGCCTGGATTCAAATCCCAGCTATTTTTTTTTTAACCCTTGACTATTTCTATGTGTACAGTTTCATAGTATCAGCCATATTCAAATTGTTATGTAACAGATCTCCACAACTTTTTCATTTTGCAAACCTGAAATTTTATTTCTTTTTTTTTTAAGGTTTTATTTATTTGACAGAGATCACAAGTAGACAGAGAGGCAGGCAGAGAGAGAGAGAGGGAAGCAGGCACCCTGCTGAGCAGAGAGCCCGATGTGGGACTCGATCCCAGGACTCTCAGATCATGACCTGAGCCGAAGGCAGTGGCTTAACCCACTGAGCCACCCAGGCGCCCTGAAACTTTATTTCTATATGCTTCGTTTCCCCCTGCTCCCAGCCCTGACAACCTTTGTGTTTCTGTGAGTTTGACTGCTTTAGATCTCTTACATAAGTAGAATCATATAGTGTTTGTCTCTGTGACTGGCTTATTTCACTTAATATCCTTAAAATTCCCAGGTATTCTTTTAACTACCTAGTGATTTTTTAAATAGATTTTATTTAATTATGAGAGAGGGAGGGGGGAGGGGAGTGGCAGAGACACTTTCTCCACTGAGCAGGAAACCAGACATGGGTCTTGATTTTAGGACCCCAAGATCACAGCCAAAGCTGAAGGCAGACACTTAACTGACTGAGCCACCTAGGGTCCCTTAGCTGTGTGATCTTAAATGTCATCTCTGGATCTTGATGGGACACCATCAGGCACAACAGGTGTTCAGTACATGTTTATTGTCAAAATCATTTCTTTCCAACATTTATATAGTCTCCAGATTAAAACATGAGAAGATGGTTTGCCATTTGTAACGATTCCCAAATCCACATTCAGTTGGTGTCCTATGATAGCTTGAAATCGACCATGGTATGGGTATACAGGTAAATTATGACCAACCGGCTATCCAGAAAATACTTGTATGTGTATGTATACATACGTAAGTTCAAACATGAACATGAATGTGTAGCACACATTTATAAAAAATACAATATATGATCTTTATTATAAATTTCCTATAGCCAGTTGATTCTCACAGAATGCTTTCACTCAATTTTGCCAACTTCTTGATTCAAGAACCAACCTGTGATTACATTGGACAAATGAGAATAGGGTTTTTTTTTTCCAAAGGTTTATTTATTTATTTGAGAGAGGGAGAGCAAGCACACATACAAATGAGGGAGGAGAAGGGGGAGAGAGAGAGAGGGAGAGAATCCCAAGCAGATTCCCTACTGAGCATACAGCCCCATGCAGAGC
This sequence comes from Mustela putorius furo, assembly GCF_011764305.1. Lineage (NCBI taxonomy): Eukaryota > Metazoa > Chordata > Mammalia > Carnivora > Mustelidae > Mustela > Mustela putorius. The sequence continues at coordinate 6,636,397 of NW_025422368.1, read as the reverse complement.
TCAATCTCAAGACCCTGAGATGATGCCATGACCTGGGCCAAAATTAAGAGTCAGATGCCTAACTGACTGAGCTACCCAGGCACCCCAGCAAATGAGAATAGTTTTGACTGTTTGTTGACATTTTAATTTGCATTAATCAGTAAGATAAAAGTGAAATAAGGGGCCAAGCATGGAACCTGCTCAAGATTCTCTCTCCCTCTCCCTCTTCTCCGCCCCCAAAAAATGAGACAATGAGACTTATGTTGGAACTTCACTTATTTGTCAGTGACTTGAGCAAACATATTTGCTGAATTGGATAATCGTTTTTGAAACTGGAAGAACCTTTCAATTCTTTGTGCTCTTGACGATGTAATGGGCATAGACATGATGTATTTTTAAACTTAATCTACATTATTTACATACTATCACTTAAGTCTAGTCAAAATAAATCAAGCTTTTGTTTGCAGCATTTACCATTTCTGTAGTCTAAATTCTCCCATTGTGGCCAGTTTCAAGCTACCAACATGACATCACAGAGCATGGACTTGGGATGAGATGAACATACCATCACATAGCATTTCCGCCATATAGATACTATAGACAGGGACTTCTGGTTTCCAGTCTGATATGTAAAGAGCTTGGAAGTCATTACTTCTATTTTTAGAACAGCAACAACAACAACAAAACCTGTATAAACTGAAAATCAACCACCCTTATTAGATTTTAAGCAGAGCATTAAGGGGACAGGGTAAACCTCCACCACAAAAACTGGAGAAACAGGCAGAATCAGAAAAGGCAGAACAGAGACCCATGGCTTATTGAGACCAAAACTATTATTGAAACCAGCAACTGGTAGGTATACATGAAGGGCAGTTGCCTAATTGGTGAAGACTGAACTTGGCCTAGGTTGAGAGACTTGGAAACAACAACAACAACAACCAACAGAGGTGCACCTGGGGGACTCAGTCAGTTAAGCCTCTGCCTTCGGCTGGGGTCATGATTCCAGGGTCCTAGGATTAAGACCCACATTGGGCTCTGTGGGGAGCCTGCTTCCCCTGCTTGTACTCTGTCAAATAAATAAATAAAATCTTTAAAAACAAAACAAAACAAAACCTCTTGAAACAAAACCTCTTGAGGGCCCCTGCACTTTCATGAGTTTTACTTCCAGGAGCCCCATAGTTCTTACTTGGAGAAAAATCCCCTTGTCCTTCTGGAAGGGAAAGGGAAAAAAGAGCTACTTGGAAATAGACCCAGAGCATTCAGTTGTCCTTAACAAAGGCCTGTCCTCAGTGGAAGCTATTTAACAGAACCTAACCAATACAGGAAAAGCAAAATAACCAACTCTAGCATTTGTGAAGGTCACAGTCCGGAGGGGACACAAGCTCACTAAAAAACTAAGACCTGATAGGATTATAAAGCACTTTCGTCACCCGCCCCCCCCCTTACCAACACATCAGTAGGTCTCCTATATAATAGCAGGTGATTATAACAAAAGAACTACAGACTCAGACCCTATTTAAGAAGGAGTCTGAAAGGAAACCCAAAGACAACAGGGGAGACAAAGACATCAGAGGAAATTTTAGCCTGTGATACCTACAGCCATTACAAACAGGAAATAGCACCTGAACTCCCAAACAGATAAATGTAAAACATCCATTCCTTTTACTCAGTGTATCATGTGTAACTTTATACAAAAAAATAATTTTATATATATATATATAAAATGCTAAAAGACAAAAAAATGCAGTCTCAAGACAAAGCAAGTATCAGAACCAGAGTCATATATGGCAGAAATTTTTGAATTGTCAAAATGGGAATTTAACTGATTAATATGCTAAGGACACTAATGGAAAAAGTGGACAACATGCAAGAAGAGGTGAGTAATGAAGCATGGAAATGAAAACTAAGAGTCAAAAGGAAATGTTGGGAATAAAAATAAAAACCTGTAACAGGGGTGCCTGGCTGGCTCAGTCACTAGAATGTGTGACTCTTGATCTTGATCTCATGAGTTCAAGCCCCATGTTGGGCCTAGAGCTTACTTTAAAAAAAACAAAAACAAACAAACAAACAAAAAAACTGTAAAGGAAATGAATGCCTTTGATGGGCTTATCAATACACTGGACACAACCAAGGAAAGAAACAGTGAGTTTGAAGATATGTCAACAGCAACTTCCCAAACTGAAAAGCAAACAGAAAAAAGAATAAAAATAACAGAATGTACACATACAATAGATAAAATTTCATGAGCATAAATAATAGTAAAATAATTAGGAAGAGATGAGTTTTTAGTATTTACTACCTTTACTTTTCAATTTATTTAATTGTAAGTTTTGATAATTTTAAACAACCATCTTGTAAAACTCCCGAAAATTTAAGAGGCAGCTCAAAAATCAGTATGAACTGGTTCAGCACACCACTGCTTGAAATAATGTAAAGACTCATCAGAAGTACCATATTCGGGGCGCCTGGGTGGCTCAGTGGGTTAAGCCGCTGCCTTCGGCTCAGGTCATGATCTCAGGGTCCTGGGATCAAGTCCCGCATCGGGCTCTCTGCTCGGCAGGGAGCCTGCTTCCTTCTCTCTCTCTCTGCCTGCCTCTCAGTGTACTTGTAATTTCTCTCTGTCAAATAAATAAATAAAAAATCTTAAAAAAAAAAAAAAGAGAAGTACCATATTCACATTTAAATACTGTTTGTTTCCATTATATACTGAACACTATGCTAAGGAAATTTGCATACATTATCATTTAATTCTCATAACTCTGAGATAGATACCATTGCCATTTATTAAAATAAACAGAGGCTTAACCTATTCAAACTCAGATACTGAGGGTATGGCAAAAGTAATATGTGAGCCCAAGTCAGTCCTTTCTATTCACTGCCTTCTGAAACTTACAGTATAAAAAAGACTGGTGCAAGAAAAAAAGGGTAACTGGCTCTTGATTCCTTCATTTTTCTGAAGTTACTTAGCCCAGTCCCACTCCAGCTCTACTGTGAACCCATAAATCCTGTGTCTCCTTAGGTAAAGGGAGTGTTAGTCATAGTAATTCATAGGGCATTGTCATGGTTACCAAACAGACTCCAGTGCTCCAGCCTGAACATTCCAGAGGATGACAGGGAGGACCTGAGATGGCCTTCTTCAACCTATATCTATTGGGATATCAAAACTCCTTTCGGGAAAAGAAAAGGGACACAACTGAAGAAACAAGTAAGGGGAATTTGGGTAGAGGCTTAGAAGAGCTTCTTCTTGGCCATTTCTTTTTCTACCTTGAGTTAGAGCTTTATCACCCATAATTAATAATTACACCAGTCACCAGCTAAAATTTACGGAGTACAGAGATTATCCATTGAGTTTCCCTCTTCTGTCATTTAATATCCTTATTAAGACATTCAACTTGTTCAACTGAATAAACGTTCATTATTATCCATTTGCTCATTTAGTTAACATTTACTAAAAACAGTTTTGTGCCAGGCTTTCTGTTGGTGATTGGGGACAGATAGGATAAGGTCTCTGCTATAAAGTGGCCATAAAGATAAATATGCAAACAAAAAATTTGCAGTATAATGTATGAATAAATTAAATATGGAATACTGTGGGACCACAAAAGAGGAAGTACCTGATGTTATTGTATTTGAATGAGCACAGGAGAATCCTTTAGGAAAGACTTCCCACAGAATGCTGCCAGGATGATGGGAATTTGCCAAGTAGACCAAAAGAGAATATTGCACAGACAAAGGAACAGAGAGTTGAGAGAGCCATATTCACTCAACTCTTAAGTCCTTGGGTACAGATAAAGTGTAAAGACAGGTACTGGGAAGTAAGCCTTATAAACTTGGCAGGGGCCAGGAAATTGAGGATGCTGTTATCCATGCTAAACATTTTAATTTTATAGGGAACCACTGAAGGATTTTTAATGGACAATGGTAAATATCTGATTATATTATCCCACAATGCCTAGCAATACGTAATACATAATGCTCTAATGTTCCAAAACATAGAGATTTAATAAGTACTTGTAGGTAAGTAAATCAATAAATGATATTTGAATGACTAAAACAGGAAGTTAGAGGAGGCTTTGGAGGAGATGTGACGATTGGTTAAGGTCTTAAAAGATAAATTGTCTGAGGGACACCTGGGTGGCTCAGTCAGTTAAGTGTCTGCTTTTGGCTCAGGTCATGATCCTGGGGTCCTGGGATGGAATCCCACATCCGGCTCCCTGCTCAGCAGGGAGCCTGCAAGCAGGGGGCCTGCTTCTCCCCCTGCCTGCTCTGCCTGCCACTCCCCCTGCTTGTGCTCTCTCTCTGACAAATAAAGTAAAAACAAAAGATAAATTGTTTGAAAGCACAGAAATGGAGGAGAAAGGGTATTTCAGACAGAATGGAGAACATAAGTGAAGGAAATTAAGTGTTGGCAGGTACTAAAGCAAAGTTTTATTGGGGTGAAGGTAGGAGGTGACTGGTAAGTATAAAACACAAAGATTGAGAGAGACTAGTATAAAACTCTATTAGGTACAATATATCCTTTTTCTAATGACAACAAAGCAGCTGTTTTACATATGCAGCTTTCAGGTAAGGTTTGTACAAAGGGTCCCACTGGTGGACCCTACAAATCCCTTAATAGCCCCACACCTGCCCTCCCCCGCTGGTCGCCACCCATCCCAGCCTTATGCCATGGGCTGCTATTGTCTCCAAATAAGGAGCTCTTCACCTTCTCTGAGAGAAACAAACCTGGCCTACGCCATAAATCTTCCTTATTCCAAGACTAGGCCTCTGCTGGCTGCTCCAACCCTGCCTGCCCCTACTAAATGGGACTTCTCACTATGAGAGAACTAAGCACCAAACATGGGTTTTTCCTACCCAGTTTGCTACCTAAACTAGTAAACAAAACCATGTACCAATCCAAAGAGGTCTGAGTTTCATTTCTAATTAATTTTGCCATAGGCTAGGCAGAGAGAAAGACTTGGCTTTACAAAACTATGGGGTAATAGGGGCACCTGGGTGGCTTAGAAGGTTGAGCACCCAACTCCTGATTTCAGCTCAGGTCATGATCTCAGGGTCTTGAGATCAAGCCCCATATTGGGCTCTGTGCTCAGCAAAGAGTCTGCTTGAGATTCTCTGCCCCTCCCCCCCTTATACTCACTTGCATGTACATATTTTTTTTTTTAATAAAACGATAGTGGTAATAGGAAAGTATGCTGTTATCATCTGCTGGCCCAATGTTTTTCATGACACTGGCAGACTATTAGAAACTGGAGGTTTGGCCAAACAATTGGCCTAAGATGTAAGGTTAGAAGGAAGACATCAAATTTGTCACCCCTACATTGTTCCCCCAAGACATCAAATTTGTCACCCCTACATTGTTCCTCCTCCCCTGTCAATTTTATACTCTCTGCTTACCTCAAGATTTAGACAGAGGAGGTCCACTTGCTAACTTATATTTAAAAATCCAAAATTTTGTTGGTTCAAAAAACTTAATAATATGAAGCTATCTATTTAGTATGTACTGTATGCCAGGCATTGTGCTGAACATTCCACATGCATGATTCCATTTCATTCTCTCAACATGTCTGTGAGGTAGGTATTACTAGTCCCTCTTTACCAATAAGGAAACTGAGGCTCAAACAGGTTAACTTACTTACACAAGGTCAGTGATAGAGCCAGAATTTGACTCCAAATTTTCAAACACATATTGCTTGTGCTCATTTTTAAACAGTAATGGGAACAAATGATACAGATCTTTGCTGTGAGTGGGCCACTATACAAGTGACTGATGATCAGCCTTTCTCGGAAAATCTGTTAACTCCTAAACCCTGAATTTGAATGTCAGGTGGGCTTTATGTAAAGTTGTTCACTATTCCCTAATAGGTGGTTCTCAAGATTCCCAGGAGCCCACCATTCACTGGAGCTGAATGAGTGGTAACTTTTTGCTCAGCTAATGGGCAGAGTTGTTGACTTGGGAACTCTTCCATGGAGTCAGTGCTTTGTAACTTTCTCTCATACTCCTGGACAACTTCCCTAGAAAGTTAAAATTCTCTAGCCTTAGAGTGGTATTCTGCAAGCATGGGGCAAAGAACTGGGTGGGTTCCTCCTCCTCTCTTTTAGTCTCTCTCATATACACGTATGCACACATCACAGAGTCATTATCACATGGTCTGCTGCATGCAGATATCAAAACAATAGTTTGGTGTTTTCAGTGCTTAAAACTCAAACTTTGCTGGAGTTGTTCGTGAAACCAGGGGTAGAAGTTTATCCACCTCTTATTGCTCCATAGAAAACTAGGAAGTTTCACTTCTGGGACAAGAATTTAGTGAAACCACCGTTTGACAAGGCAACTAGTACCTGATTCCATCTTTCCAGGAGGCGTCTTGAACTAAATATGGTCCATCTGACCCTGGAGTGTGGCTAACCTAATCAACACCCATGAACTTGAGACTACCAACTACAGATCCCTGGTATAAACCTGCTAATAGATAACAAGCTAGCAAGTTCAGATAAATTAATTAAGTGCTATATAATGCAAGTTGAATATAATTACAGTTGACCCTTGAACAATGCAGGGGTAGGGGCACTGGCACCCCCTGACAAAATAAAGAATCTGCATATAACTATTGATTTCCCAAAACTTAGCTACTAATAACCTGTTGACCAGAAGTTTTAACGAGAGCATAGGTTGTCCAATTAATACCTATTTTGTATATTTATTATATATTGTGTTCTTACAGTAAAGGTGGAGAAAAGAGAATGTTATTAAGGAAATCTTTAGAGCAGGCACCTAGGTGGCTCAGTCAGTTAAGCAGCTGACTTCAATTCAGGTCATGATTTCCGGATCCTGGGATTGAGCCCTGTGTCAGGCTCCCCACTCAGCAGCAATTCTGCTTCTCCCTCTTCCTCTGCCTCTCCCCACCATTCGTGCTCTGACTCCCTCCCTCTCTGAAATAAAATCTTTAAAAAAAATTTTGAAAATCCTAAGAGAAATTACATTTATAAAATATTTAATTTTCTTTTGTTGTAGTGTATTAAAAACATCCATGTAGGGACACCTCAGTGGCTCTGTCAGTTAAGTGTCTGCCTTTGCTCAGGTCAGGATCCCAGGGTCATGGCAAGGAGTCCCACATTGGACTCCTTGCTCAGTGGGGAGCCTGCTTCTCCCTCTCTCCCTCTGACAAAACAAAAAGTTTTGTTTTATTTTAAAATTTTGTTTTTATTTTAAAAAACAAAAAGGCATTCTTTGGGAGATTGCCCAACTGTATCTTCAAATTTTCTGTGTCCCATGAAGTTCAAAACTATGTTGTTCAAGAGTCAGTTGGCCTGTAGACTCTTACACAAATAGTTGGTCAAAGATTATATTGTAAATTGGGAAATCAAGAAAAGATACACACTTTATACATTTTAGTTTCACTTAATGCATGTAACTGTAGATTCGCCAATTTTTTTGATATGGTGCCAATTCCACATCTTTGAAAATGTCTCTGTTGATGAGTGCCATGGCCTTGTTTGCCCCCATAGTGAATCATGTATAATTTCCATTTGGGTCTGTTTAAAGTGGAGTCAACCATTTGCAAAGCAAACTTATTTTATTTTATGATTTTTGTATTTTTCAAAACTTTTAGTTATCTTCCTCATGTATAATCAGAAAAATTTAAAGTTTTCTATGTAATTCTTGGGGCACCTGGGTGGCTCAGTTGGCTAAGCATCTGACTCTTGGTTTTGGCTCAGGTGGTGCTCTCGGGGTCATGGGATCGAGCCCCACATTGGGCTCTGTGCTCAGCACAAGAGTCCGCTTCTCCTTTTCCCTCCTCCTCTGCCTCTTTCCTGGATATGTGTACACGCTTTTTCTCTCTCTCTAAAATAAATAAATCTTTAAAAAAGAGTAATCTTTGTAATTCCTTTTCAAAGCAATATTAAATGTAATAATGCTTAAGAGCTTGTAAGGAAAACGAGTCCTCTACCCCAGTCCTTTCACCTCCACTGTACAGAGACTTTATAGTTATTTCTTTGGTACTTTAACCTTCCTACTTCTAAGGAAAATGCTAATATGATATGTATTGATTTATCCATTTTTGGCCATTATATATTGCCTTCCTGAGCTCAATCCCATCATGACCTGAGCCAAAGGCAGACACTTAACCAACTGAGCTACCCAGGTGCCCTAAAGAATTTAGTTTTCTTATGCCATACCCTGTGCTTCTCCTCTCCCACCCTGATTTTAGTCATATCATATCATAGTACCCTGATATAGTCATATCATAGTTTTAGGTTTGTGGTAGGCAAAATTCTAAGAATGACCCACAGTGAACTTTGCCTCTATATGATCCCCTCCATCTTTGGACGTATGTGGAACTTCTGAATATTATGGATACCATGCTCCTTGATTGTTACTTTATATGGAGAAAGGGAGATTATCTGAGTGGGCCTAATCTAATTACATAAGCCCTTTAAAAGCAGTGTTTTCTCCAGCTAGCCCAAAAGAAGAATTCAGAGATTGGAAGCATGAGTGGAATTTAACACATCATTGCTGGCTTTGAAGATGGAGGGGGCCACATGCCAAAGAATGTGGGTGGCATTTAGGAGCTGAGAGTGGCCTGGCTGACAGCCAACAAGGGCTCAGCCCTATAACTGGAAGAAATGGAATTCTGCCAACAACCTGAGTAAGCCTGAAAATAGATTCTTCTTTAGACCCTCCACATAAGACCCCCACCCAGACCAGTACCTTAATTTCAGCATTAGGAGACTGAGCATAGGACCCAATCAAACCTTCCCAGAATTCTGACTTAACAAAAATGTGAGGTAATAATGTTTCAAGCCACTAAGTCTGTGATGCAGCAATAAAACATGAATATAAGTTATATGAATAAAAGTTAAAATCAAGTCTTGTAGTGCTAAAAACTGTTCACTGATAAGGCACCTGGGTAGCTCAGTCAGTTAAGTTTCTGACTCTTTGTTTTAGCTCAGGTCATGATCTCGGGGTCATGAGATCAAGCCCAGTATTGGGCTCCACGTTCAATGTGGACTCTGCTTGAGATTCTCTCTCTCTCTAAAATAAATAGATAAAATCCTTTTTAAAAATTGTTCACTGCTAGGCCAAATAATGTCATTATGAAAACTTTTGTTCAACCTTTTGCTTACCCCTAGAGTTGGGAATTGCCACCATTTTTCATTTGCTTGGTTCTTGATATATTTATTATTTGAGATAGAGAGAGAGAGAGAGAGAGAGCGAGCCTGTGTGAGAGACAGCATGAGAGGGGAGAAGGTCAGAGGGAGCTGGGAGCCTGATGCAGGTCTTTATCCTGGGACTCCGGGACCATAACCCCAGGGGGAAGGCAGTCGCTCAACCAACTGAGCCACCCAATTACCCCTTGATATATTTATTATTATTTTTTCCCCAAATATTTCAACAGCTCTGTCAAATGCCCAATATATTTTTTTCAATCCCTCAAAACAATAAATTCATTCTATTTTTGTTCCTAACTGCCGCTCACCTAATCCGTCTAGACTGTTCACTCTCTAAGCCTGGGGAATAGCTCTTGTCCATAGAATTTGCTTTTGCCTCTCTCCAAGGTTTTATTTCCTATTTCCTGGAACCATGTTTTCTTTCTTGGTTTACTCCCTCCCTTTCCTGGAATATATCCTTGAATAACTTTCTAAGAATGTAGAGGAGTCAAAATGGTTATCCTTTGAATAACTTTCTAAGAATGTAGAGGAGTCACAATGGTTTTACTCTACCCTCACACTTAATTGTCAGTTTTTCCAGATGTGAAATTCTAAGTTGAAAATTCTCATTCTCTGAGAATTTTGAAGGTATGTCTTTATTGTCCTCCAGCTTCCAGTTGAATTCTTTCATATGTGACTTATTTCTCTCTGGAAGCTTCTAGTTTTTTGTTGTTCCTTGATGTTCTGAAATTTTTTAATGATGGAATTTGCTGTAGGTCTTTTTTCATACATTGCAATAGGTACTGCATGAAGTTTTTCAATCTGGAAATTAGTGCTCTTTATTTCTGAGAAATTTCCTTTAATGTTTATTAATTTACTCTCTATTTTCTCTCTCTTGTCTTTTTGGAATTTCTGTTTTAGGGATACCTGTGTGGCTCAGTCGGTTAAACGTCTGCCTTCTGCTCAGGTCATGATGTCAGGGTCCTGGGATCAAGTCCCACCTCAGGCTCCTTCCTCAGCAGGGAGCCTGCTTTTCCCTCTACCTGCTGCCCCCTCTGCTTGTGCTCTTTCTGTTGCTATCTCTTTCTCTCTCTGGCAAATAATAAAATCTTTAAAAACAAAACAAAACAAAAAAACTTCTGTTTTGTCAGCTACAAAGCCTGAGATGATCCTCTAACTTAACTAATATTTCTCTTTATTTTCTTTGGGTTTTTAAAAAGACATTCTTTGGGAGATTGCCCAACTGTATCTTCAGATTTTCTGGGTTAATTATCTATTGCTGTGTAACAAAGTATCCTAAAACAAAGGCTTAAAAAAACATTTATTACCTCACAGTTTCTGTGAATCAAGAATCCAAGGAACAGCTTAGCTAGGTAGTTCTGGCTCAGGGTTTCTTATGTGGTTGAAAACAGGATGTTAGCAGGAGTTTCAGTCATCTGATGGCTGGAGGCCTCCGTTCTTCTCTGACTGTTGAAAAGACACCTGTTTCACACCACATGGGCCTCTCCATAAGCTGCTTCAGTGTTCTCACATGTTAACTAACTTCAGAGCAGATGATCCAAGAGAGAAGGAAGCCACAATGCCTTTTTATGACCTAGTCTCAGAAGTGACTATCACTTCCACCTTATTCTGTTTGTTTAAAGAGAGTCACTAAATGAAGCCCACACTCAAAGGAAGGGGAAATAAGCTCTCTTTCTTCAAGAAATATCTAAGAAGTTGTAGATATATGTGACAAACACCACACCTTTGTATCAGAACATTTTATTTTGGTTACTTTAAGTTCCAAGGGCCATTTTTGGTCCTCTGGCTTTTCTTGTCCAAAACATTTTTCTTGTCCACACCTTTTCTCTTTTCTTCATGAATATTGTACTTTATTTGAAGTTCTGTTCCCTGGATTAGCTCTGTCTCCTTTGTGCTCTTTTTCCTATGAGTTTATTTTGGTCTCCTCCTCATGATGACTATTGTCAAACAACTGGTGATCCTTGGCTCTCCATTATAATTTAAGAGTGAGGAACTAAAAGCTGTGTGTGTAGTAGTCCCTTGTGGGCATCACTGGGAGCTTTCCTCTGGATATCTACAATTTTTCCGGGGAAGGATCCTATAATTGTTTCTCTGGGGATTGGTTAGATGCTTGTCTGCTAGCATACTATGACCAGGACAGGAGAAGGTGGTATTGAGAGTCACAGTTTTTTTTTTTTTTCCTAAAGATTTATTTATTTATTTATTTGACAGAGAGAGAGATCACAAGTAGGCAGAGAGGCAGGCAGAGAGAGAGAGGAGGAACCAGGCTCCCTGCTGGACAGAGAGCCCGATGCGGGACTCGATCCCAGGACCCTGAGATCATGACCTGAGCCGAAGGCAGCGGCCCAACCCACTGAGCCACCCAGGCGCCCAAGAGAGTCACAGTTTTAAGGATCTCAATTTTCACTTAATCATCAGATTTGTAGTTTTGCACCATATGCCATCCCTCACCGTGAATCCTGACTAGGGGTGCAGTGCCTGTTTGATTCAGTGCCTCCAAAGAAATACTTTTTTTTCAGTTTTATTGAGATGTAATTGACAGATAACATTGTGTAAATTTAAGGTGTATAACATGTTGATTTGATATACTTATATATTATAAAATGATTAACACCATAGTATTAGCTAATACCTCCATCTCATCACATAATTACGCTTTTCTTTTTTTTTTTTTACCTTTTTTGTGCTAAGAACATTTAAGATCTCCTTTTTTTAGCACCTTTAAAATATATAAAACAGTGTTATTAACTATAATCATTGTGCTGTACATTAGATCCCCAGAACTTACTCATCTTAAACTGGAAATTGGTACCTTTTGGCCAACATTTCTTCATTTCCCCCATCCCACAATCCTTAGTAACCACCATTCTACTCTGTTTCTGTGAGTTCACAGCTTTGTTAGATTCCGCATATGAGATCAAACAGTATTTGTCTGTCTTTGTCCAACTTACCTGACTTAGCATAATGCCTTCAGGATCCATCCCTGTTTTGCAAATGGCGGGATTTCCTTCTTTCTTTGGCTAAGTAATTTTCACTGTGTATATATACCATGTCTCCTTTATTCATTAATCCACTAACAGACACTTAAGTTTCTACATCTTGGCTATTATGAATAATGCTGGAATGAAAATGAGAGTGAAGATAATGCTCCGAGATCTTGTTTTCATTTCCTTTGGATATATAACCAGAAGTGGGATTGCTACATGTGCTACATGTTATGTAGACAGAGTTTCAGTATTTACCTTCCTGTTCTCAGACCTATTCTTTACTCATGCCTTCTATGGTACCTGTTACATTATAAGGTTTGGACCTCTCAGATGAATTAGCCCAATTCCAGTTCTCTCCTCCACTGCAGAAACTTAAGTTAGAACTTTTTCCATTCTGAAAGGTTAATTACTACCCCTCTGTCCACTTTCTGTTTTCCAAAATATATTTCTCCTGAAATGCATCATCTGCTCTTGTATCCTTGCTCTCCCTCTCTTTGCCCTTGAAGGTCAATGCCATTGATGTTATTTTGGTGTCATTTTAGCAAATTTGGGAGAAGAAGGAAACTTACATGTTCTGTCATTTTTTAAAACCTTTATTTGGTGATATAATTTCAAAATTATAGAAAAGATGTAAGATTAGTACAAATAAATTCCCTACACTGTATATCTAAATTAGCCAATTGTATTTAGCCACATTTACTTTCCCTCACTCTCTCATTCTCTCTCTCCAAATATATAATTTATATATATATATAATAAAAATATATCAACAGATATATTTCTCATCTAGTTGAGAATAAATTGTTCATATTATATCCCTTTTCTCCCAAAAAATTCAGCTTGTATTTCTTTAGAATAAGAACATTTTCTTATGGACCATTTCCTTACACCACACATGAAAATAGACTCAAAATGGATGAAGGACCTCAATGTGAGAAAGGAATCCATCAAAATCCCTGAGGAGAACACAGGCAGCAACCTCTTCGACCTCAGCCACAGTAACTTCTTTCTAGGAACATCGCCAAAGGCAAGGGAAGCAAGAGCAAAAATGAACTATTGGGACTTCATCAAGGTCAAAATCTTCTGCACAGCAAAGGTAACAGTTAATAAAACCAAAAGACAACTGACTAAATGGGAGAAGATATTTGCAAAATACATATCAGATAAAGGGCTAGTATCCAAAATCTATAAAGAACTTATCAAAATCAACACCCAAAGAACAAATAATCCAATCAAGAAATGGGCAGAGGACATGAACAGACATTTCTGCAAAGAAGACATCCAGATGGCCAACAGACACATGAAAAAGTGCTCCACATCACTTGGCATCAGGGAAATACAAATCAAAACCACAATGAGATACCACCTCACACCAGTCATAATGCCTAAAATTAACAAGTCAGGAAATGACAGATGCTGACGAGAATGCGGAGAAAGGGGAACACTCATATACTGTTAGTGGGAATGCAAGCTGGTGCAACCACTCTGGAAAATAGCATGGAGGTTCCTCAAAAAGTTGAAAACCGAGCTACCCTAAGACCCAGCAATTGCACTTCTGGGTATTTACCCTAAAGATAGAAATGTAGTGATCCGAAGGGGCACGTGCACCCAAATGTTTATAGCAGCAATGTCCACAATAGCCAAACTTTGGAAAGAACCTAGATGTCCATCAACAGATGAATGGATAATGAAGATGTGGAATATATATATATATAAAGGAATGCTATGCAGCCATCAAAAGAAATGAAATCTTGCCATTTGTGACAATGTGGATGGAACTAGAGGGTATTATGCTTAGTGAAATAAGTCAATCAAAGAAAGACAATTATCATATGATTGCCCTGATATGAGGAAGTTGAGAGGCAACATGGGGGCTTGGGGGGTAGGAAAAGAATAAATGAAACAAGATGGGAACGGGAGGGACACAAACCATAAGAGACTCTCAATCTCACAAAACAAACTGAGGGTTGCCAGGGGGAGGGGGGAAGGAGAGGGTGGTGGGGTTATGGACATTGGGGAAGGTATGTGCTATGAAGTGTATAAACCTATACGATTCACAAACCTATACCCCTGGGGCTAATAATACATTATATGTTAATTAAAAATTTTAAAAAGAACATTTTCTTAGATAACAACCCACAATATAGGTATTAAACTCAGCAAATTTTAATAGTGATTCAACACTATTATCTAATTATCTATAGTCTACATTACAATTTTGCCAGTGTCCCATTAACGTCCTTTAGAGCAAAACTTTTCCTTCCAGGATCTGATTAAGGATCAGCATTGCATTAGTTGGCATGTCTCTTTAGTCTGCTTTAATCTGGAAAAATTCCTGTGTTCCTTTGTATTTCATGACATTGACATTTTTTAATAGTACATACAAGACATTTTGTAGAATTTTCCTTAATATGGGTTTGTCTGATGTTGCTCATAATCAGATTGGGTATAAATATTTTTGGCAGGAATAAGCAGCATTATGTCTTCAGTAGGTCCCATCAGGAGGCTCATAATATCAACTTGTCCATTACTGGTGATATTAACATGGGGCTTTGGATTAAGGTGGTGTTTGCCAGTTTTCTCCATTGTCAAGTTGTTATTTTTGTGTTGCAAGTTGTCAAGTTACTATTTTTATTTTGTAATTTGTAATCATTTCCAGGAAGATACTTGAAAAAATGCAAATACCCTATTTTTCATTAAATTTTTACCCACTAGTTTTAGTATCTATTGATGGTTCTGAGTGATATTATTTCTTCGACAGCTGCAAAATGCTAACTTTCTAACTCAGATCTATTTTAACTCAAGGTTTACAGTAATTTGTTACATTTTGAGTTTTTCTAAAACATTCAACTTAGTTTTTATACAATTCACTGCTCTTTTTTTTTTTTAACAATTTATTTATTTATTTGCCAGAGAGAGACACAGCAAGAGAGGGAACACAGGCAGGGGGAGTGGCAGAGAGAGAAGCAGGCTCCCTGCTGAACAGGCAGCCCAATGTGGGCTCCCTCCGCGGACCCTGGGATCATGACCTAATTGGAAGACAGATGCTTAATGACTGAGCCACCCAGGCGCACCTCACTGCTCTTTTTTTTTTTTTTTCATAAAAGCAGTATTCATTATTTTTTCACCACACCCAGTGCTCCATGCAATCCGTGCCCTCTATAATACCCACCACCTGGTACCCCAACCTCCCACCCCCCTCACTGCTCTTTTTTAACACTAATCTATTAGCTTAATATTTCTTTAAATTTCAAAATTGTAATTAGAGAGTAACCCAGTATAAATTGGGGGGGGGGCTCTGCTGACTCTTGGTAACCATGCAGTTTAATTTGTAAGAGCAGAAGTATGCAGATATGCTGAAGAGTAGCTCTCAGCTACAGCTGGAATGTTGCAGGCATCTTTTAATGTTTTTCAGAGGAAATGAACATTAATCAACCTAGCAAGCTTATTCAGTGGAGCTTCTACTATTTATAATATTGAGCTGTTCACATTTAATGTTCTAAAATCCGTCAAGAAATTAAAGCATCTTTTTTTTTAATTAAAGCATCTTAAAGAATTAATTACTAAGAGAAACTTAGATAACGTTGTCTTGGAAAAAGTTGGAGATTCCGAATGTTTTCAAATTCAGTGTGTGAGTTAGGATTTGGAGAGGGATAAATTAGAGAACCCTATCCAGATGCAATTTAGAGTCTTAGAATTCTTTGTGCTGACCTATCATCCAAATGTAATGGTTCCTGGCAAAAATTGACAAGATTTCCTGAATTTCAGGAAATGCACAGGATCCAGAATAAGAAAATAAATAAATAAAGTCTTTAAAAACAAAACAAAAGGAGCACCTGGGTGGCTCAGTCAGTTAAGCAGCTGCCTTCACCTCAGGTCATGATCCCAGGGTCCTGGGATGGAGCTCCGCATCTGGCTCCCTGCTTAGCAAAGAGCCTGCTTCTCCCTCTCCCTCTGCCTACTTGTGCTCTCTCTCGCTGTCAAATAAGTAAATAAAATCTTCAAAAAAAAAATTTTTTTTTTCAGAATTGTATTCTGTTAAAAAAAACAATCTTGAAAAATAACAGTGTTGGAGGATACACTTCCCAATTTCATATTTTCTACAAAGCAACAGTAATCAAGACAGTGTGGTACTAGCATAAGAATTGACATATATAGAGGCGCCTGGGTGTCTCAGTGGTTAAGCGTCTGCCTTCGGCTCAGCTCATGATCCCAGAGTCCTGGGATCTAGCCCGGCATCAGGCTTCCTGCTCAGTGGAAAGCCTACTTCTCCTTCCTCCCTCTCCCCCTGCTTGTGTTCCATCTCTCGCTGTGTTTCTGTCACATAAATAAATAAAATCTTTTTAAAAAATTGACATATATAGACAGGTCATTGGAATAGAATTGAGAGTCTAGAAATAAACCTTTATACTTATGGTCAATAGACTTTAAACAGGAATGCCTTGGGGGCTCAGTCAGTTAAGTGTCTGCCTTCAGCTCAGTTCATAATCCCTGGGTTCTGGGATCAAGTCTTGCATAGGGCTCCTTGCTTGACTGAGAGCCTGCTTCTCCCTCTGCCTCTGCCTGCCACTCCCCCTGCTTGTGCTCTCTGTCCAACAAATAAATAAATTTTTTAAAAAAGAATGCCAAGACAATCTAATAGGAAAATAATTGTTTTTTCAACAAATGGTGCTACAAAAACTGGAAATTCACATGCAAAAGAATGAAATTTGACCCCACATCACAGCATGTACAAAAGTTAACTTAAAATGGATCATAGACATAAATAGCTAGATCATAGACATAAATAGACATAAACAGCTAAAGCTGTTTAAAACTGTTACAAGAAAAATCTTCATGACCTTACATTGGGAGGTGGTTTGTAAAATATGACACCAAAAGCCTAAGTGACAGAAAGATAGATAAATTGAATTTCATAAAAATTACAGACTTTGTGCTTCAAAGAACACTATGAATAAAATGAAAAGTTTGTGGGGTCTTTTTTTTTTTTTTTGGTAAATGTTTGGATTATAAGACATTTAAAATAAATAAGTATGAGACGCCTAGTTGGCTCAGTCACTTAAGCTCCTGACTCTTGATTTTGTCTCAGGTCATGAACTAAGGGTCATAAGATCAAGCCCCCCAGCTCAAGCCCCATGCTGGGCTCTGCACTCAGCAGGGAATCTGTTTGAGATTCTCTCTCTCCTCCCCTACTCTCTAAAATAAATAGATCTTTTAAAAAAATAAAGTGTAAACCCATGTTAAATCAATTATTACAAGAGAAAAATTTACTAAACAGTTGCTTGGGGAAAAGGCTTTGTGTGCAATATTCATAGGGAATTTTTTCAAAATTTTGAGACATAATGTTAATACATCATTCCTTTTTTTTTTTTTAGTATTTTATTTATTTGACAGAGAGAAACACAGCTAGAGAGAAAATACAAGCAGAGGGAGTAGAAGAGAGAGAAGCACGCTTCCTGCTGAGCAGGAAGCCCTATGTGGGGTTCAATCCCAGGACCCTGGGATCATGACCTGAGCCCAAGGCAGATGCTTAAGGACTGAGCCATCCAGGCACCCCAACATTGTTCCATTTTTAAAATCACAAAAAATAATGAAAATAATTCTGTAATACTAAAACAAAACTGATAAAGTAACATAAAACATACTATAGAATATAGTACAAAAGAGGAACCCATAAACTAATGTAAGTATAAATGGACAAATCCCACTATCAGATCAAATTCAAGAATATATTAAAGATAATCATCTACCATCAAGTAGGACTTATTCCAGGAATACGATGACTTAATATTGGAAGAGATTAACATAATATATAATACCTATGTCACATTATCTCATTAGAAACTAGAAAGTTATTTGGGTGTTTTGGGTTTTTTTAAGAGAGAGCACACAAGCTGTGCGGTGGAAGGGGCACGAGGGACCTGAGCCAAAATCAAGAGTCAGACACTCAACAGACTGAGCCATCCAGGCTCCCTTGCACATGCTATTTAAAAACAAACAAACAAAAAAAAACCACTTTGTAGGGACACCTGGGTGGCTCAGTAGGTTGAGTGTCTGTCTTCAGCTCAGGTCATGATCTCAAGGTCCTGGTATCAGTTCCATATCAGGCTCCTTGCTCAGCAGCAAAGCCTGCTTCTCCCTCTGCCTGGCACTCCTCCTGCTTGTGCTCTTTCTCTCTCCCTCTGACAAATAAATAAATAAAATCTCAAAAAAAAAACCTTTGTAAATTAAGAATAAAATCATAAGGACCTCCCACTTCACATCATACATAAAAATAAGTTGCAGATGGATTAAAGGGGTAAATATATAAAACAAAACTATAGAAATATTAGAGTAAAACAATATTTTTACAATCTTAGGGTGGTTTTGGAAAACTTTCTTCATAGGACATAAAACCAGGAAGCCTAAAATGATTGACAATTTGTACTAAATAAAAAATTGTATAACAAAAGACATTATAAAGTTAAAAGGCAAAAAAGAGACTGAAAGAAAATATTAACCATATAAGGGTGTGTGTATATGTGAATACATATATATATATACATATCCTCATGTATATAATTCATATACGTAATAATACTCAGAATATATAAAAACCTCTGAAGTAAGGTACCAATCCAGATTCCCCTTCTCATCCAACATCAGACATTTATTTATTAGGAACTATGTCAAGTGCTGTGTCAAGCTCTGGAAATACAACAGTGACTAACAGACAGCAAATCAGTAAACAAACAGGAATCACAGATTATAACAAGTACTGGGAAGGAAATATGGGGAGGGCAATGCAATAGATCAGAAGTTATAAGCTGTTGAGCAAAGGGCCATACTCAGCCTGCAGTGTTCAAAAATTAGGAGATTTGGGGGCACCTGCATGGCTCAGTTGGTTAAGCAACTGCCTTCAGCTCTGGTCATGATCCTGGAATCCCTGGTGCTCAGCAGGGAGTCTGCTTCTCCCTCTAACTTCTTCCCTCCCATGCTCGCTCGCTCTCTCTCTTAAGTAAATAAATAAATAAATAATAAATGCATGGATGAATAAATATTAGGAGATTTTATATAAAACCCACATGTGTGACCCCTTAGAAAGATTAGAACTGGTCACACTGGCCCTAAATTCTCACATAACCACAAACAGCGAAATAGCAGCTTTCCCTTTAGATGGTGTTTCTTACTGAGTTTGCTTTACTCATAAACATCATCTGCCTGGCTCTTACAGGCAAGTGAATTTGCAGATCCCAAAATGGAGAGTAGGTAAGGCCCACTTAAAACAGAGTAATCCTGGAGGTAATGTTTGAGCTACACCCTGGAGAATGAGAATGACCCAGCCATGCATAGAGCTGAGGCTAGAGCTTTATCTTCATAGCAAATTTTAAAATCTAGATGCAACTCAATGCTAAAACTGTGGCAAAGCACCTGCAACCCCCACTTTGATCAGAGACTGCTTTTGCTGCATCCCAGCCAGAAGGCTGAAACCCATTTCCCACTTCTGAAAAGCCATTTTGATCATGTACATCCTGAAGTAACTGTGCATTCTGTCCATTGTTCTTGACCTCATAACGAAAGGAAACTTGGAACAGTATTTCTGATACTACTACCCTTTCCACAAAGACATTCAGACAATGTGGTTGCCCTCTGCCAAGTTTGGCTTCAACATGTCATTCATATTTCTACCTAAAATTCCATTCAATAGTAATTATATTCTATTTCCTTGAAGGCTTTTGTGCTGCCCCAAAGCTGACATCTAGGCCCCCACAGCCAGGGTCTAGGGCACAAAGACTGACTCTAGGAGCTCAGTATAAGGTTATGAAACTTCAGGAAGTTGGAGTGTTGAGCTTCAGGGTAACCTATCAAGACAAAGATTCATGTATTTGGCTCTCTACCTAAGACATTTAGTCATCTTAGAATAATTAGTACCATAACCACAAATCTCAGGTGGGCACTCAGGACTGCCTGACAATCCTATTATAGTTCTCTGGTCACTCTTCTACTCAAGGCAATTATTTCACGTCTCTCTCTGAGTCTCTAAAACCCCTCTCCTGTCCTCACTCTGAGCTAATAACTTCCTTGCTTCTTATTTCACTAAGAAATTAGAAGCAATCAGAAGAGACTTTCCATGATCACATCTAACATTCCACTGCATCTATAACTTCCCTCTGGTGCAGTGAATAAAATGACTCCATTTGTACACTGGATCTGATTCCTTCTCACCTACTCAAGGATTTTGCTTCTGAAATTATGCCCTTCTCCCTCAGATTTTCCTCCTCCTAAATCATTTCCATCAGTATACAAATGTGCTGTAACATTTTCTATCTGGGAAGAAAAAAGAAGAAAGGGAGGACCACCCCCCCCTTGACATTTATCTATTGTTTCCATTTCTTTCTCCATTCTCTACCCCTTCCCACCCTTATTAAACCACAACTTCTAGAAAGTTGGAGTTTGCACTCCTCAAGTAGAGAAAAACAACCATGCTGACAAGCCTCACTAATGATCATTAAACTCAGGTGGGCCTTTATGGCTGCCCAGAAGTCAGACATTTCCTAGTTCCATGCATTCCTTCACTTTCCAGGAGGTCTCCTCATACCTTCTCTTTCCTCAGACCTCCAGTGTTCTCGATCCTCACTTCCAGGTAATGACATACTCTTTTTTTTTTTTTTTTAAAGATTTTATTTGTTTGAGAGACTGAGCCAGAGAGAGAGCAGCACCAGGAGGGGCAGCGGAAGTGGGAGAAGCTGACTCTTCACTAAGCAGGGAGCCCAAGGCTTCCTGGGGCTCCATCCCAGGATTCCTGAATCATGACCTGAGCCCAAAGTAGACACTTCACCAAGTGAGCCACCCAGGTGCCCCAACTTGCTTTCTACTTCATAGTTTTCATTATGAAATGAAATTAGAAGATTATTTCTATATCCTCTTATAAACCATATCTACCCATCTATCTGTATCTGTGCCCACATGTCTAATTAAGTGAATGAACAGTCCACACACCTATTGAAGCCAACTGCTCCACCTCTGCATCAGATCCCATCTTTTTGCCTAATCAAGGACACTACTACTTCAATATTATTTGTACTCTCTTCCATCAATTTTTCCATCTCTGACCATTCCTATCTGCATACATGCATGCTACCATTACTTTCATCTTAAACAAAGCCCTACATTTCCAATTTCCCTGCCCTCTATACAGAAAAATCCCTCAAAAGACAAAGTTATTGTCTCCATTTCGTCTCCTCCCAGTCTCTTGAACTCATGCCTGTCAGGCTGTTGCCCCAGTCACTCCACTGAAACTACTACTGTCTGGTCACCAGTGCTCATACTGACTTACCAGGTTGCTAAGCTCTTAGCTCTCATCTTGTTCAGCAGATCAACAGAAAGGTACAACAGAGCTCAGATTGTTCTGACTCCTGCTACTGCTGAGGTTGCTTGCAATATATGGTTAGCTAGGAGAGGTTTGGGCCTGTGGGCCACTATTATGGGGAGCTTGCCTCATCCATTTCTGTTTCAGAACTGCCCAGGAGGGGGCAGGAAGAGTACCAGTAAAATACAGCATTCTGTTCGGCTCCTAACATATCCACCTTGCTTGACCCAGTCGTCCTAATCCCAATGGCTAAATCCATTAATTCAAGGAACCCACAGTTCCTAATTCTGCTCACCCTTAGTTCCACAATCCACGATTCTCTGGCTGATTTCACCTAGTCAACACATTCACTCAACGGGCTTCAAGGCATTTCAGCCTATTCTCCATGCTCAGATTAGCCACAATCTTAACCTTACCCTTCAAGCTAGGGCTTTAACACCAACCATAAAAATGAACCTATTAATATTAACACTTTTTCACTCTTAACACTTACGATAACGATATTTTAAATCATGCACAATTTTTCCTTGAAGAAAGATAGGGGTTTTTTTCCTCCTAGTAGGCGTGAGTATATTAACTTTCTACTCAAAGGGGCCCACTCAAGCTTTCCTTATTATCATCATAATGAAAACTCATGGAGGTGAGTCAACACATGTAACCAAATATTCTACAAGTCTCTGCCTCCTTCCTTTTTTTTCCTTCTATGATAAAGAACCAAAATAGAAGAAAAAAAAAAATGAGGGAAACAGTGTGGAGAGCATACTTTGGTCTATCCTTGACTTCATAAACTCAGGTTTATCAGGTACCCAAAGTTGTTCAGATTCAGGGGGTTAACCCACACTAAGCAAATTCAGAGTGCCACAGTTTCCTTGCCTGTAAATGGAGATAATAATGCCTTATAGATTTGTTGTAGAGATTAAATGAAATCATGTATGTAATGCACCTAAGACTTAGCACATAAAACTGTACAATAGATAATTGCATGAAAAGTTATAGACCATAACGTATAAGTTACTATATACATGTGGAATATATGCCTTTCTTATGACTGAAATAGTCTTGTCCCCTTCTCAAGACATACTGGCCAGGATAGGATACCTGGAGAGCAATATTTTTAACAAATAAATTTCCTTGAGAAGCAACAAATACTGGCTGACTTACTTCAAAGGATTTTTCATCCAGTTATAGCTATCCACAGAAGAACACCCCTGACCAGTGACCAGAACTCAAATATCCACCAATCATAGATTCCTCCCCTCCCAGACTCATCTTTCCTGATCGTAATATTCATGAACCCCACAGGTTCAGTCCAGCTTTCAGAGTTTGTTCACCTTATGCCCTGGTCTCTTGAATGTCTAAGGTTCTCTTCTCTGTCCTGCCCTAAGGAACTTGGCCCTTTGTCTGTCCTTTCCTTTGTAGACTCTATCTTGCCACCTGCTTTGAACTCTGCTTTCCAGTCTAAGCTTCATACCTAGACAGTCCTCTTGGTCCACATTTTTGTGGTCTTGATTTCAGACAAATTAACTCTTATTTGGCCCTTTGCTGAGACAATTCCCTTCCCCTGTTACATGAAAACCCTAGGTGAGGGTGAACCTCGTCATAACACAAATCTACACACTTGGGACATTTCCCACTGATAAGTATCTCAGAGGCAAGTTGATGGTGGTGATAGGAAAAGATATGCTTGTCTTTGTCTTGAAACAAATGATGTTTCCCTGCCAGACTCTCTAGCAACAGCCCTCTAGCCACAGACACAATGACGTCCAAGCTCCACACATCTTCCTCCATTGCTGCTTTTGTCATTCCTCTTCCCAGGAACTCACTGAGTTGCTCTTGCAGTTCTAAATGAATCTCTTCTAAGAAAGACTAAGTCTCAAGTATATGGTAATGTGGTAAACGTTGAGCATGTCTCACTTGCCTTCTCATTTTCTGGATCCTCTCAGAAGATATAATAGATGGTTTTCCCCACTCTGACTGGAATGTTCTTTGCTTAGTCTTCTAGGTTTTCTGATCTCTTCCAATGGCCTGTTTGGTGACCACCTGTTAGGAAACAGCTGAGGATGCCATTCTTAGGCTCCAGCAGAGGGCACTGTAGTTCTGGCTTTTCTTTTTCTTTTTTTTTTAAATACCCTTAGGTGATCTTTTTTTTTTTTTCCAAAGATTTTATTTATTTGACAGACAGAGATCACAAGTAGACAGAGAGGCAGGCAGAGAGAGAGAGAGGGAAGCAGGCTCCCTGCTGAGCAGAGAGCCAGATATGGGACTCGATCCCAGGACCCTGGGACCTTAACCGCTGGTTAAGGCAGCGGCTTAACCCACTGAGCCACCCAGGCGCCCAGTTCTGGCTTTTCAAACATGAGCAGGAATGGCACAATTCAGCGCAGAATGAAATGGCCAAAGCCCCTAAGCCCCTCTAATTTTCCAAACAGGTAAACCTTCTGAAGTTATAGACATGGACCCTGGAGTGCCTGGGTGTCTCAGTCAAAAGGCCGCCTTTTGTTCAGGTCATGATCTCAGGGTCCTGGGATCAATTCCTGTGCCCGGCTCCTTGCTCGACAGGGAGTCTGCTTCTCCCACTCCCACTCCCCCAGCTTGTGTGTGTATTTGCTCTCTCTGTCTGTCTCTCTCTCTGTCAAATAAATAAACAAAATCTTTAAAAAAAAAAAAAAAGGAACTGTATCTTGTAAACAACCGATATGTCTTGTAGCTGCTACAGACCATCATCCCTATCTGCCTGAAACTAGAGAAGACACTCAAGATACTCATAGCTTCAATCTGCCAAAGTCTAAGGTGTAGTAGGCACCTCCAAGATGGGTGACTACCTCTGTATAGCAGCAAATAGGCCACTTTTTCATGGAGGCTCAGACTTTCCTCACTGGTTTTCCCTACTGGGAGTGGTCCAGTCTATTGCAGAGTGGCCCACCGGGTTCAGTCCTCTCTGTTGCACCAGTACTGGACATAGGAAATGACACTCCACATTTCAGTGGAGTTTGAGGCAGGGATCTGCTTCTGGAACAAGGTAATGGGTATCATGTGCCCCACCCAATTCGAGGTTGCTTCTAGGGTGAGCAGACCCCTTTGACAGGTCCCCCAAGGAGTTGCACACAAGGGATTCTAGCAAGAGGCTAAGTTCTATCAGTTTATGTTTTCCCATAGTCCTTTGTCTTGCCTGGAAGCCCTGATTAGATGATTTCAAGAACAGGTTAGGGTGGTGGTTAAGACCATGGGTCCTGGAGTCAAACTGCTTCAGTTAAATTCATGTATCTGTCATATGCTAGTTTAGTGAACTTGGGCAAATCACTAAACTCTGGGACTCTGTTTCCCTATTTGTAAAATAAGATAACAATAGTACCTACCTTTTTTTACAAAAAGATTTTATTTATTTATTTGACAGACAGACATCACAAGTAGCGAGAGGAGGCAGAGAGAGTGAAGGAAGCAGGCTCCCCGTGGAGCAGAGGCGCCTGATGCCCTGATGCAGGGCTCGACCCCAGGACCCTGGGATCATGACCTGAGCCGAAAGCAGAGGCTTTAACCCACTGAGCCACCCAGGCCCCTAGTACCTACCTTTTGTAGCTGTGCTGAATGCATTCACTGTTAGCTTGGTTTATCATTACCATCTCTAGAAGATCCAGGTAGCCCCTTGTACATCAGCAGTCTACAGCCAACACGAACTTCTCTGTTATCCCATGCCCCATCTACTTCCTGTGTTCAGAATCCTGAACACGTACACCACTTTGAGGAAGGTACTTTTGGACATGGAGGTAAAATGTGCCCTAGTTCCCTGGGCTCATGCTCATGTCCACTTCCTCCCAATGCACTGACAATTTCCTTGTGTCAGGAAAGACAATAAATGCAAGATAGGCTTCCAAACACATTTCAGCAAATTTCCCTCTATGTTATTGCTCCAGCCAACTTCAAGGGATTGATGCCCAACATCTAATAGGAAATCCTAGATAAGAGTTATTTTTTATGTACAATACTGCATTTTTCTCTCAAACTGATCTTATGCGAATTTCTAGTCAGGGCGGTAACACTCTGCTTGCAGCCACACCAGCTTCCAAGTAATGTGTGTTAGATATTATCACCATTATGTACTAGGCATTTGGAACAGCCAGGCAAGTGTTCTAACACAGAAGTCAGAATTCTGGGAGCCATTGAGGTAGACCCATTCCAAAAATTCTTCAACCTGAAAACATCGAGGCCTGTTAGTCCCACTTACAACTAACCAGAGGCAACAGGCACATTAGTGGATAAGGATGATTTTGTGAGTGCCCCAGTGGTCCTAGGAAGCCTGTAGTATTGACAAATCTGTGACGTTAATTTGAGTGGAAGATCCACCCAAGTACTTCTGTACCACCCCAATGTCCTTCATAGTACATCCAAAGTAGTAGATGTGGTCTTATGGCAACTCCCAATTTATGGCCCAGTTCTAGAAGAAACTGTCAGGGCCCTTAGTATCTACTTATCACTGAAAACTATGTGGAGCATGATACTGACTGGGTGGATGGAGAACCTCTCTCACACTCTCTACCCACAAAATAATGAGTTCATCTACCTTGCCACAGTGTAGTTTGCTTATCAAGAACTCATTGTCTCCCCCTACCCAGAACATGCCCACTCCCAGTAGCTGTGGCATGATTCTTCCCTACAGCTCACCACCCTTCACCCCAAGTGGCTTCCAAAACTTGGCAGCTGGGAGAAACTATGGGTTACCAAAAATATCTTCTAGCTTGCCAAAAATCAACCCGAAGAGTGTGCCAACTGGTGCTTGATTCAGGAGGAAGGCATCCAAATGGGTGACACTGCCCAGCACGCCTCCCAGTACACAGTAACCATTTAAATGGAAAGCTGGGAGCCTACCACTTAGAAACTGAGATAATAGAGAACATCACCCAGCTATACCCTCACAGACTATCAGTCTGAGGCCTCAGGACCAGATAAAGATCTTGTACAATTACCTGCACCCAGACATTACTCGCAGTCAAGGTCCCATTGCCCACAAGGAATATGCTCTTACTCTTTCTCCTCAGAACGTATCTACTTGGCCACACACATTCTGGCACCTCCCGCCTTGCCCAAAGTCAAATGACACTGCTTCTGGGAACTGGCCCCTCATTGCTGTAACCTGTGATGAAGTACAGATCAGCCCCCTGATTCAGTTCAGTTCAGGCTTCCAGAACTTCTGGCACCTCTCCAAATCTTCCGCTGTCAAAGGAGGGGTTTCAAACAGTGCTCCACTCTGGCAGGATCATTCTCAAAGAATGGGGTGCAAAAGTGGGGAAGGAGGTACAGAAAAGAATGGGTGGGATCAAGCCAGAATGAAGGGAAAAGCAGGAGCTCGGGAAATACTCCAGAAGAGAGGCATCCCTGTTCTCCACCAGAGGTTAGTCTGTGATCGAAACAATTTCCGGAGAATGGCAAACTTTGGTCCAATTCCTGACAAGCTCAGGATTCTGAGATACAAGTCAAATCTAGCCTGCTGAAGCAGAACATGAATTTATTGAAAGAATATTGGTGGGATAACATCAAAGTAAACGACTCTGTGAGGCAAAGGAAATGAAATGAAAAGGCAGCCTACCAAATGGGAGAAAATAGTTGCAAACCATATATTGGGATAAAGGACTAATATCCAAAATACATGAGAAACTCTTCTAACTCAAAAGAAAAAAAAACGGATTAAAAATTGGCATAAGATCGGAGTAGACGTTTCTTCAAAGAAGACACATTTATGGTCAACAGACATATTAAAAGATACTCAACATCACTAACCTTCAGGGAAATTAGAACCACAGTGAGATACCACCTCACACCTGTAAAAGTGGCTATTGTTAAAAAAAAAAAAAAAAGATAACATGTTGGTGAGGATGTGGAGAAAATGGGGAGCCTTTGTACTCTATTGATGGGAACGTACACTGGTGTAGCCACTATGGAAAACACTATGGAGGTTCCTCAAAAAAGTAAAAGTAAATGCTATTTCTGGATATATATCCAAAGGAATTGAAATTACGATCTCAAAGAGATCTCTGCACTCCCATGTTCATTGCAGCATTATTCACAGTAGCCAAGACATGGAAGCAACATAAATGTCCATCCATGCACACATGGATAAAGAAATGGGGGGCGCCTGGGTGGCTCAGTGGGTTAAGCCGCTGCCTTCGGCTCAGGTCATAATCTCAGGGTCCTGGGATCGAGTCCCGCATCGGGCTCTCTCTCTCTGCCTGCCTCTCCATCTACTTGTGATTCCTCTCTGTCAAATAAATAAATAAAACCTTTAAAAAAAAAAAAAAAGAAATGGGGTATATACACACACACACACACCATGGAACATTATTCAGCCTTAAAATTAAGAAGGAATTCCTTCCATTTGCATCAACATGGTGAACCTGGAAGACATGCTAGGTGAAATAAGGAAGACAAGGACAGACAAATACTATGTCACCTTTTAGATGAAGAATCTAAAGTAATCACACTTGTAGAAACAGAGAATAGAATGGTGGCTGCCAGAGGTTCACGGGGAGGAAGACATGGAGAGGCAGTAGTCAAAGGGTACAAAGTCTCAGTTACATAAGATGAATAAATCCTAGAGATCTGTTGTACATTAGAGAACCTATAGTTAATACTGCATTATATACTTAAAAATTCCTAAGAGCACAGATCTTCTGCTAAATGTCCTTATCACAAAATAAATAATAATAATAAAGATGGCGGGAGGAAATTTTTGGAGGGGACAGATGTTTATGACCTAGATTGTGGTGGTGGTTTCAAAAGTTTCTCCACAGATTGTGGAGGTGGTTTCACTTACCTCCAAATTCATTAAGCTATACGTATTAAATACAACTACTTGTATGTCAATCTTACAATAAATTAGTTTTTTTTTAAAAGAATATTGGGAAGTAAATAAAAGCTGTAAAAGGAACAGAGAAGCAAGTTTGGTGGACAGTAACCAGAATCCTGCTGCAGACCTGGTTGGGCATAGACACTGCTGTGTTCGGTACCGTGGTAGGCACTGTTGCTGCCAAGGACCCCAGGCTCTGAATGTGCTGCTAGAAATAAAATGCAGCCTCACTGCTACAACTTCCCATTAGTAGAAAAAGACTCTATATAGCCCCTGCTTCTTTGCAACCTTCAACTTTGATTCAGAATCTGAAGCAGGCGGGTTTGGCCTAGCCAAAAGTCTTTGGCCATGCCCTTGCTGCAAGGGAGCCTGGCGTTTTAGTCCATCTGGGCTGCTGTCACAGAATGCCATAGACTGGGTAGCTTGTAAACAACAAAGGTTTATTTCTCGCAGTTCTGGAGGCAGGGAGTCTGACATCAGTGAGCCAGGGTGGTGCAGTGAGCGCCCTCTTTCAGGTTGCAGACTTCTCATTGTGCCCTCATGTGGTGGGAGGGGCGACAGAGCTCTCTGAGGCCTCTTTTATAAGGGCACTAATTTCATTCATAAGGGCTCTACCCTGTGACCTAATCATTCCCAAAAAGCCCTACCTCCAAATACTGTCACCTTGGGAACTGGGTTTTCAATATATAAATTTAGGAAGAATACAAACATTCCAATCTGGGTAAGGAAGCTTGGTCTTTTCAGCCTCCATAGTGAGATTCCAGTTCTGCTTCGGCGGAGATACCCAAATCCCCATAAGAATGCTAGGTCTAGGGGCACCTGGATGGCTCAGTCAGTTAAGTGTCTGCCTCTGGCTCCGGGTCCTGGGACCAAGTCCTGCATTGGGCTCCCTGCACAGTGAGGAGTCTGCTGCTTCCTTTCCCTCTGCCCCTCTCCCCATTCATTCTCTCTCTCAAATAAATAAAATCTTAAAAAAAAAAAGAAGAAGAAGAAGAAGAAGAAGAAGAATGCTAGGTCTACACTGCCCTGCTCTACTGTAGCTTAACTTATTCTACTCTATACTAAACTTTTCAAGCCCCTTTCCACTTTGCCTCCCACTAGTCAGGCTCCAACTCAATAGCAAGCTGAAACCTCTCTACAGCTTCTATCTTCTACACACTTGCTATCCTGCTGCCTGAAATGCTCTTCCTGATACCACTATGTCCCACGGACTCCTCCTTATCCTCCAAGACTTAGCTAAAACATAACTTCCCCTATTAGACCAATTAAAGTTCTGCAAATATGCCAATTCCAGCGAATGAGTATCCATCCAGATAAAGGACCTTTTTTACCGGCACTAACCCTAAGTATCTGTCAATATCCTGGTTCCGGTAGGAGGCCACTCAAAACCCAGGAGTCTGGAGAGAAGCAAGGGAATGGTGAGGGAGGTCTCATGATCACTGGGTTCTCCCTCCCCCACTCCTTCCTGACACAGGCATCGTAATTTTACATCTGAGATCCTAAGATCAGATTTGAGTGGCTAGGAGAGATCCCTGCCTTGTGCCTGGCTGGCAAGGAGACTAGAGACTCAGAAAATCAAATAGCCCCATTTGCTAACTACTTATAACAAGTCTGCTCTTGTTTCAGACCAGAAGGAACTGGCACCCACTAGGCTTCCCCCTATTATCCCAGAAGATGGGAATTATTCCGTGCACCAGAATAGCCACACAAGGTACCATGAAGCTGTAAAGAAGGTGTTGTTAAAGACATGTAAGTATTGAGCCTGGGCGGCTCCATCAGTTAAACTTCTGCCTTTGGCTCAGGTCATGATCTGGGGCTCCTGGGATTAGGCTCCTGGGATCTAGCCCTGATCCGGCTCCCTGCTCAGTGGAAAGCCTGGTTCTGCCTCTGCCCCTCCCCCACTTCTCTCTCTCTCTCTCTCTAGCGCACGCGCGCGCACTCTCTCAAATAAATAAAGACTTAAAAAAAATTAAAGACATGAAAATATCTTGGAGTGGGCACCATGCTAGGGGCAGAATAGATATGCCTGAGTTTGTAAAGAACAATTGGGCTGTAGGTAAGTCTGATACTATTTTAAAATCTTAAGAACACCGAATACATTTAGAACATGATAGGCACTGGATAAATTAATCTACTAGCAGTATTTACAGATGAGGTGGTATCATTGCTTAGTTTCAGAGAATTACCAGAATGAGCAAAGGAAGGTATTTTTTCAGAGAAGGGGGAAGAGAAAGAGGATGATTAAGCCTGGGGGTAGGGAGTAGGGGAAGCCAGTAGAGTAGACCCATCTTGCACATTTCCCAAGTGAGCTGACCACCTGCTTTTCTACCATCTTACTAGCACTTGGGGAAGCTCTCTGGGAGATAGGCTTAGTAGAAGCAGGAAGAACCAAGATTGATTCAACTGACCACAAAGGGTGTGAGATGCTGGAATCCGGAAGTGAAGCTGGGTGTGGTGGCCAGAGTCCCAGGACTTTTCAGCACCTGGTCAGGCCCAGTTGTTTGGTTGGGCTTGTGCTGCTGGGAGGCACTAAAGGGAGAAAGAACTTGAAGATACTGGATAACCCGTCCTTCCCCAACCATTTAGTCCCCAATCAGGTCTTCAGAGTCCCCTTGACTGATGCTCAAAACTTCAGCTTCTGGCGGTCCCATGATGCAGGAGTGTGCCCAGAGGAAACCATGCCATGGATCCGAAGCCCCCGCCACTGCCTCATCAAAAGCCCAATGACCAGGTTAGGCTGGGATGGATGAGGGTGAGGAGACTAAGGGAAGTCTTCCCTCCCTTCACTGAAATCCTTAGAGACTGTCTTAGCTCTTCTCAGTTAGGGAATAGAAGACAAAGTTTGGGTCTTACCAGAGATAGCTGGCCCCAGAATCCGGCGTTCAAAGGAGTTAAAGATCTGTTTGTATCTTTGTGCTTCACCTTGTGGCTGTGCCTTTTGGGGCAAGCACAAGATAAGTGTCTATAGCTTTCCTAGGAAGTCCGGGGATGCCTCTGCTCCCTTCATGGCTGCCTCCCACCCTCCAACCACCAGTCATTATAGTAGCCATACTTCCTTATCACTGCCCCTGCCCTCTCTGCCCTGAGGCAGTCTTAAGTGATGTTTAAGGACACCACCACACAGACCAGCCTGACCTGGCCGGATCTGAGACCCTCTCTCTCTTTTCCAGGTTCATGGATCACTCTGTTCTTAGTGACAGAAACTTCAGTCTATATTGAGCAGGATGTGTTTACGGAAGGGCAAGATGAACTGTGGAAGCAGGGCAAAGAAAAAGTGGGAGAGGGTGTCCTGGTTCCACTGACTGACTAATGGGAGGAGGGATCACAAAAACAGAGTAAACAAATTGGACCAGAAGTCACTCGTGTGCACTGGGAGTGAGGCAGAGGGAAGTCATTCTCATGCCCAAATTCCTGTGAGATCAGCTGTATGCGAATCCAAAGCTGGTGTTTGGGAGGGGCCAGGATACAGAAAAGACCATCGAGGGGGTCTTGACCTCACGAATGGCAGGTGTCAGAATAACAAGTCTGGGAAGACACACACTGGTCCTCATGAAGGGCCTAGAGTAGTCATGCTCTCTGAAGACTGCAACTTCACCTTGGCAGCGAGAAAACCAGAAGAAGCCTTCTATCCACTGAGGAAAAGGCTCACAGAGCCCTCCGGCAGGAGGCTACCTCCTGTACCCAGCTCTGCCACTTCTGACCCAACCCAGGGCCCAGAACATCTTCAGAGAGCTAAGAATTTTACAAAGAATTTGATTTTATTGATATTTAAATATATTAAATATTTCACGGAAATACATGATACACCACCCTCCCCCCCCACAGTGGTTACATTATAAAACCAAAGTCCATGGGCCTCCCATTCACTGACTTCCCCAACATCTGGTGAGAAAGGGGACGATGGTAGCCCAGGAGAAGGGCATGGCTGGCACTGTGGTATGGGGAGTCAGGGTGTGGACAGGCCCCTCCCACTTGGCAAGAAGCAAAGACAAGTCACCGAAGACTGAGGTCTTCCCACTCTGGTCTCCTTACATCCTCACCCCGCCCCAGGGCTCCAAGCAGTCCCTTCCTATCCAGGGATATGGCTAGGGAAAGGAAGTGGATTTTCTGTCCAGACCAACTAGTCTTGCGCCCTCCTCCTGCCATGGCTAATGAAGTGCCTGATGGCCCATTTGGTAGATGCATGAAGATCCCTCAGGGAGGCAATCTGAGCCGAAACCAGGTCTCTGAAAGGAGCGGGAGTCTGAAAGGGCACGAGGAAGGGCAAAAGTACTCCCTACCCCTTCCATTCCCCAAACCCAGTAACTCTGGGACCCTCTCTCCTCCGTCTCTCTCACCACCTCCCAGACAAAATGATCTTCAAATGCAGGCTAATGGCTCTGGCTTAAATTGGTACAGACAGAGAAACCAAGGCACCAACTAATTCAGGCCTGAGGCAAGGAGGTTGCAGGGAAAGGAGTAAAAGGAAGGCAGATATAGGAAGGGAATCTAGAGTCCGACCTTCCAATCCTCCTCCTAGCCCTTACAGGCTTCATGGGGACTGGGAAGCCAGGAACATGCTAGACTGAGATGGAAGGCTGTGGAACGCCAAGTTTCAGGTTCCCTTGCCCCACCCCCTAGTACCAGTATCTGGGTCCTCAGAGAGACCCCATGCTACCTCTGTCCCAAAGTATACCCCCAGATGGGGAACCCAGGAAATTCCTGAGCCTCTGCCCACCAAACCCCAGACAGTTCAAGTGCAGGGAGCACGGAGGCTCAAGCAGGCGCTTGGGTCCCTGCCTGAGGCGGGGAGACAGTCGTGCTGCACATGCGGCCCCCAAATGGCACTTAGGGATTTGGCACAAAAAGGACTGCTCTCCCCAGGGGCACCTTCCTCTTGCTACCACACCCCATGCCACTCCTGTGCAACGTAGGCATCTCTCTTCGTCCCTTGAAATCAGAAACCCTGCCTTATTCCCAGAAGACAGAGGCCCACAGGAGAGAGGTAACCCCAGGTGGAGAGCTGAGGAGGAGCACAAGGACACACACAGACCTGGGAAACAGATACACACACAAAGGCCGACATGCACACGCATTACACAGACACACAGGCCCTCCCCAGGGCCAGAGACTTGGGAGGACAGGTTTGTGATCAGGGTCATCCTCCTCCATGCCCTGACCCTTTTCTATTTGGCAACAGAATGGGTAGAGATGCTCTGTGCCCCCTTGCCAGCAGACAGCAAGAGTGCACAGGGGCAGAGGTACCTGATCATGACCCCAGGGGGGTCCTGAGATCAAGAGTCTGGTACCACCCCACTCCCTGGCTGGCCTGCTCTCTTTGGCACCTGCAGGTGAACTTTCAACTCCTGATCTTCTGAATCCCCACACACATGCTCGCTCTCTGGCTGGGCGTTTTCACAGTACCAATGAGGCCAGATGCCCCTTTCTCTGGAGCTGTGCAGGAACCGGGGCTAAATCTGAGCTGTCAAAAGTCCCTTTGTTCCCCTTTGGGGACAGATCATGGGACTAGGATTTGGCAAATGGAGACATTCCCCTGAAATACGGACAGAGCTGGGTCCCCAGAGCATCTCCCTCCTCCGCCCTGTGCCTAGAAGGGAGACCTTACTGGGGTGGGGTACCCAAGGCCAGTGCTGGGGATGCAGGCATAGCAGAGGCAAGCATGGAATAGGCACTTCTCATGCCTGCCCCAGTCTTTGTACAAAATATTCCCAGGAAAAAGAGGGAAAAAAAGGGCCCAGCCCTGAGTCTGTTGCCCAGACAGACAGGGGAAGGACAGGCTTGGCAAGCTGCCATTTTTAATCCCTCAGGCAGGAGGGCTCCTGCTGCCTCTGTAGCTGCTGCCTCCCCTGCTCCCAAGAAAGGAAGGAAGAGGCAACAGCCCTATCCCAATTAGAAAAGTAAAGTCACTTGCATAATCCTCTTGGTATCCTTGTTCACCAGCCTGAGGGCAGACTAGCAAGTGTGGTCCAAGCACAGCCTACTGGGGTGTTGTTCCCTTTTGTGGTCAGCAGGGTCTGGAGGCCTGGTGCCCCCTGCCACAGCTCCTCCCAGTGAGCACAGAGTCCACTCAGATGCCCACCTTGGTCCTGACAGTTGAATTGGTAGCTGGACCCTGCTAACTGGGGGGGCCCCCATTGAGGAAGTAGGTGGTCATCTCCCCCTTGCCCTTCACCTTGACCACCCCTCGACACTCCAGCTGGTAGCCTTTGGCAGCTAGAACCTGGTACAAGTCCGTGGTCACCTGAGGAATGGGAAGGGAACCCATTTAGTCTGGGATCCTTCCTGCTACATTTGCAGGGGTCCAGGGGTTCTCTAATCATGCTAGTCCCCCCCCCCAAACCCCACCTCAATCACAGAACACTACCACCCTACCCCTGTCCTCGCTGACCTTAGAGAGGGACCTGTAGAAGCCCTCTGGACCCATACTCTTCCTAGCCTCTGCTCACATCCCCCTCACCTGGATTCGGTCAGGGACTCCTGTGCTGTCCATACGGCTAGAGACATTCACTGTGTTCCCCCAGATGTCATACTGCGGCTTCCGAGCCCCAATGACGCCTGCCACAACTGGGCCCATGTTCAGCCCTGCAATGGGAACAGCAGCAAAAAACTGAGACTAATGGACATTCCAGGGTCAGCCCGGGGAATCCTCCCACCTCCTGGAACCTTTAGAAGGACTGAGAGAAAAAAGTGACAAAGCGACAAGCATCCCGGTTGTAAAGAATGGCAGAGCTGGGCATGTCCCAAGAGCTCCCCTGAGTTGAGACAGTTATTGCCGTAACTAAATCCACTGAATGCTCACTCTGTGCCAACCCCTCTGGGAAGCATTTTGCATGCCATTATTTCATCCCCTCAACAGCCCTAAATGGTACGTATCGTCCCCCTTTTACAGCCAGCCTTAGGATGCAATGTGCTAAATAAGCCAGTAAGTGGAACAGCCAGAATTCAAACCAGAGTGATGCTGTTAGCCGCTCCTCCCGCCCACCAGCTCCCAGCTCAGGCGAGAGGAAGTGCCTCTTACAAGACTGGCCATAGGGAAGGGCACAGGTACTGGAGCTTAACTAAACCTGGTTTTGAATCCCAGGGTAGTACCCCCCCCCACCAGCTGTTTGACCTTGGCCAAGTTATTTAATCTGAGTGTCTCTGTCTGTCAAAGGGGATGATAACATGAAGATTAAAATGTCTAGGACAGTACCTAGCACACAGTAGGCCCTTTACAAACGATCTCCATTCTAAACATGAGACGAGACAGGAGGTGGGAGAAAAGGACATCCCAGAGGATTCCTGACGGGGCATCCGGGATGCCATGCGTCCCTGGCCCGCTTCCTTGGCCTCCCCCAGCCCTGGGACGAGCTGCCAGGCAATCAGGCCATCTCACCAATCTTCATCTGGAAATTGTTGAAAGAGTGCTCGTTGATGTGTTTCATCTGCTCCATGAGCCGCATGGCATAGTCTGCCAGGGCAGTGATGTGGGAGCGGCCGGCCTGATCGTAGGTGCTGGCGTTCAGTCCTGAGGCCGCCATGTAGGTGCTCCCGATCGTCTTGATCTTCTCCAGCTGCCGGAAGCGCTCCTCGCTGATGATCTGCACGGCACGGGGAGGCCACACTGGGTGGCAGAGCGGCCAAGCACACGCACCCTGCCCCACACTCACTCCTGCCGGGCTTTAGCCTCCTCTCCCTGCCCTGTTTCAGCAGCTTCCCTCCTTTGAGGGAGGGAGCCACCGCCTTCCACCTATTGTTCTCAAGGCAGGACAGAGGCGCCAGGAGCACAGGCCTCTTCACCAGGCAGTCGGCAGAACCCCTGGCCAGGACTGGTGCTCATAGCTTGGCTCAGCTGCATGAGCTCCCTCGCAGAATCCAGAACTCCAGAAGGGCTATTAGCCATCAGGCGCTTTATGTGACTGACTGTCACTTTATGGGGAATTGAGCACCACTGAGCACCAGAGTGAAGAAGTGCCTTGGCCCCCGAACAGTCAGGAATGGCCCCTTCCTGACCTGGATATTCAGGACACCCCCTCGGGCTTGCTTCCATTTTCTCTATTCGGGGGCCCGTCTTGCTTTCTCGGGCTCGTGGGGTTCTGCCCATGGATTACTGCCTCCTCCTTCAGTAACATCCAGCTGGTACCTAGCTTGTTCTCTCCACAGATCCTCAGGTCTTTGCTTCCCAGCAGTGACAACCCTGCCCCAATGAGGCCGACCTCCTTGCCACCTCAGACACCTTGGTGGGTCTTCAGCCTTGTCTCCACTGTACCTACCCTTACCCTGACGCCAACATCTCTGGGTCCCGTCAAAACTCCCTTCCCCCTCAGCCACCCCTCCAATCCTGGCCTTCCCGTCCAAAGTTCTCCCTACTCCCCCAGTACCCCCAGCTGCTCCACCAGCAGCAGCCAACCAGACAAGTACCTCATCAAAGTCAGCAATGATCTCATTGAGCAGCCGCAGGCACTCGACACCCTCATTGTTTGCCTCCAGCTCCACATAGAACTCAGAAAAGTTGGCAATGGAGGCAAACATGACGGCCACACATTCACACGACTGGTAGTAGAGCTCATCGTTCCGACGCTCCCGGGCCAGGAAGTGGGCAGCCACGTCCTTGGGCAGAATGTTATGCAGCAGCCTCCGGTTGTATGCCTGCAGTTCCTCCATCTCCTCCTTCTCCCCTGTTGCCTGTGGACACCACACCCATCACCCACTGCCCAACATTCACGAGGGGTGGGTATGGTGGCCAAGGCTTGGAGACGGCCATCAGAGGGAATCGGGGGGGAGAAGAAGGCATGGACGGGTGAGACCTAAAGAACAGGCAAAGGGGTAAAAGGGGCAGGGAGGGGATAAGGCTGGGGTTAGGGGATGGGCGCGGGGAAGGCTTGGAGCCAGAGCAGGCTTGGGCAGCCCGAGCCTCAGCCAGCCAACGAGCTGCATTTCTGGCTCAGCCCAGATTCTGTCCTCAGGACCCTCCCCGTCCACCAGAAGCCCCCTCGGCCACCTGCAGTTTCCAAAGGAAGTCCAGCCGGGCAGTTGATTCCACCTGCTGGGCATGCAGATACAGAGCCAGCGCAAACACCAGCAGAATCACGGGGGTCATGTACTTGAGCGCCACCCTCCCGGCAGCTGGGCTGAGGGGGAGCAGAGGTGAGCTCGGTGTGTGAAAGAGGCCTGGCAGCCCTACCCTTCCCTGCCCCAGAGCCCTCACTCACCAGTCCGGCCCATCGAAAGTCTCATTGGAAGAAGCCCTGGTGGGAAGATACAAGAAACAAAGTCATGGGTTCCCTTTGGGCTGCTGGGTGGAGGGCAGAGGGGAGGGGAGACTCAGAGCACGAAATCTTAAAAAAGTTCCTGTAGGCCAAAGTCCTCACTGGACTTTGGGTCAGGACTTTGGCCTACAGGAACTCATTAAGAGCAGAGGTTAAGAGAAGGTTCCACTCCTAGCTCCTCTACTTCCCTGCCCTGTGACCCAGAACAACCAGCTTAAGTCTAGGCCTGTTTTCTCATCAGTAAAAGAGGGATGTGATCTAAATAACATGCACAAAAGGCCCAGCATGGCACTGGCGCGCAGTAAGGCTTCAACAAATGTTGAGTTGCCATCACTTCTACAATCACCTGTGATGCGGGCACCACTGCCATTTAACAGATGAGGAAACTGAGGCTCAGAGACATTAACTCACCCGTCCAAGGTCACACAGCTAATGAGCGGCAGAGCGGGATTCAAACCCAAGTGACTCCAGAGGCTTTTCCCAGCACACCAAGCTATGGCCCCACATCACAAGGGATGGGGTTTGCAGAGAAAAAGCCAGTGTGGTGTCCCTAAGTAAGAGTCAGAAGTTCTGGTTCCAGCCTGGGCTCTGCCATCAAGCAGCTGTGTGACCTACAGGTGGTTAAGAAAATGCTTACGAAGGAACCATGCAAATGAGATAGGGAATTTTTTTCAAATGTCTGGCCTAAAGATACAGGGAATTCCCAGGACTGGAGTTTCCTTGGGGTGACTGTGGAGTCATACATTGGGAGCTCCTCCACGGCCTCCTTTTCCCCCATAGGTGAGGGGGTGAGTGGCAGCCTTCCAAGGGCAAAGAGGCCTGGGCACCAGAGTGACCAGCAGGGTCAGGAAGCTCCTAGGGGACTGAAGGGGCTGAGGATAAACTCACAAGCCATGGACACCAAGCAGCAAGTCGTAGTTGTCAAAGATGGTGGCTGGGGGGCCCAGCAGAAGCAGCACCAAATAGATGAGCCCCAGGACAAAGACCATGGCCAGCTTTCCAATGCTGCTGATGTGCAGGAAGACAGAGCTGGCCAAGAGACTCAGCAGCATGTTCCCAACGAAGTACTGAGGGGGCAATGGCAGAGGCGGTGTTGGATGAAGTAAGAAGCCACGGCACCCCGACCCCATGCAGAAAGAGCCCTGTGCTCCCCTCCACAACTTCACACCCAAAGCTCCTTCAGCCTCCGCACCCCACCCTACACCACACTCGGGTCTCTAGCTGCTACCCCAGCAGGGACTCTGGTGAGATCTGGGCCCCCAGTGCCCATCACCAGGCCTGATGCAGAGGAGTCAATCACTAGCACTGATCAGGCCCGCCCCCCACCCCATCCCGCCAGAGCACGGCTTGGACACCTCAGGGAAGCTGCAGGTGGGTGCGGTGCCCTCACACAGGGGAGCGTCCAGGCCCAGAGAGTAATTGAGCTGCTGCAGGTGACAGGTGGTGATGTCAGCGGGTGTCACATTTAGCATCCGGGCTGCGCAGTTTCGTATGGGGGTGTGGTTGCAGGTGAACTGCAAAAGTTGGGGGAAAGCATGGAGGGGAGCAGTTACAGGGACCATGTCCCAGTGCTTTATACCCTGGAGGTCAAAGTTCTCGTAGAGGGGTGATAGGAGGTACAGAAAACAAGGAAAGAAGGACTGGAGTTAACCTCTCAGAGGGCAGGACGTGGGTCTTCTCCCTCTGCCTACCCCCAGAGCCCAGAGCAGTGCTCGGCACAGACGCAGGGTAAGAGAGTTTCCACTGGACCTTTACCATGTTGGCGATGGCAGAGGTGAACACAAGCAAGACTGAAAAGATGCCAACCACAGTGCTGTGTGCCCGAGAGCGGACAATGCTGCGGGAAAGACGGTGCAGGGCCTTGGGGAAGAGCTGCAGACGGGCAAAGGGCAGAGAGTTAGAGACCGTGTCAGCCAAGGAGTAAGGCCAACCAGGGATGGGGCCCAGGGGCAGGCCTGGCCTCCTCCTCCCACTTCCCACGGAACTCCTCACCACCCCCAGCCCAGCCAGCCCTCCCCGACCAGCCCTGGAAGAACCCCTGATGTACAGAGCCACAGGAGGACACGGCACAGGTCAGCACAATGATCAGCAACAGCAGGAAGATACCGGCATAGATGCCAAGCATCACGGTGGAGCTGCGGCAGAAGGAGGCCGGGAACAATGTTACTCTGGAATACCTGGGCATCCTTGTCCCACTCCCCAGATGGGCAGGGCGGGGGCTCCAGGGACCGCGAGCTTGCATGGGTATTTAGGAAAGTTCTGGGAAGTGGTGGAGGGAGGAGAAGCCGAGTGAGGAGGGGCAGGGCTCTCACTGTGGGAAGACGAGAAGCTGGATAAAGCAGATGAAGCAGAAGACCAACAGCGCACAGGCGACGTAGGCTCCGAAGCGGGGGTCCACCTTCCTCGAGTACTGAGGGAGAGGAGGCTGAGCTGGGTGCTGGGCTCTGTCCTGGAGGCCGCAGGGCACTACCAGGGGCCTCAGGGAGGGGGAGCAGTGGGGCCTGGTTGAGAGGAATCCCTCCTATGCCCTGTGGCATCCCCCGCCCCATTCCCAAAACAACTCTCCTGTTCCCTCAGTTGTGCTCGGCCTTCCCTGCCTGGACATCCCCTCCTCACCCAGCCCTCGTCCCTCTGTCCTCAGATCCCCCAAACCTTCTTTTCAAGATCCTCTCTCTGGAAAGTGAGCAGGAAGCGGCGCACATGGTCCTTCCGTAGCTGGTCGATGCTGCGGGCATCGATGGCGCGGCCCAGGAACTCATCTACTTCATCCTCGGGGTTCAGGGCATCTTGAGCACCCCGGCTGAGGGCAGACCACAGAGCCTCACCAGGAGCATGAGCATTGCCCCATGAGGGGCAGCGAGAAGGGACGGGCATGGGCAGCACCCAAGAATAGAGTGAGCAGGTAGGTGTGTGGCCCCTGCTCCCACACGACACAGCTAAGGTCCAGGAAAGAGGGGGTCTCGGTGGTCTCGGCTCCCCACAGCCCTGTCCCAGGGTGTAAGCGCCTTCTCCCCTTCGCTTCCTCCCTCCTTCCTCAATAACCCTGACTT
Source organism: Mustela putorius furo (assembly GCF_011764305.1). Taxonomy (NCBI): domain Eukaryota; kingdom Metazoa; phylum Chordata; class Mammalia; order Carnivora; family Mustelidae; genus Mustela; species Mustela putorius. The sequence goes on along the minus strand of NW_025422368.1, from coordinate 6,595,778 downwards.
ACTTGTCCTTGCTGGAATCATCAATGCCCTGGAGAAAAGAACAAAGTGTGCAAATGAGGTGAAGAGCAGACCACCTTCGCCCTCATCATCCCTTCCCCACCCTCAGCTGTGTGCGCGGGGAATCCCCACGCCCCATACTTTAGGGGCCTTGGGACCCGGGTATGAAGTCATCCCTCCTGCCACCAATACCAGACGTCATACATGAAGATGTATGAACCAGAACAAGGAAAACAGAAGAGGGAGCGGGGCACAGAGCGTCAGGAAAACGAGGCCTCGAGTCCTAGTGCTGCAGCCGCTCACCATCTGACGGAAAGCCTTGGAGTCCTTGGTCCGGGAGAAGGCGCGGTCAGGCGCCCAGCGTGGCACCAGCCCTTCCATGGAGTTGGCCCGCGTCCGCTGCAGCTTGGCCAGCATGGCCTTCTCCTCTTTCTGTGAAGGCAGCCGGGCGCATGATCGGAAAAAGGGCCCAGAGCAGAGGTCTGTCTGCTCCGCACATCTGCCCTCCTCCCTGCCTGCCCACCCCCCGTCCTGACCCGTTTCTGGCTGGCTCCCAGGATGAGGAAGGTCTCGATGTGCTGCTCCTTGAGGTATGCGTTCCGCTCACCGCCACGGCCTGGCTCCACCTCATAGTCCCCATTCAGGTACTGCAGCGTGGCCCGGGTGATGTGGATACGGCTGGGAAGGGACAGGAGGGTGAGACCGGGGCTTGGCCACCTTGCTCCCGCCCCTCACCACCCAGCCCCCACACTCACCCGGCCCGGCCCCCCGCCTCCATGTGGTTGGCCAGCGTCACGTCGTTGGACCACACGTCGAACTGCCATTTCCGCAGGCCGAGGACACCACAGTGCACACGCCCGCTGTGGATGCCCACGCGCATGTTCACGTTCACACCTGTCACCTCGCGCACCAGCCTGGGAGGAGGCGGCTCCGCTTCAGCTCCTGGCACAGTCATTGTGCCCCCCCCATTCCTCCACCACCCCGCTCCAGAGCTCAGGCCCTTTACTCCCCTCAAAGCCAGACAGGGACAGACACAGACGCAGGGCACAGGACTACAGCCTTTGGCTGGACATGAGCACAAGGCTGCCTGGGTCTCAGGGACAAATGAGAACTGTGTTCACCAGCTGTGGCCCTGCAGCATCCCGTGGAACTGAGCTAGGAAGGGAGGAGTCACCATTCTCCCCTCAGACCTGCTCAGCCAGCATTCACACCGGCCCAGATCCCCTCACGCTGGCTCCCCGAGCCTGCCGGGCTGGCTGGGATCTAAGCTGCACAGGCTGAAGAAGGATCCAGTCCCCTCCCTGGGGACAGAGCTCCAAGACAGAGAAATAGCCACAACTGAGAAAAAGTCCTGAGGACATAGTAGACAACAGGAGCTGGCCTAGGCGCCCTTGGTGCCTCAGGAAGCCTGCGAGGAACGCTGCTTACGAGATGGCCTCGATCATGTCCACCCCCATCTCCACACAGCAGTGGGCATGGTCTGCCCGGGCCTCCGGCAGCCCCGACACACAGTAGTAACAGTCCCCTAAGATCTTGATCCTCAGGCAGTGATTTTCCTAAAGGGGAGAGTTGGGGAGAGTCGCTCACTCTCTTGCCCACCCAACACCCTCACTGAGTCACCATCTGTCCCCTCCACATCAGGCTGCCCCAGTAAGGCTAGGCTCGCCCCACCCCCCAACCCCCACCCCCTCACCGCAGCCAGCTTGTCAAACCGGGCAAAGAGCTCGTTCAGGGTCATGACCAGCTCCTGTGCGGTGCACTGGGATGCCAGGCTGGTGAAGCCTTCAATGTCCGCAAACAGGATGCTGTGGACAGTGGCAGAAGATAGAAGGACCACCTGGCCCTCAAAGACTCCCAGGACCCCCATCCCTCTCAGTCTCCTCCCACCCCCACCCTACCTGACATTGTCATGCTTCTGGATGTAGATCTTGTGGAACATCATGTCTTCTTTCTTTGTGTTGATATCTTCTTTCATCTCCATGGCAACATGCTGGGGCAACACGGACAGCAGCAGCCGTTCCTAGACCAGTGGTGTCAACAGGGTACCACTACCTTCTCGGCCTCATACTGTGATCCCTCCTGATGCCTCCACCACCCCAGTGCCCTCCCAAAGCCCTCTGGAGACCTGAGATTCCCTTCTGGATCGCCCCACCTACAGCAGACATATGTTTCATTCTTCACTGGTGCTCCCATCTACCCGTCCCCTCACCCCTCGTTCAGGCAGCACAGGAACCCCAGCATCCAGGGCCTGTGTAACACACCATCAGGGGAACCATCCACACTCATTCCGCGAAATGGAGCGGGACAACGGACCCAGTCTGTGGTTCTCTGGGGGGTGGGGAGCAGAAAGGCCTCGGACAGTGAGAGCAGCCCCACCTGCTGCCGGTTCTCGTGCTGCAGGTGCAGCCGGGCCTGGATATAACCACGGGTCTCCTGAAAGGCCTGGCGCTGAGACACCTCCGCCGGGTAGTGTGTGCAGATGCCAATGACGTTGGTGCAGAGGAACAGCAGCATGTTGGCGCCCAGCTGCAAGAGGGCGGCGGAGGCAGATGGTGACCACCCCACCCCCACAACGCACAGGTGCAACCTACCAGGCTCTCTGGGGATGTGTTCCCTCAGGGAGGAAACCAGGATCCTGTGCCCTGTCTGTCCCCGTCCCAACCCCTGTGACACATTTCCCCCTTCTCCCACAGGATTCTGGCCCCCTTCCTGGATCACTGTACAGCTAGAAATGGGACCTTTGCACAACTCCTGGCAGCAGAGGGAAGGGGGGGGTCACAGGGCCGGTGTCTAGTACACTACAATTTCCTGCCCCACCATCAACTCCGACAAAGAACAAATGCAGCAACTTCTGCACGTGGTTCTCCTCACAGGACAACACCCAGGAGACTTGAGCGCTATACCCCTCTATGAATGCCCAGGACAAGTCATCTCATCTCTCTGGGCCTCTGTATCTTCATCTAGAACCTGGAGAGAGGACAATAAGAAGATGTCTAAGATCCCTCCCTGCTCTGACATAACTTGATATTATTATTATTATTACTATTATTGGAGCCAATCTGTTGGCTGTCTAATATTCTTGACTTCTTTTTTTTTAAGGTTTTATTTATTTATTTGACAGAAAGAGACACAGTGAGAAAGGGCACACAAGCAGGGGGAATGGGAGAGGGAGAAGCAAGCTTCCCGCTGAGCAGCGAGCCCGAATCAGGGCTTGATCCCAGGACCCTGGGATCACAACCTGAGGCAAAGGCAGAACGCTTAATGACTGAGCCACCCAGGTACCAGTCATCCTGACTTCCATAGCTACCTCTTATACAGTACCTAATGGATTTCTCCTAACTCTATGAAACATACAACAGTACCTCATTTTGGAAGGTAAGGCATTCCAGCACAGAGAAGCTAAGTAACTTGTCCAAGATCACATAGCTAATAGTAGCTGGTGTGGGACTTGAATCCAAGACAGTAAGACTCCAAAGCCTGTGTCCAAACCTTACTGCATGGTACATTCTTGATTTCCAAGATTCCTACTCCCTCCACTCATGCAAACTCTTGCCGCCCAGCCTTGGGAATCATCAGTTCTACTAATGATGTTCCACCTGGGAAGGGTTGCCACCGTGCCCCGGTACCCTCAATTCTTGATGCCTTAGGAGCCCAATCTCAGGATGGTCAGCCCTCCTCAGCATCAGTAGCTCTCACCAAAGAGCAAGTCTAACGAAAACTGGCATCAGTGTTTCTGGGAATTCATGGGTTAACCCAGCACTTGTGGCTCCACCCCAGAGTTGGCTGGGGCAGGGCTCTGGTTTGGGGAGAAGGGAGGGAAAGAGCACCAACTGGAAGCCAGGAATTCTGGGCTTTGCCCAGAACCAGAACTAGTCTTGCAAACTTGGGCAGGTCACTTAATCTCTGGGAGCTTTCATTTTTCTTAGGTAAAACGGAGGGGTAAGTTCAGCAAACCTCTAAGCTATTTCTCGCTCTGACCCTCTAGGACTGGCTGCCTAGCTTTCCTTCCCAGTCCAGCTCCCAAGGTCTCCCTCCCAGCAGCAGGGGTGAAGAGGGGGGCACACTATCTCCCTTAGGGGTTTCTAAGAATAGCCCCCAGTAGGGGAGAAGGAGGGGGTTAACCAGGCAACTTCCCTTCCTGGCCCCAGGAGCCCAAGAGGAAAAAGTGAGTCACAGGGAAGGGAAGGGGAAGGGGGACAAGAGACCAAAATAGATCTGTATGCAGACCCCTATCCAACTGTGAGAAAAAAGGGATGCCAGGGCACCCTGGGAGACTCCAAGCGGGGCCGGGGTCACTGGGTGAAACTGCTCAGTGTGTCTGAACGAGGGGTCAGAGGAGAACGAAGGTTTCTTCCCATGAGCGTAAGCAGGGCTGGATCTGGAAAGGGGCTGCACGAGGAGCCTAGAAAGGAGGCCACGGCTCCACGCCATCCAGACACACATGGGCCACTGGACACAGGGAATCAATCCTTCTCAGTTCAGAGAAGGTGTATGGGCGACCCTGGCTCCGAGAATGAGAATAGGCACGGGGGAGGCTGACTCTCCCTGCTCACCCTAAGAACGTGCCTGCTGAGACCTATTGGGTCAAGCTGCAACTGGGAGCCCCTGGGGAGGCAGGAGGCTGACAGAGTCCTGGTCCCCATGGGGCTGCGCCTACCCGATCAGGCCCTGTGCCTGGGCCGGGGCACCATGCCAGCTAAGAGCAGAGAAGAGACACTCACCCACCCCCTGCCAGCCAGAGAGAAGGTGGGGAGGGAAGGGAGGCACCACCTCCAAGCTCCTCCTTCCCCAGCAGGGTAGTCCAACTCCAAAGCCCAGGGTGCTAGTTACCCTGGTGACAAACGGGGGGCTAGCAGAGGCAGAAAGACCCAGGCCCTTTAAGAGGTCAGACTGCCCTGTGGGTGCGTGCTCCACAAACAAATGGGCTATAAAGTTACTTTTAAAAAGGTACATTCTGTTCCAGAGCACAAGCTGGGTGGAGAAGGGCTTCATGCCAGAGCACCCAGCTTCTCACCCTGGGAGCCCCAGGCAACTTCCTCTTTGTGGGTGGGGCTAGGGTGGGCTATAGGCCACAAGCCCTAGGCAAGGCAGAGGTGGGACTCCCTCAAAACCTGTGCAAGACTGAGGACAGCACCCTCAAAATCAGGGGTCATGAGGTATGTTAGTTGGGGCTATGCCCTGAAGGATCAGCTAGGCACCATGTCCTGGGCTCTGCTCCCTCATCACAGGGAGGACCTCAGATGGCAGACTCCGCATGCTCTTGTCTCTCTGAAAGGGATTTCTGGGAAGGCCCTTCCCTGGGTACCATCCCCTACAGCACTCCCACACTTCCCTACCCCAGGTAAGAGCCCTGCCCTGGCGGGTTCTACTCTGCTCTGGGAGAGGGTGGGGCCCTAACAGCGCCATCATGAGGTAACTACTATTTTTATCCCAGTTTTACAGACTGTGAAATGAAGGCTGGGAAAAGTGAGGCTCGTTGTCTAAGATCTCACAGAGAAGAAGTCAGTCCATTGGACAAAGCAGGTCTGCCTGCAGCCAAGCCTTGATTTCTCTCTCAACATCATGCTGGCAGGCCCCACCCCACGCCCCACTGAGAACCTGGATACAGTAGCTGGCATGGGCAGAGAACCTCAAGACAGGACTGCCGGAGCCCTGGTGCTCAGAGGGATGGTGGGGAGACCTGAACCTGATGTCGCTCTTCTCCACGGCCCAACTGCACCTAAACCATGCCCGGCCCCAGAGAAAACTGATCCCACTCATCACCCTCCCTGTCCTCTCAGAGATGGCTTCAGTCCAGAAGAGAAGCAACTCCTCCCTTGCCAACTCTATCAGAACCCTGCTTGATCCCTCCAGGTCACCACCTGGAGCTGCTTTACAGGGACAGCACCAGGGCCTGAGTCTCAGGGATCAACTTGGGGCCAGAGATGCCAAGGTCTTAAGTCACCAACACTGCCCTCTGGGCCCAGCCCAGGCCCTGGCATCAAACGTCACCTTCCCATATCGGGTGCTCCCTCCCATCTTCGGGCTCCACTATTTCAAGGGCCTCCGGCTAAAGAGCTGCACACTGGGGCCTGCATCTGTCTGGGGAGCCCTCCCTCTGCTCCAGATCCCAGAGGGAGCCAGCCCCTGAAACTTGGCCTCCTGTCATGCGCCCCTCCCCTTGGACACCTGTGACCCACACCCCACCCACCCTGGATCACCAGACCCCTTGGCATTCCCGGCCGGGTGCCCCAAGGCCCCCCTCCCGGACCACCCACCTGCTTCCAGAGGAAGGCGTCCCCGCGGTTGAGTTGCCAGGCCAAGATCAGATGCAGGGTGGAGAGGCCCAGGCCACTGAAGACAGCCGCCCGCATGCGGATGGGCAGGAGCGTGTAGGTGATGTAGACGAAAAACACGGGGCACCAGAGGCCAACAGAGGGGCTGCGGGGGTCAGCCGCCAGGGCGCCCCCCACCTGCACAGCTGCCAGGATGCCCAGCACCACGTAGCTCACCACCCACATGGAGTCCTGGCGGAAGCTGTGCCGGTTGCACACCACCATGAGTGCCACGAAGAGGGTGGCGGCGCAGGCCAGCAGGGCCACATATGCAGGCTGCGGAGGGGCAGGCGCCGCGTGGAAGGCCAGCAGCACCGCTGTGAGCAGCACCAGCACGGCCATCAGCAGCGTCAGGCTGCTCTGGTTCATCTGGAAGAAGTACCGCTGGTACAGGCGCTCCAGCTTGGCCGAGCGGAACTGCTTGGACTGGAACACCTGGGCCAGACGCCGCCAGCACGACCACCGACGCCTGGGGCTCCCGTCGGGCACCACATCGGCCACCCCCACTGCTGCCGTTGCCTCTGTGTCCTCAAAGCCCAGGGCCACCGCCCGCAGCCCCAGCTCAGTGCCCTTGCCCGGGCCACCCCTCCGGATGAAGGCCTCATCCTGCCAGGGGCACCGCGGGGGAGCGGCGGGGCTGGGACTAGGGGGCTGGGCCTCCCGGAGGCAGCTCATGTAGCGGGGCGTGCAGAAGCCACCTGTCCGGGTCCCACGGCGCGGACGCTTCTGCCCATTGCGCTCACCCCAGGCTGTTTTCCGTTCATCCACTTTGGGGACCAGGAGGCCACTAAACCACGACATGCTGCTGAGAGAAAGGATGGAGTTGGTGTTAACGCCACCATCACGCCCTACCACGGCTGGCAACTATCACAAACCGAGCACTTCCACTGCCAAGCTAAGACCTCCAGATGCCACATCACTCACGTAAAATCCGGGAGGAAGACGATGGTGGCCCCCTTCAACAGGCCAGGAAACTGGACACAGATGGAGGGAGGGAACTGGCCCAAGATCAAGGAGCCACAGAGGTGTCAAAACTGAGATTCGAACCCAGATCTGCCTGACCTCCCCCCCACCAAGCACTACACTTCAACAATCACCTCTTCCCTAAAAAGCACTGATTCGTGGGAGGTGACAAATTCAAACACCTGTGTCAATGAGCAAAGGCACGCCCGGCTCAGGAGATGCCACAGGAACTACGGGGTGCCCCCCACCCCGCATGGCAGGGGCACACAGCACCCCCACATTAGCAGAGAGCTGCCACCGGCATCCCGGTGGAGCCCGAGCCTCTCATTTTCAACAGAAGCTGGAATAAAGTGTACATTTAAACATGACAGCTCCTGATTTTGAAAAGGTTGGCAAGTAATTCACATTTTTCAATGCTGCAAGCCAAATAAATCACGTCTATGGAATGAATTCAGCCTGTGAGCTGCCAACCGGTGACCTCTATACAAAAGGGAATCTCTTTCCACATCGGTCCCCGTCACACTCGCACCACACACACTGTATCAGGCCAAATTCTACTTCTTCCTCGGTTCAAGGCTTAGAAGGAACTTCCTCAGGGAAGATGTTCTAGCTCCTCCACCCAGACTGCGTTTTGCCCCATTTACCCTCTGCGTTTCCTCCATAGTACTTATCACAATTATACTGAAATTGCCCCTTGTTCAACGTGTGTCCCCACCCCTCTGACTATAAACTTCATGAGGATCCAGATCGCTACTATTTCGCTCTACACTTTATCCCCAGCACCAAGTACTGAGCCCGACTCCTGCTAAAGCCCCAAGAAATACATCGAAAAGACAAAAAAGAAAGCTTAAGTGGGGGCCTCTGGGTGGCTCGGTCAGTTAAGCATCTGATTCTTGGTTTCAGCTCGGATCATGATCACAGGGTGGTAAGATTGAGCCCCAAGTCAGCTCCAGCCTCAGTGGGGACTCTGCTTGGGATTCTCTCCCTTTTCCTCACCCTTCCCCCTCTCTCTCTCCCTCCCCACCCCAGCACACACACTCTCTCTCTAAAATAAAGAAAAGAAAAGAGAAGAAAGCAAGTTCAAGGGCACTGGCACTGAGCAACTAATATGAAATAAATACAGAGTTGTAACCCTGTGACTCTCCACCTTCCTCCCTGCACTCCAGTCCTATGAGCCTCCTTGCTGTTCCCCAACACACCGCGCATGGCCGGCCTGGGACTACTGTGCGCACCATGTCCTCTGTCCGATACAAGAACTCGTCCAGGTCATAGCTCAAATGTCCCCTTATCGGTCTTTCCCTGACTGTGCTATTAAAATAGCAACCCCCTTTCCTGGAGCTCCCTATCTCTCCTCCCAGCTTTATGCTTTATTTTTCTCCATAGCTCTTATCAGCAACTGCCATTCCATTTATTTTCCTTATTTGCTCATTGTCTCTCCTCACTGGAATGTCAGCTCCATGAAGGCAGGGATTTGGGTCCGTTTTGCTCTCAGCCACAGCTGCCGCACCTGGTTGAATCTTTGTAAGTGTTCCTAGAACGGCTGGCTGGACGATGCTTTTCTCTGTTCTTTAAACTTTTTGAGGTCCTCTCACATGCCTAATTCCACCTGATCTTCACCAAAACCCCGTGAAGGTACATTGGTGGCCACCTGGGGCACAGATTTGACAGGAAAGGAAAACAAGGTGCCTAACAGCTCTGTGTGGCTGGCCCAAGTTGCGGAGATCCTGGGCCACTGAATCCGCCCCAGGTCTCAGGCAGGTCTCCTGAAGGGTAGCGCCTTGAACCACGATGGGGAAGACTCCAGGACAACACCCGCAGTGCGCCTCGTGGCTAAACCCAGCTTCAGAGAAAGAGGATGAGAGCACAGTCATCTTCCTCTGTGCCCACAGGGCACCCTGGGGCTCCCTGTACTGAAACCTTCAGAGCTGGCAGCCTTGACATTTGTACTCACTAGGGGACATGGGGCAGGGTGGGGGGACAGACAAGTGGCGCTTCAAGCAGACACCCAGAGGCCCACAAAAGAGAAGGCAGACTAGGGACCTCTCTGCACGCTGGAAAGTGTGCAGTTCACCCTAGTTCACCCTCAGCCAACTTCTAGTTCACCCTAGAACTAGAACTAGAACCAACCCTAATTCACCCTCAGCCAACTTCTCTCAGCATCCCTTCTCCCACAGCCCACAGAGTGGCATGCCCTTCAACCCCGCCACACCACCAACAGCACCTTCTGGAGGGACAGATCAGAAATGCAAGACTTTGGGGCCAGGTTGGCGTTTGGAATGGATAACCAAAGGAGGCCTGGCTCTTCAAAATACTTCTTTAGAAGCTTGATCTTTGGAGCAAGACCAGGCTTCAAACCTGAGAGTAATTATGTGCTAGCTGCACAGCCTTGAACATGTTACTACCTCCCTGCATCAATTTCGTCATCTGTAAAATGGGAAAAATAATGTCTGTGAGGAAAGAATCCAAGACTATTTTGTCACATCGTACATGCTCTGTAAATGAGTTCCTTTCCCCCACTCTCCACGACTTTGAACCCAAATTCTACCACTGTCCAAAAAACAGAAAGACAGGAAAGTCATATACACATCTCCCCAGCCAGTTGGACACCTAGTTCTAGTTCTATCGGTCCCTCTTGTCCTCAGCTGTCAGTTCTCAGAGCTGCTAGAGACAGAGCCCAGAGTGAGCAGGCTTCCCACCATGACATTTTACTTAATTCTGCCTCCTCGTGCTCGCCAGTCCCCTGCCCTGTATTTACCACACACAGCAACCCTCCCACCCCCTGCAATGGCCCAGACCTCTGTTCCCAAAGGACCTGTTTCTGGCTGTGTTCCCAGCCTCCTGGAAGCACGTCCTAGCATCTGGCTCTTACCCACAGGGGAAGGGGCAGACACTGTCCAGGAGAATGCATGACTGTCCCCAGAACACTCTGACCCCCCAAGGGGATAGCTTCGGAGTCATCTAATTGTCCAACTAACTGCAACCATCCCACCTGAGGCTCCACTCCGGGCATTGCCCACCTTGAAGAACTCACCAGGCTCCCAGCACTCCTGGCACACCAGACTAGGTTGGTATGACAAGGAACAGGGGGAGGGCACTGTTCAAAGCCACAGAACTTCCCTATATGGTCCCCCAACCCTCACTGTCCAGAAACAACGCATCACTATAAACCACAGACCACCTCCCTCTTCCCTAGAGACAGGCTCCTGAGCCTGTGCCTCTGACCTTCCCCCACCCCCCCCCCCCCCCGGGTCCTGCTCCCTTGCTCTCTCTCACAGATCTGCTGCTCCAGACACTACTGGCTCCCACAGCCAGAGCCATATCCATTCAGCTTGGCAGTTGGGAGGCCCAGTGCCTCCCAGACCTCAAGTCCCTCCCAACCCTGATTCTCCAGCCTGAGACCCAGAGTCTGAGGCAGGCCAAGGCCCAGCCCCAAGGATAGCTCTGCCCACTGCTTTTCCCAAAACCTCTTCCTGGCCACCTCGGTCTGTCCCTGCCCCTGCCCTCCTTGGCAGAAGGAGGCTCCTGGGGATTTAAAACGACTTCAGATAGTTCATAGTAGAAGGCCCTGCCCAAGCAGGGCCCTTCAGTGCCAGCACCGCCCACCATGCTGGGAAGAGGGCCTCCATTCCAGGCCTTTCCAGATGTAGAGGAGCCTCCCCCAGGGCCTGTATCTGGAGGTCCAGGACTGCCTTCTCCCTTTCCCAATCCTTGGTCTCCCTGAAGACTGCAGAAGGCTCCCACTTCCACAACCCCCTGAGGTTTTTCCACCTCCTAGGGGTGTTCTGGTAAGGGGAGGGTATGGGGAGAGAGTCCCCACCCCCTGCTTCCACGTCTAGGTTTTCAGTCAGGCCCTGCTAAGAATCAAGTCGTCTCTCCCCTGGACCCCTGCAGCTTGCCCTGACACCACCCTTTTCATTTCAAGGTCTGGGGTTAGGGGAGTGGAGGCAACTCCTGCAGGCATAGGGCATCCCTCTTCCCGGACTGCCCCCCTCCCCTAAACACAATCACACTCTACCCCAAACTCAGAGACTCACCCCACAGCCCCGCTGCAAAAACCTCAGCCAGCCCCTCCCCCAGCCCAAACCTTCGCCGGGGTCCCAGCCAGCTGGGCACTCAATTCGGTTGGAGGAAGGGAGTGAAGGGTGGGAGACTGGAGCCCCCCATCCCCTCCCTGATTTCTCTCTCCAGCCCCAACGGCCTCAGGCTCCCCTCCAAACACTATAGAGCCTCCCCATCGCGCGCTTCCGTACCCCAACAAAAAACTCTCGGGCGCCGCGCGGGAGTCTTCACGTCCCCCCCATCCCGAGACCCCAACACCCCATCGCCGCCGCTCTTCCCCCGCCCCAGACCCCTGCTCCGCGCGGGCTCACCTGCCGGCCGGGCTCCGCGCCTCCCCCGGGCCCCCGCCCCGCAGCCCCCGCGGGCTCCGGCCGGCCCGCCGGCCGTCCCGCGGTCCTGCTCTGTGCCCGCGCGTCCCGGCCGTCCCTCCCGCCGTCCGCAGTCCGCCCGGCCCGCGCCCCCTCCTAGCCGGCCAGCGCAGCCGCCCTCTACCCCGGATCCAGAAGTCCCCTCCCCGCCGGCTCCCGGACTCCCCGCCTTAAAGGCACAAGCTCCTATTGTCTGGGCGCCCCCTCCCCCTCCGCCTCCGAGCCCCGCGCAGGGGCCCACTACCCTTCCCACGAGCGGGGCTGGGGTCTGGGAGCCCGAGCAGCGCCCCTCCCTCCGCGCGCCCCCTCCTCTCTCCCGCCGCTCCCTCCCTCAGTCCTGGGAAAACAAGCGGCTTCTGTTTAGGGATCAAGACCCCGAGGGAAGGAGCAGTCCCGCCCGCTGCCCCTTCCCTCCACCCCCCTGCTGCCCCCTGCGGCGTTCTCCGCCCACCCTCACCCAGGGGTCCCCGGGCGCGCCGGACAACGCACTCTGTCTCTCGGCGACGAGACCCCGCCCGCAGCACGGAGGGTCGGCTTCCTTCCGGCCGGGGTCCCCCGGGGCCGAAGCGGCGCCCTGCGCCCACTCCTCACTCCTCCTCCCTTCCTCCCTGCCCCCCACCCCCACCCTACCATTCCCGCCCAGCCGCCACGGCCCGGCTCCCTCCCGCGGGAACTCAGTTTAATAATTAATTAAGATTTCATTCCACTGGGCGCCAGGTGTGTGCGGCCTGCTTCCCCACACGCCACTTGTTTCCTCCTCCCCTAACTCTCTGGGGCACGGGCCCCAGCGAACCTGCTGCACCCGGAGCCCAAGAAGGGGACTGAAGGAAGGGGCGCTGCCCCCCATTCCGCGCGCCCCCACACTGGCCCCTCTGGGCAGCCCGCCCGCCGACCTGCCGCTGTGCAGAGCCCCTCCCCCGGGCACCTTTTACTCTGTGCTTCCCTGTGGAGGGTGGGGGTGAATGAGGGGGTGCATGGCTAGGTGCACATACTGAAAAATTGTTTGGGGCTTTTATTTATTTCCCACGTTTTCTCGCACAAAGCAGCGACCCAAGTTACCTGCGCGATGGGAAAATCACGTGGGAGCGGCTTTAACCCTTAAGGGTTTGAAACATGGTAAAGCCAGAAAGGGGAAGAGGGTTAATTCCCAGAATGTAGGTGAGCCTGACTTTGGAATGAATGCCATTGCCCCAGAGCTGCGAAGAGGGCAGCTTGCCTGGTTTCCCTTGGAGGCCTGGCCAGCGGTTCCCTCAATCACAGCTGTAGCTCGCCCTTCCTTTGGCAGCCTCTTCCGCGCCAGGGTCCCACTTCAGCTCGCGCCTTGGCGCCTTCGACATCTTAGTCCTTCGAAGTCCAACTCTTGTCCATGCCAAATCTCCACTTGGATTCCTAAACCCAGGACAGAGCTTGAGGCAAGAGAGGGGAGGAATTAGGAAAATCCGTTTCCATCATTTATCAGCCATATATAATTACAAACTATATACTTCGGTAAATCATTACTCTCTTGGAGCCTTATCTATAAAATGGGAATTTGGGTTTTTTAAGATTTTTTTTTTAAGGGTCATCTGAGTGGATCAGTCCTTTAAGGGTCTGCCTTCAGCTCGTGGCATGATCCTGGAGGCCCTGGATCCAGCCGACCAGCGCTCCCAGCTCAGCAGGGAATCTGCTCCTCCCTCTCTCCCTGTTCCTCCCCTAACACCCCCACCCCCACTTGTGCTCGCGCTGTCTCTCTCTCTCTCACTCTCTCAAATAAATAAATAAAATCTAGAAAACAAGAACTTTTTTAAAAAGATATGTTTATTTGAGAGAAAGCACATGTGCATGAGGGGGGCAGTTTGCAGAGGGAGAGAGAAACCTCCAGCCAACTCCAGTGTGGGGATCCCACGCTGGGCTCTATCCCAGGACCCTGAGATCATGACCTGAGCCCAAATCAAGTCAGCTGCTCAACGACTGAGCCACCGAGGCGCCCCTTTAAAATTTTATTTTTAACTAATCTCTGCACCCAAAGTGGGTCTTGATCCCACAATCCTGAGATCAAGAGTGGCACTCGCTACCCACTGAGCCAGCCAGGTGCTCCTAAAATGGGAATTTTAAAAGACTCTACTAAAATAAAATTAATATAAAATATTTTTAAAAATTAAATAGGGATAAAATTATCTGCCTCGTCTTTCTCACAAGATTTTAAGGCTCAGATAGAAAAATGTTCGAAAATGGGAAATGAGAAAGGGTCTGATTATTCTGCCATGTATGATTCTCTGTTATGCCCACCTGGCCTATTATTTGGCCTTTGGGGCCTCTTCACCTGACTTCTCGCTTCAAGTAGCCAGTGTTTTCACCCCTATCCACATTTCCTCTCCTGGGGCTCCTGTGTGGTTAAGTTGGTTTATTAGCTGCCTTCGTCTTTGGTCATGATCCCAGGGTCCTGGGATGGGTCACGTTGGGCTCCCTGCTCTGTGGGCAGCCTGCTTCTCCTCTACCACTTGTGCCCTCTAGCTCTCTCTCTGTCTCCCAAATAAATAAATTATAATCTTTTTTAAAAATTTCCTCTCCAACCTGAAGCCAGTACTGCCATTTACCTCTAAGAATAATATATTCACGGGCCACATACTGAAATACAAAAAACAATTGAGAAAAAAAAATTATGAAATTTTGAAATTTGTCTTTAAAAAAAGGGAAGGAGGGCACCTGGGTGGCTCCATCCCTTAAGCATCTGCCTTCCGCTCAGATCATGATCCCAGGTCCTGAGATCCAGTCCTGCTCCTTGGGGAGCCTGCCTCTCCCTCTGACCTTCCTCCCACTCGTTCTCTCAATCTCTCTCTCTCTCTTTCTCTCTCTCTCAAATAAATAAATAAAATCTTAAGAAAAAAAAGAAATTCTGAAATTTGTATGCATCTATGTGCATTATAAATTTTTATACTTTGGAATGGAAGGCTTTGTCCTTCATTTTATTTTGGAATGCAAACAAACTTGGACACCAACCAAGTAAGCTGAAGAAATGTGCTAATCTGGATCCATCTCTGGGTCCATTCAGCCCTGCAGGCCTCTACAGTCCTGTGTGTGGCTGGTGTGTTCATCTGGCCGTCTGAATTCCACTGCCGCTTGCTAGAGGACAGAGTCACCAGCCCCCCCCCCACTTTTTTTTGCTCCTCAACATCAGCACCTTATACATAGGCTCTCTTATAGGTCGATAGACTGTCTGGTCCTTAAAAATGATTCCAGGCTCTTAGTCCATAGATAGGAAACATGAGCTAGTCCTAGGCATATGGGAAACACTCAATTATTGAATTCTTTAACTTACAAGACATCAGAGCAGGAAGGGGTCATAAAAATGATCTAATTAGCTGCTATCCTTTTCGTAATTTTAACAGCAAGCACCCATAGCATTTACTAGGTGCCAAGTTCTCTTCAAAGCCTTTGCCATAAAATAACTCATCAATCCTCATAAAGCTGCCCAATGCTATTATTATCACGCTCACCTTAGACACGGGAAAAATGAAGGCACAGTGGGGTCCAATAATGGAGACTTTGAGACAGTGGTTCTCAGACTTACTCCAAGCCCCTGGAAGAAATGATACTTTTAGCAACACACGATGAAATAATAACATATTAAAATAACTACTCAGCTTGTGCTCTGCTAGATCTGACAGAGTCTAGAATCCCAGGCACCAGCGATTGAGGGAGAAAAAAATTGGAAAAACCTTAACAGTGAGAAAATGCTACCAATGTTTTTTTTCTTTGAAGTAGGATAAGATGGCTATTACTGAATTTCCAGGACAGAACACCTTGATCCAACTTGGGGAACACCAGCCTCGCTGAGCCTAGTTTAAGAACCATGACAATAAGTAAAATATTCAGAAAGGACCACCCTGTGATGATGGGCACCTGGCATGGACTATTTCTATTTCTCCCCATCTAGCTTGGTCTCAATGACTTTGGTTTTTCCTATACAGACCACAGTCACCATGATGTCGTCACAACCTTTCATTTTCATGAAGAAGAAATTCCTACAAGGAGAGTGTATTACATGTAAATGCAAGTTTCATATAGCCATAAGTGTATCTGAACAACATTCTATAAATATCCAGTGTTGAAAACACCCTGTAACCAAACCAATGGATGGGCTAGGCTCAAGTCCCCTGAGCCTTCCCCGAGCTATTTGGGAAAGAGCTGAGCTATTCCCTTTCACAAAGCCCGGATTCCTTTTACAGTGCAAATAACCATTCAAGGATTTCTCTGTCTTAAAGATCGGATTTCCACCCATCACCTTTTCCCAAAAGTAAGAAAGATGTGTAAAACCCCACATTAGGGCGCCTGGGTGGCTCAGCTGTTAAGCAGCTGCCTTCAGCTCAGGTCATGATCCCAGGGTCTTGGGCTCCCTGCTCAGCGGGAAGCCTGCTTCTCCCTCTCCCACTCCCCTTGCTTGTGTTTCCTCTCTAGCGCTCTCTCTCTCTCAAATAAATAAATAAAATCTTAAAGAAAATACCACCCACATTCATTCAATTCGGCAAATTTACCCTGCCTGCTTCACTACCCCCTAGCCCGACTGCTGCTTCCACCAGCACCCCAAAGACTTGGGCTTCCTCTAGGTCTCAGGGTCAGAGGAGGCCTTGGCCACCACCAGTCCCACAACCACGACCACCCAAAAGAACGAAATGATTGCCTGTGGACTCCAGAGAGATACAGACTTCCCTTGCCCATTCCCTAGTTCCCCACCATTCATTCATTCAAACATTCCTTGCTCGAATATTTACCGAGTACCTAGTATGGCCAGGTCCCATTCTATTAATAGGCTCTACGGATACAGTAAGCAGACTGGCTCTCAGTCCTCATGGGGTTGCCTTCTAATGGGAGGAGTCAAGAAACAAAGGAACAGATGAAAAGTTAGTTGACTGGGATAAGTGCCATGATGACAATTAGGAAGAAATGGGGATGGGTAGGAAGTGACTGAGAGAGAAGCCTCAGCTGGATGGTCAGTGGCCTCTCTGAGGACGGGACGTTCACCCAGAGACCTGAATGACAAGGAATCAGCCATGCGAAGAATCTGGGTGAAGAGCATTCCAGGCAGAGGGGAAAACTCATGCAAAAAGTCCTAAGGCAATAGCAAACTCACTGTGCCCAAGAAACAGGAAGAAAGTCAGTGAGGCTGAAGGCCAGTGTGTTGGAAGAAGAGAGTACAAGATGAGGTCAAAGAGGGAGGCATGCCCTAGCTAGTAGAGCAGTTCACAGGCCAGGGTAAGGAGTTTGGATTTCATTCAAAGTGTAATGAGAAGCCTTTGGAAGATGTTAAGCTGGGAAGTGGCATGATCCGATTTATAGTTTTAAAAGATCATTGGCTGATGGGTACAGAATAAATCGAAGGATCAAGAGATGCAAAGGTACCTACTTAAGAAGCAATCACAGTGGTACAGGGAGAAAGAGCAGTGGCTTGGATAAGGATGGCAACTGTGGGCTGTTGAGGAGAAGGACTCAGGAAATGTTTTGGAGTTGGAGTACCCTCGAGCCTGCCTTGGTTCCCTCTGCATGGCTTATTCATATCAAATAATTGTCAATAACCAACAAATATTCATTGAGCAGCTACCATATTCCAGGCATGGTGCTAGGAAATGAAAGTTACAGTCCAGAGGAGAAGACAAATTACCTCTTCCTGCCCTATTGACATAGAAAGCTCTAGGTTGGGAAAGCCACTGCCCATCCCAACCCTGCCCCATTTTCAGGGCCAGAGGCACACCCCTCAACCCCACCCCTGCACTCTACTCCATTGTTGAGCTGGGGCTCGTGGGGTGGGGGGAGTGTTTACAGTTGGAGAATTGATGCCATAAAAATGAGTCCAAAGGTTCTCCTGAGATCTCAGAGCAAAGACCAGGGGAGACCAAAGCCCCAACTGTAAGAAGAGGGTGCAGCCAGGGCCACGAGAACAACAGAAACCTGTTGGCGCCCACACCACTGCTCCTTCTTCTCTGGGTCCTCAAGGCCCAGCCTGCAGAGAGCCCTAGTCAAGGCTGACTTCCTCAGCCTTCTCCACCTTTCCACATAATTCTGCAGCCCCCAAAACCTCTTGCTCCCTTAGTAGATTTCTGAGTCTCGTGTGCCCTCTGGTGGCAGGCTTCTGACATTGCAACCCATAGTTACTCTTCCCAGTTTCTCACTGCTTGATCTTCTCTGGCTTCCTGCTGGGGAGGGGGTGAGGGAGTGGGGGGCGGGGGAGGGCAGTATGGGAAATTCGGAAATCCTGGGAAATGCTGCTAATGTCATTGCATTAAAGCAAAGGGTTATGAACTGAGCCTTAGGGGCATGAACCAGTCTTCCACCTAGGGCCAGATTTGTCTTTTGTTTATAAACTGAATAAACTTTCTTTTTTTAAAAGATTTTATTTATTTATTTGACAGACAGAGATCACAAGCAGGCAGAGAGACAGGCAGAGAGAGAGAGGGAAGCAGACTCCCCACTGAGCAGAGAGCCCAACACAGGGCTCAGTCCCGGGACCCGGAGATCATGACCGGAGCCGAAGGCAGAGGCTCAACCCACTGAGCCACCCAAAAGTACCCCAGAACTATTTTTTTTTAAGATTTTATTTATTTATTTGACAGAGGGAAAGAGAGGGAGCACAGGTAGGCAGAGAGGTAAAGGGGGGCGGGGACCAGGTTCCCTGCTGAGCAGAGAGCTCCATCCCAGGACCCTGGGATCATGACCTGAGCTGAAGGCAGAGGCTTAATCCAACTGAGCCACCCAGGCAGCCCCCTGAATGAACTATTTTTGAGCACTGACTGGGAGCTGATCCCAAGTACCAACATATGCAAAGGTGACCCAAGCTCAGGCGATCAGGCTATCAGACACTCCACTAAGGACTTTGAGTCTGGAGCTGGTGACGTGAAGAAGCTAGAGCAGTTTACAATTTATTCTGCTCTGGGCAGCTGTGCCTCCAATGACAGTGGCAAAAGCCTCCAAAACCAGACCCTTCCACGGTTCCTGCTGCCTAATTTCCCTCTGTTCCTGCCTGCTTTTAAAGCCTGGCTAGTGGCACCTGGGTGGCTCAGTGGGTTAAAGCCTCTGCTTTCGGCTCAGGTCATGATCCCAGGGTCCTGGGATCGAGCCCCGTGTCGCCCCGTGTCGCCCCGTGTCGCCCTGTGTCGCCTCGTGTAGCCCCATGTCGCCCCAGGTCAGGCTCTCTGCTCAGCAGGGAGTCTGCTTCCTCCTCTCTCTCTCTGCCTGCCTCTCTGCCTACTTGTCATCTCTGTCTGTCAAATAAATAAATAAATAATGTTAAGAATAATTAAAAAAAAAAAAAAAAAGCCTGGCTAGTACTCGGGCCTTTCCATCAATTCCGTGAGCAAGTGATTCCCTGCCCTTCTAATAAATGTCATTTCTGCAAACATTAGTTGGAGTCTGTTTCTGTTTTTGCAACCAAGGAGATGACTGGTACATTGGACAATGTTCTTGGAGCCTTGGTTTCCTCCTCAGTAAAAAGGGATGATAAAATGACTTCCACGTGCAAGGCTGTTTTATTAAATGTGTGTATTAGTTAACTTATTGCTACATAACACATTACCATACATTTGGCATCTTAAAACAACACACACTTACTATCTCATAGTTTCTGTAGATCAGGAGTAGGGACACGTCTAAGCTGGGAGCTTTTGATTCCAGGATCTCACCAAGACACAAAGCATCAGCTGGGACCATGATCTCACCGAGACACAAAGCATCAGCTGGGACCATAGTCTCATCTGAGGCTTGAATGAGAAAGAATCCAACTCCAGTTCTCGTGGTTGCTGATGGGACTCAGTTCCTTCAGGTTGTTGGATGGGGGGCCTGGGCTGCTCCGACATGACAGCTTGCTTCACCAAAGCCAGCAAAGGAGAGAGTCTGCTAACGAGATGGAAGCCGTAATTTCTGATAACCTAATCACAAAAGTGTCATCCCAACACTTTTGCTGTGTTCTACAAACTAGAAGCAAATCACTAGGCCAGCCCACACACAAGATGGGAGATTACCCAAGGGCATGAATACCAGAAGAGAAGGATCATTCTGGGGCCATCTTGGAGTTATCCCACCACAATGAGGGAGCTGTTATCATTTAAGACCTTGTTCAAAATCCTACTTCCTTCGCAAGGGCTTTTCAAACCCATCAAAAATTAATTCAAGGGTGCGTGGGTGGCTCAGTGGGTTAAGCCTCTGCCTTCAGCTCAGGTCATGATCCCAGGGTTCTGGGATCGAGTCCTGCATTGGGCTCTCTGCTCAGCGGGAAGCCTGCTTCCTCCTCTCTCTCTCTCTCTCTCTGCCTGCCTCTCTGCCTACTTGTGATCTCTGTCTGTCAAATAAATAAATAAAATCTTTAAAAACTTAATTCAAATTCCCCCTTTACAAACAGAGAAGCTTAGAGGTGTACTAGATATTTGATGAAATTATTTCTAACTGTGTTGGGGAGATAATGTTATTTTGGTGCTGTAAGAAATTGTTCTTTTTGAGAAAGACCCCTGAAATATGTGGAGATAGAATATCATAATGCCCACTCTTTTCCTTAAAAAGTTTTAAGAGTAGTACGGAGAGAGTCAGAAGGTCATTCTCCCTTTGTTTCCCAATCTCCCTGACTAAGCAGTTACCATGGAAAAAGTTGCTTCGGCATGTGCCAGAAATGGTTCAGGAAGCCAGATTTATATACGTATGTAAGAGGTGAGAATATATTTAATAATACAGTTTTTTAAAGGAATGCTATTGAAAGTATCAAACGTTCTCATCTCACAAGCCCAAGAGGGCTCCTGTGTTAGGGCTGTGAATGTACACTCACAGGTAGATACAAACTCACTAAAATTCTTCCATCAATCCTGAACAAAAGAATGTGGAGTGGAGACAGTTGTCACTGATATTGTCAATAGATATTGTCGTCAATAAAAAAGTGGTATTAAGCCTATGGGACAACCCTTTCTGCATTGTGCCTGATCCTTCAGATCAGGAAGAAAAAGGATTCTGGAGAAAACCCAGGGTGTAGAACGAGCTTGCAGAAATCAGTTATCACCCTGCTGATTGCCAGGACCGTCACACAGACATGTAAGGCAGACACTCGGGACAAGTATCCTCTTTTGATTTGCTTTTGACCCAGTGGATCTCAGCCCTTAGCTCAGGACGTGGTCTCAGGGGAAGGGAAGGGAGGGGAGGAAGATGCTCAGCTTGACTCAGGCTCCATCCGTGGCTCATAGCCTCTGCAGCAGGGAGTGGGAGCCCCTGTTCACTTCCTATAGCCTCGGCCCTGGGAAAATGATGGACAACAGTGGCCTTTCCCTTTTAGGTCTCTTCTCCGGTCTCCTCCTCTTCCTCCTTTCCGTTCCCCTCCTTTCTCTCCTCCTCTCTCCAGGTGACATCCTCCATGATTAAGAAAAATGCCATGACCACTTTAACCCAGTGATCAAATTTAACATCATCAAAATTGGGACAAACTGACATCAGACGCCCCCAGTGGGATGCACTGGGAAGGACACTAGTATTCTTACCAAAAACGTTTAAACTGAATCTGACCACAAAGAATCAAATTGAGGTATATTTCTAAAACATTGGCCTGTTCTATTAAAAAATATCAATATTAGAGAAGAAAAACCCAGCTGGGAAACTGTTACGGTTTTGTTTTGTTTTGTTTTGTTTTTAAAGATTTTATTTATTTATTTGACAGAGAGAGAGAGATCACAAGCAGGCAGAGGCAGGCAGAGGGGGAAGGAGGGGAAGCAGACCCCTTGCTGAGCAGAGAGCCTCATGTGGGGCTCTATCCCAGGACCCTGAGATCATCTCCTGAACTGAAGGCAGAGGCTTAACCCACTGAGCCACTGAGCCACCCAGGCACCCCTACAGTTTTAGGGAAACTAGAGAGACATAACTAATCTGGATCCCAGATCTTTTTTTTTTTTTAAGTCGTCAGGACATTGTTGGGACAAATGAGAAAATTTGAAAAGGACTATATATCAGATAACATTGTAACAATGTTCAATTTCCTGAGCATGATAACATTTTGTGGTTATGTAGAAATGTCTGTTCTTGGTAAGCCCATGACGTAGTATTTAGGAAAGAAGTTGATGTCTGCGATCAGCTCTCAAACAGTTCAGGAAAAACACCTAACAAATATGGGGAAGTGCTAACAACCTGTGAGTCTAGGCGAAACTGGATTACTCTTGCAACTTTAAACCTACAGAAAGGTTAAAAAATTTTCAAGATAACAATGTGGTGGGGCAGGGGGAGGCGCCTGGGTGGCTCAGTCATTAAGCATCTGCCTTCAGCTCAGGTCATGATCCCAGGGTCCTGGGATCTGGCCCTGCATTGGGCTCCCTGCTCAGCAGGAAGCCTGCTTCTCCCTCTCCCACACCCCCTGCTTGTGTTCCTTCTCTCGATGTCTCGCTCTCTGTCAAATAAATAAATAAAATCTTTTTAAAAAAATAAAATTTGGGGGAAACGCCAGATGCCAGCTCAGAGTTTTAATGCCAGCAGGAAAATACTTCTGAGGAAAGTGACAATGTACCGTAGTTCCTCTAAATTTCAGGTGGGTGTTAGGGGGAGTGCAACAGTGAACATTTACTCAATACACACATTGAACGCTAGGTACCTGCCCAGCAGGTGCACTGAAAAATATTAACTGAGAAATAATTTGAGGGGCATGGGCTTGGCTCAGTTGGTTAAGCAGCTGGTTCTTGATTTTAGCTCAGGTCATGATCTCAGGGTCTTGGGATGGAGCCTCCACGTCAAGTTCCATGCTCATCAAGGATTCTGCTTGTCCCTCTCCCTCTGCCCCTCTCCATGCTTGTGTTCTCTCTCTCTCTCTCTCTCTCTCTCAAATAAATAAATAAAATCTTAAAAAAAAAAAAAAAAGAAAGAATTTGATACTTGTCATTTTCCTCTAAACATGAGATTTGTCATGGAAATTTCCAGAATTTTGTTAGATTTAAATTTTTTTACAGTTGAATTGTTTGTTGAATTGTTTTTCACTGCACAAGGATTGTCATAATCTTTTTCATGCTTAGGGCATCTTAGTGTGCCCACCCACCCACCAAGGCAAACAGACTGGGAGCTGGGAGGCAGGGAAACCAGGAAGGTAAGCATTCAAGGGGACTGAAAAATTGTAGAAAGCCCTTTGGAATTGGGTAGCAAGATATGCAGAGAGTCCAGATCTGGGAGCCCAGGGATGAAGCTAGCTGCAGTGGGAATGGAAAGTTTATACTCGAGTCTATCCTGGACTGTTCTACAGTTCATGCATTGTCATTGTTTATTTTCTTTTTGTTCTTCCTTAATATTAGGTAAAGTTTGTTTGCTTCAAGCAAATGTAAGCCTCTCAGCTATGCTGAGAAGAACCAGGACAAAGGGATTATGCTCCCCTTGGGGGAAAAGAGAGCTTTTCTGAGCTGCCCCCTTAGCCAACATGTTTTGTCGAAAATTTATTTTTCCCTACCCTCCATCTCTCTTCCCTTCACTCCTCCTGCCCTTTCCCTTCTCTATCTCACCACACAACCACCTTTCTCCATCCCAGTGTGGTAGAATGAACTCATCAGTTGGGGCTGTGAAGTCAAGGAGACCTGCATTCCAATCAATTAGAATGTGGCATGGACAAATCTTAAGACATATTCTTCCTTTCAACAAATATTCATTAACGCCTACTAGGTAGCAGGCATGGCTATAGGGACCAGGAACCAGGGTAAGTTGAGAGGACAGACAAGTGTCCTTCCCTCAGGCCATTTGCATTCTCCTTCTGGGAAGCAGATAGTAAGACAAATGAATAAGACAACTATATATCACAAAAAGTGTGTTGCAGAATCTAGTTATGTCTTATATGAATTAACTATGACATTCTGGAAGAAGGAGTACTAGGGAAACTATAAAACAGCTCAGTGGTCACCAAAGGTTGGGGGAGGCTGAACACAGAGAGATTTTAGGACAGTGAAACTAGTCTGTATGATATTATAATGATAGATATCATTACACATTTGTCAAAACCCATAGAACATCCAACACCAAGAATGAACCCTAGTGGAGATGTATACTTAGGATGCTAGTAATGCATCAAAATCAGACTCTGTCAATTTTAATAAATGTACTACACTGGTGGAGGATTTTTTTTTTTTTTAAGATTTTAATTATCGGGGCACCTCGGTGGCTCGGTGGTTTAAAGCCTCTGCCTTCGGCTCAGGTCATGATCTCAAAATCCTGGGATCGAGATTGGGCTCTCTGCTCAGCAGGGAGCCTGCTTCCTCCTCTCTCTCTGCCTGCCTCTCTGCCTACTTGTAATCTCTGTCTGTCAAATAAATAAATAAAATCTTAAAAAAAAAAAAAGATTTTAATTATCTAGTGGCGGGGTGGGGGGTGGCTCAGTAAACATCTGCAAGATACAGCTTACCCTACAATCCAGCAATTCCATCTCTAAGTATATATGTCCAAAGCAATGAATTCCTATATCAACCAAAAAACACATGTTCAAGAACATCCATAGCAATTTTATTCATTGCAGACAAAATTGGAGTCATCCTAAATGTCCAAGAGGAGAATGGATAAATAAGTAATGATATAATCTAACAATGGACTACTACACAGCATTAAAAGAGAGTGAACTGCTGAGAAATGCAACAATCTCAAGAATATAATGTCATGGGAAAGCCTCCAGATACAAAAAAGTACACACTGTATGATCCTTTTTCTTTGAAATTCAGGAACAGGCAAATCCTGATAAGAGACTGAACAGCCTTTGCCACTGGGAGCTGACAGGGCGGGAGGAAAGCCCCTGGGCTGGGGAATGTCATAAACCTTGACACAGATATAGAGATACACAGGCCAAAAAAAAAAAGATCATTGAGTTATACATTTAATACTTTTGCTTTTTATACAATTGTTAGCTGTCCATTTTTTTTAAGTTAAGGAAAGGGGTGCCTGGGTGGCCCAGTGGGTTAAAGCCTCTGCCTGCAGCTCAGGTCATGATCCCAGGATCCTGGGATCAAGTCCTGCATTGGGTTCTCTGCTCAGCAGGGAGCCTGCTTCCCCCTCTCTCTCTCTCTCTGCCTGCCTCTCTGCCTACTTGTGATCCCTGTCAAATAAATAATAAATAAAATCTTTAAAAAAAAAAAAAAGATGCTTACCCTTAAAAAAAAAAAGTTAAGGAAAAAATCTGAAAGGATCACACAAAAAGTATTAATAGTGTTATTTTCTGGGTGCTGGGAATGCTGTTTGGATTTATTTTGTCATGTTCTTTATCTGTACTTTTAATTTTCTACAATACATAAGTACTCCTTCTGTAATAATAAAAGGCTATTTTTTAAAGGGCATTCCAAATACTCCATAATATTATTCATGCTGTCTGGCAAGGGCGGGTGTTGGGGGGAGTGGGAGGCAGAGGAGGTGGGGAGGGCTGAGGGGGGGGTGCTGCAGAGGAGGAGGAGGGCGGGGGCAGCCAAGAGACTTACTTGCTGAATTATTCCTAAAGGAGAGAGGGGTGTGGCCACACAAATTACAGAGGAATGAAGTACTAATCACTATGGCATCCGGGTGTGGGGACTTTTGAGGAGAAATCTCCAGGGCTGAGCACATGGAAGGTCAGCGTGGAGCTGAGGATCCAGCCCACACAGGGTAATGGAAAGAACCCAGGAGGTAGAATCTGAAAGATCTGGGTCTGACGCTCCATCAACCATGGACGGACTGTGGCCTTTCGAAAGTCATTTGGCCCCAGACGTGGAAAGACTAAGAGCTGGTCACAGTGCGGGTTCTGTCCACCGCCTGCTGCTTCCTTGCACATGACAGGCTCACCCAAGAATAACAACTAACATTTCCGTAGCGATTTCCATTTTATGAAATACAATCGTTCCTGTCGAATTCTCACAGAACCTCTCCTTAAGCAAGCATTGTCCTTTCCCCTTTTTAAAGGTAAAAAACAACACCGCCACAACTCCGTTTCTGAGATACTAAGCGGCTTGCCCACAACTACTAAGTGACAGAATTAGAACGTGCCCTCTGGTTTTCAGTCTCCAAGCCCTGTCTTCTTTGCACCACAGCCAGCCAGCCAGCTTACCCGGGACTCCTGAGCCTAGCTGCACAGTCCCTGTGTTCCCAGCACTGGCACAGCACTGCTCCCAGCAGCTCTGCACTCTCCATTCTCAGCAAGATGTCATTTCCCAGGGAGGGAGGGAGGGCTCTGCAGAGAGCATCCCCGAATGACCTAATACCCTTCCTGGTGCTGACTCCAGGTCAAAGAAGGATCCAGACTCCTTCTGGCTCTGTGTTAGCCAGATGTGCGTCGGCAGTCGCTGGGGTCAACTGCCTTCCAATCTCACTGCCCAATCTGGCTTCAGGGCAGCTGTCGACTCCCTCGGCCCTCCGGATTCCTGAGGAAGGGCCACAACTGTTTGCCAGCCGTCTTCCCTCCTCCCCAGGAGGCTTCTCCCCAAGAGCTCGAGGCTGTACCTCCTCTTCTCTACCCAGTTCCCGCCTCTCCTTCATACCCCCATCTCTCATGCCCCTTGGAGCTGGTGAAGAAGCAGTGAGCAGCAGAGAGAAGAGATGGGGGACCCAAGGGGCAGCAGCTATGAGCGGTTAACATTATTCTCTCTTCAATAATTCATTCCATGTCCTCATTCTGAGCTTGCAATGGGTACCCCACTGGGATCTGTAAATTGAGAGGGGTGGCAGTCGCAAGGGGCAGAGGGCTAGTGAGAATAAGCAGAAGGGTACCTTCTAAGCCTTCTCAAGGCCATCTTCATCCCCTTGCTGGCAGACCCTCCTCCTAAGGGATGCCCATGTCCCTTTTGCCCCAGACTTTTGAAAGCCCTGGGATGTTTCAGCTGCCCCTGCTTGGGGAACTCTCCCGGCAAAGAGCTCTGACCATTTAGGCCAGTAATCTGAGTCAAACATTTCAGACCGCCTCCCAGGGATTCCCACCCCCACCCATCTCTTCTCAACCCCAGCTTCCATGGCTAACCTCTGATGTTTACAAAGCTCATAAACATGTGGAAGTGAAGGAAGGATTTGAACTGGCCCCTTGGGGTGCACTGTGATTCAGAGTCCTAAAGTATTGAGGGTTTTGGCAAGAGAAGAGAAAGCAAGGGAGGTGTAGGCCAGGCTCCCTTCCCCAGGCTACCCTAGGGATCCTGCTGCTAATCCCCCTTCCTCCACCTGCCACAGCCCTGCCGTTCTTCTCCTGTCCTAGCCTCCTTCCCCACTCCTGCTCATCCTGGGGAAGGGGAATCACCAATCACACGCAGTGGATTTGGAGGGTAACTGAGATCTAAAAATAAACCAGCATGTACCAAGCGCGTGCCAGGTGCCAGGCTGAGCCAGACTCTGGGTAGCAAGAGAACGAGAGCGATGCTCCTCAGCCCTCTCACCTCCCCTCCTTCCTGGGTACAAGAAGGAAACCCCAAATCCACAGAGCAGTCACACTGCCTGTGCCAGAGCTGGCAAGAGTTGGGTCTCCAAGCCATAACTAAGAGACCAGTCTCTCCAGAGAGGCCTGGTGTGGGAAGGAAGGTTCAGTCTTGCTGGGCACTGTCAGCAAGAAACCCTTCAGACATATTTATAGCAAATGCTGCGTCAGGGGATGGAGAAGAGAAGTGCCTAGATGCATCAAATATCACCATGGGCCTAGAGGTGGTGGCCGGGGAGAGAAGAAAAGAGGTTGCAGCAGAAGGGATCGAGGTGGGCTGTTAGAGGAACTTCCCCAGAGTGGTAGACAGAATTGGCAATTGGGGATTCCCTGTGGCAGCTACCCCCATGGAGCTTTCTCAGAAGAGTTGGGAAGACCCTTTTTGGTCTCAATAGAATAGATATAAAGAGAATGTATGTGCACAAAAACTAACCAGAAATGTGAGCAGAGGCCCCAGCCATATATGCCAAGGTCCCAAGGCCCTGGGAGTCTGGGAGGTCACAGAATATGGTGAGCTAACCCCAGAGAGATGGGTTAAAGGCTGTGTGTGAAGTCCTGGGGGCCTGTACCTGGGAGCTGAGGACCTGAAGGGCCCAGCTAAGGCGTGGCTACCAGGAGTGTGTCCAGTCTGGGGTCTCCCTTTAGCAAGGTGCCAGATACTGCGAGGTCAGAGCCAGAGATGGCGGACCCAAAGCAGGCAGAGCGGGGAGCAAGAGGGTGTGGGGCCTGCACTGGGCCCGAGAGGGACAACCCTGCAAGTCATCTCAACAGAGCGGGTGGGACAATTTCGGGGGCCTGCAGGCTGGGCTCCCAGCTCTAGTTCTGAGGTTCCTACCTTCTCTCTGTGTCAGAAGGGAGAGGGGTGTGGTCCAGCAGCTGGAGTGAAAGTAAGAAAGAGTGAAGAGTGCAGAGTTATCCCGAGTCACCTCAGAGTCCCTCTGATAGGCTCAGAGAGAAGTCATTGATATTTCTATTTTAAAATAAGGGGTGGAGAGAGAGATGGTGTTCTAAGCAGTAGGTTCTGGGAGAGTGGAGGTGGGGGGGGGGGACCGGGAAAGCCAGGGACAATGCTTGCCTTGGCTGGCACTCCCACCACCCCCCTTTCCCATATGGAAACTTAAGCTGCCCGGAGGCTCAGAGGAGCTAGTCCATTAGCTGTGGTCAGCAGGGGTGTGTGTGTGTGGGGGGGGGGGGGCTCTCTCCCTCCAGGTCTTATTGCCAAGTGAAAAGCAAAGCTCTGCTCCATCTATTAAAGCCAAAAAAACAAAACCTATCAAAAAAAAAAAAAAAACCTCCATGCACATTTTAATAACACACACGACCTCTTTGTCTCCTCTGAATAGTTAAAGCTGAGTAACTTGAGGGTGGGTGGTGGGTAGGAGATCCTTGGACCCCCTGGACTAGACCACGGAGGGAGGGGAGGAGGTGCCCTCGAAAAGCACTTTCCAGGTTAAGTCCAGCCTGAGGAGGAGCTAGGGGTGGAGAGAGGAGAATTGCTTTTCCCCGATTTAGCTCTTTCTGGAATGGGGGCAAGTGGAGGGTCAGCTGAGCAGAGAGGGAGAGAAGTCTTCCAAGATCCCCAGGGGAAGGAAGGATTGGGGAGGGGTTCCAGGATTCCCCCCACCCCGCCCCTCCCAGGGAAAGGAATGCAAAAGAAGGGCTGAGGAGGGCTGGTGGAGTGCCCTTGATCTTAAGGGGCAGAGTTTTAGGTGGTGCGAGGGGAAGTTAGGAACTCCTGTCAGCATCAGGCCGCCCCCTCCCCTTTAGTCACCGTCTTTGGTATACACAAGAGTCCAGCCTGGGGGTGCTGGGGGTGTGGAGGGACCAATGAGAAGCTGATCCGCTTAGAAGGGTGCAGGAAGAGAGCCGGCTGGGGCTACACCCCCGCTCCCCCCTTCCCCCGCCAGAACTTGGGCTTGTCCTGTTTGACGTGCCCGCCCAAGGGGGCGGAGGGGGTACTGACCGGAGCAGCGGTCCCGCGACTCTGGACTCCCAGCATCCCAGGCCTGGCCGGGAAGCTGCTGGGCTCAGCGGGGGCGCCCCTGGAGACCAATATGGAGGTAGGAGCTGTTTAAGGCCCCAGAGAAGCCAAGTGTCTCCAAGGAATCCTACGGGGGTGGAGATAGGCTGCAGCCTGGAGTTCCACCCTGGGGGTCCGATCAGTTGGGACCGCAGTTCCTAGAAAGAGAAGGAGAGGGGTTTGTCCTAGACTTCGGTGGGGGGTCTGGCTGCGGGCTGCGCCCCCTCCGCTCCCGCTAGCGCAGCGCCTCCTGCTGGCAGCGCGGGCCCCCAGCCGCGCAACAGACTGGACCCCCCGGCGGATGCCGCCACCTGGAGGGCGTGTGCGGCCACCCGGCGAGTGAGCCTAGGGGGCGCTGCAGCCAGCCCGGGAGGAGCGGCCTTGCCTCGCCTTGCCCCGCGCCTTCGGGGCCTGAGTCCCGGGGCGCCACAACCCGGCAGAGAAGGGAGATCGAGAGACTCCCGGGCGCGCTGGAGACACAGGGTCGGGGACGGGTGGCAGCACGTGGCTTCCCCTGAACGCGGAGGGGGCGCCTTGCTGCGGGGGCCAGCGAGCCGCACTCGGACATTCCTCCCTGCGCTCCTTTCCCCTGCTGAGGTCGGAGTAGAGCCCGGGCGCTTGGATTCCTCGAGCGCACGGAGCCGGGGTCGGGAGGGACCAGAACCTTCCGCCCAGACCTCCGGAATCCGGGCGAACCCGGAGCGACTCCCGCCCTTCTGCCTGCGGCAGCGGGAGCTCCTGAGCCCCTACCTTTGGACGGGGGGGCTTGAGGAGGAAGGAGGAGGCGGAGAAGGGAGGAGAGATGGGGGGGGGTGGTGGTAGAAGGACAGTGAGAGGCACGAAGATAAACGGAGAACGCGGGCCGCGGAGAGGAAGAAGAGATGGATATGGAGAGAGCAGCACTGAAAGGCAACGGGAGAGGGAGAGTGACAGAGGCGGCGAGGAGGGGAGGGAGAGGGAGGGAAGGGTGGGGGGAAGGGGGAGGGAACCCAGAGACAGGGACGCGAGCCGGCGGCGAGCCAGGCGGGCGTGGGGCGAGGCCAGGCGTGCAGGCGGGAGCCAGTGTGCAGAGCGGCGGCCGGGTCCTGCTCCAGCCTCGGAGCCCCTGGCCCGGGGGAGGGGGAAAGGCCGCTAGCCCGGTCTATGTCTTTTTCTGACTCCAGTGCTACCTTCCTGCTGAATGAGGTAAACGCGGGGGCCCCTCCCCAGTGGGTGGGAGGAGAACCCCACTCCAAGCTAGGAAGAGGGCCTTCATTTGGGGGAGACTGCAGTGATGGGGAGGGAGGAAGGTCGAGGAGGTGAGGCTAAGGGTGGAAGAGGCGTGCAAGGAAGGAGGGAGCAACCAGAGCTGGGATTGGGACGGGAGAGGAAGACTGCCTGGGGAGCCAGAAAAGGGGCTAGATGAGAGGATGGAGATAAGAGGGATCCACCGAGCTCCCCTGGTGCCCCTCTCCAGGCTCCCTGAGGGCAGCCTAGCAGCTAGAATGCTCGGGGTTTGGCTTGGTCTGGATCTTAAAGACTGCTGGAGAGAAGGACTTCCCAGAGGTACTAGCTCCTGACTCAGTTTCCCACTCAATGCAGAAGGATTAGGATCTGTCCAGCTTCCTGGTGCACTTATAGAAGAAGCTAGAATGTCTTCTGGAGGCTCTCAAGAAGTCCAGCTCCCAAACCTGGCTGGTTATCCAGGCTTCCCTGCTTGCCTGTCCCCCACCCCCCAATGTCCTGCGTCCATGCCTTGGCTACTGCCAAGCTGTTAGCTGCCAAGCTAACAGCTCTCTCCTAGAACGAAGAGAGTAGGAATCCTCTCCTCGAATCCTTTTTGTGCCATCTCCCTCGCCTCTTATGCTCAGCCACGGAAAAGAAAAGGGGTTAGGGCCCCATGGATGCTGACAGGCGCATGTCTTGTTTCAGGATAGGAAACTGGCATGGCATGAGAACAGGAGCATGCAGGTGTGGGTAAGGTGAGAAATGGAAGGGGGCATTGAGTAGTAACTCAGAGATAAGGAAAGAGAGCAGTTCTGAAGCTCCTGCAAGACCCAAGGGATGGGCCCAGGTATGAAAAACTTGAAATCGTATACCCCCGGGGCAGTTGGCATGGCAACTCGCTCCTCAGAAACCAACTTAGACACCACTGTCCCAGATGGGGATGAAGACAAGATGTGTGAGGAAGAAGTGAAAGTGATGGCAGATCTGCTGTGTTACCATAACCCCCGGGACTCCCTGGTGGCGGAAAGAGTCCCGAAAGGAGAGACCAGGAGAGAGTAGATTCAGGGGACAGGAAGGGAAGCAGATGTCTCAGCAGCTGTCTTCATTGGAATCATCTTCCAGTAGAGAGAGCGCCTGGAAGGCCCTATTCTTTCATGCCTCCTTTCTGCCCTTCTGGAAAAACAGAAGGAATTGAAGAGGCAGAGAATAAAAAAGGAGGATCTGAGGAATTCTGAGGAACTGGAAGAGGGCACGAAAGTGAAAAGAACTGTGTCTGGGAACCGGCACTGCCAAAGAACCCAATGTATAACCACCCCCAAAGGGTGCTGGACTCTGCAGAGGGAACTGAGACAGCCGGGTTCTCCCCCGCACCCCACATCAGTTCTTGCCAGGCCGTAGGGCTCCAACAAAGTTGTCTGTCAAATCCAGCGGGAGGAAGAAGCTAAGCAGAACTGGGCTGCACCACTCACAGGGGTAGACAGACTAAAGGCAGACTAAAGATAGTCTTAAGATGAGGCCCCTTCTCTCCTTCTTTCTTAGCAATGGAATATGAACAAGGGACATAAATGGGGCAGCCAATTGGGTTGGGTGTTCTTCCTCTCCCCTGAGCACAGTGCTTCCCCCCTAGACCTCATCAGACCCTGTCAGTTTCCATCTTCTGACTCCCCTATAGCTCAGGAAGGTAAAGCGAGGAGCAGATCCCAATTCACCCTCCTGGGTGTGAGAAACTGGGACTGGAGAAGGACTGAGATCAAAGGGCTCCCAGTGTAACCCCTTTTCTATCTCACATCCCCAGAGGGGAGTGGTCGTGTCCAGAAGGGTGGCAGTTAGGTAATCCAAATTCGAAGGAACAGTATTGCTCAGGAGGTAGAAGAAAGGAAGAAGCTCAAATGGGTGGATCTTTGGGGAAGTTTACTCAAGATGAGGGCGGGGGCTCTGTCTCTCACCTCACAGCTTGGTGCTCCTGGGAAGGAGACTGACTGGTACAGAGTGGCACTGAGGCTCCAACCCAGATACCGGCGACCCCAGCTCCATCCCTTCTCTAAAGAGGCCTTACACTAGTGATTCCATCGTCTTGCCCCCCCACCCCCACCGCGTCCTAACCCCATGTGGCCAGGATCTCACCTTCTGTCCCAGCCCTGACAGTCCCCCTACCTCCACCCTCCGGTTTCTTTCCTCCTCCCCTTAGGCTCACATAAAACAGCCCCTCCCTCCCCCAGTTCCCACGGATGCCTTGGCACCGCCTGGCTCAGTCCTTGGCAAGGAAGTGAGGAAGGGAACCCCCATCCCGGCCATACTAGGATGGAATCCGATCGCGCAACAGGTGTGGGGCGGCCGGACCCAAAACCAACCCCTTTGCACCGGTTGGGCGACAAGGCCCTTTGCTGCAGGATCCCAGCCCTGAGGGGGACAAGCACCTGTTGGGGTAGGGGCTACTTTCACGGCATTGGCCAGGGGTCGCCAAACCCACTCCTCCCCGGGACCACTGCGGGGGTTTGCTTTCCGAGTCTCTGGACCGCCTGGGCCCAGATCCGCCGCCCTCTCACCTGGGTCCCTCCCCCATTGACCGCGGGTCTCCCCGCCCCCGCCCCGCCTCTCCTATCTCCCCCAGTCTCCCCAATTTCCTGTCTCTCCCCGCCTTTCTCCCTCTGCCTCGACCCCTCCTTTCTCTGCCTCCTGCCTCCCCGCAATCAGCGCCCTCAGCTTTCTCGGCTCGGGTACCATCTCCGCGCCCCCTCCCCTCCCCCGCTCCAGCCCTTTGTTTCCCGGCGGAGTATTTCCTGGGTTGCTGAGCGTCTCTGTCTCCGCATCTCTCCTCGCCCCGCCTCCTCTGAGCCCGGATCCGCCCCGCCCGCAGTCTCTCCTCCCCTTCCTCCCCGCCGCCCCTGTGCCCCATAGGTGCTTGGGGACCCACCTTCTCCCCGGCTGCGGCCGGCCACCCTCTCCCGGCCCGGTCTCGGGCTCCCCGGGTGGCCGGCGCCCCCCGCCGCCGCCCTCGCCAGCTGCCGGGGAGGGGGTCAGGTGGGCGGGCACTATTGTTGTAGGAGCCGGCGCCAGATTCCTCAGCCGCGCTCGGGGTGGGACCGGCAGGGTTTGGGGGGGTGGGGTGGGGGGAGCGTTGATTTGAGCTCCGAGCAGCTGGTCTTCGCGGCTCGCTCTCTCCTTCGCGCTCTCTCGCTCTCCGCCGCCGCCCGCAGGGCTGCGGGGCTCGGCGGCATCTCTCGGGCGCGGCCCGCTGTCCTCGCCCCTGCCTCCGGGCTGCCCCCGCCCCCGGCGCCGCGCGCTTCCCCCCCCACCCGGACTCCCCCATGTATGACGACTCCTACGTGCCCGGGTTTGAGGACTCGGAGGCGGTGAGTGCCCACGGTGAGGGTGGGGGTGGGGACGTTGGGGTGACTCGTCTTCTCCCTTGGACCCTTCCCCAGTTCAGGACTTTGACAAACGCCTCAGTGGAGGGGCAGGGCGTGCAGGGGCTGGGGGGCGCTCCTGGAAAGTGGGGACAGGGGTTTTCGTGCCCAGGGCTTCTCAGGACCTCAATTCTAGACCAAGGGGTATATAGGGTGTGTGCGAGGTGGGGGTAGTGTGGGGGAAAGGCTCAAGCAGGTGTCCAGAGCCCAGGACTGCAGGGTAGAAGGAGGAAGGGCTGGAGGCTGAGGGCACAGAGGCTGTAGAGAGGGCACACGCAGTGTCTCAAGTTCCCAAAGGAGGATTGAGGGGGTCAGAACACAGAAGCTATAGGAGAAGCTGGGGCTCTCTTGGGGGAGGACCATTCAGACCTCCTATGCTTCAAGGGAAGGACAAATTTAGAGAGCCTAGGAGAACATCCAAGAGTCAGGTCCCAGACTCAGAAGGGTCATAAACTTGAGGACCTCCCTTATTCCCTTCTGCTCCCATCCCTGAGCATTGCCGTTTCCTCAACCTGCGTGGAGCCCAGCTTCTCTCCCAGGCTGGAAACTAGGCACCAGCACATGGGTGGGCCAGCTGACTGAGCCCTGTCTATTCCACACCTCCTGCTGAGGCCTCCTCAGAGCAGTGGGCTTCCTGAGCTCCTGCTCAGCATGGAGGGCCTGGGGGTGAGGCCAGAGGGGCTGAGGGACTGGGGATGGAGAGGAAGCTCTTTGCTCAGAGAACTAGGCAACTGATAAATATTTAATTCTCCTCTTTGCTTTTATCTCCTGACCCACTGAGACAAATCAGCTCATTAGGCAGTGATTCCCGGAGCTCAGGGAGCAGGGAGAGTGCCTGGAAAGATGGGGCAAGGATGGGGAACAGCTTCGTAGTCCCTTCCCTCAAAGCTCCTGCATGAAGGCCTCCTTTGGAGAGGACCCCTGGATGGCTTGGAAGAGGTCCCTGAGAGGGGTGAAGGGTCAAAAGAGCAGCGTTTGCATTTTCTTCCATCTCTTGCTGCCAAGTCCAGGATACAGGAGTTCTAGGGTAGAGTAGACAGCTATCAGTCCTTTTCTGGGACTGGGCTCCTGCTGGGCCCAATTTCCCCACTGGGCCTCAGGGGCTAATTACATTGCAGCTAGAGCAGATGACTTGCAAGGCTCTGGTGGACACCTCTTTCTGACAGTTGAAGGGACAGCTGGCATGGCCCAGGGTGCCAAGGTGAGCTTGCAGTTGAACCTCTCCGAGGGGCTGGAGGGCCCTAGAAGGTTCCTTCCCAGCCCTGGTGAGATGGCAAGGGCTATTGCGAGGTAAAGACTGACATGTGGCTGGTGTTGGGGCAGGCCTCTTGCCCCCTCACTGGCTCAGCACCCCTTGCTGGTTCCCGGATCACCCTCCCCCCACTTCCCTTTCTCTTGCCTTGCTCCTTGCTCTCCCTGAGGCCCCCTTTGAAGCAGTAGGAGGGAGATCAGGCTCTAAATAAATCCACCGGCTCATCTCCCTCCTCTCCTTCCCCCGTGCCAGGCAAGAGTGGAGCGGCAGCCTGCCCACACACTCACCAGGCAAGGGGGGCAACACCAGGGCACTGTGCCAACTCCTGGCAGCTCCAGAAGTACTGAGCCTCTGGCTGTTTGGGCCTAACAGGGGGTGAGGGCAGCAAGACCCCCCGAGCACACTTGGCAGGGCAGTCCTGGCCTCCCTGGTGGTACCCATGCAGGAGAGATGAGGGAGCTCTGAGGACTCGGGAATCATGGAGACGGGTTCCAGGCTGAGCACAACTCATTAAACATTAAGGGGGAGATCCAGTCCTTCCCATCCTGAGGTGAGAGGCCAGGTGTCCCAGATGGCCCAGGCAGGGACATTAAGATGATGAAATTAGGCCAAGAGACTGTGGGGCAGAGGGTAAAGGTCAGACTCCTCTTCTGGCGTAAGCCTGCATCTGATGTATACTCATCCAAGTGAGCGGTCATCCTGCCTTGTCCCTTGCCTCTCTTCCCACTGGCCCCTGTTCACCTTAGTCAGCTGTCTCTTAGGGCAGAGACTCCCGCAAAGAGGTCCCCCCACTCCAGTGACAGGGCGAAGCTTCTTCCCCAGGGCTCAGCTGCTCTTTATCCAGCCTTATTTTGTTCTCGAGAGATGGGGAAGAGCAGGCCGACTCTAGTCCTCCGTAAAATGAAAGCTTTTTCTCCATTGTGCTATCTTCATGCCTTCCATCTACCACAAACGTTGTCTTTAGCTGAGGCTCAGGGCCCTGGGCCGATAGCAAGCTGACCACTTCTTGTGGGGCTGGGCGGAGGGCATGGCTATATGTGTGTTTGTCTCCCCCGCTGAGAGTTTGGCTTCCGCGGCCTTCTGGAAGTGGTCATGCACGGTGGTCTTGAAGGAATGTTCTAAAACCCCTCCCCACCCACCCCACACACATTCCCACATGGACCCCTTATCTAGGGCCCTATCTTCTCTCTGCCACCTGCACCTCAGAACTGATGGAAGTACCACGTCAGGCTTCTGATCATAAAGACGTAGAAAACAACAGGTAGAAAGAGGTAGAAAACAAGAGATAGAAACCAAAAGATTCCCTTGGCTCTAGACTGGGGGGGAATCCCAGCCACCCTGACTTCTATCCTCCTGTCCTGAAGTCCAGCTTCCCTTGCTCATTTGTGCATCTCCCTTGGGGCCTCCCTCATATTGAGCTCTGCAACCCTCCAGATGTACCCCTTGCCCAAAGACCCTTCCAATGGGCAGGACTCAGAGACTCTCCTGGCTCAGGTTACCAGAGACCCTGTCCTGACATCCCCAGGGTCCTCGGCTGGGTTGCTTAGCACTTACAGGTCCTTCCTCTAGGGCTGATATCCCCTTGGGGAAGGGCTGGGGAGATGTAGGCCAGATGGTAGGCGTGGCCGAGCCTCACTGGGGCCCAGGGAGACAGCTTTGTGTTGTCTTCTCAGTCTGTGTCTTGTTTTCTGCCCACACCTGGCCAGTTGCCCCAGCAGGTGTGAGAGGAAAGAAAGTGGGGGCAGGGAGAGTAGAGAGGAAGTGACTTCCAGGAGTTGGCAGCTCTGTGTCCTCCTCTTCACCCTGGAAGAGTGGGCACTGGGGGAGATGAGCTCTGAGGGGGTGGATGGCTCTATCCTGACACTCAGGACCAGTGCCATGCCAACCAGAGTCTCTCGACTGTTCCCGGCTGACTGTACCCATGCCACGCATTTTAAAGGGATAAGGTCCAGGCTGCTTTGCAGGCTGATGTGAGCAAGAAGGCTGAGTCTTTTAGATTCAGAATCATCTCCGATATATCATCTTCAGCATATCTCCCTTCACTCTGCCCCAGAGGCCAGGGTAGAGAGGAGGAAAGGGAGGAAAGAGGAAAGTGAAAGCTCTATTCAAGGCTGCAGTATTAATAGGCTTTGGGGGGAGGGGCCCAGATCTTAGCACATATGGATAGGGCTGGCTTTCCTGCAGCCCAGAGGCACTGGGCCCTTCTTGGGGAGATGGAAGGGACCACTGCAGCCCAGCCGCCCGTGTGGACATGGACCGGCTAGGCTTAGTGGAGGCCCTGCTGTAGGGCTTAGAGTGTGCCTATAGTGCCCGTCACACCTGAGCCCAGGGGTCACAGCCTCTCCCCCCTGCCAGGGTTCAGCCGACTCCTATACCAGCCGCCCATCTCTGGACTCCGACGTCTCCCTGGAGGAGGACCGGGAGAGTGCCCGGCGGGAAGTGGAGAGCCAGGCTCAGCAGCAGCTTGAAAGGGCCAAGGTATCAACTCGGGTGGGCGGCCAGTCCAGGCTGGGTGGAAACTTGGGCTCAGCCCTCGGTCCCCAGGGGTCAGTGAACAGGATACTCATGAGTGCGCATGTGTGAGTGTCATGGGCGTTCTCTTGGGGCCTCCTCCCTGTACTGGTGGGGCACTGATGTTAGAAGGGGTGCTGTGAAGCCCCCCTCACTTGCAGTGATGGCCCAATTCCCTAGCACAAACCTGTGGCGTTTGCTGTGAGGACCAATGTCAGCTACTGTGGCGTGCTGGACGAGGAGTGCCCAGTCCAGGGCTCTGGAGTCAACTTTGAGGCCAAAGATTTTCTGCACATTAAAGAGGTGACCAACTCCAATCCCAGAGAGAAGCCACCTAATACCCCCGCTCTTGCCCTAGCTCCCATGCCTCTTACTTCAGTCTCAATCCATAAACAACTCCCCAGACTCTTCAGTTCTTACCCAGAACACACACCTGTATGCCCTTCATATCTAAAACCCAATCCCCGGGGCCTCCATCCTTCTGAGACCTGGCTTGGGCCTCCATCTCCAACTGTGTAAAGCGAGCAGTTAGATGAGTTGCCTCTTAGGTCCTCTGTGACGTCAAGGATGCCTCCCACCAAAATCTTGGGTGGCTCAAACCTGGTTGCCCTTCCCTCTGGTACCTTCTCCTGCCCCCCTCCCTTCATGCTGCCTTCCTCAGACCAGCTCTCTGAACGCCTCCCTGGCTCCTTCACACTGAAGAGTCAGGACTGAGGCCTGGGTGCCTCCTCTCACCACCCCTTCCCCCAGAAGTACAGCAATGACTGGTGGATCGGGAGGCTAGTGAAAGAGGGTGGGGACATCGCCTTCATCCCCAGCCCCCAGCGCCTGGAGAGCATCCGGCTCAAGCAGGAGCAGAAGGCCAGGTGAGAGCAGGGTTTGTGACTCTATGAACATAAACTCCTCATATCCTGAAGCTGACACACGTGCAGATATGCATGACGCACATCCCTTCCTCACTAAGATGTAAGGAAATGTATACAACTATTAAGTAACACGTAGAACATGCATACTAATTGGCCTCTCTGCTCTCAGGAGATCTGGGAACCCCTCCAGCCTGAGTGACATTGGCAACCGACGCTCCCCTCCTCCATCTCTAGGTAGCCTCCCCCTGACCCACTCATCTTGGGTAGGTGGGTGACTAAGACACAGGGGGGAGAGGGAGCAGTTCCCAGGTGAGCTGTGTGGGAAGGGGTTGGTGGAGGGACCAAAAGAGCTCAGAGAAACCGAGTGTCTCCCCCTGGGGAAGGGAATACCATACCCCCAGGGCCATTCCCCCTTCACCAACTTTAATCTTTTATTTCCTTTTCCAAAAAGCCAAGCAGAAGCAAAAGCAGGTGAGTCAAGGAAGGGATCTGGGCTGGGGTGGTGGGGAGCTCATGACTTATGGCTGTGGGGACAGGTTTTTGGGCAGTCGCTGTTGGAAGGTCAGGAGAGCAGAGAAGGGAGGGAGCCCAGAACTTCCAAATCTGCCCTGCACCAGGGAGGCATAGGACAGGCGAGAGGGCCACGGCCCTGCTTGACCTCAGGTCAATTCTGCAGGCAGAACACGTTCCCCCGTATGATGTAGTACCCTCCATGCGGCCTGTGGTGTTGGTGGGACCCTCTCTGAAAGGTTATGAGGTGAGAGAAGGTCCCTGTCGCCAAAGAGTTGCCTCTACCCAGCCTGCCACGGGAAGGCCTGAGGGATGGTGGGAGTGGGTGTTCTCTCTTCATCAGTTCTGTGTGTGGAGGGGGGCAGGCTCTAGGGCCATGCCTAGGGATGCTGGCTCCCAGTCAGTCACATGCCTTTCCCCTCACCCCTCCCACCCAGGTCACAGACATGATGCAGAAGGCTCTCTTCGACTTCCTCAAACATAGGTTTGATGGCAGGTGAGCTTCTCTGGCCTCAGGTGGCATCTCCTTCCAGGTGCCTGTAGCAAGATCTCCTCTAAAGAGAAAGTTAGTGGGACCTGGGTAAGGAGAGGCCTGAGGCTTGAAATTTAGAGGTGGGCTGTAATTCTCCACCCCCCACCCCAGGATCTCTATCACCCGAGTCACAGCGGACCTCTCACTGGCAAAGCGGTCCGTGCTCAACAATCCGGGCAAGAGGACCATCATCGAGCGCTCCTCCGCCCGCTCCAGCATTGGTGAGAAGCCCCAGTCTCTTGCTTCTCGGCCCGCTCAAGCATTCCTGAGACCCTTCCTCCTACCTTTCTCTTCCCTGGCACCTTGCAGTCTTGCCCAGCCTCTCCGCCTGCCCCAAGACTGGCGAGAACCACCCCAGTCAGCCCGGTTCCCTGTTTCTCTGCCTGCCCGGGGCCTTGAGGAATACCCTGTCTCTCCCATTCCTTCCCATCTACCATCCCGGAGAGCCCGCGGCCCCGCTGGAGGAAAACGTAGGTGTGGGCCCAAGGTGAGCGGTTCACCTTGCTTGCCCCCTCCACAGCGGAAGTCCAGAGCGAAATCGAGCGCATATTTGAGCTGGCCAAATCCCTGCAGCTGGTGGTGCTGGATGCCGACACCATCAACCACCCGGCGCAGCTGGCCAAGACCTCACTGGCCCCCATCATCGTCTTTGTCAAAGTGTCCTCCCCAAAGGTACGTCAGTGGTGGCTGCAGTGGAGGCCCACGGGGCTGCCCAGGTGCCATGTGGCGGCGCAGCTCTACCTGGTCCCTGCCCCAGGGCTCCTGCATTCCCTTCCCTTGCTGCCCCCTCTTGATGGCCCTCACCTGCTTCCAATACCGTATCCCAAGTGGGGAGACAGGCCCCAGGACTGGGCCCAGCTCTGCCCATTCCAACCTTAGGTCCTCCAGCGCCTCATCCGCTCCCGGGGCAAGTCACAGATGAAGCACCTGACCGTACAGATGATGGCTTACGATAAGCTGGTCCAGTGCCCACCGGTGAGTGCCTGTGCCGGCGACTGCTGGAGAAGTACTGGAGATGGGTGGAGGGCTGCTACTGAGAGGAAGCCAAGCTCACTGCTTTCCCTCTCCTTCCCAGGAGTCATTTGATGTGATTCTGGATGAGAACCAGCTGGAGGATGCCTGTGAGCACCTGGCGGAGTACCTAGAGGTCTACTGGAGGGCCACCCACCACCCAGCTCCTGGCCCTGGGCTTCTGGGCCCTCCTAGTGCCATCCCCGGACTTCAGGTACCCATTTCCAGTGGGCACAGGTGTTCAGGCTAAGCCAGCCAAAGCACTGCCCCCTCCTGGCCCAGAGAACCGTCCTTGGCCTCCAGCTCGAGGGCTGAAGGATCAGAGAACTCAGCTCTGCTGTACAGAGCTGGGGCAGATGGGCAAAGGAACTTCCTGATGAGAGGGAAGAAATCAAGGAGATGGGTAATCTGAGGTCACTGTTCTGAGCTCGGAAGAAACATACTCCTTCTCTTAGTCTGTCTTGAAGGCAGAGCCTGAATTCTGCAGGAGTCCAAAGCTGCTTCTCCTTCCTTGGACCATTTCCTATATCCGGGAACTGAGGGTTGATGGGGGGAGACTCCCCACCCCCACCCTGCTAGAGGTCGGGGGAGCCTAGGTGAGGTTAACCCCATATACTTAGAGCTGTTGTGTTGCCCCCAGAACCAGCAGCTGCTGGGGGAGCGCGGCGAAGAGCACTCACCCCTGGAGAGGGACAGCTTGATGCCTTCAGATGAGGCCAGTGAGAGCTCCCGCCAAGCCTGGACAGGTTCTTCACAGCGCAGCTCCCGCCACCTGGAGGAGGACTATGCCGACGCCTACCAGGACCTGTACCAGCCGCACCGCCAGCACACCTCGGGGCTGCCTAGTGCTAACGGGCATGACCCCCAAGACCGGCTCCTCGCCCAGGACTCGGAGCACAACCACAATGACCGGAACTGGCAGCGCAACCGGCCCTGGCCCAAGGATAGCTACTGACCGCCTCCCACTGCCCTCCCCTGGTGGGCGCAGGGATAGCTGGCTGGGGGGCCCACTCCAGGCAGGTTGGAGGTAGACTGGCAGTAGGCTGGCACTAGGTTCAGCCCCCACAACCCCCTGCCCAGCCCCAGCTCCAGGGCTGCCTGTGGTCCCAAGGTTCTAGGAGAAGCAGGGAGCCCCCTTACCTCCTGGGAACAGTGACCCCCCCTAGGCTCCCATTCCAGGTACTAGCTGTGTGTGCTGCACCCCTGGCACCTTCCTCTCCTGCACAAGAAGCTGCCCCACTGGGCAGTGCCCTCAGGCCAGGATCCCCTTCACAGGGGCCTTCCCACCAGACTCAGGGAAGGGATGCCCCCTCCAAGGGACAAGAGGGTGGGGGTGTGGACAGCATGGCATGCGGCAGAAACAAGGTCCCTGAGCGGCCACGAGTCCTAATGGTCAAGGGACTCAGGGGTTGTGCTTTGTGGTTCGAGGTACTCCACTCACCTCACTACCACACATTAGAAACGAGACAATCAGAGCCCAACAAGGTGATACTCCTGTCCATCAGCTGGAGTGGGGCACCCACACACGAGGCCAGAGCAGCAGGCAGGCGAGGCTGGGGCCAGTGGCTCCCCAGCTCACCTGCCAGGAAAGCTTCTTGACATCTGCCAGCACCAGAGACCGGAGCATGGTCAAGCCCAACGGGTGGCGGGCAGGAGCCAAGCTGGGTTGAGGCTTTGGGAAGGGAGGGCGTGTGTAGCGGAGGACGTATGGAACAGCTTTGGGGGCCTCCGTGTCCCCCTCATTCTTTTGCTCTTGCATCCTGTCCTTTCTGTTCTTGGCCCTCATGCCTCCTGGGGAATATGGGCCCAACTTTATTTGCTGATTCATAGCTGCTGCTTGTTAAGTTAGGGTTAGGTGGGGAGAGAGGGACACAGTGGACAGCCCCCAGAGGCCCTGTCTACCCGACTACCCTTGCCTTATGGCTCTAGTGTGTGACCTACAGAGCATGTTCCACAAGACCCCCACCTCACTGTCATCACTAATAAACACCATGCACAGTCTGGTGGGCTCCTGTTCTGTCTGCCGGCTCATAGGGCCGGGTTCGTCGGAGGAGATAAACACGTCTCCTGGGCCTTTTCTCTCACAAAGGAGCCACTGAGTGGGAAGGGAACAAGGCCGGAGCTGGCAGGGAACCCAATGCTCCCAGGCAACCCCCCGACACCCAGGTACCAGAAGGAAAGCACTCGGCAGCACAGAAGGGACCTGTCCAGGGAGGTGGGAAAGAAGAGGCTTAGTCATAGCCTTACAATGTCCCTGCCTCAGGTCCAAAAGGCCCACGAGTTGTCACATACTTACCCAGCTCTGCAGCCCTCTCCCCTAGACTCTAATGCCCCAGGTCCCCCATTTCCACCCCTCCTGTGAGCAGCAGGCTGGGCCATGAGGGAGCCATGAGCGAAGGTACTGTGAAGACTGGGTGTCAGAGGCACTACAACAGGGGACAACTGTCCCTCACGTGCCCAAGTTTCATGGCTGCACCCCATGCCCACCCTTGCACAATGCTCCCCAGTGGGAGCCCGGGTAGTCAGAGCTACATGTGAAGTGAGGCCAGAGCCGGCAGGGGAGCCGCGTTCTGATCCTGCCGTGTTTCTTCTGTCTCCCCTCAAGTGGCCTCCTGTCAATTCAGACTATGAGCTGAGGCCCTGGTCTCTTCTCCGGATGCAATTTTCTCTCATCTCCCAAGTCAACCCAGTGAGCCCAAGGCCATCCTGCCATCTTCTGTGGCAGCAGGGAGAACCCAGGAGACGAAGTGTGGCCAGAATGGGACATAGCCTTCGTCTTCATGTATTTATTCTCAGAACATACAAACTCATCTTCTCAGAGAATAAAAAACAGAAATTTCACTCAGTGACTTCAAGATGGGCACAGCCGGCTCACCCTGTCCCCACATCTACTAAAAAAATTCCCTGGGAGAGGGGTGTCTAGAGCACCCAGTACCCCTTGGCATAGGGGCCGTGCACAGCTCGAAACAAGGCTCTCAACTGGTTTGTTTTATAATCCAAAAGGACAAACGGCTGCCAAAGTGACAGAGTCCAAGGTCCCTCACCCTCACCGTGCCAGGCCCCCCGGGGTCAGCTCGGGCAGCGACCCAGATGCCCCTTCTGCAGTCAGGTCCGTGCCAAAGAGGTGAGGCCAGGCAGCCAGGCTTTGTGGTTCGAGGTACTCCACTCACCTCAACACCAACCGACCGCCCCCATGGCGGCAAGAGCTGAAGGCCCAGTGCAATCCTGAAGGCCTCTGGAGGGGCAGAGCTGGGCCAGAACCCAGGGTACTTTGTTCTCCCCGCCCCTGCAGCAGGCTCCTCTCCCACTGCAGCCCCATACTCAGGCCTGCAGACCAGAGGTAGCGGCCAAGGAGTCTGATTGTTCCCTAAGGCCCCGTGAGAGTGAGGACCTGGAAAGAAAGATTCGAGGGTCCTGAGGAACAGGCTCCAGAACATGCCCTGAAACTGATGGGAAGTGTGCTGTGTCAAGCAAAGATAGTCTCTTCCCGGCGCTTCTTGGTGAGGATGGTGCCTGGCTTGTGCTGGGCGTCTGGGTGGTTGGCTAGCTCCGGGGGGCAGGACGACACCGGGCTCTCCAAGATGGCTTGCTTCAGCTCATAGAACACAGCGGAGTCCTCTTTGGTGAGGAAGGTGATGGCCACACCACTCTTGCCAGCTCGTCCCGTGCGGCCAATACGGTGGATGTAATCTGGAGAGGGGGAGGAATGCCACTGAGGATACCAGGCCTCACTTCGACAGCCATCACCCACCCCAGCCCACCTCTGAGGGCAGTAGATACCGCTCGAGCCACCTGACCCTGCAGCAGCCACTGTGCTCTCCCCACCACTACTGATGGTGATCATCCTGCCACGCCCAGCCAGAGAGCAGCCCCCCGCCATGCTTCCCCACAGCCCGGGACTCTGTCCCTCATACGAAGACAACACACCCACGGGAGACAGGAGCAGAGCTTGTCTCAGTGGGACAAGCAATCCCAGACTCAGAGCTGGGAGGAATGAGCACCCAACAAGTAGCCGCCCTTTACCTGAATGGAAGCTGCATTCCCCTGCACGTACC
This sequence comes from Mustela putorius furo, assembly GCF_011764305.1. Classification (NCBI taxonomy): domain Eukaryota; kingdom Metazoa; phylum Chordata; class Mammalia; order Carnivora; family Mustelidae; genus Mustela; species Mustela putorius. Next base: position 6,551,334 of record NW_025422368.1, on the reverse strand, counting down.
TTCAATGTTTTTGGCCATATCATAGTTGACAACCATAGACACATCTTGGATGTCGATACCACGACCCGCCACATCTGTAGCCACCAAAATGTCCTTGGCCCCAGCCTTGAGGTTGGACAGTGCAAACTCTCGCTGCTCCTGGCCTTTCCCGCCGTGTAGCGTGCACGCATTGTACTGTTGGGAGAATGGTGAGGTGAGGAAGAGCAGCAGGGTCATGGAACGACAAAGAAGTTACAGGGGTAAAGACTTCTTTGTAGACACCGAGGGAGGGCTGCAGAGCAGCAGGGTAGAAGGGGAAGGAAAAAGGAGAGAGGAGGAGTGCAACTGAAAGCAAGAGGACAGGCAAGCTGGAGAAAGGGAAGGGAGAGAACAGGATGTGGTGTGGCCGGGGCAGACAAAGGTCAAAGGTAAAGCAGCTGGGGGTCACGACATGTGGAGCCAGAGAGAAGGGAAGTCATCAAAGAGAGAATGAGGCTGAGATGAGGGTGGCAAGCAGGGACCAAGACACCTAAGGAAGTCCCAAGTGTTGAGTGGAGAGGACTCACCCTCCCCTTCGAACACCAAAAGCAGGACTTAAGGACACCGGTCACCCCCATCTCCCTCTTGATCACACCACCCCCTTTCCCAAACATGTATCAACACAAAGAACTCTGATCCACCATTCCACAGCCTCAGATCTGGCCACAATGTGCATGTCAGAACCTATCCCTGGCTCAGCCCCCTTGGAGGAAGACCCAAGGCAGCTCTGGCTGGCACTGCTGATCTGGACAGGCAATCACAGCAAGAGACCCAGTTCCTCATCCCCATCAAGCCGCCTCTTCCCTCAGGCCCTGACTTGTATATTAAAGAGGTTAATAATGAGATAGAACTCAAGGGGCCCTCTATTTTGAGAAAGCCCACTCGGTTCTCCCCTGCAAGACACACCCCCATCTTCTCCAGGGATTTCGCCAAAACATCGCAGCCCTTCTTCTGGTTGACAAAAATGATAATGGGTGGATCAAAGCCCTGTTCCAAGATTGCCAGCAGCTTTTTCCTGGGGAAAAGAGGAAGAGGAGAATAATGAGAAGCATGCTTCCATGAGAAGGTCACCGTGGTCTACCAGGACCAATCCCATAACCTTTGAGCCCATGGCACCCCCAACAAGAAAACAGCAGCTCTTTAACACAGCAGAACATTCATCCTCCAACCCTCATACTGAAAAAAGCCCCTTCTTCATCATGTTCTTGCTGGTTCAGCTGCCCCCGTACCTCTTTTCTGACTCTGACATGAGGAAGACCTTCTGTTCCACACGTTCATGGGGCTTGCCCGCAGAGCCAATGTATACCACAGCTGGTCGCCGAAGATAGCTCCGGGCCAGACGCTCCACCGCCGGGGGCATGGTGGCCGTGAACATGACTGTCTACGAAAACAGGAAGCTCAGACCTGGGCCTGGGCAGACACTGCCACGTCTCCCCCATTGCCACAGGCAGCAGAGCCTGGGCTAATGAACCTAAATGAGCCACAGAGTAAGCTCTGACAAGTCCCACCAGAAGAGATTGTGTCCTCTGCCTTCCCCCTTCTTCCCTCAGTACCTGTTCACCAAGGTCCTTTACATCCTACAATGGCAGGAAGGGCTGAGAGCATTTGCTGGCACCCCTGGTAGGGACCAGCATGAGGCCTTGGAATCATTTTCTAGGGCACAGCCAATGGCTCCACTGCTAGGACTTCCAGAGGGTTGGCATGCTGGCAACTGTACTCTGGGCCCACCCGGGGCACGAAAGGCCTCAGAGCAGGTTTGGCACTGTGCCCTGATTTCCCGGCTAGGGAAGCAGCCTTACTTGGCGGTACTTGTGTTTTCCTGACTCAAAGTTGGCCAACATCTTCTCCGGGTCCTCAGCCTCATCTGTGTCCGGCTTCTGATTGCTGACAGGCATGTGCTCCAGGATTTTCTGGACATCTGGCTCAAAGCCCATGTCAATCATCCGGTCGGCCTCGTCCAGAACCACATAAGTACAGCGGCTCAGCACAAGGTAACGGTTCTCCAGCACGTCAATCAGACGTCCTGGGGTAGCAATCACAATCTGGAGGGCACAGTGAAGACATATGTAGCCGCAGCATGCACCTCTTTCTTCTCCCTCCTGTGAACCATCCCCCACTTGGGCAACAGACCTCCCATGCTAAGGAACTAAGCAACAAAGATTCCTAAGAACTGGCACAAAATCACTTGTTGCCACCTTGGATTTTTTTTTTTAGGAATGAATAAGGTCCCTGAATAATCTCCAGAAGTTAGACAGAAGAGGCAAAATCAGAAGGAACTTTCTTCGACAAAGAAGAACTAAAGGCAACTATGGAGAGGATTACATAAAGGGATTATGGCAAGAAGTCTGTGAAAGACTCAATTCCTGCATCAGAGTTCTTGTCAAAAGCTCTCTTCCCCCACCCTGAGAAGACATGGTCTATGGCAGAATAAGAGCACAGATAGGAGCTTCAGATACGAACCTCAGCTCTGCTCACTGCCAGCTGTGACTCTGGGCAAGTTACTGACCTGAGCCCCAGCTTCCCCTGCACAATGGAGGTACTCAACCTATCAAACATACAAGCCAATCTTTTTCTTCAGTTTCTTGTACATCTGTGGTAGAAACTAGAAACACAGCCCCCAAATGAAGAGCCTTCCCACAGCGGGCTGGCTGCAGCTAGGTGAACAAACCTCACAGCCCATGCGCAGCCTGAAGCCCTGGTCTTCTCTGGAGATGCCTCCAATGACGGCCACAGTGCGGATGCCCAGTGGCTTCCCAAACTTGATGGTCTCTTCCTCAATCTGCTGAGCCAACTCACGAGTAGGGGCCAGAATGATGGCGTAAGGGCCCTGGTCTGACTCTTCGATCCTGTGGTAAATGGGGCATCCCACAGTTCCATGAGCTTTGGTTCTCATCCAACCACAAACAGGAGCAAGACAAAGTCATTCTTAAGGGTAGCTATGGAGATGGGGAGGGTGGTGGGAAAAGGATGCAAAGATCTACTTAAAAATCAGAGACTCCAGGTCAACCCTCTTGGGTCCCCTCCCTCTTTGGGAGCTTTGAACTATCATTTTACTATTGCTCAATAAACTTTCCTTTGCTGCCCACCAAAAAAAAAAAGAAAAAAGAAAAAAATCAGAGACTCCAGGACAGTCAAGTTCTTCAGGGAGTGGTCCTGGCCAACCAAATTATATATTTCTTTGATACTGTGATCCAATCATTCCCTAATATCTGACCCAGACCAAAGAAGGTGGCTTCTGATTATAGACTTAAAAGAAAGAAACCAAACAGGGGCACCAGACTGACTCAGTTGGAAGAGCATGGGACTACTGACTGCCGGGTCATGAGTCCGACCCCTAGATGCAGAGATTACTTAAAAATAGGGGCACCAGGGTGGTGCCTGGGTGGTTCAGTGGGTTAAGCCTCTGCCTTCGGCTTGGGTCATGATCCCAGGATCCTGGGATCAAGCCCCGCATTGAGCTCTCTGCTCTGCAGGGAGCCTGCTTCCTCCTCTCTCTCTCTGCCTGCCTCTCTGCCTACTCGTGATCTCTGTCAAATAAATAAATAAAATCTTAAAAAAAAAAAATAGGGGCACCTGGGTGGCTGGGTCAGTTAGGCATCCAACCCTTGATTTCAGCTCAGGTCTTGATCTCAGGGTTATGAGTTCATGCCCCATGTGAGTTCAAGCCCCGTGTTAAAATAAACAAACATTGGTTAAAAATGAATAAGGTGGGGGTGCCTGGGTGGCCCAGTGGGTTAAAGCCTCTGCCTTCAGCTCAGGTCATGATCTCAGAGTCCTGGGATCAAGCCCCGCATCAGGCTCTCTGCTCAGCAGGGAGCCTGCTTCCTCCTCTCTCTCTGCCTGTCTCTCTGCCTACCTGTGATTTCCATCTGTCAAATAAATAAATAAAATCTTAAAAAAAAAAAAAAAAGATTAAGGGGCGCCTGGGTGGCTCAGTCATCAAGTGTCTGCCTTCAGATCAGGTCGTGATTCTAGGGTCCTGGATGGAGCCCCACATCGGGCTCCCTGCTCAGCAGGGAATCTGCTTCTCCCTCTCCCACTCCCCTTGTTTGTGTTCCCTCTCTCGCCGTCAAATAAACAAATAAAATCTTTAAAAAATAAGTAAATAAAATAAAAAATAAATACAGGGACACCTGGGTAGCTCTGTTGGTTAAGAAGTCTGCCTTTGGCTTGGGTCATGATCCCAGGGTCCTGGGATTGAGTCCCACATCACGCTTTTTTCTCAACGGGGAGCCAGTTTCTCCTTCTGCCTGCCAATCCCCACTCACACACAAATAAATAAAATATTTTAAACAACAAATACATACATACATACATACATAAAACTTATTTAAAAAAGAGAAAGAAAGAAAGAAAACCAAACGCTCATTTGCCACTGTGACCTTTCCCACCCAGCCAAACCCACCCCAACGGGTACCTGCTGACCCCACCTGTCAATTTTAGGCAGTGTGGTGATCCAGACCAGCAACGGGATAAGAAAAGCTGCTGTCTTGCCACTGCCGGTCTCAGCTACACCAATGATGTCACGATTCTGCAGCCCAATGGGGATTGCCTGACGCTGGATAGGTGTCGGTTCCTGCAGGGACCCAGGATGGATACAGATGGAGCTCTGAGTCCTGGACTACCGCTGACAGAAGTGGGCCCGTGTGCCAGCACAGGAGGAGGATACCAGCACACGGGGAGGAAACACGGTCACCAGAGGCCAATACTTCCACCAGAAAGGAACAGACAGGGTTACCTGAGTGCTCCCTGGCACAGAAGGCACCAAAGAGAGGAACAAAGGAACAAAGCTCTCTGTTCCCAAATGAAGCCTATTTCCCCTAAAATGTAGGAACATGTCAGGTCTTCTGAGCCAATCAGCCCCTCCTTACCTTGTAGCCACACTTATCGATGACCTCCAAGATATGTGGGGGCAGAGAAGAGTCCTTCCAGGACCGGATGGGATTGGGGATCTTGCCACCTTTGGTGGTGATACTATAGTCCTCTCTGAAGATCCGCCAGTCCCTGTCCGTCATCTCATCTAACTTCTTCTGGGACCAGTGCCGATCATCCCAGCGTTGCTTGGCTTCCTTCTTACGAAGCTTGCGGAGTCTGGCCCTGGAGTGGGACGTGAGGGGCAAGTGGGATCAGTACCCTGCAGCTCCTTTTTGCAGGCCCTGGGCTCTGGCCAACCACCCCCAGCCACGCCGCTCACTCCTCCTGCTCCTTTTCTTCCAGCGTCCGCCTCTTCTCCATGAGATCTCCATAGAAACGCGACTGCTCTCGCTTCTGCTGCTTCAGGTCGATGCCTGCGATGAAGCCGCGCCCCAGCAACTGCACCTGGTGCCGCTCCTTGTACCTGAGGTGGAGGCGGAGGGAGAAAAGCAGAAGCGGTGATAGCGGCAGGGAAGGGCGGACTACCAGTACGTCCTGATCTGTCCAACCTTCCCAGCCAGGGTCTTTCCTCACCCAGAGAGCTGGCTGCCTATACGCCTACAGATAGCTGGCTCTATCTGTAGCCGCCAGTTCTCTCCAGGACCAGCTGAAAAGACTAGTTTACAAGACTTAGCACTCAGGTCCAGAACCACTCACAGGGGGTTGTAGTCAATGGACGTGTCCTCAGAGGCATCCCACTCAAAGACAAACTTGCGGTCATTGAGATGCCGCGTGCGGCGCCGCTTCTTGATGCCGCCCAGATAACGCTCCTGCCCAGGGACAAAAAGTGAAGCTAAGGCCCAGCCAGGCTCACATGTGGAGATCAGAAGGGCTTGAGGGCCAAGCCAAATTTCCATGGTGGGTGGGGGAACCGAACACGGAACCAAGGCCTGCACCTTAATGGCATGCAGCTCCTTGCTCTTATCCTTCTCCTCCCGGATCTTCTGCCGCCCTTCCTCATCCTCATTTCCATTGGTCTCCCGCTCCATCCTCTCCCTGCGTTCCCGACGCTCCCGTTCCTGAGGGTCTTCTGCAGACCAAGGAAAGCAAAGTTGCAGAAGAGCTCAGTGCAAGAAAAAAGAGAGGGCGCAGAGAGGAAGCGGACAGCTAATGAGAAGGGGCAGCTCTAGGACACAAGCTCTAACACAGTCTTCTCATCAACTCCCCCACCCCTCCCTCTTCCAAATTCCAGACCAACTGGTTTCCGGCCCTCCTGAGTGACTGAGTGACTGAGTGACTGAGTGACACGACAATCCCATCCCAATCCTACCCTGCACGGGGGCTACACAGGGGAGGGAAACGAACCCAACATTTTCCTGCCCAAGTCTTGGAACTGTTTCCTTTTCTTCCGCTCTTCCTCGAGCATCCTCTGCCGCTCTTCCACCTCCTGCTGCCGTCGCTTTAGGGCTTCAGCCTCTCGTTCTGCTTTCGAGAGGAACTTGGGCTACAAAACAGATTGGAACTATATATAAAGGACACAGAAGTGGGATATAATCGCACCACTGATGAGGAGACGGCAGGGAGCCCGACAGTATTTGCTCAGGCATTACACCAGGTAAGGAAAACATGGATAGGTCGAGGACCCCGCTATGGCCTGAACTATGTCCCCCTCAAAATTTGTGTGTCAAAGCCCTAACGCCCAGAACCTCAGAGTATGATTGTTATTTAGAGACAGAGCCTTTAAAGATGTGTTTAAGGTAAAATGAGGCTCTTCTAAACCAACTGACGGGTGTCCTTTTAAGAGAAAATTTAGACACACAGAGACAGTGGGGGCACGCCCACACAGAGGGAAGATATGTGAGAACAGAGAAGACAACCACCTACAAGCCAAGGAGAGAGGTCGCAGAAGAAACAACCGTACAGACATCCATCTCAGCTTCTAGCCTCCAGAACGGAGAGAAAATTTATTTATGTTGTTTCTGTCCCTCAGTCTGCAATGTTCTGTAAGCGTAGCCCTGCCAATCATAGAGACCCCCACATTCTCACCTTAGCCTCAGCTTCTTCCTCAGCCTTTTTCTTGGCCAGAAGTTCCTCGAGGGATAATGGCTGTGCCTGAAGATAAAACACAGGACTTCAGTCAATAAAGGCTCTCTCCCTTTGGAGATTGGTAACGGAGAATTTGAACTGAAGAAGAAGATGAGAGAAATCTTTCCTCTCCTTTACCTTAGGCTTCTTATCACCATGTTCATCCTCTTCATCCTTCTTAGAGTCTCTATCTTTCCGAGATTTAAAATCTTTTCCTCGGCCAGGAGATAAGCTTTAAGGAAAAGGAACAGGAAAGGTCCATATCACTCTCTTAACCCCACCCCCTCAATGAGGGTCAGGCTGAGCCCTGGAAAGGATGGAAGTTTTTCCATGACTCCACAAGACTGGCCGTTGGCCATCCTTCACACCCTGAAGCTTCCTTCACAGGCATGGTCACTGTCTGTTCTGAAACCTCATGATGGCCCTGTCTTGGCCCTATTCTATCTGATTCTCCTTTTCCCAAACTAATCTCTTCTCGCAAGTGGGTCTTCAGTACCAAGGGCAAAAACACCTCTTCCAAATAGCAGGTGCACATTGAAGAAAAACATCCTACTTAACTTTATATACAGAATGAATTTAGTCTACAAGGTCCCCCCAACCCATGTACCTTTCCCAGATACTGCTCTGTACCTGCTCTGTGTCCCCATTCTCCCTTCCTAGCAGTCCCCATGATCCTTCCCCCACAACTGCTACAAGCCCAATCTATAAGAGATCTTAAACAACCCCCTTATTTGTTATGGAATTACATCCTTTGCCCTGAATTCTAACCTACACACTCAGAGCCTAATAAAAACTTTGCATACAAAGTTTCCAGGGGAAAGAGATCAAGATACTGGGGCATTAAGCTATCCCAACAGATATATGTTGTCTATCTTGGGTAGAAACCCAAATGGTCCAACTGAGCTAAGAGAATGTTTTACAGGCTAGTAACCCTCCCAAACTAATTTCTAACCTTTAAGAACAAGTTGACCCTAGATGACTGTGACCCAAGAAACTGCTTATAGCATCTAAGGATAGACGCCTTCTAAAAAAGACAGCTCTGCAATCACTGCCAGTAGGAGCCGCTAAGAACTATTTACTTTCCTATGACACCGAACCAGCTTAGAGGCAGACGGTAAGAGATAGGACCATTTTCCTAAAGCCCACTCCCATTCTCTCAGCTACCTGGATCGCTTACGGTCCTTGTCCCGTCTGTGCCCATCCTTGTCCCGGTCTCGGTCCTTCTTATTCCGATCACGCTCTTTATCCCGTTCTCGTTCTTTATGCCTTCGCTCTCTAAAGACAACAAATTTAAGAAATCATGTAGTATTAGCAGAGTATCCAGCTTCACTGCAGCACTAAAAAGGTTCTCATGCTCTTTTCTCCACAAAGTAATGTTTTACAAATTGGGGTATATATGTCCAGGGGAAGCTATAAGGGAATTCTATGAAAGTCTTCTAGGGGCGCCTGGGTGGCTCAGTCATTAGGCATCTTCCTTTGGCTCAGGTCATGATCTCAGGGTCCTGGGGCTGAGCCCTGCATCGGGCTCCCTACTCAGTGGGAAGCCTGTTTCTCCCTCTCCCACTCCCCTTGCTTGTGTCCCCTCTCTCACTGTCTCTCTGTCAAATAAATAAAATCTTAAAAAAAAAAGAAAGAAAGAAAAGAAAAGAAAAGTTTTCTCGATCAGAGCTGTACTAAGCATTAATGGCAACAATGGGCCATGGCCTATGCAAAGAGAGGGACTATCCTTGATCATCTGGACCTTCATCTTACAAGTTCCCTCTTAATTTCTTTTTTTTTTCTTTTCTTTTTCTTTTTTTTTAAAGATTTTATTTTTTTGGGACGCCTGGGTGGCTCAGTTGGTTAAGCGGCTGCCTTCGGCTCAGGTCATGATCCCAGCGTCCTGGGATCGAGTCCCACATCGGGCTCCTTGCTTGGTGGGGAGCCTGCTTCTCCCTCTGCCTCTGCCTGCCACTCTGTCTGCCTGTGCTTTCTCTCGCTTCTCTCTCTATGACAAATAAATAAATAAAATCTTTAAAAAAAAAAAAAAAAGATTTTATTTTTTTGACAGAGAGAGATCACAAGTAGGCAGAGAGGCAGGCAGAGGGAGAGAGGAGGAAGCAGGCTCCCTGCTGAGCAGAGAGCCCGATGCAGGACTCGATCCCAGGAGCCTGAGATCACGACCCGAGCCGAAGGCAGCGGCTTAACCCACTGAGCCACCCAGGCGCCCTTTTCTTTTTTTTTTAACCCACATTATTTTATTTGAGGATGTTTTTACTTGATACAGTACAGTCCTATTTACCAAAGTAATTTATTTTTAAAGATTTTATTTATTTATTTATTTGACAGATCACAAGTAGGCAGAGAAGCAGGCTCCCCGCCGAGCAGAGAGCCGGATGCGGGACTCGATCTCAGCACCCCGGGATCATGCCATCACCCCTCATGCCAAAGGCAGAGGCTTTAACCCACTGAGCCACCCAGGCACCCCCCAAAGTAATTTAAACCAATCTGAAGTGGGGATCAGCAAATTTTTTTTTTTTTGACAGACAGATTACAAGTAGGCAGAGAGGCAGGCTCCCTGCTGAGCAGAGAGCCCGATGCAGAGCTCCATCCCAGGACCCTGAGATCATGACCTGACCTGAAGGCAGAGGCTTAACCCACTGAGCCACCCAGGCGCCCCAGCAAACTTTTTTTGTAAGGGACCATACAATACATATTTTAGACCTTGTGGACCATAAAGTCTCTATCACAACTATTCAGTTTTGCTTAGCATGAAAACAGCTATAGATAATATGTAAAGGAAAGAACGTGGCTATTTTCCAAAGAAGTTTATTTATAAATCCCTCTTAATTTTTAAGAGCCACTGGGTTGGGGCGCCTGGGTGGCTCAGTGGGTTAGAGCCTCTGCCTTCAGCTCAGATCCTGGGGTCCTGGGATTGAGCCCCCTATCAGGCTCTCTGCTCGGCAGGGAGCCTGCTTCCCTGCCCCTCTCTCTGCCTGCCTCTCTGCCTACTTGTGATCTGTCTGTCAAATAAATAAATAAGATCTTTAAAAAAAAGAGCTACTGGGCTACTAGGTTTAGACTGTAGAGAAATATAAGAAATATATGAAAGACTGTAGAGAAATATATATAAAGTCCTAATACCGGAGGCATGAGAGGAACCAAGAATGAGGAAGTTTGAAATGTACTCTCCCTTCCCATATAAGACATGCAAAGTTACTTTACCTTTCTGTAGACTTGGAACGGGAACGCGAGCGAGAACGGCTGCCTCCCCGACGCCTATCCCTTGAACGATGCCGCTTCCTGTCTTTAGATGGGGAAGATTTCCTGTCCCGGTCTCTATCTCGCTCTCTGTCAGGAGTCCGAGATCGCTTCCTTTCCTCCTTGGAAGGTGATGCATCCCGGTCCTTCTTATCAGCTATCTCTCCTGCCATCTGTCATGGATAAGAGGAATACTTATGATGTACTAGGTACAGCTCTAAACTGTTTATATATAATCTACTTAATCTCAAAATGACCCTATGAGGTAGATATACTGAAATGCCTACTTTTTAAAAAAGATTTTATTATTTATTTGACAGAGAAAGAGAGAGAGAGAGAGAAAGAACACAAGCAAGAAAAGAGGCAGGCAGAGGGAGAGGGAGAAGCAGGTTCTCCACTGAGTAAGGAGCCCAATGCAGGACTCGATCCCAGGACCCTGACATCATGACCTGAGCCCAAGACAGATGCTTAACAGCTGAGCCACCCAAGCATCCTAAGAACGCCTACTTAATAGATGAGGAAATGGAAGCTCAGGTAGGTAAGTTCTCTTGAGTTCACAAAGAAAGCCCAAAAGAGGGGAAAAAAAAGTTTAACTTTAAGATTTGGGATTATAACCAGGACCTCAAAGAAAACCTAAATTTAAGTGGAGAAACAAATTCACTTTCACCCAGATCAAAAGAAATGTACTTTTCATTATGTAATGGGAAAAACTTTGTGGAGGGCACACAGAACCTCTATGCACTTTTTTTTTTTTTTTTTTTTTGCAACTCACTGTGAATCTGTAATTATTTCAGAATAGAAAGAAAAAAGGAAAGGTCACAGATGGCCTGACTGGCATTCCCTACTCAGATTCTCACAGTCTTGACCACTACCCTGTCCCATGAATTTGTTCTGTCCCGGAATTTGTTCTGTCCCCTCCTGCCTGCAGGTCACTGAACACAATGTTGCACTGTCAACTGTCCTTCAGACTACAAAATCTGCTTCAGCCAGGAGCTAAAATGACACTAAGTCTGAATCTACCTCTACTCCATCACCATCACCATCATCCCTAAGACTCAGAATACATTTATCAGAAATTATTTTATGCCCAAATAGTGTAGTTGAATAGCAGCTCCCCAGGCATTCACTTCTGATCTCCTTTCCTCATGTAATATGCTGCCATATATCTTTAAGAAAGGGTAATGTGTAAAGAAAAGATAAATGAACAAGTAGCACTTTCAAAAGGTGAAGACAACACATCTTGCCTCACAACTGTCTAAGAAATGACTCAATGTTCTGTATTAGTACATCATGCAGTTATACTTATATCTCCTTCTATTTAGAACCCTAAGAGAACAATCCAGAAAAAAGGTTATCTTCTCTATAAAGCATCCTCCACGTCACTTGCTCTTTCAACAAATATTCACTGAGCACCTGGTAGGTGCCAGAAATTGTTCTACCTACTGGAGATATGGCAGTAAAAAGTCTCGGATCTCATAATGCTTAAATTCCAATGAAGCAGATAACAAGCAGAGTAAGAGAATTTCAAATAGGAATGAGAACTAATAAACAGGATAAAACAGGGTGGATATGACGGGGAAGGGCAAGAATGAGAGAGGGCTCAAGAAAGAATTTTTTAGATGACATGTAAGCTGAGACTTGAATGATGGGAAAGAGACTGCGAAGATCAGGGAAAAGATCTTGTTGGGTAGAAGGGACAGCAAGTACTAAGACACTGGGGCAAGAACTAGCTCAGCATGTTTGCCAATTAAAAAAAGACTTGTGTGGCTGAGTGACAGTGATTGGAGGTACTGGGGGGGTACTGAAGACTGATTCAATCTGAGTTCAGGGAGATAGTCAGGAGTCAGATCATGGGAATGTGTTTTAGACCAGGGGAAAGGAAAGTGGATTTCAACCTAACAGCAACAGGAACCTTAAAGGGTGTTAAACAGGAAGTGATGTGATCTAATTTTACATTTTTAAAGAATTTGGTGACTTGCAAGAAAATATAGAATAGGGAGGCAAGAGTAGAAAAAGGACCACTGAGAATGCCATTTATAGTCCGGGCAAGAGATAACAGTAGCTTCTTCTAAGAAAGTGGCAATGGAGATGGAAAGAAGTAGAGAGCTTCAGGATAAACTTGTTGGCCAAGCTCACAGGACTTAACTGATGAAGGGAGAAAGGGAAAGAGGAAAGACAAAGATAACTCCAAATTTAAGGTTTGACCAATGGTTCATGGTGCCATTAGTGACCAGAAATGACAGAAGAAGGAACAGACTTAGGAAGAAACCAAAAGTTTCATTTTGAAAATGCAATTCTAGAACTCAGGAGAGTTCTAGAACTGGAGACAAAAATTTGAGTTATCAATATATAGATGGCTTTTAAAGCCATGGGACACTAAATCATATTACCTAGGTAGGCAGTATAGTTAAGAATGAAATAGAAAAAAACCAGGATTAAACTGTGGAACACTGTAACATTTAGAGGTCAGGCAAAGGAGGAGCCAGAGAAAAAGACTGGGAAGAAGCAGCAGCCAGTAAGAAAGTGGGGGAAAAAGTACACCACAGATGCCAAAAGTGTGTTTCAAGGAGGGAGTGGCAACTTTTCCAAGTGGAAAAAGACTAGGATATAGAGGAGTGACCATTGCAGTTGGAAAAATGGAGATGGCTGGTGACCTGGACAAGAGCTGTTTTGACAGCCTGGAGAAAAATAGAAGCCTGAGTGGAGTGGGTTTAGAAGAGAATGAGAAGTGATAATAAGGAAAAAATAAATATGGACAACTTTTATTATAGGTTATACTTATCACAGGGGCCTGATAACCAGGCTTACCCTGATCATCGCTTCCCAGCAACCTTCCTTGCAAACCTCCAGGTCTCTGAGTTCCTCAGTTCTTGTAGGGTAGGGGCAGATCCTCTTTCTCATCCAATTAAATATTTATCAAGTATCTACTATATGCAAGGCACTGTGCTAGATATTGTGGTGAGTTACAAAAGGAAATCAGGAAGATCCTGTCCAAAGGTAGGTTACAGAACAATAGAGGGTATGAGGCACTTACCAAGATGAAGGCTCAGATGAAGTATTATAGAAATTCAAAGAAGTTTCTTTTCATTTGCAAAAGAGGTTTTGGAAAGATCTGTGGAGGAAGTGGCTCTTGAGCATTTAAGTATAGGTAGAATTTGAAGACGTGTAATTGAGGGTGCGGAAAAGTCATTCCCAGCAAAAGAATAATACAGGAAGCGCAGAGGCGGGAAAACATGACTGATTCTGGGAGAAAAGCCAAAGTCCCAGTTTGGCTGGAGCAAGGGCTACTCGAAACATGAAGGAATAAGCTCGAATGGAGGGTTTCACAGGTGCTGTGTGCTCATGGGCAAGAGTCTGGCCCGTTAACTTCGTCCAGAGACCTGGCCTGTGTCCCCAGGAGCCAACACTCCGCCCTGGGGCCCGCGCCCCTTCGCTCCAGCCCGCCAGAGCTCTCCTGGCTCGTGCCTCTACCCTGAAGCGTTCTTCCCCGCCTCGTCCCGGAGGCAGGGGCCACCGCCGTGCCCCCACCCTCGCCCTCTCTGCAAGCTCGTGGGGACCGCCTCCATCGCTCGGGACTCACCACTCTGAGTCTGAACCGCCCAACGCGGCCTCAACGTCTCCGAGCAGTCGCCATCTTTCCCGTTTCCTGGTCGCCGAGATGCATTCCCCGGCCGCGAGGCAAGCTGGGAAGGCGAGTTCCCGGTGCAGGGCAGCGTGGGCCAACATCGGGGGCCTGAGAACTACTAATACCACAATGCACCGCGCGAGGGCCGGTCCCGGGCCGAGGGGTCTGCTGGGCAATGTGGTTCTCCAAACATCTGAATCTGCGGGAGTGAGAGTTACCTTTGGGTTTGCTTCCAACCAAGGATTCTCTCGCCGCGCAGTTTTCCTTGGAATGCGCTGGTCCTCCCAGAAAGTGGCTTACGACGACGGAATTTAAGGGCTTCCTGAGCTATCAATAGCGCTTAATCTTCACTAATAACTACAGTAACAACAAATAGTGTACCGTGTGTGGAAGAGCGTTTTTATAACAACAACAACAACAACAACAACAACAACAAAAAAGGTGAGGTAGATTAGCCCCATTTTACGGGTAGACAAACTAAAGGTTAGGTTACAGGAGTAACCTAGTGTTTCACAATGAGAATGGGACAATTCATTGTGTGGGACTATCCCCAATTCAAAAGGACGTTTTAACAACGTTGGCCCGGCAGGAACAACCCCTAGTTATTATGCCAACTCCAGATGAACCCATACATGGATTGCAGAGCCCTCCTAGAAGGATGGTATTACCTGGGCTGTGGCACCTGTTTTCTCGACTTTCCAAGTAGGATCCTGGCTTCCTTATTTTCTTGCCCTTTGGAATCTACCCAGTTGTTGGACCACCTTCCTAGGTTTGCTTCTTTTTTCCTCATAGTCCCCCCTCTTCAGTCATCCATGGAGTTTTCTCTATCCCAAATTGTAGTTTCTCTTTGGTCTTACGGTTCATAGTTCACCAGCCCCACTGGCCCCAAAGAAGCCAAACCTTGCAACTTCTGGGATGGTTTAGATAGATACAGGGAGGTGTCTAATGTCCTCTCCCTTCCCATTTTCCCATCATCAGCATTTTGGTTTCAATACTATTGGGCTGTAGGTCTGGCTTTTCTCTCTAAATGTATGTTAAGTTCTCTTCAAATAGAGCCTCAAATAATCCTAAATAATCCTAAACCCCTGAAACACCACACACAATGGCCCAAAGTAACCCTGGGAGAGACAGGCTTTGGCTCTTAGAACTCTACTGCCATTGACTTGCCCACTTTTACCCCAGAGGAAGATCTGAGGGGAAAGGATATCCGAGATCTACTCGATGTAACTCATGCAGTGAACACTGGAGGGCTCTTCGCTCATAGAATGGAACTTGAACGATCAGACTGAAGGTGTAGACCTTAAGAGCGGCAGCTGTAGTATTTACTGAGAATCTTCGAGGTGCCCAACTCTATGCTGGACACTTTTATTATTTAGCTTACTTATTTCTGGTAACAGTATGATGTAGGTATTATCATTTTACTGTTGAATTATGCCTTCAGCAGCAACATAGTTACAAGAATGAAGCCAGGGTTCAACTCCAAGTTCATTTCGTTTTGGAATCCATGCTCTTCCCGTTTCCAGGCTAGTACTACTCTTTACAGATAAGCTGGAAAGATGAGAAACTGGAAAGGTGGTGAGGTTTGTTCAAGTTCATAGTGGCAGAGTTCCCCTAGTGTTTGTGCATAGCTTTCTCATGACACAGGTAAGCATTGTGCTTCAAGGATACTCACATGCTTTGTCCCACCTACCCTGGTAGTTTTTTTTTTTCTTTTTTAAGATTTTATTTATTTATTTGACGGAGATCTCAAGTAGGCGGAGAGGCAGGCAGAGAGAGAGAAGGGGAAGCAGGCTCCCTGATGAGCAGAGAGCCCGATGTGGGGCTCGATCCCAGGACTCTGAGATCATGACCTGAGCTAAAGGCAGAAGCTTTAACCCACTGAGCTACCCAGGTGCCCCTGGTAGTTCTTTCATACACGCGTCTTTGGAGATGGGAGTTTGGAGTTTGGCCCATAAGTAGAATCTCCTGTTTAGGTACAGCACAGCTAACAATATAGAGCCCATGGGAGTATAGTTAACATTGAGACCCAGTCGGAATCCTGACTCCATTACTTACTAGCAGTACGATCTTGTGCAAGTTATACAGCATCTCTGACTTTTCTCTTTCCTCTTTTATAAAATAGGAGTATTTCTTGCCTCACAGACTGTTATAACAGTTTTTTTTTTAAGTGCATATTCTGGAATCCAGCTGCTGGATTTGTATCTGGGTTCTATTACTTTCTAACCGTGTGACCTTGGACATATTAACTTCTCTGAACTTCAGTTTCCTTATCAGTTAAAGGAGGTAGATAGTACACCTTAGGGTTAGCACAGAATTAAGTAACAGAAAGAACTCGTAAGTGCCCTTGACACATAATAAACATTTAACAAATTAACAAATATTAGCTATTATCATTTATAAAGTTAAGTGTGATAATCCAGGTAAAGCTCTCAGCAGTGCTGGGCACGTAGTAGGAGCGCAATATATAGTAACTATTTCCAGTGCACTGTGAAACTTGGAAAAAAGAGCTGTAAGCAACTGAAAGGAAGGGATGTTAAGGCTCCTGAGCTGCCATCAACAGGCAATGGAACCGGGAGGTCAAGAAAGCAAAAGACGTTACCTCTCCTTCAACTCGTAGGAAACTGGAACCATAGGAACTGCCCCTGAACCATGGCTTCAGTCCGTCCCATGTTCTGCAGGGGTTGGAATTTCAGTGACTTGGATCGTCTACTGAGGATTTCACCAAAGCTTGTCTCTCTCCTCTAGATTCTCTAAGGCAGTGTTTCTCAACCAGGCCTGATATTGCCCCCAGAGGATATTTAACAGTATCTGGAGACATTGTGATGGGGGGGGGGGCGGTTCAGGGGGTTGCTACTGACATCTAGCAGGTGGAGACCAGGGATGATGCTAAACATCCTCCAATGCACAAGACAGGCCCCAGCATCAAAGGCATGACCTAGGCTAAAATGTCATTCGTTCCAAGGTTGAGAAACCCCACCTGGGGCTAAAGAGCTCTTTACTGGCTTATTGGACGTGGGCAGGGTTTGGGTGAGACAGCGAGGAGGAGGAAAGGGAAACCCTTGTTGGAGATGCCGGAGAACAGTAGAGGCGGCCACTCTGCGACCCACAGAAAGGGCCCCAGGATAGCTTCTTCCTTGTGAGCAAAGAAAAAACAAGGAGAACGGAGAAAGAAACGAAGAAAACAGAGCCAACTGCTTTGTATGTGTTGTATTTTTCATTAATAAATAGGTTTTTCTTCTTTAAACACGGAACATAGAACAGATTGAAACACTCCCCCCTCCCCCCAATTCCAAAGACAAGAGTCTATAAAACAAATGCCAGCTGTACTGCCCTAAGGGCAGAAGAAGTCTGGTGACCCCCACCCAGCCCTGCCCCCTGCAGCACCACCACCCCCACACTGCAAGAGAAGGGGGTCTGGGGCTTCTCCCTTGGATCCTGGGGACTTAGGTGAGAAGCATATGAATGTATGATGTCACCTCTCCATGAGGCATGGGCTATGCAAAGATGAGGTTTCCTTCTCATTGGCTCTGACCAGCTCCTGCCCTTCTGGTTTTCAGTTATGAAGCACCAGGGCTCAGCTCCCAAGGGAGCCACCTCTTGGCTTCCCCACTCCACTCCTGTGCGGCTTCCTCAGAGGGGAAGGGAAGGGCTCGGGGACCCCTCCCGTCCCCTGGCCCACATGGAAGCGCTGTGTGGAAGAGGCATGATGCTGAAGGTGAGGCTCCTAGAGGCCCCCAAGCCCATGAGGCCAGCATGCCCCCCACACCCCCACACCTTTCCTTCCTCTGGAGCGGGGGGGACACTGGGGCAGCCACCCCCACCACAACCTAGTGCCTGGCTTGGGGTGTGATGGTTCTTTCTGTGTCAGGTCCTCAAGCCGGGCCTGGCTCTTTCCTTGTCCTGTTCCTGACTCCTTCCAAGCCCTCACCGTGGCCATCTGAAAAACGCATGTCCAGTGTCCTAAATTGTCCCATCCTCCCTCTCCCCCGTGCCTCTGCAACCCAAGGGAGGAAGTGGGAGGTTGCCTCCCTTCTCCAACCCCCACTTCACATAATGGAACAGCTTTTGGCCTTTTCCTTCTTGAAGGTAGACGAGATGAGTTCGGAACGACTGGGGAGGTGAAGCAGTCGCTTGGAGAGGCTTCGGACAGGGCTCTTTGGGGGCACCGGGCTGGGCTTGTTCAGACACACCATGGACGCCGTCCGGAAGATGCTGTGGATACTCTTTTCTGAGGTGAAAGCTGAGCCTTCCAGGTAGATTTCTGCACCCAGCTGTTTGGCTATTGCACAGCCCTGTGGAGGGGGTGAGGTCATCAAGGCTGTTGTCCCAGATGGCTCCGAGACACTGCCTTCTGTCTTAATGGTACTCCCCCAGGCTCCTCCTGATGAGACAAGGGCCAATCTCCCACCACCACCCTCTGCTGATGATTTTCTGAAGGGGAAGCCTAAGTGCACCTCACTATCACCTGTAACGCTTCTAGAACAATCCTGATGCCAGACCAAGTAAATCAGAATTTCTGTGGGTAGGCATTCATATTTTTAAGAGCTCCCCAGATGACTCTTAACGGGAGCCACTGGTTTAAAAGAAATGAGCCTTACGCTCCCACGTGTGAAAGAAATTACACAGGAATTTCATGAGAAACGCAATTTCTGTATCTTTCTCCTAGAGTGACTTGATAGGTATGGACTCAGGAATTCTAACAAGCACATCTGGTGATTCTAAGGCAGGCAGTCAGCAAAAAACAATCTGAAAAAGACTAGTGCACACAGGAATGGCTCATCGGCCAACCTATGGAATGAATCGGGGTTAAAGAGTTGCCTACCACCTCTAGCAAGATGACTGGTCTGCTGTTTAGAGATGGCTCCCCAGAACACCAGTTCTCCCTTGCCAAAGTAAGAGCTTGAGCAAGGGCCACATTTCATTCAAGTCCTTTGTCTGTAGCCTTCGGCACCCCATCCCACCCCAACACGTGCATGTGTACATGTACATGCGCACACACACACACACACACACCTGCTCATAGGAGATAGGTGCCTGTTTCTGGTGGGACAGCTCCATCAGTGTGCTCAGGTCTGTTCGCAGGTCTGTCTTGCAGCCAATAAGCAAAACACGGGTGCTAGGACAATAATCTAAGATTTCCGTTCTCCACTGAAGAGCCATGTGAGAGGGGAGGTGGGGAGGGAAGAAGGAAGAACAGTCAGTGGCTGACAGCTACCTGGAGAAGCCCAGCAGGCAACAGCAGACAAGCCATCCAGCATATCACCAGCCCAGCCCTCCCTAAGTCACAGACCATCACCAATGTACTAATTACATCATCTTCCCGCCGGTGAGGACTCTGGGGCCACAGGAGTGCTGACCCCAAGAGCCTGCCCCTCATTCAACAGCCCAGTTCACCAAAGGAAGCAGGGGGGCAAAATCTCCTCCCACTCTCTACCAAGCATGTGTGGCGTAGCTCTGCTCCCTCCACTCAGTGAAAGGGCTTCACAGGTCCAGAAAGCCAGGAGCAACAGGGAGGAAGCCAACCAGTCTCTTCCCGAGGAAAGGAGATAGCAATCCCAAAGTCTTCTGGAAAACTACTTCCACAGGGTGGGAGATTCTTTGGGATGGGCAGACTTTGCCCCCCAGACCAGGCATTTCCTGCCTGCATGGCTTGCCCTGTCTTGGTGGACTTGGGATCAAAGGCAACAGAAGCTCCCTGCAAATACCCCCTATCTAAGCCTCAAACTCCGTCATGGAAAGGTTCTGACTCTCGATCCTTCACTTTCAGTGTCTTCAACACCACCCTCCCTTGCTGGGCCTCTGGCAGAGCAGTACGGGCTATGGCAAGGGCAGGGGGCAGAGAGGGAGGGAGTCTGGGTTCTAGCCGCAGAGCTGGAGCTAAGGGTACAGTCTCCAGCAAATCACTTCCTTCCCTGGCGTCAGTTTCTTCCTGCTACAGAAGGGGGACTGGACAGCAAGGTCCCCAAGATTCCTTTCTATTTTCCAGCTGAGCTGGAGGCTGCCCAGTTGCCCAGACTCACCTTCTTGAGTGCACTATCCACTGTCTCCGGGCGGCTGATATCAAAGCATAGTAACACCGCGTCCGAGTCACTATAGCAGAGTGGACGGACGTTGTCATAGTAGGGAGATCCTGGTATGTGGGAGAAAGAGCTGATGGTAAGCTGTGGCATTTGCCCTTCCTAAGCCCAATGAGCCCTAGGAATCCTGTTCTTGACCCCTAGGTTAGCTGGCTCCACCCACGTCCCCGGGGAATAGGCTGCAGCTTAAAATGTTGGGACCCAAACACCTGCCAGAAAGCAGTACAGAAATATCATCTTCCTTAGTCCTTAAAAAGGGAAAAGGGGAAACAAAAGCAGGGGCATAGACTATATTCTGGCCCTGTCTCCTACAGTGGGCTTAATTTCAGGTCTGCCAGTTTTATGAGTCCCAGAGGGGGATGCTCCCACCCCTGCAGAGACTATGCTTGGGTCAGGTGTCTTTTCTAGAGTCTGCCTGCTGCCCAACCTCTGCTCCCTGCTTCTGCTCCAGGGTCTCTCCAATGAAGAAACAAACCTGCCTGTTACATAACTGGCTGCCTGGCTTCTTTGCCATGGGGTCAGAACTCTAGGAGGCTGAAAGGGGAGGAGGAACAGCATGGATTCAGTGCCTTACTCTTTCCGCCTGTGAAAAACTGCAGCCCCTATCCCCCAAGATCTCAGAGAGGCAGTTTCAAAGAGAGCAGCACCCATAGCTAGGGATCTGGAGGCTCAAGGAAGGGTCCTTCACCGGCAGGGCAGAGGGCACTGCAGGCCCAGGTGGCCCAGCATGGGAGACCACTAGGGGCTCAGCCTGCCCCCAGCCCTGGGGAAGGAACAGTAGCAGATTTGGAACCCAGACAATCCGTGCTCAGAATAGCAAGCAGCCCCTCTCCCTGCACCGCAATCGCCATGGAAACTGGGGGGAATCCAAGCTGGGGTGGGGGTTTGGTTAAAAAAAAAAAAAAGAAAGAGAGAAAGAGTAAAGAGGAGTTGCAATAACTATCTGCTCCTTCAGCAATCCGCCCCCATCCCCTGTCTGAGGTGGGGTCTTAGCTCGCCAGCACTGAGCAAAGGGAGCACTGCAGCACTGGGGAAGGGGGAGGGGAGGGGAGGAGGCCTCCATTCTGGCTCCAGGCAATCCCCCTCCCCTAAGACCAGCAAGTGAATAACGGGAACAGGCTCGACCCTGGCCCCGATTTTGGGAAGCCCCATCCCACACACCGCCATCACTTCTTCCTTCCTTGTGGGCACCTAATTTGAAAGAAGGAGTTGGAGGATGACTGATAGGCTGCATCCCTTCTGAAATTGGGGGGTGGGGATGCGACACCAGGAACAGACACCACTTTGCTGACTTTCCATTATCTGGACTGGGATTCAAGGGCTGCATTCTGACGTGGGGGCGGGGCGGGGGCACTCTGGGGGCAGTGGTAGTAAAAAGAGATGAGCTGCAGTAAGATTCTGGGAAGACTCAGGAGGTGGGCAGGGTAGGGCAGCCGATACCCCATACATTCTGCAGCCGAGCTGCATTCCGGTCGGATCCAGCCAGCATAGCACAGTCCAGGATAACCAGAACCCTGCCTCCCAACCCCTGGAACTGCATCAGAGGAAGGCATACCAGGTGGAGGAATTTCTGTTTTGCTTTGTTTGGGGGAGGGGGGAAGCAAGGAGAAGGCTCATTTTCTGTTTATCTACCCCCCTACCCCCAATCTTTTCAGACCTCAAAAATTAGACATGGGAACAACAACAGCTCTTAGAGGAATAGGATGGCATATTTATTATATGTAACAGGAAACCCCTAGTGATTTACACAGATCCTCTTTGAACTCAGCCTGAATGTGCATTTTTGGAGGGTGGATTTTATTTTCTTTCTGTTACTCTGGGCTTTTAGTCCTTAATTATGACTCGGAGCCCAGTCTATTTAAAAAAGAACTGGGGTAAAAGAGATAATGGGAAGGGATCAAAATCAAAGCAATGGACAGCCGAACACTGAGGGCTTAGGGTTGAGAGGAAAAATACTGCTTTCTACATTCCAGAAAGACCCAGCATCTTCTACCTCAGCCCAGTACGGTAGGGTGGGGGTGGAGGGGGTGACTGTCACAGCCACCCCCCTCCCTGCACTATCTACAACGAGACTGTGCCCCACATTAAAGCCATCTCCCCCACCCTCCAAAACATCGATGATGCATCGCTTCATCCCTGAGCTGCAGCAGTATGACAAGTGGAACTGAGCTGCGGCAGGCGGACAGCAGTGGCCCAAGACGGAAAGCAGGAGAGAAAACTGAGTCAGGAGCAGTATTTCCCCAAAGCAGGCTTGTCTCCCAGCCTCAACCACCACTCCCTCCAGCAGCACGGACTCCTGTCTCTTATCTGGCTTGACTATGGGGCCGTAAAGGCGGAGGTGGGAGGACACGGAGGGCAGGGGCTGGAAATGGAGAAGCCCCGCCTGACTGCCCCCCAGTTATATTCATGGGTCCATTCACCTCACCATCCCAGCCCTCTGAAAGAAGGAGCTAGATCCAGAGAAGTGGCTTCTGGGGCTCATTCACTCTGCGCCTCTGGACATGCCAACCAAGGGAATCTTCAGGTCCCCTTCTGTCAGCTTCCCAGCCAGCATCATACACGGTCCTCCCCAGCAAAGAGGGAAATAGTTTCTTAAAGCCAGCAACTGTAACAGACCAGTGGGGGTGGGAAGGGGGCATCTGGGGCCAGCAGTCTTACCTGAGGTGTCCCAGAGACTGAGCTCCACCCTTTGTTCCTCTGTCTCCAAGCAGGCTGTGTAATTCTCAAACACGGTGGGCACATATGTCTGTGAAAAGAAAGGAGCTCGTCACACCCTGGGCTCCCCTACTTTCATAACCCTCTGTTTAGTGCTGGCTACACAGGAAGCCACTCATCCTATGAGATACTAAAGTGGCAGGAGATGAGGGGCAGGGGAAGGAAGGGGAGGGGAGGGGGTTACTTGTGGCAGGAGGGACACATGGGACAGGGAGGAGGGCAGTGTAGAGGCACAGGCACTTTGCTCCATGGGAAAAAGAAATCTGAATGACTTCCAATGGGGGACAAGCCCCCTCCTTTCAAAGCTCCCCCACCCCAATCCTAGATGGTCAGAGAGGCAAACATACAGATTTCTCTCCTCTCCAGACTTGTATGTCTCCGGATTTTAGAGCCCCAAGGAAATGCTAGCTCTTTATCTTCTCCCACAAGCCTGTCGGACCAGCAGGGCAGCAGAAGCCCGCCTGGAAATGGGCTCGCAGAACCTCTGAGGGGATGAGGAGACCGGCAGGTATTACGTCAAGAAGAAACCCCAGACTCTCAGATGCCTCCAGTTCCCTCTCCCGAGAGTAGACCCCGGGATAAAGGGAGGGAGGAGGGTATCTGATCGGGGCCTATGGGTGAAGAGGTGAGGAGGAGCCAGCGGGGCGGCAGAAGTGGAACAGGTCTCAGGGGAGGCTGAGGCAGGGCGGTCCTCCAGCCGGGCGGCTGAGGATGGGGCAGGGTGGCGTGCGGTAAGCTGGGGGACGGGGGAGCTAGGTCTCCCTCACCCCCGGCAGGTGGGAATCTAGCCACAGGAAGACGGGCAGGCAAGGAGAAAAGCTGGCCGGCGGGCGGGCCGCTCACCTCGGGATAGCAGTCCTTCGCTAACACCTGTAACATCGCCGTCTTCCCGCACTGCACGTCCCCCACCAGAACGAGCTTACATCTGGCCACGACTGGCTGGGGGGCCCGTCTCTCCTTCATGGCTGTAGCCTCCGCGGGACGTGGACTCAGAGTCAGAGAGGAGAGGGTTGCGCCAGGTGCGTCTTGGCACAAAAACCCAGCCGGGATGCTCGCCTCCCTCCAAATGAAAAGGAGGCTGGCACGGCCGCCTTATATGGCCCAGGTCGAGCCAATCACAAGAGGAGGCGGACTCTGTCAGGGCCAATCCCTGAGGTGGGATCCCCTCCGGCAGCCAATGGTAGGAGAATCTGAGTCAGTGCCCTTTTCCTCCCTTCCCTTTCTCTTAAAGCCGTATCTTTGCTTCCTCTGCAAGGGGATTCCCACACTGTTTGCATTTGTATTAGGAAGGGGGGAGGGGGACGAGAAGCAAAATTAATGGTCCTGAGTGCCCATCAATTAGTGTCAAAAGCAAACTGGCCCTGAAGGCAGAAAATGAGGTCAAGCTGGCTCTGTCCCAAGAGAAAAGCAGGATCTGCCTCAACTACAGACAGGTGGGAGCGGGGCTGGGGGGGTGGGACGGTGACCCCACAGATCTCTGACCTCTTTGTTCCGTCTAATACCCATCCAAACTACTTCTGGCTTTCTCTCCCAGAGACTCCTGCCGTACCCCTTTATCAGCTCCCGCTGTACCCCTTTCAACCCCAAGTCTGGAATCGCCTTCACCTAAATAGACCAACAGATAGGTAATAGATAGGTAGATGGATGGATAGATAGATAGATTAGATAGATCGATCTTCTTGCATCATCTAGGAAAAAACCCATACAGTTCCTGACCCAGAGATGGGCAGAGAGAAAGGAATGAGGGTGTCTGGCAACTGGGGATGACATAGAAGAGGAGAACAAAGCAAACAAAGTCCCTCTTGGGCCAGATCACTTCTCACCCCATGCCTCACCACCAAGCAGGAGGTGCTTAAGGGTGTTTGTTCTGCCGCCCAGGGTCCTCTTCCTGGATGAATCAGGCACAGGTCCAGTTCCAGGTTGATACCTACTCATGCCGACACACTCTGTGTGTCATCTGGTTAAAGTCCAGACTGGAAGACTGGGCCTGGGACTCTGGGATCAGTAGGCTGGAGGGCAACCCAAGGTTGAGAGGAGCTACATAACTGCCTACCAGCCCTGCCCCTCAGAGCCCTGGCATGTTAAGGAGCCTCTCCCCTAGTCAGAACTGTGGAATATACACAGCTTGAAAAGCCCACTGATTATTCAGGAACAAAAACAGTCTAAATAAGGCCTCTAGGAATTAGGAATTGGAGTAAAGCTGATCTTGGGCAAAAATGAGAGCACCCCAGAGTTTATCATTAGGTCCCTTCTCCTTTTCTAGCTTAGCACCTCTGGAGCTTGCTCTGGGTCTTGTCCCATTTGAGCTCTCTCTACCTTCATTGCTGTCCTACCCAGGCATACTTCCCCTGATGTAAAGGATGTTTAGGGATGCCTGGGTGGCCAGGTGGTTGAGCATCAGCCTCCAGCATAGGTCATGATCTCCAGGTCCTGGGATCAAACTTCACCTCAGGCATCCAGCTCAGCAGGTAGTTTGCTTCTCCCTCTCTCTCTCCCCCTGCTTATGCTCTCTCTCTCTCAAATGAGTAAATTTTTAAAATCTTTAAAAATTAAAATAAGAGGGCACCTGGGTGGCTCAGTGGGTTAAAGCCTCTGCCTTCAGATCAGGTCATAATCCCAGGGTCCTGGGATCGAGGCCCACATCGGGGTCAGCAGGGAGCCTGCTTCCTGCTCTTTCTCTGCCTGCCTCTCTGCCTACTTGTGATCTCTGTCTGTCAAATAAACAAATAAAAATCTTTTTAAAATAAATAAATAAATAAAATCTTTAAAAAAAAAATTAAAGTAAGAATAAAAATAAATAAATAGGGGCACCTGGGTGGCTCAGATGGTTAAGCATCTGCTTTTGGCTCAGGTCATGATCTCCATTTCCTGGGATAGAGGCCCAAGTCGGGCTCCCAGCTCAGCGAGCAGTCTGCTTCTCCCTCTCCCTCTGCCTCTCCTCCCTGATCATGCTTTCTCTCCCTTTCTCTCTCTCTCTCTCTCTCTGTCTCAGATGAATAAATAAAATCTTGAAAAATAAATCAATGAATAAATAAAGGGTGTTTATAAACGTTTCCCAGACCCAAAGGGACAGACCTCTAAGAGTGAGCTTTCTAATGCGCACTATAGACTGGAGAACGGAGGGTATCTTGAGAATACAGCCTAACCTTTGTGCCTCTTGTCAAATCCTGTGGCATCCAGTCCAAATTACTTGGTTGAGGGTTCTGGGACTAAGTGTCACATGGTCCTCTGCTCATCTCCTGAGACACCCCTTCCTAAGGGAACCTCAGAGTAGTAAGACTCATCCAGGGGCCACCATAGCCTCCACTCCCAGGCTCTCTGGAAGTTTTTCCCCCCACTTCATCTCCAATGCCTCATTCTCAGCCCTCAGATGATATTCTGGCTGTAGAGTTTGTCCTCTTCTTGCCCTTTTCCAGCAGGCTGACAGCAGCTCTGAACTGCCCATAAGTACACTTTGGGAGAGTTCCAGGAACAGCTGTAAGATTACAGACTGCCTCAACCTGGTGTCCTTTCCCTCAGCCTGACCTTTTCCTCCTCTTCTTCACCCTCAGTCTCATCTGGACTCAGTTCCGGAGCCCACATCCTCTTAACACTTAACTCGGTTAAGCCCCCATTGGACCCCAAACCCAAAGACTTTAGCCCTCTTTCTCCCCCATGTTCTCTACCAGCCTCCCCCCATACACCCTCTCCACCAGCCACTCTGAAGAAACATTCCATGGAAGTGAAATCTGTTCCCTGCCACCCAAACAGCTTCCTCTGGCTTCTAACAAGATTGCTATTCTGGAGCTCCTCTGAGACAGGAATTCTGGGAGGCTGTGCTAACACTGATTCCTGCCTGGGTGGCTGTGTCTCAGGGCAGGGCAGCAGGAAGCCTGAGCTATGAGACAAAGCAGCCCCCATCATGGCTGATTTGCAAGACAGTTAGTGGGTCACATGGTTATGAGTTGTGGTGGGAAAAGAGATGTGTATGTATGTCTGTGTGTGAGTTCAGAACAGCAGCGTGGCAACTTGAAGAGAGAACGGAGTCAAAGTTCAGCAGGTGTGGGTTTTAGACCCTGCTCTGCCCTTAACAAGCTGTTAGGATGTTTGCCTAAGTCACTTCCTTCTCTGGGCCCATACCTTGCATGTAAGTGAAGGGTTTGGGTTAGAGAATGGGGTTCTTAGCTTTCCTTTCTCTTCCTTCTCTCTCTCTTTCTTTCTTTCTTTCTTGTTAGACTCCCTTCCCTATGTTTGTTTAAACCTTTCCCAAGTCTCTTTATTTAAAAATCTATAAACAAAGTAATAAACTTACAAGGTGGCTCTTTACTATCAAGAAAGAGGTTATACTTGAAAACCTTATCCTAAAGTGGAAGAAGCCGGGCACAGAAGACCGCATATTGTCTGATTCCATTTGTGTGAAATATTCCGAGTAGATGGACTGAAGAAACAGCAGATAGGTGAGTGGCTGCCTGGGACTATCAGGATCAGGGGAATGGGAAGTGACTGCTACTGGATTCAAGGTGTCTTTGGCGGGGGAGATGAAAATCTAAATTTGATTAGGTGATGGGTGCACAATTCTATGAAAATACTAAAAACCACTGAATTGTACAGTTCAAATTGGCCAGTTATATGGTATGTAAATCATATCTTGATAAATCTGTTACTTTAAAAAATAAGGTTATAATCCCAAATCTTATTCATATAGTCTCCTTTACCTTATTTTTTTTTTTTAGAAGGCTTTCTGTGTGTGTGTGGAAATATTCAAACATTTAAAAAGAGAGAAAGAAGGGGCATCTGGCTGGCTCAGTCATTAAGCGTCTGCCTTCGGCTCAGGTCATGATCCCAGAGTCCTGGGATTGAGTCCCACATCGGGGTCCCTGCTTGGTGGGAAGCCTGCTTCTTCCTCTCCCACTCCCCCTTCTTGTGTTCCCTCTCTCATGTGTCTCTCTGTCAAATAAATAAATAAAATATTTTTTATAAATAAAGGGGAGAAAGAATAACACAATGAATCCCTATGCACCTGTTATCCAACTTCAATAATTACCACCATAATCTTGCTCCATTTATTCCCCCCACCTACCTCCCCCCCATTACACCTGTACTAGCTGACTTCCAAACATGCATTAGACATTATATCGTTTAATCCATAGATATATCAGTACTCATCTCCAACAGCAATGTGTTAACATAACCATGATACCATGATCACAACTAAAAATAAATAACTCACTCCTTAGTATCATCAAATATCCAGTCGGTGTTACTATTTTCCCAACTGGGTCATACATTGATTTAATCTAAAACGAGGCACACAAGTTGAATCTGGTTGATATGGCTCTTAAATGTCTTCTATTTCATAGGTTCTATCTCCCTTTTTTCCCCTTGTGATTCATTTGTCGAAAAAAGCAAGTTGTTTATTCTACAGTGTCCTCCAGATTTGGGATTTTGCTGATTACATCTTCATGGTGTTGTTTACATGTAGTAAAGCTCCTTTACACATTAAGTCTTTGTAGCATCCCAAAACACACACACAAAAAAGATGAAAAACTAAACATCTCTGGTTGAATCAGAACGAGGGACTTGGAGTGGGACTCAAGGAAGAAAAACCAAACGGCTCTGGTTGAATGAGACTGAGGGAGTTGGAGTGGGGCTCAGTCAGTCTCCCCTCCCCAAACTACAGGGGACATGGTTTAAAAACCACTAGCCTAGGGCGCCTGGGTGGCTCAGTGGGTTGGGCCGCTGCCTTCGGCTCAGGTCATGATCTCAGGCTCCTGGGATCGAGTCCCGCATCGGGCTCTCTGCTCGGCGGGGAGCCTGCTTCCCTCTCTTTCTCTCTCTGCCTGCCTCTCCATCTACTTGTGATTTCTCTCTGTCAAATAAATAAATAAAATCTTTAAAAAAAAAAAAAAACCACTAGCCTGGATAGGATAGCATGGTGTGGGGGATGTGTGTGTGTGTGTGTGTGTGTGTGTGTGTTGTGTGTGTACCACAGGTTCAAAGCTCAGGACTGCCCTATCTTTTTTTGGCTCTGATTACTCTGATAAATTCCTTATCTGGGACAGTGACATAATACGCAAAGGTGTTCAGAGTGATGGCAAATTCAAATTCACTCAGATTCTTACCAGAGGGTACACAAGCCTAGTCTTTCTCTGCCCAAGGGATTCTTACAAAGAGCTCCCAGGCAACCTGCCACCTACAACCCCTATGAGTATGGCGGGACAATGCTCTTTCTCTTTCTTAAGGGGACCAGAGTTCCCCTCATAGGACTCTGGTGCCCTGTTCCTTTAGCCTAAAGCCAAAACTTCTCATGATCTCAAGGATCTCTGGCTCCAAGCACTGGGGAGCCCCTGACCTTTGGGCATTTTAGCTGGAGCAACCCCTGGAGTGCTAACCAAGTTTTAAAGACTCAGTGCTTGCCTTCAGAGAGTTTACAGATGTGAGGCAGAAGAAAGCAAGACCGCTTTGGGTAATTAACACCAAGTGCGGTAGGAGTAATGAGGAGGGAGGGTTCAGATCTGGTTACATTATCAGGAAGGTGATAGAAGAGGGTCTCAATTCTTTCTAAAAATATTTTATGTATGTATGTATTTGAGAGAGAGAGAGAGGGAGAGAGAGAGGGACAAGCAGACTCTGAGCTGAGCATGGAGCCTGATGCGAAGATCTGTCCCATGACACCAAGATCATGACATGAGCTGAAAACAAAAGTCTTAACCAAGTCAGACATTTAACTGAATGAGCCACCCGGGTGCCCCCAGGATCTTGATTCTGATATAAGACTAGTGAGGGAAGAGTAAGGATGCAGGAAAATGCTCAGCCTGCCCAAGGACTAAAGAATCCATCCAACTGACAGGAAGGATGAGTCAGGGTAGGGGGTGGGGCGCTTTGCCTGAGAACAGGATTAGGAAAGGAAATCTGGTGCTAAAATATCATAAAATGGGGGCTGGCTCAGTCAGAGGAGCACGTGACTCTTGATCGTGGGGTCATGAGTGCAAGCCCCACATTAGGTGTAGAGATTACTTAAATAAATTAAACTTTTAAAAAAATAAATAAATAAAATACCATAGAATGCACTTAAAACCAAAATATAGGAGTCTGTAGTTTAAAAACATTACATATGGGCGCCTGGGTGGCTCAGTGGGTTAAAGCCTCTGCCTTCAGCTCAGGTCATGATCTCAGGGTCCTGGGATAGAGCCCCACATCGGGCTCTCTGCTCAGCAGGAAGCCTGCTTCCTCCCCTCTCTCTGCCTGCCTCTCTGCCTACTTGTGATCTCTGTCTGTCAAATAAATAAATAAAATCTTTTTTTTAAAAATTACATAAAGTGTATACCTATATGTGGCATGTGGCTCCTGATTCTCAATGCCCTCCAGCCAAAGACCAGCAACAGTGTTGGTGGAACAAAGCTGGGTGTAGGGATTCATTTCAACAACGGGAACACGCACCGTGGTGGAGCTGTGGGCATCCAGGGAAAGGGGGATAGAAAGGACCTGGGATTTGGACTTATTTGTTGTTTTAGGGAGAGATCAAAGAAGTGAGGCTTTGCTCTGTTAACAGAAAGCTGGGGAATTCTGTGATTGGGAAATTTAATACATCTTATGAGAAGGTGGGAGGAGTATGACTGGGCCAAAAGTGGGATGGGTAGAAGAAAAAGCAGCCACTGCCATGGGCTGGGATGGGGGGTATTTGGTCATATTTGTGGCTTGGACAATGTTCTTGTTTTTGTCTGAGTGTGGGTGTGACTACAGGGAAGTCTTGTTTTTGACCTAGCATGGTGAGAGAATGGCCTGGTTGATGGTGATATTCTGGGAAATTGTTTATGTTCCCCGGGAGAAAACCAAAGCCAAGGTGTGAGTGCCAGGTCCCATCCTGGGGCTTTTCCCCTTCTCATGCTTTTCTGCACTCCTCTTCCTGGGAGCTGGGTATTGTTACAGGAGTCTGGTGAGAGACGAAGGAGAAACAAAAGGAAAGAGGAGAATTTCCCAAGAAAACTTTCTAGAGGAAGTAGAACTGAGCTAGAAGGTAAAACAAGAATGAGATGCTGAAGGGGGCAGGTGGGCTCCTGGGTGGCTCAGTTGGTTAAGTGTCTGCCTTCGGCTCAGGTTATGATCCCGGCGTCCTGGGATCAAGCCCCCATCTGGCTCCCTACTTGGCGGGAAGCCTGCTTCTCCCTCTGTCACGCATTCTCTCTCTCTCTCTCTCTAATAAGGAAATAATTTATTTAAAAAAAAAAAGTGGGGCCAGGGTATAGGGAATATTCTAGGGGAATAGGGTAGCTTGGAAGCAAGAGATAGAAGTCTGGAAAGAGGACCTGGGAATGCATGTACACGTGTGTGTGAGTAAAGATGTACATGGGAGGCGAAAAGACACACACACAAAGTTCTGTGAGTTGGACTGAGATTTAGGAGGAAGGTATGGGAATGGCAGAGGGTGGGGCAGTCGGGGAAATGGGGAAAAAGTCTGTGTTCTGTCTGGTTCCAACCTGGCTGGAGGAATGGAGGAGCAGAAGGTAGCCAGAGGAAGCACAACGATACCCAGAGCAGGCACTTGGAGCGGGAGACTGGTGAGACCACAGCTGCAGGCCTGCCTGCCTTCTCTTGCTATCGCCAGGGCTGGGGCAGGACCGAGGTGGCCACTTATGGGGTGAGTAGTAGGGAGGCCTTGTGCCGGGTTTGGGGGCCAGAATCCTCAGGGAGGAGAAGACCTCAGGAACATGAGAGTGAGCTGGATGAGGATGGGGACTCTAAGCCAGACCTACTCCCAAGCCCATCCTCCCATGCAGCAATTCCCTTGGCCTCCTCTGCTTCCCTCCACCTTCTTTCCACCTCCCTGGGGAGCCTCACCTGGGTTCCTTGATCTGGTCCCTCTTGATCAGGCAAAGATGGACATAAGTGTAACACTCCCCTCTACCTCTCCCCATATATCTTATCTGCAAAAGTGAGGCAAATGTGTTCTGGCAGGAGCTCCAAGGAGACTGTTCTATCTCTACATGGCTAGATTCAAAACAAAACCAAGAAACTACATAGATCATGGCCATCCTCGGGTTAAGCCTTCGCGTGGGGTCGGGTTCACCTCAAATGAAATCCAAGTTCTTATCCTGGCTTCTGGAGCCATGTATGACCTGCCCCTGACCTGCCCTTGCCCCCAGCTGGCCTCCTCCCCTGCAGTCTTCCTCCCTCCCACTACGCTCCAGCCATACTGAATTTGGTTTGATTCCTCCAACAATGGCTTTCCAACTTTCTGTCGACAAGTCACAGCCAGTAATAACATGTTAATCACAACCCAAAACATATACACACTCACGCTTATATACATACCCATTTATGTATATATACACACATAGATAGCGCACAGACTCACGTATATGTCTACATTTATATTGAAATTAAAATGGGCCAAAGCATTTACTTTGGAAATTAGGTTCAGGCCTTTTACTGCTCTCCCTTTGCCAGGAATGCCCTTCTTGAAGGTCCCAGTTGGTACCTTTTCATCCCCTAGATCTCATGTTTAGAGTCACCTACCCAGAGAGGTCACTTAGGCTAAAGTTGCCATGCAATCATTCGCTTTCATGTTCTCTGGCATTTGTCACAACAATATTTTCTGGTTTATGTTCTTTGTCGACTGATTTTCTTTTTTTTTAACTGCTTGTCTTTCTCCTCTGTTCTGACAAGGTACGGGGGGAGGGGAGTGCAGCTGAGCCTTTTCCGTGAGGTTCCTGCCTTTCCCTGGGGCCTTGAACAGTGCCTGGACCAAAGCCTGTGCTCAGGAAATATTTGCAGACCTGAAGGAATGACTCAATCAAGACTCTTTCTCCCTTTGGGCCCTAGTATTGTCATCTACAGAATTCGAACTTGGACTTGCTCTCTGAGAGCCCTTCTGGTTGTACCTACAGTCAGTCTTCAAGGACATACCAGAGAATGCACTCCAGACAGCAGGGTCCAGCAGGGAGAGAGGAAGACTGGAGGGTCTGATGGTCAGGCAGTCACCCGTCTACCCGCAATCCTATGTCCCACTGAAGACAGGGCCTTACTTCCAGGCTGGCAAGAGCCAAAGGTAGAAGCCCAGGCGCCAAGCAAATGATGAGAAGGCAGAACTGGAGGCAGCCAGACACAATGAAACCAGCCCTGTTGGCTTCTCTCTGTGTCCTGTGCTCCACCTGCATCGTCTCACTCAGTCCTCAGTGCTCCGGGGGGAGAAGGGGATCGTCAGCATGCTGGCTCCGGAGTCAGCCAGGCCACATTCCCAGCCTGACTCCCACACCTCCAGTGGCAGCACAGGTAGGAGTGCTGGCTGGAGCCCCTGGCCTGCCTGGATCCAAGTCCGGACCCTCACAGTCACTAGTCATCAGAGTCACTAGTCATGGGACCTTGGGTAGGTTACCTGACCTCTCCCCGAGCTTTCTTTAGTATTGCAAGGCATTACTGGCCTTACCTCACGTTCTTTCCAGGCCTCCCTATGGGGTGCAAGTCTTAAGTGAACTGGGAGCCTCCATGCAGCCCGCCTTCCACCTGCCCACAGGGCCCCGCCAGCCTCCGGGGCAGGAGCTTACAGGGGCCTGGCCTCCGCGCTGGGTGGGTTGAGGTCCTGTCCAGGGCGCAGCGCAGTCTAACTCGTGACCTTCCTTAAGCCTTGACCTCTGGGAGCCTCAGCTTCCCCAGCAAGGACTTTGGATTTCCTGAGCCAGAGGTTTCATCCACAGCTAGGACATTCTTTGTGGGCCAGCCTCAGTCTCTCCAACCCTTCCATTTCCTCTTCCCGAAGGAGTCAGGAGAGTTGCCAGAGAGCCCCAAAGGCTGTTCTTAAGAAGCCTGTCCTTCCCTCTTCCGGTTTTGTGCGGACTGAGTGAGTCCCTTTCTCTCTCTCCCCAGGCAAGTTCTCAGCCCTTCTCACATCTTTCCTTCACAACTTCCCTGTGTCACCCGTGCCTTCTGACACTGGCGGCTGCCGGGAGTCCATCCAGGTGACTCTGGCTGCTGGGAGAACTGAATTGGGGGAAACAGGGCTACAGCCCTGCATCCTGGGGGGCCCTCTGTTGGGGGAGTAAGAGCTTCACCATCGAGGCCTCTGCCACTGCAGGGCACTGCGCTGGGGGCTCTCCTCAAATTACTGTGCTGAGATCTCTCTGCAGCTGTCCTAGGTAAAATCGGTTTTCCTGAGGATGAAGCCTCAAAATAACCGGGGGAAGAGGGGTGCCGGTCCCTAGCTCCTCTGATGTCCCAGCTCCTTCTTTGAATCAGTGGGACCAGCCAAGAGCTGCCTGGATAGAGTTGCTTCTTCCGAAGGGAGAAAAAAATGCAACAGTGGGGGAAGTTTCCAGGAGGGAAGCAAGATAAAAATATAACCAGGATAAAAGACCCAGAGGCACGTACAGTTCAGAATTGCCGTTACAATCTGCTTTGATCGGTGCTGAAGGGGTGGGAGAGGCAGAGTGATGAAAGATGGGTGGGGTAAGTCTGGGAATTTTCAACTGAAGGTAAGGAGGTAGCTGCGGGAGGTCGAGTTGAAGACCGGTCAGGGGAAACAAAGGCCCCCACCCTCAGGCCTGCGAGGAACCCAACCATCAGGAAGGTGTTAGTGTGTGAACTGTGTTTATTTTTTCCTAAGTCTAAAAATACAGTGAAAAGGAAACACACACACACACACACAACTAACCAGAAATGGGGAAAAGTGGTCAGAGCCACGGCAGAGAAACCAGAGGCAGGAATTTCAGGAACTGGGATCTCAGTGACCGGAGCATGGAAATTCCACCCCATGACGAGTTCAGGAGAGCAGCCAGCTTCCCATAAGAGTCCTTCGAGCACTTTCCAGAAGCCCTGGGTGGGGCAGAGAGGGAAGCCAGCCCACCGTGGCTTGGAGGAAGGTTCATGCCTCCCAGGTTAAGGACCTGGCACCTTGAGGGCTATCAGTGTGGAGCGGAAAAGCTGTGGGGGGTCTACCATTTCACCATCTCTCACAGTAACAAATACTCTTAACAACAGCCCCTTACTTAGTGCTCAGCGGATGCCACCAAGCTTGAGATAAGAAACCCCTTTACACATGAGGACCAGGAGGCACAGAGAGGTTAAGTAATTTGCCTAAGGTCTCACAGCTGGCAAATGGCGGAGCTAGGGACCATTTGGAGCTCACAGATCCCTTTTGTGGATCTGATAGAAACTGTGTACCCAGTACCCCAAAAAAGGCTTGTAATGAACTTCTATACAACATTTTCGATTCACTTCCCTTCAAAGAGCCCCTGAACCCATTCCACAGTAAAGCAATTGGATAGTAGGGTCAATGTCGAAGTATCAGCCACCCCAGCCCCAACCAGGAAACAAAGCAACAGTGTACACGGGGGAGGGTGCCCACCGCCCCTCAGAACCCCCGCTATCCTGGGACCTGGGGTTTGCCCTCGCTGGTTCACGAGGTCTCCCCAGCCCGCTCTGGTTGGGGTGGGGACAGGGGTGGCAGGTGGGAGGGGGCGGGCTGGGAAAGCTATAATGGGCTATGCGGAGAAGCCAGAATTGTGCTGTGCTGGAGGACAATGCTTCTCCTCACCCCCTCAGGGTATCCTTTTCGGGTAGAGATTTGGAACTGCCTGGACTAGAAGAGATGAAGGCCTCCTCCCTTAATTAAATGCCCAGGGGTTGCTATGGAAACCAGAGCTTCCAAATCCTGGCCAGACAATGGGGAGAGGAGCTGCCTCCCGCCCAGACAAGTGAAGCTTTAGGGGCCTTGCTGGGGACAAGATTGGGGGCCAGAGGGTGAGAAAAAGGGGGTGCCAGCAACGAGCTCAGTCTCTCCTCTCCCTGGAACTGTGGGAAGGGGCCTCTCAGAAGCCAGGGGTCTGCCTGAGACAGGGAGGGGCGATGCTCCTGGAAAGGGAAGGGAGTGGGGGTGGGGTAGTGGGAGCCAGGCACTACCCAGAACTGAACACCTCCTTTGTTCCCAGAGGAGAAAGCCAGCCAAGTTGGTAAACAAAAGGAAGAGGCCAGAGGGCAGACGGCTAAGTGATAAGGCCTGGAACTGTGAAAAGCTGAGTAATGGAGCCTGACAGAGAGAGGGGAATCTTGAGTCCCACTGAGACCGGTAGAAGGTTCGCACACGGTGTCATTCTGACGCATAGAGTCAGCAGAGCTGTGTGGGGCCCAGAGAGACACACACCCTGCAGAAGCAGCATGTGCCAAAGCATGATGGGGCTTTGGTGACACTCAGACCCCCTATGCCCTTGTCCCCCTAACTCCCCTCTGGAGCCCCCTCTTTGAAGCCGTCCTTTGAAATGTCTCTTTAGGGTAGCAGAAGACTGTCTTCACCGTTATCAGCTTGGACTCCCTTCCACATACGGGAACAGGGCCGGCCGGCTTCAGGGACTTTAGCCTGTCACCTCAGTGGAGGGGGAAGACCCCCATTCTGAAAACAGGACAATACACATCCCCCATCAGTGTTCCTGTGCCAGGCACCATGCTGAAGGCAACAAGCAATCTCTCTTTCATGCCCCCTCCAACTCTGTCAGGTAAAATCTACCGTCCTCCTTAGAGAAAGGAGCCCAAGGGGAAGTTAGATCAAGCCAGCAGGTCTCAACAAACATTAAGTGCAGAGCTGAGATTTAAACGGAGGTTTGTCTGAGGTTCGTCTGACTAACGCCTGTGTGCCTTACCACTTTCACCATCTTTGCTCCAAAAACCTCTTGGAAACTTCTCTGAGCAAGCCCACTCTGTTCTCATCCCTTCACTCTCCCACTCGGTGTTACCTAAATACTTCTATAGAAGCAGTTCCCAATCCGTAAGCTGGTTATCTAAAGGGTTTATATATAACTTGGCTGTTTGGAACCCAAACACATTTTTCCCAGAGAAAAAGTATTAAATGGGTCCAGAAAGACCATTTGACCCAGAACGAAGCTGACAATGGTACATCTAGTTCAGGACTAGCCCGGGGCCCCAACCATCCCTAATAACATTGTTTCCTGGGGAAATACATCCCCATTTACACTGGGGAGGAAGAAACAGCTCTCTTTTCTCACTTTCTCCTCCCTGTTCCCCCTTATCCTGCTGGCCTTGTATTCCAGGTGGGGGTGGCTGGGGAGGATGATAATAATTCATAAATCAGGCTACATCCTGTGTGCTGACCAAAGGGGGTGTTTCTTGAGAAAGGGGAACAGGGTGGAGAAGGGCTAAGAAACTAGGCCTACCAAAACTGAAAGAACTGTTTAGGTGACACAGAGAAGGATTGAGGGCAGAAGGAGTGAACATGATGGCTGCCTGCAGCTCTGTAATACAAAGACTATCTTGATTGTATCCAGCTGCAAAGGGCCAAACTAGGACCAAGAAGTAACAAGGAGTCCAATTTTTCTTTGATAAGGAAGACTGTCTAACTATTGAATCTCTTCAAAAGTAGAATGGTCCTCTTGGTGACACAGTGAGTTCTCTGTCACTGGTAGTATTCAAGGAGAAGAGAGAAGCATCAGACAAGTAGGCCTCTGAGATCCCTCTAAATTCATGAACTCATTAAGCAAAATGTTACAGAGTATCCCTGTGCGCCCAACGCGATGCCAGGAGCATGGCTTCCAGTGGAGAAGAAGATGGGATCCTTGCCTTCAACGAGCTCATAGTCTAATGGGAGAGTCAGGCATTAAACGAACAATCGGATCTATCATTTCAACTGATGACATGGGTGATAAAGGAAAATAATCTGATACTACTATGAGACAATAACAAAAGAAATCTAATTCAGAGGTTGACTCCCAGAAGGCCTCTCTGAAGAACCCACAGTGAGGCTGAGATCTGAAGGATGAGTTGGGGGGGTCAGCCTGGGAAAAGTGGGGACAGTGTTTGCGTATGCTTGTCGGCAAAGTGTTCAGGGCAGATTCAAGAGCAAGTAAGAAGGCCCTGGGGCAGGAAAGAACAGTGTGATGAGAAGCTTGTGATTGAGGAGAGAATGGGAAGAGATGAAGTTGACAAGAGAAAAAGAGACTAGACCTCCTAGGTCACAGTAGGAGTTTCCATTTTGCCCAGCCCCTTGACCGTCTTTCTCAACCATTTGCCCCTCCCTCTCCAGTTCTGGATCCCCAGGCCTTGGTCTCCAGCAGCTCTCCCCAGTTGCAAAGCCCCACCATTCCCCATAGCGTCTCCCACTTCCCTGGGCCCTCCCACATAGAGGGTGCTCCTTGTACTTTCTCAGTGTCCTAGGAGCTGCAATGGTGGAATTGTCATGGGTCTTATGTGGGAGGCCGGGGTTCAATTTTTTTTTTTTTAAGATTTTATTTATTTGACAGAGAGATCACAAGTAGGCAGAGAGGCAGGCAGAGAGAAGAGGGGAAGCAGGCTCTCCGCTGAAGAGAAAGCCCGATGCGGGGCTCGATCCCAGGACTCTGAGATCATGACCTGAGCGGAAGGCAGAGGCTTAACCCACTGAGCCACCCAGGTGCCCCCGGGGTTCAATTCTTAACTCTTGCAATTGCCTTTTCTCTTAAGAGATAGCATGGTTTAGTTGTGAAGAGCCCAGACTCTGGACCCAGGCAGGCTGGGTTCAGACGGTGGCTCTTTGCCACTTACTTGATCTTTCCAAGTTACTTAACTACTCTGTGCCTCAATTTCTCCATGTGTGAAATGGGGATGATGATCATGCCTATCTCCTAGGTCATGAGTTAACATTTAGTAAGTGTTTAGGACAGTGCCTGGCAGGTAGTAAGCACAGTATGAGTGTTTGTTAAGTCAAATAAATCATTGGCAATAAATCATGGCGACATCTGCTTCTCTGTCTCATTCCATGCTCTCCTAGTCACCCCGCCCCACTCTCAGACCTCCAGCCAGGGGCCAAGCCTACTGCTCTCTCTCCTTCTCTGCTTTTCTAGCTGTGGCTGCCTCTGGCCACAAGTCTGGTACTTCAAAAAGGAGGCAGAGCTGAGTTCATTCCCACCCAGCCCTGGTCACCGAAGAATAAAAGGTGTTCGGAATGATAGGCTACAGTCAAATCACGGTGCACTTGGACTCCTCCCAGCCTTTTCCCCATCCAGCTGTTTTCAGAAGCTGAGGGTGTTCTGGGTACACGGAGTATATCACTGAGCCCCATTTCCTAGGCCTGGGTCTGATCCCCAAGACTGAACTTAAAGCTCCTCCCACTGCTCCCCTATGACCCTGTGTTCATTCCCAGTGTGCCACTGACCGCCCACATCGTCACTGCTGGCTTTCTTATGCATGTCCTTGAGGGCCACAACTGTCCCCTTTTCTCTGTTGTACCCCTAAACTGGCGCTTATCCCTCCAGCCTCATTTCTTTTTCTTTCTTTCTTTCTTTCTTTTTTAAGATTTTATACATTGGTGAGAAAAACAGAGAGCACAAGCAGGGAAGGGGCAGGCAGAGGGACAGGGAGAAGCAGGCCCCCCACTAAGCAAGCAGCCCATGCAGAACTCAGTTCCAGGACCCTGGGATCATGACCTGAGCTGAAGGCAGACTCTTAACCCATTAAGACACCCAGACATCCCCTTCCAATCTCATTTCTCTCCAGTCCCCCATCTGACATGTCTGGGCCAAGCCACACAAGCCTGCTCTCAGAGTCTCAGGATGGCTGTTCAACCTCCCTGGGACC
Organism: Mustela putorius furo; assembly: GCF_011764305.1. Taxonomy (NCBI): domain Eukaryota; kingdom Metazoa; phylum Chordata; class Mammalia; order Carnivora; family Mustelidae; genus Mustela; species Mustela putorius. The sequence continues at coordinate 6,512,187 of NW_025422368.1, read as the reverse complement.
TTCCCATGTGCTCTTTTCCCTGCCCAGTCTTCTTCCTCAGGTCTTTGCCTGGCCAGCTCCTACTCCTTCTATGGGTCTCAGCTCACCTGCCGCTTCCTCCAGGAAGGCTTTGGTAAGTCTCCTGGTCTAGGCCAGTGGGTCTCCTAGCATCTGGATTTCCCTGCTGTACTTTAAGCATCCCTTTACTTAGCTATGTCTCCCACTAGCCTGCCAAACTCAGGCCGGGCAGAGATCATATTTATCTCATCTGCTGTTGGATCTTCAGAGCCCAACACAGGGCCCATAACAGACAGGAGTTTATGCCCTGGGGCCCATGGATGAGCTTCCAAGGGTTCACAAGGCTCCTCAAATCATATGAAAATGTTTATGGATTCGTAGTGTGTCCTTCCTGGGAGACAGTCTGTATTTTTTATCATAATCTCAAAGGACATGTAACACCCTTCTCCAGCCCCCACCAAAACAAGGTTGAGAACCACAGAGTAGGCAGCAGTAAACACTTGTCTTTGATTGCATTCATCCATCCATGAATAGAGTTGTTGATACTCAATGAACAGTTACTGAATGGATGACTATGCCTCCACCTCGGGGTTGGGGTGTTTCAAATATGTTCAACCGATCCAGTCCAACCTCAGAAGAAACCTTTGCAAGTCCAGCCCCTAACTCCGTGGCCTCAAACATCCCTCCCACCATGGGTCCCACGGCTTCAGAACAAAGCTCCAGTGGCCGGAACCCATCTCCAGTCCTGACATAACCTACTGCGCCTTTGCAGCCTGTCGCTGAAAATAATCGTGGCGATAGCAGGGGAGCAGGGGTGGCAGAGGAGAGGACAGAGTCCTGCAGGAGCTCTGAACGAGGGAGACTCTGCCCCCTGCCGGCTGCCTTTCTCCCTTTCAGCGCCGCGCAAAGAATGAGGTCAGAGCCCGAAAGCCAAGTCAGGCAAAACATTTCAGGTGGTGGAGAGGGTGGGGTTGTGGGTGTGTGGTGGGTGGTTTGGGGGGTCCCGGGTAGGGGGCGGCCCCCCCACCGGGCAGTCTTTCCCTGCAAAGGAAGGCTTTATTTTCCATCGAGGCAAGGCCAGCGGTTTCTGCTTTGGAGCTCTCACCGCTTCCCTTCCCAAGGGTCCCAACTTCTCCCAAATTGGGAGTTTGGGGAGGGCCGGGGGCGCTGTGGGGGTGGAGGTTCTTCTAGAACTCCAGTTCCTCCAGTCACTCGGCTTTCTGCGAGATCCATCTTCTTTCCCGGAGCCTGGCTACTGCCGACACCTTTGGATCCGGAGCCAATTCTCTGCATTGCCTGCCTACACTTGGCGTGGGGGTGCACCAGCCTCCCTCCCCGCATCACCATGGAAACAGGAGCCTCTGCGTCCATCCCAGAGCTGATTTGTGAAGCTATGAGAAGAATCTGGATTGGGGTGGGGGGTGGACGGTGCAGAGGAAGGCCAAAGAGATAACGTTTACAGAAGCGGGAGAGGAGGAGAGACCCGGGGCGGGGAGGGTTTGCTTGATCGGGGTTATTAGCATACTTTGTGCCCTGTGAGGAGAGGCATCTTCGTGGACAGGCCATAAGTGCAGTCCCCTCCTGGCCCACTGGTCAGTCCAAACTGACCAAACCCTCCCCATGGGCCGGACGGTCCTTCGTAGAGGGGTGAACTTGGGTGACTTACTTGACCCCCTAAGCATCACACTTCTCATCTGTAAATGTAAAATAAAAATACTAGCAGCACTTACTTCTGCTAAGTGCTGGTAAGTACTTCTGGTAAGTACTTCCCCGGGTTATTGCAAGAATCCAATGAGGGGATGCATATACAACATTGCAAACAGTTATTAGCACACAGTGAGTACTCAGAAATATGGTTATTGTTGTCCATGTCTAGCTATCATGTGTGTTTCTCTAGCTCAACCGGCAACCCTTCGCTAACAACACCTTAACACTTTACAATTTTCGAAGCGCTTTCACACACATTCTCTCATGTCCCACCTCCATCCTGAAAAAGAGAAAAGAGCTTATTCTCCCCACTTGGCAGACAAAGATGCAGATTCAGAGTTTAAGCTTGTCTAAAAGCTCAGCTCTAACCTGAGGCTGTAACTCAGAGTTCTTGAAAGCCTGAGTTCATTCCTATGCACTCATCTCCTGTCTTGTCTCTGTGCCCAGTGCAGGGCACACTGCTGACACTGAGCCTGGAGCAGGAGTCTCAGGGAAGAGCTAATCCTGGAATGTAGGCATTGGGTTTGACCCTGAAGGAAGTGAAAACTCTTAACTGAATCTGTAATTTAAAACAGTCCCACAAGATACCTGGGTGGCTCAGTTGGTTAAGCCATGGCCTTCAGCTCAGGTCATGATCCGGGAGTCAGGGATCGAGTCCTACATTGGGTTGCTGGCTCCACGGAGAGTCTGCTTCTTGCTCTGACCTTCTCTCCTCTTATGCTCCCTCTCATTCTCTCTCTCAAATAAATAAATAAAATCCTTAAATAAAACAGTCCCACAAAAGGGGAGTGACTGCCAATGGTTTGGGGTTCTTTTGGGAGTGGTGAGAATGTTCCCGAATTGATTGTGGTGATGACTGCCCCACTCCGTGAATGTACTAAAAACCTCTGAATCGCATATTTTTAAGTGGGTGAATTGTATAGTATGTGGCTTACATCTCAATAAAGCTCTTATTTTAAAAATTCCCACAAGGGGCGCCTGGGTGGCTCAGTAGGTTAAGCCTCTGCCTTCGGTTCAGGTTATGGTCTCAGGGTCCTGGGATTGAGCCCTGCATCAGGCTCTCTGCTCAGCAGGGAGCCTGCTTCCCCCTCTGTCTCTGCATGCCTCTCTGCCTACTTGTGATCTCTGTCAAATAAATAAATAAAATCTTTAAAAAAATAAAAATAAAAATTCCCACAAATCAAATACCAGGCCCTGAAGTGGCCCTAGTGAGCTCCACCAAATATTTAAGGGGAAAATGCCAATTGAACACAAATTCTTCCAAATAATAGAGGAAAAGGCTACTCTCTTCAACTCATTTTATAAGGCAAGCATAACCTTGATATCAAAACTGACAAAGACATTAAGAGAAAGGGAAATTAGATTCCTGATCACAGATGCAAAGTCCAATAAGCAAAGTCTTCTAATTGTTTATAGTATAAACACTTATGATTGCCATTTGTTTTTCTTACTTTTTAAAAAGACTTTATTTATTTATTTGTCAGAGAGTGCACAAGCAGGGGGAGTGGCAGGCAATGGGAGAAGCAGGCTCTGCACTGAAGTTATTTTACAATTTGAAAATCAGTGTAAATCACTGTATGAACCAAACACTGAGAATGTTAAACTAAGGAATAGATGAAAAGTTTCTTCATTTGATACAGAATAATTTCAAAGTCCCCATGACCGAACATCACACACTTGGCAGTGAAATGTTGAAAGTTTTCCCTTGGAGGTCAACAACAAAATGCCCCTATCATTTTTCTATTCAATTTTGCTTGATGCTGTCCTGGAGGTCTTAACCAATGCAAGAAAAGGACATAAAAGATTTAAGGAAAAGGGGAAATAAACTTGTCATTATTCACAGATGATATAATTGTGATATAGAAAATCTACAGAAACCGGGCGCCTGGGTGGCTCAGTGGGTTAAGTCGCTGCCTTCGGCTCAGGTCATGATCTCGGGGTCCTGGGATCGAGTCCCGCATCGGGCTCTCTGCTCAGCAGGGAGCCTGCTTCCCTCTCTCTCTGCCTGCTTCTCCATCTACTTGTGATATCTCTCTGTCAAATAAATAAATAAAATCTTAAAAAAAAAAAGAAAATCTACAGAAACCTACAAATAAATTAAGAATTAAGAGAGTCCATTTGGCAATATAGCTGAATACAAGATCAGTTTCCAAAAATCAATGTTTCATATAAATCAATATATCAGCAACAAACGGGAAAAGTAAATTATAAAAGATACCATTTACATTTGAATTAGAAATATCAAATATCATAGAATAATTCTAACAAAATATGTTTAAGACTTCTAATAGGAAAGCTATATAATAATATTAAAAGAAATTAAGGAATAAAGAAATAGAGGGATATATCATGTCCAAGAAGTGGAAGACTCAATATTATAAAGATGGCAACTCTCCCTCAACTTATCTAGAGATTCACTGCAATGCCCTGTAAAATACCAACAGGTTGATACTGACAAGCTGGTTCATAATTTTACATAGAGACTCAAAAGGCCAAGAATAACCAAGACACTCTCCAAGAAGATGTGAGTTCTTGGTGTAGCATATATAAAGACTTATAACAAAGCTATAACAAAGCTATCAGGATTGAGACAATGTGGTACAGGAATAAAGAAACAGGCCAGCAAAATAGAATAAATAACTAAAACACAAACCCACATATATATGGACATTTGGTTTACCATAAAGGGGACAGTGCAGAGTAATGAGGAAATATCCCTGAGGGATATAGAAAATTACAATATGCAAAAATCAACTTCCAGTGAATTATAGACATAAATGTGAGGTGAATTATAGACATAAATGTGAGGTGAATTATAGACATAAATGTAAGGTGAATTATAGACATAAATGTAAAAGGCAGAACAATAAAGCCTCTAGAAAGTAAGGCAGGAAAATATCTTGAAAACCTTAGGATAAGGAAAGATATATTTTTTTTATTTTTAAGATTTTATTTATTTGAGAGAGAAAGCACAAGAGTGGGGAGACCCAGAGGGGAGAGACAAGCAGACTCCCTGCTGAGCAGGGAGCTCTGACACAGGGCTCCATCAGATCCAGGTAAAAGGCAGACACTTACCCAACTGAGCCACCCAAGCACCCTGGGAAAGACTTCTTAAACAGTATACAAAAGGAAATGATAAGCCTATAGAAAAACACCAATACATTTGCCCACATGAAACTTTTAAAATATTCTTTTGGCTAGAAACAAGCAAAAAATAATTAAAATGGGACACCTGGCTGGCTCAGTTGGTTAAGCCTCGGCCTCTGGCTCAGGTCATGATCCCAGGGTCCTGGGATCGAGCTCCATAATTATAAGTCTTTATATATGCTCAATGGGGAGCCTGCTTCTCCCTCTCCCTCTCTCTCTCCCTCTGCCCCTGCTCATGTGCACTCTCTCTCTCTCTCTCTCCCTCTGTCAAATAAATAAACAAAATCCTTTTAAAAAATTGAAATACGAAAAAGAAAAGGGTTAATAATATAGTATGTGAATTAAACTTTGCAAAAATGAAAAGAAAGTGCACAGAGAAATATACAAAAGTGTTGAATCACTGTATTATACCCCTGAACCTGATATAACACTGTATGCTAACTGCATTTGAATAGAAAAGGAAAAGAAAGTGAAAAGTTCAGCCACAAAGTAGAACAAATTTGGAACACATATCCTGATAATGGACCTCCCTCTGGTATATAAAACAAAGTATTACAAATCAATGAGATAAAGACCTAAAACCCAACATAAGGGGCGCCAAGTGGCTCAGTGGGTTAAGCCTCTGCCTTCAGCTCAGGTCATGATCCCAGGGTCCTGGGATCAAGCCCGCCTGGCATCTACTCTCTGCTTGGCAGGGATCCTGCTCCCCTACCACCACCCCCACCACCCCCCGCGCTCTCTGCCTGCCTCTCTGCCTCCTTGTGATCTCTGTCTGTCAAATAAATAAATAAATAATCTTTAAAACAAAACAAAACAAAACAAAAAACCTAACATAAAAATGAGCAAGAATTTTGCATGGCTATCCTGCAAAATTGGATGGCCAGACGGCAAATAAACAGTGGAAAGGGTGTTTGACTTCATTAATCATTAAGAAAATACACACCCACCAGAAACACTCAAATTAAAAAGATTGAAAATAACAAGTGCGGGGAGGATGTGAAGCACCAGGAACTCTCATACACTGCTGGTGGGTGTAGAAACTGACACAGCCACTTTGGAAAATAGCTCAGTCTATTCTGATGAAGTTTCATGTGTGCACAGTCTGTGAACCGGTGTTCGTACAGACTCATAGCAATACATGCACATGTGCCCCCAAGGAACATGTACGAGAATATTCACCGTCCCATTATTTGTGACAGCTCTAAACGGGAAACAATCCCAATGTGCACTGACAGCAGAACAGGAACAATATACAAGTCATATAAGCTTATTGCTTTTATTTACATACATTTCAATAAAAGGCAATACCACACTACGTACGGCTTGTTGACTACTGATCTGGGGACTTCTCAGCCCCCATAAACACATGAGTCAATTTCCTATAATAAATCTGTCATGTCTCTCTTTATCTATCTATCATCTATCTAATCTATCTCTTATTGGTTCTGTTTCCCTGGAGAATCCTGAGTACTACAGATTTGGGTTGGTAGTGGGAGTGGTTCTTGATGAAGAGAGCTTTAAAGTTGAGTTTTCTGAATTGGTTCTGGGGTTTCTGGAATTGACTCTCTAATCTGATGAGATATAAAGACACTCATGATTCTGTTTCCATTGATAAAGAGAACACTGATTGTCCAGGGCATGATCTGGCAAGAGAGGTATGCAAAATATTACCACTGGATGTCTTTTTTTTTTTTTAATTTTTAAATTTTTACTAATTTTTTAAATTTTTTAAATATATATTTTTAAATAATCCACTGGATGTTCTTAATCAACCCCCTATAAGAAATAAGGACCTGGGTACTGTGTATATGATACTCTAACATTTTTGGCAAACTAACAAAAATAATGAGATTAGCTTCTTGCTCTGATTGTTACTGGACAAACGAGGAAAGAAAAGGAAGAGCTTAGAGATTCAAATTCTGAGCTCAAGTGCCACATAAGTGACCTTTAAGCTACTACATGTGTCCTCAAAGAGCCCCTCTCTCCTCTGGCAGCAGGGTGGACACGGCTGAAAACCGAACACAGATTCTCATCTGAATTACAACACAACTTGAACTCCCAGTCTCCCAGGGTGTCTACTGTTAAAGCAAGGGCAATGTTTGGCAAGGAATGGGATCTTCAAAACTGGAATGGGGATGTGTGGGAAGGCCCTGATGAAGGTGTGGTCATTGAGCCCCTAAATTCCAACAAGTCTTCTTCAGAAAAGGCCTCTCTACCCCTGTGGTATTGGCCTCCCTATCCCCCCATCTGAGGAAATTGACCTTGCATTTCCTGAGGAACCGGGGATTGGCCTCCCCTGAAGCAGTTGTCATGCAAGACAAGGCCTATTCTCTTCAGGACCCACACGCACCACCCCTCCTTGCTTCAGGCTTATAACCAGACTCGAGTCCCAGCAGGTCCCTAAAGGTGAGGTGCAAAGTGTGTCCCACAACGTGTACTACATTCCAAAAGAACTACTTGAGCATTTTAATTTATACTGACCGAAATTTAGAGAACATGTGTGAAAATGGATATTAAGGGTATGGTGTAATGATGGAAGAAACATTCAAGTTGGCTCTGGCTCAGTTTATTGACATGAGCTCATTAAGCACGGATTCTGCAATTAATATTGCTTCCTGGGAGATTAGAAAGGATTTTAACAGTTTGACTGGTTGTCAGAAACATGGACCAGAAGGTGACCCACACTAAGCAAGCTGAAAGTGCCAGCCCTGACTTGGTTTCACGTAGAGAAAGGGATTCAAAGGGTTAGGGGAACTGGAATGTTAGGATGGAGTTGTCATTTAAGATCTACTCACACACATCGGGAAGGTTCGGATGACATAACTTTCACCATGACTGCGGAGGGGGTGGGGGGGATAGAAGTTGTGACGGGAGCGTCAGCATCCTTATACAGCTTTGTGATGGCTCTTCTCTCTGGGCCAGACCTTATGGTGGGAACTGCAGTCACCAAATTAGTAAAACAAAATGCAATAAAAGTAACTGGATCCCAGGGCAGCCGACACCAAGTGGTTGCCCTCAACCACCAAAGGCAACATGGGAGCAGTTACCGTAATGGACAGCAGAGTCAAAGCAGAAATTAAAACAGTCTGACTTGGCGCCCCTGGCTGACTTGGTCAGAAGAACACGCTACGCTTGATCTCAGGTTCATGAGTTCAAGCCCTGTGTTGGGTGTAGAGATTACAAATAATAATAATAATAATAATTAATAAACTTTTAAAAACACACAACAGTGTGATTTACAAAGACTTATGGCATTGGCTAGTTGATCATGGTGAGATAGAAGTGAGATAGATAAGAGGCCTACTAAATTCTCACTTGATCTATATGAACAGAAAAGTTCTAGGCCAAGTGAACAAAATTCTAATCTGAATCACAAAATCAGAGTTTCCAGACTTGAGCCAATGGATAGACCAGTAACCCCCCAAATGAAGGGGAGATTGGGTCCTCTTAAGGGAGGACCCCAGGACACTGCCAAAGATTTATACTGTTAATCTTTCTCCTAGCCTTCCCCCCCACCCCTGTCAGAACCAATGGCCTTTTATCAGGGTAACTGTGCACTGGGGGAAAGGAAATCATCAGACTTTGGGGGAACTACTGGACACTGGCTGGGAACAGACACAAATTCCAGGAGACCCAAAATGTCGCTGTGGCCCACCAGTGACAGTAGGGGTTCATGGAGTTCAGGTGATCACAGAGTTTCAGCTCAAGTCCAACCCACAGTGGGACAATGGGTCCTTGAACCCATCTTATGGCTAATTTCCCAGATCTGGATACCTAACTGGACTAGATGCAATCGGCATTTGTCAGAATCCCCGGCTTGCTTCTCTGACCCATGGAGTTAAGGAAAGACCAAGTAGAAGTGACTAGAACTGCCTTTTCCTAGGAAAATAGTAAACCGAGAGCAATACTGCACTCCCAGAGGGATTACAGAAATTAGTACCATCAAGGATTTGAAAGATGCAAGGTGGTCATTCCTACCACACTCCTATTCAACTCATCTATTTGTTCTGTGCAGAAGACAGATGGCTCTTGGAGAATGACAGCAGGTCATCCTAAGCTTTACCGGGTGGTGACTCTGTTGTAGCTGTTAGGCCAGATGTGGTTTCATTGCTTGAACAAATTACTGTGTCCTCTGGTACCTGGTGGGCAGCTGGTGATCTGGCAAATGCATTTTTCTCCATGCCTATCAATAAGGACCATCAGGAGTAGTTTGCTTTCAGCTGGCAAGGTTAGCAATACACCTTCACTCTCTTACCTCTGGGTCTATCAACTCTCCAGGCCTATATCATAATCTAGTTCACAAGAATCTTGATCACCTTTGGGGAAAAGACAATCTCATGCTTGCAGCCTTTCCACTGCTGCTCAGCCACATAAGAATGGACCTTTGGGCCTGCAACACTTCCTTACCCAGAGCTAAAGAGCCCACACAGCCTGTGCTAGATTTATCACCTTGTATGGGAATATCTTTGCTTGTTTCATACTGTGTGTACTCCTTTGTTCTGCTGAAGTGTGACTATCAGTGGCCCTCAGGCATGCCCTCCAGCTGTCAAACTCCACGGGTGAGATGGGGAGATCCTTCTAGTATGGTGCCATGGGGTACACGTCAGTCAACTGCCCTGCATTGGCTTCCAGGAGGCACCTGTTAGCCTGGGGGACCAAAGCCCATGACCAAAGCTGAGCTTGTTCTATATATTCTCTCTGCAGAAAAAACATTGTTTCATCCAGTGCTTGACTGCATTGTGTTTCCTTGGTGACTCTGACACCCAGATGCAGTGGGCAGAAGTGTTTGGATTTCTATTTCTGGTGACTGGCACTGTGATGATCTTTGCTAGCCTCCATGTCATTGGCACCATCCCCTGACACTGATAACAAGTTCATACTATTCTGCTTAACACCTTTCCCTTCCACAAGATACCACACTTGTCCATTACATTGATGACATCATACTGATTGGATTTAGTGAGCAACAAATAGCAACTACTCTAGAATTACTGGTAAGACATTTGTATGTCAGGGACATTTGGGTGGCTCAGTCTGTTAAGCATCTGCCTTTGGCTCAGGTCATGATCCCAGCGTCCTGGGATCGAAACCTGCATGGGGCTCCTTGCTCAGCAGGGAGCCTGCTTCTCCCTCTTCTCTTTGTCCCTCCCCTGCTGAGCTCTCTCTCTCTCTCTCCCTGACAAATAAATAAAATCTTAAAAAGGAAAATAAAGACATTTGTATATCATAGGGTGGAAAATAAATCTGACCAAAAGTTCAGAGGTCTTCTACTCAGTGATATTTCTAGGGGGTCTAGTGGGATGGGACATGTTGAGATATTCCTCCCGAGGTGAAAGGTAACTTGTCTCACCCGGCCCCTTTTATAACCAAAAAAAGGCACAACACCTACTTGGGCCTCTTTGGATTTTGGAGGCAACACCTTCCTCCTGTGGTTGTGTCATTCTGGCCCATTTTCTGAGTGACCAGCAAAGCTGCTAAATTTGAGTGGGACACGGAAGAGGAGAAGGCTCTGCAACATATCAGACTGCCGTGCAAGCTGCTCTGTCCCCTGTGCCACTGGATGTGGTTGATTTCGTGGTGCTGGAAGCAGCAGGTCAGACCACATGCTGGTCAGACCACATTTGAAGACTTGGTCAGCCCCCTCTGGGTGAACTGCAGCAAAAGCCTTTAGGATTTTGGAGCAAAGCCTTGCCATCCTCCACAGATAATGACTCTTCTGTTTCAAAACAGCTCTTGGGGAGCACATGGGTGGCTCAGTCATTGAGCATCTGCCTGCTCAGGTCATGGTCCCAGGGTCCTGGGATGGAGCCCTGCATCAGGCTCCCCCCTCGGCAGGAAGCCTGCTTCTCCCTCTCCCACTTCCCATGCTTGTGTTCCCTCTCTCGCTGTGTCTCTCTCTGTCAAGTAAATAAATAAAATCTTCAAAAACAAAGCACAAAAACAGCTCTTGGCTTGCTAATGGGTCCTAGTAGGGACTGAGTGCTTAACAAAGGACCAAGTTATTCTGTGACCTGAGCTGTCCATCCTGAACCAGGTGTTAGCTGACCCACCACGCCATGGAAGCTGGGCGTGTAAAATCATTCTGTCCGCAAATGAAATTGGAATAGATGAGACTGGGTCCATGTGGGCCCTGAGGGCATAAGTGAGTTACGTGGAGATGGGGCCCAACTGCCCCTGGTCCCCGTGGTGCCCCAGGCTGCACCCCGTCCTCCGGGGTACTTCTCTGGGGTCATTTCACAAAGGAAGAAAACACTAGGGCCTGGCTGACAGATTATTCTGCACAATACGCAAGCACCACCCAAGAGTGAACAGTTGTAACACCACAGTCCCTTTTAGGGACGTCCCTGTAGGACGGGGGTGAAGGGGAAGCCTCCCAGTGGGCAGAACTGTGAGCAGGTCTCCTGGTTGTTCACTTTCCTTGGAGGTAGAAATGGCCAGATGCAGTGGGCTGTGGCCAAGGGTTGGCTGGATGGTCAGGGACTTGGAAGATTGGAAAATGGTGACAAGGAAATTTGAGAAGGTATGTAGATAGGTCTCTCTGAATGAGAAAAACAAAAAACACCCACAAAGAAACAAACAAGCAAACCCGTGAAGACAGCGGGTCTCGGTCTCCTATGAGTGCTTACAAAGGGCAGCCTCCGCAGGAGAAGATTTTAACCATCTAGTGGATAGGATGATCCGTACTGTGGAGACCAGTCAGCTTTTTCCCCCAGCCACTCCTGTCATCCGCCAATGGGCTCATGAACAAAGCAGACATGGTCACCAGCAACAGAGACCAACACTGGGCCCCTGACATCAGATCATTCCCTGGGCTGAACAGGTTAATTACACCAGCCCTCTTCCACTGTGCAGGGGGGATAGGTGTTGACTCCGGCTGCAGATTTGCCTTCCCTGCCTATAATGCGTCTTACTCAAACTACCATTCACAGACTTGCCATCGTCATGGTAATCCCCACAGCACTGCTTCTGATTACGGAATTCACTTCAGAACAAGTGAAGCATTGCAACAGGCCGGTGCTCATGGAAATTCACTGGTCTTAGGTTCCCTACCATCCTGAAGCAGCTGGTTTGAGAGAACAGTGGACTGGCCTTTTGAAGACTCAGTTACAGTACCACTTAGGTGGCATACCTTGCAGAGCAGGAGCAAGGTTCTCCGGAGGGCTGAAAGTGTTCCGAATCAGAGTCCAACATGTGAGGCTATTTTTTCTGACAGCCAGGATTCACAGGTCCAGGAATCAAGGGGGCAGAAACAGGAGTGGCACCAAGAACTATGATCCCTAGTGAACCACTAACACAAATTTTTGCCTCTGTCCTGTGCTGGCTTAGAGGTCTTAGCTCCAATGGAGGAATCCTTCCATCAGGTGACACAATAACGATTCCGTTGAACTAGAAGTTAAGACTGTCTGTCACCCAGCCACTTAGCGCTCCTCATGCGACGGAGTCAACAGGGAAAGAAGGGAGTCACTTTGTTGGCTGGGATTGGTCCTGACTACCAAGGGGGAAATTGCATGACTGCTCCACAACGGAGGTAAGGAAAAGCATGTCTGGGATACAGGCGATCCCTCAGGGTGTCTCCTAGCATTACTATGCCCCATGTTTGGGTCAATGGGCAGGACTACTAATGGCCCAGTTTCTTTAGGAATGAGAGTTTGACCAACAGAGATGTTTGCTGAAGGCAAAGAGAATACAGAATGGGTAGTGGAAGAAGGTAGTTATAAATTGTCAGCTACAACCACATGACCATTACAGAAATGTAATTTCTGTAATTACAGAACTATAATTGTCATAAGGGTTCCTCCTTGTTTTGCTATGAATATGTATATGTGTGTGTGTATAAAAATATCTTTGTTTTCTTTTGTCTCTTATTTCCTTATCACCATCCTTAGTATCCTATGACTTTATATCATAGTATTTAAGTATTATATCTTGCTATGGTCTTTATTTGGAGTTTAAATATAGTTTAAGAAGATGTGAACTGAGAAGAGGTAGACCTGTGATGGTTAATTTTCTGTGTCAACTCGACTGAGCCACAAGGTGTCCAAACATTTTGGTCAAATATTATTCTGGGTATGTCTGTGAAGGTATTTCTGGATGACATTAACATCTGAATCAGTAGACTGAGTAAAGATTGCCTTCTATACTGTGGGTGAGCCTCAACCAATTAACTGAAGGCCTGAATAGGAAAAAAAATGCTGAGCAAGAGGGAATTCTTCCTGTTTGACTGTTGAGCTAGAATACGGTCTTTTAAGGCCTTTGAACTCAGACGAAAACATCAGATGTGTGTGTATGTACATACATCCTATGGGTTCTGTTTCTTTGGAGAACCCTAATACATCATTATATCTCACATTTAAAACAACTTTATTGGAGGTGTGAGGATGGGGTAACTGGGTGATAGACATTAAGGAAGGCACACGATATAATGAGCACTGAATATTATATAAGACTGATGAATCACTGACCTCTACCTCTGAAACCAATAATACATTATATGTTAATTAACTGAATTTAAATTTAAAAATAATAAATAAAATAAAATGATGTTTTGTTCATTAAGGACTTTTTGCATTAATTTAGATATTCAAAATATTGCATTAAAATTGTATTTGTCAGGTACCTGGGTGTCTCAGTCCAGTAAGCATCTGCCTTTGGCTCAGGTCATGACCTCAGAGTCCTGGAACTGAGCTCCTCATCTGGCTCCCTGCTCAGTGGGGAACCTGCTTCTCCCTCTCCCTCTGCCTGCCACTCCCCCTGCTTGTGCTCTCTCTCCCTCAATCTCTCTCTGTCAAATAGGTAAATAAAATCTTTAAAAAAATAAAATAAAATTGTATTTGTCTTTTAAAAAAAAGACTTTATTGAGGTACATGTTGCCTATCATATAATTTGCCCCTTTCAAATATCAATTCAATTCTTTTTTTAAACCAAATTCATCAAGTTGTCCAACATAAATCTATTTTATTTTCATTTATTTTTAAATTTTTCTTAGAGAAAGAGTGTGTGTGTGGGAAAGGGGAAGGGCAGAGGGAGAGGGAGAGAGAGAATCTTAAGCAGACTCCATGCCCAGCATGGAGTCTGACAAAAAGCTTGATCTTATGACCCCAAGACCATAACCTGAGCCAAACTCAAGAGTTTGACACTTAACTGACACCCCCATAATTCAATTTTAGGACATTTTCATCAACCCAATATAATCTCTCATGCACATGTTATATTAATCTCCCCTCTCCCTCTTCCAAGCAATTGGTAGTCTACTTTTTAGCTTTGCCTTTTCTGGATATTTCATATAAATGGAAACTTATAATATGTGGTCTCTTGTACGTGGCTCCTTTCACTAAGTGTGTTTTTGTAGTTCATCCATGTGGTGGTATGCACCCGTAATTTGTTCCTTTTTATTGCGGAATAGTATTCCATTGTATGAAAAGAGCATATTTTGTCTACCCATTCACACATTGGTGGACATTTGGGTTTTTTCCAATTGGGCTATTATGAGGCATGCCGCTAAAAACAGTTCTGTGCAACTCTTTGTTTTGGATACGTTTCCACTTCTTTTAGACAGATATGTAATGGTGAAATTGCTGGACCACACAGTAAATTTCTGTTTAACATTTTAAGAAACTGCCAAACTGTTTTCCAAAGTGCCTACACCATTTTACATTCCCACAGCGAAGTGTGAAGGTTCCCATTTCTCCAGATTCTCTTCAAAATCTGTTATTACCTGTATGCTAAAATGTGGACACTCTATGAAAAATAACGCCCCCCAAAAAGTTTTAAAATGTTCAGTGAGGAGGCTACCTTTATCCAGGTGAAACGACCATCTCTCAAAAACTGACTGCAGTCCTCCAGCCAGCAGAGGGCGCCCCAAGCCAAGGTCTCTCCTCCTAACCTTTCACAGCGCCATCTTAGCGAGATCCTCGTTGCTAGGAGACGTAGACGCGTCTTTGGGCTCCAGACCCCAGCCTCACCGCTGTCCCAAGTTCTTTCTCTTGTGTGAGGACCGAGATCTAAAGTCCCACTACCATCCAGGGGCAGTTCCGCAAGGCCCTCTTTGGGGGCGTTTTCCTCCTCCTTCTTCTAAAGGGGACCAAAGCGGACTAGGATCCTCGACTAGCTCCATTCCCTTCGCCCCCGCTATGGCTAAGAAAGGGAAAAAGGCCAAGTTGCCCCTGTCCGATGAGGAGCAGCTGCTTCTGTTTCAGCAGAAGTTGCTGGCAGAGGAGGAGATGGCCAAGAAGAAAGAAAGGCTCCTGAGCCAGTTCTTGAAGGTGATGGCTTTCTGCATTACTCTCTGCCCAACCCCACCCACTCCCTGCACGGCCCTGTCGCCTTGACCCTCTCGTTGAGGCAGCCTATGTTCATTCTGGCCTCCCCTGCTCCGGAAATCTTGAAACCCAAATATACTCAGATTTCTGGCAACACTGTTTGGGGAGGAGGCAGTTCTTTGTGAAGCACGGAGTGGGGCAAGAGGTTGACAGTCACAGCTGAGCCCCAGACTGGGACAAGAGGTGTTATCAGCTGCCTGAGCTGTCTGAAATTCTGATATATTCCCTAGAGATTACAAACAACATCCTGCTCTGATGTCTTCACCTGAAAGAAATTCACACTTGCCCCCCCTAAAGTGCCATCAGGCTGTTCCTGTCTTACTTCAGACCCTCCCAAAAACAAGAACAGGAACTCCCTGAGTGTTAGTCATCAGGAACTTTGGTCTTTTATGAAAAAAAAAAAAAAAAGACAAAGGGTAAGGTGTCAGGGACAACCTGTGACCTTGTTTGTTTTACTGTAACACGGCTTCATGCCCTGACCTTCTGGGGGCATATTTATTCCTTCACACAGGACAAGTTGGCCAAGGAGGAGCACAATAGTGCTCTGAACCTTAACAAGATTAACACACAGTGGAGAACCGTCCTTAGGGAAGTCAAGACCAGAGAGCTTCATAAGGACATTGAGATCCTCAGCCAGACATTTGAACGAGTGGTGGACTGCAAGGACAGTGTCATCAAGGTAGGCGCTCTTCCCAAGGAAACACTTAAACCTGGCTGCCTTGATCTCTTAATAGAATGGGCCTACTGAATTAATTTATTAATCAATTTTGGGGGGAAGAGGGGGAGAGGAATGGGGGAGGGGCAGAGGGACAGAAAGAGAGAGAATCTCAAGCAGGCTCTATGCCCAGAGTGGAGCCTGACATGGGGCTCAGAGGTCTTACAACCCTGAGATCATGACCTGAGCTGAAATCAAGAGTTGGACGCTTAACCGACAGAGTCACCCAGGCACCCCTAGTTTTTTTAATCAATCTTAAAGCCCTTATAACATGCAGACTGTAATGAAGCCAGCATTAGTAATGCCAGTTTTCACTGAAATGAAAAGTGGACTCCTGGGCTGTCCTCCCTCTCCCCTGCTTCAGCGTAGCCATTTTCCTTGGTCATCTACCACCTGAAACCAGCGCTATACAATATTAGAGTTGTAAGGCACAGCAGACGTCACCCAGTGACTTGAACTTAGTCTCGCACCTTCACTTCGATATGAGAAGACTTGGTTCCAGAGAAGGGAAGTGGCTTGCCCAATGTCACACAGCCAGTCAGGAAGAGAGCTGGAACGAGAGCATGAGTTTTTTGATTCCTCCTACTCTGGTGCTTTATTTAACCAAACTCTGTTGGGCCTCTTTGATTCAAGTTCACTGGCCCTGGGTGAATCTGAGATATCCATGGGTAAGGACTCTCTAAGCATCTCAATCACAGCCATATGCTCTTGGGAGACCTTCTTTCACTTATTTTTAACCTCTGTTTACCACTCCTCCTTAGTCTTTTCAATCTTAAAACAACAACAGAAATCCCACAGTAACAGCAAAATATAATCAGCCTGGCATGGCCCTATTGAAAAGACACATCTCTCCTTCACACCCTAACCCCTGAGGGAAAAAAATTTCAGTAGACCTGGGCAAGCTTTCAAGTGATACATATTAAGAATCCCCAGATTTGCAAAAACCACTATATATTAGAATTCCTTACCCCACTTGTTGTACCTTATGGCTTTTTAAGTGACTTCTTCAGCCCCTTATTGGCAGTTATCAAATACTTGAGGAGAAGAGAACCAGCAGGGTTCGTTTAAGGACGCTGAGCCATGGCCAGTCTCACCCTCCAGCTAGTTAGCTTCCAGCTTTGTAACTAATGCTGCCGGTCCCCGCTTAGGAAAGTCACACACTGCTAATTAAGCGCCTTCAGGGTCATTCCTGAGGAACCGAACCTACCCATGTTAAATGTGCAAATGTTAGCGGTCTTGCTGACTCTTGCTATCTCCACTTCTTCACTTCCTCTGGACCCTGAATCCCACAACTGCTTTCCCCTCTTCCCTAGGAACTTGCTCTGGTAAAGACTACCAGGCCTGAATCACAGATACTTTCCATCATTTAGTCTTCATCTAACCTGAGTCCTCTGTGGCATGGATACTTTATTTTATTTTATTATTATTTTTTAATGTATTAGAGAGAAAGAGAGAGAGACCCCAAGCGGGGGGCAGGGAGGGGGCAGAGGGAGAGGGCCAGACGGACTCCCCTATGAGCAAGGAGCCCTACATGGGACTCGATCCCAGGACCCTGAGATCACCACCTGAGCTGAAGTCAGAGGCTCAACCAACAAAGCCACCCAGGTGCCCCTGTGGCACTTTCTTTCTTTCTTTCTTTCTTTTTTTAAAGATTTTATTTATTTATTTGACAGAGAGAGATCACAGTAGACAGAGAGGCAGGCAGAGAGAGAAAGAGAGGGAAGCAGGCTCCCCGCCGAGCAGAGAGCCCGATGCGGGACTCGATCCCAGGACCCTGAGATCATGACCCGAGCCGAAGACAGCGGCTCAACCCACTGAGCCACCCAGGTGCCCCCTGTGGCACTTTCTTATTCATGCCCTCCTTGAAAGTCCCCTTTGGTTTCCATGACATCATTCTTTCCTGGCTTTTCTCCTGCCTCGGGAATATATATAGAATCCTCTTTGTGAGTTTATCTTCCTTTCTCCCAATGCCTGAACTTAATTTTGCACGTTTCTGAGTCTGGCCATCTCGCCCTTTAACACATGTCTAGGGCCTAGACAGTCATGCTCATTACCCTGACTTAACTTTTTTAGATTTCATTTATTTATTTCTTTTAGAGAGAACACGAGTTGGGGAGAGGGGGAGAATCTCCAGCTGACTCCTCACTGAGCGCAGAGCCTGACGCAGGGCTCGATCTCACAGCCCTAGCTGAAACAAAGAGTCAGCTACATAACCAACTGAGCCACCCAGGTGCCCCTCATTACTCTGACCTTTAATACCACTTTTATATCAATGACTTCCAGGTTCTGCAATACCAGCCGGGATTTCTTTCGCGAGTTCCACATCATTCTATTCAAGATTCCTAGATATCTGTTCCGCACTGTTGCATTGTCCTCACAACCAAGCTCAGGAGCTTCCTCTTCCCTGGCCAGGCCCAAACCAATTTTTCCACAATCTGGTCTTCCTTACACTCAATTCAGGTGGCCAGTGCCATTCATTCACCAAACCACTCAACACAGAAATCTGGGAATCATCCTAGGCTTTGCTTCCATCCCTGACTTCTGTTCCAAGTTTTGTATAAATCCTCTGCTTAAGGGCGCCTGGGTGGCTCAGTGGGTTAAGCCGCTGCCTTCGGCTCAGGTCATGATCTCAGGGTCCTGGGATCGAGTCCCACATCGGGCTCTCTGCTCAGCAGGGAGCCTGCTTCCTCCTCTCTCTCTGCCTGCCTCTCTGCCTACTTGTGATCTCTGTCAAATAAATAAATAAAATCTTTAAAAAAAAAAAAAAATCCTCTGCTTAAGTATTTTTCAAAGCTATACTCTGCTCTCCTTCCCCACTGTCCTGCTGCAGGGGAGACCTGGGCATCTTCTCTTATATGGACTGTTCCAACAGTCTCCTATCTTCCAGCCTTCGTGCCCAGCCACCTGAGATGACACAACTGTCGACACAACTACCAGGATCATCTTTTTGAAACAAAAATCTGATTCTGTTATTCCACTGCCTAAATTTTAGTGGCTTCCCACTTCCACAGGAAAAAGTCCAAACTCTAGGGAAAGGACATCAAAGCCCTTCATGATCTGGCCTCTCCTTGTACCTTTCACACACCCCACATTGTTTCTTACCTGTGATTTTGCACATGCTGTTCCCTCTATCTGGAAGTCTCTCTTCCCCATCTCATCAGTCTTCCTGGCAAACTCTTACTACTTCAGGAGTGCTACAAATGACATCTGTCCTGTGAAACCTTCCATGGTGCGCTTAGTCAGATGCAGGCATTCAGTCTTTTATATCCCATTGTCACTGGTCAATCATCAACCTCATAGCAATTTCAGGTTATACAGTAAATTTCTGTTTATGTAACTCCTTTCCTACTGCAAGACTGCAAGCTCCTTTGGAGGGCAATGAGCATGTCTTTTCATCCCCAAATCCTTGGCACCCAGCACAGTGCCAGTAATGACACGTTTAGTAAACATTGGCTAAGTGAATGAAGAGGCTTCCATTATCAGCATCTATCTCAAAAGATCCTATTTCATACCAAACATATAAGGTAAAAGCTAGCTCTGTACAGAGGTTGTGGTGGTTTACAGTGAGTGTCTCAATGTGTCTGATCGTGTAGGCATTCACTAAATCCTTTTTTGTTTATTTCATTTACTTTTTTAAAGAGATTTTATATTTAAGTTACCTCCACACCCAACATGGGGCTTGAACTCACAACCCCAAGATCAAGAGTTGCATGCTCCACTGACAGAGCCAGCCAGGCACCCATTTCTTTCATGTTAATTTTGTTTTACTTTTTTGAATAGGTAATACACTCACATTATTCAAAATTGAAAAGATAAAAGTTATACAGAGAAAAGTGCCCTCCCACTAGTGCCTGTCAGCCACTCAGGGCCTCTCTCAATCATTGTAGTTTCATGAGTAAACCTTTTTTTACACAAATGGTAGAACTACATACTGTTCTGCCCCTTGTCTTTTTCAAACAATTTATCCTAGGGACTATTCCACATTAGCCCATAAAGATCTTCTCTTTTTCTTTTAATAACTGCATCATATTCTATATTGTAGTTTAACAAATACTTTGTATTCTGTATTTCCTAAATTTTGGTAATTAAATCTAGAAGGTTGGAGGTGTTGTATTCTTCCATATTCTTCCATCAACCAAGGACATATGTCTGGTTATCTCTCTTTCTTTTTAAAGATTTATTCATTTGAGAGCAAGCAAGCATGGGTGAGTAGGGGAAAAGGCAGAGGAAGAGAATCTTCAGGCAAACTCCTTGCTGAACATGGAGCCCAGGGGTGTGTGTGGGGGGGGCTCAGTGGCACTACCCCGAGATCGTGACC
Source organism: Mustela putorius furo (assembly GCF_011764305.1). Taxonomy (NCBI): domain Eukaryota; kingdom Metazoa; phylum Chordata; class Mammalia; order Carnivora; family Mustelidae; genus Mustela; species Mustela putorius. Next base: position 6,491,984 of record NW_025422368.1, on the reverse strand, counting down.
TGACCCAAAATCAAGAGTGAGACGCTCAACTGACTGAGGCACCCAGGCACCCTGCCTGGTTATCTCTTTTTGTGATGTTAGTAGCTGTTGATTATCCATTAATTCATTGGGGGTTGCAAAATGCTTATTTTTTAAAATTAACATGTAATGTATTATTAGCCCCAGGGTCTGTGAATCGTCAGGTTTACACACTTCTCAGCACTCACCATAGCATATACCCTTCCCAATGTGCATAACCCAACCACCCTCTCCCTACCCCCATTCCCTCCACAACCCTCAGTTTGTTTTGTGAGATTAAGAGTCTCTTATAGTTTGTCTACCTCCTGATCCCATCTTGTTTAAAATACTGATTTTCTAATAGTATCATTCCTTTTTCATTTATTAGCTTGAATACTGCTATAAAGAGATACCTTCTGTCATTGAGCATTCAGTTACCAGGAGGTATAGTTTATACAATAAAGGCAGCATAAATACTTGATTATTTCTTTGCCCTTTATACACCATTACGGAAAAAAAAAAAAAAGGGTTGTCTGGTATTCTCAATGGTAACTGATTTTTTTAAGTATCCTTACGAATTCATAAACATAACTGATATTATTCAGTCCATTGTAGTTTTTACCCTTATCAATGCTCACGTTGCCCCTTCTGCCAGTGAAGTGTTCCAGTTATCCAATCCCGCATAACATGGCATCCCTAAATTAGTGACTTAAAACAACAATTTATTTTATTTCTCATGATTCATTGATCTAGTTCACCCACTTGGTGCTTGCTTGCTGTCTCTCCTACAATGTTCAGTCAGATGTCAGCTGGGGCTACAGTCACCTGAAGGCTTGACTGGACTGGATGTCTAAGGCAGCCAGCGGTTGATTCTGTCAGCTGGCAGGGAGTTCAGGGGGGCTGTTGACTAGAACGCCTTAACATTGCTCCTCCCCGAGCACTGCCCTGCTCACACTGTGATAGCTGGATTCCTGGAGGGAGTGTTCCAAGAACAAGCATTCCAAGGGGAAGGAAGCAGAAGCTGCCAGGTCCCATAAGGGCTATGCCTGCAGCTGGAACAGTGTCACTTCCACCATATCCTCATGGTCCAAGAGTCACAGCATCTCCCCACATTCAAGGGGACAGAAGGAGAGAATACCTCTTGATGGAGGAATGGCAAGGTCATGTTGCAGAAGACTGCAGGATAGCAAATATTGTCATGCCCATCTTTGGAAGATACAATCTGCTCCAGTAAGACACTTTTCTTGGTTTCTGAGTTCTTCTGACATGACGCCATTGGTCTTTCATAGCTGCTCTGCTATCTTGTATGAGATACCTTAGGTTCTACTCGCTTATGTTCTACCTCAGACCTTGGAGCAGCCATTTCTCCAAGAATCCTCAATCCCTTTTATTATTTTTTTAAAGATTTTATTTATTTGATAGATATCACAGGTAGGCAGAGAGAGAGGGGAAGCAGGCTCCCCGCTGAGCAGAGAGCCCGATGTGGGGCTCTATCCCAGGACCCTGAGATCATGACCTGAGCCAAAGGCAGAGGCTTAACACACTAAGTCACGGAGGCGTCCTCATCAATCCCTTTTAGTGGTAGCCTCATTGTTAGAAATATCTTTTGTCCCTAGGATACTGCCTGGCTCCATGGGGTCCCATGATGTCACCTACACTTTCCAATCACGAGTAGGAGAACCAGCCCTCCTAGAGCCAGAGAGCTGGCATTAGGAACTCGGGGGAGATGCCATTCACGCCATCCAGCTGAATACACTTTTATGTTCCCGTACTGATGCCATTCAGCCAAAATAGGAACTCTGTTTCTTACCCAGTCTTTAGCCAAGGACCTGTCGGAAGCAGAGGAGCAGTACGCCCATGCCCTGCGCAGCCACCTGCACAGCATCGACCAGCTCTTAGCCCTGCAGAGAAGCCGGCTCTGTCTTTTAGAGGAAAGCTACAACATGGAGCTGGAAGCCCTAACCAAGGAGTTTGAGACCGAAAGGTATGGAGGCCTATGAGGAAATCGGGGATTGAGTCCAGGAGGGGATCCAGAACCTGTGTTAAGGAGCTACCTCTACGGAGGCGGCCAGCAACCTGGAGCATCCCACCTTGCTTATGACATGACCCCCACAGAGAACATCCAGAGTTCCTTCTGAACTAACGCAGGTTTAAGCTCATAGCCGTAGCTTCCCTATGCCCGTGCCAGGTCTCTCCCTCTAATACCCTCACCACCTACTTTCAGCTATCAAACTCCAACCCATCTGGCAGGGGACAGGGAGGGGAGGGGGACCTCTCACTGAAACCTTTTGTACTTCTTTGCTTTTCATATCAAATGAATGTATTCCCTGTTCAAAGATGAAAATAATCTTATTTACTCTTTCTGACCCTAATATGAATAGAGCCTACCCTCCCTCTGTGATCCTTCAAGTACCTAGGAGTTTGTACCACTCATACAGTTCTACATACTGCGCTGAATGGTCGTTATTGGTCCATAAGCTTTATCCCTCAGAGCAGGGACAGTGTCTTATCTCCTGCAGGAAGACAATTATTGACCAGCATGAAAAAGAGATTCACTACCTACAAGATGTCTTCATGGCCATGGAGCAGAACTATATAGATTCTGAGTATGAAAGTAAGCTGGAGTTCCAGAGCATGTGGGATGATCTCAAAAACAAGGTATGGAGGGAGAGTACCTGGGCAAGAGCTGGGAGAGAAGGGAGAGAAAAATGCTCAAGGCCACTGGAGGGCCTACAGACACTTAACCAACTCAACCAAGAATATGCCTGTACCCCTACTGCATTTTGTAATTTTGTAGAAATTAGCTGGGAATACTATTCCAAAATGTCAAGGAAATGAACTTTAGAGCTAAATGGCACCAAGGAGATCATCTGGATTCACCTGTGATTTGCAGATGAACAAACTAAGGCCCAAAGAAGTAAAATGATCTGCCAAAGTCATGCTGCTGCACTGTGGTAGAACCAGGAAAATCCAGGTCTGCCCTTGTCCCAAAGTGCTTTCCACCATCCTAGAGGCTACACATTTAGGTATCCTGCAGACCTGGGTTTGGGCATGGGTTTTGTTTTGTTTTGCTCCACAGTGTTTTTTAAATTTTTAAAATAAGCTTCCTACATTTAAAAACTGGGAAATTTCAGTGGTGGCGCCTGGCTGGCTCAGTTTGTAGAGCATAAGACTCTTGATCTCAGGGTCATAAGTTCAAGCCCCATGTTGGGCATGGAGCCTACTTAATTAAAAAAAAAAAAAATTGGGGTCCCTGGGTGGCTCAGTTGGTTGGGCGACTGCCTTCGGCTCAGGTCATGATCCTGGAATCCTGGGATCGAGTCCTGCATTGGGCTCCCAGCTCCACGGGGAGTCTGCTTCTCCCTCTGACCTCTCCCTCTCATGTGCTCTCTCTCTCTCTCAAATAAAAAAATAAAATCTTAAAAAAACAATTTTTTTTAAACAAAACTAAAAATGGGAGAAACCCATAAAAACCCAAAATTTTAGCTTCTCTTGAAAAAAAAAAAAAAAAGATCTGGTAATACTGGGTCCCAATTCCAAATGGGGACACTGGTGTGGAGCTGAGCAGATATGCTCTGCACCACCCCCAAAGCCCATGAAACATTTCTTCTCTGATTCACCACAGGCCTCCTCCTCTAGCTTATAGCTCTTATTTACATCATCTGCCTGGTCTTTGTAGGCACTCTCATTGGCAACCTCTGCACTGTACTAGGTTATAAACCGTTCAAGAGGGGGAGGGTGCTGGAGGCAAGGCAGCCAAGCACTGGCTATTTTGGTGCCTAGAATCTAGAAGAGAAGCATTTTCTAAGACTGCAACTGGAGAACATAGTAGAAGACCTGTGGAGAAGGTTCCAGGAGGCACTCAAGAATTACACTGATGCCACAGAAGACCAAAAGATTGCCTTTGAGACTCTGAAGGTGAAAGATGAGAAGAGCTCCAAAGAGATTGAAGCACAGATGAAAAAAATACAGAGACTACAGGTGAGTGCAGCCAACTGGAAATACTCACTGCTTTCAGTGCTCCATTATCCCCTGGTCGTCTTCTCCCAATTTCCACTGGACCCTGTCACTGGTTGGGGAAAAACGAGATCCTTGGATTTCAGTCCCTAGGTTGTCCTTTTACCTGTCTCACTGAAGGCCTTTAGCTCATCAAGGGTTTCCTCCTACCTCTATCCCTCCAGGACTCCATAATTATTTTAAAAAGCAAGATCATGATGCACAACCGTGAGAGTGAAGAACAGAACCAGTACCTCCGTAAGGACAAGGAGCTGGTCCTTGCCCAGCTGCGAAAACTTAAAGCCCAAAGGACTCAGGCCCGGGAACTATCACAGGAAAACTTAGTCAAACTCACCTTGGAAAGTAATGCCACCCTCAAGGCCCTGAGAAAGATTGTCAATAAGGTAACGGGAGAGGACAGTTACCCCCCCCCCAAAAAAAACCCAAGGAACTTGGCTCCTTGCAAAGTGAAAGGGGTTTGAGAAAGGTAGAGGGCTTTCTCTTGCTTCCTGCCTGCATGGATGTCTGGACTACCTTTTGTCTTCCACGTTCCCTCCCCTCTTATGTTTTAAATTAAATGAATCATGAATTTGCTCAGACTGTAAAGTACTTGGAATAGTGCTTGGCACGTAGTAAGCACTCTGTGTTAGATGCAGTCATTACTCTAGTCTCACATTTGGGTGAATAGCTTCCCTGGGTTTAAGCAGGGGAACCACCTCCCTTATTTCCCCTCCCCACCCCGTTTCCTAATAAAAGGTCTCTTCCTGCTTCTGACAGGGTGAAAAGATCCTGAAACTTGCTGAAATATGTAGGAAGTTTGAAACCGAGGAAGAAAAAGTGCTGCCTTTTTATTCAACAGTTTTGACTCCCGAGGAGCAGAAGGAGATAGAAGAAATTTACCCAGAGGAGCTTACTGAGGAGCTCACAAAGGTAAAAGGTCCTAGGGTCCTTGGGCCACCACCCGATGCTGGCGATCATGGGCCATGGGGACTGCATTTGGGAATGGGCCTCAACACGTACCTTTCTCCACCCCCAGGTGATAGTGAACTACACAGGGATGGAGAATTTCTGGAAAAGGTACAACAAAGTGAAACTGGAGCAACTGAGCCTCCAGCACAGACATGCCCAGTTATCAGAAATCAATAGGAAGTTGCGGGAGATGCTGAAGCAGTACTTGGATGGCATCTCAGTGAGTGACGAAGTGCTAAGCCAGCTCAACCCACTCTTCATCGTCAACCATCGCAGTAACTTACCCCAGCCTTTGTCCACACCTACCACCCAGCCAGGTGACAAACCACCTCCAGCCACTTACAACATCATTGAAGCAGCCCACGTGATCTCCCACATCCTGTGATAGAAGAAGATTGCTTTTCAAACCCCAAACAATTTTTTGAGAGAACTGAAGACTTTGCTATTAAAAATTTCCAAGAGGGTTTATGAGCTCCTTCTTCTATGTTCGCTATATTGGAGAGCGCAGTCTATTTGGAAGATACTAGGAATACAGTGGCCCCAGAGAGTGAAGAGAATAGCCAGGCAATTATCAGGAGGCTCGCTGTTCAAGAAGCACTGCTTCTTCGAGTTCTGGGCACTAAGAGGGCCAGAACCCATACCTTTGGGATGTAGAGATCCTACGGGAACATTCAAGTGCAGGTCCTTGGCAGTAAGTTAGGACAAGAGGAGGCAGGGGAAGAGGAGATCCAGAGCCTCCAACCACCCCAATGTCAGGCAGGATCCAACTCAGAATGCCTTTTCCCCCAGCCCTTTCCCTCATTTCCACTTACAGAAGTAGCCTCAGAAAGTATCAGGTGAAGAATCCAGAGAAATTTTTAAAAATTATTTATTATTTCTTTTTGCTCTTGTTTCGTTTCTCTTCCTTGAGCTTCTTTTTGGAGACTTTAGGTCTGTTGGCCTTTTTGTATAGGTGATACCCAATGAGGCCCAGGAGGGCTGGCACCATGGCCATGCCTACCAGAGGCAGAATGCCCTTCACCAGCTTTTGCCAGTAGTTGGCTCGGATCAGTGCAATCAGCTCCACATCAAACTGCAGCACTGCATCCGCTGAAGGCAGAGAGGAGGCAAGGGTTAGAATCTCTGCATTTTATCCAGGGCTCCGAGTCTAAATGAAAGCAGGGAGGGCAGGCCACACAAAAGCAACAACTACGAAGGTGGCAAGATTTAAACATGGTGAGTTCCTCTAGACAAAAGCAGAGAAGGGTTATGGGCAGACTCTACTGATCGTTATGTTTACCCCAAATCTATAAATGTGGCTTGTGTTCAGTGACAAGTCTAAGACAGGACAGGAAAACTCTGTGGATCTAAGACATACAGGCTGTTCTCCATTGGTAAGTCCGAGAACCCCTCTACCGAGAACTCCCATTTCCAAATAGCCACATTGACAGAATCTTTGCAGGGCTGAAATGAACTGGCTTTAACCTAGACATTTTAAAATGTCACCAACCAATGAGTCCATGCAATGTGACTGTAAGAAAACACAGATGTTTCATCACAGAGGAAGGAGGTGGCTTAAGAAGTAAGGAGCAGGTGAATGAACAGGAGTGAGTCAGGGGAGAAAGGCAAATACTAGAAAGGGGGAGGTCATAGAGCTTTGGGTGAAAGCTTTCTTTAGTCCCATGACCCTCTTTGCGCTTCTTCCTCTAAGTTGGAACTAGGATAAGAACTTTTATCCTAACACTCTGAAGTACAAAACATTTTAGCTAATAGAACATCTGTTATAACCCAAAGCAAGAGATCTGCATCTTGGGAAATCTGTCCCGGGACCTGTTGACAGCTTTTAAAGTTATAGGGTGGGCTTGGCTTTTTTTTTCTTTTTAAATTTTTTTTTAAGATTTTATTTATTTATTTGACAGAGAGATAGAGAACACAAGTAAGCAGAGTGGCAGGCAGAGGGAGAGAGACAAGCAGGCCCTTTACTGAGCTGGAAGCCCGATGCGGGCCTCGATCCCAGGACCCTGGAATCATGACCCAAGCCAAAGGCAGATGCTTAACCAATTAAACCACCCAGATCCCTGGGCTTGGCTTTTAAAAGTTGTTTTTTGTTTTGCCTTTTTTTTTTTTTTTTAAAGATTTTATTTATTTATTTGGCAGAGATCACAAGTAGGCAGAGAGGCAGGCAGAGAGAGGAGGAAGCAGGCTCCCCGCTGAGTAGATAGAGAGCCTGATGCAGGGCTCAATCCCAGGACTCGGGGATCATTTCCTGAGCCAAAGGCAGAGGCTTCAACCCACTGAGCCACCCAGGTGCCCCTGTTTTGCTTTTTTTTTTTAATTACTTGACTGTGATGATTTTTACTGCCTCTTCCCTCGTGGAGGCTGAAAGGAGGGGTGGAGATGTGGTGAGAAGCCATGCCAACAGCACAAATGAAACGGGTTGGAGTCGTGGAGAAAAGGCATGAAAGAGAGCTAGCAGAGGCAACAGACCCAAGTGGCTCAAGTCAGTATTTCTTCCCTAACAAGGTGCTATCTGCCAGAGGGAAGCCAGGGAGCCTTAACGGGTTCTATGTGTCTAGTCCCTACTGGTGATCTGAAGAGGAAAAAAGCAGCAGCCCTACAGAAGGAGGCCCCAGCCACCCCTGGCCTTTTCAGCAAACTGGATTTAGACTATCTCAAGCCCCAGACAAAGCTCTGAGGGACTGGGTACTTTGACTGCCTGACAGAGAGGACTAGTCAGATTACCTGGGATAGATGGTGGAAATCCCCGTTTTCCATAGGCCAAGTGAGAGGGAATGATTGCCCTTCTCTTCTCTCTGAGGGAATGAATATGAATCACAGCTGGGGTGGGACCAGGTGGGCTAGGAGCCTCAGTCCATCCTCAGCCCCACCAGCAACACACTCTGGATATTCACCCCAAATGATGAACTCTCCCAGCTGAGCACCAAACAGGTTGACCAGGAAAGGTCTCTGTCCCCCCACATGCCTCAGCTCCTCCAACAGAACCCATAGCCATAGAGGCACTGTGGCTCTGGATGCCCTTCAGGTTCCCAATGACCTGGACCTGCCCAGTGCAAAGCTTTTATCACACATTCTTCTGCCTCTCTGAGGAGCAAGGACAGCAAAGTAAGCCTCTACCCATGCAAAGGGGGTGCCCAAGCCCACCTCTGCTCTGATACTCACCCCACACACATGTCTAGAAGGCTCTGCTCCAGACCTTGAGGAAGAAGACACAACTGAAAGGAAGCTACCTACATCCCCCAAAGCCCAGGAGAGGAGAATCAAACGGCTCCCCACTTCTCAAATCCCTGGTCATCCGTGGGGTGTGGGGCAAAGGGAGTGTCAGAAGCCGGTTTGAACCTCAGGAGGTGACTGGTAGAGTCCTGGTGGCATTTTCAACGTATTTTAGGGATTGAGGGGGCTAAGAAGGGCTTAGGTCAGGAAGAAACAGAATGGGAGGCGCAGGTCACATACCTGGGATCACCTGCTTTTGGCCAAGTTCTATAACCAGAGGATCTCTGGTCAGGGAAGTGTCAATAATGCGTCCATCTACCAAGCTGCCCTGTGGGGGGAGAGCAGCAGGAGCGCACACCTCGCAGGGCACCACACACACCTGGGCCCGGGGGCAGCGGCGGCAACCCCCTCGCAGCTGCAGCCCAGCATTCCCCTCAGAGCAGAAAGCAACAGGAAGCCCCAAGGGGCTGGCGCTTCTCGGAGATCTCCCCACCCTTCGCTTCTCTGAGCCGGAGTGGAACTGGCGGAAAAGCTGGGAAGGGAAATGGGCAGGCAGGAGGCGCGCCCCTCCCCCCGCCACGTGCTCGACGACCCCGGAGCTCCAGCTTCACTCCCGAACCGCTTGCCACGTGTCCCAGCCAGCGCTGACGTGTTCCAGCAGGGCGCCGCCCCCTCCCGGGCCCCGCCCCGGCCCCCCCAGATCCCTCACCGTGTAGTGTATGTGCAGCGTGTCTCCAAAAGCAGCTGGCTCCGCGCACGGCTCGGGGGGCTCCACCTACGAGCGGACTACAGGAGTCACGCAGGCTCCTCCAGAGATTCCGTTCCGGCCCCGACACCCAGCACTCCCCAGATCAGTTCCCGCACTCGCTCTCCTCCCGGCTCCCAGGTTCGTTCCGATCCCCTCGTTCCCCACCAAGGCCCGGCCGCCGCAGCCCCGGGACACCCTCTCCTCACCAGGGTCTCCACTTGGAGGCTCCGGACGGGACTTTCGGTTTCAAACCCAGCCTCAGCCCGGCACATCACCCCACTGAGCAGCAGCAGCAGCAGACGGAGCGGGAGAAGTGAGGGGCGCAGGGTCATGACTGGACGCGGGGCCAGGCACGGGGCACCAGGACAGGCTGCTCCGGTGACGGCGCCTAGGACAGCGATTCCCTCGGAGCCCAGGCCGGAGTGGACGGGACGGGGCGGGTCGCAACGCGCCAGCTCCTCCTCCAGCAGCCCTTCCTCCACCTCGTCCCCACCTCCTGGAGGGAGGAGGCCGCCGGGAGCCCTTCCCTACCCTCAGAGATCGGGAGGTCGCGTTTTAGGATCCACCCGTTGGCCGTTCTGTCCCATAGCGAGGGGCTGTGTCACTTAATGGCACCCACTTACGATGACCTATTGTGTGCCAGTCACTTTTCTGTAATCCTCAAAGCCACCCTGAAAGGTAGGCATAATTGTTTCCATTTTACAGATGAGTTCAGGTTAAGAAACCTGCCCAAGGTCTTCTAGCTAGGTGGCGCCAGAGACAAGATTCAAACTCAGGACGGCCTGAGTCCCGCGTGTTGGGTCTTTGGTTTTTCCTCTTAAGATACAGGTGTCTTCACACCTGTCCTGGCAGTGTCTGTTTGGCCCAACCCACCCCAGCGGTTGTTAAAGAGGGCACCCCAGTCCCTCTTCCAGCCATTCACCTTGAATTCTGGAGGTCACAGGAGGCAGGGAGCTGTCTTCTCTGCCTTTGTCTGCCTGTTCTTTGGAAAGATAATTTCAAAGAGCCAGGAGCTATTTTCCTGCAAGGATGGGGCGAATCCCTGATCTTTTCCTCACACCGACCTATCCCTCCTCCTTTATCAGCAAGCTTGTAAAAAGGGCAACTTACAACCTTTTTATGTTTATTTTGCCCAACCTAGGGCTTGACCTCACCCCAATATCAAGTCTCAGGCTCTATAGACTGAGCCAGCCAGGTACCCCCAAGGACTTCAATTTCTTAAAGGGGTTTTAAAAGTGTTTTGGGCAACACAACCAGTCCCCTTTTGTATGATTTAAACCCTCACTGCCCACTCAGGCCATGGCACCTGAATTCTGCTCCCTCCAAAAGTCATCATTAAGCTCAGTCACCAAATTCTTGTGTCATTTCTTGGTCCCTGTCCTCTTCAGCATCTCTCTTGTATTTGATGCCCTCCCAAGCTCTAGATACAACTAACTGCCTGCTGGGTGTTTGACCAGTACATCAAATCAACACACCCAATACTGTACTCTCATTTCTTTTTCTCCATCCATCCCATCTGTAACAATCTAGAATTCCCTCCCAATTTTCTGTTTCTGTTAGTGGCTCTGCTGTTAGCATTCTCCTAAATTCTCCTCTCATTCACACATCAACCAGTCTCCTTTGATTTGTCCTTCCATCACCTCTCCAAGCTTTTCTTCCATTCCCAAGGCTACTACCCTAATTAAGCCATTACCTCTTTGGAATTGTTGAAGAAGTCCCCTCAGGAGGAGGGGATTTCTAGGGATGATGGAATGCTCTATATCTTGATAGGGAGGTGGCTAACATGGGTGTATGCATTTGTTAAAACTTAAGCTATATGAGAAGATCTGTGCATTGCACTGCACAAATTAATACTTCAAATTATACTTCCAATTAAAAAATAATAATAAACACAAACTACATTTTCAAGTCTTCCTCAAAGCTGGATAAGGCCATGTGACTAAGTTCTGGCCAGTAAGACATAAGCAGAAGTGTTGGAAATATTGTCCTGGACTTCCAGCAAGGCCCCTTAAAGAAAATTAATTCAGGGGCGCCTGGGTGGCTCAGTGGGTTAAGCCGCTGCCTTCGGCTCAGGTCATGGTCTCAGGGTCCTGGGATCGAGTCCCACATCGGGCTCTCTGCTCAGCAGGGAGCCTGCTTCCTCCTCTCTCTCTCTCTGCCTGCCTCTCTGCCTACTTGTGATCTCTCTCTGTCAAATAAATAAATAAAATCTTAAAAAAAAATTAATTCAGCTAAGAAGTGTATCATTGTGTGCTCCTCCTCCTCCTCTCCTCCAGCTCCTTCCCTTCCTTTGTTCTGCTGCCTGGCATATAGATGAGATGAATTACACTCTAGCAGTCACATCAGACCATGAGGTGACCATGAGGATGAAGCTATGTGCAAGGACGGTGAAGCAAAAAGAAGTCTGAGCCCTGGGCGCCTGGGCGGCTCAGTGGGTTAAGCATCTGCCTTTGGCTCAAGCCATGATCCCAGGGTCTTGGGACTGAGTCCTGCCCGGGGCACTCTGCTCAGCAGGGAGTCTGCTTCTCCCTCTCCCTCTCTCAAATAAATTAATTTTTAAAAGATCCTATTTATCTGTCGGAGAGAGAGCACAAGCAGGAGTGGCAAGCCGAGGGAGAAGCAGGCTCCCCACTGAGCAGAAGCCTGATGCGGGACTTGATCCCAGGACCCTGGGATCATGACCTGAGCCAAAGGCAGACACTTAACCAACTGAGCCACTCAGGCATACCTAAAGTCCTTTAAAAAAAAAAAAAAGTCATCATCTAAGCTTTGATAACCATAGAGTCACCATTCCAGTCCTGGACTGCCTACCACTTTTTTTCTTTTAAGATTATTTATTTATTTGCAAGAGTGCACACAAGCAGGGGGAGCAGCAGAGGGACAAGCAGACTCCCCACTGAGCAGGGAGCCCAACCCAGGGCTCAATCCCAGGACACTGAGATCAGGACCTAAGCAGAAGGCAGATGCTCAACCCACTGAGCTAGCCAGGGGCCTCCACCAGACACTTTTTAACTGAGGTATAAATGAATTGCTACCTGGTTTTAAAGAGAGAGAGAGAGCACTCTAAGCCCCCCAATCCCTAGCGTCTCCCTACTTTAGCCCATTCTGTACACTGCTGCTATCTGCTCAGCTCCAGTTATGGAGCCTATGGCCCCACATTGCCCAGCAAATAAAATTCAGACTCCAAGACATGCCAGTTGAAAACTTTTATCATCTGGTCCTAATCTGCCTTTCCAAACTTGGCTTTTATTCCATTAAATTGAATAAAATTTTAATGACAGCAACCTCATCTTTCTCATTTCTATATTCTCATTGCCTAGTATAGTGTTTGCTACATAGACAGATTGATAAACATTTATGAATTGACCCAAATCCTCTTCCTGCTCACAGACTATACTCTGACATCAGATGAACCTGCATCATATGTTTCCATCTCTGTGCCCTGGCTCATGCTGTTCCTTCACCTGTCATGCTTCCTCCAAACCAAGCTCAAATATTACTTCCTCTGTAAAGTCCTGATTCCCTTATTAAGAAGTCACTTATTTCTGAACACTCAGCACACTCTGGGGGACATTATTACATTTTCCTTTGTGTTGCAATTATGTATGCCCCACTTCTCCCTATCTCCAAAGAGCTAGCTCACTGATGGCAAAGACAAGGTTATGATCATGCCTGGAGACCCCTAGGTACTAGCTGTACAATACCCCCGCCCATAACAGATTCTAGACAAATGTCTTTTATATTGAATAAGTATTATGCTATGCAATACTTCCAACAGAATTAAAAATATCTAACTATACTGGAGTGCCTGGGTGGCGTAGTTGGTTAAGCAACTCTTGGTTTCAGCTCAGGTCATGATCTCAGTGTTGTTGAGATCAAGCCCTGAGTTAAGCTCTGTGCTCAGCATGGAATCTGCTTGAGATTCTCTCCTTCTCTAAAAATAAATCTGTAAAAAATACATATATAACTATACTAACTTGGAAAACCTCCAAGACAAATGTATGTGTGCGTGTGTGTATCCTTATGTTAAAAAAAAGCCTGGGAATACCGGGTGCTGTAGGCTTTGGGCGCCTGGGTGGCTCAGTGGGTTAAGCCGCTGCCTTCGGCTCAGGTCATGATCTCAGAGTTCTGGGATCGAGTCCCACATCGGGCTCTCTGCTCAGCAGAGAGCCTGCTTCCCTCTCTCTCTCTCTCTGGCTGCCTCTCCGTCTACTTGTGATTTCTGTCAAATTAATAAATAAAATCTTTAAAAAAAAAAAAAAGAATAGGGACAAGACTAGAGCCTGGATGGCTGAGTTGGTTAAGTTCAGGGTCCTGGAATCAAGGCCCACACTGGGTTCTTTGCTCAGCGGGCTCTCCTCCCTCTGCCTGCTGCTCCCCCTGCTTGTGAACTCTGATAAATAAAATCTTTAAAAAAATAAATTCTTTATAATAATAATAGATATGAAAGGAGTACACTTATATTTTAACCCCTCCCCAAGTGTGTGGAGGTATATATATTTACAAAAGAAACTACCAAAAGGAGGCACACTAAGCAGCCATGGGTGGTTAATTTGGGAATGGGAGTGAGAAAAGTAGAGGGGGAACAGGTTTCACATGTTGCTCTGTATACTTATGTATTGTTTGGATGTTCCACAATGAAAATTACTTTGGTTACAAAAATATATTTTAAAATTAAATAGTAAATGAATGAACACAATATATAATAATACAAGGGAATGTATGGGAGGTGTTGAATGAGTTGTGCTAATGAAACTAAAGGAGCGGGGAAGAGTCCTTGTGATTAAAGAGGTCATGGCAGCTTTGCAGATCTTAAAGAAAAGTGGTATTCTTTAAAAAGTGAGAAAAAGGGGCACCTGGGTGGCTCAGTGGGTTAAAGCCTCTGCCTTTGGCTCATGTTATGATCCCAGGGTCCTGGGATCGAGCCCCACATGAGGTTATCTGCTCAGTGGGGAGCCTGCTTCCCCTCCTCTCTGCCTGCCTCTCTGCCTACTTGTAATCTCTGTCAAATAAATAAAAAAATTTTTTAAAGTGAGAAAAGGGGGGCATCTGGTTGGTAGAGGCCCAATGGGTTGGGCCTCTACCTTCGGCTCAGGTCATGGTTTCAGGGTCCTGGGATCAAGCCCCCTTGGGCTCTCTGCTCGGTGGGGAGTCTGCTTCCCACTCTCTCTCTGCCTGCCTCTCTGCTTTATTGTGATGTCTGTCAAATAATTAAAATCTTAAAAATAAATAAATAGAAAAAGAAAAAGGGATAAAGGCAGCAGGTCGGATATTTGGGAAAAATGAGTGGACAATTTTGGTTGAAGTAATGGATTCAGGCAGAGGAGCAGAGAAAGAGAGTTTGAGAAGGAAGCAAGAGCTAGTTGTGGAGAGCTTGAATGTCAGATGAAGGCAGCGGGAATCCACTGAAGGTTTCCGAGCAAAGCCGTGACCATGCGCACTGGTGTGCGGGGTGACTGGAATGGTGTCATGAAGATGGAAGGCTACTGCCCAGTCCAGATCTGACACTTTGTCAGGAATGGGAAGGGGAAGGGGAAGTGGAGGTGGAGTTGAGGCAGGGGGTAGATAGTGGGAATCAGGCAAAACTAAGACAACACTATCACCCACAGAGGGCTGCGCAAGCCCACCTGAGCCCGAAACTCTACCACAGCCCCCTGGACTCACAGGGTACCCGCCAGGATCCTGTTTGGTCAAGGACAATGATGTTTATTTATTCATCAAGGCTGAATGCTTATTATGTGCCAGACCATAAGCAGGGCACTGACTGACTGCTTTCTAAATGTTTTTAATATGTTTACTTTTAACAGACTGTTAATAAACAAAAAGCCTGTGAGTCAGCATATGTAAATCTGGATCCAAAATCTAATGCCGCTTTTTCAAGGGCAGGTATGTCTTGGATGACAAAATGTTTTCTTTTTAGGTATGGTTATGCCCTCATTCAGCCCACTCTCTTCTGCAGCTTACAGCCAAAGTGACACACACAAGCAGACACTCACCTTCAAGCCATGATTGTGAATAGTCCTGTCCCAAGTTCCTCACTTCTAGACCTTCAGGCACTGCATTGCTCCCTTTCCTAAGGTTTGGATTTCCTCAGACTTAACCTTCTCTTCCCTTTGCTCAGGAACTTGGGGTCATTCTTACCCAATCCCAGCAACCACAGCCAGGAAACCCAATTAGATTGAAAACCTTTAGAGGAAGGCAGGCCTCTGGATCCTATCACTCCCCAGTTACCAGCACAGTACTTACTCTATCCCTCCAGTTACCAGGTTAGAAAGTAGAGAGCTGGACTCTGGCCTTCCTATCTCCACACCCTTCAGAACTTCAGAACTGGAAAAGAAGTGTTCCTAGTACTATGACTGCCTGCCCAAAGATACCACGCTGTGCACCAAGCAGCAGCAAAGGGGTATCCCCCCACAGTTATTCCCCAACTCTCACTGACCCACGTGCTGCACTATGGATATCCCAAAGGATTTCAGAGCATCCCAGAAATGGATTGCCAGGTCTCTCCACCAGGACAGTGGTTAGACTTCCTTCTTAACAGGTCTGGAACCGTAAAAGGTACTAAGTACCTGTCAATTTTCTGCTCTGACCAATCTAGGCACTTGAACTAGAAGTGATGCAGTGAACCCCCAGAGCCTTCAGACCTTATACCTCAAGTCTGAGAAACTCCTGCATACCACACTCATTTTCCCTGTCACTGTCCCCAAACTCTGAAATGAAAGCGACAGTCTGTCCTCCACCCCAGCCAGACCAATCCAAGACTTTCCACTGGCTCTCTCTAGGCTCATGTTGGAAACTCCCTTGCCCAGAGTATTCTGAAGTAGATCCTGGGCCCAAGTCTTCTGTCAAGCCATAACTGAAGAGCTATTCAAGTTCTGGGCAGATATGGTTGCTATTTGTCCTAAGAGCTGGATGCTGAACACTTATCTTCCAGGTTAAGTCTCTTCCTCATCCCACCATGTGCCCCTAAAAGAAGCTGAAAAGTTTAAGCAACAGCCACAAGGGACTGTGCTCTGACATCAGATGATGTCAACTCATTCCTGGCACCTTAAATGGAGCACTGAGGGGCAAAATGGACTAGGCCATCCTCTTCAGGAGTCAAAAAGACACCCACTGACCTGCCATCCAGCTAAAATCCTCTCCATTATCACTATCTTATGATGGGCTATAGTACTAGAAAGAATATGCTTATTAATGTACAAATAAGGCACTTGGTAAAGGTGTTCTTATCAGTAACTGTGGTCACCAAGCAGGACTTTTGAGGAGCACAGACATAACTGAATACAAATGATTTTCTTCACACTGGTACTTGGGGCTCTCAAACTTACCATATGCCTAAATCCTGTCTCTTTCCCATAACGTCAGGATTGGAAGGTCTCTGTCTCCAAAGCTTAAGAAAGTGGTGAGAGTGAAGAATGCCTGCCTAACTAACCTAGACTTCACCCACCAAAGGAAGGAGAGCACCATCTCTTTCTTGTCCTAGAGCCAGACAATAGTAGCAGGAGAGGAAGAGAGTAGTGGCAGGAGTGGGCTGGGAGGGCAGAGGCTTGTCCTTTCCCTCAGGACACTTTGGAATCTCTGGATGAGGCTTGGCATCCTGACAATGGGGAACTGCATGCCTGAAGCAGAGGTGATACAGGGCCATAGCTGTGAGGAGGATCAAGTTCACTACACTATCCAGACCTTTACCCTTCATGTTTACTCACTGCTAAAGTCTAGAAATAGTTTGGTGAGGGGAC
Source organism: Mustela putorius furo (assembly GCF_011764305.1). Taxonomy (NCBI): domain Eukaryota; kingdom Metazoa; phylum Chordata; class Mammalia; order Carnivora; family Mustelidae; genus Mustela; species Mustela putorius. The sequence continues at coordinate 6,475,325 of NW_025422368.1, read as the reverse complement.
TCCAATCTCTGGATGAGGGAACCCTGTTCCAACTAGAAGCCCCTGACTGCACAGGGTTGGGGAGATCTGAGAGTGGAGGCAGGGTGGGTCACTCCAAGTTCAGGGCCCTCTAGCCACTGAAGTCCCTAATGACTACCAACAGGTGATAAATAAGGCTAAGAATAGGATGAAAGCCTTTACAACTAAAAGAGCACAGTCATGAAGCCCTCACATTTTTGGTGCCCAATTCATTTAGGCTCCCCTTCAGAGTATGATGGAAAGTAGTAAGCAGTGTAGAAATAAGCCTAAGTCCCTCCATAACCTCACTCTCCCCCTGTCAAGTGTACCCTTTACCCCTCTGCTGAGAGAAGGAGTAGTCTAGAGAGAGGGACCAGAGATAGGAATACCCTCACGATTAAAATACTGCCCAGTGGCTGCTGCACATCAAGGATGAAGGCCTGCTCCAAAGCTGCATAAAACAAGTTTAATTTCCAACCAGGGTCACAGTCATCGTGTATCCCACATTTTGGGCAAGGAGAGAGAAGGTGAGTTATTAAACATATACAGTCTACATTCCAGAGGGGGAAAAAAAAGAAGAGAAAAACCAGGACTGCAGTTACCACTGTAACACCACAAAACAAACTTCGGAGGGGAGGGAGGCAGAGGGGAATCTAGGGGAAAAGAAAGGCTGTAACAGAGGAAAGCATAAAATTAAATCTACCAGAGGAGAGTGTGGGAGGGAGCAGGCAAAAATGGAATGAGAAACCCAATCCAAAAAGAGCTTTTAGGAGAATGGGACTGTAGTAAGGACCACCCCTGCCAAGGGCCTAGCAGCCAAGGACACTACCACGATTACTTACTGCCCCCTGCTGGATGGATCCTTGAGCAACACCAAGGCAACCTCCAAGGCTGCTGCCTAACACCCTCAGGCCCACTGGTCTTTGGAGCCCCCCAAAACAAGGTAGGGGTGGGCCTTAAGTAAGAAAAACATAATTGGGACTGCCATCTAATTAGGGACGGTCAGACTGGGAGGCAGGAGAAGAGGCAAATCCTCAGCTATTGCAGAGACCAAGAGTGGAGAATCCTAAGTAGGAATGAAACAAGGAAAGGGGAGACAGATAGGCAACAGCAGTGAATGAGCTGAGAAGGCAAAGGAAAGAATTCAGGAGGGGAGAGGCAACAAGTGCAGGAGGAAAAAAAAAAAAAAAAAAAAGAGGGAACAGAGGCAGAGGCAAAGGAAAGGGGCAGAGGAAAGCATCCACGGGGTCAGGGGAATGAATACATGTTAAAATGAACTAGAAGCTCCAGCACACCTCTCCCCTTACCCCTGCCACCAAATACACACGCGCGCGCGCGCACACACACACACACACACACACAGGCCTAGAGATCAGGAGACCTGCACACTTCCACTGCATCTTGGGTAAACAGTACATCACTAAGGAACTGGCACTGAGGGAGACACCCCTGGAACCTCTCTTTCACAGTTCAACCTGGAGTAGGGTGGGGGTACTGATCTGCCTGTTGTAGACAAAGGTGGCAGGACACCTGGCCACATGGGGTGGGCTTGGGACAGTCCTTCTGGGAAGGGGCCCCTCAGCCATGTTGTGGGGGAAGGAGGGGACGGGGGCCTGGGCCCTGACCATAGCAGAAAGGTCATGGGCGACCGTTTTGGAGCTCAGGGCGCAGCCAGCACACACGGGAGCCCACAGAAAAGCCACGGCTTCATAGAAACCGCAAAGTCAGGACCCAGGCCAGGACCTCAGGGACAAGCGCCCCCTGTAAACAGAGAGACGCAGTAGCAGCAGTTTCTGAACAACTACATAATGGTGGGAGGACCCTGAAGACCACTACATCCCACCAGCACCAACAACTACTTCAGAGTTCTAATTTCCTCCACTCCAAGCCTCAACTGATTCAGGGGAAGGGGCTGAAATGGGCAGAAGAAAACTGTTGGGGTGGTGTGAGGAGGGACAGCAGGATAGTCTGAGGGTCTAAAAACAGAAAAGAAGATTTTCAGCCTTCAGCACATCCCAGACTAGAAAAAGAGAGAAGTGGAGAACAGGGGAATTGAAACTGAGGCCTGCCATGTCACCCTCACTCCCCTGCTCCCCATTAAACCACCCAGCCAGCCCTGGTCAGGTCAGCAGGACTACTACCGTGAGGACACTCTGACAAAGGACAGATGAACCACCCAGTCCCCGAGAGCAGAAGATGAGGAAGGGGGGGCATGGGAAGGCAAGAGTAGACTGATCCATGCCTCACCTTCTCCTAACAACACAAAAGGATGAAGACGGAAAACCTGAGGCCCACCCACCCCGTGCCCTGGATCCCAAACATACCCCATGGTCTTGTTCCCCTTCACCATCCTCCTCACAGGCTCCTGAGGAACAGATCTAAGGATGAGGAGGAGGATCAGCTGAATACTGGGCTGATAAGAGTGAGTGGGCTCTTCTCTCCTTCTCACTGGCAAGGCAGGGCAGAATGGCATCTCCTTGGGAACAGTCATCTAGCTATAAACACCACCCCCCTGCCCTGAACGGGGTGGAGAGAGGGGTACAAGAAAGACGGTGGTGGAAAATCCATCATCTGTCCTATCATCCAGAAAAATCTACCCACAGAGAGGAGAGGAAGCAGTGCAAGACTGCGGCAGCCTTCCCTCTACTCTCCTGCCTCTACCTTCTTCCCTTTATCTCACCAGCATGGGAGGGGCAAATGATAGACTGGAGTGGGCAGTGTGACCTGGCCCCCAGCACTGAGTCTCCCCCCACCCCTCCACCCTTCCCCCTGCATATACATCTCTCTATACACGTATATACACGCGCACACACGCACGCACACACAGAGAGGCCCGTGCAATTTCCATGTAGAACAGGAAGAGAGGGGCGAAGGAAAGGAAGATGGGGAGTAGGAGAGGGAGCTGTGGGGAGAGGGAAGAGACTGAGATGCCAAGAGCACAGCAACCAGAGCCAAATGAAGCGAACGGAGAGAATACCCCACCCCACCACCCCTCCCAAACCCCAGAGGATGGGGGGGGCCACCCATGAAACCATAACAACCTTGTTTTTGTTTTAAATCCGATAAATTGGAATGATTCATCATCAGGACAGCAACTGGGGACTGGTCATGGACAGGGGGTGGAGGGAAGGCGGGGGGCAAGGCTCTTGTTGGGCATGCGGACATGATACCCAGGGCCCTGGCCACACTGGCAACGGGAAGGAAGGGGCAGGGCTGGGGCAGGGAGACAGTAGGTGCGTCAGGGGTGGGTGGGGTGGTCGGATAGGGCTGTCTGGCTCTCACTTCTTGTTTTTGAGCTGATTGGCCAGCCAGTCCAGGCCTTCGTACAGCCCGTCCCCGCTGGTGGCACAGGTGGCCTGAATGTACCAGTTGCGGTGACGCAGGGAATGCAGGCCCAACTTGTCTGTGATCTCAGCAGCGTTCATAGCATTAGGCAAATCCTGGAGCACGAGGGAGACACACAAAAAGGAGGCTCAGGATCTTTCAAAGGCTTCTAGGGAACCAATCTACCAAAGCAATGTGTACCAGCATCCTCTCCTCCTCCTTCATTGTAGGTACCAGAACCCAGGTCCGAAAAAGCTGCTTTGGATTTAATCATCCCAGAACCATAGATCTATGCGCTAAAGGTCATTCCACTGGGGAGCTGCAAACCAAATATGGGGTTGATAGGGAAGTGAAGAGGTGATTCAGACTGGACAAAGAATCAGGTCTGTCTGACTGCAGGAGTGAGGGCAGTTGCAACAGGAAAGGTAAAGGAGGGATCTGAGGTATCTCCCACCCCAATCCCTGAGGACAGAAGTGATGCTGACTAAAGCTGGGTAGGGGACAAGAAGAGGAACATCAATAAGCCAGGTAATCATAATCCTCCCACTTCCAAAACTCACAACACAGGGCTTTCCCTACAATGAGCCCCAACACCCATGATTTCCATAGCCAGGCTGATCTCTCTCAAATCCACGGGTGGGGAGAAGTCTCACCTGTTTGTTTGCAAAGACAAGGAGTACTGCATCCCGGAGCTCATCCTCCGCCAGCATCCGCATCAGCTCCTCCCGGGCCTCATTTACTCGCTCCCGGTCATTACTGTCGACCACAAATATTAAGCCTAGGGAGGCAGAGCATGGGCTGCGTAAGACAGCAGATGAACTCCCCTCATCCCTACCACCAAATGCCAACACCACTCTCTGTACACCCTCCAAATATGTGCTCCCTTTCCTCCTGTTCTCCCACCTCTAGGAGCTGCGGCAGGGTGAGGACTGGTTGGCCAAAACCAAGAATCACAGCCACACCTTCTGCTCACACCAAACCAACCCATGCCTAGCTGGGCAATTCGTATGCCGTACCTTGGGTGTTCTGGAAGTAGTGTCTCCAGAGAGGTCGAATCTTGTCCTGGCCACCCACATCCCAAACTGTGAAGCTGATATTCTTGTACTCCACTGTCTCCACGTTGAACCCTTTGGGAAAAAACAGACAATGGCAGTGAACAAATACCCCTGCAAACAATACCCCAGTGGTTTGTTTCTGTTTCCCCCAGCACAGCTCTGGTCCTAGCAAAGGAAAGAAAGCTAAGGCTTCCTCAGGCCTAGTATCCCCTGACCTAGTAGCCTAAAGGCCAAAAAGAAAACCTTAGAGAAAAAATGGAAGAGGACCAGGAAGGCCAGTTAGGAGGTTCACAATCCCCTTGGTAACGTGAGCTAACCTCCACTCATTCTGTCTTTGCCTCTCCCTCCTGCAAAGAAATGACTCAGCCCCACTCCTGTACCTCAGTCATCGCAGTCTGCCGCAGCTAAAATGTAGGCCTTGGGAAACACAGTGAGGGGAAAGTGAGCTGAGTGAGCTGAGTGAAATAAGTCAAGCAGAGAGAGTCAATTATCATATGATTTCACTTATTTGTGGAGCATCACAAGTATCATGGAGGACAAGGGGTGTTAGAGAGGAGAAGGGAGTTGGGGTAAATTGGAAGGGGAGGTGAATCATGAGAGACTATGGACTCTGAAAAACAATCTGAGGGGTTTGAAGTGGCGGGGGGTGGTGGGAGGTTGGGGTACCAGGTGGTGGGTAGTATAGAGGACACAGATTGCATGGAGCACTGGGTGTGGTGAAAAAATAATGAATACTGTTTTTCTGAAAATAAATAAATCAATTTAATTAAAAAAAAAAAAAAGTGAGCTCTAGTCCTGGAGGCCCAAATGCAGAACCAGTGGACAAAGATGATCTGGAGCCCCATCTGGAAGGCAAACGTTCTCCCTCGCACAGGCAGGTCTTAACCAGGATCAGGGCCACTGAGGATCTAAACTGAAACAACTCCTGGCCTCTGGCAGGAACATCAAAGCCTTTCACCCGCTTTCTAAACAACACAGAGAACAAACTAGCTCAGTGCCTGAGGGCAACTGTTCAGTGCCAGGCTGCGGAAGTTCCCGCATCAGAGAGGGCCCGGGAAGGTGAGCAAACGGCAGCCCCAGCACCTGCTAGTAAGCTAAATAACCATCCTTCCCTGAATCCCCCCAAGTTGCATGGACTTGCCTGGTGGCCAGGTGGAGGATCTAGGAATAGGCCCTTGCCTGGCCAAGCTGTTGGCATGAAAGCCTCCATCTAAGCTGTGTCCTTACCAATGGTGGGGATGGTGGTGACGATCTCGCCCAGTTTCAGCTTATACAGGATGGTGGTCTTCCCTGCAGCATCCAAGCCCACCATCAGGATGCGCATCTCCTTCTTCCCAATCAGGCTCTTCAGGAGGTTTCCAAAGATATTACCCATGATCACAGCAACCACTTTCTGAGGACAGGAGGGCTCAAGTGCGGGCAGTGGCAGTCTGGTTTTGGCCTGGGCCCTGGTATGGAGAACACGATCCTAGGCAAAGAAACACATTCATTACCACCATCTGCTAGTCAGGATTTCATGTAAATGGGATTTGTCAAAGTCATGGCTGAAATTCACAGTAAGCTATGAAAATCAAGTCCCACTCAGACACATCCTGAGTCTTTGGAAGCAGAAACAAAGCCGTGAACACTCAGGACACCTGTTCTGCCACAATGTACCTGTGGGACTTTGGATGAGCTTTTCTCCCTATCCATATCTGCCCCTATAAATGGAGGGGATTGAACTAGATGACTTCTGAAGTCCCTTCAATTCTCTCACTCTATACCATACAAGGCCTTGCAAGACCATGAATGCCCCTCCCTCCCCCAACCTTACCCTGAGACTCCTGGAAAGGCTGAAAGAGGAAGGAGCAGAATGAGGAGTGGCTCTTTGTGACTCCTGACAAAGTTCAGGCTTGTCAGGTTCCCAAGGTCCATGCTCAATCAAGAGATTCCACTTCTTCCCCTTCTATATGCCTACAATTCCATCTTCCTTCCACACAACAAAATTAATCAGGAATAAATAAGGTCAAGTTGTGCCCTGTTCATACAACGGAGCACCTAGGCTAACCCTCACTCCCAGGCTCACCGTGGCCTATCCAAGGAGAGTTCCTCCACATTCTCACCTGCAATGAGGCAGTCACCTCACTCCCTGCCTCCTCCCTAATCCCCTTCAGTCTATTCCCCATATAGCAGCCAGACTACTTTTAACACCAAAATCAGGTCATGCTGCTTCTCTGTTCAAAACCCTCTCTTGGCTTCTTATCTTCCTTTCAGTAAAATCCAAAGCCACACTGTGCTTACCAGGTCCTGACAATCTGCATTCCCCTGCTTCTCTCCCACTACTTTTCCCTTGGCTTACTCCACTTCAGTTTCCCAACACTTTCCTGCCTCAAAGCTTTCATACTTGCTATTTGCTCTGCCCTGAATGTTCCTCTCCCAGAGAACCTTCACAGAGTATCCCCTCACTTCCTTCAGGTATCCATTGGAGGATCACCTAATCGAGACCTTCACAACCACCTCTGACACACACACATCACTCTTTACCCCATTTATCCCACCTCATTTTTCTTCATAGCATTTAGCACCACTGGATACATCACATGTTTGTTTCTTGCTATACCATTTTTCTACTACTACAATGTCAGCTCCTTATCTACTTTATTCACTGCTGTGTTCCCAGTACCTTGAATAGTGAGTGCCTGGTACACAGCAGTTGAACAAATGAACTCAAACTTCCAAGGTCTAATACTGACCTTACTAAGCAGCTCTCTCAGATGCACTGGAAGCTTATGCCTCATGCATACTAGGATCTTAACTAAGATCTGCGGAAAATACAAAGATGGCAGTAAGAAGCTCTATGAAGCTACAAAATGCCCATCTTCCCACCCTACCTATTACCCCCAAAGACAGAATCCTAGAGTCACTCATTCCCTCTCCTCTTCCCTCCCTTCTCTATGGCACAAGACAGCCACAGAAATGCATCTCTGAGACAATGAAACAGGGGTTCAGAATCGCCCATGCCAGCCAGTTCTCTGTGCCTGCAGGAGACATGTGTCAGCGGGCAGCTTATTCAGCAATCACCATATGCCAGCTGCTGGCATTCTCTATAGAGTCTGGGAACTAGAGGCACACACACACACACCCCAAACCCAGCAGGCGAAGGAACAGGTCAAGACAGAGTGCACCCAAACCCAAGAATGTGAAAGGTGGATGGGAAGGAATCTGGTTTACAAGCTAAAGCATGGGGGTTTAGTGGGAGCTGAGCTGTTTTCTCAAAAACTATTTCAGTTTTGTTTGTTTGTTTCCTATTCTACTCAGTTTGCAGCAAATTCCAGACTAGTACAGAGGAGCCAGATCGACAGCCCCTGGAGACCAAAGTACTAGTTTGTCCAAAAAACAGAAACAATGACTGCTTATGGAGTGTTTCATCTTCAAAGGCCTTCCCAGACATCCACTAATGAGCCAGGCGTGGTGCTTCTGGTAGGTTCCTCAGATGAGCCCTGCCCCTGACCCAGAGGGCTCACACCCCAGGGAGAGGACCTGGCTCAACCCTAGGGCTCAACCTCAGCCAAGTCGCCCACTGGCCATCCTCCCTGCCCATCCTACCTAAACCCACCGAGGCAGGCAGATCCCGGAAGATCCCTAAGCAAGAGGGGACCTCTGCCCAGCTAATAAGATCAGATTCCATCAACCCTGGCAATCTGTAGTAGTCAGACTTCTGGTTCTGCCACCCTCACCTCCAGAAATTTAAACCTTCCCCAAGTCTTCCTGGTCTTTATCTTGTTTCCTACTCAGGTCTCCTCTTCTCCAGCTCCAGATGATACTTTGCTTTAAGGCTTTGGTAATAGGCTTTGGCCCAGGTTTCAAACTGAATTTACACCTCGCATTTATCTTGCTGTCCTCATGAATGAAGCAACTGCTGACTGAGAGACTACCAACTGCGAGTGGCTGACAAAAACCCCTCGCCCCTTGGGGCGCCTGGGTGGCTCAGTGGGTTAAGCCACTGCCTTCGGCTCAGGTCATGATCTCAGGGTCCTGGGATCAAGCCCCACATCAGGCTCTCTGCTCAGCGGGAAGCCTGCCTCCCCCTCTCTCTCTGCCTGCCTCTCTGCCTACTCGTGATTTCTGTCTGTCAAATAAATAAATAAAATCTTTAAAAAAAAAAAAAAAAAAAAAAAACCTTGCCCCAAAACATGCACACACTGTCCTCTGGTTTGCTTCTCTGCTAAGCTAATATGCTAACGTCTTGGTTCAAAAGCCCATCCCAGTGTTATACTCACTTCTCTTTCCTGGCATGTCCCTGAATTATTTGAGCCACTCATGTGGCACATACTACCTCATGGAGCTTTCTCTCTCTCTCAGAAGTCTGTACATTTACTGTCTCTACAGTTTAACTGTATTCTCCATGGGCAAGGATTATGCTTTTTACTTATTTTGGATCTGTCCCCACTCCAAGTACCAAGCCCTCTATAGCAGTTCAACCAAGCACATGGGCCAATTTGAGCCTCCTCTGAGAGTGTCCCTATCATTTCTTCTGCGCTAGCAGTACTTGGTCTCTCTGTGTAATGCACAGCTGGTTTCTATGATATCCTGTCAATTCTTGGTCATCTTCCACACCGTATCTGACCCCAAGACTGGTTTGGAAATACCACAAAAGAACTAGAAGACCAAAATCGGTGGAATTTTCTGCCATTGAACACGCAATGGGCCTGATGGATAACTGATGAAATGCCCACGTAGTCACTGCATGTCCTCTGGCAGCAGCACCACGCCTTGAAATTACTGGACATTATGACTCCTCTTTAATATAATCAGGAACTGGACTCAGATGAGCATTCCAAAGTGGATGTTTGTTCTCTTGTCCTGGCCTTCTCTGTCCCTATCACCAGCTAGCACGTTGCCTCTACCACGAGGATGGTGGCAACTTACAGCTTTGTGTCACGAACACACCTCTTGGGTTATATAGCCAATTTTCACTTTCACCCATACTGCATTCCTAAAAAAGCTCTGGGAAGCAGCATGGCAAAAAAAAATAAATAAACCCTGGATTGTTTCCCTATGTACTGCACAGCCTCTAGTTACTCTCTTCTACCACAGATGGCACTCCTGTGTTGATACGGCAAAATGCCAGGGTTCCACGGGCTGTGAGAAACCAAGAATCGGCAGTCAAAACTGAAGATGAGTGGCTTCAGATGAAAAATGGGCTACGGCAATACCCCTATGATGAAAAAAGTATATCTCAACATTCTATTTTACAGCCACAAACTTTGTTATCACTGGTACAAATAACAAGAAGAGCTCCTAAAGTGTGGAGCAGGAGCTCAATCAAGCACACTGCCTGATTTAAGCTTCATCTGAGGATGTCCTCACTGACGACAGCTTACCGCCCCCGAGCCAGTCCTCCCACCCCCCCAGGAGAGGCAGGCTGTTGTTGGGACCGCTCAGCCATCCTGACCTGCCTTACTCTCCAGGTGATTCTGAGAGTCACACTCACTCTGCCACACACAACACCCCCCCACCTAACTCTGCTGGCTGACTCGGCCTTGCCTCCGATGACACCTCTGAGGGGACTTCTGACCTGGCAACTACTCCTCCTGTTCAGGCTACACGGGTCCAGGGAAAAGGAGACCAAGGTCTCTCAAACCCTCTGCTGCCAGGCAGGGTGCGCTAAAAGCAGCTTTGTTCCCAGACCATGTTCACACTGAGATATCACTAATAGAGATGCTATTTTTAGTAAAGCCAATGGAGCAGCCCAATAAAATATAAGGAAACAAAAGCAGGTTCTACCCGTATTTAGTTTCCTTAGCACAGCTGGCTTGTGACCTCTATAAACTTTCCAAGTTTTTGTCTCAAGAGCACTGTAATCACAAGCACACAAGAACTAATAGATTAGAATCTCAATGACTTCTTCTGGACTCAGAGATTTCCTAAACCCAAGAAATAGCTTCTGATGGCAGCTTCCATCCATTCACTAAGCAATTATCGAGTATACAGAACTAGGGATAAAAAGAGGAAGACAGGGAGCCTGGGTGACTCAGTGGCTTAAGCCGCTGCCTTCGGCTCAGGTCATGATTTCAGGGTCCTGGGATGGCATCCCGCATCGGGCTCTCTGCTCAGCAGGGAGCCTGCTTCCCTCTATCTCTCTCTTTCTCTCTGCCTGCCTCTCCATCTACTTGTGATCTCTGTTAAATAAATAAATAATCTTTTTTTTTTTTAATTAAAAAAAAAAAAAAAAAGGAAGACAATTTCTGCCTTCATGAAACTCAGTCAATGAGAGGGAAAGACTAGCAACCAGAGAATTACAGAACAGCATGAGGGTTAAGTGTAAAATAAGCAAATAGTATTATGGGGACAGAAAACTAGAGCAGTTCATCAAGACTGAAGGTTAAAGGGCAATTCCCAGACACGATTCTCAGGTCACCCTTGAGCGGACTCCCAACAGAACAGGAAGTAATCAAACAATAAAGAAGAGGGAGTGGGGGAGAGGGAACAGTGTGTCAAAGGCATAAAGACTTGAATTAGAGGCAGCACTTTTTACTAGCCAAGCCAGGTGCAGTTGGAGTCAGGTTATTTGGGTGCCACATTGTGAGTAAAAGGAAGTGACCACAATGGAGAGGTAGGAAGGGACTAGATCATGAAGGGCCTTAAAGGCCACACTGAGTAACATGATCAAGTATGTGCTTTAGGAAGATCGTCCTTTATGAGTACCTAACTGACTCAATCAGTAGAGGATGCAACTATTTTTTTTTAATTTTATTTATTTATTTGACAGAGATCACAAGTAGGCAAAGAGGCAGGCATGGGGAGGGGTGGAGAGCAGGCTCCCCGCTGAGCAGGAAGCCCAATGTGGGGCTCAATCCCAGGACCCTGAGATCATGACCTGAACCAAAGGCAGAGGCCCAATTCACTGAGCCACCCTGGCACCCCAAGGATGCAACTCTTGATCTCACAGTTGTGAGTTCAAGCCCCATGCTGGGTCTAAAGCTTGCTTTAAAAAAAAAGGGGGGGGGGGCCTGGGTGGCTCAGTGGGTTAAGGCCTCTGCCTTCGGCTCAGGTCATGGTCCCAGGGTCCTGGGACTGAGCCCCACATCGGGCTCTCTGTTCAGCAGGGAGCCTGCTTCCCTTCCTCTCTCTGCCTGCCTCTCTGCCTACTTGTGATCTCTGTCTGTCAAATAAATAAAATCTTAAAAAAAAAAAAATTAAAAAAAAAAAGGACCATTCTGATATTCATTTAGGATATAAATTAAAAGGAGAAAAGACTTGAGGCAGAGAGCCCATGTGGGAGGTACATTAATACAGCTGAGAAATCAGAAGTTCTTAACCACAGATGGCAATAAAAACAAAACGACAGATTTGAAACATCAAAACAGGGCACCTAGGTGGCTCAGTCAGTTAAGCTACTGCCTTAGGGGGCACCTGGGTGGCTCAGTGGGTTAAGCCACTGCCTTCGGCTCAGGTCATGATCTCAGGGTCCTGGGGTCGAGTCCCGCATCGGGCTCTCTGCTCAGCAGGGAGCCTGCTTCCCCTCTCTCTCTCTGTCTGCCTCTCCATCTACTTGTGATTTCTCTCTATCAAATAAATAAAATCTTTAAAAAAAAAAAAAAAAAAAAAAAAAAAAAAAAAAAAAAAAAAAGCTACTGCCTTAGGCTCAGGTCATGATCCTGGAGTTCTGGGACTGAGCCCTACATTAGGCTCCCTGCTCAGTGGGGAGTCCACTTCTCTCCCCACCACTCCCGTACCCAGCCTTGCGCATGAGCAAAGCTCTCTTGCTCTCTCTCTCAAATAAGTAAATAAAATCATTTTTTTAAAAAAGAATAAAAAATAATTAAAAAAAAAAAACACAGTGTTTTGAATATTCCAGGCTATAGTTGTAGGCATTGGAAGAGCCATGGAATATCAGGAGATGGAATGGTTGTAAGCTGGTCAGTTTCTAAGAATAGGACAACTTTGGTTAGAGGGCAGTGCCACGGAATGTTCCACAGAAACAAATGAGTCTAGTTTTTATCTCATCACTTTTTTATCTGGCCATGTATTCTGAAACAGACCAGATTCTCTGTTCTGACTCACTTGCTGGTTGTCCACAGAAAAAGAGCTGTCCATGGGAAAAGCCAGACCCTTCCCAGGTGCTTGGGCCTCTCTAAGCAGACAGGGCAAGTTTGATCCTTCATTTCTCGATAATGTGGCCTCCTTTCAAGTTCTTCTGTATTGAAGTCATCTCAGACTAGAAGGAAAACTGGCATGATTCTGGCCTGAGCCTAAACACTGTTAATTGAGTTAAGCAGAGCCTAATTTTAATTGGGTATGTTTTAATTTGTAAGAATAGCATCAACTAGTAGCTAAGTCTAACAGGTATCTCTCAGGCTTTTTAAGATTTTATTTATTTGTCTGTTTATTTGAGAGCGAGGGTGTATGAGGGAACAGGAGGATGGGGGTGGAAGGAGAGGGGGAGGGAGAGGAAGGGGGAAAGAATCTCAAGCAGTTTTCACACTGAGTGTGGAGCCGCAGTGGAGCTCAATCTCAATCCTGAGATCATGACCTGAGCTGAAACCAAGAGTGAGACTTAACTAACTGAGCCACTTAGGTGCCACTTTCAGGTCTTATTTTAATTTGCCCTGTCTACAGCCTTTGACCTTCCTGCCCTTTGTTTTTGTTTGTTTGTTTGTTTGTTTGTTTTTCAAAGATTTTATTTATTTATTTGACAGAGAAATCACAGTAAGCAGAGAGGCAGGCAGAGACAGAGAGGGGGGAAGCAGGCTCCCTGCTAGCAGAGAGCCCTATACGGGGCTCAATCCCAGGACCCTGAGATCACGACCTGAGCCGGAAGGCAGAGGCTTTAACCCACTGAGCCCGGTGCCCCCCCTCCCGCTCTTTTTAAGGTTTTTTTCCTCATTAGTATCTATGCTGTCTTACCGTCTTGATGTCCTTTTGGCCACTCTGGTTGCTTCTTATTCTCCTTCCTGGCCTTCATTTTTGCCCACTGCTTTAAATGTTGATGCGCCCCAAGTTTCTGCCTTTGGCCTTTTCTCCTGTCCACTGTACTGACTACGCTAGATACATCAGTTAGAATAGCATCAGTTGCAAAAGACAAAAGACGCACCTGGGGCTTCAAAGACATGTAAATTTATTAAAACATATAGCTTGAAGTCTAAGTAAAATAAGCCAGACACAAAAGGACAAAATTGTATGATTCCATATATATGAAGCATCTAGAACAGTCAAATTCATAGAGACAGAAATAGAATGGTGGCTGCAAGGAGCTGGAGGTAGGAGAAATGCAGGTTATTATTTAACAATTAAAAAGTTTCTTGGGGCACCTGGGTGGCTCAGTCGATTAAGCATCTGCCTTCGGCTCAGGTCATGATCCCAGGGTCCTGGGATAGAGTCCAGCATCGGGCTCCCTGCTCAGCGGGAAGCCTGCTTCTCCCTCTCCAACTCCCTCTGCTTGTGTTCCCTCTCTCACTCTGTGTGTGTGTGTGTGTGTTTCTCTCTCTCTGTCAAATAAATAAATAAAATCTTAACAAAAAGAAAAAAAAAGAACAATTACAGAGTTCCAGTTTGATGGAAAAGTTCTGAAGATAGATGGTGGCGATGGTTGCACAACAGTGTGAATGTACTTAATGCCACTCAACTGTGCACTTAAAAATGGTCAAAATGGAAAACTGTGTTATATATATTCCCCTACACACAGGAATCTACAGCTAGAACACTTGGGTTGTTGTTTTTTTAAAGATTTTATTTATTTATTTGACAGAGAGACATCACAAGTAGGCAGAGACGCAGGCAGAGAGAGAGGGGGAAGCAGACTCCCCACTGAGCAGAAAGCCTGACAGGGGCTCCATCCCAGGACCCTGAGATCATGACCTGAGCCGAAGGCAGAGGCTTAACCCACTGAGCCACCCAGGAACCCAACACTTGGTTTTTTAATCTACCAGCTTTACAGCATTATTAAGGACCCAAATTTTCTCCATTTTTCTGCTCTGACATCCTAGAGTTCTTATGTCTGTCTCTTCATGCTCTCAGAATCACTCCAGCATCTCACTCTTCTACATAAACATCTGAAGTTGGAAAAGAGAATGTTGCCATGTCTTTTTTTTTTTTTAAGATTGAGGAAAACTTCCTCAGAAGCTCCCAGTAGACATTCCCCATATCTTATTGGCTAGAATTAGTACATGACCACTTGTGACTCAGTCATTGGCAAGGGAAATGGAATGCCCACATCCCTTGGGCTGGGGAAGGGTATCTTTATGTCCCCCTCCCCAATATCTGAACACATTGGGGTTCTGTTAGAAGCAGGAAGGGGAAGAATGGCTCTTTGAGTAGATAGCCAGTTAACTGCTGTCATCCTGGATCTTGGTTTCTCTTATAGCTTCAGTTACTATCTGTGCAGATGATTCCCAAATACCCAGCCCAGACTTTCTCCTGAGCTCATACTTTAGCACCTCAAAATCCAAGTTTAATCTAAAAAATTGTATCTTGGGGACATTTGAGTAGCTCAGTCGATTAAGCATCTGCCTTCTGCTCAGCTCATGATCTCAAGGTCCTGGGATCAGCCCAGGGAGCGGTGAGATCCCTAATCAGTGGGTAGTATGCTTCTCCCTCTCCCTTTGCCTCCCCCCCCTCCTTTGCTCATCCTCATGCTGTCTCTCTCTCTCAAATAAAATCTTTCAAAAATACAAAGAAAAGGGGCGCTTTGGTGGCTCAGTCATTAAGCGTCTACCTTCAGCTCCCATCATGATCCCAGTGTCTTGGGATTGAGCCCTTCATCGGTCTCCCTGCTCGGCGGGAAGCCTGCTTCTCCCTCTCCCACCCTACTGTTCCCTCTTTCCCTGTCTCTCTGTCAAATAAATAAAGTCTTTAAAAACAAACACAAAAAATAAAAAATAAAAACAAATACCTTCAATCTCAGATCTGTTCCTCTTGTAATTCTTGGCTAAAGAAGTGCCACCAGATCACCCAAGCCAGAAACCTGGGAATCATCTCTGACTCATCTACTCTTCCTACCTATATTTAATCAGTCATTAAATCCTGTGGATTCTACTATTTTGATGTTTCACTATGCTTTCTTAATTACAAAAGCACTGAAATTCCACAAGTAGTCATCCTAAAGCCCTAATAAATGTTGCTCCAATCTGGCTCCCACTTCACAGGTCAAAATGGAGCTGCTGGTGGTCAGATGACACAGGATGCTATGGTTTAGACAAGGCCCACCATTACAGAGCAGTCTAAGGATTCAGAATACAGGAAACTGACTAGCTTGGGGGAATAACAGTTACCGATTATCCCTTAGCACCTCAAACACACTCCTACTCTAGGATTTAGTATGTTTTATTCATATTTGTCTGTTTTGCTTTCCAGAGCTAAAAGTTCCCAAATAATGTGCCTTTAATGCATTACAGGTCTGTCATACATCCCATCAGTACTGGATGGCTAGGCAGGGCTTAAGGTGGCTAAAGCCCAAGGGCCAGTCGTCTCAGGCTGCAAGAACTATATCTGTCTCACTATTACCATTTTCTGTTTATGCCATGATGACAAAAGATTGAGGAATTACTTCCCTAAACTATGAGCCCCTTGTCAGCAGGGACCATGCCTTCCTTATTCATGTTTCATGTCCCCAGCACCATGACTAATCTGTAGCTGGTGACTAACATGCTTGCTTTTGAGGAGTATGGTTCCACTGATGGTGGTAAAATATTTCTGAGCTCGAGGAAGACAGTATTCTATAGGTGATCCCTGATCCTTTTCTTGTATCTGACAAACTCGAGAAATGGTTGCTATGTTCTCAGAGCTCTAGGGTTCCTTAGATGGGATTCATAGGCTTGGGGATGGGGGTACTATATAAGAGGCTCTAATTATGCTCCTCCCCTCTACACCACCACCAGAGCAGCCCATTTTTATCCACGTAACATATCAGACTTCAAATAAGACTTTATATAAGTTAATGTTTAATTGCTTTTACAGAAGAGTTAGAGGGGGGTCAAAAACCACTACAACAAAGAGCAGATGTTCTCCTGCATCCTAAATCATGCTAAAGTTTAAACATCCATGCCTGACACTCTAGTGTAAAAGCTCATAAAGGAAAGGTTATACCAAGCTCTCATCAGTAATGAGGAACTAAAGGGTAGGATGAGATATGCTACACCCAGTCATCTCACCTTTCTTCAGGAATATGGTGATAATGATAATGGTGGATCCATGAAATCCCAAACCATGTCCCTTCTGGTCCATATGGCACAGCAGATCCTTTGTAAAAGTCCTATGCAAAGCTCTAAAACGTTCATGGAATCTCTACCTCAATCAGGTCTTTCCCAGACTATAATGCAAGCCTTCAAACATCTGTGGAACTTCTGAATGCTCCCCATGTCTTTTCAGTATCAAAAAGCTTTCCTAGCACTCTACCTGTATTTGTGACAGATGCTGAAAAGGTATAGCAAATAGAATTACACAGACATCACAATTCTGGGCCTTAATACAGTACATTCTGAAACATACTCAGAGGCAGACATTTAAAGGAGATATGACTAAATGAAAAGAGTGGCCCAGGAAATGGAGGATGCTGAAATACTGAGTGAGACCTAAGGTAAAGGGACCCAGGAATTTAAATCCCTGACCTAGGTCAATTAGAGTGCTCTTGTGCAAAAGAGTCAACCATTACTTTAATCATGCTGACTTTCCTTTTATTTTTTTTTTTAAGATTTTATTTATTTGACACAGAAAGAGAGAGAGAGAGAGATCACAAGTAGGCAGAGGCAGGGAGAGGGGGAAGAAGGCTCCCTGCTGAGCAGAGAGCCCGATGCGGGGCTCAATCCCAGGACCCTGAGATCATGACCTGAGCCCAAGGCAGAGGCTTAACCCTGAGTCACCCAGGCAGCCCTCATGCTGACTTTCTAACGTGAACACTATTCTTGAGCCCCCACGTCCTTACCCTGCATCCAAGTTGATGGTTAACGGCCCCTGCCTTGCTCCAGCTTCACCTCCCACTCAGGCAGCAGGAGCTGCCTCTGTGAAGCTGATGCTGAAAAAAGATTTCATTGCTCATAAGCCTACGACCAGCAAAGAAAGTCATGGTAACAATCATCCCTCTACACAGGCGGCAAGTTACTCTTTTGTCAACCTCCTCTCCTTTGAGGCAGCCCTAAGTGCTCATATTATTATTACTATTATGATGATGATTATTAATAGCAACTAACACTTATTTGGGGCTTACTATGTGCTTTGTATGGTACTAAGCACTTTACATAGATTATCTCATTTAATTCACATGCCAATACTATGAAGTAGGCACTATCATTATCATGTTCTTTACTGATGAGGAAAATGAATCTAAAGGAGGACAAGTAATTTCACCAAACTCATAAAACTAGTAATTAGCAGAGGCAGGATATGAACCCAGTTTTGTCTGATTCCAAGGTCCACCTCTGAAAAACCACAACATATTGCCTCTAAATTGACCCACAACAAAAATGGTGAGGAGAGCCAAAAACAGTGATATGCTTTGAGTCTTGGGCTGCTTGGCATCCATTCTTAAAAGTGTACGGGAAAGCAGTTCCACAATTTCCCTGTTATTTACTCAGCTTTAACAAACCTGGTTTTAAAGAAGTTCCTCCTTCAAGCAACAAATCCCACCCACTACCCTCTGAGTCCATTTCCTCTTATTAAGACTCCAGGGCAAAAGAGAGCAGCAGAAATGAACACATACAATATGATCCTTGTGCACTTGAGACTTCACTTCCACTCTTTCCAGCCTGCTGTCACCCCTCCTTTATATTACATTCAGTTTAATAATAGCACTGGCACCAGTTCTGTGCCAGGCACTACATACATACATTGGCTCTCTCCTCCGTCATCTCCAGAATTTCAATTTTGACAATACTCTGAAGGACTTAACATCTGATGGAGAACCCTTTGCCCATGATGGGGAAGCAGGAGATCTGGGATTTCAGATAGATAATGACTTTGTGTTCTAGTAATATTTTTCTTTATGTGTCTTAGTTTCCATTATCCATGTCTGTACTGTGCCTCTTAGGAAGGTAGAGAGACCAAGATTTCTTAATTACACTGCCTAAGGGCCTTTGTACCTCACTCAGCTATCTCCAGGCATTCTCCCTGACAACCAAACCACCTTTTTCTCTTTCCTCAAACTTTATTCCAAAAGCTCGTTGAGTTCACTCATTCACATCCTGTATTCATCCTAGGGCCTACTGTTTGTGTTAGGCACTGTGGGAGATACAACATAAAATCCAATCCCTGCAATCAAAGTGTCTCATCTCTTTGGAAAAACAAGACTTACACATAAAATTTTTGATGATGCAAGGTAATAATTCTATGCTGTGGGGCGCCTGGGTGGCTCAGTTGGTTAACTGGCTGCCTTCGGCCCAGGTCACCATCCCAGGGTCCTGAGATCAAGCCCTGCATCACACACTCTGCTCAGCAGGGAACCTGCTTCTCCCTCTGTCTCTACCCCTGCTCATGCTTTCTCTCTCTCTAACAAATAAATAAAATCTTTAAAGTAATAATAATAGTAATTTTTCTATGCTGGGAGGCAGGAAGCATGTAAATGTGTGATACACAAGGGACCCTTCCCAGCTAAATCCAAGGTCAATGATTCATTCTGTGAAAAGGTGACCTCTGTGGATCAGTTTCTTCCTTAAAATGAGCTTCCAGAGACATGTTATTCAAACTCAGGTCTAATGGGCAAAACCCAATTCACTGCTCCACTCCAGTCATATTAAGTGGAGACACTTACCCGGAGAAGCTCAAGACAAAATGGCAGCAAAGATGGTCACCAGCTGATTAAGGCCAGAGGAGAAAAGTATGCAGAGACTAGAATCTTTCCTGTTGCACTGACCAAGCAATCAGACTCCTGCAGCAGATCTCCTAGCCATAAAACTTTCATGCCATAGACCAGGGGTGACCCAATCCAACAGCACTGAGGTAGGTTTTGAGTTACGTTTCTCCCTCAACTGTATGACCTCACTATTTCTTCTCATTCCTGACCACATACCACACTCCTCCTGGCCTGGTCAGAGGGAGACCGGCTGTAATAAAACCCAGAAAGAAGGGAACTCCCCCAAAAGAGGAGCTATCACTTTGCTATGCAAGTGGCCCGGGTTAACAGGGAACCCCACTTCCCCCTCCTTCCCTCAAACATTGGTGTAAGCAATGGCTCCATTTTCTGTTCCGGGAATCCTGGTACTTCCTAAAGAAGAATGCGGATTGGAAGACACAAACTCAGAGCCAGCGACAAGCTGCTCCCTCCTCCTGTAAGACCGCCGGCGCTTTGCCTAGGGCAGGAAGGCACCACCTCTGCTCTCCAAGCAAAGATCTGATCTCCCCCCCACCCCCACCCCCGTCTTCTGACTCTCCTCCGCCCGCTCCCCACCTGCTGCCCTCTTCCCAACGTGCGGTTCCCAAGACTCAAAGCGCAACCTCTACCGGAATAGTGCCCCTGGGGTGCCCCACTAGCTTGCCTGGCAGACTGATGCCTAAACCCCCTACGCACTCCTGCCCCACGATGGGTACAGGGTGTCACTGCAGCAAGGCTCTGGTCTCCTAGTACTAAGGTGGAGCAGGAGAGAGGATAGGAAAGAGCGGCATTCCCTAGCCCTTTAACAGGAAAACGATACAAAACAGTCATCTCCGCCCCCGCATCACCTTCCTCTGGACTGTTCTTCCACCTCAAGCCCGAGCCCCCGTAAGGCGGGTTCTGCAGGCGAGGGGAACCTAACTGCAGCCCGGGTCGCCCCCGCGTGCGAGGCAGAGCACAAATTCGTGTGCGCCCCCCACCCCCACGGCAGCTCCGCGTCCTTCAAATGTGGGGGCAGGCGAGAGACTGGCCCGGCGCCCCCTCCCCGAGCTCTCGGGTGGGAAAGACCACACCGCTCCATGGCCGGCTGTGCCGGGGGCGGGGGGGGGGTGGTGTCTGTCTCTTCAGCCCCCACCCCGAGCCTCTCCTCTACGGGGACCCGCCTTCCTTCCCCAGACCCTCACCTGTTCCTGCTCCCAGCTCCGCCGCCACAGCCACCGCCTCCGCCCCCGCAGGTTCCGCTCGGCACGGGTTCCGCTCCCTCCGACTCCCCCACGCCGATTTCGACAAGGCTGCTCCCCCGGCCCCGCTCCCCAGCTCCCTCCTTCCTTTCCTCCACCTAGCACCGGAAGCCGCGAAGGCGACGGGAGCTGTGCGGCGCACCCCCACCCCTAGACCGGGATACTTCCCACCTCCCCGATCGCGCGAGAACTGCGCGGTAGCGAGCGGCAATTCTCGCGAGATCTATCACCATGGCAGCCGTTGCAGCAGAGGCAGCCGGGTGCTGGAGCTAAAGCCTGGGCGGGGGCGATGTGGGGGCTGCAGGCTGTTGGCGGCGGAGGCGGGAACCGGGAAGTGGGGATGAGGCAGTGGGCACTGAGGTGAGAATCCCAAGCTCCAGGACCATGCCTGGAATTTAAGAACTGGAGCTGCATGCTGGCCACACTGGAAGAGGCTGGGCGGAGAGGCAAAACCAGGAGCAGGGTATGAGTGCAGAGCCCTTGCTGTGGCCTACCCTGTTCTTCCAGACCAAAGGCTTATTTCTTAACCCTGGCTAGCTGCATCTCCCTGAGAGCCCTCGCTGCATCATTGTTGCTACTCACTCCTCCCAAGCTAAGGCTAGGTTACTTAGGGGTCTAAATCAGGAGATCCTTTCCCATGGGGAAGAAGAGAGAGAGAGTGATGAATTTAAGAGACTGAAGGAAAAAGCTGGATTCTGGTCCAGTTAGGAAGTCGGAAAGTGAAAGATAAACGGTGGAAACCTCATATTCAGAGGTATGGCTTGAGGGAGTGTACCTACATGACTATGACTTTTAGTATCCCAAAGAAAATGAGACTACAACCATGTTTCTCCACTCCTGCCCCGCCCCCACTTTCCTTACACTCATTTCTGCACCTGATCTAGACATGCAGAACTGCCTTGAAACAGTCTCTGCTATTATAGAAGAAAGGCACTGGTAATACTAAGAAGAATGTGTTTTTTTTTTTTTTAAGATTTTATTTATTTATTTGACAGAGAGAAATCACAAGTAGATGGAGAGGCAGGCAGAGAGAGAGGGAAGCAGGCTCTCCGCTGAGCAGAGAGCCCGATGCGGGACTCGATCCCAGGACTCTGAGATCATGACCTGAGCCGAAGGCAGCAGCTTAACCCACTGAGCCACCCAGGCGCCCCTAAGAAGAAGGTTCTTTAAGTGGCCTCTCTCCTCAGTGTATGGGAACGCATAGCTCCTCCCTAAGGCTTAGGCCAAAATTGTTGCTTTTCTGGTTTTGGGTTTTGGTTTTGGGTTTGGGTTTGGGTTTTGTTTTGTTGTTTTGTTTTGTTTTGTTTTTGGTTTGGGTTTTGTTTTTTGTGGGTGTTTTTGTTTTTGTTTTTTGCCTTATTTCTTGTCTCTTTCAAGAAGAACCAGGTTTGGGGCACCTGGGTGGCTCAGTCATTAAGCATCTGCCTTCGACTAAGGTTATGATCCCAGGGTCCTGGGATCCAGCCTAACAGGCTCCCAGCACTGCCGGAAGCCTGCTTCTCCCTCTCCCACTCCCCCTGCTTGTGTTCCCTTTCTCACTGTGTCTCTCTCTCCCAAATAAATTAATAAAATCTTAAAAAAGAAGAAGAAGAAGAAGAACCACCACCACCAGGTTGGTGAATAGAAGAAGAAGACGATGACAACGAAGAACCACCAGGTTGGTAGATAGCCACACTGTGTCTATCCCTTGTCCCCCATCAACCCCTGGTGTATACATTCATCACTCTCTTCCTCTTATCCCAGTCTGTTTTCTCTGTTATTTTAATGTGGAGAGTAACTACACCCTAGAATATGAAGCCAAGAGGACCCTAATTTAAGATGGTGAGGGAAGATCTGGATAACAAGGAGCATGTTTATAACATGTATATGTCCTGGGCTGTTGCTATTAAGAGGCTTTGCCCTGATAAACTCTGTGTTGTAAATGGCAGAGACTTCTTCAGTTTTATTGCAAACTATTGGATCAGGCCCTGGGATACTTCCACATGTACTCTTTCCCTTTCTTTTCCTAAAATTTTCACCCCACCAAGTTATGCCCCTACACCAACCACCAAAATTATGCTTTGCGGGACGCCTGGGTGGCTCAGTCAGTTAAGCGACTGACTTCAGCTCAGGCCACGATCCCAGAGTCCTGGGATCGAGTCCTGCAAGGGGCTCCGTACTCCACAGGGAGCCTGCTTCTCTCTCTGCCTCTGCCTGCCACTCTGCCTGCTTGTACGTGCGCTTTCTTTCTCTCTCTGACGAATAAATAAATAAATAAAATCTCAAAAAAAAATTATGTTTTGCACTCCCCCCGCCTTCACTAGTGCCCTAACCATGCCAACATGCCTTTGGAAAATCTGACAGGAGGTAAGAATTCATTGTTCCTGCTCAAGACTGTAGATCCTCTTGGGGTTGGGTCTCAGGTGTTACAAAAGGATGGAAATGGTGATAGCCTAATATGGTTAGCAGCAAGTACCATGACATTTGAGTCAGAACTGATGGATGGAGGGTGCCAGGATGGCTCAGTCAGTTAAGTATCTGCCTTCAGCTCTGGTCATGATCCTGGGGTCCTGGGATGGAGCCCCACATCTGTCAGTCTCTCTGCTCAGTGAGGAGTCTGCTTCTCCCTCTCCCTCTGCACCATCCCTTCCCCCACTTATGCTCACTCTCTCTCTCAAATAAATAAAATAAAATAACTGATGAAAATCTCCCAGGCTTTCTGTCTTTCACCTGTCTGGAGTCTGGAGTCTGCTCCAGCTTGACTGGGTGTTTTCCATTGAGCAGAGATAGCAGAGGTGCTGCCTAGTTGGCAATAAGCCAACCACTGCCACTCCCCAGCTTCCCAGCCATTTAAAAGGCTAAGGGAAAAGAGCTCATCCAGAGCTGAAAGAGGCCTAGAGGCCTCATCAGTCTTTCTCCCTGTGACTGTCAGTGGAGCTAAGTAAAAGCTGAAATTGTAGCCACCCGCTCTGTGGGTTGCAGACTCCCACTCTCGTCACTGACCCCAGGCCTGGGTCTGAGCCCAGCGCGTGTGCCGGGAGCAGGTTTGGGGTGGGGGGGGGGTTGGCCTTGCTGACAAAATCCATTTGGAATTTCTCAAGGTTGTGGTTTGGGGCTTAAGTTTGCCACAGAGTGTGTCTGACGAAAGAGAAAGCTAGAAAGAGAGGGAGCCAAAGGGAATACAGAGGAAGGAAACAGCTGAAATATTCTTGCTGTAATGCCATCAGAGAAATGAGAAATTCCCATTCTGGTTGCTCCTTAACATTATTCTCTCTCATATCCTATGTCCATTCTAGCTGCATCCCCTCTCTGCCCCATACACACCAGGCTTAGTCAGTGACTGAAGTAAGGATGAGATATCTTCCCGCTTCCATCAGATTTCCAAGTCCAGGACTCTTAAGTGGAAATTCAGGACATAAGATTATGCCATAAAATACTGGCCTAACCCAACATTCCTCAAAATGCTCTTGCCACCTGAATAGCAAAATCACCTGATTTTGAGGGTAATTTGGGTAGCAGATATACCTATTGCCTAGAGAAATAGAGAAAACCATTTCTACATTCCACGGCCAAAGAGATGACCTGTTAGAGGCAGCATCTTGCAAACCCATAAACATTTAGTAACTTGTAAAGTCCTGAATATGTGATGCCTGTCCCTTTTCTGAATTGAATGATAATGCTTTTCAAAGATACTGGGGTAGGAATAGATTATAATTGTTTAAAAATATGTTTTCTCTAGTTTTGATTATCTCCTAAAAGATAAAGGAATTATTTTGCTAAGATTAAATGCAGAAGAGCTCTGAATAAGGAAGGACAAAATACATATGCAAATAATTCAGTAGGAAAGCATGTTGTTTTTGCTGGTTTCCAGAGCAAAACACTCCCTTTCTGAGCTCTGGAATCTCTTTTATATGTGTCCCATTAGTCTTATATCCCCCTCCCAAGTTCTCTGATTTAGAGCCATAAAGAAAAGCACCTGCTCTTTTGGGTCCCGGCTTAATGTTGAGATCCGCTCAGGACTTGAAATCTCCAGAGCAGAGGTAACCACATGCTGTAGGCAGGGGTCAACAAAGTACAGCCAGAGAACCTAATCTCACCCGAAATCAGGTTCTATGAATTAAGCCTTATTGGACACAGCCACACCCATTTGTTTATGTGTGGTCTATGGCTACTTCTGATTCACAACAGAGTTGAGTAATTATGGCAGAGTTGAGTAGTTGCAACAAACCCCACAAGCTTAATCCAGCTGACCCTTGAATGACACAGGTTTGAACTGCAGGTCCACTTAATACGTAGATTTTTAAAAACAAATACCTTATACTACTGTAAATGTGTTTCATCTTATGATTTTTTTTAAAGATTTTATTTATTTGACAGAGATCACAAGTAGGCAGAGAGACCGGCAGAGAGAGAGAGGAGGAAGCCGGCTCCCTGCTGAGCAGAGAGCCTGATGTGGGGCTGATTCCAGGACCCTGGGATCATGACCTGAGCCAAAGGCAGAAGCTTTAACCCACTGAGCCACCCAGGCGCCCCTCCTTATTTTTTTTTTTTTAGATTTTATTTATTTATTTGACAGAGATCACAAGTAGGCAGAGAGGCAGGCAGAGAGAGAGGAAGGGAAGCAGGCTCCCTGCTGAGCAGAGAGCCTGATGTGGGGCTGGATCCCAGGACCCTGGGATCATGACCTGAGCTGAAGGCAGAGGGTTTAACCCACTGAGCCACCCAGACGCCCCTCCTTATGATTTCTAATAACATTTTCTTTTCTCTAATTTATTTTCTCCTAAGTACACAGTATATAAAACACGTGGCATACAAAGTATGTGTTAATCTGTTAATGGACTGTTTCTGTTATTGGTAAGGTCAACAGTAGGTTATAAGTAGTTAAGTTTTGAGAGACCCAAAAGTTACATACAGATTTTTGACTGCTTAGATAGTGGGGACGCCCCCAAACCGCGGATGTTGTTTAAGGGTCAACTGTTTACTCACTTTCAAGCCCTCTACAGGTAAAAGAAAAAATGCCAACCCTCGTTCTAGGGCAAGGACCAAGGTGAGGTCTGGAGTTGAAGCACATAAAAAGTAAATTGGGCCTATGTTTGGATATCCAGCCCCCACCCCCAACCTCGAAGTACCCTCTGGTTTTTCACAAAGAGAGATGCCAACTGAATCACTGAGGACCATTTCAAATCCTTTGTGGAACTAGGCAGGATACATGTAAATAAAGTCATTGGGTGTATGAGGGTAGAATTCACCTGGAAAAGAAGTGATGGACTGGGATGGCAAGTGTGGGCAGAAATAGAACCACCTGAAGCCACTGGTCCAGTAGTTTAATTTATTTTAGTTACAGACAGAAACCAAGAACAAGTCTCAGTACAATAAATTATCCATTCCCATCCCTCCTGCTAAGGAACAAATAAAAGGCTCAGAGAGTCTTAGGTAAAATTCTTCCTTTGGAGGGTTTCCTTTAACATCTGAATGGGGGAGATAGTTTTCCTAAGGGCCTAGACAAACAACTCTCTGAGGACTCAAGGGAGAGCCCCCTCCAACACTCTGTCCCTTCCCCAAGAAAAACCTCTCTACCACTGTCTCCTATTCCCCCACAAGAAGGGGCCCAGGCTGCTGTAGAGGAGTTTGGGATCAGCAGATAGGAAGGAGTGGTATCCCCGATACAGGTCTATGGCTCCACACAATGCCTGGGGCTATTCCTCAAAGGAGAGGAGTGATCAAACTACAAGGACACCCCAGCCAGAAGGAGTAAGAACCAGAGCTAAAGGGACTCCAGGATTGGGGAGAGGGAGACAATACAGTGCATGTAGCCTTCGTTCATTTCAGCTGTTTGAGGAGCAGAAGAAGGGGGTGACAGCTTTCCCGCCCAGGCCCTCCTATCGTGGGGGAGAAGGCTGCACATCACAGACTCTGCCTGACCCCCACCACCCCCAGAGCTGCTTCCAGGCCGAAGCTTTGAGTTTCTAGGAGCCGATATTGACCCTGGCCAGAAATCGGAGCAAAAGGCTGAAAAGGCGCTCCTGCCCTCTGCCAGCCCTGCGGTGAAGCCATCCCTCACTTACACACGTTAACCCACTCTGTGACTTTGCACTCGTCGCACAGCACGTAGCAGCACCAATGGAAGCGGCAATGACAGCGCTCAACTCGAGTCTGCCGAAGCATATTGTGCCCACGGCCGCAGCACAGGCTGCCGCAGCCGTCCAGCAGACGGCTGGTCTTGTTGCATGCCCGGCCCCGAGTGCCGGGGGAGCCCACGGTAGGGTCTCGCTCACAGAAGTCGGGAGACTTCTCAAAGTAAACCAGCTCTCCCGAAAGGCGACGGGGACGCAGGCGGGGTTGGAAGGCTCCGGAGTTGCGGTTGTGGATATCGATGAAGACGGCCCGACCTAGCCGCTCCCTCAGCGCTGCCCCCACCGCCCGGAACTCTGGGGCCGCCCTCCAGCAGGTCTTGAACTGGCAGCTGCCCGAAGTGCCGTGACACTTGCATTTCCGCTTCAGGTTTTCAGTTACCACCTAGAGCGCCGGGAGGTCGAGGGGGTTGGGGGGCGAGAGGTGAAGGGAAGGGCAGCAAAGGGGCAGGGCACAGGGGCACAGCAGAGGGGAGGGAACAGAGAGCACAGGGAGGGAGAAATAGAGGCGAGAATGATCATGGAATATCAGAAGAGAAAGGGCACTGCAGGGCTGGCTAACAGCTCAACTCCCTCATCTTCTGGTTGGAGGACTGAAGCCAGAGCAATTCAGAATGATTTGCCCATCTTTAATCCCTAGCCGGGAACAGAGACTCAGCTTAGACAACTAGATGTGAACAGAACTCAACTCCAGTTGTCCTGAGTCGCCATCCAGTCCTCTTTCCAGAGCAAGCACTAAAAATGAGCACCCTTCCTGCAGGAAGGCAGCTGTGATAATAGCTACCCTGTAATGAGCACCTGCCAAGGACGAGGCACTCTGCCCAGTGCCCTATTTGCTGGCTCACTCTTAATCACATCGTTAAGGTGGGTATCATTAGATTCTTTTTACAGATGCAAAACTGAGGTTAAGTGACTTGCTTGAGGTCACCTAGATGGGTGAGCGGCCATCCCCCACCGCGGCCCGTCCTCCTTTCTGCCTGCGAAGCCTCTCTCTTTCTAGCCAGGCCTCAAAAGCTAAGGAGACTCGGGACAAGTTGCACACACATACCTGTCGCCCCACCCTGTTGTTGTGGATTCGCATTCTTGCCTGGATGTCCCGGGGAGCTTCCCTGGAATCCAAGAAATCCCGAGAGAACTTCTCTCCAAAGTCCATGTCCTGGTTACAGCCACCCCATTCCCATGTGTCCTGGGGGCCGGGGCTGGGACCTAAGCCGGGGCCAGAGCTGGGCAGGGAGTGGGGGAAACTCTTGCCCCGGGACAGAGCCTGCAGCTGCAGCAGCTTGGCCCTCAGCCGGTCCTGCTCACCACTGCCCTTCCAGCCGCAGCCGCAGCTCGCTAGCCTGCCCAGGCTGCAGGCCGTTGCGACCGCGTGCATGACCCCTGCCGCCAGCATGGAGAAGGAAAAAGCACTCTCCCGAAAACCTGGGGATGAAAAGGGTGTGACGGAGGCATAAGGTTGACAGGCAGCTGGAGTGGGGAGGTGGAAGGAAATAAGCAGCCACCCTTCAATTCCGGGAATTCCTAACTGAATCCTGACCCTGTCATTTACCAGCTGCCTAATTTGGAAGAAAGTCACAGAGTAGGAAGGGAGCGGAAGCACGGAGCCTCAGTTTCCTCATTTATTAAGGGAGGGGCTGGCTGAGATTGATCTCTGAGCCCAAGCCTCGTTCTGTAAGTCTGGGATTTTCGGGTGCAGATGAAAGAACTAGCTGGAGGGCAAGAGCCCTGGGGTTGGCAGGTGACTGAGAGGGAGTCCCCGAGGTCTTTGAAGAAGTGATCACTGAGTTCTACATCTGAAAGCTTTAAAAATTCCCCAGCCCAGCAGGGAGCTTGGGTGGTGGGGTGGAAGCAGAGACTTTCAGGTTCTTTTTTTTTTTTTTTTTTTTTTAGGGCCCTTTAACAAACCTTGCTCCACCACCCCAAAACCCCAAAGCACTGGAGCTATGGCACTATCCTTCCCCTTTCCAGTTTCTGGTTTTCTATTTGCCCTTTAAGACTGCCCTTTATGTTTATTCTAACCTGCTATATTACTCTATAAAATGCTGGGGGGGGGGATGGGTGCAGGGTGATTTTCCCTGAGGCCCTCTTAAAATGTTGGTATCTTTGTTATGTTTTGGGGGTCACAGAGGCTCACGATGACAAGCTTTTCCCATGCTTCTCATTTGGGGGGCCCCTTACTTCCTTTTAGGTAGGGGCTTTCTTGAGCCCTGAGAGGATGAGACACAGCACCTCCTTAGGGTCCGGGCCTCTCCCACCCCAGGATGCAGGGTTTTTGGCCCAGCCTCCCAATCTCCCCCAACCTCAACCCTCCAGGGGTGAAGCTGTTTGCACATGTCTTGGGAATTCCCCCGCAGATGGCAGCTGCCTATTAACCCCGTAGTCCCTGAAGTACTGCCCCCACCCTCTAGCTGAGCCCAGAATGGATCTTTACTCCTCCAGGGAGGAAACACGGGCATGGCCTGGCAAGAGGCAATGATGCCTTCCAGACCATACCTCCCAGACCAGACCAGCAGTGACCTGTTCTTCGCCCCTCCAGCCGTTCCTCACCTGCTCAGATGAGAGCCACCTGGGGCCCCCACAGCACAGAGAAGGGGGCTGCTCCCCGGCTTCAAAGCCATCAGGGTCTTTGTTCCCAGCCTCTGCTCCTGGGAACCCCAGCAATTAGGGGAGTAGGTTTAACCCTTAAACGGTTGGGGGCGTCACCCCACCCCCGCTGAGGCTCTGGGGACACCAGCCTGGGCTTGTCCAAGGAGAGGGAGGGGGGAAGAAATTGGGGGAGGGAATGAGGGGGATGTTTGAAGCTTCCAGGGCTGGGGGCATCTCTGGCTCGCAGGTGCAACCCAGATGAGCCCGGTGGAAAAAAGAAAGGGGGGCCCTAGGGTAGGGGAACAGCGACCCAGCTGCCTTGCCGGCAGCACGCAGGTGGAAGTGAGGCGCAGGGACCCAGACGGGTGGCCAGGCTCAGCTCTGTGGCTCCTAGGTGTGTGTGGGGGGTGGGGGGAATTCCCGGAGAGAGGCCCCTCCTGGAGTCGTGAACCGGTCCCTTCCCGCCTCCGCTCGCCTCGGCCTGGCCCCCACCCCCGGCCCCAGCGGCGCAGACCCGCCGGCCCCGCTCACCGCGCTTGAGGATGGCGCTGTGGTGCGGCAGGCGGCCGCCGCCCTCGAGCGCGGAGCAGTTCCAGCGCTGGTCGCGCAGCTGGTGCTGACACTCGTGGACCGCGATGTGCAGGCCTTGAAGTGCGGATGCCGTCACGTCGGGGCTGCGCAGGCAGAGGCCCAGCTGCCGCTTGCTCAGGCCCGACAGCGTCAAGCACACGGTGTTGGCGGTCAGCGGCGGCTCGCCGGGCAGCTTCAGGCCCAGAATCTCATTGCTGAGGGCCCTGGGAACGCAGAAGGCGTTTCGGGGGTCTGTGGTCCAGGCCTCGCGCCCCCTCCGACTCCTCCCGTCCTAGGTCGGTGCTTTCAGCCTCCGGCTTTTTTTCGTGGCCAGGGTGACAGGGGGGATCTGCTCACCGACTGCACAACGCCAGGAACAGGAGACCCGCAAAGCCCGAGGGCGGAGGCCGCGGCCGGGGCTCCTCCGGCATGTCGAACCCTGGGCCCGAAGGCCCCGGTGGGCAGATCGATCAGGGCCTGCGGGACAAGGAGATTTGGGGGCTTCGGAATAGGATGGGCTGGCCCCGGGGCAACCAAGGATTCCTAACTCACCAGTGCGCTCTAGGAACCCTTCTCATCTCTCCCCAAGCAAAACAAGAAGAATCACCCCTAACTCTGGACCCTGGAGGAAGAGTCTGGTTGTCTCAGCTGGGGCTTAGGCAAGAGCCACTGGAGCTGGACCCAGCCAGACACAATGCCTGGCACACACACACACTCAAGTGCAAACTCAGACATAACTGACTCACAAACACCACTCCACCATCTTGCCACCGCTCCCTCTTTGAGGGCCCCACGACTGGCTTCCCTCACCCAACAGAGTGAGGCTCTCAGGGCTAGGGGGCGGGATTGGGGGGGCGGGATTAGAACAGGGTTCTGCACCACCTACAGATGGTGGGGTGTGGGGGAGGGTCACCTTCAGATGCCGTCGAGGGCAGGCAGTTTTGGTGAGAGGGGTGGAGGAATGGGTTCCCAATCCTGCTCTACCCACTTTTTCCGCAGTCGGGAGAGAGGGGAGGCTCCAGGTGCGCCAGACAGGGAGGAGACCTGGTTCCCGCCTGAAAAGGACCGCGGCGCAGGCTGAGTCCTCTTCCTCCTCGACCGCCTTTCCTAACTAGTGTTTCCCTCGTCTGCAATGCCCATCTGGTCCCCGCAGGTCCCAGGCTCATTCCCCACCCCTTTACTCCCTCGTTCAATGCCATTCTGATCTGGGGATATTCGTTTATTTGCTGTCTTTATCTCTGCCAATATCCCTGTCTCTCTCTGTGTCTCCATGCCCCAGTGGGCGGATGCGTGTCTGTCTGTCTGACTGACTATCCGTGTGCCTGTCTCGCCCCGTGTGCGTGTCCCTGCCCTCCCTGCTTTCCCGGCTCCGATTACCTGCTGCTCTGGTGCGAGGTGACTACCAGCAAGGTTGGGTCGCCTGGGCTCGGGCTTCTCAAACCGTGGGGAGACTGCGTCGGGTTCTGCCCCTTCGGCAGAGCCGCATTCTTCCAGGGCAGGGCCACTCCTCTTCGCTGCTTCCCCAGCGCCGCCGCAGCCGCCGGGAGGAAGGGAGGGAGGAAGGGAGGGAGTGATCGAGAAAGCTAGCGAGCGGTCTAGCAAGGAACTGGGGGCTCCGGCTCTACTCAACTCGTGCCGAGCTCATAGGCAGCTCTGCTGTGGCTGACAGAGCTGCGGCCCCTCCCCAAGCCCCGGGCATCCCCACCCCACTCCTTGCACCCCCCGCCTTGACCCGGGGGAGCGCAGGCGCTCCCCCTCCTCCCAGCCTACACACACACCCTCTCCCCCGACGCCTGGGTTCACGCTTGGCCCCACTGAAGGGGGTGGTGACCAGAGTGCCTCTCACCTGCTCTGGGTAGCCAAGTCTGCAAGGACGGTGCAGTGACCCAGACTAGGGAGACAGGACTCTGGTCCCACGTGGTCATTTCTCTTTGCCTCGGTTTCCCCACCAAGAGCTGGATGGCTGGTGAGTGCCTCTGACAAGATGAACACAAAGCAGGGAATCAGTTTCCCTCCCTGGACAATGTTGGGAAGAGCCCTCAGCGACAGAGCGCGCCTCAGAGCACTCAGAGCCAGCAGGAAAAGCTCCCTTCTGGGTGGCTTGGCCTCCTCCCACCTCTGAGCTCTGCGCCTGCCCCTTGGGAGGGGTCAGACTTGGCTTCAGAGTTCGGTCCTAGCAAAGGCTCGGGTAGCCCCAAAGATCTCCAGCTTTCTCCTATGCTTCCCTTGGCTTATAGGCATCCTTGCCCACAGAGTTCTCCTGCCCGATCCCGGGATCCCAGCTCTGCACTAGGAGTGGCCCAGATTTTTGCTCCAGGCTTTCAGACTTGCTTCACATGGAAAGAGGAGGGCCTTGGGATCCCAGACTGAGCCCAGCCTGAGGACAGCCAGGGAAAGTGTCTGATCTAGGGGTGCACAGACCAGAGCAAAACACCTTAGGGAGCTCCAGTGGCAGTGAAGGGGTTAGGCGTCACTGCGCTCCTGCCTGACTCACCCTCCCAGCTCTAACCACTGCGGGCTATTTTTGCCAGAGAGGGGCCCCAGGCTTCCCAGCCGCCCCCCGCCCCTGCCAGACCGCAGCCCAAGGCACGACTGGCCCCGCGCGCCCGAAGCTGGCACGTTGACTCAGAGACAGGCCCCCTGGGGAAGCAGAGCCACGGGGCCTGAAACCCACAGCCACAGTCATCTCTTCCTTGGTGGTGGCCTTGCAGCTCTTCTGGGGGCAGTCAGCCTTTGGCCTATGCTGCTGCAGGGCCTGCCCTGTGCTGCAGGGGGCGCTGCTGTCTAGGGGGCAGAGCAGTCCGAGATCAGTGACATCCGTGGTCATATTATTTATTGACCACCTTTATGCACCAGGTCTCCAGCGGGCTGGGAGGTAAAAAAAAAAAAAAAAAAAAAAAAAAAAAGCGCCATGGTTCCTAACACTGGACAGCTCTGGTGGCTTTTCTTTGCTTTCTCACCTCTGGGGCCAAGGAAGGAAGAGAAATAGCCCTAGAATTCCTGCCTCTCCTTCCTGTTCAGATGCCAAGACCCACACCATGTGTGGCTTTTGAGGCCACTAGAATCTGCAAGCTCTATCTCAGTAGCTTTCATCCTTACACCTGGATTCAGTGACCTTGTCCTCCCTCCTGCATGTCAGCCTGGGACTCCACTCAGTTCTCCGGAGGAAGGGGATGAGGTTTCCTATGCCTCTCTTCTCCCATGGACATTTGTATTTTTCCAGGTCTCTGGTTTTTTGTATTTCTCTCAGGTTTCTGATTGCTACTTCTGATTCTACCCTTGTCAGGCTATAGAACAGTCAGGTGTCAAGGAAGACCTAAGGTCAGAACAATCACCCTAGACTCCAACTTCTCCGTGGCTCCCGGGTTCCCCAGGCTGGTCTGTCACAAATCCAACGACCCACACTCCTGTTCCCTCTCCATGCAAAAGCCCAGCTCTGGGACAGGAGGCCACAGGCAGGCAGACTGGGTGGCCTGAACTGGCCCCCAGTGCCCTTGGCCCGACCGGCTGGCCTGAGCACTGACCCGCAGGCGGCTGGAGGGTGGTGGAGCAGGCGGGGTCTGGAGAGGGCTGTGGGTACACACCCATTGCCTAATACCCCAAGCACGCGGCCAGCTCCAGGAAAGGGGAGGGGCGGGAACCAGAGAGACCTTGACAGGGGTTGGGGCCATGACAGGAGGGGGAAAGTGAGGGGCTGTCATTACTTTGGGGAGGGAGTGGGAGCAAGCTGGTCCCTGTTCCCCTCAATGAGAAGATTGGAGGCTGCTTTCCCACCATGGGGATGTAGCAAGAACAAACAGAGACGAACACTGGGGCCCTGGAGGGCGGGGGTCAAAGAAAAGAGTGGGGGCCCTGGGAGATTGGGGGAATAGAGCAACTGAGGCGGCCACGAGAGCAGAGCAAAGGCTCGGAAGCCTCCTCCTCCCCTCATGTTTGCCTTGGCCCGGGGTCCCGGCTGACTCATCTATTGCTGAGCCGCTGATAGGGGCGGCCAAGCTCGGGGAACCCAAATTATAGGCCCGGGAGGGATGGATGCGCCCTCGGCGGTGAGCTCAGCTGCACTGCCCACCCTCCGCCTCTCACGCCTTCTGCTGCAGCACCACGGGCCACCACCCGGAGGCACCAAACAGTCTGCAGCCCCACTGCACTGGACTCCCTGGGGAAACCCCCAACAGTTAAACAGTTAGGCCCAACAAATCTGTGGGATTACCATAGACAGAACTTGGCCCCCTTCTCTACCAGAGGCTGATGTCTTCCCAGCACGAGGAGGGAGTGCCGCCTGCTGGTGCTTCAAAGGAAGGTAGGCCCTTCTGCACAGATTCTCAGTCCTGGTTCCCTGACTCCCCCTCACACTCCCAACAATAAGGTAAAGCCCCTTTCCCCTCCGACATCTTGCTCCTGTTCCCATTCCAGAGAGGTGGTTTGCTACTGATTTTCTACTTTGAGCCTTTAAAGTTCTCTGTGGTCAAAAGTGGTAGAAAAATAGAGCAAGGTAAAGGAGACAGGCAGCAGGATTCCATTTTATATAGGGGGAATGACAAAGAAAGTGAGGGAACCATTCTATGGAGCTATCTGAGGAAGGATCTTCCAGAACACAGAAAAGCAGGTGGAAGTATCCCGAGACAGGAACTTGCTTGGTATGTTCAGGGAATCAGCAAGTAGGCCAGTGTGGCCAAAGGAAGGAACCCACAGGGGAGAGAGTGCAAGCAGTGAAAGTTAGAGGACGAAGAAGGAGTAGGGTGAAATCATAGAGGGCTAAGTAGGCCACTGTAAAAAGCTCACCTTTTTTCTTTGACTGAGATGGGGAATCATTGGAAAATTCTGAGCAGAGGAATGAAGCGATCTGATTTGGGTTTTAGAAAGCATAGCTCTGGCTGCTATGTGGAGAAGAGAGTGTGGAGGGCAAAGGTAGGAGCAGGGAGTGCTGCCATGAGGCTAGTGCAGTAGTACAAGAGAAAGGGGATGGTGGCTTTGCCCAAGGATAAGAATGGGTCCAAGTTTGCATATATTTTAAATACAGAAGGACAGGATTTGTCCACGAACTTGACATGAAGTACTAGAGAACAGATGGATCAAGGATGACTCTAAGGTTCTTGTCCTGAGAAACCAAAAGGATGGAGGTGCCGTTTACTGAAATGGGACAACCAAAGAAAGAGCAGGTTAGGATGGGGGAAGAACCAGGCATTCCAGTTTTGACCATGTACATGCTTATTCAAGTGTTAGATGTGCAAGTCCAGAGTTCAGGGCCAGATGTATAAATTAGGGAGCGTGAGACTGAATAGTTCACCAAGAGAGTGAGTGTAGATTGAGAAGAAAGTCCAGATTGAATTACATTCTGAAGCTTAGAAATTGGTATAGAGGGTCGAACCAGGTAAGGAGACTGAGATGGTGAGCAGCTAGGGAGGTAGGAATGGTGTTCTAGAACCCAAGTGAGAAAGAAGGAGGAAGCGTTTGATTCTGTCTGCTGTTCCTGGAAAGCTGATTAGGCTGAAAACTAAGAATTGACTGTAGAGCAATCCAGAGGTCATGGATGATTTTGATAAGGAAGGGTAGCAGGTTCAAAGATGTGATCAGGGTGGAAAGAGAGAATAAAGAAAAGAAATTAGTGCTAGTGATTAAAGCAACCCTTTTGAGCTTTGCTGTAAAAGAGAGCAGAGAAATGGGGCAATTCTGGGAGGTAATGTGGAGTCAAATGAAGCTTTGGCAGTTTTAGATGGGAAATATTACAGCACTTGGCATGCTGATAGGTATGATCTGGTACAGAGGTAAATTGAAGATGCAGGAAAGAAACAGGAAAAACAACAGAGGGATGATTTGATCTAAACAGAAATTTGGGCCAGGTCACTCACAGTGTGACCCAGACTTAGAGACTTCCCCTCCCACTCTTCCCCACTACTCCTGGTGGGTGGAATGGTAGAACAGAGAATACTAGCTCTTTCTTTTCTTTCTTTCTCTCTTCCTTCCTTCCTTCCTTTCTTTTCTGTCACCAATGGCCACAGATGGGACTTCCTGTCTTCCAGTGCATCTCCACCCTCTAGGCGGTTTTATCAATCCATAGGCCAAAAAGACATGCTCCAGGTCCCAATGGGAATAAACTCCCAAGGGACAAAGGACAAGCTGCCCATCATTGTCTATTTACTTGAGCCATCTTGTACCCTCTCCAGGGTGTCCTCTGCAGAGATTACTGGCTTTTGGACCTGGGGAGGATGCTGGACCAATACACCTTGTCCTTCAGGGTTGAAATCTTGGAGGGACCAGGTACAGTGGATGGGGCAATAGGACTGGGAAGGATGTTGCCCTCAAAAACAACCTCCCTCAGGCTCCATCTGGGTTAATCAACATCTCATCTAAAATAGAATTGCCCCAGGAAGAATACTTAAACTCATCAGACACGTACTCCTTAGAGTGACTTCCCCACCTTGAAGGGGAAATTCTGAGACTTGGAACTTTTTTAGGATCAGACCTGGGTACATACTCATTTAGAAAGTACCCTGAAGGCAGAGGAGATGAAAAAGAGAAGATCCAAAAGGGAGACAGAAAAACCCTAAAGATCATTTTTATTTATCTGTCAATTTGGAGAAAGGCCCCCAGCTTTATGATTGCTGCACACTCAGAAATAGCTTGTAAGGTGGAAAGAACGTGGGCTTTGAGTCAAAATGATCTGGGTTTAATTCTAGATCTACCGTTTATTCATTTTTTAAGAAAAAATGTATTTATTTATTTTAGAGAGAGAGCGTGCACACAGGGAGAGGGGCAGAAGGAGAAGGAGAAGGAGAGGAGGAGAAGCAGACTCCCCACTGCATGTGGAGCCCACACAGGGCTCAATCTCACGACCCTGAGATCATGACCTGAGCAGAAATCAAGATGCTTAACCAACTGAGCCACCCAAGTTCCCCTGCCATGTATTCATTTTCTTTTTTTTTTTAAAGATTTTATTTATTTATTTGACAGAGAGAGATCACAGTAGGAGAGAGGAAGGGAAGAGATCACAGAGAGAGGAAGGGAAGCAGGCCCCCTGCTGAGCAGAGAGCCCGATGTGGGACTCGATCCCAGGATCCTGAGATCATGACCTGAGCCAAAGGCAGCGGCTTAACCACCTGAGCCACCCAGGCGCCCCCCATGTATTCATTTTCTAAAGATTTTACTTTTAAGTTATCTCTACACCCTATGGGGGGCTCCAATTTACAATCCCAAGGTCAACAAGAGTCACATGCTCCACCGAATGATCCAGCCAAGTGTCCCCATTTGGTCATTTATTAGCTGTGTGGACCTTGAACAATTTCTTAATCTACTTTTTCCTCTGTAAAGTGAGAGAAGAGAGAGACATAAAAAAGATCTTCCCTCTTTCCAGGGGCAATGTGTGTGTGCTGCTGGGGCATAATAACCAGGCTGGCAGTGCTTGCTATGCCCCACAGAGGGAACAGCTGCCACATCCTTAATAGGAGGCCAAGGTAGCCTTGAAACTGAGTTGGAGTCCCAGGGAGAAAAGAGAAAAGCATATAATGGATGAGACCCTTACAAGCATTTTGGGTATCTCAATGTAGTAAGAGTGGAAAGAGCCAGAGGTTTTGGAGGAAGATGGAAATTTGACAGAAAAATCCAGAAAGAAGCAGTCATATGGAGGCATAAGTTCTCTATTCTGGGCTCAGTTCAGCCAGCAGCTCTTCTCTTCCCAGCCCTCCCTCCTGCACCCCTACACGCACCTGTCATCTACTCCACTGCGCTTCCTGAGCCTAATCCTCAGAGACTCAGGCACACCGGGCCTTTTCTATCTTGATGCTGCCTTGGTTGCAGGCTCAGGCCCCTCCCCTAGTGACATGCACAGGTTGACACATGCTGAGGGTGACGCACCATAGGATGACACAAGGTATACATGGCGAGAGTGACACATATATGCATATTTAATCTCCCAGCACACACACACTCATCCACCCATCCACCCACCTCCACACACAGTTCCAGACACTCTATGCCTCAGTCAATCATCTGGGTCTTTCCTGAGGGTGGCTGCCACCTCCTTCCCCACAAATAGATGATGCGTTGTCCTAGGTGGTGGCTGTGACAAGATGACTCGATCGATTGATCCCTTCTGACATGAGCTAAATTCCAAGATTCCTTGGAAAGGTCCCTAACATCCCTCCTCGGAACAAGGAGTTTCCTTACATGAGGACACACATGGGTGTGCACCCTCACGACACACTCACACATTCTCATACGCATTCAGGTTTGCATTGTGCCACTTAAACACACACACACACACACACACACACACACACACAGTCACTTGTGCACGCCTTCCAGCCCACAAACAAACTGCCACTGTCCCCGGTTTCTCTCCACAGCAGGCTCTGTTTGGTGAACTTACCCCCAACCCACGCACCCCCTGGGATTTCACGACCCCAGCGGCACCCTCAGGCTCCCGCTGATCCTTCCCTGTCAAGCCGTCGGAGCGAGGTGGGGGGGGGTGTCCTGGGAAGGAGGCGTCTCCCCGGAGTCGCTGCCCAGAACGACAGCTTTCCTTTCCTTCCTCTACTCAGGAGTGGGGAGAGAGGGGACGCCAGCGGGGCCGGGCTGACGTCGAGGCACCCCACGGCCGGCGATGGCGAAGCGGCTGGGCTGCCGCAGACTCTCCCGGTAGCACACTATCGCCTCGCCCCCTGGCGGACGCTGGTCCCCGACGGGCTCCGGACGCGAAGAGGAGTGAGGCGGGCGCGCGTGGGAGGGCGTCCCAAGGGGAGGGGTCGGCGGCCAGTGCAGGCAGGGAGGCGGGAGCCACCGGGCAGGGGGCGGGGGTGAGCCCCGACGGCCAGCCCGTCAGCTCTCGGCTCAGACCGGCGGGAGCCACGGCCCCGCTCGCTGCTCATTGTCTGCGCCCCTGACCGGTGCGCCCTGGTGCCACAGTGTGGCCCGGCGGGGCAGCCTCCTATCGTCACTTCAGCCAGAGCCGCAACTATAAGAGGCGGTGCCGCCCGCCGTGGCTGCCACAGCCCACCAGCTGGGACCGCGAGCCATGCTGCCCGCCGCCCGCCCCCAGGGCTGTTAGAGCCAGACTGCGAACTCTCGCCACTGCCGCCACCGCCGCGTCCCGTCCCACCGTCGCGGGCAGCAGCCAAAGCCGCCCCAACTTCAGCACAGAGGCGGCGAGGCCGGGCAGGCCATGGGGCACTGGGCGCAGCTGCCCGGCTGGGTTTCTGCTGCGCTGTTGCTGGCGCTGGCCGCTCTGCCTGCAGCCCTGGCCGCCAACAGCAGTGGCCGATGGTGGTAAGTGAGCTGGTGAGGGGTCGCCACTTGTCCCGGGGCGCAGAGCCAGGGGCCAGCCCCAGTCCGCTCCCACGCTCTGGGATCCATCCGCAGACAGGCTCCCTCCACCGCACTGACTTGCCTCCGAGACACCGAGGGGCGCTCTGGAGCGCAGCTGCTCCAGAGAATCTAGTTCTGATGAGGTGGGTGAATGGTCCGCCCGCCGCGGCCCACGGTTCTCCAGGCAGGGAGCCCACTCCCATCTAGCACCGCCCTTCATCCGTGAGCCCCAGACCAGCCTCACGGTGGTAGCCACACCACAAGTTTCCCTGTCTCGGGCAGCGTAGGGCCAGGCCGGGGCTCAGAAAGGAGAGATGAAAAGGGTGGGACTCCTAAGCATTTCACCTCTTGGGTGGGCATGGATCCCAGGCCAGGATTCCCTCCCCACGCTGCCCTGAAGCCGTCCCTCAGAGCCAAGGTGAACACCTGGTCTTCATGTTTCCCATGCCTTCTCTGTCCAGTCCCCAGAGCCAGGGCCCCCAGTGGTCCTGAGCAAAACTAGGGACGCCCATTCTTTTCAGACTAGCTAGCCAGGGAGCCCGGAGTCTTTACCTCATCGCTGATGTCCTGTGGCTCTCCCAGGCAAATAGCCCCAGGAAGAGGACAGGGTAGACACGACTTTTTTGCTTAAGACGCAAGTCCCCTTGCAGAGCTTGAGCTCCTACCATGCACCTCACCAGGGGCATCGTGAACGTAGCCTCCTCCACGAACCTGCTGACCGACTCCAAGAGTCTACAACTGGTGCTGGAGCCCAGTCTTCAGCTGCTGAGCCGCAAACAGCGGCGGCTGATACGCCAGAACCCGGGGATCCTGCACAGCGTGAGCGGGGGACTGCAGAGCGCGGTGCGAGAGTGCAAGTGGCAGTTCCGCAACCGCCGCTGGAACTGCCCCACGGCTCCGGGGCCACACCTCTTCGGCAAGATCGTCAACCGAGGTGGGTACCCAGGAAAGAGACGCTTCCGGGGCCAGGGGAACGCAGGGTCACCCACAGGGCAGGGGCGGGCGAGTGTAGGGAAGATGTCCCGGGCGCCCACAGGTTACAAGATCAACCCGCCAAGAGCTTCATGCCCAGCGCCAGCTCTGGGCCAGACTCGTTCTGCCAGGCGTTTCCCAGCGGTGCACCTCGCGCGCGAAGCTGAACTTTTCTGCGCCACCGCCCGAGTAGAAGCAAGTTCTAAGTCGTGGACGCTGGCTGGCCCCCGCTTTCCCGGCCCCTCTGAAAGGCGCCCGGGAAGCTGATCTCTGCCAGAGCGTCTCGCCTCCAAGTCCAGCAAGGCTCGAATCGCTGACACGGGACCGAAAGTCTGGGCTGCGGAGAGAGGTCTTGACAGTGCAGAGTTCGTCCTCTCTCCTCTTCTCGGTTTTTCTTTCTTGAGCTGCCCCACTTCCACTGAGGAGCCAAGCGCGCCCCGAGTCTCAGAGTCTCAGGAGCGCGTGATCACAAGCGTGGTCAGGGTTGCGTGCCCACGCACGTGCTTTCTCTAGGAGCCCAGCTTCCCAGCGCAGCGGGCCGCCCGGCTCTCGGGACTCCAAGGGCGGAGTCGGGGCACCGGCCTCTAGGGTCCCGAACCCTCCATTGAGAAGGCTGGCCATCCCCCGCCCCCACCCCCCGACTCCCCTCGCGTTACCTTCTCGCTCATCCCCGCTCCCTTCCCTCACAGGCTGTCGGGAAACGGCGTTTATCTTCGCCATCACCTCCGCTGGGGTTACGCATTCAGTGGCACGCTCCTGCTCGGAGGGCTCCATCGAGTCTTGCACGTGCGACTACCGGCGGCGGGGTCCTGGGGGCCCCGATTGGCACTGGGGGGGCTGCAGCGACAACATCGACTTCGGCCGCCTCTTCGGCAGGGAGTTTGTGGACTCCGGGGAGAAGGGGCGGGACCTGCGCTTCCTCATGAACCTTCACAACAACGAGGCGGGCCGCACGGTGAGCAGGCTTCAGGGGTTCTGCCCGGAAGCGCAGTGGCGGGGATCTCCGAGTCCCTCAGCAGGGGCTGACCTCGAATCTGGGCAGTAACGGTGGGTGATAGGGCCAGGCGTCAGGGCAGGGAACCAGAAGAGGACGTCCGGAGGGTGCGGAAGTTTGGAAGGGAAGGCAGAGAATGGAAGAGAGTGCGCAGGTCAGGTAGAAGTGAAGAGGTTACAAGTCAGGCAGCCCGTGGGATGTATTGCCTACAGCCCCCTCCGGGTTAATAATTGAAAAAAAAAAAAAAATCGAGGCTTGGAGGCCGGGACCACGTCCGGCGTGGAGCGTGGAGTTGGGCCTGGTGTCCAAATCTCGGCGCGACGACTTCACGCTTCCCTTCCCCTTCCTTCCTTCCGCGCTTGCGGAGGTCCTGGCAGGGTCCGGGAGGGGGCAGTATCTGGAATAATGGCTCTGGCTGTGACAGTGTCGTGGGACCCACTTTCTACCCCTTTCCTCCCAGACCGTGTTCTCCGAGATGCGCCAGGAGTGCAAGTGCCACGGGATGTCGGGCTCGTGCACGGTGCGCACGTGCTGGATGCGGCTGCCCACGCTGCGCGCGGTGGGCGACGTGCTACGTGACAGATTCGATGGCGCCTCGCGCGTACTCTACGGCAACCGCGGCAGCAACCGCGCCTCGCGGGCAGAGCTGCTGCGCTTGGAACCCGAAGACCCCGCGCACAAGCCGCCCTCCCCCCACGACCTTGTCTACTTTGAGAAATCGCCCAATTTCTGCACGTACAGCGGACGCCTGGGGACAGCGGGCACGGCGGGGCGCGCCTGCAACAGCTCGTCGCCCGCGCTGGACGGCTGCGAGCTGCTCTGTTGTGGCCGGGGCCACCGCACGCGCACACAGCGCGTCACGGAGCGCTGCAACTGCACCTTTCACTGGTGCTGCCACGTCAGTTGCCGCAACTGCACGCACACGCGCGTACTGCACGAGTGTCTGTGAATCCACGGCGCGGACTCGCCTCCAAGAGCGCTGTCCTCTCGCCCGCCTCCAAACAGAACACCCACCCTCCCTTCGCACCCTCCGGGTCCCTCCAGCCGCACTCCCGGGGATTCCTACGTGCGCGATCATTTCCCCCACCTCCTCCTACCTGGGGACTCCTGAAACCACTTGCCTGGGCCGGCACGAACCCTCTTGCCATCCTGACGGACCTGCCCCGGACCTACCTCCCTCCCTCTCCCGGGAGACCCCTTGTTGCACTGCCCCCTGCTTGGCCAGGAGGAGAGAGAAGGATTCTGTTCCCTTCCCTGTGGGGGTCATCTTCTGACGGCCCCGTTGGACTTCCCCCACCGGGCCAGTGACCTCCTTGCCTCTCTCCATCTCCCCTTTAACCTCAGTTTTTCTCCAGGGCCCATAGT
Source organism: Mustela putorius furo (assembly GCF_011764305.1). Lineage (NCBI taxonomy): Eukaryota > Metazoa > Chordata > Mammalia > Carnivora > Mustelidae > Mustela > Mustela putorius. The sequence goes on along the minus strand of NW_025422368.1, from coordinate 6,433,029 downwards.
GCTCTTCCCATTCTCCTGCCAAGGGCCCAGACCCTGAACACACACCTGGGCATCAGGGCCTTTCTCCTCCCGGCCTATAGCTGAACCAGGAGGGGCCAGAGTGAGAGGGCAGCTGTGGTGATGTGGAAAACGAGGTTGGGGGGCCCAGGAGAAATACCCCCAATTCTCCCAGCCTCTGTCATGGAGCCATTGAACAGCTGTGAGCCATGCCTCTCTCGGCCACCTCCTACCCCTTCCTGTCCTGCCTCCTCATCAGTGTGTAAATAATTTGCACTGAATCGTGGATACAAAGCCACGAGTTTGGTTGTTGTAAATAAAACTATTTATTATGCTGGGTTCCAGCCTGGCTTGCAGAGACCACTTCCATCCACCCCAATTCAATCCCTCTCCCTTCTTCTCCCCTTTTGCTCTCCAGCCTCTTTTGGATCCCTCTTCCCCTCTCCCCAATTTCTCAAAGATGCTGTTGCCTACCGGAATCAGTATTTCCTTCCATTGTAGCTATTAGTGGCTCCTCGCCCCAACCAATGTAGTATCTTCCTCTGCAAAATAAAATCTCTATTTTTATCAATGACTTGGTGGCTTTTCCTTGAATCTAGAACACGGTATGGTTTACCTCTCTTAAACAAATAGGATCCCTTGTTGGGGGACTACTGTCATAGCCCTGCAAGAGGACCTTGGGATTCTGACCCTTGGATGACCTTAATGAGGCCATTGGGGGACCAGGTCTCCAGAAGAACCTTTCCAGGAGCCGAGAGACCCTGTAGGATTCTTCTTCCTATTGGAACACCAACTGGCTGTGTGATATCGGGCAAGTCCAAACAGCCTCAGTTTCTTCCCTCGCTAAACAGGGATCAAACAAACAAACAAACAAACAAACTCTGAGCCTGTCTTTCCTATCGGGAGTTGTGAAAATAGCCACAACTGATTGATAGCTATGACTGTGTTGTGAAAAGAAACCAAAGAAAGAGAAATCCAAGCAGAAAGGGTGCTGCTGTATAGTGTTTGGTCCCTGAAGCCTATCTGCTTCATCTGTGGTCAGGGTATGGAGCAGTGGGGAAGGTACTTCCCTCCCCAAGAGAAGGAAACACCTTATTAGACCCCAGCTCCCAACCTTGGGTTCAGGAGGATTCAGGTCACATAATGGGCTCTAGTTCTGAACCCAAAAGCTCAGAGTTGATGGTCAGGGAGCAGAAGGGAGCAGGAGGGCCAAGAATCCAAACAGAAGTTTGGGCTTAAACCCATGTAACCAAAAGGAAACCCAAGTGTGGTCCATAACCGAACCATTAAGTTAGCCATTCCCATAAAAAGCCTGAAAGAGGACTGTTACCAGTAATACAGATACCTCCGTGTGCATATTCACCAGAGAGGGCAGGAGTACTAAGCGCACCCACACCCTAAACCTTATCTCTAACCCTAATCCTCTCCCCAACCCTAGGTCTAGGTCTAACCTTAGCCTTAACCCTAACTTCAGACAAACACTAACCCCTTCCTAAGCTCTAATGCCTATCCCTAATGCCTATCCCTAATCTTAATACTTCTCCCCAGGGGAGGACATAAGGGCAGGGGGGAGCTATGAAATACCCGCCCCCCCCAGGGCAGCAACTGATCCCAGACAACTGGAGAATTTCCCCCTCTCCCCAGGACTCTTTTGCTGTTGTGGCCGCCTCCCACCTCCCCCTGGATATGTGAACTCTGACCCCTGTTGGCCTTTGGGGTATGTGTGGGGGTAGGGGAGTGGAGCCAGGATCTGCTCAAGCCTGCAAAAGACATCCCTTTCCCTTTTTCTGCATCTGCCAAGCCAGCACCAGCTCAGCTCTGATGGGCAGTTGGGGTGGGGGGGTGCGGGGATTGAAAACGTATTGATCCAGAGTAGAAGGCACCTCATAAGCCTTGGGTTTCCAGTAAAGAACCCCCTGCATAGAATGTCCAGTCTATAATCCAATGAATTATTAGGTCCCCGGGCTCCCAAAGCAAGAAGTTAATGGACTGCCAGAGGCAGGAGAGGGGGCTTGGGCCCCTGTTGGACAATGCCCAGAGTTGGGGAGAAGCAGCGGTTGGGGAGCTGAGGGCTTGGCAGCTGTCCTCGACCACTCTCACCTAACTCCGAACTCCAAGAGCTGGAACTCGTATCAGCTTTCAGGCCCACACGCGGGGGCCTCTGAGCAGAGCTGACATGCGGCAGCGGGAAGAAGGGTAAAGGGAAGCAATGATTCCTGGTCTGGCTCTACTTCGATTTTCAACAAATATGTTGTTTTCTCAGACTGCTACCTTGTCTATTGAACAGGGAGGGTTGTCAGTACAAGTCTTCTCCCTCCGGAAGGCGATGAGGTTCAGAGGAGATCATGTCCATGAAAATCCGGGTCATTTGAACACTGGCTGATGCCTCTTCTGTGCCAGGCATGTGCCAAATGCTGGGGATACGGGGCCCTAAGAGCCCACTGGGAGGAGTTTCCAATGTGGCCAGGGAATCAAGCACATCTATGCATATTGTTAGAATAATAGGGGGGTGCTGTGAAGGCTCGGCGGAGTAGAAAACCCTCTGCACACCCCTGAGGTTTAAGGACAGACCCCATAACCAAGTCTGCTGCGTGGAGGTCCTTCACTTCCAGGGCCTGGAAATTCATGGTGCATAGGGAAGTGCAGAATAAAGCCTGGCCCTCGAAGGGCCATGCACTAAGGAAAAAGTTGGGGAGACAAGCAAAAGGGGGATAGGATCTGCAAAACATTACATATAAGCTAATTCTCTCTCTCTCTCTCTTTTTTTTAAAGATTATTTATTTATTTATTTATTTGAGAGCGAGAGAGCATGAGCAGAGGGGAGGGGGAGAGGGAGAGGGAGAAACAGGCTTCCTGCTGAGCAGGGAACCCAAGAAGGGGCTCGATTGCAGGACCTTGGGATCAAGACCTGAGCCAAAGGCAGTTGCTTAACTGACTGAGCCACACAGGAGCCCCAAAGCAAATTCTTTTGATGTTCCAATCTTCTGTGCCATCCTCACGGAGGGTTGTGCCTAGAGAGGCTAGTGCTGGCGTGAATCGGCCCAATGCCCGGCTCTGCCCTATCTGCTCTGGTTATCCTTCCGCCCACCTTTGATCTTAGGTGCCAGGTGCCACACATCCAGTGGGACCCGAGGCTGCCAGGGACCCCGGATGCACGGTTGGCCTCAGCAAGTGAGGGAGGCACCAGTCCTGAAATATCCTGGGGGGGAGCGGAAAAGCTGAGAGGACTGAGATGGCAAGGCTGCACAGTCCCCAGGGGGTCAGCGAACCAGCACCACACACACACACACCCCACCACACGCACCCTGGAAAAACCCCGTCAGTGGGGCTGCAAATACCCCAGGGTCTAGCCCCCCCCCCCCCACCTCAGGCTGGCTCCGTCCTCCACTCCAGGCCAGAGGGAGAAAAATAACAAAATGAGGAGAAAATAAGCTGTTTGGCTGTGGTGTGAGCAGGAATATCCATACAGAGCTGCCCACCACTCACCCTTACTCACTCTTTCCACACCCAGCCGGGGCGCCCAGCAGGAGACAGACCACCCCCCGGCCCCCTCCCCCGTCTGGGCTAAAAGCAGACGCTGGTGAGCGAGCAGCAGGTTATAAATATGCCCGGGGAACTGCCGCCAACTCGCTCCCTTGTCATTCCCTGGGAGGGGATAGGGTGGGGTGGCTCCGAGGGAGGAGCCAGGGCTGCCCTGCTCCTGGGGCCCAGGAGGAAGTGGGGCTTCCAAGACGCTTCTGCACTTTTTTTTTTTTTTTTTTTTGCCCTTTTCAAAGCGAAGGAACCACCACCTCTTCATTTTTCCTGGACATTGGCTCATCTGCTCGGAGGTGGGGTTCCATTGCTTCCCCAGCCACAGTGGGGACCTCAGAAGGAGAGGGCCCAACGCCAACCTGGGTCATGGGGCAGCTCAGCACCCCTTCTCTTTCTCATACTCATACTCATTAACTCTCAGCAAAGCCAAAGTTCATTCATTCATTCAACGGGCACTCGCTAGGGGCTTGCTGAGCCTCAGGCCCCATGCATAAGCACACCAGCACCCCTGAGTGTCTCTGCATTCATTTGTGCACACACAGCAGCCCCATTCCCACATGTTCACATCAGCGCCAAGCCCCCCTATGGACTTCTGGACTTGAACCTGGCAGTATCACCAGGAAGGGTAAAGCTCCAGGCTCCCAGTTCTGCCTCAGCAGGTTGGCAGAGCCAGGCGGGATGTGGAGAACCAGGGCCCTCAAACATTCTTGCTCCCACTATTCCCTAGAGAAACGAAGGATCCTTTCTTGCCTCCCTGCCCAGCTATCTCCCAGGGTAGGCCAGGAAGAAAGAGCCACTCTCTGAGATGTTGAGGGGACACCTGCCCAGGCTGCCAGAGCCTCCTGCTTCCCAGCCACTTGCCAAGTAGGTGCCAAGTTGGGCAAAAGGGGGCAGTGCCACCCTGGGAAGCTTCCAGCTCTCCTCCCCCAGGGCTGAACCCCTCCCCTCTCCCTCCTCCCTATTAATCCTCGGAAGTGAAGGGGCCGTCCCTGGAGGCCCCTGGGCCCTATTGTGGCCCCTCGCCCTCCTCGGCTGGCGTCTAATTAACTCCTCCTGCCCCTGGTTTTGTGTGCCCCCCTTACCCCACCTTGTCGGCCCCGCCCCTCCGCTCGGCGGGCTCCCCCCCACGGACATTCCAGCCCGGCCGGGCTGGTGTGCTAGGGCAACCAGGGCCGGACCGAGGCCTAATCCTCCCGCCGCCTGGCCGGGCTGGGGGAGCCCCACTCACCTCCCCACTCTCTGGGGGCTGCCGGGCTCGGCTGCGGCGGAGACACACAATCAGGACAAAGGCGCAGCCCCCAGGGGGCTAACTCAGCCTTCACGCCCAGGTTGTGCGGCATTTGGGGAGTTTAATGAATTGTCCATCACGCCTTTCAGGGCCCGCCCGTCAGCCTGGATTAATCTTCGGAGCCCTGGTGGGGTAGGAGACACTAAGCCTGTATTTATTACTCTCCCATTGTCACTAATTGAGGTAATTATCTGTGACTCTGGCCTGGCCAACAATGCGGCATTCACTCCCGGGACCTCGATGGGCCTGGCTCCCACTCTCAGCACCAACCCTCCCTCCTCTCTTCTCCCAAACCCGCCAAGGGCTAAGTTGGGCCCTAGAGCATCTTGGGAAAGTGGACAATGTCCCACAATGCTTCACCTCTCAACCAGTGTCTCCCATAGCCATGACTATGGAGTTGCAGATAGGGAGAAGCCCGGTCCCCCCAAAGTGGATAGGAAAGGAAGGCAGCCTGGGACAGGTTTGGCTGGCAGAGCCCCAGGCCACACAGGGACATGTTTCTGAGATTTTGGTTTTCTCATCTCTGGACTGGTGACACCAGGGTCTCATAGGGCCCTTCTGCGTTCCACCTTTGTGTTCCTGTAGCCGTCAGATCTGCAAAATACTGGGAGGCCCTAATCCATACCAGGCATACTCTCGGGAGGTCCCTAGAGCCTCCAGAGCTGGCAGCATGGCTGTGGATGTGATGGGGGAGGTTGGGAGAGAGACTAGGAAAGGGCTGGTCAGGGAGATCAGAAAAGACAAAAGGAATCAGCCCAGGAGGGAACATCTAAGGGTCACACTAACGTGGCCATACAGTAACCTTAGGGAGAAACGTGGATTTGGGAGGGTGAGCGTGCCAAAGAGTAGATTTCATGTGGAGATGGCTTCCTAAGTCAAGGGCATTGGTCTGGGGAACAGGTGTGTGTATGTGTCTGTGTGTGCATCTCTGTGTGTGTATGTGTGTGTAAAAGAGAGAAAGATAGCAAAGGAAGATTTGGGTTTTTTTTTTTTTAAAGATTTTATTTATTTATTTGAGAGAGAGACAGTGAGAGAGAGCATGAGTGAGGAGAAGGTCAGAGAGCAAAGCAGACTCCCCGTGGAGCTGGGAGCCCGATGATCCCGGGACTCCGGGATCATGACCCGAACCAAAGGAAGTCGTCCAACCAACTGAGCCACCCAGGTGTCCCAGGAAGATTTGGGTTTTGATTAGGACTAGATGTTGAGCTCTTTGAGGGCAGGAACTATGTCTTGGTCCCTGTTGGTTTTCCAAGACCCTAACACTGTACCTGACACTGTAGGCACTGTCCAGGGAATGGATGGATAGATGAGGCCAGTTCTTACACTGGAGTTGGGGGTCTGTTGGCTCTTCTTTTCCATAGCTGCACTTAGCCTTTTTATTCTGTCTCAGCACTTGCTGGAAGGAAATGTCTAGACCATCCAGGGACAGTTCTTGAATGGGCACTCCTCCAACTGCGAACATTTTAAGGACCTTGGCAGAACGCAGCGCTACAGTTGGAACAGCGCCACCTTGTGGTGCCTCTTGGAAGAGCTCCTGGAGAGATTCCAGCAAAGGAAGCGGGGGTTATTCCCTATGCCAGGAGGGTGGGAACACAAGGCAGGAGACCCCTTCTCCTTCTGTACATCTGAGGCTGAATTGCTGTGCCAGTGTCCCTGTTACACGGTTTTATAATTTGTTCTTACCTTCTGCCAGCATTTACGGAAAGCCTGTTCCAGGTCAAGCCTGTAGGGGATATGGAGCTAAACCAAAGGCACTAGCCTTGAGCAACTCATGGTCCAGCAGGGGATTTCACAACGTAACAAGACCAGTGAAGGTCATAACCAGGCAGCAGAGAAAACAATGATATAGATGTTGAGGAGGCAACTGGGACATTCGCAGCTCAACAACTCTCTGACCCTTCTGTCTTCTTCAATTCCTTTCACTAAAGCTTAAACGTTTATCCTTGCTTTCCAGGCCGTTTCATGATTTAACCCACACACACTGTTCCCGAGTCCCTGCACCTCTGCATTCCCCAGTGCCTCTGTTCCCTGTGAAGCCTTCATGCTTTCCCACTTCTCTACCTTTGCCCATACCCTGGAATACGCCTCTACCCCATTTTCCCCATTGAAACCCATCTGGAATGTCCCTCCCTCCATCAGGCCCTTCTAATTTCCCTTGGCAAGATGGCCTTCCTGAAGCAGCATTTTGCAAGGCTTTGTTTAACAGCATATACAGGCCGTCCCGTAGAAGGTTATCTGTGTAAGTTACTTATCCTCTTACTAGGCTTCTACCTTCCTGAGGACATGGGTTCATGTTTTGTTCATCTTGGCATTCTTTGTGGCATGGAGCTAGGGACATCAGATGTCATCATTAAGAGAAGAAAGAGGGGTGCCTGGGTGGCTCTGTGGGTTAAAGCCTCTGCCTTCGGTTCAGGTCATGATCCCAAGGTCCTGGGATCGAGCCCCACATCGGGCTCTGTGCTCACCAGGGAGCCTGCTTCCTCCTCTCTCTCTCTCTGCCTGCCTCTCTGCCTACTTGTGACTTCTGTCTGTCAAATAAATAAATAAAATCTTTAAAAAAGAGAGAGAAGAAAGAGATGGCGGATGGTGGATAAATACATGAGTGAACGAATGGACGGATAAATGGCTGGCTGGATGACAGAGGGTTGGGAGATGGATGGATAAATGGATAGTGGGATGTATAGATGGGTGGATGCATGCTGGGATGAACAGAAGGGTGGAGGCATGCATGGATGGATAGACAGATGGATGAAGTAATTCTTCTTTAAAAGGGACTCATCAAGGGACGCCTGGGTGGCTCAGTTGGTTGAGCAGCTGCCTTCGGCTCAGGTCATGATCCCACATCGGGCTCCTTGCTCCGCAGGGAGCCTGCTTCTCCCTCTGCCTCTGCCTGCCATTCTGTCTGCCTGTGCTTGCTCTCTCCCCCTCTCTCCCTCTGATAGATAAATAAAATCTTTTAAAAAAATAAAAATAAATTTAAAAATTTAAAAAAGGGACTCATCAAAAGCTCTGTAGTATCAGGGGCTTCAAGGAAGGAAACCCACTCTATGTGAAGACATGGAGACGAGGGGCCAGTATCCAGACTGAGCCTTCCTACACTCAGTCTGGATGCACCTCAGTGACTCATCTCCCACTCCCCAAAGCCACCCATTGTCAGGGAACTGATCCTTCTCACAGGCTTGCCTAGATCCTCAGGAATGCCTTCATTAACATATATTATGTTGTACAGCCCACACTATAGTGATTTTGTGGGTTTCCTCTCCCATATCCCTTGCCCTGTCTCATACACACTCTAGACTGGAAGCTCCCTGAAAATAGGAGCCCTGTCTGAGTCCCTGGTGTGTCCCTAGGGCCTGGCATACAAGCTTAATGAAGGACTGACCAGATGAGTAACCGAGGGAGTGCTCCCCTTTCTCCACAGACACTCTCTACCCACTCCCTCTGTACTCATGTCCAGCCATCTCTCCTGGTCCTCTCTCCTCACACGCCCTATGCTCACTCCTGACCCTGGATCCCCTAAAGTCCCGGAATTATGGCCTGGTTCTTTGTTACCCATTTGCGGCTGATTGAGGGAAGTCCCAGGCCTCTCAGGAGACTGAAAGGAGAGGGAGTCCTTAGGCCCTCTAAAGCCGTATTAACCTGGCCCCATTCAGGACAGAAAAGGGCTTCCATGGAAAGAACCTGGCTGTTGGCAGGGTAGTGGCCTGTGCTAACCTGAGAGCTGCTGCCCCAAGTGGACCGCGCCCTCCTGCGTCGGCTGTCACTACACCTGACCTGTGAGGCTGTCCCAAGGTTGGGGGTGGTTGTGGCCTCCGTTTCTGAGAGGCTGGCCAGCTGGCAGACAAAGCCAGATTTAGAAGTCATTTTCACAGCAGGGTGCCTCCAGCCTCCCACCCACAGTGCCATGTAGGGCCAGTCTGAGATATGGCTCACCAAGGGCAGGCCCCCAGACCTACAGTCACTCCTCCTCTTCTCTCTGTCCCTTTCTCCCCAGATCTTTAGGAGCCAGTGCTGACTCTACCCTTAGGCAAAGATGTAAGATGTTCTGGGGAAGCAGGGTATGTTTCCTGTCACCCTAACTCCCCAAATGCTCCCTGTACACCATCCTATCATTCAAGGGACCGCGTCTCCACCCCAGGGCCCTTTTCTCCTCTTGACCTGGTCTCTGCTGCCTGCTCCTGCTCTTCCCAACCTCTACTTCTCTCCCTCTCCCCTTCTGTTCTTATATCCCCAGTACTAAAGAAATAGCTCTAGGCGCCTGGGTGGCTCAGTGGGTTAAGCCGCTGTCTTCGGCTCAGGTCATGATCTCAGGGTCCTGGGATCGAGTCCCGCATCGGGCTCTCTGCTTGGCAGGGAGCCTGCTTCCTCCTCTCTCTCTCTGCCTGCCTCTGTGCCTCTATGCCTACTTGTGATCTCTGTCAAATAAATAAATAAAATCTTTAAAAAAAAAAAAAAAAAAGAAATAGCTCTAGAGAAATAATAACCAGAGCTTAACCCTTGTATATCCCTTATTAAGCACCAGACATTTTTCTTTTCAAGTGCTCTTCATATTGAATGATTTAATCCTCCCAAGAAGTCTATGAATAAAAGCACTATTCATAACCCCATCCTGTAACTGAGGACACCAAGACACAGAGAGACTGAGTAACTTGCCCAAGGTCACACAGCTAGTGTGAGACAGAGGCAAGATCTAAACGCAGGCTGCCAAGCCCTAGAGTCCATACTCTAAACACAATGCTGCCCTATTTCACCGACAATGATAGCAGTGTGGGTGAACTCTTCGAAACTGACCTCTTGCTTGTTCAACCTCACAGAGGTTTTGGCTGTATGGCAGAGTCTCCCTCCACAGCGCCAGCCCCTCCACTACCCTCAGGGCTCACCTCTTCTACCAGCCTGGAGCCCCTGGGCTATAGCAAAATCCAGGCAGATGCCCTCACCACTGCCCTAGCCTTCCTCCGTCTTCCTCCTGGGCTCAAGTCCATTCTCTTCTCAAGCCCAGAAGTCCAGGGCACACACTCCTGAGGGAGCCAGGCTCGCCTCAGCCTGCCCTCAGTTTTCACACCTGTCATTATCTGAAGGTACCCTCAACTCCAGTCTAATCAGACTGGTAATTTCCTACACATACCCTGCTTCCCCACAACCATACCTCTGTTTATGCTCTTCCCTCTACTTGGAGCTCCTTTCCCCAAATTCTATCTCAGATGCCACCTCCTTCAGGGAGCCCTTCCTGATCTCATAAAATCCACACAATCTCCCTTGTTTGACTCCTGATAATACTTATCACTTCCTGCTCACTACTGCCATTATTGGTGTGTTTTCATCTTCATTCCTCTCTTTCCTGGAGCCCAACCCAGGGCCTGCTTCCTCTCAGGTCCTCAGTAAATGCTTAGTACTTAGAATTGGTAGTAGTTAGACTTGCAGGTGAAAGGTAGACAGACTTCAGCAAACTTTGATCTCTTCCCAAGGTGAACCTCACTTCCTTTACTTCCTCCAGCAAGAACTAACTTGATTGAAACGCCACATTGTGGGTCCCTGGCAGGTTCTGAGATGAACTCTCCAGGGTAATTTTGATCACTGCTGTCCCCTCAGGTTCAGAAGCCCAGAGAGACATCCCTACATACACACATACACACTGAACCAAGGTCAGCCTGCCCCAGCACAGGGTCCAGCCCAGGGACCTCCCAAACTTCTGTTCTCTCCTACCCCATCCTGACCTGTACCGGTCGGGAGTGACATCGAGATAACTGAAGACCAAAATCATAAATGGCTTGAGAATGGGGCTGGGCTCTGAACGCTGAGCGGGAGTTGGAGTGACTCGGTAGGGATGGGGGCAGAGGCGGCCGGCCAGGACTCTGGGACTGAGTCTGGGCGAAGCCCCCGCGCCTGCGAGTTGGCAGCTAAATTTACCCAGGCTGACTCAGCCCTTGCCCGGAATGGGGGGTGGGGGGAGTGCGCCGGGGCACTGGGAAGAGCCAGTGGGGGTGGGGTGGGGGGCAAGGAAGGAAAGTCCGACTGGGGGTGATAGGGTTGCGCTGGGAGTTTCCATCAAAGAAAGGAGTTCCCCCCCACACTAGCCCCCCACCAGGCGGGAAGAAACAGTGGAGTCCTGTGGGGAGACACAGGGGAGCGACTGGGCTGGTGAAAGGAAAGAGATGCCAAGGTTGGACAAAGGGAAGCTTAGATTTATTGAGCGCCTACTGTGTGCCAGGCACTGTGCAAGGCGCTTTACATACATTATCGCATAAAATCCTCACAACAACCCTGCGAGGTAGGTGTTTATAAACCCCCATTTGACAGATGAGGAAACTGAGGCTCAGGGAGGTGAAGTGATTTGGCCAAATTCACATGGCTAGTAAATAGAGACAGAACTGTCCAAGATTGGAGAGAAGAAAGACTTCAGTGTCTGGGTCCCAAGCCGGTTGGCGTGGGTGAGTACAAAGAGGGGCTCCGCGCGCTCCAGAGGCCTAGAGGCCAGAGGCCTGCTCCCGACCTAGCACGGCTGGAGGTGGCAAGGTGGGGGACCTGCGCGCAGAAACTGGGTATCAACTGGTTAACTAACAGTGCCCGGGTAGGGGGGACTCGAGAATTAGCTACTGGGGAAATCCGCGACCTGCGCGCGCCCCGTAGTGGCTACAGCGAGTATTACACCCCACACCTACAGGCTTTTTGGACCAACCTCCCCCTTCCACGACTGGCCAAGGTTTCTGGAATAGGCAGAGATGCAAGAAAGTTTCAGGGTTCTTCCAGACGAGTGATACCACCGGGGTGGGAAATCGTGGTAACGATTTAGAGCATCACTAAGGAACACTGGGGAGGAGGAAATGGGGGAAGGCCTAAAGAGGTCCCAAGCTGATTCACTGGCTGCCTTCCCTCCCCAGCTTGGACCACCACAGGCCAGGGACAGTGACAAGGCCACCATCCTGCTCTGCCTTGAGGAGCCCTCACCTACACTTAAGAGACTGGGATAGAAGCCCTTAAACTTGCTCAGATCTTTTGCAAATCCTGGACAGTCTCTTGAATATTGAGCATGAGTGCAGGTGACAATGAAGCCATCTGAGGGACACTTAGACTCTGTTAATTTATTCCTAATTCTCTTTCTTGGCCTGTGGAGGAGAGGGTGAAATAGAACCCAACCCACAGGACCCAAAGCATCAGGGATGAACTTATTCCAAGACAGGTGACTCCAAAGTGAGTCCTCTTCCTGTTTTGCTGGTTGTATCTGGATCCCTTCCTCTTCTGCCAAGGGTCTCTCCGTCACCTGGTTACCTCAGTGGGAAGCCTCTCCATCACTTTCTCCCTCCAAACCCCAAGATCCTGCCCTAAAGTTGCCCTATGACTATAACATCCCTGCTCCCCTACCTGATCCTGGCCAAGCCGCTCTGCTCTGCTCTGAACCCAGTGCATGAGCCCCTGCTGAAGACCTTACCCCAGTGCCCTGAATGGATCAGGTATTAAAGTCTATTGTTCATCCTCACCTGTCCTGAAAAAGAAGGAAAGAAAGAAAGAAAGAAAGAAAGAAAGAAAGAAAGAAGAAAAGGAAGGGAAGGGAAGGACAGGGGAGGGGAGGGGTGGGGAGGGAAGAAGTGGGAAGGGAAGGGAGGTGGAGGGAAGGGGAGGGGAGGGGAGGGGAGGAGAGGAAGGAAAGGAAAGGAAAGGAAAGGAAAGGAAAGGAAAGGAAAGGAAAGGAATAAATCGTGAATTGGCATATGTTCCCTTTCCTTTCATTTGGGCTGCTTCTATTTCAAGTATGGGAACGATTCTGGGGAAAGGGTAGAAGGAAGTCTGTGAGGAAAGAGGACCAGTGGGCCCAAGGATGGAAAAGTGGGGAACACAAATACAAGGAAGGGCCTGTCACTGCCGCTCCCTATTTCCCTGTGGGGTCCCCTTAGTGTCCCTCGTTCCGAAGAAGGCCTCCTCGGTTCGGCTGATGACATCTAGAATCTCTCGGATGCTGTCGCTCAGCTCTGCTGTCTTCCCGCCTTCCCCGGGCCGGGGTTGCTCATTTCGCCAGGAGGCGCCCGAGGCTTCTGTGTCGCTTCCATCAGAAGAGCCGCTATGGACGCTGAGCTCCGCAGCTTCGTCCGAGTCCGAGTCTGGGGCGGTGTGCCGGCGGATGCGGGATACGGCTTCCCGCAGGGCCCCGGCGTAGGGCCCTGGGGTCCGCGGCCAGCCCCGGCCAGCGCGCCGCGGGACCGCCGCCCCTTCCTCCGAGCCCTCGGCACCGACCGTGCCTCCTGAGGCCGCTGGGCCTGAGGCTGAGCGCTCTGGGCTACCCGACTGCGGAGGAGCGTCCTGAAGGTTTACTTCGCCAACAGGGAGCCCCAAGATGCGGGAGGCGCGCTCCTCCAAGGAGGAGTCCGCGGGCTTCCCGCCCTCAGCTTCGAACCCGTGCCCGCCACCGAGGTGGTGTGAAAGGCGACTGCTCAAGAGCCGTTTCTGGCAAGGGGAGGGAAAGGCCGCGGCTCCCTCGCCCTCCTCCTTGTTGGGCTTCGATTGATTAGGGGCATCCCCCACGACGCGCGGAACCCCATCAGGCAAAAGCTGTACATGCTGGGTTCGAGGGGTTGGGACATACTGTGACCGTATCACCACGCACGTGGCGTCAATGACAAAGACGCCTTCTCCACGAGCAGGGCCACGGGAACTGCGGGGTAGGGTGTGCGCGCGGCGTGTCCCCTTCCAACCCTCCAAGGTTCCAGGTCGAGCCCCCTCTCTATGACCCAGAGACTCTCTCCATCCCGTGCCTCCTGGAGCCCAGGGTCTGGGGAGGGTCTGGCTATGTCGGGGCGGCTGCTTTTTAAGGGAGGGAATCCAGCATTTGGGGAGCCAGCTCTGTTCCCTATTTTCTTTCCCTTCCCCGGAGCCCTTGAGATGGGGCCTGGACCTGGGAGCGGGACGCGGAGGGCTGGGAGTCGCAGCGGCCAAGCCCGCAGGAGCCGTCTCGGTGCTTGGGTTAACAGCAGCTTTGGCTTGGGAATGGCCGTCGCTACCACTAGTGGCCAGCCCCAAGCTTTTCTCCGCGGCCCCCTTGCCCAAGGACTCCAGCCTCGGCCCGGCTGTTCCACAGCCTGGGGATCCCCCCAAGAGACCCCGCCCCTGTCGGAGACCCCAAGCCCCGAGGACGTCCCGGTAGATCCGAGGATCCAGCCTCTTCTTTGTGCACCCTCCCTCTGTCCCGGCCGGAATCGGAGCAGAGGCTGCAGAGGCTGGCGCCTGGGAGGGCTCAGGGCCTCGCTTTGACCCCAAGGTCCTGTGGGGGCCTTCGTAAGAAGGTGGAGCCACGTAGGGTGGCGGGCGGTCCCAGCGTCGTCGCAGGGCTGTCCCGGCTGCGCCTCTCAGCAGCAGGTGAGCCTCGTAGCTGGGGGGCCCTGGCCTCCTACCTCCCCAGGGCCCCGCCCACGCCGCCCCTGGGTCGCTCTGCGGCTGCGCGGATGGACGGGGCGGTCGCCCCGCCGGCCCCAGGCGCTCGGGTCGTGAAGGAGCCGGGGGCCCTACAGGCTGGGCCACCCGAGGGGCGTTCCGAGGTTCCGGGCGGGGCCGACCGGGGGGGCTCCTTCGGGCCCCACCAGCCTTGCGCCTTTTTCGCTCGGTCTCCTTGGCCTCCCGCTCCTGCGATGCCGCTTTCCTTTTTTCTTGCTCCCGGGCTCGGGCCTCGGCCGGGGGCCCCGCCCGCCAGTTGGTCGCCTCCTGCAGCACCCTGGAGGCCCAGGGACGGCGGGGCGGCGGCTCAGGGGATCCCGGGCGCGGCCCACACCTGGGACAATGAGCAGGAACCCAGGTGAGCAGTTTGTGGGGGAAGGGAGCCGAGGCCCGGGGAGCTGGGAGCCCTGGAGACCATTTGGGGCAGCCGAGTGGAGGGGTGTGTGTGAGTGTGTGCCCGTGTGCACGTGCGTATATGTTAGGGCTGAAGTCGAAGGCGGACTCCTCACCATCCCTCCATGCACACTTTAACAGCGTCTGCCCCATCTCACCTCCTGCCCTTTCTCACACCCACTCCTGCCCCCCAAAACAATGCGGGAAGAGTCAGGCCCCAGGCCTCGGAATGGGGTAGGGGGAGGCGTGGGAAAGAGAAAGGGGACCAGTAGCACTAGCTGGTGCCTGCGGGGAGGTCCGGACCCCACTCCCCGCCCCACCACTCTCTTCCCAACACCCGTCTCCTCTCCTTCACTCACGTGCGGCTCTGGGGCCCTCGGGCCCAGTGGCTGGCTTGGAAGTCCATAGGCTGTCGAGGAGGGGCGCGGCGACTATAATGACAGGAAATAGTCTTCACTTCGATCACCAGCAGCTTGGATTTCTGCACCCAGAGGCAGCTGCCAGACTCCTCATCCTGGGGCTCCCGGGGGCTGTCGGGCCCCTCGGAGAAGAGCTGGCCATCCAGCATCCTGCCCCACCCCACCCCGGCCCCCCACCCTCCCACCCGCCCCGAGAGCCCCCTCCCAGCCCGAGGAGCCGGCGCCCACTGCAGAGCGACGGGCCCAGAGACTGGGGACTATATATACCCGGGCACACGTGTGTGCCTGTCTGTGTGTGTGTGCGCGCGCATGTGACACGGTGCGGCGCGGACGGCACAGCGCTGCTGCCTCCCCCATGTGCACGGCCGCCCCCTGGGGCCCGGGATTGGGCGCCCCTTCCCACTGTTCATGTCCCCCAAGCCTGATGGGACCTGCGCGAGTGGGCAGGGGACTTCTTATTTTTGCCAAGCTGATGCTGCCCTTCCCCCACCCCCATTTCTTCAACCTCCCGGCCGTTTTTAACCCTTCACTCTTCTGCTTGTGGGGTGCCCCACCACCAGGGTTCTGCCACTGACTTCCTGCCTCGGACTTCAGTTTCCCTAACAGGGAGGTGACAGGAATGGAACTCAAGGTCTCTGCCTGCCACCCTCTGCTGGTTTCCATGGGGTTGGGGTGCAGGGGGTCTATTTTTAGCGGCAGTGGCTGTTCGGGTGCAGAGAGATGAGTAACCAGCTTCCATGCGGTGGAGGGAGGAGGCGGTGGTTTTCACGCAGCTTTTATGTGACTCTGGGGGAGAGCTGCCTCCCCAAGCTCAGAAAGGGTGACCCCCCACACCTTTAACTCCTTGCCTTCTGAGTGTTGCAGCCCAGGGCTGCTGGTAGGACACAGGAGTCTGTCTTGGCCATCAACTGTCCCACGTTCCTATTCTAGATGTTTGTCCTTGGGCATGTATGGAGCCCTCTCCCCACAGCAGGCTCTCTCCCCCAATCCAGAAGCCAGGATCTGGGGGTCATACTGTTCTGTGCCCACACAGCTCTGCTCAGCCTTATGGAGGACAGACTAAGGTGCTTATGCATTTGCACTCTTTCAGAAGGGATGGAGGAGGAATGGTGTGCTCCCTTGGCAAAACCAGTACCCTAGCAACTGAAATGATAACGAGTGGCCCCCGCTTCCCAGCATAGAGCTGTCCATCATCACCACTACCACAATGCCTAGCTCACTTAGCCCCCACCTGAAGTTTTGCTCAAGATGCTCACCTTTTACACTCATTCTGCCCAGGGGCAGGGGGTGTTGCTTACATCCACATGCTCCCTCCCCCCAAGCCTACACCAGGTGTCCCCTGATTCACCATGGTAATGTTAGTGGCAGCACAGCCCACGCCAACCCTTCCATGCAGAGACTTAGCAACCATCCTGGCAACCATGGCAGCAGCTCCAGTGGAGGGGAGGGGAGACGGGAGGTGGGAGAAGAGTGTGTATGGCAATGGTTCCTGAGGAAGAAGGGATAATTTGCCTCTTTTGAGAGGAATAGTTAAGAATAGGCTATGAGGCTTTGTAATTTTGTTCCTTGTCTTTCTTTCTGCTCCATTCTCAGATTTTGAGACTGACTGGGCTTTAGGGGAGAATGGGAGAGGCAAAAAGATCATGCAGCCCTTTGGGTACAGACCCTTCCTTCTAAGAGGATGGGGCCTGGACGATTGTTGTGGCAGAGACTGACTTCATGAGAACCAGAGCAACCAAACCCAGGCTCCCTCCTCCCTAATATGAACCCTTAGAGATAACCCAAACAGCCCCTATGCCCTCCATTTGACCCTACTCCCTCCCCCACTTTTCACACCTACCAGCTGCACTCTGGTGGGGCTTTGCTTGAAGATGCTTCCTTCTACCCAGGTCCCACCAGAGTCCTAGGGCTTTTTAAAGCCCTTGCCTCCTCCCTAGACAAACCCTCAGTGATGGAATGTGACATAAGAAGACATCTGTCCTCTCCACCGTGCAGTCACCCCCACATGCATAAGTATACCCGAATTCTAATAACTTGGAAGCCTCCCTCCCCCAAGTCTGGGAATGTGCTGTGAGCTATGAAGAGGGGAATGCAGAAGCAGGGGCTTTCTCCAAAGCCAGGAAGGCAGCCCTGACAAGCTGCCTTGACACTTTTCCCCATGAGCCATGAGGAAGCCTACTTTGGAGGAACCGGTATGGTATGCCAGGATTCATCAGAGTTCTTAGGTAGGTAGGGGCTAGAAGTCCTCCAAGATTACTTCTGGTCTTGGACAGGAAATGGTTTCAAAACTGCAAGTCAGTGGTGAGACGGTACCCCAAATCTGGCTCAGGCCTCGGAAACTAGCAGTCTTTATGGTATTTGGTTTTGACTGTTTGGTTCACATGGTTTCAGCATTGGTGGAGTCTGCTCTCCACCCCCCACTTCATTCTCACCTTGGAAGAATGGTAAGGCATTTTGTAGGTTCAAAGACAGTTCCAGCTCAGCAAAATTCAAACAGAGTCCAACCTTCCCTAAGAAAAGTTGATGACAGTAGCACATCTCTCTGCCTAAAGGAGACCCTCAGTCTCTCTACTCAGATCTAACACTGTTAGGAGATTTTCCTGGGGTCTCAGCTATGGTTCAGGCAGAGGGGAAAGTAAGGTAATACGGAGAATTGCGGGGGAATAGGGTGGGAAACAGTTATGAATGGAAAGTTGGAAAGGCAGTAAGTCTAGTGTAGTGGTAAAGAGCAGGAGCTCTGGGGCCGGACTGTTTGGGTACAAATCCTAGCTCTACATTTTCCTAGCTGTGTGGCATTGGCTGGTTACTTAGCCTTTCTGCCTCAGTTTTCTTTTTTTTTTCAATCTGTAAAACTGGAATCATATCTACTATTTTCTGAGGCTTAAATGAATTAATAGATGTAAAGCACTAAGAATGGTGCCTGACACAGTTTTACATATATATGTGTGTGTATATATGTATGTGCCATTATTCCTGTTGCTAGTAATGGGTTGAAGAAGCCATATGAAGTAGAACGGTCGATGGGGCACCTGGGTGGCTCAGTTGGTTAAGTGTCTGCCTTTGGCTTAGTCATGATCCTGGGTCCCGGGATCGAGCCCCACACTGGACTCCCTGCTTGGCAGGGAGCCTGCTTCTCTCTCTCCCTCTGCGCACCATTCCCCTTGCTTTGCTTTCCCTCTGTCAAATAAATTTTAAAACATCTTAAAAAAAACATGTCGAACAGTTGGAACAGTAGTGTCTCTGAAGTGCAAGAATCAGACACTGCAATACCATGAAGAGGTTCCTGTCATTTTAATTAGGCTTGCCATGAAAAGTGATAGCCTCAGCTAATCGCTCTGCCTTCCTCCTCCACATAACCCCCCTCTCCCTTCATTTGCACATAGCACAGGAACCCAACGACCCTCCTCCCTACAATCCTCCCACCTCCCATTATGGGAAGAAATGTCACTAAATGGACTCAGCCTCCTCCATACAGCATGAAGCAGGATGAATAAAAATATCTTTAGGAAGAGTTTTGTTGTGCTATTATCTTAGGGTGGAGTCAGGGACAGAGAGAGAGGTGAGGTCTGGGGATCTCTTAGAGATCAGAATTGGCCTGAGGGGCACACAGCCCATCATTCACCCAGAAAGGGGGCTCCATCTAAGAGGTCAAGGGCTAGGATGGGCTAGGCTGTGTTAGGATACAGATAGCTAAAAATCCATTCTCCTTCCTCTCCCCCAACCCCCCGCACCCTCCCTAGCTCCCAAGCAGGGAACAGAGTCACAATTCTCAAGGTTTCATCCATGGTTGCTAGAACGTGGGGCAGGCAGTGAGTGGGGCATATCCCCTGGTGCTGCCTGACCCCTTCCCCAGCTCAGGGCTTCTCTCCTCCTGTGAGCACCAGGGCCTGCAGGATGTCAGACAGAGATACAATCCCTTTGACCACGTCATTCTCATCAACCACGACAAGTCGGTGAACCTGCATGGAGCAACAAGGGAGAAAAGGGATTTAGTGATAGCCTCAGTTAGGATGAACCCTGCAACCCTTACCCACCTTGCCAAACCCCACTCTCAAGCTGCACCCCCAGCTCCTTCTGAGTCACTGGCCTCCCTACCTCTGCTTCCACCAATCTGTTGATGATGGTCTCCAGAGTCTCATGCAGGTAGCACTTGAGGACTCCCTCAAAGTAATGGGAGCGATGCTGCAAGGCTTTGGTCACAGACACATCTAGGTTGTTGTAGGTCTTTTCTGCTGCCAGATTCTGGGGAGAGAGAGGAAGGTGCTTGCAGGGAAGCAAGGAAGTCAAGCCCCCAAACCCTGAGCCCACCCGACCATACCAGAGGGATTCAGGGCAGTTGTTAGCCACAAACCACACCCAACCTATTCCTTTTCAAACTGGATTTGAAAACTCAGAAGCTTCTAAAACCCTTAGGTCCCAGAAGAGACTCAATTCTTCTCCCTCTCCACATTCAACACCCCACCCCTTTCCCTACCTCCCAGCCCTTCCGCAATCACTCACGATAACATCAAACTTGGAGTAGATGTCCACCACACGCCCTAGGGGGACAGAGGCAGTTCAGCAAAGAGGATCTGGCATCCCAGGCTCCCCCTGCCTATAGCATCACCCTTCAGGCTGAGCTGAAGGACAGGAGATTTCCCAGAACCACCCTGATTTCCCTGGAGCCTTCCCTCTCTTGCACAATCTCTCACCTTTCTCATCTACTACTGGCAGTGCTGAGACTCGATGTTGTACAAAGATCCCCAGAGCCACGTAAACAGGGGTGGTGGTGCGGACCATAGCAATGTTGGCATAGGTGCCAATCTGTAGCTCTTCCAGAGACTTAGACATGAACTCTGGCTTGGGGAACTCAGTGATCTGAGGAGAGAACCATCAGGGTCATCTTCAAGAACCCCCCCCCCACCACACTTTGTTACCCCTCCAACCCAGTATATAAGAAGTAAAAACCAGGCGCATGCAGTGGCTCAGTCGCTTAAGTGTATGACTCCTGATTTCAGCTCAGGTCATGATCCTAGTGCCCGGTGTCAGGCTCTGCATTGGGTGTGGAGCCTGCTTAAGATTCTCTCTCTCTCTCTCTCTCCATCTGCCCCCCGACTCCTCCACCCCTGCTGTCTCTCTTTGGGGGAAAAAAAAAGGAAGTAAAAACCAAGCTGAGGACACTTACAAACAATTTGAGGAACTTGAGGATGCGCTTGTGGGTGAGGATGTATAAGGTGTTGCCTGATTCCGGGTCAATAACTGGCAGCCTGTGGATCTTGTTTCGAATTAATGAAGAGACAGCATCAAACAAGCTGTGGGAAATTGGGCATAATGGTAAGTCCCACAGTGCTGAGCTTGAGATGAGTAAATAGCTTCTAAGAGTATGTTTATAAACAGGGAAAACTGGTGATTGGGATAGGAGAGCAGTGTTCAAACTAGACCTTAAGAGTATGTGAATGTGTGTGTGTGTGGGAGGAGAGTCTTGTTTCTCTTCTGCCCCTGGATCTTTAGGTATCTAGGGCTTTAGCTTCACTGGTGGCAAGGCTCCTCCCCTTATGGACAAATGGATAGCTGGAACTCACCTGGCATTAGGAGAAATGCAGACGAGTGGTTTGAAGGAGTCCTGTAGGTACACCTCTGAAGGGAAAAGGGAGGTCCACAAAATACCAGTATGGAAAACTCTCCAGCCTTTTCCCTTTTACCACCCCCAGTTCCCTACATACCTCTCCAAGTTTCTATCTTGTGTTCTTCTAGCTCATAGATCTGTACCTGGAAGCAGAAGCACAGAACTTGAGACTTGATCTCTCTACTTCAAGGACCCCTCGTTGTTTGCTTGGAAGAAAGGAACTAGGAATGAGGGACTTCGGGTAGGCAAAAAAGGTTTGGTCATTGGGCTTCGGTACCAGTCTTACCAAGGCTGATTTATAGTAGCGATGCAGGATATTGATGAAATCAGTGATGGTCAGCATGCCTAGAAGCCAAGACAAGATTCCTCAGCACTGCTCAAAGCTTCTCTCCCTGCCCAGCACAAGATGCCAATAATACTATGTTCCAGGAAATTCTGCCTACCTACAAAACTTTGCTTCTTACTATCCCACAAAGGTGCAGCCCGTACACCATTAGTCACCAAAGCAAAGAAAGCTTTCTTCACCTGTAGCCAAAAGAGTCATGATCACAAAGGAAAATTCACAGGGCGCAAGACTTTAAAAGAACGGGGGTTGGGTATGTTGGGAAAAACATGAAACTAAACCCATATAAGGACAAGGAAATTACCCTTAGGATGACATAGGATGAGAGTTTTTGAACCAGAGGCTCCTAGGAAGGGGGATGGGAGAAGAGGATTTCACCCACCTGCAGGGAAGTGTCAAATACAACCAATTTGGAGCTTGTGGGAATCAGGTCATAGCAGCGATGAGACTTCATGAAGGAAGTATACACACTATTGTTGGATTCTGGGGTCTCTGCATAGGGTGGGATAGTTAGAAGCTTCCTTCCATGCAACAACTCACAATCAACAGAGGCAGAAAATAAAAGTGTAGCTGTTCAAATATTTATAGCCTGATTTTTTTAATAAGGCCCCTTTTCTATCTGTTTTGTTCTTACTGTTCCCACAAAAACTAGATATACTCCTTAGAAACTATTTCATCCAACCCCCATATCCAGGTAGGACTCTATCTATTGGCTCCTCAGGCAAAAGACAGCTACTAAAACAGAAAATCTATTAATAGCTTTCATTAACCTCTTCTAACCTAAAGGTTTTTTCTCATCTTTAACTCAAATTTCCCCTTTCATGTATTTAAGTGCATTTTCACTTGTTGTCTTTTCTCAATTAAGACGTAATTAAGCTTCTTAAAATGCAAGTAAGCTTCTTAAAGTTCTTCTAAGATCTGCAGATGAGAAAGTCATGGTCCAAGTTGGGCTGTTTCAGATCAACACTCAGTTGAAGCCCAGTGCTTAATTAACCTGGCTGCAAGCGCCCTGAGAGTCCATCTTGGGATGACCCCGTGAATCAAAAATCATCCCATTTACTCTAGACAAATGGGAGAGCCTGGCTGTGTTCACCTGTCTATTCCTCTGATTTTAATTGCTTGCTCTAAACTGGAGAAGCAACCCAGAAAATAATAAACTTGAAGGTGCTATGTACTATGCTATGTGTACTTTAAAAATATCACATCATTTATTCCTTATGACAAACCTGTAAAGCAAATACTGTCCTCATTTTTCAGATGAGAAAACAGGTGGGAAGCAGATAAACTGCTCAAGGTTGCACCATTAGTAAGTGGCAACACAGACTTACACACAGACCTGATTCCAAAGTTCACGATCGTAGTGCTCGCTTCGGCAGCACATATACCAAAGTTCATGATCTTAAATGCTATGCCAGGTGTTTTTTTTTTTAATTTTTTATTTTTTATAAACATATATTTTTATCCCCAGGGGTACAGGTCTGGGAATTGCCAGGTTTACACACTTCACAGCACTCACCAAAGCACATACCCTCCCCAATGTCCATAACCCCACCCCCCTTCTCCCAACCCCCCTTCCCCCAGCAACCCTCAGTTTGTTTTGTGAGATTAAGAGTCACTTATGGTTTGTCTCCCTCCCAATTCTATCTTGTTTCATTGATTCTTCTCCTACCCACTTAAGCCCCCATGTTGCATCACCACTTCCTCTTATCAGTATGCCAGGTGTTTTTAATGTTTAAGATTTTACCCATTAACACAAGTATACTGTTTAAAAAGCCAAGCCTAGAGATTTTTTTTTTAAGAAAAACTGCAGTCCATGTCACCTACTGCCCTGTCTTACCCCTACCCGAATTGATTATTTTGGTACTTATATCTAGGTCTATAAATAACAACCTTTTCTTTTTTTTAATTCCTCCATTTTGGGGCATTATCTATTATCATTCAAGCAATATGAGAATTTTTAGTTCTCCTTCCTACTAGGACCCCAACACAAACATGTACTTCCTATCTCCCCATTCTTCCAGAAATTATGTTGGCTATATTAGTATTAAAATAACTTTGACGGAATTCCTTTTTCGGAGTGAAGCCCAGTGGTAAACTCCTGACTTTTTTTTTTCTTTCTTTCACAACGTTGTTTTCCCTGGAGTTAATAACTGTCTTGTCTTTTTGTTTTTATAACTAATTCAAGTATTCATAACTAATTCAAATCCAAACTCTTCATCAGTTGTTTAAATCTCTTCAAGAAATTCAGAAACTTGGGGCGCCTGGGTGGCTCAGTGGGTTAAGCCGCTGCCTTCGGCTCAGGTCATGGTCTCAAGGTCCTGGGATCGAGTCCCGCATCGGGCTCTCTGCTCAGCAGGGAGCCTGCTTCCTCCTCTCTCTCTCTGCCTGCCTCTTTCCCTACTTGTAATCTCTCTCCGTCAAATAAATAAGTAAAATCTTTAAAAAAAAAAAAAGAAAGAAAGAAATTCTGAAACTCTAGATAGTCTCTCAATTTAAACCACCCAAAGAAGTTTCTCATGAATCTTTTGACCTGCTCAAATCTGGGCTGGTTTGCTGGTGTGCACAGCTGTCTTCCAGAGATCTTCGTTAATCACTATCCAGGGGCCCCCTTTCATGTCGTTTTTGTACTGGCACTTCTATGTCCTGTACTCTTGTGTTTTCAACTTTCTTTCTTTTTTTTATTACTTCCTTGTTTTGGTGATATACATCTTCCTGTAGCTTCCTGAGAAAGGGTGCATGGGAGGTAAATTTTTGAGACCTCACAGCCTGCAGATATCTTTATTTTACCCTCACCTTTGATGTATAATTTGGCTGGATATAAATTCTAGGTTTGGATTTATTTTCCTAAAGAATGTTGAAGGCACTGCCCCCATTGCCTTCTAGTTTCTGGTGTGTTGGAGAGTCCGAGGCAATTCCAATTCCTTTTATGTAACATGTTTTTGTTTGTTTGTTTCCTTTCTGGAAGCTCAGGATCTTCTTTGTTTCCACTGTTTTGAAATCTCATGATGATTGTGCTTTGGGCAGGTCAATTTCATCCACTATGCTGAATACTCAATGAATCTTTTCAGTATGAAAACTAATGTCCTTCAGTTCCAGGAAATGTTCTTGAATTATTTCCTTGATCATTTCCTTCTCTTTGTGTTGTCCTTTTCCTCTTTCTGTAACTCCTATTATTTAGAAATCAGACTTCCTAGACTGACCCTTTAAGGTTGTTTTGTTTTGTTTGGTGAGTTGTTTTTGTTGTTATTGTTGTTAAAAATATCTCTTCTAGTTTACACTTCTTTTTCTTTCCTTTACTTCTTTGATTTTGGGGGCTTTTTAGAAAGATTTTCTTTTTTAGTAATCTCTACACCCAACATAGGCTTGAAATCACAGCCCCTAAGATCAATAGCCAACTGAGTCAATCAGGCACCCCACTTTGTTTTTTGAGGGGGCAGAAGGGACAGAGGGAGAGTGAGAGAGAGAATCTTAAGCTGTCTCCACACCCAGCACAGAGCCCAACATGGGGCTCGATCTCATGACCCTGAGATCATGACCTGAACTGAAATCAACAGTCAGACGCTTAACCAACTAAGCCATCCAGGCACCACACTTCTTTGATTTTTAGTTCTACTTTTTGGGAGTCTTCCTCCACTTAATTTTCCAAACGTCCTACTTAGTTTAAAATTTTTCCTATTGTATTTTTAATGTCTAAGAGCTCCTCTTTGTTTTCTGAAAATTCTTAAAAAAAAAAAAAAAAAAAAAAAACAAGACATCCTCTATTTGTTGCATGATGGAAATAGGTTATCTGAGTATATATTAACATTAATTTTTTAAAGTTTTCTTCTCTGTGCATTGATTTCTTTCTGTTGTTTTTTTCCCTCTGTTTGTTCTTCAAGGGGGCAGTTTGAATCACTTTTCTTTTTATTTTAGAGGCATTTTTTACATCTCTGGTTATCCTTGGTTTAAAGGAGCATTCAAACCATATTCTAAGAGTACAGTCTCTCTCTCTCTCTTTCTCTTTTTAAGACTTTATTTATTTTGGAGACAGAGGACAAGAGAGAGCAGAGGGCACAAACAAGGAGGGGGAGAGGGAGAAACAGGCTCCCCGCTGAACAGGGAGTCCAATGGCTGGATCCCAGGACCCTGAGATCACAACCTGAGCTGGAGACAGATGCTTAACCAACTGAGCCACCCAGGCGCCCCAAAGCGCAGGCTTTAAAGTTGACTGGTAGCTCAAATGTACACATAAGTCTTATTGACTATGAGCTGTGTAGATGGAGAACATTCAGTACTTTTATTTTTAGGGCTTTCCCTTCAAGGGGATTCTGCAGAAGATTATTTACTCAATTTTGTGCTTAGAGGGTGAAGACTTCTGTCAGCATTCGGGAAATTAGATTGGGGAAAGGACTGGGATCTCAGCATCCAGTGTAGTTCATTCATGCTCCTGTGTTTAGTATAGTACTGCAGCCATCAGCTGGGCGGACCTCCTCTCCAGACGTCCAGTCCTTTTTTTTTTTTTTAACAGATTTTATTTATTTATATGACAGATTACAAGTAGGCAGAGAAGCAGGCAGAGAGAGAGAGAGAGAGGAAGCAGGCTCCCTGCGGAGCAGAGAGCCGATGCGGGGCTCGATCCCAAGGACCCTGAGATCATGACCCAAGCCGAAGGCAGAGGCTTAACCCACTGAGCCACCCAGGCACCCCAGACGTCCAGTCTTTGCCAGAGTTGGGAGGAGTTTCCTAGCTGCACTCAGCTAGGGAGTAGGGAGTCTCTGAATCTAACTGCTTCTTAGATCTTCAATTCTTCTCTTGGCTTTCCCTGCTGCTAGTTTGTAATTCAGTTTTCTCAGGTCTGCTAAATGATTTACCACTCGTGCATCTGTTTTCCCGCTTCCAATTACTAATGTCTCCTCTCTTATTCTCTCTATTCTGGTGGGTTTCTTCCTTTGGAAAAAAATTCTTTTGTGGTGGTTTTAGTAGGTTTTGTGAAGGAACGAAAGTAGATGCATGTATTCAGTCCACTATCTTTGACTGAAGCCTACTATTGTTTTTCAAGGAAATCTCTTATGGCCCCGTGCTGCTGGCGTATGTGGGTCTCCAGTGTCCCACATCCAGTGTCCCCCATCTGGGGGACATCCGGGAACTCCCCTGCCTTGCCCAAGGGGCTGGTTTAAGGAGTTCCCAAGAACGTGCCTTTTGATGCCAGTTTAAGACATGCTACACTGACAGTTAAATACCATCAATATAGGCCATAGACTTATAAACACATTTGATTTAGCTTTCTCAGTATTTTAAAAATTATTTATTTATTTATTTATTTAAATTTTTTAAAAAAGATTTTATTTTATTTTATTTTGACAGACAGAGATCACAAGTAGGCAGAGAGGCAGGCAGAGAGAGAGAGAGAGAGAGAGAGAGAGAAGCAGGCTCCCTGCTGAGCAGAGAGCCCAATGCGGGGCTCTATCCCAGGATCCTGGGATCATGACCTGAGCCAAAGGCAGAGGCTTTAACCCACTGAGCCACGCAGGCGCCTCTTTAAAAATAATTTAAATCAGTTTCTCAATTGTAAAAATCTGGAGATTGAGATAAAAATCCAAATTCTGAGCTTCTTTCAAAATCAGATCTTAGGCCTGAATTTCTGAAGAGTGATAACTGCCAAGACCTAGAAAGTTGCTGCGTCCTTTTAGATGTGACAAGATCTATAGGTTTTCGTAGTTGTATGCACCTACAGCACTGCTGGGTTCACAATTGGAGTTTTTGAGCCTTGCCTTAGTGCTACTGCAGATGTACTCAAACATAAAATAGGCACTAGTATCATGCGGCAGTACTCAGTTACGAAGATATTACCCAGATAATTCAAATATGACTATGTTAACCTTTTAGGATACCAACAAAATGAAAACAGAACATTTAAAAATTCTTGTGGAGAACTCATAGATCCTTAATAATACGTCCTAAGATCTCAGCCCATATTTCAATTTTCAATTCTCTGAGAAAGTGTGTACTCTTCATGCCATCAACATGTCCTGGGAAGACCTAGAGGTGTTCCTGGATAAAATCCTTTAAGGGAGGGGTGCCTGGGTGGCTCAGTGGGTTAAAGCCTCTGCCTTCGGCTCAGGTCATGATCCCGAGGTCCTGGGATTGAGCCCCACATCGGGCTCTCTGCTTGCCAGGGAGCCTGTTTCCTCCTCTCTCTCTCTGCCTGCCTCTCTGCCTACTTGTGATCTCTGTCAGATAAATAAATAAAAATCTTTAAAAAAAAAAAATCCTTTAAGGGAGGCACCTGTAAGTTCTGCTTCTTTCTAGATCGTCTACAGCTGGACCCTACCATTCTAACCAGTTATTTGTGCAGGTGCTAGAACTGCCTTCTCCTCTGCCCTGGATTTTAGGGTTTAGTGCCTCTATTTCTAGATTAGTTTTAAGGGCTTTCAAGGCCTTTCTATAATTTCTCATGTACACTCAGTGGCTTTAGTGAGCTCAATGGATGATAAAATCCTAGTGGCATTGTTTCAGGGCTAATCAGAAAATACCATTCACCACTGATACATGGTTAGCCGGCCCAGAATTGCCTATGGAGGTTTTCCCTCAAAAATTTCAGTGGTTCGATAATTGAAAATATTAATCATTCCCATCCTGCCCAAGATTTATTCCTGGGTGATCCTGCCAAATTACTAATCCTGACTGGTATGGTTTGGCACATTATCTGGCCCAGTTTTGATTTTTCCCAGGGGGCATCCTGAGAGAAATTCAAAAGCATCGCTGAGGACAAGTTAGGATTGGGCTATTGCTTTCGTAGCAGTTTCCTTTCTTCAGTAAACTTACCTTGAAGATGCTCATTTTCCATAGCTGGGGAGCTATCTGAAGAAGTGACCTGGAGAGACAAGAGGAACAAAGATTCAGCCTATCCTGGGCTCCATCCATTTTAGCCGAGCATGATGAGAAGGGCTAATGAACTAACGATGTCATTTAAAGCACTATGAAGCCCACTTAAAATATTACCTCATTTAATCATAACAATCCTGAGGTAAAAACTAATTAGAAAACTGAGGTTCAAGAAATATTAAACAGCCTGCCCAACATCACATGGCTGGTAAGGGAGGGGTACAATACGAGTTTGAACACATATCTGTATGGTTCCAAAGCCTATGCCCTTAACCACACTGCCTAATGAAACATTTGACTTAAAAGCTTAGACTAGAAAATCTGAGAATCCACAAGGTTCTCATAGATCTACTTAAAAAAACATGGAAGCCAGAGAGACAATACTGCTTTCCTCCAAATACTAAATCTACTCTTAAGACACTAGAATCATAGACATACCCCTTTACCATTAAGAGAGGACCACATCAGGGGCCTCGTGAGTTAACTGTCCAACTCTTGATTTCAGCTCAGGTCATGATCTCAGGGTCATGAAATCAAGTCCCACATCTGGCTCTATACTGGGCACAGAACCTGCTTAAGATTCTCTCTCTCTCCTCCACCACCCACCCTTCTAAAAAAAGAGAAAGAGAGAGAGACAGGACCACATCTGGGGAGGATCCCAGCAGCTGACTGTTAGAGAGAGTTAAAGTTTGACTGACTGAGGGGTGGAAGAGGACAATAAATGTTTTGAAACTGGGAACCTGATTCCTCTTACTGCCCTTATGAGTCAAAGGCTCCTACAACCCAGAGGATGCTGGTTTTCCAAGTTGATTTGACCACGACAGTCTGACATCAGAGAACTTTGAATACAGAGAAAGCTTCAGAACCATCTCTGGGCTCCCTCAAGTGGGAACATTTGGAAATTTTCTTGTTATCTAGGAACCCAGGAGGGGTCATGATAATTTTAATCCGCTGGAATCAACAGTTTTGGCTCCATTTGTTCTGGGTAACATACCAAAACTAACTTAAAAGTCGTACTTCACCTACATAGCTATGTATTAACATGAAATTGAAGGCCTTGGCTTGAACTTGGTAGGTTGGTGATAAACAGGGTCAAGTTTGCAGGACAGCTCTAAATTTCCCTCCTCTCATGGGCCAGGGTGGGGGCAGGAGGGAAGGGGAATAATCTCCCTCTTCTGTCTGGACTGCATAAGACTATCAGCTTGGCCCGGCATTTTGGCAAGGCTATCGGAACATACTGCCTCATCACTTTTAAGTGGGAGAGAGGGCTGTTCAGTGGTAAAGATACACATGGGATAAAGCAGTCTCACAAAGATCTATACAAAGACACAGAAACAGCTACTTGTGTAGCTGTTTATTATACCCATCATATAATACATACTGCATTGTGCTACAGTTTTTTTGTTCTTTATCTACCCAAACAGGTTTTAAATTCCCGGAAGCTAGAACTGTTTTATATTTCTTTGTATCACCCACACCACTTAGCATGGGGTTCTGCACATAAATCTCAACTGTTTTGCTCTTTAACTCTCAAATTGATAATGATAATGCATACTCCTGTGAAGAGAGAGGCCTAAGATTACGCTATAGAGGAAAAACGTGATGTACAGCTAGAGATACAGAAACCTACACAAGAGAGTGAGGCATTATTGAATATGACTTTACCTTTCTGCCTGTTTCTCCACGCAGGAGAATAATTACTTCTCTCTGCTTTTAATAGCATAGGAAACCTGGGAAAGTATCACTATAACACAAGTACAAAATATTATGGAGACACAGGCTAGATCTGACACATGGATTTACAGTTTCTTCTGAACTCCTGATCCACATTTTAAAATATATATATATATATTTATTTATTTTAGAGAGAGAACATGTACATGCTAGGGGGAGAGGGAGAGAAAAACTCAAGCAGACTTGGCACTGAGCACAAAGCCTGATGTGGGCTCACTCTTATGACCCCAAGATCATGACCTGAGCTAAAAGCAAGAGTCGAATGCTTAATCAACTGTGCCACCCAGTTACCCCCAATCCACATTTCTGATTGTTTGCTGGAATGCCACAGATATCACAAAAACTACTCAAACACTTCAATACAAAACAGCATCTGTCCTTTCATCCTATTATTCTTACTGGGGTTCCCTTCTCTGTTTTTTCACATTGCTCTCCTCTGAGTGCCTAGAACTGTAGTATTGATTCCTCCAAGAATGAGCTATGCCAATATGTCTGCTTGGACTTGCAGGGCAGGGCATGACCTAAACTTGTCCTTAATGTCTACCAACTAAACTGATATGTTAGAAATGTCTCAAATCCATTTCTCTCCTTTCCACTTTCAGTTTCAACTTGGCTTTTACCTCTCACTTCTGCAACATTCTCTAAACTGGTCTCCCTGTCCAAAATCTAT
Organism: Mustela putorius furo; assembly: GCF_011764305.1. NCBI lineage: Eukaryota > Metazoa > Chordata > Mammalia > Carnivora > Mustelidae > Mustela > Mustela putorius. Next base: position 6,402,762 of record NW_025422368.1, on the reverse strand, counting down.
CTCCTTTTCATCCTTCATGCTTCCTCCAAGTTCTCTCACTAAGCATCTCAGGTCTGTAAGGAACTTTTATCTCCAGCACCTAGGAGGTCACTACTTTCTAAAGTGACTCCATCCATCTGCAGAAGCTGCTAAGAACATTCCTAAAGCACACTCCCTGCTTGGGTCACAGAGCATCCATCGCTCCCCTTATTACAAAACAAAGTTCAAACTTAGTGTGGTATGCTATACCTTCAACCTGACCTCAGCCTACTTTTCCAATCTTTTCTCCCAAGCAAGCAAAATCCAAAGCTTGAGCAACATCAAGCCACTGGCTCACCCCCAATTAATCTCTACATACCCGTTTCTATGCCTGTGCTCACACTGTTCTCTCAACCTGCAATGCCCTCTCCTAGGTCCATAATAATTTCTCCCTCCTCTATGTTTCCACAGTCCTTTGTTTGCATCTTGATGATAGCATTCATTACAGTCTACCTTCAGTAACAGCTGTCATTGGTTTGCCCTCACCCCCACTCCAGGCAGGCTGAGCATTTTCAAAGCAAGGGTTTTCTTTTCTTCTTTTTAAGACAATTTCTATCCCAAGAACCTAATCAATACAAAAAGTGTGAGGACTAAATTAGAAAAGCTATGTAAAAATGTTCTGTAAACCATACTACATTGACAAGTAAGTAAAATAAAAATTGATACATTATTTTGCATTTAATGGACTCAGACCTTTTGTTAGTCTTTATTATTATTTTTATTTTTAATGTAAACTCTATGCCTAACATGGAGCTAGCACTCATGACCCTGGGATCAAGAGTCACATGCTCTCCTGACTTGAGCCAGCCAGGTGTCCCAGACATTTTATTTTTGTTCAAACTTCTCTTAGTCTGTAAGAGCTGACTCCCTTGCCTGGGTGCCCAACTGCAAATCACTTGACCACTTCTGTCTGTTTTCTCCTTTAAGACTTGAGGGACAGGACTTCTCTGCAGGCAGAGAAAGGGTGTGGTAAAGGAACTACTAAAGGCATAGGACTGACCCAAAGAAAGATGAACCTGCCAGTAACAGATGATAAAAACCAAGACACGGAAGAGTTACTCTGCCTGAGGGAGGATTATGGCTCCAGAGTATTAGAAAAGGCTCCTGATCGTCACACTGGATCCAAACATGTAAAAGGCTACCTGCAGCATCTCTGGGAGGATGACAAGGACCTGCCACAACTGGTAGTGCCTGCTGGCCAAGAATGATCTGTGCCAACACGCATGCTTAGAATCGCAGAACAGGGCATAACCTAAACTTGTCCAGGGACACAGCGGCCTCTAACACTGAAAGATTCCCTCCTTCAGGGAAAGCCCACTTTTCAGTCTTATTACGGCAATGTGACTTCGCTAGACAGCTCGAAGCAGTATAAAAGTCTTTCCCATCTCCCTCCTGCCAGGGACTGCAGGGCTCACACTCAAGACAACCGGGGGCCAGGTGCTACCTTGCAAGCGGGAGACCCTCAGAAGCCCCCTGCCTTACCCAGGAAAGCCGGATCACAGCACAGCCCTGCACTCTCTGGCAAACCTCTGAAGGTTTGAGGTGCTAAGAGGAAAGGAGGTCCGAGATCGCCGAGGTAGGCTCGGGTTCCTAACCGAGAGCAAAGAGTCACTGCCAGCTCGGGCTGAGAGTACCACGGACGTGAGGTAGGCATCGCGCGGCCCAGTCCTAGATGCGCCCAGCGAAGGAGCAGAGGGGCAGGGTCACGGCATAGGACAGACACCGGCTTCTCGTGCAGCGTCGGTCCCTGCTCAGGCCACCCTGTCCCCTAACGGGGGTCTCGGGCTCCACAGCGCCCCTCGCCGCCCTCCCGTGCTCCTCACCGTCTCCATTTCAAGAGGCGCTGACTGGGTTCGCTCGCTTTAGGAAGCTCTCTGATAGCGGGGCAGAAGGGGCGGAGGGGGCAGAGGCCCCGCCCCGCATCCGGTACCGCGACACCACTTCCGCCTACGTCAGATACACGCAAGCCAAGGGCGGAAGGCGGGGACACCACTCTTCCGGCGTGGCCTGGCCTGCGTAACCGCCCTCCCCTGGGTGCTCTCGGACTTTACCGATCCGCTGCCGGCGAGGGTGACTGGACGGAGCCGCTTGTATTTAAAATGTTCTTTTTTTATTTGTCGTTTAAAAACAAACTTGGAAGAAGCAAAATCCAAAACTTGCCCTTTGCCTCTTGCAACATAAATTATGTACAGTTCAGAATGATCGCTGATACAAAACATGCCAAGGACAGGGCGCTGGGGGTGGAGGGAGAGAGGGCGCTTTAAAAAAGGGAATCATTTCATCCGTTGTTACGAAGGACCAATCTTGCTGTACAGGATACACACAACACAAAATAAAGTCTTCACGGGATTCACACTTGTCAGCGATTTATTTTTTAAAAAGGGGGAGGGTCCTGAAGGTGAGGGGAGAAGACTGTAAAAGGGAAAAACTGAAAACTGAATATGTGCAAGTGTAAACCAACCCAAAATACAAACACGGGGGGGGGGGGGGGGGAAGGGAAGAGGAGGGAATTCAGATGCAATTATACAGGCGGGGTACTTTAAAAACAAAACAAAACAAAAAAAAACCAACAACCAAAATTCCAACCTTGTAGCTTGGGTCTGAGTTAGTTTATATAAAAATTAAAAACTGTATAAGGTTCTTCACTAAATTCTACAGGACTATCGGATACCTAGCATATGCTTACAAAGTCTGCCCCATCCCCTTTTCCCAATCCCAGGGCCCAAGCCCCAACCAGAGCCTAACTCACAGGAGCCAATCTCCCTCTCCCTGTAGCCTAGAACTTTTGCTCTTGGAAAAGGAATATCCAATGGCTTTGGGGGCAGCAGCCCAGTCTCCTCACTGCCTGATTTAATGACAGTGGTTTTTTTGTGGGGGTGGAGGATGCTCTTAAACATTTGCAGCTTGAAACAGTTGAGGAAGCAGCTTTAAAAAAAAAAAAAAATCTCCCTACCCCCATCAATCCGCAACCCCCCAAATTCAAAAACAAAACAAAACAAAACCTAAAATCACAACAGCGACCTTGCTCCCCCTCCAGCAGGCCCGCCCATCCACCGCCACCAAGCCCACCCCTACACTCCAGACATTTGATTCTTGAAAATATTAATTACAAAATGCCCTTTGCCCACAGCCCCTAGGAGAGAACTGCATATAAGCTTCATCTTCATCCCCACACTCCCTACTCAAGAGGGGTCTGGGGCCTCACCCACCCCCAACCTACCCCTAAGCCCCAGGAAGAGGTTCAACTGCAGCACAAGCTTGGGCAGAAAGGGGAAGGAAAGGGAGGCAGGGAACCCATCACCCTCTGGCTCCCCCTGGGGCCAGCTCACTTTTGTGCGTTATAACATAGTCCAACTATACAAGGGGGGTGAGAACTGCCCAGCCTCTATACCCCCACCTTACAGCAGTCACAGCCAGGGGGTGGGGAGGGGGTGAGGAAAAGGGCGGTAGGTTGGGTAATGGAGGGGGCCCCCCCACAAGGGGAGCTCCATGTGTCCGCCCCACACCCCCCTACCATTTATAAACTGGTTTTGTAAAAAGAAAATAGATATATTTATATAGAATATATAAAGCACAAAAATTAGTAGTTTTACATTTGCTCTCCCCGGGGGTGGGGGGAGAGGGGAGGGTTCTTACCTCCAGCCGGCTCCCCCATTCCCCACAAGACTATGTACAATCCCATGTATAAATAGATAAATACCCCCCACCCTCCCCGCGCTGACACTAAGCTCCCCACCCCCACATCACCACCCCTTCCCACCAGACCAGCAGCAGTTTGGTGACTGAGGGAAAGTGGGAGCTCCGGGCCACACCCTGCCTCACTGGGTATGGGCATGCCACTCAGGGATAGCCCTCACCCGACCACCCACCCACCCCATCCAGGGGCTGGAGGGCAAATGGGCTCATGATGGGGTTGGGAAAACAGGAGGGCGATATCCTGGTCCTAGGTTTAGCACACCCCTCCTGCCCCCATGTCCAGATGGAGAAGGAAGTCCTAGAGCAACTAGGGGCCAGTTATCCCCAATCTTCATCAGCATTAGCCTCAACCACCAACCCATGCCCATAATTAAAAACAAAGATGGATTTTTTGTTGTTGTTTTTCTTCCTCTTCCTACCCCCTTTCCACCCACTCAGAAGAGGGCAGTGAGGCGGAAGAGAGGGTCAGGGCAGTAGGGGGCTTGGAGAGGGTCTCACATTTCAAAACAGCAAAAAATCCAACACTTAAATGAGGTAGGTGTGGGTGCGGGGTCTCCTTGCCCGGCTTGCCTGGCTTGCCCTCCTGGGCAGCTGGGCGCCTCTTTCCCGTTCATGTTGCATTTGTCAGAGTGGAAAACAAGGAAACACAACCCATAGAGAGACAGAAACACAGAGGAGAAGAGGGAGACAGAGACAGATTGAGGGAAGGGGATGGGAGTGAGGGTGGGGGCAGGACCCGGCAGGCAGGGCCAGGTGTGGGACCCGGCCTTTGGGATTGTCAAGCTTAGTCAAGTCTCTTTGCAGCCTTGAGTTGGGCCGGAGAGGTCGGTGGGAGAAGCAGGGCTGTGAGGCCCGGCCACACATCCTCCTCCCCCCTCCCTGCTGCCTCCCAGTTGCTTCTGGGTAGTTCCCGGCCCATATCCCCCTCAAACCTGAGATGCCCAATGGCTGCTTCTGTCTGGCCCCTCCTGGAGCTGGGGGCAGAGATGCCAGCCTGGGGGCCGGTGGCGGGGAAGAGGGTTGCCCCTGGTGCCCAGGGTGGGCTTGGCCTAGGGCCCTCTGCCCCAGCCTCCTGCTCCAGGGGCTCCGGTCAGCCGGCAGCCCCAGCCCTGGGTCCTGGCTCTGGCTGCTACCTCTCTTCCCCCTCATCCCTTTCAGGGAAGAGGTTGGGGGTGGGGGGACTCCCCTGCCTGGTAGCCTCTAAGCTTCTTAGTTCATCCATTTTCGACAATTCCAGGCTCCACAGTGGCAGGGGATCTTGTGCTGATCGTCCTCAAAGTCAAACTGATAGTCATAGGTCAGCTGGAAAGAAAAGAGGGTAGAATCGATGCCAGCCTCCCAGAGGGAGTGGGGGTTGGGCAGAGATCTGATCTGACAGCACTGGCCAAAGGAACTTGGTTCTGGGGAATAGCAGAGAAGAGGGAGCTGCTTAGTCACTCACAAAGGACACTTCCTCTCACCTCCTCTCCTTTGGGGATTCGCCGGCTGGAGATGATGATGATTTTATCCTCCTTGTCAAACGTCACAACTTCCGCCACACAGTTAGGGGCACAGGAATGGTTAATGTACCTAAGCAGTGGGCCAGAGTCGGGGATGCCAGGCAACTGAGTCGGGATGCTTTTGGCTCCTTCTTGGCCCACCCTGAGTGTCACCCCCAGGGACCCCTAAAATTCCTCCTGCCTCATTTGTCTCTCACCTGGCAGGGCCTCCAGTCAACGTAGCATCAATCACATGTTCGTTGTTTATTCGGAACATGTAGATGCCTCGATTCTAGAAGGGAGGAAGTTGCAGGAGTGGGAAGAATGTCAAAGAATGGCAGCGGTGCTAGTGGTGGGATTGGGTACCAGACCTGGGCAGGGGGCTTATCTTCAGTTCCTATCCCGCCTGTTTCCCATCTCTCACCTCCCCCGCCTCCCACAACTTTCCACCTGCTCTCCTGACCTGACCCGGATTCACCCTCCCTTCTCCACAGAGCGGGGGCCATAAGCCAGGCCCTACCTGCTCCTCATAGATTTTCTCCCGCCGGTTGGCCACCTCATTGCGAATGATGGTACCAATATACTCGATGACCATTGTGTGCTTTTCTAGGTCCTTGGCGGCGTAGAGCCCCAGGCCCTGGATACGGGAGCGGGCCAGGTACACGTTGTTCTTCCACTCGGTGCGCAGGCGTCGGTACTGTGATGACTTGGAGTGCACAAACTGCTTGCTGTATGGGGTGTTGGTCTCGCCTGTGAAGGTGCTCTGATATGCCTTGGACATGCTGGTGCTGTTCAGGGTGTGAGGCCTGGGAGGTGACACAGGCCATGACAAGACAGCTCTCCCTCAGACCAAGCACATGCCACCCGCCTCTTCCCTGGGATGTGCAACATGCCGGCTAGGGGCATGTGCCGTCTTGGAAATGGGAGCGGAGGCGTGTGGGTCTTGGCTTTGGTGTGATAGCCACTAGTTGTGGGGACCCGTCCGACACCCTGAGTGGTGCAGAGAGCCCAGGATGGGGGACAGGGTGGGGGGGGCACCAATTCCCCTACACTGAGCCTGTTCTCCCATCTCCCTGCCTTATACCACCCTCCTGCCAAACACAAGGCCACGCTCCTCTGGGAGGTTTTCCCCAAGCAGCCCAGGCCTGGCATGTAAGCTCATGGTTTGTTCAAATGTCTGAGTTCTACCTCTTGCACGTATTAGAAGCCCTGAAATTGGGGGCTGTGCCTACCACACTGGGCTGGATTTGAATTAAAAGTCGCTCTGAATTCACAGCCGAGAAGGTGGTACCCATTCCTTTCTTCACACTGTCCCCTTCTCTGACATAATGCTGGGCTCTGTACAGATGGCTCAGTGCAGGGGAATGACTGCTGCCTGGCAGGGATGCCTCTTCACCACCCTAGGGCACCAGCCAAAATCTTGCCCATCCCAGAGCAGTGGTTTTCAAACGTTTTCGATTCTTTTTGATTTAGAAGAGTTTTTTTTTCTTTAATAAAATGTCATTGGAATTCCAATACATAAACTAGGTGAAAACACAATGCTTCTGGCTGAATCCAATTTGGGGAAGGGGGAGTTGTGCACGGGGAGAGCCAAGTTCTGCTCACTCGGTTTATGTGTTCCAAAACTTTCTGAAACACAGACAGTTTGAAAACCACTGTTGTAGAGCATCAAGGACTAGGGATGACTGGGTTAGTAGAGCCTGATGCTCTTTGCTAGCCCAAGGAGCAACAGAAGGCCTTTGTGAAAACCCTGATACCAAGATTCTGCCTCCCTCTACCCAGGGACCAAAGTCAGGCTACCATGGTACACAGAAAGAGCAGTGAACCACAGGTTGAGAGGTAAGTTCTGGTCCCAGCTGTGTGACCTTTGTCTAGTCACTTAACCTTTCTGGGTCTCAGTTTTCTCCGCTGTAAAACGGGGGTCATACCACCTGCCCTACCTACCTCATAAGGTTGTTGTGAGGATCAAATGAGATAATGGATGTGAAAACGCTTTGAAAAAAAAAGTATAAAGTGCTATACAAATGTAAGGTTTTATTATTTATCTACTATATTTCTAATTATTTTTGACACCAACTCAGCCTGGGGAAGGGAAGGTGACCCTAACCTTATGGGGTGTCTCAGGTTTGGGAGAATCACAGGCCCCCTGGAAGCAAAATAAGAGAGGAAGGAGGGAACTGGCTCCCTTATCTACTTGACAGAATTTCACCATTGTCTACCCAGAACCTTCCCAAGTCATTCCCAGGGTGCCCAAGGTAAGTCTGTCCCAGACCCCAGGTCAACCCAGAACACCTGAGCAGGGTGGAGGAGGAAAGGAATAACCTAGGTGATTCCTGCATACCCTCTAGCCAGGAGGCTTAGAGTGAACCCCCAAACCTTCATAACTGGCCGGAGGGCCCCTGCCAACCCCCACTCCCACATCCCACAGCCCCCACCCCAAAAGCTCACCGTTTGTAGTGTGTGAGGATCTTAGGCTCTGATCGGGCACAACCAGTGGGATTGATCATGAGTGGCAGCTCCATCAGGGGGTGGCGTCCATAGCGGAATAAATAGTTTTGACAGCTCTCCACTCCGGGCAGCTGTGGACACAGGTCATGCTTGCCTTAGCCTGAGCATTTTTGGGGCACGGCCAGTGTCCCCAGTGCCCACATGGCGCCTGGCCCCCTTCTTACTGATTCAGCTATGCGCAGCACGGCATGCACCGTCAGCCCAAAGAGCTCCTCGCCTTTCAGGTACTCAGGGAAGAGCCGCAGCATGTCGGCCTCTTTTCTCATGGCAGCCACGGGCTCAATGATGCGATTCCACACCGCTAAGAGGCAAGGAAAGAGAGTGGCCCTCAGAGGCAACTTCTGTTGACTGACCTCAGCCTAACCTTGATCCGAAGCTATGGTCCTTTTCTGTAGCTTGCACACCTCTCTGTGACAAGGCTGTGTGGTTCTTTAGGACTCCCCACTGGCCTCCCAGTCCCACTCTCCCTCAACAAGTCAGAAGGCCTCCTACCCTGGAGGGGCACCAGAGAGAGCTCTAGGACACAAACACATGACCTCAGGGCCCAGGAAACCCAGCACAGGCCACCATGCCTAACCGAGAGCCAGAACACCAGGCCTGCTTTAGAGCTAGGAAGACCTGGGTTCAGGTTCTGGTACTGGCTATGGGCCCTTATGCCAAATACCTAAATCTCTCTAAGGCTCTGGTTCTTTATGTATGCACTGGGCAATATGAAAGTACTCACCTTACAGGGCTGCCAGAAACAAAAAAGCCTAGGTCACTTACTTCAGTGTGTGGTGCACAGCACTTGCTCACTTATTTCTATCGTTAACGCTAGAGCTCAAAGCAAAAGAATTATGAGCAGGGCAAAGCAATCATAAGGCCCTCATGGTTAGGAACAGGGTGAGGGAGCCAGACGATGTGGTCTCAGAATAGTATTCCTTAGTTCCGCTGAGGCTAGGAAAAGGAGCTAGAATATGTGAAGCAGACAAGCAGAGTAGCTCAATCACAAGGGAACGTAAGACAACTCAGAGAGGCTAGAACACTGTCTCTGGGGCTCTTAGAAGACCTCCACCTGCCTGAAGCCATTGGGGAAGATGACTCACAAAGACCCCATGGACCCCTTTCACTTGCACAGGAGTGTTTTGAGGGCCCAGTGCTCACCCTGGGGTGAGGCGTCAGTGAAGACCAGGTCCTCCAGGCCCTGCTCCATGACCTTGACGATGAACTCTGGCCTCCCGTTGTTCTCGCCGATGGAGCAGCGGTAGCAGCAGCGGCGGTTGTTGGTGCGGAGGCTCCAATAGATCCGTGTGGCCTCATAGCCCACGGGGTAGAGGGCCGTGGCGCTGTGGAAGTCGGCCATCTGATGCGGGAGTAGCTGTCCAATGGCGTGGAACACAAGGCCCCCTACACGGAACATGTGCAGCCGCTCTCCCCGCTGGATGATGCTGGCGATCTGCTTCACTTCGTCCCGCTCGATGTAGACCCGCCGGAAGACAGCAAAAGAGCTCAGCTCCTGCTCACAGGGCCCCTTGATCTTGTGCATTGGACACAGCATGGTCTTATCCTTAAAGAACATGCACTTGGCGCGGATGGCGCAGGCAAAATGGTAGACGTTGGGGCAACGCATTCGATTGCAGCTGCTGGTGGCACCGGTGCGCTGGCACAGGGAGCACTTGGTCAGCAGCCCACGGTGCAGAGCCACCTCCACGTTCATCAGTGCCCCACCCTGGGTCTCATAGACCTCTGTGGACCACAGGGCGCAGTTGAGGTGCACCCAGAGGTCCAGGTCTAGGTTCAGCAGGCGGGCAGGCCCATCAGTGGCCCCATCACCCTCCTCGTGACAGAAGCAGCAGCGTCTCATGTCACGAGGCACCTTGTCGGGCCGCAGGGCTGTGCCGAGCTGTTCCATAAACTCCGCCACTTCCCGCTCATCCTCCTGCCGCCCGCTGCCCTTCTGGATGGTCAGTAGCAGCCGCAGCCGCTTCCAGCGCACCCCCTTCCACTTCTTGAGGCGAGGTGGCCGGGAATCTTCCCCTTCTTCGGGGGGCCGGGCTCGGGGCTTGGGTCGGGCCGATTCAGGGGATGAGGCCAGTGGCAAAGGCGACGGGACCGGTGGCTCAGCCAAGGGTTCGGTGGGGAGTTCTACCAGGGGTTCCGCAGGGGGGCTAGCCGGAGAGGGTGCCAAGGGGGATGGGGGCGGGGAGGGCTCTTCAGGAGGTGGGGCAGAGAGCTGTCGCACATCCAGGTTGGAGACATTGCAGGTGTAGCTGTGCTGGGCAGCTGGCTCTGGAGCAGGGCTCTCCTACAGAAGGGGACATGCCCGGTATCATCAGCGCCAGCTCCTTGCGTTGCAAGTCCCCTCCCTCCTCTTACCCAGGGTCCACTCTCCCCAAAGCCCTCTGCCTTCTGTGCTCTCCGCACACCCACCCTCTTTTCTCCCCCACACCTACCTGTTTCAGGAGGCTCAAGATGTCCAGCTGGCTCTTGAGGGTATAGCCGGGCAGCACTGCATCAAACTGCTTTAGCCAGTCAGGGCCAGCTTCCGGGCTCTTGCCTCCCAGACCCTTTTCTTTCCCTCCTACAGAAAGGAAGGGATCAGAACCTCCTAGCAGCATCCCTCCCTGCAGGTCCTGAGACTTCCTGCCGCACTCACCAGGGCCCTCAGCTTCTCCCTTCTTCGGCTCAGTGCCCGGCCGGGCAGGGCTCTCTGGGAACAGCACCTCATAGGAGTTGGGGATCTTCATGCTCAGCAGCTCTGCCACTGCCACCATCACACCATTCAGGTTCTGCCAGGGCAGGGAAGGGGCCAGGAAGACCGTGTCAGCAGCACGGGGCGCGCACTGCCACCACTCTGGCGGGGACACAACACCCAGAACCCTGCTCCCCAAGTGGCCCGTCAGTCCTGCCCTTCTCCCGTGCTTCCTTCACAGCACCTCTCCCAGACTGCTGCGGTCAGTAATTGGTGCTCCATGACAAGGGCCCCGTGCCCACCAAGTGTAGAAATGACACACCCTATGTTCACCACTTGGGAGACTCACAATACACATTAGCAAACGAAAGAATCTGAGAAGTCCTGTAGTAAAGAAACTTGTTTTGTGGTTTCAACTGGGATTTCCAATTTTCTTTGACCACAAAACCCTGTCAATGTTAAAAAATAACAGAGTTCCACCAAATGTAACTGGGGACATGCTGTCTTGCAGCATTCGTCGCATTCTGTGTGCTCCCCGACTGGTTGACTTGCATCTATCACTAGACTGTGAGCTCTCTGACGGCAGGGACCTCAGATGCTTTATTTACCCTAATCCTGCAGCCTTCAGCCCAGGCGCTCACACACAGTAGGTCCTAGTACATAGTTCTGAGCAATTGAACTTATCCACACACGCTCCAGGGACTGTCTTCTGACCAGGATCCCTTTGACCTCCAAGGAACCCCCAAGACACACCTTGGCCGCAGCAGCAGAGACTGTCAGCATGACGGACACCTCACTTCCTTTGCCCTTTTCCCAAGTTGTGGCAGGCAGCTTTCCAGGGGCCTCCGGGTCCAGGGCCCCATAAGGTTTGGTATCTGGGAAGACTGGAATGTGAGAGGGACCCATGTAAACTCCAGCTGCCTCTCTCTCCCAGCTTCAGACAACCCAGCCCTGCCTGGTCCATGCCCAGAGCAGCCTCTACCTGGGATACTGGCCCGAGGAATGATGGGGATGACAGGGGAAAGAGCCCGGTCTTCCTGCTCCCACCGGCCTGAGCCCAGCTGAGGGAAACGGGGAGCCTCCTCCCCCAAGATGCTTTCAGGGGACGAAGCCGGCACAATGCTATCAGGAGAATCGCTGTCCTCATCACTTTCCATCCTATGGGCCAAAAGTAGACATTTACTGGTATAGCCTTGTAGACATTCCCTCCCAAATTTAGAAATTAGTAGATGTCATAGCCTTATGTGAAATCTGCCCCTGGCCAAAGGAAAAAAATAGGCAACCCGCCCTCCATCCCTATTCCTTATCCCCATTTCCAGGCCCACCCCGTACCTGACATCCTCAGTCTGATTGTGAGGGGGTGTAGGCAAGGCGGCCAGCAGGTCTAGACTCTTCACCTCTGAAGCATCTAAAGGGTAGGAGGGGAGAAGAAAAGTCAGGCTGGTGGCCAGAGATGACGGGACAATCTGCCCCATGTTTCAGGCCTAACTACTACAAGACCTAGTCTAGCTCTCATAACCACTACTATCTACCCACCCACCTACCTACAACCCTGGGTAAATGAGCTGTATTTATCAAGACTTTCCCCTGGGCCAGGCACTGGGCTTTATTTATCAACTTTAACAACTCCTGCATAAGAATATTCTAACACCTATTTACAGTGAGGAAACTGTGGCCCACACAAGTCGGTCATGTTACTTAGCGGCGCTAATACAGACAGATGAATACAGGCACCAGAGAATTCAAATCCACAGCTCACTGTAGTTCTATACACACTAAGGCACTGTAGGCTGTGCCTCGTGAACAAAAGCCTCATCGACACCCTTCCCGCCACCCACCTCCTCTGTTGCCCGTGCTCTGGAGCCCTGGCTTCCAACGAATCCGCCCTGAAGAGGCCAGGCCCTTCCTTAGATCAGGTATCCTGTCCTGTGCACGCACAGGGCCACACGCAATCCTTCCCATCTCAAATTGAGCAACTTGGATCCCAGCCGCCAAATCCTACCGGAGGAGGAGAGGCCCACTCTGCTCCTGACTTACCCCTCAGCGTCCCTTCAGTATCCCGGGCAGAGGCAGCATCCTTGGGGTGCTCCCCCAGCTCTTCAGATGGGGTGACGCCATTCACCATCTTCTGCTGCACCGATGGGGGTGGGGTGGGGGGCAGCGACGAGGGTGGTGTCGGCGGGTTACTCAGGTTATTCTGGGGGTGGGGTGGGGTGTTGTGTGCAAGATGGCAGAGGGAGAATGACGTAATCTCCTGACCCCACACGACATCAGCAATTTCCTCATCTTCCACTCCCACCTCCACCTCCCCAAGAACCTCGTCAGCCCCAAAAGGTATTGCCATTTTTCTGACCTTGGTAAGCAGCTGGGAATAGTAGTCAGGGCCAGTGGGCAGTGCCCCACTTCCAAAGGCCCCCCTCAGCTGGCACTGCCCGTTGACCGGGCAACCACTGCCGAAGGGAGCAAAGAGGCTAAAATTGGCGGTGATAGTAGGCTCCGTTAGGGGCAGCAGGGACAGCTCCTAGGAGGGGCAAGATGACAAAGTTGGAAACCCGCAGTGTGTACATCTCTGCCACCCCACAGCTAGGGGCCAGGGGGCTGGCTCCTGGGGATTACCTGTTTCAGCTGTTTCAGCAAGGCCTCGCTGGCCCTGACCCCGTCCTCCTTCCGCAGCTTCTTTCGGGAGCTCACCAACCTGTCACTTGCCTTCTGTACCCGCTTGGGCTTTGGTGTCACAGGCTTCCTTGCTGTTGTGTCCTAGGCCAGAAAAACCCACAGTGAAGGCTGCAGTCTTCCTCCAAGTCCTCACCTCTTCTGGGTGAACCAGATCTGCTCACAGTGCCCTGGGTTGCAATCCCCTCTTATCTTCTCCAATCTCTCTAGAGCACTCACCTCTTTGTTGCTGGGGGTACCCTGTAGTTTCTGCTCCAGCCCAGCCAGCTTGCTGTCAATGTGCCCGTTGATCTCAGCTCGCAGCCCCTCGGGCCCCTGCCCAGTGCTGAGTTGCACATTCTTTGCGCGTAGAAGCTTCTGCAAGAGCAGATGCCCGGCCTCTGAGCGGGGGCCGGCCAGCAGGAGGTGGTTGCTGGTACCTGGTGCCCCTATTGGCTCCCCGTTGGCCTCCCTCTTCACCGCCTGGGCTCCCAGGGCACATGGCTCCTCCCGAGGCTCCTGCTTGATGCTGAGATGGGGTGGCTCAGTCACTGCCTGCCCATTCACCTGCTCCAGATGCCCAGGTACCAGGCTGCTCTGATCTGGCTTCCGGGCTTCCACTAGGTTGTCTGGGGGGTCCCAAGGTCCCAGCCCCTTGCCAAAGAAGGTATCTGCAAGCTGGGAAGCAGCAGGTGAGACCCTCCCAGGAGGCAGCTCCAAGGAAGGCCCCTGGGGTTTTGGGGTCCCTGGCTGGGTGGGGGGGAGCTGGGCCTCAGAGGGGAGCTGGGATGGGACCAGAGGACTGGCTCCGGGGGGCTGTGAGGAAGGTCTCTTTGGCTCTTGGGGGCTGGAGGGTGGAGGTGTGGGATGAACAGGGCCGAGGACCGGTCCTGCAGCTAAGGCTCCTTGTGGGGCAGGGAGCCGGGGTGGGCCCTGAGGTCGAAGCCCCGCCCCTAACTCCTGGAGAGGGCCTGTCTGGGATCCAGAGAAGCCCCCAAGTTGAGGCTGGCGACCCAGGAGGCCCTGGAGGGGAGAGGGCTGGGCCCCAGGCTCCTGGTAGGGTGGGGCCTGGCGCACTGTCTGACTCTGCTGCAGTTGCCGCTGCACGAGGAGTGCCTGTAGCTGCTGCTGCTGCTGCGGGCTCAAGTGCCGCAGCTGGGGGTTTTTGGCCAGGACCCCTTGGAGCTGCGCTCGAAGCTGCCCCATTGTTGGCATAACTCCAGGCCCGGGCAGGCCCGGCCCCGGTGGGAGGCCAGATCCTGCTTTGGCAGGCTGTGGCCCTGCGTTATTTTGCATGGGCCGCTCCAGTCCAAGGGGCTGTTGGGAGCCCAGAAGGTTCTGGGTCATGGTCCCAGGCTGCTCCCCTAAAGGAACAGAGGACTGGGCCAGCAGATGGGGCATGGATGAGGTCTCCGAGGATGAGCCACTGCCCACTGGCCCGTGGCTTCCCACACCTGCAGAATGGAGCAAGTTAACTTGCTGCTGCTGTGGACCTGGGAGCCTCAGGGGTGGCTGCAACTGTGCAGGGCCAGGCTGTGGCTGGGCCTGCGGTGGGATAAGCAGGAGCTGCGAGTCCCCGGACAATGAGGGCTTCACCTCCCCGGGTTCGGTGGCCGCCGACTCGGGAACAGCCCCTAGGGCTAGCGGCGCCCCTGGATGTGTGGACGGCCCCTCCACGGCCTCTGGAGGAACAGCTGTGTCTACCATGCTCTGCTCCTTGCCCGTCAGGACGGCAGCACCCAGGGCTCCGGGGCTAGAAAAGTGTTGTGCAGGCTTGGCGGGCATGCCGGGGCCGAGGGGCACCTGCTGCTGCGGCGGCGGCGGCTGCGGCGGAGACAGTAAAGTTCGACTCTGGTTCAAGAGGCCCATCTGCTGCTGCTGCTGCTGCTGCTGAAATTGTTGGAGCTGCTGCTGCTGCTGCTGTTGAAGCTGCTGCTGTTGGTGCTGCTGCTGTTGGAGCTGCTGCTGCTGCTGCTGGAGCTGCTGCTGTTGATGCTGCTGCTGTTGGTGCTGCTGCTGCTGCTGCTGTTGAAGCTGCTGCTGTTGGTGCTGCTGCTGTTGGAGGTGCTGCTGCTGCTGTTGCTGCTGCTGTTGCTGCTGCTGCTGTTGGAGGTGCTGCTGCTGCTGCTGCTGCTGCTGTTGGAGGTGCTGCTGCTGCTGCTGCTGCTGCTGCTGCTGTTGGAGGTGCTGCTGCTGCTGCTGCTGCTGCTGCTGTTGGAGCTGCTGCTGCTGCTGCTGTTGGAGGTGCTGCTGCTGCTGCTGTTGCTGTTGGAGCTGTTGCTGCTGCTGCTGCAAGGTGGCCATGGGCTGAGTGCTGAGTTTGGGCTGCCCACCGTGTGGCATCAGGCCCTGCTGCAGATGGGAAAGGCCTGCCATGGATCCCTGCTGTTGGTGCTGCTGTTGGTGCTGCTGGGCTGTGACCAGCCGATGTCCCATAAGGCCCTGACCCTGCTGTGCCAGCTGGGGGGAACTCAGCACCCGGGACTGGGTCAGAAGCACCTGTCTGTGAGGACCCTGGGGGCCCAAGGCTCCAGGGTGCTGCTGTTGCTGCTGCAACACTGCCACTTGGGCAGGGCCCAGCATGCCCTGGGGCCCCTGGGGTGGTTGTGGGGACAGTTGCTGGACCAAGAGGCCCGGATGGCTGCTGGGAGGCAGAAGACCCTGGGGCTTGGGACCCAGAGCTTGGTTTGCTTGTACGCCCAGGCTCTGCTGCTGTTGCTGCTGGACCGCCACCTGTCCTAGGAGGTGCTGCTGCTGCTGCTGCTGCTGCTGCAGTTTCTGGGCTAGCTGCATGCGTTGCTGCTGCAGCTGCAGCTGCCTTTCCTGGAGAAGTCTTGAATCGGGTCCTAGGCCTCGAAGAGCCAGGTTGCCAGGGAAGAAGCCTCCTGAGGGGCCAGCCAAGGGCCCAGCCCCACCAGAATGTTGCTGTTGCTGTTGCTGCTGTTGGGCCAGAGAGGTGTTGAGGAAAGGGCCACCAGGCTGTCCGGGGAGTGTCATGCCCCCTGGGGGCAGGCGAAGACCTGCAGCTTGCCCTCCCGGAGGCCCCTGCGGCGGCTGCAGCCCGTGGCCTGGGAGCAGCTGGCCGGGGAGCTTGGTGAGCAGTCGGGGACTCTGGGAAGGACTCAGGGCCAGCACGGCTGAGTGCTGCTGCTGTTGTTGCTGCTGCTGCTGCTGTTTACTCCGGTATTCTGCCATGAGGTTGGTGTGCTCCTTCTGCTGCTTCCGGACCTAACATAGGAGAGTCGGGGCTCAGCCTGGAGCCTGCCCACCCGTGGCCTCCCTCTTCTGGGCTCCTGGTTACCAGGCTGAAGTCTGCCTTCCCTACCTGATCCAGTTGTTTCTGGATCTTGCTCTGCTGCTCTGTAACCAGCTTGAGCTTCTCAGCATCAGCCTCTGGGAACTCACGGCCAGCCTTTTTGGCAGTGCGCTGCTTGGCACACAGAGCCTTCCGGGACTTGCGGTGCACACCAATCTGCTCCTCTAGCACCTTCAGTTGCATCTGTAGGAGCTGCTGGGTATGAAACAGCCACTCCTCATACTGCCGCTGGTCAGCTTCATCTGGGAAGGGAAACAGGATGTCAGGACCCACAAAAGGGAGATCAGAGTCCCTCCTCCTCCAACATCTGCCCCAAGCCACTCCCATGCACACTCCTCCCCATCCCCATACTCACTGATCACTCCCTGGGCAAAAGTGGGTGGGTTGGGACGAGGCTGGGAGGGGTCACCAGCACTCCGCTCCTGTGGTGAGAGAAACCGCTAAAGGGTCATTGTCACAATTCAAGCCCTAAGAAGAGTGGCCCAATTGTGGAAGACACACGTTCCTACTCCCACCCTGATCACTTACCTGGCCACTCCCAACTGCCACATGGTTCTGCAGATCACTGCCAGGGCCCCCTGAGAGCCTCTGGGCTAGAAGGGACACTTGTTGCCTGGAGTCCGCCAAAACAGAGGGGATGTGTAGGTCATGGGGAAAGTTGAAAGACAAAGAGATGGGACAAGTAAGGAGGGGGAAACAGGAAGGAGAGGCGAAGGACTGTTGAAAGGAAAAGTGCCAACCACGCCCCACCTCCCAAGTCTTACCTGTTCATACCAGGTGCCACTCCAATGCTGCCCTGAGCCATCACCTTCTTGATGCCCTTCAAAGCCACCATCTTGGCCTTTGCAATGGGATCAATTATATCTTCTGCTGCAAATTTGTCCAGATCTGGAAAGAGGAGAGCCAAGTAAGCTAGACATTGGATTCAATACTCCGCTCTACATCTGCTGTGCCTTCCAACACCTTGATCTCCACCGAACCAAGTAGAACAAAGGAATGGCAAAAAAGTGGTGGGAAGACCACTAAGGAGCCAGGCAGCATGGGTGACTCAGCTTTACTATTCACAAGACACATGGCCCTGTTTTCACTTGCATGGTGCTAAGAGATACTCAGCAAGTATCTGTAGGGCCAACACATCAATGTCACTTGATTTCTCTGACCCTCAGTTTCCTCCTCTGACAGAACTCATGTTTCCCTACTCTGCCTTCCTCATGGAACTATTGAATCAAATATGACCAAGACTGTGAATGCACTCTACACCCTAGAAAACATTCTTCAAAGGCAACTACTGCAGCCCCAAAACCCAAGATATGGGCACTGTGCCAAAGTCCTAGATGTCAGAGCTGTTTTGGGCACAACATGCATCACCTCCGGCCACTTTCGTGCCTGTTCAGGATGCTGGGTAAAAAAAGGAGGAATAAGCAACCTCCCAAAACAAAATCTTCCTAAAATGCTGCACAGTGTGTATTTCTCCACTACTCACAAAACCACCTCTCCATTTTTTAAAGGATCAACCAAACTCCCTCTCCTCGTATTTTGAGGCAATAAAAAAGTTAAGAGGATCAGAAAGCCAGGACTCAGAACTCTCACTCTGTCAGCTGTACAATCTGGGCAAGACACTTAACCTCCACGCCTGCATCCCTTTCTATAACTGAAGACAACAGCAGTACCTATTTAATGAATTTGCTGTGACTCAATCAGATAATGGGCACAAAGTACTTGGTACACTGTTTAGCAAACAGGAATTCAATAAATGCTATTATAATTTGAGATCTCCCACAATCTGGCCCCTCTCTCACATCCTCAAAATCAGGGTAGTGCCCACTCACCTCCCGCCACAGAGTCCACTCCAGCCTAGCCACTCCACTGCTGTATCCAAATGTACCCACTGGCTCCCCACCAGCAGCATCACGCAAGCACTCACACCTACCTGGCCTGCTCTGCCCCACACCATGTCTCTCCAGCTCCTCACCTCCTGGTCTCGCCACAGCTACGAAGGCTTCACTATCAAGATCCGCACACTCATTCCATGCACTCCAACATCTGAATGCCTGCTATACGCCAAGCACTGTCCCTCCCTTCACAAAAGCTACGCCACCTCTGCCTGCACTGTTAGCATCGCATTTAGCTCGTGCTCTGTGTGTCCCACTTCCCTTAACTGGGGATTATCTTAGGTCTCCAGCTTCGGTGTCCACTTGGTGGTAACAGTGATCAGCCCTGAGGAACTAAGCCAGTGGCCCTGGTTGAAGTTACCTGTATCCGGGAAGAAGCTGTTAGCCAGCTGCTGCTGCATGGCCAGCTGCTGAGGTTTCATGCACATGGAAGGTGGCATGGTACCCATGGGCTTCTGTGCCAGCACTGGCTGGGAACTCTGCTGGGGCACCAAGCCTGCCTGCCCCCCATGCTGCCCACTTAGCATATGCCCTTGACTGGACACCATGGCCATGGATGGGGCCAGGCGCTGCTGCAGGGCATGTGCAGGTGCCTGGGTGGGCATCAGGGGTTGGGCCAAGCCTGGCTGTCGGGAACCTCCAAGTCCTAGGGCAAGCTGCTGCTGGGGCCCAGCCAAACTGGGAGAAGAGCCCTCGTGTGGCAAAGACATGGTCTGGGCAGGGCCTGGTGTGGACAGTAAGGAGTGCTGTTGCTGCTGTTGCTGGGCAGGCTGAAGCTGTGCTGAAAGCTGCTGCTTCTTCTGCAGCTCCTTCTTCTCATGCTCCAGCAGGTCCTCAATGAGCAGGGGTAACTCACTGGCTACAAGTGAGCTCTCCATCTTGTCCAGCTCATCCCCAGATGCTGCATGGCCACTGGGCAATGTCAAAGCCTCACTTTCTAGCTCAAACTTTTCCAGCAGGGAGGACCCTCCTGGGCCACTCAGAGGGCTGGGGGTCAGCAGGTGAGCTGGTGGTCCTCCTGTGGCCCCAAAGGGACCCTTCTCAGTTGTGTGCCCACTGCTGGAAAAGGGTCCTGTGCCCATCCGGGTGTCCCGGATGCCCATCACGCTCTGTGCTGGCTTCAGTCCCAGGCCCAGGGAGGTGGTGGCAGGTGCTGGCTCTACCTTGGGGGTGGTAATGGCGAACTGGCAAGGGGAAGGGTGGCGCCCACCTTCCTCCACCTTGGGCTTCACCTCAGGAAGCCCTGATGCCAGACGGGGCTCACAGGCATCAGTAGCAGGAGGAGGGCGCTCCTCAGGACCCAAGGGTACTGGCTCCACCCCTCGTAGCAGGGCCTCCCGCTCAGCCTTCTCATTGGCTGACTCCACCAGCCTTAGGTGCTCATTGAAAATGTCCTTCTTGTCCCCTGTGTCCAGCTCAGGATCAGTATAGGCCAGCAGATCAAACTCATCCCCGTTAAGCAGGTCATCCAGGTGGGGGTCATTGGTCTCCAAGTTTTCCAGGGTGCCCAGCTCATCATCTCCCTTGGCCACGTCCACACCCAGGCCCAGGTGAGCAAGCTCCTCATCATCCTCTAGGGCCTTGTGGGCATCAAAGTCATCGTCCAGCTCGGGATCCTCGCAGGGTAACTTCCCAGCTTCCAGGGCCAGAGGAGGAGGGCGGCCAAGCTCAGTGCTTGAGGGGGGGCGGCTAACCAGCTCCAAGCCAGTGGGCAGGGAGGGACCTTTGGTGTGAGGCATTGGATGGAGACTGTTGCTCAGTTCAGGAATCGGAGGAACTGAGGGTTTCTGTGGGGGAAGGCCAGATACTGCTAGGCCTCGAAGCCCTTCAGGAGCCATTCGGTGGGAGTCCTCATTTACTGGGTAAAAACGGGGTCTCTGAGGGGGGCCCTGACCAGGAAACGGAGCCCCCCCGGGTCCTAGTCCTTTCTGTACATTGTGCCGCAACTCTATGAACTGGGCCGGGCCAGCTGGACCAGGTACTGGCTCCCCAGGGCCAGGCAGGCGGGTGGGAATCCCTGCCAGGGAGGAACCTAGGGCTTGGCGGCCAAGTTCAGGCCCAGGAGTTGATGGAAAGCGAGTAGACATGGCAAGTCGCATGGAGGTGGCAGCTGTTGCCTGCTGCTGCTGCTGCTGCTGCCACAGTTGCTGCTGCTGCTGCTGCTGCTGCTGCTGCTGCTGCTGTAAGGGCAGGGACCCAGGGTAGGGTGCTCGCTGATAGAAGGCTTGGGAGCCTCCCACCAGTTGCCTGGAAGAACATGCAGTAGTCAGTACGATGAAATCAGGACGATGAGCTAGAACATGGGCTGCGGGCAGCGGGGAAGGATAGAGTCGCCGCAGTCAGAGGGAACGGGGAAGAAGAGTAAGTGACACTGGACGAGGGTCAGCCACGGGAAAACCAGGGGCAGCACACTGCAGTGGTGAAGTCTGTTCCCTTGCTTTACCCCGAGGGAACCCCCTTGGAGCCTCACCGGTTGTTCACATCCATAGAAGAAGGGGTGGCTGGTGGAGGGGGCCGGGAAAGTCGGTCGTCACTGGGGAAAGCCCCTGGCCCCAGGATGGGACCACCCAACTTGCTTGGGGGGAGCCCCACAAGGTTACTCTTGTCCTAGGAGAGACAAAGGTAGATGAGGGTGGACACCTTCAGCACCTGGGACAACCCCCCCCCACACCCTTTGCCACTTTACCTACCTGGGTCCCGGTGAATGGGGTCTGGCCGCGACTCAGCTGCTCAAAGGCAGGGCTGCTGGGCTCAGCACCCCAGCTGCCTGGGGGCCCTACCACTCCTGCAGCTGCCGCAGCTGTCTCCTTCTCCTGCCGCAGGGTGTTGCGCTGGATCTGCTGCCGAATCAGCAGCTCCCGGAGTCGCTGGCGCTGTGTGGAGGACAGACAAGCGGGGTCAGTCCATTCTATTCCAATCACAGGGCTGGCATAGGGACAGCAGAGGGATGGGGGTGTGGGAGGTTCACTCCCAGATGTCCACCCACCTGCCGCTGCTTCTCCAGTTCTGTTTGGCTGAGGCTGGACATGCCCGGGTCCTGGGTACCTGGAAGTTCGGGTGCCGCCAAAGAGCTGCCCATTCCAGCCCCTGGGTCTTCTCGCTTATCGACCGGTGAGGTGATGCCTGCCCGCTGTGAGGCTCCATGGGACAGGTAGGGGAGGGATCCATCGGGTGCAGGTGGCGGTAGGACTGATGGGGGGCGTAGTGGGGACAGCCCAAAGCCCTCTCCTGTGGACCCGCTGCTGGATCCCAGGGGGCTGCCCGATGGGTGGAAGTTCCCTGTGGCTACTGCGTAGTTTGTGCTTTGAGGCTTGCCCAAGGTAGGGCCGGGCCCAAAATGGCTGTTGATCCCATGGGGTGGAGGGAGACCAGGCTGAGGGACAGGGGGCTTTAGGGAAGGCTCCCCTACTGCCTGAGGGAAAGTGAAACGCATGGGAGAGGGAGTGCCCACAAAAGCACCCGTCCCAGGGGACCGGACGAAATTAGGTGGCTGCCCACTTGGGACCTTAGCATGGAGCTCACCTGCCGGCCCTGAGGGCAGGGCTGCTGGGAAGCCCCCAGCCCCCAGAGGAGTGTGGGCTAGAGGACCAGCCTTGAAGGCAACTTCAGGGGGCTGGGGTCGGGGTGGCTTATGCAAGGGGGCAAATGGGTCACGGGACTGAGGGCGTGAGGGTGGACGGGAATAGGGATCAGGGGACTGGAAGCGAGGGGTAACGGGGGATGGGCAAAAAGCCTCAGCAGACAAAGGACGGGGTGTTAATGGGGACTGGGAGCTGGACTGGGACTGGGGACTGGCGGGCACTCGGGAGAAAGGGTCTGAGGGCAATGAGCGAGGGGGCAGGCCACAGCAGCTCTCAGGGGGTGGGGGTTGGGGCCGAGGGGTCAATGGGGGCTGGGCATAAGGGTCAGGGTAGGGGCCAGGGCGATAGATGTCCGAGTGGCTGGGAGAAGAAGGGGCCAAAGCCTGGGCAGGGGGTGGCTCCTGGGGCCTTAGGCCCAAGCCCGGGCTCTGGGGCTCTACCTGAGATGCCCGAGGGGTTAGGGGGGCTTTGAAGACATCAGGTGCCTTTAATTCCAGGCTGCCCAGGTGGGGGCCTGAGGAAGGTGAGTCAACAAAGCCTAGGTTTGGGGGCCCATAGCTAGGAGAGGATGCCCCGAGCTCTTCCTTCTTCACCTCTAGGGCCTTCCGAGACTCCCCAAAAGGTGGGGGCGACAGCAGGGGCTCGGTAGCCTTGCCTCCCCCTATCCCTGGGCTCTCAGGCACAGCCAGGTTGTCCAGTGAGGGGCAGCGGGGCTTGAGAAAGGGGTCAGGTGTGGAGGGCTGGTGTCGGGGGGTGCCAGGTGGGGTAGTGTGGAATTCCCCTGGCTGGCCAGTCCCAGGACGAGATGAGGAGCCCAGTGTCAGGGGCTGCGCGGGGGCCCCAGTCGGACTAGGATAAGGAGGATAGGTAGGTGGTGCCGTGGGGAAGCGGGGCTCCAGAGCGTAGGCGGGGGCCAGTCCAAAGGGGTCCTGCGAAGGCACTTGGGCGGGCACCTGGGGTGGGAGCTTGAGGAAGAGCTCACCGGGCGAGTCGGGGCCGGGCACTGTGCCCGCTGGCGGCTTCAGGAACCCATCCGCAGAGGTAGACAAGCCGGCGGGGGTTGTGGGGCTGCCAATGAAAATGGTGGGGGCAGCAGCAGGGGGCGGACTGCCCAGTGCCCCTGGCTGGGGGGGAATGCGGAGATGTAGGGCTGGTCGGTCAGTCTTACGGGCCATGTCGCCCACCTTGGTCTGCTTGTTGATCTGGCTCTCAGCCTGCTACAGGGGGAGACCAGGCACAGAGCAGTCAGGCTGCTGGGGCAGGTGCTATGTCCCCCATACCCTCCGAGAGGCCCCCAGCTACAGGACATGGATGGCACCGCCCAGCCCAGCCCAGCCCCCACTCACCTTTTGCACCTTGTTAATGCGATGAGCTGCCCGGTTATCTTTGGCCTTTTGCTGAGGGAGACAGGACACAATCTCAGGCCTACCAGGGCTCAGTTTCATGCCCAGCACCCATTCCTCATGTCCCTCACTCCCTACCCAGAAGGGGATCCCTTCTGGCCCAGTCACTTTGGGAGTGGGGAATAGCAAGAATTGAGGTGAATTTCCCCAAGACACCCCCGAGCCCCAGTTCCCACCCTGACCCAGGCTCCCTTCCATCTAACCAGGTAGGGGGCTTTGTCAGCAGCTGGAACTTTCCTCCAGAGCTTCATGATTTGTTTGCAACGGCTAGACCAGTCTGAAGGGCAGAAGTATCTCATTAGAGGAGACCTGGCAGGTGACCCCTGTGCCCACCACATTACCAGGTGGTTTCCCCTGCCCCTCTTCCATGGGTACCTGGGTAATCCTGCTTGAGGTTGGGAAAGTTAATGTTGGCATAGAGCACAGGCGAGATGGTGGAGAGCTGGCCCAACTCCTCATCCTTCTCCCAGCGCTGAAGGCTCCGCTGGTTATAGGAGAGCCCGTCGCCCTCACCCTCCGTGGTGGGGGTGGTGGGGGTGGAGGGCGTGGTGCCCCCCGAGCCTGTCCAGGGGCTGTCTGGCTCACCGGGTTCCGGGCTAAAGAAGCCCCCGCGCTCCCTGGGGCGCAGGGGCAGAGAGTCACAGAGAGCAGGGATGCCAAGCCCCACACCCAGACAAACTGCCTGGAGCCCCCCCAGGCCACTGCCCTGCCCCTCCCCCACCCAGAAGGGTCACTAACTAAGGAGCAGAGGGACATGCTGCTACAGTAGCACGGAGAAGTCCAAGGTCTCCTCCCTAAGCATGACCCCAGTGGGAGGGAAGGGACAACAGGGACTGCCTATTGAGGTTAAGCACAGATACCAACCTAGAATCCAGGAATGGGGACTGGCAGAGGCCCGGGTAGGAGTCCATTGGGCTGCTGGAGGGGAGATTGCCCAAAGGGAGTCCACCTACAAGAGGCACAGGATCAGAGAAAGGGAGGAAGAGGCCCATCCTGGGGCAAGCTTGCCCAAACCTGGCCACCCAGTCTTCACTCCACTCCCATCCACATCACCTTGAAGGAAGGGTCTCTGCAGCGGTGTCCGGCTGCCGTCTGGGCCAGGGGTCCCGCAACCCAAGTTCTGCTCTCGTTCAGAACCCAGAACATCCTTGAAGAGCTGCTGCAGGTCCTTAGATTCCATCTTGGGCAGTTCTGTGGGGGGATTGATGAAGGATGCCACTGAGGAAGACTTAGAATTTGAGGGGACACCACAGGCTACAAAAGGCCATGGTCAGGGAAGGTGCCCAGGACTCCCCACCAAAGACGCTATGCAGATGGCAGTCCCACAGGTAGGACCTTGTCCTTCTCCCACAGAAGACCCTTACCCATCTTCTTTTGGAAGATAAGCCTATGCCCTACCAGATTCCCTCACCATAGCCTCACCTTCCGTGGGAATCCTATCTAAGTCAGAGCTGAGCATCCCTTCACCCGGAGTGCCTGGCTTCTCGGGGTCACTGGGTACTGGGGATGCCTTGATGCCTCCATCTTCAGGTCCTGCAATTGCCAGGACAAACCCATCAGCCAAGGACAATGCAGAGGCCCTAGCCCGGCCACCCTGAACCACAGAGGGCGGGACACAGCTGCCAGCCTCCAAACCAGGTGGTGCTCAGTGGCAAAACCAAGACAGGACACAGTCCTCCCAACACCCCTCACCTGGTGTATCAGCCTTGCCCTCAGGGCCGCGGGATTCTTCATCTGCAACATCTGGGCCATCATCTCCTATGAGCAACAGACCCCACTCCAGTCAGAGATGCCCCACACCTGGTGCCCAGAATGGGCCTCCAGCTCCACATGCCAGGGCCTAGGTCCACCTTCACTTTTGGAAGATAAGCCTATGCCCTACCAGATTCCCTCACCAGCTCCCAAGCACAGGAAAGTGGGATCCCTTCAGACCACCTCACCCCCACATGACTGACCTTTCTGTGAGGTAGGGAGCTCCTTCCTATCTGAGCCTCCATCCCCCTTGGCTTTGGGGGTTCCTAGTCCAAAACTTGGCCGGCCCACCCCAACTGCAAAAAGGGCCTTTCGGCTCAGGTCCAGCAGCTCCTTCCCAAAGAAAGCTTCCTGCAGGAGAAGTAAGAGAAACAAGCTTCTTCACGGTCTGCAGGGCAGGTGCTCCCCTCCCCACACGGAGCCTCAGACCCACCTGCAGATAAGCGGGAAACATGTCTTCCAGTTTGCTCTTCTTGCGCCCTCGCCGCTGCTGCTTCTTCTTCTCATCCCCGTCAGCTAAGTTCTGGTCCACAGGGCCCTCAACAGGCAAGTCTACAGGCATCACTGGGAAGAGAAGGGGGGGTGTCATCCCCTTTCAGGGGATATGAGGCATGTTGCTCCTCACTTGGCTGAGGGTTGCTCTCTGCCTATTCTCTCCCCAATGGAATTGAACCCACCAACCTCTCAGCCCTTCGTGAGCTGTCACCCCCTGGGCCTCCCTGGCAGCGCCCCCTAGTCCCTGTGATCCCCACCTTCTCCCAGACCCCACTGGAGCCCTCACCCGTCTCACCCTCGTCGGGCTGCCCATCCCCACTCAACACCTCCGCCTGTGCAGCAGGCCCCTTTTTCACACGTGTGTGAGATTTCCGCTGTCGCACCATGAAACCACCGATGCCTATGAGGAGGCAAAGCAGAGACTGAGAAGCTGCGGGGGACCTGGTAAGCTCTCTCTCCCCACGCACCTTTCCCATCCCTGGGCCTCACCAGGCCGATAGGGTTTGCGTTTGCGTTTCTTGCTTTCCTCTGTCTCCTCTCTGCCAGGCTCCACATCAGGGCTGATGGGGCCCTCCAGCTTCATTTCACATTCCATGTGCTCCACGCCACCTGTGGTTGGGGATGAGAGAGAGACATGGAGGGAGAGAGAGAGGGGGGAAGATCAGAGCCATGGACCCTTTTAACTTTGTCATCCTGCCATCCAAGAACACAGAGCCCAGGCCTTGCCACAGAGCCACTTAGCAAGACCCAAGTGGCTTGAGGGAGACCAGGAGTAGCAATGCTGCCCCACGCAACATCCCACTCTCCCAGGCATGTTCCTGCTCCTTAGCCACTCCCTGGGATCCCCCAGCCTGACCTTCACCCTTCAGCAGCTCATCAGTGTCCAGGTCCCCATCCTTCTTGTCATCAGGGCCGAGGGCATCCGAGGGCTCAGAGCCCTCCAGCCCTGCCTCGCCTGGAAGGCCAAGCCGTCCTCGCCGCTGGCGCCGCTTGTGCAGAGGGGACATGGTCAGGTTACGCAGCACGGCCATGCCCGTTTCTGTCAGCCACACACCCTCGAAGCGGAAGTACTGAGGCTCTGCACAAAGGGGAAGAGTACATCACCCCTGGATGGAAGCTCCAGAGAAACCAGAACTCCCAGTTCCAGCCTAAGTCCCCAGCTGGGACAAAAGCAGCCAAAGACCGACCAAAACCAACACTGGGGTGTGAGCGCTGGAGAGACAGGCCACCAGCGGGTGCCAGCTGTGGCCCGAGTGCTCCATCAGTGACCCAGAAGGGTTCACAGGCTACTACAGAAGCCTGACTTTGCTCATGACTAACACTAGTTCACCAGTATATTCTCTAGAAGCCTGGGCCTGCAGAATGCCAGCACATGGGGCCCTGGATGCCAGGAGTAGTGCCCACATCATGACGGAGGAGGAGATGGCCCCAGCCTCCTTCCTGGAGAAGAACAAGTCATTTTCTGTGCTCTCTGGAAAAGAGATTCTGGCAGTGCAAAGGCCATGTTGCCTAGTGGAATGAACTTTGCCTGGGAAAATGGAAGCCTTGGTTCTCATCCTAAGCTAACCAATAACCTACTGGGTTGACCCTGGGCAGGCCACTCAACCTCCAAGGATCTTAGTTTCCTCCTCCGAAAATGAGGAGATGAAGCTGGTGGGGGCGGGGTGGAGGGTGGCTGGTGAGAGCCAGACCAGACAGTGTCTGGGTCTCCTCCGGACCTTGGCACTTGGGATTTCTGGGACTCACCTGGCTCTTTCACCTTCATAGGCACCAACTCTGGGGGGGCAACAGGCGCTGTGGAAGAGAAGCAAACCAAGGCCGCTTGAGGCCCTGCCCCAAAGCAAGGCAGCCCTGCCCTGACCTCTTTGCCCCTCTCCCCAGCACCTGGCACTCACCAGCAGGCTTTACCACGTAGGGCTGGCAGGAGACACAGTCAAAGCCCTCGTCAGCAGCCTGCTCCACATCGTCTTCCGTGAAGAGGCTCTCGCAGCCAGCATGCATCCACCTGTAGGAAAGGAGACAGGAAGCAATAAATGTAGACAGCGCAAGGAGGAGAATAGGGAGAAGGCCTCTATGAGGTAAGGGGGCAACCTCACCGTTCACAGTGGCGGCACTGGATGAGCAGGTCCTCTTCCACATATGGGGCATGACAAATAGGGCAGGTCACCAGGCTGGCACAGGGCCCGCAGTGTGTATAACTGTTCTGCCATTCACAGTGGAAGCCAGGGGAGGCGGCCCCACACTGCATACAGGACACACACCTGGTGGTAGCAGACACACAGCCTTCAGCGCCTAAGCTGCCCAAGGCAAGCAGAGGCACCGAAGCAACCAGCCCCTGGCTTTCTACACCCAGGCTCTGTCATGTTAGCAACATCCCAACCCTCCAGCATCTCTGGCCCCGGCCCCTCAAGAGCCCAGGCCTCCTTACCACTTGCACTTCCAGCCACCCTTGGGTACAGTGAGCAGTGGCGGGTCCAAGCAGTATGTGTGGTAGCTAATGTCACAGTCATCACAGAGCAGCAGGCGTGAGGGGTCCGAAGCTTGGCCACACACCTCACACACGATGCACTCCACACAACGCCAGCCCTTCAGCAGCATCACCTTGGTGATCTGGTATACGATACAGCAACTCCTCAGAGTAGGACACACAAGACAGGGCAGACTGCTCGGGGCAAGTGGGACATGCCATGGGAGGGTTGAAGGACCTCAGGGCTCATCTCAGCACAGGAAGGCCATGCCGAGCACACTCGTCCCCAAAAGCAATGGTTCTAAACTTAGGCTCTTGGGGATCGCCACCAATCAGAGAACAGCCTCACCCAGCCACTGCCTCATGACCATCTCTCACTAGCCAACTCTCCAGAAAGACAAAAAGACTGTTGGGTAGAATCAGATTGTATTTCCCCCAATTTTTCTTAAACATTTAGAACCTACCACTGTTAAAAGTTAATGAATGTTAGCAGTGAACAAGTTCTAAATTAACAACAATGAAAACCCCAAAACAAGTGATCCCACTTGGGTCAAAAGCAGTGCTTTCTCCTTGTACACACGTTGTTTCTGATTTTGATTTTATACTTTATCTCCAGGCCATATCACGTTTCCTATTAGTAAAGCTCTCCCAGCTTATACAATAGATTAAATTATACCAGTAAATCATGGTCTACCACTGAGAAACTTAATAAAGACCACCATGATTTCCAGAGTACTTTGCCCCATGATGAGTCTGATAACCACTAGTAACTGGTAAGAAAATTCTATGACCAAAAGCCACTTTAAATAGTGTGACCATGGGGCGCCTGGGTGGCTCAGTGGGTTAAAGCCTCTGCCTTCGGCTCGGGTCATGATCCCAGGGTCCTGGGATCAAGCCCCACATCGGGCTCTCTGCTCAGCAGGCAGCCTGCTTCCTCCTGTCTCTCTGCCTACTTATGATCTCTGTCAAAACAAATAAATACGATCTTAAAAAATAAAGTAAAATAAAACAAAATAAAAATACTGTGACCACGTATCAACTCTACTCAAATTTTTAAAAAAAGAAAAAAGATAGTATGATAAGAACCGGGGCCTAAGATGAGAAGTAACTGACTCCATTCCCTAGCCCAGGCTTCTTGGGCCTTGAACTCACCTTGCTGTTGACACAATAAGGGTGATAGCACTGAGAACACTGGGAACAGGCAAGAAGGTGGCCCTCTGCCCCCCGGCCAAAGCTGCCACATACCACGCACATGTCCTAGAGAAACACACAAAAAAAACCCCAATGACCTAGTCTCCTCATCTCAATCAGTCCCAGAGACCAACTACAACACTAATCTGAAAGGAGGGAGTCCCACACCCCATCATCAAACACTTAGCCATCACCAACCTGTTCCTTCCTAGCATGCCTTGCTCATCTGCCCATGACCATGTACCATTTGAATTGGTACATCCTGACATGGGTAGAAGGAAGGAGAAGTAAAAGGAAAATAAGAAAGGTAAAGACTAGTCAGGATGAGAGAATAGCATATCTGACAAAAGTCTATGAGCTCTGAGATAATTCAGGTAAGAACGTACGTGAACCTCCCTAAACCACAAGCTTCAATAAGGCAGGTACCATTTCTTGCCTTTTCCCTGCTATACCCCTTGCTATCCTAGTTCAGTGCCAAGCTCAGAGAAGACACTAAAGAGAAATTTGATGGATGGACAAACAAATGCACACCATGATCCTGATTCACTGTTTTCTCATTATCTCACTATCCCCAGAGAAGCACGTCCTTGGTTTGGTTTTCCTCATTTACCCTCCCACTGCAATACGCACACCCACTGCTGGGTCGGGCAGGTCTCAATGCTGAGGACAGGACACCAGACAGGTACAGTACCTGCATGAGGACAAACTTGTCTGTGTTGGAGAAGAGAACCACAGTATTTTGCATGGTGTCGTCATCGTCGTCTTCCTCCTCTTTGCTGGGAGAGCTATCGATATCAGCAACCTTACAGGCAGAGAGTTGTGGCAAGTGAGGCAGCTGGGTCTCGCCCCACTAAGCTGCTTTCCCCTTTGGTGTTGGGGGAAGGACGCGTGAACCTCTGGCTAAGATGAAGGCCAGGAGCCAGGACTAAGAAGCAGAAGAACACCCTAGCTCCCAAACCGGGCCTCAGCCTGACAGTAGAGATTTCAGAGAAGCCTGGGGGCCGGGTGGACAGAAGGAGCACAGGCAGAGCTGGCCAGGCCCTAGGCTAGCAGGTAGGTAGGTGAGCGTGCAGGGGACTGGCAGGATATAAAGGGTGTTTAATCCTTAAGGGACCAGCTGAAGCATGTTTGGGAAATGGGAAACCTCTCCTTACTACCAGAGTCTCAATGGAAGAAGTAGTTGATTTTAGCCGGGCCCGTCCTCTCCCACGTCCTCCATGTGCTCCTCCACGAGGCCGGCGTCTTCCTGGGAAACTACTGCTGCGACCCTGAGTGATGGAAGAGGATGATTACAGCAAGTCAGGAGCTTGTCATCCCACAGGGTGTTGGTTCCATGGGCTTGGGGGGCGGGGAGAAAGGAAAGGAGTGGACAGAGCATGACAGGTGATAAGGCCCAGGAGTCCCAGTCTGGGCAGGGGAAAAGCCAAGCTCTCAGTCCAGCTCAAACCATTCCCCTGTCCCAAGGAGAAAGAGTGGCCAACATGGCACAATGAGAAAAACAGTAGCTAGAGAGACCTGTATTTCTAGTCCTTACTCTCTTACTGGGTAACCACGAACTCGGACAATTCACCTCCCCCTCTATCAGTATTCCCCTTATAGAAGTTACAGAATGAACCAAAGGATCTCTGAGAGTCTACGATTCAATAAACCAGGTGGAAAGCTAACAGTGACGCAGGACCACACCCCTGAGAGTGGCATCACACTGACCACAACCAGCGGCCAGAGAGTCTCTCACCTGTTTGATGCGGGAACGAGCTGGGGAGCTGCGCCGCCTCCCCTTGTCCCCCTCAGCTTTGCCTCCGCCAATAGCTGTCCCGGCATCACACAGTAGCGAGTCATCAGTCTCTGGCAGCGAGTCAGTACAGAGCCGCAGGGAGCCCTCATCTCGGGCTGGACTAACGTCTGTAGATACCCCCAGCTCCATGGACAAGGAGCCGCCCCCCTCGGGGTCGGGAGAGCCTAGTAGGGGCTCTGAGCCAGGAAAACTGGCACTGGCATCACCCTGGCTCAGATTAGAAATCTCATTAACGATGTCGGACTTGATGAGAGTGGGTGGGGTAGGGGCCACTGGGATACGTGGCTCCTCTTGCTCTTCACAGGGTGAACCCTGCCCTGCCTGCTTGCCTTCTGGGCCATAGACCTCCATAGGGGTCACAGGGGCCAGCTCCTCGGGGTCCAGGAGCACAGGGGAACCCTTAAGTTCACTAGCCAAGCTGCCAGGGGTCTGTCCAGCCTCTGGCTGTGAACCAGGAGTGTCAGTCCCATCCAGGGGGGCTGTGTCTTCCCCCAGACCAGAGAAGTCATCCAGAGGTGGGGCAGGGCTGGGTGCAGGGCAGGACAGGTTCCCCATGGGGGAGGGGAGAGGACTAGTAGGGCTGGGTTCCAAGGCTGGACACTCAGGCTCTGGGACTTTCTCAGTCTCCATCTCATGTGGCTCAGCCTCCTCTGAGACCTCCACTGCCTTCTCCATGGGACTCAGTGGGGAGGGAATGGACAGTGGCAGAGCAGGAAGAGAGCACTGGGAAGGAGGGGAATTTGGGGGAGGCGGGGAATGCTGCAGGAGTGGAGAACACCGAGAGGGAAGTGGCTCCATCAGGATGGGAGAGGCTGGTCCCACCGGGGAGCCTGGAGATGGGGGAAGGATCATAGGGGGTACAGGCTCAGGGTCAGTGCAGTTAGCTTCTGGTGGGGGGCTGATGGGCGTCTCAAGGATGGGGGCAGCCAACGGCGACTCAGGGTCACTGTCCCCTTTGGCACCAAAGGGGTACTCTAACTCCCCCAAAGGAGACAGAGCCGGCGGGGCCACAGCTGTGATAATGGGTGAGAGCGGAGGAGGAAGAGGATCTGGAGAGAACGAGAAAAAGAGAGGCTCTTAGATTAGATGTGCCATAAAGAATTAAGACTGTCCCAGATAAAGGGTTACTAACTTCCCCTTACCTGGTGGCATCAGCTGAGGTGACAGGGATGGCTCCCCGGATGGGGACACCTGCAACTCCTCCGGTAGGGGGGACAGAGGTGGTTCCCCAGGCTCAGACAGGGTCGGCTCTCCAAGCAAGGGGGATAAAGGTGGCTCCCCAGGTGGGAGGAACAAGGGCGATTCCTCAGGTGCAGGACATAGGCCCGGCTCCTCAGGGGGCTCTTCAGGTCGAGGGGACAGGCGTGGTTCCTTAGTCTGGGGGGACAGGCCCAACTCCTTGCACTGGGGGGACAGGCGCAACTCCTCAGGCCGGGGGGACAGTCGTGGCTCCTCTGGCTGGGGGGACAGGCACGGCTCCTCAGGCCGGGGGGACAGGCGTGGCTCCTCAGGCCGGGGGGACAGGCATGGCTCCTCAGGCCGGGGGGACAGACAAGGCTCCTCAGGCCCAGGGGACAGGTGCAGCTCCTCAGGGGCAGGGGACAGGCATGGCTTCTCAGGCCGGGGGGACAGACGCGGCTCCTCAAGCCAAGGGGATAGACACAGCTCCTCAGGCGCGGGGGACAGGCATGGTTCCTCAAGTACAGGGGACAGGCGGGGCTCCTCAGGCCGAGGGGACAGGTGCGGCTCCTCAGGCCGAGGGGAGAGGTGGGGCTCCTCAGGCTGAGGGGAGAGGTGGGGCTCCTCAGGCCGAGGGGACAGGCACGGCTCCTCAGGCTGGGGGCAGAGTCGTGGCTCCTCAGGCAGTGGCAACAGGGATGACTCCTCTAGCGGTAGGGTCACAAGTAAGTCCTCCGGGGGTGGAGAAGCAGGCGAGTCGTCAGGAGGCGGGGAAGTGGGTGAGTCCTCAGGTGGTGGGAATAGGCGTGAAGCCTCGGGTGGAGGGGACGTAGGAGCCTCCTCAGGTGGTGGGGACAGGGGAGATTCCTCAGGTGGTGGGGACAGGCGTGACACCTCAGGCAGGGAGGACAGGCATGATACCTCAGGTGGGGGGGACATAGGTGAGTCTTCAGGTGGTGGGGACATGGGCGAGTCCTCAGGTGGTGGGGACAGACGTGATGCCTCAGGTGGTGGCGAGAGGGGAGACTCCTCTGGCGGCGGGGAAAGGGGTGATTCTTCAAATGGTGGGAACAGACGCGATGCCTCAGGCGGTGGAGACATAGGTGACTCTTCAGGTGGAGGAGACATGGGTGACTCCTCAGGAGGTGGAGAGAGGCGAGATGCTTCAGGTGGTGGGGAAGTGGGCAACTCCTCAGGTGGGGGAGAAAGGGGAGACTCTTCAAATGGTGGGGACAGGGGTGACGCTTCAGGCGGTGGAGACAGGGGTGTCTCAAGTGGAGGAGATGGGGGTGACTCCTCTGGTGGAGAGAACGGTGACTCCTCCAGTGGAGAAAAAGGTGATGATTCAGGTGGAGGAGACAGAGGAGACTCCTCAGGCGGTGGAGAGAGGGGTGATTCCTCTGGTGGTGGGGACAGGCGCGATGCCTCCGGTGGAGGGGATGTGGGCGATTCCTCAGGTGGTGGGGACAGGGGTGACTCCTCAGGTGGGGGCAGCAGTGGCATCTCCTCGCTTAGGGGGCCCTCCAACCGGGGCTCAAGTTGGGCCCCTGCTCTCCCTGCAGACATAACACACTATGTTCCCACCTAGCCCAGCTCCACTGCACAGAGTAGGCAAAGCAGACACCACCCCTTGCCACAGAACAGACAGGAATCACTTTCAAGGACCCACAAACCCCACTCACCTAGTGGTTTGGCTTCACAATGCAGGGGCCCCGGTTCCTTGGGTTGCATGGAGGTCACGTGCCCACCCTTTGGCTGCCCTTGGCATGTAACATACAGAGCTTCAGGTTCATCTGTGGGGGTATCACCAGGCTCTGAGGGTGAGAACCTGCAGAGGGTACAGAGGGTACACCACGGCTCTTGTCAATTCTCAGTCACTACAGAGCACCCTGGAGCGAGGTGTGAATCCTGTGGATCCTACTGCCCACCTTGGGGCTCTCCTCTCAAAGCCACATGTCCCCTGCAGATCTCAGTACTTCCAAACCCCCCAACTCTCTCTCTTCTGGTCCATTTACCTGCTACAGGTGGGGCGATGCTGCTCAGCAACAGAACCAATAAGCTGTCCTCCCTGGGCTTTGTGACAGCGGTGACACAGTGAGTAGTTTTCAAACCACTCAGAGTTGGGATTCAGCTCGGCTGAGCCTGCCCCACAGGCCCGGCATACCCGGCATGCCTAGGGGGAGTAAGCAGGTGAAACAGGCACTGGTCAGAGAGCAGCCCGGAAAAGAGCGCAGGACTCTGCACAACACAGAAACAGGAGGTTGTAGAAGGCAGAGTTAGGGGAGGACGGCTGGCTTGGGGGGACAGTCACCTTGCACTTCCAAGAGTGAGCAGGCAGTTCCTCCATTGGTGGTTTTAGGCAGAAAGTGTGGTATCCTTTGTCGCATGTCTCACAGACCAACATCTTAGAGTCATTCCCAGGTTTCCTGCAGGAACATGGGGCACACAACAGGGTCCCACCTCCCCTTATTTTCAACCCTAACTCCTGCTTCACCTGAGGGTTCTCTCCTGGCCCCCTTGTCTTACCTGCAGGCTTGGCACACTTTGCACTCAGGGCACTGCCACCCAGCACGCTTGCGGGCAGTAAGAGCAGTGTCCAGGCAGGCCCCGTGATAGTGATGACCACAACTGGTGCAGAAGAACAGGTCACACAATTCCCCGGGCCCCTCACATACTGCACAGCGAGCCTCCTCTGGAGCAGGAAGACAGAGGACATGGGTCAGCTATCGGTTCCTTGCAGGACTCAGCAGAGCGCTCTCTCCATCAGGCATTCCGGAGACACAGAATGAACCAGGAACACCACCGTAAGGAAGACAGGCAAGAAGTCCCTGTGCTCACAGAGCCCCCCTCTATTCTAGTGAGGCATACAGACGGTGCTCTGCAGAGCACAAAGCCCCGGGGGGAACACATGGCCCCCTCATGCGCCCTACGGCCAGAGGGCAGGGCTTCTTACCCAGATGTGCAGCCCCCTCACTGTGCTCTGGGCATAGCAGCTGCAGTGTTTTCATGGACAAGAAGGAACCGCTGGCAGTCGCACAGGGGAAGTGGTAAAGCCGTGGACATCCAGGCGAGCGGCAAGGGATGGAGGCACCGAACCTGGTGCAGTGGGAGCAGCGCTGCCAGGTTGGAGACAGAGTGTCAGGCTACCACCCCCTCCCGGCTCTCTCCAGAGCAACAGATCAGGCACCAGCTCCGCCTCCACCTACCCACTGCCCTTCTCACCCTACCCTCTCACAAGCCCACTGGCCCTGCTCGCTCTGCCCTTTGCCTACACAATCTCTTGGCCCCAGCCCCACCTGTGAGATCCCTGAGAAGATGGCCTTGTCCACACCACATAGTTCTGGGCCCTCCTGCCCCCATACGCCTGCCGACCACGAAGCACACCAATGGTGAGCCCAGCAGGACCCTGTATAATGGAAAGGGGTAAACAGAAAGGACAGAGTTAGCAAAAAGGTAATCACTGGCTCAGGACCAGCCAGCCCTTACCCCCTTTGCCACCCAAGTCAGCTACCCCTCTTCCCCTCACTTACCTCCAGGTTCTCCTAGGTGGGCAGGTGTCAGGCCCTCAGGGAAACCGATCTGTGACAGGTCCTCACTAGGCAGCGCTGCCTCGTTGGGCCCTGGGTTCCCCCCAGGGGACACCACTGGACACTGGGGCCAGTCAAATGGCAACTCAAAGCGCCGTAGTTCCCGCTGCCCATGTAGACTGGGCTCCCCACAGTTACAGAGAGCACAACGCCGCGCTGGACCCCCACTGTGGACACACAAGCGTCAGCACCATCGCAGGCCCCTGCCCAAAGGTGACCCTAACAGCCCCGTGAATTGGCATGCCTAATTCCCAAACACTCATCTTCCTCAATCTTCCTCCTTAAAAGCTGAGACCCTCAAATCAAATCTTTGTGTGCCCTTATATCCTCATTTCCCCAAATTAGTTACCTGCAGTCCTGGGGAGGATCCTGAAGCCTAGGACCGCCAGAATTGGGCACAGAGACCTCCCCCACATGCGGGTTGGGAAGGTCTGCCTCAGTGGTGCCTGACTCCTCAGAGGCCACAGGTCCATCAGCTGAATGAACAGACAGAGAAACATAAGCATACATCCAGCCTCATCCTCTGTGTGATGTTAGTCCACCCATCAGACCCATGAGAGTAACCAAAACCCTTGGTGGATCACAGTGATGGCAATTTGCCTTTTGTTCCAAACAACAAAGTCCTTCAATTACCCATCTATTACACAGACTTAGCTCCTGAAACCTAAGGTTGCCTGGGGAGGGCAGAAGGCTACCAGCAAATGCAGAATTTGCCCTACTCACCTGCCGGTTCTGAATCTTTATCCTCACCAGGCGGCTTCTGGCTGTCCATCCCTCTCTCCGACTGGGCAGGGCCCTCTCGGGGAGACCTGTCAGAGCCAAAAATAAAAGATCTACATGTATAGTAAGTCTTCCCAACTAAACACTTTCCCCAGAATCCTAGAAGGAAAACAGCTATTGCTAACTAGACTTTACAGAAAGCCGAGAAAAGCTATACCTACAAATTCCTGTTCTAAGGACAAGGAAGGTCTTTCTCCCTAATCCTTATCCCACTGCCTTCCTTCTTTCCCAGATAAACTCATACCCTATTCTCCCACTCTGGATTCTCAGGGGATCCACTCCCCTCTCCCCCTTCCTACCTCCTGCATAAGAATTCCCAGGGTAAGAGCATCCAACTAGAAGCACATCCAATCTATATCTAGTACCACCCTTTGCCTCATGTCTGAGTTCTTGGCTCCTGGTGGGCCCTATTCCCTGGAGTTTTTCCTCGGATCTCAAGTCAGCTACCATCCTAGAGGTATGTCAGTGCTAACCCAAGGGTAGCCATAACCCAGAAAGTCTTAGTCCAGTCAAAATCCCTCTCCCAGAGATAGAGTCTGAGGCCTTGTAGGATGGAGAATACATTACTGAAACTAAAGCCCAGCTAGGGATGATCTCTCCCACTTCCACTGGTTTCAACCAGGAGATCCCAATCACAACAGAAGAAACTCCCCAATTTCCCCCCACCGGACTGCCTATCCAAATCCAGCTCAGACCCCTGCTGTGACTGAGCTCAGGATCTCACCCAGCCTGAAGGCCTCAGGTCGTTGCCCTTAGCAACGCCAACTGCCCTTCCTCCTCAGATGTCCCTAGTAGTTAACAGAAGTGGGCCTTAAGAGTTACTGAGCATGTGTAGCCAGGCCTGAGGCTAAGGCATGCTGGGAGTTGTAGTCTCAGGAAGCACACCACCACTTGGAGGAGTTCTAAACCAGGGAGGACACAGCAGAGCAGACTAGCTTCCTTCCTCTTCCGCCAAGCAGGGTTTCCACACACACTATGGGGGTGAGGGGTAACGGTCCCCTCTTCTACAATATGCCTGCCTATATCAATCCAAATGAAACACACTAAAGTTATACCTAAGAAGGTTGAGACCCACCTTTTGGGCATATTTTCCTAAACTCCAGAGGGAACTAAGCACAGTACAAAAAAGAGAGAAGTGAAGAGTTACAGAGGTGAGGAAAAAAGACATCTTACAGAAGAAGGAAGAAAGGGATAGGTGCCTGTAGCTCTTAATAGGAAGAGTAATGGTTTAAGCAGAGAAAGAAAGCATAGTGTTCCAAAGGACTGGGGGGAGTGGTATGCACAGGAAGGGGGAAATCCCTAAAATAACTCTAAATAAAAGTTTGAGAAATTTATCTCTCCCATCTTTTCCACTCCTCTTATTTAACTAGAGGGATCACACAAATCTTAGTAAGGACAAGTGTCTCTTCCCAAACCAAACACCCCAGTGGTTGGCCACTGGGGTTGAGTGACGGGGGCAGATGAGATGGGGAACCCTCACAGGTGGCCAGGATTGGTAAATCAATTTCCCAAGAACCACAATTATCAATCCTCTTTCTCTGAGCTCACACTCCATTTCCAGAGACTGGCAATGCACCTTCTGTGACTTATCACAGGAAAAGAAATTTTATCCCCCCCCACCCCGCCCCACTATTAGAATCTACTAAATTGAGAAAGATACAATGTTACTTCCTTTCCCAGGTCATCTCTTTCCCAAACCTGCCACACAACCACCCCTGAAAGGAAAGTAGGTTGGTCATCTGGCCAGCCCACAGAAAAGTTGCTCTGGAACTTCAAGGGGCCCTTAGAAGCCACTGCTGGGAAGCAGGGGTTGGAAGGCAGGGCACCAGCCAGGCCCCTCTTCCTATTGAGTCCTTCAAGGCCTGACCACACCCAGAGACTTCAAAGTTGCCTAAATGTGTGCATCTTACTGTACCTTACCACTACATGCCCCAAAGATCCTCCACCAGCTCTGCTCTCAAAGTTAAGGCCAAAGGAGTCACAAACAGTAAGAAATAAAAAGCAACAGTGATAATATAGGAGGTGGGAGGAGGACTGCCTCACACAAGGCCAGAGGGACAAATTCCTCTGCCCTCCCCCGAGCGCAGCCCTCTCAAGCTGGTAAGGGGAGGTACTGCTCGGGGAGGTACAGAAACCACCTTTGTCCAACCTTGGAAGATAGAGTACCAATATCCTCCAAAGCCAGAGCCTCATTCATGGGGCCATGGAAGACAGACCAAGAAGCAAAGAGTATAATGTCCTCCAAGCTGTACCAAAAAGAATCTAGGGGTCCCTCCAAGAAGCCTGGGCTCCATTTCTCTACCCCCGCAGTCTAGCACCTGCACCCCAATGCTGAGTCCCAGGTCCCTGAATGGATCAAAACAAATAAAGACCACAGGTTCCCCTGTCCCATCCTTCACAGCTATAAACCACACACACACACACACACACACACCCTCCAAAGGTTTTTCCCCTTGGATCTAAATTGGGTTAATGCCTACCTAGCCTTCCTCTGGGGAACTAGAGATCCCAGACAAGCACAGATCTAGGGAGTAAAACTGTGCTGGCTTCCACTTCCCTTAGTCCTGGGCCTAAGAGGCCCAAAACAGTAAGGAAGGAGAAATGGGTTCATCTCAATCCACTCTTCCCTCTGCCTCCATCCCAGACCCATAGCTTTAACTCCATTTTCCCAGCCAAAGGGGAAATGGAGACTTGGAGAGGTGAAAGGCTGAAACAGGCCCTTGAGTGAACAGCTCTTCTGTAGGACTCAGGACTTCCTGGTTCCCAGCCTGAGAATCAAACCACACCTCTCCCCACCCCCATTTTGGGCCGGCCCTCCATTAAGAATCCAAATGGCAACACTGGCCCTGTGGATCCTCTGGACTGTCTCTGGGTCATCCTGGGGTTAGCCAAGCTAACAAGGAGAGGTCCCTCCTAAGGAAGTTCTCTGGGAACAGACAACAGAAGGGACGCTCCTGAGGAGGCAGGGGCAGAGAGCATGGGTGACAGCTAGTCTCATTCCACTACCTCTACAGTACATCTCACCCTCAGGGTTATCACCCAGAAGTCTTTCAAGAGCAAAATCCCTATTTTCTCCTTTCCAAGACCAGGCTGGAAGGGATCTAGCATATGTATGTTAGAGACAGTGGAGTGAGGGAGCAAAACACACCAGGCAAATCCCTGCTGGGCAGCATGACAGCTGTGAGAGGGGCTGTCCCAGCCCAGGGCCCGGAGGCATGAGGTTCATGCTGCACCCTTCATACACTCACATACACACCCCTTCTCCCCAACACCTCCTGCCAGGGTTGGAAACACAGGCTTCAGCAGAAACAACTCTGATCTGGTCATTTCTTCTCTAAAGAGAGACAGGCCACCCTATTCTGCAGCCTTGGGACAGGATCAGAGGACCAGTTAACATTCCCTGATTGAAAAGGGTTGGAAAGATCTGGGAGGGGCCTGTGGGACTGGCCAGAGACTTACAGGCAACAGCTCTCCACACCAGGCCCAGAGAAAGCGGGAGACAAAAGCCATTTTTTGCAGCCCACATTCGCAGGGAGCAAATCTCAACGGCCTCCTCTATAATCCCCTAGAGATTATGTCCATCCCCAGAGGAGGGGAGGTAAAGCAGGCTAAGACAGCACTAGGCCTCGCTGGGGTCACTTTGCCAGGCAGGGGCAGTTTAAAGTTGAACAGCAAGGCCAGAGCTGACCCCAGCCCCGCCTCCTTCTTGCCCCAGCCACCCCCTTCCTCACACTAGTCAATTTCCACACACTCTACCCTCTGCAGAGTCAAATAAGGCCTGGTGAAAGATCTAGGGTTCCTGGAGTCTCCCAGACCCTGCTTCTGGGTGCCCCGATGGGCAAGAACAACCTTAAAGTCCAACCTGGCAGTAAGTCTGACCTGGCAGTGGCACTCTATCCTCCCTCTTAAAGTTGTTCTGTTCCCAAGGCCCACAAGGAACCCTGAGGGAGAAGCAGCCAACTGGGATTGGTGCTGGCATCGGGGCCTGGGTCCTAGTTTAGCAGAGCTTCCCCCCAACACAAAAATAAACAGGCAGAAAGGCGATCTGGCCAGGTTCCCAAACTCCCGTGGTTCCCTGAACCCCCAATGTTTAAAGAGGCACACCCCAGACACCAGGCCTCAGTTCTGCCTCAGTTCTGCCACAGCGACTGGCTCAGGTTCCCTTGACAGACCTTGCCAAAGGAACCCTCCTCAGCTCTGGCACCCCTTTCTCCAACCTAAAGGCCAGCTCAGGCCAAGATAGTCCATCTGGCTATGCCCCCAGTCCAACCCTTTCTGGGCCCTGGCCGGGCAGACTTCACTCACCTCTTCACAGGGCGATCCAGAAATCTTCATCCGAGAACATGGCCAGAGCCCGGGCCGCTCCCCGACCTCCAACCGCCAGAGCGATCACAGCCGCCCCCCGCACGGGGGGGCTTAGGGGGGCCAAGAACGGTAAATCCAGGTCGGAGTGGCCACTCTCCTCCCCCCAAAAAAGCAAGACGCCAAAGAGGGGTTCTCTGCCTCGGGTTCCAGCAGTTTAGGTTTCCATGGACAGCCCCAGGGCGGCGAATCCCGAGCGGACACAAAGAGAGCACCGGTGGCTTTGATCTTGGGCGAGCAGGCTCCGCATCCGCGTCGCCGGGCGGCCTCTCAGTCCTAGGGCCGGGCCAGCGCCCCGGCCGCCCGCGCCGGGCTCGGGCGGAACGTCGAGGCTCTCCAGATGGAACGTCGAGGCGCCTCCCCAGCAGCCCGGAAGGAATGCCGCGCCGCCCCGCGCCGAGCCCGGATGGAACGTGAGACCCTCGCTGAAGCGCCGAGTCCCTCTCCCCGCCCGGGCCGGCGCCCCGGGGCCGCGCGAGCTACGGCGACGCGGAGCCGGCGGGGCCGCGGGGCTGAACCTGACACACACCCAACGCCGGGCTCCTCGACCCCGAGCGCTCGCCCTCTGAGGCTTCGAGCCCCCCACCTTCTGCTCCCCCCCGGGGAAGGGAGGAGGGTAGGTGGGCGAGGAAGAGGAAGGGGCGGGCGGTGCGAGCCCTCTGCCCGCTCCCCTCCGGCCGCTCCAGGCCCTGCGCTCGCCTCCCTTCCCCTCTGGCCTCGGGAGCTGCCCCGCCCCCGGCCTGGCCGGCTCTGATCGGCGGCACCCCCTCGACCCCCGGCTGGCTGTGATCGCGGGGGGCCTAGAGGTGCATGGCCCAACCCCGGCTCCCGGCACCGGGGGGTCAGGAAACTGAGCGGAAAGTGGGGAACGAGGCAGCCATTTGCAACCGGAGAGGAAAGTAGTGCAGCGCGGCGCCGCTCCGCCTCCCCCCCTCCGCCTCCTGTTCGGCCGGTAGGGTGGTTCCTGCGAAGGGGCTATTTCCTGGCCCAAGATCTCGGCAGCGGTCGTGGAGATTCAGGAAGCCTCCGGCGCGAGATCCGGGGGGGCCTTTTGCCTGGGGAACCCCACTCGAGAAGCGGAGAAAGGAGAAGACGCGGCCCTATTTTGTGTTGGAGCGGAGCGGCGGAGGGATACGGCCCTCTCGGAGGAAAGGTTGTGACTCTGCAGTTCTACGCACACGCTGCGGGATCCCTCCGCCTCGGGTTAACCCCGACTGCGCCGGGCCGGCCACCGTGCAGACACGTGGGAAAGAAGCCCCCCTCCTCTGCACCCCGGCCCTGGACCTGTCTCCTTCACTGCCCGGCTGGTGAAACTAGGACTCCGGGCACTTTCTAGTTCCGTTTCCTTGCAGTTCTCGGTCCCTGAAAGCACCTGCCCCCTTGCCTTGGCCAGGGGCAATCTTTCGCGGGAGGGGGATGGAAGAAGAGCCAGGAGATTGGCCGCTGCTCTGCATCCTGGGAACTGGAGTCCGCAAATGGAGAAAGTGAGGCAAGGCGCCTGGCGCTGCAATGGGTGGGTTCTTGCCACGTCCGGGGGCCCGAAGGAAAGCGGGACAAGTCCCTATTCGTTCTTTCTACCTTTCAGAACCCCTCGTGAGGAAAGAAGAGCCAGTGCCCCCAGAATCACCACACACACCTCCCCCATCAAAACATAAATGTGGAGTTTCCTTCCTTTCCTGGGTGCTCCCATTCCTAACCCCAGTCTTTCCCTCGGGACCTTCAGGCCCTGTGTCCCCTTTTTTAGTAAACAGAGGGGATGTACCTTGGAGCCTTGCTGCTACCTGGCCGGAGTGCTGTTACTCTAGACAAGAAACCAAAACACTACTTGCAGGCATTCCCCCCCACCCACCCATAAGTCTGGGTGAGATGGGATTGGAATGCCTTTTCTGCATTAGCTGTAACCACGGATGACCAGAAGGAGACAAATTAACTACGTGCTAGATACTTTATATATTCTTAGTTATTTCTCACCCTCATTATGAACTACGTGGAATTAAGTCTATGAAGATGAGATTGAGGCTAAATAGGTAAAATTTCCCAGTGAACCACGTCGGGTGACCTCCATGATTCAAACCAATGGCCATGTTTTTCCTAAGATTATATATATTTATATATCAGAAAAAAATTTTTTAAGGATGTGGAGAAAGAGGCAAATCATGTACAGGGCTGGTTTTGTGGGAAAGGGTTTACAGTGCTGTCCAACAGTATTTTCTGCAATGATGGAAATGCAGTATAGCTACACTGTCTAATTTGGCTTAGCCACATGTAGCTGTTGAGCACTTTGAAATGTAGGTGGTGCAACTGAGGAACTTTTTGTTTAATTTTAATACTAAATTAAACTATGCAAATTGTAGCTTCCAAATTGGACAGTGCAGAAAACCTAAATCCCTACAGACCAGCCAGGTTCATAGGAGGGATCAGAACTAAGCATATCCTGTGCTAGCCACACAGTGGCATCATATAACCCGCTCTGACCATGCAGGTCTAGTTCAGCAAAAAAGTCCCAACAGTGACTCCGCACATGTCCCAGCTATACTGAATAAATTAACGGAGATAGAAGTAGGGAAATGGGAGCACCTGGCTGGCTCAGTTGGTAGAGCATGTGACCCTATCTCGGGGTTATAAGTTCAAGTCCTACATTGGGTGTAGAGATTACTTAAAAATAAAATCTTTAGAGATGCCTGGGTGGCTCAGGTGTTAAGTGTCTGCCTTCAGCTCAGGTCATGGTCCTGGGGTCTTGGGATGAAGCTCTGCATAGCATCCAGCTCCCTGCTCAGCGGGAAGCTTGCTTCTCCCTCTCCCACTCCCCCTTCTTGTGTTCCCTCTCTCACTGTGTCCCTCTCTGTCAAATAAATAAGTAAAATCTTTTTTAAAAATAACATAAAATCTTTAGGGGCACTGGGTAGCTCAGTCAATTAATTGGGTGTCTGCCTTTGGCTCAAGTCGTGATCCCAGGGTTCTGGGATGGAGCCCTGCAGTGGGCTCCCTGCCCATTGGGGAGTCTGCTTCTCTCTCCCCCTGCCTCTCACCCTGCTTGTGCTCTGTCAAATAAATTTATTTTTTTTTTAACTTTTAAAAAATGAAAATCTTTAAACAAACACTTTTTCTAAAAAGCTGGGAAATGGAAGGTCCCTCTCTATACCTGGAGGCAGGGAGGCTGACCTTCACCAAAAAGACCTCCAGTAGCACTATAGCCACCGTTTCTTAAGGATTATTTATGTATGAGAGACTGTGGTAAGCATTTCATATATCACCTCAATCTAATTCTCACCTCAACCCTATGAAGGTGTAACTACACTTTATAAATGAGAAACTGAGGCTCAGCCAGGCTAGTAACTCTAAGTGACTCTCAGGGTCACACAGCTAAGTGGAAAAGCATTCCAACCTAGCCTTTAACTACTATTCATTACTTTCATCAGGGCTTTGAGATTGCTTGACACACTTTTAGAAAACGTCAAACATTTGTAAATCTATCCAGAACCTCATAGAAATGGCAGCAGGACAATAGATAACCTATAATGAATATTCCAGGTCAGAC
Source organism: Mustela putorius furo (assembly GCF_011764305.1). Classification (NCBI taxonomy): domain Eukaryota; kingdom Metazoa; phylum Chordata; class Mammalia; order Carnivora; family Mustelidae; genus Mustela; species Mustela putorius. Next base: position 6,358,401 of record NW_025422368.1, on the reverse strand, counting down.
ATGCAAAAGGACTTAATTTTAATGTAAGGAAAGAGTGTGGTGACAACCTTATAGAGAATCCTAAACTACTGAGATTGCTCTTTGGAGAATGCTTCTTCCGGCAGCCTTTATTTTTTTAGATTATAGATTAGAGATGCAAAAGCAGCTGGCAGAACTTCAGAAAACTAGCATGATAATCACCCCAACTGTAAGCCCAACTAGCCTAGAGTTGGTCACTAGCAAGATCACAGCTGAGATTTTGGCCATTCTCCACAGCTAAGTGCATTGACAGAGTACCTCAGACTTCCCTCAGGTGGCAAGAGAAGTCTGTGTTCTCCCTGTGAAGGATGCCATTCCAATAACCCTAAGAAGTCCTTGGAGGAGGTATTGGGCCAGTTAGGCCCTATATCTGGTGGGGATAGGGGTAAGCAGAAAGGGTAGAGGCAGAGAGGACCAATTCTTGTTAGCTGAAATGTCCATCCTCCCACTGAGATGACAGGTCAATAAGAAAGAGTAGAAGTAGGGGCGACTGGGGGGCTCAGTTGAGCAGTCGGCTCTTGATTTTGGCTCAGGTCATAATCTCAGGGTCGTGAAATCGAGCCCCTGGAATCTCCTTGAGAGTCTCTCTCTCTCTCTCCCTCTGCCCCTCCTTCCCCAGGCTCAGGCACATGCATGCTGGCTTGTATACACACACTCTCTCTCTAATAAATAATCTTAAAAAAAAAAAAATAGAAGCAATATCTTTTGACAACTAAAAAGGTAGCATGATTCCAAAGGTGTGAAGGGTGTGAAAAGGTCACCCAAGGTATGAAAAGACCAAAGAACATTGATAGAATGAATGGCTCTGAGAATATGGGGAGCAGAAGGATGGATATACACCGGGAGCATTATTTCTTACTTTACTCAACTCTCTTAGAAAGCCAAAATCTTCACCAACACTTCAGTCCCTGCCTCTATGCTCCTTTTCTATTACATCACTAGGATGAGGGGCTTCCTTCCTCCCTAAACCTTAGCCTCTCTCTGAGGGCCAGCCAATGTCAAGGCCCCAGGAGGGAAGCTAGGTCAGCATGTGGCAGCTGGCCACTAGAGGGTGGTGTTTCTGTAGTTAAGGGGATCTTGAGAGTCTGCAATCTTGGATGGGAGTGACTGCCAACTGGTACCTGTAGAGCAGAACTCAGCAGAAAAGAAAGGTGAAAAAAGCTAAGTAGTAAGTCTTAGGGTAATGGTCCTCCCGAATGAGTGAGGAGTAAGGAATAGGAATGAAGTAGGAGGAAAGCGTTAGCCCTGACTCCCCACCAGAAGTCACAGTCCCCACTCCTTGGAAAAAGAGATATTGGCCCTGAGCTCTCCCCACATACAGAGAAGCCAACGACAAAAAGATTTCTCAGTTTATTTGCATATATACATGGTCACCCTAGGGAGCCTGCTCCACTTTAGGAATCCCAAGCTCCCTTCACCCAGCCAACACCCAAAACCTGCACAGAAGAGTGGGTCCTAAATAAACAATGCTTAGGACTCACAGTGCAACCCCGCAGGTTGTAACAATTCATTTAGCAAAAACAGAGGACTAGAGGCCAGAGCCTATGAGACATCCTTGGCCCATTGTAAACATTGACAACCAGGCCACTGGAGCCTGTAAAAGTGTGCAAACATGAGGGTACCACACTGTGTGACCTCAGAGGACTGGGGACACAGCTGGCAACCATACCCGTGAAGTCCTAAGGGCCTACACCCATTGGAGCCTGGCAAGTGCCAGGGGCAGAATCAAGGCAGCAACCCAATGCCTGAGGGCTCACATGAGCTGGCAGCGGCGCTCTTGCCCATAGGAATTCTCCACCCGGGCAATCTCCTGGATGACTTTGGTAAAGATGCCTCGAGTCAGCTGCAAGGGACAGAGATTCATGGCAAAAAAAAAAAAAAAAAAAAAAAAATCAGTTCATTGCTAATACAACTCAGCTCTGAGGTGTATACCCCACTCCCCCACCATCCTCACCACCAAGCAGTGCCATAAGAAAAACACCGCTACCCTGATTTTGCCCATAATCTTCAGGCCAAACACCTGGTTCTCTCGAGCAGATGACTCCATAAACGTCGCACCCCAGGACTCTGCCAGCTTCTTCCCTTCAACTGCCTGGACCTCCCTAGAAGCAAATTTGGCACATGAAGATGGAAGATAGCAATGTCCCCAGGTTCTCTGCAAAATCATTATAGAATCTAGACTTCTTTTTTTTTTTTTTTTAATTTATTTGCCAGAGAGAGAGAGAGCAAGCGAGTACACACAAGCAGGCAGAAAGGCAGGCAGAGGCAGAGAGAGAAACAGGCTCTCCGCTGAGCAAGGAGTCCAATGCGGGACTTGATCCCAGGACCCTTGGATCATGACCTGAGCCAAAGGCAGTGGCTTAACCCACTGAGCCACCCAGGCATCCCTAGAATCTAGACTTCTGACCCCTCTGTCTTCTAAGGTCTGAGAGATGGGTTGGGGAAGGAGAAAAATAAAGGAGACCTCAGAAACCTAGGACTGAGACTGGAAATATGAAATCATAGCTTTTGCAATAGAGGGGGTATCTCATCTTAAATTTTGAGTTAGAAATGAAAAGAGGTGAAATGATTTGTTCAAGTCCATGACAGAGCCAGGACTACAGCCTGACTGATTGCTAGACCATCTCACTTTCCTTTGCCTTGAGCTATAGAGATCTCTGTACCTGTCTGGAGAGAGATCTGCCTTGTTCCCCACTAGCACCACCGGCAGCCTGTGAAGAAATAACAGTTACTACTGGATCCCCTCCCACTCCCCATGGAACCCAACTTCCTTCACATCATGGCTGGACAACTCCTCCAGAAGATCAGACAGGATCTGTCCTGGCCTCCTCCCTCACTTGGACTCTCCACTCTCTTCCATCCCCTCATGTCCATACTAGGTTTCAATCTCCCAGGGCCGCTTACCGAGTTTTGCCATGGCCTTCATGTAGCTTTTGGTACAGACTCTCAATGACTTGGAAGCTTTAAACATAAGAAATGGAGCTATAAACTTACTCTGGGACAGCCCTCAGATCCTCCCAAGTCCCCTCCTCTCATAACCTTGGTCACTTACCTATGCAGAGAGGTGACAGAATACACAAGCACATAACCATGGACCCCAATGATGAATGAATAGGGCAGAATGCTGTACTCATCCTGACAAGAAACAGAAATATCAACACCTAGATACACAACACTCAGATGGCAAAGGTTGGTGGGTTGCATCCTGGGGACCCTCCCTGGGGCGCTCCCTACTCCAGTCATTTCTATTCAACAAGTATTTACAGAGTAGCTCCAATGTGGATTGAATACTACCAGCTGCTAAAACACTTTTCTTTTAATACCACTTTACAGATGAGCCACAGAGGCAAGCAGACCTCATCTCCCAAGATTGAACTGCCACATTTAGATTACCCTGCCCCAAACTGGTACCTGCCCTGCTGTGTCCACCAGGTGTAGGTGAAACTCATCTTTGCCAAGAGTCACTATCTTGCTGTAAGCTGAAAAGAAAAGAAAACTTGACTGTGAGGTGCCTTGTAGGGCTAGCAATGTGTGCCCCGATCCGTTCTTAACCCTAGAGGTGATATAGAGATGGACAAGGTCCAGGGAGCTCTCCAGACAGCTGGAGAGACAATGTTAAGGTTCTTATTGTCTGGTCTACACCATCCTGGATGCAGTATCCTGCAAAATCCACACTCTAGCTCAACTAAGAGAACAGGATTGCTAGAGAAGAGATTAGATTTAATGGCTAATTAAATCAGCCCCGTGGCACCAGGAAAATCCCAAATTACGGAATTGGATGGGGCAACAAAGACCTCCCTGCCCCACCCCTAGGGGAGAAATCTACTCACTGTTCTCCACTGTAGGATCATAGCCTTCCAGGAACTCGCCCTCCACAAACTGATGTGCCAAAGATGTCTTCCCTGTGGGAAGCAGTGGTAGTCGTATCCAAATCATCCGTCCACATTTACATCCTCTGTCCTTTCGGGCTGTGGCCCAGGACTAAAGAGGACCCCAAATTAGCACCCTAGCCTGTGGGTGCCATGCAATATTTTTCCTTAGCCTACCCTCATCCTCTTTTCGCCTTGGGTCTCTGCACCCTGGCCACCGGATGCATTCAGTAGCGCCGCAGGAAGCCTTTCCCGCTGCCTTTCCCCACCCACCCCTAGGAAGATCCGGGATTCCCCTAGGATCAGGTCTGCCCCACACCCGGACTCCTGAGACTTGCCATCCACACAGACCGCACCCCCGCCATCAAAGCCTGACCCCATCCCCACCCCTTCCAAGGTAACACTGGGGACCACTCTGGTGTTCCTGCAACCAAGCCCACGTTAACCCTTACATGCTCCTACTTCCTGCAGCCCTCCACACACTACCACCACCCCAGGCTTTCCTCCTCCATCCTTTCAATCCTCGTCCTACAACCCCGTTCTAACGATGCCACCATTCCTCTCCGGGTCGTGTTCCCGCGACAGCGCGCCTCCTCTGGCCACAAAGCCGCGGTGCGTTCGTGCTCTCCCCAAGGCGGAGACTCACCTACAGAGCGGTACCCGAGGATGACCACCTTCCTGTAGCGAACTAGCGGCATGGCAGTAACCGGCCCCGAGGGGCTTGCCGAACCGCGGGCTGAAAGAGCCCTAAGAAGAGGAGATCTGAGTGTAAGACAGGCGCAGCAACCGGCACAGTAAAGTCGCTCACCCTGAAGCTGCCAGGGACAAGCTAGAGGGAAACCAAAACAAGCGCCGCGCCCGGAGCTGGCCACGTGATCACAACACAGCAAGACTAACGCGAGGGAGTCTGGCGCCGGGGGATCTACAGTGCCGCGCCGCTCCGGGCTCCGCCTCCCAGGTCGCTTGCCATTGGTTCATTAGAAAGGATAAGGGCGGGGCCGCCAGCGGGAGGGAAGGGTGAGCCTCACGTGGAGCCGGAGAACCAGGAGCTGCGCCTGCGCAGACTAGAGCCGGTTCATTCATAAAGAAACAGAAAGGAACCCGGGGTCCTAGAGGTGTTTGCGCATTTTCAACCTAGCAGAAGTGGCCGCTAAGAATTGAAAAATGGCAAAATACCCGTTGTGGCTCGGTTGGAATTTCTTCTGAGAAGATTCTAGGCTTCCCTTTTGCAAGGTCTCTGAGGTGCTGGGATAGGGGGAAAAAAGGGCCCCAAATTCCAATAGACTACCTCTGCTTCCCCTAGACTTTGGCCCCAGATCTTTTATCGTCAATTTCCATAGTCTACCAGGATCTTCGGAAATGCGATTCTTATTCTTGAGAAAGTTGTTAGGATTTGTGGCCAGGTCGTCTAAAGTTTTATAGTCATTCTAATAATCAATGCATTCATTTATTCAACAAATATTTATTGTGCATATACTATATGTTTCAGGCATTGTTCTAGCTTTGGGGATAGAGCGAAGAACATGACAGACGGCTCTCTGCTCACAATGCTTTAAGCCTAGTCTGAAGAAACAAACATATAATTAAGGAAATATTAGATAGTATTACGTGCTATAAAAGGTAGTATAAGGGGCACCTGGGTGGCTTAGTGGGTTAAAGCCTCTGCTTTCAGCTCAGGTCATGGCCCCAGGGTGCTGGGATGGAGCCCCACATCGGGCTCTCTGCTCAGCAGGGAGCCTGCTTCCCTCTCTATGCCTGCCTCTCTGCCTGCTTGTGATCTCTGTCAAATAAATAAAATCTTAAAAAAAAAAAAAGGTAGTATAATAAGAAATGGCCACATTAGATTAGTAATAAATCCTCTCAAGGAATCCCTATTTAAACTGAGGTCCGAAAGACAATAAGGAGCCAGAGAGAACAAAATTCTGACAGAAGAAACCATTAGTGCTATGGGTGCTACAATGAAAATAAATTTGTTAAATTCCAGGAGAATGGGAGGGATAGAGAGTGTGTGCATCAACCTAAAGCAGGTGAAATCTAAGAGGATGGCAGGGTCCCGGCCATGTAAAGAAGTTTGGGTACCCAGAAAGCAGATGATGATCTGGATATCTGAATTGTGTTTCGAAAATATTTCCCTGGTTGAGGGACGCCTGGGTGGCTCAGCCGGTTAAGCTGCTGCCTTCCGCTCGGGTCACGATCCCAGAGTCTTGGGATCCAGTCCCGCATCAGGCTCCTTGCTTAGCGGGGAGCTTGCTTCTGCCTCTGCCTGCCATTCTGCCTGCTTGTGAGCTCACTCTCGCTCTCTCTCTCTCTCTAACAAATAAATAAATAAAATCTTTTTTAAAAAAAAGAAAAAAGATTTCCCTGGTTAAAAATAAATAAATGAATCTTTCTAATTGTGAAGAAATGAGGCGAACAGGAGCAAGAGGGGAAGAAGATTAGTTGGGAGACTTACTTGTAGTCCAGGTGAAAGGCGAAGCAGGCTTGACCAACGTGGTAGAGATGAATTAAGTGGAGAATTCTGGTTGCATTTTGAGGCTGAGGTCAATCTGACTTGCTAAAGGATTGGATATAGGAGGTGAGGGAGGGAAAAAGAAGAAAGAAAACAGCTAGGTTTATGGAGCTCTGCTTGGTGCCAGGTGCATTTTATTGTTATCTCACTTAATATTCACAACAGCCCTAAAGTTGGTAATTGGTGTTATATATCCATTCATTAACAAATATTTATCAAACAGTCATCATATCCCATGCACCTTTCTAGATGCTGGGAATAGAACAGCAAGCAACACAGACAGGGTCATTTGCTCATAAGGACCAAGTATTCTTTTGGAACAAGACCAACAATCTACAAATAAATAATAAATAAGCTGCAGTAGAAAAATAATAACTGCAGTGGGAGGAAAAGCAAGGTGTTAACGGGCTAAGGAGTAATGGGGTGTAGTATTCCTCTTATTTTATATGATATCCTAGAAATCCTGAGGAGGTGACATTTGTACCTGAGGCTTGAATGATGGGTAGCTATTTTCACCCTTATCTTACAGATGTGGAAACTGAGATTTGGCCATATAGATAGCACACAGAAGGTAGTTCTTCTGGAAGGGCCTGATGAGGTGGGTATGCAGTAGTTAGATTGTACTGGAGGGGAGTGCCTGGGTGGCTCAGTGGGTTAAAGCTTCTGCCTTCAGCTCAGGTCATGATCCAAGGGTCCTGGGATAGAGCCCCGAGTTAGGCTCTCTGCTCAGCAGGGAACCTGCTTCCTTTCCTCTCTCTCTGCCTGCCTCTCTGCCTACTTGTGATCTCTGTCTGCCAAATAAATAAAGTCTTTAAAAAGTAATAAAAAAAAGATTATACTGGAGGACACACTTTGTATAACTGTGGAACTGTCTAATACTTTAGGAAGTCCAGATCTACAAGAATTGTTTCAAAGAGCCACTTACTCTGGCCTCAGAAAGGAACCTAAATAGTTTCTTGACTGGGTAAAGGAAGTTCCTTGCAGACCAGCAATTTTATGTTGAATTATTTGGCCTAAGTGGAGGTTGGTGGAGATTCCAGATTGGGTCTTTTTTTTTTTTTAAGATTTTATTTATTTATTTGACAGAGAGATCACAAGTAGATGGAAAGGCAGGCAGAGAGAGAGAGAGAGAGGGAAGCAGGCTCCCTGCTGAGCAGAGAGCCCGATGCAGGACTCGATCCCAGGACCCTGAGATCATGACCTGAGCTGAAGGCAGCGGCTTAACCCACTGAGCCACCCAAGCGCCCTCCAGATTGGGTCTTAAAGGCACTGCAGGGTAGAACAAAGAACTAGATTCAGTGAAATTCAGTAAAAATTTGTTCACCTCCTATTTTGTACCAGATAGTCTCACCATGTGTCATACAGCATGGATATAAAGATAAGTGAGATGCCTTTTATGCTGTTTGTCTTTCTAGATTAACTCTCTATTTTGGGGGCACCTGGGTGGCTCAGTTGTTAAGCGTCTGCCTGAGGCTCAGGTCATGATCCCAGAGTCCTGGGATCGGACCTTCCAATGGGCTCCCTGCTTGGTGGGAAGCCTGCTTCTCTCTCCCCCTTGCTCTGTTCCCTCTCTGGCCGTTTCTCTCTGTCAAATAAATAAATAAAATCTTATAAAAAAAGAGTCTCTATTCTTTTTCACCCAGATTTGTTTCCAGGAGACACACCTGGCCCCCTGGATCTCAGCAGAATTCAGCCTAAGGGAAGCCCTCACAGAAGGTCAGATGGAGTGGGGAGAGTATCTGTGACCCCACTGAAGGTCCTAGAACCTCTCAAGTCACTCCCTCTACACACACACCCCCAACGCATACACTTCTCTCGTGCTGTTTCTAGTTGCTCCCTCCCCTTCAGGCCTGCTTTGGTAACAACTTCTCTGATACTCACCCCAATAATACTACTGTACCCCTGTGGTTTCCCTATACCTTTGTAAATAATCTCTTTATTAAATCATTCTCAAATTCTCTTGTTTTCAATCAGGAGGAAAACAAAAGGCCTAAGACAAAGGGTTTTCTCCTCTTGTGTCTTCTTCTTTTTATACAAGAGGAGAAGATCTCACAGCAGATTTTCACCTCCATCTCCTTAAACCAAACTATTGAATGGCTATCTCTAGCTGCAAGGGAGCGTGGAAATTTTAGCATTTTCTTTTCTACCCTTTATAGTAAAGGAAGGCAAAAGAGAGGTGGTTAAGAATAAATGTTCAGTGAGCCAAATCTATAAGACCTGCACACCTCAGGAACAAGATATTTGTTTATTAAATATCAATCCCCTTAAAGATTAATGCATAAATGGTTACTTTGTAGATATCACAGATCACCAATACAGGATCAACTCAAGAAAGTAAACCACTTTTTTTTTTTTTTTTTGGTCAGAGAGAGAGAGAGAAAGCGCGCATATGCACACAAGTAGAGGAAAGAGGCAGGCAGAGGGAGAAGCAGGCTCCCCACCAAGCCTGACGTGGGACTCGATCCCAGAACTCTGGGATCATGACCTAAGTCAGAGACAGATGCTCGACTGACTGAGCCAGGCATCTCGAAGGTAAACTATCCTAATGGCAGGTAAATGGGCTTGGAATAAAATTTCTAGTGACAGCATCATATACCTTGCTATGTCTCAAACAACTGAAATAAAATATAGATTAAATACTCCCAGAAAATTGTTTTAAGTATCTCTATGAAAAGTGAAAACATTTTTACTCTGTTTGTATCAAAAGTATGGGTTTTGGGGCAGCTGGGTGGCTCAATTGGTTAAGTGATCAACTCTTGGTTTCACCTCAGGTCGTGATCTTGGGGTCCTGGGATCGAGCCCTGTGTCAGGCTCTTCGCTTAGTGGGGAGTGTGGTGGAGATTCTCTCTCCCTTGCTATCTCCTTCTACCCCTCCCCCTTCTTGTGCTCTCACTCTCTAAAATAAATAAATAACTTTATTAAATATATGGGTTCCAGGGATACCTGGCTGGCTCAGTCTGTAGAGCATGCAACTTGGGGTATCAAGAACATGAGTTTGAGCCCCACACTGGGCATAGAGATTACTTAAAAACAACAATGATGACAAAAACTTGGTGGTTTAAAAAAACAATGTATTATTTCTCCTGACTCTGTGGGTTGAACTGGAAACTCTTCTGTTATGTCTCTTGGACTCACTTCTGTGATTACCAGAGGCCACAGACCCATTACTTCAACTACAGCTACTTACAGCTCTCTCTCTGGGTTCTTGTAACCCTTCTTCCCTGGTCCCTTCAGGTTTAGGGGTTACCACTTATTTTGTTCCTCAATGATCCCAGACTCAACGTTTCACCACTCTGGAAGATATTCTTTAACCCTACCCACAACTTTATGAACAGTGTGAACAGCTCTTTTGTTTTATTTTTCTCAGTTCCCGCATTTGAGTGTGCAGTCTGTTTTCCCCAAGACTCTGAATGATGTACCTCTGAATGTTATAGAGGGAAAATGATCAAGTAAAAGACTAGAGGCAAAATTACATTAAGTCTCACATCTCAGTATGAGTAGCGAAAAGTATAGAGAAAGAAACCATTCTCAAGAAAAAGAGAGAAAATAAGGAAGAGAAGAGGGAGGAAAGGAAAGAAGGAAGAAAAGGAAGGAGGAAGAGAAGAAAGGAAGGGAGGGAGGGAGAGAGGGAAAGGAACCCAGAAGGAAGGGGCTTGATTCTGTCTGGAAAGATCAGAGATTTCACATGGTACTTGACAATTAAGCCAGACCTTAAAGCTTGAGAAAGCCCTAGAGAAAAAAAAACAAAAAGTTAAGGGAATACTGTGTCTGGAAATACAGAGTGCACCCTGCAGATCTTTGTGTATGGGCTATGTAGAAATTAACCCTGAAAATTAGATTTGGGATCAAATCAGGGAGGCCTTTGAATGCCAGGTTTAAAAATTTGATTTGGGAGAGCACCTGGGTGGCTCAGTTGGTTAAGCATCTGACTCTTGATTTCAGCTCAGGTCATGATCTCAGGGTTGTGGGATGGAGCCTCACATGTGACTCCATGCTGGGCATGGAATGGAGTCTGCTTAAGATTCTCTCTCTCCCTCTGCCCGTCCCTCACCCACCAGCACACACTTTCTCTCCAAGAAAAAAAGAATTTGATTTGGGGTGCCTGCCTGGCTCAGTGGGTACAGCGTACAGCTCCTGATCTGAGAGGTCATGAGCTTAAGCCCCACGTTGTGGGTAGAGTTAACTAAAAAGAATTTGATCTTTGGGGCACCTGGGTGGGTCAGTGGGTTAAGCCTCTGCCTTCAGCTCAAGTCATGATCTCAGGGTCCTGGGATAGAGCCCCGCATCAGGCTCTCTGCTCAGCAGGGAGCCTGCTTCCCTCTCTCTCTCTCCCTCTTGTGATTCTGTCTTTTGTCAAATAAGTAAATAAAATCTTTTTAAAAAAGAATTTTATCTTTATTTTGTATTTTTTAAATATTTTATTTATTTACCTGACAAAGAGAGAGACACCGAAAGAGGTAACACAGGCAGGAGGAGTAAGAGAGGGAGAAGCAGGCTTCCTGCTGAGCAGAGAGCCTGATGTGGGGCTTGATCCCAGGACCCCGGGATCAGGACCCAAGCTGAAAGCAGATGCTTAAAGACTGAGCCACCCAGGCACCCCAGAATTTGACCTTTATTCAGTATCCAGCATTCTTGAAATATACCACTAGTGGTATGTAAGATGATTCATGTAACATACACACTTTAAAATTTTGTTTTGTTATGTAATTTTTTAAAAGATTTTATTCATTTACTTGACAGAGATCACAAGTAGGCAGAGAGGCAGGCAGAGAGAGAGAGAGAGAGGAGGAAGCAGGCTCCCAGCAGAGCAGAGAGCCCGATGCGGGGCTCAATCCCAGGACCTCGGGATCACGACCTGAGCAGAAGGCAGAGGCTTTAACCCACTGAGCCACCCAGGCACCCCTGTTATGTAATTTTTAATGTGTGGTGGGAAAAACAATAGTCATAACGTCAAAATTATGATTTCCCAAATATTCTTGCACAGAAGCTAAAGCTGATAGTAAGAAAAGCCAACAGAATTTGAGAAGAGTAGTAAACATTTATAGGGGTGGACAGACACTATGGACATCATCATGAATACAGTACAAGGCTTCAGTAGCACTGCAGTGAGCGATGGGATCTTTGCCATTACATTCGTGGGCTAATGGGGAGAGGCAGTACCACAAGGAAAGCTGGGCTTTATGATGTAGAGGATGTAGGACCAAGAGAGGTTGGGGCTGGAGGTGGAAGTTCTATTAGGAGGCCAATACTCAGAAAGGAGATGATGGCCTGGACCAGGTAACAACCAAAACAATAGTGGAAAAAAAAAAAAAAACCAACAGTGAAGACTCATAGAGAAGGCACTCCAGATAGAAGTTGTGAAATTAAAGATCTGATTAAAGCAGACGAAAAGAAGGAAGATGGCAATTCCATAAACAGGATCAGAAGACATGGGAAGAACAGGAATGTTTTAGCAGGGGTAAGGAGAGAGAGTACTGAGTTAATGCATTTATTTTTGACATATATTTGATATTTGGGGCTCCTCCAGATATTCACATGCTGATGGGCCAATGAAGGATGTGTGTCTCTAGCACTCCACAGAAAAATAACCAGGATATACATGCAGGCCTCTTCCTTGCATGTTCCCTAGGTCTGGTTCTCCTCTCACTCCTGCACCTACACCTGACTTCTGCTAGTATGGAGATGATAAATACCAGTCCCTTTCAGGAAAATGGGAAGTACTTAGGTCCTCTCAGGGGAACTTGCTCAATCCAGGGACCATAAATAGCAATATGCAAAATAATTGAATCTACCTATTAGAGCTGGAGGATCTTGGTGATGACCTGGTATCACAATTTTCTCCACACTATAGGCTGAGAAGCAACAGCCTGGAGAAATAAAGTAGTTCACAGCAGCAGAACATAGTGGAAAGAACATGGATCTTGCAGTCAACCAGACCTGGTGTCAAATCTTAACTTATTCCCTATGAGATCTTAAGCGATTTACTTCACTACTCTGAGCCTCAGTTTCTCACGATAGCAGATGTCTGCCATTCTTTCTGGCTGCTGGCAGAAAGATAGAGGTCCCGGAGGCCCATGGCAGTGGTGTCAGCAACACCCTCCAGCATCCGTGGCAGAGTCAGCATTGGGCTGTAAGCTACAGTGTCCAGTGTTCAGTGGCGGTTGCCACAGTGCCCCCACCGGCTGGGTTCAGTGATTTGAGGCATTTTTTCTGGCTGCCTAGCCTCAAAAACGCAGGTCTCCAGTGGTCCCTGTGACCTGCTTAAATCCTTCTGGAATCGAATACTTATTTTTGCACAACGGTTGTGAGAAGTAGATGTGATCCTGTATGTGATATGTATTTCTTAACAGAGTATTACGAAGTATTCTATTAAGAAAGAGTTGGTACTCCCTGAATTAACGCCATCATAATAACTGTCATTATTAGTCAAAAAGTGAATTCACAGTTCGGCTAGAGAGGTATGCCCAGAGGAAGGCAGATGGGCGGGCTCCCTCCCCGACACCACCGAGAAAGATGATACTGGGAAGAATACTCAGTCTAGCCAATTTGCAAACTGGACTTGCTCAGGACACCTCCAAATATTTGTATGCCAGGGAAGCCTTGCAGTAATTCCCAAGTTCCTGATCTGGGTCCTCCCATGCCAGTGTATCCATCGCATTCTCTATCCACTGCCCAGAATGCCTGTGTCCTCTATCTAGGGTACTATCTTTTCTTTCTTTTTTTTTTTTTTTTTAAGATTTTATTTATTTATTTGACACAGAGAGAGACAGATCACAAGTAGGCAGAGAGAGAGGGAGAAGCAGGCTCTCTGCCGAGCAGAGAGCCCGATGTAGGACTCAATCCCAGGACCCTGAGATCATGACCCGAGCCAAAGGCAGAGGCTTAACCCACTGAGCCACCCAGGCGCCCTGGGTACTCTCTTTTCTAGTGAGGTACCAGATTGCTGCCTGATGAATAGAAAATTAGAACTCTCTCAGTGGGGTATTTCAGAAAGTCGTCTGGAGGCCTGAAGAACCATTCCTGTCCCACCAATGACTATGTTGGGTACCTCTCTCATCAAGATCATTCTGGGCACATAGTAACTATTCTTATTGACTGAGTTACTCATGTTGCCACACTCCATTTTGGATTAATAGAGTGATATTAGCTGATCAATTATTCTTTCTCATCTATTTCATTTTATTTTTTTAAGATTTATTTATTTATTTTGAGAGAGAGAGTGAGCGGGGGAAGGGAGGGACAGAAGGAGAGGACCTTAAGCAGATTCCATGCTGAGCATGGAGTCAGACTAGAGGCTCGATCTCATGACTCTGAGATCATGACCTGAGCCGAAATAAAGAGTCAGACACTCAACTGACTGAGCCACCCAGGTGCCCCCTTCTCTTTCATTTTAGATACACTAATATCACGCAGTCTTTTTCTCCTCCACCTTACTCTTTGCTCCCTACTTCATCCTATGAACTACTAGGTCCTACCAATTCCGCAAATATAAATATTGCCTACAACTGTCCCTTCTCTCCATCTCCACTGCCATCTCTTTGATGAATATCTCCCAGCATCATCTCCCATCTGCACCACTGCCCTACCCTTTCTCCTTTTGCTTTCCTCCCTGGGCTCACTAACTCCCTTCTAGTCTGTTCTCCACTCAGGAACTAGAAAAATCTTTCTAAAATCCAAACTTGATCAGGCCATTCCACAAAGCTAAAACCTAATTAAATTAATTTAATCTATTCAAATGACTGTCTGTTTCTCTAGAAAAATATTTTTTAAATATTTAGCATAGTAAAATGTCTATTAGTACTTGCAGAGGCCTAATAAATATTTGTTGACGGAGGGAGTCAAATGTCTGAGCCTGGGAGGAAATGCCTTGTTCTTTTGTGTGTTAATTCACCTTGTTCAAATCTCAGGGCACCTCCTTCTTTCCAACTACTTGGAAGTACCTCATTGTGGCCTCTGGCATCTCTTACATAGTGATTTCCTCAAGGTCACACAGCTGGTGCAAAAGCACCAAGTAGAATATACAGCCCTATTGTTCGCAACTGTAGAATCACAGTTAAGGGAGAAGCAAGTGCGGCTGAAAAGTGACAACCACCTGTATGAGGTCTGATCCTCCTGCAACACTCCCACCAAGTTTCTAGGTCTTGCTATAGAGTTTTTCCAAGATAAAGGACATCTACCTCCTCATCCCACCAAAGCAGCCCCTTCTTCTTTAGACAATTCTAACAATTATTGAAAAGCAGACAAGTCAAAGAATAATCCATCCTAGCCCACTTATCAGAGAATAGAGAGAATGAGGGAAAGAAGGTTGGGTGTGACAGAGACCCACATCCTCCTTCCTGGGCTGGTCCGAAGGTGCTTTGGGTCAGCTTCCTCTAAGAGGAAGGTGGATGACTTTGGCTCTAGCTTAGTTTACAGGCAGACTTGTGACATTTAGCCTCAAAACCTCCAAGATATACTATAGACTAGCCAGGGTCTAGAACAGGGAAGGGATGTGTGTGGAGGAAATGGGATTAATCCCAGCTCAAATGTTGGGTGGAATCCCAGCTGCTGCAGCTGCTGAGGGCTTAACCAGCTGTTTCCTGGGCAGCTGCAATGTCCAGCCCAGGCCTGGCTCTCGGAGTGGCAGCTCTGCCTCAGCTTAAGGCCATCAGCTCTAAACTAAGCCAGACTCTGCCAAGAGAATGGCTGGAAAGCAAAAGAGAAGAGCAGAATAAGAGTTCCCAGTCCCAAGAGCTTCTTCTGTTTGGACACCACGTGGTGTGAAGTCAAATAACTATGTTCTTAGGTGATGTGGTCCCCAGGAGAGAAGCTGAGAAGATAATTTGGGTTTAGGTTTCGGAGAGAAGCAAAGCCAGGGCTGGAGGTATCGCCTTCAAATCTGTCCCCATCTTATCCTGCCCTGCTCCAATATCCCTATGCTGTCCTCCACCGTCTGACTCCAGGCCTTTGAAGATGCCGTTCCCTCTGCTTGAACAACTCTTACCCATCTTTCAGGTCTCAGCTTCAACACCACTCTTCACCTTCCACCACATTCAACAACCGTCTGACCACTATTTCTTGCCAGGTGAACTGTGAGAGCCATGCCTGCCTTACCATCCTCTCCCCAAGGTAGGAACTCAGTAAGATCTGCCTGAAGATATCCCCCCATCTAATGGGAGATGTTCATGTGCATACAACAACCAATTCACATACAAAGACAGTAACAGGTAGGAGAGGAGAGTCTGAATGTGCTAACCGCCCACACAATCCCACAGAGAAATACCCTAACCAGCCATAGCCTTCTTCCCATAGACAGCTGCTCTAGTCTTCCAGCCAGGGAAGGCTTCCTCTAATAGTAGAGACCACACAGGTACCGTCAGGGATAAAGGCTCTAGGTCGGAAATGCTCACTTTTCAGAGTTCATTATATTCACTAAATAAAGACCCCATCTTGGCACTGGATTTTTTTTTTTTACTTCATACAGCTCTGGAAGATTGGATTAGTCCACTACGGCTGTCATAACACAATACCATCAACTGGGTGGCTTAGACATCAAACATTTATTTTCTCACTATTTTGGAGGCTGGAAAAGTCCAAGATCAACGTTCTGGCCAATTTGGTTTCTGGTGAGAACTCTCTTCCTGGCCTGCCCATCGCTGCCTTCTCACAACGTGTTTGCATGGCCTTGCCTTGGTGCATGCAAAGAGAGAAAGCACCTTTCTGATGTCTCTTCTTAGGAAGACACCAGTCCTATCAGATCACGGTCCTACTCTTGGGACTTCATTTGACCTTAGTTACTTCCCAAAATAGTCACACAGGGGCCTCACCTCCCAAAACAGTCACACAGGGGCTAAGTGGCTCAGTGGGTTAAGCCTCTGCTTCAGCTCGGGTCATGGTCTCAGGGTCCTGGGATCAAGCCCCACATCAGGCTTCCTGCTCAGCGGGGAGCCTGCTTCCCTCCTTCTCTCTCTGCCTACTTGTGATCTCTGCAAATAAATAAAATCTTAAAAAAAAAAAAAAGTCACACAGGCATTAGGGTTTGCCCATGTGAATTTGGAGGGGGAAGCATCTATTTAATCCATAACAAAGTATGATCTCCCCTCTCCTCTAATCTGCAGGATTTCCTTTATTGGCTAGATAACTTTAGTTAAGGAAGGCAGTGATCCAGACAGGAGAAAGAAGAGCCAATGAAAATGAGAAATAGCTGTCAAAAAGCTGGGACTAACTAGTGACTCAGTGAAGGGAAGGAGAGTCCAAAACTTTTTATTTATTTATTTTAGAGCAAGTGAGAGGCAGAGGGAGAGGGAGAGAATCTTCAGCAAACTCCCCGCTGAGCTCAGAGCCCGACACGGGGCCCAATCCTGCAACCCTGAGATCATGACCTGAGCCCTAAAACCAAGGTTCAGACACTTAACCGACTGAGCCACCCAGATGCACCAAGTCAAAAACTTCTTAAGGCCCTTTCAGATGTGGTCTTTTCCATCAAGGCAGTCTTATTTCTTGTTATTCCTGCTCCAGGTCTCCCACTTACTAGCTGCGGTCACTTGAGCCAGTGACTTAAACCTGTCTTTGCCTTGGTGTCCTCTTCTGTAATACAGTCCCACAGGGTTATCGTAAGGAGGAAATGAGAATGCATGGGAAGAGCTAGCACAGGGTCTGACATGTAGTAAATTCTCAAGAAACATGAGCTACATATAGTTACACTCCCAGATCTCCCACTCTAGCCAGCTTGCTAGAATCCAGATTCCAAGTGCCTGTTCATGTCGTTACTTCTGCCTGGAATGCCCTCTCTGGTCTCCTCCACCTACATGCTTCCACATCCTAGCCAGGCCCTACTTTCTCCACAAGGCTTTCTCTGTACTAATATGACATTTTCCACCCATTCAGTTCACCCTGATTAAGTAACAGTGTTGTTTTGGTAGTTAAACATCTTATACCTTTCCTCCCAGAGAGAGCTCTTTCTTAATATTTTGTGTGTTTTTCATGTCTAATGCAGCGCTACACTGTAGATGTCCAGTAAATCTGGCTTGAAGAGAGGCTGGCGGGGGGGGGGAGTCTGGATTTTGGGGGGTTAAAAAGGTCAACTGAACCTTGAAGCGGTGGTTCTCAAGTCTGGTTTCCCAGGATGCAGAGAGGTCTTGCTGAGATAATCACAAAATACTCTGTAAATTCTCAAAACAAGATCACTTTAAATTATTCTTTAGTTCTAAAGCAAGCCCAACTCTTTCACACAGCACCTTCTGAAGGAGTGTTATGAAATCAAACAATTATGGGGGCAACCCCCCCCAAATATTTGGGAACCATGGATAAATTCTGCTTCTAGTGGAGTGGTGAGGAGAGAAGCACACCAAGCAGCGGAAAACAGCAAAGGCAGTGAGAAATGGGAGCAGAGTGTAGAAAACCTTGACCGAGTGCCTTGGCCACACTGGGCACAGACACTGATCTTGTCAACAGTCCTTCTGGGGAGGCGTCAGTATCTGCAGGTCTTCCTGACTTTCAGGCCATGCTCTGGGAAAGATCCACAGCTTGGACTGTGAGATCAGAAGAGGGGTGGGAGGTGGCAACAGGTACCTGGTAGGGACAGAAGGAAGTGGTCGGTGGGAGGACACTAAAGTTAAGGTAAACTTACTCTGCTTCCTGTTGCTTTTATCAAGCACTTCCTGGAAACCTAAGTATGGTTTTATCTCTAGACATTGAACTCCAGGGTCACAAGGTGAGGGAGATGCACAGAATCTGGCTACAAGTATACCTCCAGTTTCTGGGAGCCATAAAGCTAAACCAGGTAGGAAGGATACAAAAATGCCAGGCTCCGACGGGTTTTCACAAGGAGAGGTGTGTGGGCTCCTTACCAGCTCTTAACACCTGTGGCTCAGCCCTGGCAGCTTACCAAGCCCCACCCACCATCTCAGGCCTCCTGAGACAAGTTCTCCTCCGCGCAGGTGCAGTCCACTCATCCCTGCAGTCTGTAGTTCTCTCTTCTTTGGTCTGGAAAAGAACTAATCTTGACGGCCACCAGAGGGCGGTGTATAGCAGGGACCCTATGGACTGAAACCGCATAGCTGCTACGGGCCAGGGCTGGCTCCTTGGTTTCACCACCAAACTTCTCTCCCCCTGAACCCAGACATTCCGCTTCTACTGAAGTCCAACTTCCTCTGAGCTTCCATTCTTTTTTTTTTTTTTCCTAAGATTTTATTTATTTATTTGACAAAAAGAGAGAGAGAGATCACAAGTAGGCAGAGAAGCAGGCAGAGAGAGACGGGGAAGCAGGCTCCCGGACAAGCAGAAAGCCCAATGCGTTACTTGATCCCAGGACCCTGAGATCATGACATGAGAGGAAGGCAGAGTCTTAACCCACCCAGGCACCTCCCTCCGAGCTTCCATTCTAGCTCAGGAGCACCTGACTGTCTGAGTTCCTGCCTGTCTGCTGCATTGGAACCTGAAGGTTCTCAGAATACCCAGCCCAGGGAAGCAGAGCCAGGAGAAGAGGAGAGGAAAGAAGAGGGGTGGGGTGTGGGGTGTAGGAAGCCAGCAGAAACAACAACTAGGACAAGCGATCAAGAAGAGGGTTCCAGTTGTAATGCCTATATGCTCCTTGCTTGGAGAGCCTCCCTATCTTCCCCTAAACACACACACCAGGGCTTGAAGCTGTTCTCTGCCCCCAGGCCTTCAGGAGAGAGAGGTTCCAGCCCTCTGATCCCATTCTTTCTCTTGACCAAGAGTGTGTGGGGACTATCAGTTATAAATTAACTGGGGATTCCCACGGATCACCAGTTGGTCCAGTAACATCCCAGAATAAAACATCACCCCCATTCAGACCCTGGCACCTGATTCAGGGCCTTCAGGGAGGGACCAAGACTGCAGGCTACCAATCATGGGCCAGAATTCTCTGAGTATCAGTAATGCAATAGCCTGTGACCTCGCTGGAGCCTCTGTAAATGAGAAAGGACATGTGCAGACCCTCTTGCTCCTTCAACAACCCTGGCCCCTCCAACATTCGGTATGCAAGCATGCGGACAGAATGCTGGTCCTCTCTGGGTGGGAGAAGGAACCAGCAGCCTAGAAAAGCACACGACTCTCTGCTCTCTTTGCTGATCAATAGGGACGCCCCCTCCGATGGAAGGAAGCAGGCAGGAAGACCTGCTGGGCAAGGAGGGAGGAGTCGGAAGTAAGGTATTGACTCAGAGTTGGTCCCCTTCTCCCCTCCTCTCGAGGTGAATCCCCCTCTGAACAGAGATATTTTCCAATAAGCTCCTGCAAGCCTTCCCTTTATTAGGCCACCTGTAGGAAAATGTCAGACATCAGATTGGCTGGCTGTGTCAAACAGTGTTAACGCCGTGCCCTGGACCCTCACCTTGCCAGGCGGGGCAAGCAGATCATTATATTACAATTTATAAATAGAAAATAAAATAAAATAATTGGTTGGGGCTGAGGCACTCGGGAAGAGGTGAAATAGTCCTCTTCAAGGAGTATCCACCATCGACCCCAACTACCTAGGGCTAGGGATCTCCTCTCCGCTCCGGTGGAGGTTGCCCCTAAACCAAGCAGTCCGGTCTCGTGTCCATTTTTCTCCCTATCCCCTCCTTCCTGCCTTCCCGAGTCAGCATCCTCTGCTGCCCACACCCCCAGATCTCAGGCCACACGGCCGGTTTCCTCGGGCGCCTCGAGGTTTCTACGCTGGACGCATTCAGCCCAGTAGCTCCTCCGCCAAGCGGTAGAGGAACCGAGAGTACCAGTGCATGCCGGTGGGCTGGACTGCCCCGCCCGGAAGCAGCGCCCCTAGCGCGTGCAGCAGGCGCAAAGGAGCGAAGGCGCGGTGTGCCCACTGGTGACTCTCCAGAACCGCATAGCACGAGGCCAGGACGTCGTTGACCAGCAGCGTCCCGTGTGCTGTGAGTGGCGCGAACACACCCACGGCTTCCTCGCGCGCCACGCGGGCCACGCGCGCCGGCCGGAGCGCGTCCCCGCCGGGCGCCAGCACCGAGTCCCCCGCGCGCAGCCGGCGCGCGAACACCGGCGCAAAGTCGCCCGGCGCGGGAGCGGGCCCTCGAGCAGCGAACACCAGGTGCCAGGGCGTGAGCAACAGCTTGCGCGGGGGCCGCTCGGTCTCCACAGCCACGAAGGAGGCCCGGCGCTGCAAGTCCCGGTCCAGGAAGAGCAGAACGGGCGTGGGCACCACCCGGCCTGCCGCGTCTGCCGCCAACACCCAGTCACCGCGGTGCAGTTCTCGAAGCCCCTTCCGCTCGCCGCTCCTCAGGCGCACAGTGGCATTTCCCGGAAAGCAGCCGCCTGCCCTGACGGCCAGGGAGTTATCTGCAAGGAACAAGCACAGCGATGATTGAATCAAGACCGGAGGTTCCGGGATGTTGGTACGGATTCTCAAAGATGTGGGTCAAGCCCAGAGCAGACCTCGCCAGTCCTGGGACATGTAATTTCTCACGGATCTGGCCCCAACATGGGCAGAGATACAAGGATGGTTTACAACACTAACGGCCAGTTGGTCTCCCCTAGGGTCGCACTAGAGCTACGCAGCCTCAGTTTCCCGGAAAGAGCCCCCTTTGGGCGGACTTCACCACCCACCCCCTACTGTACCGGCTTTGACCGACACGTGGACGTGGTTGCGGGACTCGTAGTAGACCCAGTCGAAGCCGGCTTCCACTGCCAGGCGCGCCAGCAACCCATACTTATTGCGGTCGCGGTCAGACGTGGTGATGTCCAAGGCACGACCTTCGTAGTGGAGAGAGTCCTGAGCATGGTGGCCGTCCTCGTCCCAGCCCTCGGTCACCCGCAGGCGCACTCCGGGCCACATATTCATCACGGCAATGGCCAGCGCGTTCACCCGCTCCTTACAGCGCTGGCGGGGAATCAAAGAGTCAGTCTCCTCACTACCACGACCACCGCAGGGGCAAAAGGGACCTGAAAGGGAGGGTCGATTCTTCTTTGTTTTCCTGCCCCCACACCACTTCCTCCCAGCTTTTCAGTGTCCCGGAGAAGTGAGAACCCGAAGAGGTGGCGTCGTCAATACCCACTCCCGTTTCAGAGCACTGTGGGAGAACTGTGGGGTCACCTCAGAGATTGAGAGGGGTCCTGTACCTAACTCTTTCCCTACTTTGGACCCCTGCCCCTCACTCATTATGGGATCTCGGCTCAACCTGGGAGAGGGCAGGAGCTGAAAGGGCGGGTGGAAGCTCTGTCAGGGAGGGTTGAGCTGCCTGGCTCCCCGAGAGGAGCCCCTGTTTTGGCCTGGCCCCCGCCCCAAGCCCCGGCTGCCCTCCCTCCGCCCTGATTCATCTTTTGTTTCGTTGCCTTCCCTGGCACCGGGCATCGCTTCCTTCCTTCCTTCCTCCTCCTCCTCCTTTCGGCCCCTAGCATTAACCCCTTCGTGGTGCGAGTACCCCCCACAGAGGTGCCCAAAGCGTAGCCGTGCGGGATCAAGGCTACTGGAAAAAGGGTTTGGATGGCGGGGGCTGCGCGAAGTACAATGGCCATTCTCCGGGATGACTTAACCGAGCGAGAATCCCGGGCCGAGGCCGGGGACTCGCCGGGAGAAGCGGACTCAGCAGCTCCATCCACAAAGGCGCTTTTCAGCCGCCCCGGCTCCGGGAGAGGAAAGGGCAGAAAGCCGCGCCCCCCATGCCTGCTCCCGCCCGCCGGGGCCCCCTCCCCCAGTGCGACCAGCCCTCCCAATTCCAGCCCAGGCTCTGCCAGCCCTGAGCCCCCGTCTCTCCATCTCTGTTCCAGATGCAGCCCAGAAAGGCGTGGGAGTAGCACCTGAGATTAATGGGAGCTGCCCTAGCGTGGACCTGGGAGGCCCCCTGCAGGGTGGGAGTGGAGAGGAGGAAAAGCAGCGGGCTGGAAGCCTGCACCCGGGGGAGTGAGATCGCGGTTATCTGGGCTGCTCTAGTCTGGGAGCCTGAGACCTTGGCGCGCACCATACCACCGACGCCGCGGGAGGAGGCGCAGAGAGGACAGTTTCCTTTTCTTCTCCCCGCTCCGACCTCTCACCTCAGACTTGGTTTTCTCCTAAGTGCCAGAGGGGCATTTCCCTCCTTCCCTTCTTCCCGCGTTTTCTACACCTCCGCAGGGTTGGAGAGCAGGGGAGGGGAAGACAGGAAAAGTGGTAACTCCATCCAACTTTTTGTCGTTTTGTCCCCTAAGGAGGCCCTGAGGCCTTGACCTGCGGGGGCAGCAGCCCAGTGCAGAGCCAACTCAATGGAGGCCTTTTGCAGCCAGGGTGTGGGAGATAAGCAGGACGGAGGGGTTCCCAGGCCTTGTCAGAGCCCCTCCAAGGCCTGTCCCTTGTTCTGGCTCCTCTGCTGCAGGTGGCGGCCAGGGAAAAGGGCCACAATATTCCACGGCCAAGGAGGGAAGGAGTGTCCCCTTCCCAATCTCTGAGTAGTAGTAGAAGGAATTCTTTCTCCCCTGGACAGGTTTTCCTAACAAAGTAACCTGGAAAACTATGGCAATTAATCAGAGGAAATCCGTCCCCCTCCCTCTCCCCCCACTTCTCCACTCCATACACAATTAGGTGGTGTAATGGAAAGTGTATAGACTTAGAATCAGGAGTCCTGAATTCTAGTCCCAGCCATGCCACTAATTAGTTTTAAGACTTTGATTAAATTGCTTTTCCTCTTGGGGCCCAGCTCTCAGCCGCAAAATTAAAGCGAGGAGGTGGAAGAATGTGATTTCCAAGTTTCCTTCCAGGTCTGACTTTGAGATCACTGGCCAGAGATGGTCCTTCACTCCCAAGGCATTGCCCACCTCATCCTAGGTCAGCTGGGTTCTAGTTGCAGTAGATGCTCAATACATGCTAGTTGAATTTAATTCCAAGGAAAACCTCTGAGCTAAGCTGAACTTGAGGGATGTGGGAACACTTTGATTCTTAGGTGGGCCCATCTGTTTTTCCCACTGAGAACTACTTTTCACCCAAAACAGTCATTTAGACTCTAGAATAGTCTTGCCTTGCTTCTAGGACTCCCCCAACCCCCATGCTGAAGACAATTCCTGCCCAGCCCCTTCTCAGGTACATGGCCTGGTGACCTAACCCTTGGCCATCTCTTTCCCAGCCTCCTTCAATCTCTTTAGCCCACAGATCTTTTCCACAATCAGGTCAGGAGCCAGGCTAAGGGTAGAGCTTTCTGTCTGCTGCCTCGCCAGCTCCTGGCCCCCAGCTCACCCCAGCCCTTCCTGCCTGGCTCGGTAGCTGACCCCCGGTCCACGCCTCAGCCATTTCCCGTCTCGCCTGCCGCCATCCTCTTTTCCCCGCCCTCGCTGTCTCTCCCAGCTTCACTCTCACTAGTCCCTCCTCCCCTCCCCATTCCAGCTTCTCCCCGTTGGAATCGCTCCTATCACTGAGCCCAGTAAGCACTGGTTTAGGGTCTTTTTTTTTTTTTTTTTTTTGGTTGGGGGGGGGGGAAGGTGGAAAGGTAGGGAGAGGAGATCTTTGGGATTAAGGTGTCTATAGATGAAGCCCAGCTTACCCTCCCAGGCTGCCACAGGAGTTGGCAATGCCCTGGCGCAGGTGGGGAGAGGTCCTCCTTACCTCGGTCATCAGGCGGTCTGCACCACTATTCTCCTCATCCTTGAAGATGATGTCGGGGTTGTAGTTGGGCACCAGATCCCGGAAACGCTCAGAGCCCCTTGCCACTCTCCCCTCGGCAGGCCCACTGGCGCCCAGGGTCCGCTCAGGCACGCTGGGCACAAATTGCTTGTAGAGCAACGGCACGAGCTGCTTGCGCACGTAGCGGCGCCTGCCAACCGGCCCCCGGCCGGGCCCGCAGCTCTGAGCGGGCAGCGCCAAAAGTGCCAAGCAGCACAGGGGCACTAGCCTGGCCGGCAGCGCCATGGATGCAGAGCACTCGGGCCAAAGGGAATGTTCTTGTCCTCACCAGCTCGCCCGTCAGTTGGGCATTTCCCCAGGCACCAGAGAGCGCAGCAGGCAGAGCTGCCCTCAGAGTGCCCTAAAGCTCTTGTGGCTCTGCGCACCTGGCTGCCGCTAGCTCAGCCTACATGCTCCCGGGGGGTCTGGAACCTGCTACTGATGGGCCATCATAGCAGGGAAGGGGGGTCGTGGGTGAGTGCCAGCCCAGCCTGGCTCTGCTGCCCGGCTCCTGCGCTGCCAGAACCAGGCTCCGCCTTAAGTGGCCCCTGGCCCCGCCCCCCGCCCTTCTCCCAGGACCGTCCCGCCCCCTCCCACCGGGGCGGGGGCTCTAGCCGGTGACCGCTGGTCCATTTCGCGACTGAAGCGTGTTCCATCCTGGAAACCAGGCAGGCACCTGTCTAAGAAATACTAGTAGCTTTTCAATCCTTAGCTGCCTGGATAAGCATCCTTCTACTTCCAAGCCTAAGCCTGGCATCAAACCACCCTCCTCTGATACTTGAATTGGATCTTTACTCTCCTAAAGCCTATCCTGGCAGGCCATTGTCCTCTGCTCTCCTCCAGGAAGTATGGGTTCCAGTTTCCACCTAAGGCTAGCCAATCCCTTTGGGCATACAACCAGAAACTTTCTTCTCTGTGGTCCTCCCAAAGCCTCCCCCACTTTCATCTCTCCTTGGCAGTAGTAACCAGAACTGGAAGGGGTGGGTACCAGTGGACCATTTTCTCTGGTAACTTTGCAGCCTTCTGCTGAGAGCTTCCCCCAGAATCAGGGACAGCTCTCTGTAGTTATAATTTGGTTCTGGACTTCAAACGTCTGCCCCCTGTCTTGTCCTTGCCAGACATCCAATGGCTACTTCTTTTCAAATGTATAACCTGTCAACTGGAAGATTCTGGAGGGCAGTGGGTACTTAAGGTCATAGTCTTAACAGGCTAAGGGGCTCTTCCCTTCACGTTCAATTTAGGCACCTCTCTAGCTTTCACCCTCTGGACCTCCTGGGGCTCTGCTTCCAACCACTCAGGTCTCATCTCAGAGGCCTGGAGCCTGCAATACTTCACCCACCAATTCACTATTGTTCAGAGGCTTCTGCCTTTGGCTTGCATCACAGTCCCAGGTCCTGGGACGGAGCCCCACATCGGGCTCCCTGCTCAGTGGGAGGCCTGCTTCTCCCTCTCCCACTCCCCCTGCTTATGTTCCCTCTCTTGCGGTCTCTCTCTCTGTGTCAAATCAATCAATCAATCTATCTATCTATCTTTAGAAAAAAAAATCACTTTCTCAGGGGGCCTGGGTGGGCTCAGTCAGTTAAATGTCTGCCTTTGGCTCAGGTCATGATCCCAGGGTCCTGGGATCAAGCCATAGATTAGGCTCCCTACTCCATGTGGGGCCTGCTTCTCCCTCTCTCTCTGCCTGCTGCTCCTCCTGCTGGTGCTGTCAAATAAATAAATAAAATCTTAAAAAAAAAAATCACTTTCTCTAATAAGGCTTCCCTGATGTCCTGACACTGCCCAGCTGTTTCCCTGAGAACTAGGAATGAACTGCCAACCATCGTGGTGTTAGAATTGTATCACCCTTATTAGACAAAGCAATTCTTAAACATGAAACTGTTTACCATGAATCCCCACAGCTCAATGCCTGGCCTATAGTAGGTGCTCAGTTAAGTATTTGTAACATCCACACTTTTTTGCTGTTCAATACCCACCCCCCAGCTCCATGGCTAGCACATAGAGCAACTCTGTATACATTAGAAAAAAGTGTTCCTTCCTCAAGACACCTAACTGCCATCTGCAAGAAAATAGTCATAGCAACTGTATATAAGACTACAAGGTGAACGATACCGCTCCAGAAGTTGCACAATACACAAATCTGTATCCTCTTGAGCAGAAACTTTGTCCTTGCCCCTCCCCCAGCACAGAAGGGGGGCTCACACAATCTTCTAGGCACTGACAGCCTCTGGAAAGACGGAGTTATGTTCTTTTCTGGGAACCACAAACCCATGTCAGCCAGCCGCTTTTTACTTTGCGTCCAACCCAAGTCAGGGAGGAAAGGGCTGAGGATGCTGTGTGTATACAGGGAGAAGTTATCCCATTCTTACAGCCATGCCCACTTACCGCCAATAACCAAAGCACAGAAACAAGCTGTGAGTACAAGAGTCAGGAGACCAGCCAGCTTTAAACAAGGCTAAAGGAGGAGGAGGTTCCCACTGCCTAATTGTATGACCTAATACTAGACCCAAGTCCCTAAAAGGTACTAAGAATGCAGATGGAGGAAAGGGTAAGGATGGTAGGCAGGATCTCTCTGTTCTTCTCAGCTGGTAGACTCAGAATTGGTGGGAATAAGGCTGTTCAACAGACACAGAGACAGGCCCTTTAAAAAACCAACACAAACCCTGGGATCAATTTTATTGCTGATGGTTGTGGTCTCTTCTTTCCTACACCCTTGTCTCTCTGATGGTCCAAAGCCCCTGAAGGATAGCACAGTGCTTAGGCTCTGCTGGGCCAGAGGCAAGGGAGACAAGCTGCCTCCCAAGTCTGCCCCCAGCTCAGTTTCTCCCCTGTCCCCACCCCACCCTATTGCACATCAAATCATGTAAACATGGCTACGGGCATGGCCCTGAACAGCAGTGAGGCAGATTGATGTGTAAACAGATTTGGGACCAGGAGCCAGACCCAGTCACCCAGCCCCACCCCAAGCTGAGGCCCTCAGTTACATTTGGAAAAGCAGGGGGGCCTGGTCCCAAACTCTGGCTCAGATTATGCAACAGTGCAGACAGCTCAGCTCCCCTCTACCACCCTCTCAGATTCCAGGTTCTGAGGTCCACCCACCCTTGGGCACCCCTCCAGGCCTGGGCAGCAGATGGCAGTGTCCAGTTTTCTCCCTCCCACCCCCAGCTGGAAGTCATTGGTGCTGGCTCTTCCGAGATGCCCGGGGAAAACCGGAGACAGGCAACGGCAATCTGTCCAGCCCTGGAGAGGAGGGAGGGTGGGCAGTCAAAAGCAGGGCATAGGCCCAGTCTCAGGGAATAAGACAACCAAGCCATAGAAGGGGTATATGAAGTACATAACAAACAAAGCAGACAGCATGCCACCTCTCCTGCTTGGATGACCCCAGTTCCAGAGGGCCCCACTTCACAACCACACCATTAGCCTGCGCCCCCACTCTCTCTCACCAAAGGCCCGGATCAGCTCTGCCCGCACAGCTGCGGTAAAGGTCTTCACCAGACAGAGAGTGGTGAGGCCTGCGAAGGCTGCGTTGTAGAGGAACACGATGTAGAAATTGCCCAGCCAGTTGAAGCGTCCAAAGTCACCCAGCAGGTCAAAGCGAGTGAGCCCTGAAGTACAAAGGCCGGTATGGGAGTGGGCTCCCCAGCTCCAACTTGGCTCAGAGCCCCGTTTTCTGCTGCCTCCTAGTGGCCACATCTCAACACTGCGTTTGACAGGCTGGCCTTTCCTATGTATTAACTCATTCCTCCTTCCCAACTTGTTCTCAGAGGGAGTTATGGCTGTTGAAGAAAGTGTCAGCAGCTAGGCTTGCTCCAACTTCCCTTCCAGAGTTCGGCATCTTCTCCAGTGGGACCCCCTCTGGCACCATGTGTCCTGAAGAGCAACCTGGGCCCGCCACTTGTTCCTGGGCCAGAAACCTAAAAGCTGGTCACCCTGTGTAGAGGCTAAAGAGCTTGAACTTAGATCAGGCTGGTTTGGTTCAGATAAAACTCCACCCCTAACTGATTGTGTGATCTGCAGCAGATTCCATAAATTTCTGTGCCTCAGTTTCTTGGACTATAAAGTAGGGAAAATAATGGGACTGTAAGAATTAAATGAAACAACACATACAACACATACAAAGTATGTGCCAGGCACTATTCTAACACTCGAGTCCTTAATCATTATAATAATGTTATCACAAGTCCAAATTTTGGGGCCATCACCCACTTAAAAAATATTCTTACCCGCATCCAATTTAAGGAACTAACTAGTGGACCCATAAGCCTAGTTTCCTACTGAAAACCCATGGCATAAATACAATGGTACAGTGGAGGCAGTGTGAACAGAAAAGAACCAAACAAAACTGATGTAAATACTAAATCATTTAGGAAATGTGGTTCATGATGTGGTGAAGGCAGAACTCCCATACTACCCTAGGGAGAACTATTACTTTTGAACTTTTGAACATTTTTACCAGGAAATTCTAGATGGTAGCTCTGAACATGGGAGAAGGACTGAGTGTGTTGTTCATGTCCCAGTGTGTAGAAAAAGCACTGGACTGGTGTTTAAGAGACACTGAACTGGTGTTTAAGAGACAAGGGTTCTAGCCTGACTTGGCCTTGCTTTAAGTGAGCTGTATAGCTAGGTACATTGATCAGCTTCCCTGTTTTTTGTCTTTAGAAGATGAGAATGTTTATCGAGGATCCAGCTCACAGGAAGATTTGGGGGAAAACGGTGCTTCTCCACCAAAAAATGGAAGTAAACAGGGGAGGCTGTGGTATACAGCTAATGGGAAGATATGAGCTTTATAGCAACACTATTCTGAAGCTCAACAGAGGCATTTTACAGAGCCTCAATTTCTCCATCTCTATAATGGGGGTAATATCTCCTCATAGGTTGTTGTGGGAATTAGAGAGAGAATATATATAAAATGTATGCTTAGCACCAGTAGGTACTCAAGAAAAGCCAATTCCCTTACCTCCTCTTGGTACTTACCCAGGGTTCGAGAAAAGACAGGAAGTGCTGAGCTTAGGACCAGGAGACAGACACAGTTCCCAATTATCTAGGTGGGAGTAAGGAAAGGGAAGGTGAGGGTAGCAGAGCTGTCAGTACCTCGCACCCATGCACGCCCCCAGGAGGCTTCCTTTATTCCCGCCTAGCTACCTGTGTCATGGCTGTGTCGTGCCATCTGGGCCGCAGACTCCGGAAGAATGGAGAGCTGTAGAATCCCACAACTGAGGATACCATCAGGTAACTGCCACGAAGTTAAGGAAAAACTGGCCAGGTCCTAAGGATGAACGCCTCATTTCAAAGGGAATGGACCTCTCCCCTAACCTTCCTTTCAAATAAAGTCTTTTTTTTCCTTCTTCCTGAACTGCAAGGTGGGTGAAGACTTGCCCCCTTCCCCATCATTCCCACCACACCTCCCCACCACAGTCCCAGGAGACAGGTTCAGTGAACAGAGGCAATGGTGGGTTTCCAGAAGGATACAAGATGAGTATAACCTGAATGACGGCACCAAAGGCGCCCAGCTTGGAGAAGGAGACCTGGCCCAGGGAGGCATCCTGAGAGATAGAGTGGCACCACTATGGAGTACTCCCTGCCAGGAACACCACCCAGCACCCAGTACCCAGACTTCCCTCAGGTCTCAGCTTCTGTCTCCCACCCCAGCCTTTCTTAAGCCCTCCCTAAAAGATACACAGTCC
Organism: Mustela putorius furo; assembly: GCF_011764305.1. Classification (NCBI taxonomy): domain Eukaryota; kingdom Metazoa; phylum Chordata; class Mammalia; order Carnivora; family Mustelidae; genus Mustela; species Mustela putorius. The sequence goes on along the minus strand of NW_025422368.1, from coordinate 6,328,746 downwards.
AGTACCTGCATGCCCCGGGGCATGGCAGCCTCATCAATGAGCAGCTCCAGGATGTGGATGGCCACAATGAGCACAGAGAGGCCCTGTGGGAAGCAAGGTCATGGACTCCCATTCCTGCCCCAGCCCACAGCTATACTGAGAGCTGAATGTTAAGAACAGACACTCTAGGGGCACTTGGGTGGCTCAGTGGGTAAAAGCCTCTGCCTTCAGCTCAGGTCATGATCCCAGGACCCTGGGACTGAGCACCGCATCGGGCTCTCTGTTCAGCGGGGAGCCTGCTTCTCTTCCTCTCTCTCTGCTTGCCTCTCTGCCTACTTGTGATCTCTGTCTGTCAGATAAATAAATAAACAAACAAACAAATAAATAAATAAGAACAGACACTCTAGTCCAACATTCCCTTTCCCACTAGCTGTGTGGGACCTCTTCAAGGTTATTGTTAGCAGAGCACCTTGGAGGGTAGTGTAAGACACACCTTTCCCAGTAGGAGGATGGCAAGAAATTTGACTAGAAAAACATACCTCCTCCCCCAGATTGATGAAACTTATTTCCAAGTCCAGAACATGGCAAGTGGAGGGATGGACTGATTTCAACCCTTATTTTCACCCCAGAGAAAACCTGTGTAACTACTCAGTGGCCATCTATGACCTTAGGCAAACTCCTTCAGTCCTGTTTCTTCACCTACAAAATGGGTATCAGTGGGCTCAGTACAGGGCAGGACACAAAGGAGGCAATAAGGGAGAGGCAACTACTATTATTGATGATAACTGGGTCCATGCATCTCCTCCCTCCTCCCTCCTCCCTGAGAAGACCTACAGTAGTCAAGAGCCTGCCATTCGTCACCCCCACCAGGAATGGAATACCTACCGTCAGCACCAGCAAGCACAGCATGGCCAGAGGGTAACCCAGATTCCGCTGCCAGGCTGAGGCCTTCCGCCGCTTCTCTGCATGGAGATGGAAAGCTGTAAGCGAGGGCCTAGACTGACGGGCTACTCTCCCTGGGGAAACACAGGTATCCTCATCCTACCAACCTACATACCCAGCAGGACCCTCTGTGTCTGCAGAGCCAGGACCTGTCTGTGCAGCAGCTCCACATCCAAATGCAGCCAGCAAGAGGTGGGATCTGAGGGCAGAGAAGATGGGGCGGCCTCCCAGTCCTGTAGCCCCCACCCAAGCCACAGCCCCTATCCCAGCCAGGGGGAACCACGACTCACTGCAAATCCTGCGGGTTAAAGCTGCCTCCTCAAAGGCTGAGCAGTACAGCTGCTCCTCTAGGTCTTCTAGCAGCTGGGGACAGGGGAAAGGGAGGGACTAACTGTCAGAGGCTCCCCGATCCTGAGGGCACCAAGGAGACCCCTGCTCATCCCAGGCTCCACAGTCTCATTCACCACCCCGTGGCCAGAAGCTTGATCCAGGCCCTCCCAACTGCCTTTTGCTCTTGCTTGCATGTCTGGTGACCAGCCCCAGATGGCGGGAAAGGGTGAAGGATACAGGAGCCAGCAAAGGCTGTGGCCTTCCTCAAGGTGTGTACTAAACAACTGTAGGGTAGCTTCACTGTCTGGCTCCAGCTTTGCAGGAATCAAAGGGCAAAGAGCACTACATACCCGAGGCTTGACCAGTAGCTTCCCAGTGACCGAGAACATGCGGGCGAGACCTAGTGGAGTACACACTGTGGGGACAGAAGCCAGTTACCTCCCAGACCCTTCTCTCCACCACTTCCCCTACCCACCCTTCTATTCCCTTCTCCTTCCACCCTGGTTACTTTGATCCACGGACCTTGCCCATTCCCTCCAAGACCCTCAACACTCACCCAGGAGTAGCAGGACTCCAAGAAAGGAGATACAGGAGTAGAGGTAGGGGAGGTAGTACTCCCAGAAGTCTAAGGGTAAAAAAGAAGTATGTCAGTTTTTCTTCCTGGGGACTGCTGGGCCTCAGCGACTAGCAAGGACACCATACATAAGCCTACAAGGGTTAGGCTAGTAATGGTGAATGAGGAAAGCTGGCCTAGTGTCAGCAGAAGAGGGAGCAGTGGGGCTACAGCAAACTGCAGGCCCTAAGACGTATCTACAGAACACAGCTACAGGGGTGCCAGGTGGCTCAGCCGGTTAAGGGTTTGCCTTTGACTCAGGTCATGATCCCAGGGTCCTGAGATCAAAGACTGTATTGGGCTCCCTGCTCAGTGGAGAAATTACTTCTCCCTCTCCCTCAGGCCCTTCCCCTTCCATTCATGCTCTCTCTCTCTCACATAAATAAATAAAATCTTTAAAAAATAAGATGGGAGGGGTGCCTGGTGGCTCAGTGGGTTAAAGCCTCTGCCTTCGGCTCAGGTCATGATCTCAGGGTCCTGGGATCGAGCCCCGCATCGCGCTCTCTGCTCAGCAGGCAGCCTGCTTCCCTTCTTCTCTCTCTGCCTGTCTCTCTGACTATTTGTGATCTCTGTCTGTCAAATAAATAAATAAATAAATAAATAAATAAAAAAGATGGCAGGGAAGGAACATAACTGCTATTAGGCCCAGCCCCCAGGGTCTAGTGAGGCTGGATCCTCAACTTTGTCAGGCAAAGCCACAAATCTGGATACTAATGTGAAATCTCTCCACTTTTGCATGTCAGCAACTGACTCATTTATATTTTTAATCATTGCGTGGGCCTGAGGGATCATTTCTGCAGGTTGGACTTGTCCTGATGTCCATCAGTTTGAAACTTCAGTCGAAGGAACACCGTCCCAACCTTCCCCACCTGAGAGGGATACGGTTGCTCCAGGCAGGGGAGTGCATCAGCCAAGTGCAGAGCCACTCAGCCTGGAGGGAGGGGAGGAAGGCGGCCCTCTCACCATAGAGTGACTCCCTGCTGGCCTTGTTGTTGTCCACAATGGCCGATGCCACCCATACCATACCCAGCACCAGTAGGGTGAGGAGCATCAACATCACCACCGTCTCGTAGACCCGGCCCAGGACACCCTATAGGAGGAGGCAACACGTGAGGAGCAGGATCAACACCAGGGGAAGGAAGGAGACATGGGCTGGCACGGGCTGGGGAAACCAGAGATGGCTGGATTTAGGAGATAGGGAAGGGCATCTCCCTCTTATTGCGCCAATTTGCTCCGTCCTCCGACCCTACATCTAGGGCCAATCCTCATGCCAGACAGTCCTCATGGGCAACCCCCACTCCCCAGATCCCTTCTGCATCCTGCATCCTGCCTTGCTGTGGGAGGCTGACCCCAGAGGGCTGCATCACACAAGCTCTTTGCCCTCTGGTTCAGCCTGCCCAGCGAGAAGGACAGGCAGGGCAGTGGAATGTAGAGAGAGAGGGGGATCGGGGTAGTTCAGTTTCCCTCAATCTTTGTCACTATGGTTTTGGCAGTAGCTGTGAAGTACCTCCCAGCTCAACTATCAGCGGGTTCCAGAAACTATGTTCTCCTTTCGTTCCCACAGGCCTAGGGGTGGTAATGACTTCCAGCTAACAGTAGCACCTCAAATTCCTTATTGATCCCTTTAACTCTGACTGAACCTCTGCAAATAATCTTTGTTAAAATCTCTTCAGTGGGGCACCTGGGTGGCTCAGTCAGTTAAGTGTCCGACTCTTCTTTCGGCTCAGGTCATGACCTCAGGGTTGTGAGACTAAGCCCCAAGTCAGGCTCTGCACTGGGTGTGGAGCCTGCTTAAGACTGTCTCTCTCCCTTTGTCCCTCCTCCTCCCTCTCTAAAATTAACAAATAAGATAAAATTAAGTAAATCTCTTCAGTTGACCCATCTGAGTAGAATTCTGTTTCCTGCCTAAATTGATTGATATATTCCCCCACTCACCTTTCTGGAGCCAGCGAAGCCCTCAGACTCAGTGAAGAAGTATGCAAAGGGCATGAGGAAGATGAGGGACAGGTTGGAGAAGAGAAAAATGAGGTTCCAGAGGCCTAGAGCAAAAAAGGAAAAGCAGAGGTGGTTGGGCGGGGGGGAGATGGGGCAATGACTTATGGGGGACTGACCAGGTGGTGGAGGAGGGGGCAAGGACAGGGTGATATAGGACTCATTAGCTGAGGCTGCCCATGTCTGCATGAACCTAGGCTGTTCCCTATCACCATCCCAAGCTGCAATCTGAGCCACGTACCATGGATGAGGGAGCCATTAAGCCACTGGATATAGTAGTTCCGAGGCAGTGAGAGGAGCACCTCGTTGCTGATAATGGAGAAGGGCAGGAGCAGGACAGCACCCAGGGCGACGGCCAGAGTAAAGGTGCAGAGCTCGAGCCTGGGCAGAGAATGAGTAGTGCCCTTGCTTAGTTCAGACACTCACTTCCCTGGGCCCAAGAATTCCCTGCTCATCCCCCTCGGTACCTATGTTTCTCCTGAACTACCTGTAGCAGCGACAGACCGAGGGAAGGAGCCATGCAGCTGAGGCTCTACCGACTGCCCCTTAACCTCCCCCCTGCCTCAGCAAAGTCTTGCCACAGGGACGGGTACACCTTAGGCATTCATGTCATGGGTCATGACACTTGCCCAGACTATCCCCAGGAATGCAGTTCTCCTACACACACCTGCCTGGTACAGTAGGCATGCCAAGCTAAGGGGCTTGTCTTCTATTCTCTGCTCAAAGATATGGGTTTCTGAGTTTGCTTTCTCTAGCCTAAATAAGAGCAGGGTCACCCCATATGGCTAACCCCTGCATGAAGGCACCAGGCAAAGGGGGAAAAGAAGAACCTGAAACCCAGCTTCATAGCCAAGGCTTGTGTCCGTGGCTGCCTCAGGTGAAAAGAAGAGGCACTTTTACTTAGTTGGCCCACCAAGGGGGAAGGTTGCCTTCTTTTAATCTGCTGACTGGAGGGGTCGTCTCTGTATTTTCCCTGTATGTGCTAAAGAATAATAACAGCCTGCAGCAAGGGCCATCCTGTCAGAACCAAGCCCCCCTGCCCCTGAGGGTTCCACCTTCCACATCCCCTGCTCTAGTCCATTTGTCTACATCCCTGCCCTACTCCTTCCCTGATGACCACTGGGAAGCGAAGCCAAGCTGGAACCATTTCCGGTGACTCAGGCCCCAGCTCACAGTTCCTGGCCAAGAGGCTCCCAGAAACTCCTGGCCTAACTGGGGAGACAGGAACAACAACTTTTCCAAGCGTCCCCAGGGTGAAGTAAAGCCGGAAGAAGCCAGAAATGGGGTGGAAGCAGGAACCTTCTCTTCACTGTGTGACACCCCATTCTCCCCCTAGCTCCAAGAGTCACACTATCCCAGCTTCTAAAGGCTCCTAGTACCAGAAGCTGGGGCAGCAACACTTACGCAATCTTGTTGACTGTGGCATCTTCATCGTCTACTACGAGAGAGAGAGAGAGAAAGAGAGAGAGAGAAAGGCATGGGGAAAAGGCAAGACATCAGTGGGCAGCTCTGGGGACCATCTGTGCTGCTGTGTGCCCTCCTGTCCCCTCCCTGCCCCAGAAGAAGGGCCTGGGCCACACAGGCAGAGTTGGCCTGAGGCTCTGGGAGAGTTCACACTATGAACCCCGCAACATATTCTCTGGCCAAGGTGGCATGTTAAAGATCTGTGTCCCAAGTGGAAAGAGTACAGGCCAGAAATTCTCTCACTTCTGTCTCTCCCCATTATCTCTCTCTTTGTAGGTTCCTCTTTGTAAGCTGGAAATATCAGAAACAACCAGTCTGGGCAGCTGATGACATCAGTGGCTGGGGGCAGCAAAGGGAAATGAGGCAGGTGGGGGGGCAGGATTCACAGGGAAAGTCCTCAGGAGAATTATACTGAGGAGTAGCTGCCTTCTTGGGTGGGGGTTCATGAAGCCTTCTGGAGGGGAGGAAAGACTGAGGCCAGGACAGAATGATCTGGACAGGCTGGGGCTAGGAACTGGGGCCAACGTGCCCCCCAAATCGTACAATGCCTACAGAAGGAAAGCTCCAATCTGAGCACATTTATGCCCTCTATAAAGAGAAAGGCCACCATCACCAGGTACTAGGGTCCCCAGCGGTCAGGTAGGGCTCTGTTCCTGGGTATAAGTGCTCTAGATGAGGACAGACTTTGTGCCCATGATTACACTGTCCATTTTAGGTTCCCAGAGGGCTTTCACATTAACTATCTCACACGAGATCAGTGAACTGGTTAGAGACTGTTAGGCCCATTTTGTAGAGGATGGAACTGAGGGTCAGGAAAGTTACAGGACTTTCCCGGGGGCTTTATTCGTTGCAGACCCTTCTGTCTAGAATACCACCTTGCCCCAGGCTGTGGAAGAAGTGAAGCAGAACAAGCGAAGTTTCCAGAACAGCCATCCTTCCTTTCCCAGCAGGCACCATGGGCCCACTCCCCTGAGGCTGGCCCCATGGCAACAGGAACATCGGCAACGAGCAGGGGAAAGGGAGGGCAGTCACAGGTACCTGTGGTGAACTCAGCAGGCTTCCTGAAGTGGGTCAGGGCGATGTGGCAGAGGATGTAGAGTGTCGCAAACAGAAGTGTTGAGATCTGCGGCAGAGTGTGAGCTGGGATGAGAAGCTCTTATCTCCAACATATTTCCAGAGCCCCACTGGCCTCTCTGTTAATTCTATGGAGTCACTTTCCCAAAACAAGGCTCCACACTTCTAGGGGTTTCATCTTTCTCCCCAGCATTTCCTTCTAGTCAGGGTCCTCAGGGACTTCTAAGAAGCAGCAGAGAGAGGATAGGGAGACAGTACTATGTCCTGCCCTATGAAGCTTTGCCCTGGAGAAAACAGTTTCAGCTGAAGCCTGGTTGGTAAATAGAGAAAACCCTTAGAGATGCACAAACACACATACCTGAAACAGGCCACAGAATCAGAGGGAATTTACTCCTGGCACATTATTGAAAAGGGAAGTAGGTTTCAAGGAAGAAGGGGATGTGTGCACTGTCCTGACACCCTGTTCCTCCTCCCATTCCTCCCTTGCCCCTGCTGCCACTTTGACCCAAGCTCCAGGGAAGAGTAAGTAGGAATCATGTTCCTAGACTAAGTCAGAATTTCTAGGGGTGCCTGGGTGGCTCAGTCAGTTGGGCATCATCTGCCTTTGGCTCAAGTCATGATCCTGGGGTCCTGGGATCAAGTCCCGTGTCGGACTCCCTGCTCCACGGGGAGTCTGCTTTTCCCTCTCCCACTGCCTCTCTTGCCAGCTTGTGCTCTCACTCTCTCTCTTTCAAATAAATAAATAAAATCTTAAAAAAACAAAAAAGAATTTCTACTCTGTGTTTATTCAGGGGCCCTGAAAGATCAGGTCTGCTCTGGGCCAACCCAGAGCCTCATTTAATCCCCCACCCCTAAGAGTAGACCTTAGTTGGGGCCCAACATCTAAAATCTACAATGTTTCTAGAGCCACATCAGACCTTTTAAAGGCTGTCAATTCCTGGTCCTTATTAAGTGACTTCCAGCTCTAGAGCCAGGCTGACCCATGCCCCTGGGCAACTGGACTTCCAATCCACAGGCAGGACTTGGCCAGGTTAGTCTGCACATGCATGCATCCCTACACTGTTCCAGGTAAGCTACTGTTGCAGAAGGGAGGAGTCGCCGGTCAGCCTGGCCCTACAATCAGTGCCAGAGAGCCTTGAGATATTATTGCATGTATTTTTTATTTTTTTAACTAGTTTATTTAAGTAATCTCTACAGTTGACATGGGGCTTGAACTCACAACTCTGAGATTATGAGTTGCACACTTGGGGCATCTGAGTGGCTCAGTCAGTTCAGCATCTGCCTTCAGCTCAGGTCATGATTCCAGGTTCCTGGGATCAAGCCCCATATTGGGTTTCCTGCTCAGCAGAGAGACTGCTTCTCCCTCTCCCTCTGCCTGACGCTCTGCCTACTTGTGCTCTCTGTCAAAAAAAAAAAAAAAAAAAAAGAGTTGCACACTCTTCCAACTGAGCCAGCCAGGCACCCTGCCATGTTATTGCATATAAAGTATGCCAAGAGGGGCGCTGGGTGGCTCAACTGGTTAAGTTAAGCCACCTGCCTTTGGCTCAGGTGATGATTCCAGGTTCCTGGGAGTCCCTGCTCAGCAGGCAGCCTGCTTCTGCCTCTCCTCTGCCCCTCCCCACCCCTGCTCCTCTTTTCAGTCTCCCACTCTCTCTCATTCAAATAAATACATAAAACCTTTTTAAAAAATGAATAAAGTAAGCTAAGAAAGCAGGATCAGTCTCCTGAGTCCTACAGTCTCCAAGAGGAGCTGACCCCACAAGGAATCTGCACACACATATCTACACAAGGAAGGAAGAAGTCAAACAGACCCAAGGAGAGTGACAGGTCTAGAACAAAATTTTAGCTTTTAGCATTAGGGAAGTGGAGTAGAATGAGTTACTCAGATTGTACTGAAGATTTTCTACTGGCTAGTGCTCCCTCTGCCCTTGGGCTTGCGTAATAGCCAGGAAGGTGGGAGGGCTCAAAAGGTCAGGCTGGAGCTCCACGCAGTTTCAGCAGAGGCTAGGTCATTCTCTAGAGCAGGGGATGGGAGCCAGGTGGGGGAGGCACCAGAAGTCTAAAAGCTGCCCTTGGCCAGCACTGATGTCCTCAGCTAATAGGACTAAAGAATGGGGGAGACATTTAGGAGGCTGCTTCTCTGTCCAAGGTCTCATCCCTCCCTGTTCTCTAGGAATGTGGGCCTCTGTCCCTACAATGTTTCAAGGCCTGGGTGTGTCTTCACAACATGCCCAACCTTACCATGTGGGACTATCCATTAAGGATCACACAAGGAAAGTTGATCTGGAGTTCCACACATGGACAGGTACATTCCCTACCTTTCAGTCCTCCCAGATAAGAACAGACCTAGTTAGGTGGTGGCTCACTTTGCTCCTCCCTCCAGTCTGAGGCTGCAGGGCAGACTGAGGAAAAATAAAGGATGACCCTATCAGTGGGTTCCCTCTACTCATTAATACGTCTATCCTTCCAAACCTTTCCTTTTTTCCTTCCATTTAGTGTTTGGGGGTGAGGGCTACTCTGACTCTGAGGAAAGACATAGGGGAGAGATGAGAATTGAAAGCAGGCCTGAGAAATCTGCAGCTCCCTAAGTACCCCGCCCCGGGGGTTCCCCTGGGCCCCAGAAACAAGGAGTCCATCGCTGTGTGGCAAATTCAGCTGTTGCACAAGGTGGCAGTGGGGGAGTGGGGAACACAGCCTGCTGCCTCTGGAGCTCTGGGGAGGAGGGGGACCACTCAGAGGGAAAATCCCTGAATGGCTGGGGAGCTAGAAACCTCGGCTTACGGAGTTTCCAAAAAGCATCAGTGAGGATGCAAAGGAGGAGATAACTTAGTTGTTCTCCATCTCTACACAGTAAAATCCACCCCACAAGAGGCCTTCCTTCCGAAGTGGGAGACCAACCAAAGTGCCCCGTTCCTCTGGCATGCCATCCCTAAAACTCCCAAGTCTTTTCTGGAACGTAGTTCAGCTTTTGGACGTCTCCGCTTCGTCAAACATCAGCGGAATTTGCGGGGTCTCCACAATTAAGCCCATCCCTCTCAGACTATCCGATTACGAAATCACTCGACTCGCAGACCCATGCCCTGAGGCCCCGCAGGCCCCGCAGGGGCGGGGGACCGGAGGGCGGGTGGGGGACCGGAGGGCGGGCGGGGGGAGGGGCGTGCAGACGGGAGGAACGGAAACCGACCCGCGGCTTTGTTTATCGCGCAGCTCCCCAACTGATCCGATCTAGAGGTTCACCAGCCCGAGCGCGGGTCTTTCTGTCACACCGGGGCCATCCGTCGCTCGCCCCTAGACCACGCAGGACCTGACGGCGCTCTGAGCCCGGGTGGTCGCACTCCAACCCGAACTTCTCCCTCTCCCGCGACACCCTTGCTTTTCCCCCGCTCGGTCCCAGGTACCGTTCCTGCCCAAGTCCCGTACTCACAATGCACTCGCGAACCCTCTCGTGGAAGAGCTGCTCTCGCACGGATAGCACTTCGTAGTCAGCTGCTTCCATACTCCGTTCAGCATGACTGGGGCGGGGGTGTCTCCGGGCCCGGGGAGGACGAGCGGGGATGAAGCCGCCGCCGCCAAGCACCCGGACCCAACCAAGGAGCCTTTCCTCGCAGCCTGCGACGGAAACTCGGGGTAATCTGGAGCTCAGATTCAGTCGTCCGGACGCCTTAAAGGGGCAGGTACTACGCGCCTCGTTTTAAAGGGCCCCGGCCCCCTCCGCTCCCTCCCCTTTAAGGTCCGGACTCCTACAACTTTAACGCAAACACCCTCCAACAAGCTCGCAACGAGGAAGCGCAGGTGCTGGTTCTATCTACCGGAGATCCCCTGACGCCACAAGGGATGGGCGGGTTTCTTCCAGAGAGCGGGGTTCATTGGCTTCTAAGCGCTGCCGCTCATCGCTAGAGGAACGTTGATTGGCTTGCCTCGAGGAGGGAGGCGGAATCTTTGGGGCCTTTGAGCGCTAGCTCTAAAACTAAGCAGCCGTCTCCTTCAGCTCCTGCAGTTGGAAGAGGACGGTTCCTGCATTTTCGGAGCAAGCAAGATTTTAATTTGACTGTGGTTAAATGAACCATTTGGATCCGGCCAGCCAGGCAGGATGTGAGGGCACCAAGGGGGTTCCGAAAGGTACTGCTGCTCAGTAACCCATGCCCTGTAGCAGCATTTTCTGAAACCGAGTTTCTGTTGGTGCGGGACCCCTCCCCTCCACTGCTAGGAGTTTTCACGCAGTCACTTTCGTGGGAAGCCTAGTGCTTGCTGGAGCAAATACTGAAGAAAAGTGGGTAGAGAACCACAGGAATATCCTTCTGAAACTTTGAGGAACTACCCCTGGGGGACTATTGCTTAATGGGGCTGAGTCAAATGTTAGCTGACCTCCTATTCTGTGCCACTCACCTTACAGACTTTTATCTCCTTTGGACATCACCAGCCTTTCAGAGGAAGGTATGATTAGCATTGTAGAGATTAGAAAATGGTGAGACGTTGTTACGTGCCAAGGTCACACAATGAAGGAATGCCAGTTACCTTCCTGAGACCTTGGAATATGTACCGTTGGGGAGGTTCCACGTTGGGGAGGTTCCACCTTTATGGACTTGAACGCCTTCCTCTAAATTGGATAAGCAAGGGAAACTCAAGAGGACAGAGTTTTGCAAACTGCCCCAGTGATGGGTAAGAGCCCAATTGTAAAGGCATAGAGTGCATCCAGTTATATCTGAACGAGAGTCAGAGGCCAGAATTAACAGCTGAATTCTGTACCCTGGTAACTTTTCCAGAGCAAGTTATTTTTGTCCCTTTTTTGCTTCCCCACTGATTTGCAGTTGAATCGTGGGAAATAAAAAGCATGTACTTAAAAAAAAAAAAAAGCATGTACTTGTATATATGTATATGTACACAGATATATATCTGTGTATACACATTTGCCTTTAGTGATAGCAAAATAATGAGAGGAGGTAAAGAGCTGATTTCCCTCTTAGCAACCAAGCTTGGGGTGAACTGAACTCCAGCAGGAAGAGTGGGTAGTTACAAAGAGATGAAGCTAACTGGCTGGGTCCTGGCATCTGCTGGAAGGAAGAAAAGGAGAGCACAGGGAGGCAGTTTGGGCCTATCGAGTGTGTTTTAGGAATAAACATACTGTGTTTCATTTGGCTTAAGGTGTATTTTTTTTTTAAGATTTTATTTATTTCTTTGACAAACAGAGATCACAGGTGGGCAGAGAGGCAGGCAGAGAGGAAGGGAAGCAGGCTCCCCGCTGAGCAGAGAACCTGATGCGGGGCTCAATCCCAGAACCCTGGGATCATGACCGAGCCAAAGGCAGAGGCTTTAACCCACTGAGCCACCCAGGCTTAAGGTGTTTTTAACAAATCAGAACAAACATTTAAAAATCAGGATACCGGGGCGCCTGGGTGGCGCAGTGATTTAAAGCCTCTGGCTTCGGCTCAGATCATGATCCCAGGGTCCTGGGATCGAGCCCCGAGCCCCAGGGAGCCTGCTTCCCTTCTCTCTCTGCCTGCCTCTCTGCCTACTTGTGATCTCTGTCAAATAAATAAATAAAATCTAAAAAAAAAAAAGGAAAAATAAAAATCAGGATACCTTAGGGGCGCCTGGGTGGCTCAGTGGGTTAAAGCCTGTGTGCCTTTGGCTCCGGTCATGATCCCAGGGTCCTGGGATCAAGCCCCACATCGCATAGGGCTCTTTGCTCAGCAGGGAGCCTGCTTCCTCCTCTCTCTCTGCCTACCTCTGCCTGCTTGTAATCTCTGCCTGTCAAATAAATAAAATCTTTAAAAAAAAAATCAGGATACCTTAAAAATTCAGATTTCTGTCTCTTAGAAGATCCGGCAGAACTGGGCAACAAGGACATACGGCTCAGTAGATGGGGCAGGATGTGCTCCGGTCTTCCACAGTCCCTATCACTTGGGTAAAACCTCCCCAGTTTTTCCATTTATATTGTCACCCCAGCTGTGCATTGGAGGTTGTGACCTACGCTAACTCCTCTCTACTGCTTCAACTTGCTGCCATCTTCACCCCGGCCTTTGGTCACTTCTGGGTGGATCCTGCCAAGCTCTTTCCTTCCTTAAGGTTCTATACTTGATACTTCCTCTTCCCCTTCCCCTTCCCAGTTTGTTTTGGCTGACTTCAGTCGCTTTCAGGTTAATACCTGTTCAGTCTTCCCCCACTACATTATCTAAAGCAACCGAATTTTGTCACATTATTTATAACAAGTTACCGTAACTTGATTTGCTTGCATTTGTTTGTCTGCCTCCTCCATATAGGCTTGTAAAGGGAAACAATCTTATTTGTCTTTTTATTTTTTTTCCAAGTAGGCCCCAGAATGGAATCCAATACAGGGCTTAAACTCATGACCTTGAAATCAAGGCCTGAGCTGAAATCGAGAGTCAGATGCTTAACAGACTGAGCCACACTGGCACCCCATATTTGTCTTGGTTGTAGTTATTTCCCTAGACCTTAGCCTGATACACAATACATGTAGACACTCAAATATTTACAGATGTGATTAGAAAAGATAGCCGGCATTGCTGGTAATCAGAAGAGCTGGGTTCTGGTTCTAGCACTGTCATCCTGGACTACACTTAATGTCATTTGCAAAGCTAGAACAGCCTTCAGATTGCTTCTAAATCTAAAAATCAAATGTTCACAGTCCTTTGCAGTTTACAAAGTGCTGTGACATCACCAAAACGACAGACTATTAAATCTCATTCGTACAACAACTGGTTAGTATAGACTCTGCTTAGAGATTTATCATCCAGAATGTACAGTGATGTACAACTGAAGTAAACTTTAAAAGGCAAAATATCAATAAACATATGAACTTGGAACTGCATAATAGAAGACAAGCTCAAGGTCAGAACAGAGAGAAGAAATCTAGAATACTTTCTAGAGAAAGTAGTTTTGAGCCCAGTGACAATCATTTATTTGCTCACAAGTCCTTGAGCCCTTGTTTACAAATCCACTGGAAGCCCAATAACTTTCTTTTCAATGCCTATGTTTAGGGGTGAGAGATTTTCTGGTTACTGTGTTACTACTCAAAAACTATGCAGAAAGACACTCCATAATACATTTTTAAACTTATCACATCCCACTTAGTCCAAATCCTATCTACTTGCAAGGCTCAACACTAATAATGTCTTCTCTTCCATTCTTTCCTGAAGGGATTTCTGCCTGTATAGTTTCAATTATTTAGTTCGGTGAACAATTAGGCATATATGTGGTGTTTCATAACATTATCTTGAGCTATTATTTAAATCTTTTGTATTGTTTAAATTTACCTCCATTTATGTATTTTCTCCTTTCCCCTCTCCTTCAAGAATTGGAAACCTGTATTTGGCTTCTAATTAATTAATCCCTTTCCTGCCAACCTCAGTGCAGTTCTCATAGTAAACACTCAATGTTTGTGGATTCAATCTGCTTATGAGATTAGTAACCCATTCTTCATAAGGAAGAGGCTACCCTGATTATGGAGGGTTAATTTCAACTTCTTCAAGCAACACAAAGAATGGAATTAATCCATACTGAGCCTCCACCAAGTGCTAATTATTTTTTTTAAGATTTTTATTTATTTGACACACAGAGAAATCACAAGTAGGCAGAGAGGCAGGCAGAGAGAGAAGAGGAAGCAGGCTCCCCGCTGAGCAGAGAGCCTGATGCTGGACTCGATCCCAAGACCCTGAGATCATGACCCAAGCCAAAGGCAGAAGCTTAACCCACTGAGCCACCCAGGCGCCCCCTCAAGTGCTAGTTATTAATAGATACTTTACAGGGGCGCCTGGGTGGCTCAGTGGGTTAAGCCTCTGCCTTTGGCTCAGGTCATGATCTCAGGGTCCTGGGATAGAGCCCCACATTGGGATCTCTGCTCGGCAGGGAGCCTGCTTCCTCCTCTCTCTCTGCCTGCCTCTCTGCCTACTTGTGATCTCTGTCTGTCAAATAAATAAATAAAATCTTAAAAAAAAAAAAGTAAAAAAAAATTTAAAAAATAGATACTTTACATAGATTATTTTGTTCAGTGTCAAAAGGACCCTAGAAAATAGACTTTATTGTTTTTAGAGATGAGGAGGAGTCAGTTCAAAGAGATTGAGTAAGGTGTACAAGGGCCAACACCACCAGGTGGTGGAGCTAGGGTTTGAACTTGGCCTGTTTGATTCCAAAGCCTGCCTTTTTCCTGGTATTTTGCTGTTGCCTCTTAGTGGATATATCCCCCACTTCTGTATTCTCCTCATTACTATATTGCTTAGATATTCAGTGTAGTAGAAAGCTGAAACTTGAACTTCAATAACTTCAAGAGCCCTGGAACCCTTCCATCTATATCTTTGAGGCCACTTTTGAGCTTCTAAAGATTTACTGCTGAACAGCAGCGTGAGAGGAGCAGATAGAAGGCCAGAGGCATGCACTCCCCAAGGTGACTGGGGCAGGAGAGGGACAGAGAGGAGGATTAGGAAAAGTTGCCCTTTTCTTTAAACAGAGATTTCAGAAACCTTCTAGATTATGGATTATCTTCATTTGCTCTTTGCTTACCTACATTTCCTAATTTTTCCCCATAATTTCCTGGGTCCTCAGGAAGAGTTCCTCTGGGGTGAAAATGCTATAGGCTAAGCTATTTTGTGTGAATTTTGTTTCCAGGTGTCCCAAATTAATGGTAGTCAAATTATACCTCAAAAAAATTCATATTTTTAAAAAAGATTTTATTTACTTGAGAGAGAGAGCATGAGAGGGGAGAAGGTCAGAGGGAGAAGCAGATGCCCCGCTGAGCCAGGAGTCCGATTGATGCAGGACTCCCCGATCCCTCGACTTCAGCACCACGATCCAAGCTGAAGGCAGCAGCTCAACCAACTGAGCCACCCAGACGCCCCCCGACAAAGTGATGATATTAGGAGGTGGGGCCTTTAAGAGGTAGTTATGTTTAGATAAAGTACACCTTCCTTGATGGGATTAATGTCCTTCTAAGAAGAGAAAGAGACTAGAACTTTCTCTCTTCGTCTTGTGAGAGTAGAGCAAAAATGCAAGCCAGGGAGAGAACTCTCACCAGACACTGATTCTTAAGACTTCCCAGCCTCCAGAACTGTGAAAAATAAGTCTGTTGGTTAAGCCATCCAGTCTATGGTATTTTGTCATAGCAGCCCAAGCTAAGGCTGTAAACCTCCTTTCTTTCTGATGGAAATTGGACCAGTTCCTAGAAATGGACCAGCAACTTTGGGATTGCCTTCCTCTCTAGGGTGCCAGGGAAGCTAGAAAACTAGAGGTTTCTTTTAGGTAAGAACTACCTGGATCTGAGAGCCTGTTGTTGTCAGCAGGGGGTGGGCAAGTGTTTAAGAAACATGCTTTGAGAGATTCTGTTCCTTTGTCCCTACCTATCTCTGGCTTTTCAAAAAATATTTGAGAGGATAGTTGTAATGAAAGATAGGCTTGAAATAGCAGAAAAATTTGAAATCCTGGACTCTGGGAATGGAGAGGGATCTTAGAAATCTTCAGTTCTCCCTGTTTGCCATTCATGACATGGATGGCACAGTGGCCCACTGTTGATCCTAGCTGATTATTAGAATGTGAGATGCAGTTTTTTCCCCCCATCTGTTGCTGTGCCCTCTGGATTTTTGAGAAATGAGGCTGCTGCCATTTCTGGATAGCAGATCTTCATTTGGTTTCTCTATTCTAATCTAAACATCCTCAGTTCTCTGAGTTCCTCTACCCAAGGCTACTTAGCATTCCACTCAGCCCTTGGAGGGAACTCTCTTGCCTTTCTGTATCTTTTTTGAGGTGCCCAGAACTGCATAAACAGTTTGCATAGCAGGACAAATAGTGAAGAGGATTGTGGGAGTGCTCAGCTGTGTAACTTTGCATACTGATGTAAAGATGGAATGTCTAGGGTGACACCTGCCTGTTCTGGCAGCTGGGCCACACTTTGGCCCCTGGCACACATTCATTTAATCAGTGTGAGCTGGCAGAAATTCCTGCATGCTAGTATCATAAGACACTTGAGAGGGTGAGGGGTCTTATTTATGATGAATCATATCTTATTTATGAAGAATGTTGGGAACAATTTTCCCTCTACCTTTATTTGATATCACTGTCTACCCTGTGGTGTCTTCCTGAGGCATCTTAGATCTTTGGGCCTGGGAAAAGGGGAAAAAAGGGAAGAGAGTGGAGGGGCAGTCATCTCTAGCTTGCAGAGTTAAAAGTTTGAATCTTGGTCCTGGGTGGCTCAGTCAGTTAAACAGCTGCCTTCAGCTCAGGTCATGATCCCAGGGTCCTCAGGTTGAGCCCCACATCAGGCTCCCTGCTCCACAGAGAGCCTGCTTCTCCCTCTCCCTCTGCCTGTCGTTCTGCCTACTTGTGCTATCTCTCTGTCAAATAAATAAGTAAAATCTTAAGAAAAAAAAAAGTTGAGGGATGTCTGGGTGGCTCAGTCAGTTAAGTGGCTGCCTTCAGCTCAGGTCATGATCCCAGTGTCCTGGGATTGAGTTCCACATCGGGCTCCTTGCTCAGCGGGGAGCCTGCTTCTCCCTCTGCCTCTGCCTGCCACTCTGCCTGCCTGTGCTCTCTCTCTCTGACAAATAAATAAAATCTTAAAAAAAAAAAAAAGTTTGAATCTTTGTTCTTGCCCCAAATTAATTCTTGGAATATTTATTGAGTGCCAGTTATGCACTAAGCACCAAGCTAGGTACAGGCCATAGAAGGGTAAACACAATAGATGTGGAGCTTATAAAATCTGAAAGGGAGAAAATATATTAATTAAATAATCACACAAATGATTAAATAATTCCAAAATATGATTAATGCCTTGAGAGAAAAAGTGGAAGCTTCTATGCAAATATTTAATGGGGACTCTGAGTCTGATCTATTCTTTAAGTTCTTGAAGAGGTAATACTTCAGTTTCCATCATCAAAGAAAGAGTATGAGAAAGTGAGCAAAGATGGAGGAGGCAGTTATGGCTGTAAAAGGTATTATATAGGTGGAGAGAAGAGTGAAGGCCCCAGGCAGGAATGAGATGAACTCTACTCCATCACAGCTGGACACAGTAACATTTGACAAGCTGTTAGTTGGGAGATGGGTTGGTCAGTTGAGGGGTGGGTGGGAAGGGCATTTATTTTGATGTATGGACCAAATGGCAGAGAAGAAATAGCTGGGCCTCACAACACAAAGATACCAGTATCTACATGATAATGTCCACATCATCAGATGGTTATTGACTTTGTGTCAATGAGTTCAGATTGATCTGGCAATCTCCCTTCCTACATGTTGACCCAAGACCACGTTTTTATACCCATCCCATCCTGAGGAGTAGGGCAGAAGCTGAAGTTAAGAGCTTGAGTATGGGAGTTCCTAAATCCTGTGGCTGCCTGATTCATAATGTCCGAGCATGAGGCCTAGGTGCCTCTAGGGATGGACAGAACAACAACAACAAAACGACAAGCCAGAGATGCCAAGTCAGTTACTTCCTGTTTGTTGCGTATCTTCTAGGCTCAGCTTCAAGGTGACAGGGCAGAGTTCACAAATCTGAGCTCTGCTCTTCTGGGCAGAGAACTCGTTGTCAGTGGTGCCATCTGCAGGACATTAAGGAATTTGCCAGGAATTTGATGGGATTGGGAGGGGAAAATGCCATCTCTCTTCTCTCTCATTCGAGCCTCTTAATCTGACCATGTACCTGGCCCTCCATAGGGCTGAAAGACTCCTATTCCTTCTGAACTTTTAGCAGGCAATATTTAAGGCCCTTGGTCCTACAAGACAGGACACAGGGCTATAGTATCACTTCCCTTCTTCCCCGCCAATTAAATCTGTCATTTGTTTAAAAAAAAAAAAGGCACTGGGCTCCTCTCATTTTAAGGTCATCTCAAGGAGGTTAGGAATGCTACATTGTAAAGGCATTTAAGTATTCTGGTGTTTAGAAAAAGGTAGGTGGGAGTAAATCCAGTCTTGATGTGCTAAGGTTAATTATCATCATCATACTCGCCATCTGTACGTAAACCCTCCTTGGGCTTATTTCTATTTCTTTTCAAAATAAATTGCTCGTTTTTCCTTGGCAATGGCTTTGGTGTCTCACTGAGTAGAGCTGTCAATTCCTGGGGTGCCCTGTTCCTCATTTCTGAAGCTTAGATGCACATCACTAAGCTTCAAGTCCTTCCAGACTTAATTGTCCTATTTGCCACCCTCTTCTGAAAAAGGCAAATGGGAATCCGGAGTGCAAAAGGAAAGATAGGTCGGGGTGCCTGGGTAGCTCAGTCATTAAGCACCTGCCTTCAGCTCAGGTCATGGTCCCAGGGTCCTGGGATGGAGCTTGGCATCAGGCTTCCTGCTGAGGGAAAAGCCTGCTTCTGCCACTCCTGCTTGTGTTCCCTCTCTCTCTCTCTGTCCAATAAATAAATAAAATCTTTGGGGAGAAAAAAAGGGAAAATAGGCCTAGAAGGTTAAGAGAGCCTAACGACAGAAGAAAGAGTCGAGTGACTCAATCTGTTTCCTAGGCCTCTCTACCATGAAACTCAACTCAGAAGGTGCTTAAAGAGATCTGGGCCTGAAAAGAGAGTGAATATCTTTTAGAAAACCCTCAGGTTCGATGTTTGTAGTGAATAGAATAATCTGTCCTAAGAGGGAAATAAATAATCCTTGTTTTTACTTCCATTAGAGCAATCTGTGGGCCATAATCATACCAGGAATTGTGTTGCTGCCAGGTATCAGACCTCAGGGGCCCCCAAAGGAATGCTTCATGACATTTCCTGGCTGCCTTGGCATCATTATAGGCAGCCCCTTCCTCCCCACCCCAGTCCCACACTTGATATTTCATGTCACCAAAGGTTTTGACTATTAGTAACTACTAATCATCATGTTGCATATAAGATGATTAGGAACAGAGGGGACAGAGGGAATACTGAATTCAAGCAGCCGGTTGGATCAATAACCAAATAATTAGAGAATAAAGAGGACTGGATAGTTCAAAAAGAAGGTAGATAGGAAGTGTCTCTTCTGAAGATAGCTTAAATTAAAACAACCACAAAGCTTGAAATTTGAGTTTGTACTATAGAAAATGGAAAATATTTCTAAATTACAGAGGTTTCCTCCCTTTTATTTATTTTTAAGACTTTATTTTTAAGTAATCTCTATACCCAAAATGGGGCTCAAACTCACAACCAGGAGATCAAGTCGCATGCTCCTCTGAGACAGCCAGGCACCCAGGTTTCCTCCCTTTTAAAAAAATGAAATATATCAAGTGTACTGGGAAAAAAGATTAATATAACCATTATTGTTCTATCCTATAAAAACATTAAATCTTGGGGTTTGTCTGTAACTCCCCCTGATTCTTGCCTCCTGTCAATGTGAAGTTTTCTCACAGACTAAACAGGACTGACATGTGTAACAAATGGGATACTGTAGAAATGAGACAGTGTGACTTACAAGGTTAAGTCATAACATTGCGGTTTCCAACTTACCTTCTCTTGGATCACTCACTCTGGGGGAAGCCTGCCCCCATGTTCTGAAGACACTCAAGTAGCCCTATTGGAGAGAGGTCCACGTGTGAACTAAGCCCACCTGCCAACAACCAGCACTCACTTGCAAGGCAGGTGGGTGAACTGCCTTGGAAGAGAATCTTCCAGTCCCAGTGAAGCACACAGGGCCTCAGTCAACACCTTGACTTGCAACCTTATGAGAAATCCCAAGACAGAACTAGCCAGCTAAACCACTCCTTAATTCCTGACCCTTAGAAACTGCATGAAGTAATACATATATATTGTCTTAAACCACAGAGTTTTGGGGCAATTTGTTGTGATAATAGGTAATAAAATTCCAAACAACTAAGTGCCTTACACCAGCCTGTCCTCTTATTTTGCTTTATTACAGATTAATCTTCTTAAAAATACAACCTCCTCCCCACCCCAACACACACACAAAACCCAAACAAAATAAAACATCGGGGGCACCTGGATGGCTCAGTTGGTTAAGCAGCTGCCTTGGGCTTGGGTTGTGATCCCAGGGCCCTGAGGTGGAGCCCCAGATCAGGCTCCTTGTTCAATGGGGAGACTGCTTCTCTCTCTCCCTCGGCCTGCTGCTCCCCCTGCTTGTGTTTGCTCTCGCCCTACCTCTGTCAAGTAAAATCTTTTTTTTTTTTTAAAGATTTTATTTATTTATTTGACAGAGACAGAGATCACAAGTAGGCAGAGAGGCAGGCAGAGAGGGGGGGGAAACAGGCCCCAATGTGGGGCTCAATCCCAGGTCCCTGAGATCATGACCTGAGCCGAAGGCAGAGGCTTAACCCCTTAAGCCACCCAAGCGCCCCTGTCAAGTAAAACCTTAAAACAAAAAACCAAAAACCAGATGCAGTTGAAATGTTGGCTTCTTGATCCTGTCCCTGCCTTGTGCCTCAGAACTCTGAAAATGCTCACAGCACACTGCAGACTGAATGTGTGCTTCCCTGATTTCAGGCACCCAGGACATCTTTCTGAAAAGGTCTTCTCTGCATTACTTTGCTGCTGTTTCCAGGACTCTAGTGTAGCTACCTTTCCCTCTTGTTTTGCAGAAGAGAGGGATATATCAGAGGGTTTTCAGACATCTCTCAAGACCACCTTTGCAATCAGCACTAACTCAAATCCTTCAGTCCCCATTTGGTCAGTAATGCAGTTTAGGATTTCCTCATAGCACTTTCCAGTCCTGGCATCTGCCTTCCCCAGGTAGCTCCATTTGTGTTGCTATGCTCACAAATCAGATTGTTTCAGGAGCCAAGAATGCTTCTGTAAATTTGTAGGGGAAACAACTGGGAGAACTTTGGTATTTTTTTAAACCAAGGATCAACATCTCCAAAACTTTAGTCCCTGTACTTGTTACACTGTGCATTTTCTCTGCAGTAACACTATTTGCATCCTGTTTTCCTATCTACTATACTTTAGATGTAGCCAAACTATATACTTGAAAGAATGTAAATGATGCCAAAGGCCCTAAATTGTAAACTCTTACCTTACAGAAGTGTTGCCACTTCATTCTCCAGTAAAAGTAGTGCTTTTCTACAAACATCCTCAGCCTTGTTTTTTAAGCACACAGCTTATTATTTGGTTTTCTTGTAGAATTTTTGCTATCAGCAGGTATTATGATCCCACAACTTATGACAGGGCTGTAAACAGCTTTTACCTCATCATGCTCAAGTCTCTCTGTTTTCCCGTAGAAGGGTCATTTTGAGACTCTTCGTTATGTTGGTAGATTAGCACTCCTTTAAAGAGCAGTCATGGGTTTGTAGGACATTTAAAACTTCGCTGACCAATAAGCTAGATTAGCTCTGAACTAACATTTTTCTAAGCTGCTTTCAGATTCTAACACTGGTTGAGGTGATATTAACAGATCAGTGTCAGAATCCAGCTCTCCTGCTTTTCTAGTCCAGTGTGCTCCCTTGTCCCCAGAGGTGGCTACACAGCAAATAGGATTCTTGGTATTACCACCCTACAGCTATTTTCCAGACATGATGAATGGTAGGACATCCCGAATTGGAAAAGCAATTTAGAAAAAGCACACAAGTCAAACTTTCTTTCTTAAAGCCTTTACTTTGAGACATGATGGAGAAATGCAACAGGTACACATGGAAAAGACATGATCACAGTTAAAAGTGAAGACAATCTAACCAAAAAGCTTTAACGCCTGTCAGCTAATGTTGAAGCTTAAGTTCGGAGTGTGACATGCTGCAGGGCTGAAAGGAATGGTAATTAGTATTCCTCTCCTTCTTCTTCACCCTCTCCTTCAACAGAATCTACACCAACCTCCTCATAATCCTTCTCAAGGGCAGCCATGTCCTCACGGGCCTCAGAAAACTCCCCTTCCTCCATGCCCTCCCCCACATACCAGTGAACAAAGGCACGCTTGGCATACATCAGGTCAAACTTGTGGTCCAGGCGAGCCCAGGCCTCAGCGATGGCTGTGGTGTTGCTCAGCATGCACACAGCTCGCTGGACTTTGGCCAGGTCTCCACCGGGCACCACAGTGGGAGGCTGGTAATTAATGCCCACTTTGAAGCCAGTGGGGCACCAGTCCACGAACTGGATGCTGCGCTTGGTCTTTATGGTGGCAATGGCGGCATTGACATCTTTGGGAACCACATCACCACGGTACAACAGGCAGCAAGCCATGTATTTACCATGGCGAGGGTCACATTTCACCATCTGGTTGGCTGGCTCAAAGCACGCATTGGTGATCTCTGCTACAGAAAGCTGTTCATGGTAGGCTTTCTCAGCAGAGATGACGGGGGCATAGGTGGCCAGAGGGAAGTGGATACGGGGATAGGGCACCAGGTTGGTCTGGAATTCTGTCAGATCAACGTTCAGGGCTCCATCAAATCTGAGGGAAGCGGTGATGGAGGACACAATCTGGCTAATAAGGCGGTTAAGGTTAGTGTAGGTTGGGCGTTCAATATCGAGGTTTCTACGACAGATGTCATAGATGGCCTCGTTGTCTACCATGAAGGCACAATCAGAGTGCTCCAGGGTGGTATGGGTAGTGAGGATGGAGTTGTAGGGCTCAACTACAGCTGTGGAAACCTGAGGGGCTGGGTAGATGGAGAACTCCAGCTTGGACTTCTTGCCATAATCGACAGAGAGACGTTCCATCAGCAGGGAGGTGAACCCGGAACCAGTCCCCCCTCCAAAGCTGTGGAAAACCAAGAAGCCCTGAAGACCTGTGCACTGGTCAGC
Source organism: Mustela putorius furo (assembly GCF_011764305.1). Taxonomy (NCBI): domain Eukaryota; kingdom Metazoa; phylum Chordata; class Mammalia; order Carnivora; family Mustelidae; genus Mustela; species Mustela putorius. The sequence continues at coordinate 6,305,697 of NW_025422368.1, read as the reverse complement.
CTGGTAGAAAAAAGAAATAGAGAAAACGTAGGATTACTGCTCTTTGCAACATATCCCAAGTAAATATATTGTCACTTTTCATACAAGTCCAAGAATACAGATCTTATTTTGACAAGAAACGCTTACATGGAGACCTTCGTAGAATTACTAAGCATTTCCTACTTACATGACACCAAATAGTTCATGCTTTAACTGGATTTTTAAAGAAAAACTATAAAGGAATAGTTTACCTCACTCCATTACACTTTAATTCGGTGTCTGAGATGAAAAGAACCTATTTCAAGTGTCTTCCTTAGGATCATTATTTACTTCGTGAGAATAAACATACCAGCTTCCGAATTCGGTCCAAGACAAGGTCAATGATCTCTTTGCCAATGGTGTAGTGCCCTCGGGCGTAGTTGTTGGCAGCATCTTCCTTGCCTGTGATGAGCTGCTCAGGGTGGAAGAGCTGGCGGTAGGTGCCAGTGCGAACTTCATCTGGAAAAGGCAAACACAGCAGCCCCCCATCACTCACCACCTGCACAAGCCTGCTCAACTTCACGGGGTCCCTGGGGCTCCAAGACAGACCTCCTGTCCCAGACCCCCCGGGGGAGCTCACCAGGTTACAGAGGCCAACTCACCAATGACTGTGGGTTCCAGGTCTACAAACACGGCCCGGGGCACATGCTTGCCAGCGCCGGTCTCACTGAAGAAGGTGTTGAAGGAGTCGTCTCCTCCCCCGATGGTCTTGTCACTTGGCATCTGGCCATCGGGCTGAATGCCATGCTCCAGGCAATAGAGCTCCCAGCAGGCATTGCCGATCTGGACACCAGCCTGGCCGACGTGGATGGAGATACACTCACGCTGTGAAAAGTAGATTAAAAAAAGATAATTAGTACTAAGCTAATCTAGTAAAGACTGTAAAGCAGAACAAAATAATTTATATAATCAATCTCACAAACTCCCCCTTCTAAAATGAACTAAAATTTATTACTCTTCTAGGAGAGAATCACTATACTTCTCGATCTGCATTGCTTTTAACGAATTTCTTCTCCCTATCTAAATTGGGAAGGCCTCTTTCCAGACCAAGAGCGCTTAGTCACAGCTTCCTCCTTTGAAGAGGAAGATAGGGAGGCCATTCATTCAGTGCTCAGGCCTCATAATTCCATTTTAGACTAGGCGGCCAGATTTCCGGGCAGCGACCATCGCAGGAAGCACGTGGCCAGAACAGTGCAGAGGAAATGTCTGGCCTCAGGGACAAAGGGCGGGGCTTTGCGGCACAGGATGAATGAGCAATTCAGGGTGAGCGCGCGTCCGCGCCTCTGTGGCCACCGGGGCCGCGCAACTGCAGCCACACGCAGTAGCCACGTCTGCGGAGGCGCCTGCCATGGCCAACCATCTTCTGCTCTCCCAGGCGTTGGGCTAAGCCCAGCACGTTCACATCTGTCAGGGCACAGCAGGGGATTACCGGCGGCCCAGATCTGGACCAAGATCCGATTTCTGTCCCCTCAAAATCCCTCACCGCCACCACCTGCTCCTCTGCGCATTCCTAAACTCTGACCAAGGAAAAACAGATGGCCTCTTGAAGCTGTTGGGAGCTAATTGTCCTAATTCTCTGGCGTAGTGCAACATACCCAACAAGGAGTCGTTCTTTACATTCACCTTATCGCTCTCGTTAAAAAACAACAAAAAAACCCCCAAAACTGAGGCTAACAGAGACACGCCCTACAGCAGTACACCCGCAGCTCCCCGGCGCGCACGCGCAGACTGCAGGGGCGGGCTCCCGCCACTCCCAGGCGGGAAGGTAACGGTCGCGCCTGCGCTTTTGTGTCGGGCTCCTTCCCGCCTCCGCGCTTCTGGCAGAGAGGAAGTGAGGGCGTGGGGAGCCCGCGCGCGCGCGCGCCCGCCAAAAGCTGGGGAAGGAAGGGGGGATGGGAACGCGCGGGAAAAGACTGCAGGGTCTCGGGTCTCGCGCCCAAAAGGTAAGGGCTAATTGAGAACCCCAGCCACGGTGTGGGGAGCCGGCGCCCGGCCATGCCGTCCCAGAGTCCGAGAAGAAAACGCGGCGGCCCCCCTTTCGGGCCCCAACCATTCTCACCATTCCCACCCTGGCCTCTCGCCTCAATTTTCTAGCCTTCCAAAACCACAGCGAGATCCCTTACTAACGCCCCCCGCGAGACGGTCCGGCTCACTTTTCCCGAGCAAGGGCGGAGCCCCAAGCGGCCCACTCACCATGATGGCTACGGGTTAGCAGGCGCAGGCGACAGGAGCAGACACCGCGTCCCGGTTACCGTCCCCGACAAGCTAAGAGTCGAGGTAAGTAACGCACTGAGTCGGGGGCGGTGCTGGAGCCACTTAAGTAGCGGTCCGGGGAGGGGCGGGCGGGTCCAGGCGGTGCCACGGCCGCGGGCCCCTCCCCCGTCCCGGCGCGCCCACTCGGCGCCCAGCTCGGCCGCCGCAGAGGCGGGTTTCTGGCTCAGAGCCCCCTCCCCGCGCCGGCCCTACCGGGCGGGGTCCGCCGCGCCTGCGGACAGTGAGCTCGGGTGCTGCAGTCTGCGGCGCATGGCCGCCAGGGCCTGGGCGTGGGGGCGGTCGCAGGTTTAGAAACCAACCAAATGGGAACGGGAAAGGAAGCTTGCCTTAATTTGGACTAACCCTAAAACTTAAGAAGTCTGTCCAGTTTTAAAGGTGAAGCACCATGAGATGCAGAAAATTCTGGTCCGGATAGCTTGGCTGATTATTTTCATGTTGCCACAATTTGTCAGTGAGTTTTCCTTTTTATCTGCCCTCGGTTCTTTTAAAGGCAGTGCATTCTTTACCTACCTGATAATGTGGAGGATGCAAGGTTTAGAAAACAGACCAGCTTTATTTGGTTTATTGTAATGACTTGTTCGTTAAACTAATGTGCCAGAGGTTGGAAGCAGAAATATTTCAGTCATTCAAAGAGTAGTACATAAGCATTGAACATCAAAGCTGTTAAAAAGGCCCACTAGGCCCCATTTTTAGACATAACCAACAACTTTATGAGACAGTCCCAGGGGCTTTTAAAAAGGGGGATACAAAGATACATTTCAGATTTGGTAGCTGAATTGTAGAAGTGAGGACAGAAACTTGGGTAGTGAGGAAATTGACACTGAAGGACATTAGGAAGTAAGGAATCCTTGTGTTATACAGAGCTTTGTAAAAACTCGATAAAATAATTGCTTTCTGTTACATCATGATAGATCAATTGGTTATAGCCTCCTTCTAGGAGGCCCCGATTGTAGCTGATACCCTCCTTCCCATCTCTGCCTTTCAGGAGACTCTATTCCAAGATCATAAACTTTGTAAACCCTTGGTAATGCATGAAGTGGTTAGTTAGGGTTAAAGTGTGGCTTTAAAATGGTCCTAGAGAAACCTGTTGTTACACTATTCAAAATATCCTCCCACTGATAGTATGTAACAAAAAAGTAAATGGGAAACTAACAGTCCACAGTTCATATTCAGTTATTACCATGCTCAGATTTGGTGAGGGCTTCACCCTCCATATCAGACAAATAACAGATTTACATTGTTAATATGTGTGTGTGGCTTGTAAGGATATGTATGTGTATACACACAAACACACACACACACATTTTTACTTTCTTGTATATGTAAAATTTCCAGTCATATGAACCTGGAATACAAGCAAGGAAGTTTCCTTTTATTTCTAATAAATATATTTTTTGTACTCCTTTTTTTTTTCTTGGTATGATGATTTTCTGTTAAAAGATTTTCAACTCAAGATAAAAATTTACACATATTTTCCAAACTAGGTTACTGGAAACAGGAATATTTTTGAATATTGTCTCACTTATTCGTAAAGAAGATAGAAAATAATTAGTTTATCTGGATCAGGAAAAGAATGTTAGGGAACCACCCTGCTTAACTCCATTTTGCTGTCTGCTCTGGATGGAAGCCTTTGGAAGCAGGCACCTCCCTCCTTCTAGCTCTCCGCAGAACCTTAGAGCTTTCACTGCAGAGATTTGCTCCTGTGGGCCTGTATGTGTCCCCAGATATCTCCCTAAAACCATTAGCTTTGCTAGCCTTGTTTCTGTGAATTCCCCTGTTGTGAATGAGGAAGTATTTGAGGGTTTTTTAGGTCCCTGATGACACCGTACTTTTCAGAGAGTAATTTAGATCCAAATGGACTTTTAAATATAATCTAATCTGGTATCTTTATGCCAGAAAAATACTGAATAATGGTAAGTTTATTTTGTTACCTCTTTAGTACCTGAGAGGAAAGGCTGACATTTTTTCCTTTTTTTACCCATATTAATTTACATAGGTTTATTTGTTTATATCATATATAAGATGTATATACTTTGTGTATATTTAACAGCTAAATAGTAGTTATCTATTGCTGGAATATAAACACAGTATTGTCTACTGTCTTAACATTTTAACTGATTATTAGGTGTTTGTTTTGTTGGACTGTTACAGGGCCTGTAACTATTTCTTTTAAGTCTTTGGTGTAATGGGAAACCCTGTGTTGCTATTTGAGCCACTCCCATTTTTGCTACTTAATATCATGGCCATTTGCTACTCTTCTACGCAGTCAGCAACATTTTTAATAGTTCCATATTACGGTTTTAACACAATAGTTCACAACATATTTTGTTCCTTTAACCAGCTCTATACGGAAAGGAAAAAAAAAGTAGCAATTAAATTACCAAACAAAATATTTTCAAATATTCGACCTTTTATTCTTATTTATTGCAGTGTTTTAAATTTACATATACTGTCTTGTGTTCTCTCTCCCGCTACCTCCTACCCCCTACCCCCACGCCCACAAGTAGATGGTCTAGGGGAAATTGGTTTCAGATAGTACTAGATGCAGTTTTAACTTTGTCAGTTAATAGTGGTATGACTTTAGACCCTTAAATATCTTTCTCCAACTTCATTTATAAATGGGAGTCGGTGAATTTGAATCATCTTTTTCTCATACTGTCACATTCAAACCCATTAGTATATTTTATCAGTTTTATTTTCAAAATATGCCCCTTTTTTTTATCACATCCCCTTATTTTGTAGCATTTATAGAACCTGAAATTATCTTCTTTATATATTAATTTACTTGTTTAAAATTTCTCCCTAATTACATGCAAACTCCATGTCTGTTTTTGTGGAAACCAATCTTGGTTGCCCCTCCAAAAAACACCTTCTTCCATTCTTTGCCAAGATAATCTCTCTCTCTCTCTCTCTCTCTAAAGGATATTTATGTGCTCAAAACCAGTGGATAAATCAAAGGGAACCCTATTTCCCTTTACCAGATTTTTACTTGCTTTTTCAGTCTCTTTCATAATTGGACCTAGTTCTGGGAAGTTGGCTAGGGTATTTCTGCAAATGGATTTGAAAGAGGACTTTAACTACCTACATTTAAAATATATATATATTTTATTTATTTATTTGATAGAGATCACTAGTAGCCAGAGAGGCAAGCAGAGAGAGAAGGGGTGAAGCAGGCTCCCCGATGAGCAGAGAGCCCAATCCAGGGCTCAATCTCAGGACTCTGGGATCATGACCTGAGCCAAAAGCAGAGGCTTTAACCCACTAAGCCACTCAGGTGCCCCTCAACTACCTCCATTTTGACCTCAGCCTTTACCTTTTTTCTTTTTTTTAAAAAAAAGATTTATTTATTTATTTATTTATTTGAGAGTGAGAATGAGAGAGAGAAAGAGAAAGAGAGAGAGAACGTGAGAGCATGAGAGGGGAGAAGGTCAGAGGGAGAAGCAGACTCCCTGCAGAACTGAGAGCCCAATGTGGGACTCCATACTGGCAATCCTGATCACGACCCAAGACAAAGGCAGTTGCTTAACCAACTGAGCCACCCAGGCATCCCAGTCTGTACTTTCTAAGGGATTAACTTCTTTTTTCCAAACTTATCTCTCTCTTTTTTTAGGATTTTATTTTATTATTATTATTTTTTAAGATTTTATTTATTTGACAGACAGAGATCACAAGTAGACAGAGAGGCAGGCAGAGAGGGGGGCCGGGAAGCAAGCTCCCCGCTGAGCAGAGAGCCCGAAGGGGCTCGATCCCAGGAGCCTAGGATCATGACCTGAGCAGAAGACAGAGACTTTCACCCACTGCGCCACCCAGGTGCCCCTAGGATTTTATTTTTAAGTAATCTCTACACCCAATGTGGGGCTCGAATTTATAACCCCAAGATCAAGAGTCACAGCCAGCCAGGCGGCCCATACCAAACTTATCTCTCTCTCTTTTTTAAAAGATTTTATTTATTAATTTGACAGACGGAGATCACAAGCAGGTAGAAAGGCAGGTAGAGAGAGAGGAAGGGAAGCAGGCTCCCTACTGAGCAGAGAGCCCGATGTGGGGCTCATCCCAGGACCCTGAGATCATGACCTGAGCCGAAGGCAGAAGCTTAACCCACTGAGCCACCCAGGCGCCCCCCTAACTTATCTCTCAACTCAGGCAAAAGACCTTGTGGGCAAAGCATCCCCTGATGGGAACCCAAACTACCCTTTTGAGCAATAAGGACTGCCTGAGCCAGCAACACCCCTCATGACTGACCATAAGACAATGATCAATTTAACCTTCACTGCCTACCTCTATGTACCCACCAACCTTGTTCCACACTTTCCTTATATATACCTGGAAATATTTTCAACACTTTGGAGTCAGTCTTTGAGATGCTGGTCTGCTGTTTTCCTGGTGTTGGCCTCACTGAAATAAATTCCTTTTTTGTTTCACCACCACTCTTTCCTCTGCCTTTGGATTTTGTCAGTGATGAGTGGCTGAACCTGATGTGTTTGGGACCCCCAGAGCCAGGTGCTTTTCCACTCTTGTGCCCTGGCTCTAGTTTTCCTCCCTGATCAAAAGAGATTGCATCTTTGAGGACCTTTTGTTTCACTCCTTCCCCTTCCTTTCTGCTTTTGGAAATATTTTGTGAAGGTGTGTTGTCTATAGCCAATTAAGATTTTCAGCGTCTTAATATAAAGAGAATCAAAGAGATGGTAACTCAGTGCTCTGACACTCTGAAGCTGCTGAGCCAACCTTGAAACCAGCTACCTCCAGATTTTTATTTATTTATGAAAATATTTTATTTATTTTAGAGAGCATGTGCACGCTGCATGGGGGAGATGAGCAGAGGGGGCAGAAGGAGGAGGAAAGAATATCAAACAGAACCCCCCCCCACCCCCCGTCTGTCCCATCTCCCATACACAGGGCTGGGTCCCATGACCCTGAAACCATGACCTGAGCTGAAACCAAGAAGAGTCAAGAGTTGGTCCTCAATGGACAGAGGCACCCAGGGCCCCCCAAATTTATTATTACAGTAAGTGCCTAATTTGTTGTTAAATTTCAGACTTGGTGATTGGTTACAGAATTTGAAGGAAACTGAGCAATAGAAGTTAATTTTAGTTTGGGGGGTTAAACAGCTAATTGAATGGTGGTTTTTTTGTTTTGTTTTGTTTTGTTTTACTGATATCAGAATACTGAAGGAAGAAGTGGATGGGAACTGAAGAAGAGACACAGGAGAAGCTAACAATTCAGCTTTGACATGTCTTGAGCTTTAAGTGTCTGTGGTATAGGTACCTGGAGAAGTCCATTAGTTAGTCATATATGCAGGTATGAAGAGAGGAGTGGGATACAGATTTGAGAGTCTTCAGCATAAAGATAAGTAAATGATGGAGATGGATAAGACCACTCATGAGGAATGCACTGAGCTTGGAGAGTGGTGGTCTTAGAGAACTTGGCCTTAGTAGGGAATCTGAAGAATGGTCATATTTAAAGCAGAGAAAAGAAACCTATAAACGAAGTCTTGGGTTTCACAGTCCAAGGAAAAGGAGAGTTTCCTGAAGGAGAACTGGTACAATGCCAAATGCTGCAGAGATGTTAAGCAGGGTAAAGACTGGAAAGTGTCCATTGTGTGTATATAGAAAACAATATTTTTTTAAAAAGATTTTATTTATTTATTTGACACAGAGATATCACAAGTAGGCAGAGAGTCAGGCAAAGAGAGAGAGGAAAGCAGGCTCCCCACCGAGCAGAGAGCCCGATACGGGACTCGACCCCAGGACCCTGGGATCATGACCAGAGCAGAAGGCAGAGACTTAACCCACTGAGCCACCCAGGTGCCCCACAATATCTGTTTTTATTTATTTATGGGACAAATTTATTGAGAGCTTACAATGCAAATATTCCTTTTAAGTGTTGGGTGGATATAACAATGAACAAAATATGTCCTCCCTCTCATGGAATTTATGTTTTAGTGAAGGAGAAAGAAAATAAGTATATAACAAAGAGATGTGAAATATGGGGCGCCTGGGTGGCTCAGTGGGTTAAAGCCTCTGCCTTCAGCTTAGGTCATGATCCCAGGGTCCTGGGATCGAGCCCCACATCAGCCTCTCTGCTCAGCAGGGAGCCTGCTTCCTCCTATCTCTCTGCCTGCTGCTCTGCCTACTTGTGATCTCTGTCTGTCAAATAAATAAATAAAATCTTAAAAAAAAAAAAGAGAGATGTGAAATATAATGTCAGGTGCTTTGGGGTGCTATGAAGAAAAATAAAGTGTGGAAAAGAAATTAAAGTTACAGAGGAAGGCTATTTTAGTTAAAGTGATCTGAGAATGCCTCTCTGAGGAGGTAGCTATTTGAACAAAGACATGGATTAGGTGGTAGAGTAGAAATTTCAAGCAGAGGAACATCAGGAGCAAAAGCCTGAGGTTGAGTGTGTATGTCTTTTTTAAAGCAATATTAATAAAATCAGTGAGATAAAAGCAGAGGAAGTGATGGAAAGGTTATTTTGAAATGAGATCAGAGAAGTATATCAATGTCTAGATCATGTAAGTGTCTTTCTTATTAGTCCTGGGAAGACTGTTTTATTCTAAAATCAGGGAAACCATTTCATAGTTTTGAGCATAGATATGACATATTCTACTTTGAGATTTTAAAAGGATTGTCTAGCTGTTATGAGAATAAACTATAAGGGGTTAAGAGTAGAATAAAAAAGGGGTACCTGGATGGCTCAGTTGGTTAAGCGTCTGCCTTTAGCTCAGGTCATGATCCCGGAGTCCTGGGATTGAGCCCCTTATCGGGCTCCTTGCTCAGTGGGGAGCCTTCTTCTCCCTCTCCTTCTGCATGCCACTCCCCCTGCTTGTGCTTTCTCTCCCTCACTCTCTCTGTAAAATAAGTAAATAAAATCTTATTTTTTTTTAAAGTGTGGAATAAAAAATATGAGTTGGAAAGGAATTGTAGTAATGCAGATAAGAGGTGATAATTACTTGGACCAGGGTGGACCAGTGGTGGAGCTGGTAAAAGGAGGTCAGTGTATGGACATATTTTTGAAGGTAGCATTGGTAGAATTTATTAATGCATGGAATGTAGAGTGAGAAACAAAGAGAGGAGTCAAGCATGATCCTAAGGTTTTTGGCTTGAGCAACAATGGGGAATACTGAAGGAGGAACAGGTTTAAGGAAATAGAGGGAATCAGGTGTCAGTTTTGGACATGTTAAGTTTGAGATGTAGGGTATTAGTCATCTGAGTAGAAATGATGAGGCAGTAGGCTAAAGTGTAAAGAAGTCACACTGGAGATAAATTTAGGAGTCATCAGCATAGAAACTGGGTAACATCACCTAGGAAGAAAGTATAGAATAAAAGAAGACCAAAAAAATAAAATAAAAGAAGACCAAGGATTGAATGCCGGAGCACTTCAGCTTTTAAAAATTAGGAAGTGCATCCTGTAGTCAAAGTGGGAAGGAGCAGCCAGCGGTGTAAGAAGAAAAACATGAGGAGTGTGGTGTCCTGGAAACCAAGTGAAAAAAATGTTTCAAGTAGGAAAGTGATAACTGTGTCAAACTCTTTTTTTTTTTTTTAAAGATTTTATTTATTTATTTGACAGAGAGCGATCACAAGTAGGCATACAGACAGGCAGAGAGAGAGAGGGGGAAGCAGGTTCCCTGCTGAGCAGAGAGCTGGATGGTTGGGGGGGGTGCTCAATCCCAGGACCCTGAGATCATGACCTGAGCCGAAGGCAGAAGCTTAACCCATTGAGCCACTCAGGTGCCCCTCTTTTTTTTTTTTTTTAAGGTTTTATTTATTTATTTGACAGAGAGAGACACAGAGTGAGAGGGAACACAAGCAGAGGGAGTGGGAGAGGGAGAAACAGGCTTCCACTGAGCAGGGAACCAAATAGGACTCCATCCCTGGAACCTGGGATCATGATCTGAGCCAAAGGCAGACCCTTAATGACTGAGCCACCTAGGCACCCCCAAAGGAAATTTTTTTTTTTTTTTAAAGATGGGAGATACTTTCGCATGTTTATTTGCAAGTGAGAATAAACAAAAGGGAGGGGAAAATTGATGATGTGAGGAAAAGGGAATGAATTCAGGAGCAAAGTTTTAGAATAGTGAAATGGGAAGGGGTTTAGTGCGCCACTCAAAGGGTTAACATTGGAAAGGAGTATGATAGTTTAGCCACTGACACATAGGAGGAAGCCAGAGGATGAGCACAGATTTGGGCTGGCCATTAGATTTGGTGGTAGGAATGTTGGAATTTCTCTTCTGGTGCTTCTTTTTTCTTCTAGTGAAAGAGGAAAACAGGTAATTTATCCTTATTCTCTCTCTGTTTGTTTGTTGGAGAGGGAGAGAGACAGGGGTGGGGAGTGGCAGAGGGAGAGGGAAAGAGAGAATTGTAAGCAGGATGCACACCCAGTTCAGAGCCCAACATGGGGCTCCTCCGATCTCACAACCCTGAGGAGGTTATGACCGGAGCTGAAATCAAAAGTTGGAGGCTTAACAGACTGAGCCACCCAGGTGCCCCTCTCCCTGTTTCTCAATAACAACAGAACCCTGATTTTGTTGGGAGCAGGGTACCAAGCTTCTATTCCAACTACAGAAGGGATATCTATGTGACCAAGTTCGGGTGAGTTGTTAGTGGAAGTTGTCTTGTGGGGCTTCTGAACTGGTTTATGTTTTTGGTCTTTTCTCTTTTTCTTGCTTAGCATGTAGACATGATAACTGAAGATCAACCATCTTATGACAATAAAGTGTACCTAAACCATTGCTAACGGTGAAGGAAGATAGAGTCTTGGTCCCTGATGACATTGTGGAGCTGTAGCACAAGTCCAGATTGCCTATCTCTGAACTTCTCATTATGGGAGGAAATAAAACAATTTGTTTAAGTCACACTGATCTTTTCCCCTTTTTTTCCTTTTTCTGGGATGTATGTGTCTGTTATTTGCAGCTGATTGAATTTACAACTGATGTGGTGGTGGGATCTTGTGGAATTTTTCTTCTGTATTTAAAATTTTTTCTTTTTTTTCAGAGATACGGTGTTGGGGAAGGATCACTGGCTAAATGTGAGGATTGGGGAGGAAGTGTGGGAGGTCTGAAGAGAATAATATAAAATAGTCATCTCTGAGAGAGGGACAGTAAATCAACTAGGGAAATGTAGTAGAATTTTCAAGTATTGTTGAAGGCATAGTAGGTTTTTCAGACATTTGTGGCTGTAAATATAAAATAATATCAGTCATCCTGGTTATGTTTTTCTCTAGTCAGTTCAGCTGCTCAGGTGAGGTATGAAATAGATGGAGAGATGGATTTAACCAGGATTGATATTTTGCTGAAACTGCTGGATCACACTGTAAAGTAGAAGACAAAGTAGATGTTAGTCACTGAGAAGACAATTGAATATCTGAATGGATTTTAAAAAACATGTAGTAAAAACAATAGACTTGAAAGCAAAACTTAAACATATTTTGTGACTAATTAAAAATTCTAATCGTTCAAAAGTTGAAGAGAGGGACAACTGGGTGGCTCATTCAGTTAAGTTAAGGTTAGGGTTAGGGTTAGGCTCAGGTTGTGATCCAGGGGTCTTGGGATCGAGCCCTGCATCAGGCTCCCTGCTGAACTTGCTTCTCCCTCTCGGGCTCCCCTGCTTGTGCTCTCTTTCTCTGTGTCAAATAAATAAATAAAATCTTTTTAAAAACAAACAAACAAAAAACAAGTTGAAGAGGGGTGCCTGGGTGGCTCAGTGGGTTAAAGCCTCTGCCTTCGTTTTCTTGACTGTTTCCTTTGCTGTGCAGAAGATTTTGATTTTGATGAAGTCCCAAAAGTTCATCTTCGCTTTTGTTTCCTTTGCCTTTGGAGACATATCTTGAAAGAAGTTGCTATGGCTGATATTGAAGAGATTACTGCCTATGTTCTCCTCTAGGATTGCCTATGTTCTCCTCTGAGTTTTGAAGGGGCGGGGGGTGGGAGGTTGGGGTACCAGGTGGTGGGTATTATAGAGTGCACGGATTGCGTGGAGCACTGGGTGTGGGCAGAAATAATGAATACTGGGCGCCTGGGTGGCTCAGTGGGTTAAGCTGCTGCCTTCGGCTCAGGTCATGATCTCGGGGTCCTGGGATCGAGTCCCGCATCGGGCTCTCTGCTCAGCAGGAGCCTGCTTCCTCCTCTCTCTCTCTCTGCCTGCCTCTCTGCCTACTCGTGGTCTCTCTCTGTCAAATAAATAAATAAAATCTTTAAAAAAAAAAAAAAAAGAAATAATGAATACTGTTATGCTGGAAAAAAAAAAAAGCCTCTGCCTTCTGCTCAGGTCATGATCCCAGGGACCCCGAGGTAGGCTCTCTGCTCAGCGGGGAGCCTGCTTCCCTTCTTTCTCTCTGCCTGCCTCTCTGCCTGCTTGTGATCTGTGTCTATCAAATAAATAAATAAAATCTTAAAAAAAATTGAAGAGATAAGCAGGTATACATTGAGAAGTTTTGTTTCTACCTTGCGATGGTTAATTTTATGTGTTAGCTTGACTCGGCCAAGGGATGCTCAGATAGTTGGTTAAATACTATTTTTGTTTATGTCTGTGAAGGTGTTTCCAGAAGAGATTAACATTTGAATTTGGTGGACTGATAAAGTAGTTGGCCCTCTCCCAGGGGAGCAGACGTTATTCAAACCACTGAGGGCCTGGGATTCCTGGCTAACTCAGTCAGTAGAGCATGTGAGTTCAAGCCCCATTTGGACGTAGAACTTACACAAAATGTTGATGAAAAATGAACAAGCATTTTATGATCTCATAACATAAGAAAGAAAGTGTTATTTGAGGGGCACCTGGGTTGCTCAGTGGGTTAAACCTCTGCCTTCAGCTCAGGTCATGATCTCAGGGTCTTGGGATCGAGTCCCACATCTGGCTCTCTGTTTGCAGCAGGGAGCCTGCTTCCCCCTCTCTCTCTGCCTACTTGTGATCTCTGTCTGTCAAATAAATTAATAAAATCTTAAAAAAAAAAAAAAAAGAAAGCATTATTTGAGTCCAAGTTAGGACAGCTGCCCAGGAAACATGATCTTCACAGGGAAGGTGCTCTGAGAATGAATAATTTTTACAGGGTTATATACTTTTTACATCTCGTGAAAGCTGAAAGGATTATAGATAAGCATATAGGCAGGAATCACAAGTTTTATCATAAAAGAATGCAGGGAGTAGGAGCATTGATGGATATCTCAAGGACAAGATGGTTTTTCTTTAGGCTAGTTGTTCACAAAGCAGATGTACAATGCATCCGTGGCAGGTCATAAATCAGGCTTTTGGTTTGAAAGAAGTTTATGTACAGTCATGCTGACTTAGAAAAAAATCTAAAATGGCTTCTCTTGTTTATCAGGCCTTTAAAGAGTTTTTCTGTCATCAAGAGTATTCTTTTGTTATAGATGTATCATGATTTCTTTAATGAATATTTTGAAAGCAAGGCCTTTTTTTGAAGGAACTTTTTTTTCTTTTTTCAAGGCTTTGTGGTTTCCAAGGAGTCAGTATAGCAGGACTTCATGTTTAAAGTTCATGCTGGGGCACCTGGGTGGCTCAGTGGGTTAAAGCCTCTGCTTTTGGCTCAGGTCATGATCCCAGGGTCCTGGGATCGAGCCCCGCATCGGGTTCTCTGCTCAGCGGGGAACCTGCTTCTCCTGCCCCCTCTGCCTGTCTCTCTGCCTACTTGTGATCTCCCTCTCTGTCAAATAAATAAATAAAATCTTTTAAAAAAACAAAGTTCATGCCAGGATCCATAGAATTGTGAAGAATATATGGTGATGAACAAAATCATTATCTCTACAAAAAGAAGTAAGGATTCAATCAACAGACAGGAAGTAGTAAATCTAAAGCAGAATGGTTAAAGGTTTAGCTGCTTGTGGGTTCCTAAAACCAGATCCAGATTCTCATATCTTAAGATTTTCTTGCTTTACTTCACTAGGCCTTGGTCCTGGCAGTTGAGATTCGGGTAGATCAGCCAGTTGAGGAGATAGTCTAAGTAGAGAAATCTTGTGTTTCACTTTCTCTGGTATAGGTTGGAGGACTGTAAGATTCTTAAAGAAGCCCAACATCTGACATAGTGCCTGAGTAGTTGAGTAGCCTTGAATATAAGGGGGCATGCCTAGGCATCTGGGACTAAAAGCAACCAAACAAAAATTTTCCCTACACGCCACCATGATGGCAAAAGAGAGCAGAGAGCACCCAAGTACCTAGTGAAATGCAGAATTTCTGAGAAGGCTGGCAAACTGAAAAAGACTTTGAATTAGAGTAATGACTCTGACTAGAAACCAAGGCAGGAACTTAGATACCAGTACAAGTCAGAAGACAAGTGAAGTGAACAACTCATCAGAGACCATCAAGGTTGGAAGAAAATATAGGGATCAGATTCCGTTCTTCCATTCAAGAACAATACCTAAGCCCCTCTAGGAACTTAGATCACTTTAGAGAAGATAAGAGGAAAAGGAGAAAGAGTTTAAATCTTGATTTAGACTAAATATTTACTCAAATGAGACCATTTTAAACAAGAAGTAACTGATTTACCTTGAAGTAGTATTTCTGTTTTCTGTCCTTGCTGAGTGTTTGTGAGATATTGAATTTCAGCTATTGAGAAGGGAAATCCAAAGGAACAAGAACAAAAAATGTAATTAATACCACTAATGGACTTTTGGCAGAGAGGTGGGAGCATTTGGAAAATTTTATATAAAAATCAAGCAAAGATTGACGCAGTTATGAGGTTTAGGAAAAATAAAAGTTTGTATAAGAAAGGAAGTATGATTATAGTGGACTATTTGCTTCAGCAATGAATAATTTTAAAATAATCACAATAGGGCGCCTGGGTGGCTCAGTTGGTTGGACGACTGCCTTCGGCTCAGGTCATGATCCTGGAGTTCCAGGATCGAGTCCCACATCAGGCTCCCAGCTCCATGGGAAGTCTGCTTCTCCCTCTGACCTTCTCCTCACTCATGTTCTCTTTCACTGTCTCTCTTTCAAATAAATAAATAAAATCTTAAAAAAAAATAAAAAAAAATAATCACAATAATACAAACACTGGCTCATTTCTGTTTGTTTATTTATTTATCACTGGCTGATTTCAATTAAAACTATGTTTAGATAGGAGGTGAAGTGTGAAGAGTATAAAAGAACTAAGTTCTCAAATGACATGATGAAAAGTAAGTAGATAATGTCTAAAATTGATAAATTAAGAAAGGGGTGCAGCATAGGGGCACCTGGGTAGCTCAGTGGGTTAAAGCCACTGAGAAGGAGACTCCCCTGAAGCTGGAAGCCCAATGAGGTACTCGATCCCGGTACTCCAGGATCATGACCTGAGCGGAAGGCAGTTGCTTAACCAACTGAGCCACCCAGGTGCATGAGAACTATTATTTTAAAACAATATTATTTGATTTTTGGTTTTTGTGAATTTTTTGTTGAACTCTAAAATATATGTAACAACTTACATATAGAAAAGAGTGTAACTCACAAATGTACAACTTGATAAATTAAACACACCTGTGTAAATTAGCACCCAGATCAAGAGTATTTTATTTTTAAATCATGTACATGGATTCTTTATTATATGTTTAAAATTAATAATAATAAAGAGTTAAGATATCAGGAGGGATTAAATGCTTTTTTAAAAGATTTTATTTTTTTATTTGACAGACAGAGAACACAAGTAGGCTGAGAGGCAGGCAGAAAGAGAGAGGAAGAAGCAGGCTCCCCGCAGAGCAGAGAGTCCGATGCAGAGGCTTTAATCCACTGCGCCACTCAGGCGCCCCTCTTTGATCCATTTTAAGTTAATTTTGTATATGGTGTGAGATAGGAGTCTGTATTAGTTTCCTAAGGTGCTATAACAAAATACCATAAACTGGGTAACAGCAGAAATTTATTCTTTCATACATAGTTCTGTAGGCTAAAAGTCTGAAATCAAGGTATTGACCAGGTTGGTTTCTTCTGGAGGCTCTGAAGGAGAATCTGTTCCATCTTTTTCTCCTAGTTTTGGTAGTTGCTGGCAATCCTTGGCCTTCCTTGTCTTGTGACATATCACTACAATTTCTGCCTTCCATCACTATGTGGCATTCTCCCTGTCCATCTATGTCTTCATGTGGCCTTCGTTTTTTGTTTTTTGTTTTTTTAAAGATTTTTATTTATTTATTTGACAGAGAGAAACACAGCGAGAGAGGGAACACAAGCAGGGAGAGTGGGAGAGGGAGAAGCAGGCTCCCCGCTGGGCAGGAAGCCGGATGTGGGGGCTAGATCCCAGGACTCTGGGATCATGACCTGAGCCAAAAGCAGAGGCTTAACCCACTGAGCCACCCAGGCGCCCCTTCATGTGGCCTCCTTATAAGGATACTTGTCACTGAATATAAGGTCCACTCTAATCCAGTAATACTTCATCTTACCTAACTACATCTGCAAACACCCATTTCCAAATAAGGTCCACTCTGAGGTTGTAGGTAGAGATGAATTTTGGGGGACATGATACAATAAAATAAATACAGGATCTAGCTTCATTCATTTGCACATGGATAACCACTTGTCCCACCACTGTTTTCAGAAAAGCAAATTCTTGGGGCGCCTGGGTGGCTCAGTGGTTTGGGCCGCTGCCTTCGGCTCGGGTCATGATCTCGGGGTCCTGGGATCGAGTCCCACATCGGGCTCTCTGCTCGGCGGGGAGCCTGCTTCTCTCTCTCTCTCTCTCTCTCTCTCTCTGCCAGCCTCTCTACCTACCTGTAATCTCTCTCTGTCAAATAAATAAATAAAATCTTTAAAAAAAAAAAAAAAAGATGTTTAAAAAAAAAAAGAAAAGCAAATTCTTTGGGGCACCTTGTTATAGCCTGGCAAAGGTTAAAATCTAGGTTCCCCAGTCAGCGTTGTTGGCATGAGTGGGGGTGGGATCACAGATTTTTCTGTGGTGCTTGTCTGGAGAAGAGCACTACTTACCTAAAATTTTCTGTTTTGCTATACTGCTCCTTCCCTGATCCTTTGGCTAGGGAGAGCAGGTTTGTTGTTTTATCTGTACCTTTTGGTTGACATTTCTAGATTATCAACTTCTTCAGCTCAAAGGAAATCAAAGCAGAAAGAAAACGCAGGGAACTCACACCATGTTGTTTCTTGGATGCAAGTTGTCTAGCCAGATGCCTCCTCTCTGTCTTTCAAAGTCTTTTTTTTTTTTTTTTTTTTAATGACTTGATTTATTTGACAGACAGAGATCACAAGTAGGCAAAGAGGCAGGCAGAGAGAGAGGGGGAGGCAGGCTTCCTTCTGAGCAGAGAGCCCGATGTGGGGCTCCATCCCAGGACCCTGGGATCATGACCTGAGCTGAAGGCAGAGGCTTTAACCCACTGAGCCACCCAGGTGCCCCCTTATATAATATATATATATATATATATATATATATATTGTTTGTTTTATATGTAATGTCTAGAGTTAGAGGGAGGAATTAGGGAAATACTCCACTATTTTACTTCTCGAATGCAATGAATTTACAGATCAAATTTAGGTAGAACTTACATCTTTGTAACTTGATAATTCCAAATCATGAATGTGATATATCTCTCAGTATATTGATTATAATATCTCTTAATGAAATTTTTAAATTTTCCCTTAGCTTTCCTGTTCATTTTTGGGTTAGATTTAATCATAGATTAAATTTATTAAATTTATCTATGCACACTATATACAATAAATCAGATAAATTTATTAAATTTATTTTTAAATTTTATTTATAAATTTATTTATAGATTTATAAATTATATTTATTAAATTTATTAAAATTATTAAGTTTATTAAATTTATCTGATTTATTGTACATACTGTATTTGAAAACTTTTCATTTTATGTTCGTAGTGACTATATACAATACAATTGATTTTTGTATATTAATTTTGTACCTAACAACAACCTTGCTGAACTCTTAAATTCTAATGTAAACTTTATTTTTGGAAGTTTGTATTATGTAACCACTCTGTAAGATTCTTTCTGACACCATGGCGTTTTCCATACCAATTTTTGATTCTCTGCCGCCACCTTGGTGTTTAGCATTCAATTCAATTCTGATGCTACCTATATAGAATTAGTGAAGACCCCAGCCAAGGGCTCAGTCAAACAAGACTATCCCCACTTCAGGTGCCAGTTGCAAGTCCCAGTTTGCCACCTATACTTCTGACCCACCAACTATAAATTCAGGAGCTCCTGTGACCCTATCTCTCAGGTTCAATAATTTGCTAGAAGGACTCAGTGATCTCTGAAAACACTATGTTTACATTTGCCAGATTATTGTAAAGGATACAACTCAGGAACAGCCAGGTGGAAGAGATGCATGGGGCAAGGTATGGAAAGAGCATGAAACTGCCATGCCTTTTCTTTGTATACTACGTCCCAGCACTTTCATGTGTTCACCAACCCAGAAGCTCTCTAAATCCTGTCATTTAATTTTTGTGGAGATTTTATTTCCACAGATGCTCAACTGACTGGCCACCCAGGCACCCCTAATTCAGACTTTTAATTTCTTCTTTAAGTTCTTTTCTCAGTTTGTCTTTGTTTACAAATTTATTGGAATTAAATTATTTATAATATCCTACTTTGTCTTTTTAACTCATACGACTTCTGTGATGATGGCCTTTTCATTCCTTATATTGGTTATTTACACCAACTGTTTTTTTTTTCTTAACCAGTTTTGTCAGAGGTTTTGTCAATTACATTATTATTTTCAAGGGATGAACTTTTGGCTTTATTTGATACTCTTTTTTAAAAATTTTTTTTTTAAGATTTTGAAAAATTTATTTGACAGAGATCACAAGTAGGCACACAGACAGGCAGAGAGAGAGGAGGAAGCAGGCTCCCTGCCAAGCAGAGTGCCCAGTGCAGGACTCAATCCCAGAACCCTGAGATCATGACCTGAGCCGAAGACAGAGGCTTAACCTACTGAGCCACCCAGGCACCCTATTTGATACTCTTTATGTAGCTTTGTTTTTTTACCTTATAAATTTAGCTTTTAATTTGATTATTTTCTTCCATTTTTCTTTTTATTATTATTATTATCATCATTATTATTTTAGTAATCTCTACCCCCAGGATGCGGCTAGAAATCATAACACTGAGATCCAGAGTCACATGATCTACTGACTGAGCCAGCCAAGCACCCCTCTAATATTTTAAGATGAGTATTCAGATCTTTACTATTTAGCTTTCATTCTTTTCTGATATATACATTTAAGGCTATAATTCTTCATGTGCATGCTTACCCAGAAAAGCCCTATATACTATAGTCATTGAGTAAAATGTTCTCTACAGATCCAGTAAATCGAATTTGTTCACCACAATATTGAACTATTTTATATCTTTACTATTCTTTGTATGCTTGTTTTGTTTTGTTTAGATTTATTTATTTATTTAGAGAGATAGAGAGTGAGCCAGTGTGGGGAGAAGCAGAAGAAGAGGGAGAGAGAGAATCCCAAGTAGACTTCCTGCTACTGTAGATCCCAGCTTGGGGCTTGATACCAGCACCCTGAGATCATGACCTGAGCCAAAATCAAGAATCGAAAGCTTAACTGATGGAGCCACCCAGGTACCCCTAAATGCTTGTTATTGAGATGTGTTTGTGGTAATTTGCTATGGCAGCTCTAGGAAATTAATACAATAATTTTAATTTTTATCTCTACTATTTCTGTTTTTTTTTCTTTTTTCTAATCTGTTTGCTCATCTTTTCTTTTTTTTTAAAGATTTTATTTATTTATTTGACAGAGAGATATCACAAGTAGGAAGAGGCAGGCAGAGAGAGAGAGGAGGAAGCAGGCTCCCTGCTGAGCAGAGAGCCCAATGCAGTTCTCAATCCCAGGACCCTGGGATCATGACCTGAGCCAAAGGCAGAGGCTTAACCCACTGAGCCACCCAGGCGCCCTGCTCATCTTTTCTTATTTTCTATTTCTTACAGATATTTTCGAGCTTATCTTTTTTTAAAAAATACAGTATACAATTATTTTATAATCTGGATCTAGTAATTCTAATATCCAAAACATTTGCTGAACTATTTCTATCCTATGTTTATACTGGGTGATGCCTTATTTCTTTGCATTGGATAACATTGTTTTTTTACCATGAAAATTCAATTTCCTCGGGAGATTTGATTTTTCAATGCTTCCTTTTCTAAAAATTAATTTTAATTTTAATTACAGTGTAGTTAGCATACAGTGTTATGTTAGTTTCAGGTGTACAATATAGTGATTCAACAATTCCATACATCACCCAGTGCTCATGATATCAAGTACACTCCTTAATCCCCATCACCTGCCCTCTGGTAACCATCAGTTTGTTCTTTGTAGTTAACAGTCTGTTTTTTGGTTTGTCTCTCTCTGTGTCTTTTTCTTTTGCCCATTTGTTTTGCTTCTTAAATTCCACATATGAGAATGCCTGGGTGGCTCAGTCAGTTAAGTGTCTGCCTTCGGCTCGGGTCATGATCCCTGGGTCTTGGGATCGAGCCCCACGTTGGGATCCCTGCTCCGTGAGGGGTCTGCTTCTCTCTCTTTCTCTGCCTGCGGTTCCCCCTTTGTGTGCTTTCTCTCTCTCTCTCTCTGTCAAATGAATAAATAAAATCCTCTTTTTAAAATCCACTTATGAGGGGTGCCTGGGTGGCTCAGTGGATTAAAGCCCCTGCCTTCGGCTCAGGTCATGATCCCAGGGTCCTGGGATCAAGCCCCTCGTCTGGCTTTCTGCTCAGCAGGGAGCCTGATTCCCTTCCTCTCTCTCTGCCTGCCTCTCTGCCTACTTGCGATTTCTGTCTGTCAAAGAAATAAAATCTTAAAAAAAAATCCACATATGAGTGACATGGTATTTTTCTTTCTCTGACTGATTTATTTCACTTAGCATTATACTCTCTAGCTCCACCTACATGTCATTGCAAATGGTAAGATTTCATTCTTTTTTATGGCTGAATAATATTCCAGTGTATTTGTATGCCATATTTTTCTATATCCATTCATCTGTTGATGGACACTTGGGCTGCTTTCATAATTTGTCTATAAACATAGTGTGCATGTATCCCTTTGAATTAGTATTTTTGTAGTTTTGGGGTAAATACCCAGTAATGTAATTACTGGATCAGAGGGTAGTTCTATTTTCAAACTTTGTTCAATCTATTTTTATTTTTTTATTTTATTATTATTGTTAAATTTTATTTATTTGACAGAGAGTGAGAGCACAAGCAGGGGGAACAGCAGATGGGAAGGGAGAAACAGACTCCCCACAGCCCAGTGCAGGGCACGATCCCAGGACTCTGAGATCATAACCTGAGCTGAAGGCAAACACTTAACCACCTGAGCCACCCAGGTGTCCCTCAAACTTTTAAAAAAAATATTTATTTATTTATTTGAGAGAGAGAAAGAGAATGAGTGGGAGGGGCAGGGGGAGAGGGAGGGAGAATCGCAAGCAAACTCTGAGCTGAGTGCCGAGCCCCACCTGGGGCTCAAACAACCCTGAAATCATGACCTGAGCTGAAACCAAAAGTAGGTTGTGTAACTGCACCACCCAGGCACCCCTATTCTTAACTTTTTGAGGAACCTCCATGCTTTGATAAATTAGATTTTGAGAGTGGAATTTCTTGATGTCTAAGATAAGGATTTGCTTTATCTTCTGCCAGATGCCTGAGGGTACTACCAAACTAAGATGACTTTAAACTTACAGCTTTAGGACTTTTTGGAACATCCAAGTTATGTGGATTAGAGTTGCAGATCCATGCAAGAACTGGTTGTTTTGGACGTATCTCAGGTATTCTTGTTTGTTTGTTTTTCCCCTTTACCTTGCTCACCAAGGCAATTTTTAAAAAAATATTTTATTTATTTATTTGACAGAGAGAGAGAGATCACAAGTAGGCAGAGAGGCAGGCAGAGAGAGAGGGGGAAGCACGCTCCCTGCTGAGCAGAGAGCCTGACATGGGGCTTGATCTCAGGACCCTGAGATCATGACCTGAGCCGAAGGTAGAGGCTTAACCTTCTGAGCTACCCAGGTGCCTCACCAAGGCAATTTTCATCACAACTTTCTGGACAAAGGGGTTGGTGTAGATTTAATTCTGGATCACTCTTAACACTGAAGACTTGGCCCTTTGGAGTTCCAACTTTTTGAGCAGGTTCTTCACTGATTGTACTTCTCGTTTTGGGTGACCCTAAGCTTTACAATCCATTCTAGCACTTAAAAGGTCTTAGAAAAAATGGAATTAGTGTTCCATTTCCCCCTGCCTTAAAGATTCCTTTCTGTCATACCAGCTTTTTGAAACTTTTAAGAAAAGGCTTTTATCATTTTATCCATCATTTTTAGTTTTTATCGGAAGGCACATTGGAATATCTAGTCTACCATATTGTTGGAAACCCAGTTTTCTCTTACCTTTTAAAAAACGGGTGATGGCACATATTGAGTTACTGCTTTTAGGGGCACCTGGGTGGCTTAGTTGGTTAAGCATCTGACTATGGCTCAGGTCATGATCTCGGGGTCCTAGGATTGAGCTCAGGGTCCTGGGATTGAGCCTTGTGTCAGACTCCATGCTTAGCAGAGTCTACTTGTCCCTATCCCTCTACCTTTCCCTTTGGTCATGTTCTCATTATTTCTCTCTCTCAAATAAATAAATAAAATCTTTTAAAAAGGTATTGTGTCTTTAGACTCCATTAGATGTAACAAAATGGTTTAAGTTTTACTTTAAAAAATGTCAAAATATAATATGCTTATAATTACATTCTTTTTAGCCATTTAAATTTAACTTGAACAATTTAGATAGCCACTTGGGTGGCTCAGTAGGTTAAGCGTCTGACTTGATTTTGGCTCAGGTCATGATCTCAGGGCTGTGAGAGTCCTGTGTTGGGCTCTAGGCTGGGCAAGGAGCCTGATTAAGATTCTCTCTCTCCTTATCTCTTCCCTCTCCCCACCTCATGCACATGAATACTCTCTCTCTTTCTCTAAAAAGAAAATGTCTGAAGAGGTATGTAGTTTTCAAAAAATTTTAGGTGGTACACACGCAAAACGTGAAGACCACTGATCTAGAGAAATGGTCACATAAGTTTAAAAGAAGACATATATACCCATCCTGTCTCATGGTTTTAACTGTTACCTATACACTGGTTACTACCAAATTTTATCTTTTTTTTTTAAATAAATATTTTATTTATTTATTTGACAGACAGAGATCACAAGTAGGCAGAGAGGCAGGCAGAGAGAGAGGGGGAAGCAGGCTCCCCACGGAGCAGAGAGCCCCGCGAGCCCAATGCGGGGCTGGATCCCAGGACCCTGGGATCATGACCTGAGCTAAAGGCAGAAGCTTTAACCCACTGAGCCACCCAGGTGCCCCACCAAATTTTATCTTTTACCCAGGCCTTTCCCCTATTCCCTGATGCACATATCCAGCTGACTACTCAACATCTCCAACAGGATGTTAAATAAGCATCCTAGATTTATCATGTCTACTTCCTCCCTGTACTCACACACACACAATCTACTTCTTTCCTCTCCTAGTGTTCTTTCTCTGTGTTCTCCCTGTAAGTAAATGTTATCTCTGTTCACCCAGTTGCGTAGGCCAAAGACCTTTGAGGAATTAAAGAAAAAAAACAGCCAGTAGAAATACCAGTCACATTATGTAACATAATTGTGCATAGGTATTAAACTTGGTAACTCAAAAGGAATAGCAGTTATGTTGAGTCAGTAGTGAAGAAGCTGATTTTTACCTTTGGTGTTTTTTTTTTTTTTTTAAGATTTTATTTATTTATTAGACAGAGATCATAAGTAGGCAGACAGGCAGGCAGAGAGAGAGAGTGGAGAAAGCAGGCTCCCCGCTGAGCAGAGAGTCCGACGCGGAGCTCAATCCCAGGACCCTGAGATCACGACCCGAGCAGAAGGCAGAGGCTTTAACCCACTGAGCCACCCAGGTGCCCCTTTGGTGTTTTTTTTTTTTTTTTAAAGATTTTATTTATTTATTTGACAGAGAGAGATTACAAGTAGGCAGAGAGGCAGGCAGAGAGAGAGAGGAGGAAGCAGGCTCCCTGCTGAGCGGAGAGCCTGATGCGGGACTCGATCCCAGGACCCTGAGATCATGACCTGAGCCGAAGGCAGCGGCTTAACCCACTGAGCCACCCAGGCGCCCCCTTTGGTGTTTTTGAAGGGAAGATAAAAACAGATGAGAGGCTGGTAATTTTGAAGTGCTCATTCATTAATTATCATTAATAAAAGTTTAAAACAATATAGTTCATTTAAGAAGGAAGAGAATCAATGTTTAGTTCCGTATAGGTTTTTTTTTTTTTAAGATTTTATTTATTTTAGAGAGAGAGCACATGTGTGTGTATGTGCATGCATGAGAATGGGGAAGGGCAGACGGAGTGTGTGAGAGAAAATTCCAAGCAGAGTCTGTGCTGAGCACAGAGCCCAACATGGGGCTCAATCCCATGACCCATAAGATCATGACCTGAACCAAACCCAAAAGTCAGATGTTTAACCAATTGAGCCACCCAGGCTCTTCTAGTTCTGTACAGTTTTTTTTTTTAAAGAGATGAATGTTTTATTTTTTTAATTAGTTTTATTAACATATAATGTATTATTTGCCCCATGGGTACAGGTGTGTGAATCATCAGGCTTAGGCATTTCACAGCACTCCCTATACCACATACCCTCCCCAATGTCCATAACCCAACTCTGTACAGTTTTTTGAATTATCTAAGGTTTTTCTTTTTTTTAATTTTAAAAAATTATTTATTCATTTAAATAAATAGGCTCTATGCCCAAAGTGGGGTTTGAATTCACAACCCCGAGATCAAGAGCCTTCTGTTCTGCTAACTGAGCTAACCAAGTGTCCCAAGAAAGGTTTTTCTTTAAATTTAATAAAATTTATAATGCCCTGAGTATACTAGCTTATATACCCCTAAAAACATAAACTGGGAGTTATAAAATATGTACTGCTGAAGCCATGTAAGTTATGAAGAATGTTGGCATTTATTCTACCAAACAACATATGATTATGTCGGGGAAGCAGGCAGATATTCTGCTTCTCTCTCTATATATATGTGGAAGAAAATTACGCTGTGTTTAACTTACCCATCTGGCAGAACTTAAGGTTCAGAATATCAAATAAGGATTCTTTAAAAGTTAACTTTCTCTCTTAAACAAATTAGAAACATATCTTGCCCCATTTAACTGATTCTGCAGAAGGTGTCTTTTTTTTTTTTTTTAATAATTTTCCTTTTTCCTTTTTTTTTAAAAGGATTTTATTTATTTATTTGACAGAGAGAAAGATCACAAGTAGGCAGAGAGGCAGGCAGAGAGAGGGGGAAGCAGGCTCCCTGCTAAGCAGAGAGCCAGACGTGGGACTCGATTCCAGGACCCTGAGATCATGACCTGAGACGAAGGCAGTGGCTTAACCCACTGAGCCACCCAGGCGCCCCTACAGAAGATGTCTTAATGCTCTTCTGTATAACAGCTGCAGAATAAGATGTTCTACTTAATAATAAACCCAAGGGGGGGGGAGGAGAGTCCCTGCATCTTATCACAGTTGTAAAAAGCCATCTCGGTCAAACAAGTACATTGGATCCCCAATGAATATAGAGAATATGTTGTGTGTAGCACACTGGTGTTTCTTCAGAGAAGTTAAGACCACACAAAAGTAAGAAACTTAGCCAAACATGGGATAGAAATTTAGTTGTCCAGAAATGAAAAAATATGGGGATGGGACAGAAAATCTAAATTGGAAATACGCTAAGGTTTTAAAAGTTTTTCATTCTGTATGACAAATAAATCTCTTCAAAATCTTGTAAAAGGACTGAGAGACTTGAATTATAATTACTACATTTTCTAATAATAGATAATATTTCAGTTAAAATCATGGAATAATTATAAAACATTGTTGAGAGAAATTAAAGACAATGTAAATATATAGATATTTTATATATAAGGATTGGAGGAATTAATATTATTAAGATGGCGGTATTGCCCAAGTTGATAAGTGGATGCAGTGTAATCCCTATCAAAATCCACAGCTGGCTTTTTTACAGAAATTAACAAACTGGTCCTAAAATTCATTCGAAAATTCAAGAAACCTAGAGGAGCCAAAACAATCTTGAAAAGGAAGAACAGAGTTAGAGGACTCATGCTTCCTGATTTCAAAACTTTCTGAAAAGCTACAGTAATCATGACTATGCAATAGTCATGTAACAATAGATTTAATAGATTAATGGAATGGAATTGAGAGTCTAGAAATAAACTTTAACATTTATAGTCAATTAATTTTTTTGACAAGGGTTCCAAGACAAATCAATTAGGTAAAAATAGTCTTTTCAACATAGAGTGCTGGGACAACTGGATATTCATATGCAAGAGCATAAAGTTGGGTCCTTTCCTTACACATACACAAAAATTAGCTCAAAATGGATTATAGACCTAATGTTTTGGATAAAATGATAAAACTTATAAGGAAATGTGGAAGTAAATCTTAATGACCTTGGGTTAGGCAGAGCCTTAAGTAGATACAACACCCAAGGTGTAAGCAACAAAAGAAAAAATTAGATAAATTATATTGCATCAAACTTAAAAACATCTGTGCTTCAAAAGACACTATCAAGGAAGTAAAAATACAACCCACAGAATATAAAGAGAAAATATTTGCAAATCATAAATATTTTAATAAATATTAATAATAAATATTTTAATATACTTGTATCTGGAAGATATGAAGAACTATATAACTCAATAACAAAAGATAATCTAATTTTTAAAAGGGCAAAAAAATGGACAAAGAATCTGAATATATAGTTCTCCAGAGAAGATGTACAAATGACCAGTAAGCACATGGAAAAGTACTCAATATTATAAACAATCAGGGAAATGCAAATCAAAACCCCAATGAGATACCACATCACACCCATTAGGATGACTACAATAAAAAAGACCAATAATAGCAAGTTTTGGAGAGAATTTGGGAAACTTGGAACCTTATGCACTACTGATAGGAATGTAAATGGTGCAACCACTTTGGAAAACAGTGTGTCAGTTTTACAGAATATTAAGCACAGAGATACACTATAACTCAGAAATTTCACTTCTAGTTATATACCCAAGAGAAATAAAAGCATAGCCACATAAAAACTTATACACAAATGTTCATGGCAGCTGTGTGGGGAAGAATATTTTTTTCTTATTCCTTCTGGGTTCTTGGCTGGGGCTCTGTAACAAAAAGAAAAAAAAATGGAAATTTATCAACATGTATATCTCATATATACATAGGAGAAACTCGGGGATAGTAACTCAAAGGTTTGGGTAGAACTTGGACTTACATAACATCATAGCAAGGAAATAAATCTTTAGAGAAGTGACAAGACAAAGGAAGAGAGCCTTGAGTCTCTAGGGGCAGCAAATTGTAAATATAAGGGAGCCTAATGGAAGATAATTGGACTGGTCAGTAAGGTTTGTGATGTAGAGTCCTCTTGTGCTGTCTCTGGGCTGACAAAAGTCTAGGGTTGTTAGTGATTAATTCTGTACAAATTTATGTCTTGCTTTTAGGCAAATAGGGAGAGGACAGAGAGACCTCTCTCTCTCTCTCTTTTTTTAATCTGCTTCTCTATTGCCTTCAATTCAAAACAGTTGTTGTATAGGGGCGCCTGGGTGGCTCAGTGGTTTGGGCTGCTGTCTTCGGCTCGGGTCATGATCTCAGGGTCCTGGGATCGAGCCCCGCATTGGGCTCCCTGCTCCGCAGGAAGCCTGCTTCCCTCTCTCTCTCTCTGCCTGCCTCTCTGCCTACTTGTGATCTCTGTCTGTTAAATAAATAAAATCTTAAAAAAAAAAAAACAGTTGTTGTGTAAAAATGACATGTGTTGGGGTAGCAAATTCTGCTATCCTTTATAGTATTATTCATAGTAGCCAAAACGTGGAAACAACCCAAATGCCCATCAACTGATGAATGAATAAAGGGAATGTTGTATACCGATACAATTGAATATTATTTGGCAATAAAAAGAAATGAAGTACTGATACATGTTATAACATAGCTGAACCTTGAAAACATTATGCTAAGTGAAAGAAGCTGCCCATTGAATGGTTCCATTTACATGAAATTTCCAGAATAGGCAAATCCATAGAAACAGAAAAACATGGATTAGTGTTTGCCATGGGCTGGAGTCAGGGGTAATTGAATGGGGAATGATTGCTAATGGATACAGAAGTTTGGGGATTTTTTTTGTTGTAGCATGATGAATGATAAAAATGTTTGGAATTCCATGGTGGTAGTGGTTGCACAACCTGGTGACTATACTAAAAACTTAAATTGTACACTAAAGGATGAGTTTTATAGCATATGAATTATATATCAATTAACAATGCAAAGAAATTGCTGTATTCTAAAATTTCATGCCCTACTGATATTTCCTATAACAATTTGGATCAATGAAATGGAAATATATCTACTTAAGTTGATTTTTAAAAAAACAAAAAAGCCAGTTACAAATGCCTGCATGCTGTATGATACCATTTACATCAAGAGTCCAGAATAGGAAAATATATAAACACAGAAAGTTTTCATTCCATAAATTCTTTGTTTTTATCTGCTCTCACATATCCTTAAATGTAAGCTCTTATTATTTACCAGGATTTACCTTCATATTTGCCCTTTTAATTTTTATTTATTTATTTTTAAGATTTTATTTATTTATTTGACAGAGATAGAGCACAGCAGGGAGAGAAGCAGGCAGAGGCAGAAGCAGGCTTCTCGCTGAACAAAGAGCCTGACGTGGGACTTGATCCCAAGACCCTGGGATCACGACCTGACCTGAAGGCAGGCACCTGACCGACTGAGCCACCCATGTGCCCCCGTATTTGCCCTTTTTGTTGCTCTTAATTTCCTTCTGCATATCTATCCTTCTATTTGGGATCATTTTCCCTTTGGTAGAACTCCCTTTGGTATTCCTTTTTTTTTTTTTTTTTTAAAGATTTATTTATTTATTTATTTGACAGAGAGAAATCACAAGTAGACAGAGAGGCAGCCAGAGAGAGAGAGAGAGGGAAGCAGGCTCCCTGCTGAGCAGAGAGCCCGATGCGGGACTCGATCCCAGGACCCTGAGATCATGACCTGACCTGAGATCATGACCTGAGCTGAAGGCAGCGGCTTAATCCACTGAGCCACCCACACGCCCCTCCCTTTGGTATTCCTTGAATGAAGGTCTACTGGTGGCAAGTTTTCTGTTTTTATTTCTCTGAAAATATATGAATTTGTCTTCATTTCTGAAGAACTGATTTTACTGAGTGTAGAATTCTATTTTGGCCATTATTCTCGTATACCACTTTGAACATATCATTCCATTATCTTTTGGCTTCCAACAATTTGTTGAGAAGCTAACTATTAGCCCTATTGTTCTTTTGAAGATATGTCCCCCTACCACAACTTCTTCTAAGGTTTTATCTTTATGGGTGGTTCTATCAGTTTAATGGTTAAGCATCTGACTCTTTTAAAAAATTAATTAATATATTTATTTATTTTTAAAGTTCATTTTAAAAATTATTAACATATAATATATTATTTACTCCAGGGTACAAGTCTGTGATTCATCAGTTTTACACAATACACAGCACTCACCACAACGCATACCCTCCACAATGTCCATCACCCAGTTACTCCATTCCTCCCACCCCACTCCCATCCAGCAACCCTCAGTTTGTTTCTTGAGATTAAGATTCTCTTATGGTTTGTCTCTCTCTCTGGTTTAATCTTGTTTCATTTTTTCCTCTCTTCCCCTTTGATCCTCTGCGTTGTTTCTTAAATTCCACGTATCAGTGAGATCATATGATAATTATCTTTCTCTGATTGACTTATTTCACCTAGCATTAATACCTTCTAGTTCCATCCCCGTCGTTGCAAATAGCAAGATTTTTTTTGATGGCTACATAATATTGCATCATATATTCCATCATATATATACATATTCCATTATATATATATATATATTCCATTATATATATATCTATATATCTATATATATCACATCTTCTTTATCCATTCATCTGTCAAGGGACATCTGGGCTCTTTCCATAGTTTGGCTATTGTGACATTGCTGTTATAAACATTGGGGTTCAGGTGCCCCTTCAGATCACTACTTTTATATCTCTGGAGTTCATACCCAGTAGTGCAATTGCTGGGTCATAGGGTAGTTCTATTTTCAAGTTGTTGAGGAACCTCCATACTGTTTTCCAGAGTGGTTACACTAGTTTGCATTCCCACCAACAGTGTAGGAGGGTTCTCCTTTCTTCACATCTTTGCCAACATCTGTCATTTCCTGACTTGTCAATTTTAACTATTCTGACTGGTGTGATGTGAGGTGGTATCTCATTGTCATTTTGATTTGAATTTCCCTGAAAGCATTTGACTCTTAGATCTCAGCTGTGCTGACTGAACCATGGTTGTGAGGTCAAGCCCTGTCTTGGGCTCTATGCCCAGCATGGAACCCACTTAAAAAAAGAAAGAAAGAAAGAAAAGAAAGAAAGAAAGAAAGAAAGAAAGAAAGAAAGAAAGAAAGAAAGAAAATGAGTTTAAGATTTTATCTTTATCTTTGGTTTTTAGCAACTTCACTATGACATGCCTAAAGTATGCTTTTCTTTGTATTTGTTCTGCTTTATTTCAGAGAATTTGTCATATTTGTGACTCTGGTTGTTTCACTACTTTTGGAAAAATTTTGGTGATTTTCTCTTCAAATTTTATTTCTATCCCATTGTCTCCCTCTTGTCTCTGGATCTCTAATTAGGTGTGTATTAAATTTTTTTTTTACAGTGTCTCATCTGTATTTTATGTTCTTTTTTGTATTTTTCTTTCTTTCTTTCTTTTTTTTTTTTTTTTTTGTCTTTGCGGTTCAGTCTGGATAATTTCTTCTGACCTGTCTTTTTTTTTTTATTATTTTTTTATTTTTTTAAAAATATTTTATTTATTTATTTGACAGAGAGAGATCACAGTAGGAGAGAGGAAGGGAAGAGATCACAGAGAGAGAGGAAGGGAAGCAGGCCCCCTGCTGAGCAGAGAGCCCGATGTGGGACTCGATCCCAGGACCCTGAGATCATGACCTGAGCCGAAGGCAGCGGCTTAACCCACTGAGCCACCCAGGCGCCCCCTGACCTGTCTTTTAGTTCACTAATTACCTCTTTATATGTGTCCAATGTGCTATTTAGTCCTATTGACTTCATGTGATTATTTTTTGGTTCTGGAGTTTTCATTTTATATTTCATACAGCTTCCTCTGCTGAATTTCTCTATCTTGTCATTTAACTTCCTAAACCTGGGCTCTTTCCATAGTTTGGCTATTGTGACATAATGGTTATTTTATTTTTATTTTTTTTAATTGTTTAAGTGATTCTTTACACTTAACATGGAACTTGAACTCATGACCCAGAGATCAGGAGTCACATTCTCTACTGACTGAGCCAGCCAGGCATACCTCATTATGCTTATTTGAAAGCCCATGCATGATAATTCCAATATCTGACTCTTCTATGGATCTGTTTCTATTCTTTGATAGTGCTTCAGTTTTTGTCATTTTATCTTGTCTGTGGAAAACCGGTAAAATTTTTGTTTAATACTGAAAGTGGTTTATGAAAAATTAAAGAGAGAATTCTAGGCCCTGGATGGTATTACCTTTCTCTAGCAAGAGTTTACTTTTGCTTCTGGCAGTCAGTGGGGGTAAGATTAGACCATCTTAATCAAGTTGATGAGAAGCTGAGTTGATGAGTTGATGAGAAGCTGAGCTTTGGTATTTATAAGGGCTGGTCTCTTCTAAGGTAAAGGGCTATGTCTCTTTATTTGACACAAAGAGAGATCACAAGTAGGCAGAGAAGCAGGCGGGGAGGGGGGGGAGCAGGCTCCCCGCTAAGCAGAGAGCCTGATGTGGGGCTTGATCCCAGGATCCTGAGATCATGACCTGAGCCGAAGGCAGAGGCTTAACCCACTGAGCCACCCAAGTGCCGCAAGTTGTAGGCCTTTGGGGGTCCAAACTAAAAGTAAAGGAGTTTACCAAAGTTCTGTAATCGTAGTAGGTCCCGAACATCCAGTTTTCCCCACCATGCTCTGTAAGACTACAGGTAGACCAGTTTTCAGTCTTTAGCTACTGCTTTCTGCTCAGCTTCTCAAACTATCATTATTCCTTTGAATCACTAATGCCTTGAGAGGAAAAGTGGCATCAAATGTCAGATTTACCTCTTTGCACTTCTTTTCTGTCTGAGATTTTAGCTCCTCGGCTGGCTTGGTAGCTCTCTGATTCCTATGCATAGATTTTTAATTTTAATTTTTATTTTATGTTTTTAAATTTATTTCAGTAATCTCTATACCCCATTGGGGCTTGAACTCATGAACCTGAGATCAAGAGTCACATGCCCTGGGACGCCTGGGTGGCTCAGTTGGTTAAGCAGCTGCCTTCGGCTCAGGTCATGATCCCAGCGTCCTGGGATCGAGTCCCGCATCGGGCTCCTTGCTCAGCGGGGAGCCTGCTTCTCCCTCTGCCTCTGCCTGCCATTCTGTCTGCCTGTGCTCGCTCTCTCCCCGTCTCTCTCTCTGATAAATAAATAAAATCTTTAAAAAAAAAAAAAAAAGAGTCACATGCCCTTCTGAGTCAGCCAGAATCTCCTAGATTTTTAAATTTTAAATTTTGTCCATATTTTCCAGTTGTTTTTTACTGCAGGTTTGGCCTACAACAAGATACTCTATCATTGCTGAGAACAAAATGCCCTGAAGAATAAAAAAATAATAATAAGAAGAAGAAAACAATTGAAGAAAAGCAGTGATACTCAAATGTACCTTAAGTTATTTACATTTGTGTAAATATTGTATCAATGTCAGCAAAGCTGATTTTCTTTCTTTTTCTTTTTTTCAAAGATTTTATTTTATTTTAAGATTTTCTTTATTTATTTGACACAGAGAGATATCCCAAGTAGCCAGAGAGGCAGGCAGAGAGAGAGAGATCCTACTGAGCAGAGAGCCCAGTGCAGGGCTCAATCCCAGGACCCTGGGATCATGACCAGAGCTGAAGGCAGAGGCTTTAACCCGCTGAGCCACCCAGGCACCCCTCAAAGATTTTAACTAATCTCTACTCCCAATGTGGAGCTTGAACTCACAACCCTGAAATCAAGAGTCACATGCTGTGCTGACTGAGCCAGCCAGATGCCCCAAAGAGGATTTTCTATTTACCTTTGAGATGCCTTGAGTTTCAAGGGCATCAAGTGATTTTTTCATTTGAAATTTCTCCTTACTTGTCTTATTTCTACTATAGCCATTATTTTCTTCATTTTTTTCCCCACCTCTTCCTTCATAGTTCTGAGAGTCTTGCAATTTTGCTTAGACAAGACTTATCTAAATTATCCCATTAAATTGTATCTACAGGTGATAAAATGATGCTTACTCTCTCCCTTTAGCTCTAGAGAATAAGGCAGTCATGAAACTGATTGAAAACATGCCATAGCTTTATTTCCCAATACTCAGTCTCAAATTAATCTTTTTAGTTTTTACACAGTTCTTTTTTTTTTTTTAAGATTTTATTTATTTATTTGACAGACAGAGATCACAAGTAGGCAGAGAGGCAGGCAGAGAGGAAGGGAAGCAGGCTCCCTGCTGAGCAGAGAGCTAGCTCAACATGGGGTTTGATCCCAGGACCCTGGGATCATGACCCAGGCTGAAGGCAGAGGCTTCAACCCACTGAGCCACCCAGGCGCCCCTTTTACACAGTTCTAATAATAGCTTGATAGTGTGTCTTTGTAACACATTTTCATGTGGCTAGCAGGCCTACAACAATTTCCTATTCTCTAGAAATGGCTTATATTCGTTGCCCCTTCTAGTCAAGGCTGATCAACCCACAGAAGAAGATTTGACCCACACTGGGCCAATGAGATCATTATTCCCAGGAATCTGACATTTGCAGCAATTAAAAACAGGGATAGAATTTTTAGAGCTGAGTAATTATGATACACAACTCTAAGATGGTCCCCATTGTTCCTTCTCCTCATATTCATGTCCTTATGTAATGCTTTCTCCTTGACTGTGGGCTGGATCTAGTATTTTTCCAATAGACTACAGCAAAAATAAAAAGATGTCACTTCTGAGGTAGGTTACAAAACGACTGTGGCTTCTGTTTTGGGGGCTCTCTTTTGCTTTCTTTCTTACTTGCTCTGAGGGAATCTAGTTGCCATGTTGCATACTACCCTTTGAAGAGGCCCATGTGTTAAGGAACTGCAGAGCTCCAGCCAATAGACAGCAAAGAACCGAGGCCCTCAGTTGAACAGCAAGGAGCTGAGGCTCTCAAAATAGGTAATGAATTCTGCCAACAACCAGAGGAATGAGGAGGGAAACTAATCTGCCCTCAGTTGGGCCTTCAGATTGACTGCAGCCCTGGCCAACAACTGAAACCTTTTGAGAGATCTTAAGCCAGAGGGACTCAGCTTAAGTGCACCCAAATTTCTGACCCTCACTGTTTCTCTTCAAATGCTTGTTGCTCTAATCTCTCCTGTGTAGCATTCCAACTGATCAGCTCTTTTAGTTCTCACCTCATTTTCCTCTTTTTCATCATCAAGGGTTTCTCCATGAGTTCTGGCATTTAACTCATTTGGTCTGCTTTCCAGGAAATTCTCACTGGGCTGGGCCTTTTTATGATATTCTATAGCAAGGATTACTTTTAATGCCACCCAGAATCCTTGGTTTTGCCTTCTTCTCCATGTCAGACCTTTGTATATTTTGACCTTCAATAACATGGACACTTGAAAATCTGCTGCTTTCTATGGGACACCTGGGTGGCTAAGTGGGTTAAGCCTCTGCCTTCAGCTGGGATCATGATCTCAGGGCCCTGGAATCGAGCCAGGCGTCAGGCTCTCTGCTCATCGGGGATCCTGCTTCCCCCTTTCTCTGCCTGCCTCTCTGCCTACTTGTGATCTCTCTCTCTATCTTTCTGTCAAATAAATGAATAAATATCTAAAAAAAAAAAAAAAAGAAAGAAAGAAAGAGAAAAAGAGAGGAAGAAAGAAAGAAAAAATCTGCTGCTTCCCGAAATATGGGAACATGCAAGTCAGACATTCTGCCTAGCAAGCCTCTGCCCAGGTACTTGAAACATTCTCTTTGAACTATTTCTGAGTTTCTGGCCTGATCTCCTTAAGCTCTTTTTCCCAGGGTTAGCTTCTCTTTGCTATATTATCTTCTACCCTTCTGATCCGTTTCATCTTTTACTGGATTAAAACTAATGGCCCACAGTATTGTCATATTCCTTCAAACCCTCTGCCTTACCCCACCCCATTCACCAGATGGAAGCAATGCTCTATGTCTCAGTTATTTTTTATTTACACTCTGTGGGGATAGGCTCTAACTCAGTTTTATATCACATTGACTTCCCATGATGGCTGTTTTGATGATAGTTTTGATGGTAGTTGAATACATCCAGCTGGTTCATATATGCAAACACTTTTTACCATATTTTATGGTATAGAATTTTGGGTCTGCTTTTGTTCATTTCCCTTTGTATAACTTTTGGTTGTATATTTTCAGCATGTTCTTGCATATAATTTTTTGTGAAGCATTTTGGTCTAGCCCTAAAATACCACCTAAACTTACTTCAGAGTGGAGAAGAGATGGTCCAGTATGTTTTCACATTTTTTACCATAGGTTGTCAGTCTCTTTAGATTGCTAAGCATATGAATTTTCATTTAATGGCCAAATTCAATAACTTTACTCTGCTTACTCAGGTCAAAAGATTATAATCTTGAGCACACTGCTATTAATATCTACCAAAAACACTGAAAAAAAGGGTATTTATGAGGTATTTCCCAAATAATCTTCAGTATTTAATTTCTCTGGTGGTTTTAATCATTTTAGAGAATCTGATGAAAACTGTATATATTTTCTCAAGATGTATGTGTAACTTTGTTTCAGTTATCTGTTGCTGTTTATCATCCCACCCCAAAACTTAGTGACTTAAAACAACTATTATTTCTCATGATTCCATGGGTCATGGACAGCTCCTCTGTTTCACAGAGTGTCATCTGGCTCATTCCCATAGTTGCATTCAGCTGGGATCTTAGCTGGGGCGAGAATGCCTAGGATAGTGGCATTTGCAGGTCTGGGGTCTATTTGGTGGCTCTTGGGTAGGGTGCCCTGGTTGTTTTTCACCTGACCTCTCTGAATGAAAACAAGCTGCCAGGCTTCTTAAGAGATTGACCTGAATCTGGCACAGCTTCCTTCTGTCATGTTCTATTAATCAAAGCAATCATAAGGCCAATGAAGATTTATAGAGAGAGGAATAGACTTTATTTCTTGATAGGAGAAATACCATGTACCTACAGGAATGAGAGAAATGGTTAGAAATTTGAAAGTGCTAATGGTAGATTGTCTTTGGTTTCATACTCAAAAAGCAATGAATCAAATTCACCATATGAATACAAGAATTAAAAACCACCCATATGATCATCTACTTTAGTAGATGCATGCAGAAGAATTTGACAAAATCCAACATCCATTAATTTAAAAAAACTCCAAACTTTCAGCAAACTACAAATAGAAGGAAATGTCCTCAATCCAATAAAGAACATCTATGAAAAACTGACAGCCGACTTTATACTCAATAGTGAAATATTCAACACTCCCTAAGATTGGAAACAAGACAAAGATATCTGTTCTCATCACTTCTAGCCATCAAGAATGAAC
Organism: Mustela putorius furo; assembly: GCF_011764305.1. Lineage (NCBI taxonomy): Eukaryota > Metazoa > Chordata > Mammalia > Carnivora > Mustelidae > Mustela > Mustela putorius. Next base: position 6,268,792 of record NW_025422368.1, on the reverse strand, counting down.
TCCTGATTTTGATACTCTAAATTCTGTCTCTGAATTGAGTTTGATGATCAAAGGTCTACTTGCCCAGACACGCACTTTTTTCCCTTTCTGTTATATGCTGTGGTGTGATGCCACAGTCTATATTAAAAAAATAACATTAAGACTCAGCAGTATGCTAACATACACTACTGGTGGGAGTGAAAATTCATATTATTAGACAGAATCTAGCAACGTACTAGAAGAATAATCACTATAAATTAGTTTTTTGTACTGGAAATGCCATGATGATCTAACATTAGGAAAGATTTTAAAATAATTCATCATAGGAGCCCTTGGGTGACTCGGTTAAGGATCTGACTCTTGATTTTGGCTCAACTCATGACTTCAGGGTTGTGAGATCGAGTATGCTGAAGATTCTCTCCCTCTCTCTTTATACTCCCCTACCCTCTCTTAAAAAAATAATAAGTTAAATAAAATAATTCATCATAATATGTTGAAGAAGAAAAATGATGTCAATCTCCAAGTATTGTTGAAGACATTTAATAAAATTCAACATACTTTCAGGGCACCTGGGTGGCTCAGTTGGTTAAGTGACAAATTCTTGGTTTCCGCTCAGGTCATGATCTCAGGGTCCTGGGATCAAGCCCTCTGTCAGGTTCCGCACTCAGTGGAGAGTCTGCTTGTTCTGTTTCCTCCCCCTCTGCTCTGCCCCCTGCTCACATGTGTGCATACAAGCACAAGCACTTTCTCTCTCAAATAAACAAACAATCTTTAAAAAATTCGACATGCTTTCTGATAAAAATTCTTAACATATAAATAATATAGAAGTTCTGTATTTTTAAAGAGATTTTATTTATTTATTTGAGAGAGAGAGCATGCACACGTCTAAGCGAGAGAGCATGAGAGAGAGAGAGTGCACAAGCAGTGGGGAGTGGTAGAACAGGAAGCAGCTTCTCTGCTGAGCAGAGAGTGTGAAGCAGGAGGACTTGATCCCGGGACCCTGGATCATGACCTTAACCAAAGGCAGGCGCTTAACTGACTGAGCCACCCAGGAGCCCCAGAAGTTTCTATATTGATATGTGTTTTTCCATATATTGATAAAAACTTATGTATTTTTATTTACTTATTTATTTTAAAGATTTTATTTATTTGACAGACAGAGATCACAAGTAGGCAGAGAGGCAGGCAGAGAGAGAGAGGAAGGGAAGCAGGCTCCCTGCTGAGCAGAGAGCCTGATGTGGGGCTTGATCCCAGGATCCTGAGACCATGACCTGAGCCAAAGGCAGAGGCTTAACCCACTGAGCCACCCAGGTGCCCCAAAACTTATGTATTTTTTTGTTTATAATGTCTTAAGGCCAAAAGCTACATTCTAGTTAAAGATAGAAAAAAGGATAGGATAGATATCATAGCCACCACTGTTACTTTTTATTTTTTAATATGAAGGGATTAATACATAGAGAGAACTATAAAGTTTATATAATGGTATCAACAAAAATATTTACTTTGTTGTCAATTTTTAATCTTTTACATTTTAATTATCTCAAAATTCTTAGAGCCTCATCGATTAAATAGCAAGATAAAAACATTTTAATTAGGGGTGCCTGGGTGGCTCAGTGGGTTAAGCTTCTGCCTTCGGCTTGGGTTATGATCCCAGAGTCCTGGGATCGAGCCCCACATTGGGCTCTCTGCTCAGCAGGGAGCCTGCTTTCCTCTTCTCTCTGCCTGCCTCTCTGCCTACTTGTGATCTCTGCCTGTCAAATAAATAAATAAAATCTTTAAAAAAACATTTTATTTATTTATTTTTTAAAAAGATTTTATTTATTTATTTGAGAGAGAGACAGTGAGAGAGAGCATGAGCGAGGAGAAGGTCAGAGAGAGAAGCAGACTCCCCGTGGAGCTGGTAGCCCAATGCGGGACTTGATTCTGGGACTCCGGGATCCTGACCTGAGCCGAAGGCAGTCGTCCAACCAACTGAGCCACACAGGCATCCCTAAAAAAACATTTTAATATAAACAATCCAGTTAAAAGGTGAACAAATTTTAGACATAGCAAACAGATTAGTGATTGCCAGAGGTGGGGGAGGTGGGGTCATAGGTGGTCAAAATGGGTGAAGATGGTCAAAAGGTATAAATTTTCAGTTGTAAATAACTCATAGGGATATATAACATGCAGCATGGCAACTGTAGTTAATGATACTATATTGAATGTTTAAAAATTGCTGTGAGGGGCACCTGGGTGGCTCAGTGTTAAGTTAAGCCTCCGCTTTTGGCTCAGGTCATGATCTCAGGATCCTGGGATCAAGCCAGAATTTTGAGATAATTAAAATGTAAAAGATTAAAAATTGACAACAAAGTAAATATTTTTGTTGATACCATTATATAAACTTTATAGTTCTCTCTATGTATTAATCCCTTCATATTAAAAAATAAAAAGTAACAGTGGTGGCTATGATATCTATCCTATCCTTTTTTCTATCTTTAACTAGAATGTAGCTTTTGGCCTTAAGACATTATAAACAAAAAAATACATAAGTTTTGGGGCACCTGGGTGGCTCAGTGGGTTAAGCCTAAGCTTTTGGCTCAGGTCATGATCTCAGGATCCTGGGATCGAGCCCTGCATCGGGCTCTCTGCTCAGCGGGGAGCCTGCTTCCCCCACCCCCCACCCCCCCTGCCTCTCTGCCTACTTGTGATCTTTGTCTCTGTCATTAATAAATAAAATCTTTAAAAAATAAAAAAATAAAAATTGCTAAGAGAGTAGGTCTTAAAAGTTCTCATCACAAAAAAATGTTTAAATATATATGGTGACAGATATTAACTAGACTTACTGTGGTGATCTCTCTGCAATATATATGAATATCAAATCATTATGTTGTACACCTGAAACTAATATAATGTTATATTTTAATGATACACCAATTAAAAAATTATTACACTAAAAAAAGTAAACAAAGGATTTCTCCAAAGAAGATATCCAAATGGCCAGTTAGCACATTAGAAGATACTGAACATGAGGCACCTGGGAGGCTCAGTCAGTTGAGCATCTGACTTTTTTTTTTTTTTTAAAGATTATTTATTTATTTATTTGACAGAGAGAAATTACAAGTAAGCAGAGAGGCAGGCAGAGAGAGGAGGAAGCAGGCTCCCTGCTGAGCAGAGAGCCCGAGAGCATCTGACTTTTGATTTAGCTTGAGTTGTGATCTTGGGGTCCTGGGATCGAGCCCTGTGTTGGGCTCTGTATTCAGCGCAGAATCTGCTTGTCACTCTCCCTTTTCCCATTTGCACACACACTCTCTCTCTTTCTCTTTTTCTCTCAAATAAGTAAAAATAAAAAAAATAAAAAATAAAAGATAGTGGGGTGCCTGGGTGGCTCAGTTGGTTAGGTGTCTGGCTTTGGCTCAGGTCATGATCCCAAGGTGCTAGGATTGAGGCCTGCATCAGGCTCCCTGCTGAGCATGGAGTCTGCTTCTCCCTCTCTCAGCTCATGCTCTCTCTCTCAAATAAATTAATAAAATCTTTAAAAAAATAAAAGATACTGAACATCACCAATCAGGGAAATGCAAATCAAAGCCACAGTGGTATACCACCTCATACCCACTTAAATGACTATCATCAAAAGACAAAACAACAGAAAAGAACGAGTGTTGGCAAGGATCTGGAGAAATTGGAACACTTGTACACTGTTGGAATGTAACACATATAGACTCTATGGAAAAGAGTATGGAAGTTCCTCAAAAATTTAAATGTAGAATTACCATATGACCATTTCTGCATATATAAATAAGATAATTAGGAATAGGGTCTGAAAGAAATATTTATATACCCATATTCATAACAGCATTATTCACAATAGCAAGAAGGTAGAAGCAACACTAATGTCCACAGATAAATGATTGGATAAACAAAATGTGGTATATACAATGTGGAATATTATTCAGGCTTAAAAAGAAAGGAAATTCTGACACATGCTATAACATGGATGAAACTTGAGGATGTTATGTTAAGTGAAATGAGCTAGTCACAAAAAGACAAATATCTGATTCTATTATTTGAAGTTCCTGGAATAGTCTAATTCATGGAGACAGAGTGTAGGATGATGTTTGCCAGAGGCTGGGGGAGGGGGAATAGGGAAGTTATTTAACGCATACAGAGTTTTACTTTTGCAAGATGAAGAGAGTTCTAGAGATTGGTTGCACAACTATGTGAATGCACTTAATACTGATTTGTCTATTTAAAATATGGTTAAGATGACAAATTTTATGCTATGTGTATTTCACCAAAATTAAAAATAAAGTAAAATGAATATATATAAAAATTTTAAAAAACCAAAGTTTTAACATTATGTAATTCTAATGTTAAAAAGACCTCTTTAGGGCCTCCTGGCTGGCTCAATAAATTAAAGCCTCAGCCTGCGGCTCAGGTCATGATCCCAGCGTCCTGGGATTGAACCCCACATTGGGCTCTCTGCTCTGTGGGGAGCCTGCTTCCTCCTCTCTCTCTCTCTGCTTGCCTCTCTGCCTACCTGTGATCTCTGTCCGTCAAATACATAAATAAAATCTTCAAAAATTTTTATTGTAAATTTGTCTGTAGCACTGTACTCTATGTTGAAAGCAATTTGTTTTTTTTTTAGATTTTATTTGTTCATCTGGGAGAGCAAGAATGAGAGAGAGAGAGAGAGAGAGAGAGAGAGCGCGCACAACAGCCTGCTTGAGCCAGCAGGGAAGGGCAGAAAGAGAGGGAGAAGCCGACTCTTTGCTGAGCGGGGATCCTCACTTGGGGCTGTATTCCAGGACCCTGGGATCATGACCTGAGGTGAAGGCAGACTGATCACCTAGGTGCCCTGAAAGCAATTTGTAATTGAGAAAATATGATACAAAAAGTTTAAGACCTCATTACAGAAGCTTTATAAACTGTTTAAAAATGCTGAGTCATCCTCAGTCTGCTTCTGTTTATGTCCTATTTAGTATCTATTTATTCTTTTTTCCCAGTTTATTTTTGTTCTGTATTTAATTTTGGATAAGTTTTATTGTTTATCTTCAATTCATTTATCTTTTCTACTGTGGTGACTAACTTACTGTTAAGCCCATTTGGTATATTTTTAATTTCAGATATAGTTTTCATCTCTAGAATTTTTACATCTCTTTTCCCATATCTCTACTTAAAACTCATCCACTTTCTTGAATATGTATAATGTAACTTTTTTTTTCAAGATTTTAGACAGATCACAAGTAGGCAGAGAGAGAGGGGAAAGCAGGCTCACTGCTCAGCAGAGAGCCCAATGTGGGGCTCAATCCCAGGACCCAGGGATCATGACCCGAGCTGAAGGCAGAGGCTTTAACCCATTGAGCCACCCAGGCACCCCTGTATAATGTAACTTTTGAGGGTTTTATATACGAATACATTAATAAATCTTTAGTTTATATGTTATTTACATATAATTTCAAAACTATAATATTTCTAGTATGTTTACTGAAGATAGCTTATTTTTTTGGATTTCCTTTTTTTAGGTTAGATCTCTCTGGCTATACAATCAAATTACTGTGTGTTGGGGTGCCTGGGTGGCTTAGTCATTAGGTGTTTTTAGGTCCAGTCGTGATCCTGGGATCCTGGGATCACCCCACATTGGGCTCTCCACTCAACAGGAAGCCTGCTTCTCCCTCCCCACTCCCCACTGCTTGTGTTTCCTCTCTCTGTCAAATAAATAAATAAAATCTTAAAAAAAAAAATTACTGTGTCAAAGTCAGGTGAAATAATTCTGAATTCTCTCTGTAGTTAAGCTACAACTTGATACTTGGTTACCCTCCCCACTCCCCACTGCTTGTATTTCCTCTCTCTGTCAAATAAATAAATAAAATCTTAAAAAAAAAAATTACTGTGTCAAAGTCAGGTGAAATAATTCTGAATTCTCTCTGTAGTTAAGCTACAACTTGATACTTGGTTAAATTCATTTGTTTCATTTTGTTTTTAATTTTTAGAGATTTTTTTCCACCTTGATTTAAATCTTTATTATAGTTATGAAATACAATTACATGTTTCTGTAGTCAATAGACTATATCCATATTTTTTAGTTTTTGGTTTATACTTTGTTTTGTTTTGTTTTTTAAAGATTTTATTTATTTGACAAAAAGAGACAGCAAGAGAGGGAAAGCTAGCAGGGGGAGCGGGAGAGGGAGAAGCAGGCTTCTCGCTGAGCAGGGAGCCCGATGTGGAGCTCCATGTGGGGCTCCATGTGGGGCTCCAACGGGGGCTTGATATGGGGCTCGATGTGGGGTTCGATGTGGGGCTCGATGCCATGACTCTGGGATCATGACCTAAGCAGAAGGCAGATGCTTAACAACTGAGCCAACCAGGCGTCCCTATACTTTGTTTTTTAAACTGTGGTGAAATACATATAACGTAAAATTTACCATTTTAACCCTTTCAGTTATTTATTTTCTAGTTTTTAAAAAGATTTTATTTTTTTTAAATTTTATTTATTTGACAGAGAGAGACACAGCAAGAGAGGGAACACACGCAGGGGGAGTGGGGAGAGAGAGAAGCAGGCTTCCCGATGAACAGGGAGCCCAACATGGGGCTCGATTCCAGGACTCCGGGATCGTGACCTGAGCCAAAGGTAGAAGCTGAACTACTGAGCCACCCAGGCACCCCAAAGATTTTTTTTTTAAAGATTTTATTTATTTTTATTTGACAGACATCACAACTAAACAGAGAGGCAGACAGAAAGAAGAGGAAGCAGGCTCTCCGCTGAGCAGAGAGCCCGATTGCAGGGCTCGATCCCTGGGCTCTGGGATCATGACCTGAGCGAAGGCAGAGGCTTTAACCCACTGAGCCACCCATGCACCCCAGATTTTTTTTGATTTTTTAAGTAATTTCTACACCCAGTGTGGAGCTTGAACTTACAATGCCAAGATCAAGAGTTGCATGCTTTACAGGCTGAGCCAGCCAGGCACCCCATTTTAACCCTTTTAGAGTACAATTTTGTGGCATTAAATAGATTCTCATTGTTGTACAAAATCACTACCTTTCATTTCCAGAAAATTTTAAGTGTATCTTTTTTAGTTATCTCTGTACCCAACCTGGGACTTGAAGTCATGACCAGGAGAGATCATGTGTAGTCACTTGCTCTTCTGACTGAGCCAGTTAGGCACCCCTCAAGAACTTTTTCATCATTGCAAACTGAAACTCTGTATCTGTTAAACAATAACTTCCTATTACATCCTTCTCCCTAGCCCCTGGTAACCACTATTATACTTCCCATCTCTCTGAATTTGACTATTGTAGGTACTTCTTGTAAATAAAATCAGATAATATTTGTCCTTTTATATCTGGCTTATTTTACTTAGCTTACTATTTTCAGAGTTTATCCATGTTTTCATATGTGTCAGAATTTCAGTTCTTAAGGCTAATAATATTATATTGTATGGACATACTACGTTTTGCTTATCCATTCATCTGTCAATGAGTGTTAGGGTTGCTTCTGACTTTGGGCTATAGTAAATAAAGCTGCGGTGACACAGGTACACAAATACCTGTCTGAGTCACTGCTTTCAGTTCTTTTGGGTATATACCCAGAAGTAGAATTCTGAGATCATAGATCTATGTTCAGTATTTTTGAGGAACTGTATCCTGCTTTCAGTTGTTTTTTAAATCACACTGAAATACATGAGCTTACAGGTTTTAACATATTTTATATGGTTCAACCCACTGCTGTCACTATTTATTTTCAGTGCTCAATTTGTGCCATCAATGAGAGCCTCCTCTACTAGACTTCTGTATCCCTTTGATATAACTTTGTCTTTGATTATCTTCCTTGCTTTCTGGAATGAGAAAATATTTGGGGCTGAATTTGCATATTTCCTGCTCCCGGCTTGAACATCTCTAAAACATTGTGATTCCTTTTAGTGGAAAATGGTATTTAAAGACCACCATCAGGATGCCTGGGTGGCTCAGTGGGTTAAGCCACTGCCTTCGGCTCAGGGTCCTGGGATCGAGTCCCGCATCGGGCTCTCTGCTCAGCAGGGAGCCTGCTTCCCTCTCTTTCTCTCTCTGCCTGCCTCTCTGTCTACTTGTGATCTCTCTCTCTGTCAAATAAATAAATATTAAAAAAAAAAAAAAGACCACCATCTGGGGCACCTGGGTGGCTCAGTGGGTTAAGCCTCTGCCTTTGGCTCAGGTCACGATCCCAGGGTTCTGGGATCGAGCTACACATCAGGTTCTCTGCTCAGCAGGAAGCCTGCTTCTCCCCTTCCCACTTCTCCTACTTGTGTTCCTTCTCCTATTGTCTCTCTCTCTCTGTCAAATAAATAAATAAAATCTTAAAAAAAAAAAAAAACCTAAACTTTAAAAAAGTAAAAAATAAAAACCAACGGGGCGCCTGGATGGCTCAGTCGGTTAGGTGTCTGCCTTGGGCTCAGGTTGTGGTGCCAGGGTCCTGCAATTGAGCCTTGCATCAGGCTCCCCACTTACCTGGGAGCGTGTTTTTCCCTCTGCCTGCCACTCCCCCCTGCTTGTGTTCTCCCTCTGATAAATAAAATCTTTAAAAAAATAAAAAAATAAAGACCACCATCTAAGTGGTAGAGGTACTCATTCCTAAATTGGTCCTCAGCCTTTTCAGTGGACAAAATTATAGAATTTTTCATAATAGAAAATGTATAACAAATGCATAGTTATTTACAATTAAAATTAGGATTGTAGGGCTTTTATTTTTTTACTTCTTACTTATCTCTTGGGGCGTCTGGGTGGCTTAGTCATTGGACGTCTGCCTTCGGCTCAGGTTATGATCCCAGGGTCCTGGGATCGAGCCCTGCATTGGGCTCCCTGCTTTGCAGGAAGCCTGCTTCTTTCTTTCCCACTCCCCCTACTTCTGTTCCCTCTCTCCCTGTCTCTGTCAAATACATAAATAAATAAAATCTTAAAAAAGTGAAAAAAAATGGTACTTAATCTCTTTTATCCTACACTTTACTCATTCAACCAATAATTATTGTACATACATCTATCATATTCCTTATATTTTGCTATGTGCTGACAATGCACATTAAAAACTTACATTTGATCTAATTTCCACATTGTTTTTTTATCTGAATTAGTGAGGACTTTTACTTTTTCCCCCCCCAAAATCTATTCACATTGGCTTCTAAACTGCTGAGCAGTATTGGATTGGCTTTAAAGCTAGTTGATCTTGGCTTATTTCTTATTTTTCCTTATTTCCATTAACTTAAACTCAGATTCCAGTAACTATAATAGTATTACACCCCTTTGTTGGCAGTGTCAAAGGAAAAACAGATTAAATAGGCTATAAATACAAAAAAAGAACTTCCATCCCAACTGGATATTACCCTAGAACAAGATGGTGTGATAACACAAGACAGTTTGCTGTCCTTGGGTCCTCAGCTTTTTGGTCAGTTGGACTGGCAGCAGACCTCTATTGTGGAAGAAACCATTGGCCAAGAACTGTTCCTCTCCCTATGTTGGTGCTGATGCCTACAACTGCACTGTTCGTTTTATTCTTTGAAGTTATTTGCCCGTATCGAAATAATGTATTTGGAGAGTTAAAATTCAGACATACAACACATTAGAGTGAGTAAATATATCAGGCTTTTCTACTATGACATTTAGCTGAAATTAAGTTTGTAAAGAAGTAAAGAACTGGGGCGCCTGGGTGGCTCAGTTGGTGAAGCTGCTGCCTTCCGCTCAGGTCATGATCCCAGGGTCCTGGGATAGAGTCCCACATCGGGCTCCTTGCTCAGCAGAGAGCCTGCTTCTCTCTCTGCCTCTGCCTGCTGGTGTTCTCCCTCTCTCTCTCTGACAAATAAAATCTTAAAAAAAAAAAAAAAAAAAAGAAGAAGAAGTAAATAACTAGGGAGCAATTGCTTGGATAGCAGACTTGTTCAGAGAATCCTGGGCAGAGGAAACATCATGGCACTAGACACATGCCAAGATGAGAATGCATGAAAATAAATTTAAGACATGATAGTGCATTTGGAATAGTCACTATTTTGTCCTATGAGACTTGGCAGGTAACCAGACCTTTGGCTCTGTATTAGTAAATTATCAATTCTAAAAAGAGTACTAGCAATTTAAGTAACATAGTGGAGTTAAAATTTAAGAGCATGGATGTGGCAATTTTGTTATTTTGTATTTTATGATTAAGTTTTATAATATACTAAAATTTAAAATAAGTCACTTCATAATACAGAACTAAATACATGAATTTCAAACACCCAAATAGAAGATACAAGACTGAATCCATTTAAGACAGGGAATACTTTATTCAAACCCATCAGAGAAATGGACAGCTTGGGTCTGTAACAAAGCGTTGTGTTTTAAAGCATAGGTCAGTAATTGTATATGAGAGTATACACTGCTACATACAAATTAACTGATCAGAGCACTTTTCAATATTCAAAACAGAATAAGCTTCCCTGTAAAAGCAGCACCTTTGTGACATTTTTAACTTTAGTATTCCTCTCCTTCTTCTTCACCCTCTCCTTCAACAGAATCCACACCAACCTCCTCATAATCCTTCTCAAGGGCAGCCATGTCCTCACGGGCCTCAGAAAACTCCCCTTCCTCCATGCCCTCCCCCACATACCAGTGAACAAAGGCACGCTTGGCATACATCAGGTCAAACTTGTGGTCCAGGCGAGCCCAGGCCTCAGCGATGGCTGTGGTGTTGCTCAGCATGCACACAGCTCGCTGGACTTTGGCCAGGTCTCCACCGGGCACCACAGTGGGAGGCTGGTAATTAATGCCCACTTTGAAGCCAGTGGGGCACCAGTCCACGAACTGGATGGTACGCTTGGTCTTGATGGTGGCAATGGCGGCATTGACATCTTTGGGAACCACATCACCACGGTACAACAGGCAGCAAGCCATGTATTTACCATGGCGAGGGTCACATTTCACCATCTGGTTGGCTGGCTCAAAGCACGCGTTAGTGATCTCTGCTACAGAAAGCTGTTCATGGTAGGCTTTCTCAGCAGAGATGACGGGGGCATAGGTGGCCAGAGGGAAGTGGATACGGGGATAGGGCACCAGGTTGGTCTGGAATTCTGTCAGATCAACGTTCAGGGCTCCATCAAATCTGAGGGAAGCGGTGATAGAGGACACAATCTGGCCTATCAACCTATTTAGATTAGTGTAGGTTGGGCGTTCAATATCGAGGTTTCTACGACAGATGTCATAGATGGCCTCGTTGTCTACCATGAAGGCACAATCAGAGTGCTCCAGGGTGGTATGGGTAGTGAGGATGGAGTTGTAGGGCTCAACTACAGCTGTGGAAACCTGAGGGGCTGGGTAGATGGAGAACTCCAGCTTGGACTTCTTGCCATAATCGACAGAGAGACGTTCCATCAGCAGGGAGGTGAACCCGGAACCAGTCCCCCCTCCAAAGCTGTGGAAAACCAAGAAGCCCTGAAGACCTGTGCACTGGTCAGCCTGGTAGAAAAAAGAAATAGAGAAAACGTAGGATTACTGCTCTTTGCAACATATCCCAAGTAAATATATTGTCACTTTTCATACAAGTCCAAGAATACAGATCTTATTTTGACAAGAAACGCTTACATGGAGACCTTCGTAGAATTACTAAGCATTTCCTACTTACATGACACCAAATAGTTCATGCTTTAACTGGATTTTTAAAGAAAAACTATAAAGGAATAGTTTACCTCACTCCATTACACTTTAATTCGGTGTCTGAGATGAAAAGAACCTATTTCAAGTGTCTTCCTTAGGATCATTATTTACTTCGTGAGAATAAACATACCAGCTTCCGAATTCGGTCCAAGACAAGGTCAATGATCTCTTTGCCAATGGTGTAGTGCCCTCGGGCGTAGTTGTTGGCAGCATCTTCCTTGCCTGTGATGAGCTGCTCAGGGTGGAAGAGCTGGCGGTAGGTGCCAGTGCGAACTTCATCTGGAAAAGGCAAACACAGCAGCCCCCCATCACTCACCACCTGCACAAGCCTGCTCAACCTCACATGGTCCCCAAGACAGACCTGTCCCAGACCCCCGGGGGAGCTCACCAGGTTACAGAGGCCAACTCACCAATGACTGTGGGTTCCAGGTCTACAAACACGGCCCGGGGCACATGCTTGCCAGCGCCGGTCTCACTGAAGAAGGTGTTGAAGGAGTCGTCTCCTCCCCCGATGGTCTTGTCACTTGGCATCTGGCCATCGGGCTGAATGCCATGCTCCAGGCAATAGAGCTCCCAGCAGGCATTGCCAATCTGGACACCAGCCTGGCCGACGTGGATGGAGATACACTCACGCTGTGGGAAGGAAAAAAAGAAAATTGTAAAATTAGGTTATGTTAGCATTTTGAATTTTCAGCAAATTTTTGAAAATAATTCTAATTATATACAGGTATTCTTCAAGTGTATTTGAGATTATCCCTAATTCAATAGAAATTATTAAGGAAAAGCACTTGCTACAAATGCTGCAGATGGGTGTGGTCTGAATAATAATGTGGCGCTATTTAACCCATGTTCAAGCCCATTGTTTCCAGTCATGCTTGAATAGAAATTTTTTATATTTAAAATATATTTAAAGCACAGATTTTGTGAAATGAAGTAAGTTAAATTTAATCATTAATTGATTGGAATCAGTATTACTACTGCTTTCCTTTAAATGAGGAATTTCTTCTACATTTGACTTGGAATTTTAACATGGACATCTGCGTTGCAGCTGAGGCTAGATGCCACACCCCTCTGCAGTCTATCTGCAGAATCCATTAGTACTAGGGGATTGGAAGCTAAACAAGGTCTGCCTCCTGCATTGCTGCATTTGCTGTGCCTGGTACTAGCCTGTTCTGTCTGCTATATTATTTAACAGAGTAAGTTCTATTTCCAGAAACTGCCTACATGATCTCATTGTGCTATTCTGCCAGTTTTCCTTCTCTGACCCCGGCTGGGACCATATGCCTACATTAAAATGAATTAATGTAGATGCACTAGAACAAAAGACAGCTGGACAGAGGATAGTTCTTTGTCTGCAGCATTTTCATTACTTAAAAAGAAGTCTTTCCAGAATCTTCTCCACTGCAAAAGACTGAAAAATTATTAGTATCTTTAAAACAACTGTTCCTAAATTAGAAAAATATCAGAGGATCTACTTAAGAATAAAAGCCCGGGTGAAAGGATAAGGAAATATTTATTTGAAACAACAAAATAGTATTTTCATTCTGAGATTGTCTACTCACCACAGAATATTCATACTTATCACGTTCAATAAGAGATTTTCTTCTCTATGGTCTTTATGGCTATAAGTTCCATTGTCTACCCATTGTCTAGTCACTGACATATGGGCGGGGGCGGGGGTGGGGGTGGGGAAGGGCGTTTCCCTGGGTTCTGGGCGTTAGGGTACCCTGGCTCTCCAAAGTGGGCTTTTCTCCTGCTGGACGGACGTGCGTACGCCTAGCACACTGAGACGGGACAGACGGACAGACAACAAAGACACACACACTCCAGTCAGTAAGGGCGGGGTGGCCACAGACCAGACTTTAAAGGGCTTGTCAAGAGAACTGTGATTTTGCATCTCAAGAAAAAAATATTTCATCTAAGTTTTAACAGTGAATGAAAAACCTTTTAACGCCTACATTTCCGCAATGATGAAAGGCTTTTAGTTAAGTCTTCTGACAGTGAGAGCGAACCCCGCCCAGTGGCTCCAAGGCCCGAGAAGCCAGAAACAAACAACTCCGCCCCTGCGCCGCCCTGACGCGGGCTGCTAGGGGCTCCAGCAGAAACTAACCATTTTGTCCCCGATAATATACGGGTATCCTTCTAAAATGCCAAAGAACCGGGGAGGGATCTTTTTATACTAACCCAAGGTTCCGCTTTCTCCCTGTGCTTTCCCGCCCCCCTCCCTCCTTCCCAGCTACACCCACTGGGCTCGGGTCCTTTTGGACGAGTTCTTCTCTCCCTCCCCCTGGGAACAACGCCAGGAAGAAAAGCCTCTCCGAGTCACACGAATACCGTGCGCACAGACGCTGGGGCCGGGCAGACAACGCCACGACCGCCTTTCCCTGCCCCAGACCCTTTCGTCACCGACAGATGGACTGCTGGCGGCTCGGAAGGTCTCAGATAACAACTACTCGCTCTGTGCCGCCTTTGTTCTTCCCCACGGTCGTGCTGCGCCCGGGCGCAGTACTGGCTGGGCTCCTGCACCGCACTGCGGCGGCGGCCGGGCTCCGGGATGTGGGGCAGCACAGCTAAACCTCGCACACAAAGCATAAAGGCTACCCTTAGCCAAAGAAATTGTAAAGGAAAAAGGGCTTAAGGTTTTCTAAGTAGATCTTGGGGGACTGACCCCACCCAATGGCCACAAAGAGCCAGAGAAAGAAGATTCTTACCATGGTTGCTGCTTTGCGTCTGCCGAACAGATGGCGGAGAGGAAGAGGAGAGGTTGTTGCTTCTTACAGCGCGACTCTTAGGCGGTCGATGTAAGAGAACCTGCGGCACATGGGCGGATGCGGCTCCCTATATACAACTCGGTCACCATGGGGATGGGCTGGGGCCTTTTCCTGTTGGTCCAGACCCCTCGATCTGCCCGGAGAAGCCACGACAGGAGAGTGGTGATTGGTGCAAGCAACATGGGATGAGGTAATCTCTCCCCCACCCCCTTTCCCCTAGCATCCATAGACTGTTTGCATCCTTCAGACAAAGAGACTGCAAAAACAGTCAGCCGAGCATCCATTATGGGGTGGGGTTGGGGGGGAGGGGGCGGGAGAAGGCAAGAAAAAGAACTTGAATTGGATGATTTTTATATTGCTTAAACCTCATATTACAGTTGAAATCACCAATGTAGGTTTTCTCCAACACTTATATCGCGGATTTTGTGTTGAGATGAAGTATTTAATGGAAAATTACTCCCAGCCCCTCTCTCAAAGTATATTAAATTCTGCCACATTCTAGGAAGTTTCAACATCTCTAATTGCTTTACAGATAAAGTAGGAGAGAAGATGGGAATGATGCTTAAAATGGCTTAGGTAAATGTGATTTTTTTAATATAAAAAAGAGGTTTAATAATAGAGCCACGCAAAATGGTTTTTCAAGTTCAAGTAATTTATCTTCAGACCTTCTTTTGCACCCCTCCCCCAAATAACTAAACAAAAAGGGAAGATGGAAGAAAACCATACTAAATATGGAAGTACACAAGTAGTTCTAACGTGGTGATAATTAAGATCCAAGAAACATACCATAGTTAAATAGACTATTAGAAATATTCCTTTATCAGAAGTCTGTGTAATGTATTTTATGTAGTGTATTGTTCCTTAAAATGAATAGTCTTTCCTGGTATAAAATGGAGAAAATACAAGGAGTTCAGAAGCTAGTGCTGTTACCTGTGCCATGCAGTTATATTTTGCCTTTTTTTTTTTCCTGGAAAGAGAAGAATAACTAAAACATCAAATTAAAAAGGAGAGCTGTATAATGTAAGAAAGAAAACCATTTGTGATTTTGTCTCCATCCACGGACAACTATGTCAGCTTAATAACTGCTTTTCTTTTTTGTGTAGTTCTTTCGTGAATTTGGTAAATCTACTCAGAGATTGGGCTTCTAACTGTGGGAATTGTGGCCAGCCTCACACCGTTGCTATTCAACTAGAGACTCCGGTGGTTGCTCAATTGCCTCTTGGGACAAAAAGGCTTTGCTTTCACCCCTAGGAAATGGATTGCAGTAACATTCTTTTGCTATTTAGAAAGGCTCTATTATCAGCAAGGATGGGCTCTGAAAAATAAGACTCTGGACTGATCACCACCTGATGTTGCTAAGGAAATTTTACAGGTAAAAGAGGTTTGCTCTGACCACCAAGGTTGAAAATATATATTCTCGCAGATGATTTTTTAATGTTCGGTTTTCAGCAACAGCTTTTCAGGGTCTGCAGCACCATTTACAGTGCTCTGCGGAGCCCATTCATTCCTGCTGGGCTGGCAGGCAGGCAGAGCAGGCGTGGGAGGGAGGGACTTGAGACAGCTGCTGCAGGTTGTGGTGTGACAATGGCTGCCATGGATTTTTCTAGCCTGCTCTCCATAGCTCTGCTTTACTTGTTCAAGTTTGCTGCAGTAGTCTCCCTAGAAAAAAATAAAACAACACACAACTCATTTTATCTACTTCTCGCACATTCCATAGGAAAAATAATCTTAACATCCATCTTATCTCCATCCCTTTAGCAAATAAAATTATATTTCAGTAAAAAGACAGGAGAATTAAGGACAGTTTGAATGTTTCTTTCTGCACCTAAATGTACATTTAATAAAAATAAGAATTAAATGACATTGGGGAGTATAAGAATTTATAAGTCGCTCATTGAAAATACTTCTTGTGAAATATTAATAGTCAAATAAAAGAAACACTGCTGGACCACGGTAAAGTGTACAAATCTTTCCTTATAGAATGAGAGGCACAGTCTTGAATTTTATTTTCTTTACATTATAAAAGAAATATGTCATTTTCCCAATAGTTTCAGTTCCTTATGCAGTTTACAGAGGATTAAATAAAAGAGAGGCATGTTCATGCAATTGATTCTTTGTAATTCTATCTCAGAACTATTCTGTTCCTTATGCAAATGAGGATTTTTTTCTCCCCTTGG
Source organism: Mustela putorius furo (assembly GCF_011764305.1). Taxonomy (NCBI): domain Eukaryota; kingdom Metazoa; phylum Chordata; class Mammalia; order Carnivora; family Mustelidae; genus Mustela; species Mustela putorius. Next base: position 6,252,234 of record NW_025422368.1, on the reverse strand, counting down.
GTATAAGTAACAATAAGATCTAGGTCAGAAATAGATTATTTGAGCACTGATAATCTTAAATATATAAATGGGAGAGCAGAGAGAAATAATTAATCTGTTCTTTTTTCCCTCGTTATCTGACTTAATAGCATGCAAACTATTAAAAAGATTTTTTACTAGTTCACCTCTTTTTGTTTCCTGCCAATTTCTTTTACTTACAAAGTATAAGTATTCTACTAATAAATTTGTTCATGTCCACAGTAAGATTAGCATAAAACTTCTTTTCTTTTATAATATTTGTAGAATTTAAATTATTTATTTGTGTATCTACACCTCTTCTGCATTAAAATATGAATCCCAGTCTCTGGCAAACTGCCAAGCATCTATTAGACATTATACACACGTTTGTTAAATTAAATGAACAGTTTCTTTCTGTGCATATTTTCATTAACTACTATAATGACTAACTTAAAGGTATTGAATAAGTATTTTGCCTTTTTTATTCAATAAGCATTTACTGGGTTTTTACAGTGAGTCCTTGACCATCCTAGATAGTGTAATTCAGAGGTAGTAAGATGGTCTCTTTTCTCTAGAGTCTTTCAATCTTTTTTTTTTTTTTTAGGATTTTATTTATTTATTTGAGAGAGAAAACAAGCAGAGGGGGGAGAGAGAGAGAGAGAGAGAAGCAGGCTTACCTCTGAGCAGGAAGCCCAATGCAGGGCTCCATCCCAGGGCCTGGAGATCAAGACCCACATCAAAGACAGACACCTAACCAACTGAGCCACTCAGGCACTCCCAGAGTCTTCCAATCTAACTGAAGTAATAAAACAAATACACTTATATAGAAGAACAGCATGTGTTTGTAAGTATACAGAGAGGAGCTTTGTAGAATCCATTGCACAATCTCATGTGTTATAATTTATATAGGAAACAAGAAAGTTGTTTTTCTTTTTTCTTCTTCACTTCCTATTTATCCCTAAATCCATTCAATCTGGATTCTGCTCTTACCATTCCTTGAAACCAAATGCCCTCCATGGTTGTTGCTAAATCCACTGGACACTTTTTAGTCCTTGTTGACCTGTGATAAGCTTTGTCACAGTTGATATTTTATCTCTTTCTTGGAACACTTTCTTCCCTTGTCCTCAGAAACTCTACATTTTCTGGGTTTCCCTCTTACATTTCTTTGTTTCTTCTCTGTCTCTGCTGGTTCCTCCTCCTTTACCAATCTTTAAATATTGGAGTTTCTCAAGGTTCAATCCTAGACTCTTTCCTCATTTTATTCTATATGATCTTAGTCACTCCTAGATGATAGTAAGTGCATTCATTCCCAAGGCTTCAAGTTCTTTTTATATGCCCACCACTTCTTAACAACTCCTCTTAGTTCCAGGTTGTGTTGTAAACTTCTAGTCTCTGGCTGGGTTTCTCACAGGTATCCCAAATTGAACTAGGTATCTTCTCCCAAATATATACCTCCTCATTATGCGGTTCTCTTGCTCAGTAAATGCAGAAGCATCCATCTGGATTCTCATACAGAAATGAGAATTATTCTTGATATCTCCCTCTCCTTTTCTAACCACCATAGAATCAGTCACTAAGTCCTGTGAAGTCTACCTCCTAAATCACTCTCAAATTTTGTGCTTTTCTCTCCACCTCAACCACCTCCATTCTAGTAAGTACATCATCTTTTGCCTGGACAACTTTAGTACCCTCCTAGATTTTCTATATATTTGCTCTACCCCACCCAGTTCAGTCTTCACACAACAGCCGAAGTGATCTTATTATAATACATCTCAGAGATCATGTCACATAATACAGATCATGTCACTTCACTGCTTAAAGCAGATCAATGGGTGGCTCTTAGTTTTAAAATGAAGATCCCAAATCCTAAATATGGCTGCTTCAATTCTATAATGGAAGTAAATCTTATACTTAAAAACCTGTGAAAGGACATATTGATTTAAAATTATGTTAGGGGCACCTGGGTGGCTCAGTGTGTTAAAGCCTCTGCCTTTGGCTCAAGTCCTGATTCCAGGGTCCTGGGATCAAGCCCCGCATCGGGCTCTCTGCTCTGCAGGGAGCCTGGTTCCTCTTCTCCCTCTGCCTGCCTCTCTGCCTACTTGTGATCTCTGTATGTCAAGTAAATAAATAGAATCTTTTAAAAAATAAATAAATAAATAAAAATAAAATTATGTTAAAATGGAGATAATTTCCTGAAAGTTGATTTTGGTAGGAAGGCAAAGGAGTTATAAAAGCCAGCTAGTCACTTTGTAATTATTATGCTATAAAATTCTATTTTATTCATTTTTGTATTTATGCAATTTTAATAATAATAAATTTAACAATATAAACCCATGAGATCATAAAGATACCACAAAGGAAAAATAAAAATAGAAAAAAGTAAATTAAAAATAATCATCTGATACCATTGCACCACTGGAAGTAAGTAGGACACCAACTCCATACTCTACACATGGGCAATCAAATAAATGAAGATCGGGACGCCTGGGTGGCTCAGTCATGATCCCGGAGTCCCAGGATCCCACTCCCCCTGCTTGTGTTCCCTCTCTCTCTCTGTCTCTCTCTCTCTGTGTCAAATAAATAAATAGATCTTTAGAAAATAAGTACTAAAAAGAGGAAATTGTGGATGTTGAAGACAATTTGTATCTGCTTCACAATTTATTCTGTACTACCTTGAAGAGAAAGTTATAGAAATTTGAAGAGAAGGAAAAAGTCCTTGTATTAAGAGCTATGGTTTATCATGGAAGTCTTCACTCAGAATGGTGGCTCATAACCAAATGTTACAGGAGCAGAGTGAGTACTTTTAACAGAGAACATTATGTTAACAAAGACATAGTATGATGTTGATCTGGTGTACCAGGGAGAGCAAAAATCTTGTCTCAATTTGGGCATGCAAAGGAATGATGGATGAAGTGTTATATATGAGAAGTGGAGCTAGTTGATGAAACATTTTGAACTCCAGTCTGAAGAAGGAGTTGGGGCTTGAATCCATAGGCAGCGTGAAGCTTTTGTGTTCTTATAGAAAAGAGTGAACAGCATTTTAATAAGAGTAATATCAATACATTATAATTTATAAATATAATTCTATATTTTTAGTATTTATAAATTTTATAATTTATAAAATTAATCTGACAGCTAAGTGGAGTAGGGAAAGAGGCTGGATAATGGCACCAATAAGGAGGTTATTGCAAACCTAAGCAGAAGGTCTCAGATCTTCATAATTACAGAAGGAATGGTTAGAAAGGGATAAGAAGGGGCACCTGGGTGGCTCAGTGGTTTAAAGCCTCTGCCTTCGGCTCAGGTCGTGATCCCAAGACCCTGGGATCAAGCCCTGCATCAGACTCTCTGCTCAGCAGGGAGCCTGCTTCCTCCTCTCTCTGTCTGCCTCTCTGCCTCCTTGTGATCTCTGTCTGTCAAATAAATAAGTAAAATATTAAAAAAAAAAAAAAGAAAGAAAGAAAGGGATAAGAAAAGATACCATCCAAAGGAAGAATCCCAAGTGGTGACTGGCGGAACATGAGACAAAAAGGAAAGAGTAAAAACCCTTAAAGTTTTGAACTTGGTGGATTCGAGCATGAAATGGTTGATAATGGTGCTCTTTATAAAAATGGGGAAGTTACTGGGGACACCTGGCTGGCTCAGTTTATAGAGCATGCAGCTCTTGGTCCAAGAGTTGTGAGTTCAAGCCCCACGTTGGATATAGAGCTTATTGTAAAAAAATAAAGAAAAAGAGAGAAACAGAGGAGGGAAGGAGGAAGGAAGGAAGGAAATAGGGAAGTTGAAAAGGGATACAAGTCTGAGCAGGAAATGCATTTGTGGGGGGGGTTGTCAATCTGTTGATGTGGTCTTACAGTTGAACTTTACAGGGTTTGCGGTGATAGAGGGATTGGAAGCTGCTGGGAATTTGAGAAAGGTAAGGAGTAGAGGGGTGGTGATGCATATTTAAAACCTAATGAAAACAGCATTGTATGCTGGCAGTATGGTATGAGAATAGAATTCTCCAAGTATAACCCAGAATTTCAATGGGAAACACAATTCCTGTGCATGCAGTTATGTTCACCACGTGAAAAGCCTTTCTGTCTTTTTTCTTCTTTATTTTGAAAACTTTTTATCGAAGGATATCATACATGCATAAATTTTTACCAATCATAAATTTACACTTCAGTGAATTTTTTGCAAACTTAACATTATTAGTAGTGTAACCAGCAAGCAGATCAAGAAACAGAGCATTATCACTATCTGAGAAGCCTCCCCCTTGTACCTCTACCCAGTCATAATCTGCTCTCAAAGCTGTTACCCACTGGGCGCCTGGTTGGCTCTTAGGTAAAGCAGCCAGGTCTTGATTTACGCTCAGATCATGATATCAGGGTCCTGGGATAGAGGCCTGCATTGGACTGCAGATTTTCCTGAAGTTGTAACGTACACTCCCACTAGTAGTGTAAGAGACTTCTGCTTCTCATTGTAGCCATTCAGGAGAGTTTATAGTATAGTATCTATCACATTGTGACTAATGAGGTTGACACCTTTTCATGTGTTTATTTAATATCCTCTATGGTGAAATGCCTGTTCAAAGTTCTCTCATATTTTCTCGTGAATTGCCTGTCTTTATCTCAGTGTTTGGTTCATTATATATTATGAAGAAGAGCCCTTTGTTGGATTTAAAGATTACAAAAAAAGTTTTTTCCCTACTCTGCAGCTTGCCTTTTCACTCTCCTAATGGTGTCATTCTATAAACAGAAGCTTTTTAAGTAGTTCAATTTATCATTTTTTCTTTATTGTTAGCATTTTAAAAAAAGATTTTATTTTTCAATAATCTCTACACTCAACACAGGGCTTGAACCTATCACCCTGAGATAAAGAGTTGCAAACCTACCAACTAAGCCAGCCAGGTGTTCCTATTGCTAGCATTTTTTGATTTGCGTTTAAGAAATCTTTGCCTATGCACAGGGTCATGATTGAGATAGAATATATTCTAAAGGATTTATTTAAAGGACTTGTTGTAAACTTTTACATTCAGTTCCACAATATATATGGGAACTGATATCTTCGTGTGTATTTGGTATGAAGTAGAGATCAGACCCATTTTTTCCCTCATATGGATATCCAGTTGGTCCTGCACTATTTATTTATAAGACCATCCTTGCCCCACTGACTGAAGTGACACTTTTGTTATGAATTAAGGTACCATATGTATATATGGGAAGCCTCCTCTCACTAGCTCATACGTATTTCAACTTTATTATTTTCTAAATTATTATAATCGTTTTTAACCCAAGTAATTAACTCATATGGATAATCAACCCTATATGTTTCAATTAATTCATTTGTTTCTTCTTTTTGCTAACGCATATTGATTGCCTACTAAGTTGCGTATATTGGGCCAGGCATAGTGTAGGGTAAATAGATGTTAATTTAGCTAAGATTTAATTAGATATAATGCATTCTGATAAGTCCCAAGAAAGAGGCATGGCTTGATCCCATGCAAGGATGTATATATTACCTATAACCTCTAGATCTTTGGGGGATGGGGTAGTATAGAGAATGCAGGAAGGCTTCCTGGAAGAGACAATTCTTAGGATTGTCTTGAAAAATAAATCGGAGTAGCAGGTACAAATGGAGAAGAGAATGCATATGCAAATACACAGACAACTGGGTTAGTTTCAGAAACTGGAAGTGGTTTGTTAAGGTTTGTTACATAAATATAAGGAAAGGGAATTGGGGAGCCATGAGACTGGAGGGTTAGACAAAGAATTGATTATGAAAGGACCTTATTTCAAACTCAATGAGAACCATTAAAGGAAAGAGGACTAATGAACTTTGTATTTCAGAAAGCTACTTCTGACTGCTACCTGCAGGAAGAATAGATAGAACAGAGTTGAGGATAAGGAAACAGTGTAGGAAGACTGGTTAGAAGATTGGTGATTAGTAGATAGTAAGACTGACTCAAAGAAGTAGAAAGAAGTAGACCTACTTGGGAAATATATGGAAGGGTCTAGAGCTGGTGATGTCTAGGAATGAGGTGCAATGAGCAGTGAAGGATGGGGCAGACCTGGGTTCAGTTCTCCTTTCTGTCACAATTTAGCCAAGTTAGAAAGACCATTCTGCCTTCAAAGAACGGACTGGAAGAGTTTGAGACTGAAAGCAAGGAGACTAGTTAGGAGGCTACTACAATCATCTAGGCTTTGTGATGAGAGCCTGATTGAGGATAAATTTAGCTACAGGGACAGAAGGAAAGAGATGGATTGAAAGAGAAATTGATTGAGGAATATATAGGAGGTTGATTTATCGATTTGAGAACATACTTAATACATTAAAGACAGCAAAGAGGGGTGCCTGGCTGGCTCAGTGGTTAGAGCATGTGACTCTTTTTTAAAAAACTTTTTATTTATTTGAGAAAGAGAGCATATGCACCTGACACGAAGAGTGGGGAGGAGCAGTGGGGGAAGGAGAAAGAGGGGGTAAGAATCTCCAGCAGACTCCATGCTGAGTGGGGAGCCCCATGCTAGGCTGGATCCCTGGACCCTGCAATCACGACCTGAGCTGAAACCAAGAGTGAGTTGCTTAACCAAATGAGCCATCCAGGTACTCTGAGTATGTGACTCTTCATCTCAGGGTTGTAAGTTAGAGCTCCACCTTGGGTGTAGAGAATAATTTAAAATAAAATCTTAAAAAACAACAACAACAAACAAACAGTAGAGGACTGAAGAAGCAGCAGCAGCAGCAGCAGCGGCAGAAGCAGGAGTGGAAGTGTGGGAGGAGGAGGAGAAGTAGCAGTGGTGGTGGTGTAAGGAAATGAATAAAAAAGAACTGGCCAAAAAGGGAGGAAAAGCAAAAGATACCAATGTTACAGAAACAAAGGAAGGGCAGTGGGGACGCCTGGGTGGCTCTGTTGGTTAAGCAGCTGCCTTCGGCTCAGGTCATGATCCCAGGGTCGTGGGATCGAGTCCCACATCGGGCTCCTTGCTCAGCGGGGAGCCTGCTTCTCCCTCTGCCTCTGCCTGCCTCTTTGTCTGCCTGTGCTCGCTCTCTCTCCCTCTGTGTCTGGCAAATAAATAAATAAAAATCTTAAAAAAAATAAAAAATAAAAAAATAAAAAAAAAAACAAAGGAAGGGCAGTGTCAAGTAGAGTGCTGAATAATAGTGAATACGGCAGAGGGGGTGTTAGTAAGGGCAGGGGAATGCTCATTGGATTTAGCAACAAGGAAATAGTATATAATAAGGCTTGACACGAACACCTAAAACATGTTTCTTGGCCCAGAGAAGTTCAAGGTCCTATCATTAAAACTGTTACTACAATACATTGTGTCAAGTGCTGTGAGAGAGAGGACAGTGCAGGAGCTGCCAACGCAAAGAAGTGTGCTAAATTTCCCAACTTCATCCCAGTATAGTGTTCACTGTCTCACACCACCCAGTGCCCCTACCTCCTTTGTGGAATGCACACTGCCCTTCCTCATGCAAGTCAGAGTAAATTCAAGCAAGTAGGTTTCTCTTAAATTCTCTAACAAAAACAGATTTCAAACTCTAAATTTAAGCAAGGATATGGACATGATTATGCTGACATGATGAATTTGCACTTATCTTTACTTTAGGGTTCAGTACTGATCAATGTATTGAGATTTCGTTCTCACTATGTACGGCCTTTAAAAACTATCCTTGGCCAAATTCCACCATTAACAGTTTAGGTGAGATTATGACCCACATCTGAATTCAGCATTTTGTTTAGAGCTTAACATTATCTTTCTCAAACTCTGAGAAAACTCTGTGTTTCTCAACATAACACAACATTACTAAATAATCATTTTTTTTCTGGATAACAGTGGTAAGAATTATCAGTGACTCTGGTAACTGAGTTTCATCTATTTTGGGAAGGACTTTGGTGTGTATGGCAGAGAGAAATATTAATGAATTTCTATTCCAGAAGTAAGACTTATGAAATAACACAAACACCTGTACTCTGTTAAAAACAAATCTCTGGCATTGTAATATAAGCTTTGAGGTCACTCATGGATGTTCAGTCACTTACTGAAGCACTCTTTTGAACATCGTATTTATGCCCTGAGATACACATTTTAATTTTTAATTTTGCTCTGACATATTGGGGAGGTGGTTTACCTAAGCCTATTGACATGTGGGAAAAGGGACAATTTGAAGAGGCTCAAAGGCATCCTGAGAAGAGAAGAAAGAGAAGGAATTAGGGAAGACAGTAGATAATCTCAGTTTTCCATAAAATGCAATTTATAATTTGGTTGCATTTCATTAACCCAAATTACACACACTCACAAGAATGCACACTGACCGGCTTTGCTTCCGTTCCCCCCTCCCCAACCTTTCCCCTTAAAGCAGATGGAAATTAGGTGGCAGACTGGGAAGGTTGCCATGGTGCCCTGGCTACAAGGATTTGATAGTAGTCAAGAGAAGCTCCAGAGTCCCCTCCCCCAACCATCCAATGTGGGCTTCTCTTTTTCTTTCAAATTCTTGTTTTAATCTATTCCATAGTGTAGAAAAATCAGGGTGAGATTGATAGACTAGTAAACAACAGAACAGATGCAATGATGTTGTAAGAAGTAAAATACTGAGGAATTGTAACGTCCATTTTTATGTGGCACTAGCCACACAAAAAGTCAGAATTCACTTTTAAAATGACTTATACAACATGCTCCCATCTTTAGGACTTGTATTTCTTTCTGGCTTTATCCCCTTGGATGACCTGCAGGTATTTCAAGTTCAACATATCTAAATGGAATTAGTTATTTTTCTCCATTACCCTCCTTAGTATTCTATATTCTCAATTACTCTGTGTTCTCAAGGTCAGTTCATTGTCATCTTTCTATTCTACCAAGATAGATTAAAATAATAATAACCTTATATAATAATATAACCTTATATAACTTTTACATAATATTTCCTATATGCCAGATGCTATTCTTAGCACTTTATGTATATCAACTCTTTTAAGTTAATCCCAACTGATCACTAAATTCTATCAATTATATTTCAAATTGTCTTAATAAATATTTCCAGAATGAGCAAATGACTAATTATCTAAAGCTTGACAGCTTTATTAGTGGTAGACTATATAGGACTTGGTCTTTGAAGCTTCCTCTTTAAGTATTACATATATAAATCTAAGAGCCAAGACAGTAGAGGATAGCCCTTTTTTTTTTTTTTGTAATATTTCATTTATTTATTTGTCAGAGAGAGGGAGAGAGAGCACACAAGCAGGCAGAGAGGCTGGCAGAGGCAGGCTCCCTGCCGAGCAAGGAGCCCATGTGGGACTCGATCCCAGGACTCTGGGATCATGACCCGAGCCGAAGGCAGTGGCCCACCCACTGAGCCACCCAGGCATCCTGAGGATAGCCCTTTATAACATAGTAGAATCATCCTCTATACTGGTGCTTCCTAACTGCGCTGAAATAACGAGGGTACTAGTTAAAAATACTGATTCCCAGTACCCTCACCAGAAAATCCAATTTAGTAGGTCTAAATCAGTAAATGGTATTCTCTTAAAATTAATATTTACTATTTTGGAACTTACAAGTTTTAATAGTTTTGGGTGGTATGATTCAGTTATTTCTGAATTCTGAAAACTATTGGACAAGTTGACAAAGAATTACTCTCTAGACTGTTGTAATCTTAAAAGACACAACTCCCAAAAACAGGTGTTTTGGGAAACATTCTCAGTCTCCATTTAGATTTAAAAGTCAATTATGGGACCGTCTGGGTGACTCAGTTGGTTTAACACCTGACTCTTGCTTTGGGATCAGGTCACGATCTCAGGGTCCTGGGATTGAGCCTGGACCTCAATCAGGCTCCTCGCTCAGCAGGGAGTCTGCTTGAGGATTCTCTCTCTCCCTCTCCCTCTGACCTCCCCCTACTCTCTCTCTTTCTCAAATAAGTAAATAAATCTTTAAAAAAAAATCAATTATGCATGTGCAGAAAAGAAGAAAGTTTGTGTTTTTCTTCATCTGCCCAGCCTATAAGATCATTTAGGAAACACTTCATTCTGCTTCAACACTGATGATGCGATGATGCCTGTATAGAAAAGAAAGGATTAGAAAAGGCTGTGTTTTTTTTTTTCTTCTTTACCTGTTTATAAGAAAAGCTACCTGTTATTTTAGTATATAGATTATAAGAGATATAGAGGTTTACTCAAGGTAGCATGGCCTGAAATAAGTTCCCTCCGTGGAAGATTGTTTCTGGATTTAGTATATGCAATAAGCCCACTATTTTTTTAAAATGATTTCAGTATTTTTAGATATGTGAGATAGACTTCACTCTCACCCCTCATGTTACTAAGCAACATGTCATACAGTCGCTAGGAAACAGACTAGCAAGCTTGGGGGCACTTCAGTTCCCTTATCACCTTGCATAACACATGACTATACCCTAGAGAGTTTTACAGCCTTGGAGAAAAGAGAGAAAAGTTAATGGCATATAGAAAGGTTAGAAAAAGTGACAGGGGCAGGGAAATAGAATAAGGAAAAGAGCAAGGTATTTGAGAAGAGTGTGTGAGCTTGGCAGAGAAAGGCTATTACGCAATTTCCTTGAATGAGTCATGGAAAAACCTTAAATTGCCAGTGCTCTATTTCATATTCTGTATGCTTCTACCTTTTCTAGAAACAAATTGGAGACTATACTTGGAGAAGAGGATCTTTCAGATAGTATTACTGAATATTATCAGAAGGATAAAAATCGATTGTAACTTTGTAGAAGATTGCCTATTACAAACACATTAAGCAAGTCACACCTTATTTAAAATGCCATATCAGATCTGCAGTACTGTTTCATTCCATTTCTCCCCCAAAATGGGGAGTAAATGGACAGTATTACTGTAAATGTCCATTACAGTAAATGGACAGGGGAGTAAATGGGGGAGTAAAAATGGACAGCACTAAGAGAGAGGTTAGAATGTAAGTGTTCTTGAACAAATTAATGCTCCTGGGCAGTGTTTCTGTACAAAAGTTTAAAAATCAAATATAAAAGGGGGAAAGAAGACGCTGCTGTGCTCTACCTAGAAGACTGTTGGATCTGAAATAAGACACCAGGCTCCAGGTTTCATTGTGTGCATGTGAAAGGTTGAGTCTTTGTGTCTCTGTGGCATTTACTGTTGCTGGCAACCAGGAAGCTCCCTAGCAATTGTTGCTAGGTCCTCAGTGCCTCTGTTTGCCTGAAACCTTAATCAGTGCCAGAAACACCAGAGATAAAAATCATTGCACAAAACCCAGCACCCATTATCCCCAATGGTCCTGCCGCAAACAGTCTGTCTTGTGTTCAGTGAAAATCAGTGTCAAATGGAGACTTCACACCAATAGTTCATCCCCAATATCCTCTCCATGAATGCCTGTTCTTTCAGCACAGAGCACTGAGAGAACACTGAAGAACGGTTTAATTAAAGTAAAAGTTATATTCTGGTGTCACCAGCTTTAACTAAATGCCTAACAGTCTGAAAGAGGGACACAGACAAGAAAGATTTCATCAGATTTAGATGACTTCCATTTCTGAGGTCCCATCATGTTTATTTGACAGCTTGAGATCACCTTAGTGACCACAGAGTCATGGTGCAAATGATGGTACCATTTCCAATAGGACTCCAGAGACTCTGATAAAGATCCGTGTCAGGACCACCCCCAGAAATAACCTACATCATCTCTTGACATTAAACATTGGCTCTTAGGTGAGCTTCACCGACCTGTACAACCCACTACTCACGCCATCTTGTACAAACACACACCTTAAAATTTTGCTTCCTGTGTATTTCCTGCCTAAGTGTAGACAGAACTTTGAACTTACCTGGAAACAGTTGCAAATCTGGGCTAAGATTTAGAAAAGATTGATGCCGTGATGACATAAATTATCTCCTTCCATCAGGCATCTAGCTGCCAAAAGCAGGCTTGAAGAGATAATTATTGTGATTATTACTAATTTTTGAGCACCTGTTCAAGGCTAACTGCTATATTATCTAATCTAATCCTCAAAATAATTCTTGGGGATAGTTACAATTATATTTGCTTTATTCCTCCATTGAGGAAACTGAGGTGCAGAGAAGTTACATAATATGCCCAAGGTCTCTCACAGTTAATGAGTTACAAAATGAAAATTCAAACCTAGGCCAATCTGTCTCTGGTGTTTGACTTTGAACCACTGCTCTATGCATACAGTTTAATAGAGAATTTTTTTTTATAGAAATAAATTGTGTAGGACATCACCTATGTGTCAAGGTGGAGAATATGGGTCCCGGGGTCTCTCTGTCCCCTTATGGGGTAGTTGAGACTCCGAATGTCTGCCTCTTCTGGGGTTGACTTTTCCACAAAGGCCTCAACCCATCTGCCAGAACCCTTCATTGCCCCATCCTTGCATTTCCCCAGATCTAGGTTATCCAGTGTATAATAACATTCCATGGGGTCTTTAGATGAATGTTTCAGATTGGGTTCTGCAATATCAGCCCAGTCTGAGGCAAAGACTTGTCCCGACAGCCTTTCTGCATTTATCTGATCTCCTCTTTTCATTTCCTTATCTAATAAGAACAAGAGATCATTTTTAGGGACTGTGTGATCTGAATTCTAATTTGGAAAAGAATGCTTTTTCAAAAGAACCGGGTTGGAAAACTGTCACAGTTTACATTATCCAGAGCTTTGATCAGTGCCTTGGAGTCACATTGTCTCAAAATCTCCATTTTAAAGTAAAATATTTCCTTTTCCTTTGCATAACCAAAAAGCCCACTGAAATAGTTAAAAAACGCTTTCATTCTTACATACACACTGGACAGAAAACCTGAAATAGTCCCATGTGGGTGGTGTGCTGGGGCCTGCTCTAACACACAGACTGTAGGCTCCTCTTTCCAACTCTGTAGTCAGTGACATCACATTGGTGGCTTGAAACTGGTCATGGTGGGAGTGTTTACACCATGGAAATTGGCCAATGCTACAAACCAGGGCTTTTTTCTTTTTTTTTTTTTTTTAACCTCTCTCTCTCAGAGCCAGTCAAACTACTAGGAGAGGAGTTTTCAAGGACCAATGTACCAGCAGTATAACTTCAGGGAAACATAGTCCACCCTTGTGGCAGTGGGCATCATGTTGCTGGATTCTCATGTTGTATAAGTGAAGGAAGTCATCTGCTCAGTGATGTAGACTACTACAAGTTTTATTAAATGAGTGCCCTCAAACACAGGACTTGGTAGAAATTATGTTTACCATTAAACACAGGACATTCTCTTGTATGACCCACCACTTCTCAGCACATGGGGTACATCTGGCAGCGTCATAGATAGAAGTATAAAACAGGTTGCAAGGACAGCACAGTTTTCTCATCATAGCAACTATTGGAAGCTTTTGGATTCTGAGGTGGTTACCCAAAGAGTCTTTAATGAAATTTATAGATCATAGACCTTGTCTGTATGTGTGAGAAGGCTTATGACCTAACCTGGAATGATAATTTTTGAAAAATGGGATTTAAAAATATAATTTCCATGGCCAAGAGATTTAAGAATATTTATAATTATAGCTAACATTTCTTAGTTTACTGCTGTGATCTGTTCTAGGCATTGTACTTGGGTCTGCTTGTGTTAACTCATTTATTCCTCATTATAACTCTCAGAGATAGGTACTATAATTATCCCCATTTTATAGATAATAAAATCAAGGTACAAAATGTTTAAGTAAGTTGCTGAAGGTCACCAAGTAAGTAGCGGAGCCAGAGTTCAAACCCAAAAGTCTGAGTTCTAATCCTTTGTAGCCTCCTCCAATATACTTAAAAAAAAAAAAAAAACAAAAACAGATTTTAGGGGCGGCTGGGTGGCTCAGTGGATTAAAGCCTCTGACTTTGGCTCAGGTCATGTTCTTAAGGTCCTGGGATCGAACCCCACATTGAGCCCCGCATTGGGCTCTCTGCTCAGCGGGGAGTCTGCTTTTCCCCCTCTCTCTTCCTGCCTTTCTTCCTACTTGTGATCTCTCTCTGTCAAATAAATAAAATCTTTCAAAAAAAAAGATTTTATTTATTTGAGAGAGGGAGAGAGAAAGAGTGCACATGAGTGGAGAGAGGGGCAGAGGGGAAGGAAGAAACAGGCTTCCCACTGAGCAGGGAGCCTGATGAGAGGCTAGACCACAGAACCCAGAGATCAGGACCTGAGTCAAAGGCAGATGCTTAACTGTCTGAGCCACTGGGGTGCCCCCCCAGTATATTTTTCATACTAACCATAGATCAAGCTTAATGCTTAGGTACTTTCTTTCTTCCTTCTTTTTATTTTTTTTTTAAGATTTTATTTATTTATTTGAAAGAGAGAAAGACAATGAGAGAGGGAGCACAAGCAGGGGAAATGGGAGAGGGAGAAACAGGCTTCCCACAGAGCAGGGAGCCTGATGCAGGGCTCCATCCCAGGACCCTGGGGTCATGACTGGAGCCAAAGGCAGATGCTTAATGACTGAGCCACCCAGGTGGCCCTTAAGATTTTATTTATTTCAGAGAAAGAGAGAGGGAGTGGCAGAGAGAGGGAGAAGCAGACTCCATGCTGAGCAGGGAGCCTGATGTGGGACTCAAACCCAGGACTCTAGGATCATGATCTGAGCCGAAGGCAGATCCTTAACTGACCGAGCCATCCAGGCACCCCAACACTTAGGTTATTTCTAATAATTTTTTAACAGAACATGTACAATACTAATCAGTATTTTTCCAACCTTTGACCATTGACCCATTGTAAAAAATACATTTGTGTTCATATTATATGCCTCAAACAAAATAATATTCTTACTATGCATAATATTTTCTGATATTTTCTATCCTATTCTATTTCATTTTTAAAATACTGGTCGCAATTCACTAAATTGATTTATTGACATACTAATGAATAGTAAACCTACTGTTTGAAATTCACTGTAGTAAATTTTTATAAATGTGGCCCCATTCCATGGTTTGGTTTACTACTGGTGTCCTAGTTTATTTTATTTCTTTAAGATTTATTAATTTGAAAGAGAGAGAGATTGAAAGCAGAGGGGAAGGGCAGAGGGAGAGAGAATCCCAAGCAGACTCTGTGCTGAGTGGGGAGCCCACTGGGGCTTGATCTCATGACTCTGAGATTGTGACTTGAGCTGAAACCAAGAGTCAGACTCTTAACCAACTGTACCACCCAGATGCCCGCTGGTATTCCACTTTAGAAGCCACAGTATTCTATTTCCTTTCCAATTACCCTATGGTCTAGTGGCAAAATCACTTTCAAGGGACATATGATTTAAAAAGAGGCAAGAAGCCATGGAAATCTGGGCTGGGCTGATGGCAGTGAAAATGAAAAGAAAGAATATAATGGGAGAGTTTTAGAGGAAGACTTTCAGGATTTGACAGGACATGAGTGACTAGTGTCCCTCCTCAGATGATACAATTAGAACATCCTACATGTCCAGGCTGGGCAGAGGTGAGATGAAAATTATGGAGAGTCATGGGTCAATAGCCAGATGTAATGGTGTATCAAGTTTCCAGGCTCGTGGTGCTCAGGTTACCGCATTCTAAAGCTGAATCGCTAAATCCAAATGGTTGAAACAAGAAGAGAAGACATGAAGCAAGCAAGTTAGAGACCAGGGAGAGTTCCTGCCTACAGAAGTTCTAATGATCCGAAAAGGCGGTAATAAAGTGAATCCAGCAAATGATTCCTGTCCATAGTTCTGAGTGTTCCTTGAGAGTTTAAGTAAAGGAGATGGTGGTAGGCACAAGCATGTGCTGCATACTAACTCAAAGATTAATATATGGCTTCATTCCTTCAGGAGCTGAAAATCTATGCAGCATGATATGAAGGAGCATCATTAGAGACAAGCTTGTTTTCACCACCCTGCACAGCTAGCAATGATGATATTTGTATAGTGCATTAGAGTTTACAGAGAACTTTCACATCTGATATCTCATTTAATCTGCTCATCAACCATGTGGGACAGATACTGTTTTCATTTTATACACGTAATAAGAGAAAAACTGAGGTCTTGAACTCAAACATATCTAGATTTATGTATTTTTTTAAGTTTATTTACTGAGGTAGTCTCTACACCCAACGTGAGGCTCAAACTCACAACCCCAAGATCAAAAGCAGCATGCCCTTCTAAGTCAGCCAGGCACCGTAGCCCCCCTTTTTAAGTTGATTTTTTAAAATAATCTATACACTCAACATGGGGCTTGAAATCATGACTCCAAGATTAAGAGTTGCATGCTCTTCTGACTGAGCCAGCCGCATACCTCGCCTCCCCCCTGCCCTGCCAAGTATATCTACATTTAGGTTTCATTCTCTTTCCACCATTTCAGAGCTCTTTATCAATAATTAACTGTCATCATCAAATGAAATTTACCTACTGTAGAAGATGTTTTGGGAAAACAGCATAAAAATAAGAAGAATCAACAATTAAAAACAAATGCCTGGGTGCTCCTGGGTGGCTCAGTTGGTTAAGCGTCTGCCTTCTGCTCAGGTTATGATCCCAGCGTCCTAGGATGGAGCCCTGCATTGTGCTTCCTTCTCTGTGGGGAGCCTGCTTCTCCTTCTCCTGCTGCTCCTGCTTGTACACGCTCTCTCTCTCTCTTTGTCAAATAAATAAATAAAATCTTTAAAACAAAACAAAATAAAACAAAAAACAAACACCTGAAGCTATCTCACCCCTGCTGGAATGGCTATAATAAAAACATAGATAATAACAAGTGTTGATGAGGATGTGGAGAAATTGGAATCCTTGTACACTGCTCATGGGACTGTTAAATGGCACAGCCACTTTGGAAAACAGTTTGACCATTCCTCACAATGTTCAACACAAAGTTAGCATAGGACTCAGCAATTCCACTCCTAGTTATATACCCAAGAAAAGAAAATGTATGTCCACATAAAATCCTGTAGACAAATGTTCATAATAGCCAAAAAATAGAAACCACCCAAATGTTCGTCAACTGATGAATGAACAAATAAACTACTGTCTATCCTTATAGAGGAATATTACTGAACAAGAAAAAAGGAATGGTGTGTATGTCACAATAGAGATGAACTTTTTTTTTTTTTTGAGTCTGTCAACACTTACTTATCCAAGAAGCATCTTGAGCCATTTCCACACATTACCCTCCCCTCGGCCTTATTCATATTCTTTTTTTAAAAAGATTTATTTATTTATTTGAGTGTGTGCATGTGTGAGTTTGGTGGGGGAGGGCCAAAGGAAGAGATAGTCTTAAGCTGACTCTGTGTTGAGTGTGGAGCCCAACTCTGGGCCCTGAAATCATGAAATGAGCCAAAACCAGAGGCTTAACTGACTGAGCCACCCAGGCACCCCTTAAGCATATTCCTATATAGCATTTATGCTACCTGAAGGTTATCTATCTATCTACCTATAGATAGTTTGTGACTCCACAGGAATAAAGATTTTTTAGTGTTTTTAATTTTAATTCCAGTATAGTTAACATACAGTGTTATATTGGTTTTAGGTGTGTAATATAGTGATTGATGATTCTGCGCATTTGTCAGTGCTCATCATGATAAGTTTACTCTTAATTTTCCTCTCCTATTTCATGCATTCCCTTATCCACCTCCCGTCTGGTAACCATCAGTTTGTTCTCCATATTTAAGAGTCTGTTTCTTTGTTTGACTCTAGAGATGAACATTGAAATCATGTTGCTAAGTGAAAGAAGCTAGACATAAAAACCACATCTTGTATGATTTTGTTTACGTAAAATAGGCAAATTCATAGAGACATAAAGTAAATTGGTAGTTGCCTGGGGCTGGCGTAGAGAAGGTTTGTGGGAAGAAGTTGGAGAAAATGGGGAGTGACTGCTAATGTGTACAGGATTTCTTCGTGGGGTGATAAAAGTAATCTAAAATTGATTATGATGATGGTTGTACAACTCTATGAACCCACTCATAACCATTAAATTGTGCATTTTTAACTGGGTGAATTGTATGGTACATTAATTACATGTAAATAAAGCTTCTTAAAAAAAAAGATTATAGCCCTGAAAAAAATTATTGCCTGGTTCTGTTCACTGGATAGAAATAATAATATCCCAGTAGCAAAGAGCTTCTTTAGCCCCAAGATAGTGAGTTTTAAAAACTATTCTAAAAAAATAAAACAAACAAACAAACAAACTATTCTCAAGTCATTTAGGAGGTTAGGGCATCTCAGAATAGAATGTAATAAAAGAACCCAACTGCATTACAAATGTATGAAAAACCTCACTGAAGAGGATAGGGAGAAACAGTGCTCATCCAACTAACTTTGGAAATGAATGGAATCTATAAGACTAATGGTGAAAAGAACTGTAGATAAGTGCTGTACTCTAGGCAATAAAGTTGTTCCCCGCGAAGGTACAATTAACAGTTCTGAAACACTATGTATCTATACTGGAACTAAACCATTAAGTATAATGGATGGGGGGTGGTGGGAACCAAGTTTCCTTCTTACTGTTGGAGTTGCAGGTTACATACAAGCAAGAGAAGCAAGTTAGAATGTGATAATGGATTAAAGTTGGAGGCATCAGTAAGAACCCCTCTTTAGCTTAATATACATTTAATAGTTACATATAAAATACTAATAAATATGTGTGTATATGCACAAACTAGTATACGTACCATGTATTTCTTTTCTCTGCCAGCTGAAAATGTGTAGAACCAATGACATCCCAACAGCAACAGCACCCCAATCTTAAGTTAGTTTCTTTCTTTCTTTCTTTCTTTCTTTCTTTCAGTAAACTCTACCTCCAGTATGGGGCTTGAACTCATGACTCTGAGATGGAGAGTCACATGCTCTGCTGACTGAGCCAGCCAAGTGCCCCCTAATCTAAACTTCTTTTCTTTTCCTTTCTTTTCTTTTTTTCTCTTTTCTTTTGTCTTCTCTTTTTTCTCTTTTCTTTTTCCTTTCCCCTTCCTTCCTTCTTTTCTTTATCTTTCTTTTTTAAAAGATTTTATTCTTTTTTTAAAAAAGATTTTATTTATTTATTTGACAGAGATCACAAGTGGGCAGAGAGGCAGGCAGAGAGAGGAGGAAGTAGGCCCCCCACCGAGCAGAGACCCACCCCCCCACCCCATATGGGGCTCTATCCCAGCACCGCAGGATCACGACCCGAGCCGAAGGCAGAGGCCTTAACCCACTGAGCCACTCTGGTACCCCTAAGATTTTATTCTAAAGTAATCTCTACACCCACTGTGGAGCTCGAACTCACAACCTCAAGATCAAGAGTTGCATACTCCACCAACTGAGCCAGCCAGGCCCCCTGACCTACCTTGTGTTTCTAATAAAATTTTTCCAATAAAAGGAACTGGAGCTCCTTGGAGCAGTGACTGACTCTAGAAGTAAGGCAAGAAATATGCAAGATGTTCCTGGAGCAGCTTATAGTGCCAGAAAATAATGAAGTGCTTGAAAAACCCCAGAGTGATGAGGTATGTCAAAGGGATCCAGGAGCCAATTGAAAATAGCCCAATGGTCAAAGCCGGAGCAGTTTCAGCAACAAATAAATGAAGTAGTACTAAATTAAAACCTGGAATATAGGGACGCCGGGGTGGCTCAGTTGGTTAAGCAGCTGCCTTCGGCTCAGGTCATGATCCCAGCATCCTGGGATCGAGTCCCACATCGGGCTCCTTATTCGGCAGGGAGCCTGCTTCTCCCTCTGCCTCTGCCTGCCATTCTGTCTGCCTATACTTGCTCTCTCTCCCTCTCTCTCTCTGATAAATAAATAAAATCTTTAAAAAAAAATAACCTGGAATATAAAATATTTATGAGTACATACTGATATCAGTTAATCATCAATTAATGTTAATTAATTAGTGGAGGTGAATCGACAAAGCTCTCATGCAGGAGAATTTCAAATAATTTATGTAGATACACAGCCTTAACAAGATGGAGTGTAATTTGCCACTCGTCTTAAGTGTGGGTTGTGCATAATAGCTTCCTTCCAAGGAATACAATATGAAGGGGAGGAGAAGAATAACTTTTTTTAAATTATATTTTTAATTTTGATTCCAGTATAGTTAACATAAAGTGTTATATTAGTGTCCAGTGTACAATATAGTAATTCAGCAGCTCTATACATGATGAGTCAGTCCTCATGATGACAAGTGTTCTCTTTAATCTCCATCCCATAGTTCACCCATTCCCCCCACCCACCTCCCTTCTGGCAACCATCAGTTTGTTCTCTATAGTTAAGAGTGTTTTGGGATGCCTGGGTGGCTCAGTTGGTTAGGCATCTGCTTTCGGCTTGGGTTATGATCCCAGTTCCGCATCGGCTCCTTGCTCAGCGGGGAGCCTGCTTCTCTCTCTGCCTGCTGCTGTCCCTGCTTGTGTGCTCTCTCTCTGACAAATACATAGATAAAATGTTTTAAAAATGGAAGTCTGTTTCTTGATTTGTCTGTATGTCTCTCTTTTTACTTTTGCTCTTTTGTTTTATTTCTTAAATTCCACGTATGAGTGAATCATATGGTATTTATCTTTCTCTGACTGACTTACTTCACTTAGCATAATACTCTCAAGCTCCATCCATTGTTGTTGCAAATGGCAAGATTTCCTTCCTTTTCATGGCTATATAGTGTTCCATTATGTATATATACCACATCTTTATCCATTCATCTACTGATGAACACTTGAGCTGTTTCCATAATTTGGCTATTGTAAATAATGCTGCTATAAACATAGGGGTGCATGTATCTCTTTGAATTAGTGTTTTTGTATTTTGGGGTTATATATCCAGTAGTGTGATTACTGGATTGTGTGGTAGTTCTATTTTTAAATGTTGTTGTTGTTGTTAAAGATTTTATTTATTTATGATATGGAGAGATAGTGAGAGAGAGAACACAAGCAGGGTGAGCTGGAGAGGGAGAAGCAGGCTCTCTGCTTAGCAGGGAGCCTGATGCAGGGCTTGATCCCAGGATGCTGGAATCATGACCTGAACCAAAGGAGGGCACTCAATGACTGAGCCACCCAGATGCCCCTATTTTTAACTTTTTGAGGAACCTCCATACTCTTTTCCACAGTGGCTGTACCAGTTTGCATTCCCACCAACAGTGCAGAAGTGTTTCTTTTTCTCCACATCCTCACCAACACATTTTTGTTTTTTGTGTTTTTGATTTTAGCCATTTGGACAGGTGTGAGGTAGTGTCTCATTGTGGTTTTGATTTGCATTTCCCTGATGATGGGTGATGTTGAGCATCTTTCCATCTGTCAGCCATCTGTATGTCTTTGAAAAATGTGTGTTCATGTCTTCTGCCCATTTTTTATTTAGATTATTTGGTTTGAGGGTTTGAGTTTTGATTTTTTTATATATTTTGGATATGAACCCTTTATCAGATGTAATTTGCAAATACTTCTCCCATTCAGTATGTGATCTTATACTTTTGTTGATTGTTCCTTTTGCTGTGCAGAAGCTTTTTATTTTGATGTAGTTCCAATAGTTTGGTTTTGCTTTTATTTTCCTTGCCTCGGGAGGCATCTAGAAAAATGTTGCAATGGCTGATGTCAGAGAAATTACTGCTTGTCCTCTCTTCTAGGATTTTTATGGTGTCAAGTCTCATATTTAGGTCTTTAATCCGTTTTGAGTTTCTTCTTTTGTATGATGTAAGAAAGTGGTCCAGTTTCATTCTTTTGCATGTGGCTATCCAGTTTTCTCAACACCATTTGTTGAAGACACTGTGTTTTTCCCACTGGATAGTCTTTTTTCCTTTGTCAGATTACTTGGCCATATAATTAGAGGTTCATTTCTGGGTTTTCTATTTTGTTCCATTGATCTATGTGTCTATTTTTGCAGTACCACAGTTTATTTTATTACTACAGCTTTGTAATACAACTGGAAGTCCTGATTTGTGTACCTCCAGTTTTGTTTTTCTTTTTCCAGATTGATTTGGCTCTCCAGGGTCTTTTCTGGTTTCACACAAATTTTAGAATTGTTTGTTCTAGTTCTGTGAAAAATGCTTTTGGTATTTTGGTAGCGATTGCATTAAATCTGTAGCTTGCTTTGGGTAGTATAGACTTTTTTTTTTTTTAAGATTTTATTTATTTATCAGAGAGAGAGAGGGGGAGAGAGCAAGCACTGGCAGGCAGAGGCAAAGGGAGAAGCAGGCTCCCTGCTGAGCAAGGAGCCCGATGTGGGACTCGATCCCAGGACGCTGGGATCATGACCTGAACCGAAGGCAGCTGCTTAACCAACTGAGCCACCCAGGCGTCCCTAGTATAGACATTTTAACAACATTTTTTTTTTTCTTCCAACCCAAGAGCATAGAATGTTTTTTCATTTCTTTGTGTTATCTTCAATTTCTTTCATTTATGTCTTATAGTTTTCAGAGTATAGGTCTTTCACCTCTTTGGTTAAATTTTTTCCTAGGTACTTTACTACTTTTGGTATAATAGTAAATGGGATTGCTCTCTTAATTTCTCTTTCTGTTGCTTAATGTTACTGTATAAAAATCCAACAGATTTCTGTACATTGATTTTATATCTTTCGACTTTACTGAACTCATTTATCAGTTCTAGTAGTTTTTGGTGGAGTCTTTAGGGTTTTCTACATATAGTATCATGTCATCTGCAAATAGTGGAAGTGTTACTTCTTCCTAACCAATTTGGAATGTCTTTTTATTACTTTTTTTTTAAGATTTTATTTATTTATTGGACAGAGGGAGATCACAGGAGGCAGAGAGGCAGGCAGAGAGAGAGAGGGGGAAGCAGGCTCCCCACTGAGCAGAGAGCTCAATGCGGGTCCTGATCCAAGGACCCTGGGATCATGACCCGAGCTGAAGGCAGAGGCTTAACCCACTGAGCCACCCAGGCGCCCTTTTTATTTCTTTTTGTTCTTGGATATCCATGGCTAGGACTTCTAGTACTATGTTGAATAAAAGTGATGAGAGTGGACATCTTTGTCTTGTTCCTGACCTTAGGGGGAAAGCTCTCGGTTTTTCCCAGTTGAGTATGATGTTCGCTGTGGGTCTTTCATCTATGGCCTTCATCATGTTGAGATACATTCCCTCTAGACCTGCTTCATTGAGGATTTTTATCACGAATGGATATTTTGCCTTGTCAAATTTTGTTCACATATATTGAAATAATCATATGATTTTTGTCCTTTCTCATAGTGATGTGATATATCACATTGATAGATTTGTGAAAATAGAACCACCTTGCATCCTAGGAATAAATCCCATTTGATCATGATGAATTTTTTTTTTTTTTTTTTTTTAGAAAGGGCAAGAAGGAGAAGGGGAGTGAGAGGCAGAGGGGGAGGAGAAAGAGAGAATCGTAAGCAGGCTCCACACCCAGTGCAGGGCCCAGCATAGGACTGAATCTCACAACACATGAGATCATGATCTGAGCCAAAATGAAGAGTCAGATGCTTAACTGACTAAGCCACCCAGGTGGCTCAGGTTTTTTTTTTTTTTTTAATTAATGATTTTTTAAAAAATATATTGCTGGATTTAGATTGCTAGTATTTTGTTAAGGATTTTTGCATCTATGTTTGTCCAAGATACTGTCCTGTAGTTCTCTCTTTGTGATGTTTTTATCTGGCTTTGGTATCAAGGTGATAGTGGGCTCATAGCATGAATTTCAAAGTTTTCCTTCCTCTTATATTATTTAGAATAGTTAGAGAAGAATAGATACTAACTCTTTTTTAAACACTTGGTAGAATGTTTAAATGTTTAAACATTTGGTAGAATGTTTAAAAAACCATTTGTAAAATCATTTGATCGTGGATCTTTGTGACAAAAAAATAAAGTTAAGCTGTCACAACCCGAACCTACCCATGAGTTTTAGCATCACTAAGATAACCTTGGATAACCAGCAGTTGTACCCTCTAATGTGATGCAGTGTGAAGCATACAGTGCTACCTATGACAGATCCTTGAACCTGAATCTAATCAAGCATTAGAGCTAACTTCTAATTTACAGGAAATGTGGGGAATAGAGGAGTAAGTTAAATAAACCACTAAGAAGCAAATAAAGAATGGCTAAGGGGTGCCTGGGTGGCCCAGTTGGTTAAACATCTGACTCTTGATTTTGGCTCAGGTCATGACCTCAGGGTTGTGACATCTAGCCCCACATGGGGCTAAGTGCTGAGTTTGGAGCCTGCTTAATATTTTCTTTCTCTTGGGGCACCTGGGTGACTCAGTGGGTTAAAGCCTCTGCCTTCAGCTCAGGTCATGATCCCAGGGTCCTGAGATCAAGCCCCGCATCGGGCTCTCTGCTTAGCAGGGAGCCTACTTCTTCCTCTCTCTCTGCCTGCCTCTCTACCTACTTGTGATCTCTGTCTGTCAAATAAATAAACAAAATTTAAAAAAAAAAAGATTATCTTTCTCTTTCTCCTCCCTGCCCACTTGTGAGGGCATACTTCAACTCACTCTCTAGCTAAAAAAAAAAAAAAAAAAAAAGAATGACTCATTCTCTTAATTTATTTTTCTTTTAATTATTCAGCAAGATAATGGTCTGGGGATAAAAGAGAAAGGGAATGGTTTTGTATTTAAAGAGATAAAAGACATAACCAAAATAATGTGTTCCCTTTGTTTGGATCCTAATTAAAACAAACCAATTATAAAAATAAAATTTTGAAAAAATAAAACAAAATTTTTGAGATAATCAGGGAAATCTGAATATGGACCAAGGAATTGTTGTTAATTTATTAGATATGGTCAGTGAAATGTGACAGAAGGAAAAAAAATCCATAGTTCCATTTTTCATGCCCAGGAAACATGTTGTTCATTTGAACTCAACAATGGATCAGCTGAAGTGACTAATTTCTGTAGTTTTGAGAATGGAGTCAGCAGGTTTCTTTAATTCCAACATTGACTGCGGTAGGAAATAATGTGCTTGACCTCATTCTACATCTTGCTGGAAAATAGGATTAATGTTTGCCTCAGAACAGCAGTGTGAAGCTTAATGTTTCAGAGGAGGCTTTTGGACGAGAGGTGTTCAAGGAATCTGACCTGTTTGGGCTGTAAGTGAGATTGGCTGTTTTCTTGTTTCACTAAACAGAAATTCTATTTTCTTCTTCTTTTAGCATCGGCCTGGTGCCTGGTACTTCCTCAGAAGCCGACAGACCTAGGCCTCTCAACTTTCGGGGAAAGTTAGGATGTCTGAAGCCACAGCTAGGTAAACCATTGCCCTGCTGCTTGTTGGGTGCTGTTGCCCTCTCGGAGGACGTGCCTTCCCTGCTGCTCAGGTAGCCAGCCCTCCGCAACTTACACTTGCCATCCTCAGGAGGGTAGCAGGAGGATGGCTTAGGGCTGAGCTGCTTCAGAAAAGGCAGTTAGCCTAAGTTGGGAGAGCAGCCCAGTCTCAGAACCTGGCAGCTAAAGGGACTGGAACCCAAATGACACATCTAAATGTTTGGGAGTAAGGTACTATGAAAATGGGCAATGGCTTCAGTGGACATGTAAAAACTATTTGCCCAAAGCAGCAATTGTGTCTCTCTTTCTCTCTTTTTTAACCTCAGATAAAGGATGGATTTGAAGCTCTTCTCAGAAAACAGGTGGGATTGAGGAGATTTATTTATGACTTACTGGAAGCACAAAGAGAAGCTTTTATTGTTGATAGCTAGCTGGGTGGATGCCAGGAGACACATCCCAGAGGAGCTGTGCTGCCAAGGACTGACACAAAGAGAGCTGACCTAGTCCTTTTTTATGCTGACTGCTTGCTCAGAAATTATATCAGAGGACCGTAGTGAAAGACCCAGTGTGATCTGGAACAATCATGGAGACTTTAGAGCCATCCTAATTCTAAGAAACCATTTGAAGGGACATGGAGAAGCCATATATTCATTAGCTTTACATGGAACTAGTGCTCAGCTCGTATAGGAAAACTGCCTCGAGATGGCTCTGCATGGCCAGGAGTTCAGTATCAGCCTCCTTCCTCTTCCTTTGCAACTACAAATTCAAATTCAAGTTTTCAGCAAATGCCTCCTAAACACCTCCAGCGGGGGTGGGGGATGGGAAATCTAAGGAACACATCATTGCAACCAATAGTTTTAAGTTTGGGAATGTTTTTCAGATTCCAAAATGAAGGTCAGAAGGAGAAAGGGACAGGGTGTGCATGCTGGGATGACTGGGGTGGAAGGAAGAGGGAAAGATCAGGGGAGAGGAAAAGACGGATCTTGTAGGGAAGTAGTAATCCAAAATGGAGAATAATTCATAGATTTTCTTAGATTCAGCCAAACCATAGACTGTCAGGGCTGGAAGGAGCTTTAGAGATGATCTTCCTATCTCTCACTGGTCATCTTACTGATGAGAAACCTTGGACCAGAAAAGTGACTTGTCCAAAGAGGCAGAGCCAGGTGATGGCAGAAACAGGCTGGAAACTAGGTGTACTCACTGTTCTCATGACACCATTGACTTCCCACCATGTCTGCATCTGATTCCCACCGGATAGCTTTGACCTCTCATTCATCACTTTAAGAGCTTTGGACAAAGGGAATAGTAGTCAGCTGTTGGGATTGTGATTCAGTGCAACTTCCTTCTAGCCTCTGTGTCTTGTATCTTCACAATGTAAAGCAAATCAACCATGTTTTTCAACCAATTCATTTTTCATTTGAAAGATCTTCTATTCAAAAGATCTCAGATCTTTCATTTGGAAAATATGAAACTTACATGTAAAAGAGGAAGAAAAACCCCAGAGAATTGCTTTATAATGCAATTCACATTCTGTGATCTTTTATGGTATGGATCCTACACATGGCCCACAACCATCCCGTAGTATCAGCTGCTGTATTCTCCCATTCCTCTCCTCCAGCAGTGCTTTTTTCTCCCCAGTACTATGATTTTGGGTCTTCCAAATAAGCTGGTTGAAGCTGTTTAGTTTGTGGAATATTTGGGGGGAGGGCCATGCCTCGTAATTGGTATAATATAAAATATAATAACAGTGTGTGTCTAGAGCTCAGCCTCAGGTCTTTAATTACCTTCTTCTCACCTTTATCATTGTCTTGCCTTCCACTAGACATGCCGTCGCCTCAACTACCAACAGGCCAATACAGACATTTATATGCCTGTTTCCTTGAGGAGATGGGTATTTGGCCCCCAGAATACTCCAGGCATCTGAGGTCAATCTTGACATTGAATATCCATTCCCTGTTTCCTTGGGAGATGAGGGAGATTAGCCTCTTGATTTCTTCATCTGGACACCAGGACCCAGGCAAGGGAATACACGCAGGACAATGATAAGATGATCTCCCAAATTTGGGAGGAAACATTATATTGATAAATGTTTAAAAATAATTATTGTCCGTACAAATACACATGTTCTAGTCTCAAGAGATTCTGAATCTCCTAGACATATTATTGAGATTTGTGTCTAACCCACTAAATCAGCAAAACTTAATTTGGGGACATGTATTCAGTGTTCAATGATATGCTAAGCAATGTGGGGTAACAGTATTTTTTTTTATTTTTTTAAAGATTTTATTTATTTATTTGACAGAGAGAAATCACAAGTAGTCGGAGAGGCAGGCAGAGAGAGAGAGAGGGAAGCAGGCTCCCCGCTTAGCAGAGAGCCCGATGCGGGACTCGATCCCAGGACCCTGAGATCATGACCCGAGCCGAAGGCTGTGGCTTAACCCACTGAGCCACCCAGGCGCCCCTGGGGTAACAGTATTAGCTAATGTTTACTGAGTTCTTATAACGTGCCAGGTATCTGCTGAGCACTGTGTATGAGTTGTTGCATCTAGCTGTATAGCCACTCCTATGAGATAGGTATTTTTATTAGCTCCATTTTAAATTTTAGTAACTAAGGTATAGAGAAGGTAAGCCATCTGCCTGGTGTCCCATAGCTGGCAGCAGGAGAGCCAGGATTTGAGCACAATCTGCTTCCAGGACTTATAAAGAAGGATAAATGATGGTTCCTACCCCCCAATAAATTTATAATCTAGTTGGGGGAAACATGACTAACACACATTAAAACAATAGTAAATTATGTTAGATGCGCATATATAATTAAATGCTAAATTGGATGCTGTTAACTATGAATGCTTCAGGACATCAGAGGGCACAGGGAGGCATGGACCGGGGAGGCAGGATTTCATGAAGCTGAGCATTGAATGGTCCCTGAGATGTGCATGGGGGTAGGACTGCCTGGGGCAAGAAGGTGGCCAGAGTGCTAGAAGGGGGAGTAAGCAAGATCTGTGTGGGGAGGATGAGGCAGCCGGCTGGATCACGGCCAGGTGGAGCTGATGGGAAGGGCTGATCCAGCTGTAAGAGCCTTTAAAGCAAGCAGAGTTTAGGCTTGGTGCATTAGCGAGGAGAGAGTCATTAAAGACTCTGGATCAATAAAGCAATATTAGAAAAAAGACATTTAAAAGGAAGACGTGCTTGGCAGGACAGAGAGAATCATCTTATTAAAACTGCAGATGATATAAAGCTTGGAAACATATGAAATTGCTCTAAATTATTACCAGTTCTTATTCTCCCATTCAGTGTTAATTCTATTTGATCCTTAAGATTTATGCTTGCATTTATTTCACATTGGCAAGTTCTACCAATTCTCCCTCCTTAAAACTTTTCAAATTTGTCTGTTTTTCTACACTTCCTTGCCGTTACTTTAGTTTGGCCATCATCCTAATGATGAGGGGAGGTGTCAGAGGCCTTTCTGGAAGAGACGGTATGTTTCCAGAGTCCTGAATATTTAAGAGTTAGACAGGAATGAAGGGCAGAGGTAGAAAGGGGTGTGGGAGGGGCACCTGGGTGGCTCAGCCTGTTGAGCCTCTGCCTTTGGCTCAGGTAATGATCCCTGGGTCCTGGGACCGAGCCCCTTTATAAAAAGGGGGGGGGTAGGTAGGAGTGAGGAGGTGGGAAAAAGAGCAGGGGAAGGATAGCATAATGGGCAGAAGAAAGCAAACAAACAAAACAAATGACACGGAATTTGGTGCTAGACAAGGGTGCTACAGGAAGGAAAATGAAATTAGTGAAGGACCACTGGCCGGTGGTAACGGCCAGAGCCAGGCTAGAAGGCTGTTGAACTTTGTTACATGTTTTCAAAACATCAGGTCAGAATTTTATATCCTGGAAGGCAGAACACTCCCAGTGTGGTGGGAGGAAGACCCTTGAGGAGGGGGCATCTGACCTAGGTAGGCCTTGACCACACAGATTAGCCTTCTCAGTGGAGGGAATGATCTTGGCAAAGGCAAGGAGTCTGACACTTTGAAGGACAAGGATCCCGAATACCATACAAGCTCTAGGAAGATTTATCTGTTGTTGGGGGTACAGCACACTGGGAAATGGACCTAAATAGAGATAACCTAAATTTAAGGGTAAAACCCATCTGGAGACTGCTTATAATTTTAGAGAAATGTTGGTGGATGAAATAAGTAAAAAAATGTAATTATCTTTCAGAATCCAGTGAGAAGTTAGTGCTAGGTTTTTAACAGCTTTATTGAGATATAATACACATACCATACAACTCCCCTTTTGAAAGTAGTATGATTCAGTAGCTTTTAGTATATTCACAGAGTTGGGCAACCATCACCACAATTAAATGTAGAACATTTTCATCACCGCAGAAAGAAATCCTGCCCCTCTTTGCACCCTATCCCCACAGCTCCTGGTGATCTATTAACCTACTGCCATCTCTGTGGGTTTGCCTGTTCTGGACATTTCATGTAAGTGAAATCATATCATATAGTCTTTTGTAACTGGCTTATTTCCTAAATGCTAGATTTTGCAACTCCATGATTTTGTTATTAAAATGGCCAGTAGTTGGATTATACATTTTCAAATGAATTAGGAAGGAATAATAGGAAAAATTTAGAAATGATCGATGGGGCAGAATGCTAGTGTAAGAAGAAAGACTCTACGCCAGAAATCAGGAGGTTTGAGTTCTAGTCTCGATTCTGTTTTTAACCAGGTGTGTGATCTGGGGCAAGCCAGCAACCTCTCTGGGCCCCAGGCCTGTAAAATGAAAGGAATGGGATTTGAGCAGTGATTCTCAGCTTTGAATGCCCCACAATTGCCTGTGAAGCTTTTTTGAAAAATATACAACCCTGGGACCTTACCCTGCGATATTTCAAAACTCCTAAGGTAAGTGTATTGTTTCTCAAAGGTTAGAAACTACAGGGCTGACGTGTATTTTAGTTTTCCTAGTAAATCTGACATTCTATGAGGTAAAATTGTTTACCAAAGCATTTTTGCCTAGAGCCTGTGGCTCTTGGTCAAGGTCTTTTGTCTGTGATCAGTCATTACTTCAAATGGGGCAACTCCAGTGAGGGTAAGGATGCAGCAGCTGCTGATGGCTGTGATCCTGGGTGCCTGACTTGAGCTCACTGTGAGTCACAGCAATAACTAAGAGTAATTGGCCTCCCCCAATGCTTCCCACTTTACGGAGGACAGAAATAACTGAAAATAAGGAAGAAGCCATGTGAATAAATAGCATATATGTGGTGTATTGCTAAGCACTGAAATCTGTGAATGTGTAGGGTGTGTATGTGTGAGAGAGAGAGAGAGAAGATGCTTGACATTTTTTTAGTCCACTTCTCCATGGACAGCTGGTCAAATTCCTAACTTGCGAGACTGCTTGGATAGAAGTAGTTGAGTTTAACGACAGAGTAATGCTTACTGAAAGTTTTTAACAACATGGGAGGAGATACAGAATACTCTAGGGGAAGTCTTGGTTTCCCTGTATTCTGTTAATGAAAAGTGTAGACTTCTGAGCCTTCTTCTCAAGTACTAGCAATTTGTTACTTCCGTGCCTTTTTATCTCTCTTCAGCTGCCAAACCCCTTCTTAAAACAGGGGAAGGGGAAGCTAAAATTACAAGCTTTTAGCTCAGTAGGTGGAACATGTGACTTGATCTTGGGGTTGTAAGTTCAAGCCCCATGTTGGGTGTAGGGACTACTTAAAAATAAAATAGGGTGCCTGGGTGGCTCAGTGGGTTAAACCTCTGCCTTCGGCTCAGGTCATGATCTCAGGGTCCTGGGATCAAGTCCCGCATCAGGCTCTCTGCTCAGCAGAGAGCCTGCTTCCTCTTCTCTCTCTGCCTGCCTCTCTGCCTACTTGTGATCTCTCTCTGTCAAATAAATAAATAAAATCTTGAAAAAAAAAGATCATTCTTCTGGAGATGGATGGTGGTGGCATCGACACACTACGTGAATATACTTAATGGCACTGAAAGATGGTAAACTTTATGTTACATATTTTACCACAATAAAAAAGAATAAAAGACAAAAAAAATAATTAGACTAGAAATAAAGTGTAACAGACCAGTTAACAAACGAAAACATAGGGACAGGAAGGCTTGTTGTACTGTACCAGTAAAATGAGTAATCATTCTCTACTTCTGGAAAATGCATCCTAGGGAGATAGATAAATATATAAAGTTGGTTTATCTGAGCATTATTGGTAACCTCAGTAGAAACTGGGTGCTAAAATCATGATATATTCAAAGAATGGGATATTATACAGTCATTAAATTGATAAAGTTAGATTCATATACTACTTTGGAACATATGTATCAGAATGCTAGAAATATTAGAATTATATTAATGTCAGTTTCACAAAAATAAAGCAAGACTTCTTATAAGGTTTATGAATTAAAGCCAAATGATTGGATGGAAGAATATTATTCAGTAAGTGGTGGGAAGTAAACTGCTCACTCAGAAAGAAGTTACTGTACATCATTGAATATCAGATACCGCTGGTTGTAAGACACTTGCTGAGTTCAGAGATGTTAAAATGTGAAAAAGTGTATATCTAGAATTGACCAAATATAATATGTTTAAGGCCAGAAATTTATACATGTTGGTGACTGGAATGAAGGAAAGGGGACATGAAAATCATTAGATTAAGTGAATCTAAGAAGTAAAATGTTGGGGCACTTGGGTGGCTCAGTTGGTTAAGCATCTGCCTCCAGCACGGATCGTGATCCTGGGGTCCTGGGATTGAGCCCTGTATCGTCTCCCTCTCACAATACTGTTCCCCCTACTTGTGCTCTCTCACTCTCTCTGTCAAAAAAATAAATAAAATCTTTAAAAAAAAGAGAGAGGGGAACTGTTTTCAGGTCAATAGAATAAAATTATTTTATACTAAGTTAAAAGGAAGAGAATTGAAAGGCTTTGAAGAGAGGTATAAGATGGCCACAAAAGCATGCACTGAAGGTTAATTTTGTAACTAAACTAAAGGAAACCAGCAACTATCCCTGCTAATTTGGACGCTGTACCATAGGTAATAATAAGTGTTAGCTCATTTACATTTGTGAGATATCTTTCTCTACTTTGTCTCAGGTAGAGGTCAGGCTTTGATTTTTTTTTTTCCTAGATTTTATTTTTGAGGTGCCTAGTTGAGGTGGTTCAGTCTGTTAAAGTTCCGACCCTTAGTTTTGCCTCAGGTCATGATCTCCTGGGATTGAGCCCTGAGACAGGCTCCATGCTCAGTGGGGAGTCTGCCGGAAGTTTCTCTCCCTCTTCCCCTCCCCCAGCTCACTGGGATGCCTGTGCGATCTCGCACTCTCTCTCTGTTTCTCTCCGTCTAAAATAAATGAATCAGTCTTAAAATTATATATATATATATATATATTTTTTTTTTTTTTTAAGGCTTTAACCCACTAAGCCTCCCAGGCGCACCCAGAAGAATGATCTTTTTTAAGGTTGTAAATGCATATTGCCAAGTTGCCCTATAGAAATCAGTAACTGCTGTAGCTCACAATGACTTACTTATCAACTAAACACACATTTGTTAAGAGTCTCATGTGTCAAACAATGTACTAGATTCAGAATAAAATAATTATTATATTAGTTACATAAATCAGTTATACGTAAATATTGTATCAGTTAAGATGGTTTTGTTGATGGGGCACATGAGTGGCTCAGTAGGTTAAGTGTCTGCCTTGGGCCGGAGTCATGATCCCAGGGTCCTGAGATGGAGACCAGTGTTGGGCTCCCTGCTCAGCAGGGGCCTGCTTCACCCTCTGCCCCTCCCCTTGTTTGTGCTCGTTTTCTCACAAGTAAATAAAATCTTAAAAAAAAAATAGATGATTTTGTTGCAAATAACAGAAAACCCAACACAAATGGACAAGCAATAGTTTCCTTTCAAAGCATAGCTGAATTCAGTTCTGCTTCCATCACCAGGATTGTTTCTCTCTTTCTTTTGGTTGTCTTCTCTCCAAGTATTATGTTCATTCTCAAACAGCAGTCTTGCACCCTATTGACTCCATGTCCAGCAGAGAGAGGGAGAGAGAGAGAGCGCACCCTTCTTCCACTAACTCTGAAGATTAAAGTCCCGAGATCTACTTTAATTGGAAGGCTTAGAGCATATGTTCACTCAAACCAGTCAGGAAGGCCATAGGAATGGGACAATAACTGGCTAATTTAGACACCTGTGACTTGTCTTCCACCCTCATCCCAGGGTTGGGGTGGGGGGACATCTGAATCACAAAGACTAAGAGCAGAGAATTCTGATCCTGTTGCTAGAAGAACAGGAAGGGACCCTGGGGTGACAAAAACAATGTCCACTGCCATGCAAAAATAGAGCGAGCTATCATATAAGAAACCATACCCTACGGCATGTAAAAAGGCAGTTTTAAAAAAGAGAAAAGGAAAAAAAAAGAAAAGAAAAACAGAGGAAACAGAGGAAAGGGAGCAAAGTTCTTTCAACACTTATTTTGTATGTAGAATGCCATGCACTGTGCGATGTACTGATGTTCTAAATACGTAAAATATACATATATGGCTTCGGCCTTCTGGAAACTTATATTCTAATGAGAGAAACACATTTAAGCAGATCCAAATAGGCTGAGTGTCAAGAGAGGTGGAGAGGTGGTGTGCTGCAGACCCAGGAAAGTCTTCCCAGAAGAGATGACAGCTGATCTGAATCTTGCCCTGTAACATAAAGGAAGGTGGAAAGACACTTTGGGGAAAAGAGAACTGGGGAATGATAAATCGGTTAGTATCCAAAAACAAACATCTGTTGAATGCTGTCACATGTTAGACCCTTCTCAGCCCTTTTTCTATAATATTTTAAGAAATTAATATATTTAGAGAACAGTGAGTAGCCTGGCATTTTGGAAGGAAGGTTCATGAAAAGGAACACAAAACAAATAAAAACAAACAAACCCCAAAAGATCAGGCTGAAGAAAGCAAGTTGGGGTCAGATTATGGAAGGGCTATATTATACCTAATACCTAATGCAATAGGTATTGGAGCTAATAAAAGTTTTGTGGCAAGGGTTTGACATGATCAAGGTCATGCTCTATAAGCATTTTCCAGATTTGCTACCTGCAAGATGGTGTGGAGTGGAGAGCATTGAATTTGGGGAATCACTGAAGAGGTTGCTAAGACACGCCAGCCAGAGGTCAAAAGAATCCCCGTCTGCCCTCGTGACTCTCAGACACTGCTGACCTCGTAAACTCTCTCCACAGTGCCCTCTGGGATCTTTGTTTCATTGAACTGTCCCCTATATTCTTTTTTCTTTTTTTAATGCTTAATCTCTTTATAGAATGCACCCTCCTCCTCCTCGCTTTACCTAAGACGTGTTCTTTTTCTCCTCTCAGGAATCCACTTCTACTGAACCCCATTGAGCAAAGGTTTGATTGGCCTAGAGCTTGCCTATTTGCAAACCATTTCTAGGCAACCCTCTCATCCTGTGAGGATCATGCAATCCAGCCCTCCCCCATCCTTCAGACTTCATTTACTCTCCCGATTCACTTTTCAACACATTACTTTCTCCTGAAAGTTCTTTGGCCATTGTCTCTTTGATGCTAAATCCAATGGGTTTCACATTTTAACTTGGGGTATTTGATTCTGTTGACCCCTTATTTCTTGACAGATTCTCCAGAAATTATGTTTTTCCTGTTTCTTCTCATACTTATCCTCTGGCCATTCTTCTTTTCTGAAAGTTCTTCCTTCCTTTCCCCACTTCTTAAATGTAAGTGTGCCTTGGGCTTCTTCCTCAGCCATCTTACCTTCTCGTCCACCATGCTCTCCCAGTTGTTTGAATCACTACCCAAGTGTTGGTGAAGTGACAGCTCGCAAATTCACACCCCCAGTCATAGCTTCTCTCCTGATCTTTAGATCTATGTGTCCAACTGCCTACTGGACAGCACTAACTCAGTGTTTCTCTGAAACTCCAATTCTTCATGCCTGAAAGAGTAGGTTCTTTACTGTCTCCCCAGGCTCCCAAGCAAAAGCCTGGAAGTCATGCCAACTCTTCAGTTTCAATAACCACTTTTGGGGGTGCCTGGGTGGCTCAGTGAGTTGACTCTCTGCCTTCGGCTCAGGTCATGTTCCCAGGATCATGGGATTGAGCCCCTCATCGGGCTTCTTGCTCGTGGGGAGCCTGCTTCTCTCTTTCCTCCCAGCTCAGTGCTCGCTCTCTCTCTCTCTCTCAAAACAACAACAACAACAAAACCCCTCAGTAACCACTTTTAACCAGTCACTGAGCATTGTTAATTCTATCTTTAAGCTATCTCCTCTCCATTTTTACTCTAATTTCTTTAATTTGGGATCTCATTTTCCTTTGCCTAATTTATTAGGTTTTCATTTTGATACTTAAAAAAAAAAAGATTTTATTTATTTGGCAGAGAGAGTGACAGTGAGAAAAGGAACACAAGCAGGGAGAGTAGGAGAGGAGAAGCTGGCCTCTCTCATGGAAAAGGGAGCCCAATGCAGGACTCTATCCCAGGACTCTGGGATCATGACCTGAGCCAAAGGCAAATGCCTAATGATTGAGCCACACAGGCGCCCCTCATTTTGACAATTTTCAAGTATACATAGAGCATAATGGACCCCGACATATCCATCGTGTGGATTTAATAATTATTAACTTTTCTTCATAGTTACTTCATCTATTATTTCTACAGTGTTTTAGTGCAAATCCAGACATCATGCTATCTCACCCATTAAACCCTTCAGTATGCTGCTTTGTTTGAGGTAACATTATCACACCTAATAAAATGCACAAGAATACCTTAATCTTACTTAATACTCTATTTGTCTTCCACATTTTCTCTTTACAGTTGATCTAGTCGAGTCAGGATCCAAAGTTACTGAAGTCTCTTGGAAACAAAAACTAAAACATTGCCCTCCCTTGATTCTTCCTGCTGACTGAGTCAACTGTCTCATGTCACCTAAACTGCTGCAGTTGTGTCGTTAAGTCTTTTTGCCTTGGGTCTTGCTCCTTCCCAGTCCTCCCCCAATCTGTCTTCCCCACTGCCATCAACACCATCTTTATAAAATGCAATCAGAACAGTGTTATTTCTTTGCTTGGAACTTTGCAGTGATTCTTCTGAACTGCTACAATAAAATCCAAACTTCTTCCTCTGTGATATAGTGTTTTCATTGATCTCTACCTAAGTGCCCAGTCTCATCTTTGGTTGATGCTTTCTCATACTATGCAGGCCAAAAACATTCCCCCGCCCCCCAAACAACGGGCTCACTCTCTGTCTGAATGCCACATACTTTCCTTGCTTCCACCTGGAAAATAGCCTTCATTTCCTAAAGTTTTAGCTCTAGTTATCATCTCCTTTATGACTTTTTAAAATTTTTATTTATTTATTTTTTCTCTATTAGGTGTTTAAATTCCTTAAACCCCGGTCAAGGAGAATTGACTGTCTCCTCCTTCCACCCTCATCCCTCAGGGCTCCCACACACATCAGCCTTTACACTGCTGGCTCCTTCTGAGACTCCTAGAGGCCTGATCCTAGTCATTGTACCAGTCTTGCCAGCTTTCAGGGGCTTAACACAATAATGGGTTTTCATAAATACTTGGGGATAGGTGAGTGAACCATAAAGAGTGGGTTTACATTGCCAACTAGGAAACACTAGATTTGTTCCAAGGAGAAGATTGTTTTTTGGTTTTTTTTTTAAGATTTTATTTATTTATTTGACCGACAGAGACCACAAGTAGGTGGAGAGGCAGGCAGAGAGAGAGGAGGAAGCAGGCTACCCACCGAGCAGAGAGCCCGACGTGGGGCTCGATCCCAGGACCCCGGGACCACAACAAAAGGCAGAGGCCCTAACCCACTGAGCCACCCAGGTGCCCCCAAGGAGGAATTTCTAACAGTCTCTCCTGCTCATAGCCCTTGAGGCAACAGGCACAGCCAGACTTAGGTCAAGGAGGGGGTCATTCCTATTTGAGAGGAAGGCCCCTACCCCAAGTCTGTCGAGTTCCATCCTGCACCCCAGTAAGAGCCATGTGGTGAGTCAGGATCTATTTATTACAGGACCGTTGGATTCTCAGTAAAGGGAAGCCTTTCTGAGAACATAGTCCTTGGGTGAGGAGAATTCCTTCCTCAGAGAAAGCAAGTTGTCTTCCTGGCCGATATGATTTGTTATCAAGCATAGGATAAACCAGGAAATGGCAGGTTAGAGACAAAACTAATTAGCAAGCTGTTGTTCAGCGCCAGGTGTTTAAGATTTAAGAACTAATTTCATGACCCTGTGCATGGCCCCTCCCTCTTTGTCCTCTATTTTTTATAATAATCTTCCAGATGATGATACTGGACTTGATGATGTCTAAGATCATTTCCAGCTCTACCATTTTATGGTCTAATTTTTATTTAACACCAGCTTAACCTGTTTTTGATACAACAGAGGTTCAAGAAGTATTGATGGCATTTTACAGATATGGACACTGAGGGCCGCTGGGCCAGGGATTTGCTTTAGACCCATGCAGGTCGTGTCAGGGCCTGAATCCTTCCAGAGCTCTGTTTCATTAAGCAACCAATATTTCTGGGCTCCAGGGCAAAATTGCAGTATCTTTCCCTTCAGAAAAGTTGGTCTGGTTTTTCCCCACCAGATCTGAAGAAAAAAAAGAAAACAACAACTAAGGGTCAGAGTATTAATATGAAAAATATTAGAGCACACGTATTTCCCTTCTGCAGACAATGAGGGTTTGAATCTCAAGTCCATGGCGACGGGACTGCCAGGGGGTTGAAGGGGAACAGATCCGAGCTTGGCGGTGGGGGAAGCTGGGGTGGGGGGGGTGTACATTTCATACATTTCAGTGTTGGTGGAGTAGAGTGGGGGGTGGGGCTCTGATCCCAAGGGCACAGTGACAAGGTCAGCCTCACCTCTTCTCTCCAATCTTGGCCATAGCCAGTCTAGCCAGAAAGAGCAATCTGTCAAGTCTAATTAGAGTAGAACAAAGTGAACAATGGGCGCCCAGCTCGAAACTGACAGCGGGGTTGAATGGGGTGGAGGAGCCCGGGAGGAATGTGTGCTTTGTGTGCCTGGAATTGGTTCCTTCAAATGGATCCTTTCCGAACTCAAACAACTTAAACTGGATTCTTCTTCGCTTCACCAGAAATCTGCAGGTCCCTGCGCTGTTTAACACAGGCACACCCGGCAAAAGCCGAGAACCTGGCTCTGTTTCCAAGGTGAGGCTGTGATTGAACCTAGTTCCATCCTGCGTGGTCGGCATGGTGCTGTGTGTGTGCGACTGATATTTACTCATCTGCTCATGTTTCTCTTTTGTGTCTGATTATATTGGTGGTACTAGTGTTTCTTTGATTGTTTCTGAAACCCCTTTTCTTATAAGGCTTGTAGTTGGAGTCTGGAAATTTTGGAACAGCTTGGAATTTTAGTAGGACCACAGATAAGCACATTTAAGGTGCAAAAAAAATTTTTTTATGGTATTTTTGGCTTGTACTTTAAATGGTGTCTCTGATTTGGGTATTTTAGCTCTTGCATCAAAAGTAGGTTTCACAGGAAAAGGGTATGTTGTATACACGAATCAAATGAATATATTCCTTCAAATAAGTACACAAATGCGAGCTATTGAAGCTTAAAGGCTAGGCGTGTTCATAATCTAAAGCCTCAAATAATGGAAGCCTGTAATCAGCAAATATTATATTAAAGACTGATGGCTTGTTCATTTAATCCTGCCTCAGTGTGGGGCATACTCAAAGGTGTGAGAACGCATAATTGTCTGCAGTGGGAGGGAAAGGTTGGGAAGACAGTCAACACCAACATAATTTATAAGTTCTAAGTCTCAGTCTGCATGATTTTACTATTCTTTCCTGGGTATTATCTCAATCCTCGAAGCATCCTGTGAAGTATATTACTGCTATCTTCACTCTGCAGATAAGGACACTAAGGCCTTGAGAAATTAGCCCAAGTTTACAGGGAAATGCAGAGTCAGGCCTTGACCTTCGGCTGTCTGGCTCCAGGTCTAATGTACTTCTCAGCACTGTGTTTCTGTTGGAGTTAGGAGATACTGCATCTTAAAACTCACCAAATTCATAATAATAATGCCAACGTGAGAAATCTCTGCTCATCCTCTGGTTTCTTATGCACATGAGCAAGGCAGTGGATTTTTGTCTGGAAGGTTTCCTACCGCTTACAGTACTTTACTGTGTGTCGCTATTCTTTCTTTTCCAGCAGCGACACTTGTTTCTTTTCTGCTTTCCTTTTTTCCCCTTTCTCTTTTACATACACCTTATTTGAATAAATAATCTGGTAAAAAGATAAATTCTGCCGGGGCTACCCACCTCACCCCAGGCCTTGTCCTTTCCCCAGGGAAATCAGCTGTCAGTTTGGGGTATAACCAGCTGTTTGCGGTGTGTTTGCGTAGATGTGTGTGTGTGTGTGTGTGTGAGTGTGTGTAACATATTGTTTTGTGTCTTTTTAAAAATATACACGGTACCATGCTGTATTTTTTTATTCTGCAGTTTGCTCTTATTTTTTTAAAGCAGGTTTTTTTTTTTAAGATTTTGTTTATTTATTTGACAGAGAGACACACTGAGAGAGAGGGAACATGAACAGGGGAAGTGGGAGAGGGAGAAGCAGGCTTCCCACCCAGCAGTAATCCCGACGCGGGACTCAATCCCAGTACCCCGGGACCATGACCTGAGCCGAAGGCAGACTCTTAACGACTGAGCCACCCAGACACCCCTGCTCTTATTATTTTTGTCAACTTACTATGCCTGTGGAGATCACTTCATGGCGGTATGTTTCAATGTAATTCATTCTTTTTAATTGTTATGTAGCATTCCATGCATTGTCACTCTGTTTCCTCTCTACCTTGCTTCTGCTTTTGAAATGACTTAGTGGCACATCATGTCAACCATATTTGGATTTACGGCGCAGGTAGAGACAGACATAAGCTTTATGGCTCACGGAGCATTAATAAGGAAGAAAGGAAGGGAGCATAGGAAGCACCTACACTCTCACTCTGGGCTGAGGTGAGAGGCCAAGGCAGGCCTGGTGTTACCTATCAGTACATTTGCTATTTCTCAGCCTCGGAATTTAAGCATGTTGTTGTTGTTGTTTAAAGATTTTATTTATTTGACAGAGTCACAGCAAGAGAGGGAACACAAGCAAGGGGAATGTGAGAGGGAGAAGCAGACTCCCTAACAAGCAGGAAGCCCGATGAGGGGCTGGATCCCAGGACCCTGGGATCATGGCCTGAGCCAAGGCAGACACTTAATGACTGAGCCACCCAGGTGCCCCTGTTGTTGTTGTTTTAAACCCAACTGTTCTCTAGAGATACATTCCTTATCTAGAAGAAAGAATAGTAACATACTTGACAGAGAGCTGTGAGGATTAAGTGAGTTAACACACAGAAAAGAACATTAAAACCATGAAGATGGAGACTTGTCAGTTATGAATTGTGTTTATTACCCTCTTCCTCTTTCCCTCCCAACTCAGATATTATGTCTCGAGGCAATTCTCCCAAGAAGGGTAGTTAGTTAGAGAATGGAGCTATAAACGGTGTTATTAGATATTCTGAAGCATGACTGTGCCTAAAGGAGTGGCTTCTGAACGCTGACTTCTCTCTGGACTCAAGTCCCCATGAGGCTGTTTGCTAGTTGTGTGTCTCAGGT
Source organism: Mustela putorius furo (assembly GCF_011764305.1). Taxonomy (NCBI): domain Eukaryota; kingdom Metazoa; phylum Chordata; class Mammalia; order Carnivora; family Mustelidae; genus Mustela; species Mustela putorius. Next base: position 6,211,533 of record NW_025422368.1, on the reverse strand, counting down.
AATGTTTTGTGATATGTAAAATAAGGGCAGTAGTAATAGTAAACTTAGCCTGTGGTAAAGTGTAAATGAGATAATGTATGTAAAGTAAATCTATGGCATATCAGCCAGAGAAGCTGCGATATCTGTCTCCACTTCTGTTTTCTTTGGATGCAGTAGCACTCTCCAGTCTCTCCAGTCCTGACAACAAAGGCAGGACTAATCTCAGGATTAAAGCACAGCTATTCATCGCTCCTTTAGTCCATAATCTTTTTCTTTTCTTTCTTTTTTTTAAAGACTTTATTTGACAGAGAGAGACACAGAGAGAGAAGTAATGCAAGCAAGGGGGAGTGGGAGAGGGAGAAGCAGGCTTCCTGATGAGCAGGGACCCCAACACGGGGGCTCGATCCCAGACCCTGGGATCATGACCTGAGTGGAAGGCAGACATTTAACGACTGAGCCACCCAGGCCAGCCTGTTTTTTCCTTAAAGCAGCTCTTTCCTGAGCACCTAATGCGTGTCAAATACTCTGCTGGGTACTGTGTGAAACGTAAAGAAGGGGCGCGGGCATGACAGCACTCTTGTCCTCCAGATGCTTCTGGCTATAAAGTTGGAGTGCCTTAATATGCCAGCTTAACACAGGAAGGGACCTGTCAGATGAAAGGCATTCTGTAATATGCTGTCTGGGTAACAGATAATTATATAAATACAGGATAGTAGTATGAATATACATGCCCAGTGACTACTTTATCAAAATTTTCGGTTAATTACAAAGGTATATAGACTCCATAACACCTGCTTATTTGTTCCTTATCTACCTTCAGAATTATTTTAGAAGCTCATCTGGACCTCACCTACAGAACCCGAACCCTCAAATTAGCAGCTAATGCAGGGCGGTTTCCTGCCTGGGGACTGCTCTCACTTCCTCTTGAGAGTGCTAGAAAGAAGGAAGTCACCAGGAACTGGCAGAGAGGAGCTGCTCTCTCCTCGGCTGGTCTTGACGTGCAGATTTTCTATGAGTCTGGACCAAATAACCAATATTTAGTGAGCAGATAAAATCCCCCCAAAAGCAGGAACTGTAGTAAAGAGCCTGAGGATGCCACATAAAGGGACTGAAAGTACTTACTTTGGGGTGGGGGGATTCCCAAGAAGTAAACTGACAGTATTTCCAAACATCACCCTAGCCCTTCTCAGCCCAGTAAGCTTTCTCTTGACGCACAGAGCCCATTTTCTGTTGTGCATGTGAACCCATTCCAGCCAGCCCACACTGGACATCGAAGGCCACCTCAGCTGTCAAGCACAGAAGCCATGTGTGGCTTTTGATTTAAGAATCAGTCCAGGCAGCAGATGCTCTGAGGGCCCTGAGGGCTTGGGGAGTGGCCTGCCTATTTCTAAGACAAGCACTCTTTGTCTTAATTCCATGCTTATATCTGGGATAGAAAATTCTGAATGTTTTTACTTTGAAAAGAGCTATGTTAAATCATTCTTACTAGAAAGAAGTCATTTATGGTATAAAAAGGTGTGGTTTGTCAGAGAGCCCTTTTCCTGCTGAAGTGATTTCTTAGCAGACAAAGAATTTGCTCGTTAAATCATAAGCTCTGTGAGAAAGAGCTTCTGAAGCATAAGGTGCAGGACATGTAGTTATTAGGTTAAGTGGGATTCAAAGCACTCTGCCTCCATTACCCCTTTTGAAGGCAGCATTTTTATTTTTATTTGATGGAGAAGGGCCCCTCTCTGAAATTTTTGCCTAAAAATGCAAAATAAAAATTTATAGCAATTTATAGCACATTAGAATTCTAAAAATAATTTAGTCCTGCATTTCCAAAGAGTTCAGGGCTCCAGAAATATGCTGTCCAAATAATTAGTAGCAATTACTTTATTTTGCCCTTGTACCAGAGGCGAAAGCAGCTGGTGTATGAGACCTGAGCGAGAGCCCATTTTCCAAGGAAGAACAAAGAGAACCAAGAGAGAAGCTGCTTTGCTTTGTCTGAGCCAACTCCCTCTGATCACAGCCGGAAAGGCTCGGAGCTGTATCCCTCCCCATTACACTTGGTTCAGCAGTCCTGGAGATGTGGGGAGAACTACCTGAACAGTATTAGTGTTATCAGCTGCCCTGTTCATGGATCCTCTCCCCAGAGGACACTTTCATAACACAGTAACATTTAAGGAGACATTCCCTCCTTTACTTCCCTTTCTCTGCTGATAAACAAAATGCCGGGCTTCCTCTTGGATTTTGTCCCTGATTCACAAAGTTACTATATATTCATTGCTCTCCTTTGTGTTCCAAACACTGAGCTCTCCATGCTCACCTGGTTGGATCCAGGCTGTGAACCTAGCCAGTTGTGACTGCAGCCCAAGTCATCAGTACAGGACTTGGGGGCCCAACCTTCCTACTCCAGGACCCTCAAGAAGCCTTGTGTTCTAATTAGGTCCCTAATTAGTGTGTTTCTGATGCTACTGGGAGAAGGAGAGGGTCCTGTTTTGAACCAGAGCCTGTAATTTATGCCTACAGCTATACCCTGATGAGAGGTGTGAATTTTCATGTCAGAGAACAGGGACCCGATAAACAGCATGGCTAATCTAAAGGACACCGTTCCACCTATGGGTCTTTACTCCCTTACTGGAAGAAAAACAGAAATGGGTGATTTTTACACTTAATGTATGGAATCTTTGCTGCAAGTGGAAGGGACTTAGCACATCATTTGGGCAATTGAAGGACAGGGCTCTGGGGAGAAAGCATCAGCTAATGAAGGGCAACATAAAGTTCCTTGCAGCATAAAAAGAGAGGAAGCTGCCCTTTGGCATCATCTTGCAGGTTACAGTTCCCAGCAATCGCGCTGGCTTGAGAACAGCAGCGCAGCCTGTCATCTTTCTCTGGGCTTCAGCCATAGGGGGAGAAAGGTGGTGCCACGATTCTCTCCCAGTGGATGATGCTGACGTGTTCTAAGCAGATGATTGCGGAGGCTCCTGTCAAATGAGTGAAGAGAAAAGGGAAGTGGGGAGAGGAGGAGGGACTCAAGAAACACCACTGCAACAATCCTGGAATAAAAATGAGGGGCCGTTATGGGAAATGATAAGTGCATTCACCTTGAAACCCAGGGTCTTGCCCGTTTTTTCCAATTTGATTCTGATAACCATTTATAATATTTTGTAAATAACTGAAAACAGGATGGGATAAATCAAAATGAGCTCCGATAGGGTTTCTATTTTCTCTCTTCTTTGGGATTATCTTAAATAACAATCATCCTTTCAGGCTTTAGGAAGCATTAAAACCAGCCAAGCCCCTCGAAACATTGTTTCCCAAAACCATAACGGGCCTGCACGTTTCTCTTCTCGATAGAAAGGCTGCTCGGGTTTTGCCCATCACTTTCGGTCTCGCTGGGTAGGGGGTATATCGCGCGGCATCCTGAGTGCAACGGACTTCGGAATGCGGGCTCGGTCTGAGCCGACTGGGTAGCGACGCCACAGCCTCCGGCGAGATCCGTGCTCTCCCCCTTTTCACCGGCAGGCGGCGCTGTGTTTCGCGGCGCCCGCGGCCACCGCCCCGCCCCGCCCCTCGCGGAGCTCACTTCCGCCGCGGCCTGCGGAGGCCGCCCGGTCCCTCTCTTTTGTCGTGTCCTGTTGCGGTAGCTTTTCTCTACCCATCGCTGCCTGCTGACGTTTCTCAACCACCATGCCCTTGTGATAGTTGATACTACTAAAAATGTGATTTTGGGGTCCCTCGAAAGAAAGGAAATCCTAAAAAAAACCCAAAAAACAAAAGCCTGTATTGGGGATTGCGTAATCACTGATTTTTTAAACTTTAAATGCACGTCAACTTAGTCAAATAAAAAGAGCCTCTGACCTGACGAAGAAGGCAATATTTGTTAAAAAGTAGGATGATTTAAAAAAAAAAATCCCCTTCCTGTTTATTCCAGACTCCTTCCGTGTAGAGAGCGGCTCACGAAAATTCAGCTGCGGCTCCATCTGCTGGACGCGCCGCGCCACTGCAGGGTCCTGCCCCGGGAGGCGAGGCGTCCCCGGCGAAGAAGGCCAGGACAGGCTCCCGCACCAAGGTAGCGTTCACATGCAGATCTGCTTATTTAAAAAGAGACTAAACTGACCCTCTGCAAGAAACCAGACAACATCTGTTTTGAGGAGCCCTCGGGTCTCAATGTATTGGCGCGCAGTATCTGGGTGTTCTCTTAGGAAAGCCTGGGGCTTCAGGGAAAAGAAGGAGGCATAATTAATTTCATTACACCCCCACCCCTTTCACGTGCAGCGCTGAAAACTAAAACTGTATTTTTCATCAAGGCACACAGGGAAGTATCAGGAACAGAGGTCAAAATGTATTTGTTCTCCTGAATTTTGCTGAATGGAAAGAATTTCAAAGGTGAAGAGGGTGACAGACATAAAATTAATCTGAGAGTGGGGACGAGTTAAAATGTGGCCTGGCTGTGGTTTCATATAAAGTCAGTGAGCCCTATACCATTTTCCAAACTCTTGAGTCAGTTCTGATTTACTTGAAGATTTTCCTATTTAGGAGACTTCAGGCCCCTTTCACCCAAAAGTCTAAACCCATTTGCAAATGCATTTGTATACACACTTCTGCACAAACCTGCATTCACCATTGTTGCGAACTTTGCTAAAGGCCATAATCAGAAACTGCTTGGAAGTCTGATAGCAGTTTTAGAGCAGAATGACTGTTGGCCCACCCATCTGGAAAAACATGGTATCACTGATAGGAAACATTTCTAATGGAAAAATGTTAGCACATATATTTGTGACTCTCCTGAGACGGATAATAACTTTGTAGCAAAAATGGAATTTTTGTGTTCTGGGATAAGTTTATAATGGTTTTCCTGAAAGATGAAGTAGCTTTACCAACAATCTCATCTATAGGAACGTCACTGGTTATGTAGTCCTTGGGGTGAATATCATGTGATTTCCACACAGTCTGTTTTTTAATGATATCCTTTGGTGCTTTGATAACTAAGCCCTCGTGGCTGAAACTTACCTGATTCTACTGCCACAGTCAATAGTTTCGTGGAGAAAATGTTTACCCTTCACATGGGTACTTGAAGAAGATACACAATTAAGAAAGCAGATGAGAAAGAAAATAAAAATCCATTGCAACGATACGTGGGTGGACTGTAACAGAGAACTAGCAAACTGAGTATATTTTCTGTTTTGAATGAACGAATAGTTACTGGGTACCAGACTGTGACGAGTATGGAAAGGATCAGATGGCTGATGGCTACATCCATCATACCTTTCCTCTACTAATGTATTTGTAGAGGAGAGTCTTTCATAGACTTAAATTGCTTGCTGACACATCAGTACTGTGAGTGGGGGTATGAAGCAGAGAGTTGAATGTCCCTTAGTGAAGCTGCTGTCATGGCCTCTGGCTCAGGACAGTGAGGGAGAGGATCAGAGGTGGAGCAGTGAGGAACCAGATACCTTAAGCCCTCACAGTCTCTCCTCTGTTGTGGCACAAGGTAGTCCCTGAAAACTGAATGTTTTCTCTTCTGTGTTTTTCCTTATTTCCATATTTGTTTGGAGGGTGCCCCACACTTGGAGTCACATATATAAACCACCTGTCACTTTCTTTACCAGACCTCCCAAGAGTATTCATTTAGCACTATTTCTGGTGAACCTAATATAAAAAGCCTGCCCATTCCCTGAGCAATTGGGCCCAGGGTTCAAATATTTTGTTTTTGGAAAAAAGGCAAGGGAAAATTTTTACAGGGATGACCTCTCCCTTGACTTTCAGTCTATTCTAAATTGGGCTCTTGAGAAAATGTGACCGATCTCTCAAGAATATGAAACAGATTAAACTTGGTAGAAATTTCTGTCTGGACCCCACAGTTAGGTAGGTGTGTCTCTCCTGTTCAGAATCCTAACTTCACAGAAGAACTGCCTTGACACTGTCAATTAAGCTCATTTTTTGTTCTCTCAGAATAGATCAGTCCTCTTCTTTGCCCATCCTGCAAAATGTCAGGCTAACACCTCATAAGTGGGTCTTGGCTTTCTGGTCACTTCCTCTGAGACTTCCTTGACCCCCAGGGGAAGAGATTGTGGTCCTGATGAGTTCCCAGAACCTCACAGTTCCCCATCATAGCTCTGTAATATTATATTGTCACTGCTTATCTGTCTCCCATACTAGACTCTGACATTCTATAAAAACAGGGCCACGATTATCATTCTGTTCATTTTCCATCCTCAGTACCTAATTAGTGCTCAGATCAAGCAGCTGTTAGGTAGGAACTCAACACACGGAGGTGGGAGGGAAGGGTATTTCTGAGGGAGGAACTGACATGAACACATACGAAGATATAGACCTGGAAGAGTGCCTAGGAGCATAACTGTGGTTTGGCTGAAGCTTGAGAGGGACTGAAAGGAGAGACAAAAAGCATGGTTGTGAATATTGTGAATTTTAATTTAAGGCAGTGGTTGTGGGAAGATGAAATAGCTGCAGATGTTGAAATTTCTGGTGTATTGTGTATCGGGTAAGTGCTTTGCATATTTTCATCAAAAATATGGAGCCTTGGATCTAGCCCAGTCCACTTGTGGAATATCACTTAATTGGCAAAACCAACCTCCATGGTTAAACCACTCAGTTAAACACTCATTTTCTGTCAGAAAAAGTTTAGCTTCATTTTCTAATTTAAAACAGTATATTCCAGAGCGCCTGGGTGGTATAGTTAGTTGAGCAGCCAACTCCTAGTTTTGGCTCAGGTTGTGATCCCCAGGGTTGTGGGATCGAGCCCTGCATCAGGCTCTACGCTCAGCACAGATTCTGCTTGAGATTTCTTTCCCTCTATTCCTCTCCCTGCGCAACTTTAAATACATAAATAAATCGTACCAAAAAATTTTATGTATTTATTTTTTTAAAAGATTTTATTTATTTATTTGTGAGAGAGAAAGAGTGAGAGCGAGCACAGGCAGACAGAGTGGAAGGCAGAGTCAGAGGGAGAAGCAGGCTCCCTGCGGAGCAAGGAGCCCGATGTGGGACTCGATCCCAGGACGATGGGATCATGACCTGAGCCGAAGGCAGCTGCTTAACCAACTGAGCCACCCAGGCATCCCAAAATTTTAAATGCTATATTCCTACAAGGTCTTCCACCACCTCATTTGTGACTTCTTTTTTTTTTTAATATTTTTATTTTTTATAAACATATATTTTTATCCCCAGGGGTACAGGTCTGTGAATCACCAGGTTTACACACTTCACAGCACTCACCAAAGCACGTACCCTCCCCAATGTCCATAATCCCACCCCCTTCTCCCAACCCCCCTCCCCCCAGCAACCCTCAGTTTGTTTTGTGAGATTAAGAGTCACTTATGGTTTGTCTCCCTCCCAATTCCATCTTGTTTCATTGATTCTTCTTCTACTCACTTAAGCCCCCATGTTGCATCACCACTTCCTCATATCAGGGAGATCATATGATAGTTGTCTTTCTCTGCTTGACTTATTTCGCTAAGCATGATACGCTCTAGTTCCATCCATGTTGTCGCAAATGGCAAGATTTCATTTCTTTTGATGGCTGCATAGTATTCCATTGTGTATATATACCACATCTTCTTGATCCATTCATCTGTTGATGGACATCTAGGTTCTTTCCATAGTTTGGCTATTGTGGACATTGCTGCTATAAACATTCGGGTGCACGTGCCCCTTTGGATCACTACGTTTGTATCTTTAGGGTAAATACCCAGTAGTGCAATTGCTGGGTCATAGGGAAGTTCTATTTTCAACATTTTGAGGAACCTCCATGCTGTTTTACAGAGTGGTTCACCAGCTTGCATTCCCACCAAGAGTGTAGGAGGGTTCCCCTTTCTCCGCATCCTCGCCAGCATCTGTCATTTCCTGACTTGTTGATTTTAGCCATTCTGACTGGTGTGAGGTGATATCTCATTGTGGTTTTGATTTGTATTTCCCTGATGCCGAGTGATATGGAGCACTTTTTCATGTGTCTGTTGGCCATCTGGATGTCGTCTTTGCAGAAATGTCTGTTCATGTCCTCTGCCCATTTCTTGATTGGATTATTTGTTCTTTGGGTGTTGAGTTTGCTAAGTTCTTTATAGATTTTGGACACTAGTCCTTTATCTGATATGTCATTTGCAAATATCTTCTCCCATTCTGTCAGTTGTCTTTTGATTTTGTTAACTGTTTCCTTTGCTGTGCAAAAGCTTTTGATCTTGATGAAATCCCAATAGTTCATTTTTGCCCTTGCTTCCCTTGCCTTTGGCGATGTTCCTAGGAAGATGTTGCTGTGGCTGAGGTCGAAGAGGTTGCTGCCTGTGTTCTCCTAAAGGATTTTGATGGATTCCTTTCGCACATTGAGGTCCTTCATCCATTTTGAGTCTATTTTTGTGTCATTTGTGACTTCTAATTCAAAAGTAGCCATTGTTCGCAGCCCAGAGGTTTGCCAATATTTGTCCAGGGTGTGCTGCCCTATCAGTGTTTCTTATGTGGCTCTCAAGAAATTTTCCCTCAAGTATAGTGCATTCTCAGACGGTGCCTTCTTTGGGGGACAAAGCACAATTCCTATGGCTCAGGAGTGGCTTTCTGTTGAGAAGGGCCTGAGCAATTGGGAAAGGGGAGATAGAAAAAAGAAATCAGCTCAATGCCAGCCATTCGCAGGCAGATCACTCTCAGGAGAGGGTACATTTTGTAGTTCAGAATCTGGAAATTTACCTTAATACTATACTATCTACAGTATATACAGTTGGCTCTTGAACAAGGCAGGGTTAGGAGCACCAACTCCCCCATGCCATTGAAAATCCCTTTATAATTTTTAAACTCCCCCAAAACTTAACTGGTAGCCTACTGTTGACCAGAAGTTTTACTGATAACATAGAGCATTGACTATATTTGATATATGATAACATACATATTTTGTATGTTAAATGTATTATGTACTGTATTCTTATGGTATAGGTAGCTAGAGAAAAAAAAGTATTATTAAGAAAACATAAGAAAGGGCAAATACATTTACAGTACTGTACTGAGACAAAATTCACAGGTCAGTGGACCTGTGCAGTTCAAACCCATGTTATTCAAGGATCAACAAACCCCAGGTTGAAAGCTGTGGTTTTAAAGAACCTGGATTTTATCCTACAGACCTGTGGTCTCAAGAGTAGAGTATGCAGGGTACAGAGAGAAAATATTACAGATTCTTTTTTTTTGTTTGTTTGTTTTTTTTTGTTTTTTTTTTTTTTAAGATTTTATTTATTTATTTGTAAGAGAGAGAGAGTGAGAATGAGCACAGGCAGACAGAGTGGAAGGCAGAGTCAGAGGGAGAAGCAGGCTCCCTGCGGAGCAAGGAGCCCGATGCGGGACTCGATCCCAGGACGCTGGGATCATGACCTGAGCCGAAGGCAGCTGCTTAACCAACTGAGCCACCCAGGCGTCCCAATATTACAGATTCTATTTATACTTTTTTTATGCCTTCCTCTTAAACTTTCTATATTGGTAGATGCTTATGCTTTAAGGTAGAAATATAGTTTTAAAATAAATTACATGTGTGTCTATAAGAGGATATGTAAGCATTAGTTTACTGATAAGTGCATTCAATCAAAAAAAAAAAAAAAATCTGAGGACCACTTTTAAGCTCCGTGGAGAAGCACTGAAGGTTTTTGAGTAAGGGGGTGAAAGTGAGCATAATCATTGACTGTAGGTCATAGGAAGGGACCATACCAAGCATAGGTGGATCCACAAAAGTACCACCCCTGCCACTGGAGAGCGGCAGACAAGAAAATCAAGTAACAGTAGTGAATAATAGGAGTGAATAGTGTATCACTAATTAAAGGAAGGCCAATAAGGAAGAAATTTTAAAGAATATGGAGAGAGCAATTTTTTAAAAAGATTTTATTTATTTATTTGACAGACAGAGATAACAAGTAGGCAGAGAGGCAGGCAGAGACGGGAGGGGGGTGGGGGGAAGCAGGCTCCCCACTGAGCAGAAAGCCTGATGCGGGGCTTGATCCCAGGACCCTGGGACCATGACCCCAGCCAAAGGCAGAGGCTTTAACCCACTGAGCCACCCATGTGCCCCAGAACAATTGTTTTTTATTCTGTTTTTAAACGTGCATTTCCTGCAGAAAGAACTGAACTTTCAGCAAGGCCCTAAATGGTGATGGCCTCCCCACACTATTTTTATTTTAAATTCCAAGCATTCTGTTCGGTCATGTTCTCTCTTCTCCATCCTTAACCGCCAAGTTTATGTGTTTTTTTCTGATTTGGGGGGCCACATCCTTCATTTCTTAGAAGAAGGAATACCTAAAAATGTAAGAGTTTCTTATTAAGAAGGATTTACATCTATAGTCCTAATCTTTCAGAAACTATCAACAGTTTCATGGTTAAAATGTCCAGGATGAAAGAAGTCAGAGAAGTAATTTCCGTAGCTTCCCTATTTCTACTATACCCCAAAATTCCCAGAGGGAGGGATTTTAAAAAGTTCCCAAAGAACAGCATAATAAGGCATAATAATACCTTTCAGTTGTGTATAACAGATTCAGTCTCAAAGAATTTTCGTGATCTTATCCTTGCATTCCCACCAGCTATGTGTCCATTGAGTGTAAAGGCTATAATAAAGTTCAAGAGGCATTCCCAGACTCGGGCTGCACAGGACCTCAGGCCTCCTGACAAACACTGTTGGAAAGAACCCTGGAGTGTCCACCTCAATGCTTACTCAGATCCCACTGTCCTCACAATAACACCTTAGGCACGATTTTAGCCATTGAGCAAAAGAAGAAACAAAACTTGGAGAATATAAGTACACTGGCCAAGTGCACAATTACTAAGTGGCAGAACTGGAATTCAACCCAGGTTTGCCTTACTCAGAACCTGTTTCAGTGCCTGCGAGGCAACTGATGGTTTTTGCGGGACAGCTGCAGTAGGGTGGTAGAGGTAGCAGACAGATTACACCGTGTTTAGTCACTTATTACTCATCAAATATTTGTTGAGGAAGATGGGACTTCTGGCTCTGGCAAATCCTCTCCCTTAAAAAGCCATTACAAAGCTAGAAAAAATGGAGAAAACAACCATTTTTAGCACTGTAGAGGTAGATCAAAGGTATGTAACAATAAGAGGAGTGTTTTTGCTAGAAGAACTGCTAAAACTCAGTACTGACAGTGGGAATCTGTGGCACCCTTGTCTGGGGATGCTCCCATTTTCCAGCCCTGCACTCAGCCCAGTCACCTGGAGATTTTCCCGAGGTGGGGAGATGCCATAGGACTGGCAGCTTTGCTGCCACAGCCAAAGAGGACTTGCTTGACTTGGAGCAGGAGCAGGCCAATGGTTCTACTACCCTGAGGTTATAGTTGTGGTGGAGCAAGTGTGTTCTTGGATGATACTGTACATATTTACAGCTGAGAACAGAGGGACCAAGATCACAACATACTCCTAGTTGACCTTGAAGATTAATGCATAGAGGAACTGTGAAAGGGCCCAATGGAAAGTAAAAAGTAAAAACCTGAACTTTGAATGTGCTCCCCTACCCCTACACAAATTCATTATCAGAGGACGGAAGCCTTTTGGTTTGAGGTGTTTGAGCATAATTTCCATCCCATGATTGGCTGACCCTGGGGTTAATTAGACACAGAGGTGACCCCTGTGAAGCCAGACAAAAATAAAAACAAGAAAAAAGCAGAGATAGGAGCAGCCACACATTTCCGAGAGACATATTTCATAGGTTTAACCTAGGCAAATTACTAAATGCATGACACAAAAGACAGCCTTAAGAGAGAAAATCAGGATCGAGTTGCTACAATATATTATTTTAAAAATCCAGTTTTCAGTAAAATATGCAAAGAGAGGAAAGTATGACTCATTCTCAGGAAAGGCAGAAGTTAATAGAATCTAAGTGTCCCCAGAAGTTAGATTTAACAGGCAAAGACGTCAAAGCAGTTATTATAAGTATGCTCAAAGAACTAAAAGAAATCATGTTTAAAGAATCAAAAGAAGTACAACAATAGGGGCGCCTGGGTGGCTCAGTCAGTAAGCACCTGCCTTTGGCTCAGTTGATGATCCCGAGTCCTGGGATTGAGGCCCACATCAGGCTCCCTGCTCAGTGGAAAGCCTGCTTCTCCCTCTCCTACTCCACTCCCCCTGTTTGTGTTCCCTCTCTCACTGTCAAATAAATAAATAAAACCTTAAAAAAAGAAGTAGGACAATAATGAATCAATAAAGATGCATAATAAGGAAACTATTAAGGATTTTTCATGTACTTTCTAGAAGAGAAAATAAGCAATAGCTGAAACTAAAAATTTATTAGAAGGGCTCAGAAGCAGATTCAAGATGGCAGAAGAAAAGAATCAGCGAACTAGAAGAGAGGTCACTGAAGAAGAGAAAGAATAAAAACTGAAGAAAAATGAATAGAGCCTCAGAGACCTGTGAGAACACATCTTACGTACCAATATATGTATAAGGGGGGGTGCCTGGGTGGCGCAGTCAGTTAACATTCAATTCTTGGTTTTGGCTCAGGTCATGATCTCAGGGTCATGAGACGGAGCCCCACCTTGGGCTCTGCCCTCAGCAGGGAGACTGTTTATGACTTTCCCCCTTCCTCTCTCCTCCCCCTCACATGTGCATGCTGTCTCTCCCCCAGATAAATAAATCTTTAAAGTAATAACAACAACATATGTGTAAAGGGAGAAAAAAGAAAGGGTCAGGAAAATTTTGAAGAAATAATGCCCTCAAATTTGGCAAGTTTGATGAAAAACATCAACTTATATATCCAAGTAGCTCAAGAAACCCAATTAGGGGAACTATAAAGAGATCCGCACCTAAATTCAAGATACAAACTATTTAAAGCCAACAACAGAAAGAAAATCTTAGGAAGCATCAAGAGAAAAACCACCATCATGTACAATGGAACATCTATCTATAGATATGTCTATATGCCATATATATGTCTATATGCCATATATATGTATATATATATAAAACTCACTTGAAACGACGGAGGCTGGAAGGCAGTGGAATTGCATATTCAAAGTGTGAAAAAGAGGACTATCACCCAAGAATTCTATATCCAACAAAAATTTCCAGATAAAAAAAATCTGAGCAAGTTTGTCTGTCTCTAGTAGAGCTACCCGACAAGATATGCTAAAGGGGGTCCTTCAAACTAATAGGAAAGGACACCAGATGGTAACTCAAATCCACAGGAGGAAATGAAAAGCACTGGAGCTAGTAAATTTATGGATTAGTATAGAGACTCTATAAATATATATTTTCTTATTTCCAAAATTTCTTTAAAAGATAAGAATTTATATAAGGCAATAATTATAACACTATGTTGATGGGTTATAACATATGCATGTAATATATCTGATAATAACATATAATGTAAATATAACTAATATTAATTATTATAAAGATGTGAGATATATAATAATAGCACAAAAGAGGGCAAGAGAGAGTTACATTGGAACAGTTTCTACATTTTACTGAAATTAAGTTAGTGTGAGTCTGAAACAGATAATATTAAATTAAGATGTGTATCATAATCCATATAGTAACCATTAAGAAAATAACTAAAAATATATGTTTAAAAAATCTACATAAGAACTAAATGGCACACTAAAAATATTCAACACAAAAAGTGGCAGTCAAGGAGGAAGAGAGGTCGGGTGCCTGGGTGGCTCAGTGGTTAAGCCTCTGCCTTTAGCTCAGGTCATGATCTCAGGGTCCTGGGATCGAGCCCCACATCGGGCTCTCTGCTCAGCAGGAAGCCTGCCTCCCCCTGACCCCCGCCTGCTTCTCTTTCTACTTGTGATCTCTCTTTCCTTGTCAAATAAATAAAATCTTAAAAAAAAAAAAAGTAGGAAGAGAGGAACAAAAAAGAAAAGAAACATAAAGAAAACAAATACCCGGGGTGCCTGGGTGGCTCAGTAGGTTAAGCCTCTGCCTTCGGCTCAGGTCATGATCCCAGGGTTCTGGGATGGAGCCCCACATCAGGCTCTCTGCTCACCAGGGAGCCTGCTTCTCCCTCTGACTCTGCCTGCCACTCTGTCTGCCTGTGCTCTCTCTCGCTCGCTCTCTCTCTGACAAATAAATAAATAAAATCTTTTTTGGGGCACCTGGGTGGCTCAGTGGGTTAAGCCGCTGCCTTCGGCTCAGGTCATGATCTCAGGGTCCTGGGATCGAGTCCCGCATCGGGCTCTCTGCTCAGCAGGGAGCCTGCTTCCTTCTCTCTCTCTCTGCCTGCCTCTCAGTGTACTTGTAATTTCTCTCTGTCAAATAAATAAATAAAAATCTTTAAAAAAAAAAAAAGAAAAAAAATAAATAAAATCTTTTTTAAAAATAAATAAATAAAATCAGACAAAACAGACTTAAGACCAAAAAAAAAAAAACAAAACAAAACTACTGGAGACAAAGAGGGACGTTTAATAATGATTAAGAGATCAATACATCAGGAAGATATAATAATTATACATATGTACATAACAGATCTGCAAAATACATGAAAGAAAAACAGGAGATGGGAGACTTAATGCTCTACTCTCAATTATGGATGGAACAACTACATAGAAAATCAATGAGGATCTCGAAGACTTGAGCAGCACTATCAATGAACTTGGCCTAAACTATCTATAGAGCTCTGATTGACAACTGCTGAATAGACAGCCGATTAAGCACACATGGAACATTCTCCAGAATAGATCATATGTTAGGAGACAAAATAATTGTTCAATAAATTTAAAGTAATTCAAATTTTAAAAATTCAAATCACACAAACTATGTTCTCTGACTACAGTAGAATTAAATTAGAAATCAGTAACAGAGATAAATATGGGAAATCCCAAAATATTTGGAAATTAAGCAGATTTCTAAAAAGTCCGTGGGTTGAAGATACCACCAGGGAAACTTAAAAATATTTTGAACTGAGTAAAAGTGAAAATGCAACATACCAAAATTTATGGAATTCAGCTAAGAAATGCTTTGAGGGAGACCTATGTCAGAAAAGAAGTTTTCAAATCGATAGCCTAAATTCCTACCTCAAGAAAGTAAAAAATTAAAAGAAAAAAAAAAAGAAAGTAATAAATAAGAAAAGCAACTAAACCCAAGGCAAGCAGAAAAGGGGAAATAAAGGTTAGAGCAGAAATCAATAAAATAGGGACGCCTGGGTGGCTCAGTTGGTTAAGCGGCTGCCTTCGGCTCAGGTCATGATCCCAGCGTCCTGGGATCGAGTCCCATATCGGGCTCCTTGCTCGGCAGGGAGCCTGCTTCTCCCTCTACCTCCGCCTGCCATTCTGTCTGCCTGTGCTTGCTCTCTGCTCCCCCCCTCTCTCTGATAAATAAATAAAATCTTTAAAAAAATAAAAATAAATAAATTCTAAGGTCTTTACATTATCTTTGATGTAATAAAACTATAATTATAAAAAAAAAAAAGAAAAAAGAAATCAATAAAATAAAAAACAGGAAAACATGGGGTGTCTGGGTGGCTCAGTGAGTTAAAGCCTCTGCCTTCAGCTCAGGTCATGATTCCAGGGTCCTGGGATCGAACAAACGCCACATCGGGCTCTCTGCGCAGCCCGCTTCCTCCTCTCTCTATGCCTGCTTCTCTGCCTACTTATGATCTCTTTCTGTCAAATAAATAAATAAAATCTTAAAAAAACAAAACAAAACAGGAGAACAATATAAAAAATAAATGAGCCCAAAGTTGGTTCTTTGAAAAGAGCAACAAGGTATGTTGTTTTTTGTAAACTTTTAGGTAGATTTACCAAGGAAAAAGGGAGAGAGGAGACACAAACTACCAATATCTGGAGTGAAAAACATCAGTGCCTACCCTTTAAGAATTAAATTTTTTGTAAGGGTATATTATGAACAATTTTATACCAAAAAGACAATTTAAATGAAATGGAAAAATTCCTAGGAAGACAAAAATTACCAATACCAATTCAAAACAAAGAGAAAATCTGAATAATACTTACATCAAGTAAAAAAAAAAAAAAAAGAATTAATATTCTAAAATCTTTCCACAGGAAGAGCCCAATCCCAGATGGTTTCACTTGTGAATCCTATTAAAGGTTTAAAAAAGAAATAATACCAATACTTTACAATTTCAGAAAATAGAGTAAGGAATACTTCCCAGTTCATTTTATAAGGCTGGTATTATCCTGATACCAAAGCCAAAGACTAGAAGAAAACTGCACTTCAATATATTTTATGAATATTGATGTAAAAATCCTCAACAAAATACTAGCAAACTGAATCCAACAACATATGAAAAGAATTATGTACCATTGCCAAATAGGACTTACCCCAG
This sequence comes from Mustela putorius furo, assembly GCF_011764305.1. Lineage (NCBI taxonomy): Eukaryota > Metazoa > Chordata > Mammalia > Carnivora > Mustelidae > Mustela > Mustela putorius. The sequence goes on along the minus strand of NW_025422368.1, from coordinate 6,195,302 downwards.
GAATTCACTGTTGGTGGAAAATCCTAAGATCAATTAACGTAATACATCATAATAATAGGAATAAGGACCAAACCCACATGATCATCTTAATACACGAAGAAAAAATATTTGACAAAATCCAACCCATTCATGATAAAAACTCTCACAAACGAGGAATAGTGGAAGGGAACTTCCTCAATCTGATAAAGGACATCTACCAAAAACCCACAGTTAACATCCTGTGTCCATCAGCCGATGCATCACTAAACAAAATATGCTATATTCGGGGTGTCTGGGTGGCTCACAAGGTTGAGCCTCTACCTCCAGCTCAGGTCATGATCTCAGGGTCCTGGGATTGAATCCTGCATGGGGCTCTCTGTTCAGCGGGGAGCCTGCTTCCTCCTCTCTTTCTGCCTGCCTCTCTGCCTGCTTGTGATCTCTCTCTCTCTCTCTCTATCAAATAAATAAATAAATAATCTTTTTAAAATATGCTATATTCATATAGTGGAATATTGTTCAACAATCAGAATGAATGTAATACTGATACATCTGCAACTTGAATTAACATCAAATACATGCTAAGGGAAAGAAGACAGATGCAAAAGTATACACATACACACACACACACACATATATATATGATTCTACTAATATGAAATGTCCAGAAAAGGAAAATTTATAGAGATGGAAATTTATAGAGATGGAAAACAGATCTGTGGTTACACTGGGTAGAGAGCAAGCTTGACTGGGCTATATGTCCGTAATGGGCTGGCAGCTGATGAAGGACATGATGGCAGCCATCACAAAGATAGCTACCATTGATGGGAAGCCATGAGAAGACTTTAAGTAGAGAAGTGTTACGATCTGATTTTTTTAACAGGATCATTCTGGCTGCTGTGCCAGGAGAAGATAGCAGATAGTCAGAAGGAGCAGAAGAGGCAGGGACATTGGCACTGGTCCAAAGTGGCTATAGTGGAGAGAGTGGAAAGTGGCCAGTCCATAGATATATTTTAAAGGTAGAGCAGTTTGGATTTGCTGATAGATTGATGGGAGTGATAGAAAAACAAGAGCCAATGACATCTCCCAGTTTGGAGCCCAGGCGGCTGGAAGAATGGATAACCACTGTCTGAGATGTTGGGGAAGAGCATGTTTAGGCAGAAAGTTAAGGAGGTTAGGTTTAGGAATCTACCAGATATCCAAGCAGAGAAGTCCCACAGGCAGTTGAATATACAGGTCTGGAATTCTAAAAAGCATTTCAAGTTGGAGACATATGTGTGTATCAGTGTATGGAGAGTATATAAACCAAGAGACTTGATGAGATCAACAAAGATGCTGGTGGACAGGAATGAGACCTTGAGCCCCTGACATTAAGAGTTTAGGAGAACCAACGGGAAATAACATTGGAGACTGAGAAAGGGCAACGAGGAAGAAAACCAGAAGAGTCCTGGAAACCTAATGAAGAAAGTGAAGTGCTGGGGCACCTGGATCGCTCAGTGGGTTAAAGCCTCTGCCTTCGGCTCAGGTCATGATCTCAGGGTGCTGGGATCAAGCCCCGCTCCTCGGGCTCTCTGCTCAGCAGGGAGCCTGCTTCCCCCTCCTTCTCTGCCTGCCTCTCTGCCTACTTGTGATCTCTCTTTCTCTGTCAAATAAAGAAATAAAATCTTAAAAAAAAAGAAAAGAAAGTGAAGTGCTTCCCAGTGATCAGCAGTGTCAAATGATGCTGATAGGTTCAATAAAATGAGAATGTGAGAACTGACTGTTGGATTTGGGGATGTAGAGGTCATGGACAACCTTGACAAGAGCAGTGTTAGAGAAGGGGTGATGATTAAAGGCTGATTCCGGCGGGTTCAAGGAATGGTGGGAGAGAAACTAGAGGCAGTGATTGTAGATATTTCTTTGCTTTCAAGTTGAGGAGAAAAATAGGATAGTAGCCATGGGCAGAAGTGAAATCAAGGGAGGCTGTTTTGGAGATGGAAGAATATGTCTTTATACTAAAAGAAAGCAGTGAATAGAGGGGAAATTGATGCAGGAGACAGAAAAGAGAATCAGTAGACTACTACCCTTGGCAAAAATGGGACATAATATCCAAGTGGAAAGACTGGCCTTGTAGAAGAGCATGGACAGGTTGGTACCTAGGAGACAGGCTAGAAAATGTGGGTTATATCACAAACAGGTGTATTGTTAAGAAAAGTCATCCCAAATAGGCAAACAGGATTATTGGGTATCTTTTTAGTGAAGAGCTGTGCTCGGGGAGCAGGCCCGCTGGGAATTACCTGATTTTAGTGGGGCACATACCTTTGCTTCACTTTCTATTTACTTTTTTTTTTTTTTTTTTTTTTTTGACAGAGAGAGGGAACACAAGCAGAGAGAGTGGGAGAAGCAGGCTTCCTGCTGAGCAGAGAGCCTGTTTCAGGGCTTGATCCTAGGACCCTGAGATCAGGCCTGAGTTGAAGGCAGAGGCTTAACCCACTGAGCCACCCAGGCACCCTTCTATTTACTATTGATGAGGATATTTTGCAATTCTGTTTCTACAGAAAACTTATGACAATGCAAACAATTCTTGTGTGACAGAAATGCAAATTACGTCTGTCCTGTGGAAAAGAGAACCTCATAGGTTCTGGGGTTTGGTTTTGTTCTGTTCTGTGTTTTGCCTTGTTGGGCATTAACCATTTTTGCATCTAACCTAGCAGTCTTATTCTAATATTTATCAACATGTTTCCTGTTAAATATATCAACTCCTGTTCCTCAAATGTTCTTTGTATCAGCTTTATCTTTTTTTTGTTTGTTTGTTTCTTAGTTAATAAATCATAGCCATATGTTTATTCTATATTTATATGAGTCATAGTCTTAAATTTTTATTTTAACAGCTGACAGGGGCTGGTGGACCGTCTCTTCTGATTGCATCTATTTTCTCAGGATGCAAAGTTGTGAACTAAGAGTGGGAATGGGGAGGAAATTCGGGGGGGTTGAGGATTGTGAAGAAGATAGCAAAAGACTTTTTGGAGAGTGGGAAGTTGGAGAGACTGAGGGAAACACCCTATGACTGCTGTAAGGCCCACTGGAGGTTCGTAGCCATGAATTTTAAAGGGCTCTGTCAGCATGCCACAGCCATGCCCACAGGCATGGGGTAGGCTGGGTTAGATTTTATCAGGTTTGAGGTTTTGCTAAGTGAACACAACAAAGAAAATGGAGCAAAGGAGTTACAGGTGTAAGCAAGAGTATAATTATAGTGATGGACCATAAAAGGAGAGATGGGAGGACACAAGGGGATAAGGACAGGGTCCTTTACCGGACGGAAGGGAAGGCGGAAGGGTCGATGGCTTGTCAGTCCCATTAAAGAAGCATTGTTGGAATTGGCATTCTCTTGCTGGAAAAGTGGAGGTGGTAGTTGGATACTTGAATGCTTAAAATTGAATTCATGCTGAGGGGCGGTCTATGGGGTGGGGATGCTTATTAGAGATAAGAAGTAGTTGAGAGGATGGAAAGTAAAGCACAAGCGTGAATAAAAGGGAAGAGATGCAGGGTAGTAACTCAAGCGGGAAATGACACTATGGTGGTTTAGTCCTAATCTGTGTAGACAAAGAGTGAAGGGTCAAGAAAAGGGGTTAATTTATAAAGCAAGATCCTAGGGGATGTGAGCAGGAATAAAAACTAGGGCACAAGTACATGGGAGTAGAATTAATAAAATTGGAGGGGACCCTAATGAGATAAGAGGGCAGGTAGTATCAGGAACAGAAAAGAAACATTTTGTTGAGGATAGATCAAAGCTGTTGGAGCTCCGGTTAGATCCCTTAATCCTCTCACTAAGTTAGGAATATAGGTTATCTGCTAGGAGAGGACAGGTAAGAGTAGATTAGGAGTTTAAAGGTAGAGAAGAGAATGGGAGCAGCTGATAAGCCTTGGGAAATGAGTAAAAGAGATGAGTGAAAGAAATCATACAGTAGTGTGGGGCAGAGAAGGATATGAGAAGTTGAAGTCTTTGAGGAAGCTGAGAGATTATCTGAATTTCCTGTGTCTCTGTAAATGTGGAAAACACAATAACCTACTTATATGGGTTAATGTATACAATTTACATGGGTTACAAGGTCGATCACATAGAAATTTTACTAGTGTTTATCATGACAAGCCCGAACAATGGTGCCTTTAAGTTCCTCTTGAGCTCCAGATCCCCATACTCACTACCAACTTAACTAGCCCTCGCAATTTGTATGTTTGGAAGGTTATCCAGAACTCTCTACTGGAAAGCCAAAATCAATCTTACTTCAGCCTTGTATCTAGAAAATAAACAGAAGTAACCCCCTACCTCCTCTGGTATTTCCTATCACGATTATCGCTAAGGCTCCAGAGAGAAAGCTCAAAGCCTTTGCATGTCTCTCACTCCCCTGATCCAATTAGACACCAGTTTCTACACTGTGAACACCTCTCAAACCTTGCTCCTCCTCCTATTACAATTGCTCGCAAACTGTCCAGAATCGTAGGAGGTTTCCGGATTCTAAACTGGGAGAGTGGGGAGACATGGGAGAGTGAGGCAGAGTGGTCGTGCTCTCCCGGAGGAACCAGCTCTCCTGGGCCAGGTTCACACACAGGCTTGGACGTCTAGGCTCTAATGGGCTTCCAGTCTCCAGTTCCAGTTTATGCAGGAGCACAATCTGTGGTCCCACATCCATACTTGGGGCCTTGTTTTGTTTTATTTTAGTTTTACTTTATTTATTTATTTTAAATATTTTATTTATTTATTTGTGAGAGACGGAGAGAACAAGCAGGGGGAGCAGCAGGCAGAGGGAGAAGCGGGCTCCCACTGAGCAGGGAGCCTCACGCAGGACTGGATCCCAGGACCCCGGGATCATGACCTAAGCTGAAGGCAGACACTTGACCGACAGCCACCCAGGCATCTGGAGGCCTTGGTTTTTTATTTTTTGTTTTTTTTTTTTAAAGATTTTACTTACTTATTTGACAGAGATCACAAACAGGCAGAGAGGCAGGCAGAGAGAGAGGAGGAAGCAGGCTCCCCGCGGAGCAGGGACTGAACAACTGGAAAAACGGAGTAGATACTAAGATGAGGAACACTTTGGGAGGAGCAGGTTCAAGGGTGATGAGGAGAGAAAGACCAGGGCTTGCTTTGGACATAATGAGTGTGAAATGCCTATTAGGCATCCAAGTGGGGAGCTGAGGTAGGGAGTGAATCAGTGTGCAGAAGGATCTCACAGTAGGAAGGGACTTCCAACCCAGATTCTCAAAGAAAACACTTTTTAAGATTTTATTTTTAAGTACTTTCTGCGTGCAACATGGAGCTCAGACTCCCAGTCCTGAGATCAATAACTGCATGCTCCACCCACTGAGCCCGCCAGGCGCCCCTGGATCCTCAAATCTCTGTATTAGAGAATCCAGTCTGGGTAGACATGTGCCTGACAATAGCTCAGTGGCAGAAAAGGACACTGAGACCCCAAACAAAGTCACCTTGAGGAAAGCAGTCTAGTAAGTGATATAGTTAAAACAAGGCCTCCAAGGGCACCTGGGTGGCTCAGTGGGCTAAAGCCTCTGCCTTGGGCTCAGGTCATGATCCCAGGGTCCTGAGATTGAGCCCTGCATCAGGCTCTCAGTCTGCCATTTTATTGTTGTGTCCTCACAGAACAAGAGAGCTCTCAAGGGTCCTTTTAGAAGGGCACTAATCCCATTCAGGAGGACTCCACCTTATGACCTAATTACCTTCAAAAGCCCCACCTCCTATTTCCATCACAGTGGAGGTTAAGATTTCAGTATATGAATTTGGGGGCACACAAACTTTCAGCCCATTGCGGGCTATCTGGGCCCTGACCAGGGGCCTTGAACCACCCCCCAAACCCCTAATGCAACTGAGCAAACTGGCATCGAGGGAACAGGTTTCTTAGCTTGTTAGGTGACCTACATTCCAGGTTATTTTTTCCCTTGGAACAACTTTGGTTTACTGTCAGTCATTTCAGGCATAGTAAAGGGGAAGAGCATTCTGAATGTAAAATTTCTTTGTTTTGAGCACAAAGAATTCTTTCCTTCTCCTTTCCTTTTCCCACAATAACATGAACCGGGCTCTGTCCCTTGGGTTTGGTACAAATAAACCAAGCCACTGAAGGAAAAGGGTAAGCAAGTTGATTTTTGTAGTTACAGGCTGTTCCACATAATCCATTTACAAGGTCAGCAGGGACTACAACTTACCAAAACAAAGAAGTATGTAATCTAAAATGAGGAACTCTTGATCCATCAGAAAGAAGCAAAGACCTTTTGGGGTTTCTAAATAGCTTATATTCCTGACTCTATTGGAACAAAATATGCCAGAGGGTAGGGAGAAAAGTACATAGACTAGAGGGTCAAAATAGCAAAATGCTATAAAAGTAAAGGCCCGTGAGTACAGAGCCACATATGTTAGAACTCTGTACCAGGTTTCGCTGTGTCTTATAATTGAAAGGTTTGGGGATCATTCCATGTTTGGATGATTTGGGGGAAAAAACATGTAATTAAAATTATAGATATAAAAGTGGTTCTATATTAATGTTTTTGGAGAGAAAAAGTAATTCAGAAATGAGAGTCTTGTGTGCCTGGGTGGCTCAGTGGGTTAAGCCTCTGCCTTCGGCTCAAGCCCATGATCTCAGGGTCCTGGGATTGAGGCCCTCATCAGCCTCTCTGCTTGACGGGGAGCCTGCTTTCTTCTCTCTTTCTCTCTGCCTGCCTCTCTGCCTACTTGTGATCTCTCTCTCTCTCTCTCTCTCTGTGTCAAAATAAATAAATAAAATATCTTTAAAAAAAAAAAGAAAGAAAGAAAGAAAGAAATGAGAGTCTTAAAACTGAATTCCTAAGGAACGGGGTGAGGATCCAAGAGAGGAAGGCCAACTAAAGGCAGTGTGGGCCAGTGTGTGACTTTAGGTAAGTTATTTAATCCCCTGAGCCTCAGTTTCCTCTTCTGTAAAATGGAGGTAACAAGTGTCCCTGCCTCATGAATAGTTTAAGACACGTAAACTCCTCCATCCGGAGGTGAAAGCCCAGAAAGGCGACCCTGGTACTAGTTGGTGGAGATGCCGGGGAGGAGGGCAGTAAAGGATTTGGGGACTTTTATAACCCAAGAAATCAAAGGATTGGGAAAGAAAGAGTTGATTGGGATCAGAGGACCAGGAGGTAACCCTTTCATAGCCCTGAAAGGCTGAACTGGGAGGAGAAGCCAGGCTGGGCTTTTGGGCTTTGGTTAGCTGTGGGGAAAGGATTCAGCCTGAAGCCAGAGAGTGAATCAACTTTGAGAAATGGGGGTGGGCAGAGTGGGGAAGATCTTGTTATGCCCGGAGTAAAAGAACTAAGAGAAATGGCTTGATTTGGACCAGTGTGGAAATAGGGGCAGTCCAGATGGTGTGCGTGTACCTGTTTAACAACTAGCCGGGAGTGTGGTGAGACCCTAATTAGTAGTGTTCACTGATTTACCTCCATGGTGTAAATATAGCCACCACTGCTGACTTCAAGCTCCCCACGTGATGTCCAGCTGGTTCACAAAAATCCTGAAACTCTGATGATTGGCTCTGGCAGACCAATGAGTAGAGGGACTAGCATGAAAGCATGAGGGGTTCAGATTAGGGAGTACCCCAAGGATTTGAAGAGGCTGAATGCTTTCAGCCAAGCTAAACTACCAGAATAACATGAGACTGATTCATTTTCAATTTTCCCAACTGCATATAATTGATGCACTGATATCCCCTTGGATTGTGGTACTAATGTACCAGTTATGTAGAAAAAACGAATAATCCTTGCACCGAAAAATGTTTGGCTCTGTGTCCTGGGAGGGGAGAAGGAGGAGGCAGATGGGGAGACAGGAGAAGACAAAGGGGAAAGATCATCCTGAGAGTCACAGTCTCCAGTAAATCCCTTACTCTCTCAGGGGCTGGCAAGAAATTATAATCACAAGGAAAGAAAACTCTCAGGGGCCTTCCACTTTGGGCTGCCGGGGGGTTTTTTTAGGTACATGAATACATAAAATTATTAAGTAAACACTGCTATAAATAGGGAAGATTTCCAGACTCCAGGATATGGTCCACTTAAGAGAATAATAATGTAGATAATTGAAGAATTTGAGTACAGTAGCTCCTTTCAATCTTCTGCAAGAGAATTCAACCTGCCTGTCCTAGAGGGATGGGGGCAGGGCAGGGGACAGAGGGAGTGGTTACTCATTGCAGGAAAGATGAGAAGGAGCAGGAGGTGAGAAGGCTTGGCTGTGGTCCACTGAGTGGAAATACTGTGGAAGTACAACCTCCTCAGTTTTTTCAGTTAGTCACTGGGAGGAAACAAGTCTGAAGTACTGTATGTTCACGGAATGAAAGCAGATTAGAGCAAGCCAAATGATATGTCTGCGGGAATAAAATGTGCAATTTCAGAAATGAAAGCCAGTCTTCTCTGGTAACACCCCCCCCAATGGACCTAGCTTAAAAGGCCCCGATGAAGGGGAAGTCCAAAATACTGCTCTGGCAACAGGGGGAGGAGAACGTTGAAAGAACGTGTAAGAAAGATATAAAGGTTGCAGATATTTTCAGGATAAAGATCAGTAAGTGAAAGCTAAAAAATCTAATTATTATTTTCCCCATAAAAGAAAACAACATATTACCTAGAAGATAAATCTGCCCTTCTATATTTACAAGGGAGTGAAAAAAGAAAAAACAAACCGCCTCAGAATACAGAGATTTAAACTAGGCTTGTAGGGGTTCCTGGGTGGTTAAGTGGCTGCCTTCAGCTCAGGTCACGATCCCAGGGCTCTGGAATCAAGGCCCACATGGGGCTCCCTGCTCCGCAGAGAGCTCCCTGCCCCCCCACCCCCGTCACAGCCAGCCCCAGTTCCTGCATGTGGGCCCACACTCCCTCTCTCTTTCTCGCAAATAAATAAATAAGATCTTAAAAAATAGCAACTGCTTGAAAAGAAGGTGGTTGCACTTAACTGCAAGGAGTCCCAGATGTCCGCTGGAGGTCTTAAAAGTAGGACAAATTCTTCTTTTTCTTGCTATATTAGTAGTAGCTTTGTCTTAAGACAATACATTCAGTAAGTGACTTTTCTAGGACTTCCTTTTCTTGTGAACTAGTGCCAGAAACAGGCTAACGGAGGGCCTAGAAATAAAAGAGGCATCTGTCCTTTCAGGCATTTATTCTGAGTTTCCCTCTCTTGTGGTTTAGGGTAAGTTATTTCAATCTCAGGACCTTATTTCCCACGGTTCTATAAGAAATTCCTTTGTTAACAACTCATCTTTGAAAACTCCATGGCACTGTTGCCAAGTAGAAACTATCTTACTGTAAATTGCTGTAGAGCACAGTATAGGCATACCATTATTATTGTAACATGTAATTTGTAACTGGACACAAATAAATTCTTTAGCATTACTGGTATCCTAGCATGAAAAGTGGCAGTCAGACTGAAAAAAGAAGGTTCAGTTTCCTCTGAATTCTTTCTGCTTTGTGAATGTTCTGTGGACATACTACATGATGGTGAGCCCGAGGAGGTATGCCACTTCTCCTGCATTGTAAGGCTCCAGCAAGAGCCTCATCTCTAAGTATTTATCTAATGTACTGGTGATTCTTAAAAAAACCTGACTGAATGAAGCATTTTTTTCAACTTTGCTAATTTTTTAAAAATAAAATATTTATTTATTTATTTATCCATTCATTCATTCAACAGAGAGAAAGACAGTGAGAGAGGGAACAGAAGTGGGGGTAGTGGGAGAGGGAGAAGCAGGCCTCCCTCCAAGTCAGCTTTGCTCATTTTGGAATAGTTCATATGTACAGCAGAGAGCTCAAGTCACAGGATCATGGAAGGCTAAATGGTCCTTTTTGAGTTCTCTGCTTTCTTGACCTGTCAGTAGCATTTGACCCTGCTAATCATCCCTTTTCCTTGTTTCCAGGATCTCATACTCTTGGGTTTCCTCCTAACTTACTGACTGCTCATTTTCAGTGTCCTTTGCTGGCTCTTCCTCTTTTCCCAGAGTTTAGTACTTGGTCCTCTTCTCTCGTGTTTCCACACTCACTCCAGTCACATCTCACCCAATGTCATGACTTGAGGATGGCATTTAGATGTCTATCTCTACCCAGATCTCTTTCCTTGGAGATGCAGACTCTCATATCCAGTTGTGTCCTAGACATCTCTACCTCTACATAGACATCAACATCTTGACTTAACATGACCAAAACAACCCTTGATATCAACACCCTCCAGGCCTGCCACATTCTCAGCCTTTTGCCTCTGTTGATGGCAAATCCATCTCTCACTCATTCAGGCTAAAAACTAGAGTAACCCTTGGCTTCTCTTTCTCTCACAAGTGAGACTTTGGCCCTATCAATAGAATGTAGCCAACTCTAACCACTTTTCACTAATTCCTCTGCTACCACTCTGGTCAGAGCCTTCATAATCTCTCAAAAGGATTATGGCAATGAGTTATCATCTTAAGATGTCTTCCTGCTTCTACCTGTGCCTTACTGTAATCTATTCTCAACACAACAACCAAAGAACCAAAGTGATCTTTTTTTTTTTAAGATTTTTATTTATTTATTTGACAGAGAGAGATCACAAGTAGGCAGAGAGGCAGGCAGAGAGGCAGGCAGAGAGAGGAGGAAGCAGGCTCCCCACTTGAGCAGAGAGCCCAATGAGGGGCTCGATTCCAGGACCCTGAGATCATGGCCTGAGCCGAAGGCAGAGGCTTTAACCCACTGAGCCATCCAGGCACCCCCAAAGTGATCTTTTTTAAAAAGGCAATCAGGTCAGATATTTTTTTCTATGTTTTCAACCCTACATTAGCTCCTCATGTCAGAGTAAAACTCACAGGACTTGCAGTGGTTTACAAAAAGCATAAGATCTGGCTCCTGTTTCCTCTCCCGTCTCATCCTCTACTCTTTACCTTTTCCAGCCAAGCTGGCCTCCCTGCTCTTCCTTCCAGGAACACTAAGGGCTCACTCTTGCTTGGGGAGGGGGCGGGAGTTGGGTTCCAGCTGCTCACTGTTAACCACTTGGCTAACCCCTCATGACCTTCAAGTCTTTGTTCAAATCTCAGGTATGATTAAGGCTAACCCCATCATCTTGTTTATATGGCAAACCCTCCCCCTACTCCACCCTCTGAGCAGTCTCATTCCACTTTGCTCAGTATTTTCCTATAGCCGTCCTATGCACTCTTCAGGTTCTGATGAATTTTATGCTTTACTTATTTACTGTGTTCATTGTTTCTTTCTTCCTATCCCTCCTAGAACACAGACTCTATGAGGCAGAGATCTGCCAATTTTTTTCACATGTGTATTCCCAAGAACTCAGAAACTGTGCTGAATATATTGGTGGAATGAATTAAAAGGTTGAAAAGTTTTACTAATTAACACTAAAATATTTAGCAACAGACTATGATGCAAGTTATTCCAACTTTCAGAATATCCTGCCCCACAGTAGGTTCTCAATAAATATTTGATGACCGGGACGCCTGGGTGGCTCAGTTGGTTAAGCAGCTGCCTTCGGCTCAGGTCATGATCCCAGCGTCCTGGGATCGAGTCCCGCATCGGGCTCCTTGCTCGGCAGGGAGCCTGCTTCTCCCTCTGCCTCTGCCTGCTATTCTGTCTGCCTGTGCTTGCTCTCGCCCTCTCTCTCTCTGATAAATAAATAAAATCTTTAAAAAAAAAAAAAATAAATAAATAAATATTTGATGACCTAACTGGGGTACTGTCATTTGAAAAGGAGTCTCTGTGCATATTTCCACTGCGTTTACTTTGTGTGGAACAGTTGGGGTGTATCTTGAATTCTGCCTATTCTGTATCCCAAATCCATTTTTCTTTTCATTTTGCCTCTTTCTACTTCAGGAAAAAGTCCTGTAACTTCTATTCTGTAGAGCAGTCACTTTTGTTCTCTGAATATTTCCATAAACTCTCACCCTGAGAGGGTGAGGAGCTAAGATAACACGATAAAGTTTCAAAGAAAGAAAAACAGCTGAAGTAAAGCATGCTTCTGAGAAATAAACCTTTGCAGAGACGGTCAGCACGGTTTATTGACCATCAGGCTGTACAAAGTAGTGAGGGCTTATGGGCAGCTCCATTACTCCAGCTGTGCGAACTTAAACTAGTTTAATTCCTCTGAGGCCTCGTTTCCTCATCTGTAAAATGGGGATGACTCACAGGGTTTGTCGTAGGGATGAAATGAGATTGATATAGTGTGAAAAACCAACTACTCGAAATAGCACTAAGAAATCGTAGCTATTACAACGAACGGATGAAACTGCTTTTGCACCAACTGAAAGGAGACTGTTGTTAGGGACAAAAGGTTCATTTAAAAGAAGGTAGAAAAACAAGTAAAGAAGAGAATATGGGCTTTAGGCCGGCTGGTGGTAATTAAGAGCTGGAACGGGGAGCAAGGCCTTCTCTCTCCGGAATCCCTCGGCCGCCAGAGAAGCGGGCGCCAGGGCTCTGCAAGGCGGGAGCGGGGGCCCCGCAACCGGGAGGCGTGCGGCGGGGACTGGCTGTCGGTCTCGCCGGCCGCCGCTCGATGGTCCGGAGACCCCCGGGCGGGGGGCACGGCGGGAGGGGCTGCGCTCCCTACACCTGCCCCCTAACTCCTGCGGCTTTACCCACCTGACGACCCCTCTCCTTCTCCCGGAATCCACTGGGAACCCGGTAGATGCTTTGCCTTCCTTTTCCTTCCGATCGCCGTCCCCATCCTTTCCCCGCCCCACCCGCGCCTTCCCAGGCCCCAGGATGTCTCCTCCCTCCCCAGCGCCGGCTCCTTCCGAAGAGTTTGGTTTGAACTTTTGAACCCACCAATCAGCGCCGCGCGCCCTCCTCTCTGCTGGGCTGGGTGCGACCGGGCGTCCTGCCCGCGGCCCCGGGCTCGGAGGCGGGGTCGCAGCGGCCGGGGCGGGGTCAGAGGCCCGCCCCCAGGTCACGTGGCCACGGACGGGGTATATAGGGTCCCTCGGGGGGCGTACTTACCACTTACCACTTCTCCCCCGGACTCCTTGGTAGTCTGTCAGCGGGAGAACCTTGTCGCCGTCCCCTCGCCTTCTCCAGCTCCAACGAACCCTATAAGTCTCAGTCATGGTGAGTGGAGGGGTCCTGGGGATGTGACGTGGAGGTGAGAACAGCCCGAAGGGGCGGTGGAACCCGGGTGCACGTGGGGCCGCGTCCCGGACGCCTGCGAGTAAACTGGCTTCTGATGACCGGGTTGGGAAAGCCGAGTTTACCGGCAAACTTATGTTCAGGCTCGAAAAGGCGGCCAGGACGCTGCCTTGGGGGGAAGTGGAAAGCCCTCTAGATCCCAGTGAGAGGGCATCGCCCCAGGGCTCGCCACAACCGAAGGCAGACCAGCGAGCCGTCACCTTGGCCCCGAAAGACTTGTGAAAACTAAAAAAATCCCTCCCCTCCATTTCTCTAAATGACTTCACCTTCCCGGTGTCTTAGCACTCCGGCCCCGAAGGTGCATCCACTTCCTGGCCCCCCTCTCCGGCGTCCAGTGACTCCCCGCTGAGTCACCTGGGTCTTGTCTCCCGGGAGGGCTTCCAGTTGCATCAGTCCACCTGAAGGAGGTAGGCAGGCTGCTCCTTTTAAGGGAATTATTAACCGCCACTTTGTCTAATTTTGCAATTCTAATGTTAATGCAATGGGATGTTTATAGCTCAAGCTTTGTGCTTAGGCCACGTTTTTAAAAACCAGTCTATAAAAAGACAGTTTCTTATAAAACTGTTGAGTAAACAAGTACTAACAATGTGTTCTTAGAGAAGGTCTGTTGGAGGTCTACCTAAAAGAAGTCATGCTGTTAAGCCAGGATTTGTGTATTAAATGTTTAAAAATAATATCTTTAAAGAAAGGGGGATACAGTGAAGTCACCCTCATCAGAGACTACCCCTGTTGTCAAAACTAAGTCTGTCTGTAACAAATTGTTTGAGTGCATTTCAGCAAGGGAGGTGGAAAGATACTTGTCAAGGAGTGATTCAGAAAATAGTGCGGCTTTTTAAAGAAGGGCTGGAGAGCAAGAGCAGCAGATGGATTTAGGCAAGCACTGGCTAGATTAATAGTTGTTTTTTTTTTTTTTTAAGGTGGCTGCTTATCCAGTGAAAGCTAGACTAAGTGAGTTGATCACCTGTGTCTTCATCTCCTGAGTGGCCAGGAGAGAGTGGAGGGCAGGTAGTGACCATGGTCTAACAAGAAAGCAATTAAGAGGGGCACCTGGGTGGCTCAGTGGGTTAAAGCCTCTGCCTTCCGCTCAGGTCATGATCCCAGTGTCCTGGAATGAGGCCCCCCCACCCCCTGCTCTCTGCTCAGCGGGGAGCCTGCTTTGGGCTCGCTCTGTCTCCCTCTCTGCCTCCCTCTCTGCCTACTTGTGATCTGTATGCCAAATAAATAAAATCTTAAAAAAAAAAAGTGTTGCACAGTGAAAGTTGTTTTGGGCTCATAAGTCAATAGAAGAAACACTTCATTAGAATGAAAGGCTTTTCTCAAATACTTTATCTCTTTGGGCCTGGAGCTGTCAGGAACTGCACTCTCTCCAGCTTTCCTGGGCTGTAGAATTTCCAAAGTCCAGTTAAAGGTAAACATGATGCAATGGTAAATAGTCATAGGTTCATTAGAACAACCAACTCCCCTTTCTCCCACAGCCCTAGAGCTGGGTGAGTCAATGCAGGTAATCATGAGCTCGGTGATGTGGTGAGGAGACCATGGGTGTTTTATGAGGAGTGTAGGCGGGAGGGAGGACCATAGGTCAAAGGTTGTGGATGATTGGGGTTTTTAATTATCTCAGCTTATGAAACTAGGCCCTTTGAGATCTTAGTGGTGGTGTTTTCTCTAACTAGTTTCCTGTTAGCAGCTTTTAAAAACTTGAAACCCTCATATTTGGGGAAAACATAAAAGGAGGTAGATATTTGGTGTCAGTATTTTTTGAAAGTCCTCTACTAGTCTGCAAAGTAGTCTGACTTACGGTGAAATACAATAAAGCACCATTTTTTGTCTTCCCCTTAAATCTGAAGGCAAAGATTCTGTGTTCACAGTCTTACTTTACTAGGCAGAAATGAGTTTGGAAACTTATAAATGATCTTGTTCATCAAGTAAAGGAAAACAGACATTTTCCCAATATCGTTAAATTCTTGACGCCGAAGGCTTTTTCCTCACAGTACCAGAGATCTCTGTATGTACATCTGGGTAGGAAACAACTAATTCCTTAAGCTATTAGTCAAGTCTCGTTGACACTTCTGCCTTCTATTTCCACGTGTCTTCAACCCTTCCTACTCAAGATGTGTTGATAGTATAGGAAAAATGTTCTTCCTTAAGATTAAGTTCTTCCGCAGGGTTAAAAAGCTGCCTCTGACCACAGTTTTTAGAATACAGCCAGCTGCTGCTTATCTGGCATTTTCCCCGTGAGTCATATGGCTGTGGTTTGCTGGTTTAAGCTGGTTTTAAAGGGAGAGGCAGAAGCCCTTGTCTTTTAAAGAATAGGATTAAAGAGGGACCAGAATGAGCTCAACAGTTACACAATCACACAGAATGAATCAGAGCTCCAAAGGGGAGTTTTGCATGCCTTTAAGGAATCGTGGCAGGCATATTTCCCAGGAGCTGGGGGAAATGTATTGCTTTAGCACAGCTTCAGTCTTTCTAAAATGGTAGAAACCTGACCTTGAATATCTAATGTGACTACAAAGCAAGGGTCTGATCTCTGGTCCGGCCTAGTAGTTTATTAACATATCTTTGGTTTTGCAAAGCATTTTCTCCGAATTAGTCACCAAAGGCTCTTGCTTGTGAAATAACCTTGGGCAGGAGTGACTTCCAGAAAGGTGATTATCTATCCTGAAGGTTAATTAGTCATTTAGGTGTGAATCATTCCTAAACGTTCCATCTGATCTGTCCTATTCTGGTATTTTCCTTCCTTCTTCCCACAGCGTGAGTGTATCTCCATCCACGTCGGCCAGGCTGGTGTCCAGATTGGCAATGCCTGCTGGGAGCTCTATTGCCTGGAGCATGGCATTCAGCCTGATGGCCAGATGCCAAGTGACAAGACAATCGGGGGAGGAGACGACTCCTTCAACACCTTCTTCAGTGAGACGGGCGCTGGCAAGCATGTGCCCCGGGCCGTGTTTGTAGACCTGGAACCCACAGTCATTGGTGAGTTGGCCTCTGTAACCTGGTGAGCTCCCCCGGGGGGTCTGGGACAGGAGGTCTGTCTTGGGGCTTCAAGGACCCTGTGAAATTGAGCAGGCTTGTGCAGGTGGTGAATGATGGGGGGCTGCTGTGTTTGCCTTTTCCAGATGAAGTTCGCACTGGCACCTACCGCCAGCTCTTCCACCCTGAGCAGCTCATCACAGGCAAGGAAGATGCTGCCAACAACTACGCCCGAGGGCACTACACCATTGGCAAGGAGATCATTGACCTTGTCTTGGACCGAATTCGGAAGCTGGTAAACATACTTTTTATTTAAAGTGGGGTGAGCGTTTTCTTATAGTTTGGTCCCTCTTAAAGCTGTAAGAATCCTTCTTTGCACACTGAAGTGAGCCATTGAGTGCTCACAAAGGAACTGGATTTTGAACCAGATGGTCCTGGGTTATGCAACAACTATTTGGGGCCGGTTTAAGTGCTCCATTGCCTATTTCCATGTCTCATAAGGCAGACTTGGGCAATTGCTCGAGGCAGTTAGGGCAATTTACCTAAAGTCAAGGTGAGGACCCAGGAGGCTTAACAGTTTAATTGATGTTTAAGATCATTAAACATCCTGGTTCATATTAATCAGCTTCCCTGCTTCAAGTTCCCATGCCCCTTTTAGGTCATCTTAGTCACATTGAGTAGGTGGCAGACTGACATGTACTGATCAGACTCCTAAAAAACAATATTGGATTACCTTACGTTTGGTGCTTTGTATCAAGACAGAAGGGTCAGAGCACAAGAAGCCAGCATAACCCTGACTAGAAATGGCAGACACTGGAAACTTCTTATTTACTTATTTAAAGAAAGATTTTATTTATTCATTTGACAGACAGAGATCACAAGTAGGCAAAGAGGCAGACAGAGAAAGAGGAAGGGAAGCAGGTTCCCTGCTGAGCAGAGAGCCCGATGTGGGGCTTGATCCCAGGACCCTGGGATCATGACCTGAACCGAAGGCAGAGGCTTTAACCTACTGAGCCACCCAGGCGCCCCAAATCTCATCACTTCTGAGAAGTGAGGATTGTCAGGTGAGAACTTTGAAAAGTCTCATAGAATGGCAGCTTGTTAACCAGAATGGTGTAGTGAAGTGGTGGAGAGCTCCAGTGATGTTAGGCTTTGTGGAGCTGTGGTAGCATGTCAGCTTTTGCAGAATCCGTAGACTTTCTCTGATAACTAGTGTTTACTGTGTCAGGCTCTCTGACAAGTACTCACTTAATTCTCAACAACCCGAGGTAGGTTACTATTCTCCATTGATAAATGCGAAAGCTGAGATTGGGAAATAAATTTGATCAGAGCCATACAGCAAGGAACTGGTAGAGCCGGATCCGGACCCAGCCTGACTCCTAACACCAGGGCATTGGAACTTGGTTCTTCTGTCGTATTCCAGCTTGGAAAGCAGCTGACAGATCTTTATAAGACCTCCGTTGTAGGGGGCTGGTGGTCCCAGGCCTGTCCTTGCTTGGTAGCTCTCCATCTGTGAGAAATTTCCCTTCCCTGTAGTCACAAGGGACAAGGGGGCCAGAGGTTGCCCTCTCAGCGACTGAAACTTGGGCCTTGCCCTCCTGATTCTTCTGTGGAAGTGAAGATAGTTCATTTTTAAATAGCTGTTTAGCAGATTCCCCCCCTTCCAAGAACTGTGAAAAGTTTCCCTGAATTTGAGCACTTAGAAGCTCGTTATAATTGCTGTCTTAGCAAATACTGTTCAGAAGATTAAAGAAATTTCAATTGGGAGCACCTGGCTGGCTCAGAAGAGTGCTCCACTCTTGATCTCAGGCTTGTGAGTTTGAGCCCCACATTAAATGTAGAGGTTACTTTAAAAAAACTTAAAACAATTTAAAAAAAAATCTCGATCAATGGAATTTTGAATTGAAAGAAGTCATTGCAGCTTTCACCAAGGCTAAATTTAAAACTTTTCTTTTACAGGCTGACCAGTGCACAGGTCTTCAGGGCTTCTTGGTTTTCCACAGCTTTGGAGGGGGAACTGGTTCCGGGTTCACCTCCCTGCTGATGGAACGTCTCTCTGTCGATTATGGCAAGAAGTCCAAGCTGGAGTTCTCCATCTACCCAGCCCCTCAGGTTTCCACAGCTGTAGTTGAGCCCTACAACTCCATCCTCACTACCCACACCACCCTGGAGCACTCTGATTGTGCCTTCATGGTAGACAACGAGGCCATCTATGACATCTGTCGTAGAAACCTTGATATCGAACGCCCAACCTACACTAACCTTAACCGCCTTATTAGCCAGATTGTGTCCTCCATCACCGCTTCCCTCAGATTTGATGGAGCCCTGAACGTTGATCTGACAGAATTCCAGACCAACCTGGTGCCCTATCCCCGTATCCACTTCCCTCTGGCCACCTATGCCCCCGTCATCTCTGCTGAGAAAGCCTACCATGAACAGCTTACAGTAGCAGAGATCACCAATGCATGCTTTGAGCCAGCCAACCAGATGGTGAAATGTGACCCTCGCCATGGTAAATACATGGCTTGCTGCCTGTTGTACCGTGGCGATGTGGTTCCCAAAGATGTCAATGCCGCCATTGCCACCATCAAGACCAAGCGTACCATCCAGTTTGTGGACTGGTGCCCCACTGGCTTCAAAGTGGGCATTAATTACCAGCCTCCCACTGTGGTGCCCGGTGGAGACCTGGCCAAAGTCCAGCGAGCTGTGTGCATGCTGAGCAACACCACAGCCATCGCTGAGGCCTGGGCTCGCCTGGACCACAAGTTTGACCTGATGTATGCCAAGCGTGCCTTTGTTCACTGGTATGTGGGGGAGGGCATGGAGGAAGGGGAGTTTTCTGAGGCCCGTGAGGACATGGCTGCCCTTGAGAAGGATTATGAGGAGGTTGGAGCAGATAGTGCTGAGGGAGAGGATGAGGGTGAAGAGTATTAGGCTGTCTGCTATGATTTTTACACTCCGTTGTCTTGACTGTCTTTTTTCTGTTCTGGAAGCTGTCTGTCCATAGCCCTAACTTGTCAATAAAAGTGGTATTTCCATTTTAAATATCAAGCTGGCTTCTGTATCATGGTAATTACTAGCCCTACTTACTTAAGGCCAATTGGGAGTGGAGGAGGCTGGCAGAGGCTCTCCCCAGTCATTGGATCAACACTGTAGGTAGCTTCTGGGTACCATGCACTGTGCTAAGTGGTTTGTTTCACTGAAGACCCGATTGATGAGCAGGGATAGAATCCTATCACCAGCAAGGCAACAGGCTCAGGTTGGGCCAGTGTTTCTCAGGCTAAAGTGTGGATGTGAATCACACGTAGGTATTAAGATTTAGGTCCTCATCTGTAGGTCTGGAGGGGAGCGTTAGAAAATAATGCTTTTTTATTTATTTATTTTTTTAACAAGCTTCCAGCTCCTGCTCTTGGTCTGCTGGGACTGCCTATAAAATAGTAAGGGGGTTAGGGAACCTAGCTAGTAGGCGGTAGAGCCAAGATTCAAGGAACCAGCCAGGGTACAGAAACTATTGCTGTCAGGATTTAAGAACGTCTTAACAGTCACGTGGGAAGGGCTGAGAACTGTGCTGATCTGTTCCATACTTAACCAAAATCTACAGTGGCAAATAAGATTGTGCCTGAAAAAGTTACCACTCGGAGAAAGTAGAGCTGGCCGAGCACAAAATTGAAGTCACAAGTTGTTAAGCGTGTTGGTACTCGACCCAGTGGGCGTGATGCATGGGTCGGAAAGCTTGGAGAGGGAAGATCCCCTAATTGGGACCCTCTTCCAAGTACATGTTAGAAGCAGGGTGGTTCTTGATGTGTGGGTGGCGCCAAATGGCTGTGTGATGGGTAGTCAGGGACCCTTAGGAGTGTGGCTAATAAGGTGGAGCTAAGCAGTGAAAAGGGTTGGGTCTCAGGCGGGAAGGAGGAACCAGTTCCGGTGCTTGGGTGCAGGTCCTGGCGGGAATGCTACCCAAGTGGCAGGGGATGGGTCCAGAGCTGCAGATGTGTCTGCCTTTCCTCCGTGACTGACTGTACTCCGCTGGGGCTCCGTTCCCTCTTTCTTTTCCTGCTGGTGTTTTCACCCCTGACTCTGAGGAAGGAAAGCATCTGAAAAACAGCCATTCTCTCTGCCCCCTTCCAAGGTGCTTCAACTTAGTATCCCGGGAGGCCCTTAGAGCTTTCATTGTTAGAGCAGCTGTGGTCTTCTTATCCTGAAGATAACCTGGAGCCCCTGGGGCCGGTCACCCCTGACTTGGAACAACCCCTCCAATGACCTCAGTAAGCCTTTACAGATAAATTGTTCTCTATGTGTGCCAAGACCTGAAAAAGGTTGGAAACCTTGAAGCAGCCACAATGGTGTGGGGGTGAAAGAAGAATTTAGTTGAGAAGAAATATTCTAGTGGAACAGAGCCTGGGGAATTGGAAGAACAAAGTACTAGTGGTTGGGGAGGGATCTGTCCTTGCAATGATTTTTTTTTTTTTTTTCCCCTCCATGTTGGTGAGAGAGTGAATAGAAGTTAGCCTGCAGCAAGAACAAATATACCCCAAGGTCTAGGTCACTGCTTTGTGGCTGACAATCATCTGATCTGCCCTTGAGCACAAATGGAAAGTCTGGACTCAGAACGGCTGCCATGGCTGATGCTGCTGAGGCTTGATGGCGATAAATGGAGAAAGGCTAAGATTGGCTGCAGCCCCAGACTCTGGCTGTGTGGACAGAGGGCTTAGGCTGCCCTCAGCTGACCTGACCAGAGGAGCCATCTGCTTCTGCCCCATGGAGGCTGCTGGCCACTGAGGGCCTGTGGGCCCAGGCACGGCTGCTTTCAGCTAGGACCTGGAGGGATGTGTATGGGCTGTCCACTTGTTCTGTGTTTGGGAAGCCACCGGCAAATGCCTCTGTTCCAGTAGGAATCTGTCAAACAGCCCAGTACTGGTCCAGAGGTGGCCAGGTGGGATCTAGCTTGGAGAGAGCCCATCTTCGGGCCTCTGACTTCTGGAAAGTGTGTGGCAATTCGGAGTGAGGTTGTTGCTGTGGGAAGAAGGGGGGGCTGTGTCAGGGTGGGAGTGTTTCATGATCTTCACAACACCCTTCCACAGCTGAGGAAGTTGAAACAGCTTAAATTTCTAGCCTAAGGCTATAGAACAAGTGGTCAGGCTGAAATTTGACCCCAGAACTCCAATTCCAAAGCCCTTGTTCACACTACCTTGCCAAGTAGCACCCAGGGAGGACAGGGGCCACTTCTGGGAGCATGTGGGGCCTTAGGGAAGCCCTTGCACGGGCTCTCTGTGGTCCTGTGACTTTCTAGGAGCCCCATTCCCGGGCCCAGTGGCAGCAGAATGACCCAGGGTGGCAATGCCAGCTCGTTCCCACCGTCCAAGCTGTAGCTTCTCCAGGGAAAGGACTTTCGTGTCTGGGCCCCTCTCCGAGCTCCACAAGTCCATTTCCAGATTGTGGACAAATAGCATCCTTTCCGGTAGCTGCTACCATCCAGCCGGACTCCTGCTGACAAGACACCTGCTGCCAGGCAGGCAGGACAGCTCCCGCCCCCAGCACCAGGGCCAAGATGGTCAGCTCTTGTCAGCCAAGGCCACGAGGTAAAGCCGGCAGAGATGGCCCAGGCAGATGGCTCCTGGAGTCCAATGCCAGGGCAGCACAAGTTGAAGGGAATAGAGCCCCCACATGCTGGGGTGGAGAAGATTCCCAGCTTCTCCCCCATGGAGGAAGTCCTCTTTACTGGTACTCTCATCAGCCTGTCACTGCCCCTTTCGTTGGAGAGCCTGGTATCTCTGAGTTTGCGAGTCCTGAGCGGGTTCTGGGAAAATGGTTTCTTCCTCATCCCCCATCCCCTCTGAGTCTGCTGCAGGAGAGAAACACTCAGCAGCAGGGAGAGAGGCTTGTCTCCTTGGGTCATAATACAGAGAATGCTTTTAAACACCTGTCTCACCACCAGAAGGTTTCTTCTTCATTTGCTTTTTCAAATGAGAACAGAATGTAAAGCTCTCCTAATTACACGAGAGAGTTTTGTCTATATTCACGCATTAGTCTGATTCACTGAGGGTGTGGGTGGGTGGAAATTCTGTGTCATTGCGGTCACCCATCACCTCCCTCCCCGCACTCTGTTCTTACCAAATAGCTCATGTGGCTCACAGGAGATGTCTAGCCTGACAGTAAACTAATACTAAAATGCCCTTGGCCAAGGTAATCACATCCAATTATATGATTATAACAATCATTTCCATTTTTCAGCTTAACTCACTCGGTATTTTCAAAGAACCTAATTGGTGCGAGTCACTGTGCCGGATACTGTAGGGCTTATATTTAGCTTTTTTTGTCCCTCCCCTACACTGTAGAGACAGATAACAGAGGCACGACCCTAATTCAAGGCAGTATGGGCCCCATGTCTGAAGAGATTGTCACATGTCACAGCCACAATGACACATCTACCCAAAGCCGTCCCGGTGGGTGGCTCCACCTGCCGACACAGCCCGGCTCCGTTTAGGTGTTGGGCACCCACGGGCACTGGGGAAGCTGGGTCTCTCCAGCCCCAGGGTGAATCTTGGTCTCAGCTGCTGGAGGTAATTCCAGTTCTGTGGCCAGCGATTGGCTAAGGAAACAGCCTGTGATGCTGTTGACATGAGAAGGGAAGTAAGATCTGCTGCTTGGGGGTTGGGGGGAGGATGTCCTTAGAAAAATTTCCTTGCTCTTGAAAAGGAACGCAGGGAAAGGATTTCTGTCCCTTACAATACTTGGGTATTACTGCGTGAGCAGACAGTACTGGACGGTGCAGCAGTCATCTTATGACTGAGGGGACGAACGCCAACACTCAAAAGCTAACGCTCTGGGTGTGACAGGGCAGAAAGGAAAAGAACCTGGCTTCTTGGTGGGATGTTGAGGCCCTGAATTAACCAGACTTGAAACTTCTCTGCCTCTCGTTTTCTCATTATCTGAGATTTAAAGATCCCCCCCTTTTTTTTAATTTAAGTTCAATTAATTAACATATAATGTAATACTGGTTTCAGAGGTAGATGTCACTGATTTCATCAGTCTTATAGAACACCCAGTGCTCATTGCATCATGTGCCCTCCTTAATGTCCATCGCCCAGCTACACCACCCCCATCCCTCTCCCCTCCAGCAATCTTCAGTTTGTTTCCTATGATTAAGAGTCTCTTATGGTTTGTCTCCCTCTCTGATTTTGTCTTGTTTTATTTTTTCCTCTCTTCCTCTATGATCCTCTGTTTTGTTTCTTAAATTCCACGTATGAGTGAGATCATATGATATTTGTCTTTCTCTGGTTGATTTATTTCACTTAGCATAATAACCTCTAGTTCCAGCTATGTTGTTTCAAATGGCAAGATTTCCTTTTTTGATGGCTGTGTAATATTCCATCATATGTTTACCATATCATCTTTATCCACTCATCTGTTGATGGACATCTGTGCTCTTCCCATAGTTTGGCTATTGTGGACATTGCTGCTATAAACATTGGGGTGCAGGTGCCCCTTCGGATCACTACATTTATATCTTTGGAGCAAATACGCAGTAATGTAATTCCTGGGTCATAGGGTAGCTCTATTTTCACCTTTCTGAGGAAACTCCATACTGTTTTCCAGAGTGGCTGCACCAGCTTGCATTCCCACCAACAGTGTAGGAGGGTTCCCTTTGCTCTGCATCCTCACCAACATCTGTTTCCTGCCTTATAAATTTTAGCCATTCTGATTGGTGCGAGGTGAAATCTCACTGTGGTTCTGGTTTGTATTTCCCTGATGCCAAGTGATATTGACCATTTTTTTTCATATGTCTGTTGGCCATGTGGATGTCTTCTTTGGAGAAATGTCTGTTCATATCTTCTGACCATTTCTTAATTGGATTATGTGCTCTTTGGGTGTTGAGTTTGATAAGTTCTTTGTAGATTTTGGATACTAACCTTTACCTGATAAGATATTACAAATCTCTTCTCCCATTCGTAGGTTGCTTTTTAGTTTCGTTGACTGTTTCCTTTGCTGTGAAGAAGCTTTTTATCTTCATGAAGTCCCAATAGTTCATTTTTGCCTTTGTTTCCCTTGCCTTTGGAGAGACATGTCTAGCAAAAAAACTGCTGTGGCCGAGGTCACAGAGGTTGCTGCCTGTGTTCTCTAGGATTTTGATGGATTCTTGTCTCACATTTAGGTCTTAAAAACCCCCTTATTGTTTAGGACATTTTGAGTTGGGTTTTCTATTGCTTCCTGCCAAAAAGCATACATCTAATACAACAGGGATGTCTGACTGGCTCAGTCGCATGCAACTCTCTATCCTGTGGTTGTAAGTTTGAGCCCCATGTGGGGTATGGAGCCTACTTAAAATTTAAAAAAAATTAAAGACCTTATATAATAGTTCATAGAAAATTTTGGTAAAATGCTTAATAATAAAAATATTAAGGTCCTTTTAAATGTGTATATCCTGTTTTCCAGAGCAAACATAGCCCTGGGAGACCACAGATTCTCTGCTCCCCAGGAGCTGGCTGAACTTAAAGTCATAAATTGAAAGTGCCCAGAGAACATCTGCAGGTTCGAAAAATGTACCTTCTATCCTTTTACATGCAACTGTGAATGGAACCCTAGTCTGATTTGCTGGTGGTATTGAAGAGCGAGGAGGCGCACTCTGGGAGAATCACCTCCCCGCAGGAAGTCTAGCCAGAAGATCTAGCCTAGGACCCAGGGCAGTCCCAGTTCTCCCAGAGCCTAGGGAGCTTTGAGCATGATTTTTTTTTAAAGATTTTATTTGTTTATTTGAGAGAGAGCGAGCCCACAGGCAGGAGGGGGGGTGGGGTTAGAGGGAGAAGCAGGCTCCCTGCCAAGTGGGGCTTGATCTCAGAACCCTGGGATCATGACCTGAGCAGAATGCCAAACTTGAGTCTTGAGACAAGAACCAAACCAGATCCTGCAGGCTGCAGGCTGTGGATAGGGGTCACTCTGCTCTTGTTCCTGAGTATGAAGGCCCTTGAATCCTTAAGAAGAAAAAGCCTGCAAGGTCCTCTCTCCCTCTCTCACCCACTTGGTTTCCCCTACACTTTCTCGCTTCTCCCCATCTACCTCACCCCTCATCCTCTCCTCTCTCCACTTCTGTTTCTCCCTTCCCTCTGTCTCCCACTTATCTCTTTTCCCCATCTCCGTGTCCTCTGCTGCCTCCCTTCTCTCCAGCCGAGAGCATTCCCCTAAGGTACAAGTGTTTTTTCTTCCCTTTCCTCCCCCTGCCTTCTTCTTCCCTTCTCCTCCTCCTCCTCCTTCCTCTTTATGTGCAAGTAATATTTATTTCTACCCTGGTTGCTAGTAACAGTGTCATACAATTTTTTGTGAAAATTCACCCTGCCATACTGTGAAAACCTCTAACAGACCCCGACAATGGCCGTCTCTGGCTGGGAGATGACTCGCAGGCTCCCAGAGTGCAGGACTGGCTGGGCCCCGCTGTCAGATGAGTGTCTGCATGGCCTGCAGGCAGTGGGCCGGCAGGGCAGTTTGTAGGTATCAGACTCTTTGAACTTGGCTGTTCAGCTGTCACCAGGCCTCTCTGCACAGGAGGTAGGGCGAGATGGATGGCAGAGTGTAATGACTGCAGAAAGGAGCATCCTGGCAGCTGGCCAGATGGGCAGGAGCCCCTGTCCTGACTCCTTGCAGGGCCGTGCATGTGCTCCAGCCAGTGCCTGGTTAGAGAGGAGGTACGCAGGGGTCCTCTAGCTGAGGCCACGAGCCAAGGTCCCACCTCTTCACAGCCCACAGAATTGTAAGTACCACCTCCCACCACAGCATCTTCTTTGTGTGGGGGAGGGGAGCTTCGTGTCCCAGAGTTTCCTGCTCTAACCTTCCCCTGGATCAGACTAAAGGACTCATAGCAGTTGTCTGGAGGGAGGGAGTCTGCCAAGTGGGCCAGCATCAAGCCCACACCTCCTCTTGGGCAATCTGAATCACCAGAGAGTTGGGGTTTCGGGAGGACATCACTGACCCCCCAGGACGCCCTGACTGTGGTCTACTCTGAAAGTGGCTCCTTCAGCTGCAGATGAGATCACACGTATGTTCCAGCTGTGGTACAAGCGAGCCCAGGATGTGTTGCCACCGCTTCCCCCATCCCTTCCCCTCTCCGTACAGGGACTGCTGCTCCTTCTTATCCAGAGAATCCTGGCGCATCATGCCATGAGGGAGGAGCTTCAAGCTCCTGGGAAGCAGTGCCCTGAGACCCACCAGGATCTTTAAGAAATGTTTCTTTTATTCCCTGAGTCCCCTACTCAACAACATAGCTGCTTGGAAAAAAACGTTGGAGATCATTTAAGCCAACCCCTTTATTTATTTTTTTTAAGAGACTTTATTTATTTATTTGAGAGAGAGGGACCAAGAGAGAGAGAGCATGAGAGGGGAGAAGGTCAGAGGGAGAAGCAGACTCCCCGATGAGAACCCGATGTGGGACTTGATCCCAGGACTCCAGGATTATGACCTGAGCCGAAGGCAGTCACTTAACCAACTGAGCCACCCAGGCACCCGAGCTAACCCCCTTTTTTTTTTTTTTTAAGATTTTATTTATTTATTTGACAGAGAGAAATCACAAGTAGGCAGAGAGGCAGGCAGAGAGAGATAGAGAGGAGGAAGCAGGCTCCCTGCTGAGCAGAGAGCCCGATGCGGGACTCGATTCCAGGACCCTGAGATCATGACCTGAGCCGAAGGCAGCGGCTTAACCACTGAGCCACCCAGGCGCCCCAAGAGCTAACCCCTTTTTTTAACTCTGTGGACGGCACACACGGCCCAGTAACTGGCCCAGGCCTGGGACCCAGTTGCTTGATTAGTGGTTCGGCACTCTGTCCTTGCAACCTGAGCCATCTTCTGTGTAAACCCCTCTGCCTCACTTTTCCACCCTCCATAAACCAGTCCTACCCGCCCAGGATGCCCACAGCCTTGCCACAAACCTCTTCAGCCCTAGCCTCACTAAGGCGCTGCTGTTCTCCATCATGTTCCCTAGAGTTCAGCCATCCAAATCCCGGCCATCCCTCAAGGCCTTTGAATCAACTCAGCACAGTCTGGGTTTTTTTTTTTTCCTTTTTTTTTTTTTTTTAAGATTTTATTTATTTATCAGAGAGAGAGAGAAGGGGAGAAAGCGAGTACAGGCAGACAGAATGGCAGGCAGAGGCAGAGGGAGAAGCAGGCTCCCCGCTGAGCAAGGAACCGGATGTGGAACTCGATCCCAGGATGCTGGGATCATGACCTGAGCCGAAGGCAGCTGCTTAACCAACTGAGCCACCCAGGCATCCCCACAGTCTGTTTTCACTGGTGGAGCTGTTGGACCAGAGCAACAGGCTTGTTCAAGACTGCAGGGCTCATTATGGGCTAGGCCAGAGAGAGCACCTGCCATGTCCCTTCACAGGGGGTGGCACCGCTCCTGCCAGGCAGGGACCTACTGACCAATGAACGACCTACGAATTGTAAACCAGCTGAAAGGCATTGAGCCCATAGGGGAGATGCTAGGAAATGAGGTTAAGTTCAGGGGACCCCCGTGCACCCATGTTTGATTGGCAAGGCTGGCTCCATGTGGAGACAATAGGCTGAGAGGAGAGAAGTCTTTGCTACAGTCTCTCTGACTCTGGAGACAACATCCTCTGCTGGGAGTGGAGAGAAGCTCTCATCAGGCACAGTCTCTTCCAAGAGATGCAGTGTCAAGTGGAAGCCAAGAGGAGAAGCCCAGTTTCTATTCTGACCAGCGGTGTGACTAACTGCAACTGCTCCTTCTTGGTCTCTCTCACCCAGTAGCCAGAGCCTCTGCCTTGCCCCACAACAGTGTCAAAGACAGTGAGACTGACCTACTAGAAAGTTCTGGGGAGTCATGACACTTTGCTCTTAGAGGCACTCCTGTGGGCACCGGCCAAGAACAAGAACATTCCCTTACACATACCATCCCTAAAAACAGAATACTCATTCCATAGCATATAATACGCAAATTATTGCAATATCACCCCCCCCCCTTCAAATCCAGGATCCAATCTAGGTTTACATATTGCATTTAGCTGTTGTTTATCCTGATCCATCTCTCTCTCTCTCTCACTCTCTTTTTTGTCTACAACAATCTCCCACTGTAGTGGGTTGAGTGGTGGCCCATTAAAAAGATATGTCAACATCTGGGAGCAGGTGAATGTGACTATATTTGGAAGAAGGGTCTTTGCAAAATATAGTTAAGGATCTTGAGATCATCTTGGATGAACTGGGTCCCCAAAAATAATAGTCTTTATAAGACAGAAAAGAGAAGACATAGACACAGAAGAGAAGGCCATGTAAAGACCAAGACAGAGATTACAGATGCAGCCACAAGCCAAGGAACACCAGAAGCCGCCAGAAACTGGAAGAGGCAAGGAAGGACTCTCCCCTAGAGCCTTTGGAGGTACAGACCTGCCAATATCTTGATTTTGGACTTCCAGCCTCCAAAACTGTGAGAATGAATTTCTTGGTGTTTTAAGCCACCAAGTTTGTGGTGATTTCTTATGGCATCCCTAGGAAATGAATTTTCCCACTTAAAAAAAAAAGACACTGACATTTTTGGGATGCCTGGGTGGCTCAGTTGGTTAAGCATCTGCCTTTGGCTCAGGTCATGATCCCAGAGTCCTGGGATCCATCAGGCTTCTTGCTCAGTGGAGAGCCTGCTTCTCCCTCTCCTTCTGCCCCTCCCCCTGTTTGTGCTTTCTCACTCAAATAAATAAATACAATCTTTAAAGAAAAATGACACTGACTTTTTAAAGTGTCTTGGAATTGTTGTACTATAGAATGTCCCAATTCTGAAATTGTCTTCAGATTGACCTTTTAAAGTCATAAATCAGATCTAGTCACTCCCCTGCTTAAAGCCCTCCCCTGGCTTTTCATTGCATTAAAATAAAATAAGCTATAAACTCTTAACTCTGATTTACAAAGCCCTGCGTGCCCAGACTCCTTCCCACATCTTTAACCTCACCTTTCCCTCTCTCCTCCTAGCCCATCTTGCTCCCGCTTCACTGACCTTTCTCTAACCCCTGAAACATGCCAAGCTCATCCCAGACTTACCCCTATGCTCTGGCTCTTCCTTCTGCCCAGGTGACAAGCAAATACTATTCTTTTTTTTTTTTTTTTTAAGATTTTATTTATTTATTTATTTGACAGAGAGAAATCACAAGTAGATGGAGAGGCAGGCAGAGAGAGACAGAGGGAAGCAGGCTCCCCGCTGAGCAGAGAGCCCGATGCGGGACTCGATCCAAGCACCCTGAGATCATGACCCGAGCCGAAGGCAGCGGCTTAACCCACTGAGCCACCCAGGCGCCCCAAGCAAATACTATTCTTGATCTTTGATCCCAGATGGGGGAAAATAGCTAGGAAGGACATTCTTGGAACAATTGGGGGAATTCTTATAGGATTGTTTATTAGATAATATGGCTCTATCAGTGTTAAACTTCTTGAGTGGGTTAATAGTACTGTAGGAAAAGGTCTTTGTTCTTAGGAGATGCATGCTGAAGTCTAGGGGTAAAATATCATGATGCCTGAAACTTACTTTCAAAGGGATAGTGGCAAAATATTGACAACTGGAGAGTCTGGGAGAAGGGTATAGTGGTGTTTACAGTGGACTTCTTTCAACTCTTTCTGGGTTTGAAACTCTTCAAAATAAAATGGGGGAAAAGATGGACAATTTAAAGAAAAAAACTTCATCCTAGAATACTCAAATTTCCACGTGCATCCAAAATCACCTAGGAAGTTTGTTAAAATGCAGATTCTAGAGATTCAGAAGACCTGGGTGGGGCACTGGGATCTACTTTTTAATAGTCCGGCAGGTGACTGTCAAGCCCTCAGGCCATGCCCTGAGGAGAAAAAGCCACTTAGTGTTCCACCATAAGCTGCTCTCCTGTTCTCCAGCAGAGGGGTAGGGTAGCTGATTGGAAAGGTCAGGAAGGCAGGTGGAGATGGGATTTTATGATGGGGCAGGACTGGAGACTGTGAGCACAGTAGACGTTGAGGAGGCTGGGGGTGGTGTTTGAAGGCAGAGAATGGATTTTTGCCCTGCTTCCCTGGCTTTTTGCTTGAGGGTGGGAGTTGCCGGGGCAGCTCCTGGAGACAGGTGAAGAATGGAGTCAGGGTTCTGAACTCCTAAACCAGTGTTGCTGTTCTACTTTACAAACACTTATGAATTTTTCTCAGCTGTAGAAAGAAGGTTCAATAACGGTGAATTCCCCAAATTTCAATGTTCCATGAACCAGGAGTCTTAGATGTACGGACTGCAGACATGTCATTCTAGCTTCTGACCAGAAGGTGGCAGCAACACATTTCTCTCTAGTTTCTGGACCACTTCTCAAGGGAAAGATATTTTTTCAGGTGCCTCAGAGTTCCCCTTCAGTTTAACCAACATTATTTGACCTAGATCCTATGCTATACTCCACAGTCACAAAGGTGACTAAAACCTGATCCATGACCTCAAAGATCATATTGTCAGGGATGGGGGAGTCAGACATATAAACAGACTGGTGCTAGTTTACTAGCTGTGTGACCTTGGGCAAGTTGCTTAACCTCTCTGGGCCTCAGCTTTTTCAACTGTAGAACGGGAATCATAATAGTCCTTATGTTGTAGGGTGATTTGAAGGATTAAAAATGATAATGTGTGTAGAACGTATGCCATATAGGAAATGTTAGCTATTACTGTACAATACAGTGAGAAAAGGGATGGCATGGAAAAGACACCCAGAGTGCCCTCTAACTGGGAGGAGTGGAAGCCCCAGATGGAGATAATGGGGAAGGGATTCCATTCTGGTGCAGCCACTTCGTCAGTGGGGACCCTGTGGCTGGACCAGTCGCCTGGGAGAGAAGCCACTTTGAGAAGTGTGGAGCTGGAATGATCGTGGTTGAGGCTCCTCTTAGCTTCTATGGGGCCAGAGCCCAGAGAACATCAGCAGCGCCTGACCCACCAGGATGTGCCTTCCTGCAGAGGGAGCCACTCCTAGCTTGCTGTGCAATCTCAGACAGGCAACGTTGTCCCTCTAAACCTTGAGTTCTACCTAAGTGATGGGAACAGAGACCACAGAACCACCGGATGGGGCCGAGTCCCACATCCGGGCACTGTGGAGATTCCGCTGGAGAGTCAGCTAGTTCAGGGGCAGCAGGACTTGGAGCTAGGGGTATGAAGGGGAAGCCCTAGGAAGGCAAAGAGATCTTGAGGATGACACTGGACTACCCCCAGGATGTGGACTGGAGGTCAAGCCAGTTCTAGGGTTCTGAAGGGCAGGGGGACCCCAGCTGACACTTAGTTACAAGTAATTAGGGCTATGGCATGGCTCCTCTATGTCTCAGTTTCCTCTCCATCACAGAGCAGGGGAAGAAGGCCATCAGTAGTGCTGAGCACCTACTGTGAGCCTCATGACATGCTATTTACTCTGTGTACAAGTAATACATGAAGTACTTAGATCTCACTTAGATGTCACAACACCCAGGGAGGGGTCATTATCCCTATTTTATAGATGAAGAAACAGAAGCTCAGAGAGGACAAGTAAGTTGCCCCGGGTCACACAGCTCAGAAGTGCCCAGGCTGCTGGCCTGATCTCTTCTCCTATGACCTTTTCCTTCATTCAACTTTAGCCTCCATTGCCCACTTCCTTAAAAACACTCTGGAAATCTTATCATTCATAAATACCACAGTTCTAGAATCACAAATTCCTGCATCTCACTCTCTGAAAAAACTTCCTACTGCCCCCCCCCCCCAGTGCCTCTTTCAATTCTTCTGTATGAGGAGTGTTATTTGACCTTGCCCAGGAGGCCAGCTATGGACCTTTTTACTCTCCCAATCTCCTACCCTCTCTTGCCCACACACCCCTTCCTTGTCTAGCTTTAAGTCCATGGCCTGCCATTCGGCAGCACTCTTGCCAGTAAACTTCATTGCTCACCTTCCTTGCAAACCTCTGAACGCATCTGTCATTCCCCTCCAAGCCTTCACCAGAGCAGCAGAAGAGGACGAGTATTTCTAATACTGGCTAGTACTTACCAGCACATATTAGCACTGAGTGCCTCATATATGGTAACTCAGCTAACCCTCCCGTAGCATAGGTTGGTACAATTCTCATTGCCCCATTTGTGAACAAAGAAAATGGAGCGAACAGCGGTGAAAACACTCACCCGGACCCAAAAGCAAACAGCTAATTAAACTGAGGACCCAGGCAGTCTTCCCAGAGTCCATGTCTTCGTCAGTACATTGAGGAAAGATCAGCCAGGCAGTACTTGGCTCCTTCTACCCTGGGTCCAGAACTGCTCTCAGCCACTAGCAGGGGCAATCCAAAAGAAGTCCAGATCCTCACCGCGTTCGGCAGCTGACAGCATCACTTGGGCAGTCAGTAATGGTAATAGTAAGACTAACTTCCAGCCATTATCGTATGTATCCTAAGTATTGAATCCTCCCACCAACAGTGTGAGGTAGAAGTTACGATGATCTACATTTCACTGCGGGACATGGAAGGACATTGTAAATTCCTGCCTGTATTCCTACAACACAGAATGTTGGAGTCAGATGGGAGGCTTGGCCACTGGATACCGGAGCCCTGGCTCTCAACCATGACCCTTTCTCACCTTTCTTCTGGCCTTAAGATCTCCCAGGCCCAGCTCTTTCTGAGTAAGGGGGAGGAGGCTTCTCTGACTCGCTAGCTTGCCTTGTTCCCCCACCCAGGCCCTGGCCTCACTCCCTCCACAGCTCCCAGAGCCCTGCCGAGGAGGCTCTGGTTCCCTCTCCTCTGAGGTACCCATGTGCTGAGCTGGGAGCTTAAGCCGCGGAGAGGTGGGCACTCCACCTGGAGCTGCCTGAGCCCAGCCCAAGGGGCCTCTATGTGATTCTCAAAGGCCCAGATCTACCAGCAGCTCAGTATAAAGACAGAGTCTGGGAAGGACCAGCTCAGACTCCCAGTTTGCTCCCTATGGGCCGTAGACAGGGATGGGCTAGGGCCTAGGCTGGGGTAAATGGGGGTCTTGGCCAATGGCAGCTGGGGTCTCAGAGCCTAGGGCTATGGCAGAAAGCACCAAAGTTTCCCCAGCATCCTGCCCCACCCTGACATATACACACACAGCCCCCAAGCTCCTCCCCACCCCCCCAAGCCAGACCCTACTCCTCCCCACTCCTAGAAGTCAAGGGGACAAGCCCAGGTTTGTCTGTCCTGTCCCCCCCTCCCGCCCCCATCCTTCTTCTTCCCATTCCCCTGGCAACCAAACCAGATCCATCAAGGAGAAGGACCTGGCAGCTGTGCAGGGAGAGACTAATGGCCCGGAAGGAAGGAGGGGCCTGGAGAGGAGATGAAGGAAGGCGGTAGATGTGAGCGGGCGGGCGTTGGCCCATCTCAGAGAACACACAAAGGAGGGGAGGTTCCTCTGCCCTGCAATGCTGAGGAGCTGGCTGGCCAAGGAGCCGCCCTCCTCTCCCCCTCACCCAGAGATCCAGCCTGGAGTCCCAAACCTGCTTTCCCAGATGCCCAGCTCTGGTCCTCAGGGCCTGTCTGAGGTGGACCTGTCCGTGCTGGAAAGCCCTGGAGTCCGCGGCAGCAGCAGCCCCCTGGCTCTTGGCAAACCCAACAGGCCTCAGCAGCCTGCCTCCTGCAGACCACCTGAGCTGCCTCTGTCCACTCCGGGGCGGCCTGTGCCTGAGTTCTGGAAGCTGCAGACATGCAAAGGCCAGACGTCAGCCTTCCTGATAACTGGGGTGGGGGAGGGCTGGATGGGCTGTGTGGTTGTGTGTGTGTGATGTGTGTGCGTATAAGTGAGGTCCTGCTGTTACATTACGCGGATGCATCTTGTGTGCATAGGCTTGTGGATCTGCTCTGGGGCCTTCTCTCTCCTCTTTCAGTCCCTGGACCACTAGCAATGGGCACTTTCTCCTTCCCCATCTCTTCCCCATCCAGCCCTACCCATCCCTGGGTACCTGCAACTCCTCCATACTGGTAACCGGTTCCTGCCAGTCGCTTCATGTCTCAGCCTTGGCAGCCGCTGCCACCCCTCAGCCCCCTCCCCTTCCTACCTCAGGAATTGCTCTGGTTCCTGTAAGGCCCATGACTGAGCAGCAGTTGGTTGGGGGAAGGGAGAATCCAGGAAAGCCGGACGGTGGACAACCACCTCATTCAGCTCAGCCCCTGGCAGGACACCCACCCTCCCGTGTGGGAACCCCGAGCTGGGCCCAGCCACCCTCTGCACCCTCTGCTGGGCCCACCCAGCAGGGGTCCAGCTTTGGGAGCTGTGTCTTTAAGGCTGAAACATCAGCAGGCAACCCCCTGGCCAAGTGTCCAGAGGAGGGGGAGGGGACATGGCCAGTCCATTAGCAGCAGAGCTGGCGCCAGGCAGCAGACCTCCATTGGGCCCTGGGGATTACGGAAGGATCAGCCCTTCCCCACCCCCCCTTGGCTCCCTCGGCCCTCCTGTCCCCTATTTCTCCCTGGGTGTGGTAACAGGGGTAGCTGACAGCAGGTAAAAGCAGGGCCTAGCCTTCAGGGGACAAGTGGGGGCACAGGCCCCAGGGCCCAAGCCAGGCCAACTCTCCGGGGCCACCTTCTCACTGCTCATGAGCCAGCAGCCTGCTCTTTAACCTCCAGGCCTCCTATCCCCCCATTATTTTTTGTACTGAGGTATAACTGACCTAACATATTAATTTCAGGTGGATAATGATTCTACATTTGTACATCGATTTTTACCAGCTCTTGCAGGCAGGAACCCCAGCTCCAGTCAGGCCCTCCCAGCCTAGGTTCCCCGCTCTGGATGTTGCTGGAAGGATCCATCCAGCTGAGCCCCCAGCCCAGGCCTGCGGGTGGTCGCCAGGCCCGATTCCTTCCCGGCCAGCAACAGGGGGAATCAAGTAGGCAGGGCGCCAACAACCTTGGAGGGAGGGTGCGGCTCTCTTGCCGCTCCGCAGGGGTGGGGCGTCCCCCTCCCCACAGAGACCCACTGTCAGGCCAGTGGGAGGAGCTGCCCGTGCCCCCCCTGAGCCCGAAGGCCTATAAAGCCGCCTCGCAGCGGTCCGCAGCTCCCTCCCAGCTCCCGGACCAGCTCTGCCCGCGGTGACTGCCAGTCCTCGGCCGCCATGAGCCACCCGTCGGGCCTCCGAGCCAGCGTCGCTTCCACCTCCTACCGCCGCACCTTCGGGCCACCGCCCTCACTGTCCCCCGGGGCCTACTCCTATGCGTCCAGCTCCCGCTTCTCGAGCAGTCGCCTGCTGGGATCGGCGTCCACGGGCTCCTCGGTGCGCCTGGGCAGTTTCCGCGGCCCCCGGTCGGGAGCGGGCGCCCTCCTGCGCCTGCCCTCGGAGCGCCTCGACTTTTCCATGGCCGAGGCTCTCAACCAGGAGTTCCTGGCCACGCGCAGCAATGAGAAGCAGGAGCTGCAGGAGCTCAACGACCGCTTCGCCAACTTCATTGAGAAGGTGCGCTTCCTGGAGCAGCAGAACGCGGCCTTGCGTGGGGAGCTGAGCCAGGCCCGGGGCCAGGAGCCGGCGCGCGCCGACCAGCTGTGCCAGCAGGAGCTGCGCGAGCTGCGGAGGGAGCTCGAGCTGCTGGGCCGCGAGCGCGACCGGGTGCAGGTGGAGCGCGACGGGCTGGCGGAGGACCTGGCGGCGCTCAAGCAGAGGTCAGGGAGCAGGGCTGGGTCTGGGCGGCGGCCGTCGAGGCGGCTGCTCCTCGCTCCGCTCCCTTCCCCACCAGTCGCCTGGGGGAGTGTCTCCTCTCGGTCTACACAGGAGTGCGCAGGGAGCAAGGCTTGCCCGCGGGCTCTCGCCCCCGCCGACCCTCCCCCACCACTTTGCTGCCCCTCTGGGGAGGGGAGAGAGGAGGAGTTACCATGCCTCCCCTGTGGAAAAAGGGGTCCCATCTCATCTCCCAGTCCGTTAGAGAGAAAGCGGGCGAGGTCATTGGGCCGGTTGAAGACCCGTCCTCAGCCCTGGACAGCCGCAGCCTCTAATCTAGACCCTGGGGTGCGCGGCCCGATGGTTGGGCGATGACTCTGCCCCTCAGCTTCTGCCCACCCTTCTTGCCAGGTTGGAGGAGGAGACGCGCAAGAGGGAGGACGCGGAGCACAACCTCGTGCTCTTCCGCAAGGTGAGCCCGGGCCCCACGTCACCCAGTCTCCCCACGTCTACCCCCGCCTGCGTATCTAGGGTGACATGTGCGGGCGCCAGGAGGCGACCAGAAGCCTCCAGAGACAGGCAGGGAGGGCCTGGCCCTTCCCCGGCCTGAGCAGCCCCTCCCTGCTCTTGAACCCCCTCGGCCACCCCACTAAGGACGTGGACGACGCCACTCTGTCCCGCCTGGAACTAGAGCGCAAGATCGAGTCTTTGATGGATGAGATTGAGTTCCTCAAGAAGCTACATGAGGAGGTAGGTGGACCGAGGGTCAGGGCAGGCTTCGAAGGTTGCAGGTGGTCGCATTGGAGCTGAAACGCAGGCGGTGGAGAAGACTGCAGCTGAGGGATTGCCCTGGGGAAGAGAAGTGAGATTCGCTGGGTTAGACGCAGCCCCTCAACCCCGGTCTACAGGTGGTTTGACTCCCACCCCTGCGCCACCTGGTGGGGAGCAGCGGAGCTGCACCCTGGAACTTGGCCGCGGCCTTGGAGCGGACCGGGGCGCAGGACGCGCAGACCAAGCGCGCTGCGCTCCCTGGCGCCCCCATCTGTTCGTTCGAGTGTTTCTTTTTCTGCGCGTGAACTGCTAGGCAGGCCCGCGTGAGATCCGCGCGGCAACCTCAACAACTTGTTGTCCTGGGCGGCAGGAGCTGCGAGACCTGCAGGTGAGCGTGGAGAGCCAGCAGGTGCAGCAGGTCGAGGTCGAGGCCACCGTGAAGCCGGAGCTGACGGCGGCGCTGAGGGACATCCGAGCGCAGTACGAGAGCATCGCGGCGAAGAACCTGCAGGAGGCAGAGGAGTGGTACAAGTCCAAAGTGCGAGAGCCCGGGAGGGTGAGGGAGGGTCTGGGCGAGTGGGGCGCAGCAGGGAGGGCGCGTCCCGCCAGCTCACAGCCGGGTTGCCTCGCGCGCCGCAGTACGCGGACCTGTCCGACGCCGCCAACCGGAACCACGAGGCCCTGCGTCAGGCCAAGCAGGAGATGAATGAGTCCCGACGCCAGATACAGAGCCTGACTTGTGAGGTGGACGGGCTGCGCGGCACGGTGAGTTTCGGACTTCGGGCCCCGGGCGGCGGTGGGGGTGGAGGCTGTTCCCCCAGTGACCCCCTGCTGCCCCCAGAACGAGGCGCTGCTCAGACAGCTGCGGGAGTTAGAGGAGCAGTTTGCCCTGGAGGCGGGCGGGTATCAAGCGGGCGCCGCGAGACTCGAGGAGGAGCTGCGACAACTGAAGGAGGAGATGGCACGGCACCTGCGCGAGTACCAGGAGCTCCTCAACGTCAAGATGGCCCTGGACATCGAGATCGCCACCTACCGGAAGCTTCTGGAGGGCGAGGAGAGCAGGTGGGGGCAGTGCTGCTGGGGGTGGGAGGATGGTGGGGATTGGGCGTTTAGGGAAGGGGTGGGGCCTGGGCCGAGTCGCCCACTCCTGGTTTCGTTCCCAGGATCTCTGTGCCAATCCATTCTTTTGCATCCTTGAGTATAAAGACGACCGGTGAGTCTCCCACGCCTGGCTTTAAACCTCCCTGTCCCCTTGTCCGCTTCTGCCCTGACCAGACTCTTGCTATGCCCCTGCTCAGGGATGGATTCTGTCCATTAACTTCTGGGTCCTAGTCTATACTCAAGCCTGCTCCTCATGCCCTGCCACTCCCCTCCCCTTCCCTCATAGATGAGAGGCAGGGCTTAGAAGGAGAGACACCACAATCCTCTCTTCCACCCCTTCATCCCGCTTTTTCCAGTACCTGAGGTGGAGCCTCCTCAGGACAGCCACAGCAGGAAGATGGTTCTGATCAAGACCATTGAGACGCGGGATGGAGAGGTGAGATGGACCACTTGAACCCAGGACCCCATCATTGGCCATATTATTTCTAGGCCCCAACATGGCTGCAGCTGATTTTTTTTTTTAAGATTTTATTTATTTATTTGACAGGCAGAGATTATAAGTAGGCAGAGAGGCAGGCAGAGAGAAAGAGGAGGAAGCAGGCTCCCCACTGAGCAGAGAGCTTGATGGGGGGCTCGATCCCAGGATTCTGGGACCATGATCTGAGCCTAAGGCAGAGGCTTTAGCCCACTGAGCCACCCAGGCACCCCATGGCTGCCGCTGGTTTTAGAGTATTGCGGGTTAGTGGTCTTTGGAGCAAGAGGGACAGAGAGGAGGTGGATGGTCAGTCAGGAGCCTCTGCTCGTTTTGCTGGAGAAGGAGACAGCATACCCCAAAGGAGATCACGGGGGGGTTGTGCTGAGTGGTTTGTGCCCTTCACATGCCTTGCCCCACCAGGTGGTGACCGAGTCCCAGAAGGAGCAGCGCAGTGAGCTGGACAAGTCTTCTACTCACAGCTACTGAACCCATTGGTCCAGAGCTCCCTGACCCTGCCCTAGCCCTACTCCAAGTCCCAGACCCCAGTACCAGTACTGAATTAGCCCTCTCTGGCTCTGCATGTGTCCAAGGGATGCCACAAGTCACCCCTTCCCGGGCCTGTGGCCAAGCCCTACCCAGCCAGCCATAGCTGGCTCTTTCCTCCCTGCCCTGGTACGTATCTGTGACCTATATGCCCTATATATGACCTATATATCCCCTTATCAAGTCCTAGTAAGAGGCCGGCGATCTCCAGATCTAGTCATTATCCCATGACCAGTGGAGTGGGCCAGGATCTGAGTTCCACTTTTGAATCAAATAAAACTGCTGTCAAGAGAAACCTCTCCAGTGCGTTTGTCTCTATGGAAGTGAGGGTGGCTATGGGGATGGGGCTCAGCAGTATTTTTCCCTTGCCTCTAGTCATTTCTTTCCTGCATCCTGTATCTTGGCATCTGTGACTCCTCTATCTATCCTTCTCCTAGTTCTACATCCACTGCTTCTCAACTTCTGTGTGTCGGTAGCAGCCCTGAATGTCCAGGAGGTGCCTTCTGGGTGCACCCTAGCCCCTCAAGCTGAGCGTGTCCAGACAGGGCTCCGCACTTCCCTCTCTACCTGCCATTGTGTTCTTCCTTTGGGGTTTCCCACTCTAGAAGAGGTTACCACTAAGGGGAACGAGACTGCCACATTAGAACACCTCATCTTCTACCCCTTCTTTTCTTCACCTAGCCACCAATTCTGTAAATTCTACTCCTTAACTCAAGTCTTTTTTTTTTTTTTTAGATTTATTTATTTATTTGATAGAAATCACAAGGAGGCAGAGAAGCAGGCAGAGAGAGGAGGAAGCAGGCTCCCCGCAGAGCAGAGAGCCCGATGCGGGACTCGATCCCAGGACCCTGGGATCACGACCCGAGCCGAAGGCAGAGGCTTTAACCCACTGAGCCACCCAGGCGTCCCGATCAAGTCTTGTCTTGTTCTCCCTGTCCCCACTGCCACCACCCTAGTCCACCCACTGTTTGCCTGGGTCTGTTATCTCCCTCACTGATCTCTTTCCCCTGGCCTAGTCCTGCCAGCCACCTAAACCTACTTGACACTCTTAGCAAATCAGACTCTGCCACCATCACTCCCTATCCTGCTTGAAAATGTCTCCTTCTACAATGCCCACTAACTCTACTCCGTCCTGCCCTCGCCTTCAAGTCAAAATCCATTTGAGTTTGTTTAAAGATTTTATTTATTTGTTAGATCACAAGTAGGCAGAGAGGCAGACAGGGTTGGGGTAGACAAAGGCTCCCTGCTGAGCAGAGAGCCCATGAGGGGCTCAATCCCAGGACCCTGAGACCATGACCTGAGCCAAAGGCAGAGGCTCAACGCAC
The DNA here is from genome assembly GCF_011764305.1 of Mustela putorius furo. Classification (NCBI taxonomy): domain Eukaryota; kingdom Metazoa; phylum Chordata; class Mammalia; order Carnivora; family Mustelidae; genus Mustela; species Mustela putorius. Next base: position 6,155,425 of record NW_025422368.1, on the reverse strand, counting down.
TGAGCCACCCAGGTGCCCCTCTGAGTTTTTTAAAATTATCTTTTTCACTCAATTATTGTGCTACATGCAGGAAGTAAGCCAGAGTCCCTGCTCTCAAGGAGCCCCCAGTCTGGGGTAGGGGACAGGGACTTACCAGCAGGTCGTTCCAGCCTTGTAAAGAGTGCTATGACTGGGAAAGAAGATGACATTGTGGGGACATGAGGAAGAGCATTTTTTTTTTTTAAAGATTTTATTTATTAATTTGACAGAGAGAAATCACAAGTAGACAGAGAGAGAGAGAGAGGGAAGCAGGCTCTCTGCTGAGCAGAGAGCCCGATGCGGGACTCGATCCCAGAACTCTGAGATCATGACCTGAGCCGAAGGCAGCGGCTTAACCCACTGAGCCACCCAGGCGCCCCGAGGAAGAGCATTTAAACCAGCCTCACAGTAAAGGCACGGCTTCCCGAAGGTGGCCCCACCATGCTGAGCACTGAAATGAGCAGGAATTATTCAGGAAAGCAGGGAGAGAAAGAGGCCTTTCTAGGCAGGTAAGTCCGTTGGGAGGGACAGAAAGCCAGTTTGCGAACTGGAAGTACTTCTCTCATCTGGAATAAAGGACAGAAAGGAGGAATGGCACTGAGGTTGGAAAGATGACACAAGGGCTGGGTCATGCAGGACTTCACATGCCATATGAAGGCTTTCCAAATGCATCCTAAGGAAAGGGGAAAAAAACGTGGTTTCATCAGAGGGGAAAGCATTCAGATTCTCATTTGAGACAAATTACTCCCGCCATGGTGTGCAGAAGCCATTAGGAGGTGGAGAACCAGGCAGAGGCTGTTGCAGTGAAACGGGCAAGAGGTGTTAGTGAGCAGAGACATGGGTGGATCTGAGAAATAATTGGAGGGAGGGACTCTGCAACACCTAAGGAAACAGTGCCTCTGGGGGGCCGAAGGGAAATAAATAGCAATGACCGACGGTTTTGGCTTGAGTCAGGCAGATGGTGGATCTTTAACAGAAACAGGGAAGATGAGAGAGGAGGGGAGGAGGGGGCCCAGACAACAGTCCGTTTTAGGCCTACTGAGTGTGAGATGCTCTGGAACAGCCCGGAGGAAGAGCTGACAGGCAGGCAGATCCATAGGTCTGGAGTTCAGGTGTGATGGGATATTTTGAGAAACTGAATCTATCAGGATGCTAGCTATCTGTATCTCATTTTTTAAAGAAACATACCTCATTTTTTTTTTTAAGAAAAAGAAAGAAATAGCTCATGTAACCAGCCAGTGGTAGGCAGGCTCTGAGGGCTGTTGATTCAGTAGTTCAATGATGTCATCAAGGACTTAGATTCTGGTCAAGGTTGTACTCAGCCTTCCTCTTGAACTTTTGTCCTTGAGATAGTTCTCCTCATGGGCCCAAGATGGCTGCCAGCAGCTACTGCGCGGTACTTCCCTCTTCACATCCAGTGGAGAAAAGACAAAAACCTCCTCCCAGGTATGAGATATAAGTTCTTTCCTTTACACTATCTGGCTAAGGCCACTGTTGTGCCCAATCTTGGAGTAGTAACAGTAGCCAGGGAAAGCTAATCATGTGATTAGCTTGGGCTAATCATCTGATATGGGGTAGACGCTGAGAACCAACCACAATGTCCGTTGCAAATTTTGTGCAGGCTTCTCAACGCCATTGCCCTCCACACATGGATGCACATATACATGCATTGTTTATACCTCTTGCTTTCTCTCCCTTTCACTCAGTGGCACTTATTATCCCAGAGGAGAAATATCACTACCCAGGAACAGACGAAAGCTTTGGAGTTGCCTCAGAAAGGCAAGGCAAGAGAAAACTTTCAAGGGGGAGTGCTGGCTGCACCAGAGGATGCTGGGAGCATGGGTTAGATAACAGTTGGAAAATCTGGGCTCTATCAACAAGGAAGACCAGGGAGACTACGGGAAGGGCCTCCTCAGGGCAGGGCGGTGTCAGAGACAAAAACACCGCCATCTGAAGAGTGAGCCCAGGTGAGGGAGTAGAGAGTGGATTACACCCTTGAGATACCTGAGCATAGGAAAGAAAGAACCAGAGCAAAGACCTGCATTTGAGAAGTGAAATTTTGGAGAAAGGCGAAACTAAACCAGTAGTTTTCAAGTAGTAGGTAAGGAAACTTTGTGATATAAATTACTGGGTCAAGACCAACATTTAAAAAGAAAAATAATAAAAAGTGTTGGAGTGTGGTGAAACTTTTCAATTTATATACATGTGTACTGGCTTGTCATATAAAACACATTTTTTTTGAGATTGATTTGTTTATTTATTTGACAAAAAGAGACACAGTGAAAGAGGGAACATAAGCAGGAGGAGTGGGAGAGGGAGAAGCAGGCTTCCTGCTGAGCAGGGAGCCCAACTGGGGCTCAATACCCTGCCCCTGGGATCATGACCTGAGCTGAAGGCAGATGCTTAACAACTGAGCCACCCAGGGGCCCCTAAAATGCATTTTAAAAAAAAAATCTTGGATTGTGGCAAAAAAAAAAAAAAAAAAAAAAAAAAAAAAAAAACAAAACCCATACTTGAACATGTTTAAATGCTGGAGAGAATTAGAAAAAAATCAAATTGTCATGGGTGGATCCAGACATCTGCTGAAATGACACTAACTCAGACTTGGCTGTGATTGAAGAGTTTTAGGAAAACTCTAAATCCAATTCCAACCAAGGGGGATCAGATGCTAACCTTAGGAAGACAGGGCTGGGATTTGATTGTAATTAAGAAAGCTTATACCACATTGATTTTATCATACTCAGCTTGCTGGAAGCATGGAGCCAGTTCCCATGACATCTATAAGAAGGTCATCTCAAAAGCAAGGAGGTGACCTGGGGTAGGTCCTAGAAGGAACCAGACGTGGTGGGCATGTGGGCAGGTGTCCTGGACCCCAGGGAGGTGCCTGCTATGGTAGCAGGGATGATTCCTCAGGGGCCGCCTATAGCAGGTGGAAGGAGCTCAGTGATCCGTACTTCGAACAACAGACGCACCAGACATCTCAGGCAAAGGGGAGTGACTTGTGACCTGACACCTGGAAATAAGGGGACTGAGAGTGGGAGTGGCTTAACTGGAACCCGGAAACATGGGGCTGGTGGGGGGGCGGGGATCTGGCTTCCCAGGAAGAAGGGCTCTGCAGCCCTCCAGGCCCCACTGAGCCTGAGAAGCAACAGAAAGGCCCCTCAGCAGCAGGAGCCCACTGCTCCCTGATGGAGGGTTCTACAGCTTCTGCGGCTCCTGTCCTCGGGAGCCAATGCCCTCATCCTCCACCCCGGTTTCTGCTTCCCATAGTTCCTTCTTACTTGTGGCTTCAAATGTCCTGTGGCTTCCAGGGCCTAATAGCCTTTGCATGCTGTCTTCTGGGGCTCTCTTTAGTTCTGCTTTCACTTCCTTGCACGGAAAATGCCCACTTGCTAGCCTTATTATAGATCATTATAGATATTATAGATTATATAGATTATAGATATAGATATTATTATAGATGAATTGACATTTCCCATTCCCTCCGTGAGAGGGATGTAAGCAGATCCAACACACGGAGCTCTTGGGGCTGATGGGCTGCTCAAGTCACCTGGGCACTTCCCAGCCCACCATTAACAAATGTAGATTAAGTGCGGAACAACTGTTGGCTGTATTTGTTACATGATCCCACCGTTCCAGCAGATGTTTTTTAAACTCCTCAAAGAATGTGAAAAGTACCATTTTAATTTTAACAGCACGGTGATTAAGAATCTGCATTTAAATCTTGGATCTGTGCTTACTAGATGCACAAAAGATCTATCTAGTATCTTTGTCTGGGAAAAATACTTCGCCTCTCTTTGCCTCAGTTTCCTCACCTGTAAAATGGAGACAACTATAGCAGGATTATTGTGAAGAATAAATGAGATGATTCAGGCAGGGTTCACCGGTCTTGACTATCCTATAGGCAGGGGAATAAGGGGACATGGTGCAGAATATGGCCTCCCACACAGCTTCCCTCAGCAAGGTGGCCTGGGATGGTCATAAATTATAAACCGAGGATTTCAGTTGACTTATTCTTCAGAGTTTTTTTCCGTTTCAAGAGGACAGCCTGAGCATGTCCTGTGGCTTTTCTTCATACTGTATTAATTTCCTATTACTGGTGTAAAAAATTACCACAAACATGGTGGCTTAAAACAGCATATTTATTTATTTATTATTTATTTTTAAAGATCTTATTTATTTATCTGATAGGCGGAGATCACAAGCAGGCAGAGAAGCAGGTAGAGAGAGAGAGGAGGAAGCAGGCTCCCTGCTGAGCAGAGAACCTGATTCGGGGCTCGATCCCAGGACCCTGGGATCATGACCTGAGCCAAAGGCAGAGGCTTTAACCCACTGAGCCACCCAAGCGCCCCTAAAACAGCATATTTATTATCTTCCAGTGCTGTTGTTTAGAAGTCTGGAATGGAATGACAGATCTGTGTTCCTGCTGGAAGCTCTAGAGAAGCCTTATTCAGCTTCTAAAGACTGTCTGCATTCGGTAGACTTTGGCTCTTCCATCTTCAAAGCCAGCGACCCCATCACTGATCTCTGCTTGCCTCTGGTAAGGATCCTTGTCATTACATTGCGCACACCAAGACAAGCCAGCATAATGTCCCCATCTCAAAACTTTTAACTTGTGCCCTTAATGTCCCTTTGCGATGGAAGAAAGTAGCCACAGGCTCTGGGCACTGGGATGCAGACAGGGGAAGGGCATTTTTATGCGTACCCTTGGGCCTCTGGCCTCCAAAGATTCATGTTGGTCTCATCTATAAAATATGTACACCCCATTTCAGGGCTCCCCCCAAAGTCTTAACCCATTATAGCATCAGCTGAAGGGCAAACTCTCATCAAGATGTTATCAGCTCAGAAGTCTCAAATCTTATCACTTAAACCACCTACAGGCTCTGGGTAAAACAGAGCCCCTTCTGTGGGCTTGTGACACTAGAAGACAAGTTATCTGTTCCTAAAATACAGTGAACAGGCAGAGGGTAACAGCTACAGACATTCCCACCCAGAAAGGGAGAGCTGAAAGGAAAAAGGTTGTGAAGCAAATTTAAAATCCACCTGGCAAAACAACGTAAGGTTTCAAGGCCTAGGAATGATCTTCTGTGGCTCCTGGTCCCCCTTTTCTGGCCTCACTGTCTGGCCTTCCTCTACCCATTTCAAAATACCTGAGCTATTCGTTTCCCGGGTGTACATTCTGAGGTGGGGGTTCTGACAGTTTTCTTTCATTTTACCCTTCTTGTGGCTCTTTCAGCACTAGCTGGCAGTGTCTGCTTGCAAGACGTTCTCAAGAACCATGTGGGTCTCCTGTGTATGGCTCTGGGATTCACTCCATTAGACAAGAGGTGCCTCCACAGATCTTTTTAGACAATCCCATTTCTATGGTTGGTTTCTGCTGACATGGCTGAGGAAATCCATGGGTCATATGGCTGATCTCTCCAAAGGGGCCTTCGTGTGATTGAGTACTCTGACCTTTGATACTTCCTAGCCACTAGTGAAAGATTGTCCAGGTATATCCTCGGATTTCTCCTCAGAGCACACTTTCCTGAAGGCGAATGGCCCAATTTCTGCATTGTTTGCCATCTGAGTGGGCTGAAAATTCCTTAAATACCAAGTTTGGATGCCTTTCTGCCTCTTCCTCTCAGATTTTACACTAACCAAGCAAGAAAAAAGATCGAGCCACACTTTCAATACCTGGCCACACAGATAAATACCCCCATTCACACTCACAAATTCTGCTTTCCACATAACTGTGAAACACAATTCTGCTAAGCTTCCTGCTACTGTATAAAAAAATCTCTCCTTTCCTCCGTCTACTAATAACACATTCCTCATTTCCTTCTGAGCCCTTTGATGCTGACAGCACCTTTAACGTCCATGTTTCTCCCAACTGTCTGTTTGTGGTGATTTAGGTATTCTGTGTGCACTTCCTCGCTCCCCTCTGAGCCCTCACTAGCAGACTGCAACATTTCCTATTTCTACTAACAGTCTATTGAAGCCAAAGTAGGCATTTCCTATCATCCTCCTCAAAGTTACTCCAGACTCTATCCATTACCGAATTCCACAGTCACGTCCACATTTTTAGTTATTTATTATAATAGCATCCATTTCCAAGTACCAAAACCAGCATGGGTCAGGGTTCAACCAGAGAAGCAGAACTGGCAGGAGACACGTTAAGAGATCTGTTGCAAGGAACTAGATCACACGATTGTGGAGGCTTGGTGGGCAAATTCAAACCCCGTAGTGCAGGCCAGGAGACAGAGTGGGCTGCCCCCCTCCCACCTGGAAGTTGCTGGAACATCAGTTGCTGGCAGTTGTGAAAGCTGCTGTCCACAGTCAAGGAAGCCCCAGCTCTGCCCTGAAGGCCTTTCAGCCAATGAAATCAGGCTCACTGAGCCGATCCAGGATAATCTCCCTTAAAGTTCAACGGTTGTGGATTTTATTTATTTTTTTTTAAGATTTTATTTATTTATTTGACAGACAGAGATCACAAGTAGGCAGAGAGAGAGAGAGAGAGGAGGAAGCAGGCTCCCCACTGAGCAGGCTCGATCCCAGGACCCTGGGATCATGAACTGAGCCAAAGGCAGAGGCTTTAACCCACTGAGCCACCCAGGTGCCCCGGTTGTGGATTTTAATCACATGTAGAAACCTTCACAAGAACAACTACATTTGTGTTTGGGGACTATAGCCCAGCCAGGTCAACACATAAAACTGACCATCAAACATCCAAATGCTTAGAAATGATAAAAAATATATACCAGCAAACTACACATACTTAGCTATACCCTGAAACAAGCAAACAAACAGACAAAAAGCATTCTTACAGGTCCAGAAATCAAGATAATTATTTTCCCCCAAAAGGTCCTGTTTTATTGTTTTCAGTATAGTCCCAGAAGTCCCCAAAGAATGAAAACCAAGTACTCCAACAAATAATTGAACATGCATGTTCATAGGGCACCATTTATAATAACCAAATGATGGAAGAAATGAGAATGTTCATCACTAGATGAATGGATAAACAAAATGTGGTCTAGCCACATGATGGACTAGTATTCAGCTATAAAAAGAATGGAATACTTCTATACACCACAAAAGGGATAACATCGGAAACATTACACTAGGTGGGAGAAGTTGGGCACAATAGGCCACATATATATGATTCCATTGGTAGGAGGTATCTGGAGTTGGGAGACACAAAGCAAATTGATGTTTGCCAGGGAGTGAGGGGACGGGAGAATGAGGAGTAACTGCTTAATGGGTATGAGATTCCTTTTGAGGGGATGAAAATGTTTTGGAACCAGATAGAGATGGTCATTATACAATGCCACTGGATTGTTCACTTTAAAATGGTGGATTTTAGATGCAGTCTTTAAACTACAGGGCTGATGCCTATTTGCCTGATGATACCTGGTCCTGGGATGATTAGGACAGCGGATCGTTACCTCCTGGAGTATAGGAGCCAGACAGAAGAGACAGGCTCTGGAGAGGTTAGTTTGCATATCAAAGGCATGCTCCTGGCTGAGTCCTCTGCCAGCCTTGGGAGCCAGTTAGCCCTGGAAAGGCAGCTCTCTCTAGTTTTGTGTCTTTTTAATTTCTTTTTTAGGATGTCAAAACACCATAATATACTGAAAATTAAATATATATATTTATGCACACAGACACAGAGTTGACCCTACAGAGTCAAAAATCCATGTATAACTTCTGACTCTCCAAAAACCTAACTACTAAGAGCCTGCTGCTGACAGAAGCCTTGCTGATAATAGAAACAGCCAATTAATACATATTTTGTGTGATATATATACATACACATATGGTATCATAGATTGTATTCTCATGATAAAGTAAGCTAGAGAAAAGAAAATGTTATTAAGAAAACCATAAGGATGAGGTGCCTGGGTGGCTCAGTCAGTTAAGCATCTGCCTTCGGCTCTGGTCATGATCCCAGGGTCCTGGGATCAAACCACAAGTCAGGCTCCCTGCTTCTCCCTCTCCCTCTGCTCCCTTGTTCCTGTTCTCTCTCTCTCTCTATCTCAAATAAATAAATAATTTAAAAAAACGATAAGGAAAAGAAAATTCATTTATAGTACTGTACCGTTTTTATAGAAAAAAATCCACATATAAGTACTTGCACAGTTCAAACATGTTGTTCAAGGGCCAACTGTATGTATACATATGTACAATACCCAAATCATCTGAAAAATTCTAGAATGCTTCTATCGAAGATTAATTTAGGGATGGCACTGTTCCAGATTTTACAAAGGGATAAATAGATAGTATGAAAGAAAAGTTTAAAAATAGAAAATGGATGCAGAAATTCCTAAATCTGTCCTGTAGGAGTTTCAGTGGGAGAGAATAAAATAAACTAGTACTTCCCGAACTTCAGCATGTATACAGATCACGCGAGGATCTTATTAGAATGCAGATTCTAATTCCGTGGGTCTGAGTGGGCGGTGCCGCCGAGCCATGAACCAGACTTTAATAAAAATTCTCCAACGCAGAAGATAGGTGTAATTGCAAGGCCCTTCAAGTGCTCCTTCAGATAAATCAAAACACATACTAGGACATGTTACATTTAGATTTCAGGGCTCTCAGACCCACTCCAGCCCCCACTGAATTGGAATCTGCATTTCAAGTCTCAAGACATGAAAAATAAAGGGAAAATCCCCCTCCCAGAGAATGCCTACAAAGGAATAAGGATCATGGCAACGTTAGACTTCTTATCAGAAACACGGGATACAAGAGGATGACAGAGAAGTACTGTAAACACGCCTAGACATCGTCTCAAACCTAGAATACTATCCTCAAAGTCTCAACGATTTGATGAAATTTTAAGACGAAGAATTCAGAATTTTATCACCCACAGATTCTCTCTGATAACATCTTTAGGGGAGCTACTCCAGATAGGAAGTTAAGCCAAGGAGTAGAGCAGACGCGGCAGCCTAAGCACCCACACAGCCCAGCCACCGTCGATGCCACCGTCTCCCTCCACATCCCCTTGGGCTGCTGGCCCTTGAGACTCGCCTCCTTCCAGCTGTTTGCGGATAAAGTTCCCAAGATGGCAGAGGACTTCCGTTCTCTGAGCACAGGGGAGCAAGGATTTGGTTTTAAAGGTCCCTGCTTTCACAGGATTATTCGGGGATATCTGTGCCAGGGCGGTGACGTCACTCGCATCGAGACACTGGCGGCGAGTCCATCTACGCGGAGAGATCCGAGGTTGAGGATTTCATCCTGAAGCACTCAGGGCCTGGCATCTTGTCCCCGACACCTGCTGGATCCAACCCAAATGGTTTCCAGTCTTTCATCTGCACTGCCCACACTGCGTGGTTGCCGGGCAAGTGTGTGGTCTTTGGCAAGGTGAAGGACGATGTGAATATTATGGAATATTATGAATATTATGGAAGCCATGGAGCGCTTTGGGTCCAGGAATGGCAAGACCAGCAAAAAATCACCATTGCTGAATGTGGACAAATCTAATAAATTTGACTTGTGTTTCTTTTCTTTTTTTTTTTTTTTTTAAAGATTTTTATTTATTTATTTGACAGAAAGAAATCACAAGTAGACAGAGAGGCAGGCAGAGAGAGAGAGAGAGGGAAGTAGGTTCCCTGCTGAGCAGAGAGCCCCATGCGGGCCTCAATCCCAGGACCCTGAGACCATGACCTGAGCCAAAGGCAGCGGCTTAACCCACTGAGCCACCCAGGCGCCCTGACTTGTGTTTCATATTAACAACCAGACCATTCCTTTCATAGCTCAGGAGAGCACCCCCTCACCCCTATCTGCTCAAAGTGTTTTATAATCTCCCTGCTCTCACTGCATTTTTGTGGGTTCCATATTTTCCTTGCTCCCCTCCCAGTCTAGCTGAATTGCAGAGTTAATGAATATGACATGAAAACTAAACAAAAAATGACAGTAGTCATGGAAGAAACTGGTGGGATATGAAAAGCAAAAGTACTGAAACTTTAAATCTAAATAAATACTAATTACAAAATCAAAATATTTTCAAGATAAAAAAAAACAAAAGCCATGAGGGTCATCTTGTGTGGACACCTGCCTCTCCTCCCTCTGTCTATCTCTTCAGTCATCGGCAAATATCTATTGAGCACCTTCTCTGTATCATGTCATAGGCCAGCTATGGGACAAGGCTGCCCTGTGGGTATAAAGATGAGCAAAATAAACTGTTCACTCATGGGGGTTACAGTTCAGTAGAAAATACTGATGATGATAGTAAGCAGGCAATTAAATGTGTAACTAGAAACTAGAAGTGCCATGAAGGGAAAAAAACAAAACAAAACAAGGCATTGTGAGAGGGAACAGTAGTGAAAGGAATAATAGGGAAGATCTTTTCTGAGGAAATTAGAGGGAATATAGCATCCCAGTAATGGCTTAAAATGACAGTAGCTGGGGCGCCTGGGTGGCTCAGTGGGTTAAAGCCTCTGCCTTCGGCTCAGGTCATGATCTCAGGGTCCTGGGATAGAGCCCCACATCGGGCTCTCTGCTCCGCAGGGAGCCTGCTTCCTCCCCTCTCTCCCTGCCTGCCTCTCTGCCTACTTGTGATCTCTGTCAAATAAATAAATAAAATCTTTTTAAAGAAAAATGACAGTAGCTGACATTTATTGAGTGCTTACTCAATGAATTACTTATATAAATTACTCAATAAATTACAAGAATTAACTCATTTAGTCCTCAGAACAACCTATTAGGTAGATACAATTATTATCCACATTTCACAGATTCACAGAACTGTTCCCAGTTCACGTAGCTGGTAAGGAGGAGATGGGATTTGAACCCAGGTGGCTTAACCTCGGAAGCTCCACTCAGTGCTGAAGTTGGGAAGGAGTCGGCCAGCTTGGGAAAATGCCCTAAGTGTCCAGAAAGCACTCTCAATGTTTCAGGAACTAAAGGAAAGCAGATACTGCAGATACTGGCAGATACTGCTACCAGTCCTCTAAAATCAGTTTTCCTTTCCAGCAGAGTCAAAAAAATGGGGGGACATACCACTGCTGAGAATAAAGGCGGTATTTCCTAGCTTGCGTGAAAGCTGGGAGGGCCATGTGATAAGTTCTGGCCAATAGGATGCAAGCACAAGTATCACGTGGCAAATTGCACCCTTCTTCCTTAAGGCATAGCTGGCCAGAGTCCAGTTCCTCCTCTTCTTTGTTCCTTCCTGCAGTCTGTTGTCTGTTGCTCACGTGCTGCCAGCCCCATACCTGGGGATCACCGAGTAGTAAGCTGGAAGATGCTGCCCTACTAGCCGTGGACTGCCTACTATTGGAATTGTAAAATTATTAATAATAATTATAATTTTTTAGAGTAGTTTCAGGTTCATGGCAAATTGAGTAGAAAGTATAGAGCGTTCATGTACACCTCCTGGCTTAATCAGCTCAGGCTACCATAACAAAATTCTATAGATTGGATGGCTTAAACTATACAGGGTCAGAGGTGAAAAGTCCAAGTTAAAGGTGCCGTCCTGGTTGGTTTCTGATTGGGGTTCTTTTCCTGGATGGTATACAGCTACCTTCTCAGTGCGTCCTCACAGGGGGGTTGTGGGGAGCAAGTTATTTGGTGTCTCTTCTTACAAGGGCCCTATTCCCTTTGTGAGGACCCCACCCTTATGACTTTATGTAAACCTGATAATTTCCCAAAGACTCCACCTCCTGGGGCACCTGGGTTGTTCAGTCCTTAAGCATCTGCCTTTGGCTCAGGTCATGACCCCAGGGTCTTGGGATGGAGCCCTGCATCAGGCTCCCTGCTCAGCCAGAAGCCTGCTTCTCCCTTTCCTACTCCCCCTGCTTGTGTTTCCTCTCTCACAGTCTCTCTGTCAAATAAATAAGTAAATAAAATCTTAAAAAACAAAACAAAGACCCCATCTCCAAATACCATCACATTGGGGCTAGGCCTTCAACATAGGAATTTGGCAGGGCAGGGGCAGGGGGTACTGATACAGTTCAGTCCACAGCACTCCCAGTCCCCACACACATACAACCCCACCATCATCCTGTACCACAGCGTTCTACTGGATTTTTAAAAAGATTTTATTTATTTATTCATGAGAAAGAGGCAGAGGGAGAAGCAGGTTCCCCACTGAGCAGGGAGCCTGATGTGGGACTCGATCCCAGAGCCCTGGGATCATTACCTGAGCCGAAGGTAGACATTTAACCATGTGGGCCACCCAGGTGCCCCTGGATTTTTAGGGAAAATATAAATAAGTAAATCTGTATCTCAGGTAAGACACTGTTGAATGGGGTTTATCCTAACTGATCTAGCCATATGGAGAGGAGTCAGGGAAGGACATTGTGCACGGCCTTGAAAGCCACAATACTCCGGAAAATCCGGTCAATTCTGACTGCAACTGCAAAGGACTCTTTAAAATGAGTGATGTTGGGGCACCTCGGTGGCTCAGTGGATTGAGCCACTGCCTTTGGCTCAGGTCATGGTCTCAGGGTCCTGGGATCGAGCCCCGCGTCGGGCTCTCTGCTCGTCGGGGAGCCTGCTTCCCCCTCTTTCTCTGCCTGACTCTCTGCCTACTTGTGATCTCTGTCTGTTAAATAAATAAATAAAGGTAGAATGAGTGATGTTACAATATTTCTTTTTCTTAAGAAGAAATGGAATTGACAAATTATCACTATGATTACTAGTTTAAGGTCTCTCTAGTCCAAAAGATAATTTATACATTTTGTAGCATACAACAAAATTCTTTTTTTTTTTTTTAAGAATTTATTTATTTATTTGCCTGAGACAGAGGGAGAGAGAGCGAGCGAGCACAGGCAGACACAGAGGCAGGCAGAGGCAGAGGGAGAAGCAGGCTCCCTGCTGAGCAAGGAGCCTGATGTGGGACTCGATCCCAGGATCCTGGGATCATGACCTGAGCCGAAGGCAGCTGCTTAACCAACTGAGCTACCCAGGCGTCCCACAAAATTCTTTTTTTATTTTATTTATTTTATTTATTCATTTGAGAGAGAGACAGAGAGAGCACAAACAGAGAGAGAGGCAGAGGGATAAACAGGCTCCCCACTGAGCTGGGAGCCCAAAATGGGAATTGATACCAGGACCTAGAGATTATGATTTGAGCAGAAGGCAGACACTTAACCATCTGAGCCATCCAGGCACCCCCACAAAACAAAATTCTTACATCTCTTTGCTCAGAATTGTATGCTTGATACTCTATATTTTTTTTTTAAAGATTTTACTTATTTGAGAGAGAGAGAAAAAAAAACACAAGCAGGGGGAGTGGCAGAGGGAAAAGCAGGCTCCCAGTTGAGCAGGGAGCCCATGTGGGGCTTGCCCCCAGGATCCCGGGATCGTGACCTGAACCAAAGGCATACGCTTAACTGATGGAGCCACCCAGGCGCCTCATATGCTTGATACTTTAAAAGGTTGTTAGAGAGATGCCTGGGTGGCTCAGTCAGGCATCTGCCTTTGGCTCAGGTCAGGATCCGGGTCCTGGGATTAAGCCCTGTGGCGGGCTCTGCTCAGCGAGGACCCTGTTTCTCCCTGTGCCCCTACCCCTGCTTGGGCTCTCTCCCTCTCTCTTAAATAAATAAATAAAATCTTTAAAAGAAAAAAAGTTTGTTAGGAACTGGAAAATGCTTGCTTCTTAGTACCTCAAATAAGAAAAGAAAAACTGCAATTGGTTTTCATCGTTGTCAGTCATCTGTGCACTGGGAAAGATTCTACAAGGGGAATACTGACACCTTTCTTCTAGGAAACAGTTACCAGGCCACACCCACAGAACTTGACCATAGATGAACCTCTCTTTGCTACCCCTTTCAAGACAGATGAGTCTCAAATATTTGAAATGAGAAAATAAACCTCACCAGCAGAGAGTTAAAGAAAGCCCTCTAGGTTAGGTCTGATTATTAACATCTGCGTATATGAATTTTAAAACAAAGGAACTATAGAAAAATCCTTTTTGGTTGATCTCTGTCTTTTTTTATTGCTAAATTTTCCATCTCAATTCATTAATTGGATCTGGCAAAGAGAAGAGAGCCCACATTAATTTGGGAAGTTCCTAAGATATTTGTTAGAGCCAGTAGAAAAAATGAACTATTTTAAAATAGGCAAATGACATGTTTTTTCTTTTTTTTTTTTTTTAAGATTTTATTTATTTGACAGAGCACAAGTAGGCAGAGAGGCAGGCAGAGAGAGAGAAGAGGAAGCAGGCTCCCTGTCGAGCTGAGAGCCCAAAGCAGGACTCAATCCCAGGACCCTGAGATCATGACCAGAGCCGAAGGCAGAGGCTTAACCCACTGAGCCACCCAGGCACCCAATGACATGGTTTTTAAAGGCCAGTCTTGAACTCACAATTCTTAATATATTTAGATACAGAAATATAGATGTAAATGTGGTGTGTTCATACGTGTGTGTGCATATACTCTCTATTTCTGTGTGTGTGGCCTATATTCCCTAGCTCTGTTCACTGAGAGGAACTGGGACACCAGTATCCTAATAACAATGAGTACAGTTGGTGTTCAGCTTTTGGTTTCATTTCGTTTCTTCTCTTTTCTTTTTTTTATTTTTTTTGAAGATTTTATTTATTTATTTGTCGGAGAGAGAGCACAAACTGGGGGAGCTGCAGGCAGAGGGAGAGGGAGAAGCAGGCTCCCCAATGAGCAGAGAGCCAGAAGCAGGACTCAATCCCAGGACCCCAGGATCATGACCTGAGCCGAAAGCAGACACTTAACTGACTGAACCACCCAGGCGTCCCTCTTTTCTTTTTATTGTTTTTAACAGGCTTTATTTTTTAGAACATTTTTACGAGACCAGTGCTCTAATCCCTGAGCTACAGAGCCTCACCTTTTTAGAGCATTTTTAGATTTATAGAAAAATTGCAGAGACGGCACAGAGGTTTCCAAATACTTTCCCTTTGCTACCCTAAGAGGGAAACAATTCTCCATATAGTTAACATTCTATATTGGTGTGATACATTTATTGCAACTGGTGAACGAATGATACATTATTATTAATTAATGTCCATAGTTTACATTGGGGATTATTTTCTGTGTTGGACAGTCCTACAGACAGTCCAAATGCATAATGTCACATGTTCACTATTACAGCATCCTACAGATAGCTTCCCTTCCCTAAAAATTCTCTGTGCTCTGCCTATTTATCTTTCCCTCTCCCCTGCCCCGTGGCAACTTTCCTTCCTGCTAACTCTTGCCTTTTCCAGAATGTCATATAGTTGGAATCATATAGTATATGATTATAGTATAACCTATATCATATAGTAGTATATGATTATAGTATAACCTTTTCAAGATTGGCTTCTTTCACTTAGCAATATGCATTTAAGATTCCTTTTGGTGGCATAATATCTCATTTCTTTTTATCACTAAATAATATTCTGTTCTATGGCCATACCAGTTGTTTATCCATTCGGCTACTGAAAGACACCTTGGTTGCTTCCAAGTTTGGGCAATCATGAATATAGCTACCAAAAAAACCCATGTGTGGGTTGTTATGTGGACATAAGCTTTCAACTCATTTGGGTCAGCTCTTGGTTTCTAAATAACTTACTCCAATAAAAGGAACCAGAGCTCCTTGGAGAAATGGTTGATTCCAGAGCTGATGTAGGGAAAGTATAATTTGAGCCCGAAATGTGTTGCTATGCCAGAAAGAGAAGAAATGCTAAAATCTGATAAATGCTGAAAGGATGAAGGCAAGTTTACAGGACACAGAAGATGACTTGAAAGGGCCCCAAATGACCAAATCAGAGTCAACCTGAATGTAAAAATAAACAATATTAGTAACTGGGTACTAATCCACTGCATATAACAGGAAAGTATGAGTGCATACTGAGGTACTTAAGTAAAGTGAAAGTTGGATGAGGAACAGAATATTCACATAATCTCAACATACTCCCCCCAACAACACACACAAAATAAAAATTCCAAAGGGAAAGAATTATTTACAGCAGAGAAAGC
The DNA here is from genome assembly GCF_011764305.1 of Mustela putorius furo. Lineage (NCBI taxonomy): Eukaryota > Metazoa > Chordata > Mammalia > Carnivora > Mustelidae > Mustela > Mustela putorius. The sequence goes on along the minus strand of NW_025422368.1, from coordinate 6,139,505 downwards.
TGGCATTTCTTTAATGAAGTAATCAAAGGAACAGGACATATGGAGGTGGGCAACCCCAGGTAGGAGGCTCTAGAAGGAAAACAGCATCATTTCCATGATGGTCCTGCCAGAGATGCATACCCTGAGTCTTGTCATGAGAGCACAGCAGACAAACCCAAACTGAGGAGCATTCTGCAAATAAAGGGCCTGTAATCCTTAAACACATCAAGGGCATGAAATTAAAAAATGAAGGGGTGTTCCAGATTGAAGGAGACAATTCAGTGCAACACCTGCTTCTGGGCTGGATCCTTTTGCTATAAAGGATGTCACTTGGAAGATGCGAAACTGGGGCACCTGGGTAGCTCAGTTCGTTAAGCTTCTGACTTTTTATTTCTACTCAGGTCATGCTCTCAGGGTGGTGAGATCTAGGTCTGCATTAAGCCCTGCATCAAGCCCAGCTTTGGGCTACACGCTCAGCCTGGAATATGCTTGAGAGGCGCTCTCTCTGCCCCTCCCCCACCTCTCTAAAATAAATAAATCTTTATTTATTTATTTATTTATTTGGCACAGAGAGAGAGAGAGAGAGACAGAGATCACAAGTAGGCAGAGAGGCAGGCAGAGGGAGATGGGGAAGCAGGCTCCCTGCTGAGCAGAGAGCCTCATGTGGGCCTCAATTCCAGGACCCTGAGATCATGACCTGAGCCGAAGGCAGAGGCTTTAACCCACTGAGCCACCCAGGCACCCCAAGCCTCTTATTCTTTATATCGGTTTAGGTTTAGGTCTGATTCTTGATATCGGTTTAGGTCATGATCTCAGGGTTCTGAAATTAAGCCCCGAGTCAGACTTGTTGCTGGGCATGGAGCCTGCTTAAGATTCTCTCTTTCCCTCTGCACCTACCCATTCCCTTCCTCTTTAAAAAAAAAAAAGAACGAAAGAAAAAAAGAAAATAACAGAGAGTCCACTTAATACCCATTAGAATTCTACAAATTAGAACATTTTAGGGGTGCCTGGGTGGCTTAGTGGGTTAAGCCTCTGCCTTCGGCTCAGGTTATGACCCCAGGATCCTGGGATTGAACCCCACATCAGGCTGTCTGCTCAGCAGGGAGCTTGCTTCCCACCCCTCCACCTGCTTCCCTGCCTACTTGTGATCTCTTTCTCTGTGTCAAATAAATAAAATGTTTTTTAATGTTGGAACAATTGTATAACATCAAGTGTTGGAAAGGGGAGAAGTGATAAGAACTTCAAGTAATAGTAAGAGTGTAAACAGCTATAAACCTGAAAAATAATCTAGCAGTATTCAGTGAAGTTAAGTTTGTATAAGCCTTCTGATCCAGAAACTGCAGTCCTGGATATATGTCCCAGAGAAATTCTTGAACAGGTTCACAGGGGACCTTTAAGAAGAGAATTCTCTAGCATTGTTCATAGAAGTTGGGAATGGGGGGCACCTGGGTGGCTCAGTGGGTTAAAGCCTCTGCCTTTGGCTCAGGTCATGATCCCAGGGTCCTGGGATCGAGTCCCGCATCGGGCTCTCTGCTCAGCATGAGCCTGCTTCCTGCTTTCTCTCTCTCTGCCTGCCTCTCTGCCTACTTGTGATTTCTACCTGTCAAATACATAAATAAATCTTAAAAAAAAAAAAAAAAAGAAGTCGGGAATGGATACATAAAGTGTGAGGGATGCCTATCATAGATTGCTATGCGATTGTTGTAAGCAACAAGCTAGATTAAACACAGCAATAAAGATGGAGCCTAGAAGCAGAGTTGGCTGAAAAAAAGTAAAACCAAAATCATACGGTGATGCTACTTATGCAAATTAAAAACAGTTGCCCTAAACAACTGTAATAGGTTGAATAATGACCCAGTCTGAAAGATGTCCACGTCTTAATCCCCTGAATCTAAGAGTGTTACCTTAGATGGCAAAAGGAATTTTGCAGATGTGGTTAAGGACTTTGAGATGGAAGGTTATCCTGAATTATACGGGTCACTCAATGTTATCACAAGGGTCCTTGTAAGAGAGAAGCAAGAAATCACTGTGGATAGTAGATGTGATGACAGAAGCAGAGGTTAGAGTGATGGAACAAGAGGCCTAAGTTAAGGAATTCTGACAGCCCCCAGAAGCTGGAAAAGGCAAGAAATGGACTCTCTCTTCTGAAGCCTCCAGAAGGAACAGAGCTATGTCAGCACCTCGATTTTAGACTCTTGACCTCCAGACCCATAAGAGAATAAACTGGCATTGTTTGAAGCCACTAAATGTGCAGCAACCTCTTACAGCAGCAAGAGGAAACTGATGTGCAACCTTACATGTTTTATAAGCACACATGCATAGTCAAGAACTTCTCTCAATCACATTAGAGTGCTGTCCACAGGGCAGAGGAATAGGAGAGAAATAAGGGGTAAATCATAGAATAAACAAGATAGGTGGCTTGCGGGCCCCTGTACACGAGGTCTAGCAAAGACGAACAGAAGGAGGTCACTCTGCTGCGTAGAAAACAGGTTGGATGCTCTGATAGGTATGACGGATATTCTGGATAGTGGCTCCGTTAAAGACTTCTCTGATATAAAAATCAGTCTCCCTTGTATCTTGATTCTGTGAAGGTGATGCCCTCAAGAGCAGACATAAATATGTTAGTCATTGAAAGGTATGTCCTCTTGGTAAATCATTCCATTTCTCTTATGAATTTGATTAATATGAGTCAGTCCCTAGATCTACTCTGGGTGGTCTGACAAACTCATGTTTCCAGGTTTGTGAAGCTGAGGACCAAACCTGCATTGTGTTGACTGCCTTAAACCCATGTGAACTCACTATAGAGCCGTCTTGGTGCCTCCCCACCTTTCAGATTTGGTCTTATTCCTCCCTATATCCCAAACCCCTAGCAAAGGACTTTACACACAGTAGGTGCACAATGCTTGTTACTAAGACCCATCCCTGTGGGTCTAGTGGCTAGATCTGGCACATTCACAGTGCCTGTCGGTGGGAGGAGGTGACCTTCCCTCAACTCAGACCACCTTTCTAGTTTAATTTCCTTCTATTTCCTATATTCCATCTACCCCTAAGACCTCACTATTCTCTGAGCACTCTATATTCTTCCATTTTTTTTGTCTTTGTTGAACAGCCTTCTCTCTTTTAAAAGAAGAGTTCAAATAATACTTCTTGGAGGTCTTCCCTGTCACTCCATGCATTCATTTGATCAATTATTCATCCCTCCATTGACTCATTCAACAAATATTGAGCACTTTACAAGGCAGGCACTAAGCAAGGCATTGAAAATATGATGGCAAGCGAAAAATAAAAGGTCACCACCTTCATGGACGTCTAGCAGGGGGACGGAGTTTAAAAAACACAATATATTATGTTCACATTGATGAATAATCAATTACCAACTAAGATGCATGCTCTGAGGAAACAAACACTATTCTCCGAGACCACAGGACCAAAGAATCTTTTTTAAAATTAGGGCGGGTTGTGAGCAGAGGGGTTAAGGAAGGCCTCTAAAGGAAGTAACAGTGAATATCAATTTGGAGGCATGCATAGGCAAAGTGGAAGGCACAAAGGCATTCCAGACAGAGACTGGAGGGAGCGTGAGGAGTTTGAGGAATTCAAAGAGGCAATGAAGTTGGAAAGCAGAGAATAAGATGAGGAGTGTGAGTGAGCAACAGTCAAGGCACAGTGGTAACAAGACCAGATTTGCCATTTTGAAAAAATTACTCTAGCTGCTATATGGTGAATGTATTAAAGTGGGGGGCAAGAGAGAATTGCAAACCTGTAGGTGACAGTAGAATGGATTAGGGTGGTGGTAATGAAGAGGGAAAAAAGTAAACGAATTGCAAAGAATGAAAAATAGTAAGAGTGAATGAGAGATTGTAAGGGGAGGAAAAGTGGGGTTTGAGAACAACTCCTGGTTCTTGACTAGCAGAATCCACTGTAGTCACGGAGAAAATCTACCAGTCCTGTGCACTTGAAACCATAGCCCATTTTCCCAAAGTCCATTAGAGGCCACCACTCCATTGTAACCAGGGTATTCTAGGTTCCCTAAGTTTCACACCCCTGCCTGCAGGTAACAGGCTGGGGACCCTCCTCTTGTCAGTCCTCCAGGCCTGTGGTGTTGAGTGAGCTCCAGTGACACTGGTTTGAGTCCTGTTTCTTATCTGCGAAATGGAGACCACACCTCAACGGGTTGCAAGGCTCCTGTGAGAAAAGGATAGTTTGTTTGTTTGTTTAAGATTTGTTTACCCAGAGAGAGAGAGAGAGAGGCCGGGTGAGGCAGGGGTGAGGAAAGGGAGGAGAGAGGATCTCAAGAGGACTGCCACTGTGCGATGCCCCACGTGGGGCTAGATATCACAACACTGAGATCCAGACCTGAGCCAAAATCAAGAGTCGGAGGCTTAACCGACAGAGCCACCTAAGTGCCCCAAAGATGGTTTATTTTTATTATCGTTAGGCTCAGTTCTATTCCTTCCAGCCCTTTCTGTCCGTTTGGAGGCGCTTTCTCCTCCCAGGCACAGAGACAGAAGACGTTTCCTATACGGGTCTGGGCGCTGTCGGGTAAGAGCCGGGTCTGGGGATCCCGCCAGCCTCCAACACCGTTAGCTTCTTTCAGGAGCGCCAACCCTCCCCGCAAAGCCGCGAGAACGATCCTTCTCCTTGCAATCTCCAGACCTCGCGAGAGTAGGGAGCGCCCGTTGTGGGAAGGACTCGGAGCGCCACGCCTTCCCCGGCCACCGAATGCCCGCCTCCTTTCTCTTTTTCCCGCCTCCCACCCCGCGCTCCGCTCTCGGATTGGCTAGCTGAGTCGGGTCAGTTTTTTCCTGGCCAGAAAGCGGCTCGACAACTAGCCCCGCCTTCTGGCCCCGCCTCCGAAGCCTGTGGATTGGACTGCTCAGCCAGGTGTCACGCGCCTCCGCGGGAGCGCAGACGAGCCAATCAGGCGCTCGGCGTATTTTACAAACTGGGGAAGTAGCTGCAGCTGAAGCCAGTCAAGAAAAAGCGAATCCAGTGTGGGGTGAGCCAGAGTGGTTCCGAGGAAGGTGCGGCGTGGAAATCTTGGACGGACTGGGGGGCTGCGGGGCTCATAGGGAGGAGAGGCCGCTCGGGGTCCTGGAGCGAGAGAGTAGGATCGGAGTGCCTGGAGGGAGCGGCTTCCTGGAGCGGCCTTGGAAGCATCAGGTCTTCTGGGCACATGGGTTTGGGCAGAGGTGGGAGCTTCAGGAATGTCAGAACTGGTGCTCCGAACTGGCTGACCTTTGATCACAGGTCCTGCTTTTCTTCCCATCTCAGCTGTAGCAGTCATGACCACCTTCCAGGGTAGGAAGGATCCTGTCCTCAGGGGTGTATCTCCTACTCCTAGCAAGATTCCCGTACGCTCTCAGAGACGCCCGCCTCTCCCCACAGTCAAACCCTGCGCCCTGGACCAGGAGAACCAAGATCCAAAGGTAAGAGGGGCCTGGTGGGTGAAGATAGTACCTGCAAGGAGACATAACATACCACCAATGCACCCCAGAGCTGAGCCCCAGCTTTTTGTCTTCCCCTCCCCCAGAGATTGGTCCAGAAGCCCAACCTCGACTCAGCAGGCCCCAGGCCGAAAGTCACACATCAAACAGAGAAATCAGAGAGATCGGTGGGGAGCACTCAGCTCCGGAACCCCTTGGAGGAACTGAGGCCTAGCCCTGGGGGACAAAATGCGGGGCCTGGGCACCCTCCCCAGACAGGTACCTGCTGGAGGTTTGAAAAACACAGTCTCCTTACGAGGGCATGGGGGAATGGGGTTGGTGCAGTCTGCTTGGGAGCTTTCCACTACCCTGGTCTCCTGCATACTGTAAGCAGAGTCTTGAACCCTGCTCCTGGACATCTCTGTACTCCCAGAAGCCGCCCCTCCCTCTTCTAAAGCCTTTTCCAGCTCCCTCAGTCACAATCAATTGCCCTGTGTGCTAATACTTTGTAGTTCTTCTTTTATAGCGTGTCATACTTTGACTTGAGCCTGTCACCTCTCTAGAGTGTGATGGTAACTTCTTGAGGCTGGGGGCTTTCTCATTCATCTCTGAGCCCCAGTACCTGGAACAGTGTCTTACTTAAAGTTCAGGGTGCCTGGGTGGCTCAGTGGATTAAAGCCTCTGCTTTCGGCTCAGGTCATGATCCCAGAGTCCTGGGATGGAGCCCTGAATCAGGTTCTCTGCTCAGTGGGGAGCCTGCTTCCTTCTCTCTCTGCCTGCCTCTCCGCCTACTTGTGATCTCTGTCAAATAAATAAATAAAATCTTTAAAAAAAAATAAAAAAATAAAGTAAAGTCCTATGAACTTCTGTGAGCCGAGTTTAATAATATGAGTCTCTAGCTCACTCTTGCACCTCAGGGTGACTACGTAGCAGCCCCGGGTCCCCTCAGCCTTCCTCCTCTTCTCACCTTCTCCTCTTCTCTTGCAGAGGCTCCAGGGACTGTAGAGTTTGTGGCTGACCCCGCAGCCCTGGCCACCATCCTGTCAGGTGAGGGGGTGAAAAGCTGTCGCCTGGGGCGCCAGCCCAGTCTGGCTCAGAGAGTCCTGATTCGAGGGAGCCAGGGAGGCACCACCCGTAGGGGCCAGGTAATGCGACAGGATATGAGGAAATCAGGCTGGTGTGGACGGAGGAGGGAGTCCTGAGTCCGTGCTGATGGCCTCATTTGTGGTGTCAGGGTGCCCGTGCCTCTGCATATTTAGCCCCTAGAACCCCTGCCCACCGACTGGACCCTGCCAGGGCTTCCTGCTTCTCGAGGCTGGAGGGACCAGGACCCCGTGGCCGGACCTTGTGTTCTCAGAGGCTAGAGGCCCTGGTGAGTGCTCTTGAGGGGCTGGGATCCTCAGTTCTTCTGTGAGCTCCTCCCTGGGACCAAGCTGGCCCTGAGGAGGGAAGATACTTCCTGAAAAGCCAGAGCGGTTGTGGAGGCTGGTGGGGCTGGTGGTGAGGCCTGAAGGTTTAGGGCCCACGTCTGACTCTGCTCTTTTCTTTTGCTCCCGTGGGTTAGATTCCACCTTCAGGACCTTCCTTTCACCCCTCTGCTCACCCCAGTTTCCAGGAGCTAAGAAGAGTGACAGGTGGCAGCAGCCGGTGAGGAGAGCATCATTTGGAAAAGAATGATCCAATGTCTGATACAGGGGTCCCTCGGAGCTAGAGACTTCCTGTAGCTTTAAGACTTCCCAGCAGCCGAGGAGGGGAAGGGGGAAACCTGTGACTCCCCAGGCTGAATCCTTAGAAGAGGGTTCAGGCCTCCACAGCCAGGCCTCCGTATGACATCAGTTTTTTTCAGGTTGTGGGGGGAAGAAGGAAAGAAATGAGAAATGCTGTCTGTTTTGTTTATTGGCTAGAGCATAGACTATGGCAATAAATGGGACTTGGGTTTGATTCTTGACTCTCAGCACTTACTAGAGTAAGCTCACCTTACCCCCCACCAAGCTTGTTTCTTTAATCTGTCAAATGAGGGTAACATTTGTATCATTAGAGGTTGTTGGGCAAAGACTTAAATGAGTTGACGTTTGTAAAGCACTTAGCAAAGTGCCCAGCTCACACTTGATACTCAGTGACTGCTAGCTGCTGTCCTTATTGTCGTCAGGACTTCAGTGAGCCAGACCTCAGGATTACTCCTGGAGACCCCAGTCCCACCTGGTGAGTGTGTCTGGCCACGGGGAGAAAAGAGGGGCAGATGGGCTGCCTAAGTTGGAGAAAGCTCAGTGGGTGGGGAGGGGGCTCGAGGGGAAGGCCACATCAGGAGGAGCCACCAAGGAAGGGACCTTAATAATAGGCCAGAGGTTACCCAGTTACACTTGTGTCAAAGAGGTGGTCTCCACTTCAACCCTTTCTCTGCCACTTCCTTTAAGATTTACCTTCCACTCACTGTTCTGTCCTCAGCACTAAGAGCCACCATCACACCCCTAGCCTACTTGGGGTATTTAGATTAGTAAGTGATTACTGAGATGTTGCTGGGCTCCAAGGGGCTGCTAGGCGGGTCCCACTGATGGTACAGTGGGGGCTGTCAAGCTGACTTACCCTCTTTGGAGGTTCCAAAACCCTATGCCGGCCGTTGGTGTGTTTGCCAGCACTACAGCAAACTTCCTGTCTCCTCCTAGCTCCCTCTCTCCCTGAAGGAGAACATGAAGTTGTTACTCGCTCAGATGAAGGAGGAGGGGGCCCCCTAGGTCTGGCCCAGCGGGTACCATTAAGAGAGATAAGCCACACCAGGGTGAGATGAGATCCTTCTGGGATGGGGGGAGAAGGGGAGATGTTTGGGAGGAATTCTCTGGCATTGGCCAGCACTGAGGATTTGTGGGAGGGGATCGGGATGTAAATTGAGTCTGTTTGCCCCACCGGCCCAAGGCTTCTCCAGAGTAGGTCTAGTCTCTGCTTACTAGCTGTCTGGAGCCTGGGGCTGAGAGGTCACAGGTTGGCATATATTTGTGTCACACAGCAGATCAGTGCTGAGAGCAAGGCAGATCTGACATTCATTGACTCCACAAGTGTTTGTTGACCACTTATTATGTGCCAAGCAGTACTCTAGGTTCTGGATACACAGTAGCAAATAAGTTCACATTCTAGAAAGAGGAGACCAAAAAAAAAAAAAAAAGAGTAAAATATATAGCCTATCAGGTGGTGATGAGTGAAAACAAAGTAGGCACTGAAGGGGGTGTGGAAGTAGGGGAGGGGGTATAACAATTTCATATAGATTGGTCAGGGAAATTAATTGAGAAGATGACATTTCAGTGAAAACCAAAAGGAGATGGGGAAGTGAACCATGCAGATATCTGGGGGAAGAATGTTCCAGGCCAGTTGAACTGTAGATGCAAAGGCCCTGAAGCGGAATGTGCCTTGTGTGTTTGAGGATCAGCAGAAAGGAGTTTGAGGATCCAGCCAGGCTGAAGCAGAATAAGGAGGGCAACAGGAAGTGAGGTTAGGGTGATGGCAAGATCAGATTGGGTAAGGATTTAGAAATCAGAGTGAAGCCTCGGCTTTTCCTTGGAATGAGTGGAAAGCCATGGGGCGGGGCGATGAACAAGGGAGAGACAGGATTTGATTAGTTCTTAAAAGAATCCCACTGGCTGCTGGAATGAGGAGACATGGGAATGCAGAGGGGGAGCGATCACTCTTCCACCTTGTTCCTCCCCACAGGACAATAGTGCCTCCCACCTGACATCCTCCCCTGGCCGAGTGGTGCCACCGTCCATCACCCACCCATCACCCTTTGGACGGGCTCAGCGCATACCTTCTCCTGGCCCCTCAGCTCCAGTTTGTATCCACCACTCCAGAGGGTGGGGGGCTTGCTGGGCAAGGGGAGAACATTCTGGCTGGGATCCCTGCCAGGTCGAGCTCTTGCTCCTGCTCAGCCATCCTCCTCTCTCCCCAGCCCTCCTATTCGGTTTTGCGGCGCCTTGCCATTCGTCCCAAAACCCAGTTCACACCCATCCAAGCAGCCCCCAGGGTTCAGAAGGTAAGAGGGAGCAGGGGAGGTAGCTGACCTAGGCCAGGGCGGGGGAGGAAGGGAATGCATGGGAACAGGGAGAGTTACAATGTCCCCCTTCTGTCCCAGGCCCAGGGTTTGACCGGCCTCTCCCCTCAGTCATGCCCTGAAGAGCCTGCCCTGCCCTGGGTATGTATCTGAAGGCTTTCCGTGCTGGGATCCCAGCAGTCTGAGGCAGGCAGACTCCCCCGAGAAGCTACCAACTCTCCAACACTCTGTGCTCCTCGGCTGTCCTCCTGCTCTCAGTTTAGGGCTTCCTGACTAACCTGAGCCCTTCCTGGTATGGGGTGTGGGGTGGGGACGCAGGCAGACTGATCTCCTTCCTGCCCCAGACCGGCTTCCTCACATAGCCCCTCTCCTTCCCTGTGCCAGGAGCAGATTGCAGTCCGGTTATTTGACCAGGAGAGTTGTACAAGGGTGCAGGAGGGGCCTGGGAAACCCCCTGTGGCAGCTTCTGACCCTAGTACACCCGCCACGCTCCAGGAGCTGAAGATGCAGGTGGGTGTGCATGTGGGCCTGACGCCTGCCTGGCAGCGACAGAGGATGCAAACAGGACAGTGTGGGTGGAGACTTTTACCCACACCTTGACATCCCCCTGAGGGCTCTTCTCCTCCCCACAGCGCATCAGTATCCTGCAGGAGTTGTTGCGACAAGAGGTGGAAGGGCTGGCTGGGGGCAAGTGTGCCTCCCTTAATGGAGGTTCCTCTCTGGAAATGGTTGAACTTCAGCCCCTTCTGGCTGAGATTTCTAGAACCCGGAATGCCCCAGAGCAGAATTCAGGGGCCTTACACCTTCCCGGACTGTTCCAGCACCCTGGGCTACCAGAGCCTTATGTTCCAGAGGAGTGTGGGGAAGCGCAGCCCTGCCCAGGAGCAAAGCCGGAGGCAGCTCAGCCCTGCCTTGCAGCAGAGCCAGGGTCCCCAGAGTCCAGCCATAGCAGGGAACCTGGGATACCAGAACCCTCTGTCCAGGAACAGCCTGTGGTATCAGAGCCCTGCCCTCCAGTAGAGCCCGGACACCTGCAGGCTGACTCCCAAAGGCACACTGGACTCCTAGAGCCCTCCCCTAGGATAGAGCCTGGGGCATCCAAGGCCTGCTTCCCGGAACCGAGAAGTCCGGAGTCCAGCCCACAGCCCTGCCGCAGTCAGTGGGCTCCAGAGACCACCACCCTCATCTTCTCCTCCCAACACCCACTTTGTGCCAGCCCCCCTATTCACTCACTCCAGTCTCTGAGATCCCCAACAGGCCAGGCAGGTAAGGAGTTGGTCAGAAGGGTTTCTGAACAAAGGAGGTCCTCATCTCTCACTGGAGGCAGGCCCCTACCTTGCACTGGATGGTCCCATGCTTTCCTCCAGCTCCCCTAGCCTAGCCTAGCACTCCTTGGGAAGGAAGGGAGGAGTTGCCCCTCAATCTCTGTGCTCCTAGTTGGCTTGGCCCCTGGCGGCGGGGGGCGGGGGGGGTGCAGGTAGTGGGAAAGGGCTTTAGATGGTGGGAAAAGAGGACTCAGAGCCTGCACTGAAGTCTCTTTGGCTCTTGGCCCTTAGGTCCCAGCAGTCTTGCCCCTCGAACCCTGGCCCTGAGGCAGCGCCTTAAAGCGTGTCTGACCGCCATCCACTGCTTCCATGAGGCCCGCCTGGATGACGAATGTGCCTTCTACACCAGCCGAGCCCCACCCTCAGGACCCGCCCGGGTCTGCACCAACCCTGTGGCCACATTACTTGAATGGCAGGATGCCCTGGTGAGCCCCCCAACCACAGCCAGGCTTTGCCTGCACAGCACGCCTGGAAAATGGGGTGGTGTGGGTGCTGGGGAGAGAGTGGGGGCGGGGGGCCAGCCTCTGCTCCTTTGGGGAGGGCCATGGGGAAGGGTTGGCTACGGTTCAAGGATGGCTGCTGGGCTGTGACAGCCTTCTCTCTCCCCAGTGTTTTATTCCAGTTGGTTCTGCTGCCCCATAGGACTCTCTGTCATGGTGCATCCACCTCCTGCCCTGCCTTGCTCCTTGCCCCTTTTAGCCCTTATTTATTGTCCACCCCGTGAGACTGGGAGCCCATACCCTTTATTCTTCAATAAAGTTTCTTAATTGTCTTCGGAGTGTCTGTTTCCCACTGGGCCCATCTAGGCCAGCTACAGCTGTTGTTCTCCAGTTGCCCACACGGTGGCAGTGTCCTCCAGCTTAGAGGCGGGCCCTGGGCTCTCTGGATTCCCCAGGCTCCCTCACCTAGAAGCAGTCCTAAAGAGGCATCCCACTCCCGCCAACCTCCGCCCCTGCACAAGTTGTAGGAGTGCAAATCTGGACCTTTCCGGACCTGCTTTTCTTGCTTTTTGAGATCAGTGCCCCGCTCAGGAGCCATCAGCAGCTCCTTCCTGCCCTAGAGCTCCTCTTCTTACAGCTCCTCCTGCATCAGGCAAAAAGCAGAAGCACCAGACCCATATCTCTGGAACCCCCCCTTGTTAGTGTCATTCTGGCTGGTGTCTCCCTACAGTAGGAGGCCTCAAAGCTCTCCGGAAGCTTATATGCCTCCCTTTCCATATCAGAGTAGAAGCCCTGGGCTACTCTCCTCCTCTCTTCCCCCAGAGACAGGACTTGCCAGGAATAAGTAAACCTTTGCCTCTGGCAGAGAGTGGTAGGACCAGAGTCCTTGACAGCAGTGAGGGAAAGGGTCAGCCATTCTCCCCCACTCTGGGCACTAAGTTAAGAAGCACACACATTCTCCAACTTCACTTTATTGGGCAAGGCAACAGCAGCTGTAGCCCCAGGGCCTAGGCAGGATGGGCGGGAAATGGGGACTGTACAGAATGAGTTATAAATGCTAGGAAAGAATTCACTGGTTCCTCCAGTTCGCAGGAAGGCTGCTAGGCCGGAGCCTGGAGCCTGAAAATGGAGATGAAGGGAGGAGAGGATGGAGAGAAAGTTGTGACAGGGGACAAGCGCCAGCCAAACGTTTCCTCTCCTCCCACCTGGATGGGCTCCTGTTTCTGCTTTCCACCCCTGCCGCAGAGGGCCTCCCTCGAATGCCAGGGCTTCCTTTCTGCTTGCAGCTCCGGATGGTAAAGCTGTCCCCCAGCCCCCCGCAGTAGAGATGGTCTGGACCTCCGCTTTCACAGGCACGCACTCTGACCCCAGGGAGCCCTTCCGGAGCCGCTCTGCTCCTCCTCAGCACGACCTCCTCCTCTCCCCAGCCACTTCGATCCCCATCCCCGGGATCGTGGAGAGTCCACCCAGCAAGGCTGCCTCGGGAGCGGGAGGGTCCGCCCCACCGCCAGGCTCTCAAAGGAAGGGGTGGCACGTTGGGTGGGGTCGGCTGGAGGTGGGTGAAGAGGGGAACGGAGGCGAAGGGCGAGCGGGGGCGCGGGGGATGGGGCCCTGCTCAGTCCGGGTAGATGATGAAGCCGGAGAAGGTGCTGTACTTGTTGGTGTTACCGCCGTGCACCTTCCCGCCGTCCAGCTTGATGAAGACTTCGTCACCCACATCCAGGTGCAGGATGACACTGTTGCTGGCGTAGTCATAGTTCTGGTCGGCGTCCTGAGCGATGGCGCTGGCCCGGACCTGGTGGGGAAAGAACACAACACGCCGCTCAGCCCCTGTGCGGAGCCCGGGTGTCGAGAAGCTTTGGGCGGAGTAGGTGCACTGGGCCCGCGAAGGCGGGGCGAGGGAAACGGGCTGCAGGGGCTGAGGAGGAGAGGGAGCTCGCGGGAGACCGCTGAGCTTCTCAGGCACTGCCACTCCCCAGTTGAGCGACTCCACAAGTTTCACGCCTTCTCTGGCCCTCAATTTGAACTAGAAGATGGGATTTCATAATAGGATTAAGTGAGTTAGTACATAAGAAGTGAGTTAGAACAGCGCTTTGCACCTAGAAAACGCTCTATAGGGGTTGCTATTATTAGCATTCAAACAATAAAATTAGCCTGTAGGGTAATTGCTAAGATTATGAACCCGCTCTGGCCTCCTGAAGTATCTTTCCCTTCCCTCAGTGATAGGGTACAGGTGCGTCTGTAGCCTGGGAGCGAGGGTGCGAGCCGTGGGAAGGTGCAATGATGCGTTTTCGCCTCTGGGTGCCCTTACCCCTTATGGCGCCCACTGGCGCTAGGTCATGGGGGTCGCCTTCCGCCCCAACAGGTAACCTCTTCTTCCCTCTGGCCTCGCTGCTGGTCGCCTAGGGCCGCCAGCCCCTTCCCCAGCCCCCCTCTTCGTGTCCCGCGGGAGCTGGTTATTAACTCATTAATTATTCATCATTATTCTAATCACTATTTACCGTCCCCAGGGCCGCAGCGCCCGCGCCACGGAATACAGAGTGGGAGCCGCGCGGCCCCCACCCCCCTCTGAAACCGGCACATTCTAGATAGACAATCGCCCCCTCCTCCTGCTCACAGATAACCTGCAGAGACCACACACACCTACTCAAGGCCCCATGCAGATAGACACTGATCCATTCTCCCACCCTGGACCCACAGACACTCGCATTACACACACACACTCACTCCCTTACACACAAACGGCTGTCACTCCCATGCAGGCACACATACAGTCTCTCTTTCCTTGGGTCCCTGGGGCAGCCCTGCTGGGAGAAGACCCCAGTGCAATGCCTACTAGTCCTGGAGCAGCAGGGTGCTGCAGCTGGAGCAGGACCGGGCTCCAGACATCCAGGATCAGCAGGCCTGATGTGCCATGGTCCACATCTGGCGCATGGGGCATTCAGAGGTCACCGCTTAGCCCCAGTCTTACCCCCTGCGGCTTGTGGGGCCCAGGTGCCTTGCCCAACCCCCACTCCACAGCCTCTCCTTCCCTCTCTGCATGTCCCAGTCCTCCCGCTGAGTCCTTGGAGCTATTCTCCCAAGTCAAGGTGGCAGTGACTCCAACTCTGACCACAGGGGCAGGAGCAGCAGAACCTGGAGGCCAGAGGTTGCCAGGGAAGATGTGGGGCCTACAGAACCAGCCCAGGGTCCAAAGATTCTGCTTTATCTGTTCTTTGCCTCTTTCCCCGTCCAAATCCCTTTCATCATGCTGCCCAGCTGGCCGGTGAACTGCCACATGATTTCCACCTCTGCCTACTGACTCAGTATTAGCCAAGGGTAAGGCCAGCTCTAGAATGGTCTGAGGCCCTGGGTGAGTGTCGTCTTTCTTTTTTGCCTTTTACTCGAAAATACAAGCTGAATGGCCAAAACAAGAACAGCTGCCCACTGCCCATTGCCAGAGACCTGGATTCCATGCTAATTCAAAAGAGCCAGACTCCAGGTAATTCACCCATCCTGAGGTGGGGAAACCCAAAAGCCAGAAAGGCTGCCTCAGAAGAGAGAGTGGCCCAAGACAGGGCGAGAACAGACGCTAACTGGCAGGATGAGACACCAAAGAAGTTTTGGTGTAGGGTTGCCTGTAGTTGGAGAGTGAGGATAGCAGCTGCAGAGACATTAAGCTTTGAGTCCTAAGTTCCGAGTCTGGCACCATTCCTAATGCTCTGTGAGACCCTGGGCAGGTCATTTCCTTTCTCTGGCCCCAATTCCTCTTCAGCTAAATGAAACAATTTGTAAGTTCTTAGCAGCCTGGCGTTTCTGGACTCAGTGACGCTGTTGGGTGAAGGGTTTGTATGCAGCCCTCAGGTGGAATGAGTGCAGGGAGATTTAGAAAGCTGCCCGGTCTGCTCTGGACCTGGGTGGGGGAGGGGCACCTCACCTGTCCATTCTTCATCAGGTCGGCCCACATGCTGGTGCCGTCACCGCCGCGCATGAGTACATGGTAAGCGAAGAAGTAGACACCTGGCATGGGGCAGGTGAACTTGCCGCTGGCCGCCTCGTAAGCGTTCCCCACATTGGTGACCACGTCGTCGAAGCGCAACACCTCGTAACCTTCGTGTGGCCGCCGCAGACCCGCGTAGAAGGCGATGCGAGGCACGTAGCCTGCAGGGGGCGCCACCCCGCCAGGGCCTGGGCCGGGAGGACCGGGTGGACCTGGCCTGCCCGGCTCTCCTGGAGGCCCTCTGGGGCCTGGGGGGCCCGGGGGCCCTCGCAGACCTGCCTTCCCGCGCCGGCCCACCTCTCCCTTGGCGCCCGGAGGGAAGGGGGGCACAGAGGCGGGAGCGCCGTCGGGTCCAGGGCCTCGCGGCCCGTGTGGGTCGCATACCATGCGGCAGCGACCCAGCATCTCATAGTGAGCTGGCCCGCGGGAGCTGTGCACCAGCAGCGGAATGGCCACCAGCAGCAGCAGCACCATGGCCACCCCGACGGCCGCGCCTGCCACCCGCTTGCGGCGGCTCAGCCGCGACGCGGCCAGGGCCAGCAGATCCTCCTCACTCTTGGGCGCAATGGCGGCGGAGGCCCGGGGCTCTCCGCGGGCCCCCGAGGCGGTGGCCGGGCTCGGGCCCGGGTCGGGACCCCCCCGACGGCTGCGCCCGGCCCCCCCGGCCCTGCGGGCTCCCGCCTCAGCGGTGCCGTTCCCCAAACCTTCCGTCAAGGCGGAGGTCCCCCCCGTGGGTTGGGCCAGGGGGCTCCAGACGGTTCAAAACCCGTGGTTCTCTATTACCCTCCCTTTCAGCCTAACGTTCCCGGGCGCCTGAAATCAACGGCTTCTCGGACGGCCGGTTTCTTACAGATCTAGGATGCCTGCTCTCCGGACAGCTGTTTTCTCAAGGATGGCGGCGCCTAGGTCCCCGGCTACCCAGACGGATCGCTCCTGGCCGGAGCCAGGGACTACTCTCCGCGCTCTGGACGTCCCGGGCTCGGCGCTGCGGGTGGCGCCCGCCGGACTCGACCTCCTCGTAGGTTTGCGCTCTGGCTCTTGGCGAGCACTGACGCACCTTTCTACCCCAGCCGCGGCCCCAGCCCCTGCTAGAGCCCTGGACCCGCGTTTCTCTCCAGCTGGAGCTCTCCCTCTCTGCGTCCCTAACCTTCCTCCCCTCCCTCCCGGGGCGGCAGTGCGGGTGGTGTGAGCCGCTGCGCGGCGGGAGCCTCTATAAGCGGCCCGGGGCGGAGCGACCCCTGGCGCCCAGAGTGGGAAGCGCGGGGGCGGGGCAGGCAGAGGCCCCCACCCGCGTCCCCCCACCCCCCCAGCTTCTCGGTTCCTGCCTGTTCTGAGCCGATTCTGCAGGAATTCACTGCCCCCACCCTATCCTTACTTTCACCCCACCCTGAGTTTGGTATTCCCAGAGTCCGGAGGAAGCCAGAAATAGATATGGGATAAAAAGGGGTCGACATACACACACAGAAGACAGACAGAGGTGGATTCCAGAGCTAAAAAACCACCCCCTCCAAAGAAAGGCCCACAAAAAGGAAGGGTGATAAGAGGTTGAAATTCGCCACCCCACGACCCTCAGTGCCGTGACCCAATAACACATGGTAAAACCTTCAACAAGTACATGTTGGCCTGACCTGGAAAAGGCAAATTTCCAGCCACCCCTACCCTCGACCCTCAATGTTGGGGGGCACAGAGCAGCGAAGAGGGTGAAGGAACGAGAGGGAAAAACAGATCAGGCTTGAGGAGTGAGCAGGAAACCGACAGGAAAGCAGAGAAGAAACGACAGAGAAATCAAAGAGACAGAAAGCCAGATAGAGACGCAGAGACAGAGACAAAGCTTCGAAAAGAGACTAAGTGACAGGCCCAAAGCGGGTGAGGGAGAGACAGAGACAGAGAGAGAGAGAGACAAGAGCGGAGACAGGTTGACAGATCGAGAGAGAAATGTAAATGGCGCGCTGCAGAGAGACACCCAGGTCCGTGTTCGGACTCCAATGTGACATATCAACTGTGGGGAAGATGCGGGGGCGGGGCGGTTCTTCCAACAGAGTGGTAGGCTCCAGGTCTGTGCGATGTGACAGTGTGCTGGCAAGTGTGGACCAGGCCATGGTACCCTGGCCTTATGTGTTTCTGGGTGAGTGGGATTGTGGATTTTGTGTTGTCTTTGTGTGTGTGTGGCCCCGTGGGGGGGGGGCATACACTGTTTGAAGGGAGGTTTTTTTACTTGGTTTCCTCTTAGCCCCTAAATGTGGGGCCCCATGAATGCCATGTCTCCTATCTTAGGACTGAAGAGTAGAGAATCTACTGGGGAGAAGGAGTCATAAAGCAGCTCTAGTCTCTCACTGGGCCTCCCCTGCCCAGCTCCGCACCACCCCTGCCCCCAGTCTCAGATCTTGTCCAGCTGCAGCATCTCAGCCTCCTTCCCCTTCCCAAAAATCTGTGGTTAGATGGAAACCCAAAGAAGTTGGATCCCACATAGTAAATGTTGGAGGGAGGGATTTGAAGTTGGTTATGCAAATTAACACAACTAAAATGCAGATTAAATGCTGGGCACCCTCCTGTGAGAGGTGACTGTTTCTGTCATTCCGAGCAACCAAGAGGGGACACAAGCTTTGATAGATCCCTCTCTGTGTGGGGTCAGGGTCCAGGAAAAAAGCTTGTGGCTCCGTCTTTCCTTAGGGTCTGGCACCTCCGGAGGAAATTTCTTGCCTACAAGGGACCCCAGGGCCAGAGGTTTGGAAAAGGAGCTCCGGGACCGGCAAAATTGGCAATGTTTGGAGACCGTGGAGGTGGACAGCTGCAAAGGACGTCTAATTGACTAGGATAAGCCAGGGCTGTAATACACAGGAATAAGTTGTGCAAAATGGAGGGCACAGGGCATACCAAGGCATGGTTATTGGGTGGAAAGTGATTCACCTCATCACTGTACCCCTTTCCTGAACCTCCCAGCCCATAGCAGTGCAGGAAGAAAGAGGTTGCTGAGGCTCCGGCCAGTGTGGAGGGAGGCCCCTCATGCTTGAAAGGGTTGGGAGAGAAAGGATTGGCAGTCAGTGGGGGAGGGGCCGCCTCCTCCAACCATAAATACAAATTTTATTCAAGGTCTTTGTCGCCATTTGTCTTCCTCGGGGGGCTGAGGGCCATGTCGGCCCCGTGCATGTCTAATTCTGGAACTGCTCCCCCAGGCTGGATGATGGATGGATCAGAGAAGAGAGAGCAGGCCGGTGCTCACGCTAGCCTACCCTGCTCGGTCCTCAAGCCCCATGGTCTCAGGTCCTACCACCCTTCTCCTTCCTCCACACCCCTCCCCTGCCCTCCCTCCGCTGACCAGAGGCCTTCACTGCTCAGCCCCATTCCCCACCCCACTCTCCTACTCACCGAGGCCCTCTTTTTGAGCCCCTCACCTCAGCCCCTTTCAGGTCCCAGCCCTCTTCTCTCTGGAGCGTCCCTTCTCCTGTCCCCAGCCCAGGCTGTGAGCTGCGGTGACCAGCAGGGCTGCAGGCGGCAGCGGGTCTGTGTGGTGGGGGGAGCAGGCTTGGCTCACAGGGAGCTGAGGGGCCAGCTCCATGAATTTATTCATGTTCTGTTGCTCTTTCCCCACGCTCTGGAATGAAGCTGCCAGCTCACCAGGTCCTTATTGCTTCCCCTGCAGCTGTCACATTCGGCCGATGAGGGACCTGGGTAGGGTCAAGGCCAGCCATTGCTCCTGGGGCCAGAAGCCAAGTGTCTGGGCTCAAGAGGAAATGCTGAGGCCCAAGCTGGGGTCTGGGACGATTTATCCAGAGCTCCCCAGGCAGCCAAACTGGGAGGCCCCAGGGAGGTGGTGTGGATGGGAATGGGAAGTAGGCAGAGAAGGGTGTGGTACAGAATGTGGCCAAGAGCGGTATAGGTGGGGACGAGTCTGATGGGGGAAAGGAAAGGGAAAGGAGGCCTTTAAAGAGTTCCCTGTTCTCCCCTCTTTACAAGCACAGCCTAGGGGTGCCCTGCTGGCTCTGTTGGAGGAGCATGTGACTCTTGATCTTGGGGTTGTGAGTTCAAGCTCCCGCCCCACTTTGGGCATGGAGCTTACCTAAAAATAAATAAGTAAAATAAAAGCACATCCCAAGCTGAATCCTACCTTAACCTCCTTGACTCTGCACTAACCCTGACCCTAATCCCAAATTATGCACTTGACTCCTTTCCAGTCCTGAAATGAATCCTGACTCCATAACCTGAGCCTAAATGGAGCACATCTCTCGTCTGTCTTGTCCTGGAACCCAGGGGTCTCCCAAGAATTTCCCCCAGAGCTTACAGCCAGGTGTGCATCAGAGTTCTGAGGACCAGACTTTGGATTAGCATGTTATTAGCATATGATTTGCATGGGATATAGGCTTTCTACTCTGAGGAAGTTTTTGTGTTAAAATTTTATGAAGTCTAGTGGAAAGGTCCTGGCTCCTTGAAGGTTCTCTCTTTTTGTTCCTTCTCCCACACTCCTTGTTACTGACCCAGACCCCCTCAAGGGAAGAAGAGGAGTGAGGAGATGAACAATAGAGGGCTGATGGGAGGAAAGATGCTAGCACTATGGCCTGTCCCTGTCACTAGCTGGGGAACCTCCACAAGCCTCAGTTTTCTCATTTGTAAGAGGAGAGAAACCAGTGGGCTGGTGTCACATTAAGATCTAAGAAAGCACTTTTGTTTGCTTGCACTCTCTCTTTCCTCACTTTTTGGGGTAATTAATAGTGTGGTCCCCAACCCCTCACACACATGTTGGCTTCCAGCTCCCACATGTAAGAGGACACAGAACTGGAAACAGTCTGGGTTGCCTCGTACCAAGCCCCTGGTATGACGAGGAAGGAACTTTGCCTGCCTGAGAGGACAGGGGATAACACGGAAATGGTAACCATATAACTGAGTATTTGCTGTATTTGAGGGCTTTTATATACAAGTTCTTACTGCATCCTCACAGCACCCCATAAGAGGTGGATATATTATCTCCATTTTTACAGAAGGGGGAATGGCCCAGAAAGTAGAAATGGCTTGTTCTGTATCACCCTGTAAGTAGCAGGCCTGGAACTAGAGTTCTGATCTCAGTGCCCCAGGGAAGAGACATGGAGACGGAGACAGTGCAAGGGGGAGAGAGGAGCGAGATCTGAACAGGTCTCAGAGGAGATCTATGTGTGTGAGGCCAAGAGGGCAGGGCCTAGGCTCAGTGTCCTTCATCCTCCACTTCTGCCCTGGGGGACCTGACACCCCACAGATGCTCCATTTTTGGCTAACGGTGGGTCGAGGAAGTTAGCTTGGGAGAGCAGCTGTTCAAAATAAGAGAAGTGGGCAGAGAATAGGGATGGAGAAGGAAACAAAACGAATCTGAGGAAAAATTGTTTTCAAGAGGCTAAAGGGAGGAAAACTGGCCCAGTCAGGGGAGTAGTGCTGAGGGCCGCTCTCCTTCTCCCACCATCGGGAGGAAAACAGTCTCACACTTTGCCGCATTGCGCGGAGGGTCGGCAGACCTTCACCGCAGAGGGACAGAGCCAATATGCCACCGGGCCTAGGGCTGCCACTCCTGCCGGCACTGCTGCTCGGGGCAGCCTCGGGTTCAAAGGGCCGCGCTAGCGCCCACTGGACTGAGGGTAGGTTCCTGGTTCCCGCGTGGACGGGGCAGAGCCTGTTTCCAAGGCGTTTGTCGGGCAAGATCGCGCTGCTGACTTACTTCCGCAGCCCTTGACCCCTGGCCAGGGGCGTCTCCTCGCCCTGGCCTCCCTCTCCGCCTCCTTTTGCTCCCCCCCACCCCCACCATCCGCCCGCTCCAGCCTCCAGTTAATGAAATGTGGCGAGCGGCCGCACAGACAGCTGTCAGACCCCTCATTTCTCCGCGGGGATATTGGATCCGCGCTGGGAGACCGACAGGTGAGCAAAGGAGGGGGTGTGCGGGGGGCCGAGGGAGGGGCGCCAGCTGGCGAGAGCCCAGAGCCCAGGAGGCAGCGAGCGCCTGAGCTCCAAGCCTCGAGGGCAAGGCTAAGCGGGGTCGGCCTTGGGATGTTCTGTCTGCTCACGGCTCTTTCCTCTTCTCCAAGCAGGAAATTTAACAAGCCCCATATCCACCGCGCCAGGACCCGGGTCCACCCGGGACTCCTAGTCCTGCACCCTAGGCAGGCCTGGCTACAGCGTGCGCCGCGCGCAGTGGCTCTGAGTCGGCGGCCGCGGCCCGGTGCTTCCTCCCACCTCCTTCCATCCCTTCCTTCTTGCTCCCCCTCCTTTCCGCGCTCCCTCCCCGGCGGCCGCGGCCTTTATTAGGGATTCCGCGGCTGTCGGTCCCGCCATCCATCCTGTCCGCCGGCAATTAGGCGGCCAGACAAAGAGCAGCTTCGGATGGATGAGGGTCCCGGCGGATCGGAAATGTGAAGGGTCAGCGCTGCCGCCCGCGGCGCACCCCGCTCCCCCCTCCGCATAATCACCGGCCGCCCGTCACTCAGCCGGCCGCCCGGGGAGCTCCGGGGCCCGGGCTGGGGAGTGGGCGGGGGGTAGGACTACAGCCTAGGCGCCTAGGGCAAGGCTAGGACGGACCTGCAACAGGGGCACCTCCTGGGGGAGAACGGAGGGCTGCGGGAGGCGGGAGGCACCTGCAGGAGAGAGAGGGCAGGATATGGCCCCGGGCGTGACCTGAAGGCGGACTGTGGGACAACTGCCTTGGGGGCTCTCAGTGCCGAAGCAGGGATCTAGCCCCAGAAGGGAAGAGGGTGGTGGGCCAGGCGCCCCCTGCTGGGAGACTGAGGGATGAAGCCCTAAGGGCACCCGGTCGGTACAGGTGGAACTGCGCCCAAGACGAGCTTTCCTAGGGAAACTGAGGGTCTGTAATCTGGTGCGCCTCCTATCGGAATAGAGTGATACTGCGTTCCTACTCCCCCGTCTCTTAAGTGAGATCCAACCCATCCACGTCAAATCCAGAAAAGCTCCAAGGCGGGCGAACCCGCGCGCCGCCGAAAGGAAGTTCAAGGAGTCCGGGTTTTACTGCGGATTCTTTGGCGCTAGCTCCCAGCTGACAAATCAACATCTCAATCTGACAATTAGTGGTCGAGATGGGGGGAGAGGGGCTCTCGCCGCCTGGGCCGCTTAGCCCTCCCGGGCTGCAGAGAGGTGGGCGGTGGCTGGCAGTGATGAACGACTCCGGGGGGGCCCGGGGCCCGGAGCGCGCATTCATTACTCGACTGACAGGCGGACGGCGGCCCGGCGAGCAGCGAGTGGACGTGCCGGGAAAGAGGCCAGTGGCAGGAGGGAGAGTCAGGGAGGCGTTTAATAGCCCCACCGACAGGTCAGCTCCCAATTCCTCGCCTCGACCCCGGTACTTGACTTCCTTGAGCTCGGCCTCTCAGGCGTTGGAGCTGGCTGTTTGTACAATTTGGGGAGCGAGGGCGGGAACCTAAGCCCTCTCCTTGGGTTAGGCGATTTAAGGTCTAACCTCAAGAAAGTATACGGACGTTTAGGACTGGGCGCTTCAGCCTGGCCTGGGAGGAATTGTGCGTGTCCGTGCACACAGAGGTGGCGTGGGTGACAGGGACTGATGAGTGTGAATCAGACGTGGAAATAGTGACTGTGTGGGTCAGTTTTTTTAGGAATGTGTTGACCTGATTTTGCCAGTGGTGGTGTGTGTTGTGTGTGTCTGAGGATCAGCTGCAGCCTCTTCTTTCGTGTCTGTGCTGCCCCTAGCCCACATACGCACTACTTGCTGTCAGCTCTCTCTCCAGTTCTGTAGGAAATGGCAGTGTGCACAGTGACAGCTGAGGTATGCTGGTGGGGGTGGGGGGATAGATGTTAACTGTGAGGATGCTGGTCTGGACAAGTGCTCCTTTCCATCATCTCCACCCCAAATATCACCCTTTCCCTATGCTTCCTGAAAGTAATGGATGCTTTTTCCAAAGCCTGGAGACCCAACTGCTGAGTCCTGGGTAAGGAAGTGGCCACTAGAGTTTTCCATAGTCCACACCCCTACATATACAGTCTTCATCACATACAGGATGTAATCTCCAAAACGTCTTAGTTTCCCAGTCTGGTGGTGGTCAGAGAGTAGGAGGTGGGTCTCAGGCAGCAGTCAGACCATCAACTCCCAAGAGAACCCACCTATTTGGGGCCTGAGCTAGGGGCCCCTCAGACCCTTATCTTTCGCTCCTCAGGTCCAGTTACTAGTTGACACCTTGGGAGAATAATGTTAATTCTAGTCTGATTCCTCTCTCTAATAACTCTCTTTCTTTACCTGGCTTTGTCCTCCCCCACTCTCAAACACACCAAAAGGTTAAGCCTGACTTCTTTTCCAGTCCGTAATCTCCTGGGTCTATAGGGCAGAGTTGGGGATGATTCTGGATCTCTGATCTCCAGTTTTGTTCGATGTGTCTTTCAACCACCTTCCCTTTGCCTTGCTCTTCCTCATAGCTAGGTTATCTCTTTGAGCCTCTATATCTTTGTTTCTGTACTTCTTCTTGTGTCCATGTTTAGGGATCGCCTCCAATTTTGTCTCCCTACATTTTGGGGTATGTCTTTGTTCCTCTGTGGCTTCTCCGTTTCGCCAATGCAACGGTGAGGTCCATGGAAATGGGAAAGGGATCAGAGCTTCCTTCCTGCCCCCGTCTAGAGGCAACTGCAACCCTAGGATGGCCAAGACCGGGTCGCTTCTCATTCTGGGCACAAGCACCTGGTCGATGCCCCGCTGTCCACCCCCACCCCCGCAGTCGCCCTCCTCCAGCACCCCCCCCCAACCCCCTCCGCCCGCCTGGAAAAGGCAAATTTGACATTTTTAAATCCGGAGCCTTAGAGGGATCGATGCGGCCCGGGGGCCCCGCCCGGGGTCGATATTCCTGATTGGGAAGCGGCCGCTGCGCGGAGCCCGCGTGTAAATCACCCGGACTGGGGGAGGGGGCACCGGAGCCAACGCGTCCCAGGCGCGCGGAGCCAGGCGGTCTCCTGTCCAGGGCCGACCCCAGGGCAATAGAATGAGGAGACCGACAGGCCTCAGAGACGGGGAGACAAGGCCGCCCAGGGGTTCCCCCCCCTCCCCGGCCCAGCTCTGCCAAGTCTGCGGGCCGGCTCCGGTCTCGCTTCAGCGGCCGCCACCCTCCGTTGCCCCTGGAGCCGCCGGGGAGGCTGGTGTCGGAGCCAGCCATGCGGCGGCTCCTCTCAGGCCGCTCCCGCGGGGCCTGGGCTTCGGCTGCGGCTGTCACGAAGCCCACAGGCCAGGCGGGCCGGCAGGGGAGGGCGGCGGGGGAGAGGTGCGGGGGGAGGAAGGCTGGCGCGGCTCCGGCTCACAGTGGGCGCGCAACAGATGTTTGCGCAGTTGAGGGACAAGGTGGCGTGGGGGCACCGAGCGGCTGGAGGGCGCGGGCGGGGCAAAGGATGGCCTAACCCCTTGGCGGGTAGGAGTCCGGTCATCCAGCGGGACTGAGCAGACACCCGAGGGGCACTCTGGGGACTGCCCAGCTGCGATAGACCCCCTTCCGCTGTGACTCGGGTATCGAGAACAAAAGAGAATGGGAGAGCGGGGAAGTTTGGGCCCCACCTACAACCGCCTCGGCAGCCCCTGCCCTCCAGTCCTCCCAGTTCTCTGTTGGGGGGACCGGGGCAGCCAAGGCTGGGAAGGTCCAGGAAGGTTAAAAGTGGGATGGACAGCGAGGCTGAGGCACCGACCAGAGTTCCCGCGTGGGTCTCTGGATTCACCTGCCCGCCCCGGTCCGCTTGTGGGTTGATACTCCGCGGCGTCCCCCACCGCCGTTCAGGCCCTCCCCTCCCGCTTCAGCTTGTCAGATCCCCCCACTCCCCACCTCTCGCCAGTTTATAGAACAACAATTTGGGGAAAACAATCCGGGCCGAGTGACGGCCCCGTAATTGTGACAAAGTGAGTGCGGGCGGCTGGAGAGAGCGCTAGGGCGGGAGAGCGGCGGGGCGAGGCGACGGCAGGGGCGCCTCCTGCCCGCCCCGCCGCCCTCTCGTTCTCATTCCGGTCACCTCCCATCCCTCTCCTTGACTCTTCTCCAATTCTTCTTCTCGCGGCCCCTCGCGCCTCCCTTCGCTTGTTCCTCCATCGCTCTTCCCTTTCCTCTCGGTAACGGCTCTTCTCCCGTCTCTACCCCGGCCGCCCCTCCCCGGTGCGCTTTTTCTTCCCTCACTTCTCCCTCTCTCCTCCGCCTGCATTCGTTTCTCCATCTTTTCCGCGCACTCCTGTAGCCCTTGGGCCCCTGGCTCCCACCGCACAATGTGCTTCTCTCCCCACCCAGCCCGCGCTGCCTAAAATCGAACCCTGAGCCCGGTCCCCGACCACCACTCTCTGGGAGGCCAGCGCCGCCCGGCAGTCTTGGATTCCTCCCGCCTCAGAGCTGGCGGCGCGCTGCGGCCCAGGGGCCAGCCGGCCTACCCCTTCCCTCCCCGTTCCGCCGCTGTCTCCCCCACTCCGCTTCCAGCGCCGGGAGCGAGTTTGTTTGTCCAGCGGCGGCCGCCGCCGCCCGAGCTGTTTGCCCAGCTTAACGCGCCGCCTCGCAGAGCGGGCCCAATTAAGTCTCATTCATTATTCAGCGGCTTTCCGCCCCCGCCCCCCAGCGGGCGGCTCATGCGTCGCTTTGGGGCCCCTCCCAGCCCTGGCCCCTCAGTGAGCCCTAAGGCGCCTTAGGCGAGCCGCGGTCTCTGCCCGGGGCCGGGATAAGGGCTGGGGGGCTGGCGGTGTGGAGGAACAGAAGCACTCTGTCCGGTACGCGGAGGAGACGGCCGTGGGGGCCACCAGGCCCACCCTGCCCTGGAGTCAAGGCTGGGGGACCTTGGAGATCCAAGCTTTTCCCTCCCCTTACAGGCCCCAGAAGCGGCGTGACTTGGCCAAGGTCATTGGGCAGAACAGGGATTGGAGCCCAGGGCAGTGAAGCGAAGGCATCTTGCATCCCTGCTCCTTCCCAGCATCGAGGCGGGAGGAAGGCAGACTGCTCTGGTGCGGCGGCCTCGCTCTCGCTCTGCTCTTCTGCTGGGACGCCCCTCACCCCATATCCGTTTTTGCTACTGCTTCTGCCTCTTGCCCATAGGCCTCAGGATACAGCGGAATTGGGGCTCCCGCAAGATCTGGAGGCCCCTCAGGTCTCAGGCTCAGGTCTAGATGTAATTCGCCTTACTGGCAGGCCTGGAGGTGGGGCAGATGAGGCAAACTCTGGGGGCTGGAGTCAGCCTTAGAGGAATTGGAAGTGGAGCTACGCAAGGCGGTCTTGAAAGACAACTGAGTAGGAAGAGAGCGCACCTTGAGGTGAAAGACAAGTCACCCTCTCATCTGTAGGGGTGGAAAGGGGCGTCGAGGCCCATTTCTGCGTATATAGTGAACCGCTCTGGGAGGCTTTGCCCGGGTAACTGCACAAGGTGAGTGTGGAGACCCGCCCGACCTCGCCCTTCCGTAGGCGGCAGCGCCACCTCGTGGTGGCTGTACCGCGGTGCGGGCGCGCAGGGCCTGGAGTGCCGCTCTGCGCCAGCCCTTTTGAGCCGCGGGAGGCTGCATGAGGCCGTGAAAGGCTTACACCTAGTTCTCCCCAAAGGGCGGGCGAGAGGAGCCCAGAGGCCGAAAGGTGATCCGGCAGAGTCTGGGGCGGGGTGGAGAAGGGTGTTTAGGGAGGGGCCTGACCCGGACAGTCCCACTTCCGTGACACAGCAAACGCAGAAAGACAAAGTTCATTTGGATGCGAGTGGGAACGGAGTGAGAGGGGCCATTTTGACTTTCTAGTTAAAGGAAATGACTGGTCTGACGGGGTCTGGGAGCCGAAGTACCCAGGTAGGGCCGTCCACCCTGGGACTAGCGGGTAACTGGCTGGTGGTCTTGAGGCCCGCTCTGCGTAGTGGGGAAACACTGGCAGGCACATGTTGGCGTCTGGTTTGGTGTTCATCAGACCTCTGCAGAGACTGAAGTCCGCCTTTGCGGGGTGCCAGGGTCTAGGTCAAAATATGTTAGTTTTCCAGAGCTGTTAATTGGAGGGACCTCAGGACCTCTTTCAGGTGTGACTTGTGGGAAGATTGCATGGCTTGGAGTGATGCGAAGGCTGGAGAGGGGCTGAAACCTCGGCCATGTGTCTGAGGGCAGCCGTAGTGTGACGCCGAGGAGCGCTGGGAGGGGCAGAGGACTTTCAAAATGTGTAGGAACTTTAGAAGGGCGTTCTATTCACTCCTGTTCACTCCATTCCCCATAAGCCATTCCAGCCATCGGTGGTCTGAAACTTAAGCTGCAGCTATTTTGTCCATGTGCTGAGTTACACAACTGAAAGCATCTAAAAACATTTTTACTCCTAAATTTGGAGTTGCTATGCTTGTAAAGAAGACAGAAATGATGGGCCAGACCAAAGGGTATGGGAGAATCAGCATTTCAGGCACACTCAGGAAGATCTGCACTTGATTCTCATTGGAAGGAGAAATGGTTTACTGGGTTGGGATCTGGATATAGTCTTACCACTGCTTTTTCCCATCTCTTAGGGTCTAAGGATAACTCTGGGACCCTGACAGCCATGACTCTCACAGATGACCCCAGATTTCTGCATTCTGGGCAACGTGAGGTGCCACTGAACTTGATCTGACACCCTTTCTCTAGAGGATGGCCAAGGGGCTCTTGGTGACCTATGCCCTCTGGGCTGTAGGGGGCCCTGCTGGGCTCCACCACCTGTACCTGGGGCGGGACAGTCATGCACTGCTCTGGATGCTTACCCTGGGGGGTGGTGGGCTGGGCTGGCTCTGGGAATTCTGGAAGCTCCCAAGCTTTGTAGCTCAGGCCAACAGAACCCAGGGGCAGAGGCAGAGATCGGAAGAGAGGACACCCCCTCTGAGTCTTACTCGCTTTGTTGCCCAGATTATAGTGGGCATCTATTTTGGCCTGGTAGCTCTCATTAGCCTTTCTTTCATGGCCAACTTCTATATTGTGGGCCTCCCACTGGCAGTTGGCTTAGGGGTCTTGCTGGTGGCTGCTGTTGGCAACCAGACCACAGACTTTAAGAATACTCTAGGGGCAGCATTTCTTACTTCCCCTCTCTTCTATGGCCGCCCCATAGCCATTCTGCCTATTAGCTTGTCTGCCAGCATTACAGCCCAGAAGCATCGCCGCTATAAAGCTTCCATTGGGTCAGAGACGCTCAGCGTTCGGCTCTATCGTCTGGGCTTGGCTTACCTGGCTTTCACAGGTCCACTAGCCTACAGTGCCTTTTGCAACACAGCTGCCACCCTCAGCTATGTAGCAGAAACCCTTGGCTCCTTCTTGAGTTGGTTCAGCTTCTTTCCCCTCATTGGTCCCCTCATGGAGTCTGTCCTCCTTCTGCCTTACCGGGGATGGAGGCTGCTGATGGGGGATCCTCGCTTCAGCAGCAGCAACTTCCAGGAATGGGAGAAGCTCTATAAGTTTGTTAGCAGTTTTCAGGATGAGAAGCGCCAGCTGGCTTACCAGGTAAGGCCTTGTTCCCTCTCTTTCCTGGCTGGGACAGCTCTGGGGGTTCAGCTAAGCTTTATTGGAAATGATGCAGCCTTATGTGGAAGTACTATTTTCATGTCTGCTGGGTCGGGCCCTAGAAGGCTGTCCTGGTTTCTTTGGGCTTATGTGTGTAATGGGTGAAGGTTCAGAGGCTCTAACAGTGAGTGGGAAAAGGATACATTTATATTGTTTAACTTTTATTGAGATATATATAAAGTATATAAAGTTTATATACTTATACATCTATGTAACCATCACTCAAATCAAGGTATAGGACATATCCAGCACTAAGAAATTTCCCTTGCATCCCTCAGAGGGAACCTCTATTCTGTAACTTCTGTTACCATAGATTAGTTTTGGCCATTCTTGAATTTCAGATAAATGGAATCATTCAATATGTACTCTTTTATGTCTGACTTTTTTTCTTTTTAAAATTAACTTATTTTTGTTTTATTTATCATATATATATATATATATATATATATATATATATAATTTTATTTTTTTCAAGTAGGCTCCATTCCTAACATGGGGCTTGAACTCACAACCCTGAGATTAAAAGTCACATGCTCTACCAACTTAGCCAGCTAGACACACCATGTCTGAATTCTTTCATTCAACACTATGTTTGTGGGATTTATTCATTTTATTGCATGCAGATAAATTGTTTCCATTGTTTCATAGTATCCCATTGTATGAATATACTACACATTATCTATCCACTCCATTTTCCATGGACATTTGGATTAGTTCCAGTTTGGGACCATTCTAATCAAATTGCTGGGAACATTCTCGTATGTGTCTTTGGTGGAAACATATGCTTATTTCTCTTGCAAGGAGGAGAGCTTTGTCAGGGATGTGAAGTCTCAGGTTAGAAAATGGGCTGCTGTGATTCAAGGCAAATCTTGGTTCTTGCCATGAGATCCAGGCTAGCCCATGCTGGAATTCTAATCTGAGGCTCTGGGCCTTTCTCTCAGGCCAGTAGAAGCCAACTCCAGAGATAGCACAGCCTGATTTAGCAAAGAAGCAGGAGAGGCTCAGGTACTCTGAAACTTATGGAATTCTAATCTGTCAGCTTCTGTTTCCCTAAGGTTTTGAGTCTCTCAGAGGGGGCAACAAATGAAGAAATACATCAAAGATACCGGGAGCTAGTAAAGATCTGGCACCCTGACCACAACAGGCACCGGACCGAGGAGGCTGAGAGGCATTTCCTGGAGATTCAGGCTGCGTATGAAGTCTTAAGTCAGCCAAGAAAGCCCAGGGGATCCTGGAGGTGAGAAGAAATTTCCCCTTGTGGATGGACTCTTTCTGGCAGAACGAAGCAGCTTGTCCCAGCCCAGATTTGCCTACTTGGGTCATCCCAGTAGCATTAAAGAAACTGTCTGCTTGCAGTGGGGGTGACAACAACTTAAAGGGGTAAGAAAGCTTTTGTGTAGAAGAATGTATTTATGTTGCAAATTTCTGAATTCTCATTATTGTATTCCTGACAATTTCTTCTTAAAATCAGATAGTGAAATGAAAGGCATATTATAAAACCAGTAAAATATCTTTTAGAGAATATACTACCATGCTCTGCCCTGGTATGCTGATGAGTGATGGAGGAAGGTTGTTTTATCAATTTCTTCCCTTCCCTTCCCTCCCCTTCCCTCCCCTTCCCTCCCCTCCTCTCCCCTCCTCTCTTTCTTTCTTTCTTTCATTCTCTCTCTCTCTTCTTTCTTTCCTTCTCTCTTTTTTTCCCAAAGTTAGGAGATCTGAAGGAAAAATATGAAGGTTCTACCATTTCGCAAGCTGTCCTGTGCAGAAGGGGTTTGATTTATTCTACAGATTACCAATGGGTAAGAGAGGGGTTAAATTTAAAAATTTCAGAAAAATATCTTAATTCCATTTAGAGGAGAGCTTTACTAGGAGCTACACTTTTCCCAAGAAGGAACAAGCTGCCATGGGATGGGGATACACCCCCATCGCAAACTTCTCTGCTTAATGAAGTATTGTAGAGAGCCCTCAGATTTTACGTGGGTGGTTGGACTGGCTGAGTTCTCAGGTGTACCCCAGACTCGGGGTATGACTCTGAACTACATGCTCTGCTGCCTAGGAGCCTACAGTCTGGTGAGAGATATAGCATATACAACAGACACAGATTTCAAAGTTCGCCTCCTTCAGTGTTTTGAACTAAGTGTCATAAGAAGTATAAATAGAGTGCACTGGAACATTGGAGAAGGGACAGATGACATTGTTTTATGGGGACTCATGGGAAAATTCATGATTTAAAAAAAATTTTTTTTTAAGATTTTATTTATTTATTTGACAGAGTGCAATCACAAGTAGGTGGAGAGGCAGGCAGAGAGAGGGGGAAGCGGGCTCCCATTGAGCAGAGATCCTGATTTGGGGTTTGATCCCAGGACCCCAAGACCATGATCGGAGCTGAAGGCAGAGGCTTAAACTACTGAGCCACCCAGGCACTCCAAAATTCATGATTTTATATCTCATATGCCTTTATGGGGACTTTGGGGAAACCCTAGGGAACCAGGAGCATGTCAATAGGGTCTTATTTCATTCCTATATAACCAGCCAAGTGTGGAAGAAATAGTCTAGGATACACAGGGACACTGGAGAACAGGAATGTGATGTTAAAATTCTAAACCTTTACTCTAGCTTTCTTGCTCTTCTTTTGTGTTTGTGTACATGCCTCAAGCTTTTTATTTTTTTCCTGGAAATTAATGCTGAGTAGGGTATATATATATTTTTTAAAAGTAGAATTATTTTGGCTAGTATTTCTTGCAGACTAAAACAAAATATGGTCTGATCAATGGAGAAGAATGAAATTTGTAGATTTTTTTCTTTGTATTCATATATTAAAAAAATAAAAATAATTTTGTCAATGAATTTATATGCCATGATTTTAAGACCAAATTAACTTTTACATCTTTTTAAAGTTGCCAAAAATTGATACACTTCTTCTGAAAAACACAATTTGTCAGATTATCACATGGAATTTTAATGAGGCATTTTCATAGGGTATTGATTAGTAACTTACTAACATGATATGTAGTACTATTTCTGCAAAATGTAAACATATTAAAAATAGTCTATAAAGAAGAAACAAAAGAATGATTAAGGGCTTTACTTGATTTGGAAAATAATTTTACTGTTCTCAAATTTTGTTATGAGCTTTGTTAGAAAAATATGGCTATATTTTAATTTACTCAAATAGGAACTATCAATGAGCAGTTTCTGTTGTTTCAACATGAACAATGCTACAATAAATATCTTTAAATGTGTGTATTGGTGCTTTTGGTTTTTTTGATAGTAGAGTCTGATAAGTGATAATGTAAGGTCAATCAGAATGTATATTTTATATATATATTTTAAAGATTTTATTTATTTATTTGACAGAGAGATCACGGGTAGACAAAGAGGCATGCAGAGAGAAAGGGGGAAGTAGGCTCCCCGCTGAGCAGAGAGCCCAATGCGGGGCTCAATCCCAGGACCCTGAAACCATGACCAGAGCTGAAGGCAGAGGCTTAACCCACTGAGCCACCCAGGCGCCCCTATTTTATTTTATTTTTATTTTTAAACTTTTATTTATTCATTTGAGAGAGAAAGAGAGAATCTGAGCAGGGGGAGGGGCAGAGGGAGAGGGACAAGCAGACTCCCGCTGAGAGCTGAGACTGACTTGGGGCTCAGTCCCAGAACTCTGAGATCATGACCTAAGCCAGTCAGATGCTCAACCAACTCAGCCACCCAGGCACCCCCAGAATGTATATTTTAAATTTTCATTGATACTGTATCGGGTTACTTGTGGAAAAGATTATAGCAGTTTACACGTCTACCAACAGTGTAAGAAACTGGTCCATTCCTTGTAACTGAAATGGACTGTTACCGCTCTTAAACTTTTGCCAAGATGATAGGTGAGAAATAGTATTTGATTACTTTAATTTGCCTTTCCCTGACTCATACTAAAGTTCAGCATCTTTTCAAGTTTTTTTGGGGGGTTGTTGCATTTCTTCTTCAGTGAATGCCTGAAAGTCTTATCTCCCTTATAAAAACTTACATTCCTGGGGTGCCTGGGTGGCTCAGAGGTTAAGCCTCTGCCATCAGCTCAGGTCATGATCTCAGGGTCCTGGGATTGAGCCCTGCATTGGGCTCTCTGCTTGGCAGGGAGCCTGCTTTCCCCCCACTCTCTGCCTGCCTCTCTGCCTACTGGTGATCTCTCTCTCTGTCAAATAAATAAATAAAATCTTTTTTAAAAATTTAAAAAAGCAAAACCAAACTTATTTTCCTACTTGTCTTTATGAAATCTATTTTGTTGGTATCCTTATTTGTTAGCAACTTTAAGCCTTTGTCATAGGTGTTATATTTTTTTCCAGTCTAAGTCTTTTGACTTTAACCATAGGTTTTTAGAATCAGAAGGATTAGTATTAGGATTTGAATTTGGTTCCATGATTTTCTAGCTGTTTGTGATCCTGGGTTTCTTTGGTCTCTGAGAGCCTTAGTTTCCTCTAAAAATTGAGATAATAGTGTGTACTTTTTTTTTTTTTTTTTTTTTAACTGGGCTCTAAGCCCAGTTGGGGCTTGAACTCATGACCCTGAGATTAAAAGTCTCAGGCTCTACCAACTGAGGCAGCCAGGAGCCCCATAGTATGTACTTTTTTTTCTTCCAAGATTTCATTTAGATTCAAGTTAAACAACACTATATACTTTTTATATATATATTTTAAAGATTTTATTTATTTATTTGACAGACAGAGATCATAGGCAGAGGCCAAAAGCGGAGGCTTTAACCTACTGAGCCACCCAGGCACCCCAACAATAGTATATACTTTTAGAGGATTGCTGGGATAAAGAAGCTACCATATGTAGAGTGGACAAATACTTCAGTACGATACTTTCCCCTTTTCAGCCCACATAAGGAAATAGGGCTTGAGTATCTAGGGAGTTAACTGGTATGGAATGAAGGTTCTACTTGTAAGGCTGAATTTTCTTAGAGTATATAGTATATTTTCTACTTTTAAAAAGTTTTCCTCTTGATTTTCTGCATATCTCTGTAATGCTCACAAATAACAGTTAGAAAGAAATAAATAGGAATGATGGATTGGTTTGTGTTGTTGATGGTAGGGTTCCTAGCAGTCCCGCTTCTTCACCCATTCTTTCCTAGACTCTCTCTTGTTTTATAATTAAGAAAAATTCCAGCCTTTTTTAGCTGTTTATCAGGAACCAGGGAAGTGGTTTGGGTTTGGCTGTTCTTGGGCTATAGTTTCAAAATGGAGCAGAGCTCATCTGGGCCAGTTGTGATCGTAGAAGTCCTCAGAGTGAGACAACTCTGAGGGTGAAATGAATCTTTGGGAAGGGAGCTGGGAAACTGCTTGTAAGACAGCCCTTTTCACTTGCAGATTCTTCTTGTAGAAATCTCTTGTCATCCTTTGGTACATTCATTTCGATTAGGGATGCTATTCCCTGACATCTGGAGTCTCGGTCCTTCTATGAAGAACAGAGAGGTATTACACTTTCTCAGGTGTTAAAGCCTGGCCATCTCACACCCAGCTCTTAGCCAAGCCACATTGGTCATGTTACTGTGGATTCGTTTTGCACAAGAGAGATTTTTGTGGGGATGGGCTGGGGCACTAAGAAGTAACAAGTGAGAAAGAGACTAAAGAATGTTTACCTCTCAGTAGGAAAGACTGGTTAAACCATATTTGGATTTCATCTTCCTTCCCAAAGCACTGACATAGCAAAAATCAGCTGAAAGTAGTAATCCATTGTAAAATAATTATATATTTATATAAACCTAAGACATTAGGAAGTGTGAGGTCTTCCTTATTCTCTACCTGTGTAGATTTAATAAAATCCAGTGATTTCATATTCTCCCATTTCCACAAATTAAAAAAATGTATAGACCCTTTAAAGAGTTGGAAGGGAATTGAGCAGACCTCTATGCCAAGTACTTGTTCAGTGCAGAATCTTGAGAACAGCTTTCCTCAAAGATTTCTATTTCAGCTTTTGACTCAATTGGAAATCTGCTCCCTGTTTCACCCGTTGGGCATCCTTAATTGTTAAGTTCTTTCATTGGACTGAAATTTGCTTCCCTGTAATTTCTTTCTAGATCTGCTATCTCTTGTTACAAAGAACAAAACCCCAAAAAAGCCCTTTCTTGATAAGAACTTGCCCTTCATTTCCTACCCCTCTAAATCTTCCCTTTTCTGTCTTAAACATTGCCTTGTTTGTGGAAGTGCACTGCAGTTTGGTAGAAAGAGACAGATGGAGAAGTGAGGAGATGGGCTGCTCCCTCTACTTCTTGTGGGACCAGCCTGCCGCTTTACCACTCCGGGCCTCACTTTTTTCTTCATGATATGAGGAAGCCAGACTTAGATGACCTTTGAGATTGCTTTCCATACTGGATGCTGGGTTTTTAACTTTTCAGCTAAGGCTTTTTCTAAATAGTTCTGTTTTGTCATCTTCTGTCTGCCCTCTTGTGGACACTGTCCCCGGGAAGAAAATAAAATATTCAATTGCTTGAGAGACCATATAATGGCCCCCACCTCCCCCTGCCCACACAAAAAATTCACCTACATTAAACTGTTTTCGTGTTTTCATGTTCCCATGTAGTCCTCATCCATAAATGTACATAATTAATTTTTACATGATTGAATCATATCAAGGACACAATCTGGTATGGCTTTCCCCCTCACTGAATCATACGCATTTTATATATTATTATGAAGACATATATATGTGTGTGTATATATATATTTCTATGAAGACATACAAGTATTTAATTGAGACGTAATTCACATACCATAAAACTCATTCTTTTTTTTTTTTTGTATTGTGTTAGGTGTTCCCTGATTCATTGTTGGCAAAAATTCATCCTTTTAATGTATACAGTTTAGTGGTTTTTAGTATATTCATAAGGTTGTGCAACCATCACCACTATCTAATTCCAGACATTTTATGCCTCCCTCAAAACAAACGCCGTACCCATTAGTGATCATTCTCTGTTCTCCCCTTCCCCAGCCGCTAGCAACCACTAATACTTTATGTCTCTGCAGATTTGCCTATCCTGGACACATTATACAAATAGAATCATACAATGTCTCCTTTTGTGTCTGGCTTTTTTTTTTCACTTAGCCTAGTGTTTTCAAGGTTCAATCCCATGTTGTAGCATGCATTAGCATTCTATGTTTCTTGTTTTATTTTTTCAAATAGCTTGTCATTATATTTTAATGCTGTATAATATTCCCTTTTTGGGATACATTTAAGATATATATATGTTGTTATAAAGAATGCTGCATCAATATCTTCATGTTTCTAATTCATCTATTCTCTTGAATTTTTTCAGAATAAATTCCCATGGGTGGGATTACTGGGTCAAAGGGTATGAACATTTTTATGGCTCTTGTCAATATTGCTCTTAAATTGTGCCCAGAACTAAATGCAATTCTCAGATGTGTTCAGACAGAACGGGGTACTGTGGGGCTATTAAGTTCTCAAGGTCTGGACAATATATCATCCTTTAAATCAAGCAGTCTAAGAATTTATTAGCTTTTTTTGGTTGCTCATTGAGCTTATCGCCAACTAAGGCCGTTAGATCTTTTCCTAGGCACTGTGTCTTAAAGCTACGCTTGTATCTACTCTAGGACCCAGGCGGCTTTCCAGGACTCCCTGACTTGAATTTAGTATGTCTTTGTTTTCTCTTGTTTTGTGGTCGGAACAAGAAGCGGGAGCTTTGGGTTTATTGCAGTTTTAGCTAAGAACTGCAGATGGCGCCTTAAGGCTGTCGCAAGGGTCAAATAGGTTCCTTCCCTTTTTGTAAGGATCTGGTAATGGTACCTCTTTAGCAGGTTCATTACCATAATTCAGTCCTCCCCTTTTGTTGGGAAGGAAAGAACAGCTGTGAAGTTGGATTTGGGTGTTATTCAGGGCAAGCTCCAAAGGAAGCATGTTTCCTAAATGTCATTTGATCTCCCCGGGGGATTCTGGGGCAGTCTGTCTCATGTGAGAGGTTTGCTTGAACACACTTTAATGCCACTGAGCTTTTGGCTTTTGAAATGTACATCCCAAGAAGCTGATTTTGTTGGTTTCTCTTTGTGTTCCTTGCCATCTTTCTCTTGGTCACTGTGAAAGATTGAAACATGTTCAACTGCCTGATTTTGTTCATTTGTTTTGTGAAGGTGGGTTTGGAACCACAACAGTGAAAATTTTTCATAGGGTCCTGCTGAAAGGGATTTCATTTCAGTAATTTGTTGCTCCCTTTATTTTCATTTTCCTTTCCTTCCCAATTCTCTTCTTTCTCGTCACTTCTCATCCACCCTTTCCATAGCCCATATTTGCTTATTTGCCAACTATTTTTAAAAAAGATTTTATTATTTATTCCACAGAGAGAGATCACAAGTAAGCAAAGAGGCAGGCAGAGAAAGAGGGAAGCAGGCTCCCTGCTGAGGAGAGAGTCGGATCTGGCTCAATCCCAGGACCCTGAGACCATACATAACCTGAGCCACCCAGGTACCCCTATTTTAACTATTATAACTCTAGTGTCCCCTTTGATTTTTCTGGATTTAAACCTCACTGACAAGTTTCAACAGTGCTCTGTGTGGGAAAGTTGGAAGGGAATCATTTTAAATCCATTCTGTGCCCTACCTTAGTCCCTTTTCTGGGGTGGGAAAGGTTTTGGGGAACATTGTCATCTGGGTGGTAACTGAGTTAGCACAAGAGCCTGGCTAGCAAGCACCACCTGAAGGGACACTTTTCCTAGCACCAATAAGTCAGGCACCTTTCAGATGAATTAATGTAAAGAAAGGAACAGGCAGGATATGGGGGAAATAAATGTCTTCTATTCGTATGTTTCCAAGGCACAGATCTGAGGGCCAGTGAGGCTCATTGTTACTCCTTTACCTCTCCCTCTATACCCATAACCACCAGTTTGGACTTGGCTTCTCTTGATACTTTCTCATTTTCACTCATGGGGCCCATAGCAGAGAGCGTAAATTTACTGCTTTTCTGCATAATTTGGATAGGAAAGCAAATAGCTGCTATTTCTGGCCACATGGTACCATATTATTCATATTCAATGATTGGGAATTCATTGCTTCTCAGCAGTGTACTTTTCTTGCATAGCTAAGAGACTGATCATTTTAGACCTACCTCCTTTCCAACTCTAATTCTTTTCCATCAGTGCGTTCCTTTTCTCATGTTCATGCCTTTGGTAATGTCACTCTTCTTTCCTGCAATTTTTCCCCCTCTCTGCTAATCCAAATCTTTATACTGCTTTTACATCCAGCTTAAGGTTTATCCCTAAACGATGCCCTCGCTGATTAATTCCATCTCCAGTAATCTTTCCCCCTTGAGTTCCTTCAGCATTCTTGTCTAGTTTGGGTCGTTCCATCAAGCATTTTCTTACAAGTTGCCATATAATCATTCTCTGTCTCCTGCTTGTAAGTCTTGTCTCCTTAACCAAAACAAAGCCCCTTGAAGGCAGGGGCTGTTTTCTCACCATGCAAATAACAGGACATTTAACAGTGCAAACAACAGAACGTGTTATTTAACAATTTAAAGCCTTCGCTTTCTCATTTGTTACTGGGGATAACCAGTACATCACAGGGATTTTGAGACAATCAATGAGACAATGTGTTGAGAACATTTTATGAACCATAAAATATTTTACAGAGGGTAGGCATTATCAATTTTTTAAAAATATTTATTTATTTATTTGACAGAGAGAGAGAGAGAGGTCACAAGCAGGCAGAGAGGCAGGCAGGGCTGGGGAAGTAGGCTTCCCGCAGAGCAGAGAGCCAGATGTGGGGTTCAATCCCAGGACCCTGACATCATGACCTGAGCTGAAGGCAGACGCTTAACCCACTGAGCCACCCAGGTGCCTGGCATTATCAATTTTTTAAAAAAAGATTTTATTTATTTGAGAGAGAGAATGAGAAGGAGAAAGTATGAGCACACAAACAGGGAGAGGGGCAGAGAGAGAGGGAGAAGCAGGCCCCCCACTGAGTGGGGAGCCCAACGCAGGCTTGGTCCCAAGGTCTTGGGATCATGACCTGAGCTGAAGGCAGACATTTAACCCACTGAGCCACCCAGGTGCCCCAGCATTATCAATTTTTAAAACAATGATGAAAGACTATGTAAATGAAAGGACATGCTGAAATTCCATGAATGAACTTACAATAAATCAGTATTAGTTATGGGTCTAACACATAGACACAAAGTGACTAAAGATCAAATTCAGGGCCCCTGGCTTAGGTGGTAATCCATGGGATGCTTGATCTCAGGGTTGTAAATTCTAGTCCTGTTGGATGGAGAGATTACGTATAAAAAACAGTCTTTTGGGGCACCTTGGTGGCTCAGTCAGTTGGGCAACCAACTCTTGATTTCAGCTCAGGTTATGCTCTCAGGGTCATGGGATCGAGCCCTGTGTGGGGCTCTGGATTCAGTGTGGAGTCGGCTTGGAATTCTCTCTCTGCCCCTCCAGCTGCTTGCTCACTTTCTCTCTCTCTCAAAGTAAATAAAATCTTAAAAATATAAAATCTTCACTTTTATTATTTTTTAAAAAATATTTATTTATTTGACAGAGATCACTAGTAGGCAGAGAGGCAGGCAGAGAGAGAGAGGGGGAAGTAGGCTCCCTGCTGAGCAGAGAGCCTGATGTGGGGCTGGATCCCAGGACCCTGGAATCATGACCCAAGCCGAAGGCAGAGGCTTTAACCTACTGAGCCACCCAGGCACCCCTCACTTTTATTTTTTAAACATGTATTTATTATTTATTTTTGAAAAAGATTTTATTTATTTATTTGAGAGGAACAGAGAGAGCACAGGGAGAGAGTGAGAGGGAGAAGCAGACTCCCTGCTGAGCAGAGAGCCTGATGAGGGGTTGAATCCTAGGACTCTGAGATCATGACCTGAGCTGAAGGCAGGTGTCTAACTGACTGAGCCATCCAGGCTCCCTGATTTATTTATTATTTTGGAGAGAGAGAGGAAGAGAGTGAGATGGTGGGGCAGGGAGGGACAGAGGGAAAGGGAGAGAGAGAATCTCAAGCAGATTCCCTGCTCAGTGCAGCAAGTGACACAGGGCTCCATCTTGAGGCCTTGGGATCCTGGCCTGAGCTGAAATCAAGAGCTGGATGCCCAACTGACTGAACTGATAAGGTGCCCCATCTTTTTAAAATATATATATTTTTAAGATTAAAAAAAATTTATTTATTTGACACAAAGAGAGAGAGAGATCACAAGTAGGCAGAGAGAGAGGGAAAGCAGGCTCCCTGCTGAGCAGAGAGCCGGATGCAGGACTCTATCCCAGGACCCTGAGATCATGACCTGAGACAAAGGCAGAGGCTCAACTTACTGAGCCACCCAGGTGTCCCTTTTTTTTAAAAAAGATAAAATATTTTTTAAAAAGGTAAAATTCAAGTTTTTAACATACTTATGAGGCACTTTTGCTGAACTGTTTCAAATATGAGTTTTTGTTTTGACATTGCCACTAATTTTGTGGTATCACAATTCAACCTTTGATAATTTAAGACCAGCCCTAGCCATAAACATCTGATACACAGCTAAATTTGACTATGTTACTCATGTCTTTGGACCTCCATTTTGTTATTTCTAAAATGAGAAATGCTAACCTAATCAAACTCCTTTAATAGAACTTTATTTTTTTTAAGATTTTATTTATTTATTTGATGGAGAGTGAGAAAGCATAAGCAGGGGAAGAGGGAGAGGAAGAAGCAGGCTCCCTTGCTGAGCACGGAGCCTGGAGTGGGGCTCCATCCCAGGACCCTGAGATCATGACCTGAACTAAAGGCAGCTGCTTAACCAACTGAGCCACCGAGGTGCCCCTTAACCTAACTTTAGAAAATGAGTGCTCAGAGAAACATGAATCCCATACAGAAGTCTCTTAGGGAGAAAATATTTCCTTGGGCGAAAGCTATATGCTATATAGGGCATTCATTTAATTATTAACAAAGCACATTACCATGTTAAATGCTCTGGGAAGTAAAGAAACCAGGTTCACTTTATTTTACCCAGTGTTTCCCAAATATGTTTGGAGCTGGGATAGTTTTTTCAGATCTGTTTAGCTTTCCATGAAACTAATTTTCTAAGACACACAGTTTGGACTGCCCAAGTGAATATTCTTAGGTATTAGAAGTGGGGCAATCAGAGGGACAAGTACACCCCTATGAGATGTTCTTTGGTGGTCTTTGTGCCTGTTGTTTGGAGCTTCAGATTTGGCCAAGAGACTTCTAAAAGATCATGTTCCTTAATTACAGTCATTAGTTATCATCTTCAGGATAATGAGTAAAATTTCGTGTGTCTCTCGGTCTAAATTCAGCCTTTTTTCCTAATAAAAATAGAGAATCTGGCAATCAATCACTTCAGATCCAAAAATTCAACTCAAACAAAAATATGAGAAAAATTCCCCTCTCCAGGATCTATTTCAAACAT
Source organism: Mustela putorius furo (assembly GCF_011764305.1). Classification (NCBI taxonomy): domain Eukaryota; kingdom Metazoa; phylum Chordata; class Mammalia; order Carnivora; family Mustelidae; genus Mustela; species Mustela putorius. The sequence continues at coordinate 6,098,465 of NW_025422368.1, read as the reverse complement.
ATCAAATTAGGTCTTATTAATATTTGCAAAATATATCTGCCAAGGTGAAAATTACGTTATGATTTTTCTTTAGTTCTAATTTCGCCACGAAGTCATTAGGTCACCTGGGATAAATTGATTCCCTTAAGGCTGAACTGAGACACAGCAGTGTTATTTCAAAATGATCTTTTGTAATCCTTAGCAGTTACTTTAATCTTTTCAGAAATTTGGTTGTTTTTTTCATATTTTTCAAAGTATGTAACAAGTCTTATATATTGAATTTATTACAGCATTTCTTGTCCTCCAGTATAATTAGTAGATAGACTTTAAATAATTTGCAATCATTTCAAAGCAGGCAATTATCACTGTTTTATTGTGAAGTACGGCATACAAAATGGAAAATGTATATGTAAAGAACAATGACAAAATTAATCTTTATAACACAGGTCCAAAAGATATTTCTGAAGCATTTATTCAGTGCCTTTGGAGAGAGAGTATGGCATGGAGAATGGATGAAGGCAGTCCATGAGTTGCAGGATCCCTCTTGCAAACCTCACTTAGCAAGTCATGTATGTGACCCACCCTCCTTCTTGAAGGACTGTTTCTTTTTTTGAGTAAAATTCTTTTTTGCAGAGAATTTGTCCCAAGTGAAAGAAAAGAACAAGACTGTGGCTTGGAAAACCAAACAAACGCACAAAATTCTTTTTTGAAAGCACCTACTGCTTCCCCAGGGACTTAGCATAATATTCCTTTCAATCACATTCAGAACTCTCCCTTAGAGACTTGTTAAATAGGATATTCTCCATAGTGTTAGATTTCCAGTGATGTTTTGACAGCTCTCATAGTTTGGGCCTAGGTATGCTCCTTAATTCACCTCCCTTCTACATACATATCTACATATGGGATATCCATATATAAAAACTGTCTCCCATTAGACCACGGGCTCTCTTAGGAAAGGCATCGAATGAATGTCTTTCCCAACACTGTAAGATTTCCAAGAATAGACTTTATTTTCCTCCCAAAGAAAGTGTATTGGTTTTGCAGCACCAACAGGCCCTACACTGAAGGTGTTTTCCAAAAAACTTTTGGTAGGTGAAATCTGTCGTTATGGAAAAGATCTTAAATCCTATTGGTTCAGGTCCCATTCTTCAGCATGAAGTTCCCCATTAACCAAGGCCATATCATCCCATTTCTACTCTGTATGGGAAGGAAGGAAAATTGTGGAAGAATTAGTCATTCATTCCTGTGTTCCTACACCACTTTGCGCTTTTCTGTTTCAACACTTATTTACATGCTATTTTCGTTAACTATTTAATAGCTTCTATCCTCCTTTACAATTGGATACTCTCCTTGGGGATAATGTTTTATTCAAATTATTTGTAAGTGACCCAAAACCTAGAATAATGCCTACCACTCATTGGGTAGTTATGAATCTAACGAATGAAAAGAGCACAGATATTTGGAGAGTTTGCTTTTTGAATCTTCGAGAAAATATTCAATAGTAAGTACGTATTTGAATCTTTAAGAAAAGATTCAATAGTAAGCAACAAAGGGCATAATGCCCTAACTAGCTGGTTGACCTTGTCTTTTGTTTCTTTAGATCTGTAAATAATATGGTTGGATTAGATCAGGCATTATTAGCCAGGGGTCACTGGGCTCCAGGGTATTTTTGACTCTCCAGCCCCATGCAAAGTTAAACACAAAGGACCAGATAACTTCAGAGAGATCTTACTCCATTACAGGTACTGGGACTTCAATAGCGAAAGCGTGAACAAGCTTGTACCTATGGTGTCTAGCTGTATACACTCATGTACACTTTCAGGCTTGTCGCTGATGACTGTCCAGAGCCCTTAACACTTTGGCCTCAAAAGCTAAGAACATGGGGCAGATTCTAATGAATCTTTTCTTTGTTAACTATCTAAATCCCCAGCCTCTGGCCACTCCTAATTGATTACAGATCAGCTGACGGTGGGGTGAGTACTTCACACAAGCCCAGCACAGGCCCAAAAGGTGCGCCAAATACTAGAGATGGTTCTGGTCCTGGGGTGGTTGGGAATCTGATCACGAAGCCCTAAGAGTATTTAACAGGATTCATGGGCGGCCCAACTGCCCACAACCGCATGACGGATGCAGACAGCTGAGCAGACTAGAAAACCAACTCAGAAATGGGCATGGGCAGTGTGTCCCGCGGACGAGGTAGAGAATCCTCAAGTGATTCCAGAGGTTGTCCTGTCCCCGACCCTGCACCGGCCTCTACGGACTCCCAGGTTGCTGAGCGGTCGGGAAGCCCGGACGTCCAGGAGCTTCCGAAATGGCCTTTTGGAGTCAAACTTGGATTGGGGAGGAGGGAAAGGAGAAAGTGCTGGGAAGTCCTCGGGGCTCGGTCGTGAGCCGCTAACGGCAAGGCCTCTTGAGACAGCCAGTCCTTCCTGGGACCTAGAGATTAAAGCCCCTCGCAACGTTCCCCTCGAGGCGTCCGCCTTCGGCAATCTCCGGGGCACTTTCGGCTCTTTCCGGCAGTTCCAGCCAGGGCCCTCCACCCTCCCGGCGCGCAGTTCCCTCCTCCCGACGCCGCTCCGCTCTTTCTGGCCCTGGGCTGCTGTGCACGTGGGCGTGAGCTCTGGTCTCAGCCGTCCCTACTCCCATCTAGTTTGTTCCCGACCCCACTCCTCCAATCCCTACTCTTCCTCGTTTTCCCCAATTCCCGGCGACGCCCGAGCTCCCTGAACTCAGGCGCCCAACCCGGCGGGCGGTGCGAGGCGCGAGGGACTGGGTCACGAGAGGAGCGGTAACCCGACGGACTAGAACCCGCCTTCCGACCCGCGCCGCTCCACTCGCAGATCCCCAGCGCGCCGGCCGCCTCGCGCCCGGGCCTTCGCGCGCCGGTTGGCTGCAACGGCCTCGAGCTCGGCGCGCCGGGTTCGCGCCGGCGCGAGCACGCGCCCTGTGCGCTGGCTGGCTGGCGCGCACGCGCCCGAGCGGGCTCCGGGGCGGGGCGAACAGCGCGAGCCCCGGCGAGGTCGGTGTGGATCCGCCGGCATTCCGGCCCCTAGCCGCGGCTGCGATCCCTAGCCCGCCGCCCGGGCGAAGCGGGGAAAGGGGCGGTGGGGGCGGGGCGGCGTCCGGCTCTGGGAGAGCTGGGGGAGGAGCGCGGCAGCGACGGCGGCCGCTCTAGAAGAGGAGGAGAAGGAGACGGAGGAGCTCCTTTCCTCTTCTCAAACCCTGGAGCGTCCGGGACGCAGAGCCCGGAACTGGGGGGACGCGGCAACTGCGGGGGCGCCGGCTAGGTAGGCTGATGGTCCTGGGTGGAGGGGTTGGTGGGGGATAAGAGGGGGGCATAGAGGTGCAAAGAGCGGGCTTGAGGGAGGGCACGGGGGAGGGGGTAGTTGTTGGGGGTTGGGGTGTGGAGAGGAGGGGGACTTGAGCCTTCTGGGACCTGGAGTACCCAGATGGTGAAAGGCTTCTGGGGTCAGTGGGGCGGACCGAAGCACACGGGTCCGAGTTGGGGGGTTTCCAGAGGCACAGGCCGGGGAAACAATGGAGTAAAGGGGGACTCTGGTGTGAGCGTGTGTGGGGTATTGGATTCTGAGAAACAACGAGATCGAAAAGAATGAAAGAATGGGTCATTTGGGATGAGAAGTACAATGAATTGGGAATGCAGTGGGGATGCATAAGGTCATCTGCGTGGGTGTCCGAGGTCCTTAGGATTTGGGGGGCAAAGTGGGATTTGAAAAAAAGAGAAAGGCATTTTTAGGAATGGGGGGAGAACGGAAAAGAAAATAAGGTAAAGAAAGGGTAGTAGAGAAATAAAATAGATGTGGTTTGGTCTTAAAGCGGAAGGGTAGATCTTGTTTGAGAGTACAAGGTAGGTGGACTACAGTGGCATCTTTCTTCTAATTTATCCAGGATGATTGGGTTCTTTTGGAAGGTGGATCTTTCTCAGGCTGGTCCCTCTGCTGAGCAGTGCAAGCTGTTCTTTTAATAATTCGGCTATCATTTATAGTCCGTTTCATTGATGAAGCATGCCTGTAGTATTTATTTCTCCTGTGTTCATTAGGTTACTGTATGAAATATACCTGTGGTTAATGAAGCAGGGGAGAGCATATCACCAACAGGAGGCATCTTGCTTTGATGAGTTAGGTCAGTGATAATGCAGAGTTCAGGGTGTTTGGGGGGAGGACCAAGAGTTTATTTTCATGTAGACTAAAAGGTGATGAAAAGCCTTGATAAAATCGAAGTTATCTATACTTTGTTAGAATTGCAGTTTCTCACTGAGAAATGTTCATGTACCATCTGCTACTGATTTTATGCTCCTGGGAGAGTTTGGGTTCTGCCTCAAGAAATTCTTGATGCTGATATCAGATTATCAGGCTGCCTTATACTTTCCAGTTTGAATAAAGGTGACTTGAAAATACTGTGGGAAAGTATTTCTGGGGTTATGATCTTTGCATTGGTCTTCTTGATACTTGGATTTCCAGACCAAATATTGAGTGGTATTAGATAAAAGATTGCTGATTTTGAAATTGTAGTTACCATTAAGTGTTCATAAATAGTCAGTGTTAATCTTTTTATTTATTGGGTATTAAGTTTTGCTGACTCACCTAAGGTTTCTGGGAATTTATCCATTTATATTTCTGGCTAGGTCTTGGATGGCAGTATTAGACTATAAAGATCCGAAAGTAATGATCTAAATTGTCACTTTTCTTGTATCTTTTTTTTTTTTTTTAATTTGACAGGCAGAGATCACAACTAGGCAGAGAGGTAGGCAGAGAGAGGAGGAAACAGGCTCCCTGCCGAGCAGAGAGCCCGATGTGGGGCTGGGTCCCAGGACCCTGGGATCATGACCTGAGCCAAAGGCAGAGGCTTTAACCCACTGAGCCACCCAGGCGCCCCTACTTTTCTTATATCTTAAAAAACTGAACAAAGCAAGGAATGTCTTCACTAGTGATAATGTGGCTCTTTATTGACCTCTTACAGTGGACTAGGCAAGGTGCTAAGTTTGTTTTGCATGCATTATCTCATTTAACTTAATCCTCAGGGTTATCTCCTATTTTATAATGAAGAGGCTAAATAATTTACTATGGTCACAGAGCTGGTAAATAAAGCCACATTCAGACCCAGCTCTGTTGGATGGCTTCTTTAAATCTTCACTGCCTGATTGTTCTACATGCCATATCCTTTCTCCTAATCTTCGTTGTAGTATAATCATCATGAATTGGTCGAAACTTAGGTCTGATATTGATTTATTTAATTTATTTATTTTATTTTTTTTTTTTTTTTTTTTTTTTTTTTTAAGATTTTATTTATTTATTTGACAGAGAGAAATCACAAGTAGATGGAGAGGCAGGCAGAGAGAGAGAGAGAGAGAGGGAAGCAGGCTCCCTGCCGAGCAGAGAGCCCGATGCGGGACTCGATCCCAGGATCCTGAGATCATGACCTGAGCCGAAGGCAGCGGCTTAACCCACTGAGCCACCCAGGTGCCCCTAATTTATTTATTTTAAAGATTTAATTTATTTGAGGTGGGGAGAGAGGGAGCATGAGTAGGTAGAGGGGCAGAGGGGGAAGCAGGCTCCCCACTGTGTGGGGGATTCTGGACTGGACTTGGGGCTGGATCCCAGGACCCTGGGATCAGGACCTGAGCCGAAGGCAGACGCTTCACCCACTGAGCCACCCGGGAACCCTGATAATAGTGATTTAGATGAATATTGGGTTAATGGGGGTACTTCTGTAGAGTTTATAAATGTTTATTGCTCCTGGGGATTTAACAAATCTTCTGGGGTCCACATAATAGAGCTAAGGGTTTGATCTGTGAACACACTCCTGTTTAGTCTAGTGTACTGCCAAGTCCTGTACCTAGGTGGCGCTTTTCCTTGTAGAAGTCAAGGCAGCCAGTTGTGGAGTCAGAACCAATTAACGCTGGAAAACAATCGAAAACTGCTCAGAGCTCAAGTGCCCTCCCAAGCACCTGTTGAGTCCGCAGTTGGTACGGGCATTATCTCTAAATATAGACAGAATCCTCTTAGAAACCGGGAGTGAAACAAGTAGAACTGAGAGAAACAGCTGGGGCCTGAGGGAGGAGCCATAGGTTGCTGGCCAAAACATCAGCATAGCCCTGAGGGGTTGATCCAGGGGTGTAGAGGGCCTCAGATACTAGTGCCTGGCAGGAGGGGAGGGAATATTTATTTCTTGAGCATTTATGTATTCTAGGCACTGAATCAGTGTTTTATATATATCACTTCTTAAGATCTTCAAACAACCCTTACAAGGTAGATGTAAGCATTATCCCTATTTTTCAGATGAAGCTCATAAAGGTTAGGTAACATGTACAGATCACTTAGAGCCGTGAAAGAAGTTTGTATATATTATTATTATTATTATTATTATTATTGCTTGCTGTTTCCCATTGCAGAGCTACAGTATTAAACTTGGGAAGTTTAAGTCACTCTTAGGATCCACTCTGCTTCCTGTTAGAAGTACAACTGATTATTTCAATCTTGTTATTTCCATTGGAAACTGGAAGGAAGAGCTTGGTTTTCTCCGATTTAATTGTTGGGAAGGGGAGCCCATTCATTATTTAGTAAATAATCTCCTATAGAATATAATTCATCTTCTTCAGTTGCTTGGTGTAAATCTGTAGCAATATGAAAATGGCATGTCCCTCCCTCCTATTCTGAGGTCTTGATCTTCAGGTAAGTCATCTAGGCTGTGGAGGATGGCAGTGAAGCATGTCTGTTACAGACTCCTATCACTTTTCTTGATAGATTTTTGCCACAAAAGTTTGGCCATCATTCTTGCTCGGTTATTTTTAAAAAGTTTTGGTAAAATATAGATAATGTAAGATTTACCATTTAAACCATTAAGTATGGTGGTGTTAAATACATTAACATTGTTATGCGGCCATCACCATCATCCATCTCCAGAACATTTTAGTCTTCCCAAACTGAAACTGTCAAACAATAACTCCCCATACCTCTCTTCCCTCAGCCATTCCCCTTTCTGTGTTTATGAATATGACTAGGGATTGCACGTAAGTAGAATAATAGTATTTGACTGTTGTGTCTGGCTTATTTCACTTAGCATGATGTCTTCAAGGTTCATCAATGTTTTCGTTTGTGTCAGAATGTCATGCCTTTTTTTATAAGGACTGCATAATATTCCGTTGTAAGGTTGTACCACATTTTGTGTATCTGTTGAGACACGTGGGTCATTTCCATCTTTTGGCTGTTGTGAATAATGCTGCTGGGAACGTTGATGTACACATATCTTTTGAGTCCTTTCAGTTATTTTGGATATATACTGAGAAGTGGGATTTCTGGATCATATGATAATTCTGTTTAATTTTTTGAGGAAGTGTTACTTTTAAAGATTTATTTATTTATTTTAGAGAGAGAGACAGAATGAGCTTAAGTGGGGCAAGGGACAGAGGGAGAGACTCTTCAAGCAGACATCTGCAGAGTGTGGAGCCTGACTCAGGGCTCCATCTCACAACCCTGAGATTGTGACCTGAGCCAAAACCAAGAGCCAGACACTTAACCAACTGAGCCACTCAGGCACACCCTGTGAAGGATTGTTGTTACCTTTTTTTTTTTTTTTTTTTTGAAGATTTTATTTATTTATTTGACAGAGAGAGGGAGAGAGAGATCACAAATAGGCAGGCAAAGAGAGAAGGGGAAGCAGGCTCCCTGCTGAGAAGAGAGCCCAATGCTGGGCTCAATCCCAGGACCCTGAGATCATGACCTGAGCCGAAGGCAGAGGCTTAACCCACTGAGCTACCCAGGTGTCCCTGTTGTTAACTTTTAAATGGTGGTTTTATTTGTGTTCACCTTAAGGTAGTACTTGGCCTTGTGTTTGAGGAATGATGTTTCCTCTACTTTCTGTACTGTTCATAGGACACTTGTACTGGAAGTGATTCAAAAGGAAATGATTTACCTAGTTTTCACAGCTCTCTCTTAGCTTCTGCCTGTTTATATTTATGTATCATGACATCTGGCAAGCACATTAAAATACATTTCAACTTAGCAATAAAGTACTTTTGAAAATCTTTCAGACAGCTCAGCTGATGAAGAAAATGGGAGTATCTGTTCTGAAGAGTGAAATATATCCAATGTGGAAGGAACCATTTGTTATATATAGATCTTTCTAGTCATACCTGTAAATGTGGATAATCACCTTAAAAACATTATCTGTATGTACATTTGAAGAATGTGTCAGTAGTGTAGAGCATTTTCAGTTCACTTTGTTGCCTTTGAAATCCAGGGTACTTTTTTCATTTAAAAATGTTTTACATGTATGAGCTGCTGGTTACTGCTTATCTTGCGGATCCTTTCATTTATTGGAAGAAGTTTGAGTGCCTGCTATGTGCTTTACATATTTTAAGAAGGTAGCTGTAATGCAGGAAGTAAAATTGGCTCAAGTCATTATTTGACTCCATTTTTCCCTCTATTTGTGTGTGTATATATGTGTTTATTTGTGTACACACACACACACACACACACACACGAATGAGTTCTGTAGTACCAAGTAAGGTTGATTACTGTAGCTGCATACTGGCAGTGGACTGTCTCTTAAGAATAGATCTAACCTCCCAATTCGTTTTTTTTTTTTTTTATGTCACAAAGAGGTTAATTATCTCTGCATCTTGCTTCTTGAGATTATTGTGTTACAAAGGGACTTTAGATTCACATGCCATTTTCTGGAAGCTTCATAATTTTTTTTTAAAAGATTTTTATTTATTTATTTGACAGAAATCACAAGTAGGCTGAGAGGCAGGCAGAGAGAGAGAGGAGGAAGCAGGCTCCCTGCTGAGCAGAGAGCCTGATGTGGTGCTCCATCCCAGGATCCTGGGATCATGGCTTGAGCCGAAGGCAGAGGCTTTAACCCACTGAGCCACCCAGGCGCCCCTGATTATAATATTTTAATGTTGTGTTATTTTTCTTCTAATTTCTTATTAAAATAGGGAAGCTATATAACATGTTTGTTAAGAGTGTAAATCTGTCTTGTCACATAGAAGTTGCTAATTTGTTGTATTAACGATAGCTAAGCATAAAATTAATTGTTGGAGAGAGGGGCTATATTCTGTCAACATCAAAAAAAAAAAAAAAAGATCACAAATCTGGCACACAGATCTGGCTTTGAATCTCTGTTCCTCTACCCTCTGTGGACTTGGTCGTCTTTTAATTTCTCTGAGCCTGCGTTTCTGAATTTGTAAAATTGGTGCAGTAGTAATACCATGACAACCGAGTTGTCATGACTGTTGAATATTTTTAGGTGAAATTCACATAACATAAAATTAACCCTTTCTACAGTTCAGTGGTATTCAGTACATCGACGGTGTTGTACAACATCACTCTATCTAGTTCCAGAACTTTTGCCTCATCCGCAAAGGAGACCTTATATCCACTGAGCAGTAACTCTTCATTCTTCTCTTGCCGTATTTCTTGGTAACCACCAATGTGCTTTTTGTTTCTGTGAATTTACCTGTCACTATTTTACCTATTCTGGCTATTTCAAATAAATGGAATCCTATAACATGTGATCTTCTGTGTTTGGCATCTTTCACTTGGCATAATGTTTTTGAGGTTTGTCCACGTTGTAGCATGTACCAGAATCTCTTCCTTTTTATAGCTGAATACAGTTCCCTTGTATGGATATATCACATTTTGTTTATGCTTTTGTCTGCTGATGGACAGTTGTGTCATTCTCACTTTTTGGCTGTTGTGAAATATTGTTACCATGAACGTTCACATATACCAGTGTTTGAATATCTGTTTTCATTTCTTTTGGGTCTATAGCTGTGAATGAAATTGTTGGGTCATGTAGAATTTTTTTTTTTTTTTTTTTTTTAAGAGGGAGGGAGATGGGGACAGGGGCAGAAGGCGAGGGAGAGCGTCTCAGGGCTTCATGTCACAACCCTGAGACATGACCTGAGCTGAAATCAAGAGTCAGATGCTTAATTGATGCCCAAATGTAGAATTTTTATGTTTAACTTTCTGAGGAACTGCCAGCAGCGTTTGAGAGATCCAGTTCTCCACATCCTTGTCCATACTTGGAATTTTCCTTTTATTTTTCCTTTTGCTTATAGTGATCTTAGTACCTATGAGGTGATATCTTAACGACTGAGCCACCCAGGTGCCCCTGAAGTCGTCTCTTATTGTGAATCTGATTTGCATTTCCTTCGTGACTACTGATGTTGAGCATCTTTATATTCACTTGCTGATTATTTATGTATCTTCTCTGGAGAAATCCCTATGAAGTCTTTGCCCCATTTTTTTTTTTAAAGATTTTATTTATTTATTTGACATATAGAGATCACAAGTAGGCTGAGAGACTGGCAGAGAGGGGATGCAGGCTCCCTGCTGAGCAGAGAGCCGCATGCAGCTCGATCCCAGGACCCTTAGATCACGGCCCAAGCCAAAGGCAGAGGTTCAACCCACTGAGACACCCAAATGCCCCTTTTGCCCAATTTTTAACTGGATTGTCTTTTTGTTGAATTGTGACCGTTGAATCTTAATGGACAGAAAATAGTTCAGTAAGTGCACATAGTCTGTACTCAATAATAAATAGTAGCTAATAATATAGTTATAAGTATTTTGCTACTTGTGGCCTGAATTGGAAGGGGACTTTGCCTAGCTTTTGTAAATAGGGGTGCAAAAGCAACAAAGCCTTTGTTGTCAATAAAGTTTTAACTCTGTCAGTGTTCATGCTTTGCTTTTATTTATTTTTTATTTATTTTTTATTTTTTAAAGATTTTATTTATTTATTTGACAGAGAGAGATGACAGGCAGGCAGAGAGGCAGGCAGAGAGAGAGGAGGAAGCAGGCTCCCTGCTGAGCAGAGAGCCCACGATGCAGGGCTCTATCCCAGGACTCTGGGACCATGACCTGAGCCGAAGGCAGCGGCTTAACCCACTGAGCCACCCAGGCGCCCTCATGCTTTGCTTTTAATTGATGCCCCCAAATCAAGAAATTAGAAACACTTAGGCAAAAATCAGTTTATCTTTGTCAGAAATCAGTGTATCATCAGTGTTTAATGTATTCCTAAGAACTATAAAGCAGTAGTGCCATCTAGTTATATCAGGTTTAGATCATCTTTCTTCATTCTACCGTGTTATGAAACATTTGTTGTGAATGCCGCAATCAAAATTTTTTGAAAACTGGGTCAGGGAAACCTTCTTTTTATAATTACTGCTGTGGGTTTCCCCTTCTAAATGGAGCATTCTTATGAAACTTTTTTTAAAATAATATTTTATTTATTTATTTGACAGAGAGAGAGACATCACAAGTAGGCAGGGAGGCAGGCAGAGGCAGAGGCAGGCTCTCTCCGCAGAGCAGAGAGCCTGATGCGGGGCTTGATCCCAGGACCCTGGGATCATGACCTGAGCTGAAGGCAGAGGCTTTAACCCACTGAGCCAGCCAGGCGCCCCTCCTATGAAACTTTTTTCAAGTCTAAATGACAAAAAGTGAAGAAGCATTTACCATTAATTTATATGGAAAACTTTTTGAGCATTTCCGGACCCCAGAACAATGTCTCTTAGGATTTCCTGCTACCTTAGGACATATCTTTGCTAATGGACACACAAAATAAATCAAGATAAAGCACAGATGCTCACGGACACAGTTAATAACTATGGCAGCTTGACGTTGAGATGCTGATCGTAGTTCCCAGGGAAGGAGCTTAAGGGTGCCACACTCACTGCTGGGCTGTGCACGGCTTTTCTAAGAGCCGGCTGCAAAGCAAAGGCCGAATGCTGTGTTTGTATTTCACCTGTTTTTGTAAAAGTGAAAATCCTCTTTGGATTTCCTTCCATTAGTGGAAACAGGTACTAACTTAGATCTTTCATAAAAGAGAAGGTGGTGTAAGGCGAACTTTTTTTGAAAAGCAAGGGATTACCTGTATGTAGCTGATGCACTATCATTGTTTTTATGTTTATTGCAACTAGACTTTATGGGCCGGTCAAAAGAAGATTGATGAGACTAGGAGATCAAAGTAATTAATTTAGGATTACCCTCCTGTCAGAATTGTACTGTCTTGAACTGATGAATATATTCTGGCAGGTTTATAGTACTTTATTTCAATATGCCGTGATTTGGAGTGGGACAGTAGCTTTAGGCAGAACAGACCAAAACTATATGCAAGTCTAAATTTGGTTATTTTAGGAAAGGTAACAAGGGGAAGTGTATGCTTCCAGGGGCTGGTGATTATTCAAAAACCTAACGCACTCTCCCCCTATACTCTCAAGCTTTATGTTCTATTTGCTGCAGCTCTGAACCATCCTATCTTTTCGATTGCCTCTCTGCCTTTGCCCATTCCATAAACGCTGCCTGGAATGCTTTCTAAATAAATTCGTTGTTGACTCTAAGTCTCTCAGGCAGACTAAGCACCCCTTCTTTGGAATTTATTACATACTTTCATAATAACACTTGTCATAGTGTACTTTAAAAAATGCATATTATTACTATTACTATTATTATTATTTTTAGAGAGAATAAGAGTGGGAATGCGGGACAGGGGCTGAGGGAAAGAGAGAATCCCAGGCAGGCTCCATGCCCAGTGCAGAGCCCGATGCAGGGCTCAGTTTCATGACCCTGAGATCATGACCTGAGCCAAAATCAAGAGTTGGATGCTTAACTGACTGACCCACCTAGGCATCCCCCAAAAAATGTACATTAAATTTTTTTTTAAAGATTTTATTTGTTTATTTGACAGACAGAGATCACAAGTAGATGGAGAGGCAGACAGAGAGAGAGAGAGAGGGAAGCAGGCTCCCTGCCGAGCAGAGAGCCCGATGCGGGACTCGATCCCAGGACCCTGAGATCATGACCTGAGCCGAAGGCAGCGGCTTAACCCACTGAGCCACCCAGGCGCCCCTGTACATTAAATTTTTAAAAATGGGTTAAATTTTAAACAAAATAAAGCAGTACAGAGGTAAATGGTGAGAACAGTTTTTCCAGTTCTCTTCCCCAAAGGCCATCACTGATAGTACCTTTTTTAATATATCCTTCCAGAGTTTTTCTGGGCTGACACAAGATTTTATAGTATATGAAATCCTTGTTTACTTCCTTATTTTTTACTTCAGAGTAGTTTAGAAATGTTGATAAAAATTCAAGTATTATAGAAATATACAGACCAAAAAATGAAAGGTCCCTTTATCTTGATCCTTAACTCTGTCCTTACTAAAGAATAACTCTCCTCGGGGTGCCTGGGTGGCTCAGTGGGTTAAAGCCTCTGCCTTCGGCTTAGGTCATGATCCCAGCGTCCTGGGTTCGAGCCCCGCATCGGGCTCTCTGCTCAGCAGGGAGCCTGCTTCCTCCTCTCTCTGCCTGCCTCTCTGCCTACTTGTGATCTCTGTCAAATAAATAAATTAAAAAAAAAAAAAAACTCTCCTCTTCAAGAACATTCCTCTCTCCAGAGGCAATCCTATCATAAGCCTATCGAGTACTCTTTCAGGTTGTTCCATTTACACCTATGTATTTACATAAAAATTTTTTTAGGTACGTATTTTTTTTTATTCTTCTTAATATATCTTGGAGGTTTTTTTCACATCATTATATACAGACCCATTTTATTCTGTACAGTGTTTATTCTATAATATGAATATGCATTTTATGTAATCATTTTTCAGTTGATGGATATATATGTGTGTGTGTCCCTTGCAGTTCTTTTTTTTTTTTTTTTTAAGATTTTATGTGAGAGAGAGCGAGAATGAGCACAAGCTGGTTGGGAGGGGCAGAGCGAGAGGGAGAAGCACTCTTTACTGAGCAGGGTGTGGGTATGGGACTTGATACCCTGAGATCATGACCCGAGTCAAAGACTGATGCTTAACCGACTGAGCCACCCAGATACCCCTCTCTTGCAGTTTTCTAACAATGCATCAATCAACACTTGTTTATAAACTCTTTTTGGACCTCTGTGAGTGTTTCTCTGGTTTGCTGGAAGTGAAATGCTGGATGAAAAGGTATAAGAGGGTATATTCTTCTAAAAATTTTAGTGAATCCTGCCAAATTGCTTTTTAAAAAATTTTGTGTTTGAAATAATTTTAGGTTTGCAGAAGAGTAAAGATAGTACAGAGAGCTCCCATATACTCTTCCCCCAGCTTCTCCTAATGTTAACATCTTTCATAATCGTAGTACATTTATCAAAACTAAGAAATTAACATTGGTACAGTAGTATTAAATTACATAAACAATTTGGATTTTCTCAGTTTTTCCACTAATGTCCTAAAAAGTTCTAGGATCCAGTCCAAGAACCCACGTTGCAGCTAGCCAGCATGTCTCTTTAGTGTCCTGCAATCTGTGACAGTTTCTGGTTTTTTCTTGTCTTTTTCACTATCTTGACACTTTGAAGAGTGCTGATCAGGTATTTTGTTGGCCATCACTATAGGTTTGTCTGATGTTTTCTGATACCCAGACAAAGGTTATAGGTTTTGGGTAAGAATACCATAGAGGTGATGGGCCCATCTCATTGCATCGTATTGGGGGGGAGGATAGATGATATCAACATGTTTTATTATTGATGATGTTAACCTTGATAAGTTGATTTGGTGTCTGCTAGGTTTCTTCACTGGAAAATTTCTGCTTTTCTCTTTGCATGCTCTGTTGTTAAAAAGCAAACCACCAAGTCCAGCCCACACTCATGGGGAGAGAATTAAGTTTCATTTCTTGGAGGGAGAAATATCAAAGAATTTGGACACATGTTTAAACCTCCCCAGTCATAAATAAATATTTTATGGAGATATTTTGAGACTGTCCCAAATATACTGTTTCTCTTTAAAAGTTCTACCTATTAATTTTAGCATTCTGTGGTGGATCTTGCCTAAAGCAGCTATTACTGTGATACTGAAATGGTTTTGTTTCTCTCATTACTTCTACATTTATTAATTAGACATTTTCCATAAGGTAACTTGTGCTTTGTCCCCTGTTTATTTATGTAGCTTAATTGCATCATTATGGGCTCAGGAATTTATTCTTTGGTAACATTATTTACTTTGTCACTCACTAAATTACTTTAAAAAACCTTCCAAATTACACTCCAACCCATAGTTGTAGATAACACACTTACAACATTGGTTGATGAATGAAAGCATTTTTTTTCCTGATTGAACATGAGGTTTAGTATGTTTTATATGTTTATTAACTATATTTCTTTGTGAATTGTCTTTCTGTACTTTGTTCATTTTTAAATTGGATTTTTGGTTTGTTTTATGGAAGTTTTTTATACTGTGGTTATTAATCCTCTGTTAAATATAATTTTTTTCATTTTGGGAAGAAATTGTTTTCCTTCTCTTTCTCTCTTTTTTTAAATTCTTAAATTTTTTTAGCTTCTTTTTTGCCCCCCTTAAGATTTTATTTATTTGAGAGACAGCACAAGCAGTGGGTAGAGGCAGAGGGAGAGGGAGAAGCAGGGAGCCCGGTGCGGGGCTCGATCCCGGGACCCTGAGATCATGACCTAAGCCAAAGGCAGAGGCCTAACCTCACTGAGCCACCCAGGTGCCCCTCCTTCTCTTCTTAAAAAGATTTTATTTAGGGAAAGCGTGCTTCTCCCGCTCCACTGAGCAGTGAACCCGATATGGGCTCCCTTCCAGGCCCCTGGGATCATGACCTAAGTTGAAGGTAGAAACTTAACTGACCTAGCCACCCAGGTACCCCTCTTTCTCTCTCTCTTAAATTACAAAAGTAATATGTTTATTGTAAAACGTGTACGTGAATAGTAAAAGTCTCCTTACCCTCTCTCTTCACTCTAATTCCCTATGCATATTACCTTTCTTAGCTCATGGAGTAACAGTTTGGTATTTTTCCTTCCAGAACTTTTTCTTTAGAACAGAAACATATATGTGTGTGTTGTGTGCGTGTACAAGTGTGTATGTGCATAGAAAACATACACCTGATAAAAATAGAACCATAGAATATTCTTCAGTTTTGCTTTTGTCACACATTTAACAAAATTATGGAATTCTAATGTGTTGAAATGTATGTTTCATTGTCTTTCACTAGATTACAAGCACCTTTGTACAGAGACCATTGTCCTTCCCACTCTAAAGGTTTAATTTTCCTGGGGGCTCCTGGGTGGCTCATCTGGTTGAATGTCTGACTCTGGGATATCATTAGCTCAGGTCTTGATCTCAGGGTTGGGAGTTCAAGCCCTATGTTGGTATCCATGCTGGGCATAGAGCCTACTTAAAAAAGAAAAAAATAAAGGTATTCTTTTTCCTGTGCAAATGACACCATTTATCTATTTGCTTATGCTAGAGACATTTCATTTCTTTAACAAAATTTAATGAATGTCTGTCTGATACACAGGAATGAACTGAACATAAAAATCCTTGCCTTATATTGTAGTTGGGGAAGGCAGATATTAAACATAGGATTAGAATGTTTAATATTTAAATTGGTGATATTTGTATTAAAAACACCCCCCAAATTTAAAAAAAAAAAAACCAAGAAAAGAGATAAGGGACACTCTATAAGCATGTAACTGTGTGTATGTGTGTGTGTGTGTGTGAGAGAGAGAGAGAGAAAGAGAGAGAGACTGAAGATGGTAGGGAAGGCCTTGTTGAAAAAGTAATATTTTAGCAAAGACTTTATTTATTTATTATTTTTTTTAAAGATTTTATTTGTTTATTTGACAGACAGAAATCACAAGTAGACAGAGAGGCAGGCAGAGAGAGAGAGGGAAGCAGGCTCCCTGCTGAGCAGAGAGCCCAACGTGGGACTCGATCCCAAGACTCTGGGATCATGACCTGAGCTGAAGGCAGCGGCTTAACCCACTGAGCCACCCAGGCGCCCCTAGCAAAGACTTTAAAGTCATCTTTGATTCCTTTCCCTTCCTCATACCTCACATCAAATCCATATCCAAATCTTATTGATTACATCTCCAAAATATATCTCAGACCCACCCATCAAGTAGGTGGATTGATTTGGTAGTACAAGTTTGCAAAAGTTTTCTTCTGATTGTTGTCATATTCTGAATGAGTTAGGAATCGGGGTGCTCAACTGAGAGTGAGGGTGGGGAGGAAACGATGGAGGTTTGTGGAGAGAGGGGAAGGTGTGGGAGAATGATGGTAGCAGGGAAGTAGTGTTTGATTTCCAGGTGGCACTAGGGGGCCCTTGAGGCTTGTGGTCATGAATTTAAAGTGAGATTAGTATGTTTTTTTTCCTTCCAACCATATTAAGCTGCAGGGGTGTATGTTTGGAGTGGATTTAACCAGAAAGAGATTTTTACCATGATAGTGGAATAAAACATGAAAGGGTCAAGGGAATAGAGCATATATGCAAGGGAGTGATTATGCTAATATGCTGATTTAAATTATGAAATTTAAACCAAGTAAGTAATAAAGGGAGGACATGAAGTGGCTAAGAGGTGGTGAAAAGATGGTAGAATCAGTGAATTGAAGGTCCCATTGAGATCAAAAGGTGTTGTAATTTGGGTATGTAAGAGACAGCTGTAAAGATTTTAAGTCACGGTCAGGCAGTAGGATACAAAAATAGAGATCGTGAAGGCATTATCATGCATCGGCTGCATGGGTGAGGACAAAATCATTGGAATCAAGGAATTCAGAGACATGAGGTATTAGATCATGTGTGTTAAATCACTGAGATTTAACGACAGGATCTGTGTTGTGGAGAGTGAAAGTGTTAGGGTTCTCCAGAGGAAGAGAACCCGTAGGATGGATCTCTCTCTCTCTCTCATCTGTATCTTTATATCTGCATTTATATCTGTATCTGTCTGGAATGGAACTTATTATAAGGATCGGATCATGCAGTTATGGAGGCTGAGAAGTCCATGATCTGATGTCTGCAAGCTAGGGACTCAGGAAAGTTGGCGGTGTAAATTCCAGTAAGACCAGAGGCCTGGTCTTAAACACCAGTGGTATAAGTGGTATAAGTCCCAGTCCAAGAGCAGAAGACTGACAGGTGGTTTAGTTCAGCAATCAGGCAGAGACAAAAGGAATTCTTTTTTCCTCTACCTTTTTATTCCAATCAGGCCTTCAATGGGTTGGAAGATACCCACCCACAATGGGAAGGGCCATCTGCTTAACTCAGTCTGCCATTTCATATGCTAATCTCATCTAAAACACCCTCAACAGACACACGCAGTTATGGTCTGTATCCACATATCTGGTACCCCATGATCCAGTCAAGCCAACACATAAAATTAACCATCACAGCCAGGTAGAGGGTAATAGAGTGTTCACATGACATTCTCTTGTTTGTTTGTTTGTTTGTTTGTTTAAAGATTTTATTTATTTATTTGACTGAAAGAGAGAGCACACAAGCAGGGGGAGCAGCAGAGAGAGAGAAGCAGGCTCTCTGCTGAACAGGGAGCCTGATTCAGGGCTGATCCCTGAGGCGAAGACAGACGCTTAACCAACTGAGTCAGCCAGGGGCCCCTCTCGTGATATTCAAAGTGGAGGTGTTTTGTTTTTGTTTCTGTTTTGGGAAAAGGGAAGGAGACTGACTTAGAAGCATCCTGACCTCCAGGTCCAGTTGTATGAAGGGTGTGGGGAAGAGAACTTGAACCACTTGAGGGCTGTGAGGGAAGTATGACCTCAGAAGAGAACTAGATTAGAACAAGAAGTTGAAGAAAATGTTGAGAGTAGAAATTGAAAATGTAGTGGAAGGGTTTCAGAATTTGGAGAGAGATGTGTGGCACATGAGGACAGAGCAGGGAATGTGTAAGAACTGTTTGGGGATTAGAATATGGGAGATGAGAGGTCTGAAAGTCTGGGGCTTCTTTTGATGGACCACAGAAACAGAGATAAAGTACATGAAGAGATTAGGACTGATAGCAGGTAGATTCTGAGCTAAGGCAATGAGTGTTGGGAGGGAAGAAAAGGCAAGGAGTCCTTGTGCTAGGAAAGAGCATGCTTATTTTAAATTTTAATTAGTTTTTAAAATGGAAATTGTATTGTTAGGTCCGTAATCAAAGGAGCGAGACTGATAGAAACTGAAGGTCAAGGAAAGCTTTATTTTGCGCCAAGCATGGAGAATCAAACCAACAGGTCAGGGCTGCCTCTTAAAGAGAGGGCGACCCCTCCCTGCCTTATAGACTAACTTTATAGAGCAAAGGCCATGTGGTTGGTCCTGGCCACACACAGGTGGCCAATGAGATTGTAACACACAGAGAAAGCTGCACAGTCATGCTAGGTCACACACAAGTGGCCAATTGAATTACAATTTACCCTAGTAGATATTTGAACTAGCCTATCACTTTGATCAGAATTGGCGCCCAAAAGGCGGGACCCACATTTCTTGGTAGCTAGGGAGACAGTATGCTGCCCCACTGATTGGATGTCTCCACCTGGCCTGACCTGCCCTTGTATTTGGGCTTTGTTACCTGGGACTGGTTTCCCACTTGCTTTTAAGTAAGTTCCCTGAGGCGGGGGAGGGTCAGTTTACATTTTACTGCATAAACAACAAAATCACTATTTAACCGGATGGAATTGCTCTGGCTAAATAGGCCCTTAAAGTATTTAAGGTGTACATTATGATGTTTTGGTATACATATAGACAGTGAAATGATTACCATAATCACCACCATTTTCTCACGTAATTATCTTTTTGTGTGTGTATGTGATGCGAAAACCTGAAATCTTGTCTTTTAGCAAATTTCTGGTATTCAGAATGGTGTTATTAACTCTAATCATTTTACTGTACATTAGATCTCTGGGCTTATTCATCCTATGTAACTGCAACTTTGTAACCCTTTGACCAACATCTCTCCTTTCCCCCCTACCTTCCTGCCGCCATTCTACTCTGCTTCTGTGTATTTGACTTCTTTAGATTCCATTTGTAAGTGAGATTGTAAAATCTCTTTAACCAACTGAGCCACCCAGGCACCCAGTAAGTAGTTTCTTGTGATGAATCCTGTGGGCTCTCTCCTGATTACTACATGTTAATGATTTTTGCTTTAAGTCTTACTGTGTCTGATAGTAATAATATTGAGATTTCTTTTGATTAATACTTGTGGAATGTATGTTTTAATTTCCCAAATTTCTGGCTCACTTTCCTTTATGTGTATCTTGGTAATCTGTACATAATTGGATTTTTTTATTTTTTATTTTAAGGATTTTATTTATTTGTCAGAGAGAGAGTGTGAGTGCACACAAGCAGGCAGAGAGGCAGGCAGAGGCAGAGAGAGAAGCAGGCTCCCTGCCTAGCAACCAATCTTTTTTTTTTTTTTTTAAGATTTTATTTATTTATTTATTTTTATTTTTATTTATTTATTTTTTTAAGATTTTATTTATTTATTTGACAGAGAGAAATCACAAGTAGATGGAGAGGCAGGCAGAGAGAGAGAGAGAGGGAAGCAGGCTCTCTGCTGAGCAGAGAGCCCGATGCGGGACTCGATCCCAGGACTCTGAGATCATGACCTGAGCTGAAGGCAGCGGCTTA
Organism: Mustela putorius furo; assembly: GCF_011764305.1. Lineage (NCBI taxonomy): Eukaryota > Metazoa > Chordata > Mammalia > Carnivora > Mustelidae > Mustela > Mustela putorius. The sequence continues at coordinate 6,078,096 of NW_025422368.1, read as the reverse complement.
ACTCACTGAGCCACCCAGGCGCCCAAGATTTTATTTATTTATTTGACAGAGAGAGATCACAAGTAGGCAGAGAGGCAGGCAGAGAGAGAGAGAGAGGGAAGCAGGCTCCCTGCTGAGCAGAGAGCCCGATGCGGGACTCGATCCCAGGACCTTGAGATCATGACCTGAGTCGGAGGCAGCGGCTTAACCCACTGAGCCACCCAGACGCCCCCTAGCAACCAATCTGATGTAGGACTTGATCCCAGGATGCTGGGATCATGGCCCGAGCTGAAGGTAGCAGCTTAACCGACTGAGCCACCCAGGCGTCCCCATAGTTAGATTTTTAATTTTTTAAATTTTATTTATTTTTTTAAAAAGATTTTATTTATTTACTTGACAGAGATCACAAGTAGGCAGAGAGGAAGGGAAGCAGGCTCCCCGCTGAGCAGAGAGCCCGATGTGGGGCTCTATACCAGGACCCTGGGATCATGACCTGAGCCAAAGGCAGAGGCTTAACCCACTGAGTCACCCAGGTGCCCCCCCATAGTTGGATTTTTAAAAAAATCATTTTGACAGTCTCTCTTTTGATAAGTTTAATCTTTTCTTACTTAGTGTGACTACTGATACTTTTAGACTTAAACCTGCCATTTTTTTTTTTTTTAACCATGCTTCTTATCTGGTTTCACGTATATAGAGAGAGCCCTTTTTGCTTTCTTCTTCTTTTTTTTTTTTTAAGATTTTATTATTGGGATGCCTGGGTGGCTCAGTCGGTTAAGCGTCAGGTCATGATCCCAGGGTCCTGGGATTGAGTCCTGTCTCAGGCTTCCTGCTCAGCAAGCAGTCTGCTTCTCTTTCTGCCTGCTGCTCCCCCTGCTTGTGCTCTCTCACTTCCTCTCTGACAAGTAAACAAATAAAAAAAATCATTAAAAAAAAAAAAAGATTTTATTTATTTATTTATTTGAGAGAAAGAAAGAAAACATGAGCAGGGGAGAGGCAGGCGTACAAGCTGACTTCTTGCCCAGTGGGATCCCAGTGCAAGGGCTCGATCCCAGAACTCTAAGACCAAGACCTGAGCTGAAGTCAGACACTCAACCAACTGAGCCACCCAGGTGTCCCGAGAGTCATTTTTTCTTTCATTGATTTTGAAGTTGAACATTGTATTTCTCTCTTTAGTAATTAACTCTTTAATTTAATTTAATTTAATTTTTTTATTATTATTTTTTAAAGATTTTATTTATTTGACAGATAGAGATCACAAGTACGCAGAGAGAGAGGAGGAAGCAGGCTCTCTGTGGAGCGGACAGCCCGATGCGGGGCTCTATCCCAGGACCCTGGGATCATGACTCGAGCCGAAGGCAGAGGCTTTAACCCACTGAGCCACCCAGGCGCCCCAACTCTTTAATTTTAACATGCAGACATATTGATCTCTAAAATTAATATCCCTGCCTTTCTGAACAATACAAGAACCTTAGAATGCCTTAACTTACATTCCTTTTTTCCACCCCAGTCTGTTTTTATTGTTTGGTATTTTAGTTTTACTTTAAATCTTGTTTACTGTAAAACATTTCAAATGCACAGGTTAAAAATAAAGAGGGGCATCTGGGTGACTCAGTGGATTAAAGCCTCTGCCTTTGGCTCAGATCATGATCTCAGAGTCCTGGGATAGAGCCCCACATCAGGTTCTCTGCTCAGTGGGGCGCCTGCTTCCCCCTTCCCATCTCTGCCTGCCTCTCTGGCTACTTGTGATCTCTGTCTGTCAAATAAATAAAATCTTTTTAAAAAAAGAATAATACAGAAACACCTGTGCTTTGTCTCATCTTATGCCAATTCGCTTTATATCTTTTTTTCTTTTTTTTTCTTTTTTTTTTTTTTTTTTAAAGATTTTATTTATTTATTTGACAGAGAGAAATCACAAGTAGATGGAGAGGCAGAGGCAGGCAGAGAGAGAGAGAGAAGCAGGCTCCCTGCTGAGCAGAGAGCCCGATGCGGGACTCGATCCCAGGACCCTGAGATCATGACCTGAGCCGAAGGCAGCGGCTTAACCCACTGAGCCACCCAGGCGCCCTATATCTTTTTTTCAAATTCGCTTAATTTATTGTGGAAATTTTCAACATTCCATACATGTAGAAAGAATATAATGAACTCCCATATATTCTCATCTGGCTTCAGCAATTATCAACATTTTTTCCATTCTTAGTATCATCTATCTTTTCCGCTCCCTTCTTTTGATCAGTGGGTTTGGGTACTGTCATCATGATCCATCCTCTTAAAGTTTTCCATGAGTCTTTTATCTAATGGTTTTTGCAGCCATGGTCTTTGTTGCTTAGATCCGTTCTTTCATTAAGGCTTGCAAAATGGCCGTTTTCTAATGTTATTATTCCGTGTTTATGAGCTGGAATCCTTCTATAAAGTGGAATTTTCCTTCATTATCTCTTTGATTACTGTAAAATACGATTTATACAGAAGAGGCAGAATAAATGCTCTGATTTGTTCTCTTCGTCAGTATTTAGAATAAGGAAATGAGTTAATCCCTAGTAACCTCCCAAAGTGACCAATGAGTTTTTTGTGTTTTAGAGCATGATTATGAGTCGGGATTTTTATGTATATGATGTATTTCAGGCACTATAGACTTTATTCTTATTGGTGTTCACATTGGGACCCATTTATGTTGACTCCTGTGTTCTTTTAATTAGACCCCAATAGCTATTGGATAGCTTTCCTGTTTGTAGACACAAGAAAATATCCCAGTTTCATCTGATTATTTCCTTTTATAAACCTAGAATCAGCCATTTCTCTAAGAAGTCCTAATTTCTTTATTGGGAAATGGTATTTAAAGATCACAATTTGGACATCAGGGTTGGTTTTTGTTGTTGTTGTTGTTTTAATATAATCCATGCCCAGCTTGGAGCCCTGCGTGGGGCTTGAACTCATGACCATGATAGCAAGACCTGAACTGGATCAAGAGTCAGATGCTTAACCAACTGAGCCACCCAGGATGCCCTAGTTTTTTTTTTTTTTTTAAGATATCATTTATTCATTTAACAGAGAGAGAACACAAGCAAGGGGAGTGGCAGGCAGAAGGAGAGGGAGAAGTTCTCTCAGCAGGGAGCCTGATGTGGGGCTTGATCCCAGGACCCTGGGATCATGACCGGAGTGGAAGGCAGATGCTTAACCAACTGAGCCACCCAGGTGCCCCCAGATTTTTTTTTTTAAAGAAAACATCGCAGTTATGTTGCCCCCCTTTCCCCAGAGGTAGCCACTATAACATATTCAGTGACAATTAGTCTCTTGCATGCTTTTGAAATTTTCACTGTATATATGTACACAAACTATACAGAAGAGTATTTCATTGGTTCTAAGATGGGTATTTCCCCAACTCCACATTTAATCTTTGCATTTGTGATATATTTTTACAACTGATTATAGTTTAACTAGAGAGTTTTTTCTTATGGTTTGTCGGATAATGTGTCTTATCTATGGCTTCTTAGAAGGCAAATAGTATTTTAATTTTTAAATTTTATAAATTCAGCATCATATTGTGCTTATCTTTTGGCAGTTTGTTTTTTGTTGCTCAGCATGGTTTTTGAGATTTGTTTCTTGTTAATAAATGTAGCTCTAATTTATTTTAATTTTTTTGTAGGTGTTTGGTTATGTGACTATACATTTAATTTTAATTTTATTTTATTATTCTTTTTTAAATATTTTATTTATTTATTTGACAGAGACAGAGACCATGAGAGAGGGTTTATAAGCGGGGGAGTGAGAGATGGAGAAGCAGGCTTCCCATTGAGCAGGACTCATGCAGACTGGATCCCGTTGAGCAGGACCCATGCGTCTCAATCCCAGGACCCTGGGATCATGAGCCGAAGGCAGACATTTAATGACTGAGCCATCCAGGTGCCCCCCTACATTTAATTTTTAAAAAATTTTTAAAAGGTTTAGGGACAGGGCGCCTGGGTGGCTCAGTGGGTTAAAGCCTCTGCCTTTGGCTTGGGTCATGATCCCAGGGTCCTGGGATCGAGCCCCACGTTGGGCTCTCTGCTCAGTGGGGACCCTGCTTCCTCCTCTCTTTCTGCCTGCTTCCCTGCCTACTTGTGATCCCTGTCTATCAAATAAATAAATAAAATCTTAAAAAAAAAAAAAGGTTTAGGGGCACCTGGGTGGCTCAGTGGGCTAAAGCCTCTGCCTTTGGCTCAGGTCACGATACCAGGGTCCTGAGATCGAGCTCCACATCGGGTTCTGTTCAGCGGGGAGTCTGCTTCCCTTCCTCTCTCTCTGCCTGCTTCTCTGCCTACTTGTGATCTCTGTCAAAAAAGTAAATAAAATTAAAAAAAAATTTTTTAAAGATTTATTTGAGAGGGAGAGGGCATGTGTGTGCAAGTTGGGGGGGAGGAAGGGACAGGGAGAGAGAGAATCCCAAGCAGACTCCCCCACTGAGCATGGAGCCCTGCCCTACACAGGGCCCTGGTCTTACAAACCTGAGATAGTGACCTGAGCTAAAATCAAGACTCAGACACTTAATGGACTGAGCCACCCACATGCCCCCAAGGTTTTTTTTTTTTTTTTTTTTTTTAAAGAATTCATTTATTTGAGAGAGAGCAAGCATGACAGAGGAAGGGGCAGAGGGAGAAGGAGAGGGCCAAGCAGATTCCCCACTGACTGGGGACTCCAACGTGGAGCTCAATTCCAGGACCCCAAGATCACAACCTGAGCTAAAGTCAGATGCTTAACAGACTGAGGCACCCAGGTGCCCCCCCACCCCGCCGCCTTTTTAACCAATTTTTAACCATCACAAACAGTGTTGTAGTGTGAACCTTCTACATGTTTCATTGTGCTGATGAGTGAGAGTAGAGTTTCTGGGTCTTAAGGTTTATGCATGTTTAACTTTCTTTTCTTTTTTTTTTTTTTAATTTTTAAAAAAATTTATTTATTTGACACAGAGAGAGAGATCACAAGTAGGCAGAGAGGCAGGCAGAGAGAGGGGGGAAGCAGGCTCCCTGCTGAGCAGACAGCCCGATGTGGGGCTCAATCCCAGGACCCTGAGATCATGACCTGAGCTGAAGGCAGAGGCTTAATCCACTGAGCCACTCAGGCGCCCCATGTTTAACTTTCTAGATATCATCAAAATGTTTTCCAAAGAGGTTGTTTCAGTACACTCATCAATAGTATATAAGAATTCATTTTGCTCTATGACAATCCTGAATTTTATTGGTTCTTTATAACTTTTGCTGATCTTATGAGTATCGTACTATTTTATGTTTTCATTTGCGTTTCCTCCGTTGTTAGTGAGTTTGAACACATTTCAATTTGTTTATTGTCTTTTAAGTTTCCTCTCTTGTGTGTTATTTGTTAATTGCCATGGCTTATTTTTCTTTTGAAAACTGATACTTATTCTTAATACATTTGGATTCTAATCCTTTGTAGTTGTAGGCATTTCAAATATTCTTCTAATCTGTGGCTCTCCCTGTCTTGTTTTTCATAAACCAACTTTATAACAATAGGTGTTATATTTGAGGTATAATTGAGATAGAATAAACTAATGTATTTAGGGTAGACAAATTTGATAAATTCTGACATGTACTGTGAAACTATCATTGGGGTCAAGATAATGAAACATATCTATAACCCCCCAAAACTTCCTCATTTCTTTTGTCATGCCCTCTCCTGTACTTCCCTTGTCCCCTCACAGGCCACCACAGATTTGTTTTCCGTCACTAGTTCAGTTTGTATCTTCTATTTTTTTTTTAAAGACTTTATTTATTCATTTGGCAGGCAGAGATCACAAGTAGGCAGAGAGGCAGGCGGGGGGGTGGGGAAGCAGGCTCCCCACTGAGCAGAGAGCCCGATTCGGGACTCGATCCCAGGACCCCGGGATCATGACCTGAGCTGAAGGCAGAGGCTTAACCCACTGAGCCACCCAGGTGCCCCTGTATCTTCTGTTTTAAATAAATGGAATCCTACTTGTATATTCAAATGGATATGAAAAATGGATATCCAAATGGAGATTGACATTAGGTAATATGGGAAATACGGAGCTCAGTTGAAAAGATCTATTCCTGTATCATTCCCTACAATTTCAATTGAACAATCTAGTTTGGCTTTTTTGTTTGTTTGTTTCAGCATGCTTTGTGTCCAGTCCTCCTTGCAAAGCTGTTCTTCCTTTTGTTTTTGTCCTTTCTCATTATTCTGCCCTTGCTAGATAGATAGGCATGGGCTTCCTACCTTCTGACTTCTGCTTTTTTACCCCCATGTCCACATACATTTTCCTCTCTCCTCTGTTTTTCACAAAGATTATTTAATTTTTTCCTTTTATTAAAAATTTTTTGGGCGCCTGGGTGGCTCAGTGGGTTAAGCCGCTGCCTTCGGCTCAGGTCATGATCTCAGGGTCCTGGGATCGAGTCCCGCATCGGGCTCCCTGCTCAGCAGGGAGCCTGCTTCCTCCCTCTCTCTCTGCCTGCCTCTCTGCCTACTTGTAATTTCTCTCTGTCAAATAAATAAATAAAATCTTTAAAAAAAAAAAAAAATTTTTTTAAAAAGATTTTATTTATTTATTTGATAGACAGAGATTACAAGTAGTCAGAGAGGCAGGCAGAAGGGAGGGGAAGCAGGCTTCCTGCTGAGCAGAGAGCCTGATGTGGGGCTTCATCCCAGGACCCTGAGACCATGACCTGAGCTGAAGGCAGACTCATTAACCCACTGAGCCACCCAGCCGCCCTTTTTTTGTTAAGTTTTAAGGCTCATTTTAATCAAAGTTACATGTGTATGTGGTGTGTAAAATCAAATAGTTCTGTAAAATTTGTTTTTAAAAAAAGCTACTTTCCTCATTTATTTTGCTTTCCTCAGAGGCACTTCTAACTTTTTTAGTTAACACTTTTTTGTATTTATTTCTATTTCTGTAAATAATACGCTTGTATTGCTACTTTGGTACTATCAGTTGTAAGATACATCACTATTTTATGTACTACTAAAAAAAGAAAATGGGCCCACGATGGGTAGGCTCTACAAGGCCCTACATAAAGCTGGGAAACTACATGAAAATGTAGATGAGAAATAAACGCACCACACAGAAAGTGACAGAAGGCATGTCTCAATCCTGGTGTTGTGTAGGAGGGGAAAAACTTTCTTGGAGATTTGAACTGGTTCTCAGTCAGAATTCACACTAGATACTCACGTGTATAAAACAGTCAAGCAGAAATTTTAATTAAAGGTGGCTTTAGGGGGTGGCTTGGTGGCTCACTTGGTTAAGTGACTGCCTTCGGCTCAGATCATGATCCTGGACTCCCAGGATCGAATTCCACTTTGGGTTCACTGCTTAGCAGGGAGTCTGCTTCTCTCTCTGACCCTCCCTTCTCGTGCTTTCTGTCTCTCATTCTTTCTCTCTCTCTCGAATAAAATCTTAAAAAATAATAAAGGTTGTTTTGGGTTGGTAATGTCATAGGTGCTTTGAAGAAATATAACAATTCAAATATATCATCAGTTGTGTCTGGATTTCAGAGATGTTAAAATGTGAGGGAAAAGCTTACTGTGAACAGAAGAAATGTCCCTGTCCTCATTGAGCTGACGTTCTGGAGAGGGTAACGTTTAAACAAAATAAGAATGTGGTGTGCCAGATGTTGTGGATATATAAATAAGATGAAAACTCAACAATGACCATTGGATTTAGCAATTTGGAAGTTGGTGCTGAACTTGATAGGAGAGGGTTTGGTGGAATAATCAGGAAATAAAAGGCAATTGGGGTGATTTTAAAAGAGAAAGGGAAGAGAGGAATTTGGATTTAGTGTGCATAGACATCTTCTTCTAAGAGTTCTGCTGTCATGGAGAGCAGAGAAATGATATATAACTGGAGGGGAAATTGGGGTTAAGGAGTTGTCTTTTAAAATGGGAGAAATAATTGTATACCTGAAACAGCTATAATGTTATGTATCAATTATACCTCAGTAAAAAAGAATAAAAATAAAATAGAAATAAGTGTGTGTGTTTAAGATTTTATTTATTTATTTATTTATTTGACAGAGATAACAAGTAGGCAGAGAGGCAGACAGAGAGAGAGAGAGAGAGGGAAGCAGGCTCCCCGCTGAGCAGAGAGCCCAACACAGGACTTGACCCCAGGACCCCAAGATCACAACCCAAGCTGAAGGCAGCAGCCTAACCCACTGAGTCACCCAGGCGCCCCCTCAAGGAATGTGTTTATATAATGCTGATGGAGAGGGTCCATAGAGGAAGAAACGTGCTGTTACAGAGGTGGGAATTGGAAGAGGTTGGGCAACGGGGAATTGGCTTAGAATCTGGTATCCATGTGGAGGCATTGGCCTTATAGACAGGAGCGGTTGGTTCATCCACAGTAAATAAGAGGGAAGACCGGGCAAGCAGGAACCCATGCTTGTAAGTGGTAGTGAGTACTTCCTTTTCCACTGAGAAAATGGAAGGAAGGGCAGCAGCCAGGAATGAAGATGGAGAACAGTATTGATGGCTTGAGGAGAAAGGAGATGACATGAAATGGACCTATGAGGGTGTGGGAGAATGAATGGATAAGGCAGAAGTCATAGGATTGTTGGGTTGAGCTAAGGCACCATTTGAAGTTAGTGATTGTGAGTTTTAAGTGAGATTGTTTAATATGGATCTGTGGGTACATGTTTTTTTTTCTTTTTTTTTTAAGATTTTATTTATTTATTTGACAGACAGAGATCACAAGTAGGCAGAGAAGCAGGCAGAGAGAGAGAGAGAGGAGGAAACAGGATCCCTGCTGAGCAGAGAGCCTGATGCGGGGCTTGATCTCAGGACCCCGGGATCATGACCTGAGCCAAAGGCAGAGGCCTCAACCCACTGAGCCACCCAGGCACCCCATGTTTTTGGTTTTTTTTTTAAATTTCAAAGCTACATTTAACCGCGTGGTGTAGGCAAAGGTAGTGAGACAATTGTATTTTTTGTTTTTAATATGTTATTAGGGAAAACTTTAAATACAAGTACAGGGGCGCGCAGGTGGCTGAGTGGGTTGGGCCTCTGCCTTTGGCTCGGGTCATGGTCTCAGGGTCCTGGGATCGAGCCCCGCATCAGGCTCCCTGTTTGAGCCTGCTTCCCTTTCCCTCTCTCTGCCTGCCTCTCTGCCTACTTATGATCTCTGTCTCTCTCTAATAAATAAATAAAATCTTTTAAAAAAATACAAATATAAAAATAGAGCCATCATGTACTCTTTCCACAGCTTCAGCAGATACAAACTAGTGGCCAGTCTTGTTCTATCTATACACTTACCAACTTCCACCCTTCCATATTATTTTGGAACAATTCCAGACATCATGTTTTATGGACAAATATTTCATATTTCTAAGATATATGGATGCTTGCAAAAAATTACCATTACCATACTAGAAAATTTAAGAGTTCCTTAATATCCAGTTTCCTGGCAGTTTTCAAATTTCCTTTTGTCTCTGGAATGTCCTGAAGTGTTTACTTGTTTGACAGGGAGTTGTATTTAATAAGGGTGGGTGTTCTGCCAGGCGGGTATGATGAAGTGAGGTAGGGGACAGGACACTTGAAGTGCTTGCAGGAGAGTGAACCTCAGTCAAGCCATAATGGACTTTGAACTCTAAGACAGGAGATTAAGATCAGAATGGCTTGTAATTCCTGGAGGGGGTCAAAGTATTTTTGGAGTTGGGGTGCTGGAGGGAGCAACCTGAAAAGACGGAGTGGTGATAGATGGGTGGGGTGTAGATGAAGTAGAGATTATGGAGGGACTGTCGTGACTGTGTTGGTGAGTTCTAGGACAGGATATTGATTGAGGGAGTGAGTGGCTACAGTAGGTTAGAGGGCAGGATTGTTTGCACATGAGGAGGTCAAGAAACTGAGGCCTAGTATCACAGCTATCACCTAGGTGAGGGAGTGAATCACTTGGAATCATGACAGGCCAGTGAGATAGGAACTCAAGTCTGGGAGGCTTGAGAAAAAAGGATCCAGGCATAGCTCCATGAATTCAACAGAGGGGTGGGATGTGGTGGCATCATCTGACAGGAAGCTTATTTAGGAAGGAAGAAAGGGGAATAATCTGGAAGGCAGAGGTGAGGGACAACATGAATACCCACCTCTTCTGCCCAAGGCCTAGTAGTGTAAGGGGGTTGCAGAGGAGCGACCACAGGTAGGACTGTAGAGAGAGCGGTGGCCTCAGAGCAACTTGATTTCAACTGGAGCAGAAACTGAGGAGTAGGAGAAGGGAGCAGTTCATTAAAGGGGATATACTTAGCCATATGGGAATGAGAGCTTAGGGATTTGGAATGACTCCAGAGTCCTGGGATTTTTGTGGTAAGTGATAGAAAGAGGGAGAGATCGCAAGGAGATTAGTCTTGATGTCTCAGGCAAATTGTAGTGTAAGCAGATAAGAGATAGAGGTGTGTGAAGATACTCCACAGAGTAAAGGGGTCCCTTCCCTTCTTGTACTGGTGCTGGCGTAGAGCCTGAGGGAGGGGCAGAGGGGCTACGGCTCCATTACTTGCTCCCTGCTTCTGGGACTAAGGTGGTCCAGTGAGAAGCTGTCAATGCAGCTAGTCAAAAACCAGAATTTCAGGGCGCCTGGGCGGCTCAGTGGGTTAAGCCTCTGCCTTCGGCTCAGGTCATGATCTCAGGGTCCTGGGATCGAGCCCCGCATCGGGCTCTCTGCTCAGCGGGGAGCCTGCTTCCCCCTGCCTCTCTGCCTACTTGTGATCTCTCTGTCAAATAAATAAAAAATCTTAAAACAAAAAACAAAAGCCAGAATTTCTTGTTCTTTTCCCTGTTGTTTACCTGCCCTGCCTCTATTTTTTTTACCCTTTCTTATTGATCACTTAGAGTACAACATCTAGATGTTTTCAGTACCCTGTTCTTAAGTAGCCTAGATATTCTGGAAACTCATAAATGATGCTGTTACTAGTTTGCTGGGGAAATGACAGCAGAATTACAATAAGGAATTGGGGAGTCTTACCATCAGGGTTGGAAAGGGAGAGGCGGGAAGAAGTTTCAGAGAGACCTCGCTTTAGATTCCTGAAATGGGGCCTAGGAAACGGAATTAGATGAGGGAAAGAGTTTGACCCATGTCCTGGGAGGGAAGAGTAAAGTTCTGTCTGGAAGGAGGGAATCTACCCAAGCTCTGTGTTTTTTGTTGGTTTTGTTTTATTGATTTATTTGAGAGAGTACAAGGAGGGCTTGCTGGGAGGGGCAGAGAGAGAGAGAGAGAGAGAGAGAGAGAGAAAAAGAGAAAGAATCTTAAGCAGGCTCTGTGCTCAGCAGAGAGCCTGTCATGGGGCTTGATCTCACGAACCTGAGATCGTGACCTGAAGTGAAATCAAGAGTTGAACACTTAACCAACTAAACCATCCAAGTGCCTGCAAGGATTTGTGTTTTGACAGGTTCCTGAAAGAGCTGTTGCTGGACGGGAGACTCAGCTAGTGTTTGATTCATTCATTTAATTGGATATTTATCAGCACTTACTATGCACCAAGCACTGGGCCAGATGTTCAGGATATCGTGTTGAGCATGTAGAAAGGTTCCCATTTACATGGACTTACAATCTAGCAGGAAAGACAGTTAAACCAGAAATTATAATTTAATGTGAGGGCTTTATAGCGAGGGTTCTTTGGAAGCCTGTAGTAAAAGCATTGGGTTAGTTTCAGGTAGGGTAGGGAGGGGAAGAGTACAGGTTAGTGACCTGGAAGCAGAGACCTGAAAGACGAGCCGCAGTTAGCTAGGCGAAGAGAATGGGAGGGAGAGTTACATGTCTAGCAGCCACAGCTTGACTCTCTCCAAACCTTTGTTACCCAGGAAATAGGGAATAGAATCATCTGTTCTGATCACCATATACACCCCCAATATTCCTGTACACCCGGGGTGGAAGACACTGCTCATAGGTCAGCTGTGGCCTGCTACCTCTTCTGCAAATTAATGGTTAGCAATTCCAACCATAAGCCAAGTCTAGTGGCAAAATTCAAACCCAGATATCTGAATTCAAATTCTGTTTTCAGTCTACCAATTACATTGTACTGCAATTAGTTGTTTATATTTCCATTCCTCAAGAAGAGGCTTAAACTTGAATGGTGGGTTGCTTTTTCTTATGTCCATCATTTCCAGCACAGGATGAGTCCAAAATAAATGTTTATTCAGTGATGTTCATGTAAATAATTTCATTTGCTCCCTTGGAACAAATAGTATGAGAATAACACATACATCAAATTTTCAGATAATTGATATTAACTCTTACATACTATTTCTCCCCTCCCCCAGCTTTTTTTTTTTTTTTTTAAAGTTTGTTTATTTATTTGAGTAATCTTTACATCCAGCATAGGGCTCCAACTCCTGACCCCAAGATCAAGTCATATACTTCTCTGACTGAACCAGCCAGGTATCCCCCTCCCTTTTCCCCTTAATTTTATTTTTAAAATTTAATTAATTTTTTAAAAATTTAACAGAGGGAGACAGTGAGAGAGGGAACACAAGCAGGGGGAGTGGGAGAGGAAGAAGGGAACCCAATGCGGCACTCCATCCCAGCCCTGGGACCATGACCTGGGCCGAAGGCAGATGCTTGACCAACTGAGCCACCGAGGTGCCCCTAAGATTTTATTTTATTTTTTTAAGTAATGTCTACAGTCAGTGTGGTGCTCAGACCCACAATTCCATGATCAAGAGTCACATGCTCTACTGACTAAGCCAGCCATTTCTTTCATTTATTTTTTTTATACATTTATTTTTTAAAGATTTTATTTAAGAGAGAGTGAAAGTGATCACAGAGGGAGAGGGAGAAGCAGACTTGCCACTGAGCAGAGAACCCAAGGTGGAGTTTGAGGACCACCTTGGATCCTGAGACCCAGGGACCTGGGACCCTGAGACCACGACCTGAGCCAAAGATGGATGCTTAACCACCTGAGCCACCGAGGTGTCCTTCCCTGCTTTTAAAAGGTTATTTATTTATTTATTTGACAGAGAGAAAGAGAGCCCGAGAGCACAAGCAGGGGGAATAGCAGGCAAAGGGAGAACCAGGCTCCCAGCTGAGCTAGGAGTCCAATGCGGGACTTATTCCGAGGACCCTGGACCAAAGGTTGGCGCTTAACCAACTAAACCACTTAGGCATCCCCATTTCTTCCACTTATAATAGCAATATTTTTAGAAAGTATGATGTCATTGAAAAGTTGATTTTTCACCTGAATTTAAGATAATTAGGGGGGTGCCTGTGTGGCTCAGTGGGCTAAGGCCTCTGCCTTCGGCTCAGGTTGTGATCCCAGGGTCCTGGGATCGAGTCCCACATGAGACTCTCTGCTCAGTGGGGAGCCTGCTTCCTTTCCTCTCTTTCTGCCTGCCTCTCTGCCTACTTGTGATCTCTGTCAAATAAATAAATAAATAAATAAATAAATAAATAAATAAAATCTTTAAAAAGAAAAGATAATTAGGAATATTTTGTGCTATAGCAAAAGACCTTCAGGGACTACTAACTTACTGACACATATACAGCCGCTTGATCGTATGGTAAATCATCTCAATGCTAGATATTTCTGGTTTCTGTCAGCTTTTTGTAATATCCCTTTGTCAGCTGTCAGTTATAGCTCCTTCTCCCTTCTTTAAATTTGCTGTTGCTGTCTTTTATAGATTCAGAACCTAGAAATCTAACCTTATTAGAACTGTATATAAAGTAGGAGCAGATAGTCTTGAGGATAATACTTGTGAGTAAAGTGAAAAGTGAGGTGTTTTTGTTCTTAAGGATTTTGTACCTGTTAGAGAGATTGAACATACTGGGAACAGGCATAATGTAAAAGTATATTAACTTCAAACTTGTATACTCCATTGCCTACTTAATGTTTCTATGTGGATGTCTAATATGCATCTCAAACTTAATGTTTCTGCCCAGCTTCTTCCCACAGCCATCCCCATTATTAGAACATAAAGACTATCCTTCCAGTTACTTGAGCCTAAAACCTGAGAATCATCCTTGATGCCTCTGTCTCTGCAGCATTTCCCATCTGATATGTTTTACCTTCAGGATTCATACTGAATCTGATCACCATTTCTGCTGCTACCACCAAGATTCAAACTGCCATTCTCTCTTTCCTGGATTATTACTACATTTAGCCTTCTGGCTTATTCCCTGCTTCTGCTCTTATCTCTATACACATCCAGAATGATCCTCTAATAAGTCAAATTAGATTGTCAGTATTTTGCTCAAAACCTTCCAGTGGTTTTCCATCTCAGAGTAAAAGACCAAGTTCTGACAGTGGCCTGAAAGACTGTCGAGTCTGTTCTCAGTTTACCTCTCTGGCCTAATTACCTATGACTCTTTGCTCTTCCTGTCCCTTCCGCCACAGTGACATTGTTGCTTTTTTTCTAAGATCCAGGCTGTTCCTTCTTTAAAGCCTTTATGCTTCCTATTACCTCTCCCTGAAATGCTTCTCCTGTATTGGTAGCATGGCCTTTCCTCTTTCTTTCTTTAGGTGTAAGGCTCAAATGTCACCATATCAGTGAGGCCCTGGCTCTGTTTCCCTTACCCTGCTTTCTTTTTCTCCATAGCATTTACCAACATGTGATAGGCCGTGTGCTTATGCATGTGTAATTAATTAATTAATTTTAACTTTGAAATTATTTTATTTTATTTATTTGGGAGAGAGCAATAGAGAGTGAGAGAGATCATGAGCAAGGGCAGGAGCAGTGGAGAGGGAGAAGCAGACTCCCCACTGAGCAGGGAGCCCAAAGTGGGCTAGACTAGACCCTGAGATCATGACCTGAGCTGAAGGCAGATGCTCAAATGACTGAGCCACCCAGGTGCCCTTAATTTTAATTTAAAAAATTTATTTCACTGTTGTCTTCCCACAGGTGTAGAATAGGGACTTGTAAGCCAAAAAAATGGCCAGTTGCCTGTTTTTGTAAATACACTTGAATTAGAACACAGCCACGCTCATACATCAGTGCATTGTCTGTGGCTGCTCTGACACACCAACAGCAGAGCTGAGTACTGTTGACAGAGACCATATGGCCTGTAAAGCCTACAGTGTTTGCTGTCTGGCCCTTTATTGAGAAATTTTGTTTGCTGACCCTTGGACTAGAACAATATCTGGCACACAGTAGGTGACTGAGTGAACATAAAGTAAATGCTAAGTGGCAGGGTACAAACTGTAAATTACTAGTGAGGATATGGGTTAATATTTCAAAAGTTGTTACTAGATTTTAATAATTAGGATGATTTGGGAATATGTCAACTGTAATAACTTATTTGAGCTGAAGTTCTTGAATTTATTGCAGGCATTACTACCCGATAGCAGAGATGGGCCAACTTTTTGAACGCTACACCTAAATTGGAGATGATAGTGTTCCAGAGGTGCAAGATCCTTTTAAATACCAGCTTTTATATGGTGTTACAGAAAGAACTCTAGATAATGAGTTAGTGGGAATTGTTGGTTGTATACTGTGAAAAGCATGAGCCGAAATAAATGTGTACGGTTCTCAATCACTTATGCTAAAGGATGGACATACAGAATAGATAAAACATTGTGTTTGACTTTGGAATACATTTGGATTGCAGTGGATTAACCTCACTATTCCAGGTACTTCTAATAGTGTATTTAAGTAGCACAGTAAAATTAAACTGTCAAACTCAGCTCAGAAGAATCTGGAAAATTGTATTGCTTCTGGCATCCTGTCTTTGTCCCCATTTTACCTTTTTATTTTATTTATTTTTATTATTTTAATTTTTTTGAGAGAGAGCATGATGGGGGTGGCAGAGGGAGAGCTGGGGCAGAGTCAGACACGGGGATCAAGTTCACAATCCTGAGATCATGACCTGAGGTGAAATCCGGACTTGGGTGCTTAACTGCCTGAGCCACCAGGAGCCTTCCCCCTTTCCTCCCCCGACCCACAGTCTTCCTTTTTAAAAACTACATCTAGGGGATAAATAATATCCAGCATGCAAAGCACCTGTGTGAAGAGGTGGAGGAGATTTTGGAAGTATTTTAGTTTTTATTTATCTATCTATCTATTTATTTATTTATTATTTTAAAATTTTTATTTATTTTTTAAAGATTTTATTTATTTGACAGAGAAAGACCCAGTGACAGCGAGAGAGAGGAAACATAAGGAGGGGGAGTGGGGGAATTGGCAAAGCTCTGCTTTTCCTGCTCTGCAGAAAGCCTGATGTGGGGCTCAATCCCAGGACACTGGGATCATGACCTGAACCAAAGGCAGATGCTTAATGACTGAGACACCCAGGTGCCCCTAGTTTTTAAAGATTTATTTATTCATTTGTCAGAGAGAGAGAGCAAGCAAGTGGGAGAGTGCACAAGCGGGGGGTGGGGGGAGAAGCAGACGGATGGAGAAGCAAGCTTCCTGCTGAGCAGGGAGCTTGATTTTGGACTCCATCCCTGGATCCTGGGATCATGACCTGAGCTGAAGGCAGACGCTTAACTGATGATTGAGCCACCCAGGTGTCCCAGTATTCTAGTTTTAAAAGTCCTTTACTATTAATTGAGCTGAGTATACAGAAGGAATGTTGGACTATATACTGCATGCTTAGAAAATAAATGTAATTTAAGCAAATGATAAAGAATTACGGAGTCAGGGCTGGAAGAAACTTCATTCAGTACATATTTGAATGTACAATAGCCACTTTATTAGACTGGGTTACAGAGGTATTGAATAAGACAGTTGTTGCCCTCAGGAGACTTAATGTCTAATCCTCCTCCCCAGTCTCCACCTCACTTCATTTTATGTTGTATATTGGAATCTAAAGCTTGAGAGAGCAAGTAGTTTCCCCAGGGTTCTGGAGATTATTACTGGTAGAATGGAACTAGAAGCAAGTTTCTTACATGGGAGATAAAGGCAAAATATCGATTCATTTATGCACAGTTTTGAGTGCTCACTAATGTGTTTATCCCTGTATTCAGTACTGGAAGATAGGGTGGTAAGTAGAAGGGCACATTTTTTTTCTTTTATTTTTTTTTTTAAAGATTTTTATTTATTTGTTTGACAGAGATCACAAGTAGGCAGAGAGGCAGGCAGAGAGAGAGAGATGGGGAAGCAGGCTCCCTGGCAAGCAGAGAGCCCAAATGTGGGGCTTGATCCCAGGACCCTGGGATTATGACTTGAGCTGAAGGCAGAGGCTTTAACCCACTGAACCACCCAGGCACCCTGAAGGGCACATTTTCTTGATGTAGAGCTTAAAAGGAATTTTTTGAGGGGGAATCCAGAATGTTTTCTACTATGTTGCATTATACTATTTACAGTCTTTAATCTCATAGGAAGGTTAGGGGCTCTCAAATATTGATTCTTCAGGGTGACTAAGTTCAGTAAGTTTAGTGTTTTTCTGACACCCAAAGTCAGTTTTATTGAAGGATTGGGACTTTTTCATGAGGAAGGAAGAACGAAGTAGTTATGGATTCTCTGTGGGAAGTGACCTTTATTTATTTCAGAATTTGTAGGGCACCTGGGTGGCTAAGGTGTTAAGCATCTGCCTTTGGCTCAGGTCATGATCCCAGGGTCCTGGGATCGAGCCCTACATAGGGCTCCCTGCTCAGTGGGAAGCCTGCTTCTCCCTCTTCCACTCCCCCTGCTTGTGTTCCTTCTCTCCCTGTGTCACTCTCTGTCAAATAAATAAATAAAGTTCTTTAAAAAAAATCTTAAAAGGGACACCTGGGTGGCTCAGTTGGTTGGACCACTGCCTTCGGCTCAGGTCATGATCCCGGAGTCCCGGAATCGAGTCCCGCATAGGGCTCCCAGCTCCACAGGGAGTCTGCTTCTCTCTCTGACCTTCTCCTCGCTCATGTTCTCTCTCACTGTCTCTCTCTCAAATAAATAAATAAAATCTTTTTAAAAAAAATCTTAAAAAAATTTGTATAGGGCCTAAACCTTTGCCCTATGAGTAAGAAAGAACCTTTTTTCTTTGTAGTAGCTATGCTATCAGGACCTAGAACCCAGGCTGATTTTTAAAATCAGCCATATTGTGGGTTAAATAGACTTTTCACACTAACCTCTTTCCTTTCAGTTACCCAAGCTTTTGGTATATATAATATTTAGTGGTCAAAGAATCACATCTAGGGGCGCCTGGGTGGCTCAGTGGGTTAAAGCCTCTGCCTTTGGCTCAGGTCATGATCCCGGGGTCCTGGGATCAAGCCCCACATCAGGCTCTCTGCTCAGCAGGGAGCCTGCTTCCCTTACTCTCTCTCTCTCTGCCTGCCTCTCCGCCTACCTGTGATGTCTCTCTCTCTGTCAAATAAATAAATAAAATCTTAAAAAAAAAAACCCCACATCTAAAGCAGAACACTATTTTATTTTTTAAAATTTCTTCTCAATTATATTTGAGAAGATTGTGATGATATTTGACTTTTGATTGTGATTATATTTGACTTTTTCTTCTCAGTGCTTGCTTGCTAAAAAAAAAAAAAATCAAACATTTGACAGTCTAGGGAAGAGTGAAAAAGGTTAATTAAACTGCTGCTAAATAATTTAGGATGTTTTAGTTATTTGGTGGCATGGACGATTAAGGCTTTTTTTCTTAAAATGTCTAATTGGGAATGCTTTCACAATGGAGAATTTTCAGAGTAAGTTGTCTTCACCTCAGGCTTCCTTGCTTTTCCTGTTCCAGAGTATCTTCTTCCATTCTACTGGGACCAATTAGTTTTGGCTCAGTGGTTTTAGTTTCTCTGTGGAAGGGGAGCTTAACCATGTTTATAATCTGTGAACATTAATTCTGTGTCAGTGATCTAAAACACATTGAATTGGGTATCTTCAAATGCAGATGATTTATTTTCCCAGGATATAGATCATAGCATTTAAAAATGGAATGACTGGGGTGCCTGGGTGGCTCAGTGGGTTAAAGCCTCTGCCTTCGGCTCAGATCATGATCCCAGAGTCCTGGGATCGAGCCCCGCGTCATGCTCTCTGCTCCTCTGAGAGCCTGCTTCCCCCTCTCTCTCTGCCTGTCTCTCTGCCTACTTGTGATCTCTGTCTATCAAATAAATAAATAAAATCTTAAAAAAAAAAATGGAAAGACCTGGGGAGCCTGAGTGTCTGACTCATGATTTGGTTTAGGTCATGAGATTGGGCTTCACCCTCAGCACAGAGTCTGCTTGAGATTCCCTCTCCTCCCTCTGCCCCTTCTCGTGCTTGTGTTCAATAAAGAAATTAATTAATTAAATAAATTCTTTTTAAAAATGCCTCTTAAAAAATTGTTTTTAAAAATATATTTATTTGGGGCGCCTGGGTGGCTCAGTGGATTAAGCCGCTGCCTTCGGCTCAGGTCATGATCTCAGGGTCCTGGGATCGAGTCCCGCATCGGGCTCTCTGCTCAGCAGGGAGCTTGCTTCCCTCTCTCTCTCTCTCTGGCTGCCTCTCTGTCTACTTGTGATTTCTCTCTGTCAAAATAAATAAATCTTAAAAAAATAAAAATAAAAATAAAAAAAAATAAAAATATATTTATTTGAGAAAGAGTGAGAGAGACAGCATGAACAGGGCAGAGAGAGAGGGAGAAGCAGACTCTCCATTGAGCAGGGAGCCCAACATGGGATTTGATCCTGGGATGTTGGAGTTATGATCTGAGCCAAAGGCAGATGCTCAACGGACTGAGCCACTCAGGTGCCCGCAAAAATGCCTCTTTTAGAAAAAAAAATGAAGAGACTGTAGAAACAGTGGTTATTATATATTAGTGATGATTATTCTAAGTTCTGTTGCAGGTATAACCACATTTTTAAAAAAAAGATTTTATTTATGACAGTTATAGCGAGAGAGGGAACAGAAGCATGGGGAAGCTATAGAGAGAGAAGGAGGCTCCCTGCTGAGCCAGGAACCCAATAAAGGGCTTGATCCCAGGATTCTGGGATCAAGACCCAAGCCGAAGGCAGACGCCCAATACCGTGCCAGCCAGGCGCCCCTATAATCACATTTGACGACACTACAAATTAGTGTTATGTTGTAGAGGAGGTAGTATGACTAGCAGTCTCAAATTACTTAATCATATAAAAAATAATTATAAAATAACTAAAATAATATGAAACTGAAATAATAAGAAACATGGATTGTGTGTATAAATGTAGGTGATTTTAAATAGCATTGGCATACAATTTGAAACTTAATTGTCACATTGTAATTGTTTATATGTTAGATCAGTCATAAAATATCTTTTAGCATGATCAAATAAAGATCAAATCAAATATTTTGGTAGGAGCTGGATGAGCTAAAATGTTGTTTGGTGTCATTTGGTTGGTATATACAGCAAGGCAGTCTAAGTAAGTGTGACCTTCCAGCATTTCAGGCTGGTGTCCCCAGGCATGCTGTTGCAGTTATCTATTGCCAAGGGATAAAACCACTTCTAACTTGGTGCAGAACTCTTAAGGTTCTGGGTGTTGACGAGGCTTATCTAAGTGGTTCTTGTACAAGTTCTTTCATGCACTTGTGTCCAATGGGCCTTGCGTTCTTTCTTTGTAGACTCACAGCTCTGGCCCTTGAGCAGGAAAGTGCAAATAACTAGGATCTGAAATACCTCTTTGAACATCATGGTCTCTGTTTCTGTGTAGTCCCAGCATAGGGGCTTCATAGCACCCAGAATTCTTACATGGAGGCTTAGGGCTCCTAAAGCACTTGTTCTGAGTAAGAGAATCAGAAGGGTGGTGTATTGTCTTTTATGACCTAAATTCAGAATAAGTATCATTTCTGCTGCATTTTATTCATTAGAAATGAGTCATTAAGGCCAACCCATGTTCAAAGGGAAGGGAATTAGACTCCACCTCTTTCTGGGAAGATTGTCAAGAATATGCAGACATATTTCAAAGCCACTTTGGTTGTTCTTCTGGCCACGAATTTACATTCCTCCCGAGTGCAAAACACACTTACCCCTTCTCAGACGGGTCTTTGTTTTTGTTTTTAATAGGGAACACTTCACAAATTTGAGAATTTGCATGTCATCTTTGGGCAGGGGCCATGCTAGTCTTTTCTGTATTGTTCCAATTTTAGTATCTGTGCTGCCAGACAGAGGGATTTATCTCATGTGTCATCATGCTCAGGCTTGAGGTCTAGGATCTTATCATCTAAAGCAGATCCCAGTGCAGGTTAGGCTATTTGGATAGTGTTCCTCATGTGTAGCTCCCTGGGTACCATTACTTTCACTTTGAGGACCTATAAGCTAAAGAGAAATGTCATCTCTCCTTAGCCACCCAATATGCAACAGTGGACAGGCATAAGATAACCACTACGGACACTTCTGTTAAAAAATAAAAGAAAAATGTAAGGAACACAATAGTTGCTGGTCCACAGCAAATCTGAAATCCAGCCAGGCCCATATCATCACTTCTGTGATTAGAACTCTGCTGTATTGCTGGGGAACCATCCTTCATAGCTCTTGGTTTTGCCCTTTGAATTCACCTTCCTTTTCCATAAAACGTATCCTTTGTTTGCAGCTGAGTAATTTCCTAAACCATAGGGTTTGAATATGAAGGGGGTGTTTGTCCCAAAAACCTCTTTTCATTTTGTCTGTCTTTTTTTAGTCCAAGATGACAGTGTTTCTCAACATAGAATTCTCTGTGAATCCTTTGGAGGGGTTCACTCTGTTAGACAAAAGCCACACTCACACAATCATATGTCTTTCTCTACCTTAGGCTCTGTAGAAGAGGAAAAAGTTTTCCTTGACCTCTTAAGATCCTGGCTGGGTCTGAAAATTAAATTGACAAAGACTGATTAAAAGGATACACATGTATTTAATATAAGTTTTATGTGGCAGGGGTACTTTTATTAGTAAATGAAGACCTGAAGAAATGTTTATTTTTGAAGTTCATATTTAAAATTTAAAAAGCTCATATTTAAAATTTTAATTCCAATTAAAAAAATTCCAGTTAACATACAGTATATTACTAGTTTCAGGTTACAATATAGTGATTCAACATTTATGCACACCCCCTGGTGCTCATCACAGGTGCTTTCCTTCATCCCCATCACCGATTTATTTTCCCATTTCCTCATTGCCCCCACCCATCTCCCCTCTGGTAACCATTAGTTTGTTTTCTGTAGTTAAGAGTCTGTTTCCTGGTTTGCATCTCTCTGTTTTTTCCCCCATGCTCATTTGTTTTGTTTCTTAAATTCCACATATGAGTGAAGCTATATGGTATTTGTCTTTCTCTCAGTGACTTATTTCACTTAGCTTATTGCTGTCTAGTTCCATCTACATCGTTGCAAACGGCAAGATTTCATTCTTTTTTATGGCTGAGAAATACTCCATTGTGTGTGTGTGTGTGTGTGTGTATGTGTGTACTACAACTTCTTTATCTATTCATCTATCGATAGACACTTGGGCTGTTTCCATAGTTTGGCTATTGGAGATAATGCTGCTTTAAACATTGGGGTGAATGTATCCCTTTGAATTAGTATTTCATATTCTATTTTTTTCTCTAAAATTTTATTTATGTTTTTATTTTTTTGCTTGCTTCCTAGGACTTTATTTTTTAATTTAAATTCAGTTAACTATCACATAATGTATTATTAGGTTCAGAGGTAGAGGTCAGTGGTTCATCATTTGTATATAACACCCAGTGCTCATTGCAGTACGTGCCCTCCTTAAAGCTCATCACCCAGTTCCCCCATCCCCTCACCCCACTCCCCTCCAGCAACCCTCTGTTGTTTCCTTTAAGAGTGTCTTATGGTTTGTCTCCCTCTCTGATTTCCTCCTGTTTTATTTTTTCCTCTCTTCCCCGGTGATCCTCTGTTTTGTTTTTTAAATTCCGTGTATGGGTGAGATCTTATGATAATTGTCTTTCTCTGATTGACGTGTTTCAATTAGCATAGTACCCTCTAGTTCCATACACGGTATTTTTGTATTCTTTGTGTAAACACCTAGTGGGACAATTGCTGGGTTGTAGGGTAGTTATATTTTTAACCTGAAGAAATGTTTAAGCCTTAGTATTTTTATGCCGTGTTTGATTAAATGTGGGCTATTGTGGAGAAATGTAAGACAAAGAGTATGAAGAAAGTGTAGTGAACTGGGGGAAATTTAGCAAGGCCTGTTTGCTAGGATTCTTCTCTGTGTCCCTGTGCTTTTGGAGGTAAGAATGCTCCCGTATTCCACGTGTAGAGAGGGCACCTCTCATATGAGAGTTTTATGACCTGCTTCAGGGCAGAAGAGCAGGAGAAAGGTCAGAATGACCTTCCTGCTTCTGCCATTTTCTCAAGCACCTTCAGCTTAAAATATTCAGTATGTCAATATACCTTATTTTAGGGCAGCATGTCCTGAACCCTCTCAGCTCCATTTAAAGTTTTTGTGGGACAACACCTTTAAGATTCTTAGAAGTCTTTTTGTTTGAAAGGAATGGTGAGGTACCACCTTATATTAAATCTTTTGAAGTCTACACCAGGGTTGGTCAGCTATTGCCAGTGAGCTAAGATTTGCTTTTACATTTTTAAAGAGTTGTAAAAAAAGAAGAAGAAGAAGAAGAAGAATGTTCAACAGAGACTGTATATGGCCCTCAAAGTCTACAACATTTATTTTCCCTTTTATGGAAAATGCCAATCCTTGGTCTAAACAAATGTTTAATCTTTAGGCCATGTGTCCCTGATACTGCCTTGGGTTTGATCTTTCTCCAGAAGGTATGTCTTAGTTTTTTTTTTAAAGATTTTATTTATTTATTTATTAGAGAGAGAGAGAGAGATAGCAAGAGAGCCCAAGCAGAGAGAATAGCAGGCAGAGGGAGAAGGAGCTGGATGATGTGGGGCTCCATACCATGATGTGAGCCGAAGGCAGACGCTTAAGCGACTAAACCACTGAGGCGCCCCTCGGCATTTCTTAATTTGAGAAATGTTTGCTATATGGGAGTAAGAAACAGTTTTATTTTTGGACCTACCAAGTCCTGACTCCCTTATATTTCCTCTGTATTTTGAAAATTAAATAATTCTTCTCATCTCTGTACCTGTACTTTATGATACTTAGCTGAAAAACACCAGTTGACACTTTGATATTCTTTTTTTTTTTTTTTTTAAGATTTTATTTATTATTTGACAGAGAGAGACAGCAAGAGAGGGAGCACAAGCCAGAAGGAGTGGGAGAGAGAGAAGCAGGCTTCCCAGCCAAGCAGGGAGCCCGATGTGGGGCTGGATCTCAGCACTGTGGGACCATGACCTGAGCGGAAGGCAGATGCCCAATGGCTGAGCCACCCAGCTGCCCCCACTTTTGATATTCTGCCTGGAAATTTCCTTACCCATATTCATCAGTTCATTGGTTATATTTTCTGTTTTCAACATTATTTCAGGTGACAGCTTTGCTAAACTTTCCACTTATCTAATAGAATTTTCTTTCCTTCAGCTTTCAGTAACACTTTTCTCACTTTCTTTTAAGCCAAGGATCAGCAACTTTATTCTGTCAAGGGCCAGACAATACATATTTTAGGCTTTGGGGCCCTGTTTAACTTTGCTGTCTAGTGAGAAGGCACCCGTAGACAATATGTAAATGAACAGGTGGGGCTGTGTTTCAGAAAAACTATTTACCAAAGCAGGTAGCGGTTTGTATTTTGCTGGTAGAGTGTAGTTTGCTGACCCCTGTTTTAAGTCTTTATTGACAGCTTCCTTGAGGCTTTTCCTAACAGTGACATTAAGACCCTTTTAGGCTCTCACTAACACTTCCCGCTACTTCTGACTTTGTACAGCCCTCTAATCTGGAAGCCAAATGTTTACATTTTTTGGAAGCAACTCTATAACCAAAATCTGCTTTGGTTGTCTACTGCTGTGTAATATATCATCGCAAACCTAGTGGTATAAAACAACGTCTTTTTTTTTTTTTTTTCAATCTATTATGGTTCTGATATTTGAACCTGGCTAGGCAGTTTCTTCTCAGTGTTTTTAATGAGGAAGCAATCAGATGATAGCTGGGTTGGAATTTTAAAAGGCTTCCTCTCTTACACAGTTGGAGGCAGTTGGTACTTGGGCCTGGAGTCATCTTCTGGGATTCCTCATCCACAGATCAGGCAGCTGGGCTAGAAAGACTCAAGCAGCCAGCACTTCTTGGACATCTCTATAATTGTGACATCTTGTCTCATACCCAGGCCAGCATGAGGGCTTTAGGGTAGTTGGATATCTTAGTTGGTGATTCCGGAGTCTAAAGTTGCCTGTCCTCAGTGAGTGTCAGGCAGAAGTTTTATCACCTTTTATAACCTAAAATTACCTTTTATGACCTTACTTAGTATCACTTCTGCTTCATTCTCTTCATGGGGAGGAGAATTAGACTCTAGGTTTGATGGGGGTAGGATCAAAGAATGTATAAACTTGTTTTAAAACACAAAATGTTCCACACATACACCTATCAAAAAGTTTTGGAAGCTAGAATATAGAAGGTTATACTTTGTTAGAACAGGCTTTCTTTTCCCTATTCATGGGGGTAGGTAGGGGAACATGTCCCTTCATTTAATGTTCAAGAATGGACGGCTGTGGGATGCCTGGGTGGCTCAGTCCATTAAACCTTTGCCTTTGGCTCAGGTGATGATCCCAGGATCCTGGAATGGAATCCTGCATCTAGCTCCCTGCTCAGTGGGGAGCCTGCTTCTCCCCCTGCCTGTTGCTCCCCTGCTTGTGCTTTCTCTTTCTCTGACAAAGGAAGGAAGGAAATCTTAAAAAAAAAAAAAAAAGTTGGGGGGTGCCTGGGTGGCTCAGTGGGTTGAGCCTCTGCCTTCAGCTCAGGTCATGGGATAGAGCCCCATATTGGGCTCTCTGCTCCTCAGGGAGCCTGCTTCCCCCTCTCTCTCTGCCTGCCTCTCTGCCTACTTGTGATCTCTGTCTGTCAAATAAATAAATAAAATCTTTAAAAAAAAAAAAAAGAATGGAGGTGTGGGAGAGCTGTGGAAGGAGACTTCACAGCAACAAACACCTCTTTACAGAAAGAAACAAATAACTCTTTTCTTCTAGAGATAAATCCTGGAAGCTTTGGACTATGCATTCTTTTTCCTTTTGTATGAGAGTAGGCGTAATGGTGCTTCCATCCCAAAAGAGAAAACAAAAGAAACAAAGAAGAAAAACTATCAAATTGTAGAAAATTCTACCATTTACAGATTTGTTTGACTCTCTGAGTAACATTTTTATAAGGGATAAAGAGTAGGTGTGCCCATTTGTCATTTTCAATTTCATTTGGATTAGTTTAGCTAGCTCTCTTAATGCTGGCAGGGATACTTCTAAGGGAAAATTTGAAAAGTGGGTAGATGATAGAAATGATTTTAAATTTGAGGACTCCAGAGCAAGTGGTAAAGCAGGTTATAAGAGACTTCAAATAGCATTAAGGTATGGTCTCTAGAACTGTCTACTGCCTGATCCCATCTGAAGAGATTTTGCTCACCTCATATAGAGAGCTGGCTCTGGAGTTAAAACATTCAGAGAAGTTGGGTACTTTATGGTTCGTGTTTATAGAGGCTATTGTGTTATCCCTACCCCTACCCCCCATCCCGCCTTTTCTCACTAGATGAAAGGCGGGTGGCAGTGAGTATGTTTTGCTGTATTTATTTATGGTCGAAGAACCAATGTGAATATTGCATTTTTCTGTTCTTTCCTTTTTGTTTTTTCTTCCCCTTTTGCTTCTTTCTTCATCTTTCTTTCTGGATTTGTACATCCTGAGAGATTCACCCAAATTCTCTGATGATCCAAAAAGAGAAGATAGCTTAGGGAATAGGAAGTTGTTATAGAATTAACTGCCTGCCGTATTCTTCCCATTTCTACAGAACAAGTGCTTGTATTTAATCACTTACCTGTTTTATTTTTCTTGGTTTCCAGATTTATATACATTGTTGAATTGAGGGTAGAGAGAAAAAGCTTTTATTTTAAACGATTCAGTTATTTTTTTACTTGGAACTTGAAAGATGCTTTTATGAAGCTTTAATAAAATCCTCTAAACACATGCCAGTTGGTGGTGGTATAAGAACCTTCTGAAGAGTCAGGAAAGAACATTCCCAAGTTACATTCCCAAGAAGGAGCATGGTACATACCTATCTTGAACTCCTGAAAATGTAAAGACTTCTCACTATACAGTCTTTTAACTTCAGTTACAATTCGGAAGAGGCAAGTCTCCTTTTGGGATTAGCCTTCTATAACTTTCACTTGTTTTGTTTGTCTGCATTCCCTTTTTTCCCCTATTTGGCACATATTACCGAATGAAGGGTACCTGTTGGTTTGGAGGGAGTAGAGGTGAGGAGAAGGAAGAGTTAATTTTTCATGCTTTTAAATCCGCTAGTATGACTTAACTAATTTCAACTCGATGAAACCTTATCTTTTAAAATATTTAATGCATGATACGCTGCATGAATTATGCATTAATTTTGAGAATTATAATATAGGAGCATGGATTTATGAATGACATGGACAGCAAATTACTTCCAACCTAAATTGCCCTGTTCGTTTTTTGGACAAAATAATTACTTGCTAGAGCAATATTTTTCTGGCATGTTATAGGCCAGAAGAGTAGTTTGGAAGGCTCTGAATGAATGCCGAGTATAAAGATTTCTGGTACAACTTGATTTTACTCTTTCTTTCCTCGGAGTGTCAGGGGATTAGTTTGATCCTGTGTGAGGAAAAAAGCTGCTTTGTGAAATCCGTAATTCCATAGAGACTGGTAGTATTAGAGATGTTTTTAATTTGGGTCTTAGGAAGCCAGAAGATCTGAGCATTAATACACCTTTTCCCAATGTATTAATGAGTTCAAAACATGTTGTTGATTTAATGTTTTATTTGGGTATTGCTTTCTGGCTTTGTCTTTTTAAAGCTGCATGTGTATATTTGGATCAAGTTAGTTTTTAATTTAATCATTCTGTCCTTTAATGCGACACACACCAATACAAGACAACTATTATTTTGAAAACAACAGATGTAGTTTATTTTCTTATGATTGTACAGATGTTGACTGGCAGAAAAATTATTTTAGGTAAGAAAAAACATTGTCAAATGTAGATTTTTAGTTCAGTGTGAAAATGTACCATTTATTTCATTGGTGACTATAATTAACAAAAGTAGTTCACACAGAAGATCTAAGTATTTCTGAAATGATGAAGCTTCTGTTTTTCAGACAGTGCTGTATTTACACTATGCATCAGGGGAAAAAGTCAAGAATATCATTCAGATAATTTTTTTTGTCAGTTATAGGGTTTTTCAAGAATGACCAATAACAATGACTGGTTCTTAGAGTCTTAAAATTTCAGAACTGAGAAACGACAAGGCATGTTTTGTCTGGCCTTCCTTAAATATTTATATAGTAAAAAGGATATTTCCCTTCCTTGAGCTTTTGCATTAAAATGTTGATTTTCCATGGTATTTACTACATATTGTATGAAATTCATTATTAAGGGACTAAAAATTAGGCAAATCATGATTTCACACAAATATAAAATGTATATGTTAATTAATTGGAGAGCCTGTAAGATGCTAAAAGTGGCTCAAAGAAGAATTCATGTACCACAGATTCATAGGATCAAGAATGCTGAAATGAATTTACAGATTGAGGCAAAACTGGCTTTATTTTACAGGGACGTGAGGGAAATCATACCTCCCTCCACTAGACAGTATTTATTTGCATGTGCATGGACAAGAATCCTTGGCATTGCTATCAGTTATTTACAGCTTACAGTTCTGTGATAGCTCAGAGATCATGTAGGATGCAAATATGATAGAATCGGTTATCTAGGAAAGGTGCACATTAATGCCTAGTTTTCCATGGAAGATACCTAGTGATCTTTTTGATCCATTTCAGTCTTTTGCAGTTGTCATAAAAGAACAAAAATAAATGGGTCTGTATTCTAGTTTTTGACAACAATTCTATGTCTGTTAGTAGGGCCTTATTGTTTGTTAGGGCCTTACTGTTATTCCTTGTAAATAAAGTCAGTTTGCAAAATGAGAGAAAATTAAGTTATTCTTACGTTGTCATTTTCTCATATTTTGATCAACATTAGAGTACTTCCTTAGGTTACTGTTGAATTTTAGACTTAAAAATTGAAGTATAGGGCGCCTGGGTGGCTCAGTGGGTTGGGCCGCTGCCTTCGGCTCAGGTCATGATCTCAGGGTCCTGGAATCGAGTCCCGCATCAGGCTCTCTGCTCAGCAGGGAGCCTGCTTCCCTCTCTCTCTCTCTGCCTGCCTCTCCATCTACTTGTGATTTCTCTCTGTCAAATAAATAAATAAAATCTTTAAAAAAAATTTTTTTAATTTTTAATTAACATATAATGTATTATTAGCCCCAGGGGTACAGGTCTATAAATCATCAGGGTTACACACTTCACAGCACTCAATATAGCACGTACCTTCCTCAATGACCATAACCCAACCACCCTCTCCCTAACCCCCTCCCCCTGGCAGCCCTCAGTTTGTTTTGTGAGATTAAGAATCTCTTATGGTTTGTCCCATTCTAAATGCTTTTTTGCTTGGGTAGTTGACCCCACAGAGAGGAGGGCATGGAGTTGTCAGTATCTACTCCAAATTCGTGCTGTCTAGTTTAACTGGACCTTTACAGCCTCATGACTTTTTATTCCCTTGCACATTCCTGATTTTGAAGCAGCAGTGTGGTATAGTGGAAAGAAATAGCTTTTGTAGTTTCATAGGCCTGGGTTTGATCACTTCCTCATTATTCACTAGCTGTTAGATCTTGGGAAACTCACAATTCTTCAAATTCTTCAGTTAAATGAATTCTTCAATTAAATGAATAATAAATACTAAACAGGATTATATGGAATTTATGTATAAAGGATGTAACTGTGCTTGGCACTGGCAGGCAATAAATGTTAGTTTCTTATCTATTCATGTCAAGCCCTCCTGCTTTCTCATCTCTTTCCATTACTAAAATAATTGGAGTCATTTGGTGTGACTTTCCTCATCTTCCTTGTATCTCTGTATTTCTTTTTGTCCTCTGTTTTAGAAGTTTGTTTATCTCACAAGGATGTTGTGAGGATTCAAAAAGATAATGTGTATGAAATTGTTCAATGATTTCCTAGAACATATTAGGCATTACATAAATTAATTGAATCTGAATGTAAGGTTAATTTTACTTCTGATATTTTTTATTTCTGCAAGTATTACTCTTCTCCCTAGTATGTGTGATTAGCCTTTCTTTCAAAAAGTATTCCCTATTTTGCGGGGGGGGGGACCTCTTTTGCCTGGTCTTGTTATAATACCCTATTTCTTTTATTCCTTTATTGTCACACTTCTCAGCTGAATAGATAAGGGGTTTGGCCTCCACTTTCTCACCACCTGCTCTCACCATTAAACCTCTGCCTTCTGATATACCATAATTTTCTCCTGCATCTGAAACAGCACCCTCCCACTCAGGCTCCCACAAGGCTTAAATGTAGTAGGCATTCAATGAATATTAGTTGGATAATGAATGAAATGAGAAGCTTTAGAGTACTAACACTGAGAGTTCTCTAATACTTTCAATCATGGGTTTTAAGGAAATCTGGTAAGAAACTCTTATACCTAAATTCAGTTTAACTGGATGCCTGTGTATAGTGTGCATTTTATTGTTTTTCCAAGACCCCATGGCTTTGTATCAGATTCGGAAAGAAATTTTAAATACTGTGTTTTTTGTTTTTTTTTTTAAAGATTTTATTTATTTATTTGTCAGAGAGAGAGAGAGCACAGGCAGAGTGGCAGGCAGAGTCAGAGGGAGAGGCAGGCTCCCTGTGGGGCAAGGAGGAGCCCGATGTGGGACTCGATCCCAGGACGCTGGGATCATGACCTGAGCCGAAGGCAGCTGCTTAACCAACTGAGCCACCCAGGCGTCCCTAAATACTGTGTTTTAGAGAAAGTTTAACTGTCAAAAGTTCATAAGAAACAGTAAAATTAGCAATTCATTGAAGTAGTAATTAGTAAAAATTTACTGTGCACACACCAAAAAGACAGTTTGCAAACTGGGAGCGCTCAAACCAAAACATGGAATTGAAGCTCAGAGATATATGGTTATAAAGCAGCTCATATAGTATTAAGGCAATGAGTATTCTTTATAGTGATTGGTCCTAGTATTAGAATTTTCTCAAATGAAAGAAAA
This sequence comes from Mustela putorius furo, assembly GCF_011764305.1. Lineage (NCBI taxonomy): Eukaryota > Metazoa > Chordata > Mammalia > Carnivora > Mustelidae > Mustela > Mustela putorius. Next base: position 6,047,148 of record NW_025422368.1, on the reverse strand, counting down.
TTGGTTAGTGGTTACTTCATATCAATTTGGGGGAACATTTAAGTTTTGCTTTTGATTTATGGAGTCATAATCAAGAAATGATCCAGGTCAAATTAACCTTGTTTGTCTTGCAAAATAAGCTAAATTAAGCTTTGCTTCTATGACTAACTGGTTTTGTCTGCTCAGGGCATTTTCAAGTCTGGTCTCCATGTGTGTTTGATTTTAATAATTCCCACCCTTTTGGTTATTCTCTCAGCAGGCTAAGAGCAGGACCAACCTGTAGTGTTAGTCTCAGTTACCAGTGTAGATGTAGTCAGGCTGAAGAATCACATATTCACTGTTTCCATTAAATGAGTCGTCAGGCCGGAGGGCCACGTAGTCACCATCTTCATCATTTATAGTTACTGCTGATTTCATCCAGTTGCTTTATCCTTCTGGATACTATTTGTGTACAAGTGGCTGCTGACAGGCATTTGATCTGGAGAACATGCAACACACAAGGAAGGTTTAACATAATGACTATAAAAAGAAAAATAGCCAAGGATTGAAAAATTCCCAGGAGCCAGGGTTTAACAGTAGAACAGGTCTGTGGAGAAGGTGTCACTTATTTGGTGAAAAATTTTTATCAGGTATTTAAGATCCTTTACATTTTGGATAATAATTCCTGGTTTGTCAATGTAGAAACAACATTTTTTACCAGTTCTAGCACATGCACTTCCTTGTTGAGCAGTGAGAGCATCAGGAATGATCCTGTTTTGGAGTACCACTGGAGACAAACCATTTATTTCAGATTGTACTGCTTTAAGAGCAGTTAGGGTACTGTTAAAGCTTTTTTTAAAAAAATGGTTGCAGAAATACTAAAAAGTGATTTTTTTTCTAATTCATTAACTCTCGACTGGGGAAAAATATTCTGACAAACATGAAAGCAAGAATTTTTTTGAATAATAGGATTCAAAAGTACATGGGAAGCTCACTTATGAGGAGTTACTTTATGTACAAACCATCCTAAGTTTATAATCTGGCTAGCATTCAGAGAATCATATTTAGTCATTTGGGGTATAACATATGCCATCCCATATCATCCAGAGCATTTGGGTGGGAAACCTTTGTGTGTTGTGTTATTACCATAGAGGGTGAATCACTCAGTATTATTAAGAGAGAGAGAGTTAGGGTAGATCCCATGACCCCCAATCAGGGGCAATGTGGACGTCATGGTTATTCTTTGTCATTGTAGGCCTTAGCGCACTCCCATCTTTAATAGCTGTGGCTTAAATTTAGATCGGAACAAAAAACATTCCTATGGATTTGTCTTTGCCGTCCATGTATCATGTTTTTGTTGATAAAGGATTGATTTCCTGTCCGGTGGTGCCTAAAATATTGATTTATCCAGTAGGTGAAACTGTTATTTTATATAATGGGATTATGGAGGCATTCCGTTTGCCTACAGATTTTTTTTAATTGAACTGGTGTATAGCTTCAGTAATTTCTTTGGTGAAATAATTAAAGGTATAAAAAATAATCAAAGGTATCATCATTCTCTAATTTTAAATCTGGGTCATTATATTTAGGAGTCTAGTCTTCTTCATCTGAGTGAAACTAAAGAATTTGATTACAGAGTGAGTCTGGAACATGCCCCAGATCAGGTCCAGTACCATTAAGGTTCTCTATGCGTAAGAACAGGTTACCAGCAATGAAATTGACGGGTTATGGGCCAGACTTTGGCTTCTAATGCTTCTTCCCAGTGTCAGATTAATGGTCATAAGTATTAGTTGAATGGCCAAGGGAAGGATATCAGACCTTTCCATAAGGCCATATCCTGAATTAGTCATTCAGGTGTATATAGAAGCTGGTTCTAATATTAGTTGGCAGTCTTTCTGAACATGTATTTATTTATGTTTATTTGTTTATTTATTTAAAGATTTTATTAGAAAGTGAGAGAGCATGAGAGTGGTGCAAAGGGCAGAGAGAGAAGCCAATTCCTCACTGAGCAGGGAGCCCAATGCAGGGCTTGAGCCAACGGCAGTTGCTTAACTGAATAGCCACGCAGGTGCCCCCTTCCTGAGTACTTAAATGGCTGCATAATCAATGATAATTTCGATTCGTAAAAGAGTTTGTTGGATGGTGGACTTTAGTAGGTGTTTAGTGTGGGAGGGGAAAATATCCAACGCAAAGAGAAACTTAAGTTTAAACATTTTGAGTTAATTTACAAGGTAGTAATGTAGAACAATTGTTACATATTTAAGTTCTAGAAATAAATGAGAATTCTGTTGTATCTTATTCTGTGATTTTGGGCAGAGGCTATCTATGCCATGCTGTTGTTTGCTTCAGGGGAAGACTTACTCCTGGAAATCCTTCATTTTTAGTCAGCTGTAGGCTGACAAGCTCAAGAGTTGGGGGAACTCCATCTAATTGAGAGTCATGGACCCATGTTCAATACCCTGTAATTTAACTGCTATTTGAGAAGTGAAGGACTGTGGTTGGGCCCTTTCCATTGAAATTCAGTTGCTGTTTTTCATTGATGTCTCTTCCAAAACACCTGTTCTGGGTTCCAAAGTGTAGGGATACAAAGTCCTCATTCGGCGGAGGGTCTCTGGAAGCCTCCTTGACCTATTGAAAATAAGCTTCGGAATACTATATTAGTGCTTTACAGTTTTGGGTCACATTAGAATTTACATGGGTGGGATGTGCATGGGGTCCTATCATCATGAGCATGGGGTGTCCAGTGATGAATTTATAAGGTATCCATTTGGTTCCCCAAAAGGTTGACCTTAAAGTTGGAACGGCCAAGAGTAACACTTTAGGCCATGATAATCCTGTGGTTTCAGTCAGTCTTGCCAGTTTGCTTTTCAGAATGCCTTTGGTATGTTCAGCTTTCCCTGAAGACTGAGGATGGTATGGACATGATAGTGTCACAATCTCTGAATAACCTTGTTAAACTGTTTTATAATTTGTCCAGTGAAGTGAGTGCCTTGATCACTTGAAAGTTTGCTTAGAATTCCCCATAGTGGGAAAACATTTTTTCTTAATTTTTAAAAGATATTATTTATTTATTTATTTATTTGAGAGAGAGAGCACAAGCAGGGGGAGCAGCAGGCAGAGATAGGAGCAGGCTCCCTGCTGAACAGAGAGCCTGATGTGGGGCTCCATCCCAGGACCCTGGGATCATGACCTGAGGAGAAGACAGAGGCTTAGCTAACTGAGCCACCCAGGCACCCTTCTTTTAAAAAAAAAAATAAAGTACAGTAACTTATTTATTTAAGAAAGAGAGACCAAGAGCATGCCTGCACATGAGCAGGGTAAGGAGTAGGGGAGAGGGAGAGAATCTCAGTTAGACTCCTTGTGAAGTGCAAAGCCCAACACTGGGCTCTCTCTCACTACCAGTAGGTAAGATCTTGACCTGAGTCGAAATCAGGAGTTGGAAGCTGAACCACCTGAGCCACCCAGGTGCTCCTGGGAAAACATTTTGTAATGATTTATTTGCTCCAGTAGCAGCATTAGCTTTCTGACAGGGGATAAAGTCAATCCATCTAGAAAATAGATATATCGTAATAGGTACATAGTGATAACCCATAGAAGGAAATAATTCAGTGAAGTCCAATTGTAAATTTTCTAATGGTTTGGATGGCAGGGGAGCAACCCCCAAAGCTACTTTAGTAGTTTTAGTTGGGTTATCTGATTAACAGATTAAGCATTGATTATAAACCCATTATGCCAATTTAGAACAATCACACCACCAATACTTTTTCACAATTTGGGTCATTTTGTTGATTCTTGGTGGATAGTCAGATGCAGTGCTCATAAGAGTGGCAGTTTGAGAAATTCAGAAAGCACCAGCCAGCCTTTTGGGCCTTCCAGGGTTCTCTTTTTTTTCATGAAACTCATATCCTTTATGGTGCCATTTTTATTTTCTCTTATTTGACACAACTTTCTGTCTGTTACACAAGCTGTCACAAGTAATGTGATTTGGATCTATCTTAGAAAGTGTATTTAAATTACAGAGTTTTGGTATATTAGGAATTTCTTGAATTAACAGCCTTAGCATGAAAGTTAATCATAACATTTCCCTGATATTCGGGGTGTGATTGGTGGGTCTGAGCCTCAGTTTTGATAATAACAACTTGTGAAGGTAATAACAGCGCAGAAAAGAAATCAGCAATGTGAGGTCTTTTTTTTTTTTAATAGGTGTATCATTTGATGTTAAAAATCCTCTGTTTTCAGAGCATGCCAGCATCACGGACCACTCCGAAAGCACACCTACTGTCATTGTAAATATTTGCAGTTTTTCTTTTTGCTAATGTACATGCTCAAGTGAGGACATATAATTCTGCAGATTGGGCTGAGTTAAACAGAGGAAGGACTTCTCTTTCTGTTAATTCATATCGAGTGGTTGCAGTATATCCAGCTTGATATTTCCCTTTAGAATTTTTTGGCATAAGAGCCATCAACATAGAGTACTAAATCTGGATTGGCTAATGGAGTTTCTTATAAATTTGGTCTAGGAGTCAGGTTTTGAGAGACCAGATCAATGCAATTACTAGTTTCTTCTTTATTAGGTAAGGGTAGAAGGGTAGCAGGATTTAAGGAGTTGCAATGAGAAGGACACAGGAATAGAATCATTTTTTTTTTTTTAAGATGTTTATTTATTTATTTGACAGAGAGAGAGAGAGAGCACATAAGTAGGGGGAGCTGCAGGCAGAGGGAGAGGAAGAACCAGGCATCCCACTGAGCAGGGGGCCTGAGGCAGGGCTCGATCCCAGGACCCTGGGACCATGACCCGAGCTGAAGGCAGATGCCCAACCAACTAAGCCACCCAGGCGCCCCTAGAATCTTATAACATGTTAGTCTCCTAGCTAAGAAATGCTGAGTTTGCTCAGTTAAATTTTGTATATCAGAAGAACTGGTAGGGCGCCTGGGTGGCTCAGTGGGTTAAGCCGCTGCCTTCGGCTCAGGTCATGATCTCAGGGTCCTGGGATCGAGTCCCACATCGGGCTCTCTGCTCAGCAAGGAGCCTGCTTCCTTCTCTCACTCTCTATCTGCCTGCCTCTCTGCCTACTTGTGATCTCTGTCTGTCAAATAAATAAAATCTTTAAAAAAAAAAAGAAGAAGAAGAACTGGTAGATTTAAAATATTTCTTTGAACAAGTTCTAAAGAGGATTCTACAATTTTAGCAGATGCAGCAACTGCCTGTGAGTGATTTGGCTGTGCCCTGACTAAGGCACCCAGTTATAAACCATAAGTTACAGGTGTGTTTTTTCTTCCATGTTCTTGTGTAAGGATTCCCAGTGTCAACATTCATGAATAATGTAAAATATTTGGTATAGTTAGGGAAGCCAAAGCAAGCTTTTAAGGACTGTTTCATTTCAGTAAAGGCTTCCTCATCTTTTGTTTCCTAAGGAAGCTGTTCCTGAGTATTACTTTTAGTTCATAGAGTGGAGAGACCAATAAGGAAAAACTAGTGACCCAGGATCACTAATATCTTGCAAGTCCAAGGAGGCCTTGGAGTAGTCTCTTAGTTGTAGGTCTGGAGTGATTTGGGATGACACTTACTCTCTCTGGAAATAGAAAGAGTCCTTTTCCTAATAAATCATGACCAAGGTAATTTGCCTTTTCTTGTGAAAACTGCGGTTTATCTTGAGAGGTCATATGGCCCTTGTAATGTAGCTAGCTGTTGCAGTTGAGTGGATTTCAGTTCTCTCTGGATGAAGAGCAAAGAAGTAAATCATTTACATACTGAATTCAGGGTAGAAAATTGGAGGAAATTGTAGCATACTTAAATCTTGATGTAGAACTTGTGAGAAATGTGATTCCTTGGGGCATAATTGTCTATATGGTGAATTTTTCCAAACAAAGATTGACTTTCCTATCTACTGGAATGCTAAAGAAGGCAGGGCATAGATCTGCAACCATAAACCATTCAGAATAGGTTGAAGTGTTGACAGTAGAGTATTTGGTTGGTTACTACAGGAAGTCTTAGAATTAACGGTTTTATTTATAGTTTGAAGATCTTGTGCAAACCTCCATCCTTGGCCCTGGGGCTTTTTTATGGGTAGGATAGGAGTGCTGGAAAGAACTGGTGCAGGGAATAGTCTTTGATTGAATTATTTTTTTTTAATTTTTATTTTTTATTAGTCCTTGATTTATTGAATCATCTGTAATGGGGATGAGCCCTTGTATGGCTTAGGGTTTTAAGGGATATTGGAGGCAGTTTTGGAAGAATTTTCGAAGGATCAACCTGAATTTTAATAGGGAAGGCACTCTTAAATTTTCCTGGATCTGTGGAAGAAGAAGCCCATAGGATGTTAAGGGCTTCAGGGAGGTCTACAATACTTGCTTCATCATGGAGTTTGTTGGCTTCTTCAGGACCATTAATTTGGGCTTATAGAACACATAATGTTTTGGAGTCTGGTGAGTCTGAAAATTCCAAAATAAATATATTTTGTCTCTTTATTTAGAAAGTAAATCTCTTCCCAGGAGATTTGAGGAGCACTGTCACATAAGAAGGGGATGCTGTGCAGAGAAGGGACCAAGGGTAAAGTTGTGGGCTCTGATAAAAGAACCGTTTGAACTTGATTGGCCACTGCCACCACCAAAACAATTTTACTACTTTGAGGAAGTTCTTGATGTGTCATGGTGAAGTTTAAAGTGGAAAGAGTGTGCTGGCACAGTATAGTTTTCTCCATTTATTTCAGATTTCATTTCACCCAGATGGTTCATAAGAATTACTGGGAGTAGCTTCCTGGGCAGTACCTTAGAGCCCCATCAGTGTTGATTATTACTCTTGAGAATTTAAAGGTTAAGTGTTCTCTTTCCGTGGATAATTAGGTTTTTGAGGGGACAGTCCCTTTATCAGTGTCCCTTCTGTTTACAGTATTGACAAGTATGCTTGTCAACTGGGGCAAAATTCTGCTGTGGATGGGACCTCTGGTTCATGGTAAGATCTTACTCTCAAGGGCATGATGAGCCTAGGAGGTTTGAGGGAAAGAATAAAAGATCAAACAAGTTGTTAGAATTAGGATAGGCACAGAGGGGTTATTTGGAGGGTCACTCAGGTCTTTAGACTCAGGGCTTTAGTCATAAGTTTAAGTTCTATAGTTGTTGAAATTGTAAGTCCATGAGTATATTTGCTTGATAACCCTTTTTCTGTTCTAAAATTCTTTTGAAATGCTCAGCAAAATGTTGGCGCTCCGAAAGGAGAGAAATCTCCCATTCTAATTTATGTTTCTTTATTAAATCAATTAAGCTCAGGGAGAAGCCCATTAACAAAATAAGCAGAAAAGGTGATATTAGCTTCAGAGTCCCTAAGACCAGCATGCTGTCTAAGTATTTCTCCTAAGTGAATTCAAAGGTCTGCAATTGTCTTATTTCTTTTCTATATACAGGAGTATATTAAGGCTCAATCTGTTCTCACAGGAAAAATACTGGGTGTAGCTTCAAGGAGCAATTGACCTACTTTTCTCTCTCTTTTTATTCTATCTTTTCAGGCATACTTGGTAGGGTCTTCAGAGTCTTTTTTTTTTTTTTTTTTTTTTGTCCTCAAAGACTTCAAAAGTGTCTTTCCAGTCTGCTGCATGGGACTACCTTTGAGCGTCTCCTGGACTTAGCACCAGTGAGTTGGGCAAATCCAGGAGCCTGGGTCATGAGCCCCAAGAATTATCTTAAATTCTTCTGTAAATTTAGTTTGATTCTTCTTTGGGTCTGGAAAATTGTTTATAATGGTTTAGAGCTCAGCTTCAAACCAGGGTTTAAACTCTGCTGTGGATGGGGCCTCTGGTTCATGGTAAGATCTTAACTCTCAAGGGCATGATGAGCCTAGGAGGTTTGAGGCAAAGAGTAAAAGATCAAACAAGTTGTTAGAATGAGGATAGGCACAGAAGGGTTATTTGGAGGGTCACTCAGGTCTTTAGACTCAGGGCTTTGGTCATAAGTTTTTCACTGTCTTATTGTAATGAATCTTTTAGACTATTTTGAGTCATTCTGCCTTCTCAAGTCCTCTATAAACCAATCAAAGAGTGCATTTCATTGTTTTAGGGAGATTTGGGATCTGCTTTTTTCTCATAGGTATCCCTAAGATGGATCCTTTTTTAAAATGGTAGGCTTCCCAAAATGGTCATTACAATTCAAAATTATCCTTTGTAACATCCCATTTTTTCAGAAAGGCTCAAAGCTCTTTCTATAGTGGTAATAAATGAAGAAGGAGGAGTTTTTTTAAGAGAAGAGAAAAAGAGGATTTAGACTAGTTGGAACTATCTCAGCCTTTAGGGCACTGGAAACAAATAATCTATAGGATCTTGGTAATTTTGTCATTGCCTGAAACCCAAGGAATCATGCACTTTTCCTCTTACAGACAGGAGGGTAGCTTACCAAGAAATTTCAAGAGAGACAGAAAGCAAATGTGCACAATAAAGTTGGAGAGCTTGTAACTCAGAGAGTAGAGCTCAAATGCTAGAGAGACTTAACCAAGAAGTCTATAGTCTGAGAGAATTCAGTGAGTGCACAGTGCTCTGTGGGTACCACGTATGGTTTGCTCACCAGCCTCAGGGCAGTGGGTCTGTTGGCTTAAGATCCCACTTTTGACACCGTTAACAGTCAGAGTTCATTTAAAAAAAAAAAATTAAAAGCAACAAATCCCTGAAGTAGTAGTAAAAGTTTATTGTGCACATACTAAAAAGACAGTTTGCAAACTGGGAGCACTCAGATCAGAACATGGAATGATGCTCAGAGGCATATTTTTATACAGCAACTTATATAATCTGAAGGCATTGAATGTTTATTCTTTTTTTTTTTTTAAGATTTTATTTATTTATTTGACAGAGACTACAAGTAGGCAGAGAGGCAGGCAGAGAGAGAGGAGGAAGCAGGCTCTCCGAGGAGCAGAGAGCCCGATGCGGAGCTCAATCCCAGGACCCTGAGATCATGACCTGAGCCGAAGGCAGAGGCTTTAACCCAGTGAGCCACCCAGGCGCCCCGAATGTTTATTCTTTACAGTGACTGGTTACAATATTACAATTTTTGTTTGTTTTAAGATTTTAATTATTTATTTGACAAAGAGAGGGAAATCACAAGTAGGCAGAGAGGCAGGCAGAGAGAGAGTGGGAAGCAGTCCCCCCGCTGATGTGGGGCTTGATCCCAGGACCCTGGGATCATGACCGGAACCGAAGACAGAGGCTTTAACCCACTGAGCCACCCACGCTCCCCTATTGTTTACTTTTTTATTTTAATTTTGTTTTATTTAAAATAAATTAATTAACATGTAGTGTAATATTAGTTTCAGAGGTTGAGTTTAGTGATTCATTTTGTTCAGGTGCATATAACACCGAGTGTTCATTACATCAAGTCCCCTCCCTAGTCTCTGTCACCCAGTTATCCCTTCCCCTTACCAACCTACCCTCTAGTAACCCTCAGTTTATTTTCTGGAGTTTAGTGTCTCTTCTGGTTTGCCTCTCTCTCAGTTTTCATCATGTTTTGTCTTTCCTTTCCTTTCCTTCCCACATTCATCTGTTTTGTTTCTTAAATTCCACGTATGAGTGAAATCATATGGTATTTGTCTTTCTCTGACTTAACTTCGCTTAACATAATATCCTTTAGTTTCACCCACGTGGTTGCCAGTGGCAAGATTCATTCTTTTTGATGGCTGAGTAACATTCCATTATACACACACACACACACACCCCACATCTTCTTTATCTCTTTATCTGTTAATAGACACCTGGGCTCTTGCCAAATTTTGACTGTTGTGGACATTGCTGCTATAAACATTGGGGTGCATGTTCCCCTTTGAATCACTATGTTTGCATTCTTTGGATAAATACCTAGTAATGTAATTGCCGAGATCTGTTTTTAACTTTCTGAGGAACCTCCATACTGTTTTCCAGAGTGGTTGCACCAGTTTGCATTCCCACCAACAGAGTAAGAGTGTTCCACTTTTCTCCATTTCCTTGCCAACGTCTGTCATTTCCTGAGTTGTTAATTTTAGCCACCCTGACTGGTGTGAGGTGATATCTTGTTGTGGTTTTGATTTGTATTTCCCTGATGCTGAGTGGTGTTGAACATTTTTTCATGTGTCTCTTCGCCATTTGGATGTCTTTGGAAAAATTTCTGTTTGTGTTTCTCCCCAATTCTTGACTGGATTATTTGTTTTTTAGGTGTTGAGTTTGATGAGTTCTTTATAGATTTTTGGATACTAGCCCTTTATCTGATAAGACATTTGATAATATCTTTTCCCATTGTATAGTTGCCTTTTAGTTTTCTTGACTATTTTCTTTGCTTGCAAAAGGAATCTTGATGAAGTCCTAATAGTTCATTTTTGCTTTTGTTTCCCTTCCCTTTGGAGACATGTCTGGCAGCCAAGGTCAAAGAGGTTACTGCCTGTATTCTCCTCTAGGATTTTGATGGATTCCTGTCTCACATTTACGTTTTTTTTTTTGTCCATTTTGAGTTAATTTTTGTGTATGGTGAAAGAAAGTGGTCCAGTTTCATTCTTCTGCACATGGCTGTCCAATTTTCCCAACACCATTTGTTGAAGATACTCTCTTTTATCCATTGGATATTCTTTCCAGCTGTGTTGATGATTACTTGACCATAGGGTTGAGAGTCCATCTTTAGAGTCTCTATTCTGTTCCATTGATCTATGTTTCTGTTTTTGTGCCAGTACCATACTGTCTTGACGATTGCAGCTTTGTAGTAGAGCTTGAAGTCTGGAATTGTGATGCCTCCAGCTTTGGTTTCTTTTTTCAGCATTCCTTTGGCTACTCAGAGTCTTTTCTGGTTCCATACAAATTTTAGAATTGTTTTTCCAGCTCTATGAAAAATGCTGATGGTATTTTGATAGTGATTACTTTGAATGCATAGATTTCTTTGGGTAGCATAGACGTTTTAACAGTATCTGTTCTCCCAATCCATGAGCACGGAAAGTTTTTCCATTTCTTTACTTCTTCCTCCATTTCTCTCATAAGTGTTCTGTAGTTTTCATAGTACAGATCCTTTACCTCTTTGGTTAGGTTTATTCCTAGGTATCCTACAGTTTTTAGTGCCATTATAAATGTGATCAGTTCCTTGATTTCTCTTTCTTCTCCCTTGTTGGTGTATGGAAATGCAGCTGACTTCTGTTGTTGATTTTGTTGTGACTTTGCTGATCTCCTGTATCAGTTCTAGCAGTTTTTGGGTGGAGTCTTTTGGGTTTTCTACCTAAGAGTATTATGTTGTCTGTGAAGAGAGTCTGACTTTGCTTATTCGAATGTCTTTTATTGCTTTTTATTGTCTGATTGCTGAAGCTACAGGATTTAAGTGTACTATGTTGAATACCAGTGGTGAGAGTGGACTTCCCTGTGGTGTTCCTGACCTTAGGAGAAAAAGCTCTCAGTTTTTCCCCATTGAGGTTGATACTTGCTGTGGGTTTTTCATATATGGCTTTTATGATATTGAGGTATGTTCCTTCTATCTCTACACTCAGAGAGTTTTTATCAAGAAAGGATGCTATAGGGGCACCTGGGTGGCTCAGTTGATTAAGCGTCTACCTTTGATGCTTAATGCCTAATGCTCATGATTCCAGGGTCCTGGGAATTGAGCCCCACATCAGGTTGTCTGCTCAGCAGGGAATCTGCTTTTCCCTCTCCCTCTGCCTGTTGCTCCACCTGCTTGTGCTCTCTCTCTCTGTCAGATAAATAAATAAATTCTTAAAAAAAAAAAAAGGATACTGTCCTTTGTCAACTGCTTGTTTTGCATCATTTGAGAGGACCATATGATTCTCGTCTTCCTATTCTTTCTTTTACTAATATGGTCTATCATGCTGATTGATTTGTGGATGTTGAACCACTCTTGCAGCCCAGGAATAAATCCCACTTGGTCAGAGGTGAATAATCCTTTTATGTACTGTTGGATCCTTTTAAGTTAGTATCTTGGCATGAATTTTTGCACCCATGTTCATTAGGGATATTGGTCTGTAATTCTTTTGGGATCAAGGTAATGCTGGCCTTATAGAATGAGTTTGGAAGTTTTCCTTCAATCTCTATTTTTTGAAACAGTTTCAGAAGAATAGGTGTTTATTCTTCTTTAAATGTTTGGTAGAAAAAAAAATGTTTGGTAGAATTCTGCTGGTAGACCATATTGGTTTTTGGGAGATTTTTGACTACTGATTCAGTTTCTTTGATGGTTATGGATGTGTTCAGGTTTTCTATTTCTTCCTCTTTCAGTTTTGGTAGTTCATATGTTTCTAAGAATGCATTTACTTCTTCCGGATTGCCTAATTTGTTGGCATATAATTGCTCTAGTATTCTCTCTTAATTTTGTGTTGGTTGTGATCTCTTCTCTTTTATTCATGATTTTATTTATTTGGGTTCTTTCTCTTTTCCTTTTGGTAAGTCTGGCTAGGGGCTTATCAATCTTAATTCTTTCAAAGAACCACCTCTTAGTTTCAATGATCTGTTCTTTTTTTTTTTTTTTTTTTTAATTTCTATATCATTGATTTCTGCTCTAATCTTTACTATTTTCTCTTCTCCTGTGGGTTTAGGCTCTTAAAAATAAAATCTTAAAAAAGTTTATGTTACCTGAATTTTCAAATGTATTGATATGAGGTTTTGTGTATTTTTGTCTTACATTTTTAATATCTGTGAGATCTATGCTGATTATTTTTTAAAATTCCTGATAGTAGTATTTATGCTTTAGTTTTTTTCCTTGACCAGTATTTCTGGAGGTTTTTTGCTGGGTCAGTAAATCATTTTTTTCCTCATAATTTTTTTTATTGCGCTAAGACTTTTAAAAATTATGGTAACATACACATAACATAAAATTGACCATTTTAACTATTTTAAAATGTACAGTTTCAGTGGCATTAAGTACATTTACACTGTTGTGCAACCATCACCACTGTCCATCTCCAGAACTTTTTCATCTTCCCAAACTGAAAGTTTGTACCCATTAAACACCAAACAACCATTCCACTCATACAGCCCTGGTAACGATCATTCTACTTTCTCCCTATGAATTTGACTAGTCTAAGTATCTTATATATGTAGAGTCACACAGTATTTGTTTTTTTGTGATTGACTTATTTCACTTACTATAAAGCCCTCAAGGTTCATTCATGTTGTAGCATGTGTCAAATTTCCTGAATAATAGTCCGTATTTCATAATTTTTTATTTCAAGTATGAGCACATAGTAATTCATGTTAAATACTTATTAATTGGTCAGTTAATGTATTTTTTAAGTTAGCAAGGGTGTTAGAAATTACTTTTTCTATATGCATGGAATCTCCTTTTATGGATTAGAATCAGTGAATAAAGTTGCCCTTAATTGCCTTGTTTTGTTTTTGCTTAATAGCTGCCTCTGTTCCCTTGAGCTACTTGCACATCTGTGCTTTGGGGAGATGGGAGAAATGGAGTTTCTGTGTTGGAGGTGGGGTGCGGATGAAATGATCAGTATTGTTTAAAACCATTACTGAAGAATTTATACAGCTGAGAATAATTTGGCTTGATTGAGTTTGGGTTACAGCCACCTGCATGAGGAGGAGAGTACAGACAACTCTTAACCACCCAGCTAGCAGTGAAATGGGAAGAGATAAACAGATATGTATTCTTACTCTACTCCTTTCAAGTCCTGTCTACTCCCACACTTAAACAGCTGCCACGGATGACTAATGTCATGCAATTTGGAGGGTCCTATGTCTTTTAATAGTAGTAAAGAGGAGTTGTGGTATCACATGGTTTCTGATTTTCCACTCAGAATGTATTTTGCATTTCCAAAAATTTGAGATGCCTGCTAGTTGGAAGAGCATGCAGCTCTTGATCTCAGGGTCATGTGTTTGAGCCCCACATTGGGTATAGAGATTACTTAAATAAATAAATTTAAAATAAACTTCCAGAAATTCTGTTTTATTCCAGTATCCAATTCTGTGTTATTCCAAATCGAGGTTTTAATTTTTTTTTAAAGAATTTACCTGTTTTTCTAAATGAAAAGTTCATTTTCCAAAGTAAAATTTATGGTGATCAGGCCTTATAATTATGGGAGAGTTTTTAGATTAGAGTGGCATATTGATTAGAAAGTTAGTGCCAATGAATAGACATTTGTTAAGAAAACAGACTTACAGAGAGGTCTTACATTCACATTTTTGACCTGAAGATATCATCTTTGTTTTTAATTATTTTTTAGAATGTATTAGTGTATTATTTTGGGTCTCCTTTTTCATATTCATTTATAAAGCTAATGGGAATGACATTCATTGGCAAACTCATGACATTGTGGAAAAGGTTACTTTCTTGCATCCAAAACCCTTTAAAAATCAGAAAAAATGTTTTTGTTTGAAACTTCCCATTTTCTTGTTTTTGGTTCATTATCATTATGCAGCTCTAGAGAGTTAGTGTTGGTAGGTTCTTTTTTTTTTTTTTAAAGATTTTATTTATTTATTTGTCAGAGACAGAGAGAGTGAGTGCACAGGCAGACAGAGTGGCAGAGGGAGAAGCAGGCTCCCTGCTGAGCAAGGAGCCCGATGTGGGACTCAATCCCAGGATGCTAGGATCATGACCTGAGTAAAAGGCCAACTGAGCCACCCAGGCGTCCCTGTTTGTAGGTTCTTTTTTGACACATTTCACTTTTCTTTTTCTTTTTTTAGATTTTATTTGTTAATTTTTTAGAGAGAGAAAGAGAGCATGAAAGTGGGGAAAAGAGTAGAGGGAGAGGGGGAGAGAGAGTATCCCAAGTGGACTCCATGCTGAGCGGAGAGCCAAATTCAGGACTTGATCCCATGACCCTGAGATAATGACTTGAGGTAAAATCAAGAGTCTGCTGCTTAACCAACTACACCACCGAGGTGCTCCTTGACATTTTTTTCTTGAACCTGTTTATGGGGTTACTGATTTGAAATAAATATTTAAAACTGAGAGTTTTCAGCTTTGATTTAATTTCTTGGAAAGGGGTCATTAAAAAAAGGGATTAAAAATTTTCAAAGAGATCTGTTTATACTGTTACAGTGTCAAAATATTAAAAAGTATATTTGAAAATTCTTAGTTTCCTATTTTTTTCAGTTTCCATTCTTCAGTGGTTCATCACTGTTGCAACTTTCTTTTTATCCTTTCAGATATACAATATTTATTTATATGCAACACAGTTTAAATATAGTTTTCTCCATCACATTCATTTAACAATATATTTTAGTATAACAATAATAATAATTTTAATTTTTTTTAAAGATTTTATTTATTTATTTGACAGAGAGAGAGATCACAAATAGGCAGAGATACAGACAGAGAGAGAGATGAGGAGAAGCAGGCTCCCTGCTGAGCAGAGAGCCCTATGCGGGACTCGATCCCAGGCCCCTGGGATCATGACCTGAGCCGAAGGTAGAGGCTTAACCCACTGAGCCACCCAGACGCCCCAATAATAATAATTTTAAAAGACAGTCCCTACCTCTCTCTCCAGCCCATTCCCATTTCTAGCTTTCCATGGATATTCATTAGCATTTCTTTTGGTATTAACCTCCATATTTCTGAATAACATGGTTATACTGACTTTTTAGTCTTTTCAGGGGTGCTTGTCCTCCCTTTTCTCCTGGTTTTGTTGACAGATTTTTTTTTTTTTTTTAAAGATTTTATTTATTTATTTGACAGAGAGAAATCACAAGTAGACGGAGAGGCAGGCAGAGAGAGAGAGAGAGAGAGGGAAGCAAGCTCCCTGCTGAGCAGAGAGCCCGATGTGGGGCTCGATCCCAGGACCCCGAGATCATGACCTGAGCCGAAGGCAGCGGCTTAACCCACTGAGCCACCCAGGCGCCCCTGTTGACAGATTTTTGTAACAATCTGTATTTCATTTGGTTAAGCATCTGCCTTTGGCTCATGACTGGGCTTGGGTCCCTTATCAGGCTGCTTGCTCAGCAGGAAGCCTGCTTCTCCCTCTGCCTGCCACTCCCCCTGCTTTTGTTCTCGCTCTCTGACAAATTAATAATAAAATCGTTAAAAAAAAAAAAGAATGATCAAGATAGTAAGAGTTGTAGTCATCAAGCAGTTTACATTCTATTGGGGAAGAAGGACAATAAAGAAATAATTTATATGCTAGGTAGTAATAAGGTATAGAAAAAATAGGACAGGGTAAGGGAATGGGAGTGTCAGGAACTATTGTTCTAGGCTTTTCTGAAGAGATGGTGCCCCCCCCCAACCCCACAGGTTTATTCAGACTGTTGGCAGAATTCAGTTTCGTATGGTTGTAGGGCTGAGGTTGTAGTACTGTTTCCCTGCTGGCTCTTGGCCCCAGTGTCATTCTTTTTTTTTTTTTTTTTCACTTAACACCCCCCCCTTTTTAAATTTAAATTCAAATAGCCAATGTATAGTACATAATTGGTGTTTGATGATTCATTAGTTGCATAACACCCAGTGCTTGTCAGATCATGTGCCCTCCTTAATGTCCATCACCCAGGTACCCTATTCCCCCAGCCACCTCCCTTCAGTAACCCTCAGTTTGTTTCCTGGAGTCAAGAGTCTCTCATGGCTTGTCTCCCTCTCAGATCTCTTCCCCTTCAGTTTTCCTCCCTTCCCCTGTGGTCCTTTGTGCTATTCCTTATATTCCATATATTAGTGAAAGCATATGCTAACTCTTTTTCTCTGATTGATTTCATTTAGCATGATACTCTCCAGTTCTAGCCGTGTAGGTATTCATCCTTTCTGATGACTGAGTAATAGTCCATTGTATGTATGAACCACATCTTCCTTATCCATTCATCTGCTGAAGAGCTCTAGGGGCCATCCGCACTTCAAGCCTCATGGTCCCTTTCAAAGCCAGAAATGATAGGTCAGATTCCTTTTATACTTCAGATCTCTCTGAAGTTTCCTTCTTTCACATTTCTCAGATGTTATCTTTCTCTTTTTTATTCTTAAAGATCTTATTTATTTATTTGAGAGAGAGTGCATGGGAGCCGGGGAGGAATGGAAAGAGGAGGAGAGAATCTCAAGCCAACTCCCAGCGAGTGCAGAGCCCGATATGGGGCCCAGCCTCACCATTCTAAGATCATGACATGAGCCAAAATCAAGAGTCCAAGGCTTAACTGACTAAGCCACCCAGGCACCCTTCTCAGATACATCTTTCTGAACTCCAGCCAAAGAACCGCCCCCCCCCTTTTAAAAGATTTTATTTATTTATTTAATTGACAGAGAGAGAGAGAGAGACAGTGAGAGAGGGAACACAAGCAGGGGGGAGCGGAAGAGGGAGAAGCAGGCGCCCCACTGAGCAGGGATCCAGACGAGGGGCTCAATCCCAGGACCCTGGGATCATGACCTGAGCCGGAGGCAAAGGCTTTAACCCACCGAGCCACCCAAGTGCCCCTGATTTCTATCTTCTTGTTGACATTTTTGGTTTGTTTGAGGCATTGTCTTTATATTTTTCTTTAGTCCTTTAAAGCTGGTTGGTTGTTTGTTTAGTTTGGCATTTGGACCTACTCAGAGGCCTTTTCAATTCCATGACTGTTTTTTTTCCCCTCTTCAGTTTGGGCCATACTTTCCTGCATCTTTACATGTCTCATAAGTTTTTGTTGAAACTAGACCTTTTTTTTTTTTTTTTTAAGATTTTATTTATTTATTTGACAGAGATCACAAGTAGGCAGAGAGGCAGGCAGAGAAAGAGGAGGAAGCAGGCCCCCTGCAGAGCAGAGAGCCTGATGTGGGGCTTGATCCCAGGACCCTGGGATCACGACCTGAGGCGAAGGCAGAGGCTTTAACCCACTGAGCCACCCAGGCGCCCCGAAACTAGAACTTTTACATAATATGTTGTAGCGACTTTGGATTTTGATTTGCTTTTCCTTTGGAGGTTTGTTTTGTTTTGTTGCCTGGACTAAATCTGTGGAATGTTTTTCCAGAGTGTGTGGCTGCTAATACCTGCTTAGTGTTTTGTGGCTTTTTAATTTGTTTTTATTTTTAAGTCTGTCTTCCTGGAATCACACCTGTATCTGTATAGCTTAATCGTCAGTTAGCCACTTCTCAAAGATTGTGCTAAGCACATTGAACTAGTAGGGTTTCCACTTTCTGCCAGTAGATCTTTGAGTGTGAAGGGGAGTTCCTTCAAAATTCAGACATTTATTTAAAAGTCTGCTCAAACTTGTACTTTCCACTGGGCCCTCTCATGTTTTTTCTTCATCTTTTTGCAGGCTCCTTGTGGGTCCTCTCTGGTCTCTATAGTATGTATGGTGAGCACTTATCCTTTATAGCCTTTTTCCAGATTTCCCTTTCAATTCTGTCTAGTCTGCTGATCCATTGCAACTATGACAGCATCCTCAGGTCCCTTGTCTTGCTTGTTCATTTGCCACCAAGAAGACACGTTGTTACTGATCATGATGATGGGTATGGCTTTCTGTGCTTTGCTTCAAGGCAAGTCAGCCCTCTCTGTGACTGAGGCGGCTGGTTTTTATGGCTTTCACTACTTTGTAGAACTACCTTTCCCACTGACCTGGGGGTGATGGTAACAGCCTTGGGCAATAATGCCAGAGAGTCCTGCTCTTCTTACCCCAAATTCAGTAGGTCTTCATGAATAGCCACAGAGAAAGTAGCTTTGAGAAAAGACATGAAAGAGGTGAGGAATTATTTCATGTAGCTATCTAAAGATGAACGTTCCTGGCAGAGGGAACACTTTAAGGGCCTGAAGGTGAGAGTATATTTAGGGTATAAAAGGGACAGTGAAGAGGCCAGTATGGCTAGAATGGAGTACCTGAGGGGGAGAGTAGTGGGAAATTACGTCAGACAGGTAAAGAGAGGCAGATAAGCCCTTTTAGGCCACTGGCTTTTACTCTGAATGAAATGAGCTGCTGAGCAGATCTGCTTTGAGTAGCAGAGTTGAGACAGTTCGTCTTATCATTTTATTTTTTTTTTAAAGATTTTATTTATTTGCCAGAGATAGAGAGAAAGAGTACACACAAGCAGGCAGAGAGGCAGGCAGAGGCAGCGAGAGAAGCAGGCTCCCCGCCGAGCAAGGAGCCCGATGCGGGACTCGATCCCAGGACCCTGGAATCATGACCTGAGCCGAAGGCAGCGGCTCAACCAACCAAGCCACCCAGGCGTCCCTCGTCTTATCATTTTAAAAGCAGCTTTAGTGAAATGGAAGCTGAAGCATGGCAGGATAGAAGACTCAGGATGCTAGTTAAGAGACCATTATAGTCCTGATTATAGCAATGCAAGGGAGAAATGATTGTGGCTTAGATGAGGGTAGTAGCAGGAGAGGTAGTGAGAAGTGGTCCAGTTCCTTCTGGTAGATTGGAGGGGGGCTAGTGAACAGATTCAGATTGCTTATTTCAAGGGAATTTCGTATCTGTGAATGCTTTTTTTGTTCCTTTTATTGAGTTCTATATTTTTTGAATTCGTTATATTGATTCTAATTATGCTCAGATTGGATCATTTTAATCCTCTAATATTATTTTCTCATTGCAATCTCTTTTTTTCTTCTGAAGGCTTTCCTCCCCTCCATTCAATTTTTATCTTTTTTGGGGGGGCTCCATGCCCAGCATACAGCCCAGTGCAGGGATTGAACTCACAATCCTAAGATCAAGGCCTGAACTGAGGTCAAGAGACGAACACTTAACCGACTGAGCCACCCAGGTGCCCTTCATTCTCTTTTCTTTAAGCTGAGGACATGAGGGTAGAGAGGAGCTTGCCATTGAGGAATTTAATCCTTTGTGGTAGATCTATCTAAATTCTGTTCTTTCTTCTAAAATCTCATAAAGTGTTGGGGTACCTGGGTGGCTCATTTGGTGAAGCGTCTGCCTTCAGTTCGGGTCATGATCTCAGGGTCCTGGGATGGAGCCTGGCCTAGCAGGCTTCTTCTTTTTCTTCTGCCCCTCCGCCCACTTGTTCTCTGTCTCTCTTTCTCCCTCTCTCAAATAAATAAATAAAACCTTAAATTAAATAAAATTTCATAAAGTATTTTCTATCAGATCCACTCCATCCAGTGGTAAATTCCATCTAATTCCATAGGCTTTGGCTGATTCTCCCAATTTGGCTTAGTTCTCCAAAAGATAGCCGCAGAGGTTCAGCCAGTCTTTCCTCAAGTCCCATAGTGGTTTGTAGAGGATCTTACTCTTGGAATATGATTGATAACATATTAGTTTCAGATGTAAAATCTAATAACTCAATATTTGTATATATTGCAAAATTATTACCACAGTTAGTCCAGTTAAAATTTCTCACTATACAAATTTTTTTTTATTGTGTTGAGAACTTTCAAGATCCACTTTCCTAGCTACTTTTAAATATGGAATATGGTATGAACTAGTCGCCTTGCTGTATGTGACATCCCTGTGACTTATTCATTTATAACTGGAAATTAGAATTGTTTCACCCCTTTTACCCATTTTTTCTACTACCCCTGCCTCAGATAACCACCAATCTATTCTATATATCCATGGAGGCTCTTATTCTTGGTGGATTTTTTCTTTTTTAACTTTACCAGGACTGTCTATTTATTCCTTTATTCTCCTCCATTCGTATTGGAAAGTATTCTACATAAGGTTGCTCTCATTTCCTTCTTGGGTTGCAGCTTGTAAAATGTTTTTTCTATCAGGTGTCCAGATATGAGTCCTTTGATCATTCTTTCTTTACCTAGAAATCTTGGTCATGTATTTTTTAAAGTTCAGTAATATATGGGAAAAAATGGCATTTGTATCTTTACAACTTGCTTCCTGCACTATTGACTAATTGAAATTTTGCTGTTTCCAGTTTTTCTTATTAAAATTCCTTTGTGCTTTCCCCATTCACCCACCCCCCTTCCCTAGTTTTCTTGCAGTGTATTTGAGCTGGAAAACATGAAGCGAGGTTAGATACAGGAAATCCTAGAGGCAGAAAAAAGACCCTTGATTTGGGCAGGAAGGGCAGGTGGTAAGAAAGATCTTATTAGGGAGTGATAAGCGGTAGTAAGATTTTTGAGATAGATACAAAAGATAAGAGTAAGACAACTTCTTTCTGCACTAAGAAGATGGTCTGATTTTAAGATTAAAGTTTCTTTTTTTTTTTTTAAACATTTCATTTATTTATTTAACAGAGAGGGATCACAAGTAGGCAGAGACACAGGCAGAGAGTGGGGGGGAAGCAAGCTCCCCACTGAGCACAGAGCTGGTTGTGGCCTTGATCCCAGGACCCTGAGACCATGACCTGAGCCAAAGGCCCCCTGAGACCATGACCTGAGCCAAAGGCAGAGGCTTAACCCACTGAGCCACCCAGGCGCCCATAAAGTTTCTTTTTCTTTTAACTACAGTATAGTTAACATACCCTGTCACATTAGTTTCAGATGTATGATAGAGTGACGCAGCAGTTTCATACCACACACGGCGCTGATCACAAGTGCCCTCCTTAATCCCCATCCTCTATTTCATCCATCTCCCACCAACCTCCCCTCTGGTAACTGGCAGTTTGTTCTCCATAGTTCAGAGTTTTCTTGGTTGGGTCTCTTTCTCTAAGATTAAAGTTTCTTATGGAGCAAAATATTGTTTTTTATGACTACATTCTTTCTAGAGAACTTTTGTTTTAAGAGCTAGTTTTGTTTAGAAAAAACACAAAGTAAAACCTGTGGGTATCTGTTAGGAATTTTATCCAGATAGCTGTTACTATAATAGTGAATGTATTTGTGTGTTTTCCCTCCAGAATCTCCCTGGGGAAAGCGACATGAATATCTGCAATGATATTTCCTGACAAGAAGTTCATAGAAGAGAAGGAAAGGAGATCAACAGCTAGTGAGCAGAATCTCCGATAACCACGATTTGGTATTGATCACCTCCAACTGCAGACTTCCGTTGCCTACTTTTAAATCAGAGATAACTACGGTCAGAACCCAGACAAGGCACAAGGATACTTCCATCTGTAGTTTTTGAGATCAAAGAAAGAAACCACAATGTCTAGGAAACAAAACCAGAAGGGTAAGATTACGTGTGGGCATAAATTGTTAAAAGCATAGTTGTGAAATAATGATCTGTATATTTTTAAAAGGTTCTCTTTAATGTGTTTTGAACAGTTACATTTTCCCTTACCCAGTGTGGTACTACTGATAGGTATAATTTATCTCTTTGTCTCGACTGCAATTAATTTTAGAACATTCACAACTTTATCTGTTGTCTCTTTAATTATCTATGTTGTGGATATTAGATTGTAGTTTTGTGTGTTACTACTTTGGGAGCTAATTCATATAACAGTTGCTTTTCTCCTTTTATAAACGAACTAAATTACAATATATTTACAGGAAAGCCAACTGCATCCAGAAAATACACTCTCTGGGGTATGAACATATGTTGGGGGCATGGTGGGAGATAACTTACTGCAGGATATTTTATATCCTGTGAGTTGATGTTTTTTTCATTGGAGACAGGAAATGAAGTAAGAGTAAATGTTTCCAGTTTTCAATTCCTTCTTTAGCTTTCCTTCCGGGATTATTACTCTAGCTTCTTGTCTAAAGTGAAATATAAGATACAAGGAATTAAGAAATACCAAGAATAGTTTCAAGAGGGGCAAAGACAATAAAGATTATAAAATCACTTTTTCACCTTTTTTAGATAGCTGCAAAAATGCAAAGGGACAAATTAAGCAGTAGCACTTGAACTATTATACATAACTGGAATATATTTGTTAAAAGAATGACCAGAGCGGGGCACCTGGGTGGCTCAGTGGGTTAAGCCTCTGCCTTCAGCTCAGGTCATGATCTCAGGGTCCTGAAATAGAGCCCCACATCGGGATCTCTGCTCAGCAGGGAGCCTGCTTACCCGTCTCTCTCTCTGCCTGCCTCTCTGCTTCCTTGTGATTTGTCTGTCAAATAAATAAATAAAATCTTTAAAAAAAAAAAAAAAAAAAGAATGACCAGAGCTATCCTGGCTTTTTTTCCCCTTCATTGAATTTAGTTTTCAATTTAAAGTTAATGTTCTTTAATTCAAAGCCCTGGTGTAGATCCAGGTGTCATGTGTTAATATGAAGGGAAATGCTTTTAAACTTAATTGTGACTTGGTAACTCACAAACCCCATTTTAAGAAAATAACATACCAGACAGAGCTGCTTGTGGTTTTGAAAGTATGTAGTTACTGTACTCATTGTATAGTAAATATGTATAAACGGAATCTGAGTTCTAAGGAGTGCTTACATTACTAGAGAACTATTTTATAGAATGAGATTATCAACTAAAAAGTTTTTATAACCAAAGTTTGTTTTTTCTTAATCCTCGTGATTCAGTTTGCTTTCTTCCCAGTTACATTCGAAACATTACCTGTTTTCCTCCAGAAATGAGAAATACTATAGTAAAAATAGGACTCCAGACTTTAAGATAAAACAATTTCATCTAAGAAGTTTAGCACTTAATTTTTCATTAAAAGGTTGACTTCAGCAGAATGCTTCAACCTTGTTAAAACTAGAGTCTTTAATTTGTGTCTGTATTGCCAGAGCTGTAAGAAGGATTCTTTGCTTTTTGTAATTGGTATTTAATTACTTTATATAAAATGAATTTGAAATTTTGACCATATCATAGGCATTAAGTGCTAACAAATTTTGATTGAACATAGTCTGGATTTACATGTAGTTGGAAACAAAAGAAAGTTTATTTGTTGTTAGGACTTTCGCTGAGATAAAGCTGTATGTATAATGTAGTTGAACAAAAAAAGTACAAAGTACTTATAAAAGTGTGGAGAGAAGCATTTAGTCTCTCACTGTTAAGTACGATGTTTGTTGTAGAGTTTTCATAGATGCCCTTTATCAGTTTGAGGAAGTTCCTTTCTATTCCTGTTTTGCTGAATTTTTACATGACTGGGGTGTTGGGATTTTTGTCAAATGTTTTTTCTGCATTTATTTCAGTCCTCCTCAAATAGGGATGATTTTGCCCCTTGGGGAATATTTGCCAATGTCTGGAGACATTTGTGGAGGTCCCAACTTGGTGGGGCAAGGTGCTACTGGTGTCTAGTGGGTCTAGCCCCAGGTGCTCTACACATCTGCAGTGCACACGACAGCCCTCCACAGCAAAGAATTGCCTGATCCAAAAGTCAATACTGCTGAGGAAACCCTGGTCTATTAATATAATCATGTGATTTTTGTCCTTTATTAATATAGAAAATTAATTTTAAAGGGGATAAACAATTCTGCATTCCTGGGATAAATCCCATTTGGGGGGCACATGGGTGGCTCAGGCGGTTAAGTGTTTGCCTTTGGTTCAGGTCCTGATCCCAGGGTCCTGGGATCAAGTCCCACATTGGGCTCCTTGCTCTGTGGGGAGCCTTCTTCTCCCTCTGCCTCTGCCTCTGCCTCTCTCTCTCTCTCTTTCTGTCTCTTATGAATAAAATAAGTAAATCCTATTTGGTCATTTTTTATGTTACTGGTTTCTCTTTGCTAATATTTTGGTACAAATTTTTAAAACTTACATTCATGAGGGATATCAGTCTGTAGTTTTCTGTTCTTGTGATGTATTTTTCTGGTATATGATTTATCCTGGAAGGTTACATGTATGCTTGAAAAGAATGTGTATTGATCTATTGTTGGGAGAGTGTTCTATATATGTTAGATCAAGCTGGGTGATCATGATGTAAGTCATCTATATCCTAACTTTTTGTTTAATTGTTTTGTCCTTTACTAAGAGAAAAGTATTGAATATTCAGCTACAATTGTTGAATTATGTATTTTTTGTTTCTGTTTTGTCAGTTTTTAATTTACATATTTGGGTACTCTTATTAAGTATATACATTTATAATTTTTATCTTGATAGATTGATTTTCTTATGAAATATTCTTTGTCTCTGGGAATATATCTTTGAAGTTTTAATTTTTCTGATATTAATATAGTAGTTCTAACTCTTATACTTACTATTTTCAGAAATTATCATTTTTATACCCTTTCCATTCAACATTTAATGTATTTATCAGCATGATTGGGTTTATCCCTGCTATTTGCTGTTCTCTACATCTTATTTTTTTGTTCCTCTGCTACTGTTTTATTGCCTTCTTTTTAATGTATTTTTAGTATATACTTACATTTATATAATTTTATTCTTCTTAGTGTATTAATTCCTCTGATTTTTAAAAAAGATTTTTTTTATTCATTTGAGAGAGAGAGAAAGCACAGGCCGGGGAGGGAGGAATGGCAGAGGGAGAGGGAGAAGCAGGATCCCCGCTGAGCAAGGAGCCTGATACAGGGCTTGATCCCAGGACTCTGGGATCATGACCTGAGCCAAAGGTGGATGTTTAACTGACTGAGCCACTGAATAGGCGCCCCTATTCCTCTGATTTTTTTTAAAGCCTCCCTTCCTTCGTTCCTCCCTTCCTTCCTTTTATAGCTATTTCTTTTTTTTTTTAAGATTTTATTTATTTATTTGACAGAAATCACAAGTAGGCAGAGAGAGGGAGAAGCAGGCTCCCCGCTGAGCAGAGAACCTGATGCAGGGCTCGATCCCAGGACCCTGAGATCATGACCCAAGCTGAAGGCAGAAGCTTAACCCTCTGAGCCACCCAGGCGCCCCAAAGCTGTTTCTTAAATAGTTATTTTATTAGTGGTTGCTCTAGGATTGCAGTATGCATCTTTAACTCGGCACAAGCTACTTCCGGTTAATACTGACTTAATACCTATAAGAGGGGCGCCTGGGTGGCTCAGTGGGTTAAAGCCTCAGCCTTCGGCTCAGGTCATGATCTCAGGGTCCTGGGATGGAGCCCCACATCAGGCTTTCTGCTCAGCGGGGAGCCTGCTTCCTCCTCTCTCTCTCTCTGCCTGCCTCCCTGCCTACTTATGATCTCTGTCAAATAAAAAAATAAATAAAATAATTTTTTAAAAAAAGCTTTAAAAAAATACCCATAAGATATAGTAGCTTTGTTCCAATATAGCCTTGTTTCCTCTCCCCTGCTTTTGTACTATTATTTCACATATATCACATCCATATATAACCACAATATGTTGTTATAATTATTGTTTTAAACAATATTATACTTTTTGGAAAAATTTGGACAAAAGAGATAAATATATATGTAGTCTTTACAGTTACCAAATATTTACCATTTTGAGTACTTTTAATACCTTTCTCTGGATTTGAGTTAGTGTCTGGTTTTATTTCCTTTTAGCCTGAAGAATTTAGTTTTTCTTATATACAAGTCTGACAGGAGTGGATTCTTTCAGACTCTATTTCTTTTTTTAATCTGGGTGTCTTTATTTTGCCTTCATTTCTGAAGGATAGTTTTGCTGGCTATAGAATTCAGCACTTTTCCACTGAATATGTCATATTGTTCCTCCATTGCGATGAGTCCTTTTTTCTCATTGTTTTCTTGTTGTTCTCTTTATCTTTAGCAGTTTGACTGATGCTATTTGGTATGGATTTCTTGGGAATTTCATCAAATGTTTGCCATTATTTCATCAAAAAATTTTTTTTCCTGCTCCTTTCCCTCTTTCCTCCCCTACTAGGAATCCTCTGATGTGTGTATTGGTAAGGTTAATGTTATCCCACAGGTGACTGAAGATCATTTTTCTTCTCTTTCTTTCTTTCTTTCTTTCTCTCTCTCTCTCTCTCTCTCTCTCTTTTTTAACCAACTGAGCCACCCAGGCGCCCCTCTCTCTCATTTTTTCAAGATTTTATTTATTTGACAGAGAAAGACACAAACAGGGGGAGCAGGGGCAGAGGAAGAGGGAGAAGGAGAAGCAGGGTTCGCACTGAGCAGGGAGCCTGATTCAGGGCTCCATTCCAGGACCCTGGGATCATGACCTGGGCTGAAGGCAGACGCTCAATGACTGAGCCACCCAGGCACCCCATTTTTCTTTTTTCTGCAAACTGTTTTTTCATAGTGTTCTTCCTTTATTTAGGTTGTCTAATTCTTCTTGATTGCTTTTCAAGTTCACTGATTTTTTTTCTTCTGCTATCTCAAATTTGCTATTAAGTCTAACTGGTGAATTTTTCATTTGGGTATTATATTTTTAATTAGAATTTCTTTTTAGTTTTATCTTATAGTTTCTGTTTCTCTGTTGAGATTGTGTATTTGTCAAGTCAGTATGACTATGTTTTCCTTAAATTCCTTGAATATATTTTTATTAGTTGTTTTGAAGTTTTTGTTGGTTAAGTCCACCAACTTGTGGACCCTTTCAGTATCAGTTTCTATTGATTGGTGGTTTTCCTATGTATGAATCTTTCTTTCTTGGCTTTTTTTTTAAGTGGATAATTAAGGTAATATATTAACTCCTCATTCTTAATTTATCTTCTTGAGGGTATTTTAAAAATAATCAGCCATCAAAAGAAATGAAATCTTGCATTTGCAACCATGGATGGAACTAGAGGGTATTATGCTAAGTGAAATAAGTCAGTCAGAGAAAGACAATTATCAATGATCTCTGATATGAGGAATTTGAGAAGGCAGGGCTGGGGATTGTGGGGGAAGGGGGAAGGAAAAAATGAAACAAGATGGGATCAGGAGGAAGACAAACCATAAGAGACTCTTAATCTCACAAAACTGCTGGGGGTTGGGGAGGGTAGGGATAGGGTGGTTGGGTGATGGACATTGTTGGAGGGTATGTGCTATGGTGAGTGCTGTGAAATGTGGAAGCGTGATGATTCACAGACCTGTATCCCTGGGGCAAATAATACATTATATGTTAATTAAAAAAATAATACTTAGCCTGGACATAAACTGAGGCATCGGCCACTCTACCTGTCCCATGTGTACATCACAAATATATCTGCACAGTTTTTTAATTTTAATCTTAATTTTTTATTTTTGCTTTTAGGGATTGTCCCTGTGTCTGCAATGTTTATTAGTCAGCCAATGATTTGGACTGAGCTTTTGCTAAATATCTCAAATGCATAAGCATTTATCCTCTGCTGATTGAACCATGTGGGTTGAGGAGGACATTCAAAGTTCAGGCAGTTCTTTTCTTTCTTTTTTAAAAATTTAATTTAATTTAATTTTTTTTCAGTGTTCCAAAATTCATTGTTTACGCATCACACCCTGGGCTCCATGCAATATATGCCCTCCATAATACTCACCACCAGGCATGTACCTCCCACCCCCTTTCCTCCAAAACCCTCAGTTTGTTTCTCAGGGTCCACACTCTCTCATGGTTTTTCTCCCCCTCCAATTTCCCCCAACTCTTTTCTCCTCTCCATCTCCCAATGTCCTCTGTGTTATTCCTTATGCTCCACAAGTAAGTGAAACCATATGATAATGGACTCTCTTGATTGACTTATTTCACTCAGCATAATCTCTTCCAGTCCCATCCATGTTGATATAAAGTTGGGTATTCATCCTTTCTGATGGAGGCATAATACTCCATTGTATATGTGGACCATATCTTCTTATCCATTCATCTGTTGAAGGGCATCTTGGCTCTTTCCATAGTTTGGTGACTGTGGCCATTGCTGATATGAACTTTGGGGTACATATGGCCCTTCTTTTCACTACATTTGTATCTTTGGGGTAAATACCCAGTAGTGCAATTGCAAGGTCATAGGGTAGCTCTATTTTTAATTTCTTAAGGAATCTCCACACTTTTCCAAAGTGACTGTACCAACTTGCATTCCCACCAACAATGTATTAGGGTTTCCCTTTCTTCACATCCTTTCCAACACTTGTTGTTTACTGTCTTGTTAATTTTGGCCATTCTTACTGGTGTAAGGTGATTTCTCAATGTGGTTTTGATTTGAATTTTCCTGATGGCTAATGATGATGAATATTTTTCATGTGTCCATTAGCTCTTTGTATGTCTTCTTTGGAGAAATGTCTGTTGATGTCTTCTGCCCATTTTTTGGATGTGATTATCTGTTTTGTGTGTGTTGAGTTTGAGGAGGTCTTTATAGATCTTGGATATCAGCCCTTTGTCTGTACTGTCATTTGCGAATATCTTCTCCCATTCTGTGGTTGCCTCTTTGTTTTGTTAACTGTTTCCTTTGCTGTGCAGAAGCTTTTGATCTTGATGAAGTCCCAAAAGTTCATTTTTGCTTTTGTTTCCTTTGCCTTTGAAGACATATCTTGAAAGAAGTGGTTGTGGCTGATGTTGAAGAGGTTACTGCCTACATTCTCCCCTAGGATTTTGATAGATTCCTGCCTCACGTTGAAGGTCTTTTATCCACTTCGAGTTTATCGTTGTGTATGGTGTAAGAGAATGGCCAAGTTTCATTCTTCTACACATGGCTGTCCAATTTTCCCAGCACCATTTATTGAAGAGACTGTCTTTTTTCCACGATATATTTTTTCCTGCTTTGTTGAAGATTAGTTGACCATAGAGTTGAGGGTCCATATCTGGGCTCTCTACTCTGTTCCACTGGTCTGTGTGTCTGTTTTTGTGCCAGTACCATGCTGTCTTGGTGATCACAGCTTTGTAGTAAAGCTTGAAATCAGGCAACATGATACCTCCAGTTTTGTTTTTCTTTTTCAACATTTCCTTAGCAATTCGGGGTCTCTTCTCGTCCCATACAAATTTTAGGATTGTTTGTTCCAGCTCTTTGAAAGATGCCAGTGGAATTTTGACTGGGATGGCATTTCAGATTGTCAAAGAAGAAGTCAAAACTCTCTTTCTTCACAGATGACATGATACTTTATATGGAAAACCCAAAAGACTCCACCCCCAAACTACTAGAACTCATACAGCAACTCAGTAATGTGGCAGGATACAAAATCAATGCACAGAAATCAGTTGTTTTCTTACACACTAACAGTGAAAATACAGAAAGGGAAATTAGAGAATTGCTTCCACTTACTATAACACCAAGAACCATAAGATACCTGGGAATAAGCCTAACCAAAGAGGTAAAGGATCTGTACTCGAGGAACCACAGAACACTTATGAAAGAAACTGAAGAAGACACAAAAAGATGGAAGAGCATTCCATGCTCATGGATCAGAAGAATAAACATTTTTAAAATGTCAGTACTGCCTAGAGCAATCTATACTTTCAGGCAGTTCTTAACTTTGTTTTTACTTTTAATTTCCACTGGCTTCCTGGGTTGCCCTCTGCATGGGCATGGTTTCTCATTTAGCTAGGGATGTGTAGAGAACTAATCTACTTTTCTATATGGTTCTTTCATTTCCAGGATTTCCCTGTTAAATTTCCTGTTTGTTTACCACACTGAACCAAGACTCCAACTTCAGACTGGCAAAGCAGCAGGTTTTTTAAAAAAAGATTTCTGAGTTCTCTACTTTAGCCTACTTTAGGGCAAAACTTCGTCCTCTCTAGTTAGCCTGCTTTGGCAATCCCCGCCCTGGTAAAGCTGTTATCCTCCACAGAGCTGGAGATATGAGTGGGAGCAGTCCTAGTCTAGAAGGGTAGAGACTGCATTGTTTTTACTTAAGGCTCTAGCAGTTTCTCAATAATTTGTTGTGGCCTTTGATTGATTTCCAGAGCCCTGAAACAGCTGTTTTCCACAATTTTATTCAGTTTAATATTTGTGTTTTAAGGAGAGGACTTGCTCAACCTCTTCCCACCACCCTTAAGCCTAGTTTTATTATTTTATAAAAGTACTAGTCCTCAAAAGATTAGAAATTAAAACAGTAAGATCAACAACTAGTTCTTTATACCTGGTGGTTTGAATAGCTCTGAATTAAATAGTGGCAACAGGAGACAGGTCTTTAGACATTAAGTAGCCTACTGGTTCATGTGGCTTACTAGTTAATTATGTAAGAAATGCTTCTGACAAAAATCTTTTGTGGGCCTTACCCTTGGATTACTTGAATTGTTTGTTGGGCACCCAAATGTTGAAAATCAAATAAGAGAACTTTTTATTACTATTTTTTTTAGATTTTATTTATTTATTTGACAGAGAAAGACCACAAGCAGGCAGAGAGGCAGGCAGAGAGAGAGAGAGAGAAGCAGGCTCCCTGCCAAGCAGAGAGCCCGATGCGGGACTCGATCCCAGGACCCTGAGATCATGACCTGAGCCGAAGGCAGCAGCTTAACCCACTGAGCCACCCAGGCGCCCCAAATAAGAGATCTTTTTAACAAACCCAGAGCAGATATCTGGGAACCTGTTAGTTTCATGATACAAATTTATAGTGGCATAATTACATATAACTTTTTACCTTTTCCTGACTGCTGTCTGAATTCAACACTAGATAAAAGAAAACCAACTCTGGGAGTAATCCAAGGTTAGGAATAGGTTTAGTTCTGATTCTCACAGATTAGTAATGATCTGATTTTCTCCCTACAAAGTCTTTGGAGACTAGAGAAGGATGAGACCAAATGAATGTAATTTTTAAAATTTTAGGAGCCCTGATTTTGGTCAGGTAATCTCCTTCTCTCAAACTTGACTATATCTCAGAATCACTGTGGAAATTTAAAAAAAAAATCTTTTTTTTTTTTTTAAATCTTATCTCTGGAGATGGTACTTAAAGACTCTTTTCAACAGTCAGGTTAGCTAATATTTTTCTAGATATAAAAACTGTGTTTGCCTGTCAGTGTCTAACCATATTTATCAAGTTACAATGATAAGAGCAAGTTCACAAGTATTGTACTTATTTTGTTGACTTCATTTTGCGCTTTAGTTCTTTCTCTTCCTCTTTACCCGCTTGTGAAACTATTCAGCTACAAAATACTTTTCACATTTGATATTTAAACCTCTGAAACATTAAAACAGCTGTCTGAAATTTTATAGTTGATCATGCATGAACAGTTTCTCTATCTCAGTACTGTGCTACAGCTTCATTGCTTCACTGCTTTTTGCTTTATGTAGCTCTACCTAAATGTTTCTCTCTTCCTTTCCTCTGCCCTCCCCAACTTTTTTTTTTATTTCACAAAACTGAAAACCTCTATACAGTAACTTCCCACTCTCCCTTATCCTAATCCCTGGGAACTACCATCCTACTTCCTGTTTTCTGTTTCTGTGAATTTGACTACTCTTGATAACTCATACAAGTGGAATCATACAGTATTTGTCCTTTTATGACTGGCTTATTGTACTAAGGATAATGTGTTCAGAGTTAATCCGTGTTGTTAGCATGTGTCAGAATTTCCTTCCTTTTTAAAGCTGAATAATATTCCATTGTATATATTACCACATTTTATTTATTTATCTTGGACACTTGGGCTGTTTCCATTCTCTGACTATTGTAAATAATACAGCTGTGAACATGGCTGTACAGATAGCTTTTAAAATCCCTGCTCTCGCTTCTTTTGGGTTTAGAGCCAGAAGTGGAATTTCTGGATTAATGGTGATTCTGTTTGATTTCGTGAGGAACTGCCATTTTGTTTTTGGTAGCAGGTGTACCATTTTGTATTACCACCAGCAGTACACAGGGTTCTAGTTTGTTTACATCTTCTCCAACACTTGTTTTCTGTTTGTTTGCTTTTTTAAATAGCTATCCTAATGGATATGAGAACTTCCTTTTAAAGAGCTACAACCTGTTTTTATTTTTAAATTTTTAAAAAACAGATAAAGAACACAAGTAGGCAGAGAGGCAGGCAGAGAGAGAGAGAGGTGGGGAAGGAAGCAAGCTCCCTGCTGAACAGAGAGCCCGACGTGGGGCTTGATCCCAGAATCCTGGGATCATGACCTGAGCCGAAGGCAGCCACATAACCGACTGAGCCACCTAGGCGCCCCTATTTAAAAAATTTTTAAAAGATTTTATTTATTTATTTGACAGAGAAAGAGATCACAAGTAGGCAGAGAGGTGGGGTGGGGGGGAGAGAGGGGAGGAAGCAGGTTCCCTGGTGAGCAGAGAGCCTGGTGAGGGGCTCCATCCCAGGCATGGGATGAGATCATGACCTGAGCTGAAGGCAGAGGCTTAGCCCACTGAGCCACCCAGGCGCTCCTACAAACTGTTTTTATAAAATCATAGAATTTTTAAATTTAAAGGAACGTTGATAACTGTTAGAACTGACCTCTTTATTCTTTGTGCCTCCCGCCTCATCTGTGATACCTATAAACATGCACTGTATGCCTGTTTCTCTTGGCCTATTAGACTCTTGAGTCTGTTATAAGAACTGGGTTTTATTCTTGTGTGTCTTTCTAACAACTAGCTTGTCACTTTGATACACTGTAGATTGTCTAGAAACAAATTATGTTAGTTTATAGTTTTAAAAATATTTCATTTTTTTAAAAAGATTTTATTTATTTGACAGACAGAAATCACAGTAGGCAGAGAGGCAGGCAGAGAGAGCAGAGGAAGCCGGCTCCCGCTGAGCAGAGAGCCCGATGTGGGGCTCGATCCCAAGACCCTGGGATCATGACCTGAAGCGAAGGCAGAGGCTTTAACCCACTGAGCCACCCAGGTGCCCCTCAGTTGTTTTTTAATTAATTTTTTAAATTGAAGTATAGTTGATACACATTGTTACATTAGTTTCAGGTGTACAACATAGTGATTAGAAAACTATATATAATGCTATATGTTCACCGCAGGTGTAGCTACATCTGTCACAATCTTCAGATGGGGAGCTTATCCTGGATAATCCAGGTGAGTCCTAAATGGCAGTCACACGTATCCTTACATGGGGGAGGCCGAAGGAGATTTCAGATAGAAGAGAGGGCATTACAACTATGAGGGCAGAGGCTGGGGTGATAGGGCAAGCCAAGGAATGCCGACACCCGCCAGCAATTGGAAAAGGCAAGGAACACATTCTCCTCTAGAGCTTTCAGAGGGTGTGTGGCCTTGCCTTTACCTTGATTTCAGCCCAGTGAAACTGGTTTGGCCTTCTAAGCTTTAGAACTATGACAGAAAACATTTCTATTGTTTGAGCCACGAAGTTTGGATTCATTTGTTATAACAGCCATGGGAAACTAATACAGAACCAAAGCGAGTCTTTGGCCCTAAAAGGTTCATTGTTCTCAGCCACATTCTTTGTGTTGAAAGTCATTTACTCTTAATATACTTTTTTAATGTCATCTCTTTTTAGAAATTCAACGAAAAGAACATTTTATTTTAGGCTCTAGCTGACTGTTCTACAAAACGTAACTGGGAGTAATTGGCCACATTTCTCTCTTTTTTCTATCCTTTTAAGAGTAAAATATCTAATATATCTAAAATATCTAATATAAAGGTGGGAAACAAGTAACTAAATGTGGCTTATCTTTCTACCCTGGGCAACTAAAAAAAATAGGTTATTCTTAGAAGCAATTTAAGTTGTTTCTTAACAGTGCTCATTTATGAGCTTACTACAAAAACAAAAACAAAAAACACATTTTTCAAACATGTATTTTCCAAAAGTAGTCCAGAAGGGTTTATTTGGTGCATGCAATAATCCATTAGACCAAAGATAGGGAAAGTAAACATTTTGAAGGGAGAATAACATAGACAGGCAATTACTTGGGTGAAACATATGGGATAGAGCAGTTGAAAAGCTGAATGGTGACAAATTCCTGGAGCCAAGAGAACAGTGATTGATGTTCAGGGCCTTCTGGGGTGTGAGGCGGGACTAGTAACCACCCCCTTACTCTGGCATAGGACCCCAAGAGAGACTGAGTCCTAGTAGTAAAGATGAGTGGAAATAGACTTACCTTTGTAGGAATTGCAACTTAGTTTCAAATTATTTCAACACCTGAAATTGTTTTGAGGTAACATAGATACCCTGGTACAAGTAAACAGATCCTCTCTGAAAATCCTCACAGATACTTTCATTATCAGTTTTTTAAATGTTTAGTACACAATAAAAAAAAAATCAGAAACATGAGGGGATGAAACAGTAAGAATATGGAACAAGAACCATTAGACAATAGAACAAATGCACAGGAGATCTAAATATTAGAGTTATCAGATTTAAAATAACTATTCTTCAAAAAATAAAAATACAAAAATAAAATAACTATTCTTAAGAGATTCAAGGAAATAAAGACAACTTGGGGAAATTCAACAGATAACTGGCAAACTATTTTGTAATGCATATTTTAGACCTGAAAAATACAGTATTTGAAACTATGAACTCAATGTATGTTTGTTTTTTTTTTTAAGATTTTATTTATTTATTTGACAGATAGCATAAGTAGGCAGAGTGCAGACAGAGGGTGAGGGAGAAGCAGACTCTCTCCTGAGCAGGGAGCCCAATGTGGGGCTCAATCCCAGGACCCTGTGATCATGACCTGAGCCGAAGGCAGCTGCTTAACTGACTAAGCTACCCAGGCACCCCACAGTGTATGGTTTTAAAAACAGGGGGGTACCTAGGTGGCTCAGTTGGTTAAGTATCTGCCTTTGGCTTGGGCAGTGATCCTGGGGTCCTGCAATGGACTCTCACATTGGTCTCCCTGCTCAGCTGGGGGTCTGTTTCTCCCTCTCCCTCTGCCTGCTGCTCCCCCTGCCTGTGCTCTCTCGCTCTCTTTCAAATAAAAAAATAAAATTTTTAGGGGCATCTGGGTGGCTCAGTGGGTTAAAACCTCTGCCTTCAGCTCAGGTCATGATCTTGGGGTCCTGGGATCGAGCCCCACATCGTGCTCTCTGCTCGGCAGGGAGCCTGCTCCCCTTCCTCTCTCTGCCTGCCTCTCTGCCTACTTGTGGTCTCTGTCAAATAAGTAAAATCTTTTAAATAAGATAAAATAAAATTTTTAAAGAAAATAAAATGAAAACTGATTGTATCTGAGAACAATCTGAACTGCATTTTAAGTTAGAAGGACCTAAGTCATGCATGGAAATTCAAAAGATTAGGAAACACAGAAGAGGAGGTGAAAGACTTAGAGGCAACAGAGATTAGGTATGTCATATGTGTAATGGGAACTCCAGAGGAAAAAGAATAAGGAAGAGTATTTGAGGAAATATTGTTGATAACTTTCCAAAATTCATGAAAACTGTCAAGCCACAGATTCAAAAAGTGCTACAAATCACAAGCAGAATAAATATAAAGAAATACACACTTAGGAACATCATAGTAAAATTTCTAGGAAACAAAGACAGAAAATCTTAAAAGCAGGCAGAGGAGGAAAATATACAATTTTGAGGGTTTCTGGGTGGCTCAGTTGGTTAAGCGTCTGCCTTTGGCTCAGGTCATGATCCTGGGGCTGAGATGGAGCCTCGCATTGGACTTCCTGGTCAGAGGAGAGCCGACCTCTCCCTCTCCTGCCCTTCCCCCTGTTTGTGCTCTCTCTGTCAGGTAACTAAATAAAATCTTTACAAACAATTTTGAAAGGATCTAAGTCAGACCTAGAGCTAACTTCTCTACAGAAACAATAGAAGTCAGAGGACATTGGGAGGATATCTTTAAAGGTCTGAATAAAAATAACTGTCAGTTTGCAATTCTACACGCATCATATACAGTGAAAATATCATTCTAGAATGAAGCAAAATAAGCACAGTTTTAAAAAACCGTAAAACACAAAAACAAAACCAAAAAGAAGTCATCACCATTGGAACCCCACTGAAAAAATCCTAAAGGTATTCTGAATATGGAAGAAAGATGACCCAGTTGGAAGATTGGAGATGCAAGAATGTATGAATAACAGTGCAAACCACAAATACATAGTCAGGTCTCAATGAATATTGACTGTATAAAACAAAAAACCTTTTAAAAAAGGTTTTATTTATTCATTTGAGAGAGAGACAGAGAGAGGGAGAGGGAGAAACAGGCTCCCTGATGAGCCAGCCAGGAGCCCAATGTGGGGCTCGATCCCAGGACCTGGAGATCATAACCCCAGCCAAAGGCAGATGCCCAACTGTCTGAGCCACCCAGGCACCCCAAGAATGTTTTATTAGGATTTAAAAACACAGGGAGAGTTTTTAAACTAAGCCTGGGTGCCTCAGTCAGTTAAACATCTGCCTTCGGCTCAGGTCATGATCCCAGGGTCCTGGGATCAAGTCCTGCGTAGGACCCCCTTGCTCAAAAGGAGTCTCCTTCTCCCTCTGTCCCTTCTCTTGCTTGTGTGTGCTCTCTTTCTTGTAAAAATACACAAATAAATAATTTAAAATACATGTTTCATAAACACACACATACACACACATAGAGAATGATCGGGGCACCTGGGTAGCTTAGTTGAGTGAGTGTCCGACTCTTGGTTTCAGCTCAGGTCATGATCTGATGGGCTGTGAGATCAAGCCCCATGTCCTATGGGGCTCCCTGCTGAGTGGCAAGTCTACTTGAAGATTCTCTCCCTCTGCCCCTCCCCTGACTCATTATTTTTCAAATAAATGACTTTTAAAAAACACATAGAGAATTAATATACATGGTAGTCATGGCCTATAAATTAGGAGGGGCAGGGACACCTGCGTGGCTCAGTTGGTTAAGCAGCTGTCTTCAGCTTAGGTCATGATTCCAGTGTCCTGGGACTCAATCCCACATTGGGCTCCTTGCTCAGCAAGGAGCCTGCTTCTCCCTCTGTCTGCCACTCTCCCTGCTTGTACTCTCTCATGCTCTCTTGCTCTCTCTCTCTCTGGCAAATAAACAAATAATATCTTAAATAAAAATTAGGAGGGGCATAAACTCCCTTGCTTTATCAAGGAAGAGGGGTAAAACTGCCAATTAATACTAGAATTTTGCAAGTCAAAAATAGATGTCATAATCTCCAGGGAAGGTGTTAAAAGAATAGTCACTATGAGGGTGCCTGGGTGGCTCAGTGGGTTAAAGCCTCTGCCTTCAGCTCAGGTCATGAACCCAGGATCCTGGGATTGAGCCCCGCATCAGGTGATCTGCTCAGTGGGGAGCCTGCTTTCTCCTCTCTCTCTGCCAGCCTCTCTGCCTACTTGTGATCTCTGCCTGTCAAATAAATAAAATCTAAAAAAAAAAAAGAATAGTCACTATGTGCTGCAACATTGATAAACCTTAAGAACCATTATACTAAGTGAAATAAGCCAGTCATAAAAATACAAATACATGATTCCACTTATAGAAAGTATCTTCAGTAGTCAAAGTCACAGAAAGTAGAATGGTGATTGTTAGGAGTTGGGGGTTATGGGGTATAATGGGATATGGGGAGTTTAATAGATACAGATTTTTAGTTTTGTAAGATGAAAAAGTTCTGGAGAGTAGTTTTATAATAATATGAACATATTTAACACTGTTGAACTACATACACTTAGAAATAGTTAAGATGGTAAGTTTTATGCTGTAATTTGCTTTTTTTTTTTACCAGAATAAAAAAAAAAATAGAGACTAAACAAAAGAAAACTGTTCTGAATGTGGATATATTAATATTCAGCCAAAGTAGACTTTAAGCAAAAAAGCATGATTTAGGGGGGCCCCTGGGTGGCTCAGTGGGTTAAGCCTCTGCCTTCAGCTCAGGTCATGATCTCGGGGTCCTGCGATCGAGCCCCACATCGGGCTTTCTGCTCAGTGGGGAACCTGCTTCTCTGTCTCTCCCTCTCTGCCTACTTGTGATCTCTCTCTCTGTCAAATAAATAAATAAAATCTTAAAAAAAAAACAAACATGATTAGGGATAAAAGAGGGGCATTTCAAAATGATAAACCATTTAATTTAGCAAAAAATTTTAATGACATTTAGATTTTTTAAAAATGTTTATTTGAGAGAGAGGGAGTGCATAAGTTGGGGTAGGGGCAGAGGGGGAGGGAGAAGTGAACACTGTGGAGCAGGGAGTGCAAAGCGGGGCTTGATCCCAGGACTCTGGGATCAAGACCCTAGCCAAAGGCAGACACTAAACAACCCAAGCACCCCTCTAATAGCAGATTTAAAACAAAGATTTACAGAATTAAAGGGAGAGAAATACATAATTATAGTAGGAGATTTTTTTTTTAAGATTTTATTTATTTGACACATAGAGATCACAACTTGGTAGAGAGGCAGGCAGAGAGAGAGAGAGAGAAGAGGAAGCAGGCTCCCTGCTAAGCAGAGAGCCTGATGTGGGGCTCGATCCGAGGACCCTGGGATCATGACCTGAGCCGAAGGCAAAGGCTTCGGCTCAGGCTTTAACCCAGAGGCTTTAACCCACTGGGCCACCCAGGTGCCCCTATAGTAGGAGATTTTAATACAGGTCTCTCCATAACTGGTAAAAGAATCAGATGAATTAATAAAGATATAAGATATTTGAATGACATGACTAGCAAGTGTGATATAATTGTCATAATTAGAACAGTATATCTAACAATTAAGTATATATGTTTATTACTTCTTCTTTTTCTTTTTTTTAAGTAGATCCGTGCCCAGCCACCCAGTGTAGGCCTTGAACTCAGGACTCTGAGATCAAGACCTGAACTGAGATCGAGTTGGACACCCAACTGACTGAGCCACCCAGACAGACACCTGTTTATTACTTCTTCTTCTTCTTTTTTTTAAGATTCATTTATTTATTTGACAGACAGAGATCACAAGTAGGCAGAGAGGCAGGCAGAGAGAGAGGGAGGGGAAAGCAGGCTTCCTGCTGAGCAGAGAGCTCGACGTGGGGCTCGATCCCAGGACCCTGGGATCATGACCCAAACTGAAGTCAGAGGCTTTAACCCACTGAGCCACCCAGGTGCCCCTTGTTTATTACTTAAGTACATCTAGAACATTTTCAAAAATTAACCATTTGCTGGGCCATAAAGCAAATTTCCACCATTTTTAGAGAATTAAAATCATATAGATTATTATTTGACTGCAGTGCATTTAGCTAGTTATCCAAAAGTCAATTAGAAAAACTCCAAATGTTTGGGTATTAAGAATATATGTCTAAATAACAGTTGGATTAAAAAAATCAAAATGTCAATTAGAAAATATTTTAAATAGAACAATAATAGAAATTTATACATAAGAACTTACAATGTGCAGCTGAAACCATGTTTAGAGGGGTTTTTAAAGCTCTTAAGCTTTAAATGTATATAGAGAAAAGATAGGTTACGAACCAGTGAGCAAAGTTCTAAGGAAGTTAGGGCAAAAAAACCCAGAAAATTAAATCCCCCAAAAAATGTAGAAGAGAGGAAATAAAATGATTTTTGAGTAGTGGGATTCCAATATTTATGATATTCTTCCCTTTTCCTTGCTTTATTGTAGTTGTTAGATCGGTTGTCTAGAAGTAATGAAGCAGGAGAGTTAACTATGTGAGGTGATGAATGTGTTAATTGTTTTAGTCTTGGTCTTTATTCCAACAGTAGATATGTGTATGAGCTCATTACATTGTACATTTTAAATTTATATAATTATATTTGTCAATTATTTCTCAGTAAGTTTGGGAGGAAAAAAAGTAATGAAGCAAACATTTTGGTCTTGTTTTCTCGTCCTAAAGGAAAAGGTCTTAGCATTCACATTATACTGATGTTTGCTCTATGATTTTTGTAGGTACCCTACTTAGGAAGCCCCCAAAATGTAAACTATTAGAATTAGTGATTTTAACAATGTCACTAAAATCACTCTACAACAATCAATCACACCTACTTATTCAAGCATAAGTCATTAGAAAATGAAATTTAAAAGCACAAGCCATTTACAATTGTACCGAAAGTGTAATATAAGAAATAAATTTAAATGAAAGGTACGTAAAAACACTATTAAAAATGACAAAGCAGCATTGGAAGAAATGAAAGAACACTTAAAGGGTATACCATATTCATGGATCAAAAGACCCAATATTTTGAAAATAACTGTTCTCGAAATGGATTTATAGATTTAATGCAATCCTTATAAAATCAACCCCAAGATCAAGAGTTGCATGCTCTTCTGACTGAACAGCCAGGTACCCCCCCACCACCACTAATGTTATTTTCTTGTGGAATTTGACAAAATGATTCTGAAATCATTGATAATCATATGATAATGCAAAGGGCCAAGAATAGCTGAAGAATTCTTTTTTTTTTTAAGATTTTATTTATTTATTTAACAGAGATAGAGAGAGATTGAGATCACAAGTAGGCAGAGAGGCAGGCAGAGAGAGGGGGGAAGCAGGCTCCTGGCTGAGCAGAGAGCCCGATGTGGGGCTCAATCCCAGGACCCTGGGATCATGACCTGAGCCGAAGGCAGAGGCTTAACCCACTGAGCCACCCAGGTGCCCCTAGCTGAAGAATTCTTAACAGCATGGACCGAAAACTTGTTGAATTCGATACCAAGACATCATAAAGCTACAGTAATTAAGACAATATGTTATTACCATAAGATGGAAATATAGACAAATGAAACATAGAGGCCAGAAACAGAGCTATTCGTATATGGAGATTTTATTTACCGAAAAGGTAGTACTGCAGAGCTTTGAGGAAAAGGTGGTCTTTTTTCCCTTAGAAATCCATATGGAAAAAAAAAAAAACATAACTCTTTTCCTTTACTTCATACCCATAAAGCAATTCAAGGTTTAGATTATAGACCTAAATGTGAGAGGTAAAACAATTAACATTTATAAAGGATAATTTAGAAAAATATCTTCAAAACCCCAGAGAAGGAAGTATTCTTTTGTTTTTAAACTTTCTTCCGTAGTAGCATTTTTAGTGTTTTAATGGAATTTGTTTTTTGGAGCAGTTTTGGGTTTACAGCAAAGTTGAGGAGAAGGTACAGATTTCCTGTATACCTTCTACCCCCAAACATACATAGCCTTCCCCCATTATCCATATCCTCCACCAGAGTGACACATTGTACAATAGGTAAACCTGCACTGTCACAGTGTTATCACCCAAAGTCTATAGTTTATATTAGGATTCTCTCTTAGTGTTGTACATGTTTTGGATTTGGACAAATGTTTTATGACATGTATCCTCTACTCGTTAGGTAATTTCTTAGCACTAAATAGCATTCCATTGTATGGATGTACCACATTTTATCCATTTACCTACTGAAGGACATCTTGGTTGCTTCCAATTTGGGGCAATTTTTAAAAATTTTTGGCAATTATAAATCGAGTTGATATGGGTATTAAGGAGGGCATGTGTTGTGATGAGCACTGGGTTGTTATACGCAACTAATGAATTGCTGAACACTACATCAAAAACTACTGATGTAGTATGTGTTTGCTAACTGAACATAATAATAAAGATACATAAATAGATCGGTCGATCCCTATGCAGGTTTTTGTTTGGGCATAAGTTTTCAGCTCATTTGGGAAATACCAAAAAGAGTGATTGCTGGAGCGCATGGTAAGTTTTGTAAGAAACTGTCAAACTGTTTTCCAAAGTGCTTATACTATTTTGCTTTTTTACCAGCAGTGAATGAGAGTTCCTGTTGTTCCACATCCTTGCTAGCATTTAGTGTTGTCAGTGTTCTGGATGTGGGCCGTTCTAAGAGATGTGTAGTGGTATCTCATTGTTTTAATTTACATTTACTTCATGACATATGGTGTGAAACATCATCTCATATGCTTGTTTGCCATCTCTGTATTCTTCTTTGGGTGTCTGTTAAAGTCTTGGACCTATTTTTAAATTGTGTTGTTTCTTTTTTTTTTTTTTAAGGTTTTATTTATTTATTTGAAAGAGAGAGCTCACAAGTAGACAGAGAGGAGGGAAGCAGGCTCCCTGCTGAGCAGAGAGCCCGATTCAGGGCTTGATTCCAGGACCCTGGGATCATGACCCTGAGCTGAAAGCGGAGGCTTCAACCCACTGAGCCACCCAGGCGCCCCAAATTGTGTTGTTTCTTAATTGTTGAATTTTAAGAATTCTTTTTATATTTTCAGTAACAGTCCTTTATCAGATTTTTTTTGCAGATATTTTCTCCTAGTCTGTGGCTTGTCTTTTTATTCTCTTGTTGGTGTCTTTTGCAGAGTAGGAAGTTTTAATTTTAATGAAATCCAGCTTATCAATTCTTCCTTTCATGGATTGTGCTTTGTGCTGCATCTAAAAAGTCACTCCAAAACCCAAGGATATTTAGATCTTATTCTGTTATCTTCCAAGAGTTCTATAGTTTTGCAATTAACACTTAGTTCTGTGATCCATTTGGTGTTAATTTCTGAGAAGGATGTAAAGTCTTTATCTCGATTCATTTTTTGAATGTGGATTTCTGGTTGTTCTAGCAGCACTGTTGTAAAGATTTACATCCATTATATTGCCTTTGTTCCTTTTCTAAGATCAGTTGCCTTAAATCTATGTCAGTCTATTTCTTAGCTCTCTATTGTATTCCATTGATTCTTTTTTTTTTGTCTATTTTTTCCACCAATACTACACTGCCTTGAGTACTGTAGTTTTATTATTTGTTTGTTTGTTTGTTTGTTTATAAAAAGATTTTCTTTATTTATTTGACGGGGAGAGAGATCAAAAGTAGGCAGAGACACGGGGAAGCAGGCTCCCCGCTGAACAGAGAGCCCATTGTGGGGCTTGATCCCAGGACCCTGAGATCATGACCAGAGCTGAAGGCACACACTTAACCCACTGAGCCACCCAGGCACCCCCCCCCTTTTTAAAGATTTTATTTATTTATTTGACAGAAAGAGAGAGAGTACTGTAGTTTTATAATATGTCTTGAATAAGTGTAGTGTCAGGTCTTCATCATTGTTCTCCTTCAATATTGTATTGGCTGTTTGGTGTCTGTTGTCTCACCATATACATTTTCAAATCATTTTGTCAATATCCAAAAATAAGTTGGTGGAATTTTGTTTGGGATTGCATTTACTCTATAGACCAAGTTGTTAGGAAGTGGGGCGCCTGGGTGGCTCAGTCATTTAAGCATCTGCCTTCGGCTCAAGTCATGGTCCTGGGATGGAATCCCACATGGGGCTCTCTGCTCAGCAGGGAGCCCGCTTACCCCTCTCTCTCTGCCTGCAGTTCTGCATACTTGTGATCTCTCTCTGTTAAATAAATAAATAAAAATCTTAAAAAAAAAAAAAGTTGTTAGAAACTGACATCTTGACAAATTTTTTGAG
Organism: Mustela putorius furo; assembly: GCF_011764305.1. Lineage (NCBI taxonomy): Eukaryota > Metazoa > Chordata > Mammalia > Carnivora > Mustelidae > Mustela > Mustela putorius. The sequence continues at coordinate 6,003,619 of NW_025422368.1, read as the reverse complement.
TCTATCTACAAACATAGAATGTCTCCTATTTATTTGGTGCTTTCCTTTTTTTCCTCAGTTTTATAGTTTTCCTCATAGATCTTAAGCATATTTTGTTAGATTTATATGTAAGTATTTTATTTTGGGGGATGCTAATGTAAATGGTATTTTGTTTTTCATTTCAAATTCAAAATACTTCTTCATTGTTTTTATATGGGAAAGTGGTTGACTTTGTATATTAGTCTTGTGTCCTGCAACCTTGCTATAATCACTTAAAAGTTCCAGGAGTTTTTAATAACACTTTTTAAAATTTGTTAGTGAAATTTTTAAGCTTATAAAAAAAGAAAATAATACAATGGACTCCCAAATACTCATAACTCAGGTCCAGTAATTAACAACTGTCTATACTTTTATCCAATTGCAGTGGATTATTTTGTAGCAAGTTTCTGAAATCATCTCAGGAAAAGATTTTTTTTTTAATATTTTTATTTATTTATATGAGAGAAAGAGAGCATGAGAGGGGAGCAAGTCAGAGGGAGAAGCAGACTCCCCGTGGAGCTGGGATCCCAATGCGGGACTTGATCCCGGGACTCCAGGTTTATGACCTGAGCCAAAGACCATTGCTTAACCAACTGAGCCTCCCAGGTGCCCAAGAGTTTTGTTTTTAAGATTTTATTTATTTGTCAGAGAGAAAGAAAGAGAGCTCACAAACAGGGGGAGCAGCAGGTTGAGGGAGAAGCAGGCTCCCCACGAGCAAGGAGCCTGATGCGGGACTTGATCCCAGGACCCTAGGATCTGACCTGAGACAAAGGCATATGCTTAACCGACTGAGCCATCCAGGCAACCCAGGGAGTTTTTAAATAGACTTAAGAAGTACTAATCATAAAGGAGAAGAATTAATATCAGTGCAGTATTACATTAAAAATAATAACTAGGGACACCTGGGTGGCTCAGTTGGCTCAGTTTTATTTCTTAACCTAGGTAGTAGTATTTGAGTGTTTGTTCTGTGATAAATTATTAAACTGTGATACTTTATTTGTGTGTGTGCACTATAAATGTGTTATATTTCACAATAAAAATTTTTACTTTTTTTTTTTTTTTTTAAGATTTATTTACTTATTTTAGAGAGAGAGAGCAAGTGTGAGTAGGGGAGAAGGCATAGGGAGAGGAGAGAGAATCTCAAGCTAACTCTCTCCTGAATGTGGAGCCTGATGCGGGGCTTGATCTTACAACCCTGAGATCATGGCCCGAGCTGCAATCAAGAGTTGGGTGCTTAATTGACTGAGCCACCAAGGCACCCCCAGAGTAAAAAAACTTTTTAAAAAGATGTTCTATTAGGACAGAATGAGCTTAAATGTGTTATTTAGGTAACATGTGTCTTACCTTCATGAGTATAACAGTTAAAAGCTAGTATCTGCCTTGTGGTAATTGTAACAATTGTTTGGAAATAGAAATATTTATAATCAAAGTAGATAACTGATACATGATTTTTCCAGTTTAAGAAAGAAGAAGCAGACAGATTTAATTCTTACTTGCATGAAGGCTAATGAGTAAGGAGTGACAGATTTTGCAGTGCTGTGATTTTATGAGACAGGGCTGTTTTGTTAGAGATAGATTATGCAGTTACGATTACTTGTTCATTTGAAGCACAGGGATTGGGATGGGCTGGAAGGGGAAGATGTTCATTGTTTTACAGTGCTAGAAGGAACATCCAAAGCAAGGTCTTTTACAATGACAAAAGAATACCTCTCAGATCTAACTGAAATTAGTTCTCCTACATATGAAATGAAACACACTGTTTAAAAAATTAGTTCTCCTCACTTTCCTTCAGATTCTCAGGAATTCTATCATCTAGTCTGTACTGAGCTTAGTAATTAAAGATTTCTTTGACATTTAAATATCATAGTTCTTAAATATTTTAATTTTATTGATTTACCAGAATTGAGTTTCTTTCCTAAGATAGCTGGTAGAGTTTTTTTTGTTTTGTTTTGTTTTTTAAGATTTTATTTATTTGTTTGACAGAGAGCACAAGCAAGGGGAATGTCAGGGAGAGGGAGCAGCAGACTCCCTGCTGAGCAGGGATCCTAATGTGGGGCTCCATCCCAGAACTCTGGGATCGTGACCTGAGCCCAAGGCAGATGATTAACCAATTCAGCCACCCAGGCACCCCAAACTGGTAGAATTCTTGAGAATCTGAAGGACAGTGAGCAGTAGGAGCTAATTTCTTTTTTTTTAAATATTTATTTATTTGACAGATCACAGGCAGAGAGGCAGGCAGAGAGAGGGGGAAGCAGGTTCCCCACTGAGCAGAGAGCCCCATGTGGGCTTGATCCCAGGACCCTGGGATTATGACCTGAGCCGAAGGCAGAGGCTTCAACCCACTGAGCCATCCAGATGCCCCACTAATTTATTTTTTTAATGGTACATTCAGTTCACCCAATCCATCTTAAGCCCAGAACTATGGCATGTATTATATAATAAACAGGAATTAACAATCTCATTAATTAGATAAATTTTATTGAAATCTAAAAATGAGGGTTTGACTTGTAAGAGAGAAAATAGGCCATTGGTAGCTAAAAATCGTTTTTACTTCAGACTTAAGTGACCAACTCACCAGAGGCATTTTATAAGAGTTAATTCATTTGTAGACTGATTTTCTGGTTTTTAGATTATCCAGAATCCATGCTTTCTCTTTTTTCTCCTATTTTTACTGGCTATTCATCTTTAACCACATCGCAATTTATTTTTTTCTTTAAGGATTTTATTTATTTATTTATTTATTTATTTTTAAAGATTTTATTTGTTTATTTGACAGACAGAGATCACAAGTAGACAGAGAGGCAGGCAGAGGGGGAGGGGGAAGCAGGCTCCCCGCTGAGCAGAGAGCCCGATTCGGGACTCGATCCCAGGACCCTGAGATCATGACCCAAGCCAAAGGCAGTGGCCCAACTCACTGAGCCACCCAGGTGCCCTTATTTATTTATTTTAGAGAGAGAGAAAGATACAGCATGAGTGGGAGGGGTAGGTGGGGAGAAAGAGAATCTTAAGCAGGCTCCAGGATAAGTGCAGAGCCCAATGTTGGGCTCAATCCCAGGACCATGAGATCATGACCTAAGCCAGAACCAAGAGTCAGCTCCCAATCAACTGTGTCACCCAGGTGCTCCACAACTTATCTTTCCTTTCCCCAAAAGCAGGGAGAGATTAACAAGTAGAAACATAAAACTCATGACAGCCTTTCTTGCTACTTGGAAATAAAGACTTAACTATATTTAATTTTTATTCTATTTTAGTGCCCCATTCCATTAAAAAGTTTGCAAGTTGGCTGTAAATAGATATAAAAATAATCATCATGTGGCTTCATAATTTTTTAAGTAACAATTCATTTAATTTCTGGAACTATAGATAAGATATTATGACTAAGATATTTGTGCAGAGATGATCTAGAATCAGCAAAGAATATGTAGTGCTCTTAGTAATTGAAGATTTGTGTTCTTTTAAAAAAAAAATCATAGTTTTGGGGGCGCCTGGGTGGCTCAGTGGGTTAAGGCCTTTGCTTTCAGCTCAGGTCATGATCCCAAGGTCCTGGGATCAAGCCCCGCATTGGGCTCTCTGCTCAGCAAGGAGCCTGCTTCCTTCTCTCTCTCTCTGCCTTTCTGCCTACTTGTGGTCCCTGTCTGTCAAGTAAATAAATAAAATCTTTAAAAAAAATTATAGTTCTCAAATGCTTTTTTTTTTAAATTTATGAAATTGAGGGTTTTTTCCTGGAAAAGCTGGTAGAATTCCTGTGAATCTGAAGGACAGGAAGGAGTAGGAAAGAATTTGTTTTAAGCTGTGCATTTACTTTCATATGTGGGAGAACTAATTCCAAACTAATGGAAGATGGCATTGAGACAGAAGAGGTTGGGCATTAAAATCAATATCATTGCCTCCTGGCAATTCTCTAGAGTACATTACTAAGAAGGTTTCTGAAAGGTGGATAGAATTTTCTATCCAATCGCCATTCATGGAGGAATTTATCATTTGAACCAGTAAACCTTTTAAACAAGACCCTCAAGAATTCTTGGAACTTAAAAAAAAGAAAAAAGCCTATTCTGTTGCACTTGATGGGAACCTAGGAAAATCTGTTGGTAAGAGTGAGGTAGGCTTCAGTTGCTTGTTTCTGTCTTTAATAAAAACCCTGACTTTCCAGCAAGCTCTACCTGGAAATGTCAAAACTCATTCTAGAAGTTTGGAAATTTCCCCATGTAATTGCTTTGTCTTAGAAGAAGAGGCACACCATCCTTCAGAATGTAGTTGGAGAAGCACTCAAAGGGGCAAAGTAAAGAAAAAAAAATTTTTTTAACCAGCTGTTAAGACTATGACAGATGAAAGAAAATGAAGCAGGAAAATAAAAGGCTACTTCCTTTCATTGAAGACCCACTTAGCAGATTGATAGTGGAAGTGTGGATTTTTCTGAACACGTAAAACATAACAGTAGTCATCTGAAATGCATAGGAAGGCCAGTTGATAAAACTGTCTGTATCCTTGCAATCTACTGAGAAGATTTTTGTGTTTGGCCATCAGCAACCAAGATGGATTTTTTTTTTTTTAAAGACTTATTTATTTATTTATTTATTTGAGCGTGAGAAAGAGAGAGAGAACACACATGCACACACACACAAGCGTAGAGAGCGGCAGAGGGAGAGGGAGAAGCAGACTCCTAGCTGAGCGGGGAGCCTGACACAAGACTTGATCCCACGATGCTGGGATCGTGGCCTGAGTTGAAGGCAGATGCTTAACTGACTAAGCCACCCAGATGCTCTGCACAAATAAATTTTTTGAGTATTTCTGATTAGGGATGCCTGGGTGGCTCAGTTGGTTAAGCGTCTGCCTTTGTCTCAGTCATGATCCCAGGGTCCTGGGACCGAGCCCCATGTCGGGCTGTCTGGTGGGGAGCCTGCTTCACCCTCTGCCTGCCTCTCCCCTGCTTGTGTTCTCTCTCTCTCTCTCTCTGTCTCTTCTCTCTGACAAATAAATAAAATCAATTTAAAAAATTTCTGATGAAAGGGGCGCCTGGGTGGCTCAGTGGGTTAAGCCTCTGCCTTCAGCTCAGGTCATGATCCCAGGGTCCTGAGATTGAGCCCCGCATTGGGCTCTCTGCTCAGCGGGGAGCCTGCCGCCTGCCTCCCCCTGCCTCTCTGCCTATTTGTGATCTCTGTCAAATAAATAAATAAATAATATTAAAAAAAAATCTGATTAAAAAAGGTGTTAAGAAAATAGTATTTTTTCTAATGTAAATTTAAAATGTAGGGATCCCTTACTGAGATTCCAAATTCCTGCAATAAATATTTGGTAAACACCTACCATGAGCCAAGACATAGATGGTTTTTGTTCCCTTAGAGTTTTATAGTCTAGTGCAAGAGACCAATAAAAAAATAAAAATCATCTCAATAGGATAGCAACAGTGCATTAGTTTATGAAACTACACAGTACGAAATACATATAATAGTCCTCCGCAATAAACTACTATGAGGTGGAGATTATTAAAAGCTCTACTAGTTAGGGTCCTAAAAAGGTTTAGCCTAGCTGATATTATGAACACACAGTAAGACTCTTTTTTTTTTAAGGGTTTTGTTTTTTTTTTTAAAGATTTTATTTATGTGCCAGAGAGAAAGAGAGTACACACAGGCAGAGGGGCAGGCAGAGGCAGTGAGAGAAGTAGGCTTCCGGCTGAGCAAGGAGCCCGATGCGGAACTTGATCCCAGGACCCGAGGATCAGGACCTGAGCCGAAAGCAGCGGCTTAACCAACTGAGCCACCCAGGCGTCCCTCACTAAGTCTCTTTGAAAAGTACTGAAGTGGGGCTCCTGGGTGGCCCAGTGGGTTGGGGCTTCTGCCTTCGGCTCAGGTCATGATCCCAGGGTCCGAGGATTAAGCCCCACATTGGGCTCTCTGCTCAGCAGGGAGCCTCCTTTCTTCTCTCTCTCTGCCTCTCTGCCTACTTGTGATCTCACTCGCTTGTCAAATAAATAAATAAATAATCTTTAAAAAAAAAAGTGAAAAGTACTGAAGTGAATTCAATGTGATTATGAGCAGGTTGTCTACATTGTTGGAAAAGCCTATCTCCCACATTCTGGGCTGCTTACAGTAGAGAGAAGTATAGAAGGGACTCAGACCCGGGCATGGATTCTTATAGGAGCTACTGAATTTGTATCTTTGAATATAACAACTAAAAATTTAGGATTCTTGATTGTTTACATGTTTTTCCATTAACATAGATGACGGCAAATTACTGTACTATCCCTTCTGACAAGTGAAGAAAAAGATGGAATTATAATCTCTTCCAAAATACTTTAACTTAATTTTACATTGATGAGAAAAATCAGTCCTTGTACCATTTCTTACCCAAAGTCACACAATAAAAAACCTACAGCAGAATCAAGGACAGAGTCCAGGCTTAATGCTATACAACCTTAGTGCTGAACTCACCAGACATTAGTTCTCAAGTTGCCATTATTTTAACACTACCTGTATATCACCTTTCTTCTAAGGATCTCAGATTCTTGTTATTACGCACTGATATTCCTTACACATACATAAAACAAGCTGGGTAACAAAATTATTCATATTTCACCATGGTCAAAGAGAGGCCATCCTCCAGTTAAATGCAAGTAAGCCTACAGGTAAAAAACCTAGATGTACAGATAACCTAAGAAGGGTGACAATCACTTGTCATATTTTCTCAAATTGTATCAACTTCCTCTTAAAAATTAAAAGGTAGACTCAAGAGAAGAGGTTAAGTGCTAGTTCTTACAGAAATGTATCTCATGAGCAGCTGAATAACCTAAAGTTTTCCTTTAGCCTGAACATAGCCAGTCAATATTCAACTATCTAAAAGAAAATAACCGGTCTCTTGAAATTGTTTTTTTCTCATGAATCATACAGCATTTGTCATTTTATGACTGGCTTTTTTTTACTTAGCATGACGTTGTCAAAGTTCATCCATATTATAGTATATGTTAGAATTTCCTTTCTTTTTTAATGCTGAATAATATTCCATGGTGTGTGTGTGTGTACACATAAACACACAGTATTTTTTCTTTATCCATTCATGTATTGATGGACACTTAAGAGTTGTTCCTATATCTTGGCTATTGTGAATAATTCTGCTATAAACATAGATACAGAAATATTTGTTTAAGTTGCTGCTTTCAGTTCTCTTATGTATATACTCAGAAGTGGAATTGCTTGGTCATAATAATTTTACATTTAATTACTTAAGGAACCATCATATAGCTTTCCACAGCAACTGTACCATTTGACATTCCCATCAGCAGTGTATGAGGATTCCAATTTCTCTACGTGCTTGTCAACACTTGTTCTTTTTCTCTCCCTCTCTCCCTCTCTCTCTCTCTCTCTCTTTTGTTGATGGTCATTCTGATAGGTATGAATATAATCAGAACTTTTAATAAAATGAGTTTTAAAACGTTCAATACAGTATGGTCTTCAGGTGAAATTATAGATTATCAACAGATTTAGACTGTTTCAAAGTTTGTTAAGATATATGTATTAAAAAAGATATACAGGTTCAGTTCCAGAGAAGACTTACAGGTAGATGGTCAACAGGTACATAAAAAGGCACTCAACCACTAGATATCTACCCCAAAAGATACAAATGTAGTGATCCGAAGGGGCACCTGCACCCCAATGTTTATAGCGGCAATGTCCACAATAGCCAAACCATGGAAATAGCCCAGATGTACATCGACAGATGAATGGATAAAGAAGATGTGATATATTTATACAATGGGATACTATTCAGCCACCAAAAATTGCAGTCTTGCCATTTGCAACGATGTGGATGGAACTAGGGTATTAGGCTAAGCGAAATAAGTCAATCAGAAAGAAAATTATTGTGTGATCTCACTCATATGTGGAATTCATAGAAACTAAACAGAGGATCATAGGGGAAGAGAAAGATAAAACAAGATGAAATCAGAGAGGGAGACAAGCCATAAGAGTTTCTCAACCATAGGAAATAAACTGAGGGCTGCTGGTGGGGAGGGAGATGAAGGGATGGGGTAATTGGGTAATGGACATTCAAGAGGGCACATGATGTAATGAGTGCTGGATTTTATATAAGACTGATGAGTCACTGAACTCTACCTCTGAAACTAATAATACATTCTATGTTAACTAACTGAATTTAAATTAAAATTTTATTGGGAAAAAAAGAAAAGGTGCTCAACATTACTAATCACCAAGGAAATGAAATCAAAACTACAATGAAATAACACCTCACAGCTATTAGAATGGCTATTATCAAAAAGACAAGAAATAACAAGTGTTGGGGCAAGTGGGTGGCTCAGTCAGTTAAGCATCTGCCTTCGACTCAGGTCATGTCCTTCTGCTCTGTCCCCTCCCCTTGCTCTCTCTCTCTCTCTCTCTCTCAAATAAATAAATAGAATCTTAAAAAAAAAAAAAAAAGTTTTGGCTAGGATGTGGAGAGAAGGAAACCCTTGCATACTTTTTGTGGGAATGTAAATTGGTATAGCAACTATGGAAAACTCCTCAAGAAGTTAAAAATAGACCTATCACAGGATTTGTGTGATTTGTGTGATCTCACACAAGTGAAATACCCAATTCCACTTTTGGGTATATATCCCACAAAAACACTAACTTAGAAAGATATACGTGCTTCCATGTTTATTGCATTGTTATTTACACTAGCCAAGATAACAAAACAACCGTTCAGTGGCAGTAGATGGATGGATGAAGAAAATGTGTGTACACACACACACACACACAGGAATGTTATTCAGCGTTAAAAACAAAGGAACTGGGCACCTGGGTGGCTCAGTGGGTTAAGCCTCTGCCTTCAGCTCAGGTCATGATCTCAGGGTCCTGGGATGGAGTCCCGCATCAGGCTCTCTGCTCAACGGGGAGCCTGCTTTCTCCTCTCTTTCTCTGTGCCTGCCTCTCTGCATACTTGTGATCTCTTTCTCTCTCTTTCAAATAAATAAAAATAAAACCTTTAAAAAAAAAAAAAGGAACTTCCCACACAATGGAATATCATTTAGTCGTAAAAAGAAGGGAATCTTCCCATTTGTGACAATATGGACCTTATGCCAGGTGAATGTCAGAGAAAGACAAATATCCAATGATCTCATTTATACATGAAATATTAAAAAACAAAAACCAGCTTGTAGATACAGAGAATAGATTTGTGGTTACCAGAGAGCAGGGGGTGTGAAAATGGGTAAGGGTGTCAAAAAGTAACTTCCAGTTGTAAAGATAAGAAGTCATGGGAATGTAATATACGGCATGGTAACCCTAGTTCATTTACGTTGCGTGTTTGCAGGTTGCTGAAAGAGTGGATCTTAAGAGCTTGTCACAAGAAAAAAAATTTCGTAGCTATGTATAGTGACAGATGTTAACTACAGTTATTGCGATCATTTCATAATATATATAAATTGTGAACCATTATGTCGTATACCTGAAACTAATGTAGTGTTTTATATATATGTCAATTATACCTCAGTTAAAAAAAAGAAACTTGTTCAGGTTTGGTTTGACACATGGTATTATCAGACTCAGATATTTCTGTGTCATCCTCAGTGCCTAAAACAACTTTTGTCTGATTTTTGAAGCCAGCAAAAACAATAAAAACAAAGCCTGCAGTATTTGCAAATATGTCAGTGATACTGTAAATAACATACTTTTCCCAAAATGTTCTATTTGAAATAATTCCAAGAAACTTCTGAGGTGGTTCCTAATTGAGTGAAATAAGTGGTAAAAAGTTCAGATTTCCTGGTATCCTTTATGTCTTATGTGAGAGTAGTATTTAATGAACTGTTCTTTCTGTTTTCTTTTTAAATTTTATTTATTTATTTGACAGATCGAAAGTAGGCTGGGGGCGGGGGGCGGGGGCGGAAGCAAGCTCCCCGCTGAGCAGAGAGCCCCATGCGGGGCTCAACCCCAGGACTCTGGGATCATGACCCGAGCCGAAGGCAGAGGCTTAACCCACTGAGCCACCCAGGTGCCCCAAACTGAACTGTTCTTTAAGATTTAGTTCTTGGAACACCTGTGTGGCTCAGTCAGTTAAACATCTGCCTTCAGCTTAGGTCATGATCCCAGGGTACTGGGATTGAGCCCCATATGGGCTCCTTGCTCAGCGCAGTGCCTGCTTCTCCCTCTGCCTGCCACTCTATTTTGTGCACTCCTGCTGTCTCATTCTGACAAATAAAATCTATAAAAAAGATTTATTTCTTGCAGAGTACACACGTTCTCTATCATAGGATAGATATCGAAGGTTGAGATCCTCATTTCCTACCATTGGAATTAAGTAAATCTTAGGCTGTCTTTGCTTGAAAAAATAAGAAAATTGTTAAGTTACTAAATATTATTGATGGGAACAAAAAATGACTTTATCTATAATGCTGAGAGGCACTTGAAAACCAGTTCATTGAAGCAAGGTGTTTTTTTTTAAGATTTTATTTATTTATTTGACAGAGAGAGAGATCACAAGTGGGCAGAGAAGCAGGCAGAGAGAAGGGGGGGAAGCAGGTTCCCTGGTGAGCAGAGAGCCCAATGTGGGGCTCTATCCCAGGACCCTGGGATTATGACCTGAGCCGAAGGCAGAGGCTTTAACCCACTGAGCCACCCAGGGACCCCCGAAGCAAGGTTTTTAATCTACTTGAGTTGTTGGTTTAAGTTAAATGAGGCAGTGTTAGCAGGTGAGTAGGCAAGTTAAGATGTTGAATTACTGCTTTACCTTTTTGGTGAACTTCTGATTCAGAGTATAAATATGAAATTCGCATTTGTGCCGTGAGAGGCTGATCTGTATGCACTATCTCAGTGGCTTTCTTGCTCTTGACTTCTAGTTGGGTTTGGCCATTAGGCAGGCACCTGAGGCAGGAGATCAGAGACAGGGAGGAGAGTGAGGTGGTGGTTTTATTTACCAGTCTTTCCCTGAGGGAGGTCACTGTCCTTTGACCAAAGGTCATAGCTATGGGCCTGTGGCCCTCTCCATACCGGATGAAACAGATGAAAGAGCCTGAGTTTCTGGGTTCCAGGAATTGCTTGTTTCCCACATCTCTTTATAACTTAAGGGTAGCCAGGCACATTGCTATTACTAGCCAAGGATACTGCACTGTATCTTTTGCTTTCCCTCTTCCTTACTAGCACCTTTGAAAATGTTCCCTTTGGGGCGCCTGGGTGGCTCAGTGGGTTAAAGCCTCTGCCTTCGGCTCAGGTCATGATCCCGGAGTGCTGGGATCGAGCCCTACATCAGGCTCTCTGCTCCTGGGGGAGCCTGCTTCCTCCTCTCTCTCTGCCTGCCTCTCTGCCTGCCTCTCTGCCTACTTGTGATCTCTGTCAAATAAATAAATAAAATTAAATTAAAAAATTTTCCCAAAAAAAAAAAAAATGTCCCTTTATTAAACTCTGCTCAGATTTCCCAAGTTGAGTGTGCCATTTGTTTCCTACTGCGATCCTGACCACTTTATGTATTTTTAATCGTTACCCTTAACCGGTATGTATGCCAGATAAACCCTAATAATACTTATGCTAATTTTGTACTTTGTCTAATCTAATGTGTTGTTAAAGGATAAAAATAAAGTGTTAGATGATGTGTAAGAAGCTAGTAATACTAATAGTTCATTTAAATACAGACGCCAAAATGCTCTTTTGCTTCCACCTTAAAAGAGTTTGATGGTTTGATTCTTTAATAAGATTGTTGACATTCTTTGAATCATCTCATTGCTCATTAATTTGTCTTTAGGGGAGAGAACTTATAACATCCAAGTTAAATCATTTGGCTAACCTGTAGCAATTGAGTAGGTTACTGGATAGTATTTTGACGATACAGGATTTTCAAAAACTTTTCTCAGTTAATAAAGATAATTGAGAGTTAACCATGTTATATAGTCATCTGGAAAACTCAGACTTAAATACTGAGTTTGCCTGAAGTACAACCTAATTTTTAATTTAGGCAACAGTCTGAAAACTGCCAGTATTACAGATGTTAAATATAAATTAACTCATGGTTTTGGGACACCTGGGTGGCTTTGTCAGTTAAGTGTCTGCCTTTGGTTCAGGTCATGATCCCAGAGTCCGGGTATTCTATTGAGTCCTGTAACCGGCTTCTCGCTCGTTGTGGAGTCTGCTTTTCCCTCTGCCCCTCCCCCTGCTTGTGATCTCTCTCAATCTGTGCTTTCTCGAAAATAAATAAAATCTTTAAAAAAAATAATTCACTGTTATATTGGCAATTGGCAGTCATAGTTTTTCTTGGAATAACATCGACTCTATTCATGTCCTCTTTTCCACTTTTAGTACCAAGATGCTGTTACATTTCTAACTTATGAATTACCAGTCTTCATAGGAACCAGGAAGTATTTGAAAACCAGGATTAAATTGTAAATGAATATTTATTATTTTTAATTGAAGTATCGCTGACACACAGTGTTACATTAGTTTCAGGTGTACAACATCATGATTTGACAAGTTCATACTTTATGCTGTGCTCACCACAAGTGTAGCTCCTGTCACCATGCAACGTTATTACAGTACCACTGACTGTATTCCCTATGCTGTGCCTTTCATCCCTGAAAAAAGGCTTTAATTAAAACACATTTATAATGATAGCAAAAGAACTTGGAAAGTGTACTAGAATATTACTATATTTTTTATACCCCTCTCTTATTTTGTTCTAGCTGCCATAACCGACTGGGTAGCTTAGAAACAACAGAAATTTATTTCTCACAGTTTGCAAGGCTGGAAGTCTAAGATCATAGTAGGATGAGGGTCCTCTTCTGGGCTGCAGCCAGCTTCTCATTGCGAGCTTCCACCACAGGGCTCAGGGCTGGAGAGCTCTGTGGGGTCTCTTTCATAAAAGCACTAATCCCATTATGAGGACTCCATCTCAGGACCTATTCATCTCTCAAAGGTCCTACTGCTAATAACGTTATATAACACTAACACTTAAGGATTTCAACATACGAATTTAGTGCTGGGTGGTAGCAGCTGGGAGTAGGGGGTGGGCACACAAACACTTAAACCACAGCAACCTCTTTTCTTAAAATTTCTCCTTTTGCTTACTTTGTTGAAATTCTAACTCCCAAGCTATTCCCAAGTACGGCGCATGGATCGGCAGTGTTGATACTGCCGAGTACTAATCTTAGGCCACAAGCCAAACTACCAAATCAGAACCTGCATTTTAACCTGAGATTCCCCAGATGACATCAGAACTTGAGAAGTACTCTAACCATGTCCCGCCATTGCATCTCATTAGATTAAAACAAGGTTGCCAAGTGTTAAAGCTGAGGTAATTTATGGATCACATAGCCAAGGTAAAGAAATTGATTAAATTTGCAGATAACCTTTTCTTTATAAGCGCAAGGAAGCCAAACTTTTTGTAATCAGTCACATTGCACTGTTTTCCCATTTTGTGCTCATAGTGTAAGCTCAGGTACATTGCTTTGTTAAGCAATATGTTGGGGATACAAACATGAATGTATTGAGGGATTTTTTAGTCAAAAAAAAGTGTGTGGTGCAGTCCAGAAGATGGAAATTAGTTTCTTGTGTTGTTAATAATGGTATAGAAGCTCTCATATTCACATTCTCAGATTCATTTGTGTTAAATTTCACCTTGGGAACTATTCACTTGCAACATTTCTAAAGGGCCTTTTAAATTTAGGAAGTTAACAAAGATGTCAAGGTTTGCTGGACAGTCTTATATAGTTGATGTATTTAGTGTCTTTTTGTAGCTCTTGACAGTTTCTATTAAAGTCAAATGTTGTAATTTTAACTCCAGTGTAGTTATCAGTTATATATAGAATAGAATGTACAAAATAGCAACTAAATTGTTAACTATTAATGAGAGGAAAGCAGCTGGAATGGCCCTTCCATTTGGGGGGTGGATCACATGTTAGTTTTGGATCTTGTTGAATATATTTTTTCATTCTTATTCTTGCAGATACATCAGGATTCATTTTTGATTTGCAGTCCAATACTGTATTGGCCCAGGGAGGAGCTTTTGAGAACATGAAAGAGAAGGTATGACTAGTTACTATGGATAGTAAACTTGAATGTCAGTAAAATTTAGATGCTAATACAATCAGTGCCTACACAAACTCATTAAGAAAGTAAAGTATGGGGGCACCTGGGTGGCTCAGTGGGTTAAGCCGCTGCCTTCGGCTCAGGGTCCTAGGATCGAGTCCCGCATCTCTGCTCAGCAGGGAGCCTGCTTCCTCCTCTCTCTCTCTCTGCCTGCCTCTCTGCCTACTTGTGATCTCTCTCTGTCAAATAAATAAATAAAATTTAAAAAAAAGTAAAGTATGATTTTGTATGATTAATATGATAAATATTAGTTAATATTATAACATAATATATAATAGATGGCTAAGTATGTATCTCATTTGGCAGTGTTCTTTAAGGAATAACCTGAGTAGGATCTTTACATACATTTGGAGAGTTCAGAGCAAGAAGAGAAATAGACCTTCCAAGTAGTAATCCTCTGAAAGAAAAACAGGTGTTTTTAGTAATATAACCCTTAATGAGTTTTATTGAGAAAAACATAAACGCTCTATGTGCTTTCTCTATTTTATTAAAAAAAGTATATTGTTGGGGCGCCTGGGTGGCTCAGTAGGCTGAGCCTCTGCCTTTGGCTGAGGTCATGATCTCAGGGTCTTGGGATCGAGCGCCGCATCGTCGGGCTCTCTGCTCAGCGGGAAGCCCGCTTCCTCCCTCTCTCTGCCTGCCTCTCTGCCTACTTGTGATCTCTGTCTGTCAAATAAATAAATAAAATCTTTAAAAAAAAAAGGTATATTGTTGATTATGGAGTCACAGATATACTATATTGGTTGACTAATATAAACACTTTCACATTTTAAGTTAACAGGATCTTTTATTACTGAATCTGTAAGTTTTGCCTACAGTCCATTTTGTAGTGATCAGTACTAAGTTTTTTGCTCGTCTCAAAAATGTATATTACAGGGACACCTGTGTGGCTCAGTTGGTTAAGCGGCTGCCTTCTGCTCAGGTCATGATCCCAGCATCCTGGGATCCAGTCCCACACTGGGCTCCTTGCTCGGCAGGGAGCCTGCTTCTCTCTCTGTCTCTGCTGCCACCCTGCCTGCCTGTTCTCGCTCTCTCTCTCTCTCTCTCTCTCTCTGGCAAATAAATAAATAAAATCTTTTTAAAAATGTATATTAGCGCTCTTTGGATTATACGTTATATACCTTCCTACTTTGTGTGGTTTTAAACCTTATCATTGTTCAGGTAAGCCTGAAACAAAAAAAGGGTAGAATGATATAAAAGCAATTATACTAAAGAAGACTTAGGTTCTAATGCAGACTCTGATTATTAACTAGACAAGATACTTTATTTCTCTTCATATATAAAAGTACTTCCTTTTTAAGCAGTATGGCTGACTAAAGAACCTAGAAACATTCCTGTTATAAAATACCTAGAAATGAAGAATGAAAAATAACGTTCATTATTTAAAATGTATACCATAACACAAAAAAATAAAGGATATCCCTAGGGACCAAAGATATAGAGGACACTAAAAACCAGAGTGGTAAGCCTGAGCTAGGTAACTCTGATGTGTTTTGCCAGTCTCAATAGGAGGCCAGTGCCTTGTCCTTTAGGCCACTGTTGGCAGTCTCAATAAAAAATGGATTTTACCACACAGGGCCCTGAAGCCCAAGGGTTGTCCTGGGTTAGGATTTGGGGCTAAGGTCTTATATAAAGTTGAGATCCTAAAAATATTTCACCTTCAGGGAAAGGGTGAACTAGAACAAATCTTCCAACTGACTTGTGAACACAGTATTCATCTGTATGTATTTAGAGGGATATTTTAAAAGACAAAAAGAATTGCAGATCTTTAATTGTATTCAGTGTTTTAGCATTAGTAATATTATGTTGTAGTTTATTAGTAATATTTTTTGAATATTATAGAATAAAGCAAATGAGTAAAAACTTTTAGTGGATAGAAAAGAGATGCATATATAAAATTATATAAGAAAAAATTATGTAAGAAAAAGCCCTTTAATGTTATATTTGCATTGAAGATGTTTTTATGAACTCATATTTGAATTGAAGATGTTATTATGAACTCTTGTTGTAAAAAACAACATCTCCTAGTTCTGTCCTCTGAAAAAAACCTAGAAATAATGACTCCCCAGTAACAATGGACATACCCAGCTCTTAGATCTTGTTTCTAAGTACTATTCCCAACCAAAAAGAGCCATTACAAGAATTCATCAAAGTTGCTGGATATTAAATTGATATACAAGGGTGCCTGGGTGGCTCAGTCTTTAAGCGCCTGCCTTTGGCTTAGGTCATGATCCCAGGGTCCTGGGATTGAGCCCCACATCGGGCTCCCTGCTCAGCAGGAAACCTGCTTCTCCCTCTCCAACTCCCCCTGCTTGTGTTCCCTCTCTTACTGTGTCTCTCTTAAAAAATAAATAAATAAATAAATAAATAAATAAATAAATAAATAAATAAAATTGATACACAAAAATGAAAAAATATACAGTTATTCTCAAAGCTCCCAGAACAGAGGTGGCAGGGCGAGAGAATGGGTGAAATAGATAAACGGTATTAAGAGTACACTTATCTTGATGAGCACTAAGAAATGTATAAAGCTAAGAAATGTATAGAGGGGCGCCTGGGTGGCTCAGTGGGTTAAAGCCTTTGCCTTCAGCTCAGGTCATGATCCAAGGGTGCTGGGACCTAGCTCTCTGCTAGGCATGGAGCCTGCTTCCTCCCCCACCCCGCCCGCTCCTCTCTGCCTGCCTCTCTGCTTACTTGTGATCTCTGCCAACAAATAAATAAATAAAATCTTAAAAAAAAAAAAGAAATGTATAGAATTGTTGAATCATTATATTGTAACTAATACAACACTGTATGTTAATTATACTTGAGTTAAAAAGAAAACCTTAGGAATAAATCAACAAAATTGGCATTTCTTTTTTATTTTATTTAAAAAATTTTTTAAAGATTTATTTTGTTTTAGAGAGAGCATGCACAAACAGTTGGAAGGATATAGTGAGAGGGAGAAAGGGAACCTCCAGCAGTCTCCCCACTGAGCGTGAAGCCTACTGGGAGGGGCTAGATCCCATGACCTAAGACCATAGCCCCAGCTGAAATCAGGAGTCCTCCAACTCAACCAACTGAGCCATCCAGGCCCTCCTTGGCATATCTATTTTAGAGAACAACTTGTGTTATATAACGAATCTGTAGATGCCCTAATATTCAAGAATTCTAGTGATTATACACAATAGAGACATTCTCGCACTCTTCACCGATGTGATTTTTTTTCTTCTTTAATTGCTTACAATGTGATAAACATTGTTAAAAGCACTGAAGATTCAGCAGCAAATAAGCAAAGGAATGTTCATTCCAGCATTTTTCATAATAGCCAAACATTGGAAACAATGTAAGTGGCCATCAACAGGAGAATGAATAAACTGGCTATATTCATACAACGGAAATGTTATGTAGCAGTTAAATAAGAAATGCATTTATCTACACACAAAACAATCTAAAAAAAGATGTTATGTGAAAAAAGCAAATTGAAGATAGATATGTACGATATATTTATGTCAGGCAAAACGATAGTATATATTATCTATGGATATATACATCATAATAGTGCAAAAACCTGTATCAAGATAATACCAAATTCAAGGCAGAAATCTCTCTGAAGAGGAGGGGGATAAGTTTTATGTGGGACTTCATGGGGACTTCAATGCCCATCTGCTTTACTGTATTAAACAAACTGTCATGTAGTGAGTGTTCATTATGCCTGAAACAGTTTATAATAAATTATAGTGTTACTATACAATGCAGTGTTATGAAGTAAAAAAATTCTTTTTTGAAGTAATTTTTTTTGAAAAATACTACTGAAAAATGTAAGTTGTTACTTACATTCAGCTTTCTACCTTTCTCCATGGTAGGCTAAGATGAGGAAATATTTTTTTGTTGTTGTTTTTTTTTAAAGATTTTATTCATTTATTTGACAGAGAGAGAAATCACAAATAGGCAGAGAGACAGACAGAGAGAGAGATGAGGAGAAGCAGGCTCCCTGCTGAGCAGAGAGCCCAATGCAGGACTCGATCCCAGGCCCCTGGGATCATGACCTGAGCCGAAGGTAGAGGCTTAACCCACTGAGCCACCCAGGCGCCCTAAGATGAGGAAATATTGATGCTAAGTTAATACCTGGTATCCAATTAAACCACCCTTTCTTGAAATAAAATCTAGCACATATCTTCTATTTCTAGAAATGTTCTGCTTTTCTGAGTTTCGAGATTAACTTCTTATAGCTGTTATCACTCATCTATTAGTCATTTCCAGTGAGATGGTTGTATGTACTCTCACTGACATTAAAGAGCAATACATACCATTTTTTCCATTACTCTCTGTAATAGGCGTCAGTTGCCAACTGACGAACTGATGCTAGAATTAAATGATCCTGTTGTCTTTTCCAGATAAATGCAGTGCGTGCAATAGTTCCCAATAAGAGCAATAATGAAATCATCCTGGTTTTGCAGCACTTTGATAATTGTGTGGACAAAACAGTGCAAGCGTTCATGGAAGGTAATCCTTGTTCAGTTTTTAACTCAGTTTATATTTGTTCAAATAGAAGTTGCTTCAGACTTCTGTAACATTCATTCGGCAGTCTGGTGTTTCATAGTTGATACAGCAGACCCCACGATAATATTTAAAGATACCTCTTGAAGATACCTCTTTCAGCCCTAGAAGTAATTCATTCATAAGCTGTATGATATCTTAGAATAGGACACAAGCTAAGAAAGCTCATTTTACTCAAAATGTTTTCTGTTCATTTTAAGAACAAATTGTGTGGCTAGTGGTATAAGAGACTTGACTGGAACTGGGTTGAATACGAATTTAAGAAACTCCTAGTGACAAACCAGTGACTCAGCAGTCCAGCGACAGATGAAAAATTCAGGGATTCGACATTCTCTTCCAGGCTTCTAGACTGTTTAGTTTGGTTCCTGCAAGTGATTCAAATATAAGGGTTTCAGTTTTCTTATCTGAAGAGGTGTGTGTGTGTGTGTGTGTGTGTGTGTGTGTGTGTGTGTGTTTAAGATTTTATTTATTTATTTGACAGAGAGAGAGTATAAGTAGCAGGGGAGGGGCAGGGAGAGGGAGAAGCAGGCTCCTGACCAGCAGAGAGCCTGACGCGGGGCTCAGTCCCAGCACCCTGGGATGTCGACCTGAGCCGAAGGCAGATGCTTAACCGACTGAGCCACCCAGGAGCCCCAGTTTCCTTATCGAACATATAGAAGAATGGTGTGTTTAGCTCAGCTTTCAGTTTACAGAGTTGACGAGTGTTTTATAAACTTTCTACATGACTTGTTTGAGAAAAACTTGGCCTGCAACTATTGCTTCATTGAACAGCAGCACCAAGTTAGGTCTTCCCGTTTATATTCTTCTGGATTTTTCAGTGTATAAGAAACAGACCCAAATACAGTAAGGTTTTTCTTTATCATCATCTGTTTTCATTATATTGTTAGTATTTGGGTCTAGGGTGGTGTATAGCTCTGTCTAAAACAACATAGCCTTGGTGTGCCTGGGTGGCTCAGTCTTTAGGCATCTGCCTTCAGCTTGGGTCGTGGTCCCAGGGTCCTGGGATGGAGCCCCACCAGGCTTTCTGCTCAGCGGGAAACCTGCTTCTCCCTCTCCCACTCCTCCTATTTGTGTTCCCTCTCTCGCTGTGTCTCTTTCCGTCAAATAAATAAATAAAATCTTAATAAATAAAAGACAATAGTAAAACTAAAATAAAACAACATAGCCAAGGTGGTACATGATCTTCTAGAGGGGAGGGCATAGCATATTTGGGCTAAAACCAGTTATCTTTGTGTTTGGTCTACACTTTATAAATAAAAGTATCTTCAAAATGTTCAGGCTACATTACTACCTTCTTAGAAGAACTTACTAAGGAAATTACGTGGAGAAGGGGGATCTAAATGAAGAGATATTACATAAGTATAATGTGATAGTCTTACTACATTAGCTCAGAGACTTGAACCTTAACCTTTCCTTATTAGGAACTTTGGAAATTGTCCAGCAATTACAAAATGCAGGGACACTAATTCCTGGTTGACCAGGCATGTGGTAGGAGAGAAAAATCTGTTAATTGGTTTCTTTTACAGGTAGTGCCAGTGAAGTACTCAAAGAATGGACAGTAACAGGCAAGAAAAAGGTAAAAATGAATTAAATTTAAGACCTTAATATTGGCACTTGTATTATTAAAAAAATTTAGGCCCTGCAAAAATATTTGAAAGAAAAGATTTACATATGCAACTTCACTTCCTCTGGCTTAAAAAGTCTTCGGTGACACTGAAACACAGTTGTGTATGTAGAGTACCACACAGTCTCTTCCACATGATTTAAGGCTTGAACTCATGACCCTGAGATAGAGTCACATGCTCTGAAGACTGAGCCAGCCAGGCATCCCTCTGTTCACTTTTCTTCAGTATTTTTTCTTTCTGTTCCTCAGACTCAACAATTTCCATTCTCCCATTTTCAGGTTCACCGATTTTTTTTTTCTTGTGTCTGCTGAAATCTGCCTTTGACTCTTTTTAGTGAATTTTAAGATTTCAGTTACTCTACTTTTCAGCTCCAGTATTTCTTCATTAATTTCTTTTAGGTTTCCTATCTCTTTATTGATTCTTCATTTTGTTCATACTTTGTTTTCTTGATTTTTCTCTACATCTTGTAGGGTTTTTTTAGCAACTTTAAGAGAATTATTTCATTTTTCTTTTAAGTTTTTATTTAAATTCCAGTTAGTTAACATGCAGTGTAATATTATTTTCAGGTGTACAATATAGTGATGCAACACTCCATACAACACTCATGCTCATCACAAGGGCCCTCCTTCATCCACATCACCCATTTCACCCATCCCCCTCCCCCCTCCCTGCTGGTGACCAGCAGTTTGTTCTCTATAGTTAAGAGGAAGACAGTTATTTTAGTCTTTAAAGTATCTGCCAAGAGATCTTTTTCAGGGGGCAGTTTCTGTTGATTGTTTTTTGGTTTTGGTTTTGTTTTTTCCTTTAAATAGACCATACTTGTTTTTTGTGTGGTTTTTGTGCCTTGGGATTTTTTTTTGAAAACTGGACCTTTGAATCTAACAGTGTGGTAACTTTGGAAATCGGATTCTCCCTCTTCCTCAGGGTTTGCTTATTTTTTGTTATTGTTAGTTTCCTGGGGCACTGCTCTTTCTATTGCCCTGGAAGTCACTCAGCCAAAGAGGGTGGAGCTTGGAACAATGGGAGGAGGTGCGACAGCAATGATGCCTGCCTCTTTGTCTGCACTTCTGTGATCAAAAGCAGCAATCAGTGATTAGAGCACAGATCCCCAGTATTTGGAGGACAGGGTTCTCTTTGTCTACCCTGGCTCCCATAATTTGTGCAAGCTGCTCCAAGAACAGGTGCACAGCTGCCTGTCCCCTAGGGGAACTGCTTCTATAGTAGGAGCCGACACTAACTGAAATTAACCACAATTTACTGTCCAGGTCTTCACCTGCAAATTGCAAGCCTTCAATAGACTCCAGAGTTCCAAAATAGTTATATCAGACAGATTCTACCGTATAATTGTTGTCTAACAAGACAGATCACTGGTGCTTCCTCCTCTGTCATCTTCCCAGAGTCCTCTCCAGTGCAGTTTTAATTTCTGTCTCTTATTAGACTGAGGTTCCACTTCATTACGTAAGTTTCTGTCCTATACCAGTTTTTTCTATTGGGTTATTGTTTTCTTTGGTTTTTGTTAGACCTCTGTGTACATTTAATGTTTTGTATATACATTGGACATGGACTTCACATTTTTAAATTTATGTTTTGATTTTACTTATGGTAGGTTTTACCATACATAAATTTTTTATATTTATGTGTTTGAGTTCATCCAAGGCATTTTACATAGTTATTTTAGTCAGTAGCTCAAGATAGACAAAAATATGTTCAGTTTCTGGAAGAGCATATGAGAATTTGGTAACATTGGCTATCTTTGGTAACTAGAGTTACCACTCTGGATTGTTGGGGGGGGTGTCTTCTTTTTCTTTTCTTTTTTCCAAATCTTTAATAATCATTAGAACAAAAAGAAGAAAAGCAAACCCAAGCCTTCAGCAGAACCAAGTAACAGTATCCCAGATTCCAGTAAATCGGTTTCCATTCAAGAGGAACAGTCTGTGGCTTCTTCAGAGAAAGGTGGTATTAATGGTTACCATGTCAACGGTGCCATCAATGATACTGAGTCTGTGGACTCTCTCAGTGAGGGTATGGAGATACTTTCAATAGATGCCAGAGAATTGGAAGATCCTGAGTCTGCCACACCAGATATGCTGGATAGAACAGGTGAGTTTATTAACAGGTCTTTGAAAAGTTACATTCTGTTGAAAAATACAAGGGCTTCCTGGTTGAGAAAGCAGTCAAATTACATTCAATTTTAGCTTTTTACTATTTAGTTTCTGTTGCCTTTTATATGAAAGAGTCACATTTTGTACAGCTGATTGTTGAACAACATGGGTGTGTGAGTTCACTTATATGTGGATTTTTTTTTCAAAAAAATACAATACAGTACTGTAAATATATTTTCTCTTCCTAATGATTTTTCCTTTTTTTAAAAATTTTTAATTTTTTAAATTTCTTTTCGGTGTACCAGAATTCATTGTTTTTGTACCACACCCAGTGCTCCATGTAGTATGCACCCTAATGATTTTCTTAATAACATCTTCTTTTCTTTAGCTTACTTTATTTTAAGAATACAGGATATAATACATATAAAGCATAAAATATGTGTTTATCAACTGTTTATGTTATTGGTAAGGCTTCTGGTCAACAACAGTAGTCCATTAAGTTTTGAGAAAGTTGAAGTTTTAAAGATTTTCAACTGCAGGGAATGGTGGGGGTTAGTACCTCAATGCCCACATTGTTTAAGGGTCAATTATCAAAGGCAAAGAAAAATATAATTTTTATTCCATTGTCTCGTATTTTAATTTTAGTTTAAGTCAGTCTTTTTTTTTTTTTTTTTAAGACTTCTGTTTATTTATTTGACAGACAGAGATCACAAGTAGGCAGAGAGACAGGCAGAGAGAGAAAGGGAAGCAGGCTCCCTGCTGAGCAGAGAGCCCGATGCTGGGCTCCATCCTAGGACTCTGGGACCATGACCTGAGCCAAAGGCAGAGGCTCCAACCCACTGAGCCACCCATGCGCCACCCCCCCCTGCCTTTTTTTTTTTTTTTTTAAGATTTTATTCGTCCATCTGGAAGAGAGATAAAGCATGAGAGGGGGAAGGGTCAGAGGGAGAAGCAGACTTCCTGCCAAGCAGGGGACCTGATGCTGGACTTGATCCCGGGATTCCAGGATCATGACCTGAGCCAAAGGCAGTGGCTTAACCAACTGAGCCACCACCCAGGTGCCCAGTTTAAGTCAGTATTTTTTTTTTTTTTAATTTATCTGACAGATCACAAGTAGGCAGAGAGGCAGGCAGAGAGAGGGGAGGAAGCAGGCTACCTGCAGAGCAGAAAGCCCGATGTGGGGCTTGATCCCAGGACCCTGGGATCATGACCTGAGCCGAAGGCAGAGGCTTAACCCACTGAGCCACCCAGGTGCCCCCAGTTTAAGTCAGTCTTGTGGAAGACTTCCAATTTAATAATCCCTTAGTAATTAGAGATTACAAAAGGTGACCTTGATTTTTTTTAATTGTGTAGTTACTAAGAAAATGATGAGTTGATGTCAGTGGTGTTATTCTAAGACAACACAGTGAGGAATATATAATAATAACTGTAATCCAATGGCTTTCATGAAAAGTAGACTGTCGGCTTTTATAGCCCCACATTTGTTTTCTAGTAAAGATTTAAGATTAGTATTGTAAATTCACATATCTTGCACATATTTTATTAACCATTTTGATGAATATTGGGAAGATATTGGGAATATCTTTTTTAATTTTTTTTAAAAGATTTATTTATTTGAAAGAGAGAGGGAATGCACACTTAGAAGAGGGGCAGAGGGAGCGGGAAAGAGACAGCTAAGCAGACTCTGTGCTGCGCGTGGAGCCCAACATGGCGCTCAAGCTCCTCACCCTGATATCAGGCTCTGAGCCGAAACCTAGAGCCAGATGCTTAACTAACTGCGCCACCCAAGTGCCCAGGAAAATCTCTTTTAAAATTGGTTTTTTAATTACTTGTTTGTTAATCCATTTCCCCTTGCTCTGTTGCTGCTAACCTTATTAATGTAATGACGATTTAAGAATTATCCTGTACTTCTTTGATGTTCTTTTATTGAGGAGTTTGCTCACGCACAGAGACTTAGAGAAAGATATAGCACCTATGCTGACGTCAAACAAAGCAAAAACAGTCAGTGGCTTCCTTTTTTTTTCCTGAGCTGGCTCTTCTCTTATTTCCTCTTTGTCCTATTCCTAAAACTTTTAAAATTCTTTGTTCCCTGGAACAGTGTAAAACTCTTTTTTCCTTAACATAACTTACAGAAGCTATCAGAAATTATTAGTGCTATTGACTCTCTGCACTTCCTTGTGCCCAGAGCTACCAAGATACAGGGAACAAGCTAGCTTATCTCGCAATGGGTTAACACAGACTTGTCTTCATTCAGGACACAGCTTAGGGCTGAGCCAGACGCTCCAACTGCTTCTGCTCTTTGTTCTATTTTGTCAGTCGTTTTCGTTCACGGCCTTTAAGAGGCATAGTTCTGCCTGGAACATTTTTACCTTTCTTGTTTGTTTATACTTAAGACTGCTTGATTGATATACCCCTAAATTTTACTCTAAACTACTGGCCTCTTTCTTTGACAGGGTCCATGCTGGAGAATGGCATCTCTGATTTTGAGCCCAAGTCTTTGACTATGCAGTCTACCCAGAATTCTCAAAATAAGAATGCTGCCAGAACTCTTTCACGACTAACCACAACACCTCAGTTTGCAAATCTGGGGATGGAAGATGTTCCGCTCTCCTCCACCAACAAAAAGCTAGGTAAATCAGAAGCCTACCTTTGAGAAAAAACAAAACAAAAAAATCTAGTTTTGGCTAGTGAGGGCAGATCATCTCCTTCTTCCCACAGATAAGGTCTCAAAATGGTAGCAGGTAATACGTTTTCTGTTTTTTAGGCAGTAACTACCCCTGTCTAACTCTGTGTGCACAGTTGGAGTTTGATAGTATTTTAGATGTTGTGCAGTCTTGTTACAATGATGGGGATCCTTTTAGTGAATGAAAGTCAAACTCTACTGGTCAGGAATGACTTTTCTGGTAACATTAACTTGTTTATTTGCTTTACTGCAGCATTTTTGTACTGTTTCCTTCTTTTTTATCTCCTGGTTGACTTAACAGTAAAAAGCTCTGCCATCTCTGATATGACATTTTAAAAATATATTTTCATTTCTCTTCACAACTTCGCACTCTTGGTAATATCTGTCAGACTCAAGCTTTAAACAAGATCATTTTCTCTTAAGGAAGTACTCAGCATTGACTGGTGGTAGCTCTTTGCTTTTTTTTTTTTTTTAACTGTAATAATCATTTAAATAATCAGGCAGTAATTAAACAGGTAGAGATGACAGCCTCTCTGAGTGTCACACATCTAAGCAAGGAAGGTGGTCTACTCCACAAAGAAACAGAAATGTAAAAGACACTTGTAACCTGTAGCTGTTCATTGAATTATTTATTCCACATGAGCTAAATTTAATTAGTGAAGCTTTCTTTTTGAATCTAGTATAACCTTCAGCTTGGTGCAGAAAAGCACATCAAAAAGTATTCAGTCAAACAAAAAGAAAAGGATGAGGCTTGAAAGCTTTTAAGTAGATTTGGAAAGAAATCAAGAGGAATTTAAATACAAAATGGAAAATCTGTATCTTGGCACATTAAAAACTTAGATCCATGATTCCACCTATCAATTATACACATAACTTTGACATTGGTGAATGTAGAAAGGTCAGTAGAACTCTTAGAAACTGGTTGGAATGTGTTGGGTAGGTAAATATATTTCATCTTTATCTACAAAGTCGGCTTATCTACATATAATGTTTCAAATTGTACTACACAGAGAGAATTTTATTAATTCTACAGTGTCTACATGATGAATTATATTCTACTGAGTCCTGTCACTTAGTTTTGAAACTTTGGTACATATTCAAATACAAATTTTTTTTACCGTTTTTTTCTTACTTTGTTTGATTTCATTTTGGATAGTTTTTGAAGTTGCTATCTTCAAATCCATTAATCTTTTTTTTTTTTTAACAATTTCTAATCTGCTGTTAGTTCCATCCAGTGTATTTTTCATCTCAGACATTGTCTTTTCTTCATCTCTAAAGGTTCAATTGGGGTTTTTTAAAGTATCATCCGTGTCTCTCCTTAACATGTTTATGTTTTCCTCTATCTTCTTCACTGTATGGTATCTGATTACATTAGCTGTTTCGATGTCCATATTTACTTGATTCTACATCTGTGACATCTCTGCATATGCTTCTGTTCTTTGATTTTTCTCTTCGCTCTGGGTCATATTTGTCCCCCTCTTTGTATGCCTAGTAACCTTTTCTTGGATGCCAGACATGTGAATTTTTCTTTTTGATTGCTGGATATTTTTGTGTTTTATCTAAGTATTCTTTTTTTTTTTTTAAGATTTTATTTATTTAAGAGAGAGAGCACAAGCAGGGGGAGGAGGCAAAGAGAGAAGGAGAAGCACGTTCCCCACTGAGCAGGGAGCCGGACTTTAGGCTCCATCCCAGGACCCTGGGATCATGACCTGAACCGAAGTCAGACGTTTAGCAGGCAGAGCCAGCCAGGAGCCCTATTTAATTATTCTTATGATTTGTTTTGAGACTATTATTTGGTAACAGTCTGAGGCTTGCTTTTAAGCTTTGTTAGGTAGAACTAGAGTAGCCTTTAGAGATAATTTTTCCTCATTACAAAGGCAGTAGCCTTCCAAGTGCTCGACTGGTCCCCCATTCTGGTGGGTGTAAACAAGAACTATTTGTGGTCTGGGCAAGGTCTGGGGATTGTTCTACCTATTCCTTTCCTTTGGTTCTTTTTCCTGTCTCAGTAGTTTCCTCACACTGATGCATTCAGAATCCTCTGTAGATCTCTAGTTTTCTCATCTTTGTGTACCTTTCTCCTCCCCAGTATTCTGCCCTTAGAAATTCTCCCCACCTCCCACCTTGGCCTCCCCAGTTCTCCACTCTCCTCCCTCAATTCAGTATTAGGATTTCTCCTCCTTGCGCTGCAGCCTGGAAACTCTTGTGGCAGTAAGCTGGGGCAACCAGAGTCCTCACGTTTCTGTTTTCTCAGGGAAAAAGTACTTCCTAATGTCTGTTTTATGAGAACCAAGTTTCATATGTTTTTTACTGTGTGTATATGTTTAGTTGTTTAAGACAGGAGGATAAACCCAACTCCTATTACTCCATCTTGGCCAGGATACTGTTTTGGTCTTTGTTTTTTTGGTTTTTTGTTTTTAATCTATGAAAACATCAATTTTTTGTCAAGGAGTGTGGCCCCTTAGGGAATATTCTTAGTCCACCGACATTTGCTATGTTACATGCATGGGTGTCCATATTCATCTTTCAAGTTACCTGTGCTCCTTTTTTGTATTAATTCTTGGGGGTTTTTTCCCCAAGGTTCCAATATTGAAAAATCTGTGAAAGACCTCCAGCGCTGCACAGTATCTCTTGCACGGTATCGAGTTGTAGTTAAAGAAGAGATGGATGCTTCCATTAAGAAAATGAAACAAGCTTTTGCCGAGTTGCAGAGCTGGTAAGTTAAGTTGCCTTTGATCACAATGGCACAAAAAAGGTCACTTATGAAGATGCTCAGCCACTCGCCAGGTTCTTTAATTCCTGCCTCTTAACTGTTCTAGATAGTAGGGAGGAACTTAGAAGTCCTGTGGTATATTTAGCTTTGGGCTTCATTCAGCTCCTTTGGGTCACAGTGCGAGAATGGGTGGTACAGAGAACTCATGTTCTAGGAATGGACCTGAGGTTGATAGTGTTCAGAAAGGGACAAATAGTTACAGAATAGATCATGTGTCCTAACTTTAGGGTCTGTCTCTTGTTGCAGGAACCTGCAACAAATGGCATGATGTTTTTTCTTGTTTGTTTATTTGGTTTTTGGTTTTGGGTTTTTAAAGATTTTACTCATTTATCCGACAGAGAGATCACAAGTAGGCAGAGAGGCAGGCAGAGAGAGAGGGAAGCAGGCTTCCCACTGAATAGAGAGCCTGATGCGGGGCTCAATCCCAGGACTCTGAGATCATAACCTGAGCTGAAGGCAGAGGCCTAACCCACTGAGCCACCGAGGCGCCCCAATGAGGTGATGTTTTTGAACAAAGTTACAAAGTAGAGAAGATCTGTTTTTGCTTTCCTTCCTCCTGTCATCCTTCCTAATGCAGCCTGTCCAAATTGTCTCTTCCGTGCCTTATTACTAGTCATTGACTTGTTTTAATTTTGTGCTTTTCAAGCTGTGTTCTAAAAAATAGTCATATCGTAAAATATATTAATATGCTTTTGTAGGGGAAATAGGGTTTGGTAGCTAAAGAGATTTTATTTATTTTTTTTTAAAAGATTTTATTTATTTATTTGACAGAGAGAGAGATCACAAATAGGCAGAGAGACAGACAGAGAGAGAGATGAGGAGAAGCAGGCTCCCTGCTGAGCAGAGAGCCCGATGCGGGACTCGATCCCAGGCCCCTGGGATCATGACCCGAGCCGAAGGTAGAGGCTTAACCCACTGAACCACCCAGGCGCCCCGCTAAAGAGATTTTAAAGTACTTTTTAAAACATTTGACTCTGGACTTTTTTTGCTTTTTTTTTTTTTTTTTTTTTTTAATTTTATTCATTTGACAGGCAGAGAGGTAAGCAGAAGGAGAGGAAGGGAAGGAAGCAGGGCCCATGCTGAGCAGAAAGCCCGATTCGGGGCTCCATCCCAGTCCCCTGGGATCATGACCTGAGCCAAAGGCAGAGGCTTTAACCCACTGAGCCACCCAGGCGCCCCTTTCTTTCTTTCTTTCTTTCTTTCTTTTTTTTAAGATTTTATTTATTTATTTGACAGACAGAGACCACAAGTAGGCAGAGAGGCAGGCGGGGGTGGGGGGCGGGAAGCAGGCTCCCCCGCTGAGAACCTGATGCGGGGCTTGATTCCAGGACCCTGAGATCATGACCTGAGCTGAAGGTAGAGGCTTAACCCACTGAGCCACCCAGGCGCCCCTGACTAATGGACTTCTTCAGTGCTTTTCCAATGCTGATGTGCACTGCAAATCTACAAGAGGAAGCTATATATCGTGCCGTTTCCCAAGTGTATTTGCATATAGAATCTTTGAGGGGTAGAAGTGTATTCTAATGTTTTTGAATACTGAAGCTGTTTTAACTATATATAGTAAGGTGTTAACTAATACTGAAACCCTAACTCCTTCCCAGTATTTGTATTTTATAAGGAACTTTTTTGAAAATAGAAAAGCCCTGGGATGCCTGCATGGCTCAGTAAGTTGAACCTCTGCCTTTGGCTCAGATCGTGATCTCAGGGTCCTGGGATCAAGTCCCACGTCAGGCTCTCTGCTCAGCGGGGAGCCTGCTTCCTCCTCTCTCTGCCTACTTGTGATTTCTCTCTCTGTCAAATAGGTTAAGTGAAATCTCTTAAAAGAAAGAAAGAAAGAAAGGGGCGCCTGGGTGGCTCAGTGGGTTAAGCCGCTGCCTTCGGCTCAGGTCATGATCTCAGAGTCCTGGGATCGAGTCCCGCATCGGGCTCTCTGCTTGGCAGAGAGCCTGCTTCCCTCTCTCTCTCTCTCTCTGGCTGCCTCTCCGTCTACTTGTGATTTCTCTCTGTCAAATTAATAAATAAAATCTTTAAAAAAAAAAAAAAAAGAAAGAAAGAAAGAGAAAATAGAAAAGCCCTGAGGACCAAATTCAGTAAAGCAGTGGAAAGACAAGCAGCTAGGTTGATGTTTGGAGTTTTAAGACTGTCTGCTCTGCTGCTTTGTAAAACCCACCTAGATCTGAAATGTGAGAGGAAGGGTTCGTGAGTACAGAGAACCTACCCCCCTCTTCCTCCCAACCCTCCATTTTTTCTTTTTCTGTGGTAGTAGTCAGCCATGTCTCTGTTCATAAACTTAGTTTCGTGCCACAGGAAACAAGAGATAGGTGGAGTGGAGCTAGCCTCAGTCCTCCTGTGGGATTGAAGAGGGGGTGAATTAATGAAGATATAGAGTAAAGCCTCCGTAAAGTTGCTGACACCTACTTTTATCATATGAAAAATGTAGAATGGTCCACTAAATAAATCATCATAAAGTCCTTCAAGATAGATAATTCATCTGCTAGTCTACCCATCCTTTGTCCCGAATCCTGAGTTTTCCCTTTCAGGTTTTATAGCTAGAAACTTAATGCCATATCTTCTGTTTTTCTTTTTACGTACATGTTTATTTCAGCCAAATTACTTGTCTCAAGACTTAACATTCACATTTCCTCTTCCGTATAATTGTTAATGCCACTTTTCTATCCCAATATGTTCTTCTATATCTTCATACTTCTCTCAATCTAACCAGTTCTCTCAAACTTAAATTTAGCTCTAACTTCTTCTGGAAATATTTCTAGGTAATTGGTTTCTACTCTTTCTGATCCTTCTGGGAGGAAGCATCATGCCCTTTGCCCTGGATTATTATCATATCGGATTTTATTGATTCATTTTGAAATGAATAAAGAACTAAGAGTAGGTCATCACAACTTTGCCTTGATAAGCTTCTGGTCTCCATGATTGTTAGCTTACTGATTGCTTAGCCACAGGATCTGATTCTATTCAGGAACAGCCTGAACCAGGAAACACAGTTCCGGGAGAGAGATTTGTGAGTTCCTGTTGACTTGAAACCCAGCCAGGGGGAGCCTCCTTCAATAAATGACAAATGAAATGGTTTCCTGCCTGGGAACTGTGTATTTAGGATTGATTAGCAGACGTGGCAACCAGGTCAATTTAACTTGAGGAAAGAGATTTATCTGCCCTTTCCTGCTGGTGCCCTTCTCTCTGGCTGATTGGGTTTTATAGTACTACCTTATTTCAGTGCCCCTTGTAGTTACGACTTCAAGACATAATTGGCAGGTGAGCTAACTCCATTTGGCACCAAACCAGAGCTTGGAGTTAATGTCACTTAGGAAGAGTCATTTTTTTGTGTGTTGGTTATAGTATAAAAGAAAAGCAAAGTATTTTAGCAAATTTGCAACAGTAAGATTACATTAGCCCTGAAGGGACACTGAGGGAATTATATAGATAACTGCTTTCATTTTGGGGCCAAATGAAAGCTGACACATACCTCTAGGAAGGTAAAGTCAGAGGCTTTCCAGTATGTAAAACTTAAAATCATCTCTAGACCCAAGTTTACTTTTCTTGTTCATTCATAAAATATGTCTGACTTACATTGTTGGAGCTGATAGTTGACTTAAGTTTAAGGCTATTTAGGAACAGGATATGGAATGGAACATGAAGCTAAAGTAGATAAATTCTTTTGGACAGTTGTCATATAATGTGTAGGTGAAAATGCCAACAGGAGACACACTCAACTTGTCTTTTAAATGAAAACTTCTATTTTATTAAAAATCAAAACATACTCATCTAAAAGGAGAAAATGCATAAGAAATTTAAAATTTTATAACTCATCAAGTCATTGTAAGTTTTTGCTTAAGATGGAGACTTTTCCTAGCTGATTCCTCATTCATCTTAGAAAAATTACTTGCTTTTATTTGAACTTCCTTTTTCCTCTCATATTAATCTTCCAGTAGTCTTACCTAAGGCTTTTAGATGCTTAAATCTAAAGTCCATTTAAGATGGTGGAAACTTAGGTATCATTTTATGAACCAAACCATTTTCAAAAATGTCTAAAAAGCATAGAAATAAAGGAATGGGCTAATGTAATGTGTTACCAAAAAGATGTCCATGCCACTCCATAAGTTTAAATTATTCTTCAGTTTTTTATTCTTCATGTTTAGTACATTGGTAGCTTATTTCTACGAGTACTTGGCCTGCATGGTTTTCGATGTTCTTTAATTTAAAATTTTAACTCTTTAACCATCTGTGAAAATAACTAGTCACATATGAAAATTATAATTTACCAAACATATTCAGTCATATATGATTTATTTATCTGGATTTCTATCCTGCAAAGTAGAAATTTTAAATTCAACCTGCTGTTTATAAGGGATTTGAATCTTAGGTTAAGCAGTTTGTCTAACTTGACATCATAAGTTGCAGACTCAGTGTTCGGATCTCTGTATTCTGACTCCCAGTAACCTGTGATTATCATCCCATCTACCACTGATAGTCCACTTCTCACTAAAGCTTGGGAAGAATGCTAGAGACTTGATACTTATCACATATATTATTTCCTTCTCAGCTTTTTTTTTTTTTAAAGATTTTATTTATTTATTTGACAGACAGAGATCCCAAGTGGGCAGAGAGGCAGGCAGAGACAGAGGAGGAAGCAGGCTCGCCACTGAGCAGAGAACCCGATGTGGGGCTCGATCCCAGGACCCTGGGATCATGACCTGAGCCGAAGGCAGAGGCTTTAACCCACTGAGCCACCCAGGCGCCCGCCCTTCTCAGCTTTTATAAAGACTATGTGATAGAGGAAACTTAGGGACTAAGAAATTCCGTCATTATGGAATAGGGTTCGAGGGATGCCTGGGTGGCTCAGTTGGTTAAGCGGAATAGGGTTCGAATGAGGAAGACCAAGATTTTGACTGAGCCTGTTAAAGCCTTTTTAAGTATTTTTTCAGTTAAATAAAATAAATCTATGAGAATATTCCATCCAAATATTACTTTGTAATTCAGAAGTCCTAAATCACTCTTCTTAAGTCACCAAATGGAATGACTTGTGATTCACATATCCTTCAGTTCGGATCCTAGTTGTGGGGAAAATATGAAGATTCAAGGAAAGGTAACTATGGAATAGGGTTAATTAGAAAAGATTTCTAAAAGGAAGTGAATCATTAATCAAGCTTTGAATGACAGATAGGTTTTTTTTTTTTTAAGATTTTATTTATTTGAGAGAGAGTACGTGTCGGGGGAGCAGAGGGAAAGGGAGAAGCAGACTGCTCATTGAGCAGGCAGCCTGATGTGGGGTGGGGCTCAATCCCAGGACCCTGGGATCATGACCTGAGCTGAAGGCAGATGCTTAACTGACTGAGCCACCCAGGCGCCCTCAGATAGGATTTAGACTGGCAGAAAGGAAGGGACTAGAACACTACATTTAGGAAGCCTGATCTAAGCAGAGGCACAGAAGGGACATGTAGAGACTATCTTGTAGCTACAGCTCAGGGGGCAGTAGTTGAAAATAATAAGGGATGAATTCAGAGATCAAGGTAAAATGAGAGCATTTGATGAAGGAATCTGAATTTTATGTTTCTTTTTTTTCTTTAAACTTCCATGATTCCTTTTTTTTTTTTTAAGATCTTACTTATTTTTTTGACGGATAGAGATCAGAAGTAGGCAGAGAGGCAGGCAGAGGGAGAGGGGGAAGCAGGTTCCCTGCTGAACAAAGAGCCCAATGTGGGGCTTGACCCCAGGACCTTGAGATCATGACCTGAACCAAAGGCAGAGGCTTAACCCA
Organism: Mustela putorius furo; assembly: GCF_011764305.1. Taxonomy (NCBI): domain Eukaryota; kingdom Metazoa; phylum Chordata; class Mammalia; order Carnivora; family Mustelidae; genus Mustela; species Mustela putorius. Next base: position 5,970,052 of record NW_025422368.1, on the reverse strand, counting down.
CTGAGCCACCCAGGCGCCCCTTCCGTGATTCTTTCTTAGTTTACTGTATATCCCATCATTATAACAGTTTTTAAAAATAGAAGTAAAAGTCCTATAACTCTACCAACTTAAGACATAATTAATTTATTTTCTGTGTTCCCTTGTGTTGCCCATCTACACGTATACATAATCTTAATAATTGTAAGCATGTGAGCATAATTTTGTAACATTCTTTTCACTTAAAGTTATCTTTGATTCACATCTCTATAACTGCCTACGCTATGCTAGTGTATACGTGTGTTCATTTAAGAATTTCGAACAATGGATCTGGAAAGAATAGGGATCTACCAAAGTTAATATGAAAGCATTTTGCTAAGGGAGATATTCTGCTGAAATCAAGGAATCAAGATGAGTACAGAAATTAGAATAATAATTGCTGCTGCCATTTATTGAGCCGTTATTGTATGCCAGAAGCTTTTATGCATATATCTCTAATCTGTATAATAATATCACTTGGAGTATTATGCACATTTTATAGATGAGAAAGGATGGGCACAGAAAAATATAATCTGCCCGAAGTCATACTTGGTATTAAGTGACACTTTTCTACTATACCCTGCTTCCTTATTCTGTGTCTCACCAGGTTTCTCTGTTTGCTTTTATTTTTCAGCCTTTGCTGTCCTAGGCTATACCTGTCTCCCTTTAGACATTGCTATCATAATTTGAGAGAGAGGATTTAAAAAAAAAAATGACAACCATACTGTTTCACATGAGGATTTAGTCAGCTACTAGCTAGATGGCTTAACACCCTAACATTCTTCCTTACCAACCAGAAACATGAACAGTAAACTAGTAGTCACTAATCTAGTTTGCTACTGGTTCTTTTTTCCTAAATATATTGTAGAGTATCATCGAGTTATATGGTCTGTACTTACTACTTTAGAATTGAGATACTTTTTACCACTGGAAAGGAGCAGGAAGAAAAATTACCCTTTGTGATCCTGTTACAGACAAACAGCTTATATTCACATCCTGACTTCTTTTTTTTTTTTTTTTAAGATTTTATTTATTTATTTGACAGAAATCACAAGTAGGCAGAGAGAGAGGAGGAAGCAGGCTCCCTGCTGAGCAGAGAGCCAGATGTGGGGCTCCATCCCAGGACCCTGAGATCTTGACCTGAGCCAAAGGCAGAGGCTTTAACCCACTGAGCCACCCAGGCGCCCCATATCCTGACTTCTTAAAAGCCACTTCAGACTGTTGAAATATGAAATCTCATGTCTACTTGCTTTGTAAAGGACTCCTGGCAAAGAGGAACGCACCAAATTTGATTTAGTAAGCTAGTTCTTTCAATTAATTTTAACCTCTTTCATTCAACCCAGTGGGATGACCTGGCTACCTAACTGGGGCTTTTTGTTTCGTTCTGAGCTCACATATGGTGCTTGGGAATATGGGGCTCTCCAAAACCTATGAAACATAATTGATTTTCTGCTAATAAAAACTCTCTTGATTGTTTTTATGAGAAGGAAGTGTCTTTGGAGAAATAAAGATGTTTGCTTTGACTTTGCTTAGGTTTCTGCTTTGATTGGCTGGTGGAGTGAGAATAAACAAGTTCTAGGTTTTCAGCAAATGTAGTTAAGTACAAATATTTTCTAACATTACTGAGTGGTTTAGAGTATTGTTCCTTAAAATGATTAGCTATGGAATTGCCAGAAATGTGTTTCGTTATAACATTGTTTTCTAACGTAACAACCATAAGCAAATGATATTTAACATTTTTTTGGTACCAAGGAATATCAAAGGCAGTAGCTAGAATCAGTAATCTACATGTTAGATATATTAACCAAAGAGCTTGCTTCAGATGATGGGCATACAATATATGTGAGAGGTATGAATGGCAATACTACAGGAAAAACTATTCTGAGCAACTAAAGAAATTACATAAAAGCCTTAGAATCTTTAGAATAAATTGAGCAAATGGGAAGATAGTGAAAGTCTTGCTAAGGAGGGAAGGAGATACAGAACTTCAGACATTCACCAGTCTTTTCCCTTAGTGACAGTGACAAGTCATCTATAACCATTTTTCGTGATTGAAGAAGACATGGAAGCTCTCTACACTGTTAGGAGGCTCAGGCTTAATAAGACCTACTGTCTTTCTAAACAAAGTTCCAGCTGTATTCAGCTGAGTTTTGTTAGCAGTTTCAGAATCGAGTGTATCTGATGCTTATTTTGGGGTGTTAACATTCAAGAGAACCTTGAGAGAACAGTTGCAAACTCAGTGCCCTCCTGTATTGGCAGGAGCAAGGTAACAAAGTCTGGCCTTCTGGATGAGCCTTTCAGCAGTCTCTGAGAGGACTCATCGCTTGCAGTAAGGCCTCTAAACTGTTCCCTCAAACCACAGGGACTTTTGAATCTCTTGGCCTATCCAGGGACTACCGTTTAGCTTAAGAACAGATGAAAAGCTTGAGGTTAAGTTTTCACATTGTTAGGAAGCTGTATAGTTAATTGTAAAAAAAAAAAAAAAAAAAAAGCCTCTGCCATTTATCTTTATGCTTAACATACTTTCCACTTTTGGGCTCTTCCCACCTTCTCTGTTTGGTGATACACATATTTCTCCAACATTTTTTTTTTTTTTTTAAGATTTTATTTGGGGCACCTGGGTGCCTCAGTGGGTTAAACCTCTCGCTTTGGCTCAGGTTATGATCCCAGGGTCCTGGGATCGAGTCCCGCATTGGGCTCTCTCTGTTCAGCAGGGAGCCTGCTTCCTCCTCTCTCTCTGCCTGCATCTCTGCCTACTTGTGATCTTTCTCTGTCAAATAAATAAATAAATAATCTTAAAAAAAAAAAAAAAGATTTTATTTATTTATTTGAAAGAGAGTGCAAGTGAGAAAGCACAAGCAGGGGGAGCCACAGAGGCAGAGAGAGAAGCAGGCTTCCCATAGAGCAGGTTGTCTACAGGGGCTCAATCCCAGGACCCTGGGATCATGACCTAAGTCGAAGACAGCTGCCTTAACTGAGCCACCCAGGCACCCCCTCCCCAACTTTTTATTATGAAAACTTTCAAAGATACAAAAAAGATAAAAGGATAGTACTGCGTGTGTGTGTGTGTGTGTGTGTTGTGTTTTGGTGGAAACTCCTGGAAGTTGCAGGCATCATGACATGTCACCTCTAAATGCTTTAGCATAGGTGACCTAAACACGTGGTCATTCTACAGTACAGTTCTGCAGTACATCATGTGGATGTCCTTTTAACAAGAAAGGTGTTATTATGTTGTCTTTGTATCCGTCTCAGTCTGTCTGTGGTGATGCTATCAGCTGGGAGCGCCTGGGGGGGTGCACTCACCTGGGTCCCACATTACTTGTGATGAGCCTGTATTTGAGCTCATACTGTGACTGGATCAGCCCTGGTGGTTATGATTGCAAGACACACCTCAGCAACAGCCATCAGAGAACTTTGAAAAAACCCAAGGTTTATCACTTACATGCCCTAGAGGGTACACAACACGCCCCAGGCCACAACAAGGGGTGCTTCAACAGGGCACAGATTGGGGTTAACAGTAGGCTGCCTAAGGTTTTGTGGGTTCACTCTTGGTGAACTGAAAAACGTAAGAGCAAGAATTAAAGGGTGGGAAGAGAAAAGTAGGGTCCCTCGGGGCTTTCTAAAAGAGAGACTTCCTGTATGGGGCAGCCTGGATGTTGTATGTAGCTGGCAGTCTTGTTTATTTGAGATGTCTTTGCAATGGAGTCTCAAAAGCTTAAGTTCAGGCACTTACGTTACAATCAGAAAAGCTAACTGTCGGGCATTTATATTTTCACATTTGTTCATTTTTATATCTTAAAGACTAGTGGAAAATGTAAGGAAACTTGGAATTTGTATCAGGCTTTTTTCTGAGACAGGGTCCCAGCAGCTTCAATGAATGAATAGATTCCTCTGTCTGATTCTCGGCTGCCATCGCAGGACCTCTCAGTACATGTGATCAGTAGATGGCGAGACACTACAAACGACAAACAAGGAATAGCAGCGCCCACTGCTTTTCAGTGAGGGGGGCTTCTGGCATGAAAAAGTTAAACTTTTTTTTTAATGATGAGTTTGGATGGCTGTCCATGCAACTGCCTCTGAATTTCTTACAATCATCAGTGAGTCAGTTGGAAAACAGAGTTTATTTAAATGGATACTCGTCATTCCTGCAAGGGAAAAAAAGAAAGCCCACACAATGTACTTCCTAGCTCCTACTACCACAGAAATTCTGACTGTTACGGTGCAGAACTTTTTTCCTGCTAAACGCATCACATGATATTCTGCTTTTTCATAATAACGATTGTAAGCTGCAAAAAGCTTACTTGTTTGCTGAAGTCTTTTAATAAATATTTTACAAGCTTTGCCAGAGACAGATTTGTCATCTGGTGGACACAGTGTCTGCATCTTAAGGTGATTCAGCAACAGAAAAGAGGTGGTATCAAAACTGAGGCCTGGCAGCTCCTGTCCGTGGTGCTTTTGTTTTGCTTTTAGGTATTCCCAATGCTGCTAGGGCTCTTGGAGCAAGACACCGCCAAGGTGTGGGAAATGCTTTCTTAGCAGAGTACTGCTGCCCTACAATGGTTGCATCTACTCTCCAGTCTGGGGCTTTTGGATTAATATGCCAACCAAATTTATTTCATTACAAGTCTGTTTATTAACATCATATGTAATGGTGATCAGACCTACATTCTCTGGCACTTCACTATAAAGGATTTTGCTCCTTGAGGGATGGCGGCACCTTGTCCTTTTTTGGATTCCTCACACTGTAGTCTCTGTATTAACTACTTTGTGCTAATGTCACTACATACTGAACTAAATTGAATCAGTATTCATATATATGTATATGTTTATATGTGTATGTGTTTATGTATGTATGTGATTAATTTCACAATCAGAAGAGTACGACTTTTATTAACCCTATAGATACAGTCCTATTCAAAAGGGGAAATAAGGGGCTCCTGGGTGGTTCAGTGGGTTAAAGCCTCTGCATTTCGTTCAGGTCACATCCCAAGCCCCGAACATCGGGGCGCTCTGCTCAGCAAGGAGCCTGCCTCCTCCTCTCTCTCTCTCTGCCTGCCTCTCTGCCTACTTGTGATCTCTGTCAAATAAATAAATAAATAAATATTTTTTAAAAGCCACCAAAAGGGGAAATCAGTATGAATAGCAAATTTAAAGAGAGTTGGAAAATTTCATGTCTACATAGATATTAAAATTTTAGATTTTATTTTCACCACTGATAAACCAATATGGTAAGAGAAATTACTTGGTATCAGGAGGTTGAAGACTAGGGCAGACTTGTTGCCTCTCTGTACGTTGAAGGTGGTTGGCTCTTTTATAAGGACACAGGAAGCTTTATGTGTCTGCAGACCATTTATATTTGCAATGGAGAAGATACAAATTACCCATTTAATATTCTTTTTCTGTAAAAAGCCTACCAGAAACCTTTAATTTCCTCTCTTCTGGATTACTCTTAAATGTTTACCTGATGCCAGCAAAATATATATATGATCTTTTTTTTTTTTTAAGATTTTATTTATTTTTTTGACAGAGATCACAGGTAGGCAGAGAGGCAGGCAGAGAGAGAGGAGGAAGCAGGCTCCCAGTGGAGCAGAGAGCCTGATGCGGGGCTCGATCCCAGGACCCTGAGATCATGACCCGAGCCGAAGTCAGAGGCTTAACCCACTGAGCCAGCCAGGCGCCCCTATATATGATCTTTTAATTACTTTGTCTTCTGACGACTAAAGCGCCAGAAACAAAACAACTGAGCAGAGGGAAAACATAGAGCAAGAAAGAGGCAAACCAAAAGACAGACTGTTAACTGTTAGAGGACAAACTGATGGTTACCAGAGGGGAGGTGGGGGGGGGAGGGAGCTCAGTGGGTGATGGGGATGAAGGAGAGTACTTGTGGTGAGTGCATGCCAATGTATGGAAGTGTGAATCACTATATTGTACACCTGCAATTAATATTACACCGTATGGGGGCACCTGGGTGGCTCAGCGGGTTAAAGCCTCTGCCTTTGGCTCAGGTCATGATCTCAGGGTCCTGGGATCGAGCCCCACATTGGGCTCTCTGCTCAACAGGGAGCCTGCTTCCCCCTCCCCGTCTGCCTGCCTCTCTGTCTATCTCTCTGCCTGCCTGTGAACTCTCTCTGTCAAATAAATAAATAAAATTTTTAAAAAATTGAGTTTAAAAAAAATATTGCACTATATGTTAACTCACTGGAATTTAAATAAAAACTTTAAAAAAAAAAAAAAAGACGAAAGTGCCAGTGACTTGATGGTGGTAAAATGTTGGAATATGCAGATCCTTATTGTGAATAAATTTACTATGCCCTCTAAGGGGTATTTCCTTGTAAAATGTATTAGAAGCAAAACTGTCCAATTTTACAGACCAAAATAAGAAAGATTTGAGCATGAATGTGGAAATACGGAACTTCCTTCCATAAGGACTTCTGCCTAGCACAAATTTAGTGGGAATTGTTCTGTAGCTTGCTACTGCCACCTACTGGTTCTCCATTCTTGGCCTTTACCTCCTGGTTTACTGTAATCCATAGAAATAAAAGGAAATTAGGTCTGTTTATTGGAATCCTTAAAATATTCTTTGCTGAGGGTGAGACAGAATTTTTATGCGGTCCACACAGGGTTTACTTTGTCGTATGCTTTTAGTGAACAAAGTCTTAGGTCTCACTCCACTGTTAACAGTGTGCTGCTTCTGTTTGAGTTTCTGACCAACATTTTTTCCCTTTGTCATCTTTTCCTAGTTTAATGGATCGAGAAGTGGCATTGCTTGCTGAAATGGACAAAGTGAAAGCCGAAGCAAGTAAGACTGATCTGTAGTTTAAGCTGTTACCAGTTAGTAGGCATCTGCCTTTCAACTCTCTTAATAAAAGCTCGACCTAATTGCCACTAGAAGAGTTTATGTATGTATTTAAACTATCTCGAGCACTTGTACTGCCCTGTCATGTCAATCCTTTCAGGTGAAACAACTTTACAAGAAACTGTTTTTTAATATTTTTGAATGTCAGCATTTTAATGTAAAGCGCAGTGTTTGGGGGACTGCTTCATAGTTTCTGCCACCACAGCCTCAGTTTGGAAAATAAAAGTATCCTCGCAGGTGCCTGGGCTTTGTTTTATTTTGTTTTTAGCTTCCAGTGATTATGGGGTTTTTTTCTACTTGGCAAAAAATGTTTGGCATCATCAGAGGTGACTTCACTAGGTTCCCTACATGTTAGTGTGGTTGCTGATCTCTGAAATTTGTTTTCTCAGTTTTCGAACAGTCTTCACTCAGCGTCTGTGGTCACTAGGTCAGGGAATTCAATGGAAGGAGGTTGTAGGATACCATGACTAGGGTTCCTTGAAAGCCTACTAAAAGATTCTGGAAGAGTGGAGTCTAACTTGGGTAATTTGTGGGGGGGTTGTAGCAAAGAACCAGGTGATCTGGGTTTTTTTGTCATTTCTGAAAGGTTAGGTAAAAGATACACAGCTGTATGGAAAGAAAGGAATGTCAATTTCAGCTTCTACAATGGCATTGATTCCAGGCTTTTCAGCAGCCGGTTTTATCTTCATGTGTTGAATGCTAGATTTGTAATTAGCAGGGTTGTTTCTTTTAACCTGCTCTCAAACTGGTAAGAATGGAAATAGGTTGAGATGATGACTCACAATTAAACCATTTGTGTTTATGATCATGGGCCAGGGGAGGCATGGAGCTGAGTTCCATTTTGACCTGAAATGTTGAACAGGTACTCTCCACTGTTTTTCAAGGTGAGATTTCATTTAAATTGAATGGTATATCCTGAAATGTCTAAATGTCACCATTTTGGTCCATTCATGTACCTAGGTGTTCTATTTTGAAGATGAAGTTTCAGATAAAATAAAACTAGAAAAAGGACATAGTCCTTACTTTTGAGAAGGTGCTTTTTTTAAAAATAGAACTTTTATAGAAAATTCCAAACATATTTCAAATAGGCTAATTAACTGCCATCATCCAGTTTCAAGTAATTATCATCAATTCTCTCTCTCTCTCTTTTTTTTTTTAAAGATTTTATTTATTTATTTATTTATTTGAAGAGACACAGCAAGAAAGGGAACACAAGCAGGGGGAGCAGCAGAGGAAGAGGGAGAAGCAGGCTCCCTACTAAGAGGGGAGCCCAATGCGGGGCTTGATTCCAGGACCCCAGGATCATGACCCGAGCCAAAGGCAGCCACCCAACCCATTGAGCCACACAGGTGCCCCTGTTATCATCAATTCTTGACCAATCTTATCAAATTAAGAGCTACAGAGTTGGGGCGCCTGGGTGGCTCAGTGGGTTGAGCCGCTGCCTTCGGCTCGGGTCATGATCTCAGGGTCCTGGGATCGAGTCCCGCATCGGGCTCTCTGCTCGGCAGGGAGCCTGCTTCCCTCTCTCTCTCTGCCTGCCTCTCCATCTACTTGTGATTTCTCTCTGTCAAATAAATAAATAAAATCTTAAAAAAAAAAAAAAAAGAGCTACAGAGTTTTACTTAATTTCATTGGTTGTACATTTATATCTCCTTTCTCTCATGCTGAAAACCCTGGTTCTCAGTGTCACTAAATGTAATTATTTACTGATACTATCAAGGAGGTGCTTCATTTTCTTTTTTACACATAATAGTTTTATTAATTTGCATGTTCACAGTACTTCACAGTTTAGAGATTTTCTCTCATTCATCTATGATCTTCACATTAACCTTATGAGGTAATTAGGTTTTCCTATTTTTGTTTTCATTTAGTAAATAAAGAAACTAGTCCTTTGGAAAAACTGACTGGTCCTGAGTTATGTAGCTGGGTCCTCTGATATATGTGGAGATCTTGACTTGACACATTTCCTTCATGTTGAGATCTGTGCTTTTGTCTTCGAATCCTAGAGTGCCGGGACCTGAGAAGCAAGTGAATCTGGCAGAGAGGTTTTATCTTGGAAGCCAGATCAAGTAGATCATTTGTAACTGTTGGGCCTTGGTGTCAAGAAACTCTTATAGGCACATTCCTCACTTCCTGGGAAAGTATGTTCTTGGTTCACCTGCCATGGATAGGGGCGCCCCGTGGGTGGCATACAGCGGCAGTTAGGCTCAGTAAAATTGCTCAAGACATTCAGCTCTCTGGGGTGCCTGGCAGGGAGCCTGCTTCCCTCTCTCTCTGCCTGCCTCTCTGTCTACTGTGATCTCTCTCTGTCAAATAAATAAATAAAATCTTTAAAAAAAAAAAAAAGACATTTAGCTCTCTGGAATACCTTGTGTAGCTCTTGGAAAATTCTGTTTACTTTCTAACACAAATCTGACTAATTTCTAAGTAGGTTGCAGGATTCTATGTTTAACAGTTAGGAACTGAGTTTGACAGCACGCAACAGAGTGGCCTAAATAAATGTGAGTTTATTTTTCTTTCATGAAATGAAAGGTCCGGAGGTAAGGGATCAGGGTTGGCAGGACATTTTCAAAATGACACAAGGGACCCAGGCTTCTTTGTCTTTGTACCCAACCATCTTTCGAGATACCTCCTAAGGCTCTAGCTGAGGAGAGGCCAAATGTTACCTGCTGGCTAAGACTCCTTCAAAGAGCTGTCCTATAAACCCCTCCTGTGACTTCCGCTTAGAGCTCAGTGACCAAACCGTGTGATAGCATAACCGAGTCATGGGATAACATGACTATCTTACCTGTAGCAAAGCCAAGAAAGGTAGATTTTTACTTAAGCAGATAGGTACCCCAAACACCGGACTTCCTGTAGGAAGAAGAGGAGAGTGCAGTGGCTAACAGTCTTTGCTACAGTCCACCCCTCAGCAGCCTGACATCCTTCTTTTTAAAAAATTGGAACACCCTCCCTTCATCCTCAATGGCAACACATCCAAAGATTCATCTAGTTCATATATTCAGTTGAAAGTCCAGAACTGCTGGACTTTCAGCTGGTCTGGATATGGCATGCTGTGGTCTGGGGTCCCATAAGTTAGAAGTTAAATGCCCCCTCCTCCAATGTTCTACAGATAGAGAAAAAAGAGGATAATTATAGTAGAACATTCCCACCTGATAAAGCAGTGATCTAATCTTACCAGGCAGGAATAGTAGAGCGCCTGCCCTTCTAACAGGGAAAGTTCCTTGGTTCATATGGCAGCACCTAGTTCTGCTTCCTTGGAGGATTTCTTTGGCTCATGTCCTCTGTAGCCCCTGGTTCTCTATTCTGAGAGATTTTCACCCATATTGTCTCTCATCTTCCATGGCCATATCTGAGTTCTATATCTGGGATCATGCCGAAGAATATACTTCTTAAAAGGCTGTAGACAATCCAAATATCCACCATCAGGGGACTTGGTGAATAATGATAGTGTAGGGGCGCCTGAGTGGCTCAGTGGGTTAAAGCCTCTGCCTTCGGCTCAGGTAGTGATCCCAGGGTCCCACATTGGGATCCCAGAGAGCCCACATTGGGCTCTCTGCTCAGCAGGGAGCCTGCTTCCTCCTCTTTTTGCCTACTTGTGATCTCTGTCAAATATATAAATAAAATCTTTAAAAAACAATAATGATAGGGTAGCCACAGAGGAGACTGCAGTGTGGCTGGTAACCAGGGATGGAGATCCAGTGTATTAATAGCTAATGAACTTTGCGATACGTTAGGTAAAAATAGCTAAGGTAGAGGAGAGGGTCATGTGTATGTGTACTCCCATTCGTGAAGAGGGGAGAAAGGGAGAGAGATTTGCTGTGTGTGCACAGAATACCTTTGGAAAGATGCCAAGAGATTGTTAACACTGCTTTCTATTGGGGAGGGAACTACAAAGTCAGAAATAGGAAGGACCTTTTTACTTTTCATCTTGCACCCATTTATTCTAGTGAAATTTTTTACTCTGGGTACATATTTCTGTTTTAATTCATACGTTTCTTGATAAAAAGAATATTTTTTCAACTGGGAAGAAGAGAAAGAGAAATGATAAATGATTTATGAGTCTTTATGATTCATAAAAAGTGTTTACCATTTAACTGCCTTCAGAGTCTCTCAAGAAGGTGGGAACTGGACCTTTGGTATTTTCATTTTCTGGATGGGTGGGCAGCTAAGCCTTTGGCTGTCCAAATACATACTGCAAGGCCCATATTTCCAATTCTTCTTTATCCTATTTAGCAGAACATAAGAGTCCTACTCTCTTCTTCTCCACAGTGGAAATTTTGCTCAGCCGACAAAAGAAAGCCGAACTTCTAAAGAAGATGACTGATGTGGCTGTTCGAATGTCAGAGGAGCAATTGGTTGAGCTCAGAGCTGATATCAAGGTAAAACTTCCTTCTCTTTTCTGCCTTTCTTCTTACCCTCAGGGACTGAAGCAGCAGATCTCCATAATTCATGGCCATATCTAATCTATTGAACTCAAGATCTTCCCTTCTCAAACCTGGCCCTCTTCCATGTTCCCTTTCTCTGCAAGCGGTTCTGTCATCTATCTAGATGTCCAAGCTGAAAACCTTAGGATATTTCTCCTTTCCCACATTAAATCTATCAACAGACACTGTCCGTTTGACCTCCTACTAAATCTCAGCTCTGACCTTTTCTCCTCATCTCCACCACCACCTTCATGGTCAAGCCACTGTTATCTCTCATTTGGACTTCTGTCATGGCCTCTTAACTGATTCACCCTTCACTTTGCCACTGCCCCCCACCTTTCCCAGCCCTCCTGCACCTTAGTAACCTGCTTCAAACCTTCCATTGCTTTTAGGATAGAGACTGTAATCCTTAACATGGCCATTGGGCTCTGCAGGGTCTGGCTCTGCACCATCTCATTTCACACCATACCCCGCCTTGTTCTCTATACTCTGGCCATCTTAGCTTCTCCTTCCCACAAACATACTCTGTTTCCTCCTGCTAGAGGACTACTGCATGTGCTTTTTGACCTGTACAAGACACACACCCTACCCACTCCCAGCACACAGATAACTCATGACCCACCCATGCTTCCTGACTTCCCTGTCATATCCCCTCTTTTGTGTCATCCTAGCGTAGTTACCATTTAGTGTTCATTTGACTGATCTGTCTCCGCAGCCAAATGGCAAACTTTACAATGGCAGGAACTGGCGCGTCTCTAGTGCCTAGCATAGTGCGTTGGCACATAGTAGGTATTCAATAAATATTTAAATGGTTGGTTAATTCTGATTTTATAAGAGCAAAGTGAGCAGTTTGAGATGTTGCTTTTATTGTAATCTGTTTAGAACAATGACCTAGGTTCAGCAATCATACATTTTAAATTCTTATACAAAGAACAGTGTTTCTGAGACAAAGGGTAGAAACCTGCAAGAGGTTGAGGTGTTCGTGGGGAGTCGTAGACACTGGCATTCTAAATGATTGCTCATAACCTGTGAGCTGTGGGAACAAGGGGAATTGGCTATCCCTCCTCCTGAGCCCTTCACCTCTGCTCGGAACCCATGAGATTTCCTGCCATCTTTACAAGGAGGACTTGCTGCAGAGGCTGTTTCACTTCTTTGTAAAGTAATAACAGGTGGAAGATCCTCTAAGTCCTTCCAGGTGTCCTTGTCACCACCCTGACCCAGTCTTTCACTCCTTCCCCCTTAGACTCTATTGGGGTAAAATAACAAAACGATGCCCAGATGAAATTACCGTTTCTGATTAACTAGAACTATATTACTAAAAATTATAAAAAGTCATCTTCACATTGATGCCAGTCAGTCTCATTCAACTATCTGAGAGAAGCCGGAAACCCCTTTGGAATTAGATGAGAGTTCTGGCTCTCACAGGCTTCATCTGTTCTCCTTCCCACGTGGTTAAAAAGCTGCTAGAAATATTTCTGCAGGCTGACTAAGGATCTGTTTCACTCCACGTTTTCAGTGTACCGAAGTGGGTGCTGTGCAATTTAAATGTCTTATTTCCAGATCATTTTATTTCCGTCATTCCTGTTATGTCTCTGGCTCAACAAACCCTAGAATTTGTTTCAGAAATTACTCTCCGACTGATATTACATGTCTGAAGGCTTTATGTCAGAGGTTCATGGTTTTTTTCTAAGCCACAGTGTCCTCTGAAGCCTGAGGACTTCAAGGCTCAGAGGGAATTTTGATGTCTTCTTTCCCATCTATTGCTTCTAGATCCATCGCAAGGATTCTGATGCATTTGGTTGGAGCCCTTGACTATCCAAAATTGAATTAGACCACCTGATAGAGGGCTGCTCTGAGGAGTTCAGTTCTTGTAAATTATATCTAGGCCCTTAACTTGTCTTTTTGGCTTTCTTTTCATCTGGGGGAGCGGGGAAGATCCCAGGCTACTTTGGAGATTATTTACTGAAGGGTAACCCTGGAAGCACTTTACTCCTGACATGTTTCTAGTCGCACAGTCTCTGGTTAGTTTTGATCCAAGGGCTTGGTTACTTCTCAGCTTCAGCTGCTTTAAAGGATTAAATTACTTGCAGCACAAACCCTTCTCATTTGCAGGGTTGTCTTTTTACATGAGTGATTTTCTGTCTCAGGAAGTTGTCCCCATTTTGAGGACTATAACAAATTCTACTTCATAAAGGGCTGAAGTGGGTTTCCTAAGGAAGTTCCTATTACAGAATACCAAGCCATCTATTTACACGGGATCCCTGTTGTAACTTAGGAGTATATCTGCTGTCTCCACTTCTGTATAAAATGGAACAGTGTGGAGAGTAGCCAGCAGTGGAAAGATGGCCCTCTCCACTATGAACTTTTTCTTCTAGCTTTACAATTTATTTCTCTTGATTATATCTAATGGGCTTTGGCCATCACAGAGCATTTCATAAAGAATAGATTTCTCTTTGGACCTTAAGAAAGTGACTGGATTTCATCAGTCACCCAGCATAGGTAACATGATGGCCATTTTGCAAAAATTTGAAGCAGTAAAAAGAAGGCAGCGGGAAATAATTCTGTTTCATCTCTATATGGCAAGCTGCGGTTTCCGCTTGTCTCACCTGGAGGCTTTCCTTTGTCCTTTCTCCAGCACTTTGTCAGTGAGCGCAAATACGATGAGGATCTGGGACGAGTAGCCCGGTTCACCTGTGATGTAGAGACCCTAAAGAAGGACATTGAGTCATTTGGACAAGGTAAGAGGGTGCGGGATTCTGGGCGCTGGCAATGGAGACTGAAGTTGTGGCTTCTCCACTGATTCGTCTTTAGTGCCTCTTGTGTTTTTGTTTGCTTGTTTTTGGGAAAAGTAATTCTGAAATCACCAGATGCAGAGTCTTTGACTCAGAAGATGGGTGTTTTCCAGCTCCCTAAATTTGCAGTGTTTTCGGGCTCTGGAGTCAGACCAAATTTGAATCATTGCCTTTACATTAACCTCTAAGGCATCATTTCACTCCTCTCCCAAATGGAGATAATAGGTGCTTAAATAATGGCTGTAAGGGGATGGGGTGCCCTCCCCTAACTTGAGAGCTTATAGGGACACATCAGTCAAACACTGAACTCAGCTGCTTTGTTCTTTCTGCGTCAGAATAAAGTGAAGGGTTGAACCTAGAGCCGTGATTGTGAACTAAGCATCAATCTGGGCTAAAAACCAAGACAAAAAAATGTAAGAGGTAGATTTAAGTCATTGAATTCTGACAGAATTTGAAGTGAAAATGTTCATATATCTCAGATACATTGGTATTTTGAATTTGGGGTTATTTTTGTAGAAAGAACCTTGGGATGATACATTTTTGTTATAAAGACTAGTTCTGTTCATGTTTAACTAATCTTGATTATATCTTGCATCATACAAAATTTTTTTAAAAAAGGATTTAGCTTTCTATTTACCTTTTTTCTTTCTTTGTGAAGTCAGTACTTGAGAATGTTCCTGCATAGGAAACTGAACATATGGCCCATACTATTGTTCCTAGGCTTAGTCAGCTGCTGGAGCCGTAGCCAGGAATTTTGTAGGAAACGCTGAGAAGTCATTAGTTGGTAGGGGAACGATTACTCTGCTTTTACACTGTTCTCTTGTCTCTGCGAGTTCCTTTACAAAGCAGTGGGTATTCACTAACTGGAATTTAAATAAAAACTTGAAAAAAAAAAAAACAACCCAAAGCAATGGGGATATGGAAGGAGTGGAAGAAGAGAGCAGAAGGGACATTTTGCTTCCTGTTACCGATTTTATAAGCTTACCTTTACAACTGCTCAGGTAGACAGTTCTTTATCTTAAGTTGCTTATTGTGAAATAGGGAAAACCTTACCCATCATGCTCTTCCGTCATATGACGACATACTTCTCGTGTTTTCATTCAGTGTCCCACCCAAAGAACAGCTATTCAACCAGATCCCGGTGTAGCTCAGTGACATCCGTGTCCTTGAGTGGCCCGTGTGATGCCTCTGCTGCTTCCTCTTCCACCTGTGCCTCTGCTTCCAGCCTTACAAGCGCTAACAAGAAAAACTCGGCACCAGGAGAGACTCCCGCAGCCCCCGTCAGCTCCAGCGGCCGGCCCTACCAGCCTCATAGAGAGGTAACCCAGCAGCCCCGCAGAGCCCAGCCCACCCAAGCCCTCATTCAACATTACCGGATTGCCGCCGTTCGAATGCTGATAGCTCAGTCCATTACCTTCCTCTCTTGATGCCCATTCCACACCTATTTTGAATCCCTCCAGCCCCATTTAGTTCCAGAGAAAGCATTTGGTACGTCTGTTCCAAACCACCAGCTAGCTTAGATCTCCTGTTGCCAAGACAGCTGACTTTCGGAAGTTGGCGGCCGTCCTAGCTTTTGTAGGTAGGATTGCCTGGTAATTAGTCACTGGGACCCATGCCCCCATCTCGAGGTGGAGGCACGGCATAGTGGCAGGCTCAGCGGAGGGCGCCTGTTGCAGCTTTCTAGAAGCCCCCGTGTGGAGTAGCTTGGGGAGATGGCATGAACCTGGTGGCATGGGGGCCCAGCACCAGGAAGCTGAAGCGTGATCCGTAGTGTCTTTTCCTGGTTTGAAGAATGTACACCAGAGCCATCCAAGACAGTGCTGTGCAGAACTGGGATTATGTTGGAAGAGGAGGACAAAAATAAAACCCCATGCTGCAAGCCTTCTGGGTTGTAACGTGAAAGATGGCCTGAATGTCACAGCGGCGGGATTTAATCTATGGCTGATGATACATAGCAAAGCAGATTACAGTGATGTTTATTTTATTTTTCCAGATGTTCGTTATCTTTACAAATGGCTTGTGATCCACAGAGTTCAGTCATGTGATAAGATGCTTGCCCAATTGAGGGTTGGAACAGCCCAGAGAATGTTCTTTCCTCCTTCTTAGCTTTCTTCTTGTGCCTAGCTAAAGAAAAGTGAACTCCTCTCCAGTGGAGAGCCTAGGGGTGGAAGGTGGGACAGAAGTAGCGAAGGACTTCTTAATTCTGGGGTAGGCACTAGGTCGGATCGGCTGACACAATTCTGGGAGTCTTGAGAGATAACGGAGTCCCGAGCGTGGGATACCACAATTTAGGCTTTCAGAATATTCCTGTAAGCTGAACTGGAACAGGGTGCCATAATGCCACGGTGCTTTAAACATTGTATTCTTTTATCCTCAGGTATTGCCGGGGAACAGACGAGGAGGACAAGGCTACAGGCCACAAGGCCAAAAGTCCAATGATGCCATGAACCAAGGGCGACATGACAGTGTGGGTCGTTACAGAAATAGTTCCTGGTATTCATCTGGTTCCAGGTACCAGAGTGCTACATCCCAGGCATCAGGAAACGTTAGCGAACGGAGCCAGGCCCCCTCTGCAGGGACCAATGGAACTGGAGCCAGCATGGAGCCCAGCCCACCCAAGCCCTCATTCAAGAAGGGGCTCCCCCAGCGCAAACCTAGGACCTCTCAGCTTGGGGCTGTGAACTCTTGAGGGCAGTTCTGCTTGGCCTCTCTCCTCTATTCCACACAATTCAACTTGGTAACTGGACTTATTAGGAGGAAACTTATAGTTAGATGTAATAACAAAAAGAAGTTTATGCATATCACTTTTTATGCCATTCTAAATATTTTTGGTTTCTTCTCTCCTCATTTCCCCTTTACTGTTTTTGAAGGGGAAGCTGTTTTTTCCCCCTTGACCTTTCCCAATGATATGGATTGATTCTGATTGGTCATTTCCACCGGGACTCACAGGCCACTGATGCCCAGGTTTCCCCAGGGTCAGCAGTGCCCTTCCTGGTGCACCAGACCTTTCAATTGCCCAGGAGGCCTTCCTCAGCACCACCCTCCCATTCAGGCTCTCAGGAGGAGGAGGAGGAGGTGGGTCAGAGCTAGTCCGGCTGCTTCTCCAGGCTCAGCAGAAGCTGCACATTGCTATCAGGTGCCCTCTACACGACAGTATAACCAGGAAAGGCAGGGAGGGGATTGTGTCCAGCACTGAATTAGCCAGAGAAGGGGATATTGAATTGGCAAAAAGGAAGGAACACTAGAAAACATGAGAATCTGCCTGTGCTCCCAGAGCGTGCCTGAGATAGACCCCCAGATCAGGGTTTCAGTCTCCTGCTTGGCATCGTAGCTTAACCTGTGGTCACTTCAGAATGCCCAGAGTCTTGTTTTCCTCTCTTTTTAGACTGCAGAGCAGTCTAGGGAAGCCTACAGGAGAGTAGCGTTTAATTAAAGGGGAAAAAAAGTATTTCTTTGTTTCAGTGTTTGAAGACTTTTGTTGTTACTGTTCTCCCTTTTTTCCCCCGAATCCTCTTCTGATCCTCAACCACATTTATAGCAATATAATTAGTGTTGATCTAAGGTGTTACCCATCAAAAAATTGCCGCGGTCTTTATAGTTGAATAAATAAAAACAACTGCGTGAATGTTTCCACCTTTGTTTCAAGGCAACAAATGCCTTCATTTCATTATCCGGTTTTGTTTGGGCCTCATGGGGTGGGAATCAGTCGGGCAGCTTGTTCGGGGCTTAAATGAGGGTAGCTGATTCCTAAGTCATCTGTCGGCCAAGCGGCACCCGGTGAAAACAGGAAGGCCAGCATGAGCAAATGCAGCTGTTCCTTGTGGGAGCAGATTCATAGTACAGGGAACGGTGACTTTCCAAAGGGAGCTCACCAGTTGAGAAAAACCACAGCTGCCAGCAGCTCTCCCGGGCAAGCCCTCCCCTCCGCTCCCTGTCCCTTGACAGGCATGGTGAATGTGACAGTGTAATTGAGCACCTGCGTGTAGCAGGTGGCTCAGGGGCCAGGCCCCTCCACCCTACACCACCCCCAGCATCTGTGATCGAATGACAGCAGAGCTTTCTCCTCCAGAGTCTGCAGGCCGGACCATGAGCGGCAGTGGTGCAGAACTTAGCCGCCTTGGGGCTTCCCTTGGCTCTTCGGCTGCAGCTTGGCTGCCGGGGTTCAGGTTGGATGAACAGATTGAGAGAGGGAGAAAGAGAGAGGGAGCGAGCGTGTGTGTGTGTGTGTGTGTGTCTTTCAGTAAAGAAAACAGTAGTCAAGGAATATTGGGAAGCCATTTTCTAAAGGGCTCATCACCTCATTTCGGGGCATTTGTCCAACACCACCACCAGCCTGCTGGGGGTCAGGGAGAAGCCCTCCTTTTCTGATTAACTGCTCCCCTATACTTGATAGAAAATCCAGAGACTGAAGTGACCTTGAAGGATTATGAGGTCTATCCCTGTATCCCGGAGACTGTATTTAACCTCCTAGGCAAATGGGAGGCCACATGTTTGTCAAAACCACTTTGAAGAGAGTGCCGAGCTAGCTCAGTCAGTAGAGTGTGTGACTCAATCTCAGGGTTGTGGGGCCTGCATGGCTAAGTTGGTTGGGCCTCCTCTGACTCGGTTTCAGTGAAGGTCAGGTCATGATCTCATGGGTTGTGGGATCAGGCCTGATTTGGGCTCCTCAGCGGGTAGTCTGCTTGGGCATTCTCTCCCTCGGCACCTCCCCCCACTCTCTCTCTCTCTCTCCCTCAAATAAGTAAGTAAATCTTTAAAAAAAAAAAAAGTATACAACTTAGATCTCTTTCCATGTCAGTATGCCTAAGTATACCTTGTTCTTTCTATGGCTGCATAATATCACACTATATAAACTGAACATAATCAACCAGTTCCTAATGCTAATGATGGTTTTCAGTTTTTTGTTGTAAGTATTGCTGAAATGAACATCTTGTAATACATATATAATTTTTACTTGTGAGCGTGTATCTGCAGGGCAGATTCCTAGGATGGAATTGCTGGGCCATATAGTGATTTAAAAAGCCCTCTTAGGGGCGCCTGAGTGGCTCAGTCAGTTAAGCATCTGCCTTCTGCTCGAGTCATGATCTCTGGGTCCTGGGATCGAGCCCACATCGGACTCCCCGCTCCACAGGAAGCCTCCTTCTCCCTCTCCCACTCCCCCTGCTTGTGTTCCCTCTCCGCTGTGTCTCTCTCTGTCAAATAAATTTTTTTAAATCTTTAAAAAAAAAAAAAAGCAAGAAAAAGCCCTCTTAAAGATACATGGATTCACACTCTCATCAACAACCTTTGGGGGTGCTTTGTACAGTTGCTAAGCTAGAAGCTAAGAGAGGTGAAGGTAAGTGAACTACAGACCTTCAAGGGGCTGATACCCTAGTTGGGGGAACTGACACAATGAATAAAATGCTAGGAGGTGGTAGCATTACATGAAAGAACCCCCCCCCCCAATCTGGTGTGAGGACAGCAGAGGACATACCACGCTGAGGGCTGGGACATGCGCTTACAATAGGACTACACCAAGGAATGCTCAGGCCTTTGTTCAGTGGCTTATAGATACAGTGACTTCCTATTTCAGAATCCCCAGCCAGGGTACACTCATGAGCGTTCAAAGCATGTATGAGGAAAAGCAAAACAAGCTCTTTTGGATTGGGCGTGACCTGGAAAAGCCAGCCAGCAGTCATCCTCTCCAGTCCGGGAATGAACCTGTACTTTTGGAGATCAGCGAAGTAATGTTATGTTGCCCCCTGGAAATTCTGCCACCTCACCTAACAAAATGAGGATCTGGTTTGCCTGATGCATACGGTTCAACCCACCTTCTTGTCCCACCTGGTGGGGATTAGATCCACAAAGTAGCACACTTCATGGAAGAAACAGTTGTTCAGATCACATAATCGGAGGTCACCCACCAAGAAGCTGTTTTGTCACTGTTTCGGCCAGTTCAGAGTATCAGAGCAAATCCTCATAGCCAGAACCGTTCCGTCGGTCAAACTCCACTTCTGGTAGCCACGGGAGCACATTCCTTCAAACACAGACACCTACTGTGTGCTGGCCACCATGTTGAGTTTTGAGGCAAAGATAAATCGTTCCAGCTCTTTCCTCAGCCACTTTGCAGGTGGAGGGAAACAGAGCTCTTAGCTCTTTAAACTCTTGGAAGCCGTGTCTGGTGGCTATGCAGCAGAGTGGGAAGACCCAGGACTTTGGAGACACCTACTTGGATTTTAATTCTGGTTTCCCAGCCTGCTAGCTCTGTGACCGACTAGCCTTGGGCAAATTACGTCCCATCTGTGAGCCTCTTCCTGAACTGTAAGTGGACCCAATGGTAACTATTTCCCAGACGGGGTAGGGGTGGATAGCTAACCAGGAGCTGCTAACTCAGACCCTGGTGTCTGAGCTAACCAGTAACAAACTGAACATTTACTCACCAGAACTTCTTTGCTTCTCTCTCTCTTGCCCTGTTCAAAAGTGTCTGAAAGACTTCCCCTATCTCCAGCCAGACCGACCTGTTAAAAAAGGTTAAAAAAAGAATGACTTCATTATCCTGTCCCTTCTGTAGTTTTTCTCCAGCATGCCTATCCCCCCAGCACAGTGCGCTCTGGACCTCTCTTGTCTGTCTGACACACTGTCTGAGAAGCCCACTGCCACCCCCCATTTCTGAGCTCTTGGTGGGGGCGGGGGGTGTGGGCAGGGGGCAGGCCAGAGGCTGATGGGGCTGGCCTGGGTGAACAGTTGCACAGCAGCGTACCCAGGGGAAAGCGGGGGAACAGTCCAGGTGCCGAGGCTGCTTTGTTACCTGCCCTGCTCCTCACCCAGGGGGAGACGCTATATGACAGATGTTCCTGGGTAAGGAAACCCACCCACCATCACTACCACCAGCACAACTGTTCCCCAGCCCGCCCGCCCCTTCACTGCCGTCAAAACAGCAGGAACAAATACCACCCACTCTGATTCCTCAAGGAAAAAGTCAGGTCTCCTTTTTATGTCTCTCTTCAACTTAACCCAGTTAGGCTTTCTCTATACCTTACTTTCAAACAAATCCATTTTCTGGTGTTGCTAGAACACGCAGATTGACATTGAAATCGCTCAGACTCACTCCCTTGCGGGCAGGCCGGACCCCGGTAGAGTCCCCTCCCCATGGGGCTGGGGAGCCAGCAGTCCCCTATAGTAGCTCCCCATAGTTTGGGGGCTGGGTTGCTGGGCACTCAGGACCGGTCACTATCTGCATACTCATCAAAAGGGCCGTGCTGTCCCCTTTGAATAGGCTGTTAACCAAAGGGTAGGAGAAAGCACTCCAGCACGATGGCGTGTCACAAACTGTCAGCCTAGTCAAATCTCAATTCAGGCCTGGTTCCTCCACTTACTAGCCATATAATACACAGCATTTTCCACATCTGTACATAAAACCATCCATCTTCCAGGATTCCCTCCTTTGAAAATGTATTATGATTTACTCACACTAGTTGGGATCCTCCACAAACAGAAAAGGAATCACTTAGAATGAGATAGCCAAGGAGTGGCCAAGTACTGGAGGCCTCAAAAATTTTCCCCAAATGTTTGTTTTGGTGGAGTTGGGGAGCCTTCTGGGAGGCTTGCTCCTCAGCTCATTTCTGTGTTCCCAGCCCCCATGGCGAGGACAAGCACTTACGGGGACTTTGATAACAATCCCAACCACCTACTAAGCTCATCTCAACAGTCCTTTGAAGAAAGATGAATTCACAAATGAAGGAACTGATGCTCTTGGAGATTCACACCCACCTCACTCCTTCCCCCCAACCCCACCAAGGTCATCAGTGGCAGAGCTACAATTCAAATCCAGACTCCCCTGACTTGGAAACCTGAGATTTTCCCACCACTCAGCACAGGCTTGGAAGCAGAGCCTGGCCACAGGCTGAGAGAGCGGGGCTGGAAACAGACCTGGGGACCTACAGGAAGGAGGGAGAGAGTGGGAAGAGGGGAGGAGACGGGAGGGCCCCTGGGCTCTGTTCCTCGACAGCCACCTGCTCTTACCCCCTGCACACAGTGACTGACTCCGCCTACGCTTTGGGGGGTGGGGTGCTTCTTCCATCTTTTGTGTCTTGAGCGGTTTTTCCCTTGCTTTGCTCTTCCCTTCTCTCTCTCCTAGTTCCTTTTGTAGATAATACTCCCACGGGCCTCCCACGGCAGCTCCAAAATGCAGCCTCCTGAGTTTCTTCTTCTTGATAATGGCTTTGAGCTGTCTCTGAACAGGGCTCCCTCGACCTTCCCCTCCCTGTGACTCCCCACCATGACCCAATGACTTAAGAGTTGGAGGGATGGAAGAGGAAAGGGGCTTACTGTGCTCCCTGACCTCCTTCTCAGCTCCTCCCCCACCCCATCTGTCCCCACCCCCACATAATTGTATGGTGGGGGAGGGGAGGCATGGAAGGAGGAGGCAAGGAATCTCTTACTGTTAGCCAAGGGGGCCTATAGGCCAAGTCTGGCAGGAAGACCTGAGAGACTAGGTAAGGTGGAAGAGGGAAGAGAGCAGGAGACCCTATGCCTGAACACTTACTTGCTTCTGGGCTGAAAGGGTGCCATAAATCAGACTGAGGGACTTGGGCAGTGTCCCCAACCCCACTCCTCCTGCTTGGCACAAAGTTAATGCTCCGGAAACGTAACCTATAATTCTTTGTAGCACCCTGCATTCCATCTACCCCCTGCTCACCCTGACCCGAGATATCTGCTTTGGTTTGTCTTAATATCTAAATCAGTGTCTTTAATAAGCCAAATCAGCCTAGGCTGATGAGCTGGAAGCCTGAAAATCTGAACACTTGGGGCTTAAATGGGTGACAGGAGGGTCACCAGGATCTGCTTACACAGTCCTGGGTAACCAGTCCTTGTGAGTGTCCACACAGCTAGTCTGAGTTGCTTTCTGGGCCCCTGCTGGGAGATGGCTGGGGTAGGGGTTGGGCCAAGGGTGAGGAAGTGGGGAGGGGCGACTCTGGACCGGGCTGTCAGGCTTGGAACCCTGGTTCTGCCAATTACCAACCTGATTACCTTGAGCAAGTCCCTCCCCCTTGCCCATTCTCTCTCTCTCTCTCTCTCTCTGCCTCTGCCTCTGTTTCTTCATTTGTGAATGAAGTGTAAATAGTATCTACCTTGCTTGTTCCCCAGGAACCCTATGAATTTCAAAGTCAGATGGCAAACATTTACATGATGCAAATGCCACACGTTGTTCTAACTCCTTTGCTCATGTAATCTTCCTGACAAGCCTCTGGGGTAGTTAGCATGTATTATCATCCCCATTTCACGAAGGAGAAGATGGGGTCCCAGAAGGAAAATCACACAGACAGCAAGTGGCTGGACTATTGTCAGACCAAGTGCAGGGTTTCAACCACAGTCTTGTCTCCAAGGATGCTGACTGCTGAACTGCACCCTGTCCTAGCAGAATGTTTGAGTAGAGTGGAGGGCACGTTCGTGGGCTTGGGGGAGGGCTGACTTTGCTTGTGGAGGTGGGCGTGGGGAGCATGATCTGCAGGTTCCTTGGGGTCATTCGTTCTGGGAGCGAGATTCCAGGATTCAGAGGACTTGGCGGAGAAGGGCCCTTCCTCCCTTTTCTCCCAAAGCACCAGCTCATTTAAATACAGGTGTCTGGGGCTTTGGACCTTGTTGCTGATGGAGGGGTGGGTGGGGCAGGCGACACTCCTTTCTTTCCGACGCCCGCGGCTGTGGATATGTCTCTTAGAGTGGTGGAGGTGCTGGGCCTCCCGCTTCACTCGGTGAACAAATTGCTGTTTTGGCCCCGGCGGCTCCTGTGGGCGCGGGCGGTAGCCGCGCTCGCTGGCAAATCGTGGGAGGGAGGAGGAGCGGCGCTGGCAGAGCGAGCCTGGGGGAACCGAGGCAGCGCAAAGACAAGCTACAGACTGCCGCCCCGGCCCCGCTCCACTCCGCCCCGCCCGGGCCCCCGCCCCCCCCCACCCCCTCACGGGAGGGGGTCCCTGCGGCCACCGACAGCGCGGAGACCAGTTCCCCGGGACTGGAGATGGTGCTGCCGCCCGGAGGCTGGGTCCTACTCCTTCCCCGCTCGCAAGGACCTACACGCACCGGGTTTGGAAGTTCTCCCAGTGTCTGACGTCCTACCCGTCCGCTGAATTTGCAACCTGACCCTCTGGGGCAGCCTGAGGGGCCGGAGGCGACAAATAATAGAAATATAGGGGCGGGAAGAAGGACCTAGGGTTACTCCCCTCCCTCGGACACCCTTTACACACACACACACACACACACACACTGGTACTCGCCGAGAGTTTCTCACCCTTACTTCCAGGGCTACCCACCCTCCAGTTTCCTGACAGCTCCCGCCAGCAGCTGCACCTCTCAGGGATGAGGGTCAAGTTGAGGCAGAGAAAGGCCTGGATGCCCAGAGGCTGTGTTTAGACACCACCCTCCCCATCTCCTTTTAGACTTTCCTGTACAGTCGGGGTCCCTCTAGGGCCCGCGACCTCCACCAACTCCCGGCCTTCCCCCACCTCCGCCCAGATGCCCAGTCCCCTTTCCCACTACATTTTTCCTCGGGGAAAACGTCTTCTAAAACAGCCCCAGCCCCGCCGCTCACCCCCCGCCGGAGCTCTCCTCTGGTCCCTCCGGGGGAGGAGAGTCTGCGAGGCTCTGTGCGAACCCCCATGCTGCAGAGAAAGACGCCTCGCCCCTGCGCTGACTCAGCCCTAGCGGGACCAGGCGCTTGCCGGTCTCCTCCGAGGGGCGGGCGGGGCGGCTTGGGGCGGCTCGGGCGGCCGCCGCGGCGGGGGATAGAGGGGCCACCGCCTCCCCCTGCCCCCACCGAGGTCCCGAGGGGAGGGGATCCCTAGGCGGGAGGCCTGTCCCTTTAAGGAGGCGGCCCTGCCTGGGTGTGCCCGTCTCCATGGTTACCCCGGTGCAGGCGGCGGGCGCCGGAGGGAGGGAGGCTGCCGCCTCTCCCCGACAGACGGAGGGAGCTGCGGGAACCCGGCGCCAAACGGAGCCCGAGCGGGAGCCGACCCGCGGCCGAAACGGGAGACACTGCTGCCGCCGCAGCCGCCGCCGCGAGCGGAAGGTGCGGAGAGCGCAGCAGGCGCCGAGCCGGGGGCCCGGGATTCGTGGGCGGCCAGGACGCGAGAGGCCGCGCGCCATGCTCCGGGCCCCGACGGCGGGGACGCCCCCTCGCGCACCGGCTGCTGGCCGGGCCTGCCAACCCGGGGTGGGCTTCGGCCTCCGACGGCTGCGCTAGGGGGCGCGGGGCCCGGCGGGGGGCGGCCGAGCTGGGCGCCCTCCCCCGGTGCTGAGCCCCCGCGCCCCGGAGGGATGGGGCGGGCGGCTACGGCCGCCTAAGATGCCGGCCATGCGGGGACTCCTGGCGCCGCAGAACACCTTCCTGGACACCATCGCCACGCGCTTCGACGGCACGCGTGAGTCTGACCTCCGCCCCACTGGCTCCCAGGGAAGCCAATTCCTGCCAGGGTTCCCGCAGGTCCCGCACCCCGGCATCTCGGCTTGGTGCCCTCTCTGTTCTCACCTTCCCTCCCCAACGCCGGCTTTCAGCCTGGACCACCATCTCCTTCCAGACGCCGTTGCTCAAAGGTTCAGGGTGCAGTCTGCCCAGGTTGGGCAAAACGGCCAAAAGTCTCCGGGTTTAGGGCCCAGGATGCCATTTGTTGGCGAGGGCGCGCACCCCGACCTAGTCAGTCTAACTCACCCCATCCCTGTGTCTGGCGCTGTCCTACCTACTACCATGGAAGTGGCCAGTGGGGGGTGAGGCAGAGGAGCGGTGCTCAGGGAACCCAGAGGGTTCAAAAGCCCGATTTAGAAAAGAGGTTTGCAAAAGGAGGTAGAGTAGGTGGGATTAGGATTGCACTGTTAGTCCAAGCTCACCTCACCGCCTAAACTCCTCAGCCTAAACCTGCAGAGCCCCTCTAGACCCAAAAAGCTAGGTTTGGATACTCCTACCAAGACTGCAGAAGTTTGCAGTAGGTGACCAGAGCTTCTGGATCCTGGGTTCCCAGGGCTCTGAACACAGGGAAAGTGATGCAAACCCCCTCCCTCCTTCTCCTCCTTCACACTCACACCCAGTGGGGCTTACCAGCTCTCTGCCTATCATCCTCCACGGTCTTGCAGTTCCTTATAGGGGGTGGGAACCCATCACTGAGCACCCCCCTACACACGCGTGTGCGCACGCACACACACACACACACACACACACACTGGCTTCTCCATCTGCTTTGCCCTGCTCTTGGCTCCCGCAGCCTGCTGATTCAGTGCCCCCCACTCCCCAATACGTTCCTGGCTCCAGGCTGTGCTGTTCAGCTACCATCCTTACACCCCCATTCTCGATCACACTCACTAATTCCTGAGCCAGGTCCAGCAGCTGGGACTCACACAGGGAGAGCAGAATGGGTGGTGGCCTGGACTGCCTCCCATCCAGGTGAGTCCCCGTGAGAGGAGCCCCATAGCCACCCTGGGTACCTAGCTGGTGAGTGAACCTGGCAGAGGTAGGAGTAGGGCTGAGGCTGCCTAGAGCTGGTTGTGCAGTCCCCCCTTGGACATCCCCAACCCTAGCCTTACCCCAAGCTGCTCAGGACACAGTGCAGAAGACACAGTTCCTACACAGGGCTTCATTCACCAACACTGTGTTCACATGGGTTGATTCCACTGCTAGGAGTGGTCTCTGTCCGTAAGTGACACACTGACTCCTGTTTATAAACAGTGCCTGCCCTAACCCCTGGACACACACACACACACACACACGGGTCTTGGGCTTTGTGACACCCACCCTTTGGTTGCAGGCATTTAGGAAAGGGGGTTGGCAGTCCCTGGGCCCCTTCACAGCATGCTTCCTCTGAGAGGTGCTCTCTTGCAGACAGTAACTTCGTGCTGGGCAACGCCCAGGTGACGGGGCTCTTCCCCGTGGTCTACTGCTCTGATGGCTTCTGCGACCTCACGGGTTTCTCCCGGGCCGAGGTCATGCAGCGGGGCTGCGCCTGCTCCTTCCTCTATGGGCCAGACACCAGTGAGCTTGTCCGCCAACAGATCCGCAAGGCCCTGGATGAGCACAAGGAGTTCAAGGCTGAGCTGATCCTGTACCGGAAGAGCGGTGAGGGCCCGCCTGGCCAGCCCGCCTCACTCTAGAGGTCTCACCCAGCCTGGCACCCACTCCATCTACTGTCCCAGTGTTCCATCCCCATCATCTCCATCTCCCCATCTCGCCCCATCTTCCCACTTACCCGCTTCCTTCTCCACCCGCCTGGCTTCTCCACAGCGCCTGGCTTCTCTCTTCCTTCCTCACCTCAGCCTCTCCTCAATTTCCAATCTTTGGTTTTTCACCCGAGCAGAAAAGTGTCCCCGTCTCAGCAGGACAGAGCTATGAGCACATATGTCTGATGGCCATCTCTGCTCTCCCTTGCCTTCCCCGACCCTGTCCGTCAAGCCCTGTCCTGAATGGAGCCAGGCTGCCCCTCCCCTCCCAGGAAAGCCCTGATCCTGCCTGTGTCTTGGCCAGGGCTGGCAGTAGGACCTCTGTCACCTCGGGCAAGGTGGCGAATAGGAGCTGGGCTGAGTCTGTCTTTGTGCCCAGGGCTCCCGTTCTGGTGTCTCCTGGATGTCATACCCATAAAGAATGAGAAAGGGGAGGTGGCCCTCTTCCTGGTCTCTCACAAGGATATCAGCGACACCAAGAACCGAGGGGGTCCTGACAACTGGAAGGAGAGAGGTGGGTGCCTGTGGGGCTGCTGATTTAGTAGCCACAGCTGGCTGGTGTATTGGATACCTCAGGCCTGGGCAGGGGTGTTCGCACTCAGCTTGCATTCGTGGGTCCCCCCACCCTCTTGCATTCATTAACTCCTTTGCTGGGTGAGAGGCCTGTGCTGCTCTCATTTCCACATGCCCAGGTATGGAAAGCTTGTTTCTAAACAGACGCCTTGAGACAAAGTTGGAGATTTAAAGTCCACTTTACTAAGAAATTGAAAGCAAGCAGATGCCCCTAGTGCCGGTGAAGTACCATTTCCTGACCAATTAGTGAGGCTGAGCACAGACCCACCTGGTTCCTCTCCCTCCCACTGACCTGACTGGAGCCCAAGAGCTGATGGAGGCCTTTGACCAGCTCAGAAAGCTGTCATCAGAAGCTGGCTTTACCCCTGGGGATGCCGGGGGTACTGTCCATTCCCCACTCCCCCCACCCAGCCCTGGGATGCACCTCCATACTCCTTTCTCAGGCCTTTCCCTATGGAGATCCTCTCCTGCCTGTTCCTTGATCCAGACCTCCTTCTGCTGGAAGCAGGCATGGGGAGCCATGTCTAGAAGCACCCACAGGACTGCCCATTGCTGGCACTGGCGAATGCCCCTTGAGATGAGGAAGCTGGAGCCCTCCAGCTCTAAACAGACTAACTGGTCCCTGAGTCAGTCCAGCTCGTGGGCCAGCAACCGGTGTCCTACACTCAAGACCCTGGCTGGGGTGTGCAGGCACTCCCCCCATCAGCCTCATGGGTTCCTCTTTCGCAGGTGGTGGCCGGCGCCGATATGGCCGGGGAAGAGCCAAAGGCTTCAATGCCAACCGGCGGCGGAGCCGAGCTGTGCTCTACCACCTGTCCGGGCACCTGCAGAAACAGCCCAAGGGCAAGCACAAGCTCAATAAGGTGGATTGTGCACAAGGGTGTGTGTTTGGGGGGCAGAGTAGGGGCAAGCTGAGGAGATGGAGGAGAGGAACTAAGCCCACCAGAGAGAGGATGTCCAGGGGACGACCCAGGCCCCAACAGCACTTTGGGGGTGGGGGCAGAGGGAGGGAAGGAATGTCAGATATCTGATCCATCAAAGATACAATCTTGGCCCTGGCTCCTCAGGGCCAAGATCAATATTGGCTCCTCTCCCAAGCAGTGGTGTGACCTCAGCTAAGTCAGTGGCCTCTCTGATCCTCAGTGTTCTGATCTGTAACATGGGGACTCTAATGCCTGTGTCGGGGTAGCTTTGAGTATGCAGGGAGAGAAAGGAGGTTCATGCCTGCCCCACACCCCATCCAAACTCAGCCTCTGCCAATTTCCTGTCCTTCTGGCCTGACCTGCCCTGCTGCACTCAGGGGGTATTCGGGGAGAAGCCAAACTTGCCCGAGTACAAAGTAGCCGCCATCCGAAAGTCGCCTTTCATCCTGCTGCACTGTGGGGCACTGAGGGCCACTTGGGACGGCTTCATCCTGCTTGCGACCCTCTACGTGGCTGTCACCGTGCCCTACAGCGTGTGTGTGAGCACAGCCCGGGAGCCCAGTGCCGCCCGCAGTGCCCCCAGCATCTGTGATCTGGCTGTGGAGGTCCTCTTCATTCTTGGTACGTGTGCCCTGTGCTTCCCACCCTACCCTGTGCCGGGCACCCCTCAGGGTCTGATGGGGAAAGTCTGTGTGACTTCCGTGCCTGCTGACAAATGTCCCCCATGCCGCCCCCCTGTTTGTGACCTGTGGGCTTTGAAAGCAAACCTAGATTCCAAACATGCCTCTACTGCTAATGGGTTATGGGACCCTGAGCCAATCGTTGCCTCTCCGCGCCTCAGTTTTTCCCTCCATCAAAGATGCACAACAGTGTCCACCCTTTAGAGTTCTGTGCAAAGTAAGATGGTCGGGGGCCCAGGCCACTGTCAGATACTGAGCAGGAGCCCAGGAAGCAGGGTGTCCTCTGGAACCTGGCGCTGAGTCCCACCCGGACTTCCTGCAGACATCGTGCTGAACTTCCGTACCACGTTCGTGTCCAAGTCGGGCCAGGTGGTGTTTGCCCCAAAGTCCATCTGCCTCCACTACGTCACCACCTGGTTCCTGCTGGATGTCATCGCTGCGCTGCCCTTCGACCTGCTACATGCCTTCAAGGTCAATGTGGTCAGTGCAGCCGGGCTGGGTGGGCTTTGGGACCGGGTGGGTAGGCCTGGGCCCAGGATGACCTCCCTGTCTCTCCCCATCCCCCAGTACTTTGGGGCCCACCTGCTGAAGACCGTGCGGCTGCTGCGGCTGCTGCGGCTGCTCCCGCGGCTAGACCGCTACTCCCAGTACAGCGCCGTGGTGCTCACCCTGCTCATGGCCGTGTTCGCTCTGCTCGCCCACTGGGTGGCCTGCGTCTGGTTCTACATCGGCCAGCGGGAGATCGAGAGCAGTGCCTCAGAGCTGCCAGAGATTGGTACTGGAGGCTCCTGGAGGGCGGGGGCGAGTGTCCCTGTGTGTGCCAGAGGAGCATGTCTACGTGTGTGTGTGTGTGTGTGTGTGTATCAGGGAAACGGGAGTCCCGGTGTGTGTTTCTGAGCTGACATGAGGAGTCAGGGATGTGCGTGCAAGTCGGCCTCGGCAAGGGTATTTGGGGGGTTTGGGCAAGTGGGTGTGTGTGTGTGTGTGTGAGGAGAATGTGGGTGCTGGCATGAGTGTGTGCATGGAGGAGTGTGACAGAGCCACCACTCTGAGGCAGGCCTGCTCTTTAGCAGTCAGCCACAGCTGTGAGAGCTCCATGGGCTGCCCAGGGGAGTCCTCTTCACCCGTCACAACCTCCTTGTGGCCTTAGCTTTTGTCACCTTCTCCAGGCCCTTGCTCAGCCGAGAACCACACCCCTCTCAGGAGAAGATTTGCAGGGAGCCGCTGCCCTCCTGGGTACCTATGAGGCCTGGTGCCATCCCATCGCCCTCTCGAAATCTCCCCAAGTACCTGGCCTGCCGAGCCCTTCCCCACTCCAGTTACCTCTTGCCCCGGCTCTCTCAGCTGCGGCTCCTCCCTCCCCCAGGCCTAAAATGCAGCCTTTCTCTGCGCGGCGGGTGCCTTCACTCTCCTTCACTTCACCTCCATTTCCACTCCTCCCCCTCTTCACCTCCCACTCACATCTTCACTTCTGCCAGCAAGGCTCCCACCCCCACCTCTCCACCCAGAATGACAGCTGGCAGGTCACCGGGACCTTCTGGGGCCAAATCTCCTTGGTGTCCCGTGGCACCCAACCCTGCTGACCACACTCCTTTGAACCGCTCTGCCTCCGCCCTGAGCAACACGGCCCTCACCAGCCTCCTTTGGGCCGGCCTGTCTCTTCCTCTCACCTCATGCTGTGTGATCCCACGGGCGCCACAACACCATCTCAACTTCTCTCCTTCCCCTAACTCCAAACCATTTCGTGCCCACCTGTTCTAATTCTTCATACCCTGAGGCCCCCAAACCGAACACACCTCCTTCCTCCCATGCTCTCCAGCCTTCTGGTGGCTTCCCAGGAACTGGCCTGTAGTGCCTGTTCTAGTCAGTGGGCAACAGGCCAGGGGCTCACCTGGCCTGGCCATCTGCTCCTTGGTGGGATCAGCAGGAGGGCAGGTGGGCCTTAGAAACATGCTCTGATCGGTTCCCAGGGACAAGGAGGCTCCTGCAAACCCTCTCTCCACTGCCAAACCCATGGAGACTGGTGCGTGGCCCAGAGGCCCACGCGGGTATTCCCCAAAGCTCTAGTTGCCGAGGACATGGAACCGGGATACTCCAGGCAGTGTCAGCTCCTTGGCACCTGCCCTTCCCAGAGGGAGGCTGTGGTGGAGGCGGCTCCGGGGGCCAGACGGCCACCCAGCAAACACAGTCAGTGGGCTGGAAGGTAGATAACCCTGATCCCGAGGTGGGCTCAGACACCCAGTCCCTGGGTCAGTTCACTCCCACACAGGACCCAGATGCTCCAAGTCATGCATCAAATGGCTCCTTTGTTCTGACACCCTGACAGGGGGCGCTCAGCTGACATGAAGAGTATCTTTGGCTCTAGGAGGGGCTTGGATCTCACTGTGGAGAACACGGGCAAGTGGGAGGCAGGCTGTTTTGCCTGTTAAATCTAGCACCCTTGACCCCAAGCTTTCAAGTAATTTCATTCTATTGTGGGCTGGTTCTAGCTCACATTAGGGGAGTTTCCAAGTCCTTCACATCATCCGCTCCTCCTTTCTGCAGAGAAAGGACTCCCCAGATGGGTCAGAGCCACACCCGGGACCTCCCAGAGCCCAGCCTCAGAAGGGATGTCTGGAGGGGGGGAGTGGTGCCCCCTCCTGGTCCAGCTCTGGTGGGAGGTGCCTTGTCTGGCTTCCCTGCCTTGGTTCTGGGGCTCCTGTGGGCATGGTATAGACACAGAGTCCCTTCTTCCGATTCCCATCAGCCCAGTAGCAATGGGCCCAATTTTCAAACGATGGTGCGAGATACTGAGGGAGCTCACTCAGGGCGTTCCTCCACCAGCCTCCAGAGCAGCCTGCCCACATCACCAGCTC
This sequence comes from Mustela putorius furo, assembly GCF_011764305.1. Classification (NCBI taxonomy): domain Eukaryota; kingdom Metazoa; phylum Chordata; class Mammalia; order Carnivora; family Mustelidae; genus Mustela; species Mustela putorius. The sequence continues at coordinate 5,937,755 of NW_025422368.1, read as the reverse complement.
CGGCAGCTGCCGGGGCCCCATAGCCAGAACAGAGGACAGGCCCCCCAGCCGCCTTCCCTCATCCTTCTGCTTCTCACCCTTGACCCCCACCCTCCTTACCTGACAACTGGCTTCAGGTCAGAGGCCCAACTGAATAGCAGCTGAGGAGTTTTGAGCAGGAGGGCGAGTCCTCACCTTGGCTCAGGCCTTAACATATCTTCCCAAATTCCTTAGGCAAGAATTTGACACCCCCAGTGCAGACCCCACGTTCTAGCTAATTTCCAGCTATTTGCTTGCACTTGTCTCCATCTCTAGCATTGACCCACTATGGCCTTTCCCTAGATCAGGAACAACCTTTTCTCAGTTTCTTTGATTCAAAACACTACCCATCCGCTGAGACCAAACACCAGTATCACCTCTTTCAGGAAAGCCTCTGGCCCTAACCCACAGCGTGTTGGCTTGAGCCCCAGCACGTGGCCTGCGGGTGTTGTGCAGGAGGCCCATGTATGTGCAACTGCTGAATGAACGGCTCCCAGCATGAGGGGGAGATGTGGCAATCTCCGGGAGCAGCGTGTGTAAGGGGTTAGGGAGATTGTGGTTCAGGGAGGCTGAGTATGTCCAGGAGGAAGGGGCTGAGTGCACACAGAGAGGCAGAGGCAAGCTCCCTAGCCTCCTCTGCACTTGCCCTCCGTGTCTCTGCTCTAGATCTGCCCTCCCTCCCTTGCTCCTCTGACTCCCAGCTCTGCCAGGACCCCTGAGGCCCCCGTGGACCCCAGGAATCCCCGTCCAATACCCAACAACTCCCACAACCTTCCATCTAGGCTCCCGAGTCACTTGGAGTAGCCAAAGCTCCTGAGAGACCCAGTACACGGGCCCACTTCCTGCCCAGGCCAGACAGAGAACGTGGGGTTGATGGAGACTGGAGCAGTGTCCAGCTTCTGCCAGTGTCCCAGGCTGGCCCGTGTCCACACATGTGCTCAAGAGCCTCAGTGTATGTCCAGGGGCCTGCCTCCCTGTGGCCTTTGAGTGTGCTCACCTGTGTGCTTGTGGTCACCTCTCCTACCCAGGTGTCCGAGTGCCAGCCCCTGTGTGCCCTTGTCTCTCTCCCAAGTGTGCGCAGGCTTTTTCCGTATGAGTGGCTGCGGCTGTGCATCTGTGAGTGTGTCCTCATCCTCTTGCCTGGGCGGAGCCTGACTGTGGCCTTAATAGTGCATATGCACGCGTTCACGTCAGCATGCCTGAGAACACGTACGTGGGGCTGCGTGGTCTGTGTGGTTGTGAGGATAGGTGAGGGTGAAGCGGCTTTCAGAGCAGGTGAGCTGAGAGAGAGCAGGAGGAGTCTGGGGGTATAGGGTAGAGGAGGCAGCCTCCAGCTGAGCCTGCTTCCTGGGAGTTGTGGCAGCCACAGGGAAGAGGGGCTGGTGCTCCTTGCTTGGCACCACCAGACCCCAGCTGAGGAGAGGGTAGCCTCGTCCTCCCGTGCTTGTCCTGGTCGGGGGCAGGGGTGTAGACTGGGTTGTGCTGGACAGCAGTGGAGGCAAGTGGCAGAGAAACCTGGGGGGTGGATCTGCATCCACGTGTCCCCCACAGAGGCCGGAGGGGGCCCCCACCTGGGCCTATAGGGTAGGCCTTGCGCCCCCGCTTAGGTGCGCCCATCCCTACCCCTAGGCTGGCTGCAGGAGCTGGCCCGCCGCCTGGAGACGCCCTACTACCTAGTGGGCCAGAGCCCAGCTACAGGGAACAGCTCGGGCCGCAGTGACAACTGTAGCAGCATCAGCGGGGAGGCCAATGGGACTGGACTGGAGCTCCTGGGCGGCCCCTCTCTTCGAAGCGCCTACATCACTTCCCTCTACTTCGCGCTCAGCAGCCTAACCAGCGTGGGCTTTGGCAATGTGTCCGCCAACACAGACACGGAGAAGATCTTCTCCATCTGCACCATGCTCATTGGCGGTGAGGCCCGCTCCCCTCTGGCCCCAGGCAGGCCTGGCTCCCCGCCTGCCCCAGGGGCCCAAAGTCCTTCCTAGAGTTTCTTGTGCTTTGGGGGACGCGGCTGGAGGAACACAGAACTAGGGCCAGGGGAGCCCACGTGGCTGCAGGACTCCGTGCCCGGCCCAGGCACCTGTGGGGGCGGGGACAGAGGACCCATGCGCCCAGCGCGGCGTCAGGCCCGCCCTGAGTGACCCCGTCTCGCCGCCCTCCCCAGCCCTGATGCACGCGGTGGTGTTTGGGAACGTGACGGCCATCATCCAGCGCATGTACGCCCGCCGCTTTCTGTACCACAGCCGCACCCGTGACCTGCGCGACTACATCCGCATCCACCGCATCCCCAAGCCGCTCAAGCAGCGCATGCTCGAGTACTTCCAGGCCACCTGGGCTGTGAACAACGGCATCGACACCACCGAGGTGCGCGCGCGGGTCTCTGGGCGGGGCCCTTCCGGACTTGGCTCCCTGGAGGAGTGCGTGCTTGGCCTCAAACCCCCAGCAGCGGGCTGGGGGGCAAGGAATGCGGAATTCTGGCTTCCGTGCTCCACTGGGGGGACCGGTAGTCTGGGGCAGAGGGCTCTCAAGAAGACTTGGAGGCCTTTTTGCACCCTTGTTAGGCCCGCAGGCTCTGCTCACGGACCTCCAGCTGGAGGCCTGCAGGAGGAAAGCGGAGCTGCTGGCCCCGGGTTGAAGTGATTGGGAAAAAGGCAGAGACAGTCCCTCTCACTGATTGTCCCCTTTGTGAAGCCTCAGATCCCTCCCGAACCTTCACTTTGCTCCCAAGGCTTGCGGTCCATTCTGCCACCACTGACCTCCCCACGTCCCCTACCCCCCAGCTGCTGCAGAGCCTCCCCGACGAGCTCCGGGCAGACATCGCCATGCACCTGCACAAGGAGGTTCTGCAGCTGCCCCTATTTGAGGCAGCGAGCCGTGGCTGCCTGCGAGCACTGTCCCTGGCCCTGAGGCCCGCCTTCTGCACGCCCGGCGAGTACCTCATCCACCAAGGGGACGCTCTCCAGGCCCTCTACTTTGTCTGCTCCGGCTCCATGGAGGTGCTCAAGGGCGGCACTGTGCTGGCAATCCTAGGTGTGTGTGGGCAGGAGGGGAAGCAGGCCTTTGTGGGAGGCGGGTGGGACCAGGGGGCCCCTCAGCAGAAACACGGAAAGAGGACGCGCTCCATGGAGGTGCTCAAGGGCGGCACTGTGCTGGCAGTCCTAGGTGTGTGTGGGCAGGAGGGGAAGCAGGCCTTTGTGGGAGGCGGGTGGGACCAGGGGGCCCCTCAGCAGAAACACGGAAAGAGGACGCAGGCAAGGCCACCCGAGGAACGTCTTGAGAGACAGCGGGGGATGGGGTCCGGAGGAGCCTCGGAGCCCTGGAGCCCCAGGCAGAGCGCATAGCATGCCCAGTGACCACCAGGTGGCAACACAAGGAGGAGGAAATTAGCCTGCAGGTGTGCAAGGCTCCCTGAGTGGGGATCAGCATTTACCCCTCAAGGGGGACGGCAGCGCTGGTGAAAGTGACTACTGTGAGGGGGCCGTGAGCGCTCTCCTGGTGGCTCGTGCACCAGCTCAGGCCAGAGGACCTGTCACAGAGTAGGCCCAGGGCTCCAATGCATGACAGCAGGGCTCAGGCTCTGCCTGTGTACTTCCTTCGTGGCAAAAGGAGGCCGAGATGGGTCAAGTCCCTGGACAAGGAATTAGAGGTCGCAGTTGTGGAATGGACATCCAAACAGTGCTGATACTGAGTCTCACAGCTGACCTGGCCCTTGGGTGCTTCAGCACATACAGACCTCACAAAACCCACGGCAGAGGCACTGGTGTTGTGCCTGTTTTGTGTGGAAGGAGTGGGAGGCTTGGAGAGGTTTATGAATGGGCAGGAGGAATTAGAACCTAGGCCATCAACCTCAGGCTTCATTCACTGTGCTCTCAGGTGCTTTGCTCGAGGGAGAGCTGTGTCCCAAAGAAAGGGCATGATTTCAGGGTGGCAGGATGCACACTCTAGGCTCTAGAAAGGAATACGCAATGCTTGGGAGACAGGGCTGCATGGGCTCCCAGCAGTGGCCCCAGCAGGTTGGAACTCTCTGATCTGCTTGGGTCCTGGAGGACCTCTCCTGGGGGATGAAAGGGAGGTGAATCCTCAGCCAAGGGCTCAGAGACTCACTGTGGAGATGGCTGAGTCCCAGGGGGCCTGAAGTTCGTCACTCACCTGGAGAATTAAGACCAGACACCCAGTAGCTACTGGGTGTTCCTCCTCTCTGTCTTGAGGAGGGTGATCTTCTGACAGGAAAAATACCCTCAAGAGGGTCTTAGAGGTAAGAGAGGCCAGAGGCTGTCCCACCTTTCACTTTGAGTCTTTTGTGACTTTGGCTTCTGGACCTAGATGCCTCTTATGCCAGGACTCTGAGCAGGTGAAATTGCGGCCACTCACACAGGGCTGGCAGGACTTAAGAAGTGATGGAGAACTGGAGAGATTCAGAAGGGCAAACAGATTTTGACAATCGCAGACTGGTCAAGACTGTCGACCAGATTATTAAACAGATGGTTTTCAGCTCAGAGCTGAGGCAGCAGTGAGGCTGGGAGCTGGCGTTCTTCCTGCAAGAGTGGCTCTTCATGGATGCCAGGCTCCAGGTTGCAGAAGAATCCTGTTCACTATGAAGACAGAGTCCCGAGAGTGTCCACCACCTGCTTCCCAGGCCTTTGCCTCACTGCCTGTGTACCTGGCACCAGGATTTTGCCCCTTTGGATCCATCCTGTCCCTGTCCATATGTTCCAGATGAACTTTCAGCTGTGGACTTGATGGGTCTGGACACTCTGGTGAAAGCCTGGTTCCCCACCCGCTGGTTTCCTGCTCTGCCTTCAGACCACCCCCACCTGCCTCCTTATCTGAACTTTGGGCGGGGCGGGGTGGGGGACAGCTTCTCGCCTGTTGCGGCCACGGAGGCTCAAGGTGCCTTGAGCAGTGTCTACTTTCGCCCTGACCTCCATGTATGGACTGACAGCTTGGCACACACAGTTGGCTGTCGGGGCAGGAGGCAAGAGAAGAGAGGCAGACTGGGGGCCCATGCCAGGAAGACCCGAGGGGGCTGGAGAGCTGAGCTAGAGTTCCCAGCCAGGAGGCCAGCCTGGAGAGTGGGCTCTGGTCTAAGACCAGTGGCATGGAGCTCTGTCATCGGTCCTGTCATGTTTTTCGATTCTGTCTCACCTTTTGGATGAAGACCAAAAATACACACTTCTCCTATTTCCAGATGACACACACGAGGAGAGAGCGCTCATTCATCAGAGGAGCACACTAAGATCCAAACAGCTCTCAGAAGGAACCAGAAGGATGGCCCCAAACCAAAATATGATCTAACAGCAGTGCCTTCTACACTTAAGTCTGAGCAAAAGTCCACGAACATTTACAAGAGGCAGCTAAGCTCAGTTATGTTGGCGGCAGGAGGCAGCCCGTGGCTGGGGGTGGGGATGGGGTGGGTGGGGGTTGGTGGCCGTGATCCGTGAGGAAAGGCTTTCCAGTCTTGTGAACTCTGACTGTGGACTGAGCTGTGTCGTGAGGGTGGTGAGCGCTGCTGCAGCGCCCACAGCACACCAGCTGGGAGTCATCTACAGGGAACTCTAGTCCAGAGGGTGAGGAAGGAAATGAGCTTTGATTGCTTGTCTCTGGGTCAGGCACTTTACCTACATGAACTCATTGAATCTTCACGTGTCCCTTATTGGAGACACCCTAGTTCATTGATTCTAAGATGCACATTTTTCCCCTACAATTTAACATCTCTGAGATTAGGACGCAGACTCTGATGCCACTTTACAATGCTGTCAGCCAGGTGGCAGCCTCAGCTGGCTGGTGGGAAAACCCTCCATTGACACCTTCTGGTAAGATCCAGAAAGCACCACGACTCAGTTCAACACAAAATCTGTCCTGCAAGCACCTGGGCTCCAGGAGATGAAGTCATGTGGCTGTTGGATATCACTATGCCCCACAGGGCCCTAACCTCCGGGTTTCTGGACAAGCCCCACCTGAATCACCTGTGAGGCTTGAAGTGTCAGACTGTGGGGTCTCCTATAGGTACTATGATTCCGTAGGTAGAGATGGGGCCTAGGAATGATTGGCTTACCATTTGTAAGGGTTTTGGAGCTATGGACAACTGGGGAACCATGAGAACTGGTGACTGCCCAGTTGTCTCAGGGCTAAAATTCAAATGGATCCAGCATGGTGGCTTTGATCCCAGATGTGCATTGAGTTCCGGGGTGTCCATGCATTTCACTGAAGAGCCGGAGGCAGGCAGCATGGGTCTGCTGGGGCCTGAGCCCCTCTGCTCCTCTCTGCTGGCTCTCAAGGCCCCACTGAACTCGCAGGGAAAGCTCAGCTGCCTCTGCTCGACTCCCATGTCCACAGGCTGAGAAGCAGGGCTCGCTGACTTGTGCTTCCACTTCCCAGGGAAGGGTGATCTGATTGGCTGCGAGCTGCCTCGGCGGGAGCAGGTGGTCAAGGCCAATGCTGATGTAAAGGGGCTGACCTACTGCGTCCTACAGTGTCTACAGCTTGCTGGGCTGCACGAGAGCCTTGCACTGTACCCCGAGTTTGCCCCACGCTTCAGCCGGGGCCTTCGAGGGGAGCTGAGCTACAACCTGGGTGCCGGTGGAGGCCCTGCAGAGGTGAGGGCGCTGGGAATGTGTGCAAGGGGCTGGGGCACCAGGGGCCTGACGCGGCGACATCCGGCCTGGTGCTACCACTCCTACACTTTGTGTGTGTGTGGGTCTACACTCTCCCATTTCCTGTCCCTTCACACCCACACTGTCCTTTAGCTCCCAGCCCTGCTGTGCTCTCCCTGGCCCATCTGAGGTCCACAGTGAAGTCTTCAGTGGTAGGGACTGAGGGCCACACATGAAGGATGGGACGCCTGGGTAGGGCCAGGCACTAGTCCTCCAGGCTGCCTCTGAAGAGCCCTGTGGCTCCCCTGCTTCTTCCCCATGAGGGAGAACTGCTCTGAGGGGCTTTGAATTTTCCTGGCTTCTATCCACTAATTCCAAACTTGTCTTTAGTATGGGGTTCTCCTGGATAGGTAGGTGAGCCTGAGGGACTAAGTCGATATGTGGTGTATCCACACTTGGCTGGGCAGCAAATTCCTTCAAGGCTCCGTGGCTTCGTGGTGGCAGAAAAGCTGTCCCCCACCCCCCAACACACATACACACCTGAGCCTCTGAGCCTCTGCGGGTGGGAGATAGCAGGCATCCAGCTTAACAAAGATGGTTCCTTATAGAGAGATGAGGTTGGGGTGGGGCAGGTGAGGGGGGCACAGGAGGGGCTATCCATACCGTTTCCCTGTCCCCCATGATCCGCAGGCAGACACCAGCTCCCTGAGTGGCGACAACACCCTTATGTCCACGCTGGAGGAGAAAGAGACGGACGGGGAGCAGGGCCCCACAGTCTCCCCAGCCCCGGCTGATGAGCCTTCCAGCCCCTTGCTGTCCCCTGGCTGCACTTCCTCCTCCTCAGCGGCTAAGCTGCTGTCCCCGCGTCGAACGGCGCCCCGGCCCAGGCTGCGGGGCAGAGGACGGCCGGGCAGGGCAGGGGCTTCACAGGCTGAGGCTGGCCCCTCTGTCCACCCTCGAAGCTTAGAGGGTCTGCAGCTGCCCTCTGTACCATGGAACATGCCCCCGGATCTGAGCCCCAGGTAAGCAGGCCCTGGGCCGATATACTCTGGCAGAGATGGTGGGGATGGGGCTGGGGCCCTGACCGGACACATTCCTCCCTCAGGTGCCCATCCTTCTATCCTAACCCATCCCTGCCTCCTCCAGGAAACCGTCTTGGGCCCCACCTTCCTGTGACCCCTCACCCCACCATTTGGTGCCTGGCCATTCACTGCCTAGAGTTCCCGCTGTGTCACTTGCTCAAGTTTAAATCCCTAGTGAAACTGTAAGCCCCTAGGGAAAGGGCCCAACTATGTTACCTGTCCCAGGCCCTGAGCGCCAGGCTCCTGCAGCATGTGTGTGTGGCCGCTGGGCCCTGCAGTGGCTGCCTGTGGACTGATCTGTTGCCCTGGCCCCCGTGTCCGCAGGGTAGTAGATGGCATTGAGGACGGCTGTGGCTCTGACCAGCCCAAGTTCTCCTTCCGTGTGGGGCAGTCGGGTCCAGAGTGCAGCAGTAGCCCCTCCCCGGGGCCAGGTACTGGGGACCGGGTCCCAGAGGGGGCAGCGGGAGGTCGGCAGGGCTGCCTCTTGGCCCTGTGAACCTCTAAGAAGGCAGCAGGGTCCAGACTTCTTGCCCTCTTGCCCTTCTCAATCTACATGGTTGGCAGGGACAGTTTGGGGGTGAAGACCCACACCTTACTGTCGGAAGGTGGACGGAGACGGGATTTGGATCCCAGCGGTCGGCTCTCCGGCAGCGGGATCTTGGTTCTTGCCCAGCTTCCAGCCTGTAATACGGTGGATGTGTGTGTTGAATCAGATGCTGCTGCTGGGACCCTGGGGAGGACAGAGGGCTGTGGGGAAAGCAGGGTTGTGGAAGTGGCCCCCAGCCAGGCCCTGCAGCCCTGAGAGTGGACCAAGGAATGAGCTCCCCGGAGTGGTCGCGTGCCTGGACAGGCACCAAGAGCAGCTTCCTGTTGCCCTGCGTCCCCTGGCAGTTTGGGCAGAATTCCCCAAATGGGGCAAGGCTGGAAGGCCAGGCCAGTCCTGCCAGGCCAGTGAGGTCTGTGCTAACTGGGGCCGAGGCCTGGACCCCATACCATCTCCTCCTCCCAGCGCCGGCTAGTAACCCCATCCTCCTGTTTGCAGAGAATGGCCTGCTCGCTGTCCCCCTGGGACCCGGTGAGGCAAGGAACACAGACACGCTGGATAAGCTGCGGCAAGCGGTGGGTGAGGGGCGAGCTGGGGGCAGGAGTGGAGAGGGGTGGGCACTGCAGGCTGTGGGAGGGCCAATCTCCTTTAACTGTATGTGCTTTCTTCCTCCCTCAACCCCCAAAGGTGACAGAGCTGTCTGAGCAGGTGCTGCAGATGCGGGAGGGCCTGCAGTCCCTTCGACAGGCTGTGCAGCAGGTCCTGGCGCCCCATGGGGAGGGCCCTTGCCCTCGGGCGTCGGGAGAGGGGCCATGCCTGTCCAGTGCCTCTGGGCTCTTGCAGCCTCTGTGTGTGGACACTGGGACATCCTCCTACTGCCTGCAGCCCCCAGCTGGCTCTGTCTTGAGTGGGACCTGGCCTCACCCTCGCCCAGGGCCCCCGCCCCTTGTGGCTGCCTGGCCCTGGGGCCCCCCGGCATCTCAGAGCTCCCCTTGGCCTCGGGCCACAGCTTTCTGGACCTCCACCTCTGACTCAGAGCCCCCGGGCTCAGGAGAACTCTGCCCCGAGCCTAGCACCCCTGGCTCCCCACCTGCTGAGGAAGGGACTAGGACTGGGCCCCCAGAGCCCACGCACCAGGCCGAGGCTGCTAGCACTGGAGAGCCCCCGCCAGGGTCTGGGGGCCTGGCCTTGCCTTGGGAACCCCATAGCCTGGAGATGGTGCTTATCGGCTGTCATGGCTCTGGCACAGTCCAGTGGACCCAAGAAGAGGGCACAGGGGTCTGACTGCTGGCCCAGGAACTCAGTGTTGCCAGACATGCTGCCATCTACTGCCCTCCTGGCCTCGGGGCAGAGGGAGGGTGGCAGCCACCCCTGGACTCTGTACTGCCCACTGGCTCAGGGCCCAGCCTGACTTTCAGTGGGCTGGAGCCTAAGGGGCAGGCCCCAGGCTGGGACTCTCTGGGCCCCTCCTCAGCCTACTCCTGTTTCCCTCTGCAGGATGGGAGACAGAGGCCTGAGGCCAGAGAGGGATTTGGTTATCCATCCCTTGCATGTGTCCCTGCCTCACCAGTCCCATTTTTTATATAAAAAAAAAATAATAAAATAAAAAGAGCTACTTTGGAACTTGGTGCTTTTTATTTACAAAAGAAAAATAATAAAGGAAAAGTCTGGAGCTAATCAGCTGGAGACAAAGGGACAAAGGTGGGAATCTGAGGGGAAGAGAATGGCGGCCTGCAGAGAGAGAAGGGGAGGGGCTCTGGCTCCAAGGAAGCCGGAGGGTCCCAGCCTCGAGGGGCTTCCCAAGGATCAGCCCTACTTTCCCAGAGAGGCTCTGATCAATGGGCCAGCAGTTGGGTCTCCTCCTGCCCACTATGGTTTTTCCAGGAGCCTGAGTTCCCAGCTCCAAGGGGCTGGAATGGCAGGGGAAACTGAGGCCAGAGAGAGCACATGGGTTCTGCCACCACTCCTCACTGTGGTGTGATCTTGGCAGCCTCGGCCCGAATAAGGGCAATGAGGTCCTGGTTGATGAGGAAGACGAATCTCAGGCTGGCAATCTATGGGCAGGAGAGAAGAGTGGCTTGAGGACAGGTGGGATTGGGGGCCAGGCCCCCCTCACGGCTCCCCATGCCCCTGCTCTCATCCCGTCCCCTCCACCTCCCTCCGCCTCCCTCCCAGCTCACCTCCACCACGGAGTTGTTGCTGAGGCGCCATTTGGAGCCACACAGCACAGGCCGTCCATCGATGTAGATGGGCCGCCGGCCCTCATTGGCAATGAAGAAGTCACCGTTATTTTTTAGCTTGATGACACCTGTGGGGATGGAGACATGAAGGCAGATGAGGAGACAGGGAAGGCCAGAAGAGGGCCTGCAGGCACCCTTGACTCTCAAGCTGGAGATCCTGAAATGCCAGCTGCTCTGCCCCAGCTGCTCCAGGAGGGTTCCCAGGGAGACCAAGCCACAGGGCCAGAGCGTGGCCTGAGGCTGGGAGGGACATCCTCGCATCGCTTCCTGCCAGTACCTTGCTTCCGGGAGATCTTCCAGGCCGGCCCCTCCAGAGACAGGTCCACGTCAATCTGGTTATCCTTGGTGGCTCTGCCCAGGGTGATCTGCGGAAATGGGGCAGGTGAGGGCTGGGACCTGAGGAATGGGTCTACACAAGCCAAGGGAAAGATGAAACATCAGGGACCAGACACGGAAAGGTCAGTGGGCACAGGGCTGGCGGCGGAGGGCTGCTTTCGGGAGGGGAGCCGCCTGCGGGAGGGGAGTTGATGGGCTGGGCCGCCTTACCTCCCGAGAACGCATCAGGTACCGCACCATCCGGCCCCGCAGCACCGCCAGTGTCTGGCTGTCGAAGTCCGGAGAGCTCATGCCTGTGACGGAGGAAGGCACTGAATCAGGCAGAGCCCACCCCTCAGGGACACGGGGCAGAGGGCAAGGATCCAGGGGCCGGGGAAAGGAGGGGGGTCCCCACCCCAGAAGCACAGGGGCTCAGGATGGGGCCACAGGAGCGGAGAGAGCAGAGGCACAGCCCTGCTGGCCCCGGCTTCCTCACCTGTGATGCTGTCAACCAGCACCTGCCACTTATGCAGCTCCTGCTCCAGCTGGCGGATCTCTCGCTTCTGGCGCCGGTCAGCCACGGTCAGCTCTGGGGTGAGGGGGGCGGCAAGGAGGGACACTCTGCGGCCAACAGCACCCTGTACTGGTCCTCTGTGCCGGCATGAGCTTCTATCCCCTAACTGTTCCCCCCCGGGGTACACTCACCATGTTCTAGGACCTCATCTCGCATGTCCCTGTGGGAGGAGAAGGACAAATCAGGATCCACCTCCGGCTCACCTGCCATTACCAGTAGGGGCTACTCAGTTCATTTGGGAGCCCTCAGTCCCTCAGCTGAGGAACCCAGGAGGCTGCTCCTCTGGCCTTGGACTAACCTCCACCCCCTAGGGTGGGGCAGGGACAGGGCAGCTCAGCAAGGAGACCAAGCAACAAGCTCAGTGTGGGCTGGCCTCAGTTCTCTGCAGGCAGGAGGCAGGGCCAGGTAGCCCGGAGTGCTCTGTCCCTGGGAGACATCCCACTCTATAACCTGCTTGGGGCCCTAGCCACTCACTTGAGCTTACTGTCATCAATCAGGTCCTCTGCGTCAGAAAAGTTGAGCACTTGGTCCCCCTTGGGCAGCGGCTGCACTGAATAAAGCACGGAGAGAAGGTCAGCGCCGCTGCTCCTCCTCCACATTATGCTGTGGACAATGACTAAACTAAGGGGACCAACTGGGAAGGCGGAGCCTGTGGAGACAGTTCTGCAGGGAGAGCAACAGGTAACAGAGCACAAGCCAGATTAGGCCGCCAGCTAGCTTGGCACAAAGGATTCCTGACCTGAACTAAGGGCAGAGATGGTTCTAGAAAGAAAAGAGAATTAAAGTTGACCTCCTGGGTGGGTTTTTCAGAGCGCAAAGGCTCTCCCATAGGCATGAACAAAGGGGGGAAGGCGCTGCTGTTAGCTCCCCTGCACACGTGACAAGAGGCCTCCATAACGAGGGCTCGTGACGGGACTCGGATTTAGGACAGACCCAGGATTCAATCTCTGCTCTCCTGATTCCAAATCCAAACTGTTCCTCTACCACATCACCAGCTCCCCGGGACAGTTTCTGCCACACTGGGCTGGAGGCAGGGGTACAGCTTGCTCCCCCAACTCCACAGAGGTGCCAGAAGAGCCGCCACGCCCCCTGCAGGGCACTTTCAAACTGCTGCCAGGACGTCTTACGGGTCACAAGATAAGTTCTCATTTTTTGCAAAAATGTGAAACGGAATAGAATATTAAGAGTCCATCACATATACTGAGAATAGTTTCATAAAAGTTTTTCAGGTTTTTCTCTGATCAAACTACAAAGGGACCGCGGCCTCAAACTCTGACAACTGCTGCCAGCTGCTTCCATGACTGTGTGTCATTCAGTGGCAGCAACCTAGTGGCCAGGATACAGCTGGTTGAGGAGTTTGTCAAACCCGGGGGTAAGGGGAGTCATCGCTGCCCACCAGGGAAGTGAGGGGGGGCTACACAGGAGCCACAAATTCTCCAGCCCCCCCCAACTCCCTGAGGTCAGACCATGTGGGAGACAAGGGACTGGGGTGTTCACCCCCACCGGCTCCCCTCCCCCCCGCCCTCCCGCCACAGCGGCCTACAATCTCACTAACCTAAAGTCAGCCGACTCGAGAGCTAAGCAGCGCATAGCCCTGTTCTCAGGACCTCCCGGCACTAGCCAGCCAAGGAGAAATCAAATCCCCACAGCCAAGACTCATGAAGAGAAAAATTAAATCCCAAAGTTACACAAATTAACTTTCAAAGAAGTTAGCTCTAGCAGCAAAAATAGAATTTACCCAGTGTCCAATCTCTGTAGGAATTCAATGACACCTGAGCCTGAGGCAGAAGCAGAGATATGAAAGTTGCAGGAATAAAGAGAGATGCCCACTAAATGCAGAGAACCTCAGGAAGAGAAGACACAGCTCTCCCTGACAAGATTTCCTAAAATACTCCTGCAGGAGTATCTCTTAATAACCGGAAGCAGTAGGACCCTGGGAGTAGGTGGAGGGCACAGGCACAGCCTAGTTTCCAGAACAGTATGAACAACTCTGGAGAAGATGCTGATGGGCAATACTGTCCAGAAGTGAGAGCACAGAGTGTCTGTACCATGATGTACAATGAAAGGCTGACCCCAGGGCCCAAGCAGAACTGATGAATAGCCTGCAGTTTAGTCAGCTAACCTTGCCAGTACCTGTCATTTGGAGTGAGAGCCTGCGGGTGAGGGAGGGGAAGCAGAGGGCCTTTGGGCCCATGGGAGAGGAGGAAGGCAGAGGGCCTGGATATGAAGGCCCAGTGGGGATTTCTGAATGGCTCCAAAGCAGCCAAAGGAAACAAGAAGGAATGTGCACAGAGGGAAGAGGCAGAAAGACTTAGAAAAAGTACCATCTCTAGGGAGGAAAATGAGGCAGGGTAAGCCAAGAAGGGAACTTTCACATTTTACTCATGTTTCAATGTCACTCATGAAAAATACATTATTTACGTAATGTAAACTATGTCAAAAATGACAAAACAAGAAGTGGGATACAACTCTGCCACTTGGAATCCCATTCAGGATTCCAGGGAAAGATACCCTTACCATGCTCCTGAATATCATTCTAACCACTTTCCTTCCTTCTGGAAGGCAGTGGTTTTGCTGCAAAGAGAGGTGCAAGACACTAGTGGCCACTAAGGGATCTGTTTCTGGGCACCTGTGAGCAGCTGTGCCCAGACCGGCTCATTCACCCACCCTGTCAGCTCCCGGAGCCAGTTACCTGTCTGGTCCTCCAGCAGGTAATACTGCTTCATGAGCTGCCAGTGGGCCTGCAGAGCCTTGGCCGTACGGGCCAGGTAGAAGGCATCAGGGTGTCTGTGCAGCAGGTCCTGGAACGTCTCCAAGGTGGGCTGACTGGTCTGGAGGGTAAGAGCCTGTTCTCAGCACCTAGGTTTTCTCATTCTTGTGTCTGCCAACCACACCCCTGGTCCCCATCAGGAGCCAGAAGAGGGAGCCAGTGTTGACTCTCTTTCTGAGACCCCAACCACAAAAGCCCCCGCAGGTACACAAGCACCAGCAGGGAAAGTTCTCAGGCAAAGGGGCCTCCCGTATCAGTAGTTTCCCCCGTGGTCAGGCCTCCACCCTACCCCTCAGCCTCACCGATCCCACTTTGCTCAGCAGCTGTTCCTCAGCCTTGCTAAACAAGGCCTTGCTCTGGATGGCAGCAATGGCTTCTGGGTGCAGCTGTCTCATGGCTTGGCAGGCCAGCCTAAGGAGTGCGGGGGTAAGAAAGAAGGCAGGGTGAAGGGCGGGTGTCAAGCAATCTGGGGTTCCTGGAGACCTTTGATATCCAGAACTAGAGGCCAGGCCCTCAACAGGAAGAGCCCAAGGCTTAGCACAGCACCTGGGGCTTCATGGGTTTACTGAGAGCATAACCCAGGCTACTCAGTCAACCGAGTTTCCGGTGTTTACCCCTTGAAGAGACTCAAAGGCACAGCCCCCAGAGGCCAGATGAGGGCTGCTGCTCCTGCCCCAGCTGCTGCTCCTGCCCCAAGACCTTCCTCTTTACATGGACAAAGCTGCCACCCACTGCCCAGCACATCCTCTTCCCAAAACTGAGCCCCATCCACTTCCTGGCCTATCAGGGCCCAGGCTACAGCTTAAGGTGTACAGGGATGGTGGAGCAGAAGATGGGTGCTAAGGACCCGACCAACTCTGATAACAATAAGCGAAGTGGGTGAGGAGGAAGAGCGCGCGCTACATGGGCATCCGGGTTTACTTGGAACTTAAGACTTTTAGGGGCCTTTGTGTTCTTTTGTTCCAGTTCCCTTTTATGGAAAAAGAAATTATGAGAGGTCAGTGTGGAAAGGTTGGGAAGTGACCTTCCCTAAACCACAATGCACACAGTGGTGGAACCAGGGCTCCTTGTGTTCATTGTGGTGTTTCCTACCATGCTGCCTTTTCAGCTTCCAGATCCCCTTGCTGCTGGCATCAAGCCAGGACCAGTAGTGTCGGTAGCAGGAAGAAGTTTCCCTCCCAAGCCTGGCTGGTTTCAATATCATCCCAGGGGATGCAAGGTCCCAAGAGCCCTGCCTCCTGGACCCCTCCCTTGGGCCCTTGTATAATTCTGTCTGTTCCAATTGCCAAATTCTGGTGCTCCCTGTACCTCCCTGCTGCTGGAGCCAGCCTCACTCACTTGGAGATGACAGGATCGTAGAGCAGGGCGTACCAGCGCTCCTGGACCTCCCGAAGGGTGAAGCGGCAGCTGAACTTCACGCCCAGGTGGACCGATGTCAGGTCATTGGTCTGCAATGCCCCAGATGGGTTCGCCTCAGCCTGAGAGCTGGCAAGAACCCTTCACTTGCCACCCCTAGGGTGCTGCTGGGCTAGTGTGGGGCCTGGGGACTGCAGGCTGGGGGAAGGAGGGTCGACCGTGCAACCCACGGTGGGAAGCACTACCTGTAGCACAGCGTTGATGAGCAGGAGATCGTCCGCAGGCTTCCAGCGGCCCAAATCCTTGGTCACCTGAAGTGGCTGTTTGCTCTTCTTCACACGCTTGGTGAGCCCAGGGGCTGGGGCGGGGCTGGGCGGCACAGGAGTGCTAGGGGCCTTGGACACCTGGGCAGGGAATGGGAAGAGAACGAGCTAAAAGCCAGCATCGGGGCAGCTCGGGCTTCAGGCCTTGAGCTTCCTGTACCGTGCATGGCAGCCCCAGTCCCACCTGACCATAAGCACCACAGGCAGGAGCTCAGCCTTCTAGCTCCCTCCATGCCCGAAATACTTCCACATGGTCCTTGAGCTTACGGGGTCTTCTCTTTGCTGGTGGCACCCTCAACCCCAGAGTGGAGGGCGGCCGGGGAGCATACCAGGAACCCACTCTGCCTGGTACGGTGTCTAGGGCCAGAGCGATGCCACCTGGGGGTTATTTTTACACCCAGCAATGCTGGGAACAGGCTGTCTGCTCCCAGAATAGATGCATGCTCTATGCCTCCCACACAGAATGTGATACAGGACGCACTGACAGCGTGTGAGTGTGTGTGTGTGTGTAGGGGGGGGCGGGTGCGGGAAGAAAGGGGGAATAGGGAGAAGTGAGGGCTCCCAGAAGGAAGGCAGCTGAGGTTGGGGCTGGGGCCACCAGATTTTCTCCCAAGTCTCCTCTGCACGGCTCCTGCCCGCTGGCAAAGGTGATAGGGAAACACAAAATCTGGCTCCTGCCCCCGCATCTCACAATCTCTCACCTTCTTCTTCTCGCTGGAGGAAGGTTCACTCCCTGAACAGCGGCCCGGTTCCACACCACTGGCCCCCTTTGCCCGGGTAGAGGACTTGGCCAAGCTGCTCTCCACCAGCTCATCATCAAACTTCTTCCTCTTGATGAACCTGTGGAGGGTCCTCCTCTGAGCACCCCTTGCCCCTTCCCCTTGTACCCATTTACACACACCCAGCCCCTGAAACGGCGCGGGTCCCGGCTGGGTGCGAACTGCTCTAGCGCCCTGGACGGGGCACAGAACTGCTCTATTCCTTGCCACTGAGATGACAGGGTACCGCACCACAGATTTCACGTCAAAGACCTAAGATCTCCCTCCCTTGCCCACATCCCACAGAGAGGGACCTGGCAGGAAAAGCACAAAGCTCTGCCAATACCCAGGCCCCATAGGGGCTCAAGCAATCATTCCCAACAGAGGTAAAGGCACGCAGCACCTAATGCCCTTGCCCAGACCCTGGCCCTTTGAACCCTTACTACCTGGAGGAGCTCCTCCGTTTTGGGATGGTGCCCAAGGCCTGAGAGGAAGCTCGCTTCTGCCCTGCCAGCGACTCCTCATCCTCTGAGCGGCTGGCAGTGCCTGATGCCATCAGAGATGAATCTAGCAGACCCTGAGAATCTAGAAAACAAGAAGCGGTGAACTCAGGTCTCCTAAGTGCCTAGCAGAGCCCTTAGCCTCCGAACACGGGACCCCTCCTCTGCCCCTCTTCCCCCAACCCTCTACCAGCCCTCCTGACCCTTCCCCTGCTTTCTTGACATTTGAAGTTTTCTGGTGGGAGTTCGTTGGCCATCCAGATCCCATCTGGGCTCAGACCTGGCCCAGACCTTCCTCGCTGGGCAGTTCTCCCGGTGCCACGTGTCATGTCGTGCAGCACATGGTGCTCAGGTCAGACTGGTGATGCCGACACACCGGGCTCTGGGCATAACTGCTCCCTCTGCCATCAAAATGCAGCCAGGCCAAAGAGCGGCAGCTCAACAGCAAGTCAGTCAACTGCGGCCTCTGCCGAGAGGTACGTGGGTGGTGCTGGCCCAGGGGGAGGTGGCAATGCCCAGCCAGGATGAAAAGACATACGTGCCAGGCACGGGGTAGAATCAGCAGATGCTTGGCGCCTGAGCGTTTGGGGAGCTGGCCTGGCCTCATACTACCTTTGTCCATCCTCTTACAGTCCCAAAGCCACTGGTTCCAAACCACAGGGCTAGGAGGAAGGGTCCCACAGGCTCATCCAAGGATTCTGACCAGGTAAGCTTAGAGGCTGAGAGGAGATTCTGCAAAGGAGAAATGAGGCTCCCTGAGGCACAGGTTTCCAACGGGCCAGCCTCACCCCCTTATCCTGGAAAGGCTCCCCCAGGATCCCACAAGCTAGGGAAGACACAAGAAGAGACACGAGGCTCTATTTCGCCAGTATGATGCTGATAAACCAACAGCTTTCTAAGAGTCACCAGCATCTCTGAGAATATAAAAGCTACGCCCTCCAAAAAAATGTACACATAGCATGTTAGTGGGTCCATGGACCTCTATGATTCTACTCAGAGTTGCAAGGTAAAGGGCCTCGACTATAAACCAACACGAAACAAGGGATTACTGGTTCACTTCTTATTGTCGCTGCCCATTCAGTTCAGCAGCACCCCCTTACCCTCCCAAGCCAAAGCAGGGAAACGGAGATAGAACTCCGATTAGCCCATCTCGCTCTTTTCGCCCCCCATCCCCCACAGCTCTGGCTGAAGATTCAGTGGGTGGTACCGCGTGGAAGCTAAAAAACGCGGTTTGGGAACTGATTAAGTTATCAACCGCCCTGGGGCGCCTGGTCCTAACCCCGGGAGAACTCTGGTACTGGGGACTCTCTGGGGCGTGGCGCTTGCGGGCCCCGCCCCTTCAGACCCAGGCGGCACTCCGCACAGCTTTCCCGCCCTGCCCCCAGGTGCGTTAGTCGAATCGCTCCGCTCAGCAGAATACCGCTGATATCTAAACACCTGGGGAGCAGGTGAAGGAACTGATTCCACGGGCTGACTGAGGCTAGGTCTCCACCCCCTATTTTCTTCCGCCCCCGTTCTCCACCGAGTGCACACCCAAGGTGGGGGATTAGTGCAGGTCTGTTTTTAGAGCTCGGGACGACAGAGGTGAAGTCAGCCCTGCAACTCAAAAGCAAAGCACCGAGTGCACCCCGATGCTTTCGCAGCCGTGGTTTAAGCCCCACGGGCTGGTGGCGAGGGAGGGAGAGTAACTCCCAGGCCAAGTCTCACCCCACCTTCGGCTTGCCACCTTTGCGCATGCGTAACATCTCGGACCAGATTCTGGTCCGGTCCGGCCCACGCATGCGCAGATTTTCGGGGCGCTACTGGGGCGGGGCCCCAAACATTGTGGGGGGTCTTTCCCCGGAGCACTCTGGAAAACTCCATTTCGCCCAAACTCTGTTCAGAACCCTCGGAAGCGAACCGCGAAGTCTCACCATTCCTAGGCTGCCAGCTCCAACAATTTCTCCGCGGCGACGGCAGCAGCCGCAGGGCCAAACCCGGCTTCCGTGAGTCACATCTACTTCCGGGTCTGAGAACTAGGGGCGGCGCGATCCCTTCCGGTTCTCTCCGGGAACGTGACGAAGGGGGCGTGGTCACAGCGGGGACTGAGTCACAGTTTTGCTAATAATCGAAATTAAAGGTTTTCCCAGTTGGGACAACATAGGAGGAAGCGTTAGGGATTCCGGGTCCCAGAAAGATCACTCGCTTGGAGAGAGTGGTTAAAGGGAAAGCCGAGACGGGGCGGGATAGGCGAGGGGCGGGTCTGGGGTAGGGCTGTGCCGGGAACTCTATTTCGGCTTCTGAATTCCCACAGGATGTAAGAATCTGTTAGTTTGGGGGCGATTGTGCATTGTTTGCTGCGCCCAGCGATTTTAGAGAAACTACTCTGTGTGGGGCTCTATGCTAGGCACAACACAAGGAGAGAGACGATGTGGAACTCGCTCCAGCCAAGAGGTTTGGCGTACCCAAGTCGGGGAGGTTGATGTCTCAGGAACGGATGGAGGGTCGTGGGCCTGATTCCTAGAGGGTAGAGGCCCTGAGGAAGGCCAGGGTCAGCCAGATCCCACCAGGACTACTGGAGGCAGTTGTGGATCCTGGTGGGTAAGTGCAGAGGAGATTGCCCTGGAGGGAAGCTTGGGGTGGGAGGACAAGCCTACAGGCAAAGTCTGGGGATAAGAAACCAAACAGACCTCTCAAGAGGGTTCCTATTTGTTTTACCAAACCTTGGAAGGGCACAGAAGTTTAGTAGCTCCAGGGAATCATATCGCAGCTCAGAATAGGGAAAATCCCAATTCCAAAGCTGTCCAGGAGTTAGTGGTGCTTTCAGTGTAGGTGTCAACCACATGTCACGGGGACATTGCCAGAGGGGAGGCCAGCCCTTCTGGCTCTGACAGTGTATGATAGCTCTCTGCTTCAAAAGTACCCACCTCATTTACTGGCCTGTGATCTTACTTAATGAGTAATAACCTATTTTGTCTAACCTGAAAGACTGTGTTTTCTGATAAGAGGTGTGTAGACTATGGGAGACTTCAAGATATCATATGGTATCTATCCCAGATGAGAGTTACCATGGAAATTTCTAAGAAGAGGACAGTTGAGCTGAGATTTGACAATTGATAGGCAGTCAGTCATGCAAAGAGCTTGGTTATGATGAACTAGTAAGGGGGAACAAGATAGTTGCAAAGCAGAAATGACTCTGGTGAGTTTGAGGAACAGGAAGGAGCCCAGTACGGCTGGAGAAGGATGATCAAGAAAAAGAGGGAAGTGGGGCGCCTGGGTGGCTAAGAGGGTTAAAGCCTCTGCTTTCGGCTCAGGTCATGATCTCAGGGTCTTGGGATGGAGCTCCTCATCGAGCTCTGCATCGGGCTTTCTGCTCAGCAGGGAGCCTGTTTCCTTTCCTCTCTCTCTGCCTGCCTCTCTGCCTACTTGTGATCTCTGTCTGTCAAATAAATAAATAAAATCATAAAAGAAAAAAAAAAGGAAAAGAAAAAGAGGGAAGGAGATGAGAATAGAGGTCATCAGGGCCAGATCATATTAGCCCTTGTAGTTCATGCTATGGATTTGGACCTTTCTTTCTAATGTTTTAGAAAGCTCTTAAAGGATAACAAGTGAAGGCATCCTTGCTGTGATATGATTTAATTTTTAAGATGATCCCTCTGGCTGTTTTGGGGGAAGGATTGTAAAAGAGGAAGATCAGATAAGAGGCTACCTTGTAGCAATCCAGGTGAGAGGTAGGTCCCGCTGGGTTGTGGGGGCAGGGGAGATGGACAGAAATAGTGGCTTTGATTATTTTTTGGAGCTAGAACCACAAGGACTTGCTGATGGAGTAGATATGGGATATGAGGGAAGGGGATTCTCCCTCCCTTCCCTTCCAAGGATAGGACCTAGGTCTTAAATTCAGAATCCAGAATCTGGCCCTATCTCATTGGTCCACTCTCTCCTGACCCAAGACCTCTTGAGGCCGGATGGCTGGGCCTGAAGACCCAGAGGATCTCCTCTTGGCAGGACCAGCCAAGAGGATCTTTGGGTGAAATCAAACACAGCTGAGAGGACGTGAGAGCGGTTTATTAAAGATATATAGTGTAGATATGGACATAGCATCCAGGGGAGTCAGCAAAGAGTGAATCTTCTTACTTGGGGTTTGGGATTTTTATTAGGGGTGGTGGTCTGGTATTCCTGCATCCAGGAACAAAGCCAAGTGTTTAGGTGTCTTCCAAAAGTTGCTTATGCCCTGGAGCTAGGGGTTTTAATGAGTCAGTCAGTGGTCTTGGAAAGTGTTCATGACATCCCGCCCAGTCACTCCCTAGATGTTATCTATTGTGCTAGAAGACTCCAAAGAAATCGTTAACTTCTTGACCTTTACAAGGAGTGTGTTGTCTCTCCAATCAGATGGCTCTTCCCTACCCCCTGAATTTGGGGCAACCCATCAAGTGGAAGCCATAGGGTGGCACAGGTGGAGAAAGGGATTCACCCAAGGCAGAACAGAAGAGATAAAAGTTGATTGAATACACTGCAGAGATTTCCTAATTTCCCCTGGATCTTTGTTCAGCCACTCAGGGCCCCAAGCTGCTTGCTCCCCCTAGGGATTAGAAAATGGTGGCTAAGAACACAGGCCCTGGAGTCAAACTGTCTATTTTAAACTTCATTTTAAATCTCATTAAAACCTGGTGGTTTTATCATCTGCCGGCTTGTGACCTTGAACAAGTTACATCTCTTTGTCTCAGTTTCATCATCTCTGGGGAAATGATAGTCCCCACTTCATAGGAGCGTTCTGAGGAGTAAATTACTATTTAAACAAGCAGCATATAGCAAATGTTTGAAAATGTTAGTGGTTGGTACTGTTCTTAGGGCTTAGGTCTTACTGTCACCTGCCAGGTCATCAGTATAGGACCCAAATTGTGATAGCATAGCCTGTCCCCGTTCTGTCCACTAGAGAAGGTCCAGTTTCCCTCTCATCTGAAGCCACTACCTCTTGAGCACTCAGAGGACCAAAGGATCTGCTGTTGGCTCAACTATACAGTCTTAGGAAGTCAAGTTTAATAAAACTGTTGACTAGCAAAAAGTTACCTTTGGATTCATAATAAGTCAACATATACTTGATATCTGTACACTCTTTTTTCCCCAAGGGAAGAGAAACCATCTGCCAACAAAAAACCTTACACACATACCTCCTGAAACAGCAGTTCCCAGGGCAGAGAACCACAGACACTGTGAAACACCCAGCTTCTGGAACATGACAGGGTTCACCCATCACAGTCCAAAAGCCAGAGTCACACTTAATGAGAATACCTAAATTATTCCCATTAAAGTTAGATAGGCCACAAGGAGAGCCCCTGTGACGATTTTTATTTAATATTGCTTTGGAAGTACTAGCCAACTTAATTACAGAAGAAAAAGGAATGAGGTAAAAAAAAATGGAAAAGAGGTAAAAAATATTATTTATTTATGAAATAATAGCCTACCTGGAAAATCCAAGGACATCAACTGCAAAACTGATACAAATAAGACATTTTAGCAAAGTAGGTACAAGTTAATATACAAAAATCCAGTGAACAATAGCCAATTAGAAAATATGGGGGGGGGCGCCTGGGTGGCTCAGTGGGTTGAGCCTCTGCCTTCGGCTCAGGTCATGATCTCAGGGTCCTGGGATCGAGTCCCGCATCGGGCTCTCTGCTCAGCGGGGAGCCTGCTTCCTCCTCTCTCTGTCTGCCTGCCTCTCTGCCTACTTGTGATCTCTGTCTGTCAAATAAATAAATAAAATCTTAAAAAAAAAAAAAAGAAAAGAAAATATAGGGGAATAAAATATATCCTTTATAGTAGCAGCAACAAAGTAAACTAACCAAGAGTAATCTTAATAAAGGTGCTAGATCCTTCCCCAATACTAAAATGCTAACAACACAAAAGAAGGCTTGAATAAATGGAAAGGCATATTCTATTTTGGGGTGGAAAGACTCACTACCATAAAGATGTCAACTCTCTATAAATTAATCTATAAATTTAACACAATCTAATAAAAATACCAACAGACTACATAATCTGAATATAAAGTTCACAAGGAAATTTCTGCATCATGAGTAGCTATGAACATTCTGAAAAAGGTTAGTGAGAGAAATAGTTCTATCAGATATAAAACTATTAAAAGCTACAATAATTAAAATAGTAAAATCCACAGGACACCAGCACATATGTGGGCAATTTGATCCAGAGAACCAAACAGAGAATCCAGAAATAGACTCAAGACATTTAAAATGTTAGTGTCTGATAAAGATGGCATTGTCTATCGGCAGGGAAAAATGGATTATACAATAAGTGGTATTGAAACAATTATGTAACTGCCTGAAACCAAAATAATGTATCTCTGCCTTGGTTTTTACACTAAAATAAATCCATATGAATCAATTGTGTTTAAATAAATGGAAAAGGATACAACCATAGATGTATAATACAGTGAAGAAAGCATTTGTCAGAATAGCACAAAATTTCCCAAAGCATAAGAAAAAAGACAAATTCTGTCAACATGAAAATCCATAATTTCTGCAGAGCAAAAACCACCATAAACAAAGATAAATGGAATGCAGGGGAAGTATCTGCAAATCCTATCATAGACAAAGGGAATCATTTGCTTTATATATTCAAAATCTCTGCAAATCGATATGAAAAGAACAAAAATCCAATAAGAAAATCAGATGGTTAACATAAAAGGAAAGATAAATGGCTCTTAGACATATGAAAAAATAGTCAACCTCACAAGAAAATTGAAACTACATTTAGATATCATTTTTAAGCTACAGACCCTCAAAGAATCCAAACATTTAATTATACATCTCTGGCATGGTTGTGGGGAAATAGGCCCTCTTAGGTGTAACTGTAAGTTGTTGATACTTGTCAAAATTAAAAATGCATACAATTTCTGATCCACTATATTTGCACACATACAAGATGAAGTATGTACAAAGTTAATCAACTATAGCATTGTTTAGAGTAGCGAAAGTTTACAAACAACTCAAACATCTATCACTAGAAGGCTAGTTAAATAAGGATGGCCTTGAGGCACCTGGGTGGCTCAGTGGGTTAAGCTCTGACTTTGCTCAGGTCATGATCCCAGGGTCCTGGGATTGAGTCCTACGTTGGGCACTCTGCTTGCTGGGGGGGGGGGGGCTGCTTCTCCCTCTCCCTCTGCCTACTACTCTCCCTCTGCCTACCCACTTGTACTCTCTGTCAAATAAATAAAATCTTCAACAACAACAACAAAGTTATGGCCCATCCATACAATGGTGTATCTTAGAACCAGGCTGAAGAGCTGTCACAAACATCTTTGTAGGCCATGATTAAACTCATGAAAAGCCATTAAAGAATTTCTATGCAGGGGTATTAGATTCTGGATTTGAGAAAGATCTCTCTGGCCTAGTATGGAACATAGATTTAAGAGTAGAACTACAGACAGGGAGGTCAGCCAGTGGCCTTAACTAGGGTGGTCACCAAAGACAAGACATAAAATATAGACTGGATAGAGCTTGGGGATGGACTGGGTGTAGAGGCGCCGGAGATGAGCCCCTGATGATAGGCCGGTCTTCAGCTTTGGTGGTAGATGGAGAGTGGTGGTTATACTTTGAGATACGGTGTGCCAGTGGAGAAGTTGGTCTGAGTGGGAAGGAAAGATGAGTTTTATTTGGATGACTTGAGCTAGAGGTGCTAGCGGGCAACAAGTTGACACATTCAGGTGGGTGTTTGGATACACAGCTCTAGGACTCAGGAGAGAGACTGGAATTATGGATAATTTGGGAATCATGATCATATACCTGATGTTCAAAGCCATAGGGAAGATGAAGTCATTTGGGGACATCCTATGGCATGAGGAAAGGAGAGAGTCCAGGTACTGGAGCAACCCACAGCTATGGCAACAGAAGACAGTGAGCTTCTAGAGGAGCCACAGGAGTATAGGGAACATGGGAGAGAAACCAAATATCACAGGACAGAATTCAAGGGAAGAATGTGGAAGCATTTTCATGGTGTCTCTTACTTCATTATAATATCCTTGACATAAACTTGGTTTTAGTTTTCTTTGTTTCCTCTCTGTCTGCTCCATCCCTATCTTCAATCAATACAAGGTCTTGCACATAATAGATATATCTGTGACTAATTAAGGGCACAAATGAGTAAATCCAATCAAAGCTGGTTTTTATACCACTTGGGTTGAAACCTTCGTAGCTGCTCCCCTAATTGGGTTTCCCTGCAGCCACTGTGTAATGTCTCCACATTGCTGCGGCTGCCTCTCAAAAGCACAGATCTGGAACTACCACTCCTTGCCTTGAAAATCATCAAGCCCATCCAATCTCAATCCCAGGCTAGCTTAGCTCCTATAACACCTGGCTTCTACCCAGTGAACCACAGCCCCAGGGACCACTTTCAGGCCCATAAACATGGTCTAAGGAGGCTTACAGTGTTCTGTTCCCTTGGATTCTCCTTGGTTCCCCTACTCCTGCCCCCCGCCCACCGCCGTGGTAGTTCTACCTATCCTTCAATGTTCTTTTGAAATCCCTCTTAGCCCTGAAGGCCTTTCCAGACCTTCACTGCAAAGAACATCTCCTTCCCCTGTTCTCCATTTTACTCTGTACCTGTACTACTGGATCACTTGCCCCGAATTGTGTTTGTTCTATCTGCCAGCTCCTCACTATTTACTCCTCTGTCTCCACTCTGGAGTGTGAAGAGGGATTTTGTCTCGAGGTCATCATCACACATCGGGACTCCGGGCAGTACCCTGAGTGATTGCTGAATGAGTGACAGACAGATGAGTGGACGGCAAATCCCTGGTGCAGTACAAGGACTTAATCCTATTTATTTGAGCATGCCAGTGCTTTGCATATGGTCTGTACCCTGTGTTCTTAGTAAGATCCTTGGAAGCTTGTTTTATTCACTTTGATACTCTCACTGCCTAGTGTAGAGCACAGCCCCACAGTAGCTGCTCGATAAATGTTTAAGGACTCAATAAATAATTACTCATTTAATTTGCTCCCAGAAGCCTCCAGAGAGGCCAATGGCTTTGGCAAACAATGTTTTGTATGTGTTTCCTGCCAGTTCTGAGAGCCCGCCTTAGCAGGGCAGTGACAAATGTGTCTTGGAAGCATGGCACTACTAAGGGACTGTGAAGTGTGGCAGACACACCGGATTAGGGCTGTTATAGTGGTAAAGCATTTAACACAAAGCTGTGGCTCTCCGGGCAGAACCACAGCCCAGAAGAAGCCTCTGAGGTAAGAGAAGGCCGAACAACTATAGAGGAGCAGGATCACTCATTCCTCAGGGAGGGTCTCACATGGTTTCTGTGTCCACAGCCCTCTGTGCTGGGAGAGCAAGCTCTGTGAAGGCAACTGCCCGAATAAAGGGGGTCTTAGGGAGGATGAGGAGGGGCTTCCTGAGGGGAGGGCACTTGAGCTCCCTTACTAAGCTTTCTGGAATGGGGTGGGAATTGTAATAGCTTCCAACTGGTCTCCCTACTTCCCCCTCCCAGCCTCCATCACTGTTCTTGTCCTGGTAACCGCCCCGTCTGCTTTTTTTCCCGAAATGAAGTATAGTGGATGCACAATGTTATATGAGTTTCAGGTGTACCAGAGCAATGCCCTTGAAGTGTGGCTCAGATCATGTCACTCGTTTGCTCCCAATTCTACAGTGGTTCCCATTTCATTCAAAATAAACATGGCTGGGGCACCTGGGTGGCTCAGTGGGTTAAAGCCTCTGCCTTCGGCTCAGGTCATGATCCCAGGGTCCTGGGATGGAGCCCCGCTTCGGGCTCTCTGCTCAGCAGGGAGCCTGCTTCCCTTCCTCTCTCTCTGCCTGCCTCTCTGCCTACTTGTGACCTCTCTCTGTCAAATAAATAAATAAAATCTTTAAAAAATAAAAAACATGGCTGCTGTTCCTTCAGCGTGAAAAAGAAGTCCTTCCAGTGGCCTGCGGGGCGCTGATCTCTCCCCCTCACCTCTCCCTCATCACTCCTTCTATCCCCTTCCTTCACCTGGTACCAGCCACACTGGAGACTTGCTGGAACCTGAGTTTGGCAGGCATGCTCCCACCTTGGCTGTTCCCTTGCCCAGCATGCTGTCTTACCCCATGGCTCGCATCTCACCTCAAGACTACTCCACTGTCACCTCAGTGAGGCCTGATGTGACCTATTTTAAACAGTAACCCCTTTATTCTGGTGCCGTACCCTCTTGAAACGCATGTTTCTCCATGGTATCTTTTACCCTCTAAAATCCAGTGTATTGTATTCATTTTTCATTTCTTGTCTTTTTCCCCTCAAAGGAATGTGGACTCCATGAAAGCACTTAAAAAACCTATTTTCAGGACGCCTGGGTGGCTCAGTTGGTTGAGCAGCTGCCTTCGGCTCAGGTCATGATCCCAGCGTCCTGGGATCGAGTCCCACATCGGGCTCCTTGCTCGGCGGGGAGCCTGCTTCTCCCTCTGCCTGCCATTCTGTCTGCCTGTGCTCGCTCTTTCCCCCCCCCCTCTGATAAATAAAATCTTTAAAAAAAAAAAAAACCTATTTTCTTCAGAACTATATCTTTCATGCCTAGAACCATGCCCAGTAGTAAGTGGCCAATAGGTTATCTGTTGAATGAATGAATGAATGAATGAATGAAGGTGGACGCCTCGCAGGCTTGAGGAAGTCTATGCGAAGGGCCTCCCGGCAGAGTTCCTAACAAACAGTTGCCTGAAGAATCATTTGCAAGGAAAGATCTCCGAACTGCAGAGCTCAGGACCCTGCAGGGGTGCTCCTCTCCCACTGCGGGAAAGGACTCCAGCTTTACCAGGAGTTGTCTGCAGGATCGAGATGTGCAAGGTGAGTCAGAAATCCCTTGTCTCTTTCCCCTACCTTTGCCACACTTGCTCTCTGCACTCAGCCGAGCACCTTCTCAGGGGAAGCCCACCAGCCTCACTTGTGTCTTTGGGTAGTTGCCTTATTGTAAATCCAGCCCCTCTGAGTCCAGGCCCGCAGAGGCCTGAAGCAAGCTCTTTGGCGCTTCCTTGTGGCTTCTCTAGGAAAGGATCTCTTCTGGAAAGTGAGGCCCCAGAAGCCAACACAAGGACGCTCTGAACAGGGGTTGCAGGGGAGGAAACCTGAATCTTCCTGATCCGACCCTGAATTACTGGCAACACTCCGCCTCTCACAGACATGGCCACCAGTGATGATGACCGTGTCCTCTGCAGAGCCCTGACGGGGCGGGGCGGGGGGGGGGGTGTCCCGGCGGGACTCCGGCTTTGGTTGTTCCAAGCTGGTCATGTTTGAGGAAAGGATTTGGAGCGACAGATCCCAGGGCCTCCCTTGAGGGCAGTGAGGCCAGTGACTAGTATGTCTGGCCTCCACCTGATCTGCCTCTTTCCAGTTCACAGCCAATCAACAGTCTTGGAAGGGTGACAGGGCCACAGCCGGGTTCAAGGCGGGGTGTGGAAAGAGGGGAGGGTCTGGGTGTGGCATGGTGTGGGGAGTGATGGTTGCTGGCTGGGGACTGGAGGGCTGGTGCCCACTGTGTTTTGCAGGTAACAGAAACCTGTCCAAGCTACTATCAGTCTCCAAATGGGGAAACGTCCTGCAATGCTCCTGGGGTGTCTTGTGGACCTGTAAGCAGGGATACAGTTGGGCCTCAGGAACCATCTGGTTGAGTTGCTAATAAGATTATTTCTTGTGTTTCTATGTAATTTTTTTTACTTTCTGGCTTCTTTCTTTTTCCTTCCTCCCTCCTTCCCTCCCTCCCTCCCTCCCTTCCTTCCTAGAGAATATCCAAGTGGGGTGGGGGGGCAGAGGGAGAGAATCATAAGCAGACCTTCCACTGAGCAGAGCCAGACAACGGACTGGATATCTCATGACCCCGAGATCACGACCTGAGCCAAAATGAAGAGTCAGAAACTCAACCGACTGAAGCATCCTGGCGCCGCATCTTTCTGGCTATTTTCTTTTCTTTTCTTTTCTTTTTTTTTTTTTTTTTTGGCTATTTTCAAGATGTTCCCTAATTTTCTGTGTCAACGGTTTGACTGTGATATGCTATTGTGTTTTTCTTTCCATTTATCCTGTTTGGGGTTCTCTGGGCTTCTTGGATCTGTGGTTTGTTGTGTTTCGTTAATTTGGGATTCTGAGT
This sequence comes from Mustela putorius furo, assembly GCF_011764305.1. Taxonomy (NCBI): domain Eukaryota; kingdom Metazoa; phylum Chordata; class Mammalia; order Carnivora; family Mustelidae; genus Mustela; species Mustela putorius. The sequence continues at coordinate 5,908,578 of NW_025422368.1, read as the reverse complement.
GATCATCTCTTCAAGTATTTCTTCTACCCCATTCTGTCTCCCCTGGGATTTCCATTACATACGGGTTAGACCAGTTGTCATTGTACCATACGTCTTGGTGCTTAGTTTTGGGTTTGCTCAATTGTTTGTTTGCTTCTACTTTTTGGGAGACAGTCTGGTTCATTTTTGTTGATCTAGCTCCGTTCACAGATTTTTTTTTCCCCTCTGCTTTTATCCTGTTGGATAACTCTGTTGAAGGAATTCTTCATTTCTGCTATTAATGTTTTCGCTTCTAGCATTTCCATTTTTCCATTTGTTTATAATTTCCTACTCTTTGCTCAAATTCCCCACCTGTTAAGCATGTTGTCCACCATTTCCACTAGACTGTTTATAGTAAATATAGCTATTTCAAAGTCACCAATTGATAGTTATATGTTAGCCATGCTCTTTTGTATTTATTTTTATTTTTATTTTTTTTAGAAGCTAACTCTTCCAATCATGCAGTCATGTTCATCCTTTTTCTGACTTTCCAAGTTGGCCTCCCCAGTCCTTGGAAGACAAGACCCGGCACGGCTTTCTGCTCCCTGGCTCTTGGCTGGGTTGTCTTCAAAAGGTTTTTGTCCTCTCCACTTTACCAGTACTTCCTTGTAGGTCGTGCTTAGGGCTTAAAGCAGGCCCTTTCCTCATGTCCCCTTCTCCACATTAGTATTGGCTTGTCATTTTGGAAGCCCCAAGGCCATGGGCCTCACAAGCAGATCTATGGCCAATCCCTAAATCTGGCTTGAAGAAATATGCCAAGAAGTATTCCTTTCCATGCCTCAGGCTTCTTGGAGGTTTTTTTGGGAGGTGGAGGTGATATCTTATTTGACCACATACATCAAGTTTGCTCTGAAAAAAAAAAAAAAGAAGAAGCTCATATCAAAAACCTCATAACTTGGGGCGCCTGGGTGGCTCAGTGGGTTAAGCCTCTGCTTTCGGCTTAGGTCATGATCTCAGGGTCCTGGGATCAAGCCCTGCATCAGGCTCTCTGCTCAGCAGGGAGCCTGCTTCCCCCCTCTCTCTGCCTGCCTCTCTGTCTACTTGTGATCTTTCTCTCTGTCAAATAAATAAATAAAATCTTAAAAAAAAAAAAAAAACCCAAAACCTCATAACTTGAAAACACCATATATATCATAGAGAGACAGAGATAGAGGGATATCTCTCCTTGGTGTCCAAACCTCTTGGCTTTCCAGCTTGGACAATCCACAGCTTCTTTGCCTTCAAGGAGATGGACCGTCGACAAAGCAGAAGAATCTGGCAGACATTCTGCTCGCTTGCCAGAGTGCTTGCTAGAGGATGTCCAGAAAGTCCCAAGTTCACCATCACCAGACCAGGTGTAGCCACTAGGCACCTTAAGCCCAGTGCCAAGAGCCTATAAAAACGTACAAAACCCTTAAAATGTCATTGGCTTCAAAAAATCTGTAAAAACATTAATATGCAATTGTTGACAAAACATAATACTGTCAGTTTCATTACACTGTCAAATTTAGTATTAAAATATCCTTGTTACATTTACAAAACTTGTTAGATTTCATCCCTATGCATGAAGATCGTTGAGGAGTCACAGCCAACGACATGTTAAAAAAACTCCTAGCGGGTTATTTCCAAAGCAAAGTTATATAAATCCTTTCAAATTATATAAAGCAGTGCATTTAGCGTGAGGGCATTTTATTGTGGGGGATACCACTGGGGCAAGGTGTCCAAAGAAAGAATCAGCCTGGGACCTGAAAGGCCAGGAGCGGAGGGGTTGCCTGAGCTGTCCTGTGTGAGACCTGCATCAGGAACACCTCTCACCTTCCTCTCCATCCTTGCTGTGTGCTAAGCCATTGCTCAGAAGTCATCTTCTACTCTGACATCATCGAAAGGCCAGCTGTTCACATCCCATAGCCTTTTCTTCCTTCCAGAGTCTCGACCTTGAGGGGAAGCCTGGATAGCACGGTTCCTGATAAACAGAGTCACCGGATTATGGGTTCTCTGAGGACAAGGTCATTTCCTGACCAATGTCAGGAAAGGTGCAGCTGGGCCAGTGGAGAAGAGGCGAGGGTGAAGACCAAGTTCAAGATGGGGCAGACAGCTGTGTGCCACGAAGGGTGGGACGGGCATCAGTGCTGGTTGGCTGAACTCACAAAGGTAGTGTTGTAACTGCATCGAAGACAATTTCCAGAGATGGCCGCCTTGGCCCACACCATCTAGATCTGGAACTTGTGTCCTCTGTCTTCCCTCCAGCCCTCACTCCTCAGAGACCTACACGCCTCTGCCTCCCACCCAGTGACGCTTGGCCTTGACTGGTCCTTGATAATCACCTTTTGTTCTTATCTTTTGAGTTTTCCCGCTACTTCTCAGCACAACAGTTACTTATCTGTCCAGGACTGTGATTCAGTGAAAAGTTACTGGTGTCTGCCGGCCACTAATCGTGGCCGTCTCAGCTTGTTGGCACCCAAAAGGGTAGAGACACTTCTTGGGGAAAGCGCCCCAGTGGGCTTCTCCAGGTCAGGGGCTAAGTGGTCACGGAGCTGGCTGGGGAAATGAGTCGGGGAGGGGTGGGTTTTCAGCGACAACACAGAAATCTTTAAAAATAAACACACCGCTATTTTATTTAAAAATGTACAGTTTGGGGACCGAAGGAGGAAAGTAGTGTTTCTCAAAGTTCCAGAACTACTTAGCGATACCCAGGATGTTTGTGTAAAAACACCAGCTGGGAACCTGCCTTTGAAACAAGTTTCTATGTGATGTTTAGTCACCCTGAAGTTTGAGAATCACTGACAAAGGGAGGAGTGAGGACTGAGATTATCTCGATCCTTCTGGCTTTTTAGAGTTCCAGGAAAGGACTCATTGGACTTCTTACAAGCGAGCTCAGCTGACTCATCTGGGGCTTCCTGGTGTTCCTTTCTGTCAGCTACCAAGTCACTGAAAAAGTCAATTCAATTATGGGTTGGAGAGCAGCTGAGAGGAGGCCACCCAGCCCACCCAAGAGCTTCCCTCGTGGCCTCTGGGAGACAGTACAGGACATCGCCCAGCCTGGATCCCGATGTGGAACTGCTCACCGTAACACTTGTGCCACATCCTAGGGGCTCTACCTCTTGTCTCACATCACAGGGTACTTCCTCTTCCCTCCCCTTATCCTTTCCTGCTCCTTCCTCTCCATCAGGGTTCCTTCCTCCCCACTCCCTGCTTGCTCATCTCCTTCCCCAGAAACAGTTACAAGCCCTCTCGTCAGTCCGTCTGCAGCAGGGTGGAGGTCTGTGTGAGTCTGTGCTCGCTGCACCTTGGCGGAACACGTGAACCACCGAGCTTGGGCGGTGCGGGAATAGTCTGCGAGCTGAGGAAGGCAGAGCACTTAGAATCAGCCTTGAGATTCTTCTGTCACAGCAGACAGTGTTTGGTGTGTGCGGGCACTCAGTGATCTCACCTGTCAGACAGGAAGCCCAGGGGAGAGGTTTACAAGACAAGGCAGAGCCAGCTCTTGGTGGAGGGGGTCTGCTGGTTTTTGAGGGACAGGGCCTTTCTAGTGTCCCAACCCATGGAGGGACAATGAAGAGCCCTTCCCCGTGTTTTAAGGGGACACGCCAGGGACCTGTAGATGAGACAGGCTGTCCACCGCAGACAGGAGAATGGGGAAGGCAGTGTGCAGCTTATCCCTCCTTAGGAGACTAGATGGTGCTGTGACCTGGGCCCTGGGAGCTGCTGAGGGTGACAAGAACACTAAGAAATGAGTGACCTGGGATCACACCACAGCTGGATCTGAGGATCCTCGGTGAGCCAGGGACAGGTGGCCAGAGAAAAGGTACCCTCTAGTAGGAGTGAAAGCGGAGTGTGTCTCCATGCAAGGAGCCCTTGCAAAGAAAGCAGCACAGCCAACCCCACCATGCCCCCAGGCAGCAGTAGCCTGGGCAAGCAGCAGAGAACTTTCATTAGAGAGTGGCCGATTCCCACGCCACAATAATGGGGTCCCAAGACAACGTGGGAGCCCCCGCACTGAACCATTCCGGACCAGCCTGACATGCAGGGAGGGGACACCCATCTGGGATGTGGAGCAAGAAGACAGAAGAAGCAAGGCTTTGCCTCTACACCTGATAGTATGAAGCACTGAACAGAGTTGTATCGAATTAAGAAAGGGGGGAAGAAAATTGTATTCACTTAAATTCCCCTGGAAAGGGGAAGCTGTCTTTGCCGGGAACAATATTTTGATAAGTGCATAAGCCTGAAGCTGAGATCCCAGTGGAGGCCTGGGTGTGGGAGGAACAGCTCTGCAGGAGACAGGAAGGAGTGAGTTCTGCATGTTTTGCCAGAGAGGGGGAAGAAAGGAGGCTGTCGCTCAGTGCCGTTCGCCGAGAAGCCCTTTCTTTCCCCATTACCCCGCCACCCGCCTCGCAAATTTTCAAGGGTCAAATGGAGTGTGTGTTCTTGATAGTCACACATATTTATGTGTGGGGGAAGAACAAAGGCCTGAGATTCAAGTGGACGCCAAGCCAAGCCCAGGCCCTGGCAGGGATGCAGAGAGAGGAGGAGCTCCGGGAGAAGAGACTCTACTATGGGGGGCCTTGGGCAAGTGTAGCCAAATCTTAGCAGAGCGTGGCCCCAGCTGACCTCTGGTTTCCTGAGTTCTGCCACAGTGTTGTTTTGGTTACGTTCAATTAATTCTGTTTGCCCTTTCCAACTCAGCTAACAACATACACACATACGGACACACACATATCTCTTAGCCACTCTCCACGAACTGGAAGCCAGGTGTCTGTGTACCATCTGGGACCCTTGGGCCTGCTTCAGAGCCAAGGGCCAGCCTTGTTTGATCTTATTATGTCATCCTCTCTTCCCTAAGTCCCCGTCTGGAGGGCAGGGCAGTAGCCGCATCCGATAGCCTTGGTTCTGGTTAGATCTAGACTAGCAGGCCTCAGTGTCCTCTCCCTGTCAAAGATCTATAATTGGGGCAGGGTTAGGGCCACAAGGGGCAGCTGGGATTGTCTCCAAATGTCTAAAAAGACTCCTTGAAAGAGCCTTGAGTCTTCAACAGTGACATCTTCAAGCCTGGAGAGCCAAAGGAGTGTGGAGGCTCCCTAACTAGAAAAGCCTCCTGTCAGCCCACTGAGTCCTGCCCCTTCCCCTCAACAGTTCTTCCTGGGAACAATTCTCGAAGGCAGTAAGGAAATGAGAACGCCAAAGACAGGTCCAGGCCCAAGTGTCAGCTTCATCACAGGATTCTTGGTCTCCCTCATCTCTCCATTCCTGCACCTGGTTTTCTCAACGAGAACGACCCCCCCCCCCCATCTAGGGCAGAATTCACCTCCTAAGCCAACTCAGGAAACAAGTGGCAGCTCAGGCAACAAGTGGGCAGTTAAGACTTGCCTAGTGATCTTCTGAGACACTACGTGAAGTCCTGTGAGAGAACTAGAATGGTGGCATGGGGACCCAAGCTGATGGCTGGTGAGGCAGCTGAACATCTCTATCTGATCTGGTATGATAAATGAGGTCGTTATGAATGTCAGGAAAGTGGTCTCTTGGGTTGTTGATCTGAGATGGTGTGCACTCTGGCCCCTGGCCTTGGTGGGAATGTCTCCCCAAATCCGGATTAACTGCCTAGGCTTACACCTTACCAGGTCTTGAGGGACTGTAAGCTTCTTCGATAGGAAGGCACATCCAAGGCCAACAGCTGGGGAATGTCAGGGCACCCTCCAAACTGGTCCCAGGTCAGTCTGGGGGGAGTCCTCTTTTCTATTGGGTGACTGAAGGAGGCCACATCAGTTCTCCAGATGGCCTCCATCTGGTTCTCCTGCTGGCTGGGGTGTGGAGGTCGAAAGCATAGAAAAGACACAAAAAAGTTAGATACACAGAGAGAGATCAAGAAACAATAAGCTCCCCAAGTCCGTAAGGCCCAAAACATTGGGTCTTGTTTTCTTGCCCTCTCAACTAGTTGTCACCACCGTCCTGTCACCTCGCTTCCCCTTGACCCTAAGCCTCATCTCCCTGGGGCTTCTCTGGCTGAGGGGCAGCTGGAGGTGCGCTAGGACGGCCTCTGTTCTTCTAGGCATGTGTCCCAGGGATGCCCCACACAGGGAAGGATGTGTGTGTTCTTGACACCCCCCAGAAGCTCATGGTATCCCTGTTTTTTTTTTAAAGATTTTATTTATTTATTTGACAGAGAGAGAGAGAGAGAGAGAGAGAGAATCACAAGTAGGCAGAAAGGCAGGCATAGAGAGAGAGGGAAGCAGGCTCCCTGTTGAGCAGAGAGCCTGATGCGGGACTCAATCCCAGGACCCTGAGATCATGACCTGAGCCAAAGGCAGAGGCTTAACCCACTGAGCCACCCGGGTGCCCCTCATGGTATCTCTTTCTGAGCCTGGAGGTTACATGGTGGGAAGGATCAGGTTTATTTATACAGACAGATCAATAGCAGGTGCTGGACCAACAATGCTCAGTTGCAATTTAAAACCTACTTGACCTGGCTGGCTTCTGAAGCCCATGTCTTGTTGTTGTCTCACACACACACACACACACACACACACACACACACATGGGCTTGTGAGCCAATGGGCAGAGTCAAGCAGGGTGGCTGAGAAGACAGGCATCTTGCAGTTCGTGAGGTAAGCTTGGCCTGTCTTTGTCCTCACCAAGCTGCCAGTCTCCCCAGTCTGGCCATCCCCAGTCTTGCTCCTAGTACCCCCACCCATCCCTCGGGCTGCCCGTCACCTACCGGGCCCGGCGCAGGGGAGCACATTCCCAGGGCTTGGGCGTGAAGCGCTCTGGGGACTGCCTGCTGAAGGGGCCACAGGAGTGGATGCGCCGGAGAAAGGATGGGGGTGGCTTGTTTTTCCTGGACTTTGGGTTGGTGATCACAGGAGTGTGCAGATGGATGTTCCACTCCAGCTGGAGCTAGAGGAACCAGCAGAGAGGCATCACAGAGACAGGAATTCATCCCCTCTTGAGAGCACAGCCTGACTTGGGGCTGAGAAGAGAAGGTAAGCCCCAGGGAATCCCTCCATACAGAGACTCCTGGGACCCCCGAGTATCAAAATTTCCTAAAAATTCCTTGAAAAAATTTTTTAAAGATTTTATTTATTTATTTGACAGAGAGAGGAGACATAGCCAGAGAGGGAACACAAGCAGTGGGAGTGGGAGAGGCAGAAGCAGACTCCCCATTGAGCAGGGAACCCGATGTGGGACTCCATCCCAGGACTCTGGGATCATGACCGGACTCAAAGGCTGATGCTTAACAATTGAGCCACCCCGGTATCCCAAAGCTCCTTGACTTCTTATTTGCTAGGTTAGCTCCTCTTTTCTCCTTTGTTGTGGAGAAGCTGGACAGTGAGCGAAAGAGCAAGGAAAAAAACTAAAGGAAGCCAGAGCAACAGGAACTCGAGACAGCACGCAGGGCTCATGACATGAGCCTGAGCTGTGCCTAGAATGCTCTGGGTATTTTTTTCTTCTGCCCCTGCCTTGGCATTGAGTGAGGAGTGAGGGAACCCTGCCTGTCCCCTTCCTTCTCAGCCTCAAAACCAATGTAGCAAGTCAAGCTACCTATAGCAGATGATCAGGGCTAGGGGAAAGTGGTAGGAAACTGAGTTGAGAGAATAGCCCCACAGCCAGGGCTCCTCCAACTGCCCAATGTCAGCACTTATGCTGTGTGCCTCAGCACACAGCTTCCCCCAAACTCAAATCGCCCTCTTGGCTCAACCCTCCTAGGGAGGACTCCCTGTGGGTTCTGAACCAATGCTGTGATTTCCCAATAACCCCCCCCCCAAACTGTCAGCTAGCCCTCTGTGGACCATGTCAACACTCGCTGCTTCTCTGAGCCTGCTAGCAGGGGAAACTGAAGCTGGCCCACAGAGAGTATGAACAGGTCAAACCCACAGATCAGGCCTCAAAAAGACTTTGTACTGTCAACAGCAACACCAAAACCCAGAAGGCTATGAGCAGAGCTGTTAAAATTGAGAAGGAAAATAATTCTAACCTAGACTTCTGTCTCCAGACAAACTGTCCATTCGGAGTGAAGGGACTGAGTGAAGACATTTTCAACCAGGGTCTCAGTGATTTTACCTGTCAGGAACCTTGGGCAGGAAGTGATGGGAAGAGACCTGGTATCTGGAAGCCAAGGGAGCTGTCCCAGAGAGCAGCAGAGTGAGACCCCGGCATGTAGGTGCCAAAGACAGCTGTGACCAAGCCGGAAGAGCAAGTAGAACCCAGAGGAGCAGGGCAGAGGGACCCATGAAGCAGAGAGAACTTGGGCACAAAGCTGGGACTGCAGGGTCCAGCTGCCTCCCCTCTCCCCAAGAGTCCTTCTTCTATAGCTCATTCTGAGGGCCTCTCTCTCTGTCTCCCAGACTCCCCCATATATGGAAACTGGAAAGTTGCCCTTCCTCCCACTCAGGCACTTGCAGCCTTCGCCTCCTCTTGCCTCAGAGGCTTTCACCTGCCCTCTTAGTTCCTTTCAGCTGCCCACTCCCCAGTTCTACTCCAGAGCCCCACTGGCTTACTTCCTGGCCCTGTCCCTCCTGATGGCGCTGACCTCTGGCAGGGGAGGCCCACCTTGGGGAACATGGTCGCCATGCTGCTCAGACACTCTCGGCGCTTCTCCTCCAGGTCCTTCTGCTTGTCTGCCCAGGCCTGCAGCCAGAGGTTCTGCAGGTGGTCGATGTTATCCAGGAAGACGTAGAGGTTCTGGGCCTTGTAGGCAGTCCCAGTTTCCCGCATGACTTGTATGTGGTCAGTGACTTCCTGTCTGGGAGACAAGGGAAGTGACTTCATGGGTGAAAGGGATTCCCGTTCCCCCAAGTCTGTTAAGCAGAGGGGACTCTGTGTTGTAGATGCTGACAGCAAGGAGAGCAACAGAGGCTGTTGAAAGCCAAGGAAAGCAGGAGGCAGAGAAGTGCAAGGTGGTGGCAGGTGAGGAGCCATGGGGCCTGGCTAGAAACAGAGAGAGAGAGTAAGGCAGGCCGGGGAGCATAGTAGGTGCATTAGGGACAAGGTGAAAGGAAGAGAGGAAGAAATAAGGGAGCGGGCTTTGAGGAAAAGCAAGTTGCTGACCCGCCAAGGCCCCAAGGCCAGACATCCTTTGCCAGTTCCCTCCCTCAGGGGACCTTGTCTGGGGGGACCTCTCCATCCCCATTCGCCCTGTGCTCCTCCTATTTAGGTGTTGGCTCTGCCCACACATGGCGGGGGGCTTGGGCGCCAGGGGTACCTACCGGAGGCTCTGGAAGCGCCTGTAGAGGATGTACCTGTGGCACAGGCACTGCAGCCGGAGTGTGCCGAGCTCCATGGTGGTGGTGGTGAGCTCCAGCGCCTTGCTGCGCAGTGAGTGTGGCAGCCCCGGCTCAGCCTCCTTGCTCAGGAGCTGCAGGTTCTTCCTCTGGGCCTCTGCATCCATGTGGTATACTTTGCCCTTAAAAGCTGCCGGGGAGATATGCAGCGGAGGCCGGGACACCTTTTGGATGGAAGTCCCTGCAACAGGGAAAGAGGCTGATTTCTTGGGCTTCATGGGAACCTGGGAGGCCCATGGTTTCTGGGTAGACTTGGCGGAACGCAGGTTCCTCTGGTGTCTGGGGGCAGGCTGCGGGGTACTAGCGGACCTAGGCTGGCGTGGCCTCCTGCCTTGGTGAGCAGACTGGGCCCGGCTTGGGGGAGGTGCCAGGGATGTCTTCTCCAGGTCTTTCCACCGCCTGGTGGTCGTGAAGATCATCCTCTCCACGTCCTCGCCCGACCGCTCCAGGTCTCTCCGTGGGCCCCCGTGCTCCTTCTCCTGCTGGCCCAAGCTCTGCTGCTGCTCCCTCGCCGCCGCCTCCATCTCCCACTGCTGCAGTTTTTCCTGATGCTCCTGCTCCAGCAGGGCCCATTTCTTCTGCCGCTGCAGCCACATCGCCTCCTCCTCCAGCCACTGCTGCCTCTGCTTCTCCCAGCTGAGTTCTTCTTCCCAGTGCTCCACCTTGCTCTCCAAGGCCACCTTCTTAGAGCTCTCCGGGGACAGCTGCATCCTAACACGGTACTTAATTTGGAGTCCTTCCTTCTCTTGGACTGCTTTCTGGAAATCCTTCTGGTCTTTGACTTGGTGGCCTGGACTCTCTGCTGCTAGTCCTTCCCATTTCTTAGGAAACTTGTTATCTGCTGGGGATAGCAAGATGGGCTGGAGACACTCAGTGTCCTTGCTGCTGTACACATCGGCAATCCTTGCATGTGTGGTCATGGTGGAAAGTGCCTGAGACGTTGAAGGCCTAGTACCACTGTCCCAGGCTTCGGTCATGAAACCTGGGGGCAGTGACATAAGCAACCTTTCCTGCTGGGTTTTCTCCATGACTCTTTCTTTCTTTGAGAGGGTCTCTTTCTCAGTGGGGCCCAGGAGGTCGATCAAGATCTTGGCTGGTTCTTCTGCTTGATCTCTAGCAGACTGAGCCTTCTTCAGCTGGAACTCTAAGGCATGCTTTATCAGGAGAAGGTCATGGTATTTTCCCCCTAGAATTTCCACCTGCTTTAGTAGGGCATCCCTCTTGCTCTGTAGAACTTGGAGGGAATTCTGGAAGTAGAGCCTCTGGCTGCTGAGTTCTTTGGTCATCTCTATTTCCAGGTTCCTGTATTTGGTCTCTAGGTTACTGTTCTCTTTGTGCTGGAGGGTCAAGGCCTTGTTGAGGTTCTCCACCACAGCAGACATGTACCGGATGGCTCTGATCTCCCCCTGGTTGAACATGGTGGAGTCCAGGAGCTCCTGCAGCATGGACATCACCTCAGAGACCTTCATGCATGTAGTATGCTTGTCCTGGAGCATCTGCTCTGGGCTCAGTGGCTGAGGGTAGGATGCAGATCTGGGGGGGCTTTGTTCCCACCAGCCCCGCCAGAAGGTGTGTTTGGATACTAGGAGAGGTGGAGAGAACAAAAGCAATAAACTTCTATGGGTGCCACTGATTATACAGATTCTCTACACCCTGCTTGGCCAAATTCCCCATCCAACACTCTTAGGCCTTTGGCAAGAATAAGGAGCTGAGGCAACACGTGAGACCAGGGGAGATATTGTCAGGAGAGGTCTCTGCCAGGCTCAGAACTTGCCCAGAGCTTGCCCACTGGGGTCTGCCAGCTCCAAGGCACCTGCAGGGCCCATGGGGCCTGACACTATCTAATTCAATGTATTTCTAATCCTACATATTTCCCTGGAGTAAATTTACTTTTCTAATTGTGCTACTTCCCAGCCTCAGTATCCATGTTTGGCTCCCTACTGTCAACTACCCAAACTCTGGAAGCCTACCTGGGACTTAGATTCCAGATCATCTGAGAAGCTTTGTTTCCCTTTCCCAGTTACCACTAGACTGTGTAGTGAATTTGCCACATGATTCCGCCACTGTTCACACATTGGGTTTTTTAATGACTAATGTCTTCTTCCATTAGGGGGGTCATGAACTCTTTTGATACTTTGATGAAAGCAAGGACCTTCTTAGGAAAATGCACATAAGTACAGGCCGTGCACTCTTCAAACCCATTCATAGACTTCAGCTCCTCAGGACTGGGTCATGGTCCTAGCAGTATTCCCTTGATCTATGTATGTAGGTCTGTAAGAGTGATTATCTTGGAGCATCCATTCACTTGTCCATTCGACAAACATCACTGACAGAAAAAACACTAACTAACTTTGGATGACAGGCTAAAGGGTACATGGAAATTAAGTGGCACTGAAGTCAAGCTAGCACTTAGCTAATATTGTCAGAGAGGCCATATGGCCTAATGGTTCAGAGGTTGAATTCTAGAATCAGATAACTTGGGCTTGAATCCCCTCCTTACTATTTGCTTTAGGCAAGTTTCCTAACCTCTCAGTGCCTCTGTTTCTGAAAAATGGGGATCACCACAGCATCTACTCATAGGACTTCACTAAATCATGCATGTTTAATGGCAAGCACAGAACTGGGTACCTAGTAAGTGCTCAGTAAGTAATCCTTAAGAAGAAATCAATAGGACACAGCCTTTGCGCTCCGGGAGTTTATAATCCAGCAGAGAAATGCATATAAAAATAACTATTTTTCAAGACATAATATGCTAAGGATGGTAGGAGAGACTGTCTCCTTCTTGCACACCCTTCCCTGCTTCCTTCCTCCCCCAACTGTCAATCTTGCTTGATAGTTGGCCATGATAATCAATGATAAAACCCTAATATGACCGACCTACATGCCTACTGAGCATGGTTCCAGATGCCTCAGACCCAGTGGTCCTGGCATATGGGCAGTGCGCTCCTCACTTTGTGTATGACAAGAATGAGGTTCTCAGGGGTGCCTGGGTGGCTCAGTGGTTTAAAGCCTCTGCCTTCGGCTCAGGTTATGATCCCAGAGTCCTGAGATTGAGTCCCACATCGGGCTATCTGCTTAGCAGGGAGCCTGCTTCCTCCTCTCTCTCTCTCTCTCTCTCTGCCTGCCTCTCTGCCTACTTGTGATCTCTGTCTGTCAAATAAGTAAATAAAATCTTTAAAAGAAAAAAAAAGAATGAGGTTCACAAAGACGAAACAACCTGTTCAATGTCACACAGCCCGAAATTGGCACATGGGATTCAAACTCAAGTTCATCTGACTGTGAAGCCCATGCTCTTGAGTAAGATTAAAAAGCCAGAAAACTCAAGTGCGGGGTCTGGTTTTGCCACAGTTTTGTTTTATGGTTCTTCTTCTCTGAGCTTTAATGTTGTCATCTATAAAATGTAGGAGGAGGGGAACCTGGGTGCCTCAATTGTTAAGCATCTGCCTTAGGCTCAGGTCATGATTCCAGGGTCTTGGGATTGAGCTCCGCATCAGGCTTCCTGCTCTGTGGGAAGCCTGGCTCCCTCTCCCACTCTCCCTGCCTGTCAAATAAATAAATAAATAAATAATCTTTAAAAAAGAAAACAAAATGTAGGAGGAGTAAATAATCTCAGGTCCCTTCTAGGGCTGATACAAGTAGAATTTCAAGGTTGAGCCACGTTGTTGATTGACCATTTCTGGAGCAGCCACAGTTGAGAAGGTTCTAGAAGGGCCTCTGGCTGAGTCTCACCAGATTTCTTGGCTCTGCAGCTGGATTTGGAGTAAGGAAGGGATGGTCTTTGGGATCCAGCTGCATACTCCATCCAGCCTTTCTGGCTTATTAGCCTTGATCTCCCAGGACCTCCATGAGGCTACAGCCCCAGTAAGCACCAACAGGGACCTGTCTTCACATTATTCCTCGCCACAGCTCAGACCTGCTCAGTGCTCAACTTGGGTTCAACAGCCCAACCCCTCACTACTGCCTCTCCATCTCAGATAAGGCTTTTGTTAATGGAGAAGAATCAGAAAGACCCCCCATAGACCCCAGTATGGGACTTTTTCCTCTGAGATGGCATCCACCCCCACCCAATCTCCCCACCCCTCCACGCCTGCAACCTACTTTGTGTCCCTTTCTTTTGTCTTTCAATGAGAGTAGAGCAGAGGGAAATGAGAGACTCGATGCCTCCTTTGGTGGCAATGAGGGACAGAGGTAACACCTTCTCCATCACCTCAATCCATTCATCCAGAGCTTTCTCTTCCTCCTTACCCTTCCTGTTCCTGAGCTCATAGGTGAGACTGTCACCTGTAAATGGAGTGGGGGGTATAGGCTGAGTGCAATCTGTCCTCTAGGGAGCCCTAAGGAGTCCCACAGCATGGGGGTTACACCAGCAGGCTTTTAGGTTGGATTGGATTCACCTCTTACTAGCTGTGTGGTGTTGGGTAAGTTACTGATTTCTGAGCCTCGGCATACATGCCTGTGAGAGGGCTGGATGGAAATTAAATGAGATAATACATGTGAAGTGATTAACATGAAGTCTGCTGTGTAGAAAATATGCAATAAATGTTAAACTGTGTTGTTGTTTAACTATAAGCCCAGAGATGTGTCTGTCTTTTTTTTTTTAATGATTTTATTTATGTATTTGACAGAGAGAGATCACAAGTAGGCAGAGAGGCAGGCAGAGAGAGAGAGAGGAGGAAGCAGGCTCCCTGCTGAGCAGAGAGCCCCATGCAGGGCTCAATCCCAGGACCCTGGGATCATGACCTGAGCCGAAGGCAGAGGCTTAACCCACTGAGCCACCCAGGCGCCCCGAGATGTGTCTGTCATGTTTTGCTCTAAATCTCCTTTGCCTAGTCTGGTATCTGGACAATTAAATGAATTAATTGGAGTGAACAACTCTGCTTAGATCTTGGGGGGAGCTGAAGGACCACAGAACTGAGAGCTCCTTGGGGGCAGGGCAGTGTGACGGGCATGGGGCCCATCCCTATACCACCTTACGCCAACATTGCAGCATCTGCCCAAACTCATGGCAGAAGGTCTTGTGAAGGCATAACTCTGATCTTAATGCGGGTAGCACCTAGCTCTAGGGCTGCGTCTAGATGGTCCACATTCAAGTGGCTATACCAATTGTTTACAGCTGGCATCAGTGCTGTTTGGCCCAGTGCCCATGAAGTAAGGGTCATTAAGTACTTTGAATATCACCTGTGGGTTCCTCTATACACTACCTGGTGTGTTCCACCAAAAAAACCCTGTTAGAACTAATAAACAAATTTGGTAAAGTTGTAGGATACAAAATCAACCTACAAAAGTCTGTTGCATTTCGGGGCACCTGGGTGGCTTAGTCACTTAAGCAACCAACTCTTGATTTTGGCTCAGGTCATGATCTCCGGGTTGTGGGATAGAGGCCACAATCAGACTCCACATGGTGTGGAGCCTGCTGGGGATTCTCCCCCCCGCCCCCGCCACTCCTCTCCCCGACTGCATGCACATGTGTACATTCTCTCTCTCTCTCAAAATAAATAACAGTAAAGGTCTCTTTAAAAATCAGTTGCATTTCTATATGCTAACAATAAACTATCTGAAAAAGAAAAAAATAATCCCCTTTTCAACAGCATCAAAAAATAATAATATACTTAGGAATAAATTTAACTGGGGAGGTAAAGGACCTCCACACTATAAACTGTAAGATGTTGATAGAAGAAATTGAAGAAGACACATATAAATGGAAAGGTACTCCATATTTATGGATTGGAAGACAATCTGGTTTAAAATATCCATACAACCATCTTAGAGCCGTCTACAGATTCAGTGAAATCTCTAACAAAATGCCAACAGCATTTTTCACAGAAACAGAAAAAACAACCCTAAAATTCACAGAGAACCACAGAAGGCCCCAAATAGCCAGAGTGATCTTGAGAAAAAGAACAAAGCTGGAGGTGTCATACTATCTGATTTCAAACTGTGCTACAAAGCTATAGTAATCAAGACAATATGGTATTGGCATAAAAAGAAATACAGGGATAAGTGGAAGAGAATCAAAAACCCAGAAATAAACCCTTGCATTCATGGGCAACTAATATTTGACAAGCAAGCCAAAAATACGCAGCGGGTGAAGGATGGCTCTTCAATGAGTGATGTTGGAAAACCTGGACATTCATGCAGATTGGACCCCTATCTTACACCATTCTCAAAAATTAACTTGAAGTGGATGAAAGACTTAAATGTAAGACCTGAAACCATAAAACTCTTAGAAGAAAACATAGGGAAAAAGCTTCTTGACATTGGTCCTGGCAATGATTTTGACACCAAAAGCAGAGGCAACAGAAGCAAACATAAACAAGGGGGACTACATCAAACTAAAAAGTTTCTGCACAGTAAAAGGAACCATCAACAAAACAAAATGATGGGGTGCCTGGGTGGCTCAGTGGGTTAAAGCTTCTGCCTTCAGCTCAGGTCTTGACCTCGGGGTCCTAGGGTTGAGGCCCTCGTCAGGCTCTCTGCTTGGCTGGGACACCTGCTCCCCGCCCCCCAACCACCTTTCTGCCTACTTGTGATCTCTGTCTGTCAAATAAGTAAGTAAAATCTTTTTAAAAAATGATAAAGGCAATCTACAGAATGGGAGGAAGTATTTGCAAACAGGTTTATCTGATAAGGGGACAATATCCAAAAGAAGGTGCTCATACAACTCAATAGCCAACAAAACAAACAATCCAGTTTTAAAAAACCGGGGCAAAGGCCACACAGAAGCCATGATAAAGACCAAAGGAGGGGGACTCCCGGGTGGCTCAGTCAGTTGGGCCACTGCTTTCGGCTCAGGTCATGATCGCAGTGTCCTGGGATCGAGTCCCACCTCGGACTCCTTGCTTCGCAGGGTGCCTGCTTCTCTCTCTGCCTCTGCCTGACACTGCCACTCCGCCTGCTTGTGCATGTGCGCTCTCTCTCTCTCTCTGACAAATAAATAAATAAAATCTTTAAAGGAAAAAAAAAAAGAACAAAGGAGGCTGACCTGTTCTCAGAAAGCTTTCCTTTCATGCAAGCACCCAGCTTCCAGAAAGTGGCCCCTTGAAAAGTGACAACAACTTAATTGCCCAACCATAGCCATTCTGTGGCTACACAAGAGTCATACCCATATCCCTTTGATCAAATTTTCTGCACTAGCTCCAACACGTTCTGAACTGGTTTAAGTGTAAATGGCACAGAATCAGTTATCAAACAGCCTTTCAACTTGGGGAGAAAACTACCTACTGAGGTTACTCTCAGAGTTGTCCTGGTGTTGAGGAAAGCAGGAAAATGTGTGTCCCCTGTTGTGCTGATAAATGTGTCCAAGCCATGTGTCAGTGTGGACCTGGCTCCACACTGGAGTGGACCTCCACACTGGAGCCAGTGTGGACCTGGGTCCCGCTGGGACAGGACCAACATTTCCAGAGATGAGGAACCAGCCGTGCAGAAAAATCAAATGGCTTGCCTAAGTTCATACATCTCCTAAATGGTGGAGACAGACTCACATCTTCCCCAGAGCCAGTAATTTTAACCACAAAGGTATAGTGACTCCTGAAGTTGAAAAGGAGCTTTAGTGAAAGTGACAATAGTCCGTGGCCCTGAAGGGAGGGAGGGCAGGAGGCCAACAGCACCGGACAATTATTAAAATAAGTATCTTGAGAGATATTGAGGGCACACTAACATTAGAGATGACAACTTTAAAATGACACCAATTTGGACACACTTCTTTTGTTACTTGTCATATTAACAATGTAGAGCCAGAGTGTATTTATGATTCCTCTCAACCTTATGATTAAATACGTATATGAAAGAAAAAAAAGGCAAAAGATCTGAATAGACATTTTTCTGAAGACCCACAAATGGCCAAAAGGTACATGAAAAGGGGCTCAACACTACTCATCATCAGGGAAGCACAAATTAAAACTACAAGGAGATATTACCTCATACCTGATAGGGCGGCTATCATGAAAAAGACTAAAGATAACAAGTGTTGGTGAGGATGTGGAAAAAGGGGACACTTTTGCGCTATTGGTGGGAATGTAAGTTGGTACCACCATTTTGGAAAACAGTATTTAATCTAAAAATTAAAACAGGGACCTCGGTAGCTCAGTTGGTTGAGCAAACGGCTTCAGCCTAGGTCATGATCCTGGAGTTCCAGGATCAAGTCCTGCATTGGGCTCCTGGCTCACCAGGGAGTCTGCTTCTCCCTCTTACCTTCCCCCTCTCATGCTTGCTGGCTCTCATTTTCTCTATCTCTCAAATAAATAAAATCTTAAAAAAAATACAATTACCATATGATCCTGCAATCCCACTTCTGGGTATATGTCCAAAGGGAATGGAAGCACTACCTCCAAGAGATATCTGTATGCCCAGGTTACTGAAGCATTATCCACAAGAGCCGAGACATAAAACCAAGCTAAGTGTCAGCTGATCAATGAATGGTTAAGGAAAATGTGGTACACACAATGAAATATATATATTTTTAGTTTATTTAAGTAATCTCTACCCCTAATGTGGGGCTTGACCTCACGACCCTGAGGTCAAGAGTCCTATGTTCCTTCAACTGAGCCAGCCAGGTGTCCCCTTCATGCAATGAAATATTATTCCATCATAGCGAGGGAAATCCTGCTATTTGTCACAACATGGATGGAATTTGAGGGTATGGGCCAAGTGAAGTAAGTTGGACAGAGAGAGACAAACACGGTGTTATCTCACTTCCATGTGGAATCTAAAAAGCTGAACTCACAGAAACCGATAGTAGATGGTAGTTACGAGGGTCTGGGTGGGGGTGGGGGCAATGGGGAAGTGTTGGCCAAAGGGCACAAAGTTTCGGACATAAAAAAGTTCTGGGGTTCTAATATACAGTGTGGTGACTGTGCTAACCATGCCATATTGTAATATGCCATGCTTGTAATTTACTAAGAGAATAGATCTTAAATGTTCTCAGCAGAGAAAAAAAGGGCATCTTGTGAGATGATGAATGTGTTAACTAACCTGATTGTGACAAGCACCACACAACATATACATCTATCAAATCATGGCAGTGTACATTCTAAATTACACAATGTTATTTATCAATTATGTCTCGGTAAATCTGGGAAAAATACAAATAAAAAAATAAAAGAGCATGGGCTTGAATTTAATTTCAACCTTGATAAAAAAAATGAGATGTCATGAACAGACATTTCTGCAAAGAAGACATCCACATGGCCAACAGACACATGAAAAAGTGCTCCACATCACTTGGCATCATGGAAATGCAAATCAAAACCACAGTGAGATACCACCTCACACCAGTCAGAATGGCTAAAATTAACCAGTCAGGAAACAACAGATGTTGGCGAGGATGCAGAGAAAGGGGAACCCTCCTACACTGTTGGGGAGAATGCAAGCTGGTGCAGCCACTCTGGAAAACAGCATGGAGGTTCCACAAAGAGTTGAAGATAGAGCTACCCTACGACCCAGCAATCGCACTACTGGGTATTTACCCTAAAGATACACACGCACATGCACCTGAATGTTTATAGCAACAATGTCCACAATAGCCAAACTATAGAAAGATCCTAGATGCCCATCAACAGATGAATGGATAAAGAAAATGTGGCATACACACACACACACACACACACACACACACACACACACACACACACAATGGAATACATGCAGCCATCAAAAAACTGAAATCTTGCCATTTGCAATGAGGTGAATGGAACTAGAAGTATTACGCTGAGTGAAATAAGTCAATCAGAGAAAGACAGTTATCATATGATCTCTCTGATATGAGGAATTTGAAGGCAGGGCAGAGGGACATGGGGGATAGGGAGGGAAAAAAATGAAACAAGATGGAACCAGGGAGGGAGACAAACCATAAGAGACTCTTAATCTCATGAAACAAACTGAGGGTTGCAGTGGGGGAGGGGGGAGGGATGGGGTGGCTGGGTGATGGACATTGGGAAGAGTATGTGCCATGGTCAGTGCTGTGAATTGTGAAAGACTGATGATTCACAGACCTATACCCCTGAAGCAAATAATACATTATGTGTTAATTAAAAAAAGAGAGAGATGTAACCACAGACCTGTGACTTAGCTTCATCACCCATGCAGCTAATGTCACAATCTACTATGTTCTGGACAGTCACACATTTGTCCGTCTGGGGAGTAGACGTGATTGCTGTGACGGGAGCAGGGGAAGGTCTCAGTAGAGAGGCGCTGTGCCAGCTGCCCCACCAGAGCCCACCTGGGGTGGGGTAAGGAAGAGACGGGAGTGAGGGTGGAACCAGTGTCCAGCTGTCCCCGGGCACCCAGTCCGCAAACTCACCCCAGTCACCCAGCCAGTGGAGAATTTCGTACAAGTGCTTCTCTTTGGTTTTAGCATCTTCCGAGAAGGAGGCAATTTTCTCCAGCAAGATGAATCTGTTCTTGCCCTTTCGCTCTGTCCGGTCAGATTTTGCCTTTTCTTTTAAATCATACCCTAGTTCTTCCTGGAAGCGGTTGATGACACAGTTGACATTGTCCAAGATGTCAGAGAGCTGGGAAGAAATATCCTACATGGGAGGCAGCAGATTTAGGGGTGTGAACTCCAGTGCCGGACACCATGGCCTGGAAGGGGTGATCTCAGACAAGTCAGTTCACCTCTTGGGGCCTCTGGGTCCTTACTTGTAAACTGGGGATTGTTAGGGTACTGATGTCACCAAGTTTTTGTAAAGATTAAATGAATTAATATTTGTAAAGCACTTAGGATAGTGCCTGCCACATAAAATAAGTGTTAGCTCTTTTTTAAAAAATTTTTATTTATTTATTTGACAGAGATCACAAGTAGGCAGAGAGGCAGGCAGAGAGGAGGAAGCAGACTCCCTGCTGAGTAGAGAGCCCGAAGCAGCACTTGATCCCAGGACCCTGGGATCATGACCTGAGCCGAAGGTAGAGGCTTTAACCCACTGAGCCACCCAGGCACCCATGTTAGCTCTTCTTAATGTCCTTGTGATGATTAAGACCAGGTCAGGAAGGAAGATGTAGTGTGTGTGGGGCGCCTGGATGGCTCAGTGGGTTAAGCTGCTGCCTTCGGCTTAGGTCATGATCTCAGGGTCCTGGGATTGAGTCCCGCATTGGGCTCTCTGCTCAGCAGGGAGCCTGCTTCCCAATCTCTCTCTCTCTCTCTCTGCCTGCCTCTCTGTCTACTTGTGATCTCTCTTTGTCAAATAAATAAATAAAATCTTTTTTTTTTAATGTAGTGTGTGCATTTCTTCAGAATTTTAAAATTTTCTAGGGACTTTTGGATATCTTATAAGCATCCTGAAGCAACAGACTGAAAAACTGAGGCTCTAAGAAACTCTTAGCATCAGAGAGTCCCATTGAAAAAAAACTGCACTAGAGACTCATATGCAGGGTGAGTTCAGCCTTTGGCCATTTCTCTGTAAGCTTCTAGGGCTAACTGTGAAGGATGCTGACAGGTGGCCAAGAAGAGGCCCAAATCAGAAAGTCTGGGCCCCTCCTCTTGCCCTGCTAAGACTTATCACTAGGTGTCTCAGGGCCATCCTGGGTCTTCTTTATAGGCTGTTCCCTTCCTGTGCCCTGCCTCATGGGGGTTGTTTTATTTCAGTTTGCCCAACAGAGGCCAAGTCTAGGAGATGGATATTTTGGATTAATCTGTCTGCAAACCCAGCTTACTGAGGATCCCAGGACCCCTGAAGGCCCAGAGCTGGATTCTTGCCCCAATCTGTGGTCAGTTCCCAGTCTCCACATCAGATCCCAATAGAAGGGTAACTCCTTCATTTCAAGTATTACCTCCTGAGCCCGTGTTAGCTGGGCAGCCTCAATCCTTGAGATGATGGCTTTCACTGAAGCAGGGGTCATCAACTGTGGGGGCCTGTCTTTCTCCATTTTGGATCACCCTGGTAGTTGCAAAGATGTCCTGTGTCTCTGGTACCCAGGCCTAGACATGGGATGCTAACTGCTTTGGGGTTAATGGTGCCAGAGTGGTTCCTGAGTACCCTCTGCCTAGACACAGCTCTCTATAACTGCCAGACATCAGGTTCCAACTGACCTTTCTCCAGTGACATCATCAGTTTGATTAGAAGAAAGACTCCTTGTCAACTATCTGCATGGTTATCTAGCTTTTTATCCATTACCTAATATATATTAAGTTGACCTATTGTGGGTTTGTCTTTTTTAAAGATTTTATTTATTTGTCAGAGAGAGAGAACAAGCAGGGGTAGCAGCAGGCAGAGAGAGAACCAGGATCCCCACTGAGCAAGGAGTGATATGGGCTCAATCCCAGGACCCTGGGATCATGACCTGAGTGGAAGGTAGACACTTAACCCACTGAGCCACCCTGGCATCCTGTGTTGGCCTATTCTTTTTTTCCTTAAGTACTTAAATGTTCTGCTACCAAACTAAATGTTACTGGCTAAAAATAAGAAAAAGCAACTCAAAAAAGTTCTCTGCCCAAAGAAAAGCTTTTAAAAATTAGAGCCAATCAATAACTAAAGGTATTATGTTTGCATTTGCATCTAGGATCGAGGCTCTATCAGCACTTTTCCTTACTGAAGACTATCACTATAAGATGGCTTTTAGAAAGAAATCCCTAAAATGGACATTGTTGTATGCCTGGGACCTAGAACCAAGACTGGCACACACTAGGCACTTAATAAACACTTGCTGAATGAATGCATATGTAAGAACAAATATGTATAGTTGCAAATTATTCTTCCATACTACTTAAAAGTATTCTCACTTGACAGATAAGGAATCAAATATTGTAATCAAATATTGTAAAGTTCAGTTCTCAGCAGTGTCATGGTCATTTAATAACTTATCACCTGACACCCATCTTTCATAAACTATCATTCATTCATATACTCAAAGTTCGTTCTTTTATTGACTCTTTCACTCAATGAACACTTACTGGGAACATTCTACATGCCAAGCTAGATATACAGAAATAAGTGAGACCCAGTTCTGTCCTTCAGGCACCCATACCCTGTTTACAGATACCTCTCCATCCATATCTGGTACTGGGTGTCCTTGAATCACTTAAGATTTGAGAGCATCTTGTAGTTTACAGATAACTTATTCATCCTTAAAAACATGAATGAGCCGGTGAAGACTCAGAGAAGTTACGAGATTTACCTAAAGTTACAGAGCTGGGAAGTACAAGGTCAAGTCTTTACCTTGGTTTCCTGATTCCCAATCCAGGGTCCTTTCCTTTTTTCCTCTCCTTCCTCCCCTTCCTCCCTTTCTTCTTTCTTTTGAACCCAATCATACTGATAATTAGATTATGATCTAGGAAAGCTACTTAAAAGATAGAGATTGTAAGTCTCAAAAAAGAAAAACCCAAGCCTCAATTATGGGCTGTCTATAAGAAACACACTTTAAATAAATAAAAAGACATACATAAGTTAAACATAAAAGGACAGAAAGAGATAAACCATGCTAATAGTAATCAGAAAGAAAGCTGGAGTGGCTATATTAATACCAGATTTTAGAATAGGAAATATTAGAAAAGATAAAAAAGGAGGGATGTTCTGTAATGATAAAGGTGTCACTTAATAAAGGGGCTATAATCCAGGGCATCAAGGTGGCTCAGCCAGTTAAGTGTCTGCCTTCTGCTCAGGTCATGATCTCAGGGTCCTGGATGGAGTCCCACATCAGGCTCCCACTCAGTGGGGAAGCCTACTTCTCCCTCTGCCTACAGCTCTCCCTACTTGTGCTCACTCTTGCTCTCCCTCTCTCTGACAAATAAACATAATATTAAAAAAAAAAGAAAAGATTCTCTCCCTTTCCTTAGTCCCCTCCCCCTTCTCTGAAAAGAAAAGGGGGAAACAAAAAAAAGAGCCAAAGTTAGATGATTACTAGCCCAGAAAAGAGGTCTGTAGACCTTTTTTTTTAAAAAGCAGGCAACCTCCTTTTCCAAGCAAAATCTTTTGTAGAACCTCACTATCTAAGACAGATGAAAGCAGTATCTTACTAGAATACATTAATATAAGTTCAGTTTCATGACATCTCAGTGTTATAAAATTATTCACTGTCAATAACCTATTTTAATAAACTAAAAAATTTGATATTAGGACATGTGAGTGCATATATATATATATTTTAAGATTTTATTTATTTATTTGACAGAGAGAGAGAGATCACAAGTAGGCAGAGGGGGGGGGAAGCAGGCTCCCTGCAGTCTCCCCACTGAGCAAGAGCCCGATGCAGGGCTCAATCCCAGGACCCCAAGATCATGACCTGAGCCGAAGGCAGAGGCTTAACCCACTGAGCCACCCAGGCGCCCCTGAGTGCACATATTTTAAATTAATTTTTAAAAGTAATCTCTACATCCAATGTGTCACTCGAACTCAAGACCCTGAGATCAAGAGTCACACACTCCACTGACTAAGCCACAGCCAGGCGCCCCTTGAGTACATATATTTTTAAACTACTGTTTTAGAAACAGATAAAATATATTTAAAGTTTCTGGGTAAAAATGGCAGACTGAACACATGTATCTAATTTTGCTCTACTAAAAATACACTCAAACTATAGCAAAGGGATATTTTAAGCCATAAATCCACAAAGACAGGGAAACAGGAGAGGAGACAGGAGCAAAATACTTTAGGAAGTTGGAAAGCATATGGATGAGTGGTTACTGACTGAGACTAGAGAAGGACGAATCCTAAGGCAGCAGTGGGCCAGAGGACGGCAAACAGAATTGGTTGCACCAGATGGCTGACCACCCCAAAAGGAAAACCTAAAGATGTTAGTTAGCATCAGAGGCTCCCTGAGGTGAAGCTCTTGGCCACCAAGCTCCACCCTGAGCTCACAGAGCACAGATACAATGGGCTTTTTGGTAACCCATCCTTTAATGTGAGCAAACAACCAAAGATTATAAGACCTCCAAGAAAAGATTCTAACACGAGAGAGACCAAAACGACAGAAAAAGAAATTTGGAGCACACAGAGAGTACACGGAAAGAAGAAAATTGAAACAAAACTACCTTTAGTAGCTTCAGAGATAAGATAAACCATTGAGACACTGAAACAAAAAAAAAGATGCTATTAGAAAGGAATACTCAGAGAATAACAGTAACATGAGAGTACTAAAAATCTTTACAATATTGAAAAACTCAGTAGAAGAATGGGAAGATAAGATTGAGGAACTCTCCCAGGAAACAAAGTAATAGCAATAGAAAGCAGGAGAGAAAAACAAGAAATTGGTAGGAGGAGACCATCAGATCCATCATCTGGATTTCAGGAGTCCCCTGAAAGAGAGAACGGGGAAAATGAAAGGGAAGAATTCACCAATGGGATGATTTCAAGATTATTTCCCGGAAGTGAGGGGGCACTGAGTAACCAGCATGACAAAGAGCCTCTCACCAAGACATATCACAACCATTTTAGAACACTGGAGACAGGGAGAGGTTCAGAGATGGGGAAAAAGTCAATTACAAAGGAAGGACTTAAAAGGCTTCAGACTTCTCACAACAATGAAAGCTAGAAGGTAATGTCATAATGCCTTCATAATTCTGAAGAAATTCAATACCCAACCAAGCACTCAATCAAGTGTTGGAGTAGGATAATGGCAATGTCAAACATGCAAGTTTTGAAACAACTTACCTCTCCTTTTCTCAAGAAGCTTCTGGAAGATGGTCTCCAAAAAGAGGGAATAAATTAAACAACAAAAAAAGACATGGAACATGACAAATAAAAGATCCAACAAAGGAGAGGTCAAAGACAGTGCCAGGAAGATGAGAGAGGAAGGGCCAAGTTGCCAGGTGTGCAGCAAGGGTCAGGGATAAACACTGGGATTGGAGCAGGTCACAAGGCTCCAGCAGAGAGATCTCTTGAAGAAGATGAAGTTGATAGAGTATCTGCTGTGTCTAGATATTCTGAGTTGAGATTCAGGCAACTAGAGGAAGATTTTGAGGCAGATTTTGTGATATATAGATAGAAAACTAAACAAATGAAAAAGCAAGGTAAGTATTAATTTCAGGAAAAATCCAAAGTTGTGCAGGAGAGAAAGAGTCATCAAAACTTTCTACATGGTTCAACTCTGAGTAGCAGGTGTAGACAAGTGTAAAAACTGAAACTAGCGGATGAGAATGAAGGATCAGTGGGCTGGGGAGGAGACCTGAAGGGAACAAAGTTAATTCCTCCAATCTGTCCCTTTTATTTTGTGGGGGCTGGGGCAAGACTACAAATGGGAAACATACTTAAATATTTTAATGTTATAACTTAACTGTTATAAATTAACAATTTAAATTAAATTTTATAAATGAAATGTAATAAATTAAACTGTTAAATAAAATACCATTGAAACTCTTCACTTTACCAATATAACTTCATATGGACCAAGAAAGCCAGGTTCTAAATTAGAATTTTTGGACTCCTCAGAGTCCATACTAGAAAATAGGAGACCCCAGCCCCTGGATCTTGTCTCACTCCCTTTTCCTCTGCCCTTGCCTCTGTCCTACATTGAGAGAGCCTCATCACAGGGTCCTGTGGAGATCCCAATTTGTGCTCTTGCCTCTCACTGCAAATAACTGCTCCTTGGCTATCTCTCAAGCCTAGCGATGCCTATCAGCAAGGTCTTCCTGTGGAAGAGAGGTCCAAGGAGGCAAGCTGGGCAGGGAAATCCAGGGTCCCGGGTATTTAGAATATGGCTTATAAGGGGGTAAGTAGGCTTTGGATTGGCATATCCCCTTGGACTCAGTACCCTGTGGGGAGGGATGCAGCTGGAGGAGGACCAGGGTAATAAAGTAAAATGCCAAAAGAAACAGCTTTAGGGATGCCTGGGTGGCTCAGTCATTTAAGCATCTGCCTTTGGCTGGGTCACGTTCCCAGGGTCCTAGGATCAAGTCCCCACATGGGCTCCATGCTCAGAGGGGGGCCTGCTTTGCCCTCTGCCTGCCATTACCCTTGTACTCTCTCTCTGTCTCAAAAAGAAGAAACAGCTTCAAAGAGCTGAAAATGGCTGCCTCCAGGGAGGGAGAGATGATAGAGGCAGGGCTCTGTTGTTTATATTAACAAACTGTACACAATTATTTGACTCTTTTTTTTTTTTTTAAGATTTTATTTATTTATTTGTCAGAGAGAGAGAGAGGAGCGAGAGTGAGCAGCACAAGCAGACAGAGTGGTAGGCAGAGGCAGAGGGAGAAGCAGGCTCCCGGCTGAGCAAGGAGCCCGATGTGGGACTCAAGCACAGGACGCTGGGATCATGACCTGAGCCAAAGGCAGCCGCTTAACCAACTGAGCCACCCAGGCGTCCCAATTATTTGACTCTTTAAAGTAGGTGCCTACCTATGATGAGGGAACAGGAGGCTGGCTGAGGACAAAGCAAAAGCTGGCGCCTTGCACCCCCCCCCCTTCATCCGCTCCCCTCCATAGGTGTAGCTTCTAGAACTTCATCACCTAGGCTAAGAAATACTTCATTTGGGGGAAAAAAAAAATTAAATGTGACTGGTAAAAGTTTATGGAACCTCTGACCACTCCTGCTATGCCCAGAGGTCTCAGTAATAAAGTTTGAAAACCATGGGACTAGGCCTTCATTTGAGGCTATCTAGGTATTGTGAAGAAAACGACAGTGATCTACAATCGTCCCCAAGAACGAATCCCTCTTCCTTTTCTCCCATTTGTTCCCTTTAATTCAGGTGTTCCGCTTCCTGCTGGTTGTTTTCCTACCTCTCTCCCGGTAGACTCTAAGACGCTTGCAAGACTCTAAGACCCAGCTCACAGAGTTTTCAATCTCCAGCACCTAGCATAGCACTGAGTACAGAGTACAGGCTCAACTGTTGACGAATAAAGAAAAAAGGAATCATCTTTATACAGGCTTTGGAGAGAGGGTGCTCGATCCCTTTCTGCACCCTGCATCGGTATCAGGAGCCCTGTCAGTTACTAGTCCTAAACCTTCGGCATATTCATTAAATAATTTTGGGTTGTAATTCCCTTATCTGCACAACATAGTATTTAGCTCATATCTCGAACGCCTACAAATGATTGGCTCGCTTTCACCGCTTGGTGGAAGCCAAATCTTAAAAGAAGTTAACTTCGGGCTCACCTAAGAAGCACGTACGCCTCCGAGGGCAGGGTTTCAGAAGCTCTATCCGCTTTTTTTTTCGACTGCCGTTTGTCCAGTGCCTGGAACAGTTTGAGGCATTTATCAGATGTTCAACAAATACCTGTCTAATGAATGAACTTAAAAGTGCTAAAAAAAAAAAAAAAAGAACTATGCAACGAATAAAAAAACTCTCAGTGAGGTGCAAAGATACCCCTACATTCTGAATGAAAACATCGGTCCAGCCCCTGCGTCCCGGGCGCGAGCGCTCGGGATCCAGGCGCTCCGAGAGCCCATGCGCGGCGGACGCACCGGCTGATCCGCAAAGGCCGGGCAAGCTGGGGGCCCAGGTCTGGAGGCGGCCGGTGGGAAGGGCGGGAAGGCAGGAGAGTTGCAGACGCGCGGAGCCGGCCCCGGACGCGCGCTCTAGCCGCTTGGGGATGCCAGGCTTCTGCGACTCTAGCCGCCCGTCAAGAGCCCGGCAGCGCGCCCCGCCCCCCGTGGGCGGGCCCGGGACCTGGAGGCGCGAGGGCGGGGTCTAGCTGTCCGCGCCGGGGGCGGGGCCGGGCCCGGGCGCTCCGGGCCGGTGCAGGGCCCGGCTGGTCCGCGGGCGCTACCGGAGCCCCGGCCACCAAGGGGTGCGACCCCCCACTGGCCCCGCCTTCCCGGTTGCGGCTCGGCCAATCAGAGCGTCTTTTACTGGCGGGTGGGCCGAGCCGGCCCAGCTGCTCGGAGGCTCTGGCATGGTAACGTCCCCGCGCGGGGGTGGAGGGGGCCCGGGGCGGTCCCACAGCGCCCCCGGCGGCCCGGGCCGGGGCCGGGGGGCCGGGGAGGCCGCCGGGGGTACCCGGGACCCCGGGGGAGGGCGAGGGGCACGAGGGGTTGGGAAAGGGAGCCCGGGAGGGGGAGGGGAGCGGGGATTTGGGGGAGAAGGGGCGGGGAGGCCATGATGGAGGATGGCGGGGGTGGGGGAGAGGGGGGGTTGAGGGGAGCTAGAGTTGCGGGACTGGTTGAGGAGGAGGAAGGGGAGAAGATAAGGGTGGGTTTGTGAAGAAAGGTCAGGAAAGGAGAGGGGGCGGGAATGTGGGAACTGAGGGACAAGGGGAGAGCTGGGGGGCCAGTTTCCCCTGGTTGGGTATTTGGCGTGCAACCGCCCCTCCTCGGACCCAGTGCTTGTTCCCTTTGGAAGCCCTGGACTCCCCATAAGATCACTTGGAGACCCCCCTCCTTCGTTTTCCCCTCATTGTGTCGTGAGGTGAGGAGAGGGCATTGTCTCCTGAGGAAAGAAAGGCTAAGGTCCCCATCTAGTCCCGGATAGCCCAAGAAATGAAAAAACAGAGGACCCTTGATCCCAACCCTGGCTCTGCCATCAACAAACTGTGTTAACAACTCTGTGTGACCTTGGGCAAGTCACTACCTTTCCTTGGGCCTCAGATACCCCATCGATTTAAAAAAACAAACAAACAAGGAAAATGCATGAGAATGATACCACACGTCCTTTCCAGCTTCGAAATGGGGTGGTTCCTCAGGAGAGAGTTCAGGAGAATGGGTTCTAGGATGTGGGGAAGCAAGGGAAATCAGGCTGAGGATGGAGGCGAGGCCTTCAGCTGGGGCTGCAGAAAATCCCCAGGGATGTGGGGGATGGTAGGCACAAAGCCTGCAGGGCTGGAGCAGGCTAGCCAGCGCCTCTGGCATCCTATCGGAGGGATGGAAGAACTCTGGAAGTGGCCGAGGAGGTAGAGACCTAACCCAAGAAAATGAAGACCAGAATGAGGTCTTCATTCTGAGGAGATGGCAGGACAGAGAGAAGCAATGGAAGCTCTTTTCTAGTAAGACAGCCAATATCTTTGGGGAGAGGGAGGAATATACTAAGGCTGATGTAGAGGATTGGGGATTAGGATGGTCTTGAAAACAGAGGGCCTGGCACTGTTTGGGGCAGCTGAAGCAGGGCAGCAAGTAAGGGTTGACTGCAGGGGAATTAGCTGGTCTCTTGGCCTCCATGCTGTTTTTCTTTTTGATAACAGGTACCCTTTCTGAGAGGTACCTTCTCTCACCGTTCGGAGAAGTGTGCCTTCCAGCTTTCATTGTCCCAACACAAATCCCTTTAGGGAATGAGTCAGACCAGACCATCCTTGGGATCACCTGGAGGATTTCAGGATAGTGTGTGGATTAGGGTAAAAAGAAAACAGGAGAATCAGTTTGTGAGAAATAGCTGTGGCACCATCACCCTAGCTGGGAGACAGCTTTGTGGAGTAGTTGAAAGCTTTGGGGTCAGGCTGCGTGGATTCCAAACCTGCCTCTGCCGTTTAATCCTTTGGAACCTTGCTCAAATTAATCTCTCTGAACCTCACTTTCTTTATTTATAAAATGGGGACCATAATAACCTTTTAGATGGTTGCAAGGATTAAATGAGTTGGTATGATATCTGGCCCATAATAAGCACTCAATAAATATTAGTTGTTAATTATTCCCTCTTTCCTTGCTCTTTCTTCCGTCTCTCCATTCTTGTTTTTTTCCCCTTTTATTCTTTCTTCTGAGTCTTTAGTTCTGAGCTGCAGCTTAGATGTAAAGGCTCAGAAGAATTGATTGCACCTTTGGTGGTGGTGGTGGGGGGTGTTGTGTCCTTCCACTGGTACAGGTGAGCTCATGATGATAAGATGGTCAGTGGTTTCTTCATCTCTCTCCAGCCCACAGATGTGTTTTTGTTCCAGGGAAGACATAGATCTGCTCTTTCAGCCCATTTCCTGTATCCCTCTGTCACACGAGTTCAGTCTCGCCCCAAAGTGTAATGAGACCCGCACTTGTCCAGGCACTGCAGCAAGTGAGAGAGGGGCAGGGGTGTTTTAGGAAGAAAAGTATACACATTGCACAGGGGAAGCTCAGGGAAGGGAGGGCCGCGGAAGTCCCATGGTAGTTTATGTTCATTCCTTTGCTCTGTCCTCTGCGGGAACTGTCCAAAAGAGTCCAGCATCTGGATCCTGGCCAGGGCTCTCCATTCCAAGTTAAAGATGGACAGTGCTCGCTTCAGCGGCACATACACCAAGTTATAGATGTCCTATACAGTGAGTTTTTCACTATTTAGGTTTTCCCGTGCCAGTATTTGATTCCAGTTTTCTTTCCCCAGCTATACAGACAGCCTCTGCCGAGCTGTCCATTTCATTACAGGCCACCTTTACCCAGAGAATTTTATACAACTGTACGTGGGTACATGGGTGCACCTGCACACGTTTGCCTGTTCTGGGATATTCCAGGATGCAAAAATCGAGTAAGGTTAAGGATGAGTCTGCATTCTATCACAGCACTTTGTATGCAGGGTCCTGACTAGACACTCAAGAGGAGGCTTAAAAGGAGAAAACATAATCCCCCAATATGGAGAAATCTCCTCCCACGTAGAGAGACAGGCAGACCTGTGGGAAACACCCAGCAAACATCCACAGAGTAGCATGTCATCAGTGCCTAGTAGTGCTGCCTTTATCCCGAGGGGACACAAGGAGGTAGGAGTATGTGTATGTGTGGAGGATAATCATAAAGGTAATCTGAAGGGGGTGAATACTGGATCATCTTGAGCAAAGTGAGAGACAGTAGAGTAAGAGGAACATAGGGTGTAATCTAACAATTGCTGTGCAGAGAGGAGGAGGGAAGCCACTGAGTCAGGCTGAGCCAAGAGTAGACAGGTCTGTTGAAAGGCAATGTTAGGTGAGATTCTGTAGGGTGAGCGATAGGGAGCCACCACTAATTCTCAAGGAAGAGTTTGGATCCTTGCTGATTTTACCACATGGGAAGCAGGGAATATGCGGAGTGAAAAAAACAGACCGCTTCCTTGTGGCAAGGACAGTGCTGAGGATGACTGAAGAGGAGAATGGACCCAGTCCTGGCTCTGTCCCTGACCACGGTGGAGCCTGGGACTGATAATTTCCCTTAGTTTTCTCATCTGAAAAAGGAAACTTCCTTGGGTGGTCACCAGAGTCCCCTCCATCTCTGACATTCTGTGTTCTCTGAATAACTCCTAGGCCTTACCAGTGGCTGTGTTTTGTGGGACCTGCCAAGACCATCAAGTCAATAAATACTAACACCTTCTATGTTCCAGTCTGGGGCAGTGAGGAAAATACAGTGGGGCTAGGAGATCAGGGTGAGCCAAAACAGGCCAAGTCCCTGCCCCTTTAAATGTAAGATCTGGTGGAGGCAGCAATTTCATTGACCCTAAGACTCACATTTTAACATTTCTTGTCAAGACCTCTTAAAATCGTTGCAGTATCATAATTTAAGTGGTGGCATTTGTTTTTTATTAGTGGCCACATAAAATAATGGGACAGTCAGCACCGTGGGAGTAACTGTAAACGTCCAGTGGGTAATTGCTAAAGGGAAGGGTGCGTGGTACACGAGCCTATAAAAGAGGGCTCTGACTTAAGCCTATACCACTGGCCTGGGAGGAAGCCTTTCCTGAGGAGGTAATGGCTGGTAGATGTGAGACCTGTAGGCTAGGTGTATAGGATCGGCAGGAAATTGTGGCAGGCAGAGATGAAGGCCGGAGGTGGGAGAACTGGGAGATGGTGAGTGTGGCCAGAGCACACACTCAGGAACTCAACATGGATGAAGCTGGCAAGGCAGTTGAGAAGCAGACCTCCCACAGCCTTCCAGGCCTTGGGGAGGAGTTTTGGTCTCTACCGTAAGGACAGTGGGAGCCATTGAAGAATTTTAAGCAGGGAGTAACATGATCTGAGGTGCATTTTGATGAGCTTGTAGTGGATGTGGGGAGACTACAACAGAAGGTCAAATGAAAACGAGAGAGGGGTGGATGGATTCAAGAAATGTGTACAAGGTACAAATAGCAGGACTTAGTGACGTATTGACAAGAGGGAGGTGTGGAGAATGACTCACCAGTTTCTAACTTAGACAGCTGTATGGACTGTGGTGCCAGCCTCAGATGGGCAACTCTGGAACCTGGTAGGACCCAGAGAGATGGTTATGTAGCATCTGGGAGGTCAGAGAGGACCCTAAGGCAGCTTGAGGTGGGTAAGCATGGCACAGAGAATTGGATTTCCTCCCACATTGGTGAATTTCGGACTTCCCATGCTAAGGACAGTCTTGGTTGGGGCAGGTCTGAATACAGGGCTGGAGCAGTTGAACCCTGAGAAAGGTGATTCTGGGTGGAATAGTGTGGCTTACCCTTCTCTCTTTAGGACAAGATGGGTGGGAACAGAGGCAGGACAGATACTACAGGAGGTAGAGATTAGAAAGCATCTTTCAATGCCAAGCCTTCTCAGTGGAGGGGGTCACTGGGAAGGTAGGGAATTTGGGCATCAGTGGGGTGTCTTCTCAGCCAGCTACCACCTTTCCCTAGAACTCCTCCCTGATACCCTCTAACCATCGAGCAAAAGGAGGAAGGACAGGGCCTTTTAGCTGCATCTTGAAGCCTCAGTTTACTTAAAAAAAATTTTTTTTTGAATGGGTAATATAGTCACATGGATGCATATTCAAAAGTTACAGAAGGGCATATGTACAGCGAGAAGGTTCCTTTCCCACCTCCGTCTCCCTTCTACTGATTTCTTTCTTGTATGTCCTCTTTTCTCTCCAGTTTTCATACAAATGATCACACTTTGCTGCACTTTGCATTTTTTTCCACTTTTTAATGGATCTTAGAGATTGCTCCTATCAAGACCATGAATGGCTTCATTCTTTTTTAATGACTGCATAGTATTCCATGTTATGTTTGTGTATAATTTCATAGTTAGTGACGGGTATATAGGCTGATGCCAGTCTTCTGTTTTTACGAATAATGCTGGACTGGAAACATTGTATATGCATCATTCTGACCATATCTGTGGGATGAATTTGGCTATATTTATAGATAAGGTGTTAGAATTGGGAGTGTTTGGTCCTTTCTTTGTCCCTTCTTGCATTCATTCAATATTTATTGAGTACCCATTATGTGCCAGACACTGGGGCAGGTACCAGGAGTCCAGCTTTCAACAAGTCCTACAAATCCCTGTCCTCATGGAATGTTACTACACATGTAAGGCAAAACATAGTAATTATGAAACCCTATACACCAGGAAACTAAGAAGGGCATCAGATAGAGAATAAATTCAGTGGTCGGGAATGCTCTTGGGAGCGCGTGGTATTTAAGGCAACAACGGCAGGATGGGATGAGGTGGCTAGTAGGCGTAGGGCAGGGAGAGCAAGCTGTTCAAAGTCTCAGCCACAGGGAGAGGAGGTCGGGATCTGTAGGGGAAAAGGGTAGAGCTGCCGAGGAGCAGGTCATGGGGAGTGGGAGGTGTCAGAGTGAGCAAGGGAGTAAAGATGAGGCCAGTTGGGGGGTGCCCACAGTGAAGAGAATGGGAGGCTAGTGCTTAAGGTGTGGTGACTGTTTGGGCTTAGAGGGCTTTGGGGTTGACTCTAACAGTGAATTCAGGTAAGGGGACGGGAAAGGTCACTTCCTCCCTGGCTATTTTGGGAATGAGAGACCTCTGTTTAAGGCTTGAGGGAGGCCCAGCCTTGCCCACAGATAGGAGAATGGATGCAAAGCCCTGGGAAAAGCCACACTGGCCCTATAGTCCAGCCGCCCTCATCTGTTCTGGGGCTCTGGTGCGATAAAGACCATGTGGAAGGGGACCGGCAGCCTGGCTCTTGGCTGGTAGAAGAGAGCAGACTTAGCCAGGGCTCGGAGCTGGGTGTGAGCAGGAAACCGGGCCAGGAGACCCTTCCTCTGAACTTTGTGCTCCTTTTTCATCCTCATCGCTCTGCTTCCCTTTTGCAAAAGCCCATCTCTTTGCCCATCCTGGGTCCTATGACTTTTCTCTCCCTCAACAGTCGGTTCCCGATTCTGGTCCCCGGCCCCCAGCAGCGCCTGCCCCCTTCCCACCGGGGCCCCCCATGATGCCACCACCCTTCGTAAGTTTTATGTCTTTCCCTGGGCTTGGCTTTTCCAGCCTGCACCCCGATTTCCCCGGTCCCTAGCACTGCTGCATTGCCAGCACGGTTTTGTGTCCTGCTTCCCCTGCCACCCTTGGAAAAGGGGTAGTGTTGCTTGGGCATGGGGGTGGGAGGAGCTGCTGTCAAGCTCCCTGTCCGTCAAGTTGACAGCTCCCCCTTTGTCTTTTTGTCCTTGGGACACACGGGCTGGGGTAAGAGAAGTGGAAGGGAAGAGACCCTCTTAGTGTAAGCGCATGGTGGGGCTGCCTTTCTCTTTCACTACTCCTTCTCTGTTCTTTCAACATGCCACTGAAGTCAGGCTGAAGTAGCAGCTGGTGGTCATTGAACTGGAGAAAAAGGGATGGGAGGCAGGGGACTGGGGGGTCTGGGGACCTGGAATCCTGCCTCTGAGAGGCCTCTTTGGGGAGAGTTGCTCAAGGGATGGAGCCTTCCAGCCGCGGTCTGGTGGCAGTTAGACGTTTCCCCTCTCCCTTCCCTACCTCTGAAGAAGCTGTGGTGCTTGCCTCTTAGACCCAGAAGACCCCCCCCCCAATTTTCAGTCTTTTTCAGTGGTGGGGAGCAGGCAGTTTCATGCTTTGCTCTTCTTAAGCTAAAGCCTTGGAATTGCCTCAGAGCCAGGCGGTGCGGGGAGTTGAGAAGGCGGGAGACAGGTGGATATTCCCTGACCGGTCCAAGGCGGGGTCTTCTCTACTCAGTGTCCCTTCCTTTCCTCACTTCCAGATGCCCCCTCCAGGAATTCCCCCACCCTTTCCTCCGATGGGACTACCCCCCATGAGTCAGAGACCACCAGCCATCCCCCCAATGCCGCCTGGCATCATGCCCCCAATACTTCCACCAATGGGGGCGCCACCACCACTCACGCAGGTAATCCTCCCTTCTGCCCCAGAAGTGCCTCAGAAGACCCCGTGAGTCCGGCTAGGGTTGGAGGGGAGAAGGGGCATCTGGACTTCAGGAAGTAGGGAGAGAAGGGAGGGAGCTTTGGCCAGGCCCATGTGGATTTGTCCACTGCGTGACGGGAGGAAACTCTGTGGTGGGGCTGAGAGCCTAGAACCTAGAGATTGTCTAAGGCGGAGCAGGGGACCATGCGAAGGTCATGGCCCCAAAGGGTATCTCTCGGGAACCTGCCTTGTCTCTGCCTGCCCTGACCTCGGTAGTTGTTTTTTATCTTCTTTGTGTCCCCAGATACCAGGAATGGTACCTCCCATGATGCCAGGAATGCTGATGCCAGCGGTGCCTGTCACTGCAGCGGTAAGCACGAGGGGGGCTGGCAGGAAGCAGGCCCCGCAGCCCTGCGGGTCTGACTCGGAGGACAGGGATGCGGCCTCCATCCTTTCCCTCTTCTCTTTGGTTCCGTCCCGGTCCCAGCAGCACTCCCCACACTCAGGTCCTCCTCTCTGGCCACATACTCTGCTCTTGTAGTTTCTCACTCACCCCCAAAGACATGTTACTCTTTTGTCCTTGCTGGGCCCGGCTCCCTGAAGGAACACATTCATGGCTGACACTGCTTGCCCTCACAGAGCTGGCACTGCGGACACTTGAATACAGTCCCCCCTCACACCTTTTCTGTCTCTGGTGGAAGCAGCAGCACCTGGGGATCTCACCAAACCTTCTGGTGCCATTGCTCATTGTAGTAGAGTCTGGGTAGGATGTAGTGTGGTTGGCATCTGCTGTGGAAGAGGGGCCTCGGAGGTGGACTCGACAGAATGCTCTCACTTGAGGAAAACCAAGCACAGCTGCTGTGCGATTCCCCTTAGGATCCTATAGCCACGGCCCCAGAGGGTGGGGGATGCCTGTTAGGGGGCAGAGGTCCCTGGGAGCAGGACACACGGATCCTGGCCTGGCCTGCTTCTTCATCCCCCATGGCCTGGGTCCTGGGGGCCGCTGGGCTTGGCCCCAACCCTTCCCCCTCCTCTTTCTTCGGCAGACGGCTCCGGGTGCGGACACAGCCAGCTGTGAGTCTTCTGGGGGTCTGCTCCCCCCAGGCTCGGAGGTTGGGGGGTACAGGGGAGAGGGGACCGTGGACTAGAGCCCACCCTGGATCATGCCTGTTGGGATGCCAGGGAGCCTGGGATGTTGATGGGACCAGGGGATATTTATTGGGGATGGAGTAGGGGAGGAATAGGTGGGATAAAATGGGGGTTGGGGCAAGGACTTAACATTTCCCTTGACTTTTTTTTTCTAGCTGCTGTGGCTGGGACAGGCCCTCCGGTGAGTTCTTCCAGCTCAGGGGTCTCTGGGTAGAAAAGCTGAAAGTTGGGGAAGCTGATGGTTAAGTCTTTGGGGTAAGGAGGAGAAGCTCTGGGGATGGGGCCTTGACCACCATTCTGTGCCCCCTCCCCTCCCAGAGGGCCCTGTGGAGTGAGCATGTGGCTCCTGATGGACGCGTCTACTACTACAATGCTGACGACAAGCAGTCTGTGTGGGAGAAGCCCAGCGCTCTCAAGTCCAAGGCAGAGGTCCTGAACAGGGCTGTTCGGCCCTTCCTTTCAGCTTCCCTGACCCTTCCAAGTCCTTGGCCTCCCCTGAGTCTTTAATTATACACATGGTTCCTCTGATCCCAAGATCCTTGACCATTGCCCCAGGCTCCCTAGGATCTCAGGAAGTATATCTTCCCCCATGTTGAGCCAGGCTAGGTGAGAGCTAAAAACTCCCTGCTCACAGG
Organism: Mustela putorius furo; assembly: GCF_011764305.1. NCBI lineage: Eukaryota > Metazoa > Chordata > Mammalia > Carnivora > Mustelidae > Mustela > Mustela putorius. Next base: position 5,871,699 of record NW_025422368.1, on the reverse strand, counting down.
ATCCTCTTCGCTCCCCTGACTGTGCCTCCACTAGGGGGCATGCCCAGCCCACTGATGTCCTCTGACCCATCCTCTTGCAGTTGCTGCTGTCCCAGTGCCCCTGGAAAGAGTACAAGTCAGACACGGGCAAACCTTACTACTATAACAACCAGAGTAAGGAGTCTCGCTGGACCCGGCCCAAGGACCTGGATGACCTGGAGGGTGAGGAGTGGGTAGGGCCCGGGCTACGCTTCTGGGGGGTGGCCCTTGCCACCCTGTGACCATGTTATTTTTTTCCCATTGCAGCTCTAGTCAAACAAGAGGCTGCAGGGTGAGTGACTTGCCCACCTATCTCCCTATACGTGGGGCCAGCAGAGGGGTGGGAGTGGACCCTTTGTCTGTGGTCCCCACTCCGTGGAAGAGCCAGCGCTCAGTCTGTACGTGGAGTGGCCTGCTCTGGCCCCCGTCCTTCACAGGACAGACAGACCAGCTGGTCCCTGACTGTCCCACTATCTGCTCCGCTCCTGGACACTGCTCTTCCGGTCCGCCTGCAGGAAACAGCCACAGCAGCCCCAGATCTTGCAGCCGCAGCCACCTCAGCCCCAGCCTGAGCCCCCACCTGGGCCACCTGGTCCCACCCCTGTGCCCCTGGGCCTTCTAGAGCCTGAGCCAGGTGGGAGTGAAGATTGTGATATGTCAGAGGCCGCCCAGCCTGTGGAGCAGGGTTTTCTGCAGCAGCCAGAGGAGGGCCCCAGCAGGTGAGGGCTGCCCCTCTGAGACATTCCAGATGCTGGCTTCGGGCTCCCTGCCTAGTTCAACCCTTGACTTCTGCCAGGCCTCTTGGGAAGGGTGTGAAGATCTGGGCATAACCTCTGGAGGGCAGAAGGGGGCTGCTCTGGGGAGCCAGGCTGTACTCTGACCACATAGGCACTGAAAGCTGGGGGACCTGGGAGATGCTGTGGCTGAGTCCCCTTTGCCCCCCAGTGCTGCTGGACAGCATCAGCCACCACAGCAGGAGGAAGAGGAATCAAAGCCAGAACCAGAGAGGTCTGGCCTCAGTTGGAGCAACCGGGAGAAGGCAAAGCAGGCCTTCAAGGAGCTGCTGAGGGACAAGGTGCGGGGATGGGGCTCCCAGGGTAGGCCTGGAGGGGGCTGGAGGTGGGCAGGCCCCGTGACCCCTGCCTGCTCCATTCTAGGCTGTCCCCTCCAATGCCTCGTGGGAACAGGCCATGAAGATGGTGGTCACCGACCCCCGTTACAGGTAGGCCTGGGCAGAGGGAGCCAGGCCCTCCAGACTGTGTGTGAGCAGCTGGGCCAGGGCCTCCCTGAGAAGCCCCAGCTCAACACTCTGACCCCAAGGGGGCCCGAGTCAGGGGAGTGATAGAAGGGCAAGGGCACAAGGAAAAGAAGCTGGAGGGCCTCCGGGAGGAGGAGGGGAAAGGTATATGATATGAGACATTCAATAAATGCTTGTTGAATTGAATTGATTCGAATTGAATTAATTGGGGTAAGGGGGCTGGATAGGGCGGAGGCCTGAATGCACCTTGAGAACCAACCTCAGAGCAAAAGGGCTCGGTGTTAGTGTCTTGGAGCCCCGTCTTCCCCTCACTGCCTCCCATCCTTCCTCTCATCCCAGAGACCCGTCTTGCCTCCCTGCAGCCTGCTGTTCCCATGCATGGACCCCTCACTCAGTTCTGTGTGCCGTGACCCTGCTTGGTGGGCTGTGCAGGGTGACTCCTCTATTCCCCCCCTGCCCCCAACTCCCACCCTCTTCACCCCAGTGCCTTGCCCAAACTGAGTGAGAAAAAGCAGGCATTCAATGCCTACAAGGCGCAGCGGGAGAAGGAGGAGAAGGAAGAGGCCCGGCTAAGGGCCAAGGAGGCCAAGCAGACCTTGCAGCATTTCCTGGAGCAGCACGAACGCATGACCTCTACCACCCGCTACCGGTCAGGAGGCCGGGCTGGGGTGGGGTCTGGGAACCCTGAGAACATACGGGCCCAGAGTCTCTGTCCCCTGCCTGCCTACCCATGACCCATATGCTCCACAGGCGGGCAGAACAGACCTTTGGGGAGCTGGAGGTGTGGGCTGTGGTCCCTGAGAGGGATCGAAAAGAGGTTTATGATGATGTCCTCTTCTTCCTGGCCAAGAAGGAGAAGGTAACAGTCACTGGCTAAATCCGTCAGTCTGTCCTCAGGCTTTTTGTGTCTTTGTGTCCTTGTGGAGCCTGGTCATTCATTTCTCAGCTGCCCCAGGGTCTCAGCTCCTTCCTTGGAAGCTAGTGTGGCACTTGCACACCCCCCGCTTCTGCTCGGGGCTCAGGGCCTACAACCTCGGTGTGGGAGGGCAGGAGGGCATCTGTGAGGGGTTGGTCTGTAACCCGTGCTGCTTCCCCTTTCTGGGGACGGGAAAGTTTTGAGTCTGGCCCTCCTAGGGTTCCCTAGCTGCCTGCTTTTCCCCAAATGCTCCTCTGCCCAGGCCCACCTGAGTAGCTCCAACCTGCCCTGACCCTGTGGCTCCCTAGGAACAGGCCAAGCAGCTCCGGCGCCGCAACATCCAGGCCCTGAAGAGCATCCTGGATGGGATGAGTAGTGTCAACTTCCAAACTACATGGTCCCAGGCCCAGCAGTACCTCATGGATAACCCCAGCTTTGCTCAGGACCACCAGCTGCAGAGTAAGCCTGGGTCTCCACTCCCGCCCATTCCTTCCCTTTTCCTCACTGACCTGGGAGCCCAGGGCCTGCCTCCTACTGCTCCCCTGCACTTACTGCCCTTGTGGATGTCTGGGGTCCTCTGCATTCACTCTGTCCCTGTATCTCTTCAGAGTCTAGAGATGCTGGAATACTGGGACACCCTTCCCCTCCCTCTGGGGTCCACTGTTGACCTGGACATTGTGTATCCTTGGAGGAAGAGCTCTAGGATAGGCAACAGAGGACCAGGAGAGGATAATTTTTCCAACTCCTGTGAATATGGTCTTAAATTGTCTTGATGCCAGGGGTCTCCACTGGTCATGTGTTGTCATGATGAGCTCTAATTGGCCTGCAGTCATTGGCAATGTCAGAAATTGACCTGAACTTTCATCAAAGCCTGATCCATTTCCAGTTCCGTAAAACATAAAACATTAGATCCCGAGATTGCTGGTTTCATACGATTCTTTCCAGTAACTGAATTCACAAGAGCTGAATACTTGCTAGTTTTGTTCTCCTGTATTAATGAACCCTCCTCCAGAACCACCATTCCAGTCTCCTCTCCCACAGAGGCTTCTGCTCCCTTGCCCCACCACCCGGGGTGACCCCGGCACCTACTGAGGCAGCACCCTCAAACACGGGGTAGGGGTGTGGGTGCTGGGGCCAGTGAGGGTGCCCCACTCCTGCAGCACCTGCTGAGCCTCCTTTCTGTGCTTAGACATGGACAAGGAAGATGCACTGATCTGCTTTGAGGAGCACATCCGAGCGTTGGAGAGGGAGGAGGAGGAGGAGCGGGAGCGGGCCCGCCTTCGGGAGCGGCGTCAGCAACGCAAGAACCGGGAGGCCTTCCAGGTATCTTTGCCACCTGCTGGTTAGGTGCTCATCTCCAGCGGGGCCCATAATCTCTTCGCTCGTGCCCTGCCTTGTCTTGGCTAGGCCTGTTGTTTCATCTCCGCCCGGTCCTGTGCCACCTCCACGAGGCTACTCTGCTTCTGCTGTGTCCCTTCAACTGGGGACCATGCTCCTCTAGGGAGACTGGATGTATGCAACACCCAGAAACTGCCAGCAGAGAGCACCCTAAAGGCACAACTTGGCAGCTCAGCCAAGTTCATTTCCGTTTGGTGGGGAGCCATACAGGCAGAGCTCGATTGTCCCTCAGCTTGGAGGTGGCGGCAGTGGGGGTTCCTTAACTCTAACACTTTGGGAAGCTGAGAGCAAACCTCAAGCAGGACATGCTGCAGACAAGTTCCTATTTCTCTGCCTCCCAGACCAGCTGCTTGTCATGTTTGAGTCTGTCCCTCTCTGTATTTACATTCCCTCTGTTTTCGCTGCTCTCTGCCTTACCATCTGTAGCTTTTCATCTCTGCCTCCTTCGCCTGCATTTCCTCAGGTGGGATTGTCCCTCCCATCCCCTGTTTTCCTCCCTAGTCTCTGCCTCTGCCTCTCTCCATGTTTCCCTCTCCCTGTAATTGGCCTCTCCCCACTCAGACCTTCCTGGACGAGCTGCACGAGACAGGGCAGCTGCACTCTATGTCCACCTGGATGGAGCTATACCCAGCGGTCAGCACTGATGTCCGCTTTGCCAACATGCTGGGCCAGCCGGGTAAGGCAGCCAGGCTCCCCCTTCTCTGGCCTGGCTTCCTGCCCTGCCAGCCTCTCTGCACCCCTACTCCCTGTCCTGGACCCCTCCCCCAGGCCTTGGGAAGCTGCCGCCCGCCAGGCCCCCCCTCCCTCCCTCCCCCGCAGGCTCCACCCCTCTGGACTTGTTCAAGTTCTATGTGGAGGAGTTGAAGGCACGATTCCATGATGAGAAGAAGATCATTAAGGACATTCTTAAGGTGAGGGAGGCCCAGGGTTGTGGATGGATGCAGATTGGGTGCAGGGCGCCTCTCCGGACAGGACTCCCTGCTAAGTCCTGTTTTGCAGAAGCAGTGTAGCTCCATTCAGCAGAGATCTGCCGTGATCCCTGACTGCACTGGGAACACACAAAGAAGAAAGATGCGGTTTCCGTCCCTAAAGAGCTCATGGCCTAATAGGAAGATAAACATGAGACCTGTTATAGAGAGGGGCAAGTGCTATTAGAGACGAGAATCGACAGAATTGACACTTTGCACTATGCCTTTAAGAACGAGCAGGTGGAGGAGGCTGACATCCTGGGTATGGGGTATTACAGGAGCAGAGGCAAGGGTGTGAGAAGGGCATGGCAGGTCTGAGCATTAAGGGGCACAGCTCCTCATAAACTGGTGGCCCACAGATATTCCTTTGGCCCGTACAGTGTCCTGGAAACATTTCAAAATGTTAACATTTTAAAATTAGGAGATTGTACAGAAAAATCGGGGTCTTTTAGTTCTCTTAAAATTATGGCTTATCTAGCACCACTGGGCTGGTTTTGCAAAGCATTCCAGGGCCTCAGACTGAGATGCCACTGCTTTTTAGAAGGGGCAAGCCATCCTTAACCTCACGCTCCCGCCACCCATCTGATGTGGCAGTAAGCAGCTGCCCCTTACCGCTGAGCAGGCACCTTGCTTAGACTGTAGAGAGAGACCTCTTAGACTGGAGAGAGAGTTCTCAACGTCTATGTCCTTGAAAGGTGGAAAAGGGATTGCTGCACTAAGAGAGCCTTGTGTTTCAGAAGGAAAAAACAAAGAGAAAGCGTATTTCTTGGTGGAAGTGAAGAACGTGCAAAGGCCCTGGGGAGGCAATACACCCAGCAGTTAGGAGCAGCACTGTGGAGACAGACTGCTTGGGACACAAGTCCAGCTTAACTGCTGGACACAAGTCCAGTAGTTGTGTCACCTTCGGCAGACTATTTAACCTTTCTGAGCCTCAGTTTCCTCACCTGAAAAATGGAGGATTTTCCACCAACCTACACCTAATTACCAAGGGCAGTAACTTGGTACCTGGGGCAAGAAGGGTCAAAAATAAAGCTAGGAATGGCCCACTGCACACAGAGCATTTCTTTGAAGTTCCGTATTTTGCTTTACAGATTCAGGTGTTGCATCTTCACACCCTTCACTTTTCTGTTTAATATAAACGTAATGTTTTAAAAGTTCTTATCATTAGGTTAGACGTGCCCTATTGTCCTGTGGCTTCCTGTTTCTCTGAAAGAAAGAGCCCTAGATGTAAAATACCTTGAATACTAAAATAAGAAGTTGGGTTTTTATCTTGTAAGTAATGGGGAGCCAGGGAATGCTGTGGTCAGAGGATGTCTTGGAAGAACCATGGGGTAAGAGTATAGAGTAGCATCCCTCAGACTGAGTGCTTGTGTCCGTAGAGGTAGGTAGTTGGAGGACAGTTTTTGAAGCCTCAGGACACTGAAAAGTCACAGTGGCAAGTGATTCAAACAGATCTGGAACTCGAGCCTCCCCTGCTGTTAGGACCCTTTGGTAGGAAAGTCGGAGCAGCACAGGACTCTGGAGGATAGGTTAGAGGTTCGGGAGGTGAGAAGGGAGGCTAGTCGGGAGGCAGTCTAGGTGGTGAACGAGCTCGGCGGAGGCAGCAGAGACAGCAGATGAGGGAGAGCTGTGCTCTAGCTGTGTTTTTCTGAGACCCCCATCCCCTCCCCTGAGTTTCCTCAGGGGAGCCTTGGGACAAGAAAGGGGGAAGCTAATGCTTCTTCATCTGTTTTGTTTGTTTTGTTTTTTAAAAAGATTTTATTTATTTATTTGCCAGAGAGAGAGAGAGAGGACAAACAGAGGAAATGACAGGCAGAGGGAGAGAAAGAAGCAGGCTCCTGTTGAGCAGAGAGCCTGATGTGGGACTCGATCCCAGGACCCTGGGACCATGACCTGAGCTGAAGGCAGAGGCTTAACCCTCTGAGTCACCCAGGCACCCTTCCTTCGTCTGTTTTTAAGGATAGCAGCTTTTCTTTTATATACTGAGGTTCTCTGTAAGATTTTTGTGGAATAAAGATTTCTGCTGGTAAAAATAAAAAAAGAGAGAGAGAACTTTAAAATCAGGAGGATGGAGTCACTCAGAAGTCAAGTGAATTGAAGTTGGCGGAGGTGGGACAATGGTACCATTACGGAGGATTTGGCAGGAACAGGGCTAGAGAGAGAATAGAAATTCCATTTAGGGAATTAGTCTCAAAAGTAACCTGGGGCAGGGAGGAATACAGCAAAGACCACATTTTAAATAGGACATTTGTGTAAAGTATAAATATTTAATCCCAGGAGAGCTGTATTTTATTGGATGCTTACATTTTAGCCACAGAGTGGCTGGTCCTGCCCACTGGCCTGCAGGAGTCTCATCCTTGCTGTGTCCTGTCTCTCCACATCTCCTGAGAAAGAAGCTTCTTTACATGGTTTCCCCACCGCTCCCCCTTTTGGGCTCCTGCTTACAGAAGGCCGATGAGCCCAGGAGCCCCTGTGGCCAACCGCTAGCTGGGCAGACTGTGAGGGCACCTCTCACCCTATAGGATAATGGCAAGAGCCTTGGACTTGGAACAGCTGGAAGCCAGAAGATCTGGGCCCGCGAGATCCATGGGAGTGGGGAGAGGGGTGGCTCACAGGGAATGAATAATTTTGGGGTCTGCTGAATTTGAAATTTCTGTGAAACATCCAGCCTATTATGGGTCTGAAAATCAGGAGGGAAGTGGGGCTGATGTCGCTAGGGACAATGTAGATTGAAAAGACCAAGTGCTATTCTCAGGGGAGCAAGCACAAGCAAGAGAGGCAGTCAGAGGTCAGAGAGACAAGAGGGCGGTTGTTGAAGGGAGCAGCACACGTGCAAAGACCAGTCAAGTGAGGACTGAGAAGGGGCCCGTGGAAGTTGTCTCTGAGCACATGAGCACTTCGAGGAAAGTAGTGTCTATAAAGAGGGTGGAATGGAGTCACGTAACTCCTGGCTTAGACCTCTGCAAGTCTTACCAAATTTGAGCCTCAGTTTCCTCATCTGTAGAATAGGAATAATTTACGCACATGGTTGTGGGAAGTGCTAATATTTGTAAAGTGCTGGGCTTATAGCAGGCTCACTAAATGTTGATTCGTTTTCCTTTGTGCTGCATTTAAAGATTTTGCACCAAAGGGAAAGCAGCACAAATTGTTAGCTTCAAGAAGGTGAGAGCAAGGTGGACAGGCTGTTCCCAGTCAAGTGAGGTACGAGTTTGAGGGGAGTAGCCAGCAGAGAGGTGGGATGGACGCTTTCACTCTCCTGACAGAAACTGGGCTGTTTGAGAAGGGCTAGAGTGTGGGTTGAGGAAATGCTCTCCAAGACGACAAGAAGAGCACATTCCGCCACAGGTGGAGGACCGGAGCAAGTTCATGCTGTGTGGAGGGAGAGGAAGGGAACCAGGCCGGTGCCTCCACTGGCGCAAACTCCAGATCGGCTTGGGCCCAGTGAGATACTGCTCCGAAGCCCCTGCTTTATTGAGGTGTTGGGAGGCATAGATGAGCAGCTCAGAGCCAAGCCCAAGGTGCTTCAAGAAGGGGAGGTATTTTTAAGTGTTCTGGAGTTGCACACCTGATGGCCTTGAATTCCCCAGAGGACTGAGGGATCTGCATGGGTGTAGTGCTTCAAACTATGGCTATGGTGATAGGACCCGGGGTAGAGTTCTCAGTCACCCACCAATGAGCTTTGAGACCGCGGGCAAGTGTGCAAGTTTCTCTAAACCTTGGTTTCTCCTTCCATATAAAATTAGGAGGCCAGGACCTATGCTTATATTTCAATTCTGAGGATTAACAGAAATAAGGTGTGTGAAGCACTCAGCACAGTATCTGGCAGCTAGTAAGCACCCAAGAACTAAGCCAAAGGATGGGACCAGCAGATGTTGGCAGAATGCAAGGAAGTCACGGAGCAGCAGGAGGGCCTGAGTAGGGCCCAGCCTGAAGCCAAAGGAACAAAGAATTACTTGTGGGAAGCTCAGGCATCCGTCAGCAGACATGACACACACACATGCCCTCTGCCCTCCCCCCATGTGATCCAGTGCCCCCCTCTGCTCCCTGCGACATCCAGACCAAGGGTAGGCGTGGGAGGCTTAGGTGTCAGATGGTGAGGATATGGACAGCCTGGTTTCAGAAGTGCATCTGAGTCCTATGGGTTGCTTCTGGGGGCTGGGGGACTTCTCGAGCATCCCATCCTGTAGTCCAACCCTCTGCCTGCCCCGGAGGCCAGCTTCAGGCCTCGGGCCCATGGTGGCCCCTGCTTCACACACCACTGTGCCCACAGGACCGGGGCTTCTGCGTGGAGGTGAACACAGCCTTTGAGGACTTCGCCCACGTCATAAGCTTTGACAAGAGGGCTGCTGCGCTGGACGCGGGCAACATCAAGCTGACCTTCAATAGTGTGAGGGCCTGGGCGGGGCGGGGCTGCAGCCAGGGCTCTGGTCTCCAACTTATCCCCTTGTCTTGTTCTGTCCCTTTTCACTGCCCCTGTGTGACTGTACCCATCCCCCTGCTCTGTTCAGTGAGTGGCGGCAGGAGCCCCCAGACCCCACCTTCCCATGTCCTGCAGTGTGCCTGAGTGGGGCCTGGCCACCCCCTCTCCTGGGTGACCCTGCTCTGCCTCCTTCCCGTCCTCAGCTGCTGGAGAAGGCAGAGGCGCGGGAGAGAGAGCGGGAGAAGGAGGAGGCGCGAAGAATGCGGCGCAGGGAAGCTGCCTTCCGAAGCATGCTGAGACAGGCCGTGCCTGCCCTGGAGCTGGGCACTGCCTGGGAAGAGGTCAGGGCTGCAGCCTGGCACCAGACACTACCCCCTCGGTCCTGAGGGCAGCGGTGCTTCTCTACCACTGGGGGCCCGCCCCAGTCATAGCACAGCTCGCGGCCAGCTTCGGCCCCCTTCCTTCCTCTGCCCCAGCCCTGCCCTGTGCTCCTGGCGGTGTCCGTGCCTGCCCGGGGCTGGTCTCATCAGCAGTGCTCTCCCGTTCAAGGTCCGTGAGCGCTTTGTGTGCGACTCAGCCTTTGAGCAGATCACCCTGGAGTCGGAGCGGATCCGGCTCTTCCGCGAGTACCTGCAGGTACTGGAGGTGAGACAGAGCTTCTGACTCTATGTGTCTGTGCCAGGCTCATGAGCAGCCTGTCCAGCTCAGCAGAGACCCCAGTGGCCTCCTACCCTCAGGGGCGGTCCTTGCCCTGAGGTCTGACGTTGGCCTGGAGAGAGGCCTGAGGCCCTCATTTGAGGCAAAACCAGATTTTTGGGTGCAGGGTGCATCCTGTGGTGAACCCTGGGGCCTTCCTCACCCCTCCCTTTGCCTCTACCAGACTGAATGCCAGCATCTCCACACCAAAGGCCGAAAACACGGCAGAAAGGGCAAGAAGCACCATCGGAAGCGTTCCCACTCACCCTCAGTGAGTTGGTGGGCAAAAGGGATGCTGGGCCAGTGGGGGGGGGCTGGATTGATTGTCTTGGGGAAATAGGAACCACGTTGCTTGTTTTTTCCCTATACCACTTCTCCTCGGAGTGAGATTTGAAAATTCCTTTGGCCCTGGATCCTCCTCTCTGTCCCCAGTTCCCAGACTTGAGGGCTTCTGGAGGCCAGAGAACCTGTACGCTGACATGTCTGTGCTGATCTGCCCAGGGCTCGGAGTCAGAAGAGGAGGAGCTGCCCCCGCCATCTCTCCGACCCCCAAAGCGGAGAAGGCGGAACCCCTCGGAGTCAGGCTCTGAGCCCTCTTCCTCACTTGATTCGGTTGAAAGTGGGGGTGCTGCCCTTGGAGGACGGGGCTCCCCATCTTCTCGCCTTCTCCTTGGATCAGGTGAGCCATTGGGAGTTGGAGTGGTTGACTCAGTTGAGAGGAGACAGCACCCTGAGGGTGGAGGGGATGAGGAGGTCTGTACCTATCGGAGTGGGAAGAACTGCCCTGCCCTGCCCTTGCAGAAACTGGGAGAAGGAAGGAAAACAGTACCAACAGAGACTTCCCCATCTAGCTCCCTGTCTAAAGAATGAGCCCCTCCCACCCCCACCATGGGACTTACTAAGTATTTTCTATCTCCAGATCATGGCCTTCGGAAAGCCAAGAAACCAAAAAAGAAAACTAAGAAGAGAAGACACAAGTCGGTGCGTAGAGAAGGGACTGCTACTCAGGGCCCTGCTATGCTGAGGGAGCTCTTCAGCCGCCTCCCGGGCTATCCTTCACAGGAACTGAGCAGGCGGGGTCTGGGCTCTTACAGAACAGTCCTGAGAGCGAGACAGACCCTGAGGAGAAAGCTGGCAAGGAGAGTGATGAGAAAGAACCAGAACAGGACAAGGACAGGGAGCTGCGGCGGGCGGAACTCCCTAACCGCTCCCCAGGTTTTGGAATCAAGAAGGAGAAGGTGAGAGGCAGGCACCTGGTCCCAGCCCAGTCCGTACCCTCCACAGGCCTCCGTGGCCCTCAGCGGAGGCTGTGGGTGAGCTGTGCCTTTGCTCCACCAGACGGGCTGGGACACGTCGGAAAGTGAGCTGAGCGAGGGTGAGCTGGAAAGGCGGCGGCGGACACTCCTGCAGCAGCTGGATGATCACCAGTGACCCGGCGAGCCACTCTGCCTCGGGTCTGTGTGAGGCCGTGGATCCTCGGTCACCCTCACTGTCTGCACTAGACTCCTTTCTTAGTCTGGTCTGTGTCCACTTTTCCTCAAGTAGCCCCGCCCCCAACGCGCCACGACTGGCACCTCCCCAGGTTGCTCGTGGTATTCCAGGGTCCTCCACTTCCCAGGCAACTAGTGCGGTCCTTGCCCTCAGCCCCAGACCAGAGATTGGGATGCCATGTGGAGCGGGTGGTGCCAGTAGAGAAAATGTGAGAAGGGGCCTCTAGGGAAGAATGACAGGTTGGTGACAGGCGGGGTCCTTAGCCTCTAGCATCAGTGCCTGCTCCTGCCTGCCTGGGCCCTTGGGCTCCACCACTCCTTCCTTCAGCCCCGGGACCCAGTGTATGTGTGTTTTGTTTTGTTTTGTTTTTGTTTTTTAAATAATATTTATAACATGGCCAGTGGCTCTTTTCTCTTCGCCGTATCCTGCTGGGGCATGCTGGAGACTGGGCAGGTGCACGCGTGGCCAGCAGAGAGCACTAGTGTCCCGTCGCAGGCCGGCCTCCTTTTGTGTGGTTGGAGCCCAACCAGCCTGGTTCCCCTTCCCCAGGCTCTTATGCTTACCTCCCCCAAGGAGACGGCAGGCTCCATGTGGCCTCCTTTCTGTCCCTGTGGTTCAGGTCAGACTAAACGGCCACCCTAGGCACCCTGCCTCCACTCCCCCAACAAAGAGGAGACAAAGTCAGGCCTGGTGCTTCAAGCCTTTGTTGGGAGAAGGAAGGTCTGGGATTTATGTACATGAGAGAAGGGAGGTGGTACATGTACAGAAAGAATTGGGTCCCTGTATTCCCCTGCGGGGGCTGGGACAAACTTGCAAAAGACTGAGAAAACAGCTAAGACCGCTGTGCCCCAGTCCCCTGCCAAAATATCCTAGTTGTGGAAAGGGGGCGAGGGTGCTGACCGTGCGCCCTTTCTCTAGCAGTCCCGGGAGAACCTCTACCCTCTGCCCACGCAACAAGGACAGAGCCAGCCTAGAGTGGAAGGGGCTAAGGGCAGTAAGCATGGTATCTCTCCTTTACCCTTATTACCAGGGCCCAGCTGGGTGGGGACCAGGCTTAGGTGGGCCTTGCTCCTGGTAAAAGATGATCTGAGACTTGTAGAGTCCTGGACCCCCCCGAGTCTGGATACTTACAGACCACAGCTGACCAAGAGCCTGCAAAAAGGAAGGGGGGAAAAAAAAGAAGGGGTATCTGCTTTCCCTTCTTGTTCCTCTGACCTAGTGACAAAGGGGGCTGTGGGCCCCTATACAGGCTAAAGCTAGAAATGCCTTTTCCCAGCTCTGAGCTGACCTTTGGTGACCTTTCAGTTGGGAAATGAAGCTGAAGACCGTGGGGCTGAAGTGCAGTCCTAGAGGCACCAGGGAAGTGCCAGGCCCCAGGAGACCCAGGGCCCCTGGTGGTGTCAGGCACATGCAGCTTTGAGAGCTGGGGTGGATGCTAGGCAGAGAGCAGCACAGCCCTGCACTGCACCCTCGACTAGTGCCAGGGCCCCAGGTCCACAGGTTGAAGAGCTGAAGTGCTTCTGCCTTCAGGGTGTTCTTAGTGGGGGCCTGGAGCCCGGGGGGGCCCGCTGGGCGGTGCGGCACTCCTGGCTTGGTGGCGAACGACAATGGGCTGGTGGTGAAGGCCTGTGGGGAAGACAGAGGCCTGTAAACAGGCAAGGAAGCTGGGCCAGGCCCACCCTCTGTCAGAACATACCCTTGAGGAGCAGCCCCACAGGCAGGGCCAAAGAAGAGCCAGTCATGAGGCCGAGGAAGGAGAAGCCTTAAGAGAGGCCAGAGGGAATGGTCAGGGAGCCTGCCAGGACTCTGCATCTTCGGAGGACCAGGTTGTGACTAGAGGCCGCTGGGCAGCGGCAGAGACAAAGTAGACTTGGTGATAGCCAGATGCTGAGGAGAGCCCCCAGGTAGACTGAGTGTCAGGAAACCGGTTAAGGGACATCAGTTGCTGTTGGCAGGGCAACAGCTACTGCCAGCGTTCTGTATGGCGGGGGCGGGAGGGGGTGGTACAAGTCACAAAAGATACCCAGGCCTGGGAATGGAGGGGGCCTCGGCCTCAGCATGGAGAGGTGGTGTCCAGGTCCTGCCCACTGTGGAAGCTCCCTACCCTTCGGGGCTTAGTAGAAGCCAGGACAGCATTAGTGGGAGACACCACTTCCCCAAAGGCACATGCAAGGGGACAAGCCATGCTTCTCGGAGCACTGGGCATGCAAATGGAGAAGTATGTGCCCCCATCACCGTGAGGCTGCCAGAGGACGGTTCCAAGTCATGCAGGGGAGGAGGTGCCTGCGGGCCCAGGAGGAACCCGGGGAGGTGGGCATGCAGAGAGGGCAGCTGTGGTGCCCGGTACCTGTCAAGAGCCCCAGCCTTGGGGGTTAACAGTTTGACTCATCATGGTGGGCTGCATCGCAGAAGAAGCGTGAGCCCCGCTTGGCAGTACGGGCCGTGAAAGGGACACTCTTCAACACTGTGGCCCAGGAAAGAGACACAGCGGTCAGGCCTCGTGGGGATGGGGTGGGAGGAGGGCCCAAAGGGGTGAGGTTGGAGTTGGGGAGCCAGGCCCAGTGGCCAAGCCCGAGGGAGGGACGAGGGCCCCACCTGTAATGATGTCCTCAATGGTACCATCCTTCCCCTCGTAAACAGGCCGATGCTCCTTGGCCTGGCGCCGCCTCAGCTCTGCGATTAGCTCCTGCTGTTGCCACTTGTTCCGCTGAGATGGGGTCTAGGGCCGAGCATTGAAGGGGAGGGGAGTTATCCCTACCTACCATGGCTGGTTCCTGCCCCAAGATGCAGTCTGAGGATGCCCTTGGTTGTACACAGCAGCCCATCCCCGATCCCTGCCCGGGAATCCCTTCCCAAAGCCCCCCATCGCTTTGGACTCCAGTCTCGGGCCCTTTGGGTGGTCTCTGGGCTCCAGTTTTCCATCTCTCTAGTTCTCCCTCCACCCCCTCCTAATCCTCTCCTCCAGGCCCCAGCTCTTGGTCCCACCCACCTTGGCATCCAGTTTCTTGGCTTCCTGAGCCAGCTGCTTCTCCCGCATTACCTCCTCCTGCTTCTTTCTAGCTTCATTCTCTTGTTCTGCTTCCTAAGAACCGTGGGGGGTGGGGTGGTGAGGCTCACACAGGCTGTGAGGGGCGGGGCTGCCACAGAGGGTGGAGAATGGGTGGCAGTGGGACCAGCAACCCCAGGTGGCCACCCTCTGGAGGGGCACTTCCTGCCCCAAACAATGACAGGAAGCCTGGGCCCCCACCCTGCCCACCAGTTCACAGCTGAGAGGCCTGTGGCCAGCTTCCATTGCTCCCTCCCAAGACTCCAAGGAGGAGACAGAAAAGGCCCAGACTTGGAGCCCAGCCCTCCCTCCCCCTACCAGTTTTCTTTCAGCTAGATTCCTTTGTAAAAGCCTCTATTCCGCTCACCTTGTAAGAACGAATGAATCGGACGAACACTGGGAAGAATACAGAAGGGGGTGTGGTTTTGGGACTCTCACCGAAGTAGCGCACAACCGCATTATAGGCCTCCTGGGAAATGGGTGAACAGAAGGGGGTCGGTCTGGCAGAGCAGGACAAGCCTGGCTCTCCAGCAGGGACAGGAGGCCCACAGAATACAGTGCTTGGGGCCAAAGGAGGAAAGCCAGCAGCCCCCAGCCCCTGTGGGAGGAGAAAGAACCTGGGGCTCCCCAAGGTCCATTGAGTATGTCCTCAGACATGGCTGCTGGCCACGCTCAAATCCCCTCTCCCCCACATGCAGTCGGTCAACCACGTGAGAAATGTTCTTCGGTCCAGGGGCACCTGGGTGGCACAGACCGTCACATTCAGAGCATGATCTCAGGGTCTACTTAAGACTCCCCTTCTCCCTCTGCCCCTCCTCCCTGCATGCACTTGCCCCCTCTATCTGTCTCAAATAAATAAATCTTTAAAAAATAATAATAATAAAGTTATTCTTTGGTCCAAGAAGCAGAACAAAGCCCATCTGGAGGGGCACAGGGCCTTGGCCCTGGCTGTTCGCCTGCCTCCACCCTTCGCCCACCTCGGCCGTCTTGGCGTCACGCTGGAGCTTGTCCAGTTTGCCTTCATTAGTGCTAAGGAAGTTCCGAAGGACGCTGTTGTCATGGATGCCGCATTCCCGCCGAATCAGCTCCATGCCCCGGCCCAGCTCCTTCACGTCTAGCAGCACGTTCTCCAGGGACACTGTGGTCACCAGAGCCTGGGCTGAGGCCTGCTTGGCGGCAGCCTCAGGTTCTCTTGCCCCTGCTTCCTGAGCCACCTGGTGGCCACCAAGAACCATAGACCCAGCTAACGGGGCTTGCACAGAGGTAAGGGAAATGGGGGCTGTGAGCTCATGACCCCGAGAGCAAGATAGCACAAGAAGGCAAGCCAGAGAGGCTGCTGGTCTCCAAAACGGAGCTGCCTCAGGCCTGGGGCAGAAATATCAGCTGCCTTAAGTCTATGGGGACCTTATGGTTTTTCTAAGCCCTTCACACATCACAGAGAAACAGAGTGTCCAGGGCCAGCTCCGGGGAGTTGGGAGCAGAGAGCTGCTTCTGTCCCTCTGCCTGGGTCCCACGGGGGCCTGCAGGAAGACTCCCTCTGAGGTGGCCCCTAACCATGGCCCCAGCGGAAAGCTTTGAAGGGGTCAGAAAGGAGACAACGAAACCCAGAACCGAAGGGACCCAAGTGTTCCCTCTCCTGAGCTTCCTGGGATTGTCCTGGGCTAGACACGTGGGCAGGCTGGCCAGGCCAGGCTCCCCTCACCTGCCGCGGCCTTCTCCACGAAGTGTAGCTCATGCCAGAAGTTGGCCAGGTCTGGATACTTCTCCTTCACCGTCAAGGCGATGAAATGCAGCAATGTCATCTTCCTGTCAGTGGACTTGGTGTCCAGCAGCTGGGAGAGGGCGGTGAGGGGTGGTGAGAGACAGGGCCGAATGCCACAGCTCCTCAGGCTTCCTGGCCCCAGAGTTGCCCCCGCCGTCTTACCAGATCCAGGCTCTGGAGCTTGAAGCCATACACAGCACCTCGCTTGCTGCTATTCATATAGTTCCCCAGGGCAAGTATGATCTGTCCAAGAGATGCAGGGGAGTAGGTCAGGCCAGGCCCTGCAGGCTCCTCCCTCCACCCAAGCCGACAGGCACGTGCAGGTGTTCGAAACCCCTCCCCACCTCCAACATCTGCTTCAGCTTCTGGGAGGACTTGACAGAGGCAGAGGCGGCAATGATGGCGTTGAGTTGCTGGAAGGCAAGATGAAGAGTCGCGTCAGCCCAGGTCCCAATGGGGCAATGTCAGCCTGACAGGGCGGGCAGGGGAGGGGGCTCACGAGTGGGGTTGGGGCCTTGGGGGCCTGGACGGAGGCTGTACCGGTGTGAGCATCTGCAGGTTGTCCTGGAAGTTGCCCAGGAAGGCCATGCCGGCCATCCGCTGTGTCAGCCGCTCCACCTTGCTGAAGAGCAGCATGAAGCGGTCCTCGGCCGCCAGCTCATCCAGCGGCTGCCGCTCCCGCTCATACTGCCGCAGCAGCTTCACCTCGGCCTCCGTGGGCAGGAAGCGCATCAGGCACTCCACAAAGTCCACGGGCAGCGTCTGGAGGTCAAACCTGTGTTGGAAGAAGGAGCCACCTCAGGTCTTGTGTCTGCCTAGTATCCGACACCCCTTTATTCTCTGGGCCCTGGAAGGCCTAAGCATGGGTTCTGTGAGCAGGACACAGCCAGAGGTTGAGTGCCCATTGCTTCACTATCAGAGCATGACTAACTATCCTAGGGGAACATTCCATGGCCTATTTATTTAAACACCCTTCAGTGTCTCCCCTCTACCCCAGGGAGAAATCTTTACACCTGAGCGTGGCTTACGAGGCTCAGCCTGCAAGACTTCTGCCCACCTGGGTCTACCCTGTCTCTCCTACTCTCCTCCTACACTGAAGTCATAGTCAATTTCCAGTCCCTAGGGCATCATGTTCTCCCTCCAGGCACTGAAATGGACTTCATCTACTTCCTCAGGTCAGGTCACAGGTGAGATTTCACCTCCTCCAGGAAGCCTTCCCTGATCACCAGGCTCAGCTACCTGGCCTGCTCTGTTCCCCCGAAGCTGCCTATACCTCCACCACCTGGGTAGTTATCACCCAGTGTTACTGGACTGTTCCCCAGAGACTGGCAGCAACTTGAGTAAAGGTCTGGGCTGAATCTCCAGCACCTCTCTATGTGCCTGGCACACAGCACAGATGCACTGAGTTCTGGCCAAACCAGGGGATGACTGAGGGGTGTGAGATGTTGATGCCCTGGAATCCAGGGAAGGCCAGGATCCTGGGTAGAGAACTGGGTTGCCAGCTGACTGGGACCAGGATGAGGTCAGCGGGAGCCTCACGTGTGGATGGCCCTGCAGATCTCCTCTGCCGAGCGGCCAGCCTTGCGGAGGGTGATGGCCAGGTTCTTGGCACGATTGGCTTCCAATAGGGTCACCTTGCTGGCGGCCTTTTGCGCTGTCTTGTTCTTAGAGCAGATTAGGTCAAGAGCGGGGCCCTGGGCTTTTGTCTTGAACAGTTCTTCAAATTTGTCCAGGTCTAGGTCCTGGCAGGGGGTAACGAGAAGGGAAAATGCAGTGGGCTATCTGACTAGAAGACCCCCTGGACAGTGCACCCAATGTCTGCTCAGCTCTGGTGCGCAGATGCCTGAGTCTGATGGCATTTCTAAGGCCAGGAGATCTGGCTAAAAGCATGATCTGGTCCCCAACCCACAACCCCACTGCTAAGGGCTCCAGGTCTTGCTACCTCCAAGATCTTCTCATCGTCAAGTTCACTGAAGACAGTGCCGCTGATCTGGTTGGGTTTCAATGCTGTCCAATTGAAGACAGGCAACCGGAACTTGGTTTTGATGGGTTTCTTGATGCGAATGGCTGATTTGGAAGGAAGATCAGTGAGGGCTGAGGACACTCTTCCTCCGTCCCTCTAGCCCTGCCCAGAGACGGGGCACTCACCTGACAGGCCTACTGTCAACACCACAGAGGGAGCAGCACCAGGGAGAGGTGGGGCTGGGGGACACTTATCTGGGGGAAAAGAAATGCCACCATGACCCAGGGCCCAAAAGACTCTTCAGAGATCCCTTCCCTCATGCCACCCCACCTGTCTGCAAAGTCTCCAGGGGAAAGAGAATGTGTGAATCCCTGCCCCTGTGGCTCCCAGGGGTCCTAACTCTGGTAGAGCAGATCTCGCTGGCCTCTGGCCCACTATTTCCTGCTCTGGTCTGAGCCCTCTCCGTGGCCATCCTCAGAAGAATCAGGAACGGCTCCTTTACGATCCTTACAATAGACCATGTCTACTTTCATATGCCCCTTCCCCAGTAACCTGAGACTCTTTCCCTCCCTCAGCGCGTTCCCACCCAACTTCACATCCTTCCACCCATGTCCCTGGCTTCTCCCTAAGGGAGGCACCGCCACCTGGGGTTTCAGTGTGGCCCTGAGATGGGGCTGCCCCTTGGGGCTGCCACAGTCTTCCTCACCTGGTAACGGGGGTGGTGGTGGGGGCAGGGGAGGAGCTGGCGGTGGAGGCAGCGGCAGGGCCTCCTCGGGCGGTGGGGCTGGAGCCAGGAGGTCCAAATCAGAGGGCAGAAGGCCCTCACCCAGCTCTGCAGGGCCTATCCGGGCCAGAGCCTCGCTGCCCACTGACTCCAGGCCCCGTGCCCCAGGCTCCAAGTGACATCGGCGCTGGAAGGCCTCCTCCTTCTCTTTAATGAGCCGCCGCAGCGTGTGTACCTGGTGGCTGGTGTTCTCGTAAGTCTCCTAGTGGGAGACAGTGGGGAAAGGGTAAGTGGAAGACACAGCCGGAGTTGCTCCTGAGAGTGGCCCTTCCAGGTTTCTCCACTGGGGTCTCTGGGAGGGTACCTAGAGGCAGAGAGCAGCAGGAACCCAGGTGGGGGCCAGGGAGCCTGGACTGCACAGAATGAGAGGTGAGCTACAGAGCCGCTGGCCCAGAGGGTACCCTCCAGGGTGCTTCCTCTTGGACCCGGCCTTAGACTCACTGGTTCCTCAAGGCCAGGGCCAGAAGCTGCTACTGGGCACACCTCCTGGGCCTGACTCCAGCCGGCCACACCATCCTCAGCCCTCTGGGCCTCCACTGTTCCCACTGCATTTCACCTTGTGTAATCACTCCTGGGCAGCCCCCTGTGGACAATACCCTGCCCTAGCCATCTCTGTATCCTCCATACTCCCTAGAACAGCACTCTGGACTCTCAGTAGGGTCCTGACGGATGTATATCAAGCCCCTGGCCTCCCAACTCAGGATACCTGGTGGATAGCCTCGGAGCTACTCAGCCTGCCCATTACACAGGGGAGGGAAAAGCAGTGAGAGGGGCTGGTAGAAGGAGGCCTGGATACCAGAGGTGCCTGCGGGTACCCCCTTGCTCCCACCCTCCTCTGTGAGCATCCGGCCCACTCTGGACTCAGGTTCCTTCGCCAACTAAAAAATGGGGTGAAGTCATCAGCCCACCCTCCTCTGAGTGCCTCAAGTATGAACCAAGATCTGGATTTTCAAAGACTTGACACGACTCAAGACAAAAAAGCCAAATAAAAAACTGATTTTCAGGTGCGTTTCTTATAATAGGATGGAGCTGACTGTATGAAAGAACAAAGAGGAGGTGCCTGGGTGGCTCAGTGGGTTAAACCCTCTGCCTTTGGCTCAGGTCATGATCCCAGGGTCCTGGGATTGAGCCCCGCATCGGGTTCTCTGCTCAGCTGGGAGCCTGCTTCCCCCACTCTCTCTACCTACTTGTGATCTGTCAAATAAATAAAATCTTCAAAAAGAAAAGAAAAGAAAAAGCAAAGAGATAAAAAATAAATTGATAAGAGAAATATTGAAAATAAAGGAAGAAGGAAAGGAAGAAAAGGAGAGAGAAAGGAAGGAAGAACGGAAAAAAGAAAAGAAAAGCCAAACCAAGCCAGGTCCCCATGCCTGCCTGCAGTTTATCAACAGGGCCTTCCCCCAGATTACTTGGTACCTTGACGCTCTCTAGTTCCTTCTCCCGCTGCAGCAGCTGCTTCTCTAGCTCTGCCACACGCATCATGTTCTCATTCTCCAGGTCCAGAAGCTTCTCTGTGAGCTGCAGGATGGGAAGAACAGGTCTGGCGCTGGCCCTAAAGCCTGGGTGCTTTGCATAACTGGAGCCTCCGTAAGGACCTGGGCCCAATCCCCGCATGCGGGGCTCCTGAGGCCGAGGAGCCCGGTGGCTTCCCTGCATCACTCCCATGGGCCCAGGGTCTGAGACTCTGTGAAACAGACCACATCTGACTCTCTCAAGCCTGAGGCCACCTCACGCCCAGTCCTAGAGGTCAGTGTGTGTCCTAACCTGGCCTCGGCCAGAGTGTGTCAGGTTCTGAGGCTTCCCTGGACCTCAGTATGGAACTGAGACAGCCTCGTCCTCTTCCCACCCTCAGTGGTAGTTCTGGCAGCAAAAGAGGACTACTTACATGGGACACATGTTCCTCCAGCTCCTCCACCTTCTCCAGGGCCACGTTCTTGGTCTCCGCATCCTCCAACAAGCCTCCCACGTCAAACACATTGTCCAGGTATGCCTGGATCTGCACCTGCAGCTTCTCGCTCTCTGTGTGCCTTGACTTCTGGGAAGAGCAGACACGGTAGTAGTTGGAGGAGCCTTCCGACAGAGACGTGGCCCTCATCACCCTCCATGACCACTTCCTAGACAGGAAGACCCAGGGAGTTCCTTCTGCAGCCATGCAGATTCTCACCCTGTGGAGCTGCCAAGTTAGACAGCGCCCCCTGCAGGAGGGCCCCAGGCCCCGGGGCGACAGAAAGACAGGCATCCAAGAGCGTCCATGACTAGGGTCTCATAGAAGAACACACTTGGTGATAGGACTAAGCCGATCCTTTGCCCCCAAGTTCGTCCCAGGCAGAGGCTTGAGTCCAGCTCACCTGCAAGAACTCCTCCAGCCCCAGCTTGGTGAACTCATACTGCAGGTGCACCCGAAAGTTCATGTCCTCTACTGAGTGCACCACGATGTTGATAAACTGCATGCAGGCCACCTGGGGAGAAGCCGGAGGGTCAGAGGCAGGGCAGACCAGAAGAGACTGCAGAGCCCGGGCGTTTGAACCACTATCCTCACGGGGGTACTCAAAAGAGTGAATTAAAAAAGTCTTTCTGGGAACAATAAGAGTATTTTAGCTTAAAAAATATCAAACTTAAGATTCAGTGTACGGAAAGAAGTAAATTACGTGAGAAATAGGCAGAAATGAAGATACAACTGATTTCCTTTAAAGTTCAACAGGTATTTCCGGAGACAACACTACGTAACTAAAGATTGGAGGCTGAAGGGAAGAGAGGCTAGAGGAAAAGGTTGGGCGAAGCAAAGCAGCTTGAAAGGAGCCAAATCAGGTGCAGTAAGGCCACATAAAGGGGGAAAGGAGAGGAACCCAAGACACAAAAATGTTACTGTCCTGAAGTTCCTAAAAGGTCTCTGGGGTAGATAAGTAGACAAGGAGCACTTACGAGTGGAGAGAATCATTCTAGTTTCTAGACAGAATACCAAGATAAGCTGTTGGCTTGGACCTGTTCTCAGGGAGCATGGGAGCCTACTGGGCATGCGCCTGACCCAGGCCCAGCTCCTCACCATGAAGTCGATGTTGCTGTCCTCATTCCGGAAATACTCCATCAGTTTCTCAAAGCGGTGTAGCTCCTTGCATACCTGCCAAGCAAATTTCTCAGTGAGAAGCTCTAGCCCGTGCAGAACCTAAGCCCTTGAGCCCTGCTCCCAGGAACATCACAGCAAAGGGACTTGTTCAGACTAAGCTTAACCACGACTCTTTCTAGGCAAGGAAACATTTGCAACACATAGAAAAAAGCCTGTAAGCATAACAAGCTGTCCAAGTAGAAGAAAACCTGGGACCTGCCATTGCCTTGGGTCACTGGTCTCCCATCAACTTGCCAAGGGTACCCAGTAAAGCCTGGGCCATTAGTCTGGCCTTTAGGAGCCTCTGGGGGGTAGGCCAAGAAGAAACACGGTTGCTCAGTTATTGAAGGAAGGAGGAAGGAAGGAGGGAGGTGGGAAGACATAGCTGAGGTCCTAGTGGGGACACAGGAGAGGGTCCAGGGTGCAGGAAAGCTCCTGTGCTGAGAGGGGTCCAGAGACTCTGCTGAGCCTCTGGCTTCAAGGAGGAAGAGCCATTTCCTGGCTTGAACAATGGATGCTAGGGAAGAGGTCCAAAGAGGAGGAAGGGGTGGGACCAGCTGCTGCAACTGGACATCGAGGAATCCTATGTTCAAGCAGATGAGGGTTTCAGAGTCAGGCCCAGAAGCTGGGGAAATTCCAAGTAGGAGCTTCCTCTCCTCTCACCAGTAACAGCCAACAACTCAAGACAATCCTTGCTTGCCTTCTCCCCACACTGCAAACATGCCTGCCTTGGGTTCTACCAGTGGGTTCTCTGCCTCAGAGCCACTTGAAGGGCCCTGTTAAAGCACAGGTCCTCAGCCCCGCAGGAGTAAGTTTAACAAGCTCCTCAGATAGGCAGATGCATGGCTAGGTTAGTGCCACTGGACTGCAGCCCTCAAGTGAGGGCCTCTTCAGGGGGCCATTCAGGAGCTGTCTTACCATAAGATCTGTAAGGCAGAAGTTCCAGTTTTGGTGCGGGGGAAAAAAAAAAAAAGTAGACAGGGCAGGCTTCTTAGTTAAGCACAGGCTGTGAAAAATCATCACTGGGCTGTGTGAGATCAGAGCAAGGGGTGCTTCCCTGGCTAGCTCCCCACCTCCTCAAAACACGCACAAATGTAGGAGACTGACCTCTTTGAAATTGTCAAAGGCAGCAAGAATGATTTCATGACCTCCCCGCACCAAACACACAGCTGCCAAGAGCTCCAAGACAAGGGCTTTGGTCCTAAGGGGTGAAGAAAAAGGATTAAGCTCCTCGTTCCCCACCCTGGCTGCCACACAGTTTGCCTCCATGAGGAGGTGAGCCCTTTCAGAGCAGACACAGCCTCAGGAGTCAGGGGAGTGGGTTTCAAAAAGAAAGCAGGGGAAGGAAGGCTTGTCCCTCACTGAGCTGTGCAGACCAGAGGAAAGCCAGGGACATTCCCCGTCCTCTGGAGGGGAGGGGAGGGAGCAGAACCAAGGCTCTGACATAAGCCACAGGCCCCCGGAGGCCAGGCAGGTGTGACTGCATGTCAGGGCCAAGTGGAGCCCCGATCTCTAGAGCCCTGTACACAGTCAGGAGGAGAGGGGAAGGAAGGAACTCACCTTGGATTCTTGTTGTTGAGGCTGAGTGCGATCTCATTGACAGCATGAGGGTGGGACATGACCAGGTTGAAGCCATACTGTAATAAGGGGAAAGGACAGAAGGAAGGAAGGAAGACCTTGATGGTGGGGAAGGCAGCTCCCTGCTGGACCTCCTGGTGCCCTCCCTGCTCTTTGAGTTCAGCAGATGAGGCAGGACGGGTAGAGCTTCCGCGGCTAGTGCTGCCCACTTACCTGATAGTTCATGATGGCTCTGAGGCAAAGGATGCAGACATGGACATCATCCTTCTGGCTCACCAGGCGGGAGTTCTTCAGGGCCCTGCGCCCAGGGAGAGTGCTGTACCTGGGGAAGAGGGAGCTGCTGGTGAAGGGACTAGGAGTGCTTGCCATCACCCTGACAGCCAACAGCTGGCTGTGCCTCTGCAGCTCCCAGAAAGGGGAACAGGGGGCCTTGAACTGACGCCCTTGAGAGCGATGGGGGAGGGGCAGTCAGGGTGCTCAGTTGTTTTCATCGCTCTGCCATTGACCTTTGGGAATAAATATCCAGGATCCCAGCTTTATAATCAGTGCCCAAACCGTCCTGAGCCCAGGAGCCCTGCGAAATACAATGGCAGGTGTGCAGGCCTTCCTGGGCCTCAAGATGGATCCAGGGAGATGTTCCTCTGAGCCTTCCCTCCTCTTCCTTCCAGTCGCTGCATCTTCCATGAATTCCCTGGGGCAGGAGCATCTTGGCTCCCATCCCACTTCTATGTCTCAGAAAGGCAGACCAAACCCACCCCCCCAAGACAATAGGAGGGCCAGGGGCTACCTCTCGATTGGCCCCCAGAGATGTTTCATGAAAGAAAGAGGACGCACAAATGATGTGTGCTCAGGCATGACGAGAATGATGAGAATGACGAGCAGTGTCAGAGGGACAAAACCCAAAGGAAACCCAGAGAAAAGCATGGCCACAAGAGGGACACAGACCACAGAAAGGGGCACAGGGCCCAGAGGACAGCCTCCCTGGGTAGGAGGGGCTCTGAAAAGTCATCTGGTTTGTCCACCTGCCTCCAGGCAGGACAGCTCCTAAAGTACCAAAATAAATAAAAATTAAATTAAGCTAAATTAAAAAAAATATATATATATGTATATATATATGAACACAAGGCAGGCTTGGAGAGAAAAGGAAGAAATGAAGGGAAGGTGAGCGGCGGGCAGGCTGGGTGGGAGCTGGTCTCGGAGCAGCTGATGGCGCAGAATGCAGAGCCAGAAGGCAACAGACATGAGGAGCTGGATCACCAGTGACGACCAGGGAGCTGCAGGAGGGCTGGTCCCATCCAGGAGGCCAGCAGGAATGGAAGAATGAAAAAGAGGAATGGGGGGAGCCTCTCGAGGTGGGGTGTGGAGAGGGGAGAGCTGGAACCCCAGATGGGGCAGGCAGAGCCAAGGGTGATATACTTACCCAGGACAGATTGCTGGGCAGAGTCAAGGAGACAGAGAAGACAGACCAGAGACAGACTGGCAAGAGAGCTGAGCCTGGAAGCAAGAGTGGAGGGAGGAGCAATGAGCACTCACCCCTGGCCCCCAAGATCGGGACGGGGGGGGGGGGGCTAGGCAGCAGGCGGGCAGAGCGAGAGCACACATACCGGAGCACAGACTGGCGCGCAGAGCGAGCGAGGCTGTTGGTGAAGGGGGCTGACAGGGCGCTGGGTGGCTGCAGGTCCTCGATGGACCTGCTCCAGGACCGGAGCTTGTCAAACGCACCATCGTCACCACTCTCCAGACCCTCAAAGTCAAACCTGGAGCAGGAGAGGACACACAAGCGCACACACAGGAGAACTTCAGTGCTAAGCCCCCTGGCCTGCCCACCCCCACCCTGTAGACCTCGAGGGCAGTAAGAAGCAAGGATGGCAAGAACAGAAAGCGGAATTGGGCAGCAGAGACCCTGGTCGGGAGAGCCACTAACACAGGACAAGGGCAGCGGAGGCACAGGGAGCAACCTGGAGAGGGACCTGCAGGGTTGGGAGTGCTGACAAGGGTGAGCTGTGACTCCCCGCTGACCAGGCAACTCCAGGAGTGATCTCTTGGTGGGCCCCAAGGGAATCTTTCTGCACTCCCAGCCTTAGAGACCACGTCTCAAAGAAGCCATGGCTCCCTGTGGAGAATCCGCTCTGTGGAAGTGTGGTAGAGAACTGGCCAACGCTGGTCTTGCTGGTTGGCTAATGGCAGCAGCCAAAGGGGTCTCTCAGTACCCTGAAGGGGCCTGGCTGGTTCTGGATTGGGCTCACAAGGGCAGGTCTGAATGAAAGGAAATGGGGGTCCCAGCCAACCTAGAGTGGGAGAGGCCACTAGGTTCAAGAGTCCCATGGTCCCATCCCAGCACTGGGGCTTAATGGCTGGGTTTTCTGTGGTTCTACTGGAGACCGCTAGGTTTTCTGGAATAGAGGCTCCCTGGGCTCCAGCTTCCCTGAGGGAAGAAATCACAGGTCGAGGGTGTGGCCTGGGGTCCTTCTTTCCTACAGGAGTTGGAATGGTTTCTCTGTCACTTTGTACTTCTATGACTGCCACCAGCCATTTGGGAGTGCGGCCAGAACTAGGAGGATGGCTTGAGATCACCGGGGCCTAGTCCATTACGAATCCCCACATCAGGGTATACCCACTCTGGAAAACCAGTCCCACTTTTCTTTCCTGTCCTCTTCCCCCAAGTAGATCATTAAGGACTGAACAAGCAGGGGCCCTCCTACAGGCTCCTCCTCCAGGGAACCTTCTGCTCAGACATTCATAACCCCAAGGTCAAAGGCACAGAGGCCAAGGCTTTCTGAAATAGGAAATGATTTCTGCAGATGACTGAATGTTCCAAAGGAGCCAGGGCAGCCTACAGAGCCCCGAGGATGAGAATTTTAATGGGGTTCTCAAGTAAACATCAGAGGAGGCTCCCTGACAGGGAACCTTGCCAGTGGCTTCCCTCAGTCAGTAAGAAAA
Organism: Mustela putorius furo; assembly: GCF_011764305.1. Taxonomy (NCBI): domain Eukaryota; kingdom Metazoa; phylum Chordata; class Mammalia; order Carnivora; family Mustelidae; genus Mustela; species Mustela putorius. The sequence goes on along the minus strand of NW_025422368.1, from coordinate 5,845,358 downwards.
CTCCCTAGCACTGGTACAGACAGTTTACAAACCAATGTCTTCACCCAGACTCTGCTTGGCTTCACCCTTTTCCTTCCAACCCTTCCCAAGACACACTTTCTCTCCCCTTCACACCCTCTCTCTACCCTGGATCTTTCTTTCGAAAACAGAGTCAAGAGCGCAGCTGTGGACACTGGAAGACTGAGGATCCAGCGTATTTTGGTTTCAAGCAGCTGGGATTTGTTTGCTTTTTGAACGAGAAAGATAGGCTTATTTGGAAAAATGATCTACATCTTTTTACTATAAAAGCTCTGAATTTTTTTAAAAAATCACTTCAGCAAATGTTTTTCATTTCTTTCTATAAAAAGAGTCGTTTTTAAAAGGAGAGGAGGATCACGAGGCCTGAATTCTGCTGGGATGGGAACGGGGAGTAGGCCACTCTTGGTTTTAAGGAGGGATGACCTGGGAAGAGTGACAGGCCAAACCAAGGAGACGCGTTACTTCAAACCCCTAAAGAGCTAAGACTGAAAATCTGGGGACAAAAGAGAAGGGCCCGGGGTAAGGGCAGTAATAGCAAAAGCGAAAGCCAAGGCGAGGACTGAGTCCCAGAACTGAGGAGTTCCCCAGGACGTGGGACTTTTGGTGCCAAGGCTGGGAAAGGTCATGGGCAAACTGGGATGATCAGTCAGCCAAGGGCTGATTGAAGTCTTGGCTCTAAGTCTGAAGTATTCCCCAGTCATCACGTGAAAGATGAGTATAAAATCTCTTTCCCTATATTCAGGTAATTACGGTAGGTTACACCACCTTGAATAACAATAATTAATAAAGCAGCTAGGGCAGAACAGACTTCCCAACACTACTAGTTGCTTTACACACATTATCATCTCAACCTTACAACAACCCTGGAACATGGATCCCCTTTTCTATAAGAGGATGCAAATGTGCTTGAGGTCACCCTGAGAGTCAAGGATATAACTGAGACCCATGCCCAGCTTTGTGGCTGTCCTAGTCGAAAGTGCTTCTTTTCACTACCTCATACCACCTTCTCATCCCCCCCACCCCCCCAACTGATTGAAAAAGGCTCCGAATACTTTATTTTCCATCTGGGTCAAAGGTCATGCCCGCTGCTCCCCGGGCTCTGCTTCAGCAATGACCTGGAGTAACCCTCTCACATCTGGAGACCCAAAGGAGATTCAACTCTCCAAAGGCAAATGAATGACTCCCACCGGGCGTCTCTCCCAGAAGCCAGGACACTTCCTTGGACTGCTCTCAGCCTGGAGTCTGGATCCTTTGGGTTCTAATCCTGAGTTCCCTTTCCATATCTCCCTCCTTCTGCTTCCCAAAATGTACCTTCTGCTCTAGCCACCTGGCCTGCTTTACAGATCCCAGACACTCCTTGGCTGCCTGCCCACTTCCCTCCTGGCCTGGGACTCCCATACTGCAGTCTCACCCTTCCTCAGCAAATCAGAATGGGACTGTGTCCTCCCTTGCCGGTCCCCAACCCCGGCCCCAGGGAGGTACTCACATGACCGAACATTGGGCAAAGGACAGGTAATCCACCAGCACATCCAGGCCTTTGTTTTCATCATTCAGAAACTCCCGAACCCACCTGTGGATAGAGGACACATAGTGGAGGGGTTTGCTAAAGGGGGTCGAGGGTGAGAAGAGTGAGGGGCCTCTGACCCAACACCCACTCCTGAATCCTCTGGAACTTAGCACCAAGCTGGGAAAACTCTGAGGTTCCAAACCCATGGCAGACCCATCCATGGTGACATTATGGGCCTAGACCTTTGCTAGGCCAGGGAGCCAGGGATGGGGAAAGGTACAAGGCCTTCCAATACCATGTCAGGCACCAAACTTTCAGGTACGCTCTCCTAAACAGCCAGGGCCCTGGCTCAGTCTCGGTGAGTTTCGGCTCAGTTTCGGTGTCCTTGGTGTCTAACACAACACTGAGTGTGCTGTCCCCACTTGGTGTTTATTGGCGGAATTGTGGGGAGGTGGGGAGGTTGATCAAGAGCATTTACCACAGGCCCTTGTGCACAGCTGTGCCTGACGAGGGCTAGCACGTCTCCAACTGGACTGAAGTCGTGGTCGAAAAACAGGCAGGAAGGGCCAAAGAGAGCTCTGGAACAGAGACATGTTGGGCCAAAGGGCCCTTCTACCAAGTTCAAGGAAAGATAGTTTGGGCCACAGTGAGCTAAGAGGGATATGCGGCAATTCTGTGTTTGGTCAGGGTGAGTTTGACAGAATAAGAAAAGGATGGGAGAAGAGTCAGGGGCTCGAGTAACTCCAGAATGACTATGACCACTCAGAGCCAGACTGAGGACTCAGGCCCCTTCAGCCAGAGAGGCAGGAAGGCGGACAACAAAGACCCTAAAGACAATGGTCCCGGGCATTTCCACCCTTCGGCCTTCAGGCCTCTTGGCCTGAGATATGCCTGGAAGGAAATTCAAGAGCCAATCCCAGGAGGGCTATTACAGAACAGGTTCATTCCACAACACAGACAAACACTAAACTCTTAGGACAAAACCCTGACTCTCCTCAGTGCTCCATTCCCTTGGCTGTCTGGGGGTCTTCAGAGGCAGCTGCACCCAACAGCCCAACAGGGCTGCCTCTCTCCCGAGGCTGGGACACCAGCGCCATGTTTGCCGGCCACACCCTGGGACACAGTGAGAGCTTGGGCCAGGAGCATCAGGCTCAGCTGAGGCTGACTGACACCGGAGCTGCCTGAAGTTAGCTTCCTCTCTGGGGGCCGACAGGCCTCCCGTTTCCTGTCTGTCTGCTCTCCAGCTCCCCACCCCCTTCTCATTTCCTGTCTGAGTCTACACTGCTATTTTCGGGATCTTGACACTTTGAGGAGAGGTTAAAGGGCACTTCAGCAAGGCAGAGAAACCAATACAAACTGGAGAGAGGAGGAGCTGGTGAGGCTCTGGAATCCCACTTCCCAGCCCATCCAGCTCCAGGGCCGGAGTTCCCATTGGGCTGGCCCTATACACCAGGCTCCGGCAGGTCGTGGGGCGGATCAGGCTGGGACAGAAGCAGGAGCCTCCTCTCCCCTCCTTGCCCTGGGCTCCTACCACCCGGGAGCACCCACACCCTGGCCCGACAGCCTGACAAACTCTTCTTGCCTAGGAATCTGGGAAGGAGCCTGACCCTCCCACATAACTGCCCGGAGAAGCCACAGTTCAGACGACAGACAGGAGCTCCTAAAATGCCAGACGCCAAACTGTTCCCTGGGAACCGAGGGCCAGGTCCAGACCTCTAACTCGTGTGCCAGCTGCCAAGAGGCCCCAGGCCTGGGAACCACGCTGCTCTCGCCCCAGCTCCTGGCCGGTGGCCAGAGAGGCAGGCCCCAGGTAGAAAGGGTGAGCAGAGGGGAGTGTCGCACACGGCTCTGGGGTCTTCTCCTGTGAAGAATGGGCTCCATCCTCTTGTGACCAAGACTTACTAAGAAAGAACAGAAGGCCTGAGAGGGAGGGGAGGGGAGTAGTAGGCCCTGCAGGGTGCTGTGGAGGACGGTAGGTGGGATTTGGAGTCACTCTCTGTCTCACTGCCCCATCACCTCCCCTCTCACACACAGGCTAGCTGAGGAGGCCCTGCCACTCCTTCTGTGAGGACTCACCACATACAGCAGGAAGCTGAGTTTCACGTTTGCTAGCATGTCAGCTTTCACTCTGGTTCATGGATGGGGTGTGGAAGCCAATTCTGGCCACCAGGCACAGCTGCTGAGGCCAGGAACTATCCCTTTCCTGTTCTGTCCTGTGCCATTTCCCCCATGACTGCTGCCTCGGCAGCTGGCTGCAAACAGGTAGCCTCTCTGAGAGCCCAGGCAGGCCCAGCCCAGTGTGGACAAATGGGCAGGAGGGGAAAGGCAGATGACGTTATTTGGCTCTTTCTACCCCTGCTCTCAGGAAGCCCAGGACCCTGGGGACGGCACCTGCCCAACCACCCTCTCCTCCACCCCAAGCTCTACTTCTCACTCCTGTGAGCTCTCAGTATCTGTGCCAGGCCCCCCGGTGAGGATTGTGGCCCCGCCTGCCGTCCTCCATCAGGTTTCCCTTGATATCCTCTGTGTACACTCTCTCTGTCTCTATCTTGCTCTCACTTTCACTACATATACTCTGACTGGTTACAGTTTTAGAAAACCGAGACCACTTGCCATCTGTCACTGTACCTTACGCATTAGCCTCTGGCTTGTTCAGCAAGTTCGGGTTCCCCACTCAGAGACTAGCAAACAAGACCCACGCCGTTCCTAGGGACCTGTTAATAGGCTGGTGATACCACGGTCTGTAGATGCAGGAAATGTTCGATTCCTGGCCCCCACTGCCTTTGATCTACTTTCTAGGTGCCCTAGGAAGCTGCTTCTGCTCCTGAACTGAGATGGTCTTGCAATCAAGAAAACAGTCTTCTGGGCACCACACAGTCTGGGAACGAGGTCTCAGCTACCCAATGTAATGTGCTCCCCCATCTCCAGCACTCTCTGGGCCTCCCTTGGACCACCCCCAGGCCACAGGCAGACTGAGTCTCAGCTGCGACAGGAATGTCGTCTACTTAAAGCCACAGGCTGAAGACCCCAGGAGAGGCCCCCAGCCTGCCAACAGCATCTAGTCAGCAGCTGGCAGAGTCAAAAGGGAGAAAAGCCAGAAAAAGAGCACTCTGAAGTTCTGGGGAACCCAAAGTCGTTCAAGGGGCAACCGTGCCTCATGGCCGGGAGATCAACAAGCCACCCATCCTCAGAGACGCCGGATCCTGATGGCCGATTCTGACTCACCCAATGTGGTTGGTGCGAAGTGAGATCTCCAGCTCCCTCAGTACTTTGGTTGACTCCTGCACTCTCCTCCTGAACTTCTGTAAACATGGAATTTCCTGTCACTATTGGAGCGCCCCCCCCATCCAAGTTTACAGCACAAACAAAGGGGGTAGAAAAGGAAAGGGAGGGGACGCGAGAGGGCAGGTACAAGCCTTCCCTCTGTGAGGAGCCAGCCACTCTAGGCCCATGGCCTCAGAACCCAGAAACCCAACTCCCATTGCCCAGAAGCGGATGTCCCACCCCCAGTCACAGGGTCTGCCCCCCAAACCCCACAGGACTATAAGGGGCAGCAAGGTGGGGCCTCCCTGCCTCACGCTTCACCTTCCGGGTTACGCTGGGGTCCAAGAAGCTCTGGAGTTTCTGGATGTAAGTGTGGGGAGGATTCTTCACCTGGAACCGTTCCTGTGAGGGAAACATGCGTGTGTGCACAGACACCCACAGTTTGAGGAGAGTGTCAAGGAAGTCAAACCCTGATGACGTTCAGTGTCAGGGGACCCAGACTCCTCAAGTTGTCAGCTGGCCCCTAACATCATCCAGCCAGAGGCTCTCTTCCTTGACTTATTTTCAGGCGCTTCTCATCTACTGCCATCTTCCCCTTCTCTGATTAGTGATCTCTGAGCCTAAAATATTTTTCTATGTTGAAAATTATTTTAAGAGCCTGCTGCTTGCTAAGATGTGGAGATTAAAGAGCTGCTAACACCAAAATAATGGAACAATTGAGAAATGATGTCCACTGCCTAACTGACTGATGGCCCGGGACTAGGAGGGCCATGGAGAGAGGAGCGAGGCTTCATAGAATGCAACCTCTTCAGCCCTAAACCCAGACTTGGGGTTGCACTGGCTTTGTAGCACTAACAAATTCAGGGCTGGAACACACGTTCTGTTCCTTTCCCAGACCTCAGGCCCTGGGCCCCAACCATCGAGGCAACCTCAAATGCTAAACCTGCTTTTGGCAAGGTCATCCCTCGATCCCCTTCCACGAAGAGCACAGGATCATGGAACTCTGCCTTCCCCGTTTTGGTCCAACCCCCGCATCAGACCCCAGAGAAAACTCAGGGAAAACTCTTCAGCGTTCTGGTCCTATTAGGGCCTTCACCACTGAGATATCTGCAGAGTTGAGGGGTGGAGGGAGCGACACGGGGCTCAGGGAGAATGATCTCATGTTAGCAAACAGAACCTAAACACAAAATGAAAGCAAAAAGTAAGGTGTGAATAAGAGTCAAAATTAGGCGACCTGGAAAAGACTGGGAGATCATCAATTAAAGATACTCAGTGCCAACAGGCGACTGTTGTCCAATCCCAAGCAAGGGTCATCAAGCTTGCCAGATCTGCTTAATGCAGAACACGAGGAAACGGGCCTTCCCTGAAGAAGTGGGGAACAGGACAAGGAGGTCTCAAGCATAATTCCACCTCAGGTCAAGCAGCCTGATTTGGGGGGCAGCGGAACATAACAGCTAGCACAGATGGGGTTGGCTGCTTTGCCCTGGTGCCAGTGTCAGGCACGGAACTGAGCCGCAAGTTCTTCATCCATAAAACGTAATAGCACTTTCTTCAGGGGGGTTTTGTGAGGATTAAATGAGATATTTCAGTATATATAAGTCCTTGGTCCCCCGTAAGTACTTAATAAATGTTAGCTATTCTGGTTCTGTTCGGGGCTTGAAAAGAAATCGTCAATCTGTGAGCATGCCAGGCGAAGTTTCCATGCCTCCCAAGAGGTAAGGAAGTAAAAGCGGACTCTCCTAGCTATGCAGACAGGCCTGTCCAAGTTCAGAAACTCATGACTTGTGAAATTTAAATGCATGCAGGGTAAAGAGCCAGGCCATGGGTCCTGGGTCTCAGTTCCGAGCTAAGTAATAATCTCTGTAATCTCTTCCAGCTTGAAACACTGTTCATGTAGGGAGAGCTTCCAATCCTCATATTTTGAGATTTGGGAACAGAAGATAACAGAGGACTCGGTCTGCTCATTCTCAGATGCCTGTCAATAATGAGAAAAACCTGAGGTGCCAGGGCTGGGGCAGAGCAAGAGAGAGAGAAGATCCTTTGGTCTACCCTGCCAGGCAGGGCTCTCACCCTGGAAAAAGGCAGAAACAAGCTCTATTGGGAAAGACACCCAACTCCTCTGCAGACAGCCAGCAGGACCTACACAAACTTCCTTCAGGCTGCTGCCCATCAGGAGGAAACCAGGACAGCTCTTTGCAGGATTCAGAGGGGAACTTGGCCTGCCAGCCCTGTGTCTGTAAAGAGAACCCTCTTGGTACAAGAAGTGAGCACGGACTGAGGCCAAGCCCAGGCAAGGGTTTCTCAAGGGACCCCAGGGCTGTGGTCAGTGCCTTTGGCCCTGCTGCCTTGTCCAGTCCAAGAAACAGCTCCTACTCCTGGGCCTCGCCCCAAACCCCGTACCTGGTCACAGATCAGATCCCACTTCTTCTCATTGTCATACTGCCGCAGGAGCCGGGCCTTGTCGGGAGGCAGGTTCATGGAGCTCTGAGGAGAGAACCTGAGTCAACAGGGTTGAAAACTCCCTGCACCCAGAGGAGAGAAGGGGATAGCATGCAGGCCTTTCCCCTCCTGGGCCCTGGGCTTCACCTTAACACTCTGTGACTGATAAGGAGGGCTCGGAGAGGCGCGACGGTCTTGCCTCCCCCCTTCATATTTAGTTCAGTTTGGTTGAGTTTGGTTTTCCAATTTAGTGAGTTGAGATTAACTTTATTTTGAATGAAAACAAACATTAAAACCGAAGAGGCTAGAAGATAGGAGAAATCCCTCCAAGTAGGAAATGCAGTGTTTCACAAAGCTTTTGTTTCTTTTCTATTTTAAGTATATACATATACATAGGCACACACACCAGTTATGCCATAAAATGTGTTTCTTAACTTGGGACAGGGCAAAAAAGTTTGAAAGCTACTTGTCTAGAACAGCAACTTTCAATCTGCTTCTCCCCCACAGCCAGAGGGATGCCTGGCCTTCCTGTATCATACATGACCGTGGGTGGACGTCGAGCCAGCCACAGCCTATGTGGATGCCACGAGTCTACCCCTTTGCCCCATATCAGGATGCAAGTGCCTGAGAAGGATACTGACATAAAGATAACAGCTCATTTTTTTAAGGAAAAAATTTACAAAATTTCAGTTCTTTAATTTTTTAGTAACAAGTTACTTATGACACACTTCCCAATTAATGAAGACACAGGAAAGTGTCCCAATCCCTTCCTGAAAGACACTCTAACCTGGAATACAGAAGGCAGACCAAGAGTTATCTTATTTTGCTCACTACTGTTTGCTGAATGAATAAAGGAATAAAAGCGGGCATGAGTGAGGGAAGCCCAAGGCACCCATGGGCTAGTGCTATGCAGGCCAGCAGCCCTACCTTCCCCTCCACACCCAGCCAAGCTTCTCTTCTAGCCACTGGGACTGCAGGTCACAGCCTTTGCCTCTAAAGGCAGATCGTTGCACCTGCCCCTAGTGCCCATACTCCTGAATCAAATATGATCTCCTACCTGAAGTATGATAGCTGTCTGATAACCCATGTGACTTCCCACAAATCCAGCCTCTCCTCCGAGCCCGCCGCAGACCACCTGGAAGGCCTTCCCCTCCTCTCTCTCTCTCCCCACACTACTCACTGCTCCAAGTTCAGCTCTAACTCCCCGGGCACCCAAGCATGGCCAATGTTTACATCTGCCCACTCCTTGACATTCTCATCCCTGGGGACATGAATTGTGTGCACCCAGGATTCCGAGGAGACACACAAGCCCTGTGTTATTCCAGAAGTGGAAACATGCTAGGAGTGGGCCTTGCATTTTCTAAGAATCTGAGAGACAAACCTTAAATATCATTTATTTCTGTTAGACATATTATGCATTTGTCTACACACACTCTATTAACTAGCTAGACACTCATCTAGCCCCCCAAGGACGGTGTCTATTCATATGGTCTCCAACCCCTGATGATGTCTAATACTCTGATAGGCGTCTAGTGGCGAGGAAGTAGACGGTATATATAAGGTTAAGGCATCCTGGTTCTGAGTAATGGGCCCAGCTCTGGGCCAGAAACCCGGTCACTAAAGCTCAAAAAAGGAGAATAGTTGGGATTTTTGCTCAGTTTTTAGGTATAAGCCAAAATGGGGCAAGAGAGAGAAGACAAGAAGGGAAAGAGGATCCCGCATTACACCCCTCTTCAGTTTCTGCTGCCCTGTGAGTCTACCTGCACTCCTGCAGGAAAGAGGGGCTAATCAAATCCCCCCCCCACCCTGATGCAGTAGGGACGGCTGGTTGGGCAAATACAATCCCAAATGTTCTGTTCTCTCTGAAACTACTTGGCTCAGGGCCATTCGCAGCCTGTCTGTGTGGAGAAGAGGACAGGGTCAGGAAGCCACAACAAAAGAGGGACCCCAAAGTCAAAGGTGAGCCCAGACCAAGGTCTCCCTCCCAACTGTAGCCAGGCTGCTGCTGGCTAAGCCCAAGTGAGAGCAGAGAAGACACAGACCTCGGGCCTGGATCTGGCTCTGTGCACATCTCAAGCCCTTCGTTGTCTTCTGCCTATTTCTCCCCAAGTCTGTGCCATGGAAATAGAAATAGTTGTCCCCCCTGGAAGAAAGAGACTGGCGGAGAAGGGGGAAGCCTGCCGCTGCTGCGGCAGACATCACATCCGGTCTACACCAACTTCCTCAGCCTCCGGCTGTCAGCTGCTGCAGCCTCACACTACCCCACAAGGCGAACTGGGGAGAAAATGTCTGGTGCCCCAGGGGCTTTGAAGATGGAACAAAGTCACCCCCTTTGGGAGCCCTAGCCCAAGAGCACGGAAAAGTGGAAAAGGCATACCAGGGTTCAACCTTTAGATGCCCAGGAGAGACGCCCACCCCTCTAGGAGTATGGACAGGGGTGGTAGATGTATGAATCAGCTCTGACCACAGGCCCACAAGCTCCAGGCTCGAGCTTTCGGTGGCACTTTCTGGGCAGTGATGCTGGCTTCTCTGTTTTTTGGGGGCCCAAGTGTGACGGGAAGGAAGTGGGGAGGGGAATTCCCCCCTGCCACCAGCACTACTAGCACACAGAGTCCGTACCCACCCACCGCGGACTTCTCTGGGTGACAGACAAGGGCCCTGGGGCTTCTGCAGCTACCCGATAACAGGCATGAGCCCAGCAGGGCTCTGACATCCTGAGTTCCGGGGACAGCCAGTGTCACGGGGACAAACGTGACACATTCCTGTCTCCATCAAAGGTGCGTTTCCTTGACACTTTTGTTGAGTGGTTCCATAGAGATAGTGAGCTCTCGTAAGGGAGGAGCCAGGCTCAGTCCTTGCTAATTGCTCACTGAGACCCTTGCTGACCAGAAGGGGGCGGCTCGACTGTCTTGAAGCAGAGGCACTGAAAACAGGAGTCAGAGGGCCCAAGATCAACTGTGCGCTCTTCAGAGCTCATCCATAAAATGGAGATAATCTCATTATTTCACAGGGGTTTATGAGGATTAAATGATAAATATTTTATATCTGGATGTGTCTGGAACACCGTGGGTGTTCCACTGTCTTCTTCCCCTTCCTCCTGAAAATCTCGGGTATTGTTCTTGTTTCCCTGCTTCTGGGTTGTCTCAGTCTCTGCCTCTGTCCCTCCTTCAGCGCTTCTTCTCAACCACTCAGGACACAGCCACCCATTGCCCCTACCCCCAACCCCCACACCTCTCACCAACCCTAAGACTAGGAGATAGTTAAATACCAACATCCTCGAGAAAAGAGACCCCGGAGAGATGGGGGGTGAAAGGGAAGATGAACTTACACTGAAAGCAACTCGGAGACTGATTCTGAGACATCAGAACAACCAGCCAGAAATCTAATAATAAAAACCTATAACGGGAAGAAGCAGAAAGGGGAGGATCTGACGCTTCTCCAGCAGGGCTGTTAGGTTTACTGCCAGTTTGAGGTCAGGCACAGAGCCTTGCTCAGTGCCTAAACCCCTCCTGGGTTCTGTGGGAACAAGGCTTCCTTACTCCCCACCCAAGCCCTGTCAGACCCCGTGAAGTCAAGGAGGAGGAAGGTGACTCTGGTCACAGAGGTTCCCTTCCCTTTCCTGCTCTGTACCCGTAGCCCGTTAGCCCCTCCTCGTTTCCTTCCCATGGCAGGGGAAGGGAAATGCCGGTGGGGTTGGAGTTTCCTTAGAAGGTGTGGGTCCCTGCTCTGGAGCTCACCCCTGACTGTCAGCCTCCTCCGGCTGGGCCTGGGGAAAACCCAACCAACAGAAGTAGGAACCACCAAAAACTCCCAACTGTTTCTGTTGGTCCCAGTCAATCACGATGAGTCTTAGGAACAGAAATGGCACGGCTCTGCTGAGAGGCAGGAAGAGGGATGTGTGAAATTTTCCCGTGAAGGGGATTCTGGAGGCTTTAGGGAAGGCAGGCGGGGACTGTTTATTCTGAGCAAATTCAGAATGTGAGTTGGTTTTCTTCATATTTTCCCCCTCAAAGCCATCTTCCCACCAGGTCCCTTATGGCTAACATGTCTCCCACGTGTGGTAGGCCCAGTCCCCATACTCAGCCTGTGGGGTTGGTGAGCCTGGAAAGCTGAATCTAGAACTTCCCCAGAGACTAAATGAGACGACGTCCTGGGCACCACCTGCTGCTGAGCCCCTGGCCACAGCTGCCAACAAGTCCTCTTGGGCACCTACAGATCAGCCCATGGTACAGATGAGCAGAAGCAGAATGTGGTGAGGAGGCACAAGGTTGGGGAGCCCAGGAGATGGCTGTAGGTGGAGCTGGAGCCCTGTGTCTATGCCCTGCGTTCCCTCACAAACCAATAGTCCTGCCCAAGCCAACAGCAAAGCAAGCAACACCAGGCACAAAGGCCCGTCCCCAGTTGCCAAAAGGACAGAGTACTAGGAGTGGCCCAGCTCGCCCTGCCCTCCACGTATCTTTACTGGTGGGCAGGAGGCACAGCTGTGGCCAGCTGGGCACTGCTCCCAAAGGGCAAGAGCTCAAGGAGGTGGGAGGTACCAGCTCCTGCCGCCTTGGCCCCCTCGGCGGCCACAGCCAGCCCCGCTGCAGTAGCAGCTCCCAGACAATGAGAGTTATTTTCAGCCAGCGCTTTAACACAAGCCAGCTGGCCAGGGTGCAGGGCGGGAGTCCTCCGCCCAGCCCGCCCAGACAGCAGCCGCTGGCCCCGCCCACTGCCTACGCCCAGGCCGCCTCGGCGTCACTGTTTATCTCCTTTCCGCGCAGCAACTCCTGGCGCCCCCCCCCCCGTAGCCCCCACCGGGGTCAAACTGTAATCCTGTGTAAAAGAAACCAAAAAAATCAGAGAGTTTGATCACAGATCCAATAGCTGACATTCATTATGTCCGGATCCGGGAAGCAGAGCAGGCCCTCCAAACACGCCCCCTCTTTTCCCCAGTCCCGTGACTGGCAGGAGTCAGGCAGGGGAGGAAGCGGAGCGAGAGGGGGCCAGGTCTCCCTGCCAGCCAGAAAATGAGGCTCAGGACAGCTATCTTGACCTCCCTCCCTCCCTCCGGTCCGTCTTTCCAGACCTTAGGTTCGGAGATGATCGCTTGAGACAGCCTGGAATGAACCGGAGCCAACAGTGAAAGGTTCCGGGAGAAGAACTATATCCTGTGGCAGAAAGGCAACCTAAACCAGGTTTAGGACACTTGGCTGGAGGGAGAGGCAGCCCTCCCCACCCAGATGGAGTGGGGGCGAACACTTCCCTCGGACCCTGCACATCAGACAGTTCAAGGATGGGAAGGGATGGGCTCCAGGCCTCCAGCCCTGGTGCTGCCGCACCCCACAGCCTCAGCAGCAGGGCTCCCTCTGTTCCTCATCTCCTTCTGGCTGCAAGACCCTGCACAGGACCCAACTCTAGCCACACACAGCTTCCTCGAGGCCTGAGCTGCCCTGTTACACTTATGGGAAAGGTGCTGGGGTACCGCATGACAGAAGACATCACAAGAGGGTGCTCCTTGACTTGAGTGTCCACAGTGGCTATGCCTAGCCTCCTGTTTTTGTTGACTTGGAGCTGTCACTCGGGACAAGCTGCCAGGGGAAAGCCAGCTTGCATAGACTCAGAGCCCTGTCTGGAGAACGTGCTTCTGTGGTCACTGATGACTCTATAACCAGAAATGACTTGCTGAGCAGTTATGGGCCAAGTCCCTGAGCAGCCTGGAGGAAAAAGAGATGGATTCACCAGATGTCTCAGGCTGAACTCTGCAACTCACACCAGGGAAGTCCGAGGAAGGAGAGGCCCTCGAAGGCCAGCATCAAAGAGGTGGCTTTTTCCCAAATACGACCGTATCCCGGAGGCCTCTTCTTCACCCTGGAGGACCCTTCCAGTGGATCCTGAGAAGGCAAAGGAATTTGGCCATCTCCCAGATGCCAGCAAAACCCCCAGGTCTACCTCTATCACACTGGAGGCCTCACACCTGATATCAAATAACCTCTGTAGGTAACCTGGCCCCCAGCTGCCAGGTGAGGCCATCCCTTCTGGCCTCCTCCATCAGGATGCACACAAGCTCACAGAGAGGAACTCATGTTAGCTATTCCCAACTGAGCCCCCAGGCCCTTGCTGAACAGCCACTGCCACAGCAACCTGATCTGTCTGCTGGCTCCTCAGCCCCTCCTCGCGGTTAGCCAGACCCACACACTCCCCAGTTACGCAAAATGGAAACTATTCTGCTGGGGGCAGCTGGGTTTCCAAAGCTGAGGAGGCTTGGGGCAGAGCCTCCCATTCTCTCTGTGGCCAACCAGTGTCCCCCCTTCTCCTCATGAGATTTTCCCCTCCTGCCTGGGGAACCCTGAGAGGCAGCGCTGCCTCTCAGAGGACACAACATCCCACAACGAGCATTTTCCTCTCTCCCCAGACCATCACCTGTTACTCACTGAGACCCAGTATGTGCCCCTCCCAGGGCCTCGCATCCATACCTTCCCTTCCATTCCCAGTGTCACCATCAGATAGGCCCTTATTGTTTACTCCTGACATTCTAGGATAATCCTCCAGCTAGCATCCCTGTTTCCTGCTTCCAGCCCTCTTTCCCACCAACCTGCACATAGTGAAATTTCTCAACTTCTCAGCTTCTAAGAGAAATCACCTCTCTTCTCAGTTCTGACAGAACTCTTCTCTGACTCCTTAATCATTTACACAAAAAAACCGTCTGAACTCCTTGGCCTGCTGTTCTTAGCATCTTAAAATAAGAAAGAGCTTCAGAGATAAGATTCTCCCGCAGGCTGGCCCCTTGTCCTCTGACCAGCCTTGTCCTCTTCTGGACTTTCTCCTGGAACAGCCATGCTTGCCATAGGAGCTGCTTGTAACTGATGTTTCCCCAATCTTCTGAATCCCTACCTATGACTGACTCAAAATCCATCAGCTCTGTGACCACCCAACCTAAATCATCAGCCCCTCTTGTGAGCTCCAAACCCTAATCATACATGAAGAATGAAATGGCAGAGACCTTGTTATCCCTCACCCTCTTGTCCTCATCTTCCTGAGTAATGAATCTTCAATGTTCACTTGAGTACTTGGCAGCCCAGAATTGATGTATTTCTCATCTTCCCTTGAATTTAGGTACGGCTATGTGACTATATAGGACAGAAACAGAAGTAGTGTGTACAATTTCTGACAGGTGTCATTAAGGGGAAGGAGCATACCCTTCTTTTCCCCTTTCTGCTTCCAGCTGGGGAAGGAGATCTGAAATGCAGAGGTAATGGCTGGAACTTTAATAGCTATTCTGGACCATGAAGTGACCTTGGAAATGAAGTCCAGATAGATGAAACAACAAGAAAGAAAATACTTGGTCACTGATATCATGGACTTTAGCCCAAATTAAATGTCTTCCCTGTAGTGTCATTCATGTGTGTGTTTCCTCTATTCACAAGGAGAACATGAATTCCTTGAGGGTAGGGGTCATGCCTTATCCCTTTGTGAATCATGTGCAGGTGCTTAATTAGTAACTGATTTATCCTGCTACTACTTCTCCTCCTACCACCAAGTTCTTTTTTGGCCCCTGGTTATTTTTGGAGGGGAGTACCCAATTTCTCACTATTGCCTTTCCTATTTCTGGGCTCTCTCTCCTATCATCTAATTTAATATAGCCCAAATCACTTTCTTTATTTGCTGCATCTCCCTCAGCAAGCTCCCACTCCTCATTCAGAATTTCAACTCTGTCCTTCAGTTCATGCCATAAATCTGAGCCACTCTCCTGCCCTTCTTTTTAATCGGCCTCATCTTAGAGCCTGCTAGACCCTAGGCTCTCCAGCCCTGGGATTACCACCAGATTATTTACCACAGTAGTGCTCTATAAATATTGGGCAAGTTGAATTTCCCCATGCATATATTCCTCTTCCTCCTATTTTTAAGTGTTCTGCTCCACGACACCCCAGAGAGATCATTCCCAACTGTCAGCAATGCCTCGCCTTCAGTTCAAAATAGATGGGATCCTACCTTTGCCAGCAAATCTTTCATAAGTGGTAAGATTCCCACCCCCTCCCCCAACAGTTCTCCACACATGTACTAAGCCTTAAAAATGTAGTCAGAGAGCTGTGATTTATGGCGAATATCTTCTTGCCTTTTCTTGGACATCCAATAAATATCCTATCATAACCTCTGAGTGTGGTTAAAGCAGTGACTGATGGGCCATACCGCTCTGGCATGAATCCTGACTTTACCATTTACTAGATATGTGGCCTTGAGAGCATCATTTAACCTCTATGAGCCTCAGTTGCCTCATCTATGGAGGTAGAAATACTATCTCCTTCGTATGGTTGCTCTGATGATAAAATCTGTTAATATATGTAAATTATTTATTTACTATATGTAAAGCATTTAAATCAGAACCTAGGTAGTAAATGTTACATAGAATGCTAGCAATGGGGGTGCCTGGGTGGCTCAGTGGGTTAAAGCCTCTGCCTTCGGCTCAGGTCATGGTCCCAGGGTCCTGGGATCGAACCCCGCATCGGGCTCTCCGCTCAGCGGGGAGTCTGCTTCCTCCTCTCTCTCTGCCTGCCTCTCTGCCTACTTGTGATCTCTGTCAAATAAATAAATAAAATCTTTAAAAAAAAAAAAAAGAATGCTAGCAATGTGTTTTTGCTTGGGTTTTTTTTATTTGGCACATAGCTGGAAAACAACCATACACCAAGCACTAAGCTTAGAGCTGGAAATATTAAAATAAATAGGGTGGGATCCCTCCATTCAGGAAGTTTGTATCCAGAGAGCAAGGTAGATGAGCAAAGCAGGGGTGAGTGTAGGTAGCACTGCTGGGAGAGAGCGGTGCATGGCCCTGTGGGAACCTGGGGAGGCAACATCTAATTGGACAGAGGAATCAAGGAAGGCTTCCCGGAAGAGACCCTGGAGGACTTAATCTTTTTTTTTTTTTTTAAGATTTTATTTATTTATTTGACAGAGACAGAGAGGGAACACAAGAAGGGGAGTGGGAGAGGGAAAAGCAGGCTTCTTCATGAGCAAGGACCCCGATGTGGGCCTCGATCCCAGGACCCTGGGATCATGACCTGAGCCGAAGGTAGCCACTTAATGACTGAGCCACCCAGGCGCCCTGGAGGATTTAATCTTAAACATCAGGCAGAGGGAGTCAGGCAAAGGCAATGAAGGAGGGGAAGATGGTGATATTCTAGGCAAGGAGACAGCATCTCTATGACATGGAAGTGCAAAACATCCTAAAAAGTCCAGAAGGCCCTAAGTGATTTGCAGAGATGAAATGACAGTGTATAGGAGGAAATTATTGTAGGCGGGGAACAGTCTGAAGACAAAGGGGCTTAGGAGCTAAGGTAATCAGGTGGCCATGAAGAGAATAATGATGCCACTATTAAAATGAAAATAGTAATAATGACAAAAGCTACCATTTATTCACAGAACCGTGATAAGAGCTATCCATGAATTATCTCATTGAATTCTCACAACAAGCCTATGAAGCTGGGACTATCATTACTCCCATTTTAGAGGTGAGTTAGCAAAGGCTTGGGAAGGCTGTGGAACCTGCCCATATTCACAGAGCAAATATGGGGTGGAGCCGGGATTTGAACCCAGGTCTGACTTCAAAGCCTGAGCTTGTAACCCAATACAATGAGGCAATGGATTACATTAGGCCTTCTCTGTGCCTTTTCAAATTGCATGTACCCTTCGGGATCAACACAATCAAACTTCCTCACGGATTCCCCTGCCCCCCCCAAACCACCCAGAGTTCACACACTGCTCCTTCCTCTGAATTTGCTCCTTCTTCTGAACTTGCAGGAGGTTTACTGCCCTTCACCTCCTATTGGCAATCGTATTCAATCACACCTTCAACAACGCTATGTTATCACACACTGTGCCAACGGGAAGACACGTTTTGCTTTGTGGTCACTCCTATATATTTACAAAGAAAGGATATTGCAGTTTATAAACACCTGCTCTGGGCCAGGTGCTGTGCTAGATCCTTTAATTACAAGATGTCATGGAAAAAAATCACTTCTGTCTCATATTGTTATTCACCTTTCATATTTTGTGCTATTTCCCAAACTATGCTGTAAGCTCCATGAGGGCACAGACTTTGCTTTGAACACACTTTTCCTAGACAAGAGTGTCTGGCTCCCAGAGGAAGTTCCGTAGACACCGAGGGCCAGCCGTGTGGACAGCAAAGGCCAGCTGGGGGGCAGCACGCCATCTCACCCAGTACACGGGCGAGGGACCCAGCTCTGGCTTTCCCGGAGTCTCATTATAAAACCAGGAGCTTATTATCAAACCATAAAACTTAATGAATCCCTTCCTTCCTCCAGATGATATGTGGGACAGGCACGACTCCTGCTTTATGGAAGGATAAACTGAGGCCCAGCATGGGCACAAGTGATATGAGCCCGGGAGAGCACTCCAAGTCTTCTGTCTCCTTGCTTTCTCAATTGCTCTCAAATGTGGGGCTGTCCTCAGGGCTGCCGTGTTCCTGTCCTCTTAGGGGAGGAATCATAATGACCCCAGTCTGCTCTTCCCCATGAGCAGTCTTCCCAACACGGCCCCCCTCATGCCTTTAAGGACGGCCAGAGCTTGACACAGGTGTCATGGGTGCCCACACCCCAGTTCCATCTTTGAGTGTCCCAGATTTTTTATGTCTCGTTTGACCGTCCCCCTAGAAAAACAGCAACAACAGCATCTCTCTGGGGTTAGCCTTCTGAGAGTTACCACCCCATGACCCAAAGAGATCTTGATTCTTCTCTGTGTTTTACAACGTCTGGACCCCTCAGAACCGTTTCCACTCAGGGCCACAGATGTGGAGGAGAACATTCCTGAGCATCTCGTACACACTAGGCACTTTTACTCCCATAATCTCCCTTACTGCCTTCAACAACCTCTGCAGGGAACTGTTATGCCTGTTTAATTGGTGAGAGGATGTAGAATCTGAAACAAACTGGTTCGAGATCATACAGAATGTGGCAGAACACAGATTCAAATCCAGATAAATGGCCTCCAACATAACTTTTGCCAGAATGTGGCTCTTTCTACCATGTCCTGCCATCTCTTTACCAAAATAAATAAATAAATAAATAAAATCTCCATTTCTAACTTGGGAAGGTCACCTGGATTCATCAGACTGGCTTTGGTTGATCATTAAACAGTGGTTCCTTGCCCAGCACAACTGGGGTAAAACCAGCCAAACAAGGTGTGCCAGGCACCTCAAGTTCACGGCTTTCGTCTCAGAGTAAGAAGGAGACCCTGCAGAGCAAAGAGACAAGGGAACTGCCTTCTTGAACACCACATGGTGACAATGCCCTTGTATAAATGGCATCTTAAGCATTCAGAGTACTATGGGTAACAGCAAGGACTTTGCAATCACAATGACCTAGATTTGAATCCTGGTACTTTTTAAGAGATAGTGGGAAAGTTACTGAATTTCTTTCTTTCTTTTTTTTTTTTTTTAAGATTTTATTTATTTATTTGACAGAGATCACAAGTAGGCAGAGAGGCAGGCAGAGAGAGAGAGGGGAGCAGGCTCCCTGCTGAGCAGAGAGCCCGATGCAGGGCTCAAAGATCCCAGGACCCTGAGACCATGACCTGAGCTGAAGGCAGAGGCTTACTTAACTCACTGAGCCGCCCAGGCGCCCATTACTGAATTTCTTTGAACTAAAGTTTCTTCATCTAAAAATGCAAATTATGGTATCTACCCCTTATAAGAATTAAGTGAAGGGATGAATGAATGAAAAGGATTTTGCATGGCACCTGGCATGGGAGAAGGGCTCTATAAACAGCACCTGGGGTGAGTCACAGCTGACTTGAGGTGTCATAGTCCTTTAAAATACATCAAGGTGAGAGTATATTGATAGAGTGGAACAATATAGGTTAAATATATTTATTTATAAGTTTCTTAATTCTCTAGGTTAGAGCAATTGCACACACATCCCCTTTGAAAGATCAGACCGAGATACCAACGACCACTCAGGAGATTCACAGGAAAGCTGGGACTAGAATTTGGGGAGATACAAATGAGTCATTGACGAAGGGTTGCTGAGTGATCTGGAACAACTTCTCTAACCTTTTAGAGATTTTGCTAAGCTGTCTTTAGTGTTCCATCTCATCGCAAATCCCTTATTTCCCCATTGTCTCCTGACTTCCTCAGGTTAAATCTGCAGCCCGCAAACCTGAGGTCTGATTTCTACCACAAATCTCTATTTTTGGCCCCCTCAACTAACGACTCCTCTAGCAAGTCTGTCCTCTCCTTGAGATTGTGCCTGCCCTCCCAGTCACTTGAAGGGCTATGCTGTCTGTGGGGACAGAAAAAAAGGCAAGAGAATGCTTCAGCCCCCAATTTTATTTGACCAATAGACACTGATGATTGTCAAGTATTTCTTTCGATCCCAGACTTCTCCTTTGAGTTTCAGCTTTAAAAACCCAACTGCAGGGGCACCTGGGTGGTTCAGTGGGCTAAGCCTCTGCTTCGACTCAGGTGATGGTCTCAGGGTCCTAGGATCCAGCCCTGCCATTGGGAATCTCTGCTCAGCAGGGAACCTGCTCCCCCCTCCCAACCCCGCCTGCCTCTATGCCTACTTATGATCGATCTCTCTGTGTCAACTAAATAAATAAAATCTTTAAATATCCAACTGCCCATTAGACATTCCCCTTGACTTCCACAATCTCCATGACCTCACGTGCCTCAAACCAGCCTCATCGGGTTTCCTTCTGTTATTTTCTCTCCTGCATTCACAACCTCCATTTAACTCGTCCCAGCAAGCTAGAAACCTGCGGGGGGGGGGGCGCATACTTCATTCCCCCCATATTCCTCATGTTCATCTTCCCAAGGTCAAATCTAATCAGTTGTCAAGTCCCCCACATTTCTTTTCATAACCACCCGGCGACTCTGTTGCACAGTCTCCATCACGCACTCCAGCCCTCGTTCAGGCTCCCACTGTCATCACCACACCATCCAGGCCTTGACCACTCTCGCTGCACCCTCCCCTCCCGCCACCACTCAGCCTGACACCTCACACTCCAACAACACTGAGCCACTGCACAAGGATTCTTGACATATCTATCTGCTCTGCCTCACCTTGCTGCCTCTACTCAAGTTGTCCCCTCTACCCAGAACGCTTTTTCTCTCCGACATGTCTCTCCAACTCCTAATTATCCCTTTAGCCAACCTTGATTTCCTCGCACAGGCAGGAGTCCCCGATCCCCACCTCTCCTCCGTGCCCCCAGATGCTCCTGCATTATCGATCCCGCTGCACTTCCCAAACTGTAGATTGCAATTACATGTTTAGTGTGTTTGTCTCCCTCTTTAGACTACACTCCTGGGGGCAGACACTGTCTTAGTCATCTTGACTTTTCTGGCACTTAACATAATTCTAAGTGCTCAGTAAGTGCTTATGGAGTGAATGAAGGCTAGGCTGCAGTCAGCAAGTCTGTGAGGGCTGGCGCTGGGTCCTTCTCTCCCTCTCCAGCCAGGGAGAATGTGAGCATTCTCAGCTCACAGCCTCAGGCCCTCCAGAGTACTGACGTGACTGTCACCTGCCCTACCATAGAGTAAGAAGGGAGTAACTTTCTGCCCTCTTGCCTCCAGAACAATCAGAAACAACTGGTGGTGTTTTCATACTGTTATGACATCACCGTGATATTTCCCTGGGCCTCTGCAGCAACAGGTACGAGAGGATTTCTTTACGATTCTTGGAAAGAATCAACTGAGAAGCCAAATGGCACCACACGCTGTCTAGCTGGCTACCCCTCACCTCCTGAGGTTATGCTCTAAACATCTAACAAGGATATTCTGGAGAAATGACAAATAAGTGCTCTGGGAGCCCACCAGGACCAGCTGCCCCATAAAAGCACAGATTCTTAATTCCTTAGTCACCCACGATGCCAGTAGTAATTAGCCAACCCAAAGGGAGAAGCAAGAGCTGCTATTGGACCATCATTCTGGAACTCGTGCCAGATGCACTGGAAAATAATCTGCAGACGTGAGCACTTTACAAGGGATTCACCAAGTGCCCTGGCTGCCAAGGGCCTGAGGATAATGAGCGCTTGTGTGATGCTGATTCCGCTGAGCAGTGAGTAAAAACAAAATAACCACAACCACAAACAAGAGGCCTGTCCAAAGTAAGGGGCTCAGGAATATCCTGGACACATAAGGTTCAAAAAAGACACTCTTCCCCAGTTAGCTCTTATCCATCCATCCCTTCTAGGACATTGTCTGGACCTTACCCTAAGGCTGGCATCAAGGGTAGGGGAGTATGTGATCTCCAATCTGCAAATGAACCCATATAAGAGTGGCCCCTACACCGCAGGATTCACTACTGTCTAGGAGCACACGTCTGGACCTGGGCAGGCCTATGCTAGCTCTTCTGGCCTTGGTAAATGCCCCAGTCCAGAAGCCTCTTAACATCCAGTCCTTCTGGGGCGCCTAGGTGGCTCTGTTGGTTAAGAGTCTGCCTTTGGCTCAAGTTATGATCCCAGAGTCCTGGGACTGAGCCCTGCATGCGGCTCCCTGCTTAGCAGGGAGTCTTCTTCTTTCTCTCCCTCTGCTGTTCTCTCTTTCTCTGTCAATTAAAATAAAATCTTTAACGTCCAATCTGTCCACGGCTATACAAGAAATGAAATGTGCTAAACGGTGGGCCAAGGGTTACACCAGTTCCTAAGGGCCCTAAGGCCTGTGGGTAGGTCAACTGGGAAAACAAGGGGACGACAGTGCGGTGTTTAGTTCAGTGATCTGACAACTTGTGCCACATAAAACCAGTCCCTACTCATCAATGGCAAATTCATATGTCTTGACTATTCTTTTTGGGCTCCTTGATACTAGATACCTGACGTGAAGAGGTTAGTGGTCTTAGAACATTTCTACTTAAAATTTACTAAGTGCCCACTATGCCAGACACAGCCCTGGATTTTTTACATCCTATAAAGTCCTTAGAAGCCAAGTATTATTATCCTGATTATTCAGATAAAGAAACTAAGGCTCAGGGAAATGAAGGCACTGGCCCAAGGTCACAGAGATAATAAACGGCAGAGCTAGAATTCAAATCCAGACCCGCAGAGTCCCAAAGCTCTTGAACACGCAAAAGGAATCCCTGAACTCCTTGCAGTTTCCCAGGCCAGACTTCTTATTCCTCCACCAGCCAAGAACACAGAGTGACTCCAGGAGATCTTGAGAGCATCAGGCTTGAGGAGCCGCGGAAAGAAAAGTATTTAAAAACTCTACTTCTATCCCAGTGGGCTACATAAATAACAAGACTGAATAATACTGACTTTACAGGAAGCCCTACAAAACTCTTGTTTGATCCTAACATGCCTCCCAAAGAGTTCCCCAAAGTCCTGCACAGCTCAGGCCCAGGCCTATGAACCCCAACCCTGCCCAGAGCAGGTACTAAAGGGAGAAAATGGAACAGCGTGTGGGGAGGAGACACATTTCTCCTCCACTTAAATACAGCCCAGGACCTCTGCAAATTAAAAGCTCCCTCTTTACTGAATCCACTCAGCTTTAGTTATAGGTCGTACTTTTTATTTTTGTAACCAGCCAACCCGCCAAATTATAGGCTCGGGCCACTGGTAGGCACGCCAAACACTGGGGCCAGTAGAGGCACTGCCCTTTCTGGCCTGAGGGTGGGTAGAGGAGTGAGGACTGAGCACCAGTCAAACCTGAAAAGGCAGAGGGCATGACCACTCCGCTGTGCTAAGTTGAGTGAGGAGCCTGGCCTCGCTTAGGCCACTGTGCTGCCCAGAGGGGAACAGGGTTCTAGAGGTCCCACACAGCAGCCATAGTGAACTCTTCTCTCATCCAAGTACTAACCATGCCTGACTCTGTTTAGCTTCTGAGATCAGATGAGATCAGGTATGTTCAGGGTGGTATGGCCACAGACCATAGTGAACTTTTCATACTATAAAGCAGATGGAGTCATTCCCCCGACAATCATATCCAAACTCCTTACCAAAGCTGATACAGTCTCCCATGATCTGGGCCCCGCTCAACTCTCTCCAGCATCCTTGTCAACCAATCTGGCATTCCCTCAGGTCCTGAACTGTGCAAAGCTCCTTCCCACTCCAAAGCTTTGCATGGGTTGTTCTCTCTTCCTAGAAAACCCTTCCCTGAGGTCTTTGCATATGGCTACATGATAGATCAGGGCAGGTGGGTCTGCAGAACCAGAGTAGAGAGACCACAAAAGGATCTGTGACAATACCGCAGGCAAGTGATGAGGACCAACTACAGGGGTGGTAGTACTATGGAGAGAAGGTGGGAGGAACAGTAGCCTAGCATGACTCCTGGGGGTCTGGCCTGGACGACTCACTGAAAAAGGGTGCGGTGTCATCCTTCTGCCCTCTACACCAGTAGCAGGTAGAAAGGGGCTCACAAACACTGGACACTATTACTATGTGACACTATTACTATGACATTTATTAAGCCCCTACCATGAACAAGGCATTGTTAATAACACAAATTATTTAGTGCAAGACAATATTTCACCCTAAAGGAAGGCAAGGCAGTCTTGGCAAAGGAAAGAATTAGCCCAGAACCTGGTAACTAGAAGCAGAGTCTCCTAAATGTTTGGACTCCTGCAGTTCAGGGTAATGTCCGGATCATCTACCCAGTTTTGCTTACATCAAATTATTATTCTGATTTTGTAACCTTTAAGGACTGAGTTGGCATCTATTTCTCCTATATTACCATCGTTCAATTTAAAGAGCAAACCCATGAATGGCCAACCTATCTTACCAACCTATCTCTATTCCATGTTGGAAGCCGGGCAAGAAGGCCTCTTCTAACAATCAGACAAAACTCTCTGTGAACTGCCCATCTGTCCTGACCCACACTCAGCTCCCTTGTCTGCACCTGGGCTCCTCTGTCCCAGCAGCGGGGCTCCTGGCTGCCCCCTACATGGCTGGCTCATTTTTTTTTTTTTTAAGATTTTATTTATTTATTTGACAGACAGAGATCACAAGTAGGCAGAGAGGCAGGCAGAGAGAGATGAGAAAGCAGGCTCCCTGCTGAGCAGAGAGCCCGATGTGGGGCTCGATCCCAGGACACTGGGATCATGACCTGAGCCGAAGGCAAAGGCTTTAACCCACTGAGCCACCCAGGCCCCCCTGGCTGGCTCATTCTTCTCTTTAGTTCCCTCCCCTATGCTCTGGCCCGTATCTGCCTCCTCAACCACAGCTGCCACCGTTAAGACCCGACGGAAAGTCCATGCCCTCCTTAGAGCACTGCCTGATCAGCAGTCCTCTGTCACAGTGATTTTTCCCTAACTCTCCAGTCCTTCTGTGCTTGTAGCTGCGCGACACCCCATCACTTCGGGATCTCATTTGGTTTTCCCATGTGCATGGGATGAGGTGAGACAAAGAGCATCCCCAGGTTACGGATAAGATAACGGAGGTACACAAGGAGTCTCATAGACGGTCTGAAAACACACACTTGTTTTAATTCTCTGGCTGTTCAAAGTACAGTTCTAAGTATATAGTTTTGTCTCTCCGACTTAGATAGTGAGCACTGCCTTCTATTTCTTGGTATTTTCCCAAGTACTCAGCAAAATGGCATGTTTACAACAGGCCCCTAAGACCTATTTCCTTAATAAATCAAGAAAGGAAGAAAAATGAAATGAAAGCAGAAAACCTCTCATAAACTTCCAAGGCTATTTCTGGCCTTCATTTAGAGGGAGGCCTTGTTATGCTCTCTCCTAACAACTTGTTCTTTGCCTCCCAAGGACATATCGTAATTTGCGATGAAGTATTTATTTGCTTAATATCTGTATTTCCCTGTAAACTCCAAAAAGGCGGAGGTGATTATTTATTTTTTCACCATTGTATACCCAGTGGTATTGCTGGCACATAGTAAGTAAAAAACAAAACAAAACAAAACCTCCAAAAACCAAAAATCAAAACCAAAACTCTTGAATAGCCCATGTCCTAGTGGGGTAACTCTGGCTGACTCCAAAGTGCAAATCTTCCTACCACACCTCTTGGCAAAGGAAGAGTTGTTCTGGAACCTTCCATCTATTCTGCCGTAGCCTACACAATCCCCTCCAAAGCAGCAAGGCATCTGACCCCGAGGAGGGAAGGAAACCCTAGCTCACAATGTGGGCTTAGAGTCAGATGGCTCGGATTCACAGCCTGACTTCACTGCTTACTAACTGTGTGATCCTAAGTGAGCTACTTAACCTTCCTGGACCTCGGTTTCCTCATCTACAAAATGCAGATAATAAAACTACTTTGATAAATTTGTGACGATTAAATGAAATAATATGTGAAGAGCTTTGCAGGGTGCCTGGCATACCGTTAGCACTGGAAATGTTGGCTGTGAAAATGATTAGCTATCTGTATTCCTGGGAGATAAGAATCTAGAGAATGTGGCTTCCATGGGGATCAGGGCTGCTAAACGGACTTGACTTTGAGAAACTTAACAGCAGTGAAGCCCAGAGCTCACATTTATTCTCTTTGCTCACTTGACCCGCTACAGCTCTGCTAAGGCTGAAGGTGTGGCTTTCATCGGCCTAGAAATAAAAGGGGCTAAAAATATACAACCTGTGTCTGGGGGACCAAGGTCATGCCTACATTAAAGAATTTAAAATGCAGCCTCAGGGCAGAAGAGCATCTCCTAGGATTCTTTCTACTCCAAAAACTAGGGCCCGCTCAGCACAGGGCAGGGAATGGGCTATGGCCAGTTGCTGACCCCACTGGTGTCCTTTCTCCCTCTTGCTCTCTCTTGGTTCAGCGCAGAGAGTAAGAGGAGCTATTTTTTTTTTCCCCCGTAAAAACGTGCAGTCCTCATAAAAAATTAAAAAAAAAACAAAAAAAAAAAAAAAACAAACAAACAAAAAAAAAAAAAAAAAAAAAAAAAAAAAAAAAAAAACGTGCAGTCCTTCTCACTTATTTTTTCCCCTCCTTTTCCCTCAGAAGAGGAATAAATACATGAGTATATATTGTTAGAAAAAATTCAATCAATGCAAAAGCTTACAGAATAGAAAATGAGTCACTTTTCAGCCCCCGACTCTATCCATTGCTCCCCCTCAAGGGTCACCACAAATAACAGTTTGTTGTGGATTCTTCCAGGCCTTTTTCCTATATGTTTACATATAAACATATATGGCTTAAAAAGCATTATACATAGACTTCTTCTTTTTTTTTTTTTTTTAAAGATTTTATTTATTTATTTGTCAGAGATAGAGCGCGAGCGAAAGCGAGCACAGGCAGTCAGAGTGGAAGGCAGAGTCAGAGGGAGAAGCAGGCTCCCCGTGGAGCAAGGAGCCCGATGTGGGACTCGATCCCAGGACGCTGGGATCATGACCTGAGCCGAAGGCAGCTGCTTAACCAACTGAGCCACCCAGGCGTCCCTAGACTTCTTCTTTTAATTGCCTTTTTAGATGATTATATTTACACACACACACACACGTGTCCTGGAGATTCCCATCAGCCACAGCCATTAATATTGAGTGCCTATGGGGACACCTGGGTGGCTCAGTGGGTTAAGCCGCTGCCTTCCAGCCTGGGTCATGATCCCGGGGTCCTGGGATTGAGCCTCGCATCGGGCTCCCTGCTCAGCAGGGAACCTGCTTCCCTTCCTGCCTCTCTGCCTGCTTGTGATCTCTCTGTGTCAAATAAATAAATAAAAATCTTTATTAAAAAAAAAAAAAAGCTGAGAAAGTACTTTCTCCTCAAACATGTTCTCATTCTTTACAACTTACAAAATGTCTGAAACTGTTCTCTATCTTTACCTATCTTCTCCAAAGAGAGGCATTAAAAAAAAAAAAAAGAAAAAGAATACAAAAGAAATAAACAGCATGCTAAGATAGAGAATAATAAGTGAGGGAGGACTGAGAGGTGGGATTTTTTTTTTAACTGAGACCTGAGGTCTAAGCTGGGTAAAGCCACTTGAAGATCCAGGAAAAAGGCATTCCAGAAGAGGAAATGGCTTGTGCAAAGGCCCTGAGACAGAAAGGAGACTGTACTGAAATGAAAGAAGGCTAATGTAGAGCTTGGTAAACAGGAGGGTGAGTGAGGTTGAAGAGGTCTGCAGGACCAAATAATGTACAATCTTAAGGGCCAAGGCCAAGAGTTTGCTCTTTTTTGTTGTTTTTCTCCTGTATGTACCAAAGGAAGCC
Organism: Mustela putorius furo; assembly: GCF_011764305.1. Lineage (NCBI taxonomy): Eukaryota > Metazoa > Chordata > Mammalia > Carnivora > Mustelidae > Mustela > Mustela putorius. Next base: position 5,818,046 of record NW_025422368.1, on the reverse strand, counting down.
ATTAAAGGTTTTAGGCTGGTGGAAAAAAATAAAAAATACAGGTTTTAAGCAGTTTTAAATGCTATGTGATTTCTATTTTGAATTTGTTTTGTGGAGAATGAATGGGGAGATCGAGAAAGGGGAAATAGAGGAAGCCAGTTGGTTGGATATAATAGAAGCAAGAACTGATATTGCTTCAACTAAAGCTATGGTAGTAGAGATAGAGAGAATGAGTAGATCTGAGATATACTTTTGGAGATGGAATTGGCAGGGCTTGCTAATAGGGCATAGTAAAGGGAGAAGGAAAAAATTAAGGATAACTCCCAGCATTTGCCTTGAGTAGGTGAATGGAGAGAAATTGGTATTTGGGCACAAAATAGACTATCAGGTTGTTCCCAGTTTTTTACTGTTGAATAATGCAGCCCTGAGGATCCTTTATATGCACCCCATGCATGTGTATTAACAGTTCTGTAGGACAGTTTCTTAGAAGATGGCCTGGTCAGAGGATATGGACATTGGAAATTGCTGTACACTATAAAATACCTTCTACAATGCCTGTACTGAATCGCCCCATTATTAATAGTGTATTAATGTACGATTAGACACCCATAGACATCAATCTCTCAAATTTCACCTAGATGATCAGCATTAAAAGTACATAGTTTAAATGTTCATTTCCTTAACTTCTAGTGAGATTAAGAATTTTTTCTTTTTTTTTAATTTTTTATTTTTTATTAACATATAATGTGTCATTAGCCCCAGGGGTACAGGTCTGTGAATCACCAGGTTTACACACTTCACAGCACTCACCATAGCATATACCCTCCCCCATGTCCGTAACACAATTACCCTATCCTTTCCCCCCTGCCCCCAGCAACCCTCAGTTTGTTTTGTGAGATTAAGAGTCTCTTATGGTTTGTCTCCCTCCCAATCCCATCTTGTTTCATTTTTTCCTTCCTAACCCTCCAAGCCCCCAACATTGCCTCTCAAATTCTTCATATCAGGGAGATCATATGGTAATTGTCTTTCTCTAATTGACTTATTTTGCTCAGCATAATACCCTCTAGTTCCATCCACGTCGTTGCAAAAGGCAAGATTTCATTTCTTTTGATGGCTGCATAATAAATAATTTTAAACTTTTAATTACATAATTAATACATAAGTACTTTCTCCTTGTAAAAAATGTAAACTTTATAAAGCTAAATTAAATTCCCTTTGACTTTCCTATTCCTCCAAATATGGTTCCTTCAGTCTCCATCCCAGAGGTAATGGCTGTACACTTCTAGAAATTTTCCTATGCATTAAAAAAATCTATATATGCAGGGCACCTGGGTGGCTCAGTTGATTAAGCATCTGCCTTCGGCTCAGGTCATGATCCCGGGGTCCTGGGAATGGAGCCCCATAGCGGGCTCCCTGCTCAGTGGGGAGTCTGCCTCTCCCTCTCCATTTTCTCCTTCCCTTGCTTGTTCTCTCTCTCACTCACTCTCTCTCAAATAAATAAAAATAAAATCTTTAAAAATAAAATGAAATAAAAATCTATATGTGCAATCAAGGATTGAGCATTTTTTTGAAGTTGTATTTCTAGCAGTCCTTTTAGCATGAGCAAAAAATCTAACTGAAAATTTTTGCTAAAGGCCTAAGTAAGTGACATTTCAGTTGAGACCTTCTCAAGGTTAGTTAACTGCTCTGAGCCCTGGTTTCCTCACCTATAAAACAGAAGTGGCACAAAGGCCTCACAGAGTTGTTGACAAGTTAACTGATTAACACACATAAAAGCATGCGGCATGTACCCAACAAATGTTAATTCTCTTTCCTTAACCTCTACAGTTAAATTGAGGCATTTGGTGGAGACCAGAAACTGACCCATTCCTGTAAGGATGAAGTAGACTTCACTCAGGAAAAAAACATTTTTAATGTTGTCTTGAAAGAAAACTTTTCTTTGTAGTAAGGCCCCTAAAAACTGAATTTTCCTTCAAAAATTTCAGTATGAAATATTCTGAGCAGTCAAAAAAACATATAGGTCATTTAAAAATTATTATTTTTTTTTCCAGTAAGGCAGAAAGCAAGAGGATTTAAGCATAAAAGCAACTGCTAGAGACTGGTTGTTCCCAGTTCCCTCTCAGGCACACCCTGGGAAGTGGACTGCGTGGATATTCCCAGAGAATTTGGGCCTGCAGGAGACAGTTACCGCTTGAGACAGGTGGTACCTCCAAACACAGGATACGACCTAAATTTGGGTCTCACTGCAAGGATGCCACTGGTTCCCCTGGCTTGTCAAAGTACATCCTGTCATCCCTACCTAGATGTTCCTGGAGGTTGAGGGTGTAGTTCAAAAGGGCAGACCCCATCACAAAGTATCCCTAATCAGAATGAAATCAAAATGTCCAGGAACCAGGGACCAGGGACCAGGGACCAGGGACCAGAATATCTCCCTCTGAATGGGATCAGCCAGGTTTCAACAAGCTCTCTTGTTTGGAACCACCAACAAGAGACATCATTTTATCTGAACTGATAACCAGGGCTGCTTCACCTTACAAAATATCGAGAGTACTTATATCAAGGAGCTCTTGCTACCTTCTCGCCCAGCTCTACCTTCTCACTCCTCTAGGCTCAAAGCCAGAAATTTCTTCAGCAGATGCAAGAATAAGCTTTTTTCTTTTTTAAAGATTTTATTTATTTATTTGACAGACACATAACAAATAGGCAGAGAAGTAGGCAGAGAGAGAGGAGGAAGCAGGCTCCCTGCTGAGCAGAGAACCCCATGTGGGGCTCGATCCCAGGACCCTGGGATCATGACCTGAGCCAAAGGCAAAGGCTTTAACCCACTGAGCCACCCAGGCGCCCCGCAAGAATAAGCTTTAAACCCCCAAATACTGTGTGTGTGTGTGTGTGTGTGTACATATGCATTAGGGCAAGGAGAATTAGGGGTCACAGGTCTAATCAGATTTTCAGAAGGTTGGGGCGCCTGGGTGGCTCAGTGGGTTAAGCCGCTGCCTTCGGCTCAGGTCATGATCTCGGAGTCCTGGGATCGAGTCCCGAATCGGGTTCTCTGCTCAGCAGGGAGCCTGCTTCCCTCTCTCTCTGCCTGCCTCTCTGCCTCCTTGTGATCTCTGCCTGTCAAATCAATCAATCAATCAATCAATCAATCTTTAAAAAAAAAAAAAAAAGATTTTCAGAAGGTTATTTTACCCGAAAGATTCAGAAGCATTGTTCAAAGATCTCTCAAACATATTCCCAACCTAAAAGAATTTTTACCTTGACCGGAGGAGCTATTCAGGAGTGGGTAAAGACCAGAAGTGGAGAATGCAAACCCCAAACTGCTCCTTGATAACATTTACCATAGGGCCCAAAGTACAGAGGCAATCAGGGAATCAGGCCTTAAACCTAAAGACAGAAGTCATAAAAGAGGTCCCTCTCTTGCCTGAGGGTATAAGAGGAAATGGGGAAATCAAGAAAGTACCAAAAACCGATGGTTCTGCCTTCACTTTTACTGCTCCTGGAGCTTGTTCCCCAACTGGGACACAGGATGATGGAGGTACAGATTAGTAGAAGATGATTCTCGGCAGGTGGACAGAACCATTCTTTACAGTGTGGGACTGACCCAAACACAGGAGGATAGTTAATATGCCCTGCCCTCAGGCACAAAGTACCAGCAGCACCACTCAGCCAGCATGATAATCAAAACACCCTCTCTTCTTTCCAAAAACTTTCTCCTGGAATCATACCTCCCCCACACAGCAACCACTTTTATTTATTGGAACACAGGTTGGTGTAATGGATAATGTGTATGGCATAAACATTTATTGGTAGAACCTTTATAGGTTACAAGGTATTTTCACTATGTTTTCTACTTTAAACATCATCAAAACCCTGTAAGATAGGTATCATCATTACCCATTTCATAAAGAATGAAATTTGCTCAGAAAGAAACATTTTTTAAAGATCTTATTTATTGGGGCACCTGGGTGGCTCAGTGGGTTAAAGCCTCTGCCTTTGGCTCAGGTCATGATCCCAGGGTTCTGGGATCGAGCCCCACATCGTGCTCTCTGCTCAGCGGGGAGCCTGCTTCCCTTCCTCTCTCTCTGCCTGCCTCTCTGCCTACTTGTGATCTCTGTCTGTCAAATAAATAAATAAAATCTTTTTTAAAAAATCTTATTTATTTAGAGATAGAGTGTGTGTGCAGGAGCCTGGGGAGGGGCAGAGGGAGAGGCAGAAGGAGAGGGATCGAGAACCTCAAGGCGACTGCACTGAGTGCAGAGTCTGACATGGGGCCTGATCCCAAGACCCTGAGATCATGACATAAACCAAAATCGAGAGGGATGTTTAATCAACTGTGCCACCCAGGCACCCTTGTAGGCAGTTAGTTCTTAAAACAAGATAGCCATCACCTAAAGTAGGGAGCCACACTCATCCTCAGCTCTTCCTTAAAGAGGCACTGGTTAACTGGAGGAGGGAAGACATTCTCTAGTCTAGACCTGAGTAGATGAGCAGGTAGGGAAGGAAGAGAATACATACCAGCTCTGTTCATGGTTTTAGGAACCCAGGGGCAAGATGCCCAGCCCCAACTCCAGACCCCCTGGTGGTAACTCCGAGTGAGGGTGGGAAGGTGGTAAAAGAGATGGGGAGTGGATAGGAGGAAGAGACGAGGACAAGAACTGAACCATCACATCGTAAACACTCTAAACCCTTCCTCTCCTGGCAAAACTCATCATGTAAATAATTCTGCTAGCCCCTTGTGGTTCTGAATATTATTTACAACACTATTCAAGGACCTCAAAGTGCTTAATAAACTGAGAAGAATATGAAAATTCGTAAAGCTGGTCAGGGGGCGGGAGGGTGCTCCTTCCAAAACACCCTACCTATCTAGGTCCTCTCCTGCCCAACACACAACTTCCCAGCCTGTGGATTTGCTGAGAGGGGATGGAAGACAGAAAATGTGAGAGAATCTGGAAAGAGGGTATTTCTGAAAGGTGAAAAGAAAAGTAGAGAGCAAGGTAGGAGGCAAAGACAACCAGAGTATCTCAAGGGCAGAGAGACAAGCTTGACAATTGGACGTCTTCCTTGGGTGATTCATTCTCTCATGTGGATGGAAAACAACACACAAAGATGTGCCTTTGCTGAGGGAGGCAAAAGAGAGCCTGAAACTGAGAACTTGGGAATTCTAGCTGCTCAGGTCATCTCTATCCTGGAATACACTTTTCTTCATGGACAACGATCTTAAAACCCACAAGTTCCCAACTGGTACTGTTCAAAGAGGGAGCCCTGAAGTACCCAGCAAAGAGCAGGAGGTGGGGGTGCCGTATGGAGACAGCACCCCCTCTTATCTTCAAAGTAAAAGGTCCTTCCTCTTCTCTGAAGTGCATTTCCGAACTGGAACGGCCTTTCCCTGCTTCAGCTCAGCTCGGATTTGGGAGAAACATTTCCCCCAGAATGGAGGTGATCAGCCTGGTGGACCAGTTAACTCACTGACGTCAGGCAGCCAGCACTGCTGTCCCCTGGGCTCACGGCAGCCGATTCTGGAGCGGAACTCCGGTCTTGACCACAGAACCAAGGCCCTGGCTCCAACCAGCCTTCCCAGGCAACCTCAGGGGGGCAGGGGAGGATCTGTGGTCTCATTTCCTCTCCACCTTGGCTTCTTTTTTCACTTCATTGAAGATTAGCTATTTCCACCAAGACCAGTTCCTGTTCTCAGCAGCTGCAGCGGTTGTTTCCCCCCCAGACAGAGCTCTGAAACACTGCTGTGGCTGCCACCTGGACCGTCCCAGCTGCGGACTTGTCCCAGGCCCAGCAAGTCCTGAGCTCAAGGGCTTCTTCGTCCCAGATAAAAGAGCAGGGAGAAGAAATTAAGGGACATGAAGCCAATTCCAAGAACTCCATAGTAGATATACCAGCGTCCGTTTTTTAGATTATTTTAATCTTATATAATATGCTCTTTCCTATGTGAAAAAATTTTATAATAAAAATGTGGAAATGTATACATTTATTACCTAGGAATCTGTACATGTAATAAATCCCCAACAGAGAGCAAGGATTGCCAACAGAAGATGGCCAAAACATTTACGAAGAAATGTTGAAAGAAATGCAAAGCAAAACAAGACACCATTTCTTATTAATGAAATTGGCAAAAGTTTTTTAAAAAGTTAGTCGATTCAATAATGTTTAGCTTACAGAGAAAGGGAGAGTGAAAAAGCCAAGTAGTACAACTTTTTTAGAAGCATATTTCTCAGAGGACTTTAAAAAGCATATCCCCTTTGGCCCAATAATTATACTTCTAGCAATTTATCCTAAATAAAAAAGCAGAGATGCACACAAATATTTATGCACAGGATATTCTTCACAGTGTTATTTTCAGTAGCAAAAAAAAAAAAAGAGAGAGAGAGAAATAAAAGACAGAGCACTAATAAAGTATTATATGATGGAGTACTATCCGGCTGTGAAATCATGAAAACAAAGAATGTTTAAACAAAAGAGAAAATGCTTAAGAAAGTAAAATAAAAATCAGTTTATAAAACAATGTGCCCAGTATGATCCTGTATATATATATATACATACAGGATCATATACATATATATATGTATATATATATAGATATATATATAGATAGATAGATAGATATGAGATATATATATATATCTCAAAATGTTAATAGTAGACAGTGAGGTTAGAGCTGACATTCTCTTTTTTATACTTTTCTATATACATTATACTTGTTACATGTTTAACCTCAATTTGCTTAATAAACATGCATTATTGTCATAATCAGGAGAAAAGAAGCTATTCTCAATGCTCTTCCCTTCCTGTGAGGATACTCACACACATGACTCCCTTTTTAAAAGCCATTTGGAGGGACACCTGGGTGGCTCAGTCGGTTAGGCATCTGCCTTCGGCTCGGGTCATGGTCTCGGGGTCCTGGGATCGAGTCCCACATCAGGCTCCCTGCTCAGCGGGGAGTCTGCTTCTCCCTCTCCCTCTCCCCCTGCTTTTGTGCTCACTCACTCTCTCTGACAAATGGATAAATAAAATCTTAAAAAAATAAATAAATCTCTAAAAAATAAAATAAAAAACATTTGGAAATATGTATTGAGGACCATAAAACCTTTATATTCGACAACCTAGCAGGTTCAATTTGGGATTTCTATCCTAAGGAAAACTCTAAATATTGAAAAGGTTTTGTGCACCAAGATGTTCATCACAACATTGTTTATGATGGCAAAGAGAACAACATACATGTCCAACAATAGAACAGTTAAGTACACAATGGTACATTCACTGGAGGGGCCACTGTGCAAGCATTTAAAAGTGTTTACAATGACTGGTTTGGGAAAACTAGTGAAATAACAAAGCCAGAGGGGGAAAAAAAACAAACCCAAACTGGATTATAAAATGTATACCAATATTACAACATTGTACAAAACCTTATGCAGACAAAAAAAAATATGAAAGGCTTTAAAACACATTGGCTCCATTTGGTAAAGGAACTACAAAATAAGGATTTTTTCTTCAATATAAACCTTTAATCTTTTCTTTCTAAATTGCCCATGCTTTTCTTAGGGAATGAACATTACTTTAAGAGAAAAAAGAAAAAAAGGTGAAACTCCCTCTGAGCAATGAAAACATTCCCAAGTGACAAAAAGCCCACTTCATCAGTCCTATCTACCCCCCACCCCAACACACCTCCCCCAGGCTAAGGCAGGGTCATATGGGAAGATCAAGGAAATAAGGTTCCTCTCTGGTCTTCTAAGGTCTTCTCGGTGGGGTCTCCAAGCAAGGGGGTTCCTCTGACCAGCTGCTGTCAAGGGTCTTCTCCCTCCCCCATGTCCTATTCCAGCCTGAACTAATTCACTACAATCCCCAGGGCTAGGAAAAAATTTCCATCGTGGCCATTTGGAACTTGATATTTAGCTCAAGTTTTTCCCAGCCCCTTTCTGTGTCATAGGAGGCCCTCAAAGTCTCTTAGGCAGCTAGCACCCAGACCATCTTAGCTCCCACATCAACACTACACTTACAGCAAAACTCAAAGCCATCAGTCATCACCAGGAAAATGTGAGCGGAGGACCCATGGCAGGGACAGGCTCTGTCATACAACCCCACCCTGAGAGCCTCCTCCTGAGGGATAACCAGGGCTTTTTCTGGCATCAGAACCTTTAGACTCTATTTCAAGTCTATAATAAGTCAGCAAAGAGAAAAATAAGGGCAGACAGCTATCCTTTCAAAGCCCTTAAAGCCCTCTGCTTCCCCTCTCTATCTTGGCAAAGGCCTGTACTGTCCAGATATTAGCTCTGATAAATGGAGGGTGGGTAGTAATCTAGTTGGACCCAAAACCCAGACTGGGGCTCTATCAGACCAGAGATGGGTGCTCATTCTGATACTGATAAAGAAGCTCCAATAATTGCACCACCCCTTAAACTTCTCAGTACTCAACAGAATAGGAGCTGCTGCTCAGACAAGAATTAAGGAAGGATCCCAGAGAGACAGCAGAACACAGCTTCACAACCTTTTTTCATATCAGGACACACCAGAAAATAATACTATTTATACAGCACACAAGAAAAATGGTGGAAGTGATCCCAGTCAGAGGTGACCAATCAGGGACCTTGGCTGCCCCCAGGGATGAGGGGATCAGTATGTGGCAGAACAGGACCAGGAAGCCTTGGATTAGGGCACTGGGCCTAGTCAGGACTCTTGGGATCAATGTCCTGAACAAATCACCTCATGGCCTCAGACCTTGAACTCTCCAACCTCAGCTATCAGGCTGTGTGTCAGACCATGTGTCTCTATCAGAACTCGGGGAGCCTGTGGTCTTGACTCACTATGATACAACTTCCCCAGCCAGTGTGGTTTTCGGGGTTGAAGGGGATGTTCCACAGTTACACTGGAACTGGGGGAAGCCCTCCATCGGAGAGCAGGAGGCATATCCTGAGACTAGCTATACAAGATAGGTAATTGGTTTCATCATATTGCTAAACTTAAAATCCCTTTTGGGAATACAAAGGATCTCAGATCTGAGTCACTGCTGAGAGCTACAGATTTAAAAGCTACCATTTACTGAGCGTAAAGTAGTTGCCAGACTCTGCTATCTAAGTACTTGACTTCCAGTTTCATTACATCCACACAGTCACTTCATGTGGCAAATACTATTATTATCTTCATTTATAAGAAGAAGCTGTGACTCAAAGAGATGAAGCAACTTGCTTAAGGCCAAGCACTTTTTAAACTAGAGACTGTGGAGAGGCCAGTATTTTACCCCACTTTGACTTGAAAGTCCATATGCTTAACCAGGACACCAGTATGTCACCTCAACAAACTTCCAAACAGCTTTTTCAAAAACCAAATCAATCATAATGATGCTGACAATCTGGGAAAGAAAAGAGTAAGAAAGGAGCAACTTGTCTGACTCAATGCTATCAAGAAAAAAAGTTAATCTATATGGAGCATCTACGGGGTACCAAGGGCTTTATATACATGGCTCATCTAATTCTCATAAGCCTACTAGGACAGAAATTATTTCCCTATCTTCTAGGTAAGGAAATCTAGGTATGGATGAGGCTTAGAGAGGCTAAGACAGCTACTAAGACAGCCCTTGCCTTTTTCTACTACACATACTCTACTTCTCCCGACTGTTCAGGAAATACACCTGAGCTTGCTTCAGGCTCAAACATCCAACAGCCAGTACTGTTCCCCAACAGCAGGACAGTAGAAAGGAGGACAGTAAAAAGGGCATGTTTCAGAAGCAGAGGAAGGAGCTCCCAGAGAAGAACTCAAATCCCCAAGAAAGCATGATTTCCCTGTGTTGGAAAAGTGAGGAAAAATCCCCTCCTCCCCTAAAACAGCTAACTAGCCCTGGCCTGCCCTGTTCCAACCCGGAATCAGTAACAGCTCAGACACACAGAAATGAGACCAAAACAAAGGCCAAGAGGAAACAAATCAAAACTTTATACAGAAAGTATAACTTGCAAGTGGGTGGTCCCAGCTCTCTCTTGACCTGTGCTCTCTGGGTGCTCTGGTTAGTAATCAGGACACCACGTGCATTTTGTGGATATTAAGCCATTGGTTTGCCAACTAACTAAACACTTGTCAACCAAGCTCCAATGAGGACACGACCAACTCTGGTTCTGAGCGCTCATGACCAACAGCCTGGAAGCCCCTACCTAAGGCAGTCCCCCACCCAGTCCACCTCAAACCATCCCTTTCTCTCCAATCTCTGTAACTACCTCGTGACAACATAGTGTGGCGGTGGGGGGGGGGGGGTTTCCACACCCCCACTGGAGTGCAGATTCCCTCCCACTCTTTTCCCCAACAGTTGAGCTCTTGTTCTCAAGGGCATCAAATCCCATTCTCTCCTCAGCCTCTGAGTTGGCCACCGCACGTTAGTAATCACTGACTCACCCATCCCCTTGAGGAGGCCAGGGGAAATGCAGAGGGCCACAGGATGTGTGGCCCAGATCCCTTTGGCCTTCTGCAGAGTTGGTGGGCAGAGAAGTTCCAGTAACATCGCTTCCCCTCAGCTAGGCTCTGAGCTGGCTGTGGTGCCAGTGGGCTAATGTCAGACTCTCCACCATTGGAGAGGCCAGGATCTCTAGACAGTCCCACTGTTGCCAACAGATCTAATCTCCCTATTCCGAGGCAGATGAAATCCAATAAGCCTGCTAAGTCCACAACTATTCCCTCCGCATGGGCAAAGGCAAAGTGGGCCCTTCAGGCCATACCAACAATAACAGCAGCATTAACACAGTCCCTTTAGAGAGTTCTTTGAGGAATGAGGAACTATTTCCCCAAGTTTCTCAAAGGTTTACCTCTGCCAGCAAATGCTCCGTCACCTTGTTCACTTTCTTTTCCCAAAACTTCATTTTTACCTCCAACATATTTCCTGGCTCCATTACAGTGATGCCAGCTCAGATCCTCCCTATCCACAGGGCCACTGATACCAATGCCCAACTCCCACACCAAAGGAGAATCCCAAAGTTATCTTAAAATTAATCTCTACAGATCTTCTGGGAACCTACAGAAAGTAAAAAGAAGCACAGGCAAAGAACACAAACCAGCCACTAGGGCTTAACATAAAGAGGGAGGAGGCAGGATGGTTTGTGTATTGTTTCAATTGGAAAAATACACTGGTGAGATGGCTTATCCACATGTTCTGCCTTTTAGACAAATCCACTATAACTTTGCAGGATGCCTGCAGGCCATTCTGAAAATAAGTAGAATGGCATCACTCTTTATTCCACACCCTTCAAGAGCTCCCAGCCCCCTCTCCATTCCTCCATCTCTCCCCCAAACATCTGGTCTGGGCTGGAAGTGGGTCCCACTCCCTGGGAAGCCTCCATGTTAACGTGAGAGGCGGTCTCCCAAGCCAGAGAACCCTGACTTAGACTGAGGAGTGGGCCGGCCCCAAGTTTCTGACTCCCCAGGCACCAGCAAGAGGTTTAGAAATGAGAATTCTAGGGCCCCGGGAAGGCTGGCGGGGAAGTGGGGAGAAGTGCGAGGGCTGCAGAAGGGGGAGAAAGGAGGAAGAAGTGTGGATCCTGGGGAGGTCCCAGGCTGAGGACCCCTCCTCCTAAGTGTCCAGCGGCTGAGGCCGTGGTCGGCCAGTCCCCGACGGGGCTGTCGGGCGGCCAGCGGCTGCTCAGAGGTTGCCAAGAAGGCACTGAGTCTATCGGAAGCCCCCCTAAAGTAGGGGGGCCGGATAGGGGCACCCGAGCATAGTCTTACCCCGGGCACTGGGAACTCAGGGATGGTGGGAAGGGGGAAGGGACTGGGCTCAGCTCTCACCAGCACCAAGGCGAACCTCTCTTCCAGTTCACAGGGCTCAGGCATCGGCATTTTGCCGGGCGGCGGCAGCAGCGAGACCGAAGGCGGCTCGCCCGCGCCCCCCTCGGCACTCTCCAGGTTGCCCATCGCGGCGGGGCCCCCTCGGGGGCCTCAGCCCCCCACCTCCACGCCCGGGGGCCTTGGGCTCGGCCGCTCCGACCCGGCTCCTCCCTCAGCGTCGGCTCCCCTAGTCCCCACTCCTCTGCCCCGTCGGGGGCGCTGGGAGCTCCTCCGGGTCCCGCAGGCGGTGGCGCGCGGCGAGGGCGGAGGCAGCGCAGCGGACAGCGGCACCGAAGCGACAGAACCGGCGGCCACCGCTCTCGCTCACGCCAGCCGTCTCACAGCTCTTGGCTCGCCGCTCCCGCGCTGCCCCTCCCCGCCCCCTCGCGCTCTTTCCCTCCCCCCCCCCCCCCTTCGCTTCCTCCCACCCACTCCCGGCCGAGACTCGGGCTTCCCCCCCAGCGCCGACTGCAGCCCGCGCGCCGCGCGCCCCATTCATGCAGGGCCCGCCTCCCGCCTACAGGCCTCCCGAGAACTCTGCCCCGCCCCCCGCTCCTGATTGACGACCGTACCTGCCAATCACAGTGCCTCCCGCCCCCGGCGGCCTCGCGCCTGGCGCCTAGCGCGCCCTGGCGGCTCCAGTGCGAATGGAATCACCGTGGACGCTGAAGGTGTGAGGAGCTGGCTTGGACATCCGGGAAATGGACCTGGCCCTTTCCACAAGGAGCTCGTAAAACATATAAATATGTAAAATGTAGGGCACGGTGAGTAAAGCTAGCTACAAGAGTAGTAGAAACAACTAGGATGCTCAGGAGAGGAAGAGAGACCACATCTGTTAAGAGTTAGACTCATTTGAATTGGGCACTGAGAGGTGAGGAAGACCTTAAGTGACAGAGACAGGTGAAACGGCATTTAGGAGAGAATCTAACCAAAGTTCAGAGTTTAATCAGGCTGGTTGTGAAAATGGAGGTGCCGAAGAAGAATGCTATTCTGGGCTAGGTCTGCTGATGGGATGAGCATCTGTTGTTTCTACTAGCTTAGCTTCCATCCCTTTTCTTCAAGTAATAGCACCCCATTTCCTCTTAGGGAACTACCAGTCCTCTGTTCTTAGTCCACATGGAGCTGAACTTCACCCCCTTTCCATGGGGCCCTATGACCTAGGCCCTGCCAGTCACAGTATTTTCTTTCCCTACCCTCAGAGAATGTTTTAGGGATCAGCACTTGACCCAAACCCAGAAAAGAGACACTCTGTTTCCATTAGGGCTGCTGGAGCTGCTGGTAGACATCATGACATGACACATCACATCTCAAGCCTGCTGGGGGAAGCAAAGCTTAGAGACAGGGACAGAGTTCTACCAACAAGGTGAAAACCTGAATCTAACCACACCCGAAGTTATCACATTTACTTTTGCCTTACTTATTCAACAAATTTTTGCTGAAAATCTTATTATATGTCAGATATTGTTTTCGGCTTTGAAGATACATTTGTAAAAAAAAAAAAAGGCATATACCTTGCCCTTTTGGAATTTACACTTAAAATCAAACAAGTAAAATGTACAAACATTAATGATCAGTGTTAATAAAAATAAAACTAAAAAGGGACAGAGGTGGAAGAGAGGTTAAATTTTTCAATAAGATGGTTAGAGAAGGCCTCGGTAATAAGATCACATTTGGATTTAGATAAAGATCTGAAGAAAGTAAGGGAGTAAGCCAGGTGGATATCTGAGGGAAGAATGATCCAGACAGAGAGGATGGCAAGTCCATACTATGTGTCATGTGTTAGAGGAACAGCAAGGAGGCCAGTGTGAGACAAATTAGGTGAAAAGATGGTGGTGGTTTGAACCAGGGTACCTGTACAGGTGGAAAGCAATGCTCAGATTCTTTTTTTTTTTTTTAATTTTTTTCTTGCCATGTTTTGTCTATAGATACAAACATAGTTATCTCTAAACTTATTTATTTATTTATTTACTTACTTACTTATTTACATAAGCTCCATGCCCACTTTGGGGTGTGAACTCACAACGCTGAGATCAAGAGTCACATGCTCTACTCGCTGAACCAAGCAGGAGCTCCAGAAATGGTCAAAGTGGAACCAATAGAATTGTTTGGCACTTTGGAATTATCTTTTATTCACCCTCCACATTCAAAGGTTTTATTTGACCTGAGCAACTGGGAAGGTGGAGTTTTCAGTAACCAAAATGGAGAGAGGAGTAGGTTTGTTGAGGGAAAGCCAGAAAGGGAAGATTAGAAACCGGGTGTTGGCTGTAATGAGTTTGATTTGATGGACGTCCAAGTAGAGGTAGTCACGTGGCAATTGGATATAAATGAATCTGGCGATCCAGGGTGGTAGTATCAGTTTGGAAATCATTATCATTTAAAGCTGTTAAATTCTATTTAAAGCTGGTAAATTCTCCTTCGCAAGTCAGTCTGCATTGTTTCTATTGCTTACAACCCAAAAGTGGAGGAGTTTTCCTGTCTTGTCAGACCACTGAAACTCTCCTATGAAGTTCAGCTCCTTCCAAACAGTTGGACAAATTAGTCAAATCATATCTTATCCCATCTTTTCCTCCCCCTCCACTCCAAACACATGCTTTCCCAACTGCTGTAATAGACTTTCTTAAAGCAGAAGAGTTATAATATACTGAAGACTTGTACTAAACAAAAAAATGAGAATTCAATAGAAGAAATAATTTATCAATCACTTTAGCAGTTGCTCGAAGAACATCCAGCAGAAAGAAGAGACTCAATAGGATAGTAAACAACAGAGTATTTACTTTTGTGTAGTCTTTTGGTCCCCAGTCTTTTATTTTTGGTTTTGCTTGACCATCAAATTTATATACTTTAGGGACTTCTGGAGTCTGCTAGATACTGCTTTCACTGTTAACTCTTGGTCACACAACTTCAAAGTTTCTAACTTTATAAAAGATAAAGCCAAATCAGGGAAATACAAATCAAAACCACAATGAGATACTACCTCATACCAGTCAGAATGGCTAAAATTAACAAGTCAGGAAACAACAGATGTTAGAGAGGATGCAGAGAAAGGGGAACCCTCCTACACTGTTGGTGGGAATGCAAGCTGGTGCAGCCACTCTGGAAAACAATATGGAGTTTCCTCAAAAAGTTGAAAATAGAGCTACCCTACAACCCAGCAATTGCACTACTTGGTACTTACCCTAAAGATACAAATGTAGTGATTCAAAGGGGCATGTGCACCTGAATGTTTATAGCAGCAATATCCACAATAGCCAAACTATGGAAAGAACCTAGATGTCCATCAACAGATGAGTAGATAAAAATATGTGGTATATATGTCTACAAAGGAATATTACTCAGCCATCAAAAAATGAAATCTTGCCATTTACAAAGACATGGATGGAACTAGAGGGTATTACGCTAAGTGAAATAAGTCAATCAGGGAAAGATAACTATCATGTGATCACTTTTATATGAGAAATTTGAGAGGCAGGGCAGGGGGTCATGGGGGGTAGGGAAGGAAAAAATGAAACAAGATGGGGTTGGGAGGGAGACAAACCATAAGAGACTCTTAATCTCAGGAAACAAACTGAGGGTTGCTGGGGGTGGGGGATAGGGTGGTTGGGTTATGGACATTGGGGAGGTTATGTGCTATGGTGAGTGCTGTGAAATGTGTAAACCTGATGATTCACAGACCTGTACCCCCGGAGCAAACAATATATTATATGTTAATAAAACAAGCAAACAAAAAAGCAGAAACCTGAAAATTGTATCCATTACAACGGTTATCAAACTTTAATGTGCAATAAGAACACCCCATGATCTTGTTAAAAAAAAAAGATAAAGCCAAAACTTAATCTGGTATTCAAGGGTCTATATCGTCTTTACCTCATTGCCCCTTCAAATCTATTTTTCTTATCTTACCTGGCTCTAATATTTTGTGAAACTTTTGCTTCAGCTGGAAATATCCAGCCCCAAAATCAGTTGTTCATTCTTCTGTCTTCAGCTTAGCTCTCTGTGCTATGCATAATAATGGCTCCCCCAAATGCCCATACCCTAATCTCCAGAACCTGTGAATGTTATTTTACATGGCAAAAGGGACTTTACAGATGTGATTAAATTAAGGATCTTGAGATGGGAAGATTATTGCGGGTTATCTGTGTTTGCTCGATGTAATCCCCAGGCCCCTTCTAAGAGAGAGGCAAAGGGTCCGAATGAGAGGAAACAGGGCAAGAGAAGCAGAAGTTGGAGGGATGCATGGCCGTAAGCCAAGGAATGCAGCAGCCTTTAGAAACTGGGAAAGGCAAAGAAATAGATACTTCCCTAGAGCCTCAGGAAGGAACACAGCCCTGTTAATACTTCAATTTTACCCCTAGAAGACCTATTCTCAGACATCTAACCTCTAGAACTGTAACATAGTAAATCTGTGTTGTTTTAGGCCACTAAGTTTGTGGTAATTTGTTAAAGTAGTAGTAGAGAATGAATATAACCCGGCTGGGTCCCTGCTTTGGATTTCTTGCTTTCTTCTACTCAGCCTCTTCAAATCTCACCCAGACTCAGCATAATCTTCGGTTTTTAACAAAAATGCAACCAATATCTACTGGATGTCTGTCTTGTGCAAAGCATCTGGCTAGATACTAGTAAGTAAAGAAAGAAAGCAGGATGCAAAGATGAACAAGAGACACCCTGACTTCAAAAGAGCTGACAGGCAGGGGAGACAAGATAGAGAGGAGAAGGAATATGGACTGAGTTTGAAGGCATCAGATGGAATCAGTGGTGGATACTAGCTTTTAAGTCCTATCCTGGAGTTCTCCCAGATTTAAATGATCATGATTCTTATTTTCTTAACTTTTCATTTACAACTTTTACTTTTTATTTAGATCAACATTTACTGAGAGTCTACTACATGCAACACACTGTGTTGGGTGCTATGGAGGATACTGGATACATAACTCTTTGTTCCTCCCCGGCTCTCTGTTGTTTAATTTTGTGTCTGCGTCTTGTCTGGACTGTGGGATTTTTTTGTTTGCTTATTTGAAACATATGTATCCAGTAGCTCCTTTGTTTTATAAGTATGACAGGAGATTCAATGATGACTAGGTTTCTTTCTTTCAGGTGCTCACAATCTCCTAGGAAAGAGTCTCAACATATTTACAAAACAATGTCATAAGTGTTGAAAGAGAGGGGTGTGCCAAATGTTCCCAAGAGAACTGAAGGTGGGTTTATAAAGGGGGAACTTCAGAGAGCAGAGGACACTTGAACCAGGGCTGAAAGATAAATAGATGTACCCGAGGGAAAGCTGAGACAGTCTGATGAGAAAGTGACGGAAGGAGTGATGATCAGGACGGGAAGGGGCATTTCAGGAAGGAGGAAAAATTATAGGCCAAAATTTCATGAATTATCAAAGTGCATGGATGTCTGAGCAATGGTAAGGATTTCAGTGAGGCTGAAGCATAGGATGTGTGTGTGTAGCAGGAGGACAGGAGACAAAGCTAGAGAGGCATGTCAAATCAAGTTCAAGAGGACACTTGTGCTCCAGTGAGGAGTTTGTCCTATGCGGTGGATAGTTCTGTATCCTAGATAGTTTTCCACTGTATGCCCTTTGGAAAGGTTCCTTTATAAGAACTGAGAATACAGAAAGGTTTACAGAGATGATATGGAAAAGAGAAGGGCCTGAACCAAATAAGGGCGGGGGAATTAAGAGAAATAGTTGTAGGTAAAGATTACATTTTTAAAAATTTTTAAATTAACGTATAATGTATTATTGGCTCCAGGGGTACAGGTCTGTGAATCGCCCGTTTACACACTTCACAGCACTCACCATAGCACATATCCTCCCCAATGGATAAAGATTACATTAATTAGCCTGCTTGGGTTGCCATAATAAAATACTGTAGACTTGCTGTCTTAAACAACAGAAACTTCTTTTCCCACAGTCCTGGAGGCTAGAAGTCCAAGATCAAGGTGCCATTGGTATTGGTTTCTGGTTAGACCTCTCTTCTGACTTGTAGATGGCTACCTGCTTGCTATGTGCTCATATGGTCTCAACCTCTGCTCAGACTTGGAGAAAGAGGATTGTAGTGTCTCTTCTTAGTAGGATGCCAGTCTTATTGCATTAGGCCTCACCCTTATGACCTCCTAACCCTAATTGCCTCCTTAAAGGCCCTATCACCAAATACAGTCACCATGGGGGTTAGGCTTCAACATATGGATTTAGGAAGGACACAATTCAATCTATAACAGAGATACACCTGAGACAGAACCAGGAAGACTTAGTTATACCTATTATATAATAGTGACTAATATTTTTACAGTGCTTTATAATTTACAATATTTTTTCACATCCATGATCTGATTTTATCTTTACAACACTGTAGGAGGGGGATATTATTATTATCCTCATTACATAGATAAATAAAAGACTAAATGAAGTTAAATAATATGTTCAAAGCCATATGCTAGTAAGTGGTGACCCTGGCGCTGAATGTGACCTCGACCTTGGAATCCCCTGCCATTCTGATTCTCTTGTGAGAGGTGAGGGAATAAAGAAGATTGAAAAGTTGAGGCCAGCTTGAGGATGTTGTATCCTTAATCTTTAGGGACAACCAGAATCTCTCTAAGGTCAAATGCTTTCATCTCCTTACTCGAAACACTTTCTTTTTTTTTTTTTTTTTTAAGATTTTATTTATTTATTTGACAGAGAGAGATCACAAATAGGCAAAGAGGCAGGCAGAGAGAGAGAGGAGGAAGCAGGCTCCCTGCTGAGCAGAGAGCCCGATGCGGGACTCGATCCCAGGACCCTGAGATCATGACCTGAGCCGAAGGCAGCGGCTTAACCCACTGAGCCACCCAGGCGCCCCTCGAAACACTTTCAAACTCCTGCTTCCACCTGCACCCTCCCCATTGAGGAATTTCCTACATTATTTCTAGCCTCCTCTTCTCAAGTCTTGAGAAACACACACTTCCTTTCTCCTTCTCTTTCCTGGGAAGGTGCGGAGAGGGTAAGGGGGATGTGAGCACATTTAAAAGTTTTTCTTAATAATTCACCCTTTTACACATAGAATGCTCTTTCCCTCCCTCTTTGCTGGCTAATTCCTCCCATCCATTAAAATAAAGCTTACAGATCACTTCTTTCATGACTTCCCAAGTTTAAGTGAGAACATGTCCATGAGCACATAGTGTCCCAACGTATTTCTATCATCATCCCATGAAATCATCAAATTGTGTAAGCTCCTTCAGGGCAGGTAGATATTCCTAGTATCTAACAATACCACCCACTTCATGTCTGTCACATGCTCATTGAACAGATGAATGGCTTCACATATTATCACATTCTTCCCACACAACGGCAGTCCCTTTATTCTTTACCATTCTTCCCAGATACAATCTGTCTGCTCCTATCACTCAGGGTTCAATGCAGGAGACAAAAATTCCTCCAAGTATTGTGAGGACACTAGGACACAGTGCTTACAAAATCAACTGGACATTCTAGAGGAGCCCACTGCAAGCCGAAACTCTGCCAAGGAAGCTGCTCCCTCTGCCACAGTCAGGGAGCGTGGTATATCTGGAGGTCTCCGCCGATGACTGGGTCTAAGAACAAGTGGCTACAAGTGTGATCCAGAGATCTGGAAGCGATGATCAGGACATTGCTGCTGCTACACTCTGATGCAACCACCTCCCAATATTTACAAAGCAGGAGACATCACTGAATCACTGCTGTACAAATATATCACATCTCCATGAACTTGTCTGCCGGGAGAAATAGCCAAAGTTGCAGTACAACGCCCTTTGTTTCACTTCTGCCTTCTAAATCTCACCCAAATACATCTGACTGCCTGTGAGGCCTTCTGAGAAATATAATCCTTATCTTTTCAGCTTCTGCAGTACAGGAAAGCATACCAGAAAGAGATGGGAATATATGATGAATGTGAACTAACCGTATCCTGCACTCTACTAGTCTGAAATTCACCCAAAGTGTACAACTGGGTCTTTCCTTCCTTCCCACCCACCTTGCCCAATGCCTACCCTAGAGGTTCGTTTAACCTTTGGTCTTGTTCTCTTTAATCTGCTCCTTCAGGCTATAGTTCACCCTTTTCTGTGATGTGGGTGAATTATTAGCTATGATTCCAAAACACAATATGTAAAAGAATAAATTGACATATTGGGCTTCATTAAAATTAAACACCAATGCTCTTTGAAAGATATTTAGTTTTTGTTTTGTTGTTGAATTTTAAGGAGGCTCCATGAGCAGTGTGGGGCTTGAACTCACAACCCTGAGATGAAAGTCACATTCTTACTCAGTGAGGCAGCTAGGTACCTCTGAAAGGCATTGTTAAGAGAAAAACAAGCCATGAGCCAGGAGAAAATATTGCAAATCACATATCTGACAAAGGACTTGTATCTAGAATATATAAAGAAGTCTCAAAAATCAACAACAAGAAAATAAACAGCCCAATTTAAAAAAATGGGCCAGGGGCACCTGGGTGGCTCAGTGGGTTAAGCCTCTGCCTTCAGCTCAGGTCATGATCTCAGGATTCTGGGATCGAGCCCCGCTTTGGGTTCTCTGCTCAGCGGGGAGCCTGCTTCCCCCTCTCTCTCTGCCTGGTTCTCTGCCTACATGTCATCTCTTTCTCTGTCAAATAAATAAATAAAATTTTAAAAAATTTAAAAATGGGCAAAAAAATTGAACAGATCACTCACCAAAGAAGATGCATGGATGACAAATAAACACATGAAAAAATATTCAATATTATTAGTCATTAGGGAAATGCAAATTAAGACCACAGTGAGATACCACTATACACCTAAAATTAAAAAGTCTGATCTGAGTGTTGGTGATTATGTGGAGAAAACGAACTTCTCACATACTACTGATGGGAGCGTAAAATGGTAAAACCACTTAGGAAAACAGGTTAGCATTTCTTAAAAAGTTAAACATACACTTACCAGGGGATGCAGTCATTCTACTTTTAGATATTTACCCCAGAGAAAAGGAAACACATAGGCACACAAAGATTGGTACACAAATATTCTTAGTTCTTGGAATAGATACTACAATACTATAATGATGGTTGAATCTCAAATAATTATGTTGATTAAAAGAGGCCAAACGATTTGACCATACAGTATGAATACAGATATAAAATTCTAGAAAATTAAAACTAATCTACAATGATAGAAACCAGATCAGTGGCTGCCTAGGGATAAGGGAGGATAAAGGCAGGAAAGATGATGAAGGAGCATGAAAGAGTTTGTGGAGGGGGATATTGGATATGTCCATTATCTTGATTATGATGATCGTTTTGGGGCACCTGTGGCTTGGTCAGTTAAGTGTCTGTCTTTGGTTCAGGTGTTGATCTCAGGGTCTTGGAATTGAGCCCCACTTCGGGCTCTTTGCTCACCGGTGAGTCTGCTTCTTCCTCTCCCGCTGTGAGCTCTCTGGCTCTCACTCTTTCTCAAAGAAATAAAAAATCTTTAAAAAAAAATGATGATGGTTTCATGTTAAAACTCATGAAATTTGAAGCTTCAAATGTATGCAATTTGTTATGTATCAATTTTACCTAAGAAAAAAATTAAAGCAGAGACAGTTGGACTGGAAAGAAACCCCTACACTCCTTGGATATATTCACTTACGTGAGTTTTGGTTTGACGTCTCTTTCCCACTAGCATGAAAACTCCATGGAGGCAGGGGCTGTACCTCTTTGCACAAGCACATCTCCAGTGTTTAACATGGATTCTCGTGCATATTAGGTACTTGACACATATTTGCTGAAGAAAGGAGAGAGAGAAGAGTTGAGAACACCTCCAAGTTTTCTCAGTTTTAACCTGAGTATAGGAGAGAATGTGCTGCTGATAGATATGGAGGAAGCAGACGTAAGGATGGAAAGGAAGCAGCAAAGAAGAAGGAGAGCCAAGTAGTGCTGTGGCAGCGAAGCCAAAGAAAGTGGTAGTTTCAAGGAGAAGGATTAGAAAAAGCCCATTTGATTTTTGGTTTTGGCAGTTAGAAGGGATTGGGGCCTCGAAAAAAATGATTTTGGACAGAAACCAGGTTGTTTTTCCTTCCCCTCCCCTCCCCATACACGAAACAAAAACTTCTTCATACAGTGAAAAGTATCAGTTTGCTTCACTCTGTCTTCATCTTCACTAGTTGACTCCCGTCCAAGCCCTCATTCTCTGTCCCTTGTTCTGTTCTGATAGCCTGACTCTCCTTTCTTGGGTGCCACTCTCATTCTCTTACAATCTATTTGCCACAAATCAGCTAGAATGACGGTGTTAAAACATGAATCGGGTCCTGTGCCTCGTTCTTCCATGGACTCTAGTTCCCCCTGTACGCTCATGGTTAATACGCTCCTGTGCTCAAACTCCGAGGCCCTCAAAGTTTTGTCAAATTGTCAGCTGGAATCAGGGGAGGACGGAGTAAGACTCTTAGTTATATATTTCTGCCAAACAAACTACCCAAACCTTTGAGGCTTGAACCAAACAAAAAACTTTATAATCTTATAGTTTCAGAGAGTCAGGCATCTGGGAGAGGCTTAGCTGGGTGCTTCTGGCTTAGCCTCTCTCAGAAGGTTGCAATAAAACTCCTGCCTGGGGATCTAGTTCTCAGCAGTCTGGACTGCTTTGAAGAAGCCTCCCTCCCAGGGCTGTCAGCACAATGCCTCTGTTCCTTGCTAGCTTGTCAGCAAAAGGCCTTAGTTCCTCACCACCTGGGCCATCCCACCAGGTGCTTGAGTCTCCTCCTGACATGGCAGCTGGCCATGAGTGATCTGAGAGCAGAGAGGATGTCACGATGTTTTTCATGATTTAGTCTTCCTGGCCATCATCTTTTCTACTTTATTGTATTTGTTAGAAGCAAGTCCTTCTATCCAGCCCACACCAAAGGAGAGGAGAATTAGACTTCACCTCTTGAAGGGAAGAATCTTAAAGAATATCAGGACCTACTCGAACACCATCACAATAAGGCCAAGAAAAAAAAGTATATCAATGCCTTAAGGATGAAGAAAAGGTTTGATCATCAGTTGTGAATAGCAACACAGGAGTTAATGCAGTGAACAATTGTTATACAAGTGTAGTACCTTTCCTATCTGTGCTACGTGACAGGAGGAGGACCAAGACAAGCAGATGGAGAGGCTGGCATAGGATTTGTGGCTTGGAAGCAGCAAGAGAAGAGGAAAATGTGGACATTGGAGGGGTGGGAAATACTCAAGTAATTGACCTGAAGCTCAGGCAGGAGGCCCACAGTGATATGGAAAGAGCTAATTACTTCCAAAAATGAAGCATCTGTGATAGGTCTTTAAGGAGACTAACTTAATCTGGGTTCCACTTTCCTCATTTGTAAAATGGGATTAATCATGTCTACATTATCTTCTTACTATTATGCAAAGCGAAACACTGAAAATTACTTTGAAAAGAGTAAAACATTCTTCTAATACTCTTTTATTATCACTGCTTTCCAAAATTAGAAGGGGCTGAATTAATATTAAAAATTATTGCAAGCTATATTTTTAGGCATTTCTTTTCTCCTGCCAGTCTTCAGTAATAATTGCCCATAATGCTGAGGTTGGAAAAAAGAAAACTCAGTTGTCTTCACTCCTGTCCTTCAGGTGTCAATGGATATGCAAATGAGATCTGGGAAGTGAAAAGCCTCCTACTGAATTTTAAACAGAATATTAAATGCTCACACACACTTATAAGTGATGGTGTGGATTTTAATGTCCTTTATTCCTGTGAGCTGCTTATTCTCATAACCACTGGGCAGAAGAAGGTCGGTGCATTTGAGATCAGAAGAAGGTATGGAGGCTGTAAAAGTAGACAAGGAGAGGTGTGAGATACAGAAAAAATGACTTCAGGGAAGCCATGTTTATCTCTACTTGCTGGGAAACCACAGTGGCTCCCCTAAGGTTGAATTTAGACCAAGGGGCTCAAGTCATTCCCAGATTGCCCCCTCTTCCTGTTCTCCTCTTCATCCTTGCCCTAGGCTGAGGAATCCAGGCTGCTTTCCCTCTCTTTAACTCCATCACATTCTCCTCCCCAACTTCTGGAATGTAGAACCTATTGCTATCTTACCACCTTCCTCCCCACCATCTTATACATCCCTAGCGATGCAAGTCAGGTAAAACTGTCATTTTCTTTCAAAGGTTTTATTAAATTAACACACAAACACACACATACACACACACAACTTTACAAAAGTATATTAACAATACATGTCAATTTTACAATGACAGGCAGTATAGCTTGATGATTGGGAATACGGGCTTATACCCCTTAATCCCCTTCACCTATTTCCTACCCCCCACCATGTTCTTCATGTTCTTTGTCAAATATGTCATTCCTGGCTAATGTTATATCTCCTACCAGGAGAAGATACAGTAATACTGTAAATATAATGTCATGGCTCCTTGGAAACTTTTTATATTGAACCAATAAATATATTCTTGTCTTGGTAGTTCTACACTATTTATATGACTATATGACACCATATCACTTACCACGTTGCCCTTGACTTTCTCAAAAATTATTACTGTGCTCCGTTGATGATGACCACAAATGGAAGTCTTACCCAGAGTATAAGGAAATTTTGAACAACAATTTTTTTGTAGGCCCCATTCCCACGTTAAATTTTCATTCAGAATTTTATAACACAAACACAGACCAACACCTATTCCCACCATGTCTTCTCTTGTATCCTATAATCATAGCATTTCCAGACTGATTTCTTTCAATGTTGACCGCATCCCTATCTTCCATACACCACCAGAAACAGGGAATATATGTGGGGAGATCCACAGGTGCAGCAAGACAGCTGAGGCCATTTGTGCATGCCTCATATGGCATGACTTAAGACTGACATGGGAGGGGCATTTTATCACCACATCATTTTTTTTTTTCACCACATCATTTTGAAACAAAAGAGGACATCAGTTGGAAAGGGCCTATTGGTACCGTGAAGTGACAGTCTCAAAAGCACCTCAAAATGATATTGGAGGAGAAGGTGGGGCTGCTCCCAAATGACTGCCTGATATGTGTCCCAGGGCCTTTGGAGGGAATGGAGTTACTGCCCTGGGTGCCAGTGGTGGATTAGACACTGGGGCAATGGTATGCAGTGATACAAGAGAAAAGATGCCGGGTGCCTCTCTACTGTCCTCTGGCACTATGGACCACCAGTAGCTCCACAGTCAGAACACTGAAAAGAGAGGGTCAAGGCAGGGACCCACATATACGACTCAAATCCAAGGGCTGGGGAAACTCTGTTCGTAGACCAGAGGCCTGACCTCATCTTCCATGTGACTACAGATAGGGTTATCAGCACCATCCCAGAGATAATCTCACCTGATTCCGCAAAAGGAATACTGTGCTGGCCAGAAAGAGCAGTTGGCTCCTCAGGACGCCCTGTTAAAACTGAGACGTGGTCTCAGGCCCTTGGGATGACCCCATGAGTTCCAGAGTTTCTCAGGCAACATGGGATTAGAGAATGCCATGAAGGAGAGAAAGTGGGGTCAGGGCTCTTTCGGGGACTGGTCTGGGCTCCTCTTAATAGCACTGCTGGCTCTGGCTGGTCCCAGGCACATAAGGGACACCTAGAATATTTACAGGAAGGCCCTCCAAAACTGAGGCCCTCTGGGGCACAGGATCCAAGGCAAGAGCCTGGGAATAGAGTGTTATTATAAGGAAGTGATTGCTCTGTGATTTATGAGGCTAAGTTTTAAAGAGAGTTTCCATCTAATTCTCATTACTGGGATTTCTCACTCTGGAAGAGAAGCAGCCACTTCTCTTGCTATAAGGACCTTCAAGCAGCCCTAAGGAGGAGCCCACATGCAGAGGAACTCAGCCTTCAAGTTAACAGCTAGGACCTAATTGTCAGCTATAGGAGTGAGCTACCTTGGAAGCAATTCTTCCATCCTCACTCAAGTCTTTGGATGACTACAGCCCCTGCTGACAGCTGACAGCTGACTGCAACTTCATGAGAGACCCTGAGCTGGAAGGGAATGAATAATCTGTCACCAGTGGATGAGTAACCTCTATTGGTCAATACTGAACAGACCAATTCCTTAGCAACTTAATTCTTCTAGGTGGAGAATTCAACACTAGCATGACAAAAGTTTCTTGTGCCTTAACTACGGCATGGAATAGAGCTGCTGCGCTAGTACAAAGGTAAAAACCTCTACGGCAGCTTGTGTGGACTGACCACCAAGAAGCAGGTAGGCCCCATTCCCAAGCACTTTAGCCCAAGAAATGTAGCAGACATAAGGGTGGGGTGGGGAGAGAAACCCTAAGGAAGACAATAATTATTTTCACCCACTCTGATGGAATGAGATTCAGAGTAAATATTAGGTTGTACTGTAGAAAGTAAAAGTATATTTATTGCATACCCAAGTTTGGGTACCAAGAATCATATCCTGCACATTTGTATTCTTTACTGAAAGGATAACTGTTCTAATCCTTCTAGAAGGATAGATTCTGATCTCATCTCCATTCATCCAATGCTTAATCTACATTTCTTCCCTTACTTTGCCAAAAGTTTTTCAGTCAGAGGCCTGTTTCCTCATCTATAAAATGAGAGGGGTAAATCTGTATTCTGTGCAGCCTAAAAAATATGCAATTGTGGGGCTGTATTTAGGAAATAGAATATGAGGGATGCTTGAGTGTTGGTTAAGCATCTGCCTTTGGCTCAGGTCATGATTCCAGAGCCCTGGAATTGAGTCTCACATCAGGCTTCCTGCTCAGCAGGGAGCTTACTTCTCCCTCTGCCTGCTTTACCTGCTGCTGCCCCTGCTTGTGCTCTCTTACAAATAAATAAAATCTTAAAAAAAAAAAAAAGAAATAGAATATGAAGTTATATAATAGTCAATATTTATTTATAATGAGAAATAGAAGCATTGCCCATTTTAAGATGCTGACAAAACGAAAAACATCACACAATTCAGAAAAAAAAAGGAAACAAAACCCAAAAAATATTTTTATCTGGCAATCACTATAAGCTCTCTTTCTCTACATTTTTTGGGTCTACATACTCTTTGCCTCTTCATATGTCAATTTTGTACTATTTTTATAGAGATATTAGGTAAAATAGTAAAAAAGTAATTTAAAACATTGATAGTGTAGGAACTTTTTTTTTTTTTTTTTTTAAATTGGCTTCACACCTCCTTACGTGAAGTTCTCGCACCGTGGTGCTTCTTGGCCCCTACAAGCTCTTGGGGAGCTCAGCCCTTTGATCTCCCTTGGTTTAGTTTCTTCCCGGGCCGCCTGGGCAGTTCTGCCGGGTTGCCGCCCTCGTTGCCTCTCCCATCCACCCTACTCCACAGGCCGGAGTGACTGTGAAGTTGTTGCCTTCTCCTCCAAGCAGGCAAGGTGACCCTGGAAGCCCAACAGCCCCGCACGCGGCCCCAAGACCACCTTTTGGGCTAGAGGGTGTCGGTGTTTCCGGTGCAGGACTGGGACTGCTCTGTGCTCCTCGCATTCACGTACGATTCGCAGAGACTCAAAAGTGCTCTGAAGCCTAAGGCCCGCTAGATTCAAGGAAGATCGGCCTTTTTTTACGAGTTATTCGAATCTCTACTCCCTTTAACATTCCATGAGAAGGCTAAAACCAGAATCCCGGGACTTGATTGCGCTATCCTGTCATGCGTCGCGGGGGCTCGGTGACACGCCAGGTATCTTGGGTGGGGCCTGTCCCTTCTTCACTTTCTCCACTAGGGGCGGCTTGAGACCACGGTCCTACGTAACTACGGAGGAAGAGGCGGAGACCTTTTACCACGACGCCGGTTGGTGGCCCGAGTCTTGATCGACAAGCGCATCAGCTAATGGTGCTGAAGTAAGCCGCCGTTGTTTACGCACGTAAATCCAATAGGAAGGCAGAGGTGTGGCCAGGGGCCAATGAGGACTGGCCTTAAGCCGAACGCAGGGGCGGAGCTTCCCTCGAGGGGCAGACGCTTGGGTAAAGAGTCTAGAGCGGACTCTGGGAGGGTCAGAAGCACATCCGGTGTGAGGAGAGCTGTGTAGGCTCTTAGGAGGCTGGTAAGAACGTACGTCTGAAGCTGGGACTGCTTAAGGCGGAGAAATGGACAGGGGGCTGGCGATTATTGTCTGAGCAAGAGTGGGAATAGTGTCGGTTTTCGGACAGACTGCACCTTCGGCGAATGGGGCCTTGCTCCGCGACTGGACTGCGCAGGGAGGGGAGAAGCTCGGGAACTAGTACTGCGCATGCGCAACCCTACCGTACCGGAGCGGGGGAGGGGTTGGGGCGCGTCCGCTGGGTTTTGGGGGACGTCGAGGCTCCCGCTGTGAACGCGAGTGCTAGCCAAGGGTGGTTGTTAGTCCGTCTTCCTTCCTCCTACTCTGCGTTCCTTTTCTTCCCCTCCCCCCGCCCACCCTCCAGGAGTAGGCGCTGAAGCCCTTTGGCCCAGCCTCGACTACTTGAATTCAGGCCACATCCCCCACCCCTTCCTTCCGAGGCTAATGAAAGCGAAACCTCCCGCGTTTGTGGTCACCCCTGCTTCACCCGACTGGTTGTTTCTCTGCTGTGGGCCCTCTGGCTGGGCCCCTTGGGGGTGAGCCGCGAGGGCAGGGACAAAGGGCCTGGTCAGGCAGGTTGCCCTGTCACGGCCAGGCGGGTGATGTCACACTCCTCTGTGACACGCGAAGCTCCTTAGTTCCTTAGTTCCTTGGAAGCCGAAAGCAGAGGCAGGAGGTGAGAAGATCCTTCCTGGTTTTCCAGCCCCGTTCCGGTCTGATTGATTACCTTTGGACAGGTGAGGTGGCCTTGGCTTTGCTTGGTCCCGAGCCTTGTGGGCGTCTTTCTCAGAGTGAGCACAGGAAGGGCGTCGTTGGACGTTTTTTTCTTGGACCTACTTGTTGGAGTTATGGTAGGCTTTGGTATTTTTGTGTATTTATCAAGTGTGGAATTGTTACTCAGTGCCAGCCCATTGCCTACCCCCTCAGCCTTTCACTGACCGAAGAACAGTAACAAAAACCTCTTTGAACTTGAGACTGTTCTAGCAATAGTTAACTTGTGAATGTGTAACTCAGTACAAGAACTGACTGTGCCTGAAATACAAAGATTATAAGGCTGAAAGTTAATGGTGAATAGACTTTTCTAGTTATTTATTGATATGTAGGTTTAGTTTATCTTCTGGTTGAATGTGTAGTTTAAGAATTCAGTTCAAGCAAGATTATTTCCGTTGCATAACCGAGTTCTTGTGGCTTCTGCAGATAACACTTACTTCTGTAATTATTACTAGGTTTACTCTCTTTGGTGGTTTATTTCTCTTGTCCAGTATTTCTTGTTTTGTCTTCAAGAATATGTTTATAATTTAGATTTTCCATTTTCTTCCAGTGGGGATACAGTGGTGAAATCCTTGAGAAACACTCTCTGTAATTTGTATTCAGTTTCCTTCTTCCATTATTCATCTTGTGGAAACATGGCTGAGTGAACCCTCTTTTCTTCCTCTCTCCCTTCCCTACTATTTTTTTTAAAAGATATTTATTTATTTATTTGCCAGAGAGAGAGAGACAGTGAGAGAGGGAGCACAAGTGGGGGGGGGCAGAGGAAGAAGCAGGCTTCTCCCTGAGCAGGGAGCCCAGTGTGGGGTTTGATCCCAGGACACTGTGATCATGACCTGAGCCGAAGGCAGACGCTGAACGACTGAGCCACCCAGGAACCCCTCTCCTTTTCGTGCTATTGATGTGACTGAAGTCTTACTCTTCTAAGAATAAGAAAGGTGAAATTAGTCTAGATATTAGTCAGCATTTCTGTTTTTTTCCTGGTTATGCATATAGTTCAAGCTTATCATAGAAGTGCTGAAAAATACAGAGAAGTGTAATAAGAATCAGCATGTGTTAATATTTTTAAAATTTCTCTTGGCCTGTGGCTGGAACTGCCTTCATGAAAACTTGCTTTTCTACTATAGGGCATAATAGTAGGGAGAGCACCAGGCATTAGAGGTCATAAGGCCCCTAATGTGGTTCTGGCTCTACTGTTTAACTTTGTGGTGTTGGTAAGTCGATACTAATGTCTTTTTAGCACTTCACAGTGATTTCACACAGCTTTTCGTTTTCTTCCTCTTTTTTTTTTTTAGTTCAGGTGAAGGACATACTGATTCAACAAGTCTGTACATTATGCTGTGCTCACGGCAGGGGTAGCTACGGTCCCACCATATGGGGCTGTTACAGTATCGTTGACTGCTTTTCTCTATGCTGTACTTTTTATCTGTCCCACAGATTTTTTTTTTTTTTTTTTTACTGGCATTCAGTAAGTTTGGTAGAGCTGGTGTTATTTAATCATCCTTATCATACAGATAAGAAAGCCCAGATGACCTTAGGTGAAATGATTTTCCCAGAGTTCCGTGGTAGAAAATGGTAGGATTTGTGACTCCAAAGCCAGTGCTCCTGCCACTATTAACACTGCCTTTTGGAACTTTCTTTTTAAAGTGAGACTAATCATTTTTGCCCTTTCTTTATGGATTGGTGTGATGATCAAAGGAGATAGTGTATATAAAAGCACTTTAAAAGTTGTAAAGTTTTATAGAAATGTATTATAGAAAGTACTGCTGCTGACCTGAAGTTTCACTTTATTTCATAAACTACCCAAGGGTATTAGTCTCCTTTGGGAAAATACTGAGTATTCTCTTGATGTTCTGTCTGCTAAATTTTCCTTTGCCCCTTTGACTTGACTGTAGAAGATGTTAGTAGTGTCTTCCACTTCACCCTGTTTTGTTCCCCCAGAGTTCTTTTTTTAAGATATATTTATTATTTGAGAGAGTGAGCACGGGCAGAGGGAGAGGGAGAAGCAGACTCCCTTCAGTGCAGGGAGCCAGATGTGGGACTCAGTCCCACTACCTTGAGATCACGACCTTAGCCGAAGGCAGACATTTAACTAACTCAGCCACCCAGGTGCTCCCCGCCCTCCCAGAGTTTCTAACCAAGTTTCATGAAGTAGCTTTAGTATTAAACACATTTTTGATTTCCAAAGATAGTGTTCAAACCACGGAGAGAAAGACTAGAGATTGGCTTTTAGGGCCACTCAAGTTACTCCTTAAGATCAGTTCCCCTTTAAGCCAGCTGGGAAGTGTTGATTTGAGGTTGCAACACTCCTGATTAGGTAATGGGGTCTGCATTTGCTTTGGTGACTCCTGGTTGTGCTTAAATATGGGGGGATAGAAGCTGAATCAGATGCAAGCTCTGCTCTCAAGGTTCTGCACAATGAACTGGATTCCAGAACACTTAAAAAGATCTTCAGGAATGAGAATTGAATGGGTGTGCTCTTTATCTTCATCTATGCTTGCTCTCACTTGGGCTAAATATGTTGTTATTCTGGAGGGATTACTGGCTTACACTGGAAAATGAGTATATTTAGGACACTGGGGCCTCTCTATGATTCAGTCTGTCAAACACTTGTTATAGAGAGATTCAGTAGTGTCAAAACCCAATATAAAAAAATAATTTATTGGGTCCCCTGGGTGGCTCAGTTGTTAAGCATCTGCCTTCAGTTCAGGTCATGATCCCAGGGTCCTTGGAATCCAGTGTCACGTTGGGGCTCCTGCTCAGTGGGAAGCTTGCTTCTCTCCCACTTCCACTCACCCTGCTTGTATTCCCTCTCTTGCTATGTCCCTCTCTGTCAAATAAATAAATAAAATCTTTAAAAACCAATAATGTATTGAAGGCTGTAGGCATTCCATCTCGAGTTACTGGCTTGGTTCTGCGGCAGCACCGTGGAGAGACGGGATCCAGTGTTAGCTAGCTAACCTAGCTAGCCCAGGAGTTTGGGCCCAAATTAAGGGAGGGGCTGGGACATCTAGGGTTCATATCTAGGACTACCAGAGCGCAGGCCTGTCAAAACAGTTCTTTGGACTTCCTGAAACCAAACTGACCTACCTTTAGGGATGACAAGGAAAGCATCAAGCTAATCACCATTTACTTCATCAAATTCTCTTTCACAATGGATTCTCACTTAGTGGTTATTAGGGTGTCTCAAAACACCTTGTGGCCCTGTGGGACAGGAGGTGCGGTATAAATGTGCCCAAGGAGAGACATGGCATTTAAACAAAAGTAACTTCAGCTAGTAAAAAGATTTATCAAATTCCTTTAAATTTTATTTCATAAGTTTCTTAGACTCTTCCCTCTCCCCCAATTTAATTTTATTTATTTGGGTAAATATTAAGCCTTCAGGATATAGTTAGCTGTGAGTTAGTGGTCGAATAATATTTTAAAAAATTAATATATAGGGTATATGAAAATTAGACCTACAATAAGTGTTTTATAAAACTAGGGGAAAATAATGCACTGAAGACACAAGAGTAATGAGTATTTACACTGGTAACAACAATAGTTAACTTATGGAGCCAGTCTTATGTATGAAGCACTATTTTTTTTTTTTTTTAAAGAGAGGAAGCACGTATGCATGAGATAGTAGGTGGGGGGGAAGAAGGGCATAGGCAGAGGGAGAGGTAGGGGCAGAATCTTAAGCAGATTCCATGCCTGGCACAGGCATGAGATCGTGACCTGAGCCTAAGTCAAGAGTCAGATGCTTAACTAGCTGAGCCACCCAGGCACCCCTGTATGAAGCACTGTTCTAAGCACTTTATTTGTATTATCAATCTCAAGCCTATGAAGTAGAGATTATTATATTTTACTCTCTGCAAATGAAGAAACTAAAGCACAGTGAGGTTCAAGTGCCAGAAACTTGGTGTGGGTCACACAGCTAAGGAAATACCAGTTAGGATTCAAGAGCTTGCAGCAAGCCAAGCTCTTACCTACTATTCTAGATACTTGGTTATACAGAGTCTGAAAGCTTTTCAGTAGGAAGAACTTCCCAAAAAAAAAAAAATTCTGCTGCCTCTCCCGCACCCAAGCTTTTTAATAACCGTAGAGGGGTTTTCTTCTCTTAAGTATCAGTTGGTTCCTTCTGGATATGTGGGAAGAGGACTCCAAATGGTCGAATTATGACAGGAATGAGGAACCATATAATTCACAAACTAAATGTTTAATTAAATGTGTGAATAATGTTTCTTTGACTTGCTGTATTTCTTTCTTTCTTTTTTTTTAAGATTTTATTTATTTATTTGGCAGAGAGAGAGGAAGGGAAGCAGGCTCCCCGCTGAGCAGAGAGCCTGATACAGGGTTGGATCCCAGGACCCTGGGATGGTGCTGTATTTCTAAAAAAAAAAAATACTTTTTTTTTTTAACATAGGCTCCACACCTAATATTGGGCTTGAACTCATGACCCTGAGATCAAGAGTTGGAGGCTGTACGAATTGAACTACCCAGGTGCCCCTGACTTTCTGCTTTTGTTTTTAAATTGTATACATTAAGGCAGCCTGCTGCCCAATAATCAGCAGGCTTTTATCTTTCAAAGCTAAGGGTTTTTTAAAAAATTGTGATTGTTTTGGGGCATCTGGGTGGCTCAGTTGATTAAGCGGCTGCCTCCAGCTCAGGTTATGATCCCAGAGTCCTGGGATCCAGCCCTACCTACATCAGGCTCCCTGCTCACCTGAGAGCCTGCTTCTCCCTTTCCCTCTGCTTGCTGCTCTGCCTACTTATGCTCTCTATCTCTCTGTCAAATAAATAAATCAAGTCTTAAAAAAATTGTGGGTGCCTGGGTGGCTCAGTTGAGCAGTTGAGGCTAAGATAGAAGCTTGGTTAGCTTAATCCCTCTGGCAAAACTTTAAGAACCCTTTTGACTCTTTACTCATCTGTATAGTAGTTCCTCTCTGTTTGGAACATAGAGTGAACTATCCCATTTCCTTGATTCTAAGACCTAACTTTTTCCTTCTCATGTCTTTTTTTTTTTTTTTTTTTTTTACGATTTTATTTATTTGACAGAGAGAGATCAGAAGTAGGCAGAGCGGCAGAGAGAGAGAGAGGAGAAAGCAGATGTGGGAGAGCCCGAGGTGGGACTCGATCCCAGGACCCTGAGATCATGACCCGAGCTGAAGGCAGAGGCCCAGCCCACTGAGCCACCCAGGCGCCCACCTTCCCATGTTTTAACAGTTCTGAAATAACTTGTGTCCTGTACATATTATGTCATTTAATAAATGTATACTTTATTGTGTTTTTCCCCTACAAAGCTATCATTAAAATTGTTACATGCCTTGGGGCTTCTGGGGGACTCATTCGGTTAAGCATCTGACTCTTGATTTTGGCTCAGGTCATAATGTTCAGTGTCATGGGATTGATCCCTGCATCAGTCTCTACACTGAGCTTGGAGCCTGCTTAGAATCTTCTCTCCCTCTCTGCCCCCCCACCCCAATACTTGTGTGTTTACATGCACACACTCTCAAAAAAAAACTGCTTGTGTGCCTTTGTATCTAGAAAATTTGATTCTTACATATTGCACTTAAATTTTAGAATAAGTACTGGTGTTAGAAAACTGGTTTTATTTGGTTTATTTTTTATTTATTTTATACCACGAGGCAATATTAAATCATGGAGAAATTGCTATTTGATACTCTCTCATGTCCTCACTACCTTTTGATAGTTTTGGTTTTTCCATCAGCAGTTTTTTTTTTAAAGATTTTATTTATTTATTTGACAGAGATCACAAGTAGGCAAAGAGGCAGGCAGAGAGAGAGGAGGAAGCAGGCTCCTTGCTCAGCAGAGAGCCCTACCTGGGGTTTGATCCCAGGACCCTGAGATCACGACTTGAGCTGAAGGCAGAGGCTTTAACCCACTGAGCCACCCAGGCACCCCTCCATCAGCAGTTTTAAGAGGCAGTACCCCCTGGGAAATGCCAGAGAGCAAACTGGGAAAGAGGACTTTCTGACATTATCCCCTCCCATTGTTTCCACACAGTGGGGTCTGGTTACAGCCTGTTGCCCCTTTCTGACTAATAGTCCCCTGGGTATTTGAGGATTTACACTGCTAAACCCATTCATAATCCCCCTCCCCAATCCTTTTTTTTTTTTTTTTTTTTAAACTCTTGAAATTGGAAGCAAGAGGTGCTTCAGTGTTGTTGTTGCAAATACTGAGAAACTTGGCTCTGAAGGTTGCTTCAGAATTGTTGCAAGTTCTGTCTAGGGATGTCATTAAGGGTGTTAATGGAAGCCTTGAACAAAGACACTTCCCAGGTGCTGGATTCTGCCATCCTGTAAGTGTGCTCTCTAGAGGATGTGAGTTCATCATGGTTATGAAATACCTTGGTTGGTCCTGCAACAGACTGCAATAATTGCACCATCTAGATCAGGAGGGCCGGGAGCCCTGTGACTTAGAGGGGTGAGCAGCTTACATTCTGCAGCTTCTCACTGTATATCCATCCTTAAGAACAGAACTAACAAAAAAAATTGAGGTGAGTAGGATATTAGTGGGAAAGGAAAAAGGAAATCAAGAGAGAGCAAGCTAGCCATTGTAATGGTTGCATTTGTGAGAGAGCGAGCCTCAGGAAACAAATGGTAATGATGTGTGTGAACCAAAAGATTGGCATCTTTCCACTGGCGCAGGATTTCTCAGGAGTCATTTTGGGATTGTAATTTTTATTGCCCAGATTAGTTTTGCTGAGTATTGGGCTAAGTGCTCATTAGGATTGGCGTGACTAGTTGGCTGGTCTTTCAAACTACTTAGCTTTGTGTTTTGATACCACCCCGTTCCCGTTTTTTGGTCAATTTGAAATGAATAGGCATTATGGGTCTAATAAGAATCTAGGTGATTGCAGAAGATTGATATTTAGGAAAGATGAAAATTCTTGATTAGGTTTTTTTTTTTTTTTAATTTATTTATTTATTTGACAGAGATCACAAGTAGATGGAGAGGCAGGCAGAGAGAGAGAGAGGGAAGCAGGCTCTCTGCTCTGCAGAGAGCCCAATGCGGGGCTCGATCCCAGGACCCTGGGATCATGACCTGAGCCAAAGGCAGAGGCTTTAACCCACTGAGCCACCCAGGCGCCCCGGGTTTTTTTTTTAATCTATAGATTGAGTGTAGGTTTTTTTGTTTGTTTTTGTTTTTTTAGGATTGCATGTGCAGTAGAGGAGGGAACAAAATTTAAGATCTCAACTTGATGGTATTGATGGCATGTAACCTGGGTATAGTTCAGTTAAAAACGTCCTTTCTGTGACATATTGGGACAGTTGGCAAGATCTGAATAGGGTGTATATATCAGATAATAGTATTGTGTCAGTGTTAATTGCCTGGATTTGATTATGGTTTTCAGGTGTACACACAAATACTTAGGGGTACTTGTAAGGTTGGGAGAAAAATATTTTAGTCTCTATATACTGTTACATAGAGAGGGGATAAAGCACCTATGGTGAAATATTAACGGAAAATTTGGGTAAAGAGTTTCTAGGAATTCTTTGTACTATTCCAACTCTTCTGTGGTAAAGTTTATGAAATTATCTAAAAAAATTCATTTCTGCACAAATTACTTTTTCACAGAGGAACTTTTCTTTTTTTTTTAAATTGTAAATCCCTTTCAGTTCAGTTTTAACATGCATTGGATGGAAAGTTTCTACATATATTTACATATATTTAAAATTCAAGACCTGGCATGCTTGGGTGGTTCAGTCACTTAAGCGGTTAAGTGCCTGCCTTCGTCATGATCCCAGGGTTCTGGGATCCCCACGTTGGTGGAGGTGGGGTGGGGGGGTGGTCCTTGCTCGGCAGGGGGCATATTTTCCCTCTCTCTCTGCTGCTCCCCCTGCTCATTCTCTCTATCTCTCCGTCAAATAAATAAAATCTGTTAAAAATTTTTTTTTAAAAAATTAAACTCAGGACCTAGTACCAGGCCCAGCTCCTTCTTTCCTCCCTCCCCCCTCTATCCCCTTTTAAGGTTCTTTGTCTTTGCTGAGAGAATTCCGTAGCATCTCGATACAGTGAAATAAAATTGCTTTATGTTGTAGGGGTGCTTAATTAAGTTTCAGTCTTAATTTTGCCTCAGGTCTTGATCTCAGGGTGGAAGCTGCGGATTCTCTTTCTCCCTCTTCCTTACCCTCTCCCTTCCATCAAAAAATAGAATAAAAATAAATATCACCTTATGTTCCAGTTACTGGGTTCCTTTAACTAACTCCTAACTGGTAATTTCTAAAGGGAAGAAACTATCTATTAAAGGGACAGTTACTTTCTGAAGGAATAGAAATCAAATGGTAGTAAGAAAATAGTTCGTGAGAAGAAGATGGCTTCATTTCTTCTGTGTCCTTTAAAATGGTGGAGTATAATTGCAAATGTATCTTAGAAGGAAATGCATAAAAATGAAAATGGCTGCGTCAGGACAGTGGGATTTTAGGTAACTTTAATTTTCCAAACTTGGATGTTGCTGTTTTTCATGAGAAAGTTGTTTATGTTATTTTGTATATCCTTGTATCTGTAAAATAACCTTCTTTTTATCCTTAATTCTACAGAGCGGAGGCTGTGTCCCACAGACTCTGGCATCATGAACATATTTGATCGGAAGATCAACTTTGATGCACTCTTAAAATTTTCCCACATGTAAGTGTTATGATCTTGACTTCAGTTTATTATATTTCCTTTCATATCTTGTTCCTTTTCCTAGTTTATTAGCTTTTATATGTATTAACTACCATATTAACTTTGTTAGAATCCAGAGGATCTAATAAAAGCATCTAGATTCTTTTTTTTTTTAAGATTTTATTTATTTATTTGACAGAGAGAGTTCACAAGTAGGCAGAGAGAGAGGAGGAAGCAGGCTCCCTGCTGAGCCAAGAGCCCGATGCAGGGCTCGATCCCAGCACCCTGGGATCATGACCCAAGCTGAAGGCAGCGGCTTAACCCACTGAGCCACCCAGGTGCCCCAAAAAGCACCTAGATTCTAAAGGCTGCCTGTAGTCACTGAGAAACCATTTAGATATTCTAGTTTGGGTACTGATTATTCATAATTTGGGACCTTTGGCTCCTACCCTGCATTTAAGATTCTCAATTCATCTATTTTCAAGGCATTCTTTTTTTTAGATTATAACTTATACATACTCCCTGGGAAGAAGAGAGGAAAATGATTATTAGCTTAGAAATAAAATTGGTCCCAGAATAATGGCTGTTACTAACATTCTTTCCCAGAACCCCATCGACACAGCAGCACCTGAAGAAGGTCTATGCCAGTTTTGCCCTCTGTATGTTCGTGGCGGCCGCGGGGGCCTATGTCCACGTGGTCACTCACTTCCTTCAGGTAAGAGCACTTTCTCTCGTAGTGTTGCTGTGGCATAAATTTAGTAAATTTAGTAAATGTAGATGGCAAATGTATGTGGCATAAATTTAGTAAATGTAGAAACTAGCGCAGCAGGGTGGTGCAAGCCTGTACCTCTTCGTAATCCTTTTCTGTAGTTTGTGATCTGAACTCAGCCAGAGCCAGCTGGTAACTATGGACATGCGGAGCCATTTAAATTTTCTGGTAGATATGCCCTCTCTAGGTGCTGAAAACAATGTCTTAACCTGGACACGGAATGGTGTGCAGGCAATACGTAAGACCCCAGCCCTTTAAGTTGTGGCATGATGTGTGTGCTGGGGTTTGCGCAGTAGCCTTTTTATCTTTTCCTCCCTTCTCTAGTTGCTTGTGATTATGGGGTTCTTAGATACAGACCACTGATTGTACGATTATCAGGAGAGGCAGGGTCGAGACCTTCAAGGATTTGACTTAATTTTATTTGCTGATGCACTTACATCTGCATAGTTGCATGAGAACCTTCAGTAACTCACCTTCCTGTGTTGAAAGAGACCTTCAGTTGGCCAGTAGGAATAAAAAGGACAGTTGATGAATAATCAAAAAGTTTGAAGTTCCCACTAACCACGACTTGGCCTTTGCAAATGTCCTTTTTTGTGTAAGTGCAGAGAGTGTGTCTGTGTTGGCATTTGCAATACTGAGAACTGTCCCTGTGCTCAGGCATCTCCTGGCAGGGGTTGTATGAAAAATTACTCTAGATACTTAGAGAATAAGACTTTGATCCCTGGAGTTTAGACTAAAACATACTCCAATTTCTAGGCAAGAGTGGCCATTTTGGTTTCCGGTTGTGGGTGTTCTTTGTTTTCGGGGGGGTTTTGTGTGTGTGTGTTTTGGTTTCATTTTGTTGTTTTGTTTTTAAGCAATGTAGTAAAATGCAGTTCTCATTATTTATGGATTCTATGTTTATGAACTTACCTACTTGCTAAAATCTATTTGTAACCCTAAAGTTAGTACCTACGGTGCTTTTGCAGACATTCGCAGTCCTAAGCAGAACGGCAAAAACTTTGAGTTGCATACAGCCGTGTTCCAGCTGAGGTTGAACAAGGTGCCACACTGCCCTACTTCAAACTCTTGTAGTATAAACAAGGATCTTTTTCATGGTCTATGTAGTGCTACATTTTTTGCATTTTTGTGATTTTGGTGGTGATATCTTTATTTAAAATGGACCCCAGGCATAGTGCTAGAGTGCTGTCTAGTGTTCCTGAGTGCAAAAAAAAAAAAAAAAAAAAAAAAAGTACACTGAGGAGCACCTGGGTGGCTCAGTGGGTTAATTCAGCTCAGGTCATGATCTCAGGATCCTGGGATCAAGCTCTGCTCGGTGGGGAGTCTGCTTCCCTTCCTCTCTCTCTTCCTGCCTCTCTGCCTACTTGTGATCTCTGTCTGTCAAATAAATAAAATCTTTTTAAAAAAGAAAAAAGTACATTGAGACTGTGATGTGTCTTATGGAGAAAATATGTGTATTAGGTAAGCTTTGTTCAGGCTTGAGTTTATGGTGTGTTGGTCATGAGTTACAGATTGGTGAACCAACAGTATATATCAAATAAAGTGTCCTTAAACATAAACACACATAAAACATGTATTTTTCAGTTGAAGAAAATGTAAGCAGAGGTATGTGAGAATTTAAATCTTTATTTTTCTCAGGAGCAGTTGTTCAGTATTATTAATTCATTATTCACAGTAACTTTATAGACCATAACTGTGAGAAATGAAGACCAGCTGTGCTTTTAAAGGAAGGAAGGAACTTCAGTATGTACATACCTCCTTCATTATTTTCTTCTCTTTCTAATTGACTATAGCTTTTCCCACTTCCTCCTCCTTCTTCTTTCTTTTTTTAAAGAATATTTTTACTGGGGCTCCTGGGTGACTCAGTCATTAAGCGTCTGCCTCCGGCTCAGGTCATGATCCCAGGATCCTGGGATCAAGCCCTGCATCGGGCTTCCTGCTTGGCGGGGAGCCTG
The DNA here is from genome assembly GCF_011764305.1 of Mustela putorius furo. Taxonomy (NCBI): domain Eukaryota; kingdom Metazoa; phylum Chordata; class Mammalia; order Carnivora; family Mustelidae; genus Mustela; species Mustela putorius. Next base: position 5,778,167 of record NW_025422368.1, on the reverse strand, counting down.
CTTCTCCCTCTCCCTCTGCCATTCCCCCTGCTTGTGCTCTCTTGTCTTGCTTTCTGTCAAATAAATAAAATATTAAAAAAAAAATTTTTTTTTCTCTTAGAAAACTAATGCACGTTCATTGTAGAGCATTTAGAAAACAGACTAGTGATAAGAAGGAAATAAAAACACCCGGACATAACCTAACATTTTGATTCTTACTCTGCCTCAGTCCATTGAGGCTGCTTTAACAGAACACCTAGGCTGAGTAGCTTAAACAGCAAATGTTTATCACAGTTTGGGAGGCTGGATGTCCAAGGTTATGTCACCAGCAGATACTTTGTGTGGGGAGGTCCTGCTTCCCGTGTAAATGACTGTCTTCTCACTGCATCTTCACAGAAGGGGCAGGAGAGCTCTGGGATCTCTGTTGTAAGGACACTAACGAAGGTTGCACCCTCATGACCTAATCACCTTCCAAAGACCCTCCTCTCCACCCCCTACACACCTTGAAATATCAGCACATTGGGGGTTAAAATTTAACCATGAATTTGGGGGGAGCATAAGCATTCAGTCTCTAGCACCTCTCAGTCATTTTTCTCTGTATGGGTATATATATTTGTGTGTGTGTTTTAAAGTGATCAAAAAGGGATCGTTCCTACTTGTCCTACAGATTAGAAAGTGCTTCAAACACTTGTCACTTTGATTCATCTTTTTCTTGGACAAGATTTGTAGTTTGACTTGGGAAGTTGTGGCTGATGGACTACCTGGGTCAGAAGAGCCTCTAGGGGCGCCTGGGTGGCTCAGTGGGTTAAGCTGCTGCCTTCGGCTTAGGTCATGATTTCAGGGTCCTGGGATCCAGTCGTGCATTGGGCGCTCTGCTCAGCAGGGAGCCTGCTTCCCTCTCTTTCTCTGCCTGCCTCTCTGCCTACTTGTGATCTCTGTCAGATAGATAAATAAATAAATAAAATCTTTAAAAAAAAAGAAGAAGAAGAAGAAGAGCCTCTAGTATCCACCACAGTCGTCCTAGCCCTGTCCTGCAGGACTTCTAGTTTCTCTTTAGCCTTCTCTGCCTTTCCACAACCTCCAGGTTAGAGGGAAATATTGGGAAGTTCAGATGAATATTTGATCCCAGTAAGGTCTGCAGAATAAATTTGGTATTTCCAGTACTTCATTATTAACTCTGGATTTGACAGGCTGGCCTGCTCTCTGCCTTGGGCTCTCTGGGGTTGATGATCTGGCTGATGACAACGCCTCATAGCCATGAAACCGAGCAAAAAAGACTGGGACTTCTTGCTGGATTTGCTTTCCTTACAGGTATGTTAGAAATTGGGCTAATTTGGGGTGGGAGGGGGTACTGTATCTAGCCTCTCTTTAGACTAGGGCCCCAGATTTGTATGTATTCTGATTCACCCCAACTGGCACACTGTGCTAATCAGTCTTGTATTTGAGTGTATTTTGCCTGGTATTGCTTTCTCACCTCATAGAGGTGCATCTTTTCCGCCCAGGGGATTTGCTCTTTAGGACTAGTGACTGAGACTTCTACCTTTGTATTCAAAAATAAGCATTTGTGTTCTTGAATGAATGAGGTTCAAGAGCTTAGGTAGCATAACTTGTTAATGGTCAACGTGGGGCTAGACCTGAAACTCTAACTTAGTTGGACTCACACTGCAACTCACTCCTGTGAGAATTTATTCTCAACTTTGCGGGCAGTTAATTAAAGCCATACATTGAAATCCATCCAGCAGAGCACTTTGCTGATTCTCAGGATAAGAATTAAAAGCACGACCCTTCTAGAATTATCGTTAAGAAAAACAGGACTCAAGCTACAGAGTAAAAATACTTGCAGAGCAGCATTTGACTTAGTACATCTCATTTTGAGTGTGTCTCATCTATGTAGTGTTGAAATAGAAAGGAAGGGATTTAGAGATTAAGATTTTTTAAATATGGAAAGCTAGTTTTTGAAGGCTTTAAGGGGTGGAATTAGCAGAAGGAGAGAGTAGCAAGAGTAGAGGAAATGCTGGGGCTGGAACAGGTTGCCACTGCACCTTCCTCTTGGCAAGTGTCCACCTGCAAAACCACTCGGGCCTTTTCTACAAAAGGCTGGCCACAAGGCACTGGTTTGCTCTTGATCCTTCTGTTCTAATTCCTGATCTGGCCCACATTATGGTCTCACATCATTCCTCTTTGGAGTATGCAGCCTTACAGCTTTGCTCAAAAATGTTTGACTTGCCTGCTTTCTTTTTCCTAATGTGTATCCATCCTGGGCCATGCATGATTTTCAGCTCAGAGAACAGCTTTGTAGCTCTGTCTGTAAACAAATAATTCAGTCATGTGTATGTTCTCTGGAAAACAAGGCAGATAGAGGAGTGGAGATTTAGTTACTTCAGTGTATATGTTTTGGTTTTTTAGGAGCGGGGGCATGCCTGTGCATTTGATGGTCAGCTTTTGGACGAGGGTCCTTTTCAGGAGTTGACAGTAATACTGTGTTCTGGGGCTTTTGTTTTCTAGGAGTTGGCCTGGGCCCTGCTCTGGAGCTGTGCATTGCCATCAACCCCAGGTAGGTGTTCTAGTAGCGTCTTATGTCTCTATTGTTGCAAATATACGTCCTCCATATAGTTTTGCAGACCTGTAGCCCTCAGTCTAATGGTGTTTTCCTCTCACAGCATTCTTCCCACCGCCTTCATGGGCACAGCAATGATCTTCACCTGCTTCACCCTGAGCGCCCTCTATGCCAGGCGCCGGAGCTACCTCTTTCTGGGAGGTAAGTGTGGATTGGAAATCAGAGTCTCTGCTTTAGTCAAAATTCGCACTAAGACTCTTTCCCTACCTTCTACTTTCTTGGGATTGTTGGTTTGAAATTGAAAGCCTTAATTTGTCGGGGGAAGGTTGGTAAGTAAGGAAAGGCTTTAATAGGATTGTCTTCCTTCACTTTTGTTTTTCTCAGCATGGCTTTTTGTCATCTCTTACAGGTGTCTTGATGTCAGCCATGAGCCTGATGCTCTTGTCTTCCCTGGGGAACCTTTTCTTTGGATCCATTTGGCTTTTCCAGGTAAGACTTGGCTATAACTTTCTAGCAGCCATTTGCCTGGCACATCATATACTTGCTCCACCCTAAAGCAAGGTGGCTAAGAATCTTCCAGAATGCTCACTTTGTTGGCAGTGCAGAGTTGTGCTTAGGGAAGCAATGTGGTCTTTACCATAGCCTTCTGTTCCCAAGAATGTTAATGCCAGTAGGGTTAGCATTTGTCATGCTTTCAAAAAACCAAGAGCCAAAAAGAGGCACAGCTGGGTTTTTCCCCTCTGTGGTGTCTTCCACATGGTAACCTCATCTCATTCTCCTCTTATTAGGCAAACCTGTATGTGGGGCTGGTGGTCATGTGTGGCTTTGTCCTTTTTGATACTCAACTCATTATTGAAAAGGCTGAAAATGGAGATAAGGATTATATCTGGTGAGTGAAAAACTGGTCTTTACCGCCTCCCTTTATGTGGCTTTCGGGAGGGGTAAGAGTGGACTGGGTGGTGCTGGCTGGACTTCATGGCCAGCCTTTGGGAGCATATATGGTAGGATGCCCATGGTTTTGGATGGGAACCAAATAGCATAGTCTCCTTCAATTCCTGAAAGACATCAGCTCTTTTTAAAATTGAACTAAGACGCATTTAATTATCCTTACTTTTAATAGTGGTTATCTCTAGGCATGAGAGAGGGAAAGGATCTTTCCCTTTTTACTCTGTATTTTTATATTCTTTAAACCTTTAATAATGAAAGATACACATTCTTTTTCATATGTAACTTTTAAAAAATGTAATCTTCTCTGAGCCTCCTAACTAATTAATGGTAGTCCGGGCCCCTGCAGAGTCTAAAAGCTCAGCTTTGCTTTTACCTGGGCTGATGGCTTTGTTGATTTCAAAAGAATCTTGGACCTCAGAGTTTTACTTAGTGGGTGTTGGAGTATTGGCGAAGCTCTCTCATAGGGTGGGAGAGGGGTTTTTATGCTCTGCTGCTCCGTGGGCTGTGGAAAAGGAAGGTGGGATGAGCCAGTTGGTAATCTGGTTCTTCTATTTCAGGCACTGTGTTGACCTCTTCTTAGATTTCATTACTCTCTTCAGAAAACTCATGATGATCCTGGCTATGAATGAGAAGGTTAGTCCACCTGCTCCTGAGCATGAGAGAATGGCACCTGAACTTAGCATCTGTGTAGACTGCAGGTTTGAAAACTGACATAGTGTGTAGGTCTAGGTTAACCGTAAGGCAGGCCACCAAGTAAGAGGTGAACCAGAAGCCCATGATAAAAAAGAACAAGTAAAAGAAAAAAAATCTTTAAAAAAAACCCAAACAAACAAAAAACAAGGGCTGAACCATATGACTTTTAATCTTAGGGTTATAAATTCAAGCCCCACGTTGGGTGTAGAGATTACTTTAAAAAAAAAAAAAAAAAACCCAGGGGTGCCTGAGTGGCTCAGTGGGTCAAGCCTCTGCCTTCGGCTCAGATCATGATCTCAGGGTCCTGGGATCAAGCCCCACATCGGGCTCTCTGCTTAGCAGGGAGCCTGCTTCCCCCCGCCCCGCCGCCTGCTTCTCTGCCTACTTGTGATCTCTGTCTGTCAAATAAAGTATTGGGAAAAAAAAAACAACCCAAAACAAATCCTAAGATTAGTATCAAAAGGGAAAGGGGCTTAAGTGGCAGCAAGGAACAATCTAGTATATGAAGAATTTAAAGGCTGTGAAGATAGTTATGATTCAGGAAAAGATATTCTAGGGGACTTGTTTAATACTGGCTTTTATAAATATGTGTCAGAAGTAGATTGGTTTTATTCATTTGTTGGTCTTGTTTCCAGAGAATATTCTGTGTAAGGTTAGTGAGTGTCACACATAGTCTACTCCAGCAGCAGGTCAACGAACGAAACCATGAGGGTTTTCACAGACCTTCTTAGGGAACAGGAGACTGTGTGGTGGCGGTGGAAGCCGGTGAGGAGGTGGGATTGGTGGCTCTCGGTCTCACCTGTGCCATGACTAGACAGAGCACCAAGCAGGTTTCAGCCAAAGCAATCAACTTGGCGTCCACTAGAATGGGCTGAAGAGTTCACTGGGCTGGATTATTTCTGGGTTTGGTTTGTGCCTGGGATTTACACTTCTTGGGCTAATGGAAAGTTGGTCTCGGCCTCTTGTGTAGTTGTTCTAGGGTGGACTGCCAGTCTAGAGCCTTCATGGGTTGGGATTGGAGCTGTGGTGGTTATCCGTAAACCAGGAGTGTTCTTGGGGTAGAAGTGGGAGCACCTGCTTAACTTTTATTCCCGTCAGGTCTGTCAACAGCTTGAGGGACCATTAGTGGAAGGTGGTTAAGATTCAGTTCCTACCACAGCGAGGGAGTATTTCTCCTTCCTTTTTATTGTCCTGTTCCCTTCCTTTCCCTAACCAAAGGCAGCCAGGTGTTGGCTCACTCGAGTGTTTTAGGTTGAATGTCAGATGCCAAAAATTAATTGGGTAATTTTTCTCCATTTTTAGGACAAGAAGAAAGAGAAGAAGTGAAATGACCATGCAGCCTTTCCCATTTTGACCTCTCCCTCCACCCCTCATTTCCTCTTCGCACACATTGCAGGTGGTGTGTTCTGTGATCATGAAAAGCATCAGAAAAGCTTTTGTACTTTGTGGTTTTCTCTATTTTGAATTTTTTGATCAAAAAACTGATTAGCAAAATATAGTTTGGAGTTTGGCTTCATATTCCTGGGGTTATTCCCACTCCTCCCTTGTCTGTCTAGTCCATCTTAGCTTCTCCCTCTGCTGGGGCAACCGGTCACCATGATGAGGAGTGGGACCCACAGCAGAGTAAACTCCAGGAGTCCGCTTTCTACCCAAGCTTCACCAGGTGCGCCTGAACTTTCAGTCGAGCTGCTTTGGCTCTTTCCTCAGCATCGTTTGGTTTGTGCACAGTTCCTGGTGGGACTGGGCTGTGTGTTCTCCGTCGGAGAGGAGCTTGGTGTCCTCTTGTTCCTCAGGCTTGTTACATCTGAGCTGCTGTCAACCCCTGTGAAGAAAATGAAGAGCTTCTTCTGGTGGATGCTTTGCTTCCTCTGAGCTGCCCAAGCGGCGGGTCTGACAAACATACCGTTCTGTCTTGCTATTCCAAAAGGAATGTGGACTGTTGTGTTCCCTTTCCCTGTCCCTGGTCTCACCCTCAGGGAATCTGCAGGTTTTTCCATCCCCGGGGCTGGAGGATTTCAGCACAAAGGAAAGACTGATTCTTGTCAGGTATTTACGAAAAGGCTGGTTTTGTATGGCAAGACAGAGCATAAAATTCCTGAACGTCCCCTGTCTTTACTTTTTATCACCTTAGTTGTTGAGTGGCCTCTCCCACCTGGCCTTGATTGAAGATCCCAGGACAGGAAGGATAGGGAAGGGGAATGGTTGAGCCTGGGGGTAAGTTTAAACTAATCCTGCCTGACAAACCTAGTTGGCCTGTTTGGGGCAGTGAGGCAAGTAGGAGGAGATGCTGCTAGCTGAATGGTTCTTTGTTGAGAGCTGCAGAACTGGGTTGTGATGACTTGGGAGGCCGCATTCAGAGCAGTCCGGCGCATTTCTGTCTTCTCCCGCCTGGACGCCAGTAGTGTCAGGCCAGAGATTCCGGGCAGTAGATAAAAGTTCATTTTACAGATGCACTTTAGTTTTTGGTCTCTGCAACCTGTTCCCAGAATCCATAGCCTTCCATCCAGGGACAGGTGACCAAACCTGCAAAACGAATGATTCCCTCCAGCTCGGTCATTGTGTGGGAGGCCAGTACTAATAGGGATCCCTGGAGCTTTCCCAGGGAGCTGCCACAGGCTGCTGACACAGAAGGTTAAGCAGCCTGGAGAGCAGTTAATGTTTCTGGCTGTTCACAGGACTTCCGTGGAACGGGACTGAGCCATCAAAAGCTTGTTGCCAGTAGGATACCATTTTTGGTTCTCCCTGTTCACAAGCAGCACGCAGATTGAATGGCTGCTGGTTCGCGGTGCACCATGTCATCGTGCTGTCCTGTGAAGCAGTTTGTCCCCAGGGTGTGTGTATTTCTGGGGAGCCGTGCTGCCAGGAATGGCTGGCATCTGCAGAGGATGCTGCCCTCTGACCTAGCTGCTGCCTCCAGCCTCTGGCTTGAGAACTTTTAATAAAGGGACTTTCCATTAAATGCCCAGTAGCACTCTCCATACATTTGTTGATTCTCTGCAAGGCCTGAGAATCTGAGTTGAATCTCTTGAAGCCAGACTCCACCTCTTGTGCTTTTTTGCTTGGGATAAAGGAGTTTTTCTTTAGAAACAGTGCCAAGAATGACAAGATCTAAAAAATGACTTTTAAAGAAAATGCCTAACAGGTTTTTAATACAGTAATCACTGTAATTATCACTTTCTTTTCTAGTTCCTTGGTTTTCAGCTCAGGCTGCATTCTCTAACTCATACTGTGAAGACAAAGGTGTTTTTGATTCAGAAATATATGAAATCTACATAGTCTTAATTTGTAAAAAATAAAGAAAATTCCTTAACCTTTCCTGGTGTGTGTGCGTATTAAATTCAAGGCCACAGCTGAACAGGGCTTGGGGACATTCTCACTTGCCTTATAAGTAGGGCCTGGGAGTGGAACAGGATTGAGTTTCTGATCTAGACTTAGCAGACTGGTGACTAGAAAGAAACGGACCACAGAAGGCCTCCCACTCCAGCTTGCCACAAATGTTAAGAATTTCCTCTGTGCAGTCACTATAGAGCCCAGGCTTTTTTGTGTCCCCAGTCTTCAGGCGCTTTGTGGTGGTGGCGTGTGCCATTGTTCCAGTGGATAGCCAGGCTCTGGAATTTGGGGTGTATAATGGGAAAGGCATGGTAATCTAGTGGCTCTGCACATCTTTTTGGTCACCTGCTCTGGCCAGGTTCTATTCTAGGTGATAGGAATCATCAGTGAAAAATACAGAAATCCTTGTCTTCACAGCTTATGAGATCATAAACCACTATTACAATCAGGTTACTCTGTTATGGCTTGCTTGCCCTCTAGTTGCTGTGTTCCTTGCAGATGCAGAGCTTCCTCTTAGGGTTTGACTGTTACCCTGACTGGTTCAGGTTTCTCCCAGTTGACCTCTTGGATTCCACATACCTCCATCCCAGCTAATGTTAGCCACTCTCCCCAGCTGAGAAAGCGTACCTTACGCTCTCCTCTCAACTTTTTTCTCTTCCTGACTGAAAAAGTCCAGTCTCTCAGACTAAGCCGTTTTGTTTGGGGGAAGTTGCCTTCATCTGCCAGGCACAAAGTAGTGCTTACAATAAATCAGGCATAGCAAGGTGCTTTCTGTGTTGTTTAATACTCCTGATAGCTTAAGAAGGTGGGATATTGCTCTGGAAAAGAGCATGGAGGTTCCTCAAAAAGTTGAAAAATAGAGGGGCACCTGGGTGGCTCAGTGGGTTAAGCCTCTGCCTTCGGCTCAGGTCTTGATCTCAGGGTCCTGGGATCGAGCCCCGCATTGGGCTCTCTGCTCAGCCGGGAGCCTATTACCCCCCCCCCCACTTGTAATCTCTGTTTATCAAATAAAATCTTAAAAAAAAAAAAAAGTTGAGGGCGCCTGGGTGGCTCAGTGGGTTAAAGCCTCTGCTTTCGGATCAGGTCCTGGGATCAAGCCCCACATCGGGCTCTCTGCTCCGCGGGGAGCCTGCTTCCTCCTCTCTCTGCCTGCGTCTCTGCCTACTTGTGATCTCTGTCTAATAAATAAATAAAAATCTTAAAAAAAAAAAAGTTGAAAAATAGAGCCACCCTACGACCCAGCAATTGCACTACTGGGTATTTACGCTAAAGATACAAATGTAGTGATCCAAAGGGGCATGTGTACCTGAATGTTATAGCAGCAATGTCCACGATAGCCAAACTATGGAAAGAGTCTAGATGTCCATCAACAGATGACTGGATGAAGAAGATATGGTATATATACACAATGGAATACTATGCAGCCATCAAAAGAAATGAAATATTCTTGCCATTTGGAATGACGTGGATGGAACTAGAGGGTATTGTGATTAGAGAAATGTCAATCAGAGAAAGACAATTATATGATCTCCTTGGTATGAGGAAGTTGAGAGGCAACAGGGGGGGCGGTTTGGAGGTTAGGAAAGGAATAAATGAAACAAGATGGGATCAGGAGAGAAACCATAAGAGACTCAATCTCACAAAACAAACAGGGTTGCCTGGTTGGGGGGTGGGTAGGAAGAGGGTGGTGAGGTTATGGACGTTGGGGAAGGTATGTGCTATGGTGAGTGCTGTGAAGTGTGTAAACCTGGCGATTCACAGACCTGTACCCCTGGGGCTGCTAATACATCATGTGTTAATTTTTTTTTTTTTTTTTAAAGGTGGGGTATTTACTACTCATGATCAATAACTTCCCAAGTCATGCCAGCAGGTGGCGGCAAATCTGTGTCCAAAAATCCCTGGCACACTGTCCAAAGCTCCTGTTCACTGTTGCTCTGTGTAGGTGATACTACATCGTGTTAGTGCCTCCTGACTGGTGTCATCCTTTCCATCCTGACTATCATCCTGGCTGGGGATCCAGCTGCCTAAGCAGGTGATCAGATGGCATCCACTAGGCACCAGATGACGTACTCCACATTGGGGGTAAAGATGGATAAGGCATGACTGCTTTCTAGTCTTAAACAGCTGAGCCACGCAGGAGAGCTATGTGGAGATGTTTGGTGCTTATACGGGTCTAGGCTCAGTGGCCATGAGGCGTGGGAGATACCCCTGCCTGGCAGTTCAGGGGAAAGTATTTTGGAGAGAGCGCCTGGGTGGCTGAGTCGATGAAGCGTCTGTCTTCCACTCAGGTCATGATCCCAGCTTCCTGGGATCGAGTCCTGCATCAGGCTCCCTGCTTTGCGGGGAGCCTACTTCTCCCTCTGCCTCTGCCTTTCTCTCTCCGTCTCCCCTGAGTAAATAAATAAAATACTAAAAGAAAAAAAAAAAAGTGTTTAGGGGATGACACCTGAGAAGACCAAATCTCCGAAACTGTGTTAAGGTGCGATAGGCAATGAGGTGAAGGCAGATGCTGGAGCAACAAAACTTTAGGTTCTGCTGGGTTTTAAAGTTAAGGAGACTGGGAGGAAGTGGGAAAGAGGGGGAAATGGGGAGACAGTAAAAGGGCTGGCTATTTTTTAAAAAATATTTTATTTATTCATTTGAGAGTACAAGCAGGGGGAGAGGCGGAGGGAGAAGCAGGCTCCTCTGGACCTGGAGACCATGACCTGAGGACCTGGAGATGAGGACCTGCGCCAAAAGCAGATAGTCACCCTTTCCAGCCACCCAGGCTCCCCAGGACCGGCTATCCTGTGCTTAGGAACAGACTTTGTCCTGGGGGCGATAGAGTCAGGGTGTTAGGACTTTGAGGAAGGGAGTGATGGGATTTGCAGTTTTACATCTCAGGTGACTGGAGGATGGACAGGGTGGGCTTCCACTGGAAGGTAAAGACACTCTGCCCAGACGGTGGCAGAGAGTGAACAAGTCAGAGGTGGCTGGTGAACTCAGGAACGGAGGGGCTGACTTGAAGAGGCACATCTTCAAGTCAGCCCCTCCTGGCTGACATGCGATCATCTGAGCATCAGTACAAATTACAAGTTAATAAAGGGAAAGCAAAATGCATATATCTTTTCTGTATTAACTGTATTAACTGTGCTTCAAGGTAATCAAAAAGTGAAAGTTTCTATCTGCAGCAATATTCTAGCTAATAGATGATGGAATTATTGGGTTAATTTATCACTATTCTGTAAACCTCTAATGAAATAATGAAGCCAGGCCATGACAGCAGCCACATCATATTAAGAGAGACAACTGGACGTCATGTGCATTACTTTTGAAGCTTTCTTGGAAAAAAAAAAAGAAAGAAAAAAAAGAATCAGAATTGTACTAAGTTCTAGATCTAAGTCCTAGTTTACAGGAAATACATGAATCAAAGGACCATGTTAAATGACATCATGGGGATGTAAGCAACAAAATCCAGTAAATGTAAAATTAAGGACAAAGAACCTGACTTCTTTGAAAAAAAAAAAAAAAAGGTAAAAGACAAAATGGGGGCACCTGGGTGGCTCAGTGGGTTAAAGCCTCTGCCTTCGGCCCAGGTCATGATCCCAGGGTCCTGGGATCGAGCCCCACATCTGGCTCTCTGATCAGCAGGGAGTCTGCTTCCCTTCCTCTCTCTCTGCCTGCCTCTCTGCCTACTTGTGACCTCTGTCTGTCAAATAAATAAAGAAAATCTTAAAAAAAAAAAAAAAAGACAAAATGAAAAAAACAAGAAGGAATGAAACCTAGAGATTAAGATTTATGAGACAGATCAACAAAATGCAAGCGTGGATCCTGGTTCAAACAAACCCAACTATAAGAATGGGAGACAATTGGGGCAATTTGAACCTGTGGTTACCATTCTCTAGGACGACCCCCTAAAAGCCTAGCCTCCTGGTATTCCTACTCTCTCACAATGAAGCAGGCTGGCATATGTGACCCAGGGAATGTTGTAGATGTGTGTGACTTACGAGGCTGGGTCATGAAAGGTCTTGCAGCTTCCTCCTCTTCCACCGTGGATCCTTGGTTTGCTTGCTCTGGGGGAAACCGGGCAAGGTTCTGAGGGCATTCAAGCCCTGGGAGAGCCCTCGTGCTGAGGACCAGGCCCCTTGCTAACTGCCAGCACCCACTCCCCAGCCTGTGTCGATGAGCTGCATGGGAACACAGATCCTTCCGGGCCCGTTGGGATGACACTTGGCATCTCAGCAGACACTGATCCAGAACCGGCTAGCTCATCTGCTCTCAGGTTTCCAACCCAAAGAAACTGTGAGCAGCTAATAAAAATAAATGTTTATTATTGTTTTAAATCACTCAGTTACACAGCAGTGAATAGCTAATACAATTACTGATTAGCTAATGACTGAAAGAAATACCTAATGCATAATGTGAAGAATGTTACGTGATTTTTTTTTTAATTAGAGAGCATGAGCAGGGAGAGCAGCAGGCAGAGGGTGAGGGAGAAGCAAGATTCCCCATTGAGCAGGGAGCCTGATGCAGGACTCGATTCTGGGACCCTGGGATCACGACCTGAGCCAAAGGCAGACCCCCCAACCAACTAAGCCACCCAGATCCTCTGCTATTGTGCTTGTCATTTGAAAGTTGTTTTAGAGACGAATACTGAAATATTTATAGATGCATTAATATGCTGAGATCTGCTTCAAGATAATGCAGTTATGGGCGCCTGGGTGGCTCAGTCGTTAAGCGACCTCCTTCAGCTCAGGTCATGATCCCAGGGCGCTGGGATCCAGTCCCACATCAGGCTCCCTGCTCAGCAGGAAGCCTGCTTCTCCCTCTCCCACTCCCCCTGCTTGTGTTCCCTCTCTTGGTGTGTCTCTCTCTGTCAAATAAATAAAATCCTTAATGAACAAATAATGCTGTTAGGCGGCAGCAGGGAGTGTGCGGTTCAGATGGAGTGGTTGTAGAGATGGGCATAGTCATTGTACTAGGCTCTGCTTTTTCTATTGTTGAAATCTTCTCTAATAAATACAATAAAAAGTTTTTTTAAAGGTACTTACGATGGTCCAGACAAGAGAAAAGATGGAGGTACCAGAGCAGTCGTTATAAGGATTGGAGGAAAGATGATGGAAGTAAAATGTTCAGAAGGCAAATGTGTGGGTTTTAATGATGGAACAGACACTGGGGAGTGAGAAAGACAGGAGAGTCAAGGGTGATTCTGGGATCTGGATAGACTGACCACCAGATGCCAGCTATGCAAGCTTGGTGAGTTACTCAACATCTCTGTGCCTCCTTTCCCTCTCCCTTTGGTCCTCCCCGACTCCAATAAATAAATAAAATATTTATTTATTTGTGAGAGAGGCGGAGAGAACAAGCAAGAGAGCACAACCAGGCGGAGTGGCAGAGGGAGAGAGAGCCTGACATGGGGCTCCATTCCAGGACCCTCGGATCATACCCTGAGATCAGACCCTGGGATCAGACACTTAAGTGACTGAACCACCCAGGTGCCCCAAAATAAATAAAATATTAAAACAAACTAGGGGCACCTGGGTGGCTCAGTGGGCTAAGCCTCTGCCGTCGGCTCAGGTCATGATCTCAGGGCTTGGGATGGAGCCCGACATTGGGGTCTCCGCTCAGCAGAGAGCCTGCTTCCCCCTCTCTCTGCCTGCCTCTCTGCCTACTTGTGATCTCTCTCTCTCTGTCAAATAAATATATAAAATCTTTTTAAAAAACACAAAACAAAACAAAACAAAAAATACTCAGTACTACTCAGAGGATTATTGTGAAGATTAAGTTAATTAAAATATGGAAAGCACCTGGAACAGCGTTTAGCACAAGGTAAAGAGCTAGAAGTGATAGCTCTTCCCCTGGGGAGGCCCAGGACCTCTGCGATGGGATGGTGGTTTTGGCTTTGGACATGTTGAGATCACAGCGGTGGGGGACTTCCGTGAAGACGCAGGAGGCATTTGCAGCATTTGCTTCCCCATCTGAAGTCCAGCAGGGAAGTTAGAGATAGAGACGTGGATGATTTGGCACAGTTTAAAACCATAAAAGTGAGTCAGCTCTTTGAACAGACACTTTACCCAAGAAGATACACAAATGGCAAATAAACACATAAAAAGGGGCACCTGGGTGGCTCAGTGGGTGAAGCCTCTGCTTTCTGCTCAGGTCATGATCTCGGGGTCCTGGGATCGAGCCCCACATCAGGCTCTCTGCTCAGCAGGGAGCCTGCTTCCCCTCCTCTCTCTCTCTCTGCCTGCCTCTCTGCCTACTTGTGATCTCTGTCTGTCAAATAAATAAATAAAATCTTTAAAAAAATAAACACATGAAAAGACATTAAATATAATTAGATGTAATTAGATATTAGGCAAAAGCAAACTCAAGCAATGATGAAATGCTGCTCTACACCTACTAGAATGACTAAAATGTTAAAGAAATGGTGATAAGACCAAGAAGTGGTAGAGGCCTCATACATCTGGAAAATCACCTGGCACTTTCTCATAAAATGAAATACCCATTAACCACACAACCCAACAACTGCACTACTGGATGTTTTTCCTAGAAAAACAAAAATATGTGTTCACACAAAAACCTGTACCTGAGCGCTCACAGAAGCTTCATTTGTAATGACCCAAATCTGGAACAATCCAAACCTCCTTCACCTGGTGAATGGATAAACTAACTGTGGTACGTCCATACAACAGAATACTACTCTGCAGTAAAACAGGATAAGCCATAGATAAAGGCAACAAGCTGGATGGATCTCAAAGGCATTATTTTAGGAAGAATGCCCAAACCCAACAGAACCCCGGGAGCCTCATACTTAAGGAACATATGGAAATCTAGTCCACGGTGCTCCAATACAACAAATCCTGTCTGCATTCAGGCCCTACTGAATCTTGCCTGGGTTATTGTTTCTGCCTCCTCATTGGCCTCACCCCCTAGCTGTGGGTGTCCACACACTGTTTCTGGATGGATCTTCCTGATAGCAAGCACTGAACTTTTCATTGGCACCTCTTTGCTGTCAGGTAAAAGTCCACACTTCATTGTATAATCAAAAATCCTCTCATAGTTCAGCGCTCCAACCATAATAAATCATCCGTATGCTAGAATGTTCCATTTGGTCCCTCACTGCTAGGCTTTGGCATGGACATTTTTCTGCCCAGAACTCTCATCCCCAGTCTCTGGGCATGACTCAGTCACACCGACCCTGCAGGTCTGGGTCCTGATATCAGCTCTTCTATGGAAACTGGGTTAGACCCCCATCCACTGCCTCCATAGCACATGGGTGCCCAACATTACAGCACCCCCCACACCCTCCTGTGATCACCTAGTGACTGGCATCAGCCTCTAGAACTGTGAGTCCTGAGGGAAGGGGCATGTCACAGTCCCCTCTGGGTCCCTGGTGCCTAGCTCAGAGCTGCACACCCACGAGGAGCCCAACCAACCTTTGTTATATAAACAACAGCGCAAGTAGGTGAGGAAATGAAGGAAGGAGAGGGGAGGTCCAAGTACATTCTCTGTCCTTTTCGTGATTCTGAGGGCATGGGGAGACCAGCAGCTGATTTGGGGCATCGGTGACAAAGGAGGGAGGGCACCCTGCATTTCCTCTTCTCTCCACTGGGCGGCAGTTCAGGCCTGCGAACCTCTCTGATGGCACAGCCATCGAGGCGCCACTTGGTGGCAATATATTTCCCAGCCGTTTTGCAGGAAACGATTTTTTTTTTTTTTTCCAGGATAAAGACTCTCAAACAAAGAAAATATGTGGCAAACTTAAATTAGGGATTTTAAACTCACTCCTTGGAGTGCTCCTGACTGAGAGAAGGCGCCTAGGACTACCCTGTTGGGTTCCCCATGAGTCAATGACAGAAATCCGCTTTCCTGATGGCTTCTGCCACCGTGGACCCCAGTGGCTCTCTGCCCAGACTCTTCCCTGCCCACCCATTCTCCTGCAGGAACCTTTCTCTGTAGTTATCAGAGATCTACCTCCAGTTGTCCTCTCCCTCCATGTCCATGTCACTTTGGGATACTTCAGTGTCCCATGATGTCCCTCCACCACATGGCTCCCTGATTCCTCACTCTTCCTGTCCCCTCCAGTGACTTTTCCCTCTGCCTCATTTCAGCCAGCTGCCCCAGATATAAAAGTCACCTCTTCTGCTCTCAGACCACAACCACACATGGTTCCAGCTCTTACTACCACTCTCTGCTTCCCCCCCTGCCCTGTGGTTGCACGGAAACACCAGCCCTGCCCCTTCACCCCTCCACTGTATCCTGCTCCTTGCGGAGCCCTCCTGGGGGCCCCTCCCTCTTGTTTGTGCTGCAGAAAGCACCCTCTGGAGCCGCACTGCCTTGTTCAGCTCACAGCTCCTCCGCAGATAGGCTTGGAGCTCCGACAGCATCCTGAGCTCTCAGAGCCTCGCGCTCTCATATTAAAGTGGGGATAAAAGATTGTGGTGAGGGAAACTGAGTTACTATGGATAAGCACTCAGAACCGTTCCTGGCACACTTGACACACATGACATTTGCTCTGATTTCTTACTATTCTTGCTCAAGACGGAGCCTGTGGTGGATGACCTCACAGCCACCTCAGCCCCCTCAGCAGCAAAACCCATCCTTGCACTAATCCCTCAGCTTTCAATCTCCTGTTCACAGACTATACTGCTCACTGTACCTCTCTTGCCCGCTCACCTACTGACCCCTGGGTTACTTCCTCTCATTTCTCGAAGGCTTTTGGCTCCTGCCTCTTGGTCATTCCCTCTGATGCTAATCCTGTCCTAGTTCTCAGAGATGTCAACATCCACACAGATAGTTCCAGGATCTCTTCTCCAATGACCTTGCCCTTCAAGCTGTCTGAACTACTCACTCTCATGGTCATTCCCTGGTTCTTGTCATTACCAGACAACTGCAGCCCCTCTGTGTTAGTGTCCCAGGGCCTCTGTAACCAACTCCCACTGACCGGGCAGCTGGATCAACAGAAGGTGACTGCCTCACAGTTCTGGAGGCTGGAAGTCCAGGGTTGGCTCCTTCTTGAGGACCGTGAGGGAGCGTCCGTTTGCTTCCGACCTCTCCCCTGACTTCTGATGGTTTGCTGACAATCACAGATTGGCATTCCTTGCCCTGTAAATGCAACACCATGATCTCTGCCTGTGTCATGTAGCCTCTCCCCACATGCCTGTCTGTCCTTATGTCTAATTTTCCGCTTTTTATAAGTCATACGGGAAGTAGGGCCCTCCCACACGATTTGGTCTTAGCTGGATTACCTCTGTAGAGTCTCAGTTTTCAAGTAAGGTCACATTCTGAGGTATTGGGGGTTAGGAATTCAACATCTTTTTTTTTTTCCTTAGGGGGGCACAACTTAACCCAGTACACCTCCCATCATCTCAATCTCATGCACCCCACCTGATCACCACTTCACCTCTTCCCAACTCATTCCTTCTAGTATCTTATCCACAAAAGTCCTCTGGTCCTGCCACACTTGTCATCTACTGATCGTACCTCTGTCATGCCTGTCTTTTATCATTCTCTCTTCCCTCTTTAATCAGTGTAAAGCCCACGGCCAACTGATAGAATCATTCTCTTGCCTGTACCTTCAGTCCCCTGGCCTCCCTCTCTCTCTCCCCGATGCTGTAGTCATTTGGTGAATCGGCAACCCTGACTAGACCTGTCTATTCTGCACCTACCACGGCAGGAGAAAATCCCCAACACATTTGTGTTAATAAGTCTCACTTTAAGGGATGCCTGGGTGCCACTTTTGGTTGAGCATCCGACTCTTGGTGGATCCGAGAGTCACGTCCACTCAGATCGTGATCTCGGGGTCATGGGATCGGGCCCATGTTGGGCTCTGTGCTCAGCATGGAGTCAGCTTGGGACTTTCTCTCCCTCTGCCCCTTCACCCCCATTCTCTCTCTCTCTCTAAAATAAAGAAATAAAATCTTTTTTTAAAATAAAGTAAGTCTCACTTTAAATTCCTACGCATCTCATGTGAACCCTTCATGCTGCTTCGTACCCCCACTCCATTCCCTAGTGTGTTCACCCTTGACCTTCTAAATGACTACTCATACTATCTCCTCTCTTCTCAAATCCCCAACACTTCCCTTTCCCATCCTTCCCTCTTAGCTGATGACCTTGATTATTTCCTTGAGAAAACGAAAGCAATCACAAGTGTCCTTCTCTAAGCAGACACTTGTATACTCAGCTGCCTCCGTGCCTTCCTCCCTCCTGTACCTGTAGACACTATTTGGAGCCACACATGCCCTAGGGCCCAACAATTCCCTTTTCTCTCTCCTGGAATCATCAAATTTTCTCTATTTTTTTCTTTCCCGTAAGTACAAGAAAATACCTTAATTTCTTCCACCTTTAAGAAATCCTGGGAGTGGGCGCCTGGGTGGCTCAGTGGTTTAAGCCGCTGCCTTCGGCTCAGGTCACGATCTCAGGGTCCTGGGATCAAGTCCCATATCGGGCTCTCTGCTCAGCAGGGCGCCTGCTTCCCTCTCTCTCTCTCTGCCTGCCTCTCTCTCCATCTACTTGTCATCTCTCTCTGTCAAATAAATAAATAAAATCTTTAAAAAAAAAAAAAGGTTTAAAAAAAAAAAAAAAGAAATCCTGGGAGTTCAGTAGATTAAGTATCTGACTTTGGCTCAGGTCAGGATCTCGGGTTATGAGAACGAGTCCTGCGTTCAACTCTACACTCAGCGGGGAGTCTGCTTCTCCCTTGGCCTCTGCCCCTCTTCCTGCTTGTGTGCTTTCTCTCAAAAGAATAAATAAAATCTTGAGAAAAAAAAAAGAAAGAAAGAAAGAAAGAAATTCTCTCTTATGGCCTGGGAATCCTGAGGAACAAATCCCCAGTAGCAATAAGCATACCCAGTTTCCAGATCTTGGTTTCTAAATATCACTCTCCACCAGAAGATCCAGGGCTCTTTGGAGAAATAACAGATTCCAGGTTTGGGTTGGGGAAGTCCAAGATCAATCTTGAGCAAGTTATGCCAGGAAGTATATCCTCAAAGAATGATGGGGGTTTGTCAAAGAGATGGAGGCCATATTGAAGGGGCTCCTACTGACCAAATCATGGACAACTTGACACCAAAGTAAATAATGATGGTAATGGATTACAAACCATTGAATAACATAGGAAGTCACGAGTTCATACTGACATAAACAAATGCATAAATAGAAAGTTTGATGAAAATGAAACATTTACAGTGTCAAAGTACTTTCCGATTATGTTATTAATTAAACAGGGAAAAATAGTAAAAGTATAATGGAGAAATCTGGCATACACCAACTTAAGTAAGGAAAATGAACATCCTTAATAATGAGATAAATGGAAATTATGGCCTGCAAAGTTAAAAAATGTCAAGTTCTCAGGATATCTGGGTGGCTCAGTCCATTAAGCCTCTGCCTTTGGCTCAGGTCATGATCCCAGGGTACTGGGATTGAGCCTCACATTGCGCTCTCTGCTCAGCAGGAGTTTGCTTCTCCCTCTGCCCCTCTCCTTGTTCATGCTCTCTCTCTCTCTCAAATAAACACATAAATAAAAAAATTTTTAAATGTCAAGGTCTCAAAAGTCAAGGACAGTTTGGGGGCACCTGGGTGGCTCAGTCAGTTAAGAGTCTGACTCTTGGGCGCCTGGGTGGCTCAGTGGGTTAAGACGCTGCCTTCTGCTCAGGTCATGATCCCAGAGTCCTGGGATCGAGCCCTGCATCGGGCTCTCTGCTCAGCGGGGAGCCTGCTTCCCTTCTTCTCTTTGCCTGCCTCTCTGCCTGCTTGTGATCTCTGTCAAATAAATAAACAAAATCTTTAAAAAAGAAAAAAAGAAATAGTTTGAAAAATAAGACTAAAAAAATAGTAAATATTGCATTTCTTGACCCCACTCTCCTCTCCCCCTCTCTCTCCACTACTTCTTAGAGGAGTCGTCTATACTCCCTCCGATCCATCCTGGCACGTTTCCTTCTTGAACCACTCCAGACAGCTCTCATTTCCACCAGAGCTCTCGCTAAGGTCACCAGTGACTTCTGTATTACTAAATTGGAGGAACAATTTTCAATCCTCATCTTGACAGATGCATCAGCAAAACTTACCGATTCATCTTTCTTGAAACGTTTTCTTTTTTTATATCCCAGGACCCTATTATATTCTTATGGTACTGTTTTTTCAGTCTCCTCTGTGATCTCTCCTCATTTCCTCTGACCTCTGAAGCAATGAAGGATCCCAGGATTTAGGACTCAGACCTTTCTTCCTCTTACTCCTTTGTTGATCTCATCCAGCCCCTGGCTTTAAATAACATCCATATGTTGATGACTTACTAATTTATATCTCTAGCCCCGGCTTCTTTTCTAAACTCTGGACTTCTATAACCAAATGCTTACTCCACATTTTCCATTGGATGGTGTCCAAAAGACATCTCAAATTTAACATGGCCAACACTTAACTCCTGATCTTCTCTCCCCCAAGTCTGCTCTATTTACTCTCCCCCTTAATGGTTAATGGCAACTTCTTCCTACCAATTCCTACCAACTTCTTCCTAACCCTTGGAGTTACCCTTGGCTCTTCTCCTTTCTTCACATCAATTACATTAGTGAATTTTAGTGTCTACAGTGTCCCCACTGTGGTGGAATAGGTCGCCACCCTCTGTCATCAGAGTTACCCAAGGGGCCCCCTTCCTGATCTGCTGCCATACTTGCCCTCTCTAGTTCATTCTTTATCCCTCTCTAACGGCTTCTTATTTCACTCTGAGTATAAGTAAAAGTCGCTAACATTAGGCCACAAGACTCTACATGGTAACTTACTCTGACCACATTACTTGAGAATACAAAGTTTAAAATACTGAATGATGTAGAAGGATAGTCTCACATACATTGTTAGGGAAATGCAATTTGTTAATATCTGCAGAAAATTTAAGTTAAGCATATGCTGTGACCTAGCAATTCCTTTTTTTTAAAAAAGATTTTGTTTATTTATTTGAGAGAGAGAGAGCACGAGCAGGGGAGGGGCAGAGGGAGAAACAGACACCCCGCCAAGCAGGGAGCCTGATGCAGGGCTGATCCTGGGACTCTAGGATCATGACCAGAGCCAAAGGCAGACGCTTAACCGACTGAGCCACCCAGCCCCCCCCGCCCGACCTCGCAATTTCATTGGTTAAAAAAAATCTTGTGAAAATACACGAGTGGCCAAAGACACACATGCAGTATTCACTGCAGCCCTGCTTGCCATGGCAGCACAAATGAACATGGCACAGCCATACAATAGAAGACCATGTACGGTTATGGAGATTCATGGACTTTGGAAAAATCCCCAAGATATATTATTAAGTGCTAAAAGAAGCAGATCAGTAACTATAGGATAATTTCATTGTTTAATAAAAGGTCAACATAAACATGTTCCGTGTGTGTGTATGTACACTCGTGCATTTAAACATGATTTGAGGGGCGCCTGGGTGGCTTAGTCGTTAAGTGTCTGCCTTTGGCTCAGGTCATGATCCCAGGGTCCTGGGATTGAGCCCCGCATCGGGTTCCCTGCTCAACGGAGAAGCTCCTTCTCCCTCTACCACTCTCCCTGCTTATATTCCTTCTCTCGCTATGTCTCTGTCAAATAAATAAATAAAATCTTCTAAAAAATGAATTAATTAATTTTTTAAAAACCATGATTTGAAAAGATTACCCATCAACTTGGATTATATCTGGGGAGTGAGGTTGGGCGTTGCAGTATGAAAGAGATGCTTCTTCCTTCTAAAACATTCTATTCAATTTCAATTACTTTTTAAAAAAGAAACAAATGCACTTTTTAAAAAAGTTTTTAAAGAAACATGCACTTTTATAATGTGTATGTCTTTAATAATTACCAAAAAGATCTTTAAAAGTTCATCCTCATCCCAAGATCATAGAAATGCTCACTTATATTTACTTGACATTCACAAGTTTTTTTTTTTTTAAATTCCATGTTTGAATTAACTCACACAGGATTAAAGAAGGAGTGTGTATATCTAGAGTTTGCTGCTGAGCATGACTGTTTCTTTTTTAAAATCTTTTTTGATAAAAAAAAAACAAACCATACTCTTTGTAGAAAATTTAGCAATAAAAGCTCTTGGCAACCCAGAGAAAACCTGTTAACACTTTAGGACATTTCCTGTAAAAGGCAGGGTGCCCAGTGATGTGAAACCTGAAACCTTTTCAGTCTTTTGCTGATGCCTTGATGCCCTTTGAAGAGGGAGGAGGGGCGCCTGGCAGTTTTGGCTTCCTCTGTTTGGAAAATTCGGCAGAAGGGGTCACACACAACGGTAAGACAAACATCACACCCATTGTTCCTAGAGAAAACGGGGAGGTCACTTGAATCCTACCAGCAGATGTTGCCAACCAAGATAGGCAGTATCATGTCATAGCCAAGACCGAGGAGTCTTTTAGTCAAACCATCCCTCAAAGTACAAGGAGAAACTGGTTTCCCAGGAGTGTCTCTAACTCGCTTGTGTGACCCCCTCCACAGGACTGCTTCAGATGGAGGGCACACACGGTTCCGTGGGCTGGACAGGGAGGGATCATCAGTGGGGCAGGGCTGACTTTGGTTGGCCCACATTGTCACCTTGCGTTTGCAACCCTGTGGAACAGAGCCTGAGAGCAGACGGGCCAGACCCTGGGGACAGAAATATAGATGGGCCATTTGGTCTCAGCTTGCCAGAGGTGGAGTCTGGAGTCAAACCCACCGCACCAAACTCTTTCCCGGAAAGGAGAGAGAGTAAATATCCGGCAGGCAAACAATTCTGGGCTGACAAGGAAATGAGGTAATACATCAGGTTCAAACAGAGAAAGGCGCTTGAAGAACCCAGAAGCAAGAAGTTAGAAGGATGTAGCCTTTGTATAGCCGTTGTGGTAAGAGGCAGATCAGCCTCTTGGCAATATCAGATGCAGGCCCGGGAAAGTGGAAGGGACATTGGGATAGGAGCTGCAGGTAGAGGACAGAAGTGAGAAAATGGGATTGGGACAGTTAGAGAAAAACCAAGACATCCAACCTGACCCTTCTCTAAGTCTTGTTAATGTTTTCCAGGACATCAACCGAGGGAAATGGGAGGGAGAGAGGCCGGCTTAAAGGAGGCTTAGGAGGAACTACAGAGCTACAGACAAAGATGGTCTGGCCCAACCTCCTAATCTTCCTTCTATCGATGAGGAAAACCAAGGCCCAGAGAAAAGATGCTACTTTCCCCCACAAAACCAGACTTAATGGTTAAGACTCTTATGTTCCCTGTCGAGTACTGTTAAGCCCTGTCCATCAGGAGTGATCCACAGGCCAAAAAAGGAGGAGAAAATTAAAGTCCTGCTGGAAAAAAAGGCAAGCTACACACTCAGAAAGAAATCTCCCTCATTAGGCTCCATCACTTCTCAGCCTCAGAAAACCACTGGATGCTTCCGAGCCTTGACGCCTTCGTCTCTGAAATAAGGCTCTGGTGGGTATTGGGAATCAGGAGGCTGGTGGCATGGCTGGTGTTTATTTTAATGGGAGAGTTTCTTCTACCACTCTCTGGAGCATTCTGTGGCTGGAGATGCTACTAGGAATTAGTAGAGAGGGAGGCCCTGACACCCTCCCCATCCCAACCTGCCTTGGGCTGGCCAGGGCACAGAGCAGCAGCCAGTGGTATCACCAACGTATGGATGGGCACAGGCCTACTGGCCGCCAGGCACCCCAACCTCAGCTCTGTAAGCCTGTGCTGCCATCACAGACCATGTGGTCACCAGAGGGTCCCCACCCCCATGATGAACCGTCCAGAATCCCCATAAGGCCAGGGGTACCAAATGCATGCCACCCACAGGGACTTCAGACCCTATGTCCCAGGGAGAGGCTGAGTGCAGGCTTGGTCTGGCGGGCACTCCACAAGTCACCCCACACTCACACCCAGCAACCTGGGCAGGAAGGAGGCCCGGCTAAGCCCAACTTGGCTGGCTGATGTGTGACGGTCTGGTTCACCTTCAGATGTGCCCAGCTCCATGACCAACAGGAAATCCAAGGGCTAGGGAGCCACCCCCACCCCATGGCCTTTTCATGCCATCTGGGGAGTATGAAATTACTCCTAGAAGCCTAGACCCTTCCATAAAGCCTCATTCTTGGCCTCCCCTTCCTAAAGTGAGAACTTCAGAGCCAGGGGAACTCCTGGTTGAAATCTGAGGTAGAGGGGTGCCTGGGTGGCTCAGTCGAGTAAGCGTTTGCCTTTGGCTCAGGTCATGATCCTGGTGTCCTCGGATGGAGCCCCACTGTCTTGGGGCTCTCTGCTCAGTGGGGAGTCTGCTTCTCCCTCTGCCTCTGTCCCTCCCTGGCTCATGCTATCTCTCAAATAAATAAAAGAAAAAAAAAGGAGGTGGCAAGTTTGAGACCCAGCTGTGCTTTGCTTTCTGGCAACAGGAGGCTACTGACACTTAAGTCTGTCTACACAGCAGCCCCCAAAGCTCACTTTGCACATCCCATCCCCCCAGCACGTGCAGGAGTTGGTGTGCACGCCCACGGCCACCCTTCCCACAGACAGCCCAGCCTTCCGCCCTACCCCAGGAAGAACGAATCCCCCTGACCCCAGGAACCAGTCCAAGCCTAAGCAGGCCCCACTTCCCCGATGTTTAGTGACCTTCTAAGGTGACAAGGGCACCTGAGGCAAAGTCTAGGTCCCTGGGGTCCCGCAGCCTGGTGCCCACACAGCCTCCACCCCTCTGTCCGACCTGGAGTCCTCCCAGAGAAAAAGCGGAGTCCAGGGCAGGGAGGGGCCTCCACATTTTATTAGGAAGAGGGCAGAAGCAGAGGCTGGAAGCCGAGCAGCCGAGTTCTTAACGACAGATAAATTAACCGCAGCACAGGGATGGGGGCTGGGGACTGGGCCAGGCGCTTCAATATAAAAAAAACAACAAAAAGACAAATGGACCCCAAAGACATGGGGTAGGGAGGGCAGCACCATCCAGACAGCAGGGAGGACCAGGGCAGACAGAGAGAGAAGGCAACTTGACCCTTTGCCCCTAGACTCCACTGGCCCGGGGCCTCTGGGCTAGTCCCACGGGGCTCCAGGGCAGGGAGCAGCCGGGTTGGGCAGAGATGGCACAGCTGGCGGGCGGGAAGCCCAGCACCACAGGATGGCTCAGCCCGAAAGGGGGAGCGGGGACCAGGACACAGCGACCTTGAACCCCCAGTCCCTCGGAGGAAGAGCCTTACTCCAGGTGAGAGAAGGGACCAAGGGTGGGGTCTCTCCCTGAGCTGAGAGCGGTCATCTCCTCCACAGCAGCGGTGGGCAGTGGGGTGTGTCAGGGACCCCCTTCACCTTCTGATCCATCTGCCTCCTTGGTCCCTGCAGGGAGGGGCCCCACCTGCCCCAAGGGATGGGGCAGGAGGAGAGCTGGTCCAGTCAGTGGTTTCCAACTCCAGAGAGGGGCCGTCGTGCGGCGTGGCCCCTCAGCCCTGACTCCCACAGGAGGAAAGCGAATCGTAGAGGGAGTCGCTGAGAGACTCTGAGGTCTCCAGACCTGGGGGACCCCCACTGGCCACTCTCCCTTCCTCGCCCATGTCCGACGTGCTGGGCGTGCGGCTACCTCCGAATGCCGGGCCCTGGGGAGGAGGGGCTGGGCGGCTGGGCTCCAGGCTCCGCTTCCGGTCAACGGGCAGGGCCTGGGAAAGGAAGGGAAGCTCAGGAGGAGGCGCCTTTCACCTCCCAGCCGGGCCTGAGAGGTGCCGGGCTCCTCCCACCTGATAGGGTGCTGCCCATGGGGCCCACCAAGGCGACTAGAGGCACAACTGAATGTGGTCCTGCCGACGTTCTGCGGGGAGAGAAACCCTTTCTCCAAGAGCAGTGTGAGAAAGGGCAGGTGGTTGGGCTGCCCAGAGGGGCATCCAAGGGAGCTCACCCTTCAGCCTCTTCGAAGACAGGAACTGGGCTCCCCATGTCATCCCCCCGCCCTCTGGGCCTGTCCCTTTCCCCTCTGGTCATGCTCACCATGGGGGTCCTGGGCAGCCCCTCCAATTGTCGGGATGGGCAAAGAAAAGGGTCAGTGGAGCTGTTGGTTGCCCTTGCGTTGGGGAAAGTCCAGTTCTTAGCCAGCTGGACGGGAGGGGGAGGACCTGGGTCTTCACAGGGATCTGCAAGGGGACAAGGGGAAGGTGGATGTTGGCAGGCAGAGCTCCAGGGATGACACACGCTTCCGCGCAGACACTTACCGTCAGGACAGGGCTGATGGCCCCGGTGGCCCGGAGTGGCGGTGAGCAGCGCGGGGAAGGCCGGCATGCTAGGGTGCCGCCCACTCACCAGCAGCTCCTCTATGCCTGGCACCTCACGCTCCAGCGTGTGAGCACGGCGGGGGACTTTGGTAAGGGATGGGGGCCGAGCCGGGGGCACTCCGGGTGGGGGGTCCAGCCGTGGTGGCTTTGTCTTGGGAAGATTCTTGCTGGGGGTCCCATTGCTGCCATGGTCTGGGGGTGGAAAGGTCCCAATGCCACTGTCCAGGGTTCGAGTCAAGGAGCCACAGGCTGGGGAGGGGAGGGGAAGTTGGGGATGTGAGGCCATGGTCTCAGCCCCTCCGCCGCCTTCTTCTGGCTTCCTGCCTCAGTCCAGGCTCCCCACCTGGTCATAGCCCCTCCCTGCCCAACCAGCTGTCAGCCCTGCAAGTCCTCCCCCTCCACTACCCTAGACTTGCAGGGATACCTTTGGGTGGCTGGCCAGGGACCCGAGGGCAGGGAGGGATTTAATTCTGTGCAGCCCCAATGCCCACCTGGTGCTTGGCCCCAAGATGGTACTCAGGGCCTGGCACCTGCTGCAGTGACAGGAAAGGAACAAAGTGGGCAGGGGGTGAGGGACGGCTCCCATCCTTGGCCCCTGACCCTGCTGACCTGTGAAGTGTGAGGTGGGCACTGGCTCAGCCAGGTTGTCCTCTGAGGGCATCTCTTCCCGCCTTCCTGATTCGCTGTTCGGCTGTGTGGGGGTACGGGAGACCTCAGGACCCCTTCCTTCCGCCCCCTCCCAAGCCCCTACCCAAGCTCCGTCATTAGGACCCCTAGAGCCCACCAGCCCCCAGAGACCAAGAGCATACCCACCAGGTTCCACACCCCAGGGAAGTGGACCCTCCAAGGGTGGGACATTGAGTCAGGCCACAGAGCCAGGCCCAATACCTAGCGGTCAAGAGCCTA
The DNA here is from genome assembly GCF_011764305.1 of Mustela putorius furo. Lineage (NCBI taxonomy): Eukaryota > Metazoa > Chordata > Mammalia > Carnivora > Mustelidae > Mustela > Mustela putorius. The sequence continues at coordinate 5,751,556 of NW_025422368.1, read as the reverse complement.
CCTTTCCAGGAGGTTTTCCACAGCCCTGAAGAGGCCCCACCAGGCCATTTCGAGGCCCACAGGCTGGCCAGGGGTTCTTGGGGTCAGAGGACACTGGCTGGAAATCGCCATACTCGGGTTTGGGCTCCCGCCAGTTCTTGGGCGGCAGCTCCTTGCCATCCACCCTACGGGCAGCAGTGTAGACGAAGGTGAAGGGAGGCCTGGGTGCATCCACTCCAACCTCACTCCCGCTGGTGGGGGTGGGTCTTGTGAAATCCCCACTGCTCTCTGCCCCTGGGATAGGGGATGTAGCCCTGGTGGCTGCTGCCAGCAACCCCTCCTGATGCTGGGGACAGGCAGAGACTCTAGGGAAAACCTCAGAGAAACAGCAGGGGCAGGAGAGATGGGACAAGTTTCCCAAAGCCATACAAGGTTAGACCCAGAGATCTCGTGATACCATTTGCTAGTAGATGGCAGCCTGGTCACCTCCTGTCCATACATGACACACCCCACCTGGTACCCAACCCCCACAGACATTCTGCCTCATCTGGCCCGGATGAAGCAACCCCGAGACCAGACAGATGGCCCCTTCTCTGCAACCCTGCTCCGGCCACCGAATCTGAGTGGGCAAGATGGGAAGGGGAGCCCCCTTGTGCTATAGGGCAGAAAATCCCAGAGTGAGCTATCAGCCCCCCGTTGGGAACCAGCAGTCCCCTAACTTCTTGTGCAGGCAGCACTTCCGGTGCCTCGGCTGACGCCAGAGACGATTTAGGAAACCGTGGATGGTCAGCTCCCCTTAAATGAGATGCCGGGTCTTAGCACGTGCAACACCACACAGCCAGAGAGGGGTGGACCTGGGGCACAAACCCCAGGCTTCGGACCCAAGACCTAGTCTCTCCTCTGGGCCAGGCTGTTAACCCCCAGCTGCTCTGGTGGCATTGTACTTGACCCCCTACCCTTTCTGCTCTCAGGAAAAGCAGTCCCAGCCCCAGGCGGGCCCAGGGAGGGAAGAGTGACCCCCAGCCACTCGCACCCGCAGCCTGGTCTCCGACCACCCTCACCTGTTGAGGAGCTGCTGCATGAAGGTGTCAGCGCCCTGGTACATGCCAGCCAGCTGGCCCTGCACCTGCCCCAGCCCGGTACTCGGTCCCGGGGCTGGGCCTCCGGGCCGTGGCCGTGCCCTGCTGCTCAGGTAGGCCTTCTCTTCCTCCAGGGCCCGGCGCAGGTCTTCCGCCTTAGCCATCAGCTTGGAGATGTTGAGGCTCTCGGCCTCCAGTTTCCGGGCTTCCATCTTGCCCTCCTTCCGGAGCGGGGAGCCCCCACCGGCCCCTTCCTTGCTCTTGGTGGTCTCGGTGCGGCGGTTCAGCGCCGGCAGTTTGCTCTTCTTCAGGCCGAACCAGCTGGCGATGCTGCTGGCATTGCGGTGCTTGGCCTCAGTGCCCGGCGCCCGCTCCTGGCCCTGCAGCCGCAGCACATTCTCCTCGATGCCCTTCATCACCTTCTCCTCGATGGCCGAGTGTGGGGCCCGGCCCTCGGGGCCTTGGCTGGGGTCCGCCGGGCTGAGGGTGGGGGCCGAAGGCTGGGCTGGAGCGTCACCACAGTCAGCCCAAGGCGGGCCCTTCCCCTTGTCAGGCTTCGGGGGCTCCTTGGTGGTCGGTGGGGCCACAGGGCGCGGTACCATCTTGGTGGGTGACTTGGAAGGCAGCTTCGTCGGGCTGCCATGGGGGCTCTTACTGGGCTTGCCAAGGCTGGGGGCTGAGGTTGGTGCTTTGGCAGGGGTGCGGGGTGCCTGGGGGCACAGGGCCCCTGCCAGCCGGCTCTTGGCCAGCTCCACTTTGGTGAGGCAGCTCCGCGGTGAGACGGGCTCCAGGTCCACCCGGGCCCCCATGGAGTGGGAGGAGTAGATGCGGGCCCCGGGGTCTCCCAGGAGCCCAGGTTCTTGCTGCTTCAGGCTGCTCGTGCCCAAGGCCACTGCCCCCCGCAGGGCCCCCTTGGCTTCTGGCCCCTCAGGAGGCCTGGGGGTGGGAGGTGCCACGTCTCCAGGGCTCTCCCCTGACCTCCCTGCTCCCCGGGCCTTCTCGGCGCCAGGCTTGGCTGGCACCCCGTTTTTCTCCAGCCCCTCGGGGCCAGTCTTCAGTTTCCCCAGGGCCGCCAGTCTGTCCCGCAGAGGGGTGTAGCCAGGATCCCCAGGTCGCCTCCCGGCCCCCTGGTTGGGTTTCTTGGATGAGCTGCTGGGGGTCCGGCGGCCAGGATGGGGAGACTCCGAGCCAGTTTTGTCCAGACTCTTCTCCTGGGCACTCCCATAGGAGCAGGGTTCTGGGAGGCAAGGGCTGGAGGGAGCTCCAGGACTTCTGAGGACCTCAGGGGCCCGTGGCACCTCCAGGGTTAACTGTGGGTAGGTGGGTACCTGCAGTGGGGATGGAGGTGGCTCTGGGGAAGGCCCCCTAAAGGTGCTCCGGGAAAGGTCCAGAATGTTCTCATAGCAGGGAGAAACCACGGGTCCTGGGGACAGTGTGGTAGACAAGGCTGGTGGGGGTGGTCTGAGCTGTGCAGAGTCCAGAGCTGCGGAGCAGGGGGAAGGGCTGGTGGGCAGGCCCTGTGCTCCCTCCGGGGATAGCTCTCCTCCACCCAGACCCCTGCGGGCCAGTAGTGGGGAGGGGCTGCCATCAGAGCCACTGTTTCGACAGGGAATTCGGGAGTTCCGGGGAAGCTGGGGGCTGAGCTGGGGGCCTCCTGGGCTGGGGACCTTATCTGAAGCTGGAGGCAGCTTTAGAAACTTGAGACCTCTGGCTGGAGAGGGCAGAAGTGGCCCCTGGGCTTCCCCAGGAGAAGAGGGGCCAATTTGGAGCTTGCTTTTCACCTGAGATGAGGAGTAGGGGTGCCCAGGCCGTGAGCCAAGGGGGGCATCACCCGCACCCATGAACATGCTGAGGAAGGGGAGGGGCCCCTGGCCCTCTGAGGTAGCACCAAAGCCTGGCCTCTGGGCCTCTGGAGTAACCCCACCCCAAGCTGACTTGGGGAGGCCTTTGGACTTGGACAGCTGTGGGGGCCCCTGGTCTGGAGTAGATGGCTGACCGGGACCTGGCAGGTCCCCACTGAGTGGGCCTGCAGCCCCGGCCAAGAAGGCCTGCAGGTAAGACTCTGTGTCCTCAAGGAGCTGGCCCAGGTTCAACTGTTTGCGGGCCAGGGCCCCAAGTAGGGTGTCCGGGCTGGGCGCCTCATTGGGGTCACCCGCCTCATCAGAGGAAGAGGAGGAGCTGCTGCCTGGGGCACAGGGGACCCCAGAGCCAGTGCCTGGAGCCTGGGAGGCGCCCCTACCAGGGCCCCAGATCCGCCCAGCACCCTCTTCCTCCCCTGGGCCCCCCAAGAGGCGCTCCCAGTGTAGCAGGCCTCCCAGGCTACCAGGGCCTAGGAGCAGGTAGGGGGCCCAGGAGGAGGGTTCAGGTTGGGGTGGGCCACACAGCTCGCCATTGATGGGCTCTGGGGAGCCAGGACCCTCACTGGGAGGTCGCCACGGGGTGGCAGGCGAGCAAAGCAGCAAGGGGTCAGTCTCTTCCAGGGCTCTTAGCACCTCCAGGATCTGCGCTTTCTTTCGAAGGAACGGGGACAGGGCATCCAGGGCCAGCGGTGGGGCGGCTGGGGGTCCTGGGCCTCCTGGCCGTAGCTGCTGCTCCCAACATACCTTTGGGGAGAAAGGATGTGAGCTGGAGCCCATGTGCAGGCCCAGGACCTGAGCTGGACCAGACTGACTGTGTCAGGAACATAGCAGGCCTGGTTTTGTTGGGAGTCCCCACAAGGAACGAACAGCTTTTCTGATAGGACAGCTCAACTTCCTCAAGTCACTGGGCCCTGGTTAGCCCACCTCTTCCTCCTGGTGTACCTGAGGCGGGGTACAGACTTCCCCCACTGCTATTTGGGTTAGCAGGGCTGACACCACCTACAACCTGGATATCTATGTTTGCCCCAGGGGAGGGAGGCCTGTCTGTTTTCCAGGCTCCAGAAAGAACACAGACTCAAGAAGGGGAGGCAATGGGGCCAAGTGCTAAGTCAGTCCCTGCCGGCAAGCCCAGGCCTTCTCAGGTCAGACAGCTGTGCTGCAGACCTGCTCCCCCGGGAGGCGGGAACTGGGGAAGCTCCATGGCAAGCCTCTCCCTGTTTCTGCCCAGCTCCTTCTTGGGCCCAGCTTCTCTGGCAAAGTGGTTAACTACCTGCGCCCTTGAGCCAGACTATGCAGGTTCAAGTCCCAGGTCTACTGCTCAACTAGTTGTATGGACTCAGCAAGTTTAACTTGAGCTTCATGGCATTGCCTATAAGATGGGGTGGTGATTATGCTTAACTTCATAAAATAAAGCAAACCAGAGAAGCAAAAGAATAAATGAATAATAGTTCTAGACTTGAATAAATAGACAACTGTAGGGGCACCTGGGTGGCTCAGTGGGTTAAAGCCTCTGCCTTCACCTCAGGTCATGATCCCAGGGTCCTGGGATCGAGCCCTGCATGGGGCTCTCTGCTCAGCAGGGACCCTGCTTCCTCCTCTCTCTCTGCCTGCCTCTCTGCCTACTTGTGATCTCTGTCTGTCAAATAAATAAATAAAATCTTAAAAAAAAAATAGACAACTGTAAATATAGGCCAAAAATTACTAAAAAATATGTGAGACCCAGGTGTGCAGCACCGAGTGAGAGCTCAGGAAAGGTGATCCACACAAGTCTACCACTAACTAACTTTGCTTGCAAGGCTAGCGATCGCCAGTGGGATCCTGTTTCTCTCGGTCTAAGGCTGACCACTGAGGGCTCACACCCAGACCGGCATCTGGGCCCCAGGAAGCGGGCCCTTCCCCTGGGACTCCTTAAGAAAAAGCAACGCAGTAGTGACTGAGGAGTCCGTTGCCAGTGAAACCACAGACCACTGTGCCCAGCCCTCCTACCTCTCTCTGCCCCGCACAGTGCCCCAGAGGCAGCGAGGTGGTCGGTCCCTCGACAGAGCTCAGGGACGGGGAGGCCGGGGGCTCTGGCGGCGGCTGGAGCGGCGTTAGTGGGATCTGCAGGTAAGAGGCAGAGTCAGCCCAGGGGTGCTCTGTCCAGAGACCCTGCCCCCTCCTGAAGTTCGGCCTTCCCCTTGCCAAGTCTGCTCCTTCAGGGGATGTCTCTTGGCTTCCAGTGTGGCTTCTGCCACTGTCCCCACCACTTGGACAGAGGAGCCCTGGGAGACCGTGCACAGACAGAATGAAGCCATGTGGCCCCAGGTGACAGGGAGATGGGGCTGGTTTGGGGCTCTGGAGAAAGAACAACGTCCCTGGGGCAGAGGGCAGTGGCCAGCCTAATTTGGGTGCCCCCGGAGACTCCAAGGGCACTCTGCTTCTCTGCGGGGCCCCTTCCTGTTGACTGCCTGTGTCCTGAGCTTCCCCGGGACGGCTGAGACTAAGGGAAAGGCATTTGTTACTGGGTCGGAGAACAGAGGTGGCAGGAATTATCATTTCTGTCCTCCCCCAACTGGTCCCTGAGGATGTCGAGGGTACTACTAATCACCGGTCACTTCTCTCCATCCCTGAGAATGTCGTTTTCATCTCTAAGGCATCTTGACTAGACAGGAGTTAGCTTTAAACTCCTGCCTCTGTGGCCTTTCTCCCTCTTCTGAGGGGGTTGGGGGTGGGGGCCGGCTACAGCTCGGATCCTCACTCTTCTGGTCTGGAAGCTGCTCGGCTATTTGTCTCCCTGACCTGGTTCGGTGGCTTTACCAACCCCTTATCCACAAAGCAGAAGTGATTTTTCCTTTTTCATCTAAAGCATCTTTGTGCTCCAAGTCTCCTACCCCTGTCCACTGCCTAAAGGAGATGGTCTAGACCCCTCCACCAGCTTTCTGGGCCCAGCCTGCTGGTCCTTCCCTCCACTTCTGGTTCTCACTCACTGCCCTTCGCACAGCCTTCATTCCAGCCCAGCCGAATAGCTGGCTTCTGCCGAGGTTACTCCCACAGGGCCTCCTTTCTCCCGACCCCCAACTCTACTTTTCAAATCACCTGTGCAGCAAGGCCCAGGTCCAGTGTTACCTCCTTAAGGCCACTCTGCTGGCCTCTCACCCCTTTGGGCCCCTGGAGGTTACAGCCCCGTATGATGGCTATCTGTGGACCTGCTTTAGCTTGGAGCAGTACCGCCCCAAGGGTTTCTGTGCTCGGCACAGACACTGCCTCATCCAATTCCATGTCCAATTCCATATATGTGTTGGCAAAGGCACTGCTCACTGTAAGAGCTTAATTAGCATTTGCTCAATGGAGCTTTCATCATAACAAAGCACAGCCTGAGAGTAACATTAATAATGATAAGCAGCTGCTAGTTATTGACCACGACTAAGGGCCAAACACTATATAGTATTTCATTTCATCCTCATGACAACCAGCAACATAAGGATCTTAATCTTCACTTATGAGAAAAAAACTGGGGTTCATAAGGTTAAATAATTTGCCCAGGGTCACACAGCTAAGAATTAGCTCAGTTAGGGACCCCATCCAAGCGTATCTGAGGCCAAGGTTCATGCTCTTTTTATTATGTCATGTTACTGCTGGGGAAGATAGAGCTATTATTGCCCCAAACCCTCAAAGGCCCCAGATTTCATTTTAGTGATTTAAGCATGCTCCACACCTCTGTTATCACTGGTCACCAAGGAAAGGCATGGACAGGGTAGGCTTGGCTAGTGGGCTTAGGCCTCTGGGGAGTCCAGGTGACCTTGGTAGCAGGGACAGATCCAGGACAGGAAGAGCTACATGGTCACTGTCACCAACTCAGACCACTCCGCACAGGCTTGGGAGCAGAGCCTCCAAAAAGGCCAGAGTGATGAGATGCCTCAACCAGGGGCTGGGGCTTCCCAGTGAGCTGTGGAACATCCTGCTTAAGGTCTGGGGGCCAAGAGCTGCCTGGCTTGCATCAGGCAGATACACACAGAAGGTGCTTCTCTTGTTGTTAAGGTTGGGGGTAGGGCAGGGATATGCTGACCTCAGAACCCAAGGTTCACCTCCACTCCCTGGGGCTGGGCTTGGTCCTCCCACCCCCCATCTCACCCAGCCTTGGGGCTCCTGATAGAGAGACTGCAAGTGACATCTTTTTCTGTTGTTGTTTTAAGTCCAGTATAGAGCATGAACTCACTACCTTGAGATCAAGACCTGAGCTGAGATCAAGAGTCAGCCACTTAACCGACTGAGCCACCCAGGCTCCCCCAAGTGACATCTTGACTGAGTTCAGGATTCACTACCAGTAGTTTCTGCTTTTCCTGGGTAAGGCAGGTCTACGATCAGGGGCTAGCGTTTGAGGACATGCCTGCATGTCACTGGGCGAGCGTAGGCAACTATGTGCACACACAGAGTGACCCGGGGGGAAGTGCCTTTCCTGACCTCTCTGTGACACCCAGCACTGGGCGCCTTACGCCCAGCCCCACCCCTGCCCCTGGCCAAGAAGAAGCAACTCGATGGCCAAAGGAGCCCCTTGGGAGCTTGAAATCATTGCATTTTCAGCCTCCGCCCATCACCCCACACAGAGCCAGAGCCAAGCAAGAACCTTCTCTGTCAACAACAAGGGATGCCCTCCAGCCGGGCAAGGAGCACCTGGGAGGTGGGGAGGGCCAAGCTTGAGGGGACTCAGGGAATCTTTCCCTCCCCACCTAAGGCTCACATCTATCAGGCTTCCCCATAGGGCCACAGCTCCCAGAACGGAAGGGATGGCTGGTGGCCTGCTTCTTCAGGTGTCAGGAGAGAAGGAGGTGATGAAGCTGATGGGGCTGGGAGCAGCAGGAAGCAGAGGTAGGAGAAGGGAAGGTGAAGCTTGTGCCCACCTGAGGGAGGGAGCCTGTCGTCAGCTGGAGTTTCTGCTGAAACAGGGCACTCAGCATCTGGTTCTGCCGTTCCAGGTCAAACACCCTCTTCTTCAGCTTGATGCACTCCTCCCGCAGGTCCTGAGCCCGGGGAGGTGGAGGGAGACAAGGAGAGGATGGCAGGGAGGGGGTGAGGGGTAGGAGCCCAGTCTCCTTCACCAGAGTGACAGGCACTCCCGCTGTGCGTGCCCTTCTCCTGCAGCCTCCTAGTCTAGGGGGAGCTGAGCCTGCCTGTGTTGATAGCTGTCACATTTTCTGGGGATGATAAATTCTCTAAAGTCTACCACCCCCAGTGGGAGGTAAATCCCACTCCCTTTGGCATCTTTCCCATCCCTTGAGCCAACCCCGGCCTCTTAGAAACCACACATCAAAGAAGGGTCCATATAAGGCAGAGGAAGACTTGGGGGTCAGAGTGGCTCAGAAGTCAAGAAGTTCCCACAGTACTTGAGTAAATATTTAGATGCCACCTTATGCTCACAATATTAACACTGCGATCAGGGCCATCACAATCTGGAGAAGCCTGCTGGGGCCAGTACTGGGGAAGGGTTCAAGCCCAAATCAACGTTACTCAGAGACCTGGCCTTACCTAGCCCACCTGTGCCTCCAGGCAGAACAGTAGGGACCTGTCCGAGGTGGGGAGAAGGAGCCTTGTTGGAGGGTCAATAGTCCATTTCCACCAAGCTCCCTCCTCTAGCCCCTGCATGAATAGGCTCGGGGTCCTCAGGAAGGACTCCCCCTGCTATATTCAGGGCCTCTCCCCAGGGTGTCTGGGCTTAGGGGTGAGAAGATCTCCCCATCTCCCCATGGCCGCTTACCTTCTGGTTTAGCAGTGCCTGCACCACATGGTTGGCAACCTGGGGACAGAGGGCCCAAGGCAGAGCTTCAGCCCATCGGCCTCTGCCTGGAGCACTGACGGCCCGTGCCCCTCCCCGCTTCCCCAGCTCCCCCTGCATCAGTCCCCCTGGAGACCTCACAGACCTCATCTAGACAGCGCTCATAGGTCTCCCGCTGGTTTTCATTGGCCTGGGCAAGCGCCGAGTTCTCTGCCTGCAGGAGGGAGAAAGAGGGCCAACAAGGAGGCTCTGGGATCAGTCCTCCACCTGGGCAAACTCCTTAGTGAGGAAAGGGAAGCATGGAGTCTACCAGCTACACCAGCTCTGGCTGGATTCCCCATAGCAAGGCCTACAGAGACGGATGGAAGGCGTCAGAAAGGCAGAGCTGAGATAGCTGGTTTTCTATAAATCCCAACCTCAGTCAGGGAGGTTGGAGGACTGCAGAGACATGGTGGCCAAGAGGACCTAAGCTGGGAGGTGCCAGAGTAATCCTTGGTTCCCTGGAGGGAGGGCAGAGGAGGCTGAAGGGAGGAGGGCAGTGTCTTAAGAACATGGCGAAGAGCTTGGTGGAGGGATCCTTGTCCCTCAACCCCTAAGTCCTGGGTCATCTAAACCCTTCTTCCTGGGGCCTCTGTGACCACACCTTTCCTAGACCGGCAAGGGCATGAAAACTGGGGGGAGACAAAAGGTAAAAGGTAAAAGGATAAAGAAGGGAGCCATCTGGGGGCCAGGACAGCCCTGCTCCTATGCATGCTCTTGCCGGCAAGCTGCACCCCCTTACCCCCAGTCCAGGTTGGAGAGCTCAGAGCAAAGAAAGGGCTTCTCAGAGGAACTTTGCTAAAGAATGTTAGGCTCTGCTCCAGCCCAGCAAAACCGGTTGAGAGGAAGGTCCACCCACATGCATAAAGCCTACCCAAGCTCCGGAGGGCCCTGCCACCCCCACCCTGCCTGGTGCCCCACCTCTAGCTCCCGAAGTCGGTGCAGCAGCTCCTGGCAGGTGCCCGGCTCCGTGCCGCTGTCACCACCCTCTCCCGGCCTCGGCTTTCCAGGACTCCCAGCGGGCTGGTCCATGGCCTCTGACATCGGGCCCTGGGAACACGTGAGAGACACCCGGCAGGCTACTCCAGGGCACAGGGCGGAGGAGAGTGGAGGAGGAGGACGACAAAACCTCGTCAGCATTCTGGAAGCTTAGTGTGACTGATGGGCCACTGACACTGTAACAACTCAGGCTCTTCTGATCCCAGGACAGACATACTCTTCCCATTTTAAGAACGGAGACCATTGTTTTACAAACCTCAGTCCCTGCGCTCACCCTTTCACAGGTCACACAGACGCTGGCCACCGGCCAAGAAAGCTGAACTCTCTGCTGCAATCTGCCTCAAACCGGCACACTCCATCTTCCAGGCACAGTGGGAGTGAGCCCGCTGCCTCACCAGTTCCCTGCTCCTGGCCAGGGCCAGGCCCCAGTGGCCCAGTCTTGGGGTGCATGCCATTCCCTCTGACACCTCCCCGCTTTCCGCCCAGCAAGTCCTTCCTATGTATTCTTCAGGGTTCCTGCTCCAAGTCCAGGTCAGGCACCGCTCCCTTGCGGTTCTGGAACCGCCTTCCCGGGAGGGTCGACTCATGAAGGCAGGGACTCTGCATTCATTTCCCTGCCCAGACTCCCACTCCTTAGTGGGCTACCTGGCATGTCTGGGACAGACTGATGACAAGCAATGACTCGCTTGTCACTGCCTGCGAACAGCACAGCCAGGCTTCTGTCCTGTGTCGTGACATAGAGGTCACTGGACTGTGGCCATGGTTCCTGGCTGTACCTGACAAGCCTTCGGCTGCTATTTGAGTTGCAATTTCTCTTCTAGAGGAAAGTCCTCATGTCCTTCTTTTGCAGAAATAGCGCAGAAATTTCCAGGAAATGGGAAAACCCTTCCTAATGTAAAAGGGCGGAGGCCCCCAGTCCACCACAGATTATGTGCCTCTCTACCCCCCTGTAGCCCCCACAAAAGGAGTTTAGCACTTTCAGACCAAGGAAGAGAGGAGCCCTCTAGCAGCTCAGTGGGCAGGCATCTGAACCACCCCTCCTCTGTCCCCTGCAGTGAGGCGCAGGGAATGCCTTCCCCACCCACCACCCTTCTCCTCCAGTCCCCCTCCGTCCCCCACAACAGGCACAGGCTCTCAAAGCCCCTCACCTGTCTCTGCCTCCTCACCCAGGCTGGCAGCCAGAATGGTCACACTAGCAGCCAGAATGGTCACCTCACCTATGGAGAAAGAGGGAGACGACATCAGTCATGCATTCCACAAGCATTTACTGGGCTCCCGTTGTGTGCCAGGCACTGGGTCTTGGGGATCAACAAGCCAGAGAAAGCCCTGCCTCTATGAAGCTTCCATTCTACTGGGGGCGGGGGCAAATAATGCACCGAGAAGCCAATGGACATACGTCAGGTCCCAATAAGGCACCGAGAGGTGACACCAAAACAGAGAGCTCGGGGACATCCAGATGAAATCCTGGAGCAGGAAGAGCACTGCAGGCTGAGAAAAGAGCCAGTGGAAAGGGCCAGCTGTCAGCTGGACATCATTCAGATACCAAAGAGGGATGAGCAGCAACACATGAGGCTTTATGGCCCTTTGGCAACACACACTGGCTTCTTTAATCCTCACAACCACAAAGGGGACGCCATGCTCTCGGCAACACCTATATCAGAACTAAGGAGGGGCGCCTGGGTGGCTCAGTGGGTTAAGCCGCTGCCTTCGGCTCGGGTCATGATCTCAGGGTCCTGGGATCGAGTCCCGCATCGGGCTCTCTGCTCAGCAGGGAGCTTGTTTCCTCCTCTCTCTCTCTCTGCCTGCCTCTCTGCCTACTTGTGATCTCTCTCTGTCAAATAAATAAATAAAATCTTTAAAAAAAAAAAAAAAAAAAAAAAGAACTAAGGAAACCAAAGAGCAGGAAATTATGCTCCCAATGGAGTGTATCCTGTGTGCCAAGCAGCATGTTGGCACTTTCTCAGACACTACTGCCCCCAATCCTAACTTTACGAGGGGAGGCACCGTCCGGGGTGAGGGAGTGGTGCCCGCAGGTGAAGGAGGCTACCTGTGACACCCGGCTGTTTCACGAAGCCCCCCTGGCCCGTCTCCCTTTCCCCCTCCCTAGCCGGGCCTCTCTGTACACATGTAAGTTGCACTGTAAGCTCCTGACCTTTGATAAGCTCCTTGGAGTCTCCGGGCTCCCAGAGCTAAGCCAACAAGACAGATCTGGATGAGAATCCCGACTCTCCAAAATCTGTTTCTTCACCTAGAAAAGGGGCCTAAGAATACTTAGCCCAAACGGATGTTGGAGAATGAACTAAGATCGTCTGTGTAGAGGGCTTATATGAACTCTACAAATGGGGACTTTTCACGAGCCTATCCCGACAGGGGTATGATGCGAAGTCCTGCCTTGTTCCCTGCCCCTGCTGGATGTTTATCTGTAAGGAACCCCGAGGCCCAGGCTCTTTCCTGTAGGGTCTGGGCAGTGGGGGCACCCTGCAGACCTGACTGTGACACCCACTAACCCCGCGCTCAGGGGCTCCCTCCTCCTCAACCTGCCCCCCCCCCCCGACCAGCTGCTCACCAAGCCTTCACCCCAGAGGGAGAAAGGGATGATTGCAAAAGGAGAGAACCTTCTTTCCCAGTGAGAGAGACTATGTGCCCGTGTATGGAGGACAGCGGGCAGTGGCCTTCTGAAAACTGCAGGAAAAAACTTAGAATACTTATTTTTAAAACACTCTACAACAATCTCAAGTCCTTTGTTATTTTAACATCATGAAAAATGTATTGAGTATAACTTCATTTGCTCATGACATTATCGTGTTTGGTATTTTTAGAAATGGACGGGCTTGGAAAAAAATGAAAAAAATTCAGGAAATATCCTCCTTCCCACATACATAAATAGGGGTTAAAACCAAAAAAGGCCTCGGGTTACCTCCACCACTAGAGTTAAACCCCACCCCAGCACCCCAGCACGCCCTTCTCCTCCTCTCGTTAGAGGCTCCCAGTGCCCCCAGTGTGCCCTATCTTTCCCCTCAATCCCCTCACCCTTTCTCCCTTGTGGATAGCTCCACGGGGTAGCGGGGGATGGGAGAGACAGACCCAGGAGGGTGAAGGAAAGCAGCGGGGTGAACACGCCGTGTCCAGGGCCAGAAAGGGAGGAAGATAAAACTGACGAAAACTGCCCATGTCTTGGAGTTCCCAACAGTGATAGCAAAAACCAAACTACGGGCGAAGATGCTTTGGGAGAATATCTTTTCCTTAAGAAACAAAAATAAAAACGCCTCCAGGAGGCCCAGATCGTGCGGATTGGCTGTGGATGATGTCTGTGGTCGAGGACGGTGGGGACCCGATAGGCAACCCCTGGCCCCACCCCGGGCCCCAGAGCTGACTGCCATCACTCTATCCATCTAGTTTCTGTGGATCCCAGGGTGGGGAGGCCAGAGCCCCGCTGTGACCTGGAAGAGACCCTCCAGGTGATAAGTCACCCCAAAGCAGCAGCTCTGTCACATGGAATGGTCTCTGCCTCCCCAGCTGGGCTTCAGAGAGGCTCCGGAAATGAAGACAGGCTGTGACTCAACCTCACTTTAGGGAGAGGCTTTCTGCCCTCAGTTGAGGTGGTCTGGCCAACCCGGGACAGAGCGGCCTTCTCTCCATCTGCAAGGTCACAAGCAGAGGGCCAGGAAGCTGGCAGCCCAGACTGCTTGAGTCACAGGGAAGAGGCCTGCATTTAAACTTGGTGCCCAGAGCAGGGCAGGCTATGAGCAGGACCACAGTCAGAGTTCAAGATTTCTATGGCGGAAGGAACACTTCCTACAGCTTCTCTCTCTTCTAGAATATCTAAAAAGCTACTACCACCTCAGCATCCAGTCTGAGCCCAGTCAAGAATCTGGCCTATCACCATCTGGGTTTTTGGCCTAAATCTCATGGGGGAAAAACCAACCCACGTTTGCTCCCCAACAGCTATCCCTGCCGGGAGTCAGTGGGGTCCCTCTCCCGGGGGCTGCACACCCACCTCTCCCTCAGGCCCCACAGCTCCTACTCACAGCTTCTGGACTCAGCCCCACCCCGAGCCTGGAAAACCCCCAACCTGGGTTCTTCAGGATGGCCCTGGCTTCACACATTCCTCCCGTGGTCCCACGACGCGCCTGGATGTTGGATGTTGGGTCTGGAACACATGATGTGGGCCACGTTGGGTAGAGATGGAGCTGCAGCTTGAACTGGAGGCTTCTCCCGCCAGAACTGCCAACAGGCAGCCCCGCCCCCCACAAAGGCCTGATTCAGAGGGAGGTGACCTCAGTGCCGAGGGGAGGGAGGGAGAGGAAGGGAGGAAGACCAGAGCCTCCTGGGCCCTCCTTCAGTGGGGGTGGGGGGCTGTTGGCAGCAACCAGGGACAGGGAAGGGGGAGCAGCTGCTCAGAGGGCTCTGGGTAACCTGGGGACAGGGCTGGCTCAGCCTGATCGCTGAATGAATCTGGTGACTTGGTCTCTTCAGCCCAGGCAATCACAGGGCCTCAAAGAGAGCTGACTGCCCCGGTCTTTCCATCGGTCAAAGCAAAGGAGTAAGATCTGCAGCGCCCACCCTCTGCCTAGCCAGGGAGAAGCCAAGACCCCTCGCTGAACTCTGGGCCCAGGCCTAGAAGGAAGGGACTAGAGAGGTGGCAGCAAGCCTGTCTTCCTCACTCCCTTGCTCCCTCATCCCGGCCCTTAGCCAAGGACTCTGGGCCCTGATGAGCCCCTCACTCACCAGCTGTTCCCCCCAGAGTCCTCTAGGGACAGAAGCCAGGGACCAGGAGGTGGGGGAGGGTGGGCAGCTGTGGGAAGGCAGAGATGGAGAAGCTCACTTTAATAGCAGAATCATCCGTAACAACAACCGTTTCCCCCCTGCTCCCCCCATCCCCCAGCTGCTTTCTGGAATCCCCGTCACACCCAAGAGTCCACTTGTAAACAGCGACTTCTGAACCCAGAGCAAACACTCCTTTCCAGACATATCAGCCCGGGGCTGCCGTGGGTGTGGGGAGGGAGCACAGGGACTGCTGCCCCAGGGCATTCCTGGCCTGAAAGTAGCCACCTTAATCCCAGCCCAGAGCATCCTTGAGCCCGAAGAATTCCAGCTGGTCTCCTCCCCACACAGGGAAGGAGGACAGACAAGAATTTCCTTCCCTCCTCCTGACAACTGGCCCCAGGACACAATAGCCCCACTGAGAAGCATGTGTCCATGGGGAAGGGGCCTCTGCAGCCCTGTCCAGCTTCCTATTCACAAGCACTGCAAGAACCTCCATCTCTTGTGTAGGTTCTTTCTGATCCACAGTAGGATCAGTCCCCCAGCCCGCCCAGGCAGGCAGGAGGAAGGGCAGTCCTGTTGAGCCCCAACACCCCTTACCTCCTCGCTCCCGGCCCACAGCATAACCCAACAACAAAAAAAGCAGCTGCTGGACGTGGGGAGAGGGAAGGCACTCAGAACACAGACACTGAGCGTAGCCAAGTCCCCACTGACCAAAGCCTAGCTGGGCTCATTCTAGCCAGCAGGCAGCCGGAGAGTCTGGTCCCAACACTGCAATTTACTTCCTGTGTTGCTTCAGGCAAATCACTCAGTCTCTCAGGGACAAGTTCCTTTGGGCCAAATGGAAGCTGTTCTAGAACACTGGTTCTCAAAATATGGTCCAGGGACCCTGACGTTCTTCCAAGGAATTCACAGAGTTGAAACTATTTTCATACTACTACTAAGACATGATTTGCTTTTTTAACTCTCATTCTCTCATGAGTATACAGTGGCATTTTCCAGAGACCACATGATATGTGATATCACAACAGACTGAATATAGAAGCAGATATGAGAATCCAGCTGCCTTTTATTAAGTCAGACATGACATAAATGCAAGAACATATATGCCATTCTTTTCAGTTTTGTTTTTTTTTTTGTCCTGGAAAATACATAGTTACTTTTCATAAAATATGTTAACATATAATGGGTTTATTATCTTAGTTAATTAAATGTTTCAAACTCTGAGTTCTAATTTATATGACAGTACATGTCAAAAGGTATAACATATATAAACCAAAGTTCTTTGGGGTTCCTCAATTTTTAAGAGGTTGGAGGGTCCTCAGGCCAAAATAGTTTGAGAATCACTTTTCTAGAAGTGTTGTCCGGTAGAACTTTTCTGTGATGATGCAACATTTATTCTGTGCCATCTAATATGGTAGCCATTAGCTACATGTGGCTATTGAGCCCTTGAAATGAAGCTAGTTCAGGGTGCCTAGGTGGCTCAGTTGGTTCCAGTCTGCCTTCAGCTCAGGTCATGATCCCAGGAACCTGGGACTGAGTTCCTGCTCAGCAGGGAGCCCACTTCTCCCTCTCTCTCTTTCCTGCTTTCACACTCATGCTCTCACATGTTTTCTCTCTCAGATAAATAAATAAAATCTAAAAAAAAAAAAAAAAAAAAAAAAAAAGAAGAAGAAGAAAAAAAAAAGAAATGAAGCTAGATCAACTGAGGAAATGAATTTTAAGTTTAAACAACCACATGCAGTTTGTGGTTACTGTCCTGGATGGTACAATTCTAGAAGATCCCTGGGATTCCCTGACTTGAGCCTTCTAGGTCAATGCTTTTTTCCACAGAGTCTAGAGGTTGAGGATAGAACAGGATGGGGTTTGACACTCACTTCTGTCTTTAGGCTTTTGCTCACACTGTTTCTTATTCTGTCCTCACCGAAGGAAAGCCACCACAACCAGCTCATCAGCACGGCCTGGCACTCCCACCGAGGTTAACTGTTAGAGTTGCACTCTTATCCTCTAAGGGCTGCTTCACACCCACTCCGCTTTCCTCCATTGCCTGCCCTCCTTTCCCCAGGGGATTAAAGCCAGCAGAGGGAAAACCCCTAAAATCTGCCACTGTCCTCCCAGCCCCATCAGAACCCTTGTACCCCCCCTCTCCCCATCTCCTCCAGGTACAGCAGACCAGCTGCCGCCTTCCCAGGCAAGGCCAGTCCTTCCTGCCCTGGTCCATCCCCACTTAGGTCTTCAGTATTTACCTCCTCAAGGGACCTTTCCCATCCGCCGTTAAAGCTTCTCAAGTGTCTTTCATCTACAAAATAATTTCCCCCTGACATTTCCCCAGACAGTGCCCTCTTCTGCCCTTCCAATTCAAAATTCTAGAACCAAACCAAACAAAACACCCAGCCTCACTTCTCACTCCTTCCTCGACTCAGTCCAACGTCAGCAGTTAACTGCCTCAATGCTCAACCCAAACAAGATTTTCCCACCCCCATCGCCTTCTCAGGCACAAGTGCCCCTGGTGGCCACTTCCTCCTGGACTTTTTTTTAAAGCTTCGAGACACAGTTCACATCCCCTATGACTCACCCGTTTAAAGTGTGCAATCCAGTGGCTCATGGTGCAGTCACAGATCTAGGCCATCGTGACAACTGTAGAATATTTTCATTACCCTTTAATTAGCACCCCCTCGCCCCCTGAACTAATCTGTTTTCGGTCTATAGATTTCCCTCTTCTGGACACCTCAGATGAATGGACTCAAACAGGCGGTCTTTGTGACTGGCTTCTGTCACTTGCCTCATGTCTGCAAGGCTCAGCCATGCTGATGCATGGATCAGCACTACGTTCCTTTCGTTGGCCCAATAATATTCTGACGAATAATTGATGTGCCATCAGGTCTTTATCTCTTCATCTGTTGATAGACGGGCTTCCACGTTTTGGATCTCAGGAGTAGTGCTGCTGTGAGTGTTCGTGTGCAAGTTTTTGTGTGGATGCAATTTTCACTTCTCTTGGGTGTGTATACTCAGGAGGGGACTTGCTGGATCACATGGTAAGTTTAGGTTTACCTTTTGGAGGAACTGCCACATTGTTTTTCAAAGGGAAGGCACCGTGTATGAGGTTTCCATTTCTCCATGTCCTCAGCACTGGTAACTGTCTGATTCTCAAATTCTAGTCACCTGAGTGTGAAGTGATCCCTCATGAAGGAAATAGTTTATATTTCCCTAATTAAGGATGTTGAGCATCTCTTCATGTGCTTAATGGCCATTTATTTGTATATCTTCCCTGGAGGAATGTCTATTTAGATCTTTTGCCCATTTTTTATTTGTTTATTGTTTTTTTTTTAAATCAACTTATAAGGATTTTTTATATATTTTGAATACAGTCTCTTATAATAAGATATATGACTTGCAAATATTTTCTCCTATTCCATAGCTTGTCTTTTCACTTTCTTGATGGTGACCACCTTCTCCTAGATGACTTTTGCCTGGTCTATGATGCTTTCCCCCTCCCCCCAGCCATCTTGCATCTCTACTTCTATGTATATGTGTGTGTATTTTAAAACTTTGGTTTTGTATGGTTGTGTATACACATACACAACTCTAAAAAACACAGACACAGCAATGTTCTCACTGTCCTACAACCTTCTTCAGAAGAACAACTAAAAAAAACAAAACAAAACAAAAACAAAAACAAAAACAAAACCCGGAACCACAGACTTTATTTGGATCTTCCCGGTTTTTCCACTGATGTCCTTTCCACTGATGTCCTATTCCAACATCTAATCCAGGATCCTACATTGTGCTTAATCACCAAATCTCCTTATTCTCCTATGATTCATGATAGTTCCTCAGTAGTCTTTCATGACCTTGACATTTTGGAAGGGAACTGATCAGGTCAGTATTTTGGACAGTGTTTTCTTATTGGGATTTGTTTGGTGTTTTCTCCAGTGAGACTGAAGTTATTAATTTTTGAGAAAGAATACCGCAGAGGAGATGTGCCCTTCTCAGTGCATTGTATCAGGGGGTATAAAGTTGAGATGTCTTAGGACTGATGAGATTAACCTTGAGCAGCTACTTGGGTGGTATCTAGTGGGCTTATCTGTTGTAAAATTACTATTTTTCCTTTTGTAATTAGTAACCAGTTTAGGGGGCAATATTTGGTGACCATGCAAATACCCTGTTTCTGCTTCAATTTTCACCCACTAATTTTAGGATTCACTAGTAGGTCTTGCTTACAGCAATTATTGCAGTGTTCTAATGATAATTTTTGACTTCCATTATTCCTTATACATTTATTAACTAGAAATTTTCTGTAAGGAAGAGCTGTCCCTAGGGTGCCTGGGTGGCTCAGTTGGCTGGGCACCTGCCTTTAGCTTGGGTCATGATGGATTGAGCCCCATGTCAGGCTCCTGCTCAGCCAGGATCCTGCTTCTCTAAATCTCCCTACTTGTGTGCTCTCTCTCTGTCAAATAAATAAATAAAGTCTTTAAAAAAAAAAAAAAAAAAAAGGAAGTCCCTTCTCTGCCTCTGATTTACTTAATTATATATTTATATTAGCATGAACTCATAGATATTTTATTCATTAGATTAGAATCCAATATTATCATCACTTATTTCATTGCTTAAATTCCAGCTTTGATCATTAAGAACTCTCTCTGGTCGGTTCCTCCTCTTTCCACATGCCTCCATTTAAAAAAAGTTATTTACCGGGCACCTGGGTGGCTCAGTTGGTTGGGCGTCCCCCTTTGGCTCAGGTCATGATCCCACATCTGGCTTCCTCTCTCTCTGCCTCTCCCCTTCCCGCCCCCACGTGCCTGCTCTTTCTGTCTTAAATAAATAAATAATATCTTAAAAAACTGTATTTACTTTTGAACATCTGCTTGCTTCCTGGCATCATAAGATATTCCAGACTAATCTTATATTTTCCCTGCCATAATCACTTTTCCAAGGAGCTCCACCAGAGCAATCCTCTTTCTAAAACTGTACCTCTGATTGTGTCCCTACTGCCTCAAACCTTCCCATGACCTCTGATTGCTTTGGGGACAGACCAAAGTCCTCAACACAGCGTGGAAGCCCAGCCCCGGCCCCAGAGCAATTCCCCCACAAAGCTGACCTGAATGGACTCGGTCCACACTGACTGCAGCTTCTTGAGGCGCCTTCCGCAGGAGCGGTGTCTCCAACCATCATGTGTCCTGTTCTCTAGTCCTCCCCCATGAAGACGAGGGGACTTCCCGTGCTGTTAGAAGGGGAGTTCCCTGAGGAGGAGCCCTGCCTGCATTTCTGTGCTCCCCCACACTTTCTGCCAGTGAAACCCCAACCCTGGTCACCTCCTTTTCTTCCGGACAGAGTAAGACCAGAAAGAAGGGACGATGGGCTCCTCAGCTTCTCTTAAAGACCCCCAACTGTCTCCGTCCAAATGGCTCTGAGGACCCAGAGGACCAACCACGAGGAGAGGTGAGCAAGGGACATTTTCAGCTTTGTCCCTAACGTTGATAAGACCTTCTCCGAGCCCTCAATCCACTCCCAGGCCTCAGCGACTCCCTCTGGCAAATGGGACTAATCTGTTCCTTCTGCAGATACTTCCAAACAGATCACTCAGAAGGAGGCATGAGGCTGGGGACTTGGGGGCAATTCAGAGCTGGGTCAGCATTTCTGACTTCTTGGGGTGTTCAGTCTAGTAGGGGACATAATACATGTGGGTCACAGCTGTACAGCAGAGGACATGGCCCAAGAGAGGTCATCTGGAGAACTTTAAAAATCAGGAGAGAAACATTAAGCTGCAGCTACAACCATTTTTCAGAACATAAGGCATCAGTGCACACTTATAGACCGGTGGGGTTTAAGTACAAGGGAAAGGCAAAGGGGAACATTCTAGGCAAAAGGAAGGCAGAAACAGAAGGAGGCAGAAATCTGTGGGTCTGGACGGAAACACAGTGACTCAGTGCAGCTGGACTCAAGGGCATCTGAAGGTGAGTGTTTCCCGGCCCCCTGGCCCATGCCAGTTACTAACTCCTCTCCTATCTCCCGACCCAACAGCAGAGTCAGCATATTTTCAACACCCAGGGTGTAACCAGAGAAATGTGCTGGATCCCACAGGAAGAGCTGAGGCAGAGAGGCAATCATGGAGGTGACTGCTGAGTTGACTACTGGAACGTCAGCTCTCTGCTCTCAGATCCAAGAGGAAGAGGGCCTGGGAGGCCACACGGCCAGCGGGCTCTTGGGCTGCACCTGCTGGCTATGCCGACCCAGCCCCCAAGCTTGGCCCCCTGTACTCACTCCCCCAGGTTCCTATCCTGGCCTCTTTCTTCAAAGAGAATAGGCTCTGGCCAGCCAAGTGCCTTCCAAGTCCAGGCAGCTTCGGTGTTGACTCAGTGGGTGCCATGTGGCCAGAGCGTGGAGATGACCTCGGCTGTGAGCTCTGGCAGGAAGCAAGCAGCTTTCTCTGGGAATAGAGAGTAGCTCTGGCTCACCCACAAAGCCCTAACTGGACTTTGCTCTTACTTGTGCCCACAAGTGGGAGTGAGGCTTCCTGGATTCTGGTTCTGGCGTGGCCTCTGAGTGACTAGTGACTAGAACTAGGGACTAGTGATTAGAACCCATCTGGGACTCAGTTTTCCTATCTGTAAAGTGGGGTGAACTCGCTCTAACTTTTCTTGCAGGGCACAGAAGGAGGAGATCATGTCTGGAAAGGGACTGCAGCTGTGAAGACAGATCCCCTCATGTGGGGTAGGGGGTTGAAGACGAGGAGCTCAGCAGGGCTTTTAGAGAGAGGTCTTTGTTTTTGTTTTTTGCTTGCTTTTAAGATTTTATTTATTTGAAAGAGAGACAGAACAAGTGTGGGGAGGAGCCAAGGGACAATCAGACTCCCTGCTGAGCAGAGAGCCTGATACTGGACTCGATCCCAGGACCCCGAGATCATGACCTGAGCTGAAGGCAGACACTTAACCAACTGAGCCACCCAGGTGCCCCAAGAAACCCTTGGTTTTGATTGTGTCTTCCTCCTGTAGGACCCATGGGCTTCCCAGGAAAGCGGGGGGTGGGGGTGGGTAGTAGGCAGAGGAAGGATCAGCAAACTCATAAGCTTTTAGCCTTTTTCTGGGCCCAGGAACAGGAAGTGAGGTGCCGTCTAGAGAGGAAGGTAGAAGCAAACACCCCCCAACTTCCCTTCGGCGGACAGGGGAAAGGAAGGCTCTGGCTTCAGGAGCCTGCAGGCCCTGAGCTGGGGAGAGAAGGCAGTGGGGTGGGGGTGGGGAGGAGGCATCAGCAGCACCATGTGGCAGAGGAGGGGGTCTCTTGTCTTGGACATAATAAAACTCAAAGGGCCTAGGACATCCTACAGACTGGGAGATGGGGGAGAAGAGAAGTCACAGAAGTCAAGTTGAAAAACCCAGCTTTCCAGGTCACATGGCACTATACTTACAGGCCTGGCCGCAGCCTCCTGCCCTACCCACCCCTTCCCTGGCTTCCTGCTGTGCCATGCCACATGCCTCCCCACAGTACCTACACACTCCCGCACACCCCAAGGCGGCCCAGGGCCTCGGATTACTTGCTCTTACAGCATATTCCCTTTCTTTGGAGGCTGCATGATAGCCGTGGCTCTGTAACTGCTGAAATATTTGATTATGGTAGCCTTTTGGGATCACCACTGTACCCCCAGAGTCTAGCACAACACCTTGCACACAATGACTGCCGAGAATGCCTCAGAGGCTGATTTTGGCCTAAACCTTGGCACCTGAATGAAGTTTAGAGTACGAAGGTGAACAATCCTTGCTCATTGCCTGGGGTCACTGGGTGACCCTGGGCTGGGCAGTAAAGATCAGAAACCAGAGAATTGAGAGGTGGTGGGAGAAATCCATGCCCACCCAGATACTGCCAACAGGTAAGAGAGAAAAGACAGTGTATGCTATCTGCTATCTTTTGGATAAGGGAGACAAATAGGAGTAGGCATTTATATTTGTTTTGTGTAAAGACATTCTTTTTTTTTTTTTTAAAGCTTTATTTATTTGACAGACAGAGATCACAAGCAGGCAGAGAGGCAGGCAGAGAGAGGAGGAAGCAGGCTCCCTGCTGAGCAGAAAGCCCAACGCGGGGCTCGATCCCAGGACCCTGAGATCACGACCTGAGCCGAAGGCAGAGGCTTTAACCCACTGAGCATTCTTGAGGGATAGGTGAGAAACTGGTAAGTGACTATCTGCAGAGGGAAAAGGGGGTGGAAGTGGGAGCACACTTTTTCAACACAGACTTTTCTGTATCAGTTTAATTTTTGGACTATATTTCTTAAAAAGTCTAGTGAAAAAATAAAATATAAAACTTGAAAAAAAAAAGTTACAAGGAACCACCACCTGCCTAGGTGATTTCTAAAGCCCCTCCCAGCTGGGGTGATCTACTCTCCTCTCTTAGTAGGAAGTAGGGAACAGGCCCTTGGGACAAGGGAGAAGTGAGGAGGTCTGGCTAGATGAGCATGGGGACTCTGGCCAGAGGACACGGGTCTTCACTCCTTCTCCCCCTGGGCTAGGAGAGAGGTCCTGCCACCCCCAGCCTGTGGTGAGGCAAGGGAGCACCAAGACTGTCTGGAAGCTGGTCAGGGCCCCTTCCACCTGGGTAAGAGCGGAGTTCATTCTAGATCCCAAAGGGCTGGGGCAGAGGTGGGTGGTTGGGCAAGGGGAGACTTTGGGGCAGGTGGGAGGAAGTTGGGGTAAAGGAACCAGGAGGTTGCTGCAGCTGCTGCGGGCAGGTTCTGGGGGTGTCTCAACAGATCCTCACACAAAAGGACCAATTACAGCCCCCACATCAAGCCAGCCGGGGGTGAAATGAATCAGCCCATAGGAACAATGACTGCTGAGAACCCCAGGGCCACACCCCCGGAGTTCTGGGGCCCCTCACAGTCCCATCGAGGAAAAACCTCATCATTCTTCTACCCAGAGGGTCAGTGGAGAGGGACCATTTCAAGCCCTGTGTGAGAATGAGAACTGCGGACCAGCACCCCGGCAGCACCCACCACCGCTCCAGCCTTGCAGGCATCAGTGTGAGAAGCAGAATGGGGTCATCTCTCCTTTTAAAATATCTCTCTAGATAGAGACAGAGATATTTTAAAAAGCCTAGTGAGTACTGGAGATCTCCCATAACTGAAGGACCGCCATAAGGGTCCAGGGAGCTGTGCCTGCCTGGGCTCTCCTCAGTGGCTGCTCGACTTTTAGAAATCAGTAATAACAGCAGTGATAATTCACCTTAATAACAGCCTGGCCTCCTCGGGCCTCTTTCATCCATGTAGCTCCCAGAGCTGGGAAAACCGAGCAGGTGCCACACCCCAGTGATGAGGTGTCATTAATCCATCCACACAGACTGGGAAACTGAGGCGCAGGAAAGACTTCCCCTTACACGCAACTAAGGCTATAGGAGCTGAGGGCCGCTGGGCAGTGAGGAACTGGAGGAGCTGGCTTCTTATTTGCTGTGTTTTGGGAAGACGGGGTGGGGGAGGCTCTCCCTCCAGAGTCAGCAGGGTCTGGGTTTAGGATGAAGGTGAGGAAGGTGAGGAAGACCCCCAGATGTGTCCCAAGCCCCCTCCCTCAGCTGCAGCAGGGCTTGGGGTGGTGGCCTTGGCTTGGGAGTTGGGGCCTCCGATCTTGAGCCCACACGCTCACCCTGCCAAAGCATGGCAAGGCAGGCCAACAGCTGCTTTGGGCATCACTGCAACGCTTGAGGGCACTGTGGGGTAAGTGAGGGCTCAGCCCTCCCAACGGGCCCATGCCGTCTGTGAAGCGCGAACAGGGGGCATCTTGCAGCTGGCGGCGGGTGGGGGTGTGTGTGGATCCGATCAAAGACATGTCAAGAAGTGGGGAGACTACTTTCTAGGGACCCGAGCCCATCTCTGCAGCCCCCTTCCAACTTTGACACCAACCTCAGAATAATGAGATCCTTCTTATAGCAAGAGCAGGGGAGGGGAGGCAAAAAGTCACAGGAGCCTAAGATCTATTCCCACCGTAACCATGGAGGGAAGCAGTGGAGACTCACACTCGGATGGGAGGGGAAAGCCAGAGACGTGTGCCTGTGCGGAGCCATCCCAGCCTACTGTGTCCCTGGTACTGTGAGAGATGCTGGAACAGACCCAGTCTCAGCTCTGGGAAAACCACAAGGACCAAGGGAGGCACAAACCAACGACCTTGTCCTCCTACCTTCCAGGGCAGGGCCTGGGGAAAAACAAGGGTGTTGTTCGAAGGGATCTGAAGTTATTTTTCCTCAGCATGGCAGATCTGACCAGAGCCCCTGGGGAGGCCCTGAGATGACACCTGACCCTCCAAGGGTCCAGCTCTCCACAATCTCAGGTTCCAGAACTGCCCTTTCTGCTTTAATTCAGCCAAGCACTTCACGCCCGAAAAATTAAGGCTGAGTGGGATCATGCAACACACTAGCCCAGGGTCAGGAGCCCTGCCACTGACACTCATCATTGTATGAATCACTTCCCCCTCTGGACTCTAGTTTCCCCATTTTTAACACGAGGGCGTTGGACTAGATGTCTCTAGGATTCCTTCCAGCCTATGACTCCAATGTTGTTTTGATGTGGTGGCAGATCCCAGGTTGATTTACATAAATTTGCATGTTCAATCAGAAATCCCAAACTCCAAGTATAGAAAAATCCAATCAGTCCATTAGTGCAGCCAGACTGGGGCTGCAGGAGCCTGCCAGGTTCGGGTGAGGATTTTCAAAAGCAGGCTGTGGTGCTGGTGGTGAACCAGGGGAGGAGCTGGGAGAAGAAGCAGGGTGAGGAGTGGTGTGTGTTCTGAGAGATGCAGTTCTGGTGACCCAGAGCCGATGGGGCCAGGGCTCTCTTCAGCTACTGGGCAAGGGTCCTTTCTCCTCCTGCTTCTAACGGGGCCTCTGGCTGGCCAGCCTCGGAGCCACACCCCAAGAGGAAACAGCAGCCTCTGCCTAGCAACAGCCGCATCCTTCACTCTGACAGGGACTCCACCATTAACCACTTTCTGGGAAACTGACCTCCCTGGGAGCTTCCATTTTCCATTCCAGGGGCTCCTCGCAGTGAGGAAGGTTTCCTTGGGGTCTAACCTAAATACCTTTTGTGGCAGCTTCAGTCCATGGACAGCAGGGCCCAGGGAAGAGGGGTCCCCAGGCCCGGGAGAGCTAGCAAAGGGAAAAGGAATACAGACAGTGTGTCCCACATCCAACCAATCCCACAGCCTCTCTAACCACCAGCTCCTGGAACATCCCTCTTGGCACCTGGGAGATCAAGGATGAAAACAAACAAGGAAAACGTGAAGGCCTTTGGCTCCTGGGCTAGAGAGCTAGAGAGCAAGTCCCAACCTGGAGAGCCTGACTCCCGAGAAACCATAGCCCCAGGAGGGAAGGAGGCTGGGAAAGGTGGGGCTGGGGCAGTCTTTCCCTGCTGTCAGGCTGCCGAGGAAAGGCCCCGAAGCCTGGCTGGGCTGGGTGAGGCTAGCAGGGAAAACTCCTTAAGCCCACTGCCTAGGCACGGGAGGGTGGGAGTGCACAGGTGAGGTGAGTAGGGCCAGGGAGGGAGATGGCCAGCGACAATGGGGCTCTCATCCTCTTCTCATAAGAGGGTGGATGAGTATACTGTGTTCCCTGGCTCAGATCCTAAAACAAGTCCCAACAGCTGAGATGCAAACTGTCTCCTGGGAATCTGCTTACCCGGCTGGCCCTTGGCTGCCTACCCTTCTCTCAACTCCTCCCCAAAGGCCCAACTCAAAGACTGGCCTGCCAGGATATCTCAGCAGAGACCTTGATGGGTGGGCCAAACCCCAGCCAGCAAGAGTTCATACCCCAAACCACCAGGGGTGAGCAAGACAATGGCTATTCTTAGGCAGAATAAAGGAGTCTGCAACCCTCCACCCAAGGTTCTAGCACTAAGTTACTGTGATTTCAAACTACATCAGCCAACACCTACCTCCTCAAACTAAGTCACCCAGCCAGGGGACCTTTCTCCCTTTCAGATTCACTTATCAGTGGAACCACACAATGTCAAAAAGTGAAAGGGAATGTGAGAGCTTTCCAGTACAACAGCTGAATTTTACAGATGAGGGAAAAGAGCCCCAGAGAGGCGGGCTGTCTGGGTCAAAGTCACACAGCAAGCTGGGAAGAGCAGGGACCAGGGCTTCTGACTCCCAGTCCACAGGGACAGGAGCCTGGTCCTCACACATTGGTTTCTGCATATTGTGGAACAACCTTCTTCCCTGCAACCCAGGCCATCTGCCTCTCCAGGTTCCCACTCTGTTCCAGAGACCAAAGCTTAAGAAAGATGCAGGAGGGCCTGAGCCACCTCATGCACAGACCACGGACTTTGAAAACAAAGTTGAACTATGTGCAACTATATTCCCAGACAGGAACATACATGTTTCTCTGAAGCAAGAAACCCACTAAACTAGGCTGTTCCTAGAAAGACAGGAAACCCATATGAGTAGTGAATTTTGTGTCTCCCTTCCTGAAAGACAAGGGGTCTTGCAAGACAGGGTCCGCAACAAGGCAGCTGGGCTGGGTTCATTTTCCCCATTAAGTACAGACCATAGAACGGTTAGACATTGACTTCCTCTCTACTGTCTCCCAATATCCCTGTCCCAGGTATATCTGCCTCCAGCCACTACCTCTGGCCGACAATTGTGCTTAGGCAGGAGGACCCGAGGGGAGGGAGAGAGCGGTTGGGAGGGATTTGCCTTTACAGCCAGGAACCCATCAGTCTAAGACCCCTGGTTCCTCAGAAAGACGAGCATTTAAGTCGCAGCTGGCAGGCTGGGTGGATAGCGCTGAGAATCTGGAAAACCAAGCCTGTGGGAGGTGAGGGACCTCTGCGCCGCTGGGGCAGTGCCAGAGCTGGAGACCTAGAATCTTGAGTCCAGAATAAGGAAAAGGGGGCTGGGGTTCGGTGAGCCGCTTTTCTAGTCGGCCTAGGCCAGGGGAGTGTCGGGCACAGATAAATTCTCTGCATTCTTCCGGCACCGCAGCCAGGACCCAGAGAGGCTTTTTTGCAGGCGCTGCCCTGGCCCCACACCCTGCCCAACCCTTCTCCCTCCCTAAGCCTCTCTTCAGTGTTCAGTCTGCCGGCCCCCCGCCTCCTTCCTTTTCACAGCCCCTCAATGCCACCGAAGGATTGTTCCTAGAGACCCTGATCTCTCCGCCTCTCCCCATCTTCCCCACGCCCTACCGCCCCAGGCCACCGGGACTGCAAGGAGGGCGAAGAGGAGCCCAGGGCTCGTCTCCGCGCCTGCGCTTTGGGGAGAGTCTCCCTCCCCGCACCACCCCCCAGATTCCCCCCACCACGCAACAACCCGGCACAGCTAAGCGGCACCCGGACGGTGGGATGCGGGTGGGGTGGGGTGCGCAGATGGGGCAAGGTCAGTGCTTTCAAAGAGGGAGGGAGACCGGCCCCCGGAACATCCCCCTGTCCCAAAAGTTTCCCTTCCGGGGCCATGGAGTGTGCGCGAGGAGGGCGCGGGGGGCGGGAGGGGGTGGGGTGGGGGTGAACAGAGTCGCAGCCGGACCCCCCCACCACCCCCGCCGGGGACAGTGAGGCGGGAGGGAAGGACAGGCAGCGAGGTCCGGGCAGGAAGGCGCGCCGCCCCCTCCGACCCAAGCCTGCCACAAGAGCCTTACCCTTCAAGCAGCCCACCCCCAGCCCACAGCTTACAGACCCTCCACTCGCCGCCCTTTAAATCCCAAGTAGGCCTGGAACTCACCGAAATCAGGTGTTGAGCTGGGCCAGGGCAGGCCGGATCTGCCGGGTCCATGGCCGCGGCTCGGGGGCGGGGGGCAGAAGAAGGGGGGTGCTGGGGCCGCCTCTTGATGTCAAGGCTTTAAAGGGGCCAGTGAGCCCCGCCCCTCGCCCGGACCCCGCCTCCCTCCTTCCGTGCAGCCAATCCACGTTCGCCTTGGATGCGCGCCCCTCCCAGCCCCCCGCCTGATGTTCCCAGGAGGAGAGCTAAGTCCGCCGGTCCGGAGAGCGCCGCTTCCTCCCCGGTGGGAAGGACCTCCCCTCCCCCTATACTGAAACGCTGTCCTCGGGCCCGGTCGGGTCCGGGTTGGTAAACCTCCCGGGTGCGGGGGTTGGAGAAGCAGCGCTGGGCCGAGCGGGGGTGGAATGAGGGGCATCTATAGCAGAGAAAACTAAGTAGGTGCTCGCCGAGCCACGGGCATGCGCGTCAGCTTCTGTGGGGCTGGGCGTGCACGTGTGTATGTGGTTGTGAGCGTTGGTGTTTGTAATTTGCCTTCCTGCTTACGTGTTGGGTGTAAATCTATGGGAAGACGCTTCAGTGCCTCCTTGGCCTGAAGTGCTCCCTCCTCACTTTTCCTCCTCCGGATCGGGATTAGATCCTCCCAGTAATTCGGGAAACGGGGCGCTGGGAACAGGCTCCGTTGCTTTCAGAGTAGGGCTGGTCGTTTCCTCACAGGAGGAGGTAAGGCTGAGCAGAAGAAAGATAAAACCTTGTTCTCAGCGACTTGCTATCTTGGTGGGGACAGGTACCTGTCCTGTTGAACTAACCACGTGCTTAAAAGAAAAAAAAAAGTAAACAGCCCACTTAGACCCCGGCAGGGCCTCAGAACTCCGTTCAGTACCATTCTCATTGGTCCTTGATTAAATATCGATTTGTCCTTGTCTCGATACCGTATGGTCTTCACAATTTGCATGGTGGTGACCAGCCCGTTAATGCAGGTTCTGATGGGGTTATTAAAGAAATACAAAGGGATCCCTAGCCACAGTCTCTGCCCATTTTTATTAAAATAGCTTCTGTTGTGGGTGTACACAGAATGTATTAACGCATCATATTAGTCCAATAAAGGAACATAAAAGCTGAGGGATCTTGGGGTGCTTAAATTGGCTAGGATTAACCAAGAGTTCCTCTCTGAAGGAGGCTCCCTAATTTAGAATGGGATTTGAAGGGCATAGATAACTTGAATAGATTCAGGCACAGTAAGGACACAAGGAGACTCAGGTAGCAAAGAGCAAATTAGCTGCCTGGGACAGTGAGCAGATCACCTTGGTTGGGTGAGAAGTGGAAGTTAGTGGAGGAGATTTTATATGGAGAAGATCAGAATGAGGGTACGGATTTGACAGGGTAAGTGATAAAGAAGTTATTTTATGTTCTTGAGCAAAGAAGTGAGTGTCTGAGGTCAGTTATTACTGGAGCCTAAAAGATGCCATGACGGTTATTCCCACCAGCTCTCTCACCTTTGGTTTATAACAAATTTATTGATTGATTTATCCTTAACATACAATAAAATGCACAGATCTCAGGTGTTCTAATTGGTGAATTTCAACAATAATATACACCTATGTAACACTGAAAACAAGATAATGAGTTGTTACTCCAGAAAATTCCCTCTGCCCCTTTATATGTATTGTTAACTACGCTGCACCTACCACACCACCCACCCCCACAAAGTCCTGAATTCTGTCACCATAGTTTTGGCTGTTCTTGGATTTCACGTAAGTGTGATCAAATAGTATGCGCTCTTTTTGTGTCAATATTCTTTAGCTTAGTAATGTTTTTCACTAATGTGAATCTTTTCTTTTTTTTGTCACTGAGTAATATTTCATTGTATGAATATATCACAATTGTTTATCCATTCTCCAGTTGATGTTTATTTGGGTGTTTCCCAGTTTGGGGGTTATTAGAATAGGGCTGTTCTTGTGCAGATCTCTTCGTGAACATGTTTTCATTTCTGAGAAAGCTCACCTTATCTTTTTTAAAAATTGAAGTATTATGACTGAAATATATTATCATATTAGTTTCAGGTATACAACATAGTGACTCATTTATATATACTGCAAAATGATCACCAGTCTAGTTATCATGTGTCACCAAAGTTAATACAATGTTGACCATAATCCTCATGTTATAAAATATGTCCCCATTACTTATTTATTTTATAATTGGGAGTTTAAACCTCTTGATTCCCTTCAAGCATGTTGCCCACCCTCTTACCATCCTCTTTTCTGGCAACCACCAGTCTGTTCTCTGTATCTATATGTCCCATTTTGTTTGTTTTGTTTTTCAGATTCCATATGTAAGTTAAATCATGGGGTATTTGTCTTTTTTTGACTTACTGGACTTAGCATGATACCTTCAAGGTCCATCCTTATTGCTGCAAGCAGCAAGATTTCATTCTGTTTTATGGCAGAGTAGTATTCCATTGTGTATGTGTGTATTTTATACACACACACACACACACACACCCTCCACATCTTATTTATTCACTCATTTATCGATGGATACTTAGGTTGTTCCATATCTTGGCTTGTAAATAATGCTACAGTGAATATGGGGATATTTGGTTTTCTTGGAATAAAAACCCAGAGTGGAATTGCTGGATTATAGGGTAGTTCTTTTAAACTTTTTTTTTTTTAAGATTTTATTTATTTGTCAGAGAGAGAGAGAGCGAGAGAGAGAGAGAGCGCGCGCGCACAGGCAGAAAGAGTGGCAGGCAGAGTCAGAGGGAGAAGCAGGCTCCCTGCCGAGCAAGGAGCCCGATGTGGGACTCGATCCCATGACACTGGGATCATGACCTGAACCGAAGGCAGCTGCTTAACCAACTGAGTCATCCAGGTGTCCCCTTTTAAACTTTTTAAGTAACTTCCATACTGTTCTCCATGGTGGCTGCACCAGTTTACATTCTCACCAACAGGACACAAGTGATTGTTTTTCTCCACATCCTTGTCATCACTTGTTATTTTTTTCTTTTTCTTTCTTTCTTTTTTAAGATTTTATTTATCTGGGAGAGAAAGAGCACAATCAGGGGAAAGGGCAGAGGCAGAGGGACAAGTAGATTTGAGCAGAGAGCCCTATGCAGGGCTCGATTGCAGGACCCTGAGATCATGACCTGAGCCAAAGTCAGATGCTTAACCCACTGAACCACCCAGGTGCCCCAACACTTGTTATTTCTTGTTTTTTTTTTTTTTTTTTTGAAACTAGCCATTCTGTGAAGTGATATCTTATTATGGCTTTGATGTGCATTTCTGTGATGGTTAGGTGATACGGAGCATCTTTCATGTGCTTCTTGGACATTACTATGTCTTTGGAAAAACGTCCACTCAGATCATTTGCCCATTTTATTTTTTACTTTATTTGCCCTGCCCCCCCACCAATTTTAAATCAGATTTTTTTTTGCTTTTTCTATTTTTTTTTAAAGATTTTATTTACTTATTTGACAGAGAGAGATCACAAGTAGGCAGAGAGGCAGGCAGAGAGAGAGGGGGAAGCAGGCTCCCTGCTGAGCAGAGAGCCGGATGTGGGACTCGATCCCAGGACCCTGAGATCATGACCTGAGCTGAAGGCAGCGGCTTAATCCACTGAGCCACTCAGGCGCCCCTGCTTTTTCTATTTTTTTTTTTTTTAATTCTATTTATTTGAGAGAGCACAAGTAGAGGGAGCAGCAGAGGGAGCTGCAGAAAGAGAGAGAGAGAGAGAAACAGATTTCCTGCTGACCAGGGAGCCCCACGCGGGACTCAATCCCAGGACCCTGAGACCGCAACATGAATTGAAGGCAGATGCTCAGCCAACAGAGCCACCCAGGTGCCCCTGCTATTTATATATTTTAGAAATTAGCCCCTTATCACATATATGACTTGCAAATATTTTCTTCCATTCAGTAAGTTGCCTTTCTGTTTTCTTGAGAACTTGCTCTGCTGTGCAAACAGGTTTTTAGTTTGATATAGTCCCATTTGTTTATTTTTTTGCTTTTGTTGCCCTTGCCTGCGGAGTCAGATCCCCCAAAATATTGGTAAGACTGATGTCAGGGAACTAATTGCTCATGTAAGGCTTCAGGCCTTACATTCAAGTCTTTAATCCATTTTGAGTTGATTTTTTTGTACGATGTTAAGATAGGGGTTCAGTTTCATTTTTTTGCATATTATTGTACATTTTCCCAACACTGTTTATTGAAGAGATGATCTTTTCCCTCCCTGTTGTATATTCTTGCCTCCTCTGTTGTAGTTTAATAATCGTATTATGTGTGGATTGATTTCTCGGTTCTCAGTTCTGTTCCATTGGCCTTTGTATCTGTTTTGTGACAGTACCATTCAGCTTTGTAGTATAGTTTGAAATCAGGGAGCAGGGAGTGTGATGTTACCCACCTTTGTTCTTTCTCAAGATTGCTTTGGCTATTTGGTGGTTTCTGTGGTTCCATACAAATTTTAGGATTATTGTTCTATTTCTGTGAAAAATGTCATTGGATTGCATTGAATCTGTAGATTGCTTTGGCTAATATAAACATTTTAACAATATTAATTCTTCCAATTCATGAGCAGGGTGTATCCTTCCATTAATTTGTGTCTTCTTCAATTTCATCAATGTGTTACAGTTTTCGGAGTACAAGTCTTATTACTTCGTCGGTTAAATTTATGTCTAGGTATTTTATTCTTTTGATGTAATTGTGAATGGGATTGTTTTCTAAATTTCTTTCTGATAGTTTGTTATTAGT
Organism: Mustela putorius furo; assembly: GCF_011764305.1. Taxonomy (NCBI): domain Eukaryota; kingdom Metazoa; phylum Chordata; class Mammalia; order Carnivora; family Mustelidae; genus Mustela; species Mustela putorius. The sequence continues at coordinate 5,718,659 of NW_025422368.1, read as the reverse complement.
GTTATAAAAACACAACAGCTTTCTGTATATTAAGTGTATATCCTGAAACTTTATGGAATTTATTAGTCACTTATCTTTTTAAAAAAGATTTTATTTATTTATTTGAGAGAGAGATGGAGAGAGCATGAGTAGAAGAGGGGCAGAGACAGAAGGACAAACAGACTCCCCACTGGGTGCAGAGCCAGACACAGGGCTTGATCCCAAGACTCTGACTCCATTTCCAGAGCCAAAGTCAGATGCTTAACTGACTGAGCCATCCAGGTGCCCCTATTAGTCATTTATTCTAATAGTTTTTTGTTTGCTTGTTTTTGTTTAAAGATTTTATTTATTTGACAGAGAGAGATCATAAGCAGGCAGAATAGCAGGCAGAGTGACAGGGAGAAGCAGTCTCCCTGCTAAGTGAGAAGCCCAATGCAAGGGCTCCATCCCAGGAGCCTGGGATCATGACCTGAACTGAAGGCAGACGCATAACTGACTGAGCCATTATATTCTAATAGTGTTTTGGTGGAGTCTTTAGGGAGCTTGATGATAGATAGTGGCATTTTTGGAAACTTGCAGCATTAATTAATTCTTATTCAATCATCCAATATTTATTGAATAGGGATCAGAGGGCTAGTCCTGGGTTTACACCAAAATTTAGACATGAACTTTTCCTCACAGGGCTTAAAAAGCCTGTAAGACTCCATGTATCTACCTCATTCCAAAAGCACAGTGTAGAAAAACCTTAATAGTATGCCAAGCATTTCTAACTATTTTGGGATCTTTTCAAATAACTAAATTTTGGGAAATAAACAGACCATCTGGATTTTTTAACTTTTCATTTAGGTGTTTACCCTTAAAAAAAAAAAACAAAAACCACAGCCAGAACATCTGCACTTGTCAGAGCAAGTATCTGCCCTCCTTATTCAAAGGCTCTTGTACATTTGGAAGTTTAGGCGTTCAGATTTTGGCAGATTCACCATACTTTATAAACCTTCATTTTCACTGACAGGAGGTAAATGAGGTAGAACTACTATTATCCCATGATCACTTTCTGTCTTTGATGGGCCTTAAGACACTTTTAATTCCTCAGTGGTATTCACTTAAATTATTAAAAATTATACAGAAGTCCCATGGTTGGTTTTCCAAAAAGATTTATTTATTTTAGAGAGGGAGAGAGAGCCGGGGGGGGGGGCAGAAGGAGGGGGAGGGACAGAATCTGAAGCAGACTACCTGCTGAACTCGGAATCCCATGTGGGGTTCAACTTCCCGACCCTGAGATCATGATCTGAGCTGAAACCAAGAGTTGGATGCTCAACCTCTGAGCCACTCGGGCACCCCATCACATATTGGTTTTTACTTGAGCTGTCTGTTATAAAACAGGCTGGGTTTCTTAGGCCTCTTGTTGCTAGAAGCTGCTAGTAGTAAAACAGTTTGGTAGCGTAGCCTAATGGTGCATGTGGTGCTGATGAGTGAACGGTAGATCACTGCTCCCATCAGTCCTTTGAATGGTTTTAAGCCGGGAGTTGACAGAATCAGAATTGCATTTTAGAAAGATTACTGTGGTAGCAATGTGGAGAACGGTTTAGAGAGAAAGCAAGATTGAAGTCGGAGAACAGACAAAGTTTTTATAGTAATTGAGGGGAAAAATGAGAAATGATGTACTCTGGACTAGGAAAGTGATAGTGGTGATGGAGAGGAGATCACTTCAAGAAATAAAGAGTAGCAGAGTCGGCAGGTCTTGGGCTTGGAAGGGGAGGGAAGCAGAGAGCTAAGCCAAGATTTCCAGACTGGGTAACTTGCAGATGGGAGGGCCACTCACTAAAATGGCAAACAGTGGAGGAACAGCAGTTTTGGGAGATGATATGCTCACTCCCAAATATGTTCACACTGAAATGCCTGGGGGATGTCCCAGTGGAAATGTTTGTGCAAGAGGTAAGAGCTTCCCAACTGCTGTGCCTCAGGAAGAGGGTATAGATGTGCTACATATTTTCTTAGTCCTCATGGCAGCATGAACTTCCTCGGAAAAGACATCGGTCTTGGTAAACTGTGTTGCCATGAAAATACCATCATTCTTTATGTGTGCCACGATATGGAAAAGGTTGGAAAGTATTAATGTATAAAGCTTGTTGGATAAGAAATTCTGAAGCTCAGGAGAGAGATCTGGACTAGAGATAAAAGATTTGTATGGCACGAGAACATTAGAACATAGGTGGTAACTGGAGCCATGGAGTGGAGATCACGTGTGGAAAGAGAGACTGGAGCAGAACCCTAAAAAACAGCAACATTAGAGAGAGGCCTCTAGAGAACGAGGAAGACAACTGGTTGAGTGCTGTCACCCGAGCCCAAGGGGTTTCCAAAAAAAAAAAAAAGAAAGAAAGAAGTTCCTGATATTACTAAGCTCAGGTGGGATCAGGACTGAGACACACTTGCTGACTTTAACCACATCATTGGTGACTTTGACAAAACCAAATTTTGAAGGGTTGAGAAAGATGTACAAAGTAGGGAGTATTTAAACTTTTTCAAGAATTTTGACTATGCTGTAAGGGACAAGTCAGTCAGGTGCGTGGGGCAACAGGGGATGAGAATTCTTTTAGAAAGCTATTTTTAGAAAGATATTGCTTAATTTAATTTTAAAACATTTAAAATTCATTTTTAAAAAGATTTTATTTATTTATTTGATAGAGAGATCACAAGTTGGCAGAGAGGCAGGCAGGCAGAGAGATAGAGGGGGAAGCAGGCTCCCTGCTGAGCAGAGAGCCCAATGTGGGACTCGATCCCAGGACCCTGGGATCAGGACCTGAGCCGAAGGCAGAGGCTTAATTAACCCACTGAGCCACTCAGGTGCCCCTAAAATTCATTATTTTTAAAAAGCATCATGTGTATATGGTTAACAAATCAAATAATACAAGAGCAATTATGTGCTGCATTTCCCACCTCAAGTAATGAGCCATTTTAACTTTCCGGCTGATTCTTCAGTATGACTAAATATGCTCATAACTGCTATTCTTTGATCTTTCACTTTTAGATGTTTTATTTCCTCCTATGTATATATTCTCTTTAAAAGGTACAAAAGTGGAATCTTACCATTCATTCTGTTCTGCACCTCACATCTTGCACTTAAAATACCTTGGAGACCGTTCTATTTTTAACCTGGATAGATCTATCTTGTTCTTTTTAACAAATGCATAGTAATCCATTTATGGCTGTACCATATTATTTGTTTCCTACTGGTGGGCATTTAGATTGTTGCCAGCTTCTCAATTTCATCAGACAACTGTAATGGATAATGTTGTACATACATCCTTGCATATTTCTGTGAGCATATCCACAGAACAAATTCCTAGCAGTGGAATTCCTAGGTTTGTGCAGTGTACGTTTTGATAAATATTGACAAGTTGCCTTCCACACGGTCATGCTAATTTACCATCCCCACTAACAGGGTGTAAGAATACCCACCTCCCCACATTCTCACCATCGCTGTTTAAAAAGTTTGTGAATATTGTTGTAAGTGCTGAAATATTCTTGCATTGTTTTTATTTGCATATAATTGGTAACACTAAACAAGTTTTCAGGTGTTCATCTGCCATTATTGTTTTTTGTGAATGTCTTTTCTAACAGCGTTGTTTTAACGAAATTTACCCTTTGTCACATGTACTGCCAAGTGTTTTCCTAGCTGGTAGTGTGTCTTCTGGCTTCACTGTATTTTTTTTTTCCTTTGCCATATTTATTGGTCTTTTCCCTGATGGCTTTTAGGCTTTTTATGTTTAGAAAGTACCTTTTTTTAAAAACTTTTTTTCTAGTATGTTTATGGGTTTTCTTTTTACTTTAAATATTTCATCCAAAATAGACTTAAATGGCAAAGACCACTGTCATTTCTCACTACTGCTCAGAATGACATCTCCGTTATAGAACAGTTGGTCTGTTCTCAATGTACACAGTACCCATTCCTTTGTACCTTTGTTGAAAGGTTCCTTTCTCCAGGCTCACATGGCATGTGCCTTTCCCTCCTGTCCATCACTGCAAAAGCTATATTCCTTTCAGGAACAGCTCAAATCCCATATCAGCTAGAAAGTCTTCCATGCCCACTGTAGCCCACAAAGATCTTTCCTTTGCTGAAGCTCACAAGATCACATGCTGCCTTGTTTGAGACTCTCCTTTACTCAACTTTAACATATTTGCTGAATGAATCAAATATAACCTTTGGAAGTCCAGGTTCTTTCATCTACTTTTTCCTACCCCCAAAACAGCTAAAAGCACACTGGGTAAATGGAAGGAATTTGATAAAATACTTCTTGATTTGCCACATAAATGTATGCATTGGCTGCATATAGGATGGAATAAAAAAATAATGTAACGTATCTCATTAATAATTTGTATACTGACCGCATGTTGAAATGACCATTTTTAGAAATATTGGATATATATATATATATATATATACACACACACACATATATATATATATATATACACATACATAAATATATATATTTTCTTAAGTTAAAGAATATCCAGGACCATTGTCGATTCTTGTCCTCAAGAAGGCTCATCATGCTTAGTGTTGGCTCCTACATTATGCTGGTTTGAGCATAAATAAGATGATCTCTTGGAGCCAAAGACAGTCTCATTGTCTCCAAAGGCTCTCATGGGCCAGTCTACAATCTGTACCTTCATGGATTATGAACACTATACATCTTTGAATGTAACTGCTACAGACTTGAAATACAATGGTTCCTTTCAATAGGTCAGGCAACTGCTCAGCCAATAGAAGAGGTCAGGTTCAGAAGCTGAAGTGATTGAGGATCCTCAGTTAACCATGTAGATGGAGCCCTGGCCTATTGCTTTGGTCACGGGGGCCATTTTCTGCCATTAAGAAGTTATTTGGGACAGGTGCCACTTGGCTTGTAGTCTAGTCTCACTGCTGGTCAGAGCCCCTGTATTAGTTTCCTGTTTCTGTTGTTAACAAATCATTACAAACTTACTGGTTTAAAACAACACAAATTTATTTTCTTACAGTGCTGGAGATCAGAAGTCTAAAATTAAGGTGTTGGCAGGACTGCATTCCTTACCAAGGAAATGGAAAATCCATTTTCTTGCCTTTTTTACCTGCATTTCTTGGCCCACAACCCTTCTTCACATCACTCCAACCTCCTGCTTCTATCATTCTCTCTCTCCTGCTGTGGTCAAATCTCCCTTTGCCTCCCTCTTATAAAGACACATGTGATTACATTTAGGACCCATCTGGATAATTCAGATTAATCTTTCGACTGGAAAATCTGTAATCCTTAATCTATGTATCTACACATCTGTACACATCTACAAAGTCCCTTTTGCTACCTAAGGTAGCATTCACAAGTTCCAGGGATTGGGATGCGAACATCTTAGGGGACCATTATTCAACCTGCCACAGCTTTATATACATTTCTTTGCACTGCCCTGGTGAAGGGAAAGAGCACCAGCTGTAGAGTCACAAGGTTTCCAAAGTATCCTTAAAATGTACAGACAGGTAGGTAAATTCGCATCTGTAACCACTGTGATCACTCTGAGACCATCATAAATTGGCCTCATTTCCATCAGCAACAATAATTCCCTCCCAGCATTGCTTCCTTTATTTTTTTTATTTATTTTTTTAAATGTCTTTATTTATTTATTTATTTGACAGAAAGAAATCACAAGTAGATGGAGAGGCTGGTAGAGAGAGAGAGAGAGGGAAGCAGGCTCCCTGCTGAGCAGAGAGCCTGATGCGGGACTCGATCCCAGGACCCTGAGATCAGGACCTGAGCCGAAGGCAGCGGCTTAACCCACTGAGCCACCCAGGCGCCCCGCATTGCTTCCTTTAAAATGCTCTGTAGTGCTAAAGCTGAACTCATTACTTCCTTGTCCTAAAAAACAAATTATTAGAGACAGTAAGACGCTTTCTACAGAGATGAGATGTTTTTCTCATAAGCTTTTAGTCCAACAAACATAGTCGTAGTTTATGGCATGCTTATAGAGTGTCACAGCACCTTGTTTTGTTTTAATACTTTATATTCTGTAAAATACCTGTACACACTCCAGTTCATTTGGGCACAGGAAAAGGAAGGTCTTGTGATTTTGGTTGCACCGATAAGTAAACTGAGGTTCAGAGAGGTTAAGTGACTTGAACAGGGTGGTTATGCAATGAGTTACAGACAGATCTCGATGCCAAACCGGATTTTTCTTTCCACTGCACTGTTCCTGGGTCAAACTTGATCTCGTGGGGCTGAGAAGGAACAGACTGATATCAGGATCTTAATACATTCTGAAGTTGGCCTTGGAATCCCCACCTCCTAAGCATGAGACAGACTGAAACCCACTTTTTGGAGGTCCTACTCAGAGATCAAAGTTAGGGGCAGATTGGGAATTTCAGGAATTCAGGGGAAGATCAGGGTAGCTGGCGAGTCAAAGGTACAGTGAGAACGTAATTAGAACTAATTAGAACAGTGTCTGTGTGTGCTCTGTGTAGCTGCTGACTGCTTTTCCAAAACGCTCAGGTGGGCCAAGTCTGTTTAAAAGGTAGCCAGCAGCAGGGGTGCTACTCAGGTACTCAACCTAGAGTACTGCTCAACCTAGAATTAGCCCTGACTTCTCTGAGGGCATTTCAAAGACTACCTGGAATAGCTGAGAGTTACCTGTTTGGGTCTCCTATTCTCAGGTTTGAACACTTAACTTAAGGAAGCACAGTAACTCCAAAGCTCATGCTCTTTTACACCGGCTTTCTGGAGTCTCTTCCCAGTCTTGGATTTCTGTGACATCTCAAGGCATGGTAGCCGAGGCCCAGACTCTGCCACTGCACTGCCTAGGTTCAAAGCCCAGCTCTGCTTTGGCTTTGTGATGCTGTTTGGCACATGGTGATATATTATGATCTCTTCTTTTCTTTTCCCCTGTTTCTAACCAGACCTCTTTTGGTTCTTCCTTCCCTCTCCCCCACCCCCAAACTCAGTAACTACTGGCGGCCCTCAGACTTAGGATCTGGTCCTTTCATCATATCCATGTATTTTTGGAATTTACTACTCTTTAAACCTCAATCACTGTATATGACTGACTTCCAAATTTTTCTATCTAGTCTTACTATCTAGATGCCCAAACCAGGCCTTGGAATGGACATTTATTTATTTTTATTTTTTAAAGATTTAGTTGAGAGACAGAACATGAGCGGGGGGTGGGGGAGGGCAGAGGAAGAGGGAGAAGCCAACTCCCCACTGCACAGAGAGCCCAACATGGGGGCTCAATCCCAGGACCCTGGGATCATGACCTGAGCCAGTCAGATGATTAACTGACTGAGCCACCAGGTACCCCAAATGGACATTTTATTGCAAAGATATGTTTGAGAAAACATACCTCAAACTTCCATGCCAAAGGCTAAGCTTATCTCTTTCTCTCTCAATTTTCTAATTTCTCCCCATTTCAGTTTCCTGGGCAGTTTTCTGCCCAATAACAGATCTCCCTTTTCTTCTCAGTACTTGAATCCAGGTCCATTTCTCTTTTGTTCATTCATATATTAATTCAACAAGTACTTCTCAGCTACCTGCCATGTGTCAGCCATTGTGTTAGGCCTCAACATGCAAAGATTAGTCAGGCTTGAGGAGATCAGTCTTATGTGGGGGGGCAGAGCCATATAAATAATTATAATATAATGAGGTAAATACTATAATAGAGGCTTCCACACAAAGTCCCCACTAGAATGTAGTAACAAATGCAAAGTGTACAGGAGTTGGGGGGAAAGATTTCTGACAAAATATAACATTTGAGCCATCTTTTAGTACAAATGGTTTAACAAGGTTGCAAGGTGCCAGAGCTGGGGGAGAAAGAAAGGAAACAGAGGGAGTTTATGCTACGTCTCATAGGTATGAAAGGACATGGCAAGTCTGACAGGGTGGTATGAGAGTTCAGTGTGACTGATGTGAGGAGGAAAATAATTAAGACCAGTGCTGCTCAATATACCTTTTTGCAGTGATGGAAATGGTCTAAATCTGTACTAATGAAGGAGCCACTAGTCACATCGCCTACTGAACACCTGCAATGTGGCTAGTATGACTGAAAAGCTAAACTTTAAATTTTATTTCATTTTACTTCATTTAAATTTTAAATAGCAAGTGGCTACTATTGAACAACAATGGTTCAGGCACAGGATAAAGGACAGGACTCTAGGCACTAGGAAACCACTGAAGGTTTTTAAGCATAATACTGGCATAACTAGGGGTGTCTGGGTGGCTCAGTGGGTTAAGCCTCTGCCTTCAGCTCAGGTCATGATCCCAGGGTCCTTGGATCGAGCCCCGCATGAGGCTCTCTGCTCAGCAGGGAGCCTGCTCCCCCCACCCCCCGGCTCTCTGCCTGCCTCTCTGGCTACTTGTGATCTCTCTCTCTATCAAATAAATAAAATCTTTAAAAAAAAAATACTGGCATAACTAGATATCTGAGGAAGGGAAAACTGGCAGTAGGGGTTAGAGGGTAGATGACTTAACACAGAAATGCCTGGTAGGCACCAGCCACCTGGGATGGAATAAATGGCATTTACATGTTATGGGTAGAATTTACTGGACTTTGTGACTTTGTCAGTGAAGGGGGGGTATAGTGAAGAGACAACTGAAATTTGCAGATTGAGCATGGGTGGAGGCCACAGAAAGGATTAGGTTTGGAATGAGGGTAATGAGTTTGGGATATGTTGACTCTGAGGCGACTAACAACTATCTAGGATGGTATGACTACAAAACAGGAAAAATATTAACCTACAACTGTGGAGGTAGGGCCACCAATATATTTGGGAGTGATCAACACATAGGTGGTTGCTAAAGGTAGGGGAGTGGAGGAACTCACCCGAGTAGAAGTGGACTGGATGGACCCTAAGGAACCCTAAGCAATCAAAGTGTGGTCTATTTTGGTTTGCAACAGAGTCACCTGGGGTTTTTTAACAAAAAGCTGACTCTTCATTGTGAATGTATTTAATGCTATGGAATTACACACTTAAAAAATGGTAAATTTTATGGTATATGCATTTTAGCACAATTTTTTAAAAACGCAAAAAAAAAAAAAAACAAAACCCCAAATCTAATCAAGCCAAACCGATTGCCAGACCCCATTCCTAACCGGAATCACTGTTTCTGGAGATGAATCCAGGACTCTCCAGGTAACTGAAGTTCAATTAAAACTTGAAGTCCTTCAAGAGTAGAGAAAAACTAAGAGATAGGAAGAGAAAAATGGTTAAGGGCATGGTGAAGAAACCAAGGAAAAGCAGTTCAAAGAAGAAGGGGTCAGTAGTGACTACTGCCTTGACCCAGGGAAGACTGAACAAGGCCTCAGGATTTGGCAATAAGGGGGTCACTGATGAATGGGAAATCAGAGAGCAGCGGCTCTGGGGTTTATTCTTTCAAGGACTTCGCTCATGTTTGGTGGTAAAGAGATAGAGGGAGAGAGACTGAATAAACTTGAAGGGAGACTGGACAGAGGAAAAGTTGGTTTTGAAGATGAGAGAGAACTGAGCATGCTGGCAGGTGGACAGGAGAAGGAGTCAATGAGACCAAGGAGACACCCAAGGGAATCCTCAAAAAAACACAGTTGGGGAGAGGCAGTAGAGGTTGGGATCAGGAATTCGGGCCGAGATTATCTGGGTAAAAGCTCACTGGGTAAGTTCAGAAGTGAAAAGGAGGGAAGATGAAGGGGTTTAAGATAGAGGGCAAGAAAGACTTTCTGACACAACAAACAAGAATGGCGCTGGTTGGTGGCTAAGGTCATCTGCATAGATGAATGGAGCTGGGATATAGTCAAGAACCTGTAGAAGGGTAAAAGTCTAGAAGAGTCACTAGGGTGAAAGTGATCAGGAACTGGAATATAAAAAGATTGAAAAGTAGTACTGGAGTCTGAGATTGGAAATGGCACCAACCACATAATTATCCTGCACAAAATAGAAAAACTGGTTTTCCTAAATGAAGGTTTTGGTTCTGTTCTGCTGTTTAGGGACTGCACTAGTTGTTGCTCTGTCATGTATAAAGCTCAAATTCTCTAGCAGGAACTTTTCTAACTTCTCCAGCAAGAGATCCAATGTCGAACTGGTGGTTCAGACTCTCTTATTCCCTACTCCTCCTTCTATAACTTCAGAAAATAATAGGACCTTAAGGATTTTGAAGCTCATCAATCTAGTCTCCCTTCTTAGCTATATTTTGTTTTCTCATCTTCTCTCCACCAAACAAATCTTTCTCCATCTTCCACTTTCCCTTGGACTCAAGTCACAGGTGTCAAAAACCTGACAGACATCATTGACACCAATTCCACAGCATTTATGCTGAAGTCATCCAACTGTAGACTGCATTTTATGCCTGCTTCCCTGCACATATTCCCACCCCTATACTGGTATGCTTTGGCAGAGGATGCTAACGAAAAAAGTCCTGAATTAACTTACTCTCTGGCGTATTTTCCATTCTGAGCTTGGGTGAGGTTCTTTTTCTTAGCTGAAACCTTCCCTGGATGGGAGTGGTTAAAAGCAGAAGTTTCCTACCAATGCCAGAATCACAGGACATTCTCAATCATACTCAAGTCACTTTTATTATACATAATTATACAATCCCACTTCATTAATTTCTTTTGGACCAGCTGGATATTGGGTTCATAATTTAAATCTTTTAAACATTTTATAAATGCTAGTCAGTTCATTTTGGCCAGTATCTGTTACCTGCTGTGCTGAGCCAGAGCATGTTGGACACTTGACCTGCTCTGGAAAGATAAGATGTTTTTCTTACCAAGCCTCTCCTTTAGCCAGGCCAGTGACTCTTCTTTCCAGATTGTATTGTGAGGTTTTGCCTAAAGGCAGGGTGAATAAATTCAGAAATGCCTGAAGAAGCCAGATTGGATTCAAGTTGCCCATGGACCTGACACATTCTAAGGCTAGCCTGGTCTACGTCTCAAACCATTAAAAGCAGCCCCTTCCATATCCTAGAACCATGATCACTTTCTCTAGGCCATCTCAATCTGGACAGCCCAGCTCATTGCTCCACAGTAATCCTTCCAGGATGAACTCAAACAGTAGGAAATAGATACTGATTCTTTCAAATGCATGTCCTGCACATTTGCCAAAAGCTTCTGCCACCTTTTGAGGCTGCCTCACAATCATGAATTAAGTTAACTTAATTCTGAGTAAAACGCCCTTTCAATACCTCTTTCCTGGTCTTCCCACTGTCCCATCTCACTGTCTCCAGTAGCCTAATCTATTCCTTTCTTTCCCTTCCTCTGTCAGTAATTCAGGAATTGGATGAGTCTCTGGTTTCTTTTGCCCTGAAGAGCAGAAGGCTTCGGTCCCAGCTGGTGTTGCCAAAGCAGCAAACTAATTCCATGCCATGGTCCTGGGTTAAGATCTGCACAATCTCACTGGCCATATCACCTCGGATGGTAAGGGAACGGAAGTGGTCAAAATCATGAAGACCCAGCTTCCGGAGACGCCGTGCAGCTGCCCGGTAACACTTCCAGGGCTGTGGCTCCACAAGGAGGTAGTGGCAAAGGGAGGAAAGGTGGGCCAGGAACTCCCACAGGCCATGGTCCCCGTGGTTCAGATGAATCCACATGGTTACTGACATGCAGAAGCCAATGTCAAAAACTGAACGTCCAAATTGGCTTAAGAAAGAGCTCAAGAGAACTTTCCGGGTCCTTTGATTCATAAAGTCCAGGGTGATAAAGGTCAGGGCATCAGGAAAAGGGCATTCTTTTTCAGCTCGCTCCACCAGGACTGGATCTATGTCGCAGCAGAGTAGGTGGAGTTCTCTTGAGGCATCTGAGCAGGTCTCCCCATCACGTAGGGAAAGGAAGTGTTTGTATAGAGCCACACTCAGATCCTAGAGAAATCCAGAAGAGCTTTGTCATTGCAGCTCTCAACCAGTGAATAGAAGAAAAACCTCTATTTCTCATCATCCCATCAGACTGTTACATACTCTTGGCTTTATAGGATGTGAAGCTACTAGACTAAGGAGGTTGCCAAGAAAGTTTTCCACAGAGCAGATTCTCAGCACCCTCCAGGGGTCTCCGGCTATAATGTACCTCTCTATACTTTCCTGACATTGATGGTACATTGGGTTGTATGGCTTAAAGTTACACCCAAATGAGTGAAAAAAGGAGCCGAGAGCAGTCTTTTCCAGCTTAAGTAATATGCTGGTAAACTCACTTTTTTCTCCTTTCTTTTTTGGTATCTCAGATCCCAGGGAAGAACAAAGAGTTCCAAGGTAATAACCAGTGTTCCTTATCAGGAAGGTGAAGAACACAGCAAGCACCGTATTACAAAAATCTGCTTTTCAGACTTGTGGTTGGGTAAGTCTGGATTCCAAAGATTCCTTATTTAGCCTTCACTCTACAGCCTCAATATTATTACCTGGCTTATGCTTCACCACCCGTTCTGGGATTTCCTTTGCTTCTGCACCCATTACTCCCCAAAGTCCCTGCTGATCTTCCTTCTAGCCAAGTCTAATGATTTGTGATTTTCACCAACTCAGCACCTTTCTGACTTGTAAACAAGTCACCATCTCCCTTCTCTAATGATGACTTCTATAACCATTATAACCAATTCAAATTTGTGTTGTTCTAATCCACTTTTTCAAGGCATTTTTATGTATCACCTCATTTGCTCTGTGCAACAATTCTGTAAAGAAAATATTCATGCCCTTTCTGCAGGTGAAGAAAGTGTGGCGGGAAAACTCCTAATGTCCAATAATAGCAGCATGGATAAATAAATGTGGTATATTAATTAGGGTGCTCTAAATAGCAGTTACAAATGAAGGAATTCAGCTCAGTGTATCAATATAGATGACTCTCACAAATATACAATGCTGAGTGAAAAAGCAAGACACAAAATAAAATACATGGCAACCTTCCATTTATATGAAGTTCAAAAATGGGCAAGATTAAACTACATTGCTTAGGGATACAAAAATAATGAGCTATAAAGAAAAGCAAGTGGGGCACTGGCGTGGCTCAGTGGGTTAAAGCCTCTGCCTTCGGTTCAGGTCATGATCCTGGGGTCCTGGGATTGAGCCCTGCATCAGACTCTCTGCTCAGCAGGGAGCCTGCTTCCTCCTCTCTCTCTCTGCCCGCCTCGCTGCCTACTTGTGACTTCTGTCTGTCAAATGAATAAATAAAATCTTAAAAAAAAAAAAAAGGAAAGAAAAGAAAAGTAAGTAAATAATAATAAATGCCAGACTAGTTTTTACCTCTGGATGGAGAGGGGGGTTTATGAACAGGGGTAGTGATATGAGGGATTCCTATGACAATGTTTTATTCTTGATCTGGACAACTGTCATAAAGGCGTCAACATTATAATGATTCATAAAGTATAAATTTATGTTTTCTGCTTGTGTGGCATAGTTCACAAAAAATTCTACATTTTAAAAATTATGATTCAGAGGCTAATGATTGTCCAATGTCACATAGTTAGTATATGGAATGATTTAGGCTACATTAGGTTCTTTCCTCTATACCAGGCTACTCACATTTTAATATGTGTATTAATAATTAATGACATGCATATCACCTATGGATCTTATTAAAGATGCTGATTTAGTAGACTGTGGGGGAGGGGAACTGAGGTTCTGTATTTCTAGTTGTTTTTTCTTTTTAAGATTTTATTTATTTATTTGACAGAGATCACAAGTAGGCAGAGAGGCAGGCAGAGAGAGAGGGGAAGCAGGCTCCACGCTGAGCAGAGAGCCCAATGTAGGACTTGATCCCAGGACCCCGAGATCATGACCTGAGCCGAAGGCAGAGGCTTAACCCACTGAGCCACCCAGGTGCCCCTGTATTTCTAGGTTTTTTTGGTCTTTTTGTTTGTTTGTTTTTTAAGTAGGCTCTATACCTAGCATACAGCCCAATGTGGGGCTTGAATTCACAACCCTGAGATCAAGACCTGACCTGAGACCAAGAGTCGGACTCTTAGCTGTCAGAGTCACCCAGGCACCCTGAGAGTCTGCATTTCTAGTAAGTGTCCAAGTCATACTGATGCTACAGATAAAGGACCACATTTTGAGTAGGAAGGTCCTATACTATGCTGCTTAATTTTCTCCCCATTTGTATGCTTCTATCTTTGTTTACTCCCTCTTCCTCTATGATCTTGGGTATGCCAATTTGACTAGTCATTTTGTCACATCAGTCCCTTCTCCACATCTCTTCACCCTCTCCATCCTCAATTCCCCAATCTCAGAACACCCAAGAAGCTTAAAAAAGAAAATACAGGGGTGCCTGGGTGGCTCAGTCAGTTAAGCATCTGCCTTAGGCTCAGATCATGATCCCAGGGTCCCGGGATGGAGCCTCACATCAGGCTCTCTGTCCATAGGGGAGCCTGCTTCTCCCTCTCCCTGTCGCTCCCCTAGCTTGTGCGCTCTCTCTCTCTGTCAAATAAATAAATAAACAAAATCTTAAAAAAAAAAAAAAAAAAAAAGACTCAAGGGCTCAATCACCCCAGATCCTCAATCAGTCCAGAGTGGGACCTGGGAGTTTTAGAAATGTGAATAAAGCACCCTATAAATTATGGTACATCCATACAATTTTGAAGCTGCTAAAAAAATGTAGTGACATAGGTGACCTCCAAATTATCAAGTGAAAAGCAAGGTGAAAAAGTGTGTTACTATGTATAAAGCTAAAAGAGGTGGGATATTTATACATACATAAATGCTTGTGTTAACATTGGATGCATACCCAAGAAATTATAAAGAGCGGGTGCCACTATGTAGGGGGAAAGAAGAATTTAGGGTCAGGAATAGAGGCTTACTTTTTATTACATGCCTGTGATTTGCAATCATAGGGTTAGAAAGTCTGTTCCTTTAGGATATGCTAGTAGTTACAGATAGGTGTCTGAGATACATTTTGATATTCTGGACGTGATTTCACTATAATCACTCTATGCCTAAGAATACTTTGTGGTAAGAAGACGTGGCAATGCCTTCCTCCGCCAGGAAGCTGTATTCTCCCTCTCATCCTCTCCACTGTACTCGGTCAACACACTGCTTTTTAAATAAATATCCACTTGGCTCCAGTGTCTATCCTACACTATATGGTACCCGAATCTAAATTCCAGACATGAGGGGCGCCTGGGTGGCTCAGTGGGTTAAAGCCTCTGCCTTCAACTCAGGTCATGATCTCAGGGTCTTGGGATCAAGCCCGGCGTGGAGCTCTCTGCTCAGCGGGGAGCCTGCTTTCCCCGCCCCCGCCTGCCTCTCTGCCTACTTGTGATCTCTGTGTCAAATAAATACATAAAATCTTAAAAAAATAAAAATAAAAATAAATTCCAGACATGATTCTTTCACCTCGGCTCACCTCTCCCCAGAAACCAATCCCAACCCTGTGATCCCAAAGGTGGGTCTCAGGAAGCCCCCACTCTGAAGCCAGGTCGCCAGCCACGCTGGACAGAAGGCAAATGCCAGAAGCCCAAATACGGTGGCCCTACCCACATGAGGTTTGGCCGTGAGGGGGCGAACTCAAGAGAGGGACGCAGAATTTGGAACGGAGTTAAAAATTGTTCCTCCCCACGATTCCTAAGAGAAATAGTCGTGGGACCCTGGAGGTCCGGTAGCTGCAGCCAAGGGGTTGGCCCAGGCGACGCCTTTAAACTCATTCTGGAAAAGTCGTGGTGGGTGTAATGCCCCGCCCAAACCAAAGCCCCAGCGAAAGCGGAGGAAGCCAACCGCCCAGCTCCCCGACCTCAGCCCCCGCCCCCGCCCCCGTCACTCACCCCAGAGTTACACCCCACGTCGAGCCCCAGGATCGGCCTCGTTTCGGAACTCTGAGGAAAGAGCCGGCGAAGCAGCTCCGGGGGCAGGAGGCGGAGCCGTTCTTCTGGAGGATGGAAGCGGGAATAATGAGGGAAGTTTCCAAACGGTGCTGCCCCGGGTTCCAGAATTCGCGGTTCCTCTTCTGTCGCGGCCTCTTCAACGCCCCCGGTGGTCTTTTCCATGGACGCCGCCATTAGTCGGTCTGGCCTCCGGGTCCCGGCGGAACCGGAAGTCGGGAACCGGCTAGCGAGCGGCAGGGACTCCAGCGCGCATGCGTTGAATGGCGGAGGCGGGTGGGTCTGAACCTGAGGCTGTCTGGGAAAGCGCTGCCAACCGGGTTTGCGTTGCCATGTTGAACTATCAGCACAGTCTCGGAGGTGGTTATTAATATTATCCCATTTTACGGTGAGGAAACTAAGGCAGAGAGGTTAATCGACTTCCCAAGCTGACATAGTTTCACCTTGAGCTAACCAGAACAAGGAGTTTGTTGGGATGTTGGAAATCAATTTTGGCCCAGCTACCTTCCTTTACAAGTGCATTAGGGGAGAGAGACCCAGAGGGTAGATATTACTTACCCAGAGTCACGCAAGGAATCTGTGATACAGGAACTTGTACCCTGTTCATCTCATGGTTCCAGGAAAAGGTAGCTGGGAGCTGTGGGTCATTTGAAGTGTCAAAAGAGCAAGATGGCCCTGACTGCCAAGTAGGTCAGGTGGATAGGGGCGAGTATAAGTTGTAAGCTTCTTGAGAGGCAAGGACAATGCCTTAAGAGCCAGCACTTGAGAGTGCTTATCGGGTGCCAGACACCCGTCTAGGATCTCTACATATATTCTTTCAATAATCACATCAATTTTGTGAGGAAAAGACCGTAGTTACCCCCCCCCCTTTTTATATAAATATGAGGACATTGGGGTACCACTAATTTGTAACCTGCTCAAGGTCATGCAGTTAGAAATGATGATACCAGGATTTGAGCCTAGGCAGTCTGGTTCCAGAGGATGTGCTTGCAACCATTATGTTATTCAGCCTTGAATCCCCTGTACGTACCATAATGCCTGGCCCAAAGATGCTCAATAAGTATCTGCTGAATGAAAACTCAGTATCAAGAAATGGGGGTGGGAAAACTGGATACTCGTATGCAAAATAGTGGATGAAGAATTTAGATGTAAGACCTGAAACTGTTTGATAGGTAGAAAAAAAAGGAAACACTGATCTTGGCAATGATTTTACAGCTGTGACACGAAAAGCAGAGACAACAATAGACAAGTGAGACTACATCAAACTAAGAAACTTACTCACAGCAATGAAATCCATTGATAGAGTAAAAAGGCAACTTACAGAATGGGAGAAAATGTTTGCAAACCATAGATTTGATAAGGAATTAATTTCCAAAGTGTATAACAAACTCTCAAACTCAATAGCAGAAGAACTAATAACATAACTTTAAAAATGGGCAAAGGATTTATTTTTTAAAATATTTTATTTATTTATTTGACAGAGAAACAGTGAGAAAGGGAACACAAGCAGGGGGAGTGGGAGAGAGAGAAACAAGCTTTCTGCTGAGCAGGGAGCTCCATGCAGGGCTCTATCCCAGGACTCTGGGATCATGACCTGAGCCAAAGGCAGCCACTTAACAACTGAGCCACCCCGGGGGCCCCTGGGCAAGGGATTTTTTTTTTTTAAGGATTTTATTTCTTTATTTGACAGTTCACAAGTAGGCAGAGAGGCAGGCAGAGAAGGGGGTGGGGAAGAGAAGCAGGCTCCCTGCTGAGCAGAGAGCCCAATGTGGGTCTTGATCCCAGGACCCTGGGATCATGACCTGAGCTAAAGGCAGAGGCTTTAACTCACTGAGCTACCCAGGTGCCCATGGGCAAGGGATTTAAATAGACATTTCCCCAAAGGAAAGCATATAAATGACCAACAGGTATATGAAAAGACACTCAAATGTTACTAATTATCAAGGAAATGCAAATCAAAACCACAGTCAGACATCTCATCACATATGTTAGGATAGCTATTATGGAAGAACAAAAACAAGGCAGATGTTTTGGCAAACATGCAGAGAAAGTGGAACCCTTGTACACTGTTGGTGGGAATGTTAAATGGTGCAGCCTCTATGGAAATCCTTCTAAAAATTAAAAACAGAACTTACCATATGACCCAGCAATTCCATGTCTGGGTATTTATCCAAAAACATTTATATAAAGTTTTCCAAGAGGTAATAGCACTCCCATGTTCATTGCGACACTATTCACAAGAGTCAAGATGTGGAAACAACTTAAATGTCCACTGAATAGATCAATAGATAAAAGAAATGTAGCATTATATATAGTGGAATATTATTCATCCTAAGAAAGAAAGAAATCCTGCCATATGTGATAACATGGATGAAACTTGAGGACATTTCGCTAAGTGAAATAAGGTAGTCATGGAAGTCAAATACTGTATGATTGCCCTTATGTAAGTTATCTAAAATAGTCAAATTCACAGAAACAAGGACTATAATGGTAGCTGCTAGGGACGAGGGGAGAGGGATAGGGAGAATTGCTAATCAATGACTGCCAAGTTTCAGTTATCCAAGATGAATAAGGCCTGGAGATCTGTTGTACAATATTGTGCCTATAGATAGCAATATCGTGCTGTACACTTAAAAATCTGTTAAGAGGGTAGATCCCATATTAAATGTACTTACCACATGAAGTAAAATCTAGGATAACAAAAACAAACTCAATAAAAGCTACAAGTACATGTTTAAAGCCAGGTTTGTTTTGGGAAAATTAGAACGGAAGGAAGAAGGGAGCTAAACTGAAACGAAGTAGAATGGAGTTAGGCCAAAACCTGGACTGAGCCAGAGGCAGGAAAATAAAACAGAGCTGGTAAGGAGAGAAACTGAGGGTTTAGCCCAGGGAGCAGTTTCCAGTTAGAAATCAGGATGACCCAGAATATGCAACAGGTTCAGCCAGGGGTCAGCAGAGTTGTGTTGACCTCTCCCCACCTGGCCTGCCATCTTAAAGGGCCTCCTGCTACATGAAGCCAGTGGCTGGCTGAACTTCTAAGGGACAGAGGTATGACCCCTACAGATAGCGTATCAGAGGTTAAAATGGACCCTGTCTCTTGCCCTCCCAGGTTGTACTTCATACTTCCATCTCTGCCTGATCTATTTGGGGTCATAAATTAAAGACCAAAAGGCATAGTGGAATCGAGTAAACCACAGTACTCTGAACAGCTTCCAGAAAAGCGTGGGACAGCACCACTGGTATCATTTCTCTCCCCAGTGTTTTGACAGGTTTTGGTAAGCCAAACTTACCTCTTTTTGTCACTAGATGGTGCTAGCACAAACCCTTGACCACCCTTAATTTTCAAGGAGACAGAATCACCTTGCTTTTTTAAACACCCTTTTGTTGTTGTTGTTGTTGTTGTTGTTGTTTAAACACAGTATATGTTATTGCCAGTGAAATGTTTGATTACATTAAGGACATGGGCATATTTCTGCGTGTTTAAAACACTGTTCACGGGGATGGGCGTGCGGGAGTCTCTAGGCCTAGATAGGGAATGTCAGGCTCCTTTTAATCTAGGGATCCTTGAGAAGCAAAGATAGAGGTGGGTCTGGTAATGTTACTGGGGACCTAAAATACCTCAGAGATGAGCCCATAAAGAGACATTTTAATTTGATCCACTCTGGTGACTTTTTGAACCTGGGTTCATTTTTTAATTTTTGATTGGCCCAGGATGACCTGACAAGTCAGCTCCTGGGCTTGGGGCCTGAGTCACCAGGCCCAACACCTCAAGTAGCTGTAGCAGCACCTGAGAAAATGTTTTACACTGCAGCTGGTCAGGTTTTGTGGAGCCTGATGCTTATACAGTTGTGGAAGTGGGTGTGCTTGGTGGGTGGGTGGTGGGCTGGGTGGGGGCTGGAGATGAAGGAGGGCACTTGTGATGAGCCCTGTGTGTTGCATATAAGTGATGAGTCACTGAATTCTACTCCAGAAACCACTGTTGCATGGTATGTTATTAACTAGAATTTAAATAAAAACTTTTAAGATTACAAATATAGAGACATGTAGAAGTGAATATTTATTTACAGTGAGAAAATAAATCACAACAAAACACATTTTTAAAAGCTCTGGGATTTTAGCTCATAGATCAAAGAAACCTGATCAAGTTTTTCCCCAGTTTGCTAACAGACGAAATTTACATGACATTGTCAGTAACAAATTGTGAACCCCAAAGAGACTATTCCAAACGATCAAATAATAAAAGGCGAATTTGGGGGTGCCTGGATAGTGAAGCTGGTTAAGCATCCGACTCTTAGTTTCAGCTTGGGTCATGATCTCAGGGTTTTGGGATTGAGCCCTGCGTTGGGCTCCATGCTCAGTGCAGAGTCGGCTTTCATTTCTCTCTCCCTTTCCCTCTGCCCCTGCTCCCCAAATAAATAAATAAATAAATAAATGGCAAATTTAATCTGCCATGCTAAGTAAAGACTGAATTATCTTTTTTGTCATCTCTAAAAATTGCCATATGAAGAAGCCACCAAAGAGTATGTAACCAAACATGTAAGAAAAAGGTAATATTCAAGTGCGACCTTCTTTTATTTATTTATTTAAAGATTTTATTTATTTATTTGACAGAGATCACAAATAGGCAGAGAGTCAGGCAGAGAGAGAGAGGAAGGGAAACAGGCTCCCTGAAGAGCAGAAAGCCCAATGTGGGGCTCAATCCCAGGACACTGGGATCATGACTGGAGCCGAAGGCAGAGGCTAACCCACTGAGCCACCCAGGCGCCCCATGACTTTCATTTAATTCATCAAATTATTATAGGATTTTTTGTGATAATTTGTCAGCTTTAAAAATTTTTCCCATGCAAAGACTAATCTTAGATATACTCTTCAAATTGACTACATTCACTACCCAATTTGCCTTTGAGAACCTCATTATGATTGGTGTATTTTGGGTTTTTTATTAACTGTTTTGATATTGGTAGTTTGTGTCATGAAAAAAATATAAAGATAGGAATTCTGACAAATTGTATTTTGAACAGTTCCCATCAAAAGAGAAAAGAATGCATGGTACATTTATAATAATATACTGTGTTATTGAGTATATTACCACCAGGGCAAAACTTATTTTGACTAGATGTCAATATGGACAGAATCCTCTGTTCATATTTTTGCACAGCTGACAATTGGAAAAATTTTCTTCAGACTAGCTTCTGCTTTGTACATCTTCTAAACTTTATTTTCCTCCACTCCTGCACACCTCTGGTACCAGATGCTACATGTAGGACACGTTTAGGTCTTGATTTGAACTCTGGCTTTGTATCTTTAGGCTATAACATGAGGTAAGTCAGCACATGGGTGGATAAGAGACTTCTAGAGTTATTCCTTCAGCTGGTGAAAGTTCAGCTATACATGGAAGTAGTTTTAGACTTCCATGGAGTGTATCTCCAACTAAGCTTCCCCTTAGCTGATTCCAAAAATGCCTGTAACCATTCCAGTGCCATTTAACACAAGGGCAAATGTGAAGGAAGGGACATCAAAGTGGGAAATCAAAGTTTTAACCACCTGCAGTTAACATATCTTATTTTTTCAAATTGTACAAAAACAAATGACCTCGCAGACACATTTTTTAGGGCCTTAGAAGTGTTCTATGTGTGAATGAGGTTGCTGAACCTTCAGCTTCATTAGCCCTGTGGAAAATTCATCTCTGTCCTGCACAGAACATATACACAAGAATAGTTAAAATGCAGAGGTGTGTATATAAAGAATTGGAAATATCCAAGACAGGAATGATTGACATGTATAATGATTTCCATGGCTTCCTAAGGAACCTTGTGCAGCTGATGTCCTGGCCATGGTCTGGTCCATTTCTTTTTAATTAATATATAATGTGTTATTTGCCCCAGGGGTACAGGTCTGTGAATCACCAGGTTTACACACTTCACAGCACTCACCAAAGCACATAACCTCCCCAGTGTCCATAACCCAACCACCCTCTCCCTACTCCTCTCTCCCCAGCAACCCTCAGTTTGTTTTGTGAGATTAAGAGTCTCTATGGTTTGTCTCCCTCCCAATCCCATCTTGTTTGATTTTTTCCTTCCCTACACCCCAAACCCCTCATGTTGCCTCTCAAATTCCTCATATAAGGGAGATTATATGATAATTGTCTTTCTCTGATTGACTTATTTTGCTCAGCATAATACCCTCTAGTTCCATCCACGTCATTGCAAATGGCAAGGTTTTATTTATTTTGATGGCTGCATTATATATATATATATATATATATATGATGTGGCATATATAGGATGTGGCATATATATGCCACATCTTCTTTATCCATTCATCTGATGATGGACATCTAGGTTCTTTCCATGGTTTGGCTATTGTGGATATTGCTGCTATAAACATTTGGGTGCACATGCCCCTTTGGATCACTACATTTGTATCTTTAGGGTAAATACCCAGTAGTAGGATTGCTGGGTCGTAGGGAAGCTCCATTTTCAACTTTTTGAGGAACCTCCATGTTGTTTTCCAGAGTGGTTGCACCAGCTTGCATTCCCACCAACAGTGTAGGAGGGTTCCCCTTTCTCCACATCCTCGTCAGCATCTGTCATTTCCTGACTTGTTCATTTTAGCCATTCTGACTGGTGTGAGGTGGTATCTCATTGTGGTTTTGATTTGTATTTTGCTGGTGGTCTGGTCCATCTTAACCTCCCTTCTTTCCCTTTCAAATGCCCTAGAGCCTCTGCTCAGTCCCTGCTCTTCCACGTCACTCACTGCCTCCACCAGGGGATCAGAGGGCCTTAGAACTGAGGGTTAAGCAGAAGTTGGTGTATATTTTAAAATATTGAATCTATTTTCTCACAGAAACAACCTTCCAACAAGGGAGTCCTACCTGCACTTTTGGAACCCAACTCATCTGTAAACGGAGAACTTACTCCTTATTATAATTTAGAAATTCTATAATTAGTTCTTGCAAAGTTTGAAACTACTTGGAAACAATACACAAGACTCTATAAATGGAGTGTTATTGTTGAAACCCAACTAAGAGAGTCCCTATTTTGAACCCCTCATTATCTGATGAGGAAACTGAGATCCAGGAGTTAAAGGCAGTTTCTCCAAAGATGGAGCCAAATTAGGGCAGGCTAAATGTTGTAGCAAATAACCCCCAAATCTCAATGCCTTACCGTAATAAAGGTTGATTTCTTCCTCTTTGTCACAGTCCATTGTGGGTCAGTGGGGAAGAGGGGAAGGACTCTAAATATACTAAAAATATTACATCGTATAATTTAAATGGGTGAACTCTATGTTATGTAAATTGTATCTTAATAAATCTGTTTAAAAAAGAAAAAATATGAACAAACACCATACGACCCAAGCCATCACAGTCCTGGGCATTTATACTAGAGAAATGAAAATTTATATCCACACAAAACCTTTACATGAATGTTCATAGAATTTATTTGTAATTAAAAAAAAAGATTTTATTTATTTATTTGAAAAAGAACAACAGAGAAAGAGAGAGAGAAAGAATGAGCAGGGGGAAGGGGCAGAGGGAGAGGGAGAAGCAGACTTCCTGACGAGCAGGGAACCCCATGCAGGGACTTGATCCTAGGACCCTGAGATTGTGACCTGAGCTGAAAGCAGATACCCAACGGACTACGCCACCAGGCGCCGCAGGGCTTTATTTGTAATAGCCAACAATTGGAAACAACCAAAATGTCCTTCAGTAGGTGAATGGTTAAGTGAACTGTGACACAGCCATAGTACGGACTCTTACTCAGGAGTAAAAAGCACACACTACCGACACATGCAGCAGCTCAAATGGATGTTAAAGGCCTTAGGCTGTGTGAAAAAAAAATCCCCCCCCCCAAGTTAAGAACTGGAATTCCATTATATAATGGAATTCCATTATATAACATTTGCAAAATGTAAAAAAATTATAGAAGAGAGAAAACTGATTAGTTAGGGATGGTAAGGGTGGATGTGACCATAAAGGGTTAGCTCAGGGAAGATGTTTGTGATGATGGAATGGTTCTGTGTCTTGACTACAGTGGTAGTTACATGAATCTACATGTATGATGACATGTCACAGAACTGTGTACACACATACCAATGTTAATGTCCCAGTTTGGGTAGTACGTTCTCAGCACAGAAGATGGAATCATTGAGGGAAACTGGTGAAGGCTGTATGGGACCTCACTGCCCATATAATTATTTCAACATAAAACTTTTTTTTTTTAAGATGTTATTTATTTATTTAGGAGACAGAGAAATTCTGAAGGAAAATTCTTTCCAGCCTTTCATTTGACACACAGCCAAATGATGAATGGCGAACACAAAATGAAGACGCTTCTAGACACTCAAGAAACCAACACTATTATTTCCCATTAACTCTTTCTCAGGAAGTTGTTGGGGAAGGTTTTCTACCAAAACGAGTAGAAACCCAAGAAAGGGAAGTCATGGAATCTAGAGTGCAGGTTTCCAACAGAGGAGTGTGGTGAAGGAGGTTCCTGGGGATGGAGATGAGGGGAGATGCCCGCAGACCCCCTGCATGACAACCAGGGCAGGCTAGAGAAGTCCGAAGATTTGGAAAGACTATATAGTGTCAACAAGATGAAACTGATAGAACACCCAATATATTTGAACATATTGGGATGATATTTACCCACTTAAGGTGGCAAAGAAAAAAAAAACAAGGACGTAGGAAAGTAAATGTACAAACAACTAACAACGATATCTGATTCATCTCCAGAAAAGCAAAATGTGCAAGAAAGGAAAAATAATCACCATATACTACATAGTCCCTGGTCAACAGGGTTTATAGTCTTAATATGTAAATATTTGATAATTCGTAATTATCAAATTAAATATATCAATAATTCATAATTATTGATATAACCAAATCAGAAGCGCCCAGGGAGTAGGTGGAAAAGGAAGAATGTGTGTGTGTGCATGTGTGTGTGTGTGTTTTCATGCCTGGACTTCCACCTCTCTCTCCCAGTTTGTTTTGAATACTTTCTGTTTTCCCCTCTGAATGCCCTTTTATTTTCTTCTTTAAACTAATGTATTTCCCATGCTTTCAATAATGGACACATATAGGGGCGCCTGGGTGGCTCAGTTGGTTAAGCAGCTGCCTTCAGCTCAGGTCATGATCCCAGCGTCCTGGGATCGAGTCCCACATCGGGCTCCTTGCTCAGCAGGGAGCCTGCTTCTCCCTCTGCCTGCCATTCTGTCTGCCTGTGCTCGCTCCCCCCCCCCCGATAAATAAATAAAAAAATCTTAAAAAAAATGGACACATATTAGTTTTTATAGTCAGGGAAAAAAAAAACACAGCTTATTACAAAGAAAAGGTCAGGAATGATGTCTCTAAGCATCCTCAGCTCCTTTTCTTAATTCACGATGGACTTTAGCATCTATATGTTTTTCTTAATGTTATTTGGATGTACGTACATTTTCAACATGTATCCCTGCTTGGGTATAATGAGTTTCATAAGGTCACCGTACTGTGCAAAGCATTCCTTCATAGAATCATTGAATCCTACCTTTTCATTTACCATCTTTCAGATTCAAGGGGTTCCCAAGAGTCAAGGGTTTTGTGAGGGGTGTTTAGGGCAACGTGGCTGAGGCAAGGTCTGTGAAGGGAACAGAGCAGGAGGCCTGGTCTGCTTTGACATTGGTGGAGGAGAGGAGCTGGTGAAGAAACCAGGAAGAGAAGATGAGGAACCACCTACTCTCCCTACTGAGGACAGGAAGGGAAGACCGATCTGAGGGCCAGCTTGCTGGTGCCTATAGAACGAAGTCCAAAGTCCTTACATAGGGCTTCTGAAACATGGATATGCAAATAAGTCACCCTAACCTTTTGTTAAAATGCAGATTATGATTTAGAAGGTCTGCGGTCTGCATTCCTTCCTTCCCTCCTCTCTCTCTTTCTTCCTTTCCTCCCTCCCTCCCTCTCTCACTCTCTTTCTTTCTTTCTTCCTGCCTTTCTCTCTCTCTTCCTATTGTTGGGTCCCCCAGTAATGGGTCCATGATCAAAGGAGCAAGACTGATACAAAGCGAAGGTCAAGCAAAGCTTTATTTCGCGCCAAGCATCAAGAATCAAACCGACTGTCAAACCGACTGGTCGGGCCGCCCCTTACAGAGGACGACCCCTCCCTGCCTCACAGACTAACTTTTATAGAGCAAAGGCCATGTGGTTGGGCCTGGCCACACACAGGTGGCCAATGAGATTGTAGCACACAGAGAAAGCTGCACAGTTATGCTAGGGCCCACACGGGTGGCCAATTGAATTACAATTTACCCTAGTAGATATTTGAACTAGCCTATCACCTTGGTCAGAATTGGCGCCCAAAAGGTGGGGCCCACACTCCTTGGTAGCTAGGGAGACGGTATGCGTGCCCCACTGATTGGATGTCTCCACCTGACCCGACTCATCCCTGCATTCGGGCTATTACCTCTATCTGACCTGACCCACCCTTGTATTTGGACTTTGTTACATGGGACTGGTTTCCCGGACCTGTTTTTTAAGTAAGTCCCCTTGGTGGGGGGGCAGAGTCAACTTAAGTTTTACTGCATGAACAACAAAATGGCTGTTCAACCGAGGTGGGGCCGCTCTGGCTAAGTAGGCCCTTACATTATCTTTCTTTCTTTCTTTCTTCCTGTCTTTCTTTATTTCTTCCTATTTCTTTCTTTCTTTCTTTCTTTCTTTTCTTTTCTTTTCTTTTCTTTTCTGTTTTTTTCTTTTAGAGAGAGAGAGAGAGAGCATGTGCTCTCCTGAGTGTGAAGTGGGGGAGGGACAGAGGGAATCTCAGACAGGCTCTTCCCTCAGCAAGGAGTCTGATCTGGGGCTCCAACTCATTACCCCGAGGTCACCACCCGAGTTAAAATCAAGAGTCAGGATGCCTGGGTAGCTCAGTCGGTTATGTGTCTGCCTTTGGCTCAGGTTATGATCTCAGGGTCCTGGGATTGAGCCTGGGATTGGCTCCCTGCTCAGCAGAAAGTCTGTTTCTCTCTCCCCCTGCTCATGTATGTGTGCTCTCTCTCTGTCTCCCTCTCAAATAAATAATATCTTTTAAAAAAATAAAATAAAATCAAGAGTCAGATGCAAGACGCCTGGGATAACTCATTGGTTAAGTGTCTGCTTTCAGCTGGGGTCATGATCTCAGGGTCTTGGGATGGAGCCCCACATCAGGCTCCTTGCTCAGCAGGGAGTCTGCTTCTCACTCATCTTGTGCTCTCTCTTTCTCTCTCTCTCTCTCTCAAATAAATAAAATCTTTTAAAAACCCACAAAAGAGTCAGACACTTAACTGACTGAGTCATCCAGGTGCCCCTATTCTTTGAATTTTTCTTTTTAGTATATTCATTATACAAATTTTGTAATTTTTCAGTATATAAAAATTAGCAAATCTAGATAAACCACAAGAAAAGACCTAAAGTCTTATTCACCACCTGGAGATAACCACAATTAACCTCTTAATGTATATCCATCCATCTAGATTTTTTTCTTATTCTTAAGTATATGTAAAATGTATTCGTGTATCTATATATTTAATTAACATTAAACAAGTCAACTTTTATTTTATTTTTAAAATTTTTTTAAAGATTTTTTATTTATTTATTTGAGAGAGAGACAGTGAGAGAGATCATGAGTGAGGAGAAGGTCAGAGAGAGAAGCAGACTCCCGGTGGAGCTGGGAGCCCTATGTGGGACTCGATCCCGGGACTCCAGGATCATGACCTGAGCCGAAGGCAGTCGTCTAACCAACTGAGCCACCCAGGTGTCCCAACAAGTCAACTTTTAAAATATTACTCACTGAGGGGCGCCTGGGTGGCTCAGTGGGTTGGGCTGCTGCCTTCGGCTCAGGTCATGATCTCGGGGTCCTGGGATGGAGCCCCGCATCGGGCTCTCTGCTCCGCAGGGAGCCTGCTTCCCTCTCTCTCTCTCTCTGCCTACTTGTGATCTCTGTCTGTCAAATAAATAAATAAAATCTTTAAAAAATATATTACTCACTGAAATGCAACAGTGGGCACACTCCTTTGGAGATAACACCAAAAGCTTACATTTTGGAACATTAAAAAAAAATTTCGGTCCTTTTTGTATTAAGTTTTTCATTTTAATTCCAGGATAGTTAAATACAGTGTTATATTAGTTTCAAGTATACAATATAGTGATTCAACAACTCTATGTTATTCCAGGCTCATCATAAGTGTACTCTTTAATCCCCACCACCTATTCATTTCAGAACATTTTTAAGGAATAGAAGCGTTAGCTTGTGGAATAACCCTCATTTGGTTTTGTCTAGTGTTTTCTCATAAGACTCAGGATTTGAGAATTTTTGGTATAAATTGCATGAGTAGAATGTGTCCTTGTTAGTACATTGCACTAGAAGAGGCACAGAGTGTCAATTATTTGGCTTCCCCCAATCGCCCCCCGCACCGCGCACACACCAGGCCTTTGTTCGAGCTGTTCCCTCTGAATGGCCCTCTTTTCTCTAGCCTACTTGACTAAAATTTGTTCCTCCTTTAAGATCCAGCTCAAAGTTCTCGGAGAAGACTTTCCTACCTCTTTGTCTAACCACATTCATGTGGCACCTCCCCCATGACAGTCACTTCCCTGTCATCTCCATACTGTTATGCTGAGTTCCCTGAGGACAGGCTCCCTGTCTTAAGAAGGTAGATTTGTGCTGTTCTCGCCTACTTGACATTCAACATTCTCCTGGGAGCCATACTCTGGTTTTCCTTTGGGGAGACACCCCTCATTTTCCCTATCCTTGCCCATGAGGGTGGCTCCAGGCTGAATGTATGGCCTGGGTCCGGTCACTCAGTGCATTTCACTCCAGTGCCAGACAGATTGGTTCAGTGAAGAACTAGCTTCTGAATCAAGGAGGTCCCACCAGGGGCAACCAGGACTTCTGCCAGAATTGCTGGGCCAGAGAACTCGTGGAACACAGAGTGGCCCTTCCATCATGTTCCATTAGTCAAAGAACTGTGCTCATTGTTTTGAATTGTTCCATTCCACCCTCTGGCCTCGTGCCTCTCCCAAGATACCACGAAGTTTCATTCCCCTACTACACCAGGCTTAGGCTCGAGGTCCAAAATCACTTCTTAAAAAAAAAAAAAAAAAAAAAAAGATTTTATTTATTTATTTGTGTGTGAGAGACAGAGGGTGAGAGAGAGAGAGAGCATGAGAAGAAAGAGGTCAGTGGGAGAAGCAGACTCCGTGCTGAGCAGGGAACCCGATGCAGGACTTGATCCTGGGACTCCAGGATCATGACCTGAGCTGAAGGCAGTTGCTTAACCAACTGAGCCGCCCAGGTGCCCCCAGAATCACTTCTAAACGAAGTCTATGTGCATATGAGGCTCCTCAGGTTTGGTTCCTTAGGAAAGGCTGTTCTCAATCTGAACTAAAGACAAGTTATTTACCTGCACCCACCTACACACATACACACACAGCGTATAATAGCAAGACAGGCATAGGTCCAACAGCCTCTTCATTTTGTATTATTTCTCTCCCTTTCAGGTTGAGCTGGTGGTGCTTCTACCAGTACAAGTCTTTTTTTTTTTTTTTTAAAGATTTATTTATTTATTGGTGCGGGGGAGAGTAAGCCAAGAGCGGGTGAGGAAGGGGCAGAGGGAGAAGAGAATCTCAAGCAGACTCCGTGCTGAGCACAGAGCCTGATTCGGGGCTCCACCTTATATGACCCTGAGATCATGGCCTGAGCAGAAACCAACAGTCAGAAGCTTAACTGACTGCATCACCCAGGTGCCCTCCTCCCCGCAAAGAATAAAAAACTCTGAGTTAAAAACTCAGAGTTAGAAACTCTGTGGTTTTTCTCTGAATCTAACTGGGGCTCAGTAACCAGCTTCATTAGACAAGTCACACTCATAAATCTAAGGGAAGGCCTCCTCTGTCTTGGACCCCCAGTAAAGCTGCTGAAGACTACTATCTTTAAGCTCTGGAGAAGCCCCATTGTCTAGCAGAGATGCTGTGGAAAAAACAACTTTAAGACTCTTAGGAGTACTTCTATCTGTTGGAAAGATTCTATGAGGCAACATCTTAGATCTTCCTGAGGTCTTAACAAAGGGCTTTGTAATCACACTTTTGGCCTCATCTTTACCAGAAGACTGTGTTTTCCTGATAGTGTCTTGGATTTGATTTTTGTTATGGGACCCTTTATTACTCTGAGAATTCTTTGCTGGCTCAAAAGACTAGGGGCTTCTTATGTCTCCTCTAAATTCTGCTTAAAAACAGAATAATTCCTTCTTTAGTATTCCTCTCACTACCTGTTTCTTAGGATACAAAGCCAAGATAAGCCATTGCCCCTTCAACATTGTGCCTGGAAATCTTAGCCAGATCCTTCCATTCATTAGGCACTTTCTCTGTTTTTTTTTGTTGTTGTTGTTGTTGTTTGTTTGTTTTGTTTGTTGTTTTTTTTTTACATTGGCGCAGAGAAGAGTTTTGCTAAACTCTATCATGATGCAACAAGGGTCTTTGTTCTTCCAGGTTCCAAGTACATTTTCCTCAACTTTCCTTTGAACTTTCACCTGCCATCTCCTTGAAACCCTTCTAGCCTGCCCTACTGGACTCATTGAGGCCTGTCAGGCATCTCCTGCCAGATGTTTTAAGTTTGGTTATGGCGGTGTCTCACTTCCAGGGACCAAATTCTGTTCCAGTTATCTGTTGCTGCAAAGCAAACCACTTCAAACTCAGTGGCCTAAAACAGCAACTATTTGATTATGCTCATGGGTTATGTGGATTAGGAATGTGGACAAGGATGGTTAGACCATGCTTCATGGTATCTTGGGCCAGAACTAGGAAAACACAAATGGCCGGGGGTTGAAGCAGCTAAAGTGAGGGACTCTACTTCCAAAATGGCCTCTTCCCTCCCATGGCTGCCTCTTGATGGGCATGGCTGGAAGACTGGACTCAGCTGGGTGCCTTGGCTGGAGCACATGGCCACCTCAGCATGGAGAAAAGGGAGCTAACAAAGGGGCAGAGAGGGACAGGATAAGGCTCACTTCTCTTGGCAAGGTTTTCCCAGAAAGGAAAGCAGAGAACTTGGAGAGGATTTGGGAATAGTAGGCTGGGAAGAAAGTAACTTGGCTGTGTGTGTGTGTGTGTGTGTGTGTGTATGTAATCAGCAAGAGGGCAAACACCCATTTGCTGGGAGTTGCTGGACTTGAGTGAAAGCAGATGGCATATTTATGAGCTGGATTAAGTCCACTCAGCTCTGTAATTTCTCCAGCCTTAACTTAGGAGCCTGGGAATGTGAATGAAGAGTCTTGGTGTGAGGACCATCCCAGGCATGGGGGTGGGGGGACGTGGTTGGAGGCCACCGCTTAAGACAGTAGCTGCCAGAAGGGAACGGATGGTATAGTGGGTTGTATAGTGATACCCAAAAAGAGAGGTACAAGTGCTAACACCCTTTTACCTGCGAATGTGACTTTCTTCAGAAATAGGGCTTTGAGGAGAGACCTTGAAACCTTGAGGAAAGATTCTCATCCTGGATTGATGGTGGGCCCTAAATCCATGACAGGCAGCCTTATGAGAGAAAGGAGAGGGAGACTCAAGACACAGAGTGGGGGAAGACTGTGTGAAGACAGGTGGAGATTGGAGGGCGCCCCAAGCCGGGGAACAGCAAGGACAGCGGCAGTCGCCAGAAGCTGGAAGAGAGGCCTGGAATGGCTTCTCCCTCAGGGCCTCGGAAAGGAGCCAACCGTACTGACCCCTTGATTTCAGGCTTCTAACCTCCACAACTATGTGAGAATCATTTATTTCTCCGGTCTTAAGCCACCAGTTGGTGGAAATTTGTGACCCTAGCCCTAGGAAACTAATGAAGAATGAATGGGCAGACAGAAGAGCTGGCTGGAAGCAGGAGGAGGTGAGGAGCCTGGTGTTTCCAACTCAGCCCCCACCTCCTGCAGGGACCGCCTTCCCTCCCCTTCCACCAGTGCCCAGGCTCAGCCTTTCATGCGCTTCAGACCCTGACTCGGAGGCCCCCCACCGCCTCGCCACTGTTCCACATCTCCTCAGTACTTGCTTTCCTGCCAGGCCTGCTTTCAAGAGCATTTACTTGGGACCGTGAGCTCAGTGGTCGGGAGCTGTCATCTACGTTTTCTATCCTGCAACACCGCTGTCTTCTCCCTCCCCTATCTAATCTATGGATGTGCTTTGTACACAGTGGGTGCCTAATAAGTGTTATTTATTCTCTCTGCAGAGTCCCCTAAACATTGCTCTGTTCCTTCCCCTGCTGCAGCTGAATTTATGCCAAAACCTTGTCACAGGTGAAGATAATTTCCCCCTTTGCATCAGTGTGGTGTGTCCCCCTCCCACATGGCACCCTGGGCCCCAAGTTCCCTGAAGGAACTTGGCAATGTAAGCATCACCCCCATGTGTCTTCTAATCTCACTCTTGGCACTAACTTATGTGTAAACTCGGACAAGTCAAGGCACCTCTGCTCCTCAGTTTCCTGTCAAGTAAAACAAAAGGATTGGAGCAGGTTCATTCATTACCCCATTTATACAAAAACCACTGTTGAGACTATTTGTCTAAGTTACATGAATTCAAGGGTGAACAAGATTTCAAGGATCTAAAGGATCATACATACAAGCAGACAGGAGGAGAGGTTAAAATGTGCCAGGGTGGTACAGGGCAAGGGGGCTCTGAGGAGGGAGTGGCCAGAGCACGGGGCGGGGGGCTGAGAAAGGCTTCATGGGAGAAGTAATGCCTAAAGCTGCCCATCTTCAGGATCCTTCCAGCTACAACATAGGCTTCCTTCTAGGGACATGGGTTTTCTAGGGACAGAACTAGAAGGAAGGCCTGCTATTGGAAGTCACCTCCAGCCAGGCAGTGACAGGTACAAGCATCCTAAGAGCCGCTACAAGGGGTATATATTGACAGAAGGACCAGTGTTTTTTAAATTTTGTATTCACCTGCGGGGGCAGGGAGCATGAGCAGGGAGAGGGGCAGAGGGAGAGGGAGAAGCAGACTTCCCGCTGAGCAGGGAGTCTGGAACAGGGCTCGATCCCAGGACCCTGGGATCAGGACCCGAGCCTAAGACAGATGCTTAACTGATTGAGTCACCCAGGTGCCCCCAGTGTTTCTTTTCCCACATCAAGGTAAGTGTGGAGATTTAATTTACACTTAGCTCTGTGGGGACAAAGAGCTCTGGTATGAACATTTCACATCAAATCTGAGTTAAATCTCACGAACGGCCTCCTGGCCAACTGAGGCGACAAGCAAAAGGCAGGCGAAGGAAACGGTTCAGATGTCATAATTTTATTATTATCTCCTGTCAGTCACAGACCGGGAAGGTGATGCCAGGAAATGGAACAGACTCGGACCCTGGGCAGCTTGAAGGGGCTGAGGCCAGAGGGACTGTGTGTGGTGGCAGGTGTCTGCCCTCAGTCTCTTGAGGGAAAGCTCTGGGGCCGGGGCTGGGTGGCACAGGGTGGTTTCTAGGAGATGGGTGAACAGTGTCCCAAAGATGTGACAACGGTTGGACTAAAGGGAACAATCAGAGGCTGATGAGGAGAGAGGTCTGGGGAGGTCTGAGAAGGGTGGTGAATGAATCCTATCTGAAGCCAGCAAGCCACACAGCCCTTCTGCTTCTCGCCCGCAGAACCAGGCCCTGCTTTTCCTCCAGCGACCACCGGGGGGCAGCAAAGCGCTGGCGTGAAATCCTGCTCTCGGGAGCAAGGCTAAGTCTTGGGCTAGTCCCAGGAGGGCCAGGGAGGGAGAGGCAGAACCTTTTGAAATAAGGGTATCTGTGGGTTCCTGACTCCCCTGGGAGGAAGAACAAGATTCCTGGGGCTTCCTCAGACAACACAGGAGCCACACACGTGCCTGGGAATTGGGGCAGGAGTCCGGGGAATTCCCTGTGCCTCCTGGGACCCCAGACGCAAAGCCAGGAGAGGATCTCTTGATCTGTCTTTCTGTCTTCCTCCTGGCAGGAAACCTCCGACCTGACATCACAGATTATCAGATTCCTGGCTGCCTCGAGCTCTATAAAATCCAACCTACCCCTTCCTTGGCCCAGCCCCTCCCCTGCCAAAAATGTGAGGTCCCACAGGTTCTCCTTTTCCTTGGCAGGTTGTGGCACCTGCTTAGCTTTGGTTTCTCAGTTTCTCCTAATCCTGCATTCCTGTTCCTCTGCCCTTCCTCCTTCAAAGGCGCAGCCAGGTGTTCCTGGGCTCTTCCTGGCCTGAGTTGGGGGCGGGGAGGCGATAAGCAGGGCTCCCAGCCCCAGCTCTGCTGCTGGCTCAGCATGTTCTGGATCCCTCAGGGGCCTCTCACAGGAGAGTCTGTGGCATACTG
Source organism: Mustela putorius furo (assembly GCF_011764305.1). Taxonomy (NCBI): domain Eukaryota; kingdom Metazoa; phylum Chordata; class Mammalia; order Carnivora; family Mustelidae; genus Mustela; species Mustela putorius. The sequence continues at coordinate 5,684,607 of NW_025422368.1, read as the reverse complement.
CCCCTGCTTCCAGAATGCCAAGTTGCCCAGTCACATTGTTTGTTGCTGAGGGCTTACCTCCTTCCCTCAACCTTTCAGAGCTCAGCCCCAGATCAGCTTCTCAAGCCTATTTCTGCATAAACTGTCCTAGGGAGAGGACAACTTGGACAAGAGGATTCTGGGAAGCATGACCAAGGCCTGGGCTGAATGACCCTTTTGGAACTGGAGAGGAAGTGAACAGACCTTGGAGGAAAGGTGGCAAATGGACCCGGAAGTCAGGGGAAATGTGTTCTGGTCCCTCTCCCTGCACCGCCCAGGCCGAGGTCTTCCATCTCGTTAATCTGGAAACTACTCGCAACTTAATACCATGAGCCTGTCGGCAGTGAGGCTGGGAATCAGCCACCAGAATCCTGCTTCCCAGCTTGTGTCTAGAAGATGGAAACGACAGAGTACAAAATTTGGTGGTGGTAGTGGGGGGAAGGGGGAAGCCGGGGAGACACAGAAGACAACAAATCCTCCGGAGACCTAGGATGTCTGGCCTGACCACCCGGTCTCATTCCAGCCCCAGTCTAGTAGGTTAGCTGTATGCCCTTGGTCTTGCTCCCAATCCTCTCGACCACCTCAGCTTTGCCCTCTGCGATCAGCATGTGCAGACGACTGCCTTTACAGGATTGCTTTAATGGACGGATTTAGACCAGCACACAGTAGGCATCCAGCCATGCTCCCAGTTGCCTTTGTCTCATGCACAAACACTACCATCCGTTCTTGCTTCCCTCTTTCCTCAAATGCCCAAGGGGGAACAAAATTTTAAATGCTTCTGCAATATTTCTTGAAAGCTGAAAACAGGAAGGGTGGAGAAGGAAGAGTCAAAACAGACTGCTAACATACCTAGTCACTCTCTCCAAGGGCAAAAGAGCCCCCAGCACCGGGAAGAGAGGTGAGCCCTGGAGGGAAAGCCCAAGGGAAGGTCCAGGTATATGAACCTCGCTGACCCCACCCGGTAACTTTCCACCCGCGCAGAGCTGGCTTCGAGGTGCTGGCTGCACACTTCCCCCTGGTATGGCCCCATCATACCCTCCCCTGCAGGCCCTGCTGGGGGGCTGACGTACACCCTGATCGAGTCTCAGCTCTAAGAGGCCTGGAGGCTGATAAGGAGACCCAACCTCATCACATGGGACCAGCTGGAAGGACCGGCTCTGGCTGTTAGCATCAGCTGAACGGCTTCCAGAGTCCAGAGATAAGGAGATAAGGAATGAAGGGGGGGGGGGGCTTAGGCTTCTGGGCTGAGTGGCCAGAGAAGCCAGGGGGAGGAATATGGGCACTGCCAACTGAGGCCTCAGGAGGCCTGGCTTGGGGATCCACCAGCGCAGGGCAGCAGTGGGTGGGGGAAAGTTTAGGAAAGAAGTGTGGAAAGACCTCAGGGCAGGGCAGGATTCCCTCCCAGTGGGGCTAGTTCAGCAGCTAGTATAACCTTCCCTCTCTATCGGAGCATCTAATCCTCTAGGGTCCACGCACTCCACTCAGCCTCAGGCCGAGGTTGGGGGACAGCCCAGGGAGTCCAGGGAAGAGGGTGAGAGGAAGTCAGTCCTGCCAATTTCAAATGCCGTCCCCCCACCAACCGTGAGATGCAGGGCTGGGTGTCTTGGTGTTACTACAAAGCCCATACCTCTCAAAGGACCACCTGCCCCCCATCTCCCTTATGGCCCCTGGACAGGTCCCCTGTCCCCACCTCCTGCCCCAACAGAGTTCTTTCATGACCCAGGAGGGTAAACCAAGGCAAGTGCAGATGGTTCGTTCTGGCTTCCTGCCCCTCTTCCATGGGCCATAGTGCTCAAGTGCCTAGAATATGCTGCTAGTCTTATAGTTGCCAGGATGGGCAGCCTGGGACAACCATTGGGTCAATCCACATCCCCCCACCAGCAGAACAGTCTCACTTTCTCTCCCAGCTTCCTCACACCCCCTTATAAGTGTCAATGCCTGATCTAGAAGGAAAGAACAGAGGAGTGGATTTGACACAGGACAATGTACCCCACACAGCTGGGGCAGCCTTAGGAGGAACCTCAGTGGGGTGCAGACTTCAGCTACGGTCCTGAGATCTCTTTTCCACCTCTGGAATCCTGCTGGACTCCTCCCACTCATCCCTTCGGTCCTCAAACCCAGAGGAGTCTCCAGTCTTGACTGTTCACTTCAGGAGATGTAAGTGGGAGGAAGGGGCAGCACAGAGAGAGAGGGTGTGACCTCGGTTCTGTGGGGCCCCTAATGCTGGGGTACAAGGCTGCAGAGGGTGAGGACAAGCATCGGGCTGAGGGGAGGCCAAAAGATGGGCTGACAGCTAGTTTCACATCTGGGCTTGCAGGAGAGTACAGGGAGGGACAGAGGACCAGCAAGGGGGACACTCTTGAAAGGAAGGAAGGAAGGAAGGGCTCCTCATTCCCGGTTGGTGCCAAAAAGCTGCAGGAAGAAGGTGAAGATGTAGATGATGTCTAGGTAAATGTTGAGGGCTCCAAAAATATACTCCTCGGGGCTCAGTGAGTGGCGTCGGTTACCCATCAGCAACTGGGTGTCGAATGCCAGGAACTGAGGGAAGGGGGAAGAGAGAGAAGTCAGAAGTCCAGCCAGCAGCTGTGACATTGACCAAGGGGGCCCAGTGTCCCCATCTGGGCCACCCCCCAACCAATTTTGCTACCATCATCTGCTGCTTGGCTGCTCAGTGACCCTCCTGGAATGGCCCAGAATCTGGAATTTTCCCAACACCTTCCATCCCTAATTAACACCTATCTCCCCAAGCACCTACTATGTGCCAAGCACAAGGAAAAGTCAAGAACAAGACAGACAAAGGCGCCTGGGTGGCTCAGTCATTAAGCATTTGCCTTCAGCTCAGGTCATGATCCCAGGATCCTGGGATTGAGACCACACTGGGCTCCCGCTCAGCGAGGAGCCTGCTTCTCCCTCTGCCTCTCCCCCTGCTTGTGTTCCCTCTCTTGCTGTGTCTCTCTCTGTCAAATAAATAAATAAAGTCTTAAAAAAAAAAAAACAAAAACAAAAACAGAAAAACAAATAAAAAGACAGACAAGATCCCGGCCTTAGAGTCTAGAGTGGAAGTAATCATTAATATGAGTGAAATCAAAGAGAAATGGGAATTGTCCCAAGAGGGTAGCTAATAATAAGGAACTTGACCTATGTGAGTGTGGCAGGGAGTTCGGGAAGGCTTTGAGCTGAAACCTAGTCTCCTTGCCATTGCCCCAGGGCCCTCCTTTTAGCAGATGAACAAACACTTCATTTAACAGTGAGCAGAGGCACTTATTCTGTGTTGTGTAGACATTAGCCCACTTAGTCCTAATAACATCCCTAAAGTAGGGATTATTCCTAGAGGAAACCATGTCCCAGAGATGTTAAGTTCTTGCCTGAGGTCACAGAGCTGGGAAGCAGCAAAGCTAGGGTTTGAACCTGAGCAGCCCAGCTCCAGAGGTCCACTATTCAGGAATAGCACCGTGTCTCCTGACAGGAAATGCCTTCTCCCCAGGGCACCTTCTTGGCCTAACAGACTATGAACAGTGATTCCCTTGAGGACAGCTCTTCCCTGCCCGCCCCACCCCCAACCAGGTCTTCCTACCATCTACACTGACTCAAGCTCTTCCCACTTGGCGATTCTCTGGGGTCCAAGCACAGGAAGCAGAACCCCCTAGAAACAGCAGATGATGTTTCACAGGCATAGTGTAGTTTTCGGGGAGAAGGAAACCCAAAAGTTCCACCAGTGTCTCAAAGGTCATGAACTGGCCCACCTGGGATTGGAATTCTTTAAATCCATTCACATTCTTGCTAACTGGGCTGTGCCCCGCTCTTCCGTCACTCGTGTGTGGAAGACCTGTGTACCTTGGGTCCTCTGGAACATTCATTATGCAATAAATAGGTATGGGGCAAGAGCTGGCGCCGGCCACTTGCTGGCAGAGTCTGCCTTCACTATGCTGTGCCTGCCTTCCGGGGCTCACTGCTTTGTGGGATGATCACAATAAAACTCAGTAAATGCCATCATTAGGGCAGACTGAGCAGGAGGAAGGTGGGCCAGGAGAGGTGACATTTTACCTGGAGCTTGAAGGACGAGTAGGAGTTTGCTAGACTGAGAAGGCCTGGGGAGGTACGGGCTATGGTGTGAAAAGTGAGGAATTCCGCATGGTGGGGGCAGGGGGGAAGGGGATGGAGGGAGAGGGACTAGAGCCTTGGGGCCAGAGGTTCCTACAGGGAGCATCTCCCCCATCCGGGACATCAAGGCATGACTCCCTGGAACGTGGGGAGGTGGGGGTGGTTATGAGCACGGGCTTGAAAGTCAGCTCCAAATGAATTGTGGCCTCATCTCCACTCCTCACTAGCTCTGAGCGCCTGGGCAAGGCGGTGTCCCTGAGCTCTGAGCACATATCAGGAAAGGGGAGACGAGTGGGCTTGCCTCCTGAAGTTGTGAGGAGGAAGAGGCACACAAAGGGCCCAGCCTGGAGGCTGACACATGGCAAGAACCCAATGCACTAGCTCCTAGTGTGGGTTTGTATTTATCTGCAGAAGCAGGGGTGCCCCCTTAACATCTTGTCATAGGCGGCTGCCGAGTCCCAGATGTCCCATCAAGGAGGAGGAAACGTTACTAGGGGACGCTGTGTAGGCTTAACAGAAGGAATGGGGTGGGTGGGGTGACGACTGAAGAGGGGCTGAGGGGGGACCTTGTGCAGCACAGGTCGGGCTCCCTGAGCTCAGCAGCGTTGAGGGGAGGATGCAGGAGAACCCAGGACTGGAGTCAGAACTCTTGTATTTGAGCTCTGGTTCCATCCCTCCGTAGCCGTCCCCTCCTGACCTCAGTGTCTTCGTCTGCAAAATGGGACAGCACCTGTGGTGTGGTGTTCAGGGTGGATGTATGTCTGAGTGTGGCCTCAACCATTCTCATTTCGCTCTGCTCCTTCTGATTTGGGATTGGATTCCCACGAAAGTTTGCCCTCTCCAGAGAGAATGAGCAAGGAGAGGGACCGACTCGAATGCTGCAGGCTGCTTAGCGGTCATGCTGCCAGCAGAAGTTAATAAATTGCTGATCTGGCTTATCAATCAGTGGCTTGCTTCGTTGATTTCTCAGAGCCCGGTCACCCCTGGGTGAGCTAATGAAATTGAATCTCTCAACCTAGAAGGCTTGGACCTGACCAGGTACGGGGGGGTGCAGGGCGCTCCTCCAAGGAACCCCCACCCAGGAGGCCTCCTAGAGCAGCCAGCAGGCTTTGCTCGTGCAGAAAAGAGGAATGAAATTATTTCTACTCCTGCCCTTGGTCTGTGGCCATGGATGCTTATCAACGTGGGATAACCTGCCCCAGATTTCAACTGCACTGCCTGGTACCACCCAGCACGGCAGCCTCACACCTGTAAGTCAACTGACAGCTTTTCACTCAGTAGTCCCAACAATATTTATCGAGCACCTACTATGTTCTGGGGAGTTTGCCTTTAGATAGCCGAAAGTCTAATGAAGCAAATGGTCAGAGATTCCTTTAGGAGCATGTACTTATTGCAGGGGAAAGGAACCTGATGACCTTGGGTGGTGGTGAGCAGTGCTGACTAACGTCTTGGTCGAGAGCAGCTATGTTGGTCATAGCTAACGTCTTGGTGGCTAAGACCTGAGTTGAGCGCTAACAGCCAGGTTGACTGCTGACGCCTGAAAGGTCCCAGCTGAGCACAAGAAGGAAGGGCAGTCTCGGGGGCAAGAGCCAGAGGGGAACTAGGAGGCTACTAACTTAGCCCTGAGACGCCCTCTCACACACTAATCCTTTCTCTCGGCTCACTCTTAGGAGGTGGGTATTATTATCACTATTTTACATACGAGGAAAGGCGTCTCTGAGCAAGAGAGTGGCTTGCTAATGATCATTTCCCTAGTGCTGGGTCCAGACCATTTGTCTCCCACTTTGATAGAGAAGCAGGTCGGGGGTGGGAGGGGGGCGACTGGCCAAGGGGGCTGGGCACAGAGGGCAGAAGAGCCAAAGGCCAACTTGCCTCAACTTGCCTCATCCACCCTGTTGGCCAAGCTGGGCCTGGTCAGGGCCCCCTGGCTACACACCTGGCCTCAGCCTGCTGTGTCCAGGACCTAGGCTTATGTTTGCTGTCCTCCCAAAGGACATGGGGAGCCATGCCATGCAGAGGCCCTCTCAGAGCCATCAAGAAACAGGCACTGGATACAAAAAGCTGGGGTTACCATGCGCTGAATCAGTAGGACAAAATAACACATGGATGGCATCCATCCTACAGAAATGGCGGTGCTAGTGTGCAAAGCAGCACATGCCCCATGGCGCAGCATGGTTCTAACAGTGAAGGACTGGAAACCCCAAACACGCAACCAGGGTTGGTTAAATAAACTGTGGGCAGCAGTACTGAGGCAGAAACAGCTCTGAAATAGGATTTCATGAGAAAAGAACAAGCTGCAGAAAAATCTACATCATAAAATCCCCTTTCTGTAACAACAACAACAAAAACCTGCACAAAACCATGTCATAGAAGTCTAGCTAGCAGATACCTATAAAATGCATATAGAAAGATCTGGGATCTTTCTAAGATTGCTTACCTCTGAGGACGGTAGTGAAGGCCGTGCAAGTGACATTTGCTTTATCTACAGTATGTCAGAGTTAAAAACTGAAATGTTTTATATTTGATTTTATAATACATTTTATATGAATGTATTCATATATAATTTAATTAGAAATTTTGAAAAGAAGGATTAAAGTAACACACACAAAAAAGAGTTGGGGAGTGTTTTCACTGAATCGTCACACAAGCCTCCAGGATGGGTGTTCTGTTATTGTGTCCATGGTAAAGCTGAGGAGTCTGGGGCACAGAGAGGGTAAGTGACTCGCCTGATTTACACAGCCAAGAGGACAGACTGTCAAATCCTGTTCTCCTTCCACCTTGTGACACTGCTTTGGGTGGGGGTGGGGGGTTGCGCGCACACGCGCGTGCGCAGAAGGCTGGAAGAGGTGGGACGAGAAGCACAGAGCACACAGCCAAGAGGGCTGCAGGCTTCCTGGGGAGGGCTGCAGTGAGCACTGTGCCTACCTGACCCTGCCCCCACTTTCTGGGCTGGAGAGTGAGCCTGGGCATGGGGGAGTCTATAGGAAGAGGCTGCCAGCCTTAAGTCCTTGTGCCCTTGGCAGGGATGCAGGACCAGGTGAAGGAGTAGGGGAGCGGAGGAGAGGCTGGTACCAATAGAAGATACTCGTCTTCACTGGACTGAGTGTCAAAAGTTTCAATGGCACAGACAACACCAGCATGTGGGCCTGAGCACCTCCAGGTGGCTACTAGGGAACAGGGTCTGGCAGGCACATGAGCCAGAAAGCCTGGCCCAGGATAAAGGGGATGAAAGTGTGTAGGAGAGTGTGTAAAAGAGCCCATGTATGGTCCTCTGAGGAAGGGCACGAGAGTAATACAGTGCTTAACAACACGGACTGGGGAGTCATGAAGACCTGGGTTCAAATCTTGCAACTGACTAATGCTAACAGGTGATATTATTGATTAATGACCCGCCAGGCGCTTTCCAAGTGCTTTGCATATATTAATTCACTCGCAAGTCTCAACAACCTACAGGTGGGTACTATTATTATCTGCATTTTAAAGATAAGGAAACGGAAGCACAGGGAAGTGATATGATATTATCAGTCCACAGGGCTAGATTGTGGTGGAGAATGTATTTGAACCCCAGGTACTCTGCTCCAAAATTTGGTGCTCTGAGGTACAAGGTTAACATTTATGGTAAGGGTAAAAGCTATTATGGGGCGCCTGGGTGGCTCAGTGGGTTAACGCCTTTGTCTTCGGCTCAGATCATGCATGATCCCAGGGTCCTGGGATCAAGCCCTGCATCGAATCGGGCTTTCTGCTCGATGTGACCAAGGGGCGCCTGGGTGGTTCAGTGGGTTAAAGCCTCTGTGTTCGGCTCTGGTCATGATCTCAGGGTTCTGGGATTGAGCCCTGCATCCGGCGCTCTGCTCAGCAGGGAGCCTGCTCCCCCCGCCCCGCCCACCTCTCTGCCTACTTGTGATCTTTCTCTTTGTCAAATAAATAAGTAAAATCTTTTTTAAAAAGAGTAAAAGTTTGAAAAACTTTGAAAAAATAGTTTGAAAAAGTACCAAGTTCCAGGTGCTAGGCTGTTTTCATTTTTCCTTTCATAAAGTATCTTATTTAATTATTACCACAGCTTTGTGAACTAGTTCATATTAGCCCATTTTATAGATGAAGCAACTGAAGCACAGAGAAGTCAAGTAACCTGCCCTGGGTCACAGTAGTTAAGATGATGAGCTAGATCTTGATAGCACCTCTTCCCAGCTCTGCATTGGATAAGAGAGCAGCGACTGGTGCCTTCCCTGCCCCAGCATGCCAGTTAGATACTCCTGCTCCCTACAGGAACTCTGAGCCACCCTTCTCCATGAGTCCCCCATCCCTGGGGGCTGGGAGAGGGGCTTCTTTTGCCTTCTCTGGGTCAAGTTGTGGGTTTCAAGGGCTTGGTTTGAGCAGGGGGTTGGTTGCTGAGGATTTGCGCCTCAGGAAGTGAAACTGAGAAGAGTCCTGGGAGGGGGACACCAAGAGCACTTTCCCCCTGAAGGAGCAATTACCCAGCATTCCACCCTCCAACCTGTAGCCCTCAGAGGAAATAATAACTCGGCTTCCAGAGGCTTCAGATGAGGCCTCAGGTGAGGTGTTAAGGCTGTTTTAGTGGCCTGAGGGTGGGTGGCAGAACAGAGAAGGTTCTCAAAAGATCTTTCAGGCTCATGTAAAAAACTGATGCAAAAGAGCTTCTAAGCTCTGGATGAAATAGACTAAAATAAAAAAAATATCATACCCTGCCTTGGGTTTGTGTAGCCTCTTTTTGCTTTTCAAAGTGTTTGTCTAATCATGAAGAAGATAAGATATATATTGTGGCCCTGACCAGAAAAGCAGGGAGAGGGGTGAAGTGGGAAGACAATCAGGAGTCTCTTTCTAGAAACTTTCAGAAGCTGTAGGGGCTGACCTAGGCCAGTCATGGGGCACAGGGGACACATTCTCTGTTGGGGCTGGATAGAAGTAACTGCTAAAAGCCTGGTCTCAGAGGTTGAGAAAGCCTCTCTGGGTCCTTCTGCTGTGGAGTGAGTTAGTCAGGAGGCCTCTGTTTTCCCTGTGAAACGGGCAGGGAGGTAGAGTTGAAAGAATACTGAGCTGAGAGTCAGGAAAATGGGGATTTCATCCAGCCTTGGCAGCTAACATTGTGTGCCCGTGTGTGTGTGTGTGTGTGTGTGTGTGTGTGTACATACATGGTGTGCAGTATGTGTGTGGTGTGTGTGGTACATGGGGTTGTTGTGTGGTACATGTGGTATGTGGTATGTGGAGGAGTTGTGTGGTGTGTGTGGTATTTGGTTTATGTGTGGTACATGTGTGGTGTGTGTGGTACATGGGGGGTTGTGCGGCACGTGTGGTATGTAGGAGTGTATGTGGGGTGGGGGGCATGCTCTCTTGAGGCCTCAGCACAAATAGGTCCACACCAGCTCTGAGGACTCAGTCTCTGCCCTCCTTTCTTCCAGGGGCTGAGGACAGATGGCTGTGCACATCTTCCCCATGGTCAGGGGCCAACACCCAGGTTTGGAGACCCAGCACCTCTATAAACAAAGCATCTTCCTACCTAAGTTTCACTCATCCGAACACCATTGGGCCCTGAAGCATCCAGTTCTGACCAACATATGTTCTTCCTGCCACCCTGTCCCTGACTCTGGGACTCTGCAGTGGCCTCTTATCTGGTCTCTCTGCCTCTCCTCTATCCACACTGCTTCTTGATAATCTTTCTTAAAACAGAGACTGTGATGTCTTCTGAGGTCCCCAGACTGGCCAGGCTGGGCAGGGGAGAATTCTGTTCCTACTGGGCTTGTCAACTAATTTCTGAAGTCCTGTGCCTAGTTCCTTTCCTAAGTCTCCTGGTTTGGCTTCTTCATTCAGGTGGCATAGAGACCTTAGCTTCCCCAGAGGAGGCCCAGCTCTGAGGTAGAGCCTATAAGCACAGAGGCTCAGCCACAGTGGGCAACCAGCTGGCCAGGCCCTCGGCCCCACCTGCTCTCTCCTTCTCCCTGCCCCAGCCCTCCTGCTCTGTCCCAGCCCCTCTACCTTGCCCCATCATCCCACCCAGGCAAGCCCTCACGCTCCCCTGCCTGACCTTCCATGAGCTTCTACATGAAAGCACTACATGAGAGAAGAGGGAATGCAAAGGGTGAGGAGGAGGAAGCCACCCTGAAGTACCTACCTGTGGGCTGACTCACCTGCTTCTATGGGCATTTGGGTCTGGTGCCCAGTGGGGGGTATGAGATAGGGGCGAGGCAGAAAACCTAAAGCCTCTTGAGAATGCGCCAAGGCTCGACAGGTGAGGTGTTGGAGGGGCCTGTTCCTCAAGGCAGGACCTCGGTTCCAAGAAGCCTAGGCTCCCCACCCCCAAGCTCAGCTTCGTCTAGCCTGGCAGCTCACAGATGCCAAAGACTGTCAGGGAGGGGCTGACAGTCTCCAGGAGAGGAAAAGCTTAGATTCTAGCACCCTTCCAAGGCCCCAGCTGGGAGGATTGGGTCCGGGAGGGAGTTCCTCACTGGGGGTCTGGACCCTCCTCCGACAGCACTCTCCTTTCTCACACACCCTCCTTGGGCAGCTGGGCAGGGAGGCTCTGAGTGCTATCTCCTCATTGGAGCCACAGTGCTGGGAGGGCCCCTCATGGTGCTGAGAATTCTCCATCTCCTGGGGTAGGAGAGGCCAGGGTAAGCAGATGAAGAGACTAGGGGACCACAGTTTCCTTAGGACAGAGCGGATGCAGGAAGCAGGGTCAGACTGAGGCCAAGGAGATTCCGAGTGGGGGTTAATGGAAAGGCCCCAAGACAGTTCTTGTGGGGCTGGGCCTCTGATGGCCTCTGTCCACCTGAAACTCAGGGGAGGAGGAGAACGAATCCAGGGCCCCTTCTCAGTTCTTTCCATTCCCAGGGGACCCAGGGAAGCTGTGGCCTTCAGGGATTGCTTCCCCTCCTGGTGACCCAGGAGAACGAGGGGCAGGGGATGGATCTGGGGGCGTCACACAATGTGCTCCTAACCATTGTTTACATAATCTGCAGGAGGAGCCTGGCCTTGGCCTTTCTGTGTGTTGTTCTCCTAATGAGACATTAACTTGTAATTAGGCGCTGTGGTTTCTCCTCCCCTGTGACTCACTATGCAACTGAGGCTCTTTGCCCTGCTCTGACCAGCCCCGCAGCCGGCCCGGCCCCTCAGCCAGCTGGGCCTCTCAGGTAGCCATTCACTCCACAAACACCAAGGGGGTGCCTCCTGCATGCCAGGCACTATTCGAGGCACCAGGGATGCGGAAATCCCTGCCCTCAAGGGACTTCAATTCTGCTGCAGGGAGACAATCAACTAAACCAATCAGAAAAATCAAAGCATATGTCAGAGGATGAGAAGTGCTATGACGAGAAATAAAGCAGGGAAGAGGAGGAGGGAGTTGTGTGCGTGTGTGTGCGTGCGTTCACGTGTGGGCGTGTGTGCAGGCTCAGTCACACAGGATTGTAAACAAAGTGAACACTTGAAGGCGGGGACATGAGAGCTGTGAGGGGATCTGAGGGGATGGACGGAGGCAGGTGCAGAGGTACTGGGCTGGGTGTGAGCCGGCCATGGTCAGGGGCAGCAAGGACAGAGTGGGGGAAGGGGCCATGGGAGGAGGTGAGGTCAGCAGGGGCTGGCAGGACTGGGAAGCGATCCCTGAAGGCCAAGCAGAGGAATGATCCGACTTCATTCACGGTTAACAGGAACCCTCTAGCTGCTTGCCATTGAGCACAGACTGTGAGGACCCCACCAGTGGGAGCACTTTGGGACATGGCCCAGGGAGTGGCCATGTAGGTGGAGACAAGTGGTCAGATTCTGGCTAGAAGGTGGAGCCAAGAGAATTTGCTGCGGGGTCAGATATGGTGTGTGAAGAGAGCGAAGGAGTGGAGGATGTCAGCAGGGCGTTTGGCCTGAGTGACGGGAAGGATGGAGTTGTCATTAACAGAGATGGGAAAGCTGTGGGAGAAACAGGGGTTCAGGGAGAGAGCAGGTGCTCAGTTTTCTGCATGATAGGTTTGGGGTGCCGCGTAGATTTCCAAATGTAGATACTGAGTAGGCAACCGGAAATTCTAGTCTGGAAGTCTGGGCTGGAGATAAGGTTTTAGGGCCATCAGCATTAAAAGATGGTATTCAAAGTCTTGAGACAGTCTGAGATCCTGTAGGCAGTGAGGGTAGAGAGAGAAGAGCCGATGGCCTCATGGTGCTCAGTGCGAGTAGGGAGGCTAGAGGAAGACCAGACAGCTGGTGTCCAAGATGCCTGGGGCAGAAGGAGCTTCTGGGCGGAGGAATGAGCAACTGTATCAAAGAGGCTGAGTCTGGCAAGGTGAGGGCTGGGGGATGACCTCTGGATTTAGCAACATGGAGGCCATGGCTGACCTGGTGAGAGCATTAAGAGGGTTGAGAGAACCGGAGAAGGATTGGGAGGAGAGAAGGGAGGAGAAGAATTGGAAATACAGGTCCCCACTCTGGCCGAAAATTCAAGTTATGCCATTTCATTTTTACAAAAGACCTGCAGTAGCACCTGATTTCGCTAGCCAAAAGAAATCCAAAGAGGATTTTCACTTTTATCAAAAAAAAAAAAAAAAAAAAAAAAAAAAAAAAAAAGGCAGCTGTAGCATCTCCAGCATTTGCTTTGCAGTGAGAGCTGTAACGGAGACAGCTCGCACCCCCAGCAGCGAGCGGCGCCCCCAAGCTCCTTACCTGGGAACTGTACCCAGCATCTCTGGCATCAAGCCGCTGCAGCTTTGAGCTGCGTCTGTGAGCTCCTGTGCTTTATCTCTATTTATTTTGTGCATAAGGTCCGCAAGATGTGACCGAAGGCAGCAGAAAAACCCAAGAGAGGTCATTTTTGGGGTCTGGGACACTCAGAATCTCTTCCATAGAAATTAATGGTGATTGCTTCTTCACTTTTCGTTCTTCCAGTTTACGAAAGGTTTCGTAGGAAAGCTCTACTTCCTGGGGGGGGCGGGGGGTGCCTATAGTCAGTGTAGATTCCTTAATAGAGCTTTTTGCTCTAAATGGGGGTGGCTAGAAGGGGGTGTGGGTCAAGAGTGTTGTTGTGTGTGTGTGTTTCCAGACGGGAGAAATTCTAGCCTGTTCCCACGCTGACAGCTGACGGGAATAACACAGGAGAGAGGGCAATGCCGTTGGGGGGAAGAAGCAGGGGGGTGGCTGGAGAGAACGCTCCAGCTTCTTACCAACTCCAAGCTTCTAAGAGTTGCCTTCTTGAAGGGGGACTGCAGGGGTGCTGGAAATGGCACCAGGCTGGGGACAGGGTCCTGTCCTACATCTGCCCCTTATTGGCAGTGAGAAATCTGTGGCAGCCTGTAACACCCAGGGCTTCAGATGTGGAAAGCAGGTCTTGTAACATCAGACGCTGCCTCCCTCCCTGAGTTGTGGTGGAGATCCAATGAGGCAACAGGTGTGAAAGTGTTTTGTAAAATGTAAAGGGTGGAATAGATGACTGGGATTATTTTTATTATTCTAATAATACAGGGGATTATTAAACAAATTTAAGAGATTACTGTTCATCCAGCCCTACATGTATATACAGCCTTCCTGCTTAGCAGACACACTAGCTGTGCCCCGATCCCCATGAAGCCACATAAACTCCCCAACTCCCCACCGAGGCTCACCCACCTCTCACTCCACCCAGCAATACTGACCCCGCTTCTTCCATTTGTCCCTGGCAAATGGCGCCCTCTGAAGGTCTCCAGGCTCACTCCCCGCAGTGTGACCTGGCCTCTCTCTTTCCTCCTGGCCCTATTCCCTACCCCATCCTCCTCACTGAAATCTGTTTTAAGTAGGTGCTGCCTGGAGGAGGGAGTGTTGGTGCAGGAGCCAAGAGAAGTTAGCGCGGTGGGGTGACCAACCTTCCCGATTTGCCTAGGATTTAAGGGTTCCCTCAAGAAGTGGGATTTTCAGTACTCAAACTGGGCAAGTTCTGGGTAAATTGGAATGAATGGGTTAACCTAGTTATGACCAAGACCATGGTTAGTTGATATGCCCTTATCTTGCTAGGAAACCAGAGGGTCATTTAACTTCTTTGTGGTCTAGTTTTCTCCTCTATAAAAGGGAGGGCTTGGAGTTTCACTAGATTCCTTTTCAGTCCCTTCCAGCCTCGGCTTCCAAGCCAGAGGTCATTTCCTCATTCCGAAAACAGTTCCTGAACTCTACTATGTGCCACGCACTGTGCTCTTCCTGTTGACCACGGTGCCCTGGGCACAGAGCTCTGAATCTCACATAGTAATTGCTCAATAAAGACCCGCGGAGATGAATGATTCAATCTATCAAACCTCGTTCCTTGTCCACACCCCTCAAAACCCCTGTTCCTGGTTCTGACCCTCCATTTTTTCCAGTGTGTCACCCACAAGCCGGTGGACCCTATGAATGAGCCTAGAACTCTGGCCAGACTGAGCTGAGCTAAACATTCCAATGGGGGAGGGACAGGAGGCTCGGGTGGTGGCTTGTGCTAGCAAGGGATGTTTACCTTGTGTGTTCTCTGAGAAATCACCAAGATGGGCTTGCCCACCTCGGGTGGTAGGGGGTGTCCCGGGGCAGCATCACGTTCAAGTGCTTGGAGCCCACCTGAGCAAAGGGCCTGTGGTGGGCTGCTCCAGGCAGTTGTCTGTCCCTGGAGACCTCCTGTCTCCTGGGCCTCTGCTCCAGCCACGCCAGCCTTCCCCCATGTGGCCTTATACCCAGACTGGGGCTCTGGAGTCAGACCATCCGGGGTCACAATCCCACCCTCCACTTCCGAGGATTAACGATGTGAACTTGGGCAAGTCGTTTAGTCTCTGAGTTTCAAGCTCCTCATCTGAATCTGATGGCAATAGATCCCATTTTATAGAGTTACGGTGAAGATTAAATGCACACAGAGGGCTTGCTGGTGGGGGGACGTACTCAATAATTATTAGCTATTGCTCTTATTGTCATTGTCATTGTCCTCAACACTCTCAGTTCAGTGAGAGTCACCACAAGTGAGCTTGAACTAAGTGCCTCTCTCACGCTTGGGATCTCCCTGGCTCCAAGAAGCCTTCCCAGATTACCCCTAGGAGACCATTGACTAACTTAGTCCCTGTGGCCAGGGCACCCTCATTCTCCCATCCCCACAAGCAGCACTGGCCTCCCCAGGGCCTAGGAGTGCGTCTTCTCAGCTCTGTCCGAAGCTCTAATCCTGTTGTTACAACCTCCCTCCCTACCCACCCTCTGCCAAGCTAAGCTGGTGTGTCTTGGAGACCAGAGAGAGTTCCCTGAATGTGGCATTGAGCCCTGACCCGCCCACAGGAGCTTCCTATGGTGTCAGGGAGGAGGACTGTGAGGAAGACAGGGACAGTGGAAGGACCTGGGGAGGTGATCAGAGGCTGAGAAGGCGGGGCCCCCCCCCAGGGAGCCACACTCACCAACGTAAACACGCCTGCTCCCAGCACAGCATACACTGCGTGAAGCCAGGGCACCTGGGGAGCAGACACAAAATGGGTTTAGGGGGATGGGGATGACGGGTGCAGGGAGGAGGGCTTTGTCCAGAGACCAAAGGACACAGCACAGACCTCGCTGGTGGATTCCATCTCTCACAGGACCTCCTGACCCTCAGCTGTCCCTAAGAAGCCCCAGAACACCGAGGGGTCCGTGATTCTCTGTGGGCTCCAGGTGGGTCTGGGGAACCCCAGGATAGCGGTGATCATGGAGGGACTGGCAGGGCCGTTCCCAGGTGATGGTACTTGTTCCCTGCACGCACAGCCCCAGATTCAGGCTGGATGAGGGAGACTCACCCTGGAGGACCCCTGTCATCCTCCCTGCCTGAGCCTGGCCTCAAGCTGCTGACTTCCCCCAGGGTGAACTCATCCCTGTCCTGTGCGGGGTCTGTCTGTTCCTCTGTAGGAGCACTCCTTAGCTTTGTCTGAAGGGGTGAAGGACTCAGAGGGGTGTGGGAGGGTGGGGAGGGTCCTCTGGAGCCCCTGGCAGCTGTGCATGATGGGACTGTTTGCAGAGACAGGAACAGCACCCCTGCCCAACCTTGGCTCCCCCTAGGTCTCTGGGGCGTCCAGATGGGTATGGAAACCCTGCAAGTTTCAGTTGTGCCCCCCTCCATAGGGCCTTCCCCCAGAATATTCTTGGAAACACAAGCCTCCCATTAGCCTCCCCTGAGTCAATAAAGGGTTCTTTGAAGCTCTGAGGCCCCTTCCTGTAGTCGCACCCCCATCCTAGATACACAGAGGGCCCCCAGACCAGCTCCGGCTCCTCCCTTCGTCAACAGGATCCTGGAAAGTGCCAAGGAAACGCTAGAACCAATCCTCATGTCCTGGACTTGAAGCCAATACCCTGGGGGCTGGGGCTGGGCAGGGTGGGGTGGGGAAGGGGAGAGCGAGGGTTGCTGGCCCTAGCCTGGCAGAAAAGGGGCAACGGGGGGTGAGTGGAATTTTGCACCAAAGGTGGCTAAGAAGAGCCTTGGGTGGGGGCTGGGGTGGGGGTAGAAGCACTGAGCCCTTAGTAGAAGTCTAATAGCCTCATCCCTTGGGTTCCTAGGATTAAACCCCAGTCCCTCCTGTGATGCCCTCAGTCTGCCCCCTTCTCCATCGGCAGCAGCCTGACTGCCTCAGTCACTGGAACCTGTTCAGGGCTAGTTGGATTTCCCAGGCCCAACTGGACAGCTGAGATGACACTCTAATGGGGTAGGAGGTAGGCTCAGTGCCCCACTGCCCCACCTCCTGCCTGCCTGGCCAGCCAGATTCTGTCGCTCTGTACTTGGCTGATCCCTTGAGAGCTCCAGGGCCCTTCCCCAGGGTCCTTCTGGGCCACGTGGTCCTCTGGATCTCCTGTGCTCCCTTCTCTGTCTAGGGTTTAAATGTGCTATGCTCCCCACACATCCGGCCTCCCCTTCCCCCCAGAGGGGAGAATGAGAAAGGTGAAGCCGGATGTGGCTCATGGTGCAAGCAGGTGCCCAGGCCTGCCAAGAAAAGCCTCCTTGTTTGTTTGCTTATCCTGCCAACCAGCCCAGGACAGGTGCCAGGAGGGCTGGACAGGACGGCAAGTTGGAGGCCTTTGGCTCGGGGCCTTCCCTGGAGGGTGGGGAAGGAAACAGCAGCCTTGGGCGAGGGGGGCTCTCCCTCCCTCCCCGGGCCTGGCTGGGAGGCAGGACTCACATATTGGAAGGGCAGGAGGACGGCCAGGATGAGTCCACTGAAGAAGAGCGTCATGAGCAGCACGAAGATCACGCCTTGGCAGGAGGTGAAGTCGAACTACAGGGACAGGACAGGCGTCAGCTGTGGGGCCTGCCCCGGAGGGCTGCGCATTTCTGGGGGCCCCCGCTGGGCAGCGTGCTGGCCAGAAGGCGGAGGCCTACATGGCAGAAGCCTGCATTCCTCTTCCAGGAGGCGTCCCCAGACCCCACTCGCCCCTCACCTCTCTCCCTAGCCAGGGACCCAAACTTGGAGCTCCCCTCCACCCCCATCCCAGAGGCCTTGCCCTGCCCGCGAGCCTGAAGCTGACCTTAGTCTGGAAGCTGAAGACGGTGACAGAGAGGCAGACGAGAGCCGTGATGCCCAGGCACAGCAGCACAGATGTGGTGTTGTAGTAGCTGCAGGATGCAAGGCCAGGAGCTCAGCTTTGGGCGGGCCTTCTGGTCTCCCCGGCCCTCCTCCCAGGCCCACCATCTTCCTTCAGTCCCTGATCCCTTGACCTCAGGTCCTCACCCTGCCCCCTTCCCAGTGTCCTCCCTCTCCCTGCTTTCCCAGCCTCTTCCCTGAGAGCCTGCTTAGACTCAAACTTCTGTCAGAAGGATCTTGAGAATGTGGGAGTGGAGGAGGGTGGGGAGGGCTTGGTGCTGCCGCCAGGAGGTGGCTCACAGGGAATGGGGTGATCAGCCAGTCTGGGGTCTTCTAAGCTGCAGCGCAAGAGGTTACCTTGCTCCTCTCCATTCCCCACCTCTGCCTCGCTGACCTGGCCAGGTCCCACTGTCACTGTTGAGTGGAATGTGTGAGAAGAGGGCTCCAGGCCAATGTTTCCTGCCTGCCTGAACCCCCTCCCCATCTGACTGCTGTCTGAAGGGATGTGTTCAGGAGCAAATCCCCTCAGAGTGTGGCCCATCCCCCTCCACCTGTTCCCTTTACCTGGACAACATCCCAGTGAGGTAGGCCATGGACAGGGTCTGGAAGGAAAAGCAGGATGAGGGAATGCTCCAGAACTCAGCCTTCGGGGACCAGACACCTCCAAGGCCCAGCCTGGGTCTCCACCCCTGGTGTGCTTCCTTCAGCTCTGTGTCTGCCTCGCCCCCCACCCCCCCCCCCCCCACACTCACTTCCACAGCTCAGGCCTGGTTGAGGAGTGTCCTGACAGGCCAGCACTAGCTGTCCCCTTCGTTCTCTGGCAGCCCTGTTTCCACCTCCTCCCCACCTTTCTATGATCTACTGTTCATTATCGGTAGCTCCTAGGATGCCTCATTCAAACCTCTTAAAAACAACATCACAGGGCGCCTGGGTTGCTCAGTGGGTTAAGCCTCTGCCTTCGGCTCAGGTCATGATCTTGGGGTCCTGGGATCGAGTCCCGCATCAGGCTCTCTGCTCAGCGGGGAGCCTCTTCTCTCTCTCTCTCTCTCTCTCTCTCTCTCTCTACCTGCCTCTCCATCTACTTGTGATCTCTCTGTCAAATAAATAAATAAAATCTTAAAAAAAAAAAAAAAACAACATCACAAAGAAGAGAGACAGTGGATAGAGTTGGGGGAGACTAAGCCCATCTGGAAAGAGAGGTGGGATGTCTTTGTGGCAGAAGTGGGATGAGGATGCTCTTGCTTCCACCAGTGACCTCACATTGGACATCCCCAGCCCAGATTTCCTGGCCCTCGAAGCCCATCCTCTTTCCCTCCCCCCACCATCTCCACTCAGCCTCTGTCCCCAGTCACCCCTACATCACTTACGAAGATGGTCAAGAGAATCAGGTTCCAGGGGAAATGCCTCCTGCAAGGCAAGACACCAAGGTCAGAGGAGAAGGTGGGGGGCACCAATAGGCACAGGCCAGGGTCACTGCCACGGGGAGGGGTTCTCGGTTTCGCCCCCATCCCCACTCCTCAGAGTCCCTTCCTTCAGCCACATCCCCAGGCACCCCCATCAGTGGATCCACGCGTTCCTGTTGCTACCTCAGAGGCCCCAAGTGAAGGAGAGAGGGGCAGGCTTGACAGAGGCAGAGGATAGAGCCCTCTCAGACATGCACTGTACCCTGGGGGCGGGCAGGACAAGGGCCTGAACTTTCAAGACCCTGTTCGTGCTCCCACAAGTTGCTCCTCGAGCCATCACATACCTAGGTCCAGAACAGCAGGCCAGGGTCAGATAGGTCGCAAAGAATACAGCGCTGTGAGAGAGAGGGAGGGGCCAGTCAGCCCATGCCCCAAGGTCCCTCCAGCCAATGCCCTGCTCATTCTCCTCTCCACCACCCCTGCCCTCAGGTGTCAGGCAGTAAGATTGGGCGAGGGGAAGGGGGTTGAAGACTACAGTCGTCCTAGAACCTGGCAACAGGCAGGTGGGCCATCCAATCCCAAAAGACAGGAATGGGCATTGGACGAGCTTCAGGAAATTCTGGGTCAGGGGTGCCATGGGGCAGCTCATACCCGGTCCAAAGTGGCCTCCCCAGACACTCAATACTCCATAGTAAGTTTGCATATGGAGTTTTCTGTGTGCCCGGCAGAGTGTGAAGTGCTTTAGGACTAATAATTGATGTAATCCTCGAACCTTCTTGCCCCAGAGTCTTAGCTTGTAACCACTGCCCTACACTGCCTCGGTCAGTCCCCTCCCGCCCTGCTCACTACTTGTCATCACCTTGTTGCTTTCTTGTTGGTCTCCCCAACTAGACTGCAAGTGAATCAAGGGACGGGCCCTCATCTGTCCCGCCAGCACCTGGCCCAGGCAGGAAATACTAGTGACGTGAATTTCCGGATCAGGAGGCCATGTCCAGTGGATGACCGGCTGGGAGGTCAGGTGCCATCCAGCAACAGGAAGGGCTGAGGACTGAGAATTTTCTAGACAGCAGTGGAGGTGAGGACCAGTCTAGGAGGTGGAAGACGAGGGGCTGAGGACTCCAGGCGTGTGTCCATGCCTACCTAGATTGGTGCCAGCATCAGTGCATGGTCTCCAGCCCCCAGTGGGCCCTCAACAGGGCCCTCTTCCTCCTGGGTTCATCACCTATCCCACCAGCAGCAATTCCAACCATCTTTCCCCCACCCACAGACATCCCAGGCTGCCTCATTCCTGCATATCTGGCCTGACGCATCCCAGAAAGATTCAAGATGACGTGGGGTTCCCTTGGTTCCCCGCCTGCCATCTGCAAACACTGTACTGTGCATTTGTGTGCCCTTTTTCCTGTCCTTCCATCCCCGGCCCATCGCCCCAGCCTGGGCTCCAGGCCCCACCCACTCAGGGGTCCCACCATCTCTCTCTCTAATACCTCAGCCTTTCTGCTGGTGCCTCTCCTCCCACACAGCCCTCCTCAGTTCTTTCCCATCTTCGGCCAACATCTTCCCCAGTTCCAGCTACGGCTACTTCATCCAGCCTCCTGGAGAAGCTTCTTGAAACAGCTGTCCCCATTTCATAGTATCCATCTCCATCCCTGCATTACTCCCCAACCCCACAAACCCAAACCCAGCCCCACTTAATGAGAGCCGGCTTTGCCACAGCCCTGTGACCTTGTTGAGTCCCAGCTGACACTTGTTAGTCCCTGTCTTAACCTGACTTTTCAACATCTGATCACTCCCATTGTTCCCCTGGTTCCAAAATGACACACTCCTGGGGCCCCTCCTATGCCCCAGGCCACTCCTTCCCAGTCGCCTTCAGAGAATCTAAATAGTCCCCGTTCCTTTGATATAGCGTCCCAGTCCCACCCAGGCAATGTCCCCTCATGCTCTCCCTGGGGGCTCACTCCCCCAAAGGACTCCCTCTAACAGGCAAAGGCTCACGGCTCCCACACCTTTGTTTCTCATCTAGATGTTCCTTCTCAACCCCAGACCTGAACAGGCAACTGGCAACTCGGCAGACACGGCCATTCAGAAATGTGCCAAACCCAGCAGGTCAGGAGTGAACTTGTCCTCCTCCCTGCCCCTGCTCCTGAGTCTCATCTTGCAGAGGACACTACGCACATCCACATCGCCCAACCAGAGAACTCTGCATCCTTGACTCTCTGATGGCCTCGCCTGATTAATCACGGGGACCTGCCAATCCTCCTACCCAGGCTGCGTTCAGATCTGTCACCTTCTCTCCCTGCCCAATATCACCCTTTCAGGTGGGACCGCCTCTCTCTGTCTGGTCCTGTTGTCTCCAGCCCTCCCTTTCACCCTTTAAGCCCCAGATAGACCCGACCCTGGGACTCCCTTGTTTAGAATTCCCAAAGACCTGGCAAAGCCCTGCTTGATCTGCCCTGCCAACCTCCTCCCTGCCCTCTGTACCCTCTTAAAATGCCCACCACCCTCTGCTCCTGCTGGGAAGGACCAGCCGGCAGGGATGCCTGAGGCTTGGGTCAGAGGGGCTCCCTCCGTGCACCATAGACATTGCTTAACTGCAGCCCACGCCCCACACCCTACGGGCCTGTTCACCTGAACCCCTGCCCAGATGTAGCATCTGGTGTGACCTACTCATTTTGCATTCCTCAGATTAACCTGGGGCCTGGCAATGGTTAGGTGACCTTTAAATACATCTGGATGAAATCCAAAAGCATAGGGGATGTAGGAGCGGAGAAAAGCCTATTGGATTTAGCAAATAGGACCTTTCCATCATCATCTTCTCCTTTACTTCAGCTGCTCTCAAGTGATGGGGGACAGTTGCCCCAGTGACTGAGGAGTTCTTAGCGCCAAGGACCAGTGAGGGACAGCAGAATTATCCGGCCCCAGTTGAGAAACACTCCAGGATCTACTCTCTTCTGGTCTCAACTTGAGTCACTGGTCAGTCACGTTGGCAATATTGATGATGATGATAATAATAATAATAATAACAACACCCTTGTCTATGTGCGTCCTGGGTGTGAGTCCTGCCTTCCTTCCAGACTGGGAGTATCCGAAGGGCAAGAGCCCACCCAGTCTCTTTCTCTTCCTGGCCCACAGCTCCTCAGCCCTCAAGACCAGGTATCAGAGGAAGGGCAGAGGGACATCATCCCCCCAGGGGTTACGGCGCCCGTTTGGAGCCCAACACCCATTTTCTTAGCCTAGCTCTACCACTTTGTGTGACCTTGAACAAGTTGCTTAATTGCAGAACCCCCTCGTCTCCTCCTTAGTGAAACAGCAATACTGGTACTGATTCACGGAGCTGTAGCAGGACAGAGAGTACGCACCCCAACATTTAGCACAGGGCCTGGCACAGGGTAAGGACTTGAGAGTGGGAGTTGTTATTACTTTTAGACTGACAATCTATTAGATTGACAATCTCCCAGAGAGGCTCTGACCCACCTCTCCTGGCTCTGGTCTTACCGTTTCCTCCTCTGCCTGTCAACCCCCACCCCCCATACCCACAGCCCCAACTCCTTCCCACCATAGGGCCCTGAGGGAGCAATCAGACAATAATCAGACAATACGGCAGGAGCCCTGCTAAGGGAGATGACTGGGGCCTCGACTAGGCCACCATCCCAGGGGGCAAAGAATGAGTCACAGAAGTAAAAGAAAGAAACTTGCTTGTCAGTGCTGGGGCCCCAGGGCCTGGGCTGGAGCCAAGGTCTGTTTACAGAGTGTCAGAACAAGGGAGTGAGGCTCAGGTGGAGGAAAGCGTCCAAACCCAGTGTCCTCCCTCGGTGTGTCCCGCTCTAGGGCCAATCCCGGGGCAGCAGGGAGGCAGCCAGCACTTAGGGGAAGTGCGCAACACTACAAGGCTTAGGAAGCAAGAACTTCTCCACGAGCCTCAAGTCTTCATCTGTAGAATGGGGATAATCCCAGTATCTGCCTGGTAGGCTTGTTTTCCGGATCAAATGATAATACCTGGAAAGCACTGACACGGTGCCTCACCATGGGAAGAGTGGTCTTATTCTTATTGCTATTAGGGGCTTGGTATGTGGTAGGAGGTGAGACCCATAAGGTCTCAGACCCAGAAGCAGGTTCAGGGGGGCAAAGGGGAGAGAGCTGAGAAGAGGGAAGGGGCTGGGGTGGGGCAGAGCCACAGGCTGGCTTTCTGGAGAAGAGGGCAGCATCCTGGTGGTAGAATTTGCAAGTACTTCCAAGGCTTTGTGACACCCCATAAAAAGCGCAGGGTCCATGCCCACTCCCAACGTCTCTCCACCCACCCCTTCCTCCCCCAAGCTGGGGGGAATATCTCCGCTTTCTGTCCAGAGATGTGGAGGTGAAGGACCATTCAATCTCGCCATCCATAGGCCAGATTCTCATGCCTGCCCTCAGTGGGGTGGGCTCTGCCCCCACTTCCGAGTCTGCTCATTCCTGGGCTGTGTCCCTGCCACCGTCGGCTCAGGACGTGGAGTCCTGCCGACCTTCCCACAGAAGGCCTGCTGAAGGGCCTGGGGACTCCATTCCTGAGTCCTCAGGGCACCTGAGTCTGCCAGGCGGTGCTGACGTGCTGGGAACCATGCCAACCTGCCATGTGGGCTGGCCCGGGGGCAGTCCCTGGGGTCTCATTAGCTTACCACACAGTGCCTCCCCGTTCCCCTAGTTGTATACCTTTCCGTCTGGTCTGCAGACAGGCCCTCTGCCCTACGCCTTAAGTAAGGTTCCAGGTGTGAATGTCTCCTCCCCTGGGACTCCCAACTTGACTGAGCTACCTCTCCACTCCTCTGCTCCTCTAAAGAGCTGTAGAGGCCAGGACGACTCTCCTTCTTGTCAGTTTATGGCTGGCTTGTGTTAATTCAAAGCCTACTCTGAGACTGTTCTGGACTTGGGGTGGTCCAGGAGGCCAAGCCAACCTCTCCACCATATCTCCGCCCAAAAGCAGGCCTAGCACAGCTGGAGGGTGCAAGCTCCTCACCAGACATCCAGAACTTCCGCCCAATAAGCCTTCATGGCTCTCTGAGGTGTCTCAGATTCCCTTACATGGCACCTTCCAGTCCTCTGCCAGTCTCGTACCTTATTTACCAAATGGACCATAGGCTGAACAAGACTTAGGTGAGAGCAGTTCTGCTTTGAGCCCAGGGTAGTTTTGGCCTAGAATTATCCAGAATGACCCCTAATTGCCCAGATAAGAGGGTCAGGAATCAGCTACCCCATCAAACTTCTTCTCTTAAGTTACCTGCCACGCTCCAGAGGACAAGCAGGAGCTGAGTGGCTCGAGAGGAAGGGAACCTGCCAAGCAGAGTGATGAAGAGCACAGGCCTCAACCTGAACCCTAGGATTTGAATCCCCAATCCACCACTGACTAGCTGTGTGACCTTGGGCAAATTACTCAACCTCTCTGAACCTTTAGTTTTCTGAAGTAACCCTTCCCAATTGACTCGAGGATCGAACGCAATACTGTACATCCAGCACACAGAACAACGCCCAACCCTTATTAGGCACTCCGTAAGTGGTACCTATTACGATGAACAATTCATAGGCATTAATAACAACATTAATTAGAGTAGCAACATCATCATTAGTGTGGGCCAAGGTGTTCCAGGCCCCCTTCCCCTCAAGGCCAAGGTCTGGGTCTCTCCAGCTGGGGCCCCAGCCCCACCCTCCCTTCTTTGTGCAAGCACCAGAACCTCAGTCTGCTTCTTCCCTCCACCTCAGATCTAAACACCAGAAGGGCCCTTCTGGCCATGCTCTTGTGAGGACAGTCTCCCTTTAGGGTGGGGAGGAGCCATGGGCCTGGCTTCTGTCAGGGGAGATTTCCCACCTTGTGCCACTGAGGGTTCTCTGAGAAGGGGCCTGGAGGCCTAGGGTATACTCACTAGGATGCCCAGTACCATCCTGGGTTGGCCTGGACATAGTCCTTAACAGGGTCACTGCAAAGAAAGGAGAGGGGAGAATCAGAAAGTGCCCTCTAGCTCCATCTCTGCATCCACCCTCCAGGGCTCCCAGGACTGGTGAGGAGAAAGGAGGAAGGTACCCCTGTGGGGCACAGGGAGCCCCACCACAGTCCTGGGCTGGGGTGGGGAGGTACCAGGTTGTGGGGCTGGAAGATCTGTGAGGATGACTGCCTTGTGGACACCTGATGGCCCAGAAACCACCAGGTCCTCTCCACCCCCTGCCCCTGAGTCGAGGACTCCTTGTGGGCACTCACTGAAGTTCCTTCCCAGCATGAGGCCATCTGCTTAGCCAAATCACTTAGCCAAACATTCCCAGAGCCATCTAGCCTCACCACGGCTGTCCCTGGAAAGTGCCAGGTCCATGCCACCAACTCACCAGAAGGTAAAAAGAGCCACGACACCCAAGGTCACCAGCAGCTGGATCAGCAAGATTGTATAGACCTAGGGGTAGGAGGGAGTTCTGTTCAGCTTTGGAGAGCCCCATTTGTGGCCACGGAGACTTGGCCCCCCACTGAGGCTCAGGGGGACCCCAGCTTCCCAGTGACTCAGTCTCCTCTCTAGACCTGCATCCCATACCCTCCACTCTCCTTCTTGGGGGTCACTAGAATGGACTAAGGACAAGGTATAAAAAGAGCAAAGATGCTCCAGAGCCCACCCCTACAGGACGAGAGGTCCCAAGTATTTAGAAAGAGGATGAGACACTGGGTTAGGCACAGCAGGAGGAAGTAGGCTGAAACCTAGGGACATGCTTCCCAGTAGGTACTGCCAGCTGGGGTCATTGGAGAGGGGGAGAGGGGGAGCCTCTGTACGAATCTTCAGACAGAAGGATGGACCAGGGCCTTCCCAAGGGACTCTCCCCACCTAACCCCAAGTCCTTGAGAGTTGGGAGAGGTGGTTACCTTTCTGATGAAGACTCGTCGAACTTTCTGGTCATCCCAGCTGAAGGTGGTGAAGAGCTCATGGTCTCCAGCGGGGAAACCGTTCTCATAACTAGAGCTGCCTGGATGGACATGGGGAGGGCCATGAGGGCTCCCAGACATTTAAATCATTTAAATGCTGCTCCTAGTGGCCACCTGTCCAGAGTTGACTTTTGTCAAAGTGGCTCTCAGGACTGGGCATGCCTTTCTCTCTAGCCCCGTTCTCAAACATCTCACCCAAACCCATCCCATCCCCAGATCACTCTCCCCACCTGCTTCTCCTGTCTGAGTCCCGAGAATAAACTGTCATCTCCTCTCCACTTCCTACACGCTGGTTGGAGCTCTCTGGGGCCAAGCCCGGGCAAACAAATAACCACCCTTTACGTCCCCCATTTGTTTTCCCTGAACCTGCTGGCTGTTCTCCCCTTGAGGCTGAGAACCAGAGAGGGAGTCACCTAGCACATCCCAGGGTCAAAGGTCCTACCCAGCTTGCTCTAAGGTCCTTGGGGTAAGAACTGGGGACTAGCTGGGGAGGAAGGACCTGCTGGTACCCCAGCCTGGAAGCAAGGCAGGGGGAAGACCAGAGAGGGAAGGAAAGCCAGGGCAAGGAGGGTATGGATGGAAATGAAGTTTGGGGGCTGCTCCCAGAACCCAGAGCCTAGGTATCAGGCCTGGGGAAGAGCATGGGATCCACAGTCAGAAAGACCAACATGCAGATCCTTCCTCTAAGGCTGACTAGCTGTGTGACCTTGAGCAAGTCACCAGCCATCTCTGAGTCTTCTCTCTGCTAGGGTCAGTGATACTCACCTCGTGGGGACCAAACTAGATGAAAGTGAAAGCCTATGGCTCTGTGCCTGGTAGGGACTCTGCTGCCCTCTCCTTTCCACCCCTCAGCTGGGCCACTCCTAAGACTAGGCTCTGTATTCGTCCTCTGTCATTTCAGTTCCCATTCTCTTCCTGCCATTTCTCCATGATCTCACTCTCCAGAGCAAAAACATCAGTTTTGGTCTTTCAAAGCCAAGCCTGCATCAAGCTCTTTGATGGCTCCCCACTGCCTTTTACTCAAGTTCAAGATCCTTAACAAAGCCTCCACAGCCTCCCCTGAGCCCTCAGCCCTGGTGCACATTCCTCCCTCCTACACGTTTCTCCAGCTGACTCTATTTTTCCAGCCATGTGCTTTCTTGCCTCTGGACCTCTGCAAATCATCACCTCCCAGCCTGAACACTCATTTCCCTGTCTCTTCACCAGGCTAACTCATGTAATCCTTCAGGACTCAGTGCGGATATCCCTTTGTCAAGGCAGCCTTCTCTGACTGCCGGGTGGGTTAGGTCAGCTGCCCAGGCCTCTGTCACTGCATACTTGTCTATGGAGTCAGGTCTGCAAGGGCAAGTCTTGCAAAGAGATGCATCCCTGGAAATTTAATGGGGGCTGGACACAGTGCTTGGCACACACTTAAATGTTTGTCACATGTGGACTAAAATGAGGTCCCTTCCTGCCCCAGCAGTTCCCTGGAAAACATTACTTAAGGCAGCTAATCTCTGCAACCCGGAAATGGAAACTGAGGAAGGGGGAGAGAGGGGAAACCCACTACAAACCTGGGGCCTGGAGGCTCTCACCCTTTAATGTTGCACTTCTCTTTCACATTCTGTCTACAGCCCCTGCCAAAGCCTGAATGGTCAGGACACAGAGTGGGAGAAGAGGAGAAAGAAAGCAGTCCTGTGGGTATCTGGGGCAGTGAGAAGGTTCCCACAAACACCAGACTTTCATTGGCCTTCCAACAGGTCACAGCAGGTGTAGGGCTGCTTAGCTCTGAGCCGAGGGATTTGTGGTAAGGGGTGTGGACCATGGTGGCCACTGCTGGTGAGTAGAGGCTCTGTCTGAGGTGTTATTCTTGAGGTTCCTTCTAGAATCTGCTGGAGAGGGTGGGAGTTGATAAGATGGGGGTGAAGGGTAGTTTGAGGAGCTGCTGAGGGAGGCCATAGGAGCTGAGGAAAGCTTGAAGGGGGTCCTTTCTTATAGCTTGTGGGGAACTGTATGTTCCCAGCCCTGAGGCAAAGCTCCCACAGTCTGCTCATCTTGACAGAGGGGCTCCCACTGGCTGTGATTCTTGGTCTGCAGAGAGCTGGAATTGGCCTGGGTCAGCCTGCCTACGAATTATGCCTGGCCATGAGAGGCACAGAGGCTGACATCCACACACCTCCCTCACATCGTGTCCTCCTATCCCCAGCAAGGACTTGGAAAAGGGACGAGAGACAAGGAAAGTGAGGGTAAAGTGAACCTCAGATCCCTGGCCCACAACAGTCCTGGGGTCTTCATGGGAACATGTCCCCACTAAGGTTTCAGGTTAGCCCACATGGAAACACACCACACCTACACTCACAGGGAGCCAGCCACGGCACTCTCCCTGCCCTCTTTATACACCCTGTTCTTTGAGGAGATGCTTTCTAGAACAGCCCCTGATTCTTCCCTCCCCCTCCACTCCGATCCCTTTATTTGCCCTAGCTTGGTGACTCGAAAAAAAATCCCTTCTTCCCCATCCAAGAGTACTGTGACTGCAGACACTGTGTCTCTCCCTTTCCATGGAGTCCTCCTTGACCTACCTTTGGAAGAGCCCTCCAAATCCCAAGCCTCTGACAACAGAGCCTCATATAACAACCACACAATGCATCTATTTACAGGCAACTTCCTCCTACCCAGGTTTCTCATCTGGTCCCAACACTCCCCTTAATGCTCCTGCCTCCAGGAGCTGAGAGACTTACTAGGGTCCACATAGGCCCAGCTGGGATGGAGAGGCACGGCTGATGGGGCCGGGGGGAAGGCCCCTGCCTTCAGCCCCTCCCCAGAGGTGGCCTCCTCATAGGAGGGCGGGGCCGAGGGCACTGCTGGAGTTTCCTTCTTCTCCCCACTGGCCTGCTGCTGCCCCTCTGTCCCGGGGGCTTTGTTAGCCACGGAGATCTGTGGAGTAGAGGCAAGGAGAGACAGTCACAGACAGTCACCAAGGAAAGGGAGTCTTCCAAGTCCTTCTCACAAACCCTAATTTCTGGTACTTTCTCACCTGCACTAGGAAGGTTGGGGGCACAGATGAGAATCTCCCTATTTTATGCGGGATAGGAAATGTTATTCAGCCTTAAGAAAAGAAAGAAATCGGGGCGCCTGGGTGGCTCAGTGGGTTGGGCCTCTGCCTTCAGCTTGGGTCATGATCCCAGGGTCCTGGAATCGAGCCCCACATGGGGCTTTCTGCTCGGTGGGGAGCCTGCTCCCCACCCCCACGTCTGCTTCTCTGCCTACTTGTGATCTCTGTCTGTCAAATAAATAAATAAAATCTTCTTTTAAAAAAAGAAAAGAAAGAAAGAAATCCTTCATTTGCAACCACATAGGTGACTCTGGAGGATGGTTACACTAAGTGAAATAAGTCAGACATAGAAGGACAAAAACTGCGTGATATCGGTTATATTGGGAATCAAAAGTAGCCAGACTCAAAGAAGCACAGAGGAGAATGGTGGTTGCCAGGGGGTGGGGGTTGGGGGGGGCACGGGGAATGGGAAGATGTCGGTCAAAGGGCGCAAAGTTTCCATTGTGCAGGATGAATATGTTCTGGAGATCTAATGTACAGTACGGTGATTATAGTTAACAATACTGAACTGTAGATTTGAAATTTGCTGAGAGGCTGGATCTTAAGAGTTCTCCTCACACACAAAGAAAGGTAACTATGTGAAGTGACAGGTTAACTAGCTTGATTGTGGTGATCATTTCACAGTACATATGTATATCAAAATATCTAGTTGTGTACCTTAAATATGTAGAATTTTTATTTGTCAATTTGTCAATTTTTATTTCCCTCCACCCCAATAATGCTGGGGTGGGGGGAAAGGCTCTCCCTTTTTCTATAGATGGTTCAACTGGGCTTCAGGAAAGCCAGGGTTGGTCTGGGGCAAACACCGAAGCTGGAATAAAAACTTTGGAAGGAGACATTCTTAGGAGAGCCCACCCTTGGCGGTCATTATCCCTGGGGCAGAGAATGGATCGGAATGGTTCCATTGTCTCCCTGTGGTCCAGGGAAGGGCCTGGCACAGAGTAGGTACTCAAGAATATTATGAAGTGAAAATTTCTTTTCCTTAATCTCCCTGTTACCTTTTGCTAGTTGTATTCTGAGCCCGGTTTTAAAATGGGGGAACTGAGGCTCAGAGGGGAAGAATGACTTGTCCAAAGTCACAGACCGACACATAGACCACTGGGCTGCAGAGCCCAAGCACCCTCCATTGGGACTGGTCTCCTTCGGTCAGGCTGGAGATGACACTAGGAAAGTGGGAATGGGCGAGCAGGGAGAGGGGTTGGGGGGACTGGAGGAAGGGCAAGAGGTTCCTGGTAAAGGATCCTGTTTTGGCCTTGTGTATTGGAATCTTAGCCTCTCTCCCAAACCAGAACAGAATCACAGGGTGTCACTGCTAGAACGGACCTGAGAAGTCACCTAGTTCCGCCCCTTCCTTCATCTTAAAGATGAGGAAACTGAGGCCCAGTGGGAAATGTTCCATGACAGGTTGGAAACTTAAGTCTATTTACACTCAGCTCTGCTCGCTGCCCCAGAGTGTCCACTTAAGCTTTGGTGAGAGGATGTGAGCTGGGAGGGCCTAAAGGCCGACCAGAGGGAAGACTGTGGGGGAGGGGCGGTATGAAAACTGAACCAACACCAAAAAGATTCAAACTCAGAAAATGAATGGGAGGGCGCCTGGGTGGCTCAGTGAGTTAAAGCCTCTGCCTTTGGCTCAGGTCATGATCTCGGGGTCCTGGGATCAAGCCCCACATCGGGCTCTCTGCTCAGTGGGGAACCTGCTTCCCCTCTCTCTCTGCCTGCCTCTCTGCTTACTTTTGATCTCTCTCTGTGTCAAATAAATAAATAAATAAATAAATAAGATCTTTAAAAAAAGAGAGAGAAAATGAATAGGAGTCAGGTCTGGCTGCAGAAAGAATGTGTTAAGCCTGAAGGGCCCTAGAGCAAGGCTGCAGAGTTCATTCTTCGCAGGATGCTTCTGACTAAGGCAGCCCAGAGGTGACTGAGCACCAGAAGATCTCTGCCTGCACACAGCCCCAAGGACCCCTGAACTGGAGGGTCCTTTTCACCCCCAGAAAGCCTGTGAGTAGGTGGGGGGAATCAGCGGGGGGAGGGGAGGAGGAGGGAGGACTGGGGGGTGAAGTTCTTCATTTTCACCAGCTCTTCATTTCCCCCCCTAGGGAAGGGCCTTGCAGAGCCCAGGCCTGTGGGATTGGGGCCCTGGCTCACCCAGGGGCCCTCCCACTCCCCATCCCCCTTCATCACCCAGACCAGAAGGGTCACATCCAGGAAAATCCAGTTCAGCCCACCGAACCAAGTCCTTGGAGCCCAGATCCAGGAAATGGGTTATCACCTCTGATTTCAGCCCTGTCCAGAACAGGTGCTGCTCACCAGCCCCCACCCTGCTGATCAGCTCCAGAGCCTCCAGGGCCCTGCCCCCTAAACACACACACACACACACACACCCGGCATTCCCAAGAGAGGTCTGCCCAGTGGCAGGAGGTGGTATCTATCACCCAATGACATCATTTGGAGGTCTCATGAGATCAAAAACAGAGAGAGGAGGGTCTGAGAGCCCAGGGAAGGATGTCATTGGCTCTGAAGCTCATCTTGGTGAGAAGAAGGGGGAGTGTAGGGGAGGGTCCTCTTCTGTTTCCTCTGCCCAATCCTTAGCACCCCCAAAACAGAGGGCCAGAGGACCCTCCCCCTTTGCCCCAGGTCCTGGCTGTTGTATAATTCCACAGGCTGTTGACGTTATGTAACTGTACTAGGCCAGCCAAGTCTCTGCCCCAGCCCCTCCCCTCCATTTCAAACCTAAAAATGGGGAAAAAGAGACGTTTCATCTGGTCCCATCTTGTCCCATGCCTAGCAAAAACAAAACCAAAAATCAGCATCCTGAGGCAGGATTGTCATGGTAAATGCCTCTCTGGCCCAAACACAAGGGCTGTGTCCAGAGGGGGACTCATGACAGGGATTTGGGGGGGGGGGTGTCTCTGTAGGGGTGTGAAAGATGAGCGGAGCGCGATCAGAATTGGGATTGGAGCAGGGGATCGGGCAGGGTAGGCATGACCCCTCGGGCATTAACCCAGGTGCCCTCCACCACTCCCCCCACCACACCGCGGACACCCAGGCTGATTCCTTAAGGGAACCAAGGCACCTGTGAAGGGTCCTAAGATGCCAAAGCGCACGGGGGAGGGGGATATGGAGGTGGGGGGTGGAAGGCAGGGGAGGTGGGCCTGTTGGGCAGGAAGAAGCCCTAACCCATTCTTTGAAATGGGCCTTTAGGTCCTCTGACTTGAACAAGGACCACAGAGGACCTTCGCACAAGCGCCAGGGGCGGATGCTCGAGTGATCCAGAGAGTTCGCTCGGGATGACAGGGAACTGGAAGCCCGAGGATGGAGGGTGGTGCAGGTGGGGGAGATGCCGATACCTTTCCTTGGGTCATGGTGCCGTGTCTCCGGGAAGGGGTCCCTGAGGCAGGGGCGGCCGCTTGGGTCACCGCAGCCTGCCTGCGTCTCTTCCCTCCTCCGCGTGGGTTCTAGCAACATCCACTGCAGCCGGGCCAGGCGGACCGGAACGTACCATTCCAGCGCGGGAGGGGGAGGGGGCCGGGGGCGGGCTGGGAGGTTGCTGCGGAGGCCGCTGCGGATTTACAAGCCCAGCGGGAGGAGGCGGCGCACCTTCCCCTCCCCCGTCCCCTCCGTCCGGTCCCCTCGTCCCGGGACGAGGGAGCGCGCGCTGCGGAGCCGCCCAAGTGGATGGGTCCGCGGGGAGGGAGGAGGCTCGGGCTCCGTGACACCCTACCAGCTGATGCTGCCTGCCTGGAACCGGAGCTGGGTGTCGGGGCCTTATCCCTCCACCATCTCTGGGGCTGACAGGCTCTCTCCAAGCCTCAGCCTCCCCCCTCCCCGCCTCTGGATGCAGCCCCAGATTTCTCTGTCCATCTCCACCTTCCTTCTCCTCTGTTTCATCATCCACCGCAGAGTGGGAAAGTCTCCCACGGCTTGTCTACCTTCCCTGGCTTCTAACAGGGCCCCTGGGCCCTAAGTTCCTAGGGGCCTTTGGGCAAGCCATGTGGGCATCTCTCTTGCCTCCATGTTCCTTCCTGTGAAATGGGAGCAATGGGCTTCTCCCCACCTTGTCACTGAGGCCTGGTGTAGGAGGATGCAGCTGCTGTTTTTTTCAACCCTGCTAGACCATTGGACCAGGCCTTTCCAGAAAGACATCTAGTTCTGTCTCAAAGCCTCTCCAACCTTCATCCCTACCCCCAAACTGCTCCCTTTCTGCCTCCATTCTCCGCCTCCATCACCCCCATCTTCCTCCCACTCAGGAGCCTGGCCCATCCGCTTTCCCAGGCTTCTCTTCTCTGGGAATCAGCCATCACCAGGCTCTGTTTTCTAAAGCTGCTGCAGCGTCACTGTGGAGTTCGCAAGCTCCAGAGCTGGGCTGGATTCCCAATTTAATCACCCACTGGCCTTGTGACTCTGGCAAGGCCTTAATGTTTCTGAGCTGCAGCATCTCCTATGGAAAGGAGGCACTCTGTCTGTCCCAGATGGACCGTAAGACACATAAGGTATGGCAGGAGAAGGACACTGAAGGCCACCGAGTGCTGTCAGTATGTGAGTTATTATTAACTGAGAAATCTCCTACGGGAGTGTCTTGGGCTGCCCCAGAGTGAGGACTCAGAGATCTGCCTAGAAGGATCGGAACCTTATTGGATGGGATGGGAAACCAAACCTGATGCAGGGGTGGCCGCTGACCTCCTGCTTCTCTGTCACCTCCTAGCTAGACCCACTTAATGATGGCGAGAAAACAGGTCCCTAGGTGGGCAGGTTGATTACTAAATCTTGATTCCAACTCTGCTCACTCTTTGTGCCCCACCCCATAGCTACCAACTGCCCGCATGCTTACTTAAGCCTAGGCCTTCCTGTTTAGAGGCTCTCTCAGCCCTCGAAACCCCGAGGCCCTCTCCATCATCCCCACTGTCCCCTCACTGTCCTCCCCAGCCCCTTTCCCAAACCCTTCCTCCTGCAAACTGTCCTCATAAGCCCCCACCCCAACCCCGACACCACTGTGGCCCAAGGGCTAAATGGCCTACGCTTCCCCTCTCCAAACATGTGAACATGTGTTCTGCAGTGGTTTTCTTCTCCTGTTTGACAGCTCAAGCACCCCCTCCTCCAGGAAGCCCCCTTTGCCCCTGATCCAGGTTAGATGTTTTCTCCTCTAGTCTCATAGCACTGGCACATGGCACTGTGGAGTTTCTTTGTCTGTCTCCCTGGTACATCCTAAGAGATCCTGTCTAGCAGTTTTCCCATCAGTAGGACTGAGTACTACTGTGCTAGGCATGCGGAATGAGCTCAATAAATCCTCACCGTGACTATTACCCAGACATATGGTGTTACGCAGAGACTGAATTTAGGTAGGCCTGAATTTATTTGTGAATCTCACGTGCTCCCCTTGCCCCATTTACTCCATTCCTGCCACACAGGCCTCTAGGCTGTTCCTGTGGGCTAAGCAGGCTGTCAGCTCAGGGCCTTTGCACTTGCTCTACTATCCTCTGCCTGGAATACCTACAGATTACTGCATGGCTCACTTCCTCACCTACTCTTCGGCGCTGCTCACACATTAACTTGTTGCGGAGGTCTTCCTGCTCCTGTATTAGTAGCAGTGCTCCAACACACCCCCACCCAGCTCATTGGACAGTCTCTTCCCTGACCCAGCTTTATTTTTCCTTCCTTGGCAATTGTCACCTCTGACACATACCTTTTGTTTAGATTTTTGCTTTCTCTCTCTCTCTTTCTACTAGAATGTCTGCTATATGAAAGGAGGGGCTTTGATGGGTTGGTCTATGCCGATGAGTTGAAATACTAGCTGGCATGGATGTGCCAGGAGTCTATAAATGTTCGGATGAGCGAAGTACAACAATATACAAAATCCCTATATTCCTCAGGCATTTTGACATTGTCTGTGCTGTGATGGCTCTCAGATGTTGGACTCTATTATCTTGACATCATTGATATGTCCCCATTTCATGGTCTTTGGCCAATGCCTGGAGTTTGGAATGTATGTTTCACACTCCGCTGGCTCCTAGAGACGGTAGGGTGTGATGTCATGAACTCAGACTCCCGAGTCAGGCAGCCTGGGTCTCCCTTCCCAGCTTCTCGACTTGAAAACTGTATGACTCTGGACAAGTCAGTCCTGCTCTCAGAGCCTCAGTTTCCCCATTTTTGAAATGAGAGATAGTGATCATAGGGACTTCCTAAAATTATACAGGGGATTAAGTCATGATAGAGAGAGAGCTCTCCACGCGTACCCAGAACCTGATTAACTCAGTGTCAGCAGCTAGCATGAGCCTTAAGGGTTCCACAAATGTTATTTAAAGATTTTATTGTTTTATTTATTTGACAGAGAGAGAAAGAGTACAAGCAGGAGCAGCAGGCAGAGGGAGAGTGAGAAGCAGGCTCCCCGCAGAGCAGTTAGCCCAATGCGGGGCTCGATCCCAGGACCCTGAGATCATGACCTGAGCCGAAGGAAGACGCTTAACCAACTGAGACATCCAGGTGCTCCACAAATTATTATTTTTTTAAAGATTATTTATTTATTTGTCAGAGAGAGAGAGAGAGATCACACATAAGCAGACAGAGTGGCAGGCAGAGGCAGAGAGAGAAGCAGTCTCCCTGCAAGGCAAGGAGCCCGATGCGGGACTCCATTCCAAGACCCTGGGATCATGGCCTCAGCCAAAGGCAGAGGCTTAACCGACTGAACCACCCAGGCGTCCCCACAAATGTTTAATGAAATAATTAATTTCCACCCTCAGAAGGCAGCTCAGTTCCACTGGCATTCATTCATCACGTGTGTCATGCCTACCTCTCTCTGTGTGACTGTGACACTGCGGTAGAAGCTTTAGTGGTTCAAAGAGGGTTCAGACATGCAGGCTTTCTTCAAAGAGGAAAGGTCCATTCAGAGCTCAGCCCTGTGCCATGCTGGGGTGGGAGCAGGCATGGGCAGTCCCTCCCCTCAAGAGGTGCCTGAGGGGAGCCAGGGATAGGGAGGGGTTCTCCAGGGGAGTTGGGAGCTTACTGGGATCACATCTCTGAATCCCTAGCCCAGGGAATGGGCTTTATTCTGTTAACATGAGAAGTGGAGGTGGAGAGAACTTTCAAGGGTTTTTGAGCAGGGGAATAGCAGGTTCAAAAATCATGCTTTAAAAAAAAAAAAAGCATGCTTTAGAAGGACCAAAGTGCTGTAGCAATTTTTGTCATTAAAGCATTTTCTTCAGCAAGAAGGGCAGAAGGATCAGCCTGGGAGTAACGTGGGGAGGGCCTGGAGCGGGGCAAGACTGAGGTGCAGAAAGGTGCTTGCAGACTCTGTGAGCTCTCGTGACAGCCTGGAGCCCAGACCTGGGAAGCAGCTGGATGTGGGATAAAGGGAGAAGGAGGGTCAGAAGAGATGGGGCTTGGAGGCTGAGTCCCTGGGAGAGTGGTGCTTTGATAAAAGGAAGGAAGGAGCTGATGTGTTTGGGTGGGGTGGTTGAGTTTGTGGTGCCCATGGGACACGTAGGTAGACATGTCCTGGAAGCAGTTAGCTAGAGGCTCCTGGTGCCCAGAAGAGAGGTTCAGGCAGGGCTTACAGAGCTCAGGGGGTACCTGCATCACATCCTAGGGGAATGCCTCATCCCTTCCTGCCCCGGAGCCCAACTCCGGGCCCCATCAAGCTGAGCAGTGCGGCAGGTGCGACCAGTCTGGGTTTGGGGGTTTGGGACTCCTCCGTCATTGGTAGAACAGCGCCTTGCCTTGCGGCACAGTGAGGCCAAGGAGAGAAGAGGGGAGAGCTGGCCCAGAGCAGCACCAGGAGGTGGTGGTGGGGAGTCGGAAGGAAGTTCTTCCCTCTCTCCAAAACCCCCTCACTGTTTCCGATGAGGTGAGAGGGAGAGACTATGGTGACTAATATAACATTAAAAGAATAATTACCAAAAAAAAAAAAAAAAGATCCCCAGGCAGTGTTGTCAGGACTGCCTCTCAGGGCAGGGGAAGGTGTGGGCCTCTGTGTTTCCTCCTCCCCCCTCCTTTCAGGCCAGCAATGGTGGGCAGCGCAGCCCACCCCCACCCTCGCTCTGCTCTGCTCTGCTCTGCTCACCGGCCAGCTCTGCAGCAAGTGCAGGGGTGGGTGTGAAGGTGTGGACAGAGGCGAGGCTTCTCTTTTCACAGCCATAGCAGCAAAGGGCCAAAGAGGGTGTGTGACTAACTTCAAGTTACATGACATGTTGGGGGCCAAGCCAAGATGAGAGGAGTGCACCTCACCCCAGCTCTGGGGCCATCACGTCAAGAGTGTTTCAGTGACAACACTTATTTGGGGTGTAGGGGGACTTGGGGGGTGGTTCTCACATGGACAAAAGCAGAACTATCCAGGCACTTCTTCCCAGATCCTCACCCATAAGTATGTCTCTCCAAACCTGCAGTAGCCCCTGACCCCTCAAGGATGGAGAGAACCTGAGGGGTGGGGGAGGCAGGAGGGCATTTGAGACCAGTGAGGGGGAAAGGCAGAGGCAGGGGCTAGAGCCCAGGTCACTCACAACAGACAGGTATCTCAGGGTGCTGGAAGAGCTGAACCGCCCTCCTGGTTTTACCGAGACTCAGCTGTGGCTGTCCCCCCCAGCCCCCCTCAACCACGCCCACACCAAATTTCAAAGCCTCTCATTGTCCTGCAAGGCCCTGGCCCCCTGCCCTTCTTACTGCTATCCCTACAGGCCCTTCCTACCTCCCCCTCCAGCAGCCCAGCAGCAAAGAAGTGGCCCTCCTATCATGGCCAGCTGTAGCCTGATTGTACCACTCCCCTGTGCTGGGGTTTGCATTCCTGCCCCACGACCCCCTTCCCCATGACACACTGCCTCCCCAGATATGGTCCCAAAGCACAGGGACAAGAAACCTTTTGCAAGCATCAGCACCCTGAATCACCCTTCTTCCCAGACGCAGGGATTGCTTACAGATGTGAAACCACATTCCTGTCCCTCTCCTCCCCGCCTCCCAACCCCTGGGCTTTTGCTGATTCCTGGCATGGTCATGCGTTCTGTTAGGATCCAGTGTTGAGCTGTGTGATTTCTATATGAGCATTTCTGCTTCTCCACCGAATGGAAAGCTCCTTAAAGGTAGGACTGCGTCTCTCCATCCTTCCAGCCCTGACTCCTCCTCCTCCACCTGGTCCCGAGCTCCATGATAAGATAGGTTTTGGAATTAGGTCTGTGTGGGTGTAGATTCTGACCTTACCACTTAGGCAAGTCATGAAATCTCTCCAAGCTTAGTTTCCTCATTTGTAAATGGATATTCACTAATTAATTCACCCATTCAGCCAATATTCATTGAGGGCCTACCACATCTCCAGCAACTAACACAAAAGACACAAATCCCTTCCCTGTGGGGCTTGCTTTTCAGTGGGGGCTAGAAGCACCTGTCTCAAAGGGTGATTGGGAGGGTTCGATGCGCTCACTTAGGAAGAGCTTAGCACGGTGCCTGACATGAGAGGCCCCACAGATGAGAGCCCTTGTTGAGCCCATTTTGGAGAACTTATTAGTGTGCCAGCTCTGTGCCGGGTACTAGGAGACAAAGATGTGGAACAGCCATCCACATTCTCAAGGAACTTACGGCGTAATGCCCCGATGGCTGTTGAATCAGCACTACCCTCATCATTGTTCAGAAGCTTAGGACAAGCACCAGCCTGTATTGCAAACGACAAAGAACCATAACATTCTAGAGTGTCGGGTGTAGCATGGAGGGGTTTATTCCCCGAAAAGATTCTTCAGACTAAGTCATACATGATTGATGTACTTGGGGAGGTTCAGAGAAAGGAGAGAGGTTATATTTGGTTAGGGGATCAGAAAGGATTTTGGGGAGGTGGCTTTTTGAACTGCATCTGGGAGAAGAGAATAGGATTCCACAGAAAGAGAAAGTGGTGGCGAGATAGGAAGGGCGGCCCTTCGGGGGACCAGAATGGCACACAAATCAAGGCTAGGAGGAAGGAAAACAGGAGGCACAAATGTTGTCCTTAATCCCAACATGGTTTAGCCCAGGGTAAGGACGGAAGTTGATTCAGGCAAGGCACTTATATTCACAAGTACAGGAGGCAACCCTCTAAGAGGTGGGGCTTGACGGACCCCCTGCGTCATCCTCTACCTTGGCCAAGACTCAGGGTTCCACCATTAGAAATTCATTTCTTAGGGCAAGCATCAGCTTCCAAGAGTCCCCTGGCAGAAGCAAACCACCCCCAGAGGAATAACATGAAAGGGTGGTTCCAGGAGGAGGAGAGAGCAGCAGGGAAGCAGGGCAATGACAGGAATAGGTAACATTTGTGCACTGTTCCTTTCAGTCCTGAAAACAGGGGGAGGTCCCCTTAGCGTCTTCCTCTGACAGCCGAGGAAATGGAGACTCGGGACCTTATGTGACTTGCCCAAGGTCTCCCATAGCTGCCGGTCAGCAGGCAGACCCTAAAGCCGGGCTCTCAACCACCA
The DNA here is from genome assembly GCF_011764305.1 of Mustela putorius furo. Lineage (NCBI taxonomy): Eukaryota > Metazoa > Chordata > Mammalia > Carnivora > Mustelidae > Mustela > Mustela putorius. The sequence continues at coordinate 5,645,152 of NW_025422368.1, read as the reverse complement.
TGCAGGCTTGCCGTGCTCAGTGGCCTCACCAGTTATATGGGGTTAATGGCTGCTGCTTCACAGAGCCATGAGTCCTCCAGGATGAAAGCAAACCACCCTCCCACCCGGAGCGGGATAGTCCACACGTACTTTGTCCCTTCCCTGGCTCCTCGGCAGAAAGCTCCATTTCATGAGCCAGGAGCCTTGTAAATATTTCAGTGGTGTCTGTGCGGCTGAGGCTGTGAAGCCTGTTCTCCGCAGCACTTGTGACAGTGAGGTCTGCGACGTGTCTCAGGCCCTGTTACAAGTGTCTGATCAGCCTCATGTTCAAAAAAAAAGAGCGTTCCCCCAGAACAGTTGACAGTCACCGGCATGAGACAGATCTGCAGACTTTTTCTGGAAAGAGACCAGGATGTGAACAAACAGAGGGTTTCATCTTACCAAAGAGGCCATGGCAGAGGCTGGCCAGCCATGCGTGGGTTCCCCACACCACCACCTCCCACACCCCCGGCCTGTTAACTGGGCCAGGCAAGGGCTTGGCCACACTAGGGGTCCCAAAAGGACTGCAGGGAGCCCAGGAAAGAAAACAAGGGAAACGGGCTGTGCCCCTCCATCTCAGACTGAAGCCAGAATTGACAGCAAACTGACCCGGTCAATGCCTTTGAATTCTTTTTTTTTTTTTTTAAATAAATGTTTTATTTTGATAAGAACATTTAACAAGAAATGTATCCACTTAACGTTTTTAAGCCCACAATACAATATTGTTCACTATAGGCATGATGGTGTGCAGCAAATCTCTAGAACTTATTCATCTTGCTTAACTGAAACTTTATACTCATTAAACAACAGCCCTCTATTTCCTCCTCACCTCAGCCCCCCGCAACCAGCATTTGACTCTGTTTCTATGAGTCTGACTACTTTAGAGACCTCATAAAACTGGAATCGTGCAGCATTGCTCCTTTAACAGCTGGCTTATTTCTCACGATGTAATGTCTGCAAGTTTCGTCCATGTTGCAAATGGCAGGATTTCCTCCTTTTTGAAGGCTGAGTACTAGTCCACGACATACATGCCACATCTTCTTCATCCACTCCTCTGTTTGTGGACATTGACCTTGTCTCTCCATCTTGGCTATTATGAACAACGCCACAATGGACCCCAGAGTCTACATATCTCTTTGAGACCATTTCGCTTCCTAAATTAACTTTATTTGGAAACATTGTCTTCTTTTTGATGTTATTGTAAATGAGATTGCCTTCTTACTTTCCTTTTCAGACACTTTATTATTAGTGTATAGAAAAGCAACTGGTTTGTATGTTGATTTTGTATCTCATAACTTTACTGAATTCATTTCTTAGTTCTGACAGAGGTTTTTTTTTTTTTTTTGGTCTTTGGGGGTTTTCTGTCTATGAGATCGTGTCATTTGCAAGCTGATGATTTTGCTTCTCCCTTGGTGTGGATGACTTTTATTCCTTTTTCTTGCTAATTGTTCTAGCCAAAACTTCCAGTACCATGTTAAATAGAAGCAGGGAGACTGGGCATCCTTGCCTTATTCCTGATCTTGGAGGAAAAGCTTTCAGTGTTTCAACATTGATTATGATATTAGTATGAGATTTTCTTTCTTTCTTTTTTTTTATAAAGATTTTATTTATTTGACAGACAGAGATCACAAATAAGCAGAGAGGCAAGCAGAGAGAGGAGGGGAAACAGACTTCCTGCTGAGCAGAGAGCCCGATGCGGGGCTCAATTCCAGAACCCTGGAACCATGATCTGAGCCAAAGGCAGAAGCTTTAACCCAGTGAGCCAGCCAGACACCCCATAGTGATGAGATTTTCATATCTTCCCTTTATTATGTTGAGATAATTTCCTTCCATTCCTAGTTTGTTGAGAGTTTTTATCATGAAAAGATGCTGAATTTTGTCAAATACATCTATCGAGATGATGATCATGGGATTTTTTTTTTTTTTTTAATCTTTCCTTCTGGGGCACCTGGGTGGCTCAGTGGGTTAAGCCTCTGCCTTCGGCTCAGGTCATGATCCCAGGGTCCTGGATCGTAGTCCCGAATCCAGCTCTCTGCTCAGCAGGGAGCCTTCTCCCCGCTCCCCCTTGCCTGCCTCTCTGCCCACTTGTGATCTGTGTCGAATATATAAATAAAAATCCTTATTTTTAGTTAGGTTTGCTAGTATTTTCTTAAGGACTTAAGGACTTAGGACTTTAATATCTATGTTCATCAGGGATATTGGCCTGTGGTTTTCTCTTCTCATGATATCTTTGTCTGGCTTTGATAATAGAATAATGCTGGCATGATAAAATGAATTTGGAAATGTTCCTTTCTCTTGACTTTTTGGGAAGATTTTGACAAGGATTGGAGTTAATTCTTTTTTAAAAGTTTGGTAGAAGTCACCAGTGAAGCCATACAGTCCTGGGCTTTTCTTTGCTGGGAGGTTGTTGTTGTTGTTGTTTTGTTCTTTTTTTTTTTTCTTTAAGAGAGAGTGGGGGGATGGGAGGGCAGAGGGAGAGAGAGAATCTTAGGTAGGCTTCATGCCCAGCACAGAGCCCAACATGTGGCTTGATCTCATGACCCTGAGATCATGACCTGAACCTAAATCAAGAGTTGTACACTTGGGGCACCTGGGTAGCTCAGTGGGTTAAGTCTCTGCCTTCGGCTCAGGCCCTGATCTCAGGGTCCTGGGATCGAGCCCCGCATTGGGCTCTCTGCTCAGCAGGGAGCCTGCTTCCCCCTCTCTCTCTGCCTGCCTCTCTGCCTACTTGTGATCTCTGTCAAATAAATAAATAAAAATCTTTAAAAAAAAAAAAAAGAGTCATACACTTAACCGACTAAGCCAACCGGGTGCCCCTTTTGGAAGGTTTTTTGGTTTGTTTGTTTGTTTTTAAGATTTTATTTATTTATTTGACAATGAGAGAGAGATCACAAGTAGGCAGAGAGGCAGGCAGAGAGAGGAGGGAAGCAGAGAGCCTGATGCGGGGCTCAATCCTAAAACACTGAGATCATGACCTGGGCTGAAGGCAGAGGCTTAACCCACTAAGCCACCCAGGCACCCCTAAGAGGTTTTTCATTACTGATTCAATCTCCTTATGAGTTATAGTCTGTTCATATTTTCTGTTTATTTATGATTCAGTTTTGAAAGGTTGAGCATTTCTAGGAAGTCACCCATTTCTTCTAGGTTATCCAGCATTTTTGGCACTGGGGGACTTTGAATTCTGACATGCTCACAACTTACCCAGGTTGGACCCAATTGGCTAAAGCATGTAACTACCCAGGAACAGGGAGAAGAGAGGAAGGGAGGAGCATGACCCCGGGTTCACACCAGGGACAGTGTGAACTCTCAAGGTGTGTCCCTGGCACCTGTGGGCTTTGTGACTTGATATATTGGGTGATAGAAATCAGGGAGCCAAGTGGCTTTGCTGGTCACCGCAAAGAAGGAACAGCAGGACTCTGTCGAGCCCTAAGGTGTCCAGTCCTGTCGGAACCTTCCAGGCTCTAGATTGCATGAATCGTCCATCCCACAACAGGCCTGCTGGGTGGCGGACACTGAGGCAGGCCTATGGTGATGCTAAGATGGGACCTCACCCTTGGGAGGCTGGACAGGAAAGAAAGGCCGGTGGTTACACTCAGGACTGGCCAGGCTGTAGTAAGAACCATAACAGAGGAAAGTGAGGTAGACCTCAAGGGAGTTGGCATTTTAACTGGTCTTTGAAGACCAGACAGGATTGGCAAAATCTATATATTAATACAGATTTCTTTTTCCAGTTATATATGTCATTGAAATGTGCTCATAATTTTAAAAATTTTAAAGAAAATGTAGAAAAGTTAGAAAAAAAGAGTTACCGAGTTCTACAACCCAGAGAAAATCATGGTTAAAATAGGGACGTCTGGTTGGCTCAGCAGGTTAAGTGGCTGATCTAGGGGTCCTGGGTTCCCTCCCTCCCCCCCCTCCCCCCGCACTTTCTGATTGGTTAATGGGCCACACCCTTGGCCCAGCCTCAGCCCATTTTCCTGCCCCGTACCCCGCGGCTGTGTTCTGGGCAGGAATGTGAGGCTGCAGCTACCCTTCTTCCCGGCACAGGAGAATGAGCCTGTTTCTTGGGTAATGGGGATGCGTTTCCAGCGGCAATTAAGTCAGGTGGGCCAAATCCCAAGACTGACCATCTAGATCCATGCTGTCCGATTTCGTAAACCATGAGCCACATGGGGCGGTCAAGCACTTACTACGTGAACAGTCCAAACAGAGGCGGACCTTAAGTGTAATCACACACTGGATTCCCAAGAGAGTATGAAAAGTTAACAACGTAAACTGCCTTCTTCGTATTTTTTTTATATTGACTCCCTGTTGAAGTGGTAATATTTGGGGTATATTGGGTTCAATAAAATATATTAAAATTAATTCCCCTTGTTCTTTTGCTTTTTTTCATGTGGCTATGAGAGCAACTTAAATTACAGACATGACTCGCACTTGTGTCTCATATATTTCTTTCTACTGAACTCAGCCGATCTACACGGTTCTATTCTCCGTGCTCTTTCGAAGGGAAAGCCGGTGTGTGGCAGGGAGGTGTGGCAGGAGGGAGCCCCACAGAGGCACTGTTACCCATCCAGAGAGGTTGCAGGCAGATGGGCTCCCCAGGAGAAGGGAGTGTGGAGCAGTATTCTGTCTGTCAGTCTCCTATTTCTCTGTTCCTGGGTCTGCCGGCTAGCAGACTGTGAGCTCCCCGAGAGAAAGAAAACCTTGTTCGATGCACACTTATATCCTCAGTGCTGGGTCTGCCATCTAGTAAGCCCTTGAAAGTAGGCACTGAATTAATGAAGGAGGGGAGGGAGAGGGTTCAAACAGCAGAGAACTGTGCAGAGATGGGGCCGGCCTGCATGGGGGAGGGGGACACAGCACTCAGAATATCTGGAGATTTTAATCCTCCAGTCCTTTAGATTGTAGTCTCCAGAGAGCCAAAAGACCCTCAAGACAACTGGGAACAGGCAGTGAGAATGACAGTGTCATCCTCTCCAGCCTCCTGCCTCCCTCCCCCCTCAGAGGGGAAGGCTCTTCTCATTTCTTCAGTCAACCTGCTGGCTGGGCTGGTCCTCCCCATAGGTGCTCACACCTGGATGAAGGCTCATGGAGGCTCCCCACACTCGGGTCAGGATGGGAACGGCTGCCATAGCAGCCCGGGGAAGGAAGAAATGCTCAGCTACTCCTGCTGGGCGTGTCTCTGCCCCCCCACCCCTCAAGCCGGGACCCCACCCTTGCCCAATGCAAGTGTTGAGGATTCTCAGAAGCTCGCTTCTCACACACCTCCTCTCTTGAGGTGGTGGTGTCCCCCTGGCAGCTTCCCATCACGGCCTCCTCCTTCTGCCTGGCAGCAGGCAAGCTGGGTACAGGAGGCTCAGGGAGTGCCTGTGAATTTGGAAAGCAGCCCAGAGGGGCTCTGAGGGACGTGTGGTTAGGACTGCATGCTGAGACCTCTAGCAGAACTGAGCACCAGGGCTCTAGAACTGGAAGGCCTGAGTTCAGATCTCACATTCTCCACTTGCTGTGTGCGACCTGAACAAGGGAATTTAGTTAGACCTTAGCATCCTCACCTCTGAAATGGGCACAATACAGGTTTCCTGTCCTTCCAGGGGTTCTGAGAGTCACTGACTGAGATACGAGAGCCTAGCACTGTGCCTGGTACATGACGGACACTCATTGCTCCAAACAGGCGAGCTCCCTCACTCCATGACTGGGGACATGAAACCCCGAGAGGAATAACAACTAGACTCTGTTATAAAGACGAAATTATTTTATATCATTTGGGTTTTTTTCTTGTAGGTTTTATTATGGAAGATTTCAACCACATAAAAATGGAAAAAATAATAGAGTGAACTCCTATGTACTCATTACCCCACTTCAATGATCATCATCGCTTGGCCTGCTGAGTTTCACCTATGGCCCTGCCCTACCCCAGGGTTCTTCTGAAGCAAGTCTCAGCTATCACATCATTTCATCTATAAATATTTCAGTATGAATCTCTAAGAGATAAGGACTTAAAAATAGTTCTACTGTCATTCTTATACCTAAAAGATTAAACGACAGCATGTCAATGTCCTTAACTATCTGATTGTTCAAATTCTCCAGTTGTCTCATTTCGGAAAGAATCTGCTCAAATTGGGGTTCCAAAGACAGTCTATATAATGCACATGATTGATGTTACTCCAGTCTTTTTTAAATGACAGGTACCCCCTTTTTCTCTTTCCTCCCCCTCTTGCACTCTATTTGTTGAAAAGACCGGGTCATTTGTCTGCTGGAGTTTCCCACAGTCCGGAGTTTGGTTGTGTCTCTCTCTGTAGAAACTTCATGCAATTCAGGTTCAACATCTGGGATGATTACTCCATAGGTGGTGGGGTGTTTTTCTATCAAGAGATACACATTGTAAGCAGCTGTTGATAATCAGCGCTCAGCTCCATGGTTTCATTAGGGGTTGCAAAACCGTGATGGTCTGTCATTCCTCTGGCACCTGCTAGCTGAAACACCTTCACTAAGAGAAACCTCCCCCTCTCAACTAACTTCGTTAACCTGAGTTAACTTTTGTAAACTATCCAGGAAAAGCAGATGAGAGCTTGATTCTTCTCCCTTTCTTTACGGTTTTGAAAATAATGAGTTACTTTCTTAGCCTCTCCAAAAGTGATCCATTTTTTAAAAAATCATAACTGCATGTATTTAAATATATTTGGAGTGCCTTAACTCGTTGTCATTATAGCTAGCATATATTTTTAAACTGTCTTCTGGCTTAAGTTTATTGAAGGAAAGCAAGAAAAATAAGGGAGGGACAACATGGGAAAGCCAAGAGAATTCTGACTTTGGAGCCAAACAGCCCGGGGTGGAATCTTGGCTCTAGTACTTTTAAGTTGGGTGACCTCGGTCCGGTTACTTAATTAATTTCTCTTTTCTTCTATCTCTTCATCCCGCAAATGGAGAAGTGGTTGATAATCACTAACATTTATTGAGTGCTTGCCATCTTCCAAGCATTGTGCTAAGTACTTTGAAGAGGTAGGAGCTATTCTTAATCCTATCTCAGAGAGGCGGAGGAAACTAAAGCAGTGGTTGAGCGGTTTGCCAAGGTTACACACTTAGAGGGGCGCCTGGGTGGCTCAGTAAGTTAGGCATCTGCCTTCTGCTCAGGTCATGACCCTGATCCCAGGGTCCTGGGATTGAGCCCCACATTGGGCTCCCCTTCTCCGCCTGCTTGTGCTCTCTCACTGTTCTCTTTCTCTCAAATAAATAAAAATCTTGGAAAAAAAAAAAAGAAGAAGAAGAGTTTACACACCTAGAAAGTGGTAGAGCAGGGACTTGAACTTAGTACAGTCTGGTTCCAAAGCACGTTGTTATTGTGAAGGTTTGAGATGATGATGGTGATCATTCATCACAGGCCCATTACATGCCAGACATCTTTCTAGATACTCGGCTTGACTCCACCAAAGCCCAGGCTCTTAGCTGGTACCCTGTGTTCACAGTCCTGGCCTGTAGTTGCACAATTAGTGAGAATTACCAGTGGTGTAGAAGTAACCCCCATTTGAGTGAGAGATTGGGCAAGGAGCTAACCGGGAAAAAGGCAGGCCCTGACAGGTGAAAGGGCAGGGTCCAGAGCCTGAGCACGGTTGTCCTTGGCTCTTGGCCCTTCCCCTCAAAAACGGAGGACAGTCACATGGGGGAGGGTGCGAATCTATTGCAGCTGTGGTCTCTCCCTCCCCAGCTTCTGTCACCTGCTGAGACGGAGACCTCCTCTCCAAGAATGCAGCCATCCTTGGCCACTTCTATTTCCACTGTCATTCTGGCGCTCATCCTAGTTGTTTTATTAAGCAGTAAAGGCAGTAAAGTTCCCTCTGCTTTCCCAAAGCCTTCCCTCGGGTAGTCTTTGAGGATAGGCCCAGACCTCCCAGGCTGGTAGGGAGGGCAGAGATCCTGGGCGCAGCTGGGATGGAAGAGGTGTCGGTAAGCACACTCCAAGCAGCAATCTTAGCTGTTATTTCCCAAACAGCTGCCGTGTGCCAGGCAGGGGTCAGGCCCCGTGTTATCTCAGTTGATCCCCACAGTGCCCCGAAGAGTTGGGTCTTGTTATTATCTCTGTTTTGCAGATGAGCAAACTGATGCCAAATGAGGTTAAGGAACTTTGCCCGAGGTCACTTGGTGGGGGCAGGTGGCAGAGCCCAGAGTCTAACCCAGACTGTCTAACTCCACCTTGGGTATAGAGAGTCAAGGAAGAAGGTGATGCAAAGGGAGGGGGGCATTCCCAGCAGGAAGAACGGTCTGTGCAAAGGTGTGGAGGCAAGAAAGGGTATGGCCTGTTCAGGGCGGTGACTAACTTTGGCCAGAGTGAAGGGTGTGTAGGGAGGAGTGGCAGCACTTGGCTTTGGGGGTTGGGAGGTGCTGGGTAGAAGAACCTCGCCTTCAGGACTGCAACTTTGTTCTTGGAGGGTTGGGGGGACCCATGGGAAGCGTTGAGTTAGAGGGCTGATGCATGATAAGTGGGTTTGTATGATGATCTGTGGTTTGCCAAGGAATTTCCAAGGGTTCACGGTCACATGGAAGCCTCAAGTGGATCCTGGAAGTTAGCCCATTTTACAGATTGGCAAACAGACTTGGAATGGTTATGGGATATACTCAGGCCACAAAGCAATTAATGACTGACCCTAAGCCTAGTGCTCCAGACACTAGAGAACTTTGCTCCCAAAGTCAGACATAATGAAAGAAAGAGGCAGAGGCATCCTCAGGTCCTGATTCCTCCTGCCCTGCTCCTGCTCAGCTTTCTTGGGGAGGGCAAGATGAAGATTAGCTGGGTTGATGCCGAGGTCCCAGGCATCACGGCTTACAAAGACCGTAACAGTAAGTAGTAAGAACCAACTCACTGAATTCCAACCATGTACTAGGTTGGCCAGGTTAAGAGAAAGCTAGACAGAGATCAGTACCACCAGGGAGTCTAGTAACTAATATTCTGACCTGAGGGTTCCCACACTGGATTAGGAGGTGCCCAGATCGGCCTGAAGAGTTAGAAAGGGCCCCAGTAGGAGAGAATTGCCAGAATGCTGGCTTCAGCCCTAACTATGCCCTTCTGGGAGCCTGCCTTGTTAAGTGTGGGGACGGCAGCCAAGAACGTGCTTTTATATAAGAAGCCTTAGCAAGCATCTCAAGCTCACTCAGAAGGTCCAGGTAAAGGTTTCTGTTTGGAGTATTTTATTTTATTTATTTATTGTTTTTTTTTTAAAGACTTTATTTATTTACTTGTTAGAAAGACAGAGCACAAGAAAGGGGAGCGGCAGGCAGGCAAAGGGAGAGGGAGAAGCAGGCTCCCCGCAGAGCAAGGAGCCCAAAGCAGGGGTCAATCCCAGGACATGACCTGAGCTGAAGGCAGACGACTGAGCCACCCAGCCGTCCCCAGTTAGGGTATTTTAATGAGTTCCATGGGAAACTCCAAAATAGAAACATCTAGATTATCAAGGTCCCTTCCAAACCCAGTTCAAGTTCAGCACCCACTATGCCAGCTGTTAGTCCATAGGTTGGGGATGGATACATTAGTCAACAAAACAAAAGATAAATAAGTAAAATTTCTGGGAAGGAAGAAAGGAGTGCCCGGCAAGAGTGATGAGGCATGTGAGCCTGGGGAGAAGTCACAGCATTTGGCAGTGTGGGCAAGGGCCTGGCTCACTGAGAAGCTGATCTGAAGGAGGTCAGGAGTAGGTGGGTGGACTTCTGAGGGGAAGGGTGTTCTGAAGACTCAACAGCCCATGCAAAAGGCCCTCACGTGGCAGCATACGTGCAAGGGAACCAGTGTGACTGGAGCCGGTGAGCAAGGGCTGGGACTGCACTGGGGAAGGGGACAGCCACGGAATGTGGCTCCAACCCTCTAAGATATTTAGCCCTACCTGAGCATTTTGACCCCGATCTTGATCTTGAACCCAGCCCTGCCCTAACTCCTCTTCCACTGAACTTTAATTTTAGGGACCCACCCGTACCCTAATTGCCAGAACAGCTAAATCAAGCATAATGTTATGTGCCTAGGTATGCTTTTGGTATTTTACCTCCTTAATCCTGAGTGTCTCCAACCTGTCCCAGTCTTCTGTCCCACCCAGGTATCTGCCCTTCCTCGACTGACTCTTCTGCAGCCTGAAGGTAAGGGAGCAGAGCAGCTGGAGAGCAGTGGCCAGCAGAAGCCTCACTGCCCCCAGAGAAGCAGTGGCTTAGGGTATAACATCCTGGAAAGAGAGAACCCCTTCAGGTAACTTTTTCTGGAATACACAGTTACTAAGCACCTGCTCTGAGCTCCAGACTGGAAAAATCTCAAGAGGAGTAAGAATTTCCCTGCCCCCTGGGGGCCCAGCCTGAGGTGGGGTGGGAGGAGTGAAGTTGGGTAGGGAAGGAGACAGACAGAAAATTCTAATTCTAATTCTAATGGATTGCTTAGGCTTCTCCAGAGGCTGGCATTGTGAGAAGGAGAGGTAGGAGACCCCCAGATTGCAGAGTTCAGTCAGTCGTTATTTCCAATGGGAGGACCTGTGCAAATCCCTCTCCTCTAGGGCCTCAAGAAGCACTGAGCTCTATCCATATATTAAGATTTTATCCATTCATTTAACAGAGAAGGAGAGTACTAGCAGGAAGAGCAGCAGGCAGAGTGGGAGGGAGAAGCAGGCTCCCCACTGAGCCAGGAGCCCGATGTGGGACTCAATCCCACGACCCTGGGATCATGACCCTAGATAAAGGCAGCTGCTCAATGAACTGAGCCACCCAGGCATCCCATTATCCATATTTTTAAATGAATACACTGCAGTTTCCTTGCATGTAAATGGAAGTAATAATACTGTGGACTGAGGGATTCCCAGAGCCAACCTCCATCCACTTCCAGCTCACTCTCCTGTCGTCAGCCTCTGACCGCCCCCTCAGCAATGCCTGCATGTCCCCCCACTGTGGCGTCCAGCGTGACCAGCTCATATCTGCTGAATACCAGCTGGTGGATGTGACCTTGGCTGCAAAGGGCAGCACACAGCTGATGTAATAGTCATTAAAGTGTCCTACAGAGACGCCTGGGTGGCTCAGCCATTAAGGGTCTGCCTCCAGCATAGGCTCAGGTCATGATCTCAGGGTCCTAGGATCGAGCTCCGCATTGGGCTCCCTGCTCAGCAGGAAGCCTGCTTTTCCCTCTCCCACTCCCCCTGCTGTGCTCCCTCTCTCACTGCTTCTCTCTCTCTCTCAAATAAATAAGTAAAATCTGTAAAATAAATAAATAAATAAAATAAGGTATCCTACAAATGTAAGCTGTGATGGCCCCAACAGACATCATCATGACGGCTGATCAATGGCTAGGGTTGCCAACTTTAGCAAATAAAAATCCAGGACACCTCATTAAATTTGAATTTCAGATAAAGAGCTCTTTTTTTCTTTAGCGTAAGTGTGTCCCACACAATATTTGGAACTATAGGGGAGGCAGAATTCTACTTCTTGCCTCATAGGGGTGTTTGGCTGGGCCTGAGAATGAGATTGACATAGGACAGATGAATGGGAACAAAGCACACACATGTACGTAAATTTTCCAGGACACGGGGAGCCTCCTAAGGAAGGAAAGACCCAAAGACATGGCGAAACCACATGCTTTTATACTGGGTTGAACAGAGAGAGGCAAATGGGGAAAAGTAAACAAACCAAAATACGGGAAGCGAGGGAAGTTATCTTATTTTTAGCAAAGTCTCTTGGCTTTGACTCACCTTTGAAGAATGTTTCTTGTTTTCCTCGTACAGGGAGGGCATCTCTCACATGGGAAGAAAAGGGAGGTGAGGCGCTCTTCTCGCATCTGTTGTTTTTCAAGGGCCTTTAGCTCAAAATAGTCTTCACGTCAGAATGGCATCTCAGGGACTGGCGTGTTCTGCCACGCTTCAGGACATATTTATACAAAAATATGATTTGTTTGGGGCTCCTGGGTGGCTCAGTCTATAAGCGACTGCCTTCGGCTCAAGTCATGATCCCAGGGTCCTGGGAGCGAGCCCTGCATCGGGCTCCCTGCTCAGTGGGAAGCCTGCTTCTCCCCTCCCACTCCCCCTGCTTGTGTTCCCTCTCTTGCTGTCTTTCTCTGTCAAATAAATAAAATCTTAAAAAAAAAAAAAAGAAAATTAAAAGGTGAGTTTCTAAAACAAATATATGATTTGTTTATTTGAAATTCAAATGTAGCAGTGCATCCTGGGTTTTATCTAGAAACCGTTTTGATGACAGTTTATTGGCTGGCTGGGCATGACAGGGAAGTGGGGCCAGGAAATGGCTCTGCCAAGGCTGTGTAGACCTGAATCAAATGTGAGGATGAGTTGCCAACATGTCTGCCGGGACCTCAGCACGATTGTCTCAGGCCCTTATCCATTAGCGGACCCCTCACACTCAGGCCTGCTGGGGTCAGCCTCTCTCCCTTTCAGGTCTGGATGCCCCATCCTCCTATCACCTACCTGGACGCTGCCCTGGGTGACCTCCCAGGCTCACCAACGAGGTACTGAATGGTGACATGAATACCTCTCGGCGCATGCTCACAGAAGGCCAGACGCCATGCTGGGTGCTGAAGGGATGTGAGCTGACAAAGCCCAGCCTCCTCCTCAGGGCAACACCCTGTGGTCTGTTCAAAGCCTTGAGCATCCAGGATGGTGATGGAAGGAGCAGGAGTGGACACGGAGTATCCTGAAGTGGCCTCCCACTCTGTCCCAGGCACTGTGAGAATTCATTGAGTTTTCTCACAAAAATCTCGTGAGGTTCATTCTCTAGGACACTCTGGGAGTTAAGTGTCTTGCCCAAGGTCACAGAGATTAAGTGACAGGGCAGGGATTTGAACCCAGGTCTGTCCCACCTCAACGCCTAAGTAATTTCGCTCTCCTTTGTGTGTGTGCGTTGTGGGATGAAGCGGGTACATGCTCGAGTGTGTGTGGTCACCTCTAACCTCCAGAGTAAGGCTTTCCAGGCCTCTACGGACCTTCCTATCTTGGATGGGATTTAGGGCCCTGGAGACAGGCACACTCCAGCAGTGCTCTCCTGGGGCGGGTTCTCTCAGGGGCTGTGCCATCTGCCCACAGACCCTCAATCAGCAACTTCTCTTGGGCCTTGTCTTCCATGCCAGCATCTAGGGATGGCAGGCCATTGGTTCCCAGCCCCTTGGGCCTTAAGCAGAGGATTCCCAGTCCCGTGGGCCTTAAGCAGAGGAGATGGGGGCATGAATGGCAAGAGGGTGGTGTAGGGTTGGCACTGGAGAGACTGAGGCACACCACGATGCCTCCATCTCCAGCTCTCGCTCGCACTCTCCAGCACGTGTGCTCACTGTAATGCCTGGAATCAAACAGTATTAGAGCTGGGAGTATTAGACCTCAAGAACTGTCTAGTCTTACTACCTCATTTTATATGTTCTGCCACAAGGCAGAAATGAATTATTAAGATCCCTCCTCCGGGTAATGGTAGGGAGACTTAGGACCCAGATTGTCTACCTCCCAGCCCAGTGCTCCCATCCACGCCTGTCTCTTCCTGTGCATTGACATCCATCCCGGCATACTAGGACCAAAAGGAGCTGCTTTAGGTTAGGGAAAGGGCTGGGAATGCTAGTAAGAGGTCTAAGCATTTCCACTTCCATCGACAGAGAAAAGAGAATATTCCATAAATGGTGTTGGAGTACCTGAATTATTGTTGGGGGTGATAATAAAGATAGGGCCAAAACAAGTTCTATTCGGATCAAAGATTTAAGTGCAATAAATAAAAACATAGAAGTTCCACAACAAAGTGTGGGTGAATTGATTTATAATTTTTTAATTAAATTTTTAAATTTTTTAATAAACATACAATGTATTTTTATCCCCAGGGGTACAGGTCTGTGAATCGCCAGGTTTACACACTTCACAGCACTCACCATAGACATACCCTCTCCAATATCCATATTGATTAATTTATAATTTCTAACACTATGAGACAGGTGCTATTATTATCTCCACTTCTTTTTTTTAATTTTTTAAAAATATTTTATTTATTTATTTGACAGAGATCACAAGTAGGCAGAGAGGCAGGCAGAGAGAGAGGAGGAAGGAGGCTCCCCACTGAGCAGAGAGCCCGATGTGGAGTTCGATCCCAGGACCCTGGGATCATGACCTGAGCAGAAGGCAGAGGCTTTAATCCACTGAGCCACCCAGGCGCCCCATCTCCACTTTTTATAAAGGTATTATGTCTTTATTTGGGAGACAGAGAGAGCACTAGTGGGAGGAGGGGTAGAGGCAAAGAGAGAAGCAGACTCCCCACTGAGCAGGGAGCCTGATGCGGGGCTCAATTCCAGGACCCCAGAATCATAACCCGAGCTAAGGGCAGATGGCTATATGACTGAGACACCCAGGGGCCCTATTATCTCCACTTTATAGATGAGGATCCAAAAGCAGTTTAAAAAGATAGTTGAGGAGTATAGACAAGTAGTTTTCAGAAAAAGAAGTATCAATAAATCAATAAAAATATCGATGTATTTACTGAATATAAATAAAGCCAATAAACATTGTGAAGGATGCTTGATATGACTCATAATTGAAGAAACACAAAATCCAACTAGAATTTAGGCATCACTTTTGCACCATTTTTGCACCATTTGTCAATACTCAAGCTCTGATGGCTTGGGGAAACATCCTGTTCTGTAACCGTTCCTCTATTCAGAGTTCTATGTTGGTATCAGTTCTTGTCAGCAGAAAACTGTACAACTGAACCACATCAGCTTAGCTGACCATATGCAAAGATGCCTTAGCTGACGATATGCAAAGATGCCTTCAACCCAGTTCCAGTTTAATGTTGTACTCGCAACATCCACTGATGTTTGGTGGAAGAAATGATCATGTAAAAATCACTGCATTATTTATGTCCTAGAAAGACTAATCCTAAAGGCATTATCTACTCTAGTAATCATATTACTGCTAGAAGGAAGGACCCACACAGCAAATTATCTTTATTATATACTACAGGAAAAAAGATCTCTCCCAAAAACCTGATATGTTTTATTTCACCAGATAATGGCAAATATAAGACCCTGTCTGTTTCTCTCTTTGCTTTGGCTACCAGGAAGCTCAGAGTCATATTTTATGGCCCATTACAGCAACACTCTAACTAGGGAGGTTGACATCTGACTTCTTAACCCAGTCTGAGCTCATTTTAGCTCTGTTTTTCCCCTCTCTCCTTCAATTTGTTTCTCTCCTTCCACCTGCTTTTCAATTTCCTAATTCTAGTTTAACAAAGCTATTGTAAATGTATAATTAGTTGGAAGTAATCTCAAAATCTTTTGGAAGCAGGTGGATGTAAGTAACAGTCAAATCCCCTCATTTTATCAATGAGAAAACAAGTGATTTACTCCAATCACTCTGTTCCTTAGCTCTGACCTCTGTTTACAGGTGACTCTTACACTCTATGGTAAGCTCTTTGAAATTGTCTTTAATCTTTGAAACCCTGGTGGCCAAGTCTAAGCCAGGTATATGGTAGGTGCTCAATAGATAAATATCTTAGTTGAAAGCAACGTAAGTGCTATGAGGAAAGAGACCACTTTTGCATGGAGCAAGGTCTGGCAGGTAGTAGGTGCCCATGAGAACTGAATTAGCAACAGGTTTGGCTGCAGCCTCTGACCCTCCCCACCACACCCTAGGGTCCCCATCACTCAGGCCTCTTTGGGCTGGGACCCAGAACAGTCAGTCTGCCTCTTACCCCAGCTTTACCTTTATCTCCACCCTTCTCCCTCAGCTCTTTTGCCTGATCCAATCAGCTCCCAAATCTTTTTGAGTTTCACCCTGGGTGGTGACTGATGTATCTTACCTCCTGGTCTCCTAACCCTGAGATGCCTGAGAGGTAGGAAATGGCATCACCTTTGAACCTTGCGTAGCACCCAATAGAGGTGACTGGTGATGATGATGATGAGGAGGAGGAGGAGGAGGAGGAGGAAGAGGAGGACCCAAGGCCATGGCTTTCTCTGTCATTAACAACACTCAACTGATATATGTTGAGCACAGGGAACAAGAGGTTGACAGGGTTACTCTTCTGCCACTTCCTATCCTTCCTTCCGGGCTGGGAGACAAAAATGTGAGACAAAACAAGGAGGTCAAGCTGCACCATGAAGATGAGGTGAAGGGGACAGAGCTTCTTCTGCCGTGCCATTTCCTATGGTGCAAGACACTGAACTGGTTTCCCATTGGGTGCCCACCGACCAACATCCTCTATCCCCGGCTCCCCGCCTGGCCCTTTTCCTGAGCAGCCCCTATGGAGATGTGGAGAGAGAGAGCTAAGGTCTGGGAAAGTCCTTCTGACCCAGATTTCCTGAGCTGACAGGAAACGCATGTTGAGAAACTGTGCGGGTGATCTTGGGTAGCCACACCTGGCAAGACTCAGGGAGCCTCCAGCCTGGAGTGCTCTAACTAGCCACGGCCAGAGACCAAGCCCCACGCAAGGATGACGACTGTGCTCAAGGGAGATGCTCGCCCTTTGTTCTCATTCTGGACTTCATCCTTGCAGCCCACATGAGAGTGCTGGGGGACGGGAAGCGTGAAGAGTGTCCCAGCTGGTCCCGGTCTCTGCATACATAAAGCGTTTGCCCGACATCACATGCTCCAAGAGGTTCTCTCTGTCTGGATGGACACACGGCTCAGGCAATTCCAGGAAGATGGAAAAGGCGGTGAGCACCATGATTCCAGCCGGAATGTGGATTCCACACCTTCTTGTCTGTTGTTGATAGCAGAACTTCCAACTTGAGTGGAAAGTGGCTGATTGGGGCTGGGGTATTGGGATCTGAACATTCTGAAAACTCTTGCCAGCCTCTATAAGAAATGATGACCCAGCGTGTAAGTACCAGGCCTGTTCTTAAGTTTTGCAGGGCTCAGGAAAGGTTCCCAGACCGTGTGTTTAAATATCGAAAAATTATCAGTTAAGCTGACATAGTGTCAACGTGTTCAATAAAACATGTTCTATCAGCCTACCTTGATGATAGACTTTCACAATGATAAAAAATGACTTAAAACTATGTAAAGCTATGGTTATTATAGAGCTGAAAATTGACAGAACATTGGAAACTTAAATTTAATTATTATTGTGCTTGTCTGGGGGTGTTGTTGATGGGCTGGTAACGTTTGGTTGAGTAATAAATGTGTACATAATTGTACAGAATTCATAAACAATGACACATTTGTTCAATAAAATTTGTTTTTCTTGCCTTTGTCATAGGAAAATCACCAATTACATGGTTACAATTGAGATTTTCACATAATTTGTGTTTTGTTGGCGGTCATGCCAAATTAGACAAGCTTCCCTGAGTCATTATAGTTCTTAAGTTTTTTATTAACTTCAATTTGGAGAAACTTCACTCTGCTGAGGCTGGAAATTATCAATATACTTCTCCAAGCAATACTTGGATTCAGAATTCAGCCACAAATTTTATGTTCATGTACAAACAAAATAATGGGATGGCATATAATACATTTTCACTGTCATAACAAAATTACAATTTTTTTCATTATAGAAACTGCTATTCCTTATATGGTGAAAATTTTCTAAAAGTAAAATCTAGATCTATAGAATAACAGTTTTATTTTTTTTTTAAATTTTAAATAAGCCAATTTATTTATTGATTGATTTGAGAGGGAGAGAGATTGCAAGCGGGGGAGCGAGCAGACTGAAGGCTGAGCTTGGAATCCAACAAATCCCTTGACTCCGAGATCATGACCCGAGTGGAAATCAAGAGTCAGACTCAACTGACTGAGGCACCCAGGTGTCCCCCACAAACATTTTTATGTCAGAATTCATTTACATTCTTAAAAATTGAGGGTTCCAAAGAAAACTTTTGTTTGTGTAAATTATAACTATCAGTATTTATCATATTATAAATTAAAACTGTTAACTTTTATTATTATTATTATTTTTTAAAAGTTTTAAGTAGGCTCCACATCCAGTGAAACCAAGACCCTGAGATCAAGACCCGAGCTGAGATCAAAGAGTCTGGTGCTTAACCAACTGAACCACCCAGATGACCCAAAACTGATAGTTTTTAAAACATAAGCACAGGGGCGCCTGCGTGGCTCAGTGGGCTAAAGCCTCTGCCTTCAGCTCAGGTCATGATCTCAGGGTCCTGGGATGGAGTCCCAGTTGGGCTCTCTGCTCAGCGGGGAGTCTGCTTCCTCCTCTCTCTCTCTCTGCCTGCCTCTGCCTACTTGTGATCTCTGTCTGTCAAATAAATTAAAAAAAAAAAATAAGCACACATTCCATTTGCCATCAGAGCAGAGATGACATCACATGCCACGCGGCCTCTGGGAAACACTGTCTGCACATGAGAGAGTAGGTGTGAAAAGGGCAAATAATGTCTTAAAATTACTATGAAAATGGTTTTGACCTGTGGACCCTCTGGAAGGGCTCAGGGATCTGCAGGAGTCCTTTGACCGCACTTGGAGAATGACTCCTGTAGAACAATGTAAAGAATTAGAATCATGTTGCCTCCATGTTACGCCTAGACCTGTAACTGTACAGATAAAAGAGTTTAAAGAACTAGTCTCACTAGGGCGCCTGGATGGATCAGTCGGTTATGCAGGTGAATCTTGATTTCTGCTCAGGTCATGATCTTAGGGTCCTGGGATGGAGGCCGATGTGGGGCTCCACGCTTAGTGTGGAGTCTGCTTCGGGATCTCTCTCTCCCTCTGCCCCTCCCCCCACCTGCATGCCCTCTCACTCTCAAATAAATATACAAATAGGGCACCTGGGTGGCTCAGTGGGTTAAGCCTCTGCCTTCAGCTCAGGTCATGATCCCAGGGTCCTGGGATTGAGCCCCACATCGGGCTCTCTGCTCAGCAGGGAGCCTGCTTCCCCTTCTCTCTCTGCCTGCCTCTCTGCCTACTTGTGATTTATCTCTCTGTCAAATAAATAAATAATCCTTTTAAAAAAATTTTTTAAATAAATATATAAATAAATCTAAAAAAAAAATAATAGTTTCACAAAACATTCCCCAACTGCAGTGTGCAACATTTGTAAATTTTGCACTAAAACATGCAAAAACCAGGAAGGGGAACATGAAGAGAGGCAAGAAAAGGGTTTTTATGTGCTTTGCCATGTGTCAAAATACGGAAATGCCTCTCAACCTCTCAGAGTTTCGGTTTTCTCTTCTGTAGAATGGGGATGGTATCCGTCTCTGCTTCCCACCTAGTTCTGTGGATTGCTTGACAGCAGGCCCTGCCTTGGTCTCCACTCTGTCCCCAGCACCCAGGCAGCACCTGGCCTAGAGCAGGAACTCACTAAACACGGTCAAGTTGAGCACATGTCTCATGGCTGACGACCAAGGCTGCCCTTATGTGCATCTTGGAGTCAGGCCGATTCCTAGGCGGAGTCAGGCCAATTCCAGGCCGACCACTTCCAAGCCTAGAAACTTGGGGAAGCTGCTAACTTCTCAAAATCTCAGTTTCATCATCTATAAAAGGGAGTAATAATAGTACCAATTACCTCATATGGCTGTTGAGAGGAGCAAATGGGGTATTCTAAAGCACTTGGCACATGACACATAGAAATCACTTGAACTATTTACTTTACTAGGTAGTCAATTTCAGTACCGGGCAGATAGATTTGTTATAAACCAAATCTTAGCTTGGCAAGGGCAAGCACTTTTTCTCAAGTCCAAGTGAACTCCAGAACTGAGCTCCCGGGTCTAACGCCCAGCAGCTACAATGAATGAACAAAGAAGTATATGAGTAGATAAAAGTTATTTCTTATGCTAAAGTGGTTTTTTTGTTTGTTTGTTTAGATTTTATTTATTTACTTGCCAAAAAGAGAGAGTATAAGCTGAGGGAGTGGCAGGCAGAGGGAGAGGCAGACTCCCCACAGAGCCAGGAGCTCAATGTGGGTCTTGATCCCAGGACCCTGAGATAATGACCTGAGCCAAAGGTAGATGCTTAACTGACTAAGCCACCCAGGCACCCCTCTTATGCTTAAGTGTTATATCTTCTGCCTGCTAGCAGTGTGGACCTGTCTACCTTCTTCAGCTCCCAAATACTGAGAAACTCCACTCTTTCCTTGGTCCTCTGAACTCCTGGCTCTGCCCGGTTGCTGAAAGTAAAAACCAAATTGCTTTTGAGTTGTTAGGGGATGTGTTGATATTGTCTCCCCTTACCCCTGGGTTCACTGGATTCTCCCATGAGTAAACAGAAAATTGGCAAAATGGGATTTTTTTCCTCTACCATTTTATCTAAGTTAATGTTTATCTTTATGCCTTTAATTAATACATGTTCATCAAAGAAAAATAATTTTTAAACAGAAAACACAAGACAAAGAAAGTCAAGCTAACTCCACCAAGCAGAGAACTACCAGTAACATTTTATCTTACCTATCTGCACTCATATATAAAGATGGGGGTTATAAATAACTTTTTAAAAATAAAATCAGGGTCTTATTGTGTTTGCTTTTTTCCCTTAATGTATTTTGAACATCTTCGCATGCAACATTCTCTCCTCTAACTGCAGAGATCCTATTGTTGGACACTGGTGTGGTTTCCATTTTCTCTCTATCATAAATAATGCTGCCATCCCCATTCCTTGTTTACTGTGCATACACACAATGAACACTCACTGGTTTACAGTAAGAACATATTTTCAGCATTCAGTGGGATCCATCACCTTGAAGCTTACATCTGGCCCAGATTCTTGCATGACCTCTTAACTGGGGCCATCTTGGTCTCTCCAGAGCTCTTCATGGCTCCTTCTTGTCCTGCATGTCGTCTAAGCAGGCATTAGGCCCTCCAAAGGTCTGTGCCAGTCGTCCCCAACACCAGCTACACTCCCCCATCTTTTCCCGCCTCCTTTGCTGTTGTATCCCCTAGCCTTGATATCATTCAGGTGAGAATCTGGGAGGTGCTTTTTCTTCTTTTTAAAAATAATTTGTTTCCAAACTTACTATGATAAGCATGTTGGCGAAGGTCATCAAGAAGTTGGGATCACCAGTTGACCCATGATCTGGACCGGGGTGATCAGAAGCTCCTCCCTCCTCCCCTGTCTTTGGAATGTGGTTCTGCTTATCTTTTCCACTTCCAGAAGCAGCCCCAAGGACATAGCCTTGAGAAAGTGATGTGGTGTTGAAAACACCCACATGATATATGTGACTGAATCCAGTTAAGGCCTCTTTAAAAACTTTTAAGATTTGATGGTCAAGTGCAGGGATCCATTCATCTTGCTGTTGCCCAAAACAAGCCTTGTTTGTAAGTTCCCTTTGCTTTTTAAAACCATTACCTTCCAACCTAGTGTGGCCTGCCTCTGGGCCAGGGGCGGGTTTTTTGTTTTGTTTTGTTTTTGTTTTTTTCAGATTTCACACAGGAAATTCCCAGGAAGGTTATGAACCAAAACTATCTTTTTTTTATTGACAGACAATTCACATAACATAAAATTCACCCTTTTAAAGTGCACAATTCAGGGACGCCTGGGTGGCTCAGTTGGTTAAGCAGCTGCCTTCAGCTCAGGCCATCATCCCAGCGTCATGGGATCGAGTCCTACATCGGGCTCCTTGCTCCACAGGGAGCCTGCTTCTCCCTCTGACTCTGCCTGTGCTCGCTCTCGCTTGCTCTCTCTCTGACAAATAAATAAATAAAATCTTTAAAAAAAAAAAAGTGCACAATTCAGTGGTTTTCGTATATTCACAATTGTACCCCCATCACCATGCTTAATTCCAGAACGTTTTCATCATCCTAAAAAGAAACCCTGTACCCGTTAGCAGTCACTCCCCATTCTCCCTCTCCCTAGTCCCCCAACAACCACTAATCTACTTCCTATCTCTGTGGATTTGCTTCCTGGGATATTTCATATCATTGGAACAATGACATAGGTGGCCTTTTGTGTCTGGCCTCTCTCACCCGCACAATATCTTTGATATCCAACCATGTTGCAGCAGGTGTCAGGATTTCCTTCCTTTTTAAGGCTGAATAATATTCCATCATGTGGCTATATCACTGAGCTTATCCATGAAGCCATTGTTGGATACTTGGACGGTTTCCATGTCTGACTATTGTGAATAATGCTGCTGTGAATATTGGCACACAACGATCTGTTCAAGTCCTGGTTTTCTGCTCTTTTGGGAATGCAAAAGATCCTATAGTCTATATTTAATCAATTTAATTAATTAGTAAGCCACCACACTGTTTTCTATAGTGGCTGCACTATTTTATATTCTCACCAACAATTTCTGAAGGTTCCCATTTCTTCACATGTTGTTAACACTTCTTATTGTCTGTTGTTGTTTTTTATTAAGCCATCCTAGTGAGTGTGAAGTGTAGCTCATTGTGGTTTTGATTTGCATTTTCCTAATGACTAATGACCTTGAGCATGTTTTCCAGTACATATTGGCCCTTTTCTATATTTTTATAAAGAAATACCTATTTTTCCCTCTCTCTACATATAAATATTTTTAGAAGAATACCTAATTCAAATCTTTTGCTCATTTTTAAATTGGGTTATTTGTCTTTTTATTTTTGAGTTGTAAATGTTCCTTATGGATTTGGGATACTAGACTCTTACCAGATAGATGATTTCAAGTACTGTCTCCCATTCTATCAGTTTTATTTTCTCACTTTCTTGATGATGTTCCTTGAAGCACAAAAGTTTTAAATTTTTTTAAAAAGATTTTATTTATTTGTTTGAGAGAGAGCATGAGTTGGGGGGAAGGGCAGAGGGAGAAGCAGACTCCCCTCTGAGCAGGGAGCCAAATGCAGGGCTCCATCCATTCCAGGACCCTCACCCACTGAGCCACCCAGGTGCCCCAAAAGTTTTTAATTTCGATGATATCCAATTTGATTGATTGATTGATTGATTGTGCTTTAGCTGTCGTATCTAAGAAAGCATCTCCTCCAAGTTCAAAGAGACTAACCCGTATGTTTTCTTCTGCCAGTTTTATAGTCTCTTACATTAGGTCTTTGATCATTTTGACTTAATTTTAGTCAAGGGGTGTAAATTCATTCTTTTGCATGTTAGACATCCAGTTGTCCCAGCATCATTTGTTGAAAGATTATTATTTCCTCATTGATTTGTCCTGACACCTTCACTGAAAATCACTTACCCATAAATATATGGGCTTATTTCTGGACTGTCAAGTCCAATCCATTGATGGAACCACATAGTCTTGACGCAGAATGCCACCGCAGCTTTGTAGTAAGTTCAAATCAGGAAGTGTGACTCCTCTGACTCTGTTCTTTTCCAAGACTGTTTCGGCCCTGCTGAAGCATGAATTACTTTCATAGAAAGAGAAAAAAAATACTGTTAAAAAAATTTTACATGTTTAACTCATTCCAACCCCAACTGTACCATTGTGAGGTTTTGGGGATCACCAGTTTCACCAAAAGTCAAGCTCATGGAGAGTGAAGATGGTGTCTTATCTACTTGAAAATACTTCCTATGGCCCCTGGCTTGGAGCCTAGGACTGTGGTGGGGTTGAGTATAGGCTGTATGCATCAATGAATGAGTGGACAATAAATGGACGCTGTTGAGTCATTCGTATAGTTCCTATTCTGATCAGAACCTGGACGAACACCCTTTACAAAAGACTTAGGAAATGCATTCATTAAATTCACGGTTACACCTCTATTGAGAAGTGTAGTCATGTGTTGTTTCACCTGAGGTTTCCATAGTTTATTACAGTCATTATAATGCTTGTCAATAAGAGAAAAATGTGCCCAAATTACTGGAGGAATTATGCGTGAATTGCATACTCAGGCATTCCACAGCCAGGGCCTGGCTTCAATCAATACTGTAACAATGACAGGTCTTATCAAAACATCAGAACTTGCTTAAGCTAAAAGATTATTAGCCTTTGAATTAGTACTCCAAACAGGGCTCTTAATTAATCTGCTAATGATTTTCTTTGTTTGGAGGGATTAGCCCTGATCAATCCTAATACAGGCTCCCAGAGCAATATGCATGCATTTGTCCCTTAAATGGTCCTCTGTAGGGCTGGGGTTCGAGTCCCTGCCCTCAGGAGCACATGATCCAGGACTGGAGCTGGCACACACACCCCTCTTCAGAGTCAGGGGGCCAACGGCTGACTCACAGGGGGCCCAGAGCAGGAGGGCGGGAGTGATTCTGGCTGGAAGGCAGGGAGGTGTCAGACCACATCTGGCCTTTGAACTGATTCTGGCCGCCTGCCTAGGATGCTGTCAGGTGGAGACTGGAACGGGAGAGTTGCCGGCAGGGTGGACAAGGTGTTCTAGGCAGATGGAATGGCTAGAACACAGGCATGTTCCCGGGCACGCGCAGGCACCCATACACACTCTTGTGCTCAAACGCATCCTTCTCCCAAGACCTGGGCAAGTCAGAAACTGTCTGAAAGATGTCATTATGTCCACCTGAGTCAGCACACACAGCTCCAATTCCCACCAGGCTCTGGATTCCAGCTATCCTTTCCTCAAAAGGGCTTTCAATCTGCCATCCCCTGCCTTCCTCCCATCGACACCTCTCTGCTACCAGCTGGACATTATCCTCAGAGTCCTTACTCACTGCAAACTTTGGCACTATCCGGGGAAGCCCTGGGAACTGGGCCAGAGGTTACCGGTCCTGATGAAGTATGGGTGTTGCAAGATGAGGACTTTTCCACCTGCCCCTGTGGAGGCCTTTGGCTGTCCGGCTAAGCTGTGGGGGCAGGGAGAGCCTTCATCACACTGTGGACCCCTGATGAGCATGGGCATGTGTGGCTTGATCCAACATTTATACTGTTGCTTAGCAACAGTCCCAAAGTGCTATCTTCCATTGATCAATGACAAGTATTTTTTGATCACATGTCTTTTGAAGTTTTTAATTGACCTATTACAAACATACATTAGGATGCACACGTCATTAGTATACAGCCCTGATGCATTTTCACCAGCTGAACACAACTGTGTAACCAGAACCCGGATCAAGACACAGAACGTGACCAGCACCACAGTGTTCCCTCCCCAGCACCACCTACTCCAAGTATCACCATTGTCCCCTGTGGTGACAGCATAGATCATTTTGTCCGATTTTGTACCTTATGTAGATGGAATTGTATAGTATGAGCTCTCTTGGCACTTACTCTTTTTTTTTCAATTGAGATATAATTGACCTGTAACATTCTATTAGTTCCAGGTGTACAACTTAATGGTTTGGTGTATATATGTGTATTGCAAAATAATCACAAGTCTAATTATCACCTGTCACCATGCCAACTCACAATTTTTTTGTCTTGTAGTGGGAACTTTTAAAATTAGCTCTCTTGGCAACTTTCAAATACACAACACAATATTATTAACTATAGTTACTATGATGTACCCCATGACTTAATTTATTTTCTAACTGAAAGTTGGTACTGCTTGGCCCCCTTCACCCATTTCACCTGACCCCCCAACCCACACTGGCAACAACCAATCTGTTCTCTGTGTCTGTGAGTTTTGTGTGGTTTTGTCCATTTGTTTGTTTTCTTTTTTAGATTCCACAGGTAAGTGAAATCATATGGTATCTGTCTTTCTCGGACTTACTTTACTGAGCATAATACCCTCAAGGTTCATCCATAGTACTGACTTTCCTGATACTCTTTTTCATTTATTGAGGTATAATTGACATATAACATTATATTAGTTTCAAGTGTATAGCAAAACACTTTGATATTTGTATACACTGTGAAATGATCACCACAATAAGCCTAGTTACCCTCTGTCACCATAGAGACATTGCTTTCTTGTGAGATTGTTTAAGACTTACTATTCTAGCAACATTTAAATATGCAATACAATAGGGGTGCCTGTTAAGCCACCCTTGGTGGGTTAAGCCTGGACTCTTGGTTTCGGCTCTGCTTGGGTCTTGATCTCAGGGTCCTGGCATCAAGTTTCCAACTCAGCCGGGAGTCTGCTTGGGATTCTCTCTCTCCCTCTTTCCCTGCCCCTCTCTGTGCTTGTGCTCTCTCTCTGTCTCTCAAGTAAATAAATCTTTAAAAAAAAATAATAAATACACAATGCAATGCAATTGATTAGGGGCGCCATGCTTGAATGAATAGATTGGTCAAAGACTCTGAAGAGGGTGTTTGAAGGACTGAGTCTCATAAGGAACAGAGACTCACAAATGTAAAATGGAGTCAATCATGTATTTTGGGGGAGCAGTATCTACGCTCCCGGGGAGGAGGAAGAGGGCAGGTGGCCTGCTAGAATGTGCTCTGGTCTAGGAGTTGGGAACTTGAATTTGAATTTGATATTTATCGGCTATCCCACCTTGGGAAATCTCTTTCCCTCTCTGGACCTCAGCTGCCTCCTCTGCAGGGTTGGAGGGGATAATAAGCCTGTCCTTTTCACCACCACAGACACCTTCTCCTATCTATACCTACCCCCCACTAGTGCCATGGATATCATACTTTGAAAAATGTTTCCAACCCAGCGGATTGGGTTGGAATTACTTACATCAGATGTAAGTAATGATAAATTAATGATTAATGATTCATTTGTTTCCTCACTTTTTCTTAATGGAAGATGTACGGAGCAGACTCAGATCTGTAGCAGCGAGAAAGAGGTACCACCCCGGCTTGAAGGAACTCCAGGGAAAAGCAGAGGTTCTTTATGGCTGAGTTACTTGATGGCAGCTTCCCGTCAGAGAAATGTTCAAAGCCTGGCACGTCTGACCAATTACAGCGACTAGGTTGAAAACTGTCATCCGAGTCTGTGTAGCCCTGCGCCCAGGAACCACAGATGAGACAGGCCATCACGAGATTTCCTTCTAGCTCTCAGGAGCCAAGGGACTGCACATGGCCCAGAACACGCTGGAATGGACTGCAGAGTCGAGGAGTGGGGACCCGCTCCCCTGAGGAGGACCTCCTTCCCAGGGTCACCTCATCCCCCAACCCCACTCTGTGTCCACAGCTAGACAAGTCCTCAGGGTCCCGGGGCTCATGCTGTTCCAGGGGACTGTTTAGAAGGTGCTAATGGAGGGGCGCCTGGGTGGCTCAGTGGGTTAAGCCGCTGCCTTCGGCTCAGGTCATGATCCCGGGGTCCTGGGATCGAGTCCCGCATCGGGCTCTCTGCTCTTCGGGAAGCCTGCTTCCCTCTCTCTCTCTGCCTGCCTCTCTGTCTACTTGTGATCTCTCTCTGTCAAATAAATAAATAAAATCTTTAAAAAAAAAAAAAAAAAGAAGGTGCTAATGGAAGGGAATCCCCAGAGCACTGTGCTAATTGCCCTCTCAGCTCCAGACACTCCCACCCGTCTGGAGAGAGATTCTAGTGTCCTCTCCAGGAATGTGACCTGCTTCCTCCCTCCAGTCGTGGCTGCTCAGAGCTCAGGCTCTGGGGCCTTGCTCCTCTTTGTGCATCCCTAAGAGCTCTCTACTTTCCAGTCCTGCCCCCATTTCTGTCCCTGACCCACGGATGGGATGAAGCCCCATCATCCCATGAGGACAGACCTTGCGCTGGCTGGTTGGGTATAGCACTACACCCAGGAGAGATCAGAACCCATCCAGAGCTGGGAGCAGGGAGGAAGCTGGGAGGAGTAGAATCTGGTCTAAGAGAGCTTCTTGGCAAAGACATGACTGTGGAAGGAGGACGTGCAGGCAGAGCTAGATGGAAGGAGGTGTTGTGGGGGGGTCACTTGGCTCAGACAGTCTCCATGCGGGATTCTGGGCAGGATGGGGGTGTAGTTGCCCCTACAGGAATGAAGTAACCAGAAATTCTCTAGGGGACAGTGGTAGTGGTGGTTGTGGGGAGGGCAACACGGTGTGGAGGCTAAGGACAGTGGTTTCAGAACTCAGCACACCTTGGTTTGAACCCCAGGGTTGGTTGTTATCACCTCGAAGATGGCCCAGAACTCAGCCTTGAACAAGGAGCTTCTGGAAAGGCTGGGAGGTGTGAAGGGTCACCCAGGGAGCTTTCTCAGGGTGTAGGCGCTACCCCTCCCTATTCTCACCCAGACGTAATTCAGACAATACAACCTCCAGGAAGGTTGACAATGGTATGGTGAAAAGCCATCCAGGTCATTCTAATCCATCCCTGACACTCTGTCTTTCTCCCCCAGAATAACTGTCCAGGAAGCCTATTGGAAAAGGAACAAGACAGTATTCCTTTGAATTAATTAGAACACCAAGAGCTTAGCCCAGTCCAATTCAACCAACTAGTACACTCATCCAGGACCTTTTTACTGAGTTTCTATGCTGGGCCGGACTCTAGGGTCATGTCAGAGACCCAAAACCCAGCTCTCATACCATCCATGGTGGGGAAGGCAGCCCAGAGCAGAGATAGTGCAGTGTGGTGACGGTGCTGTGATAGGGAAAGCCCAGAACACTCTAAAATCAGGGCAGTCTTGGAACATTAAGGAAGGCTTCTTGGGGGAAGAAAAGGATGATGCCAGGAGCCAGCCAGGAGGGTGGGAAGGCCTTTCAGGAGGAGGCTACCCTGCACAGCCTAGAGGTGAGAACGGAACTGTTCAGGGAAGTACAAGTAGTCCCAAGCTCAGCTTGCATGGTGTGAGAGGATTGGGGCGGGGGGGGGGAGGGTTTATCCCGTGGGGGGAGGGGGTGCAGACAGGGAAGGGTTCTGAGGGAGACTACAGGGCCAAGGTTGCTCTGGGGAATAGGTGGGTCTGGAAAGAGAAGTCTGTAGGGTGAGGGGGTAGATACATTGGCTGCTCGGGGCATCGGAGCAAAAGATGTTGAGGGCCTGAATAAAAAGAGTGTCCATGGGGCCAGAGAAGAGGGGCTAGGTTCCTCATAAACACAACTCCAGCTGTGGCTGACCCCTCCTGAGAGGCCCGCTTCCCCCATGCAACAGGGGCTCCCACGGGGGCTTGTTCTGGAAGTTTTGTATCCAGCCTTCACCATCCGAGCTATGTCCATGTGGCCATCCAGGTTTTCCTTGCTTTTTTTTTTTTTTTTAAGATTTTATTTATTTATTTGACAGAGAGAGATCACAGTAGGTAGAGAGGCAGGCAGAGAGAGGAGAAGGGAAGGAAGCAGGCCCCTGCTGAGCAGAGAGCCCGATGCGGGACTCGATCCCAGAACACTGAGATCATGACCTGAGCCGAAGGCAGCGGCTTAACCCACTGAGCCACCCAGGCGCCCCTTTTCCTTGCTTTTTCCTCTCTCTGCTTCTTTCCCCTCTGTCCCTCCCCAGCCTTCCTATTTCATTAGCTTTGTCCTTAAACCTCCTCTCCACTTGCTGGAAGCCCATCTCTCCTCCTGTGTGGGGAAGGTCCACCTCTGTTCGGTCCATTAACCTCCTCAAACCCAAAGGCCTCCCCATCCCCACCTCAGTCAGTCCCTCCCGTAGCCACAGCCTGGAGCTTGCCTTTCCTAAAATGCCCAGCCTGGAGGCTGGATCCCATCTCCTCCCTCCTCCCTGGGCACAGAACACCATCTGTTATCCCATCCCTCGTCCCTCTCTCCACCTGCACATTCTTCCCCGGCTCCTCCCATGAGCCCTGAAACCCACTCTGGCCTCTCCTTCTGTCTCCCCTCCCATTCGCTCCTATCCGCTGCTTTTGGCTTCCACAACTCCCCCAGAACATTCTTTGAGCCATCCCAGAACGACCTCAACATCTGACCCCATCTCATCATTTCTCTCCCAACCTGCTCCCCTTCCAGGGCTCCTCATCTTAGTAAAGGGCAGCAGGGCTCAGCTACACACCTCGAGTCACTCTGCCTTGTCCCTCCCTCAACCCTACATCTCACCACTCACCAAGGTCCCTAGAGTCTCCTCTGTAATGTGCCCAGAAACCATCTTC
This sequence comes from Mustela putorius furo, assembly GCF_011764305.1. Lineage (NCBI taxonomy): Eukaryota > Metazoa > Chordata > Mammalia > Carnivora > Mustelidae > Mustela > Mustela putorius. The sequence goes on along the minus strand of NW_025422368.1, from coordinate 5,615,453 downwards.
ACGCTGTTATGTGCCCAGCACTTACCAGCAAGTTCTTGGTTTATTCCCTCTCTCTCTCTTTTTTTTAAGGTTTTTATTTATTTATTTGACAGAGAGGGACACAGCAAGAGAGGGAACACAAGCAGGGGGCGTACGAGAGGGAGAAGCAGATGCGGGGCTCAATCCCAGGTCCCTGGGATCATGACCTGAGCCAAAGGCAGACACGTAACGACAGAGCCACCTGGGTGCCCCTGGCTCATTCTTTCATGCATTCGTTCAAGAACCATTTCTTGGAAAGCCCATCCTGGGCAGCACTGATTGACTCATGTTCAAGAGTCCCACTCAGATGCCCCACCTGACACATGACTTCTCTCATCCTCATACCAGTGATTGACCTGAACTCCATCCTTATTGACCAGCTCTGTCTTACCTCCTAAGTTGCCCAGGAGTTTGGCTGCTCCTCCTCACTGCCATGTCTGGTTTCTGCTGGCCTCATCCTAACTGTCTGTGGCAATTAGATGAGTTGTGATGGGTATGAAGGCTCAATAGCAGCAGTAATGGGGAAACCATCTGAGCTGGGGCTGCTAGGGGGAATGGCAAGACTAGAATTCCTTTAGGAACATTTATTAATGTATGCACTCAATAAATATTTATTAATTATTAGTGGTGTGCCAGGCACTGAGCTAAGCCCGAGGGACACATCAGGAAGTCAACCACACATAGGTTGCCCTTTCTCTCCAGAAGCTTACAGTTTAGTCAGGGAGACATTCATCATATAAACGTCATAATTATGACCAAGGCAAGTGCTCCACCAGGGTGGCCCATGATGGTCAAGCATGTCCTCTCTGTGGAAGTCACATTAGCACTGAGATCTGAAGGATGATCTGAAAGAAGACAGGAGGGATGAGTATCCCAGGTAGCAGGGCCAGCATGTGCAAAGGCCCTGGGGTGGGGAGGGGAAGAAGAAGTAGAAGCAATACATGGGACAAGAAGTTCCGCACACCGCACCCTTTTGTGCTTTAACTATAAAATAACATAACACAAAATTCACCATCTCAACCATCTCAAAGGGTGCAGCTCAGTAGTGCTGGGTAAATTCACAGTGTTGTGCAACCACCACCGCTCTCCAGTTTCAGAATATTTCATTAACCCCACGAGGAAACCCTATACTCATCAAGCACTCACTCCCCATCCCTCTTCCCCCGCCCCAGTCCCTGGCAACCACTCACAGGCTGTACATCTCTATGGATTTGCCTCTTCTGGACATTTCACACCAGGGGACTCACCTGTTTGGGGCCTTTTGTGTCTGGCTTCTTTCCCTCGGCAATTATCTAAAATGTTCATCCACATCATAGCACGTGCTGGGCCACATGGGAACTCTGTTGAACTTTTGGAGGAACAGGACACGCTGATCATTGCGTTCGTGTGACATGACTTAAATTCAAGCTGTGGCGGTAAGACAAGGGTGATGGTGACATCTGAGAGGAGACACTGTGATTTTCCAATATTTTCAGTTTCTTTTCATGTCCTGTCATTCACGTTGCTTAACGTGGAAGAGAGGGGCTCCTGGGTGGCTCAGTTGGTTAAGCGCCTGCCTTCGGCTCAAGTCAGACCTCAGAGTCCTTGGATTGAGGCCTGCATCTGGCTCCCTGTTCAGTAGGGAGTCTGATCATCCTTCTCCCTCTGCCCCTCTCCCCACTCACTGTCTCTCTCTGGCTCAAATAAATAAATAAAGGGCTGGGAAAGGTCATCTAATCAACCCCCCTTGGCACTGAGAAACCAGCCCCCAGAGTCGGCCCTGCCGGGCAGGGGATCTTTGCCAGTTTTGTTCTGTGAAGTATCCAAGCCTAAAACAGTGGTTGGCACACGCCTAGTGCTCAATAACTATTTGTTGCATGAATAAATAAATACAATGAAGTGTTTCAAGTGCCCTAAAGTCGCAAGAAAATGGACATTCATCAGCTAGAACCAGAGAGAATGGGCCAACATTGCAGCCAGAAGGGGGGTAGTTAGATAAAGGGAGGACTTCCCAGAGCCATGGGCCCTCAGCCCCCGGGGAAGTGAACACTCACCACAGGCAGGCACTCGGACATTTGTTTACCTGGACGCTGGGAGAACCTGTACGGCTTTGGATTCCATAGCGAGACAGCCTAGGAGGTGGAACCAGGATCCACCCCCAGGCCTCTGGATGCCCAGGCCTTGCTCCTTTAGTGGGAACAGCAGTCCCTCCCTCCCAAGGTCAATGCTCCTCTTCCAGCTGAGTATGCCTAGGGGTGGGGTCAGCCCAAGAGACTTCCAGGGGGCTCTCAGAGGCATTGCAGGGAGTCCTCGGTCTCCCTTCCCCCAGCAGAGGCCAGAAGGAGGAAGGTAGGATGGCAGCAGAGCGTGAAAATTGGAGGCTGATATTGAATTGCAGCAAAATGAGCGGAGGATTAGGTGCCGCACCTGGACCCACCCCCAGAGAATACCAGGGCCTGGGCTGGCTCTCATGAGAAGCTGGCAGGCCCAGTACCAGGAGGAAATCTGGCTGGATGAACAGGGGTCACAAGGAGGTGGCTGAGGCCACCAGCAGGAAACGCAGTTGTTTCCGCTGAGGTCTTCCTGTCCAGGGTCCCCCACCCAGGTCTGGGCATTCCACATTCACCGAGCTCCTCTTAGGTTCTGGGGCCAGAGCTGGGGGAGATCAGAACCAGGCTGGGATGCCATCCCAGCCCTCTGCCTTCAGGGACTGTGATGGAGAAGGGGAATAGAAACACACAGAGCACCCAGGATTCTGGGGAGTGGGGGTGGAGGAGGCTACTTGGATCAATTCAAGGAAGGCTTCCTGGAGGAGGGTGAAGGGTGTGGGGCTGGGTTTGGATTAAGGAAGATCTGAGTTTGAATCATGACTTAGCTACTTCCTAGCTATTTTGACCTTGGGTAAACAGTTCATTCTACAAACCCTCATTTGAGTGTCTGCTCTCTATGCCCGTCACGTGTTAAGCATTGCGACTATATGGGTGGATTTGACACGTTTCCTGTCCTCAGAGCTTAGCCACTCAGCCTGGACAGCCAAGTCTGTGCCGTCAGGGAGGTGAGGCAGGGGGCTCTGGACTGGGGGCCGAGGCGGTGGTAGCCATCTTCATGTCCTTTACCCTAATCCTTAAAATGGGGTTGGTACCCGCTTCACCACATAGTTGAAATGACTGGTTGAGAGGAGTGTGAGCCCAGGATTTCACACAATGGACTTGCAGGGCGGGTCTCAAGGGGAGGTGTGAGGCGGGCAGAGGCTGAAACCTGGGAAGGACACGAAGGGGTGAGGCACCGGGGTGGGAGGAAGGTGGGCATGAGGGCATGGTGGAGAGGAGAGGGACCTGGCCCAGAGCCTGACCCAGGCCCTGCGAGTTACCTAGTCCCTGGAGCCCACAGAGCCCTCATTGGACGCAGGCACCCGGTAGCCAGGGTGGCTTAGCTGTGGCTGTTTTGAGTGGGGAATTAAACAGGTTTGGGTGACCTTTGTGAGCAAGGTGGTGGGGCACTGCCCATAACCCTTCCAGCTCATTACCACTCCTTCCCTGGCAATGACCCCAGCGTGCCCTGGCATTCACAGACCCTCTATCTCCCTGTAGGGCAGAGACACCAGCTCTCCTGGTCACCTGGCAAATACTTTCCCACTCTGCCCTCGAGCCCTGTGGAGGTGACCATGGGGAACCATGGGGCCATCCAGGCACCCTTGGGGGCACCTGGGTGGCTCAATAGCTTAAGCTTCTGCCTTCAGCTCTGGTCATGATCCCGAGGTCCTGAGATCAAGCCCCACATTGGGTTCCCTGCTCAGCGGAGAGTCTGTTTCTCCCTCTCCCTCTATCCCTCTGTGCCCCACTCTTTCTCTCTCAAATAAATAAATAAAACTTCAAAAAAAAAAAAAAAAGCTGCCCTTAGCTCTTTGGGGCCTCAAGCCTGGCCGCCTCCCCCCTCCCTCCCTCCCTGCCCTGCCTCCGGTGTCATAGAGGATGAAGCCGAGGACTAGGAGGGATTCAGTCAAGGAAGGAGCAGTAAGCCCTCTGGCAGCAGCCCGCCCCCAGCTGGTCTCCCTGCTGCTAGCACCCACAATGGCTCCCAGCTGCCCCCTGTAAGGAGGCTCCATTAGCCAGGGCCTGGGCTTCTCCATGCTGCAGACCTAGCTGTATCGGTTCCTATTAGACCGTTTGTCCAACCCTCCCCCTCATGCAGCAGCTCTTGCTGCCCCAGCTTCCCCGGTGTTTGCTCAGCTTCTGTGGGACTCCCTCAAATGACTGGGAACTCCTGATTTCATGAGGCAGGGTGGCTGAAAGGTCTCCCCGTCCCCAGCCCCTACTCACACCCGATCCTTTTCAAATGAGAACAGACTTGTTCCTGACCCTTCCTTACCCCACCAGAGCACAAATGCACACTCCCCTTTCCCACCCAAGCTCTGAGTTCTCTCCTAAAGAATTCCATGTGGCTGCAACACAGAGGGTGTGGGACAGGGATGGGGGGGAGTGCTTGATGGACAAGAGATGTTTTTGCTCATTTATTCACTTGATGAGCACTTATCAAGTACTCATAATATGCCAGGCCTTGTGCTAAGTCCCAGGGGTATGACAGAGAGCAAACCCAGATGGGGTCTCCCTGCATCTGGGAGTTCATAATCCACAGGGGGAGTCAGACATGAGCAGATCATTATAAGCCTCTGAGCGATAAGAGAGGGCAAGGCACACCATGGGGTGGGTGGTCCTAGGGGCGCGTGTTACTGGGGCTACAGGAAGCCTTCCCCAATGAGAAAGTGATTTTTTAAAAAAGATTTTATTTATTTATTTGACAGAAAGAGATCACAAGTAGGCAGAGAGGCAGGCAGAGAGAGAGGAAGGGAAGCAGGCTCCCTGCTGAGCAGAGGGCCCGATGCTGGGTTTGATCCCAGGACCCTGGGATCATGACCTGAGCCAAAGGCAGAGGCTTTAACCCACTGAGCCACCCAGGTGCCCCAAAAAGTGATTTTTGAGCCAGGATCAAAAGCAGTATTTTTCAAACTGTGAGCAGCAATCCATTAGTGGGTCATGAAATCAATTTAGTAGTTGTGACCTAAATTGCTTTTTTAGTGAAATAGAATAGGAGTTTAAAGCCTCAGAGTGAGGAACTATTGTTTGGGAAATGTAAGTTTTAGTTATCTATAGCCATACCTATGTCTATATCATCCATCTACCTGCTGAGATCTTGTCTGTGGGTTAGCGTGTCAAGTGTGTTCCTGCAGGCCTCCATCAGAAAGACTGGCGAGCCCCTGGCCTGGAGTTTGAGGAAGAGTTAGCCATGAGAAAGTGCTGGTGACATGTGTCCCAGGCAGTGGGCACAAAACGTAACAGGACCCAAAGATGAAGGGCTTGGAAAGAGGATGTGCCAAGTTTACCTGTCCTGTGGGCAGTGGAGCTCTTCGAGGCTAAATGAGATCCCTGTGCCCCAACCCCTGGGAAGGATTCAGAGGGCAGGAAGCTGTCTTTGAGTTTCTCCAGGAGCTGGAGATGCAACTATCCTTGCCTTGACCAGGGCCCATGCCAATTAGGACTGCCTGGCCTTTGAGGTGGGGTTTGGAGGACAAAGGTACCAGTCAATGGAGGTAAAGCCTGAATTTATTTATTTATTTATTTATTTATTTATTTATTTATTCCTTCCTTTCTTTCTTTCTTTTTTTTTTTACTTTTTAAAAAAATTTAGGGGTGCCTGGGTGGCTCAGTGGGTTAAGCCTCTGCCTTTGGCTCAGGTCATGATCTCAGGATCCTCTGAGCCCTGCATCAGGCTCTTTGCTCAGCAAGGAGCCTGCTTCCCCCTCTCTCTTTCTGCCGGCCTCTCTGCCTACTTGAGATCTTTGTCTGTCAAATAAATAAATAAAATATTTTTAAAAAATTAAATTCAATTAATTAATATATAATGTATTATCAGTTTCAGAGGCAGAGGTCAGTGATTCATCAGTCTTATAAAACACCCAGTGCTCATTACATCACTTACCTCCTTAATGTCCGTCACACAGTTACCCCATCTCCCATCTCTCTTCTCTCCAGCAACCTTCAGTTTGTTTCCTATGATTAAGAGTCTCTTATGGTTTGTCTCCTTCTCTGATTTCATCTTGTTTTATATTTTCCTCTCTTCTCTTATGATCTTCTGTTTTGTTTCTTAAATTCCACATATGAGTGAGATCATTTTTCCGAAGAAGACACCCAAATGGCCAACAGACACATGAAAAAATGCTCCACATCACTCAGCATCAAGGAAATACAAATCAAAACCACTTTTTGATTGACTTACTTCACTTAACATAATACCCTCTAATTCCATCCATTTTGCTGCAAATGGCAAGATTACATTTTTTGATGGCTGAGTAGTGTATGTATATATATACACATATATATATATGTACATGTGTACATATATATACACAGTGTATGTATATATATACATATATATACATACATATATATGAAGATATATATATGAGAAGATATAGATATATATGAAGATGTGATATATATATATATCACATCTTCTTTATCTGTTCATCCATCAATGGACATCTGGGCCTTTTCCATAGTTTGCCTATTACGGACATTGCTGCTATAAACATTGGGGTGCAGGTGCCCCTTTGAATCACTACATTTGTATCTTTGGGATAAATCCCTAACAGTGCAGTTGCAGGGTCATAGGGAGCTCTAATTTCAACTTTTTGAGGAACCTCCATGCTATTTTCCAGAATGGCCATACCACCTTGCATTCCCACCAACAGTGTAAGAAGGTTCCCCTTTCTCCCCATCCTTGCCAATATTTATTGTTTCCTGACTTGTTATTTTTAGCCATTCTGACTGGTGTGAGGTGATATCTCATTGTGGTTTTGATTTGTATTTCCTTGATGCTGAGTGATGTGGAGCATTTTTTCATGTGTCTATTAGCCATTTGGGTGTCTTCTTTGGAAAAATGTCTGTTCATGTCTTCTGCCCATTTTTTTGATTGGATTACTTGTTCTTTGGGTGTTGAGTTTGATAAGTTCTCTATAGATTTTGGATACTAGCCTTTTATCTGGTAAGACATTTGCAAATGTCTTCTCCCATTCTATTGGTTGTCTTTTGGTTTTGTCAACTGTTTCATTTGCTCTGTAGAAGAGTTTTACCTTTTTAAAAAAATGATTTTATTTATTTATTTATTTGAGAGAGAGCAGGAGTGAGAGAGAGCATGAGAGGGGAGAGAGTCAGACGAAGAAGCAGACTCCCTGCTGAGCTGGGGGCCCAAAGCTGGACTCCATCCCAGGACTCCAGATCCACGACCTGAGCCAAAGGCAGTCACTCAGCCAACTGAGCCACTCAGGTGCCCAAAAGCTTTTTGTCTTGATGAAGTCCCAATAGTTCATTTTTGCCTTTGTTTCTCTTGCCTTTGGAGACATGTCAAGCAAGTGTGGCCTAGTGTGGTGTAAGGAGATGGTCGTTTCATTCTTCTGCATGTGGCTGTCCAATTTTCCCAACGTCATTTGTTGAAGAGACTTTTCCCATTGGATATACTTCCCTGTTTTGTCGAAGATTAGTTGACCACCCTAGAGTTGAGGGTCCACTTCTGTGTTCTCTATTCTGTTCCATTGATCTATGTCTGTTTTTGTGCCAGTACCATACTGTCTTGATGATGACAGCTTTGTAATAGAGATTGAAGTCCATAATTGTTATGCCTCCAGCTTTGGTTTTCTTTTTCAACATTTCTTTAAGCCCAGCTTCCGTATCAGACAGACCTGTATCCAGTGGAGCTCATTTCCTCCACTTAACCAACCTGGTGATCTCAGGCAACTTTTACAACCTCTCTGTGCCTCAGCTTCCTCCTATATAAAATGGAGCTCATGAGACTCAACCCCAAAAGTTCTTGTAAGGACTTAGTCTGAAACCCAGATGTCCCCAGGCCTTCAATTCTCTGGGTTCCCCCTTTGCTTTCAAATAGAATAGAGTTGCCAGACTTAACAAATAAAAATACATGACACCAGTTAGATTTCAATTACAGATAACATAACTTTTCAGTATGAGCATGTCCTAAATATTGATTAGAAGTATATATGCTAAAAATGTATTCATTATTGGGGCGCCTGGGTGACTCAGTGGGTTAAAGCCTCTGCCTTAGGCTCAGGTCATGATCCCAGAGTCCTGGGATTGAGCCCTGCGTCGGGATCTCTCCTCAGCAGGGAGCATGTTTCCTCCTCTCTCTCTCTCTGCCCACTTATGATCTCTGTCTGTCAAATAAATAAATAAAATCTTAAAGAAATGTATTCATTATTTATCTGAAATTCAAACATACTCAGGCTTTGTGTACATAGAAGTCCGACGGCTCACACTTTGTCCCCCAACTGCATAGACTTGACACCTACAATACTTCTCAGGCCCCCTGAGGCACTGAGCCCCAGGCTCCCACCCCTCCTGCCACCACTGCCTGGAGCTGCTCTCATTGCTCTGTCCCACTTCACCTGACCATGGATCGGCCCTGTCCCTTTTCCTTCAGTCCCTGAAGTCCCAGCCTCATAGGCTGTGGTGTGTGACCCACTTTTACTGACCTTGTGAGAATGGAGGGCATTTGCAGCTCAGCTCAGAGCAGGAAACACACCTTATGTCATCTGTCAGACAACATCAGTCCTGAATTCTGTCCCTCTCCTCCCTATGGGACATCCTCGCTGGCCCAGCTCCCGGCACACACCCTCTTCCCACCTCCATTTTTCAAGGGTCTCAGCCCCTCCTTCAGGCCACTAGTAGATGACACACATACCCATATTTTCCTAAGAAACGACAGCCAGGTGTCTTATGGGACCTAGGAAAGGAAGAGTCCCCAAGGTAGATAAACAGTGTTATGTCTGATTACTGAGACTGGGGCCACATGATTGCCAGGCATGTGTAAAGCAAGAAAACACACAAGGCAAAGTTTATGGAAGCCATGTCTGAAGCTTAGAAGGAAATTCTGGACCCTATCATGGACACTCTTGTAGGAAACGGTGCCCCACTATACTCTTGATGGCAGAGGGTGATGATGTGTAGGAAAACCCTGAGCACTCTGAATCAGAAAGAAATTGCAAAAGGGTAGACTCTGAATGTGAATACATTTGGGGGTGATCTTCACCACTTTGTTTTACATTTCCTTTTTGATAATTGCAGAGGAGTGATTTTGACTTTAAAAAACCCTGATTATCTGAATCAATCTAAAAGACTTCTTTCATTAGATACAAACCAAAATTGGGAAGAAAGCATTTTGGGGGGTCATTTTCCTTCATGGGTTTTTTAAATTATTTTTTATTATGGCAAAATACATATAACATAAAACCATTCTAACCATTTATGACTGCACAGCGAAGTGGGGTGAGGTACATACACGTTTTTGTGCATCTATTACATCAATCGCCAAGAAAACATTTTTGCAATTCTAATGAGGGGTGCCTCCTACCCTTGATGGCACCTCCAACCTCACAAGACATGGTGTCGTGGTCACTGTGGACAAAATGCAGTCCGCCCCCCAAGGAGATCCACTGCCCACCAGGACCCACAGCTTGAACCCCCTGGCTTTGACAAGTATAGCTTCTTCCTCCCTGGCTCAAAAGGAATGCACAGCACAAGCAGGACCCAGTCATGTTTGGTGCCCTCCCCTCCTCTCAGTCCTGAGCCCAGACTAGAACGTGAGTAAGTCTTAATCTCTAGGGACTTCACATTCTTATCTGTAAAGTGAGATCCATAGGCTAGATGACCTCTAAAATTCCACTGGGTTCTAGATTTATGACTGTGACTGAATGACCGACCACACACACACACACATACACACATTCACACATTTGAGATGGGAATTAATAGGCTTCAGAGAGAAACCACGACACTTCTTCTGGGTTTACAGAGAGGTAAGAGATTTTCACTTCATGAGGTGAGGGCAGATCCTGCCCAGAATCAGGGGTCAGCGGGCCACTTCCTCTCTCTGTCTGTCAAGACCATAAAGAGTATGGATGGTCCATACTCTGCAGTCTCTGATCCCTCCCAGACTTCTGTTCCTAGGACTGGGACTTGCCTGGGGTCCTGCTGGGGAGAGCAGGTCTGGAGCCAGTCCCCCTAACCGCCCGTTGAGCTTCACCTTGCGTTTGGGTCCCCAGGAGAGGGAACAGGGCCAGAGGGATAACAGGAGAGCAAGGGGAGTGGGGCCCGGGGAACCCCAGACCCGAGTGTCTCCTGGATGCCAGCCCAGGGCAGCACTGATGGTGGGAGGTGGTACTGCCCAGAGGCTGAGCTGAAGGGACAGCAGGGCCCCAGAGTCGCTTCTGGATCATTACGGCCTCCCTGAGTCTGCATAGCTCACTGCCTCACAGAAATGTCCTCCCCCTGTGGCCTGGGTAGCTCTGAGCTCCAGGGGATGCCTACAGCTTGTCACAGCTCCTGGGACCCTCCCATGTGAGTTTTGGGAGAACTTTTCTCCTCCTCTGAGTATTCAGAGTATAAATAAATAACACGAATAATAATAGCTGATATTCATTGATGGCTGACTGTGAGCTGGGTGCGGCTCTGAGCGTTTTATATTTTATTTTTATTTATTTATTTATTTATTTATTTATTTCATTTCGGGGCGCCTGGGTGGCTCAGTGGGTTAAGCCTCTGCCTTCGGTTCAGGTCATGATCCCAGGGTCCTGGGATCGAGTCCCACGTCGGGCTCTCTGCTAGGTGGGGAGCCTGCTTCCTCCTCTCTCTCTGCCTGTCTCTCTGCCTACTTGTGATCTATCTGTCAAAATAAATAAATTAAATATTTATATTATTTCATTTCATCCAAACCCCGACCCCATGTAAGCGCATTAACCTCTGTTTACAGAGACGGAGAAGAAAGGGTCAATCACAGAGCTGGACTGGGTGATGCTGGGATGGAAGCCGGCAGCTTCCTCAGGCAAGCACAGGTTGATCTCACACACGGGGGCCAGCGTCCCCCTGTCACCGAGGCCGTCCCCTCCCTCCAGGCTATGGGAGCTGCATCTAGGCTGGGGTTCCAGGGAGGAGGTGAAGTCTAATAACTTCTGGGTAATTGACTACAAGAAAGCGAGCCCAGAAGAGATGAAACCTTGATGCCTTGGAAGGTTCACGTCACAAGCCAACCAGTTGTTTTCCATCCCCTTCAAGAAGGACTAACTGAAGGTCAACAACAGGAAGAACTTCCAATTACCAGAAGGGGTAGCATGGACATCCTCTGTCACAGTCAGTCTTGGGTGAGGGGCTGTCCCTGCCTTGACTAATAGTTGGAGTCAGAGGGAGGGGGTTTGGCATCACCCCCTCAGAGAATCCCCAGTCACAGAATCAGTGGGGGTAGGGGAAGCCCTGGGGCCTCAGCCCTGGGGGAACCAGGGCACAAACACGGAAAACCAGGGGACGTCAGTTCTTATCTGGAGCTCATTAATGGGGAACATTAGTCAGCTGTGAAGGCCAAGATGGGGTGATAGGCATGCGGGTGGGCAGGGGTGGGGGGGGGGTAGGGGCAGCCGTAGGAGAGACAAGGTAAGGGCCCAGACTCCACCTCTACCTCACGTGTCCCAATCCAGGATGGAAGAAACCTATATAGGCCCCTGGCCCAGCCTCCCCAGAGACCCTGAGAGAGAGACAGAGACAGAGAGCGAGAGAGACCGTGCTCCACAAACCTCCTTCCGCCACAACTGCAGGGCCAGCCCACAGCATGTGGGAACTCCGGTCCATAGCCTTCTCCAGGGCCGTGTTTGCAGAGTTCCTGGCCACGCTCCTCTTCGTCTTCTTCGGCCTCGGTTCGGCCCTCAACTGGCCACAGGCCCTGCCCTCCGTGCTGCAGATTGCCATGGCCTTCGGCCTGGGTATTGGGACCCTGGTCCAAGCTTTGGGCCACATCAGTGGGGCTCACATCAACCCTGCTGTGACTGTGGCCTGCCTGGTGGGCTGCCACGTCTCCTTTCTCCGAGCTGCCTTCTACGTGGCTGCCCAGCTGCTGGGGGCTGTGGCAGGGGCCGCTCTGCTCCATGAGATCACACCACCCGACATTCGAGGGGACCTGGCTGTTAATGCAGTGAGTAACCAGAACGTTGTCTCCTTTCCACAACGGGAGGTCCTGGGGAGTCCCTTGGAAAGGGTGAGATGGGAGGGACCAGATCTGGGTGAGGGTCTTCGTGGGGAGAGAGAAAGGTGGGGAGGGGGGAGGGAGAAGAGAGGGAGAGATGTTGGAGCCAGGAGCACAGGTACCATAAAGGAGCCAGGGTAGAAGGAGCAATGAGGTCAGAGCAGAGGCAGGATCCAGGTGGGTCTTCTGGCACCTTCTGCCCTGAGCCTCACGGAGGAAGAGCAGCATCAAGGTTGTTGCAGACTTGATGCCCACATCACAGTGAGGGCTGGGCCAGATCTCAGCCGAAGACACAGTCCCAAAGCAGATGTGCTTTCTGAACTGGGAGGAACCTCAGAGTGCTAGTCCCAAGGGTTTTCTCGAGGAAAGAAGGATCCAGTGTTTTTTCAGCATCCGCGTGCGAGCCTCACAGCAGTCTCCTCACAAGCCACACGTGGACACCTCACAACTGAGCTTTGAGGCAGGGAGGGGTATATCCATTGCTTAAGGTGCCAGAAGCCAGCCTTCAAACCCAGGCTTGACGGCAAGACTCCTGATCTTTCCACCTGACTCTTGTATCCTCTCTGAGCCATCACCTAAGACTTGTTAAGGAAACTGGGGCTCAGAGAAGGGGAGGGATGGACCAAGAGTTCTACAGTTTGTCAATACCAGAGAAAGCACTAGAACTCAAGGCAAAGCTGAAGAGGCAAGGTCTCTGCAGACCCTGGAGAGGGTCCCCAGAGCCCATGACTAACTGCTGATTACATGAACGATGGCTGATTGGACACCTTAGGCATTTTGAGAGCTGGGGAGGATGCCGCAATCCCTCCCTTTCTTCGTTCTCACCTCTCCTACCCTCTCTCCTGGGTCTGTGCAGCTCTCTGGCCTCTGAGGCCATGGGTGCGGCGGCAGAGTCTATGTCCCCTCAGTACACCTCTCCCTCCATCCCCCTTCCTAAGTCAGGGCCACAAGCACCCCATCCCTGCCTCAATGCCCTGCCTTTCCCCGGGCTGCTGGATAAAAGCTCCAATGTCTCTGAGGAATCCTACACGGTTTCTGGGGCCGCCCCCTCCTTTGCAAGGGGCAGAAATGTCCCAATTGAGGAACTTTTTTCTTCTTCAAAATGGAAAATATGAGGAGGCTGGGGGCTCAGGGATGAGAAAAGGCTAGAGAAAAGGCTCATTCCAGTGAGAATGAAATGAGTTCTGTTCCCAGCAAGGAGAGGGCCAGTTAAACTGCCAGAGGAACTTCCTGAGACTATGTATGGCCCAGAAAGTCTCAGAATGAGTGGCTGGAGAATCTCCTCTAACAGCAAAGTAGTGGGAATGTTAAGGTGCCATGGAGACACTCACTCCTGCTTCCCCATCATCTGACAGTCAACTGGGGCCCTCAGAAGGGAAGGGTCCATGCCCAAGAGGGTCTCAGCATTTACCTGCTCAGCATTTACCATCTTGAGGAACTAGGGAGAACCCTGCCTGGCTGGAATAGGGCAGCAGTGGGACTGAACTGTCTAGAGGCTAGAAAGCTAGAGGAGACTGTTCCAGACTCATCCCCAAGACTGTTCCAGGCGCCTCTGAGGTCACTGGAAAGGCTGGCCTAGACACCAGAAAGTTACCACTGACATGCCCCTGCTCTTTGCCCGGCAAGGTATCACCTACTTCTCAGTACAACACTGTAAGATGAATTCTGTGATCCCTCTACCCTGATTGGGAAATGGAGGCTCAGCATTCAGTGTCTCCAATCACAGAACCGGCCGGTGTCAGCACCTAGAAGTGGAGGCAGGGCTGTCCAACACTAAGTCCACGTTCACACTTCTCCCTTAGAAAGCCACTTACCAGTGGGGATGGGGCTGAGGCTCTGCTCTTATCATTTCTAGTCCTCACAGAGCCCTCCGGAATCTGTTTTGTTATTTCCATTTTAAGGAAGGTCAAACCGAGGCTGAAGTAGTAAATAGGGTCCCATGGCAGGTTACAGGCCTCCAAAGTATGCCTTCAAAGCTCCTCTCACGAACCCCACTAGAGGCTCTAACATTGGACTAGGGGAGTGGGGGGCATGAGGTTAGACCCTAGAGACCCAAGGGCGCCAGCCTGATGGCTAGGACCCAAGAGTGGGGGTTCGGGGCATGGAGAAAAAGCGTGGGAGCTGAGAGCTGTCCTAGTGCCAACCGGTGCAGTGCCCAGAGCTTGAGGGCAGGGTGTAGGACGCAGGATGACAAAACCCAGGGAGAAATCCAGTGCTGGGTGCGGCCCGGTTATGAAATAGCCTCTTTGCTCGGCCCCAAGTTCTCTCATTACCCAAGGTGGGGTCTGCCAGGACCATGGGCACCCCACCTGGTCCACAGGCCCCTCCGCACCAGCGCCCCCACCCTAACTTCATAGGATATGCAGGGAACAAAGCCACAGGGCAAAACTCAGGCCTGAAACACAGTGTGGAACAGGCAAGATCTGGGGGGTCAGGCAAAGGTGAAAGGAAAGAGTGGCACACTGGGCTGATGGGGTAAGGGGATGCACCAGGACGGTCCTCAGGCCCAAGTCCCAAGACCCCCCTGGGGGCCCTTTGCCTACAGGAGGAAAGACTACAGGCCTCTCGTTACCTCAGTAGATCTTAAGCCCTTGAGAGCAAAGAAGGCCTTTCTGTTACCCGCCCGAAATCTTCCTGCTGCAGTCAAGACCTCTTCCCTTCTCATTGTTCAGGAAACAAATTGTGGACCTCAGCATCCTTTTCCTCTCACCTTGGGCACACAGTCACAGCCCCCCAAAATCTAATGGGCTATGGGGTCGTTTTCCTGGCCTGGGGATCACCTGCAGTCCTGGGGTCCATCCCCCTACCTTTGGGCCACAGCCCGGGAAGAAGCCATCATTCATTTGAGCTAATAGGGCTGGGGAGCCCAGTTGTTTCAGTCCCAGCCCAGAGGCCTCCCTGGAGCCTTGGCTGCAGATGGGCCTGAAGACGCAGCCAGAGTGGGGAGCCTGCTCAGCATGCCCCCACCCACCCCATCTCTTTCGCCAGCTCAGCAACAACACAACAGCGGGCCAGGCTGTCACGGTGGAGCTCTTTCTGACCCTGCAGCTGGTGCTCTGCATCTTCGCCTCCACAGATGAGCGGCGGGGAGACAACCTGGGCACCCCTGCCCTCTCCATCGGTTTCTCTGTGGCCCTGGGCCACCTCCTTGGGGTAGGTCATGGCCACTGCTCTAGCCTTTCCGGAGACACAGATGTACAGACCTTCCCCAAAGAAGCAGACACACAGACCACTCTAGAAAGAGATACACATACCCCCCCCCCCAGGGAACAGATACACAGAACTCCCCAGAGGAACAGTCATGTGGCCACCCCAGAAGGTTTGAATCCCTGGTACCCCAAAGGAACAGATCTCACGCCAGCCTCCAATGAATACAGAACACTGAACATATAGGGACCAACTGCCCATCCCAGGATTCCCTTGAGGTTAAGGTCAAGTGCTAGAGAGGGCCACAAGGACCCCCTGCTCTGTCATCACCATATCCACTGCCTCCCCTTACAGATCCACTACACTGGCTGCTCCATGAACCCTGCCCGCTCCCTGGCTCCGGCTGTGGTCACCGGCAAGTTTGACGACCACTGGGTAATGACTGAAAACTCCCTGCCTTCCTTCTACCTTCCCCTCCCTCAGACACCCATCTCCAGGAGGGCTGGAATAGAGTGGGGTCAGAGCTCAGAGAACCTCAGCACTTGTCCTGGGGAGCCTGGGGTTCCACCTTCCCAGCCAGTGCATGCCTCAGAGCAGCGGCTGCCTCACTGGCTTTTTGGAAGAGTTAAGTGACGCTCCCTTAAGTGAGGTGTAAAACAGCTCACATGGTGGGCTGGAACCCGAAAAGGGTAATGTTTGTACTAGCTAATACATCCATTTGTATTATTCAGCGCTCATCTAGCCTCAGTATGGGCCAGGCCTTATTCTAAGTGCTTTGTAAACATGACCTCACTTAATTTTCGAGATCACCCTAGGCGGTAGGCATTATTACAATGAAAGGAAACTGAGGCACAGACAGGGTGGGCCAATTGCCTCTGGTCACCCGGGCAGTCCGTTTGGAATTCGCGCTCTTAACCCCCAACTAACCAGACGACCCCACCAGCCGCAGCTGGCATTACTAAGTCTGCCAATCCCCTCACCCCGGTTCATGGACCACGTGGGAAACCCCCTTTTCAACATCAAGTCAGTGGAGCGCGTCTGGAGGGTGAGGGGCGCGGGTAGTCGTGGCTCCACCCGCCCCCTCTCCCCCAGCCACTATCCCGGTCCCCAACCGGCTTCTCCACTCGCCCCAGGTCTTCTGGATCGGACCCCTGGTGGGCGCCGTGCTGGGCTCCCTCCTCTACAACTACGTGCTGTTCCCACCGGCCAAGAGCCTGGCCGAGCGCCTGGCGGTGCTCAAGGGGCAGGAGCCCGACGCCGACTGGGAGGAGCGCGAGGTGCGGCGCCGGCAGTCGGTGGAGCTGCACTCGCCGCAGAGCCCGCCTCGGGGCAGCAAGGCCTGAGCGCGCCGCCCGCCCGGCCCCCCGAGGACCCGGTCATCCCCCACCCCCACCCCAGGCTCGGTGAGGGGAGAGCTCCGAGTGGCTGCCCGCCGGCCGCCCAGCCCGCCCCTCCCCTCCCCAGGTCCAAAGTCCGCCCGGGCACCGCCGCCGAAGAGCCGCTGCCGGAGCTGTGGGATGGCAGGGAGCCCGGCCGTCCCCCTGTCCCCAGGCTGCTAGCCGCGAGCAGTCCGACGCTCTGGCTCCTTGCGGGGAGCTGGCCTCTAGGGGAGGGAAGGTCAGCAGGCAGAGGAAGGCTCTGGAGAGACCCGGCACCGGTATTGCGGGGGAGGAGGATCTGGGAACGGTGAGGCAGTTTTGGCTAGTGTGTGAGCGTGTGTTCCTCCCCAGCGTCCCTCTGTCCCCAAGTGCACCGTGGTGCAGGCTCCCGAGCGAGTGGCTGTGCCTGTGGCGGTGCGAGGGCACCGGCTGGTAACCTCTCACCCCCTTCTTGACGCCCCCGCCCCCGTCAGTGCAATAAATCTACTTCCTCTGTAGCGCGATCCTCCCGCAGGAGCTCTGAGAGTGCTCCCCAGAAGGGAAGCGGAGGGTCTGGAGGGCCCTGAGAGGGCGGAAGGGAGTGCCCTGATGGCCAACCCCTACCCTCCTCTCCTGGAAAATTCCCCCAAGCTGCAACGCTGGGCCCCAAGATTTGCCAACTTCCGTTGCTAGAGACAGGTATCAGCCAGAGAACAGCCTCTCCAGAAGTGGCCTCTGGGGAAAGGGAGGGTTGGGTGGCCAAGGACCTCCTGTCTGCCCTGAGGGAAGACTCTTCCAAGAAGGAAGCCAGTGTATGTGTGTGCACGCGTGTATATGTGTGTATACCTGCCCTACACATGTGCATGAGACCCCCATCTCCAGGGGGCTCCAGACCCAGAGATTAGCCTGTGGCAGAGAAAACAAAAGCCCGCTGTGGGCCCCCGGCCTTTGTCTTGGGACAGGGGGAGATTTGCAACTGGACACTTGGTGAAAGGAGACACTCTTTGCAATTGCGCAAGTGAGGCCTCTCTCCCAGCATGCACCTGCACCGGAGGCTGGCTGGCTGGCCAGCCAGGCCAGGGCGGCAGGCATGGCAGGCCCAGGCCCCACTCGCCAGGCAGTGGGTCTTCCTCCCCAGGAAACTTTCTTCCTCTCCCTCCCTTCAGGTTTCCACCCTAGTTCAGCTACTGGGGTCCCAGGGGTGGGGGTCAGGGGGCGGGCAGGGGGAGTGCCACCTAGCCCTCTCAGGACCACAGAAGGAAAAAGACTTGTCCAGGCAGAGGCAGATCTGTGTCAAGAGCCCGGGCTTCTAAATTTCCAGGCCAGTGCAATGGTTCTCAAATGAGATTAAGTTGGATTAAGTGAGATGATGCATGTAAAGATGCTGTGTGAACTGTAATTCCTCATACCATTAACACGCATTATTGGAATTATTTCATTATTTCCGCTTCCTGCAGGTAGAGCACAGAAGGGACCCAATCCTCAGCCTCTTTTACCTTCTTTGGCTGGGGGTCAGTGTAAAGGACAGCCCTGAGAGTCCAGGCGGAAGGAGATGGGTTTTGGGGTGACCCCATCCTGGTCCAGCCTCTTCACCTCTCCTGCCCTGAGTGTACTCTAGCTGTTCTCCTACTTTCCTCCTCCCACCACCCAAACACCATCCATCCTCTCCCTTCCTCTCGGGTCTGCTACAGAGCTCATCTAAGAATCACATCTTGAGCTCCCTTCTCCATGCACCGGGGCCTCCATGTGCTCTCCATGCTTCTCCATGCTCTCCAGGCTTCTATCCATGTCCGTCTTACACTGCACCAAGCACCCGGTGTGTATGGAAGTCTCCATCCCCTTCCTGCTCTCCACGGCCTTCAAAGATGGACCATGTATGAGGAACCGCCCTGTGATTGTGCCCACCTCCTCATCTACACTTTTTTCTGTCTTCCTTGACCAAAGTTCCCTCTGGGGTCAGGAAAAGCCTGCCTTGGCCATAGGTGATATGGAGGAGATTGTCCCAAAACAGCTGGTGACTGCCAGCTGGACTCACTAACAGAGGAGAGCTTGTATCAGAGACCAAAGTGACCTCTGGAGCTGCACTTTGAAATACTCTCAAAGTTCAAAGGCAGCAAATTGAGCTGTGAGCCAAGCCTGGATGTGTCTCAGGCATCTCATTCCCCCCAACCAACCTCACCCCCACAGATCCCCCTAGAAGTTGTCAAGAATTTATCTTTGTGTCTATTCCACTTCCTGGATTGCGCCTCACCTGAAACCAAATGTGACATCACCACACCTTCCTGCCCAGATCGCCCAGATTGGGGTTACTAAGGTTAGAGGTCAAAGGAGGATTCAAAAGGGTGAGGATGGAGGGGACCTGACACCTAGCGAGCATCTCGTGTCCCAAACTCTGTGCTAAAACCTCAGGCAGGTTAGGGAAGGACAGCAGCTTCCAGCTCTTCAGGGTTTTAGCATTTCCAATGCACTCCCTATCACCCCCAGCCACCCAGCCCTGTGAGTTTCTCCCCACCCTGTGAGAAAGTCAGAGTAAATACCGTCTTCCCATTTTACAGATTAAGGAACTGCATTTCAGAAACTGATCTAATGTCACACAGCTGTATGTAGTGAACTCAAGACTTGAACTCAGGCCTTCTTATTCAAAAATCCCATGATCTGGGAGAATAGCTCAGGGGTAGAGCATTTGATTGCAAAATCCCATGATCTGTCCATTCAGAGCTCACAAGAAACCAGGTATGATCCGGGGCAAGTCCTAGTTGCCCCTTGGGAGCCCCTGGCAGAAACCAGAGCACACAACTGAGACTGTCCAGCCCAGGGCTCTGTCTAGTGGGGGACACAGGCCCTTGGGGAGGGTTGCAGCAGAGTAGGGAGAAAAGGACAAAGAATACCAGACTGGTTTCTGTCCTTGAAAAGCTCCCAGTCTGGTGGAGGATGGAGGTCAGACACACCCCAAACCAGACAGAGGCAAGGCAGCATGGAGGCAGGTGGCTGGGCTTCCAGGTCCTCAAGATGGGGACAGAAAAGGCTTTTTGGGCTGAAGGGAAAAGGTGGCTGACTCCTGGGTCCCAGCAGCATCCATTCCCACATCCCCACTTTGTTCCGGATGACTCTGTTCCTGCAAATGTGGCTTTCATGTGGCTTTGTATCTTTCAGCCGTGATTCTGTATGTCTGCAGTGCCTCCCAGGCAAGACTGTAAGCCCTCTGGGGGCAGGGCCACTTCCAGTTCCAGATCTATTTTCCTTCCTCTGTCTTGTCTAGCATAGTGCACTGCACATAGTAAGCCCTCAATAAACACTCATTTGCCAGTAAGTGCTATTTCTTCCACAACTTAGAGATGGTCGATATCTTCCAACGTGCCAGAAGACAGACTGGGGTCTCTCACATGTCTTGAGCCCCCCACCCCCAGAGCTGCTGTTGGGTATGGCAAAGAAGGAATTTCAATACTGAATAAGTAGCTCAACTGAAATAGCCCATGATGGCAAATTCCCAGAGCCAACCTGGCCAAAATGGGCATCCCAGGCTTTGTGACTCACGAAGCGACATGGAGAAGGCACCAAGACATGGGCAAGGCTGTGTGGCCTCCAGAGAAAGTAAAGAACAGAACAGTCCCTTTTGGTCTCCTCGTGCTGGCCTTAGCACCGTGTTGGAAAGTCAGGACAGGAAAACCCTGATACTCAACAGGTCCACAACTGACAGACCCAGACCTGCTCCTCCCATGTCCTCCCCATCTCAACTGATACAACTTAGTCTTTCAGATGCATGGGCCAAAAAGCTCCAATCCTCCTTGACCCCTCGTTCTCACACACCGCGAGCCTTCCATCAGGCCATCCGGTCAGTGCTCCGTGCACAAGGATTCCAGAATCTGATCACTCTCCCCTTCAGTATCCCTGGCAAGGTCCAGGCCACTGTTACCTCTCCCTGGGTAGGCACCGACCAATCTCCCTGCTTTTATACCTGACCTTCTGGTCTCTTCTCAACACAGCAGCAGGTGGGTGGTGTTAAAAACTGTCAGACCATACCAGTCCTGGGCTCCCTGATTTCCTTCTCCCCAGTGAAGCCTGTGGCCCCTCCAACGACTCTGCCCTCATCTCCTTCTGCTCTTCCTTGTTCTGTCTGTTTCGGCAACAGTGGCCACTCTCTCTGCCCAGAATGTTCTTTCTCCAGATATAGGCATGGACCTCTCTGTCTCCTCTTTCAAGTCTTTGCTCAGATGTCACCTTCTTGATAAGACCCTCACTGATACCCCATTTAAAATTTCAAAGGACCTCCACTCCCACCCCAGCATGCCCAGACCCCCTTAAAATACTGTATTTTTCCATAGCGCTTGCCAGATTCTAACATACTGTATAATTTACACATACCCATTGTTTATTATCTGTCTCCTTTCACTAGAATATTAGCTCCTCAAGGCAGAGAAGTCATCTCTAGCTCACAGCTCTATCCCCAGTGTTTAGAACAGTGCCTGCCACATAGCAACTGCCTGATAAGTCTTTGAGGAAGGAATAATGACTCTTCCCCAATGCCAGGGAATGTGTGGAGCCCCAGGGGAACATCATGCTGCCAATTACCCTACAATTTCTGCCTCCAGCCCTCAACTGCTCCCAGAGAATACAGGGGTCCCTGTATCAGGAGAGGAGGGAAGGGGTTCTCCCTGAGAGGTTTTTACTCTCCCTGCCACTGATGGGGAGATCTATCCCCCAGGCCCGGAGAGATCCCAGGAAAGCATTCCCCTGGGACTGCCAGGGCAGAGCCCAAATGCTCAGGGCAAAGACAGTTTCAGAACATAGGAGCTGCAGTCATTTCTTGTGACAGCCTTGGAACAGAGTGACCCTGATGGTTGGAGAGAGATGGAAGGACTGTAAGTGCAGGCCTAGGAAACACCCAGCTGCTCCTTCTGAGTCTATGGTGTCATCAGTCATTATTCTAGTCTGGGATAGACCTGCACGGAGCCCTGAGCCCCAAGCCCAGATGAAAATCCAGTATACACCTGCCAGGTGCTTCCAGGGGCAGGGCTCCAGGACCCATGGCAGAAAAGACAAACAGATCTCCTGCCTTAAGAGGACAGAAGTGGGGGGTGCCTGGGTGGCTCAGTTGGTTAAGTGCCTGCCTTTGGCTCAGGTCACGATCTCGGGGTCCTGGGATCAAGCCCAACAGGAAGTCAGCTTCTCCCTCTCCCTCCATTCTTCCCCCACCCAGCTCCTGCTCCCCCTCCCCGAGTTTGCACATGTGCACCTATGTGCTCACTCTCTCAAATAAATATATAAATAAATAAAATTTTAAAAAAAAGAGAGAGAGAGAGAGAGGGAAAGGAGCTGCTCCAGCAGAAAACACGGAACTGAGAAGGAACAATAGTGGGTTTTCTTTGGTTCCTGTTTTCTTTGGCCTCTAAGCTGCCACAGAGCTCAGGGCCCACTTCTCCAGGTCCTTGGCTTTCCTCCGGGCCCCTCCCCTGAGCCCCAGCTGGAGACTACGGAAGGAGCACCTGTTCTCTCCTTCTGCTGCACCCTCTGTGTAACTCCACACAGAGCCCTCAGGGGCCCTGTAGAATCATAGACACACACACACACACACACACACACACACACGACATGAGGAAAATTTACTGAGCCTTACTGTGTAGCAGGCACTGTGCTGAGTGCTTCCCAAGGACACCTGGTGTAGCAGGTGGTGGGGTCTTTTGTGGAACTCCTGCATGTGGGTCCCTGACCATCTTCCAACCCCCCCACCTCCACCCCAGGGCTCTCAGGCCTCATTCCCTACATGCCTAGCCTGGGGCTGGGAAGAAGGAGGGCTGGGAAGGCCGGTGGCGAGCAGCTGGGAGCTCAGAGGGATAAGGACAGGAGGAGGGGGATGGGAGCTGGAAACGAGTGTCACCCAGTCCAGGGACTGGGGCACTAGAAATGACCACATGTAAGAGAGTTGGGTCTGGAAACTGAAGTAGAGACAGACAGAAAGGAAGAAAGTCACAGAGATTAAGAGGCAGAGGAAGTAAGACTGGAGACAGAAACAGAGGTGAGGAAGAGTTGGAGACAGAACCCAAGGCTAAGACTGTAAACATAAAGCAAGGGAGGAAAGAAGGGAAATTGGAAAGAAAGAAGAGGGATAGGCTGAGAGACAGACTGCAATGAGACAGAGGGACAGGGAGGTTTTGAGGCCGACTGAGACAGAGAGGAGAGAGGAAAAGACTGCAAGAAGGAGGAGGACAGACCGGGGAGACTGGGAGACCGAAGAGAGAGGAGAAGTCTGAAAAAGAACGAGTTTGGAGGGAGAGGCTGAAGGAGAAAGAGTAGAGGCAGAGATTACAAGGAGAGAAATCAAGACTGAGTGAGGGTCTGGGGCCCCTGGCTGGCTCAGGTAGAGCCTGCAACTTTTGATCTCAGGATTGTAAGTGGGAGCCTGATGTTGGGTAGAGATTACTTAAAGATAAAATCTTAAAAGAAGAAGAAGAGGAGGAGGAGGAAGAAGAAGGAGGAGGAGAGAGAGAAAGAAAGAAAGAGTGAGAGTTTGAAGGAAGGGAAGACTAAGGAGACAGAAGGTTCCAAAAGGAGGTGAGCGGCAGCAGGAAGAAAAGAAAAAGCCAGGATATCTAGAGTAGGGGGCTCGCTGGGGTCCCCGGGAGTTCTGTGTTCCTGGAGGGGCTGGTTCGGGCGCCCAGTAGACAGCGCCCTCCCGGGGCTACTGGGCTTCGAGGATTGCCAAGCGCAGGCCAGGTTGGCACCATGCCTGCTTTTCCCAAAACGCCGCCGCTCCAACCGGGGAAGCCAGCCTGGCCCGGCCAGGGAGAGGCCCGCGGACGGACGGACGGACCGCCCCGCGCGGCCCAGCCCGGCCACCCGCCCCCGCCACCGCCCGGCAGGGAGCTGAGTGGTGCTGTCCTCGGAGAATCGCATCATTCCAGCCCCGCCGTGGGGGTGAGGCCGGGTCAGGATGCCCGGGTCGTTGGAGGAAAAGGAGGAACTGGACCCAGAGCCCGAGGAGAAGAAAAGGGAAAGACAAGGGACGGAGATAGAGGGCCAGCGGAGGTAGACGCCCGGAGCACTATAGGACGACCGAGGCCGGACCCCGCAAAGTCTCCCAGGCAGTCCGGGACCAGCAGCGCGGAGCAGAGCGCGGGAGCCGTCCGGGGCGCACCATGCGCGGGTCCCCGGCCACCCGGCCGGTCTACACGGCGGCCGCCTGGGTCACGTGGCCCGGGCGCGTCCGCTGCTGCCCCGGCGTGGGGGCGGGCGGCGGGCCGGGGGCGCGCGGTGCCCGGGGCCGCGGCGAGCCGGTGGCGGCAGCCAGGTTCCCTCTCTGCGCGCTGCGCTGCGCCCCGGGCGCGGGAGCCGCCCACTGCCTCCCCGCGCTTGCCCCCCCGCCAGGCTGCCGGCCTCTATATAGCGCACCCCTGCACGGCCCGCGCCAGGCCACTAGCCACTCAGGGGGAGCTGCAGAGCGCGCCGCGCCCGGGAGCCAGCCCCCCGCCCCCTGCGCCGCCGCCCCGACGGGCGCCCCGCGCCGTGGCCGGCGCCGCCGGGCCCCCGCGGCCACCATGAAGAAGGAGGTATGCTCCGTGGCCTTCCTCAAGGCAGTGTTCGCCGAGTTCCTGGCCACCCTCATCTTCGTCTTCTTTGGCCTCGGCTCGGCCCTCAAGTGGCCGTCGGCGCTGCCCAGCATCCTCCAGATCTCACTGGCCTTTGGCCTGGCCATAGGTACCCTGGCCCAGGCCCTGGGGCCGGTGAGCGGCGGCCACATCAACCCGGCCATCACGCTGGCCCTCCTGGTGGGCAACCAGATCTCCCTGCTCCGGGCCGTCTTCTACGTGGCGGCCCAGCTGGTGGGCGCCATCGCCGGGGCGGGCATCCTCTATGGGCTGGCACCACTTAATGCCCGAGGCAATCTGGCCATCAACGCGGTGAGTGCCTACGGGCCTGGGGTGGGGTAATGACCTTGAAGTGGGCTCCCTGACCAGGCCCGGACCCCATTTCAAAGATAGGTGCCACAGAATGGGTGCCTGAAACTTCTGGCTTTCTCCTGTCTCAACCCTGAGTTTTGCCTTCCTCTTGGGACCTTCCCTGCTCCTGTCTGCTCCTCATGGAGTGGTTTCATAGAAACATCAAAGACGGGTTAAAATCCTGGCTTTGGGTGACCTTGCTCCTCTGGGTCTCATTTTTCTCCGCCATTCCATGGGGAGTGGGGGGATGGTCATAACCTACCACAGCAGGTGTCTAGGGGGTGACATTTAAAAATCATGCATGTGAACCCCTTACCATGGTACCAGTGTGTAGGGTCTGTTGAATATTGGTTTCTGCTCCCAGTTCCCCGCTCTCACCACCCCGCCACAGTCCCAGATTCGGTCCCCATGTCCCATGCAAACTGGGTTCATTAATCAAACACAGAGGAGGATTTTCTCGGCCATTGTCAAGCCGTGAGTCAGCCCCACCGGAGAGACGGGTTTGAGGTTGGCACTGGCAGCGGGTCAGACACGGGCGGGAGGCAGGCTGGGGGTGCAGCAAGCAAACTGGGCAGCTGCCCACAGGAGGGAGGGTAAATGCCAGCTTGTGGGGGTGGGGTATTGGGCAGAACCGTTGACAGGACCTTGTCCAGGAAAAGCTCCCTTGCACTCAGCTCCTTGGCCACAGGCCTATACTCCAAGCTTTGCACACACGCTCAGGTAGGTCATTTCAGCGAATGACCTTCCTGACGTGTGCAAGGCTTGGCCCTCTGGTACAGTGGCTCCAGGTGTCGCTGGAGGCCCAAAGCCCCATTCCCCAAGCACCCGGCCATAGAGCTGGAAGGCAGGGGTTCTAATCCACCCTCCCCTTGCAGCTCAACAACAACACAACCCAGGGCCAGGCTATGGTAGTGGAGCTGATTCTGACCTTCCAGCTGGCACTCTGCATTTTCTCCTCCACCGACTCCCGCCGCACCAGTCCTGTGGGCTCTCCGGCCCTGTCCATTGGCCTTTCCGTCACACTGGGCCACCTTGTGGGGGTGAGCAATGCTACCACTTGGCTTGAGTTGTGGGGAGCCCATCGGGCCAAATAATGGGACCCTAGAGCAGCACCCTTCTGAACCAGGAAACCCAGCAGTTAAGGCCTGGAGGGGGGTTGCTGTACTCTGTCCCAAGCTGGCTCCCCACAGCTCTTCTCTAGCCTGAGGGAATATGCCAGGAAGTGGGAGTTGGGGTGAAAATGGAGATCCAGCCTGAGCACAGGACTTGAGAAGAAAGAAGGGAGCACGGGCACCCATGGAGGGAGAGGTCAGCAGCCTAGAAATCGAGAGACTTGATTCAGAGACTTGGCTGAGCCCCTAAACTTCTGGGTGATGCTGGGAAAGACCGGCCCTTTAGGAGTTGGACAAGCCACCTGCCTCCCTCTGTCCAGATCTACTTCACCGGCTGCTCCATGAACCCAGCCCGCTCTTTCGGCCCTGCAGTGGTTATGAATCGCTTCAGCTCTGCTCACTGGGTGAGTCTCAGCCCTACCCTGGTTCCCTGGCAATGAGGGCCTGGAAACCCGGCCAAGAGCCCCTGGACTATCTGGAGGCTGTGGGTGCAGCCCTTGGGGTGGCCCTGGGAGGAGTGGCTGGAGAGAAAAAGCGATATAGAAAGGGATGGAAGGCAGCCAGAACAAGGACAAGAGTAGCTGAACGGCAGAGGACCCTGGTTCAAGCCTGGGGTGGGGTGTATCTGTACCCCTAGGGAAGGGAAGGAGATCTGTTGCTCTGTGTAGATCTCTGATGACTTGGTGTCAGTACTTCTGGGGTATGATGGGATCACACCATGTCTGTGTGTCTGTCGTCTCTGATTTTTTTTTTTTAATCTGTCCCCGTTGAGGGGGCTGAGAGTCTTCCTTCCTGTGGGCCTGTCCCCCTGGACAGTCTATCTGTTGCCTCCTCATGTTCTCTCTCTCCAGGGTCTCTTTCATTTCCTGTGTGGGAGGCAGAGGAGTTCTTTTGTCTCTCCATGCCTGTTTCCTTCAAAGGGTCATTTGTGTCTCTTTAGAGTGAGGCTGGGGGCCCTGTCCTTCTGGGTATCTCTCTCTTTTGAAGATCTGAGTGTCTGTAGGTCTCCCTGTCATAGAGGAATGGAGTGTCAGTATACCTGTTCCTTAGGCAGGAGGGAATCTTTCCTTCTGGAGGTCCAGAAGTCTGTTTGTCCACCTCCCCTGAGGGTCCATAGTTCTGTCCTCTGGAGGGGAGGCTGTCGGTCTCTGAGACTCAGCCGCCTGATGCTGCCGTGTCCCCGCCAGGTGTTCTGGGTAGGCCCCATCGTGGGGGCCATCCTGGCTGCCATCCTCTACTTCTACCTGCTCTTCCCCAACTCCCTGAGCGTGAGTGAGCGCGTGGCCGTCATCAAGGGCACATATGAGCCTGAGGAGGACTGGGAAGAGCAACGAGAGGAGCGAAAGAAGACCATGGAGCTGACTGCCCGCTGACCTGTGTCAGGAAGGGGTCAGTCCCCTAGCCCCGGAACCACAGGGGCAAAATATGTACATATATGACAGCAAAGCTTCCTTCCCCTACAGCTGGGTCCTCTGGGCTAGGGAGGAGGTGCTGGCTCCCCCAGCTTCACAATAAGGAATGGGAGCCGGAATCCATGATGGGACTCTTGGGTGGGGGCCAGGGGTTGGTGTCTGATGGGGAGGAGGGTCTGTCTGGGACAGGGCAGCCTGCTGCCATGAGGTCGGACCTCAGAGACTGAAAGTAGCACCAAGCTTACAGGCTGCATGGGGGCCAAGCTAGGAAGGGGTGGCCAGCAGTCTGTATGCCCCTATCTTCCCCCCCCGCCCCCACCTTAAGAGCCAGAGGCGTCCCAGTCCCTTGGACCCGAAGAGGCTGCCCCTCCCCAGATTGCCTTGGGAGGGAGACAGACTGATTCATTAAATGCTGCCTTATTTATTTCCGCTCAAGGGTGCACAGGGTAGTGCCGGTGTTTGGGGCAGGGGTGTACCAATAAACCACTGACATTCATGTTCTGCCTCATCTCTCCCCAGAGCATCTCCTTAAGGCACTCTGGCTGATTACCTCTGTCCCTCTGGACAGTCTGTCTCCTCTTTGTCATCCCCTATGCTCTCCACAGTCTGCATAGTTCTCCGTGGCAAGACAGGGAAGCTGAGGCCAGGGGAGGCTTAGAGAGGCAGAGCAATGAGGTAAGGAAGAGAGAGAGGGAGAGGAGGAGACAAAAACACAGAAATGGAGCTAGAGGTCAGGAGGGGACAGTGGGAGTAGAGGAGGTGTCCTCACCAACTCACCCACCTGCTCATCCCCCCACCTCAGCTGTGTAAGTCTCTGCCACTTGAGGAGGGCTTGGCCCCAGTGCCAGGGAGTACCAGGCAGGATGGAGGAGGACTGAACCCACTGGCAGCCCCTTGAGATGCCAAGGTGGTAACCAGCCAGCTGTGTCATTGGGAAGGAGACACAGCCCTGGACTGCCCTCTCTAGTCCGAAAAGATGCCATGTTGGGAGCCTGGGGTGAGAGGAAGAAACCCCCTGCCTCACTCCCCAACATACCAGGAGCCACAGCCAGCCCTGCCTTTTTCTGGTTCTCCTCACTCCTGCCTCTGCCAGCCTCTGTTCCCGCTGTTTTCCTCTCTGGGCCTGTGGCTCTGCTCTGCTCTGTCCCTGTCCCCTTGTCCCTGGCACTCCTTAGGAAGCCTCCTTAAACTCTCTGAGCCTCCATCTCTCAAGCTAGGAAACAAGGATAAAAAAGACTTCCCTCACAGGGTTGCTGTGGGAATGATTTAAGATGAAGGGAGTGAGATACCTGGAACCAGTCTGCTCTTTAGAGAAAATGGTGGACGTGGCACAGAAAAGCAGCGCAGAACACAGCCCTGCATCATAGTTAAGGAGTCTAGCTTGGAGCTCAAATCCTACTTTGCAACTTTGGGTAACACAGCTTCTCTGAGTTGTGGTTTTTTGGTTTTCATTTTTGCAAGATGTTTTATTTATTTATTTGAGAGACAGACCACGTGAGCGGGGGGTGGGGGGGGTTGCAGAGGAAGAAGCAGACTCCCTGCTGAGCAGAGAGCTCTCATCTATAAAATGGGGATACTTGTACCCACCTTGTGGGTTGCTGTGAACATAAAGGAAGACAGAGGATGGACGGAAGATGCTTGCATAAACAAGGCCAGGCACCTCCGTGAGTGCTCAGTAAACTAGTGCAACAGGAACTCAGCAGGTACATATCGGTGACCCCAGCCACTCTCCACTTCTGGGCCCCTACTCTCCTGAGAGTGAACCTGAGTTCCTGCTTCTCCGGGATGGGAACCTCTCCCATGGTCTTACAGTTTTGCTTCCGAAGAGGAGGGGCCAGTAGCATCAGGAGAGGAACTGAGATGGGGTGGAAGAAGCCAGAGACCCTGTCTGGCCAGCTTCAGTCCCAGGGAGGGAGGGTGAGGAGAGCCAGACTTCCTAGCCCTCCTTCAATTTGAGCCTAGTATCTGTGAATGGGAGCTGCAGCCGCCCCTGCCCCTGCCCTGCCCTGCCCTGCCCTGCCCGCCTCATTTCTGAAGTTAACAACACATGGGTGTGTGTGTGTGTGTGTGTGTGTTTGAGAGAGAGAGAGAAAACGAACCTGTGTGTGTGTGTGTGTGTGTTTGAGAGAGAGAGAGAAAACGAACCTGTGTGTGTGTGTGTGTGTGTGTGTGTGTGTGTGTGTGTGTGTGTGTGTGTGGTGTGAGAGAGAGAGAGAGAGAGAGAGAGAGAGAAAACGAACCTCAGGCTCCCCTTAAAGGAGTAGTCCCTCACCTGCCTCATCCACCCCATCCCAAACCTTGAGCGGGGCAACGCAAATACCAGCTCCGACCAGCAGGGGGAGACCTCGTCCACCGAATCCGCCGCTGCTGGGCTTCCTCTAACACAAATGCTGGGTCTGGGCCCGAGCCGCGTCGGGGTACGGGGAGTCTCTCAGGTCTGGGTCCTCTAAGCCACCAGGAAGCAGCTACCCCTAGTCCACTATCCGGGAAGGGGTGCAGAAGAGAGAGGATTCCTTCCCTCTGTCGTCGCCCACAGGCCTCAGGTACAGGCACAGACCTGACTGGGAGGCTGGCCTCTCCCTCCAGCCCAGCGACTTGCCTTCCTTTTTTGATGGGTCCGAAGGCGAGCATAAGGTGGTGAACGGTGGGTCTATGGGTGACAGACCCTCCAAGGATGGGTGGGGCACCCAGCTCGAGGGAGTTCCAGGCCTGACCTGGCCAGAGGGTGCGGGTCCCCACAGGGCTTTGTGCCCACAAGATGCAGCAGCGGGCTGATAGGTCAGCAGGGGGCGCTGTGTTCCTTGGTGGGTGAATTTCCAGGCGGCTGGGTCCGGAGCCCCAAGGGGCCTGCGCACACGTGAACACGCACACAGTCGTAACCCGCCACATCTACAATGACCTTCAGTTGTACTCAAGGGGCTGTGTCTACTCGGTGTAGACGGCTCACGCGGTATGTATGCGTGTGTGCGTGCGCGCGCGCGCGCGCGCGTGCGTGTGTGTGTGTGTGTGTGTGTGTGTAAGAGCCACACCAACCCTCCCCCATTCTCTCACAGGGCCAAGGGGCTGCTGGGGACCAGACCCAGGAACCTGGCCCTGTGTGTTCTCAGAGAGGTATGAGTGTCACGCCCAAGGACACACATGTGCAGTCACCCCTGAGCCTCTGCTCCTCCTGGAAATGGAACCCAGGAAAAGCCTTGACTCTCCTATGGGAGGTTTCCTACTCCTCCCCCTCCCTCTCTGCCCAGGGGCTGCTGGTTTTCTCCTGGTAGGAAGGCGGACACGGGGACATGGAGGGGGGCTGGGGGCAAAGGCAGAAAATGGCCTCAGTGTTGGCTGTCTAGGGGGGTGGGAACTGGGGTTGAGAGGTGTGTTAGCTCTCGAAGCCCCACAGGAGCCTCATGCTTCCTCTGCCAGGGGTGGATGAGGCTTCCACAATTCGGGAGGATTGCTGAGATGATGCGAGAGAAGCTACCTTGAATCCTTCCTTCCCTTTCTGATGCGCTTTCATTCTCTCTTGGCTCTTCTTTCCCAGCACCTCCCTCTTTCCCCTCCCTCCTGCTCCTCCTCTGTTCCCCAAGCCAGAGGAGTCGGAGCCCACATTGCCCCTTGTGCACACACACCTCCACACTGGACTCCCCAACAGAGACAGCCACCACAGCAGCCAGACAGGCCTCTAGGAGGTTAAAAGCACACAGCCACCGGTCAGCAGCTGTAGGCAGCCAGGTGTGAGGCCTCGGCATAAGGCCTCTGAGTGTGAGGGACCTTGGAACTCACCAGTAGAGCCCAGGACTGGCAGGGTCCAGGGAGGTGCCAGCTGGAGCTGGAGCAAGGCCCTGACCAATGCCCACCTGGCCTGGGAGGGGGTGGGGGTTGAATGACCTTGGCCCCAGGCCAGACAGGGCCCCAGGAGGCGCTGCTCTGGGCCAGCTGAAGATGTGGGCTGCTGCTGAACTTGATTCTCTCAACCTCCAGGGCCCAAAGCAGGATTCCCAGGAGCTGCTTGTCTAGGAGTTGCCACGGCAATCAGGACCCTTCCCACCCGAACCCAGTCCTCACACCTGTCTCCTCAGAGG
Source organism: Mustela putorius furo (assembly GCF_011764305.1). Lineage (NCBI taxonomy): Eukaryota > Metazoa > Chordata > Mammalia > Carnivora > Mustelidae > Mustela > Mustela putorius. Next base: position 5,584,342 of record NW_025422368.1, on the reverse strand, counting down.
GTTGAGGGAGGGCAAGCCTAACAACCAGAATTTTCTTGGCTCAGAGACTCTCTCCTAAGTATCAGCACATTTAGCCCTAATGACACATGGGGAAAGGGCAATTATCTCCATTTATAAGTGGGGAAACTGAGCTCACAGAAGTTACCCACTGGTCGGGGGTACAGCATATACAGCAGAGTGAATGCTTTCTCCTGTGTTGCTGTATCAAAGGCCCTCAACAACCCAGCGTGAGGGCTGCTGGGTGCTTGGCGTACAGGTGCACCCTACCGAGGCTAGGCAGGGTATAGGGAAGCCCTCTGTGGTCCTGTCTGCAGGAAGTAAAGGAGAGACATGCCTTGAGGTACCCTGGGCCAGCCCCTAAGCAGAGAGCCCACCATGTCAGCCCACCCACACTGCCCCCACGGCCATATTCCTTCATTCCTGGAGTATTTATTAAAGCGTCTTTAATAAATAAATAAATAAATAAATAAATAAATAAATAAATAAAATAAAGTACTGGTCTCTCCAGTACTCTGCGATTACCCAGGCCCCGTTACCAAGTACCAGCCAGGAGAAGGGGAAGTGAAAACCCCAGATGAGACTGAGACCACGATCCCAGTCGCTCGCAGGGAGCCAAGAGCCCAAGGAGGGGCTCCTGACTGGACAGGAGAAGGGCTGTCGCTTCTTCAGGTCCAGAGGGAAGACGGGGAGGGCATGGAACTGCGGCAGGGGAGTTTGTGGCTGGGGAAGAAGGATGGGAAGAAGTCTTACCTGCTCGTTTCTCTTTCTAGGTAGGACAGGGGGCGAGCTGAGCTGCTGGCAGAAAGCTGGAGTAGGGCACTTGGAAAGCGTGGGCAAGGTTGGATGTCGGCCTTGGAAGAATGGGGGGAGAGAGAGAGAGCTGACTGAGGACGGTGTGAGGATTGCTGAGCAGAGCTGTGACCCCCGCTGAAGGCAGGGACCATGCACTAGTCATGGCAGCAGTCTGCATGGCTGGGCGAGCTTCTCCGGCAGCGCTTGGCTGCCAGATGGGGGTAGAGGGCTGTGGAGGAGAATGGAGCGGAGAAAACAGGGAGCTAGGACAGTGGGGGCATGGATGGGGGATCTTGCTGGGGAGGGGAGGGTGAGGCCACGGAAGGCTAGAAGAATGGAAAGGGATGGGCCGGGGCCGGGGTGGGGGGGGTGAAACGGACAGAGCCTGTAACCAGAGCTGGGATATTCCACTCGAAGATTTCAGAGGGCTCAGTCCCTGGTGGGATACGTAGAAGAGCTGGCTGGAAGGAAGTAGATATGGAAGTCACCTGCCTCCAGGAGGTCAAGAAGCTTTTATTCATTCATCCTTTCATCAACAAATATTTATCAAATGAGGAATTTGAGAGGCAAGGTAGGGGTTCGTAGGGGGAAGGGAGGGAAAAATAAACAAGATGGTACCCAGGAGGGAGAAAAACCATAAGAGACTCTTAATATTAGAAAACAAACTGAGGGACTGAGGAGGGAAGGGTGGCTGTGGCTGAGTGACGGACGTTGGGGAGGGTATGTGCTGTGAATTGTGTAAGACTGATGATTCACAGACCTATACCCTTGTGGCAAATAATACATAATATGTCAATTAAAAAAAAAAAAACGGGGTGCCTGGATGGCTCAGTGGGTTAAGCCGCTGCCTTCAGTTCAGGTCATGATCTCAGGGTCCTGGGATCGAGTCCCGCATCGGGCTCTCTGCTCGGCGGAGAGCCTGCTTCCTCCTCTCTCTCTCTCTGCCTGCCTCTCTGCCTACTTATGATCTCTCTCTCTCTGTCAAATAAATAAATAAATAAAAATCTTAAAAAAAAAAAAAAAAAAAACAGAAAAAAAAATATTTATCAAGCCCAGGGCACCCGGGTGGCTCAGTCAGTTAAGGGTCTGCCTTTGGCTTGGGACATGATCCTGGGGTCCTGGGATGGAGCCCCGCATCAGGCTCCCTACTTGGCGGGGAGTCTGCCCCTCCTTTTGCCTCTGCGTGCTGCTCCCCCTGCTTCTGTGCACGTTCTCTTCTTCTGTCTCTCCGTCAAATAAATAAATAATATATATATTTTTAAAGATTTTATTTATTTATTTGACAGAGATCACAAGTAGGCAGAGAGGCAGGCAAAGAGAGAGGAAAGGAAGCAGGCTCCCTGCTGGGCAGAGAGCCTGATGCTGGGCTCCATCCCAGGACCCTGAGCCGAAGGCAGAGGCTTTAACCCACTCAGCCACCCAGGCACCCCAATAAATAAAATCTTTAAAAAATATATTTCTCAAGCACCAACTCTGGCCAATCCCTGTGCAAGACACTAGATGTAGGGATGAGCAAAATTTCTTTCCTGCTCCCTGAGGGACTCACTGTCCCATTAAGGAGGCACACTAACGCCATGACAGCACTCTGTGGTGACACAAGTGTACAAACGTGCCCAGGTGGTGTGGGAGCACACGGAGGGCTCATCACCCAGGAAAGGAGGGGGCGACACTGAATCTGAGCGTTAGGAATGAGTTAGAAGTTACCCAAGCAAGAGACGTGGGAAGGGCTATCCAGGGGGAAGACAGAGGGTTCTCCAAGGAGCAACCAGCAGGGCATGTTGTGAACCCCTGGCCATTTGGTGAGGCCACAGGGTAAAGGACAAAGCAAGGAGTGGGGAGAGGTGAGGTGGGAGGAGCAGGATCCCTGAGAACCCTGTAGGCCAGGCACAAGGGCACTTTGAAGGGATTTTAGCAAGGGAGCAGCAGAATCAGATTTGCATTTTAGAAAGATCACTGGGGCTGCAGTGTGGATAATTGATTGGAGCTGAGTGAGGAAGCAGACAGAGAGAATGGTTCAAGGCCACAGGGCAGCGGGGGTGGCAAGAAGAGGGCACAGTCAAGAAATATTTAGGATTCCAAATCAGCAGGATTCAACGCCTTTATTCGTGGGGGGCAGGAAAGAGAGAAGGCTCAAGGACGATTCCTGGGTGCCACCAAGGGAGTTGGAAAAAACCGGAAGAGTGCATGGGGGGGCAGAGGGGGTGCGCACAGAGAAAGCGCTGAGGGTCGCATTTTAAGACAGGTCGCATTTGAGGAGCCTAAAGACAACCAGGACATATCCACTGAGCAGGAATTTATGGCCAGGGGCGAGGTCAGGGCATCCCGTAGTGATGAAGAAGCGAAGACCATTGTTTCCACAGCTCCACAGATTGTACTGAGGGAGGCAACACCTTTGTTGGAGAAAATATCTTTATATCTTTATATGCTGTTGGGGTGAAAAGGGCAGAGCCTAGGGCCTGGGTGACCTTAGGGCCAGCATCGCCACAAAAATGGCTCAGTGGCCCTGTGTGAGGCTTGAGAGGAATTGCTCAGGTCCCTGAGAAGGAGAGCAGGGCAGTGGTGGGGGAGAGGGCCTGAGAGGGAGGGGACAGGCAAGGGAGACAGGACAGGGCAAGGACAAGCCAGTGGAAATTCCCAGCTCACAGGGGAGAAACTCTCCACTGCCATGTGTGTCATCTGATCAGCTGTGGAAGACGCCCCTTCTCCCCATGTCCCCCCTGCGCCCACACAGACCCAGGTCCTTAGTATAGTTGACTCTGTTCACATCTGCTTTCTGTGAGTAGGGATTTAGGTGGGAAAGGAGGAAAGAGCTTCATTTCACATGTGGGTTTTGGGGGCATTGAATAGTGTGAGCCCATTCGGAGGCAGAGCCTGGAGGCGGAGGTGGGGGAAGGCAGGACAGCAGGAGCCTCTGGGAACTCCCAGGACCCTCGAAGCTGGCCTTGGACTTGGAGATGTGAGGAGCTTCTCCATCTAAGCTGGAATCCCATGCCCACCACTAGCCCTGCCCCTGCCCCCCGCAGGCTGGGCCCCAGCCTGCGGCAGCCTTACCTCTGTCCAGGCTCAGGAACCTGAAGGTTCCAGCTCAGTGCCTGGGGGCTGCCCCCCTCCCTCCAGCTGAGAGGTGAGCTTAGGGCGGAACAAGCCAGGGAGCACCCCTCCTCATCCCAGCATCACACCTCCCACCCACAGAAACACCACAAACCTGCTCCCTGCCAGTCTGACCAGCAGGTCTGTGGGTCAGCAGCTAGGAGAGGAGCAGGCCAGAGACAAGAGACCCACCAAGATAGCCGACATCAGAGGCTAGAGAAACAGAGGTCTCAGGAGAAGTAGAGGCAGCCGCTGAGGCAGCCGGAGCCAGACCCAGGGCAGCCTGGCAGGTGAGGCTGGGCCAGCATGTTGGCCTGCCAATTCTGGAGAGCTATCAGCAGGGCGCTGTTTGCCGAGTTCCTGGCCACGGGGCTGTACGTGTTCTTTGGGGTGGGCTCAGCCCTGCCCTGGCCCTCGGCGCTCCCCACCGTGCTGCAGATCGCCATCACCTTCAACCTGGCCACAGCTGTGGCTGTGCAGATCACCTGGAAGACCAGCGGGGGCCACATCAATCCTGCCGTGACTCTGGCCTTCCTCGTGGGCTCCCAAATCTCCTTGCCCCGTGCCATGGCCTATGTGGCTGCCCAGCTGGCAGGGGCCACTGCGGGGGCTGCTCTGCTTTATGGGGTCATCCCAGGAGACATCCGAGAAACCCTTGGGGTTAACATGGTAGGTGCAGGGAGGGGCACCTGACAGGCCTAGGAAGGGATGCCCCCGCAGGGGGTAAGAGTGGAGGGCCAGGCCTGAGGAGCAGGGAGGGGAGGTAATAACTCAGCGATGTGCTCCTTACCTGCTCTGGGCTGAGCCTTGGGACACAGGAGAAGCCGACTGTGGCCTCAGTGCAGGCAGAGCAGGAATGGGGTTATGGCACCAGGAACAGGTGGAACAGGGCCAGGAGTTAGGAAAGGACCAGGCACTGAAGGGTCAGGGTGGCCAGGGATACCTGGGGCTGTGGGTAGTGGCAGGAGTCCCGGTATGCCCTTCTTCTCTCCCAGTCTACCCCACGAGCCCTGCTCCTCGGCGTCCCCATGTTCATCCTTCCCCCGAGGCCTGTCTCACTCCCCCAGATTCCCCTAATCATCTATCCTTCCACCTACTTCCCCAAGTCTCCTCCTTCTACTCCTACCCACGGTCTCCTCCCAGTCTGCTCAAAAACCTGTACGCCACCCCCTCCCCTGCTCTGAGCCTTCCCTCCCCCATCAGAACTTGCCAACGAAGCCCCTTGCCAACTACCGGCCCCAGCCAACTGGTGGGCTAGGAGTAGGGGCCGCTCCCTTCTGCAGGGAGCAGGAGTCCAGGGCTGACCGGAACTCCACTGCACAGCTCTCCCCATCTCCTTGGGTCCTGGAATCTGCGGTGGTGAAGTGTCACCCCCCTACGGTGGGGCAATGAGGCCTGAGCGGGTCACCAACCAGCATCACCTCCAGCACAGCCTCCTCATCCAGGTCCGGAGCAGCGTCTCAACGGGCCAGGCCGTGGCTGTGGAGCTGGTTCTGACCCTGCAGCTGGTACTCTGTGTTTTTGTTTGCACCGACAACCGGCAGGCATCGGGCTCCCCGGCCACCATGATGGGGATCTCTCTGGCGCTGGGGCACCTCATTGGGGTAAGAGGCAAAGTGGACACTGTGGACACGCACACACTGGTCACTCCCCGAGGAGCCTGCTGGGACCCTGAAGGCCAGGAAGTGCCCCTCCCTGAGCCCTTAGTTGGGTTGGTTCGAGGCTGTGTTCCCACAATCCAGGTCTGGGGTATGGTGCTGTCGTGGTCAAGGCTCTAAGCCAGGACAGAGGGGGTTGTCCCCTCCTGGGCCTGCGTTAAGCCTCCTCACATCCTAAACCAGCACTTGCCCTCCAGGTCTACTTCACAGGCTGCTCCATGAACCCGGCCCGCTCCTTCGGCCCTGCTATCATCGTTGGGAAGTTCGAGGTCCACTGGGTGAGAGCCTCTGCTGGCCGCCATGGGATGGGAAGGGCCTGGGCAAGGGCAATAGGGACTGTGGCTCTCACCAGTGGGCAGTCCACTGGGACCTGGGGAGATGGGACCTCCACCACAGACCTTCTTGACCTCCCAGTGGAGGTTTCCCTTGGCTTGGAAGACAAAGGCGAGTATCCTGGCTTGTACTTCCTTTCTTTCCATCTTCAAGAGCCAAGGGGACCCAGTAGGCTGTTAATAAATGGGCCGGGGCGGGAGACACAGGCTTGGCCCAGGCCTCAAGTCCTGGCTGTTTCCTTATTCACTTCCTCCAGCTGGACCAGTTTCCAAACTTGGATAAAGAAAAAGACAAACAGAAATAGACACACACACACCAGCAGAAGCAGGAACAGCACTTAGCCAGGCCTCCTGGTTGGAATAGGGGAGGCCAAGAGGAGGGAAGCAGGAGTGGTGAGGAGACTGGGCCTGCCCCACGCAAGGCAAGGTCACCTCACCTGCAGAGACTCGGCAGGCAGGATGCCCATTTCTCCATTTCGTCACCATGTAGAGAGCCTGAGGGGTCCTGGTAGACCAAGTTAATACTAGGGAAGCAGCCTAGGATGCCGAATCTACCCTGTGATCCTGATGACTCATGCCTGTTTCTCTCTGCCCCCTCAGATCTTCTGGGTGGGACCCCTGGCAGGAGCTGTCCTGGCTTCCCTGATCTACAACTTTATCCTCTTCCCTGGCACCAAGACCATGGCCCAGCGACTGGCCATCCTCATGGGTAGCGAAGAAGTGGAGAAAGTGGCAGAAGAAGAGCCCGAGAAGAGAGAATCCCAGTCCAGTTCAGGGGACACAGAATTGGGGAACATATGTCAGACAGTATAGAACGGGGCCCCTCATCTTTGGGCTTCTGCAAGGAGCCCTTTAGGTAGATAGGCTGCCTTGTACAACCAGATGTCGGGTTTTATGGGGGGAGGGGGAGGGGGGAGAGGATGAGGGCAGGAAGGATGGGGAGGCTAGGCCTCTTGTCCTAACAGGGTGGGCCGGGAATGCCAATCCCTACCCCTGGCATTATATTTCTAGACAGAAAGAATCTGGGAAGCAAATCTGTTCAGTTTCCTCCTCCTACATCTCTTAATGGGACAGAGCAGGAGGAGGCAGGGAAATTCATGACTGCCCTCCTCTTCTCTCATCCATCTGGATCCTAGTGGGCATCGTGGGCCTCCAGATCGCCTTGTCTTGGGTATTAGAGCCCAGACAGCCATTCAGCTTAGATACTAAGGGCTATAGAGACCTTGGGGAACCTCAACATCTCACCTACCCTTGAAGGGAAAGCGAGACTTCCCAGAAGAATCAGGTCCTGGGATGGTCTCTGAGCTCCTCATAGGGATATCTCTGCTCTTGGGTATAGTTTGAGGGCTACAGACCAGCCCTCAGCCTGAGGCTGTGCCCTGAGGACAGAGACGGTCCTTCCAATCGATCTTCATTCCTCAGGCTTCTAAATACACAGGAGAGGACCCTGCCTTGGGGAAGAGGGGCAGGATATAGGCAAGGGAGGTTTGGGTCAAACAGGCCTTTTCCAGGGCAGGCTCTCCCCAGATGTTTGCCCACCTTCGATGCCACAGCCCCATCCATGGGAACAATCCTGAGAGGAGAAGGTCCTTATCCCAGCCCCCTGTTCATGACCTGGGCAATAAACTGTCCCCAGCCTCATTTGCAATTTTGCCAGGATCCTCAAAAAGCTATTAATGAAGTCCCAAGGATGGTAAGAACTTAGGAATGACCCAAGAAACCAGAATTTGCAGTTGGGTGCTTCTGAAGGACAGCAAGCCTCAGTGGGTTTGTTTGTATTTATAAGCTGCTGTAAATACTGTCCCCCCATGACTTGGGGCCCTATGGATCTCAGCTTCCCCAGCTATAAAATGGGCACAGTCCTCCCCTAGTGCCCGCTGTCAAAACAAATAAGAGACTGGAAAATGTTGTCGGATGTTAAAATGTTAGAAAAACAAACCCAATAAATGATGATTATTGTCACTGTTACTGTAATTATCGGGTTTGAATACAATTGCTGTTGGTAATGGGAGGGTGGAGGGAAGAAGTGAGAGGAGGAGGATTGAGAGGGAAGGAAAAGAGAATAGGCTTTTCTCTTTTCATCTGTTCCACTTACTTGCACTGCCTCCTTCTCTCCTGGATCCACTGACCCGGGAGCTTTGTGTGTGTGGAGGGGTTGAGGAGGGCCACTGGAACAAAGAGACAAGCCAATAAAAGTCAGTTCTTCTCATCTCTATGGTGCCCATCACCATGGTACCCTGAGATACAGCAACCAAATGCATAAAAAAGATAGGACCTTTTCCATGATGTCTCCAAAGGCACCGGGCATGGGAGGGGCTCCCAAAGTCTTTCATGGGCAGGGTGACAGAGCCCAGCCAGTAACTAGAGCAAGAGCTGAGTCCCCAAGTGCTTGTGGCCACAGTGACCGCGTTCAGAGTTCTGTGATATTGTCAGTGGGAGTACTATTTACATCTCTCCAAGCCAGGCCCCTCTCATCCATCTTACAATCTCTCAGAGCCCAGGGCTTCCCGTGCCCTTTTATGAGCAGGGAGAGCTGAGTGTGGGGGAGGGAGGAGGGCTGTGATTGACTTGCTAAAGGTCACCCAGCTCAGTACCAAAGCCCCCTAAGGTCTCCTCAGCTCCCAGCTTAGAATTTTTCAGAACAGAGCTCTGCGGGGGGGGGGGGGGTGTCTATACAAGCTCTAGCAGGAGGAAGGAAGAAAGGAAGGAAGGAAGGACAGAAGGACGGATGGACTGTAAAGTTGACAAAGGCAGGAGGGCAGAGCTCCTGCAGTAGGCTCCGAAGCCCCTAGACAAATTATCTCTGCGTCCCCAGAGCTGAGCACACACTGGGTACTCAATGGAAGTTTGATGAATCCAATGACTGAGACTGGGCAACTGGGGAGGGAGGGGAAGGCGGTCATTGATCAAGAGAATTCAGGAGGTGCAACTTCCAGTGTGCCAGGATGAGAGCAGCTGAGGCGCCTGTGCTTGCAGGGAGGGAAAGCTGGGACCAGGGGGCACAGCCACCCTGGAGCCTCGGAGAGCTCCCTGGAGCTCCTCGGGAGCAGACTCTGGACCCTCTGTCTCGGGAACTTCCGGGCCGAAAGGGTCAGACTGCTTGGAGAGAGAGGGGCTAGTTTCACGAATAGTTCTTTAAAGCTGTGCTCTGTTGGAAGAGGCTAGAGCAAGGGGGGAGACAAGCTTCATGAAAAGTGAGGAAATAGGTTAGAATCTGAAGAGCATCCAAAGTTAGACACAGGAATGAATATCCAAAGGTTAGCGTCTCCTTCTCTGGCGCCCTTTAATAGGACAGCCAGCCATCTGTTTGGATGAGGGAAGGGCTGGCCCTTGGGGAGCCAAGTTCACAGGTACCAGCCTGGGGCAACGGGGCGTCATAGCCTCAGCCCCTGGGCCTGGGGTGGGGTGAGAGGGTGGCAGCAGTGGGAGCATGGGGAGGACAAAGACCCAACCACGCAGACCCTCGGTCTGCACTCCCTTCCTCCCAGTTGTCACGGGAAGTTTTTAATTAATGGTGTGTAATCTGATCTGGCCCTTCTCCCCGCTGAGCATTGCCTTCAATCAGCAGAGCCATCTGCAATTGCAATTCATAATTTTCCCGAAAGGGAGGGGGGTGCCTTGGTGATTAATACAATTAGCCTTTTATGTTGATGATTGCCTTAGCAGGAGCAGATGATGTGAGCTCAGAGCCGCTCAGAGCCTAGGCTGCCGTGTCCCCAATTGGCTGGCAGGATGCCCCTCTCCACTTCCCACCCCCACTGCTACCTCTGGCTGGAAAGAGGACACACTGGGACCACACTGGGCAGGGGAGGGGTGCAGGGAGTCCACCAAGGGGCCAGGCTCTGGGACACATTTGGGCTGCTGGGACTGAGGTAGAGGAGGAGAAGAGGCTTTTCACTTTCCAAAGAACATCACTTTGACTTAAAGGATTCTGGATACCATATTAAAAAAAAAAAAAAAAAAAAAAGGCTACATAAAGGTATAATAGGTGTTGAAAGGGTTGAAAAAGTTGAAATACAGGCTCAGGCAGTTACAGCTGGGCGAACTTAAGCAAGTTACTTAAGCATCCTGAGCCTCACTATCCTCATCTAGAAAAAAGGGTCTAGGGGCGCCTGGGTGGCTCAGTGGGTTGAGCTGCTGCCTTGGCTCGGGTCGTGATCTCAGGGTCCTGGGATCGAGTCCCGCATCGGGCTCTCTGCTCGGCGGAGAGCCTGCTTCCTCCTCTCTCTCTCTCTGCCTGCCTCTCTGCCTACTTGTAATCTCTCTGTCAAATAAATAAATAAAATCTTTTAAAAAAAAGAAAAGAAAAGAAAAGAAAATGGGGTCTATTCAGTAAGGGTGGCAGGAACCACATGGGAAGAATGTGATTAGCTAGGCAGCCCCCGAACTCAGATCTCAGTTGGTGGTAGGGTTGTCGCCATCATGGCAGTAGACTGCTGACTGCCGTTCCCCCTTGCCAATGGTTCAGCTGCTTCCCAGAAGTTCCTAAGGCAGCTCAGCAGCCCAGCCCGCTATTACTAAAGAAGGACCCACTTCCTCCCCATTCCCCAACCTTAGTTAGCTTAAGCAGAGGATAGTGTGTATATGAGTGTGTTGGGGGAGGAGGATCCCAGAGGAAAAAGAGTCAAGATTCATACCCAAAGGGCGCCTGGCTGGCTTAGTTGGAAGAGTATGTGACTCTTGATCTTGGGGTTGTGAGTTCGAGCCATATGTTGGTTGTAGAGATTACTAAAAATAAATTTTTTTTAAAAAAGAAAAAACGAATGAAACTCGTGAAGGAAGGAAAGGCCTCCCCGGACAGAGAGGTGGAGCACTGGAGTGATTGTGGCTGAAAGCTGGTTTGCAGGAAGATCCAGGAAATGAGAGTAAGGAGGCCAGGTGCCTACCAAGGGGTACAAAAATGCAGGACTTTGAGCATCTGGAATTTCATAGGAAAGCTAAGAAATCAAAAGGGAAGCAGCCATCAGAGCTGAGTACTTAAGAGGTGGCACCAATGAAAGTCAGGGATCTCTGATCTATAGTAAGGTCAAGTGATCCAGAACAAGCTGACTGGCAACTTGATGGGAGAGTGCCCATGGTCAGGAGAGGATATAGTCTCAGTCCCTCCCAGCCCATAGCCCTGCACTCCAGGACCCTGAGCAGCAGAAGAGAGCCCCTTATCAACAGGAATGTTGACCTAGACCAATGCCAGGCCCAAGCAATGTCAGAGGGAAGACAGGGAGCAAAGAAGGGAGGGAAGAAGCTAAGGGCTAATCAAAAAGAAGAATCTGGCCAAACAGTGGTCACTGGGGGCAGCTGGGGCAGGGGTTCTGCATGGCCAAGATGTACAATCACCTCTTGGGGAGGGGCAGCTACACCGAGGAGCAGTCGCAGTCAGCCAAAGCCAGAGGGGAGGCGCAGTTAGGGAAGGGGGCTTATGAGACTGTGGAGTCTGACAGCACTAATTAGTAGGCTGCAGTGAAGAGGCATAGAAGGGGGAAATGCAAACTGTTTCAGAGCTCTGATTAAGTCAGTGAAAGGGACAGTTATTTTTTTTCCCTTTTTAAAACTTTTTATTTTTTATTAACATATAATGTATTATTAGCCCCAGGGGTACAGTTCTGTGAATTGCCAAGTTTACACACTTCACAGCACTCACCATAGCACATAAAAAGGGGCAGTTATTGCCAAAACTGGGAGCAGGGTATGCCACTGATGGTGGCACAGACTAACAACTCCGCCCCAGCTCCGTGGATGGATGGAACAAGGCCCGCCCAGGCCAGGGCCCAGCCTGGGATCCAGAGGAGAGGCTGGACAGTCCTCAGTGTCCAGTTATGAGGCACGAGGCTGGAGGTGCCTCTCTGCCCAGAATACACTTCCTGGTCCTCTCTGGCTGCCCTGTGTGGCCTGACGTGCAGCCTAATGTCATGGCCTCAGGCTGGTAAGCGTCCAGGGCCTCCCTCCAGAGCTCCCCACAGCATGTGACACATACCTCTGTCCTGGCACTGAACACGCTACTTCACAATTATTTGAACACTTCTCTCCACCACAACGTAAAGACCTTCTTAAACAAAATTAGATTTTTAGTCTCCTCATCTCAGGGCAACAATTTCCTTAACTTGGCTATCTGTCCTTTTTGTTGGTCCCCAAACCATGGCCTTCCGGTTTCATGGGAGGAAAGACCTCTGATACTCTGGATTTGGTGAGCAAGTCGGAAAAGGGATTGCAGTAAACACTCCCAGCTCCCTGCCCGAACAGACCTCTGACCTCCTCTGTGTTCAAGCACCCTAGGCTTTCAATGCTGCACTCATTTCAGAACTCCACTAGGAAGTTCTAGTATTTTGGTTGTAGCCTCACTGATTCACAGTGACTTTTTTCTAACCCTTCCCTGACTCCGGGGTCACATGTAATGGCTCTAGGGGCCATGACTGGGACAGATTTTGATTCTATCCTACACATTGCCTGTCTCTTTGTGCCAGATGTTCTGGGGCTGAGCTCTCCTTTTCCTATCCTGCAGCTTCCCTCAGACACAGAGAACACAGAGAACTCCCTGTTTTAAAGATCTTGGACCACAGCTAAATAGCAGGTTCCCTGACCTCATCTGTTCTAGCCAACACCCTATCTCCCGCGAACAGCAAACACTTTCAGTCCAAATAACATGGATAGTAAGATGCTTGACTATTTTATAAGAAAAAACACTGCATTGTTTTTGTAAGATGCCATTGATTATAAGGTATTCCAATTCTCAGAACTATTAAAGCATATTTCTAAGTGCATCTTACAACCAAGGAAATGATTGTTTCTCCTTCAGATCTTTGCTCTTTATTTATTTTTAAGATTTACTTATTTGAGAGAGAGAGAGAGTGAACTTGCAGGCACACAAGTGGAGGGAGGGGCAAGAGGGGAAAAAGGGGGAAAGGGAAGAACCTCAAGCAGGCTCTGTGCTGAGCAAAGAGCCCAACAGGCCTCTATCCCACAACCCTGAGATCATAACCTGAGTGGAAACCAACAGTTGGACACTTAACCAACTGAGCCACCCAAGCACCCCAGATCACGGTTCCTTAAATCAGATTTTAAAGTGAAGGGGGGGGCACCTGGGTGGCTCAGTGGGTTAAGCCACTGCCTTCAGCTCAGGTCATGATCTCGGGGTCCCGGGATCGAGTCCCGCATCGGGCTCTCTGCTCAGCAGGGAGCCTGCTTCCTCCTCTCTCTCTCTGCCTGCCTCTCTGCCTACTTGTGATCTCTCTCTGTCAAATAAATAAATAAAATCTTTAATAAATAAATAAATAAATAAAGTGAAGGGGGAAGAGCGCCTGGGTGGCTCAGTTAGTTAAGTGTCTGAGTCTTGATCTCAGGGCTTGAGTTCAAGCCCTGAATTAGGCTCCACGCTGGGTATGTGGAGCCTACTATGAATGAATAAATGAATGAAGCGAAGGGGAATGTAAGGTCAAAGTGGGGACCACACTGGAGGGTCTCAGATCATCTTCCTCTAAGGGGGTTAGGCACCATTGCCTTCATATGCTCTCAACTCCAGTGCAGTGTTTCAATACCCAGGCCACGAACATATTTAACATCTCTTCTCCCTCAGTGCCAAGGAGGCCAGGGAAGAAAACCCCCCACCTTTTTTTCCAGGAGATGAGACACAAACCATGCCAAGCATGGACCACCATTTTGGAGGGGATAATCGCCTAGCACTCCAACACCATTTATCCAGCCATTTCCTACCCCACCGGGTTATCTTCCCCAGAGCCTCCAGGCCAGTGCCCTGAGAAGATGCCGAGATTAGTCATTTCCTCCTCAGGGGGCTAAGACAGCTCCGTTAAGCCGCCGACTGCAGGCAGTTCCCGTTAAAGCAAAGCAGCTGGAAAGGGCTTAGCCCTGTAATGCCAGCAGCTGTATCTCCACAGTGCGGCTTCTCCGCCGAGGGGCTGGACTCTGTCCAGAAGCGTCAGGCATTTAGCCCCAGTCAACGTATATTAACCTAGGAGGACTGAGCAGCCAGCTCCCGGGGAGGAGGAGAGGCCGTTCATTTAAGCACCCCACCTGAGGCCTTGCTTCCTAATGAGGAAGAAAAATCCCAGCCCCCTCGTCTGTCTTGCTCTACTAAAATCTGGACAAACCGTCTCATTGTACAGGCAGGGGCAACTCCATTTTAAAAATTCACCTAAGGACAGATCCACTTGTTAGTTTTGACAACAAAAGGCCACTAACCCCACAGATGCATTCTCCTTGATTTTTTTTTTCCCCCTCTGAGGTCTAAAGTATTTCCTGATCCCAGGTGTGCATTATGTGTGGGCACAACAGACCGACTACCTCTTCTTGGAGAGCACTGGGCCCTGGGGTTGCTGAGGAAGAAGCTGAACAGGCATCAGAAAGCCCTGGCACAGAGCAGGCTGCTGAAGAGAGATCACTCGACGACTTCTTACTCAAAGCCAGATGGTGAACATGAGACGGGGTGAAAGCTAATGCCACTCAGGGGGAAAGCCAATAAACTAATCCGCTGACACGTTTCTAGAAGCAGGCTGATGGCTTTGGCTCAGAGACTCGCCTGTTCCTGGCTCTGAGCTTCAGAGCACACAAGATGGGCATGGGTGACCCAGCCACGGACTCCCACCAGGAGGAACCCCAAACACTTACACCAGCTCATCCACCTCCTTGCACACAGAAAGCAGCCCCGGCTCACCAACCAAGCCCAGGGCTCCCAATCTACAAGACGATAAGCCCAACCAGTAAGACATTTCTTTCTCCTGTCCCAAATGCTTTCCCCAGCAGTCTAGCCCTCCCTGCTCCTTCTGGGTCATCTGTAAATAAGCACATCCGCATACAGCCTTGAGTGGAATCATTTATGTACCTAATAATATATCAACCAAGCCCACGATGCTGCTCTGAAATAGCAAGCACCACAGCTGAACTCCAGTAGGAGCTCTAATCCCCAGGTTCTTATCCCCGCTAAACTATAGATTAGTTAGTGGGAATTTAAGCCAAATCACCCCTCTGAATTTTTCAACGGGGATAAGATGACCTGCCCACCCCACATGGATGTGGTGACATCAGGTAAGACGGTGCATGAAAGCACTTGGTATCCTGTCAATCACCATATTACATTTCCTAGAGACTTTATGGGGAATTGGTTAATTCCATCTTCACTGAAGACCAGAGAAGATATTAACTGGCAAGTGCTTTATTAGAAATCCAAATATCCATTTATACGTGTCTGAGCCTAGCACACAGATGGTGTCCAACTGTGTGAGATGGGAGAGCAATCTGTATCAAAACAATGCAACTAAATGAAGCTGGCAAGAGTTATAGCGGGAGAAGGTAGACAAAAGGAAAATTCCTGCTCCAACTCCAAGTCCCTGAAAAGTGGCCTCCTTTCCCATCCCACACAACTGCGGAGGACAAGGCTCCCACACGCTACAAGGTTATTCCTAGTGACGTCAAACTGCCTTCTGCCTGACTTCGTGAATAGAACCATCAACAAACAGAGCCTCTGAGAACCAGAGTCTAATAAATTATACAAGTTAAGAATCCTGGCCCCTGGCCTGGGGCCTTCACTTATTTACCAAACAGACCAACTACAGGGAGCAGATTTTTTTTTTAAATCACTAAATTCCTAGGTTAAGTGACCATTCTCCAAATCCTGTTTATATGAAAAACACAATGACTGACATGCCCCAACTCTGCATGCTTGAAAGCTGCTCACACCAGTGGCTGAAACCCGAGTCATGAGTAAGGCTATCATCAATGCACATGGACCGGGATCCTATTGTATTAACTGTGCCAGCCTAAACACTGAAGTCTCTGCCCTCCCTTGTTTTTCAGATCTAGACTCTCAACAGCCCCTTCCCTGCACCTTGCGGAGCCTCAAAAAAGTGGATGCATGAGTAAGCAAACCACAGCTCAGTATCCCAGGCTCACCACAGTGAGTCTCCCAAATCTTCTTCCACCAAGAAATCAAGTCCTAGGAAATCATACATTGTGCATGATTTATACATATACATATACATATACCGTATATATATGCCTATGTGTCTGTTTGAAGCTTGCGGTGGGCAGGGAAGCCCTGCTGTTCACAAAACCAACCCAGCAAGGCTGATGGCTTTCCTCCTTGCACTCAGCACTGCTGGTCACTTTGTGCTGCAATAATTTAAACAGGAATTTTAAGAATTCAAAACCCCTTTCAATGCCATAGGTACAGTTCATAGCCAAAAATGGCCATTTTTGTCATGGTAAATCACTTAAACACTGTAGTCCTCTGATGGAAACCCAGATGCTTTCTATTTCTGCAATGAATTCACCTTCTTAAGGAAAGAGACATCATTAGACACCAGTAATAAATGCAAATTGTTGCTGCTGAATCAAACCATGCAATGCTTGCCCAATTAAATAAACATCAAACTTAGGAGTCTTACCTAGACCTATGGAGAACGGACTTAAAAATGTAGATTTCAGGGGCCCCTGGGTGGCTCAGTGGGTTAAAGACTCTGCCTTCATAGGGACGCCTGGGTGGCTCAGTTGGTTGAGCGGCTGCCTTCAGCTCAGGTCATGATCCCAGTGTCCTGGGATCGAGTCCCACATCGGGCTCCTTGCTCCACAGGGAGCCTGCTTCTCCCTCTGACTCTGCCTTCCACTCTGTCTGCCTGTGCTCACTCTCTCTCTGACAAATAAATAAATAAATAATCTTAAAAAAAAAAAAAAAAGTAGGTTCTGGTTATTAGCAAGTAAGAGTCAAGTTAAACTGCATTAAAGGCAGAGAAAGAGGCAGCACCAGAAAGGGTCAGGGGCAGGAGCTACTCCTGCTACTCCAAAGCACTGGACCCTTTCCTTAGATCTCTCATCAAGGAAATACAATTTAATTAAGAAAGCCTCGAAAGTCAAGCTGTTCCACATGAAGTACTATTAAAGAAATTGAAGGTGGGTACATATTTCCCTTTGCTAGTATCAGAATTATTTTCATGGCTGAGGTCTCTTGGCCTAGCCTGAAACTGAGCAACTGGCTGCCAACATTTGACACACAGGACCATTTCCTTTTTCACTAATGGGCCATCAGTTCCTGCATAGGGTAGCCTTGCCTTCACTAACATTATACAATCCATTTACTTCCTCCACATTAGTGACTTAAAATGCACCTTGAGGAGATACTACAGAACAGCAAATACGGAGCCAGGCCAATGCCAGGCTTGCGCAGACATAAGGAAAGAGATGACATCTAGGACAAAGTTAAAAAATAAAACTTAACAAGCGTGTGTGTGTGTGTGTGTGTGTAAGCGGGGTAAGAGGAGAGGGGACCCGTCCTCTCTCAATTTGCTGAGGCAAAATCTCCCTGCTGTGAGAGCTGCCACCTCCTGGGAAAAAAGCCAGTAGGTTGCCTCCTCTCTCGGCGGTTACATATTAAGCCTGCAACTGTTTACGCTCAATCTCAGATACATTCTGTTCACCAGCCTCAGAGTTCCCAGCGCAGGTGCCCTCAGTTAATCACCCCGCTCGCTCCAGAGGCACTTCCAGCAGTGAAGGATGCTCCAGGCAGTCAGCCAGCCAGAGTCATCTTTTTTTTTTTTTTTTTTTAACTGCACCATTCTGGTCCCTAAAGACTTGTTTTTAAAAATTTGGTTTTTGTTTAAAGTAGTTTCTTCAAATGAGAGGCAAACAGTCAAAGGACAAATCTAGGACTTCAATTTGGACAATGAAAAGGCCTGAATGAGAAACGAAGAATCAAACTCCTGATGGTGGCCGCAGTGGGGGAGGGGAGAGAATGAAAATGAACAGTAGACCAAAACATTGAGGAAAATATTTTCTTTAAAAAGGCGCTGAAGGTTACCTCCCATGATAAGAACACCAACCTCACAGTCTTTTTGGAAAAAAAAAAAAGACTTACTTTTTTTCCAAATATTATTCTAAATATGTGTTTTACAGACAAAGGTCACTATGAATCAAAAACATTCTACAGAAGAAAGCATTTTTTATAGACACTGGAAATAATTTTAATAAAAATTCCATATTTATCTAGATGTGGCTATGTTCCATAGGAAGATTTTTAGCAACCAAAGTGCAAAGACAACATGACTGTGGCTTTTCTTGCCACACAAAATACTGACAATCTCCCCTTATAGCCTACTCTTAATTGTGAACTGGGACGCCAAATAGATGGCATGTGACTTTTAGAAGTAGGGCTCCAATGGACGAGGGGAAGGGGGGTCAAGCAACAGAACGAATTCAACTGAAACACAAACCAGCTTTGACCCCAACCAAATCCAAAGTCCAGCCAGGAGCCCATCAGAGATCAACTCAAGTTGTAGTATCACTTTTACAAGGTTATGCCACTTAACACTATTAAACCTAATCAATCCGAATCAAAGCTAAGCACACCCCCATCGCTAGTTCTGTCCTCGTCCTATCCCATTTTTATGAAGGCTCCACGTTACAGCTTAGTTCATACGGGGGAAGGGGACCTCCAAGTCCTCAGAAGGAGCCGTCCTACATCCTCTGTCCCACTTTTCTTTACCCTGCCCTCCCACCTCCCACCCCGAGATACCAGAGTCTTACCAAAGAGGTGTGGCTTGTCATTGTCTCAAGGAAATTAGTTCTAAATAATGCCAGAGAAAGATCAGTCCATGAGCAGCATTCGGTTTTAAGCCAGAGGGATGGGTCCACTCCAGCCTCCCTCCCCCGCAAAATCACAATGAACTCCATAATTCTCCCTTCTACCACTATAAAGATCTCCCATCTAGAAGCTCCCAACAATGACAGCACAAGGTGTTGATATTACATTACCGGAGGAGAAAGAGAGGGAGATATATATAGTTTTAATAAAACCCCCGTGCACAATTAAGCTTGATTAAAAGCCTGGAGAATGCTAAAAGTAGTAATGAGTACAAGAGGCTGAGGAGAGAAGGTGCGGCCTTCCTTGCAGTCAGTAAATGCTGGCAAGCAACAGGACACGGGGCTTCACTTGAGCATTGGAGAAGCAAAGAAGTTGCCTTGTCGTCCTAGGTTGGTGGCAGATTTGCTTTTGCTCCCAAATCTACAGAGAATGAACCGAAAAAGCATTCCATGAAAAGTAGGTAAATAAACAACTCTAACATTACTCAGTATTATCAGCTAAAATTAGGAAACCCTCAACAACTATTCTGCAAACTACTTTTTGTCGTCTGCGATGAGAGAGGGGAAACAAAACCCTTAGACCCTTTTCAAAAAGGGATCCTTATGGCTCCAGGTTACTTTTAAAGGCTTGGGACGCCTGGGTGGCTCAGTTGGTTAAGCAGCTGCCTTCGGCTCAGGTCATGATCCCAGCATCCTGGGATCGAGTCCCACATCGGGCTCCTTGCCCCGCAGGGAGCTTGCCTCTCCCTCTGACTCTGCCTGCCACTCTGCCTGTGCTCTCTCTCTCTCTGACAAATAAATAAATAAAATCTTAAAAAAAAAAAAAATAAATAAAGGCTAGCTGCTAGCTGAAGGCCTCATCCAATTTCCCCTTCAGTAAGCTTCGGTATGCTGGGAAGAGTTCAGTTCCCAGGCCGGGCAGTTCCACTTACCTGGGCGTGTTTTTGGTGAGGGTGGAGCGCACTCTCTGTGACAGGGAACTAGATGAAGGAGTCTTGAGGAGCTGATGCTCAGGAGTGGTCACCGGCCCCAGTAAACTCACTTCAATCAAAGTTGAGAGATATTTTTAAGGGAAGGGCAAAAAGAAAAGCACCCTTGTGGGTGGCCAGTTTTTAAGCCAAATACCCCGTGAAGCCCTTAAGAGCTAAGGTTAAAGACCCAAGCAAAGTCCCAGAGATCATTTTTGTCATCGTCTATAACAGATCAGTACATCTTCTATGCAGGCAACTGCTCAATGAACAGCTGACATATGCTTCCTGATTTAAGCCATTCTCAAACTCCAGCATTCACAAATCTAATGTCTGACCACCCGATTCTTACCTACATTAGGAAAAAACAACATTCTTTCTTAAAAAGGATCTTGCAAATATGAGAGGTCTGGTCTCCAATGCCAGTAAAGTTGGAAGAAACCAACTTCAAACATTTTTGCTGGCAATACAAATTGGCAAAGCCTTTAAGAAATCAAGTTGGTAAAACAAAAAAATGTTCCAAGCCCTTTAATTCAGCAGTTCCCACTCCTGGGAATTTAACAGTGGGGGAAACAGGATATATTCCTATAATGCTGATGTCAGCATTATTAGTAACTATGGAAAATTCAAAAATAACATCAATTTCTAATAGAACATGTTAAAGTAAATTCCTGTTTACAACCATAAAGATGATAAAATTATATAGTAACAAAAAAAGTTCTTGCAGTATGTTAAGTGAAAGAAGATCAAATTATATCTGAATTGTTATTCTATTTCTAAAATACCCGTATGTAGAAGAAATAGGAGAACCACGTTCCATTCAAGTGAAAAAAAGTCAGGATAGTAGAGCTATAAATTTTCTTTTAATGTTAGAATCCTCATAATGAATTTAATTTTTGAATTCCAAACAGCTCTAGCAAAGGGAGGGAGAGGGTACATGGCCAAAACCGGAGAGGGAATCAGGTCCCTTAGGAAACACAACTTGGGCCTCACCTTTAATATCCGGCGTCTGTGGTGTTGAAAAGGCATTTGAGTTTTCAATGACATGTATGGGGTCAATGTTCTCTTGTTCCACCATCATGAACTGACTCCAGTATTCCAGGGGCAGGGAAAGCAGGCGCTCTACCACCTAAACAGCCACCAAACAGGTTAGTGCACTTCCAAAGCTCAGGGCTTACCTCTTCCCACACCCATATCTCCACATATATATATACACACACACAAACACACACACATACACATATATATCTTTTATATACATATATGCACATTCCAAAGCTCAGGGCTTACCTCTTTGCGCTTTCTCATGTTATCACGTCACATGAGAGAGATATATATGTATCTCTCTCCACATATAG
The DNA here is from genome assembly GCF_011764305.1 of Mustela putorius furo. Classification (NCBI taxonomy): domain Eukaryota; kingdom Metazoa; phylum Chordata; class Mammalia; order Carnivora; family Mustelidae; genus Mustela; species Mustela putorius. The sequence continues at coordinate 5,563,565 of NW_025422368.1, read as the reverse complement.
ATCTTTTGTGTGTATGTATATATACAAAGGGCACTTGCTTACCTTGGGCTGACGCTTGATGTCCTGCAACATTACCACTGGATCTGGATTGGGCACAGCATGGGCAACTATGGTAGGCCCAAAGACTTTAGCCAGATTGGCCACGTCCATTTTAGTGTTTGGACTCTGAGCCACTCTAAGATAAAGAGCATTTAATTAGAAGACTTGCTCTTCCACTTAAACACAGACCAAAAAAAAAAAAAAGATCTATCAGAAAACATTTCACCCTTCACATTCCCTCTCTAACACCCAACCCACATTATGTTCCCCATGGCAAATTCCCAAACTCCCAGAAGTGAGTTTCTGCTGTACTCACCTCTGCAAGTGAATCATGAGGAAAGCTAATGTGTCCCTGTTGGGCTGGGGCAGTTCACCAACAGCCTGGTACATGGCAGCTATGCTGTTGTCCTCATCTGTGATTTCTGTAAATGAAAAGAAAACACCAAGAGGCCTAGACTTCTTTCCCTTGACAGCGTGCTTCCAAGTGATCGACCACAAAGTCTCATCTATACAGTAAGCTTCTGGAACTTCTGATGAGGTTCATGACTGCATTAAACTCCAGTTTCATTAACAAGCAGGACACTGGCCCACAGCTCAATATTAGAAATCAGAACCTTTAAAAAAAAATCAGCTCCTGCAGTTAGGGAAAGCAGCTAGCAACCCACGTGCCGGGAAGGCAGGCACACAACTGCAGCGGCTGCAATTACAAGAAGGTGTTCGTTTATTAACCGTGGTCAGGGGCCTACTATGGACCAGGTACTATTCTAAGGGCTCAGGTAAAGCAGAACTAAACAAAGACTTTACCTCAAGGAACTCACATTCTACTGGAGGAATTAGTCAAAAAGCAAGTAGTAGGTAGTGCTACATAGTAGAAGCTAGAAAGTAATGGGTGGACTTATTTTAGACAAGGTGGTCAGGAAATGTGTTTCTGAGGACAAGGTACCCGAAAAGAAACCTGAAAGAAATAAAGGAGCAAATCATGCAAATACATTCAAGGCTGAGACAATAACAAATTCAATAGTCTTGAGTGGGGAGTAAGCTTGGTTATACTCTGAGAACTGCAAGCATTCCAGCGCATCAGGGGAAGAGAGAAAGAAGGGAAGGGTGTTGAGAGAAACGATGCTAGAGATGTAACAGGAGCCGAATCCTACAGGTGGGGTCTTTGGGGCCATGTGAAGGACTGGTGGGTTTTATTCTGAGTGTGATGGGAAGTCACTGGGGAATACTAAGGACAGAAGAGACTTCATCTAATTTAAATTTTAGAAGGACCCCTCTAGATACTGTTTGAGGATCATAGTATAGAGGGCTGAGAATATAAAGAGGAAAATCAGTAGGTTCTTTCGTCATTCCAGGATGAGAGATGTCAAGAGTGGTAATAGTAGGAGTGGCAAATTTCAATTTTAAGATAAATTTTACAAGAGCTTTGCTGACAAGATTTGTTAATGGATTAAATGTGTGGGAATTGGCTCCAAGTTCAAAAGGACAGCCCTAAACTCGACCTAAAACAACAAAAAACCCCATCAGCACCCATAGTTTAGACAGGAAGAGGACAAGCACCAAGAACACGGATACATTCTTCCCTCAGAGCACGTGCGCGTCCACACAGGCACAAGCACTGTACTGGGCGGCACACGCAAGAGTCAAACATTCCTGCCCCTGGGGGACTCACATTAGAGTATAAGATCTACTCTTACCTGCTGCTTCCATGAAAGTCTTGTTTAGCCGAAAAGTCAGAAGGGGTTCTTTGAGGTTTCGGAGGAAGTCCTTCAGGAGGCTACAGACAGCGTGGATGTCATCCACTTTGCTGAGGAGGGGTACGGTTTTCACTCTGAGGAACTTCTCTTTCAGCTCTCTCACTGTCCGGTCACAGCCAGAGATCCGGTACAGGCCTGTCTGTTATCGAGGGGACACTTCCAGTTACAAATTGATTATTAACAAAAACAACAAATCCACACTCTCTGAAGGTGTGTATATATATATATATATATATATATTATATATATATATTTTTTTTTTTTTTAAAGGGAGAGTTGGGGGCGAAGTGTGGTGGGCAGGAGCAGGGCAAAAGGAGAGGGAGAGAGAACCTTTAGTAGTCTCCATGCTGGCCTCAGAGCCGGACATGTGCTCTGGCTCACAACCCTGAGATCAGGACCTGAGCCAGTATCAAGAGTTGGGTGGCTTAACTGAGCCACCCAGGCGCCCCTGAAGGTTGACTCTTACCTCAGTCAGCCCTCTCTGCTCAATCTCATTTACGCAATGGACAACAATGGAGGGGATCATTGGAGAAGTCTGAGACACATAATCTGCTAGCAATCCCTGAAAAGGGAGAGTTTTAAATTATTATTTATACCACTTAGACCAGCAAATCAAGGTGAGTAGGAAGAACCATCCCCAAACTAATACTCAGACTGGGACATCATGTCTACTTTTAAATTCCTATTCCCAAAGCATATATTAGAACAGAGATTCTCAGCTATATTTTTCCTACAACCACAACAGGACTGATTTATGGTCACATATACATACTCTTGCATGAACAAGTAATAAGACCACTAGCTACAACTCTGCCCCCGCTTGTCCTCTACTCAAGGGCTTCAGAAAGCAAGCAATAATGAGATTACAGGTATGGGCTTTAATATGAACTAATTATTCTTAAAAAAAAAAAAAAAAACCCTTTTTTAACCCTTTAATTATTCTTAGTAAGAAAAATTATTTAACACAACTCACAGTTGATCGGGACACAAACTATCTGTAGGGGAGAACTCCATGGTTCTCTATCAGAGTAAAGAAAATCTGTAACCAATTACGTGCACGAATAAGAACTATTAAGATTAAAGAAAAGTAGCATTTGATTTGCTAGGGGCTCGGAAGCAGCAGCATAATCAATTCATTCTGAATCTTGTTAATATTGTTCATATAATAAATACTTAATAGATTGAATCAGTTTTTAGAAATAAGCAATCTAATCTTAATAGCTTAGTATAGGATACTTCTTTTTTTTTTTTTTTTTTAATATTTTATTTATTTTTTGACAGAGAGAGATCACAAGTAGGCAGAGAGGCAGGTAGAGGGAGAGGGAGGAAGCAGGCTCCCCGCCGAGCAGAGAGCCCGATGTGGGGCTCGATCCCAGGACCCTGAGACAATGACCTGAGCCAAAGGCAGAGGCTTAACCCACTGAGCCACCCAGGCGCCCAGTATAGGATACTTCTAACATAAAAGGAGGTACATTCACAGATGAAATTACACGATGGATGGAATTTCTGTCAAGATAATTCACTGGACAGAGCCAGGAGGACAACATGGACTGGACATGAACTGGTAATCACAGAAGTTGAGTGATAGGAACCAGGGGTCAGTCATCCTAATCTCTCTACTTCAGCACATGTTTGGAATTTTATAAAACAGGAATAGGATGTGGAGGGGAAGGAAAAGATGAGGAGGAAAGGAAGGGGAAGGGGGAGGGAAGAAGGAGGAAGGAAAGGAGGGAGAGAGGATGAGTAGGGAAGATGGGAGAAGGTCAAAGGAGGGAAGGGAAGAGAAATCTGGTGTAGAAAAGTTACTAAACAGACAAACCCAAGCAGGACTCGGCTGCGAGTTAACATTTTATCATTTCTCTTCATCATTTGTGTTAAAACTATGCTTGACATCACTAATTTTATTATAAAAACTGACATTAAGCTTTGAAAAAGGTAAAGAAGTCATAATACAAGGACAGACCCCATAGGTCCTACCTCTCCAATCTTGACAGGTGTTCCTATCAGAGTAGGAATGCAGGGAAGGGGACAGCGGTCCCGACATTCTGGATGAGAGACCACACGACAGTCGCGGCACTTCAGAGATAGCTTGCCAAATTTTATCCGTTTTCCACATGGAACACAAGATTCAGGTTTAATAACCTGAGGACAAGAGGACAGAAATAACAGAGGGGTCTGAATTAGAAAATTACCATCATCAACAACCAGCATTTTTTAAGCACTTAGTATGTGCCAAGCAACTTCCTAATCCCTTTACACATGCTTGTGTAATTCTCACAATAATCCTATAACATGGGTTTTGATCTTTAAGGAAAGGCAAAAGTGCTGTGTAATTTGCGTAAGGTCACCCAGCTGGAAGGCGGCAGTGTACAATGGTGGAAAGAACCTGTTGATGAGGAGCCATAAAAACTCTTAAAACATGTTAACTGTGCCACTTACTGTTCTGTGGCTCAGACAAGGCAGTTAACTCTTCTGAACCTCAGTCAGGTTGCTTGGGTTTATATGAGGGAATCCAATGAGACAAAGGTAAAGTGTGCTATATCCAACCATACTACATAAATATGTATCACTAAAAAGCATAAGCAATTGCTTCTGTTTAAAAGCTGCTTTAACGTAATATATTCACAGAATGCAAAGATATACACATCCTCTGTAACCAGTAGTTAGCTCTGAGGAGTGGAACTGAAAGAAGGAGATCTGACATTTAACTTTCTAACACTAAATTATTTAAATCTGTTCCTGGTATGTATTACTTTCACAATCAAAAAGTTAAGTGTGGGGGCGCCTGGGTGGCTCAGTTGGTTAAGCAACTGCTTTCGGCTCAGGTCACGGTCTTGGAGTCCCAGGATCGAGTCCCGCATCGGGCTCCCAGCTCCATGGGGAGTCTGCTTCTCTCTCTGACCTTCTCGCCTCTCATGCTCTCTCTCACTGTCTCTCTCTCAAATAAATAAATAAAATCTTTAAAAAAAAAAAAAAAAAAGTTAAGTGTGCCCGAAAGAAGACAGAACGATCACAGATCTACCGTCTTAGAGACAAAGTCATGCAGGCGCATCCCTCCATTGCTCTGTGGAGTGCCAGAACTCTCTGTCTCAGTCCTTGGCTCCAGAGGCCTGTTGCTCAAGGTGGAGTCACTATTCCAAGGTTGTAATGTACCTAGAAAACAAGTAACTTTAAGCTTCTTAATATTTTGTTCCTTTTGAATTTTAACCCCAATTTTAATGTAACTGGTAAACAACCAGTAATTTGTAACCATAATCAGAAGCAACTACAATGGCTATGCAGAAAAATCAGTTCAAGAATAATAAGTTAATAATGGGGCCCCTGGGTGGCTTTGTCGGTTGAGCATCTGACTCTTGATTTCAGGCTCAGGTCATGATTCATGGTTCGTGGTACCAAGCTCTGCATGGGCTCGATGCTCATCAGGGAGTCTGCTTGAAGATCCTCTCCCTCTGCCTCTCCTTTCCCAAATAAATAACATATTAAGTGTGAGTGGCACAGACCAGGCCAGCAATCCAAAGGTAGAATATGACAGTGTTCTGGCCTCCAGTAAGCAACAGCAAGAAACTACCCACAATATCCAATCCCTGCCTCAAAGGGTTCTAAAAAGCCAAGTGTCCCTGAATTTTACCAGTTGTTTTACACAGGCAATTTAGCTATAAACTCGGTGGACCTGTTTTCCTTCGGCTTCTCGTCCAATATGGCACAGTCTCAATTGTGGACACAGCTTCGATGGGCCCGCCATCATTGGGAACAGTCACTGTAGTTTTTGCAACTATGGATTCATTCCCCTGAAACAAAAGCAAAAATGAGGGAAGGACAAACAAGTGAACATAATATCCCTACCACTATAAGGTAATTTTGGAGTGGCTGAAAAATTCCTGAATCTTGGTCAGGATTTATGGCCCAAGCTCAAAAAAACTCAATTGAAACCTCATACTTTAGAACAGAAATATAGGTCACAGGGGCATACACAACAATAAAATAAGAATCAAATATAAAGCTGACAGTTGTTTACTCAATCAGAGTGATTCCATTCATATGGATGATAAGGATCCTATTATTACATAGAAAAACTCACCAAATCTCTCTCTCAAAATAACATTGCAGCATTGACTCAGGATTCTTATTTATTTATTTGTTTGTTTGTTTGAGAGAGAGAGAGACAGACAGAGTACAAGCTGGGGGGAGTAAGGCTTGGGGGTGGCACTGAAGAGGAGGGAAAGGGACAAGGAGACTCCCCACTGAGCAAGGAGCCCAATTCGGGCCTGAACCCAGGACCCTGACATCATGACCTGAGCTAAAGTCAAATGCTTAACTGACTCAGCCACCCTGGCGCCCTTGACTTAGCATTTTTAATGGTTGGGGCCACTAACCTCTGATGTGTTCACAACCACAATTCTCTTGGCCTATTCTTACCTGGTCTACTGTGGAGCCAATGGAACGAGTCTTCTTTACAGGTCCTGGGGGACCATCAATGAACTGTCGGCTACTAGAGCGCTGGAAAGGAGACAAAGATCAAGAAGTTCAGCGTCATAGAAGATCTGAAGCACAGAAGATAAAATTATTCCATTGGACAACTTGGGTGCAAGTCCTGGATACCAGGGCTATTGTAAATAATAATATGCTTTCTCTAATTCTTTTTCCACATGAAGCTTAAGTTGTACCAACACAAAAATGCCCTCAGTGCCCTTAAAGAAACAAACAAGCTTTGGAAAAATTTAGGTGACAGCACCAGAAACAGTAGAGGTGTAATCCTATCCAAGGACAATATGTCTTTGGACACATATTAAATACCCTAAACAAGCACACACAGACACAGCTTGGCATATCCCATTATACACACATTTCATCTGAAAATTATATTAGAGTACAAAGTCCTGCATAAAAATTCCTATGACAACTCAAAACAAACTCAAGTATATCCTTTTCCACTCCAGAGGCAGCCAGAACAGTGAACTAGGACGAGACTGTCCGGAGTTACTACCTCGAGGATCCTCCATAATGACCCGCAGCAGGAATTTACTTGTAATAGGTGTTTAACAATGGTTAGAGCTACATGTTAGGAATGCTGTATCATGGAAAATTTTCTAGAGAAAACTCCTTTATTGTAATTTTGTAAAAACAACAAAAACTAAACAAAACCATACATACCCTCTTTTCTCTCTTCTTCAGTTTGAAAGTCTTTACCAAAGAAGAATCCCAATCCTGTTGACAATTATAATGTATTAATTTCTGTGGTGAGGCAAAAACCCCAGACAGGAATTTTTGTGGAAATAAGTTTACAGAGAACCATAAAGGCTTTTTGAGTCAGACTGCCTAACTTATAATTTGGGGAGAGGGTGAAGGGAGGGTCTCAGGTGCTGTAGCTATGGAACTACAGTAAGTTAACTTGCTTTCTTTCCAAAATTGAAGCTATTATAATAGAGTCAGGAGTCAATACCACAGAGGCAAGAAAAGGTTAAAGAATCAACTTCTGTCGTGATTATCTCCAGCTCCTGGTTCTTTATTTCTGACTATTTCTGTAATTAGTTGTAGAACTCACAGAATCTCAGGCACTATACTGATCAGGTTAGATGTCTTTCTTACTCTTAAGGGACTGCTATCTAATCAGACGTTCTGTACAATGTAACCGCTTAAAAAGTTCTAGTCCAGGTTTTATATTTCTCAAACATCCCTCTTCCTTGGGCCCCAACAAAGACATTCACCCCTGAAGAATTCCATTTTTTACCATAGTCTAGTTTCATTTCACTTATTTTAACCATTTACATTCATGTGACTTCCTTACTCCTGAAAATCCCTGAAAACACAAAACCCAGAAACAGTAGTACAGAGCAAATGGTAGCTTAGCTAACTGAAATCTCTACAATTCCTGGTCAAGTAATTTAATTTAGCTACTGATTATTTGATTCAGTTTGGGTTACAACAGATACACCATAAGTAGGTCTAGGTCCAAAATCAGCTATTAAAACATTCTAGTTTTATCATATACATAAACTCCATACCTATTCATATCATTCCTTGTTTCAAAAAGGGGATACTTACTATTTATATCTGTAAAATGGCAATGATTTCCCCAAACACTGATTTGGGACAGAACACTCCTAGCCTACGTAACAAGTAGTCACCACTTGTTTCACTATCAGAAAACCAACCACAAATAACCTCCTGATTTATTGCTTTGTTGCTAGTTTTCAGCCGGGAAAACAGGAAAGATACACAAACCAATAAACCATCAAAGTTTGAACATCAAAGACTGAGATATCAGGAGATGACTTTTATACAGAAACACCACCATAAGTTAAGAAAAGGGTGCTGCCCCACAAAAGCGGGGTAGCAAGAAGTTTAGACCAGTCAACCATTATTGAACAAAGCATTACAGAGTGCCTAGAAACTTTGTTAGTCTTCTGGCTGAAGTTCCAGAGCACTGGTTTCCTTCTAATTATGAAGTATGACTAAGTTTTCTTCAAGAACCAAACTAATTCTGAAATAACGCACAAGTCTATTCTCTCCAAGAGCAGCAAATAAACCCTGCCTGGGTAGAATCTTGCTAATTTTTTTTTTTTTTATTGCTAGCTAGGGCTTTTTAATAAGCCAAGATACAGTCAATTAGCAAATGCAGCTCACAGATCCGTTAAATAAATTTAACCTCATCCCAAATCCTGAGTTCTATATTCTCACTTCCAGAAACTAAATATATAAGCCAGTCTCTTATAGCCTGTGTGGATTTTTATTTTAAAATGCGAGCTCAGGGGCGCCTGAGCAGTACAGTTGGTTTGGCGTCTGACTCTTGATTTTGGCTCAGGTCGTGACCTCAGGGTCCTGCAATCAGCCCGGCTGCATCTGGCTCCACACTCAGGGCAGAGTCTGCTTGAAGACACTTCCTCTCCCTCTGCCACTCCCCTGCACCAGGCACTCTCTTGCTCTCCCTCATCGGTAAATACAATCTTTAAATAAATTAACTAGGGACGCCTGGGTGGCTCAGTTGGTTAAGCAGCTGCCTTCGGCTCAGGTCATGATCCTAGCGTCCTGGGATCGAGTCCCACATCGGGCTCCTTGCTCCACGGGGAGCCTGCTTCTCCCTCTGACTCTGCCCTCCACTCTGTCTGCCTGTGCTCGCTTTAACTCGCGCTCTATCTCTGACAAATAAATAAATAAAATCTTTAAAAAAATAAATAAATAAATAAATAAATTAACTAATTAATAAAATAAAATAAAATGCTAGCTCAGAATCTGTAATACATCAACAAACAAAACAGCAATAAAGGAATTCCAGAAGACAGGACAGGAGAGAGAGCCCTGAGGGAGCAGGGGTAAGAAAAATAAACAATCCTCAGAGATCAATCATTTATTACCAGTGATTCGTCAGTCTTATCAAAGCTGATATCTGATAAAATGGAACCAGATTCATCAATAGTTGATAATCTAGATGAGAGAAACAACACAGTATTAGATACAGAAGACCGTGGCAAGTAAAACGCATGAATGCCCAGAATGAGTCGCATTGGTCACGTAACACCAGCAATTTCATAGCAGTGCCTTCCTATGGAGACAACTACAAGTTCAAAGCCTAGCCATGGTGGCTGCTTGCAGTGGTTTCCATGGGAGAGAGCGGCTGAGAGTTTCCATGCGTGCGTGAGGGCACACGCAGCACAGCTGCTTTTTTGGCAAAGACCTCCTAACAGCAGTTGAAAGTTACAGACAGGAGCAGGGGTGCTACTCCTCGCAGAAAAGGCTACTAGAAATTCACAGGCACAAGACTGAAGTTTAATCTGATCCCAATTGTGGTTGCTTTCTACAAGAAAGAGTGTTACCCAGCATCAGCTTTTGAAGAAATTAAGCCCATATATTTTCTCAGTTATAAAGATTCCCCATAAAACAACCAGGCAACAAAATAAATAGCTGGAAGAGTGCTGACCTTTCTCTCCATACTGTATTGGGGATGTTAAATTTAAAGCCTGGTAGAGACAATTTTAAATAGTGATGCAGTAGAACCAAAATTATTGTCTGGTCTTGACTCACAGAAGGCCTTCTAAACCAGAAGAGCTACAAGAGCTACAAGAGCTCTCTGGAGAGTAAATGCTGAAAGTATTGCTGAACTGCCACTTTCACCTTTAGGTTTCTTAGCAATGAGTGGGATTAGTTACTGACGTGCAATTTTGCATCAACATCAAAATTTTACCCATGGTGAAACAATTATCCTAAGGAAAGATCAAAAACAAAAGAAGATAAAAGAAATCAGGAGGCCCCTGTGCCTATGCCTTTATTTCCCACCCACCCTTCCTCCGAAGTCTTTTTCTGCTTTATTCAGCACACATTCCAGAAGCAGTCTATTTAAGAGTTCAGATAACAAGAACTTCTGACAGCTGCGCTGCTCGTGATCAGATAACAACAGACACGGCTTCCCCACCTTTTGTTCCCAGCATTGCCGCTGGACGGCTGGCCTCTGTTGAGAAAAGCCAGAGCTGATTTTTGCTCCTCGCTTAGTTGAATGCTGCCAGATGTGTCACACATGAGCATCTCTCGAATCAGCTGAATCTGTCTTTCCTGCAGACCAAAGCAGAGTAAAACATCCTAACTAACCAGGGGAGAAAGCTTCACCTCAAATTTATGGGACGGGCAGACCAGAAAACATTAAAATACAGCATTATGCAAATGAGCCTTCAGGAAGGCTGCTACACCGATAGCATATTAATTCACATCAAGCCCAGATTGTGTCTCTGATTTCTGACTGGCAAAATGAACTCCATCCAGAATAGTGGGCTTTCTGCTACAAGACTTTTGGGTCAAGGGGCTAATCCCAGACGGTATTGCAAAATGAGAGTCCCAAAACAGAATTTCGCATAGGAAAAACAATTATTGGCTTCCTCTATGGATCAAAGCAGCCACCCACCTTTCTAAAGGGTGGAGCGAAATGTATTAAAATGGATACAAAGCTGTGACACACTGGAACCAGTCAATTTGAGCTTACTGAGGCATTTAACACTGTACCAAGATGGATTAGTGGCTCCTCGTAAAGGCTTTCCTTTGTACCATGACCCACCCTGGTACACCAAAATGATAGTGTTCCATGTTAGTCACATTGCTCAACTGGCTGACTACATCTCGCCCCTTCCCCTGAATTAGGAGCAGTAATGATGGAAAACCTTAGAGTTGTCTTGTCTGTCTAAATAACAAATACTAGCTATTGACAAAAGGATGAGGGTGTTCTGGGTGGCATGAGAGATAGCCAACATCTTGTGACAGATCAAGCATGCTAGGAATTCCCTAATTTTAATTCTTTAAAAATCCTCAACTGAAATCTATAAAGTCATAGTTTTAAGTCAAGAAGAGAAAAAATATTAAATTTCAGCCTATGAAGGACAGGATTCCTATGCTGCAATTTCAGCTTCAATTAAGGCCAACTTGTCAATGGACAGGCTGCTTTTAGTTCTTTAATGTGGAAGAAGAAACTCAGTATAACTGGGGGGTGGAAACAGGACCAGATGATGCTGGCCCTCCCCTCACTGGCTCGGCTCTAGCATAGAGAACAATACACACCAGCTTCTCGCAGTCAGCCTCAGCTCGCTGTCTCCGTTTGATCTCGACATCCACCTGATTGCGTGCGTGCTTCAGTTTAACATCCAGAGCACTACGCTCAGTCTCTGCTTTCATCAAAAGATCCTTGTACTTCCCCAGCTCGTGGTCTGTTCTCTGCCACTTTTTACGGAAATCCTCAAAGTCCTTTGCCAACTGGATGAATTCTGAGGAAAGGGGGAAACTTCAATAACTCCAGCACCAAACACAGTACTAAGGCTCTAATGACTGAGTCCTCTAGTTAGTTTTCCTCCAAGTATATAATGAAGGGACCAGCTAAACTCTCGGCAAAGCCAGCTGAAAATAACCAGGAGCAGATCCTGGATATTCGTTCATCACCCTGCATGGCAGCCTTGTGGAGAGCAATTCCTGTTTCGATAGGCCACCTCCCTTGGCTTGGCCAGTGGCATCTGCTATGGAATAAGTAACTCATTAGTCACCTGGCTCCAGATGTAATACCAACACTGAAAGCTCCTGAACAGAAGGCAATCAAAGGGGGATACCTCTGGGGCAGCTGTCACGCACCAGGACAGTTACAGCTATAAAACAAAAACAGCCTCCTTTCAAGTCACGCACTGCTGCGCCAAAGAGACGTTAAACAGCAAATTCAAATATAACTGCTGTAATATGCTCCAGTAGTTGTAGATTAATAATATAGATGTCCGGGCCTACAATTCCATTCAACTATATAATTATACAAATATTGATTTGAAAGTAAAGAGCCAATTTGCTAGTGTTGTTTAACACTGCCCTGAAGGGTGTATAAACATTTCAATGGGAAAGACACAGTAAGAACAGATCATACTAAGCTAAGGTGAGTCACTGATGGCGGAATATGGACTCTTTCCACATGTCTGCAGAGAGAGCATCACTTTCAGTGCCGTGCCCGGAAGCATGATAACCCTGGCGGCATTCATGCTTGCCACCTGCTGTTGGCAAAGACTGTTCTACACTTCCTATTTTCTCGTTACCTTCGATCTAGCTCTAGGCTTCACTCCACACCACCTTCACGGAGGAAGTTCCCAAGGTGTACATCTGCTGCTGGCCAAACTAACCCAGTTTACAGCTGAAACTAGGCCACAGGCACACAAAGCTTGCAGATTCTTGGGTAGTAAGGGCACTTTTCTTATTTCAATTTAACCTAAGAGCATAGAAGCAATGAATATAGTGCTCTTTCCAGTCTTAATAATTTGACTAAACTTCAAACTTACAAATTACAATGCCAATTCAATCTCGAGAAAGCAAGTCTTACACATAAAGACACTTTAGTTTGTAACAAACAAAAGGTTTTAGCAGAACAGGATATTATGACCTCATTATCTTAGAGAATGCAACTTTGAAAGCTAAATGTACACACACACACACACACACACACACACACACACACATATATATATGTATATATGGCTACAATTCAAATAGCTCTAAACAGTGTGTTTGTTTTGTTTAAAACACATCAATTTTTTCCTTCTTAATTTAAAGAAAAAGAAAACAACATATCCTTTTGCCAAATTAACTATTTCAACAATGTAGAGTCACAACATTTTTTTTTTTTTTTTTTTTTTTTTTATTTTATTATTTATTTGACAGAGAGAGATCACAAGTAGACAGAGAGGCAGGCAGAGAGAGAGAGAGGGAAGCAGGCTCCCCGCAGAGCAGAGAGCCCGATGCGGGACTCGATCCCAGGACCCCGAGATCATGACCTGAGCCGAAGGCAGTGGCTTAACCCACTGAGCCACCCAGGCGCCCCACAACATTTTTTTTTTAAAGAGCTGATTCTTTGCCATGTTCACTCTGGCAATTCATCAAATACTGCACTTATGATTTGTGTACTTTTCTGACGTATGTAATAGTACTTCAATTTCAAAAAATAAAGAACAAGAAATACACTTTTCAACCACACATCTAAAACTTTCTAGCTCCACACTGTGGTCAATTAAATGTTTCTAAATATAGTGCTGTATACACTATATTTATATACACTCAAATATCTACTGAATTGAAAAACAATTTTGAGAATGAAAAGATTTCCACTGGACCTAGTTTTGCTCACTTCTTTGTTCCTTCAAACACTCCTTTTTTTTTTTTTAAGATTTTATTTATTTATTTGAAAGAGAGAGCATGAGCAGCAGGGAGGGATGAGGCAGAGGGAGAAGCAGACTCCCTGCTGAGCAGGGAGCCCAATGTGGGGCTCCATCCCAGGACCCAGGACCCAGGACCTGAGCCACTCAGGCACTCCAAGGACACTCCTTCTTGATAAATCTTATTAAATTTGGGTTTTAATCGCTATTCATTGTTAATTGGTATATATTACAAGTCTAACTGAATTGGACGATGGAACTCAAACCAAAAAAAGTATCAGTTCATTTCCAGGAAAGAGTTCCTATTTTAATAGTATGAATGATTCAATTACTAGTTCAACTTGTTTTATGCTAGACCAAAACCAGAATATTTGCATACCTAAAATATTACTTATGTATAATTCTGTTATGAATTAAGTTTGCTAGGATGGGTCAAAACAGCATATTAGATCATCAGAAAAATTCTGATATAGGAGATCAATAAACAGAGCATTTTCAGGGTCAGTTTGTGAATCATGATTCCAACTTGGTACTAGCCCCCATCATGAAGTACATATTCAAAAGATTTTTTTTCTAAGATTTTATTTATTTAGGGGAGGGGGTGGGGAGTTAGGTGAGCCTGGTGGTGGGTATTAAGAAGGGCACGTATTGCATGGAGCACTGGGTGTGTTGCAAAAACAATGAATCTTGGAACACTGAAAAAGTAAAATAAAATTTAAAAAGATGTTATTTGAGAGAGAGAGAGCATGAGTAGGGGGAGAGGGAGAAGGAGAAGCAGACTCCCCGTTGAGCAGGGAATCCAATGTGGGGCTTGATCCCGGGACTCAAGGATCATGACCTGAGCCGAAGGCAGAGGCTTAACCAACTGAGCCACCCAGGAGCCCCTTCAAAAGATTAATTAACTTCAAATTACCTCCTTTAAAAAGTTATGTATATTAAACTATGAAATGCATCTATCAAAAAGGAATGAAGGGGGGTGCCTGGGTGTCTCGGTTGGTTAAGCATCTGCCTTTAGCTCAGGTCATGATCCCAGGGTCCTGGGATTGAGCCCCACATTGGCTCTCTGCTCTGTGGGAGGCCTGCTTCTCCCTCTCCTGACTGTCACTCCCGACTGTCTGCTTGCGCTCTCTCTGTCAAATAAATAAAATATTAATTTAAAAAAAAAAAGGAATTAAGGGAAATTTCCTTAAAACAAATTGAGGATAATCTCTGATTCATTAAAAACAAAACAAGCAAACAAACAACAACAACAAAAATGGAGGATTTGGTTCATAGTTCAGCAAATAGATTAAAACCATCCCAGAGATCTTGGTTTTCTCGGCTCACTCCTCCTGGGACCTTTGCACAGGCTCTTCCTTTTGTTTCCCCACCACTCTCTAAGCTTCTTAGAAAGGGGAAGGGGAAGGGCACTGGGTCTCTTTTCTCTCCAGTGCCTTGTAGCACACAGTAGGCACTTAAATATCCATTGAACAAATAAATGAAAAATTGCTGTTCAGATCAAATTTAAACTCCAGGCGTCCAAGCCCACCTCACCAGTCTATTCAAACTTGACCTCCCACCACTACACAATACTCTTTCTTGTCCCTGCTCCCAGAACAGACCCATGCTTATTTCTGCCTTCTCCCTTGTGATCAAGCTGTGTACTCCAAACACAATGCTCTACCTACACTCTTCTTTATGTATCCATTCTTCTAGTCCCATCTGTTCTATAAATCCCTTCCTAATCTGTTTGTTCCACATTACATTTTTCTATACTTCCCAAAAGCACATATTTTCATACTTGTATTATCTTGTTTCATAAGAAATCGATCTCTGAAACTTAAATACCATGATCTTCTTGAAGAAAGGCATCAAGCCATAGACACTGTAGTATCACCTACTGTAGACAGCATAACACAAACCCAGCATTGTTTTGTCACACAACAGATACCTGATAAATATTAAGTTATATTTATTCCCAATTTACACAGCAACAACATAAAAAAAAGTTTTGGGCAGCTCACAATAAAATAATAGAAGATAAAAACAATGTAGACCAGGGAAATCAAAGATAAGGTTATTAAAGTCATTTTATTTTAATATTAACCTTCATTTTGATCTTTCAGGAACCCTGGACTTAGCTAAAAACAAAACATGAACAAACCTATACAAAAAGGAGAGAGAAGAATGAAGTGACTGATGAAAGACTAGAATAAGGAGTCAGGATACTTAACCATGCAAGGAATTCCTAGGATCAAAGAAGAGGACAGAGACTGAGATGGTTGTAGAAAGGAGATTCCAGTCTAGAAAACATAAACCTACTCCATGTCCTCAAAGCCAACATTCCAAGTTAGAGATATGGAGAGGAAGGCAAAACATGCCTCTATTTTATAATGGGAATCAATGGGAAGATAGAAATGTATTTATAAAATAAGGATACCTATAAGAATATCTAAATTCTTTTGGCATAATTACTTCCAAAGTATTTTCACAACTAACTAGTATCTCGTTTTTATCCCCAAATGCTCACAGCACTCCCACAAAGATAAAGACACTTGAATTCCTATTTTACAGATGGAGAAACAGACACAAAAATAAGTTAAAAGCCAACACTGGTTACTGAGACTCCAAACTTCAGATTCTTCCCTCTCCTCCACATCCTATCCTCCTCGTAGAGCTCTCATTATCACAGTCTCTTCTACCCATTTCCCCTTATTTCCAGCTTCACAAACACCACTCTAGTTAGGGCTCCTGCTGCCTAACAACATTCTCATTGGTCTCCCAGGCTCCCCCTCCACCAGGGTCATCTTCCAAGAACTCTGATTATGCCACTCCCCCCTTATTCCTACTCCCTTCTCAGCCCCACCCCCGCTTGCCTCCACCCTAAATGCCCTCTTTCATCTGTGTCTGTTGGGATCTCCATTATGGTGCCACCCTACTTTTATCCATGAAGCCATTTTAGTCAGTCATCCCTTTCCCTCAACTCAACATGTGCTAGATGCTGTATTAGATTCTTGCTAAATATTTGCTGAATGAGCCTGAATTTTAAGATCTCTCATTCAATACTCTTCCCTGCACTGGGCTCCAAAGCAATCCATCTTCTGAGATGATGTGACCTCAAAGAGGAGCCTAATTAGCATGCCATCATGGTTACTGAGCTGGCATCAAATGATAAGGTCATGCAACAGCTATTAAGAAAGAGAAAATAGAATATTGTCTTAAAAGGCCTGTAACTGGATAAGAGCTATTAAAAACATCAAATTAAAGAAAATGCTGAATGGCATAAGCAGGACACCACACTAAGTACTGTGAAGATCTAAAAACTAAATAAATAAATAAAGCTTAGAGAGACAGTTCTTACTTCACTTTTATATCAATGAGGCTGACTTAAGAGCAACACTTACTAAAGTAGGTATTAATGAAAATCTCAAATGGAAGACGATGGCAACTCAAAGAAAAGCTGAGAAAAAATAAATCCTTAGATCACTTAAGTCAGGGCCATCAGCCCCCCCTTCTTCACGCTTCCACTTCCCAGTCCACCATTCTCTCAACCACCTCCTTTTTCTCTCCAACTCTCTACCCAGTTTCAATCCCCTCTTACTAAAAATCAAATCCATGAAATAGGTGAAAGCAGATGAACAGTCCCTTCTTCAAAAAGAAATTATGACATGTTTTTCCTCTTCAACTGAAAATGTTTTATAGTACAGAGGGAAAGCCAGGATAAAAAATACAACAACTACTCTAAAGAAAGAAGCAACATCCTTGGAACTTCAGATTTTGCCCAGTTCTTGGTGTGAAAGTGAAATTGGCAACTAATGCCAAGTAGTCAATGGAAAGAGACTCTTGATAATGAAAGAAATCTGGGGATACCCACTTAAGAACAACTATAGGAAAAAAGTGACCAGCTACAATGAGTGTCCATTAAGTTCCAACTATGAATAAGTGACCATCATTTTCTTTTTAGGAAGCCCAAATGAAAACAATTTTAAGATTGGAACACACGTCAGCTTTGCAGAAAACCCAGATCTGAAAGCTGTTTTTTCTTTTCACACAGGCCAGCTCAGGATGACTTACGGAGTTCATTTCCTTCGCTGAGAATCTCCACCCGGCGTACAAGCTGCTCAAACAGATTCCGCAAATTCAGCATCGTCGTATCCATCTTTCTGCCAAGAAATCAAATATACATTAGGGGTCCTGCCTTCTTCCCCAGACAAAAGATTCAGTAGCAATCCATTACAGCCATCAGTGACTAACATCTGGACTCTTCCATTTGTAGCTACCATTATAAGGATCTCAAGCCAACAATCGGTGTTTTGTATGATCTTTATTACAAAAACAAAGTTGGAATGTTTAATGTTATTTGCAAATCAGAAAAGCATTTCAGACCTCCAAATATAACACCCCCTTCCTGCCTACTTCTTTTCCTCCAGTCTGCAGGCACTCTGGAGCTGTGAGGAAAGCAATTAAGGACAAGCATGTCAGTTGATTACTAGGTGACCAACTATAATATGTGGCTCTTAGTCTATTGATTAACACAATACTTTTGCCACTTTAATCCTTCTGGACTTTGAAGACCTTCAATGTAACTTAAAAGGTTTATTTTTAATTTCATTTTTAGCTAGTATCCCTATTGCAACTGCCTTTTAAAACGCAGGACATGGTCAGCACATTTCCTACCAACAGCCCAGATGACGTCACACGAGTGATTAAGTGAGGAAATCGCCAGCTCAGCAGCACAAGAATTATTTCTGTAATGCAGGGCTCTCTGCTGGACTGTGTGCAGGGACTATGTCTAATAAATTTATACTAAGTATAGGCAAAGGATTATGTTGTACCACATTCTGGCATCAAGAAGACAATACACCACCTTCACAGTTAGAAGGGCAAAGGAAAAAAATCATTTGCTACTGTGTTCTGTATGGTGAATTTCAGACTTCATATTCCCCCCAAAGCCCTGCTGATATTACATTAAAAACAGTGTCCTTACAATCAGTTTTGTTCTGAATAGACTTTAACTGGGAACACTTTGAGGAAATAAGATCTTAACTTAACAGACGAGAAAAAAAAAGACATCAACTGGACGTTACAAAAATTATCAAGGAAATGAAATAAAAAAATAAATTTCATTTGAAAACTGAATGTCCTTAAAAATACCATTTAAGGATTCTTGTGTTTCTCCAAATCACCCCTCAACATTCTAGTCTATGTCCTTATTTCATGCATCTAAATAAAATTTAGAACTCTTTTATGGGGCGCCTAGATGGCTCCATCGGTTAAGTATCTGTCTTTGGCTCAGGTCATGATCCCAGAGTCCTGGGACTGAGCCCCAGGCCAGGCTCCCTGCTCAGCAGGGAGTCTGCTTCTCCCTCTCCCTCTGCCTGTGCGTCTGCCTACTTGTCCTCTTTCTCTCTTTCTCTCTCTGTCAAATAAATAAATAATTTTTTTAAAAATTAACTCTTTATGAAGGTTTAGTGATTTTACAATGTTTATAAGATTGTACCATAAGCTATGAGGATGGGACAGGGTTAAAAAAAAAAAAAAAACCACAAAGGACAAAGGAATATATAAACATAAGATATTTTCTACTAAATGCTACAGAGTTATTCATTTGTACTCAAATGATGATTGGCCTAATAGCCAATCATTGCCTCCAAGCTTGGAGGCAACATATACCTGAATCAGGGCCGGAAACCAAGATTTTCAAATGGCAATGTATCTGTTCCAAGCTACATAATCACAGCAAGCTGCTAAGCAACCAGACTAACAAATGTATTACAAAGATCTTTCTCTAAACTAAGAACAAAACTAAAAGAATAGCATTAAAACTGGCAGGAGGCGATCTGGAAGCTGTGGAGATGCCCATGGATTTCCCAGTATGACAAACCAGGCACAGATACCCAAATGCTACAGGGGCAGGAGCAGGGATTTCAGTAGTTTATTCAAATGATGATTTCCTTTGGCTCCAGTAAAAATGGGAAGAGACTGATCGGGTTAAATGTAGGGCACTGATTTCCTTTATCTCAGCAGTCATCTATACATTCTGAGACTCAAAGTCAGTGAACTCCGCACATAGGAAAATTTCTAACTGCCCAAGAGTGCAGAAAAGTAAGATTTCACAGTGCAACTAGAGTTTTAAAAACTGGTTGTTTAAAAAAAAAGAAGAAGAAGAAGAAGAAGAAGAAGAAGGTTTGATGTTTTAAATGACAATACAGCAACCTGATCCTTTGTCCCCTTTAAAAGAAATCTTCACATTTTCTCAAGTTCCTCTAGCCCACTATTCTTCTCCACTCTTTGTACATACCACTCCCTAGAGTGAGGGTTGTGGGGAGGTATAGGCTCTTGAAAACACAGCCAGATTCGTCAAAAGACTAAAGACACAGAGAACCTACCCGGAGACCTTTCCTCATCATAGCAACGTAGCAACGGTTATCTCATACAACTACCTCCACCTACGTTATTGTCCAAATGTGAATCCTGGTACCCAGGGGGCAGTTGTTTAACTCTCCGTGCTCTGCTATGAAATAGAAGTAACCCTCAACTGTCAGATCATCATAGTCTGCAGATTTAGTTTTAGGAAGCATTTATGGTTTTCTATGCTTCCCTCTCAATACCAGATATTCCCTAAAATTCAATCCTCTAATCTCTCAAAGAAGTTACCAAACTATCCCAAGTTAGTCATCTCCAGATGATCACCCATCATCTCCAGCCTCCCTCCTAACCACCGTCCTACAGCTCTTAAAGCTCTTAATTCGACTGGGATGCCCTAGAGGTGAAGCCTGATCCTGAGACTTGGTTCTATCCCTCCCCATCACATATATCAGCAACCACTCTACCCACTAACCTACTCTACCAACTCCCAATTTTGATTTCCTTATCATTCACGCAGTTCCAAACCTCAGAATCATCTTCAGTTACTCCCTTTCTGATAAGTACGATCACCATACCTGTGATCGTACTCTTCTCTCATGTTCTCTATCCAGCCCCTAATCACGGGCAGGCTCGCCATCATTCACTTCAACTGATGCTTCCCCCACTGCTTTGCTCAGTTGGCACTCAAGACACATACACTTTGCACTCACATTTCTACCCTATATCCCAGGTAGGCTGTACATGTGAGAGAAATCTTACCTTTGGTACAACTGTATCACGCACACAAACACTCAATATTTAAAAATAAATATTTGATGGGGTGCCTGGCTGGCTCAGTCAATAGAGCATGTGACTCTTGATCTCAGGGTCATGAGTGGGAGCCTCACACTGGGCGTAGAGTTTACTAAATAAGTAAATAAATGATAAATGGAAATCAGAGAACACACACCAATGAGTCTACTGTCAAAAGAATTTCCATTCTACCTGAACATCAGTGCATAATATAGATGAAAACTTAAACAACAGTTTAAAAAAAGGAGGGGTGGCTTGGACAGAAGCCCTGGGATAAAGTTTCAGTTCTTCTATTTGTTAGTATAACCCGGAGTAAGTCAGATTCTGAGACTCATTTATAAATGGGAACAGTAACACTTGGCCTACTGATCTCACAGAATAGCATCAATTCACATAGATTAAAGTTTTATAATGTAAAAATTGAACCTTATAGAGGGTATGACATTTTTTTGTTGTTGTTGTTTTGGTCTGATAGTTGTTATTTACATTTTACCACAGTGATTACCAAATCATAGCTGGAACCCAGACCAAGAAGAGTGGAGAAGACAGCAAAATTTGACCAGGTCTAGGCTCTTTAGCAGGCTGTCTTACATGAGGCTTGTAGCATCTGAAAATAGCTTTTCCTCTAACACAGGTTTACTTAGGGTAATCCAAAAACGGCACTAGCAAAATATAATCCTCTTCTCTTTATACACCAGGGGACCATGTATTTTTATTAATGTTCTATAGAAGTGACATTCAGGAATTATTTATAGATGACAAAAATATCTTTCTACATCAGTACTAACTCTGATATCACAGCCAAACTGTAACTCAAAAAGCTAACATTTACTCATCCTATTCAATGTCAATTAAAAACGATGTTAATTTTCCTGTTGGGTCACATTTTCACTCACAAGAACACTCCTTTATTTCTCCCCCTTTATTATTTAGCTCCAGAGCTAGGAGATACACTAATGTGAAAGGAAACAAAAACAAAGTCATATTGTAGTACATTGCTTTGCAGCTGTAAAACAGCTGTCACTTTTCACTATGGAGGCAGCTGCCTTTTGGGAAAGCTGAAATGATCCCTGTGTGTAGCAAGGAAATCAGTTTGTGGAGCACTTTAAACAAAAAGGTGCTAGAGAATCTCAGCTGTTATTGATGAGAAGCCCCAGAGGTGGAGAAGTCACTATATTACAGATTCCCAATCTGTGAGTATCCCTGAGGGAGCAATTTCACATCACCAGGAAAGAGTCTCAGCTTGATGTGATTGCTCTGAGTCCCCAATTTAATTTCAATCACCCAGCCAAGAGACAGACATCGTCCTTCAGAATAACAGACTATTACAGATCTTAACTGCAGAGTATCCTGGGAAAAGTCTCTATCCTCTTCTTCCTCCTAGAAACAACATTATTAAGAGACCTATACATCATGCCTTAGACGCATCAAGGGTATTAAATATTGTAAGACAAAGCAATGGAAGGTTGAGTTTTTCGGGAAAGAGTTTTAATGAAAAATATTCTCACGAACATTACTAAATCTGGAGAGTCCCAAGAATTCAGCAATACAGGTTTTCCACTGCCAAAGAAAATCATTTCCTAAGACAGTCTCAATACTATAAGATTCTTTCATATGAAAGCACTGTGGAGCAATTCTTTTTCCCAGATGTCCAGCTTTTGCTTTAATGTATCAGAAGTCTCTATACAACTGGCAGACAGAAGGAATATCCTGAAACCAAATGCTATTATGAACAAATGAATTACAGAAAGAGTAAACAGAATGTTCTCAATCCAGCGTGAATGAAGACTAAAATAAAAAGACGAATTGAACTATTATTTCTCAAAAAATTATTACCAGTTTTAGTATACTAAGTCCTCCTTTTTTCCTTCTTATACTGTGGATTCTTACCATTCTGCAGTGTTCCATTCTTCAAGATCTAGTGTCTTACCAATTCACTAAAACATTCCCTAACAATTTCAGTCCAAAATTATCTCTATTACCGATAACATTCATTTGGCAGATATAAAACATTGTTTCATACTATGGAATTTTCCAAGTTCAAAAAAATTAATGTTTTTTAATAGTGAAACTAAAATCTCATCACCCTAAACAATTACATGCATCTCATTATCTAATCTTTGCCCATTATATATTGATATCTTTGTAATATTGCAATCATAGATTGATATGTTTGTGTTTTGCTTTTCTCCATCATGATTCCATTAAGTTACAGAAAGTTAATTAACAGTTATTTAACCATTGTCTTCTTTGGATATTAATGTAATTTTCATTTACATCTACCTGGAATCTCCTGCATGGTCACTCCCTCATCTCCTTCAGGGATTTATTCAAATGTCATTTTCTCATTGATGTCTTTCCTAACTATCCAATTTTCAATTGCAGACTTTACCCCCCTACACTTCTCTGCTTTATCTTCCTCCAAAGCACTTGTCTTCACCTAACATACCCATATATTAACTTGTTTATTGTCTGCCTCCCCAACAGTTTAAGTTTCAAGAATGCACAGATTTTTGTCTGTTTTGTTCACTGCTGAGCCCCTGTACTCAGAACAGGCCTGCCATTTGGCAAATGATTAAAAGACATTCACCAAATGAATGAATTGAACATCACTGTAAACAGGTTTTTCCTTTAGGTGGCTGTATTCCTTAGAACTGGTTTCCAAGGCTGGGATTACTATATCATAGGGTAAAAGCCTCTTAAAGTTCTTGATAAATACAGCCAAAATATTTTCTAAAAGGGCTATAATAATGTACACTATACTCAATAGTGCAAAGGCCTACTAGACTCACCATAGTTATCTTAAGTTCTATCAGCCCCCCCAAAAGTGCAAGCTCCTTTACGGCTAAATAAGATTGTATTATATTGGGGTGCCTGGGTGGCTCAGTGGGTTAAAGCCTCTGCCTTCAGCTCAGGTCATGATCCCAGGGTCCTAGGATTGAGTCCCGCATTGGGCTCTCCGCTCAGCGGGGAGCCTGCTTCCTCCTCTCTCTCTGCCTGCTTCTCTGCCTACTTGTGATCTCCGTCTGTCAAATAAATAAATAAAACCTTAAAAAAAAAAAGATTGTATTTTATTTATATTATGCACTAAGTACCTGTTGAGTGATTAAGCTATAGGAAAGGCGCCTTCTCTCTAAACACTTTCAATAACTCGAAAAGTTCACCCCACACATTCAAGAGAATGATAATAACATTTCTTTAATTTAAAAAAAAAAAAAAAAAAGCTTATCTTCTCACCCACCACACGTTGCTGAACACTCTCTCCGCCTACGGAACGAAATTCAGTGACGAGAAACAAACGTGAAATTCTAAAAGTAACGCCTCCTTGTTCCTAAGGCTAAGAATTCGGATGGGACGAGCAAGATGTCATTGCCTCGGCCAGCCTACCTGGATACACACAGTCCAGAAGGGAGGGAGGCTCCACTTCAAGCCGCCCGGCCTCTCAAACACCGGGGTTTCTCCCTTCCAAAACTCCGTGCCCCTCGGAAGAGAATAGGGGCATTACCCCACCCACTCCCAAACTCTGTGTCTAAGTCAAAGTCACTTCTTGGGGGTGGAAGGAACCACCTGTCCAAGCCATCACCTCAAAACCACCTGTCTCGCCCTGTCCAAGCCATCACCACAAAAACACAGCTAGGAGAAGAAAGCCCTCCACTCCCAGCCACCGCCCATTCGGGCCGCTGCCTCCCCGGGCCGGTGGAGACCTCCTAGAAGAGAGATTGTAGGTACCGATCTTCTCCCTGAACCCGCGGTGGCCGCGGCTCACCACCTCGGACACTCTCCTCCCACCACACACCTAGAGTCAGACGCACCTGTTCTCGCAGCCTCTAGCGCCCACCTGGCCGGGCCCGCCTGGACCCACTTGAGCCGCCTTCCACTTACTTCCCTCCGCGCCTCACCCAACGGCAGAGCAGCACCGCGCTTCCAGCTCGGGTTTGAAATCCTGCACCAACCAATCACAGAGAAATTTATTCCTCCCGCGCTGTCCCTCTACGCTGCGACGCACGCAAAACCGCCACAGGGTGGGGCGGGGCCAGAACTGAGCATGCGCATGCCGATAAAACGACGCCAAAAGTAGCCATTTTGACTAAGGTCAGAAGAATTGTGGGAGCGCTCTTTGCTTTTAGGGTCTGCGGCC
Organism: Mustela putorius furo; assembly: GCF_011764305.1. Classification (NCBI taxonomy): domain Eukaryota; kingdom Metazoa; phylum Chordata; class Mammalia; order Carnivora; family Mustelidae; genus Mustela; species Mustela putorius. The sequence continues at coordinate 5,538,840 of NW_025422368.1, read as the reverse complement.
CCAGATCCCTTTCCTGAAGCCGTTCAGGATACCATGTTGACTAAGGGCAAGTGATACTTTGAATGCAGATTATGCGTAGCCTTGCTGTTTCCCCAGGCAGGAAAATAGGGCTTTTGGAAATTATCAGTTGGACAGTGTAAGGTCCCACTGTTGAATGGGAGGAAGTCCGGAAGGAGTTAGAACAGTCATTTGTAACCATGTTTATTGAGCCTTGTAATACCTTCATTCGTTGGTACATTCATCCAGGTCTTAACTTGTTATTTGAGTGTGTTACATTTGTAACAAGCGCTCTACTAGGTATCAGAAAAATAAAGATGAGGGGCGCCTGGGTGGCTCTGTTGGTTAAGTGTCTGCCTTGGGCTCAGGTCAGGATCCGGGTCCTGGTATTGAGCCGACATCAGGCTCCCTGCTCAGTGGGGAGTCAGCTTTTCTCTCTCCCTCACCCCTTTCCCCCATCGTGCTCTCTTTCTCTCTCTCTAAAATAAATAAATAAATAAAAACTTAAAAAAAAAAAAAGGTTATATGATCTCTGCTTTCCAGCAGCCTAGAATGCAAGAGAGAGAGCCCAGGGGAAAAAAATAAATACAAAATAAAAGTGCTATAATTCCATTTAATAAGTGTTCACTTAGAACTTGGCAATGTGTCAAGCACAGAGTTTGCTTTCTTTTTCATGCAGACTCACAGGGAGAAATATATTTTATGTTACAACCACGTCACAGAATTCTGCTCAACCTCACTACAATACACTGTACTCTGAACTTTTCTATTCCCCACCTCCACCTCCATGTTGATTGTCTCTACCTCACTGAATTCCTTATTCAATAATGAGCGGCTACCCGCAATTTGAAAAAATACTGCCTAACGCATACAGGAAACGGTGTTGCCTAAAGGAAAGGTCACAGGTTTTATAACCAGAAAACTTGACTCCATGTAAACAAATACCATTGGAGCCCTTCTGTGCAGCAGGCATACCACTGAACCAGTGGCATTATCACTGTGTAACGCTTCTGTACTTCATGTCCTCCAGCTACAAAACAGAAATAATAGTACTATCCCTATCTCACATGTTTAGTCCCAGATCAAACAATAGTGGGACACTAACAAAGTTTACACTTTATAAGCTATAAATACAGCTTGTTATTAATATTACTAGGGAAGATAGGAAGAAAGTAAATATTAACTGTACACATATTATCCCACTTAATCCTCCCCACAGCCTTTAAGATCAGAAGCACTCATTGATTGTACTAGTCTGTGCCTCCTTAGATACCTATCACACAATTAAATATGAGGACACAATATGTGTAAAATGCTTTAGAAGTACAGAGGAGGAAGCAGTTTTAATCCTATCTGGGGAGTGGGAGTGTTAGTAAAGCCTGCAGAGACTTGATGTCTGAGCTAGTACTTGAAATGTGAACAGGAATTTACCAGAGAGAAGGGGGTGGCACATTCTTAGCAATGGGAGGATCCTGTGACCTCTCAGGAATGAGTCATGTGTATATTTAATAAATACACAAGCAAACAATTTATGAAGGTTTAGGGCTGTGAAGGAACATTGACCTCAATGTTCAGGTGACATTGGGGGTTCAGGGAGTGTGAGGCCTTCTTAGGCAGCTTTGGCTTGAGGAGGGGAAGAAGCAGCTAGCAAAACATGTAGAGACCAGATGAGGAAGGAATCAGACTTTGTCCTGTAATAGACTCAGTGATAAGACAGTGGGGTTCAGACCGATTTTGACTAGGTTTGCATTTTACATGGGTCATATGCTCAGCTGGCATGGAGGACTGTCTGGAGAGGGGGAAATATGAAAGTAGAAAGACTCTTCCTGTGTCGTTAGGGAAAAAAAAAGACATGAGCCAAATTAGACCAATGGCAGGAGGGACAGAAAGGAGGGGCGGATGGGAAAGATACTCATGAAATGAAGTGCATTTATTAAACAATTGGACCTAATGATTGGAAAGAGAGGAGAGGGTGTAAAATGACTCAGCTTTCTCCCTCTCCCTTTAACCTCTTGTCTAGTTACTGAGCGCAGCTCTTTAAGTGTCTTTTGTGTGCACCCTTTTCTCCTTCCTATCGTCACCACCCTAGTCCAATTCAGGAGTCCTAGCCACCAATGAAATTATTTCCCCTCTCTCACATTCTTTTCCGCCCCCCCCATGATCTTTTAAAAATACAACTCTAATCATGTCTCTGTCTTGTTTAAAATAATTAATGATTTCAACTTCCTCCTCAGTAAAGACCAAAATCCCTACCAAGGCTCCCCTAACTTGGCCTGGCTTCCCCCTGGAGCTGCACTTGTCGACCCCTCTAGCATTTATTTGCACTTCTTCCTCCCCACCCCCACTGCCTTTTCACCAGGCTAAGTTCTACTCACCCTTCCAGGGCAGCTTAAAAGTTTTCTGTCTGTTTCTGAGGTCTCTGAGGCCTGGAGCCATGCCTTTGTTAGACGCTCCCCTAGTACCTGTCCCCTCCTTCACAGGGCACTTCATCTATATTGGGGTTCTTCCAGTTACCAGTTATATGGCCTTTTTCACAAGTCATCTGTGCCTTTGCTCACTCTTCTATAAATGGAAATCATAATAGTGCCTATTTTACAGAGTTGTTGAGAGGAATAAATGAGATGCCATGTAAAGCACTTAGCATAGTGCTGGCACACAATAACTGCTCAGTAAATATTCCCTTTCCTACTAAACGATAAACTTCCAGCGAAGTAAAGATGGTATTCCTCTCATTTACTGCTATATTCGCTAGCTTTCGCAGCTCCAGTAGCCATCTGAGTGAGCAGAAGTGAGTTCAGTAGGACGGTGGTAGCCATGAGGGTTGGAGACATTGCCTGCCCGCCTACTCCTCCCTCCACCCAAAGGCACTACCACACCCCTCCTGTTCCACTCAAGCCCCTTTCCTGTTGCACAAGCCCGGTGAGAAGAAGGCACAGAAAAGGTGAGGTTGTGGGGGGGGGGGGGCGTGTAGGAACGTTCTTAACCCCCTTTCTTTCCAAAATACGGTTCTCTGGTGAGGGAGGCATCCCGGGGCTGCACCTGTAAAGGGATAAGCGTGAAAACTGATGCCAAAAAGCATGGGTTTGATTCCCGGCTCTGCCACTTATTGGAGGCGAGATCTGGGCTTGGTTATTTAATCTCCTGCTTCTCTGAGTCTCACTCGCCGGGCTGCTCTGCGGTGCCAGCGAGGTAATGGCTGTAAAAGGGCCTTGTGCCTCTCCCAACGCGCCGTCGGAGGACGCGTGAGCATCGGGCGGAGGAGGGCGGTCACCTGAGCCCGCTCCCCCCACCCCCGCCGTCCCCGCCGCCCGAGCAGCCGCCTCGCGCCGGGAGCCGCTAATAGGATTTATGCTAATGACGAAGACGCGGGTGACCGCCCGAGCGCGCCGCGCCCCGCCGCCCCCGCGCCCCACCTCTCCAGGGCCGGGCCGCCTGCCCAGAAGTCGCGACAGAGGAATTGTCACCGTGGGTCCCTGAGCGGTGGGAAGAGGCATGGCGCGGCGAGGGGAGACCCGCTCCCCGACTGCGGTCCGTCTAGTCACACCCCGGTGTTCGTCTTCCTCCCTGCCCGCCTCGGCTTCTGCCTCCCCGTCCCTTCTCCTCTGATCTCCATCTCTAGAGGGTCTCTCTCCCTACCTCCCTTCGACAGTTGTTCTCCCTATCAATTAAACCGAGATGTGAGCACTTTTGCGTTCCAGGCCGTGCGCTAAGCACGGGGGTGGGGGTGCGGTGGGGTACAAAATGCGCCGTCTGCAGAGGTGGGGACCGTGTTCTGGGGTTCAGGGAGAGCCAGCCCCCCTTCTGGATGCGGATCACGAAAGTCTGCCCGGAAGAAGAGGCATTTGAGCTGAGCTTTGAAGTTTGGATAGGATCCCAACGAGGAAGGGAGTAGGAAGTGAAGGGCTCCGGAAGTTTTCGGAGAAAACCGAGAAGTTAGTTGATCCAGTGTGGCGGAAGTGCAAGGATCCTGATTGGTGAGTAGGGGTAAAACTGGATAGAATTTTGACTTCACAGTGTGAGGGACCTTGAATACCGTGCCAAGTAAGTTCAGTTTCAACCTCCAGGCGCTAGTGAGTCATTGAAGGTTTCTGAGCAAATGACAGGACTGCTTTTTTTTTTTTTTTAAGATTTTATTTATTTATTTATTTGAGAACAAGAGAGCTGGTGAGTGGGGGAGGGGCAGAGGGAGAAGCAGACTCTCCACGGAGCGGGGAGCCCCACCAATCCCAGGACCTTGAGATCGTGACCTGAGCTGAAGTTAGAGCTTAACCTTAACTGACTGAGCCACCCGGGCGCCCTGTCAGCCTTATTTCTTCCAATTTCTCTAAAAGAAGGAGCAAAGTATAGTGGTTAAATGGGTGAGCTTGGGGTTATACTGGCCCTGGTTCAAAGTCTACTTCCATCACTTACACCTGTGTGATAGGCAACTTCTCTGTGCCTCTATTTCCCTGCCTATTAAATGGGGATGAGAATGATAGTGTGAGGGGCTGTTGGGAGGATTCAGTGAAACAGTGTTTGTGAAACTCTCAGCACATTGTGGGGCACAGAGTTAATGCTTCATAAGTATAAGTTACTATTTTGTGTCTCCCTGTCCTCCTCTCTGCTTCTTTCAGTCTCTTGTCTTTCTTTTTATTTATTTATTTATTTATTTATTTATTTATTTTGGAGAGAGAGAAAATTTTTTATGATTTTATTTATTTATTTGACAGAGAGAGCTCACAAGTAGGCGGCAGCGGGGGGGGGGGGGAAGCAGGCTCCCCACTGAGCAGACAGCTCTATTTGGGGTTCGATCCCAGGACCCTGGGATCATGACCTGAACCAAAGGCAGAGGCTTTAACCCACTGAGCCACCCAGGCACCCCTCTTCTTTTTTTTAAAAACAATTTTTAAAATATTTTATTTATTTATTAGAGAGAGAGAGAGAACACACAGGAGGGAAAGGAAAAAAGCAAACTCCCCACTGAGCAGGGATCCCAGGGACCCCAACGATGCAGGACTCTATCCTAGGATCCTGGGATCATGACCTGAGTGGAGGGGCAGATGCTTAACTGACTGAGTCACCCAGGGACCCTTGTCTCTTTCTTCTTTATGTCCCTTCTCCCTCTCATCAAACAAAAACAAATATTCCCCAATACGTGTTTCCCCATTTCATGCCTAGGAATCACCCTCTCAAAATGAATAAAGAGTCAAACTAAATCAGACTATAATAAACCAAGGCCCGTTCAGAAATACCAGGACCGGGACGCCTGGGTGGCTCAGTTGGTTGGGCAGCTGCCTTCGGCTCAGGTCATGATCCCAGCGTCCTGGGATCGAGTCCCACATCGGGCTCCTTGCTCAGCAGGGAGCCTGCTTCTCCCTCTGCCTCTGCCTGCCATTCTGTCTGCCTGTGCTCACTCTCTCCCCGCCCCCCTCTCTCTGATAAATAAATAAAAATCTTAAAAAAAAAAAAAAGAAATACCAGGACCTTTCCCAAGCACCCAGGAGCCTTGCTTAAGGGAGGGTTGTAGTTATTGTACTGAACTCAACTCACCCAGATTCCAGTGTCTTTAAAAAAGAGAGACCACAGCTCCTTTAACCCTACTTTGTCCCATCTCTGACAACATGCCTGACCTTCAGGAGGTCTGCTCTACTGGTTGTTGTCAGATGTTGGTGTGCATTAGAATCCCTTCCAGAGTACTGTTAAACCACAGATTGCTTGATGGGGCACCTGGGTGGCTTAGTCGTTAAGTGTCTGCCTTTGGCTCAGGTCATGATCCCAGGGTCCTGGGATCCAGCCTTGCATGGGCTCCCTCTCCTACTCCCCCTGCTTGTCCCTCTCTCACTGTGTCTCTCTGTCAAAAAAATAAAAATCTTACACACACACACACACACATTGCTGAGTTCTACCATTAGGTTTTTGGTTTGTTTGGGGGGGGGTTGCCCACTTTTAGAATTTATGATTCAGTGGGTCTTCAGCAGGACTTGAGAATTTGCATTTCTAACACATTTCCAGGTGATGCTTCTGCTCCTAGTCTGGGGACCACACTTTGAGAACCACTGCTCTCTAATAGCTATTCAATGAGAGAGAAAAATAGCTGGTTCTTTAAAAAGATCAGAGATTTATGTAAATCATAGCAAGTATGGTACAACACCCTCACTAGCTATGTGAATTTAAACAGATCTCTCCCCTTCTAGCTGGTTTCATCATCTGTGACATGAGAAGTGGTTTAAATCCGTGGTTCCCAAACTGTAGCAGCCGTAGAGTGATCACAGGAGTTTAGCTCCTGACCCCATGAATACTCTGAGGAACTGGTCTGTGTGTAAACTGTGTGCTTGCTGGGGAAGAATAAAATATACGTGAGTTTTAATGATGCAGTCCAAAATTCAGTCACTATGTATTTTTTCAACCAACACACATCCATATTTTTTTTAAAGATTTTATTTATTTACTTGACAGAAAGAGAGAGAGGTCACAAGTAGGCAGAGGGGGGCGGGGAGGGGAACAGTCTTCCAGCTGAGCAGAGGTGATCCCAGGACCCTAAGATCATGACCCGAGCTGAAGGCAGAGGCTTAACCCACTGAGCCATCCAGGCACCCCAACCAACATACATCCAAAATACAGTTTGGATACCTGGCTGGCTCAGACGGGACAACGGGCAACTCTTGATCTTGGGTCATGAGTTTGAGCCCCACGTTGGGCATAGAGTTTACTTTAAAAAAAGGGGGGGGGGTGCCTGGATGGCTCAGTGGGTTAAAGCCTCTGCCTTCCATGGGGATGAGGGATGGGGATGAGGCGGGCTCTCTGCTCAGCAGGGAGCCCGCTTCCTCCTCGCCTACTTGTGATTTCTGTCTGTCAAATAAATAAATAAATAAATTTTTTTAAAAAGCTGTTAACGTGTCAGGATCATGAAAAATTTTTTTTGAAATTAAAAAGGTTGGAAACCTCTAGGCTAAATATTCTCCGAAGGCCCTTTGACCTGCCATCCTACACAGCTAAACTGGTGAGTGGGCTCTAGACCACCAGGGGGCGCTGAAGCCCGATGTGGAAACTGAGACCCAAGGGCAGGAGGGCTGTTCCACTACTGTAGGGTGGGACCAAGATTCCAGTCCTGGGTCTATAGACCACATCAGAGACCTGTTACACATAGGCTCTGTAAGAAAGATGTATCTCTGGAGTTCAGAGAGATAAGGGACCCAGAGGGGACAGTGACCTGTGACCCAGGGCACTTAGCATGGTGCATACACCTGTGGTAGTGAGTGGTAATTCCCATCTGGTTGGACCTTGAGCTCCAGTCCCTAGCCTGCCGCATAGAACGGTCCTCATGTTCCTCCACTATCCTCGGGCAAGGGGAAGGGACTGAGAGGAGAAAAAGTACCAAACAAGGCACAGATGACCATCCTGAGTGGCCATCAGCTCTGGAATTTGGCACACGGCTCAGGAATGCAGGGAACTGGTAAAGACCTGTGGAGGCAGGGAAGCCTTTCTGAAGGTGGCGTTGAGGACAATCAGAGAGGAGCAGGAAGGTCAGTTCGGGCAGGGAGTTCTGTATAAAAAGGGAAATAATTATCGCTTGAGAATAGGAGGCAGCACCTCGCAGCAAGAGGGGAGGACAGGAGAGGCCAGCACCCTCCTCCACTCTCTCACCACACCCCCACCCCACCCCACCCCAGCCCTGCAGAACCCTGGGCAGAGCTCTGACCCAGCTCAGCCTCTCCAGTCGGAGATTTCTCCCTGGAAGGGCCAGAGGGAAGGGAGCTCCCACACACAAACCCCAGAGTCTGAGACTCATACTCAAACTGTCAGGATCCAGAAGACTTTCCAGCCCAGCCTGAAGGTATACACAGACACTTGCTCACGGTGATGGGACATAGAGACTTTACACCATCCTAGGACTGACTCTCTCGCTCTCTTTCTCTTTCTCTCTCCGGCTTGATCTTAGAAGAACAAATGAAGAAGGACCCAGGGACCCCAGCCCCCTTGGGCCAGAGCACTGGACCTTCACCCATTACTCCTTTACTCTTGCTCTAGCTGGGCCACCTCTTTTTCCTCCTTGACCAAGCTTCATTCATCTGCTGTTCCTCTCTTATGTATCCCAGCTGGCCCTAAGCAGTGAATTCCTTCCCACAACCACTCTGCCCTACATGGCTCCTCTTCCTCTGGGTACCACCCCAACCCCCAGTCTGCAAGTCTCCCAAGGCTTGTTCCTTTTGCCCTCTCACACCTCTGGCCCTTCCACGATACTTTTTGAGGTTTGCCAAGCCTGAGTGCTCATCTAAGCAGAGAAGACCAGAAGGAGAAGCAGAAACACAGGGGGCATTCATATTGGCAAGGCTTCTCTGGACAGCAGATGGACAGCAGGACAGGCGGGCAGGCTGGCTACTCTGGAGAGGTTGTGCCCACCCTGCCTCCCCCCATCTCAACAGGACCATCTCCCAAGCTTAGAATTTTGGCTCCAACACGCAAGCGTGTGTATACACAAACACACACACACACCACCATCACCACCACCACCACCACCACCACCAACAGCAGCAGCAGCAGCCTATCTGCTCTGCGGAAGTCAGCTTCCCTGGGGCCCCTAGGGCCTGTTTTCCCATTGCCCACCAAGCCTTTCCCACCTGCTTTCACAGGGGAACCCTCAGTCATGGGTACCCCCCAGACATCTCCCAGTTTTTGAGTCTTCCAGCTTTCTAGAGACAAGGCCATATCAAATCTGGGATCACTGCAGCTGCCCCATTTACAGCCGAGCCCCTGTATCTCCCTCCCACCTCAGCATATCCCTCCCGCCTCTGTGAAGCCTTCAAGGCTGGGAGGGAGGTCAGAATGGAGCCCATCTTGGCAAAATGAGAAAAGATTAGAGCAATACATTTGCTGTCAATGGCAATAAGGCTGCCTGAACAGGGGAAGAGGAATATTTGATTTCGGGCTCTCCAGGGGTCTTGGCGGAGGAACACTGGCAGCCTGCAGCCTCAGGCCTGATGGAGTGGGGAGGGCTGGTCCCAGCCCCAGCCAACTGGGGACCCCGGAGTCCCAGCCCTCCCATCTCCATATCGACCCTATCCTCTGCAGTCACCCGCAGGGTTGCGGCTCCCTCCTCCTGCCCCTCCCATCATTTCTCCCTTCCCACTGCCAAACTTGTGCTTCCCCTTGTGCTTCCCCGAAGCAGATTTTCCTACCCAGTGCAGGGTGATGGAGCAGAAAGAACCCTGCTCTAGGGGCTGGAGAGGAGGCCTGGGTTCTAACCCCCGTGCTGCGTCTGCGGACTTCAGGCAAGTCACTGGGCATCTCTGAGCCTGGGGCAGTGTGGGGTTGGGGGACCACAAGGCATTTGACATCCTGAGGTCAGCTCAAGCCATTCACCACATCAGTGGTCTTGGGTCACCGTCACTTAACCTCTCTGAGCTCCCAGTTGTTCATCTGTAAAGTAAGGATGAAGCAAATAATAAGGCCTATCTATGTCCTAGGGCGGTGGTGAGAGTCAACAAAGCCTTGGACTAAGAAAACTGTAAACAAGTGTGGCATATTGTCTCCTTGTGGGAATTTCTGGTGTGTTCCTTGGCTGAGGATGGGCCTGAGATTCATCCAGAAGCTCTAGAGAGTTCCTTCCAGCCCTAGGATGTGGCTCTGGACCCCACCCTCCCAGAGGGCAGAGGGAGTAGTTTCTCTGGAAAGGAGAGATGAGATTTTGGGGGGATGGGTATCAAACAGGCCTGAACTGAGGAGAAGTTGACTCTCCTGGGCCAATCCTGAAAGACATTCTGGAGGGGAAGGGTTTAGAAGCAGCTGGTCAAGAGTGTCTCTTTCCGACCTCCTACCCTCATGTTTATAGGCTAACTGCCCCCTGGAGTTGTGCAGTGGGTGCATATGAGGCAACTTCTGCCCAGCTTTCCTGCAAATGGACAGGGTACTAGGCAGGAGAGGGCGCAGGGAGTCTAGGGAATGGAAGTAATAGTCATTTCCAGGCTGCCTGGAAACATCTGCAGTGTTTTTCATGTCTCTACATCAGCCTGAGAAAGGGGTGTCACCAACATGAGGTTGGATAACATGCCCATTTTTATATGCTGGAAGGAACTGTGACTCAGGGGGGCTGGACAGCATCACCCCATGCTGCCTCTGATTGGAGAAAAAGGTCTGAAGCTTCAGCCCCAGGCTTGGTTCCTTTGGCGGAGCTGAGAACCTGGACAGAGCTTTAAGAGGATGGCACTGCTTAACCAACGGAGCACAGAGACTGCTTTGGAAAGTTTAGACAAATGCGTTGTACCTTCATGAGCTGCTTTTCTGATTCCAACTTCATTTCCCACTGCCCCCCCTGCATGGTCCTCCCCCGCCCCACCCCGGCCAGATCTCACTTTATTTTCCACCTGACACATCGGACTGATTCATATCTTTCCCTCCCCCATTGCCTATGCAGATTTCACCCATCTTTTGAGGCCTCCGTGAAGGCTTGCCTACCATGCAAAGTAGCAATAAGGATAGACTTCCTTGACTTACTGTTCATTTTTTATTAACGTGTCCTGATCCTACAAGAGAGTCCTCGACTCATTCTCTGAGGGCCCAGACTGTGGTCTTATCTCCTCCCTCTTTGTAATTTTGGGGCTTTGCATAGAGTCTGGTACGTATTGGGTGTTAGGAAAACATTTACCGCTGGAGGTGATGATTGTGGGGCTGGTGCGCATGAAAGAATCCAGAGTGGAATTTAAAGTCGAGGTGAGTGAGGGGGGCACTTGGATGGTGCCATCAATTAGATGTCTACCTTCGGTTCAGGTCCTAGATCCCAAGGTCCTGGGATCGAGCCCTGTGTCCAGTTTCCTGCTCAGTGCAGTCTGCTTCTCCCTCTCCCTCTGCTACTCCCCCTGTGTGTGCTCTCTCTCTCTCTCTCTCTCTCTGCGTCAAATAAATAAATAAAATCTTAAAAAAAAAAAAAAAAGTAGATCTGGGGATGGTGGTGACCTTGCTGATAGCTGTAATGGCAGGTAGGCCGGCGAGTTGAGCACAGTGGTGTTGGTAGGGATGGTGGCGACTTCAATGATATGAGTGTGAAGATGGCAGTGGTGATGGCGGTGGTGATGGCGATGGTGGTGATGGTGATGGTGATGGTGATGGAGGCCGTATTAATTACCTATGGCTGCATAGCAAATTACGCCCAAAACTTAATGCTTTAAAACAACACACATGTATTATCTCATAGTTTATACAGGTCAGGAGTCTGGGCATGATTTAGATGAGTGCCTTGGGCTCCCTTTCTCTTAAGACGGCACCCAAGGTGTTGGCAGGGGCTACAATCTCATGTGCAGTCTCCACCAGAGGGGAATCTGCTTCCAAGCTCACGCTCATGGCTTTTGGCAGGATTCTGTTCCTCTTGGGCTTGGGGACCTTGCTGGGTGTTGGCCCGAGGCCTCCGTCAGTTCTTTGTCACCGCAGAGTAGCTGGCAACATGGCGGCTGACTTTCCTCAGTGCAAGGGAGAGAGTACCCAGGCCAGAAGCTACGGTCCTGTCGTAACCCAATCTTCACGTAACATCCCATCACCTCTGCTGTGTTCTATTCACTAGAAATGAGTCATTAAATATGGCCCACACTTTTTTTTTTTAAGATTTTATTTATTTATTTGACAGACAGAAATCACAAGTAGGCAGAGAGGCAGACAGGGGGTGGGGGAAGCAGGCTTCCCACGGAGCAGAGAGCCCGATGTGGGGCTTGATCCCAGGACCCTGAGACGATGACCTGAGCTGAAGGCAGAGGCTTAATACACTGAGCCACCCAGGCACCCCCAATATGGCCCATACTTTTAAAAAAATTATTGCATATAGACACACACTGTTACATTAGTTTCAGGTGTATAACACACAGTGATTCAACTTCTCTATATGTGTGTTGTGCTCACCACAGTGTAACTGCCATCTGTCACCATACAACACAATTACAGTGCTGCTGACTCTATTCCCTATGCTGTGCCTTTTATTCCCAAGACTTTGTCACTCCATAACCGGAAGCCTGTATCTCCTACTCCCCATTTTGCCCACCACACCCCCACCCATGCCTCTGGCACCCATCACTTTGTTGTCTGTATTTATAGGTCTGATTCTGCATTTATTTTGTTTATTCATTTAGTGTTTCAGATTCCATGTATGAGTGAAATCATACAGTATCTTAGTCTGACTTATTTCACTTAGCATAATACCCATCCATGTTGTAACAAATGGCATATCTCATCCTTTTTTAAGGCTGCATAATATTCTTTAAACACACACACACACACACGCACACACACACACACCTTCTTTATCTATTTGTCTCTTGATGGCCACTTTGGTTGCTTCCAAATTTGGCTATTGTAAATAATGCTGCAGTAAATACAGCATGCGTATTATCTTTTCAAATTAGTGTTTTTGTTCTCTTTGGGTGAGTACCCAGTAGTGCAATTACTGGATCATGGAGTAGCTCTATTTTTAACTTTGTGAGGAACCTCCATACTGTTTTCCACAGTGGCTGCACCAGCTGGTGTTCCCACCAACAGTGCACAGGGGTTCCTCTTTCTCCACATCCTCGCCAACACTAACACAGCCCATACTTGAGGGGCTAGGATTACACAAGGGCACAAATACGGGAAGGGAGTGGCCAGTGGGAGTCACCTTAAAGGCTGCCTTCTACAATGGCAATGATGATAATGATGATGGTGGAGGAGAAAAGATGGAGAGTGTGACTGCATCAGGGATGATGGTAGCGTATCAGAGAGTGAAAGTGTTAGTGTCCACATGAGAATGGAAAAGTGGATCCTCTGAACTAGATCTGGGCAGAGGAGTGTCGCTGGCTAGAGCCAGAGATTCAAGACGCACTCTCCTCCACTGCACTCCACCCCATCCCGGTCTGGGTCCATATCCATTCCCCTAGAGTCCTCCCTCCCCATTGCTTTCTTTGCCAATCACCCCCACCCTAAGCTGATGTTCTCTTTTAGGCAATTAAAGAGCTAAGTAATGGCCAAATGGAGAGAAATTACCACCAGCAATCAAAGGAAGGAAGAGAAGAGAATGGTCAGAGGCCCAGGGGAGACAGAGAGGTACTGCTGGTTTGGGGGCTGGGCTGGAGTTCTCACAAGTTGGACAAAGCCATCCACCTGATTCTATACTGAGTCCCCATGTCCTTGGTCTCCGGATCCACATTCCCGTAGGACAAAGCCCACCACCACCATCACTTTATCTTCCCTCTCTCAATTTTTCACATAGGCTTTAGTCTAGAGCTTTGCTAAGCTCAGGGTAGCTCATTCTCTCCAGTCCTCCTGCCTCTAGCTCCTTCCTCTAATCTCTCCCCACTTCTGACTACCTGCTATTTCTTAAAATCCCCCCGATATTACCTCTGCTCTTTGATAAGCACAGAAGAAGCTCATCTTTTCTGATGTTTCATCCCTTCCATGACTATCACTAAGTCCCCTAATCCTACCCCAATGCCAAGGTTTTTAGGTCTGGTAAGCCAAAATAAAGCCTATTATCTGGAGAAGTCTCTTTAAGCAGCCAGGTGATATTGGGTATCAGGGACCCAAGTCGTCTTGCTGTAGAAGCATCAGGTTGAGTGACAGGGGTAAACTATATTCAATTGGGAGTAAGGAGACCAGGATTCTAATCCCAGATTTGTCACTCACTAACCATGTCACTTCTGCTCAATGTCCTCATCTGTTTAATGGTGGTAGTTGAATGTGGAAGATAGACCAAATGACCTCTACCTGGCCAGTTCTGAACTTCTCTGAGTCCCATGAGAATAGTAGAGGTTGAGTGGAGGATGATGGCTAGGCTAGAAAGGCCAAGGGCCATGTGGCTGACCGAAGAGTGGCTGTTTGCAAAGGATAGTTAAACCTGGTCATAGTGGGGGGCCTTTGCTCTGTGCACCATCGGGCTCCAAGGCCACCCCAACCTTCCTTTCCCACATCTGCCCAGGCCCACCACTCCCAGGTACATGACCTTAGAATTGCCAGCTCCCCTCTGGCCCTCATCAGCCTGTCCAGACAGTCCCCATCTGCCACTTCTGTCTCTAAGATATCACTCACCTCTTTTGTTTCCTTTCTTCCTCCCAACACACCCATATTTTCCCCCACCCTGGTTCAGACCTTAGCCTCTTCTCGCCTGGGCCTCCAGATGACACACCTGACTGTCCTGATACCCTGCCCCGCCCCACCCGCTTCTTCTGCTGCACAACACCTCTCTCTCCTGGTTCTTCTCTTTGACTGATCTTCTTAGTTCCCTTTCTCTTCTAGCCTCCTTTCCTGCCGCCTGTCCTGCTGCACGCCCCTTAAATTTGGGTGAACTCCCTAACGCTTTGTCCCAGGCCATCTCATAATGGTAACATGATAACAAAAGCGAAAACAACTTGGATTTAGTGGTTCTTATGCGCCACAAAGGACCTTCACATGTATTTTTATTTGATTCTCTGAGATAAACTATTCTCTTCCATTCAATAGAAGTCAATTTTGCCTTCATGGATTCTCTGAAAACTGTCCTTTCCTTTTTATTTCCATTGCCACTGCTTTAATTCAAGCCTTCAATGCCTCGTCTTAGACCCTTGCTTCCGCGCCCGAGCTCACAATAGTGTGGGTCTTAGCGGCAGAGGAGAAGGGAAGGATATAGTTCCCGTTAACCAACTGACCAAGGGCTTTGGACTTAGCTGAGCCACACCGGGCCCCACTCAGAACACAGTGGGCTGTACTGTAAAGATAAGACACTCAGAAGTAGAGTCATTCTGGGGAACAGATTAGGGTCACACACAAAAATTCAGCATCTGTGATTGGTCCAAGCATAAAGAGGACAGTTCCTGATGGAATAAGTGAAGGGCTGCATAATGAAATCCAGGAGAACCTCTCTGGAAACCCCACCCCGTCAGGACCCTGTGTCTGGTCCCAGATGAACTCCAGGCAAACCAATTTGCAAAGCCCATTGAGCAGCCCTCAGCCTGCTGGACTCTCTAGGTTAAGTCAGGACAATGCCACCCTAGGAAGAAAAGAGAATAAGAATGAAGAAAACAACATTAGAAATATTGAACGAAGAAATTTAAATTCATGATACTGTTTTTGTAGTGGGCTTTGGGGGGGCACAACCACTGTAATATTGTGTGTGTTTTTTTAGGGTTTTTATTTATTTTTGAGAGAGAGAGACAGAGAGAGCTCGAGGTGGAGGGGGGAGGGGCAGAGGGAGAAGTAGACTTGCTGCTGAGCTGGGAGCCTGTTGTGGGACTCAGGACTCAACCCCAGGACCCTGGGATCCCCACATGAGCCAAAGGCAGGTGCTTAATTAACCGAGCCACTTCGGTGCCCAGCACTATTGTTTGTTTTGTCTGCTCTTTAAGATGTTGAAAGTTTTTAAGAGTTTAATTAATTCCATTTGCAGTCAATGTTTAAATATTTGGGGAAATACATTTTGCCAAATTCATAAGTTTTTGATTTATTGGTTGTATAAGTGGCATGAGAATATTTAGGAGAATGTTAATAATTGAATAAAGATTAATAAATTGGACATCAATGTAGGAAAAATAATGAATATTCCCCTCCATGCCCCAAAATGCTTGAGATATTAAAGAATTTATCATCCTAAACTTCCCATCTATGATTTCTGCTGTCTTCAATTAATTCCCATCCTCTTGCCAAGACCTCTGTGACCCCATTTGCTCATCTATATAATGGGATAATATTACTACCTACTTAGAGGGTAGCTTTGAGGATTAAGTGAGAAAATTGCTTCCATAGCACTTAGAACAATACCCAGGGCACAACAGCTCAATAATGTTGGCTATCTTTATCTTCCCCCGGTACCACTTTGATCATACCTCCTCTTGCTCGAAACCCTGCAACTGCTCCCTAATGACCACTGACAAATGCAAGCTCCTTCCACTTATCAAGAACCTTCATGTCCTCACCTCTGTCTGCTTTCCAGCCTTGGCCCTCGCTATTCCCCCTCACCCACCAGACAAAATTACTACCTCTTTGCTTCACTTTCATCCTCTATGATGATTTCTCCCATTTCTTCCTCCTCCTAAAATGCCTTGCCTCCTTCCTATGCCATTATGGCTACCTCAAACTCCTACTCATGCTTCAAAACCCGTCTCAAATGCTCCATCCTCCAGGACACTCTCTTGGTCATCTTCAACTCTCGTCCTCCTCGGAGCACTTGACTGGTAGCTCTTTCCTGGCAAGCATCACATTCTGTCATGCCTCCCAGTCAGTTACTTCTGTGTCTGGTCCTCCCAGTAGGGCCATAAGCTCATTGAAGGTGAGACTGACTTGTAATACAGATCTTGGGGAACACATGGCTGCCCGACCCAGGTCCTGGTGCATAATAGGTGCTCTGTGAACAGATGTTAGGTTCCTCTAGCTCAG
The DNA here is from genome assembly GCF_011764305.1 of Mustela putorius furo. Classification (NCBI taxonomy): domain Eukaryota; kingdom Metazoa; phylum Chordata; class Mammalia; order Carnivora; family Mustelidae; genus Mustela; species Mustela putorius. Next base: position 5,522,508 of record NW_025422368.1, on the reverse strand, counting down.
GGTGATTGTGTCAGAAGCAGCAGGGACCTTCAGGCTCCCCAGGCCAGTGTCCCCACATAGACCATAGAGGCACAGGAAACAGAAGGAGCCAGCCGTCTGCGGGTGCCAGGGCCCCCAGGGCAGATGGGAAAATGGCAGAGCCACATTCCAGGAGCACGCAGAGCTATGTCTGCTCAGCTCATCAGCATTCCCCCAGACATTCATTCACCCCTCAGTCAGTCAACCCTTCTTTCTGGACTCTGGTGTGCCAGGCCCCGCATGAGGTGTGACAGACACCAGTGCTGGTACCACTTCCCGAAGAGGTATGTCCGCGTGCCTGCCGCTGCCGGGTGTATGCGTATGTGTGCCCACACGTGCACCCCACGTGCCCGGGTTTCCTTCTCCCGACAAGCCGAGCAGTCTGTAAGCCCAGGCTGAGAGGGCTGCCTTTTACCCTGTTTCCAAACAACTCCCTTTTCTGCGCCAGAGCCCTGCTTCTCCCTTATGTTGGCCCCCTCGCCTCCTCCTCCCTCTGTTGGGGCTGCCGCTGATGATGAAATTTGGCTTGCAACACCCTCTTCCTCCCCTTCCTGCAGGCCCGGGAGAGGATTAAGCCGCTGGAGTCTGAAATCGGAAAGATCCCAGCCTCGGCTCCCCAGCACCTCCCCATGCCCCCTCCTCCTCCCCGCCCATGCAAAACCAGAAAATTAATCTCCCCTTCTGCCTGTGATATGGCGGGCTGCATTACAAGCTGGGCGTCGAGATAAAGCGGGGAGCCGCGGGATGGCAGCCCGGCGCAGGGGCCCCGGGTGGGGCCGGCCTGGGAGATAAGGGCCTCCCAGCGCCATGAATTATTCACCGGCACTGCCTCCTCCGGCTCAAAGGCTGCCCTGAGCGCTTAGATTGCGCCTTCCAGAGGGGCCTGAGTGAGGGTCTGGGGGAAGGCAAGGGCTGCAGGAGGGTCCTTCCGGGTTGGGGGGGCAGGGAGGGGGAGGACTGTGCTCAGTTGAGGGACAGTTCAGAGACAGAAACGCCCCATGGGACTAACTGATGCAGAGGATGGAGGATGTCCCCAAGCCGAAGGGACCCTCAGACCCAGCTATGGCCCCCAGGGATGCTCCTTATTTATGCAACTCACTAAACACTTCTGAACAGATATAAGTGCGAGCTCGGGCCAAGTCTGGCATCCTGGAGCTGCCGGGGCCATCCCTGCTGCCCTCAGGCTACCCAGGATCCAGGGCGCCCACTGAGTGTGGGTGGAGCACAGTCATCCCTCTCCCCTTCCACCTGCCTTGTCTACAGCCCTTGTCCCCTTCCCCTCTGTGGGGTCTAGACAGCCACTACCCACTCTAGTAAAGCATTTCACCTTGGTGGGGGTGGAACAAGGGGATGGCACAGGACGGACCTGCTCTCAGGACGGCGGGAGCTCAGGAAACAGAGACGGGGGCAGCTGGTGCAGCAGGGGAATGGGAACCCAGAGGAGTGAGGAAGGGGTGTGTTCCCTGTGCTCTGTGAGGGATTAACCGGGGAAGTTTCCTGGAAGAGGAAAAGGCCCAGGTACTCTGCAGGTCTTTTGTTTCTCCTTTGTTCACTCTTCAAAGACCCAGAATTTTAAAGCAGGGAAGGGACCTTCGCGGTCTCTTCCCTATCTGGCAGTCTGTGTTACCACCTTCTCCTCACCCTTTCTCTCCGCCTCAATCTCTCTTCCGTCCCCCTCCTCCCCCCACCCCGTCTGCCCTTTTAATCTCTGTCTTGGCCCCAATTTCTCCATCTCTCTCTTGTACTGCCTTCCTCCGTCTCTTCATCTCTCTGTTTTCTCTTTAATCATCCCTTTCTTCCGAAGCCGCCACTCCCCAAGTGTTATGATGACATACAAATGTATGATGGAAGAAAGGTGCCCATCTGCTGGCCCCCTTCCCCGAGGGTGAAGGAGAAAAAAGAAGGGTCCAGAAAGGTCCTGGATGTGCGCAAGAACTTCCAAGACCCTGAGAATATCAGCAGGAGGAGTTTGGGGAGAGAGCCTCCCCACCCCCCACCACCCACCAGAAGCAGTGACACAGGAAAGAGATTGAACCTCCCCACCCCAAGAGCCAGGAGTGAGAGGTGCTGGGAGAAGGTAAGGACCAGAGGAGACCCCTTCAAATTACAAAAGTGGGGACCCAGACTGGCAGGGGACCTTGAACCCCCTGATGCCTGGAGCCCCACAGCACTCCGAATGAGTGAACAAGCCACATTCTCTGAGACCCACATTCAAGTTGAGAGGGAGGAGTGAGGACAGGAGAGGGAGAAGGGGTGGAGAATGAAGTGGGACCAGAGTAAGAGGAGGACATGGGGAGAAGGGTGAGCCCTGAAGGATGGAAGAGGCAATGACTTGGGTGGGAAAGAGAAAAGGAAAGAGAAAGGGAAAGGGAGGACAAGCTAAATGAGGGAGGAGCGATCAGAGATAGGAGCAGGGAAGAAGAAAGGAAGACAGCACGGGGTTGAGGGGAAAGGGCAAGGGTAGCAGAGAAATGAGCGAGGAGGGTAAGAGAAGCATCCGGACCAGAAAGAGAAAGCAGAGGGGGAAGAGAAGGAAGGGGGTGTGGGGGGGCAACATGGAACCCAGAGGAGTGAGGGAGGGGTGTGTTGATGGGTCCCATCAGCCTCAGGTCCACAGCCCCTTCCCACCCGCCTGCTAATTAACTCCTTAATTGTCTCTGCATTTGCTGAGCCGGCAGATGAAATGGATGCGGACAGATTGGGGCTTGTGTGATTTCACGCATGGGGGAGCAGAGAAGAGCTGCCTGGGAGTCCCAGGGGACTTCGCCCCCCTCTTTGCTTTCCTCCCTTCCCCCTCGTCTCTGAGAGGCTGGAGGGTGCTTCTGTACCTAGAGCAGATGGGGCCATCTGCAAAAGAAGTGTCCATGGGGAATTTGCCCCCATCAGCCTCTCAGGGATGAAAATAATACTTGCTACTACTGATGGAACACCTCCTATTTACTAGGCACACATTATTTCACCATTGTGAGCTTTAGCCAGATTTTATGGCTTGTTGAAACAGTGAGGCTCAGACAAGTTAAGTAACTTGTCCATAATCACACAGCTCTGGTGTGACAGAGGTGAGATTTGAATCCCGGGTCAGCAGAATGACATAGCTCTGGTGGCAGGGGTAGAGGGGTTGGGGGAGTGGGGAGACCCTGAGGCCTAGGGACTCAGAGTCAGAGAGGAGGAAAGTGTGGGCAAGGGATTGGGAGGAGACTGAAGGAGCTAGGATCCCGTCACATCCTGCATAAGAGGTAGGTGGGTCCAGAGAAGGAGAAAGGAACAGTGGGACACTAATCACAGTCCTTGGATCCCTCAAGTTTCATCTTGCTGAAGCCAACTTCTCCTTTTCCTCATCACTGCAGCCCAAACCCCTGTCAGTATGACTTGCCCCTCTGCCACTCTATGCTGACCCAACCCTCACTTTTACTCTGACCTTGGAGCTAGAGTCACTTGTCAACACATTCACCTCTCCCTTGACACTGGGAAATTTTGATGACAGTGACTATGCCACTCCTCCCGGGGGGGGGGGGGTGTCTGTGCAGGAATCTATCTTGCCCCAAATGAAGAGGAAACAATACCGTGATGTACTTAGGTTGTGCATAAGAAAGAACTTCCAGGGTGCCTGGCTGGCTTAGCTGGCTAAGCATCTGCCTTGGGCTCAGGTCATGATCTCAGGATCCTAGGATGGAGCTCAGCCTCCGAAGCTCCCTTTGCTGGGGGCTGGGCTCCCTGCTCAGCAGGGAGTCTACTTTTCCCTCTGTCCTTCTCCCACCCCCACTTGTGTGCTCTCTCTCTCTCTCTTTTAAGATTTTTAAAAATTTATTTCAGAGAGAGAGTGTGGGGGGGAGGGTTGGGGGGCACAGGGAGGGGAAGAAGCAGGCTCCCTGCTGAGCAGGAAGCACAATGCACAGGATTGAGGGCCAGAGCCTAGGACCCTGGGATCATGACCTTAGCTGAAGCCAGACACCCAACTGACTAAGCCACCCAGGTTCCTGCTCTTTCAAATAAATAAAATATTTAAAAACAAAAAAGAAAGAAAGACTTCTAAGTCTGGGTCTGTCATACAAGGGACCATACTGAAGCCTTGATTTAGACCTGTGGATTCTCAGGATCAAGGTTTCTCAAGACTGGCTGCTATATAGTAGAGGTCTTGAAAAGTTGGGAAATCTGAGTCCCATGTTCGGAGATTCTGATTTAATTGGACTAAGTGGAGCCAAAGCACCACTTTAAAATCTTCCTAGGTAATTCAGATGTGCAGCCTGGGTTGAGAACCACTCTCAGATTCTGCCCTCATTTGGCTGCTCTGGTGCTTTTGTGGATGGATCTAAACACTCATACTACTAATAATAGTTACTTATTGGAGATTTACTAGGTACAAGCTAAAGTGCAAGCACTTTTTATGCATTAGCTTATATAATCCTTAGAAATTCCCGTGAAATAAATCTTATCCCCATCTTACAGATGAGGAAACTGAGCTCAGAGAGGTCAAGAGACCTGCCCATCCTAATGAACGGCAGGGCCCATTCTGGAAGCTGAGATTACCTGATTCACAACTTTTATCTTCCCTCAGACTCTTGAGGCTGCTTGTTGGCCTCGATTAGTCCTTGTCTGCCTCCACCTCACCTCATCACCTTCCTTCCACCCCCGCTCCTCCCTCAATAACATCCCAGGTGACTGAAGCAATTTGCAGCCATTTGAGGAAGCTCCATGTGTCACTCAACCTGCGAGGGTGGGGACTTATGGGAATTGCAGATGCTCCAAGATGGTCCTCCCCTCCCCTGAGACACTTGGAATTCAAGAATCCAGCCCCAAGTCCCCCTACCCCCCCCCCCCCCCTACCCCGCCCCGTGCCCCTGTTCAAGGCCAAATTCCCACTCTCAAATGCCCCCTTGGGTTGATTCTAAGTATCTGGAATAGCGCTGCCACCCAGTGGCTGCCCAGGGATATGGCAGCCCTCCAGCACTGTCTGGTGCTGCTGGACAGCTCCCCAACTCAAGACCAGAACCCAAGATCCTCCCTTCCCCTTGGCAGCACCAAGAGCAGGCCCCTAGTAAATGGATCCCACTCTCCCTCCTGGGGTCTAAGCCTACACTCCCTCTAGGGGTCTCCAGCTCCCTTCTCTCGTTTCTCACGTACTCCTTGCCCCCAACACTTTACAACTTCTCATCCAACTTCTTTCCATTGTGCCAGACTCTTCTCATTACAGGTTCTTTTTTCTCACTTAAAGCCCTGGGAACACACCTCTCACCTTCCTTCTGCCAGAGCTGTGCTAACCTGCAAGTGGATTGGAGGAGTTGCTAGAGATAGAATTCTGGTCCCCCCACACCCCCCTCCTCATCACCTGACACCATCAGACCTCAACAGTCTCTGTGCTAAGAGCTCCTAATGAGCATCAGCAAATTAACAACTTCCCTTTGATTGCTCCTTCTCTGTTAATTGGATAGGGACGGCCCCCCAAGGCCTCTCAGTGAAGAGAAGGGAGGGAGAAAGAGGAGGAGAGAAGTGAGAGCTATAGGAGCAGCCCCCAGACCTCCGCTTAGTGCCCCAGAATTCTGCTCCATTCCTGAGTACAGCTCCTCCTTCCATCCCTTCCTCATCCTGTCGATCCCCACCCTCCTAACCCTCCACCTTCCCACCTCATCCCACCTCCTTCCCTTTCCTTGCTTCTTGACTTCTGTCCAAATTCCCTTGATCTCTGGCTATCTCTTCGTCCTTCTCTATGCTCCTTCTTTAGAGGTTTAGCAGTGAGGGGCTCCAAACACGCCACCCCATAAAGGCAAGCACAAGGCTACAAAGATGGGATTTGGACAGCCAAGCTATATGTTTGTTTTTGTATGTGCATGTGTGTACATGTCACACATAGATGGGAGCAGGGATAAGAACAGGTGAATAAGTGTAAGCTCCTGAGTGCCTAGCCTGTATGCTAGGCCTCTGGAATGTGTGGTGTCTGTGGTGTGTGTGTGTGTGTGTGACTGAGTGACGTGGTGTGACTCTGGTCTTATGTGTGTCTGTGTCTCCACACGAGCAAGTGCTTGAATCAGTCAAGTGTGACTCGGAGCTTGCGTGTGTGTGTGTGTGTGTGTGTGTGTGCACGCGCGCGCGCGCGCACGCGTGGGCCACCAGAGGAAGCAGCAGCAAGAGGCAGGAGCATCGATCCGAAGGAGACAGCGCGGGGAGGGGGACGCTGGGGGCAGACTCCCTCCCTCTCGCGCGCGGGGGCGCGCGCACGCGCGCGCACACACATAACACACATAGTCACACACACAAGCCATAGGGCCTCGCAGACAGTGAGACAGCTCCGGGACCGGAGGGAGGCAGAGCCGCCGAGAGCGGCCGGGAGGAGGGGGCGAGGCAGCGCGGGGAGCCCTCGGTCCAGCTCCCGCGTCCGGGGCCCCCGCACGCACACCGGCCCAGAGACACCCTCGCAGACACTCGTAGGCGCGCACGCGCACCCTCTCCCCTCCCCCTCCGCCTTCCCTCCCGCCGCCTCCCGGCCGGACGATGGATCCCTGCAGATCCCGGGGCTGAGAGCACCGCGCACCTTGCACCGCGCCGAGCCCGGGCGGACCGAGCCGAGGCAGGCGAGCGAGCGGGCGCGCGCGGGCGAGCGGACGGAGCCGAGCCGAGCCGGGCCGGGCGGGCCGCTCCCTGCAGGGCTCTGCGCGGCGTGCCGCGGCAGCCGCGGGCTCCCGCTCCGGGCCATGAGCCCCTCCGCGCCTCGGCGCTGAGCCCGCGTCCGGCCCCGCGCCCCAGGACCCGCCGCCGCTTGCCGGGTTCCCGAAGCCCCCTCAGGTGGGTCTCCGAAACCCCCGCCTTTGGCTGCGGGACTCCCCGGCACCCCGAAGCCGGGACTTTTCCTCCCCTCTCGCTATCCCCAGCTGCTGGGGCGGCTCGGTGGCTGGGGAGGGGGGCGGGGGCCGAGCAGGGGATCTGGCTGCGTCGGGAAGCTGGACTGGAGGGGGGTTGCGTCCGGGGCGGGGACAGCTAGATGTCATAGGGAACCGCGCCCCCCATGCATCCACCTCGGGCTGCCCTCCACCCCCCAGCCCCCACCCCAAACATCGACACAGCCTGCGCGGTTAGGAGAACTGGAGACGCCCGCAGGTGAGGTCTCGGGCTGGGCCCCTCCCCACCTCCCTAGGGGGATTTTAGCCCAGGTTTAGCTCACCCGGGTGAAAACCCAGTCCTGGGATCACCCTTGACCAGGAGCTCCGGACCCTGGGTTCTGTCCGGCTGGGGGAGTTTTCGTCTCCAGGATGGGGTGGACATCCCTGTCCCAGAGTGACCCCACATCTGGAGGGAACTCCTGTGCTGCCCGTGGAAAAATATTGGGACTTCCCTCTCACTCTCGGATGACTACCTCTGGGGTCTCCCATGGCATGGGAAGCTTTTCTGGGAAAGCATTCTCTTGGCCTGAGCTGACCCCAGAGCCCCTGCCTTTGGGGGAAGCCTTTTCTAGGAGTTGGGCAGCCACCTCTGGGCTCATATACAAGGGAAGTGTCCTGCCCCGGAGGCAGTGACCTCTGGCAATGGGGATTCCGACTGGATTCGTTTGCAGGGCCCTGGTGAGGACCCTTATCTCAGGATGGTAACAGATTACCCCCTCCTTCCCTAGGATCCCCTCGGTCAGGATGGAACTGAAGGCCGAGGAGGAGGAGGTGGGTGGCGTCCAGCCGGTGAGCATCCAGGCCTTCGCCAGCAGCTCCACGCTGCACGGCCTGGCCCACATCTTCTCCTACGAGCGGCTGTCTCTGAAGCGGGCACTGTGGGCCCTGTGCTTCCTGGGCTCCCTGGCTGTGCTGCTGTGTGTGTGCACCGAGCGAGTGCAATACTACTTCCACTACCACCACGTCACCAAGCTCGATGAGGTGGCTGCCTCCCAGCTCACCTTCCCCGCTGTCACGCTGTGCAATCTCAACGAGTTCCGCTTTAGCCAAGTCTCCAAGAATGACCTGTACCACGCTGGGGAGCTACTGGCCCTGCTCAACAACAGGTGGGCAGCTCCCACCCGGCCAGCCGCTTGCAGGGCCCCCAGGGCGCATGCCTTCCAGCTCCTGATGACCCCCATCAGGGTGCTTGTCTCTCAAAACCCACTCTTTAGAGCCCAGACGACCCTGTCTTCCCACCCCACCCCAAACCTGCCACTCACAGCAAAGGAATTGCGGGACTGAACAAAGCAGTTAAGGGCACCCACTTTCTGATCCCAGCATAGTCCCCAACAGCTCTGCCCCTGCCCAGTCTGAGCTGTGAGACATCAGCAGCCTCTCGAGAGACCTTTGCCACCCTCCCACCCACTATGTCTTGCTCCTCATCTCACTTGAGGGATGGGGGCAGACCATCTTTAAAGAGTGGAGATTGAGTATATAAGACAGCTCCTGCCATGATCACTCTGCCCATCCCTCCCTAACCCACACAGCCACTGTGGATCATACTGTCTTCTCAGACCCCATGGGGCAGGTCCTCAGGACATACCCAGCCCTTCTGTGCCTATGCCCAGGCCTGATCCCTGGGGCTAATGGCTGCCCTCCTCCCTGCCCAACCCCCATCACCTCCCCTGCCGAGGTTGGGTATGGGACCCTGGAAGCCAGATGGAGGCAGAGACCTGAAAGTCATGCTGATCCATTCGCCGCTCACCCCTGGGCTCCAGGTATGAGATACCAGACACGCAGATGGCAGATGAGAAGCAGCTGGAAATCCTGCAGGACAAGGCCAACTTCCGAAGCTTCAAGCCCAAGCCCTTCAACATGCGTGAGTTCTACGACCGCGCAGGGCACGACATTCGAGACATGCTGCTCTCCTGCCACTTCCGGGGGGAGGTCTGCAGCGCGGAAGACTTCAAGGTGGTGAGTGAATCCCCTGGTGTGGGGCAGGAGTCAGTCCTGGAGGAGGAGGAGGAGGAGAGGATTAGGAGCCTGTGGGCCTTCCACCAAGCTTGCTGCTCTGGAAGAGGAAGCTGCATGTCCCCTGGGTTTGCTTCTGTCCGGAGGAGACTTGGTTCAGTACAGGGGTCCATTTGCTCTGTTTGAGGGCCTCGGCATCAGCCTCGTGTCCATGAGGACAGGAAAGTGAGCACTCAGTGCACAACACACAGAGGTGCACACAGACATAGACACACATGGAGCCTGGTGTGCCGTGGGCCACCACCACCCCACCCCCCGCCCCCGCCAGTTCCAGCTTCCCTTCTGGGCCACAGGTGTCAGAGCTGGACATGGGGGTGGGGAAGCTACAGCCTTGTTACTTGAAGTGAGGTCTGAGGACCAACACCGGGGAGATGAAAAGAACTGCAGGGCTTAGCCACCCCACTTCCCAGACCTACTGATTCAGGACTGGCATTTTAACGGGTGATTTGAATTTAAGTTGGAGAAGCACTGTGACACATGGGAAGTAAGGGAAGCTTTCTCTTACATAGCTAGACAGGTAATTTTCTCTGGGCCACCCCTGCCATACACACACACATGCATACTGTCTGATTGGGCTCCCCCCGGTGAGCAAGAGCCAGGATCTAAGGAAGTGAGAGTTTATTTGGGGCACATAGTCATGACCAAACTGGAGGGTCCCTTTGCTTCCCCCCCCCCATCTCTTTATTTCTTAAAATGGAGATGCCCCAGGGGCACCTGAGTGGCTCAGTCGGTTAAGCAGCTGCCTTGGGCTCAGGTCACGATCCCCAGGGTCTTGGGACTGAGCCCGGCAGCATCTTGTCAAGGGAACCTGCTTCTCTCTCCCTCTGCCTGCTGCTCCCCCTGCTTGTGAGTGCGTGCTCTCTATCTCTGCCAAATAAATAAAAATTTTTTTTTAATGGAGCTGTCCCGCAGATCCACCCCCCACTCCCTCCAAGATGGGGCCGCCTCAAAGCCAGCATCTTGGAGAGGGTTAAGGAACTGGACTGGGATCTCGTGTGCCAGGTGATCCTTGGCAAGTCACACAGGATCCTGAGAGTTTACAACCAGACAGAGGCTGGAGAGGGACAGAGGACCCGAAGCCAGATGCGAAAAATAACACCAGATGAGAGAATGATGCTCTTAACTCTTCAGAAGGCTCTATAGGCTTTGTAGGCTCTCCTAGGCTGAATAAGTAACTACGTTCTCTCTATTTTACAAATGCACACAAGGGGACACAGAGAGGTGGAATAAGTTACCTGAGCTCAACTAGCTGGTTAGTGACAGGTTCTGGATGAGAATTTGTGTCTTGTAAAGTTCCAACCTAGTGTCCTCTTTTTAATACCATTGCTGGCCCTGGAGCCATCATGTCCACTTCCAAGTCTGCTCCTTGCTCTTTGAAAACGCAGTCTCCCCCAGGACCCCCTCGCTATACATGCCTGCCCCTAATTCTCTGCTCTCAGAGACTCCCTTTTCTCCCTGCCCATTTCCCCCCTGCTTGCTTGCTTCCTCCTGGCGCTATGGGAGCGTGAACTGCATCGGGTTTGCGTAGAAATGTTGGAGCCCTGGTCATGCTTGTATTTTCCTGCTGAGGTTACACAAGAATTCCCAATCCTTTAAGGCCTGCTGTGCAGACCAGTCTCAGGGGCCTTTGTTAATCCTGCCAGACAAAGGTTACCTGGCCACACTCCCTGCTGAGCCAAGCTGATGGGGAGCAGAGGGTGATGCTCTTAACCTTCCCTCTTTTCCTTTCTTAAAACAGGGAAGTCCTGGATTCTCCAGAGCCTGAGACCAAAGGGTTCCCAGGCTCACCACTGATGTACCCATGAGTAGTAGAAGTTAGGTGAAAGGCAGAGACATCCCCCTCGGCAGCACAGCCAACACACAGCAGAAGGGAGCAGCGAGGAAGAGAAAACCCATTAGCTTGAATAGTTTGTAGTATTGGATAAAGGGCAGAGTACTTGGCTCAGACTGAGAAGATACAAAGTGGGGGTGCAGTAGTCCACCAAAAGTGTCCAGCTGAGGCTCTCTTTGTCCCTGCAATCCAGAAAGATTCCAAGTGGTGATGCTAGGACATGTTCGGTTTATGAAAATGGAGATCCTGACATGTGACTGGTTCGTGTTATCTGAGGGGACAATTCCGAGTACTCAGACGGAGCTTTGACTGGTTTATAGAATTCTGGAGCAATCTGAGTTCTTCTCCTTGCTTGAGGTTGGGGTGGGGGAGAGAGATGAGAGTAGCCTATAGGTGGCCTCAGCCCGGGCATTTTGGGGTTCTGGATTGCCAGAGAAGATTAGGTTTTTTATGTTTCTCAGTCCATGTCAAAGACTTGACCCTGAATCTGGCTGCACCCGAGGTCTCAGCCCCTCCTTCTACCCTCTCTCATTGACCTCCCTACACACTGTCTCTGTGTTGGGAACTCTATCACTTCTGGCCCTAGGGATGTTCCTACACAGATGGGAGTGGGGTTGTGAGTCCATGTCTGACATGTCCCTGGGGGAAAAGAAGGGCTCCGGCCCCCTCCTCCAGCTCCCTGGCTCCAAGGGGGTGTGGACATCCCTTGCCTGATACTCCATCTTCTCTCTCTTCTCCTTTGGTCTAATATTTAACATCTGCCTCTCCATCCTTGCCATTCTCTGCTAGGTCAAGAGGTGTGTATCTAGCCCCAGGACAGATGTGGCACTGACAGGAAACATTTGCCTATTGGGTCAGAGCTTAGGAGAGACCTCCTTGGCATCTTCTGCTGCTTTGAAACAGGTTCTGACTGGAAGTCCAAGCCCTGGCTCACAGTTTTTGCTAAATATAATGTGCACAGGTACACGTAAAGTCCGCTGCAGGTTTCCAAGGACCAAGCTCATTCAACATGGGAGATCCCTGCTCAGGGAGGACAGTTCAGGAGGCATAGGAAGGAGCAGACTCTGGTCCCTCAGAGACTCCAGCTCCTCGGGCAGGGTGGTCTGCAGGGACGAGCGTTCCCCTCAGAGGTACTTTCAGTCCAGCTCAACCACAGGGGACTGGTGGTCACAGCGTGTTTGACCAGGTCCATCCCCCAGCTGTAGCTGGGGCCGCTTGGGAGAGTGGGGATAAATATGGGGAACCTGAGCCAAATCTGGGAGAAACTGGTTTCAGACTGAAGAAGCAGAGGGTCAACCTCAGTAGCTCTCTGCTGAGCTACCAAAAAAAGAAGAAAAAAAAAAAGCAACCACGGAACCCACTCTCAAGGACCCCTCTTCCCTGGCCACCTCTTTTCCTTTGCGTGGGGGGGATGTCGGGTTGCCAGGGCAACAGGGTTGGAGGCTCTGCTCTGCCACTCCACCTCAGGGGCAGTCAGACCAAGGCAGGGCAGGGGTTCCATGGAGGGGGACCAGGGGCGCAGCTGTGTGCCTGGGTCTGGGTGGAGGCCGGAGGGAGTGAGCACAGTTGCAGCTGGTGCCAGCCTCCAGCTGCACCTTATCTGTCCCTGGCAGTGGGAGCGCCTGTGTGGCTGGAATGCTGAACAGCACCGAGGGGAGGGGGCTGGCAGATGGCTGCCCAGTCAGCCCCATGCCGTCCCCCTGCTCCAGCTGAGACCCAGAGCCATTGCCTGGGGGAGAGAGAGCAGGGAATTCATCTCTGGACCCTGGAAGAGAAGGAAGGAGAGAGTAGAAAATGGAAATCTTGGGGGTGGGTGTGCAGTGGCGCCAGTATTCTCTCTCGGGAGGGGGGTGGAACTGGGGGGACAAGAGATAGGGGACATGAATCCTTGCGGGGGCCCGCAGGAGTGTCCCCCCAGGACCCTGGAGTGGAGGCAGAAATTCCCCAGAGGAGAGATGGAGTGAGGGGTGGTGGGCACAGAAATCTACTTAAGGTTCTGGAGGGGGGCAGGACTCCCGTATCTACAGGGCTGAGAAACTGAGAGAAGCAGTGGGCATAGGTGGGTGATCCCGGGACCTGGAGAAGGGAGGGAGAGGCCATCTTAAACAAGCTGAGCTAGGGATGGCAAGTCCCGGAGAGAGTCAGGACTAGCATGGGGGCTTCCTCATCCCCAACTTAACTCTGCCCCTTCGCTGACACCCCTCACACCCACAACACCCTAGCTTGTCTCTCTCCCCTCCCACTGCTAAGACCAGGAGTCCCTGGGGAAGGCCTGGCCTCACCACCTGGGTCTGTTCCCTCCAGCTAGCAGGCAGGGGAGGGGCTGCTGCAGGAAGAGGCTGCCCAGACTGCTAGAGAGAAGGAGGGTCCTGCTCAGGGGCAGAGTCTGGGCTGTCTTTGGGGGTGTGGAGGGGGGAGGAAGAAAGGGGAGCAACCACAGACGGCAGCAGGACAGGAGAGAGCTGGAGTGGAGAGGCTAACTTTGGAGGAGGGCGTTGCTTCCAGCCTCATCCTTGCTTTCTCTCCCTCCCTCAGAAGTGCCTGAGCTTGGAAGGAGGAGATGAGAGAGAGCTCGGAGCGGAGCCGGTTACAAGAATCCAGGGGACCCTGGTTAGGGTCGCTCTCTCTCTGTCTTTCTGTGTGTCTCTCTCTCTCATACGCATATTCACACAAACATCCTTGGGATAACGGAGTTTCCTCTCTCTCGCCTCCTCTCCCTCTCCTTCCTTCCCCCCCCTGCCATTCTGGACTCCACCTCTCTCCCAGATTGCAGTTAGCTAAGAGGCTACTCTAAGTTAATTGATCTCCCGGCTGCTGGCTAAAGTAATAGAGAATTGATGTAAGTAACTAAGTGCCTCTGGGGGCAGAGTGGGAAATGCAGGGGTGGGGAAGAGGAGCGCTTCCAAGCCTTGGGCCTTTCTCCTGCCCCAGCCCAGGGAGAACCCAAAGCTTCCCTCACTGCTGCACCCGGCAAGCGTCCAAGAAGCCTGGGGTGGGGATGGGGGGCTGCTGAGAGGTCCCACATTTCTGCTGTGGGTGGAGGTTGCTTCTGAGCATGCTTCAACTTTCTGGAAGGCAGTTTCAGTCCTGGGGGGTGGGGGCGGGGAATGACGCAGGAGGCTGGGGATGGAAGTGCGAAGCTCCACTTGGTTCCTTCCTGTGTCAGAGCCCTTTCAAAGTGCCAGGTGCTGTGCTGGGTGCCAGAGTGTAGGGGTGAACAGACCCCGTCCCTGCCCTCAGGGAGCTTAGAATCAAGTGCAATTCACAGGGAAGGGGGGGGGGTTCCACGATGAGGGGGTGGGGATGGTAACAAAGGCATCCGTAGGGAACAGGGAGTAATGTACCAGGCGGTACTGGACTCTGGACATGTAGGTGGAGTCCTTCCCATCTCCCCAGCCCGGATCAGCTATCTAGAATCTCCAGTTTTGTGGGATGTGGGGTGTCCCCCCCCCATGCAGCCCTCCCCCAGCATGTGCCCAGCCCACCGCTGTCTAGCAGGGGTCATTGGCCAGTCCCCCCACTCCTCTCCACTCCCCGTCTCTCACCACCCCCCCACCCTCTCCATCCCCGCAGGCACCGAGGCATAAGCCTGCCTGCACTGGAGGTCTGAGGTGGCGCTCCAGCACCTTCTACCCTCCAGCAAAGGACCTTCCAGTCAGGACCCTTGCGTGGGGATCCTAGGAGGCAACACTGGGAAGCAGACAGCAAGACTGAGAAGTGGTGCCTAGTTCTGGCGAGGGGTGCGGCTGTGCCCGGGACCCCCACCACCACCCCCGCCCCCGGGTTCTGTTTTAGGCAGAGTTGCATCTGGCTCCATTTCTCAGCTTCTAGGCACAATTTCTCGTGAAGAAAGGAGGCTCCAAATAGATGGCTAAATGATTCTTTGCCAAGGGGCAGCCCCTCCTTCAGCCTCTGGGACTCTCTGGCTAAGTCCACGCTGGCCTACGCTTGGAATGGCTGTGCGGCACTGACTTTCCAGGACTCGTGGATCACACATCTTCCTCATGGAAAGTTGTAAAATGAGCGCGAAACAGCTGTGTATTCCCTAGAGGGGACGTTCCCTTAAGAAACCATAAGGGCAGACTCTGCCATCCCAGGCTCTCCAGGGCCACTCCCGAGGGAGAGGGAGGGCAAGTGGTGGTTTTTCTGAGCTACTGTGATTTCTTGGAAAGAAAACACTTTCAGTCCTCTCTCATCCACACCCCCTTGACGTGTCTGTGGGGGGCGGGAGGGGGGCAAGGCCTGGGAGGTTGGGCCCTGTAGCTCATGGCTGTGGGGCTGTGCGTCTCTAACTGATGCATCAGATCATGGAGGCAGGCTGGGGACCTCCCTGGGGTGAGACTGCTGCAGTGGCCTTGACGGTGGACAGCAGCCAACTCAGCCTTCCTGTGACATGCCCCCTGCAGGTGTGCCCCAAGTGTGTAAGCACACGTGTGCCCCTCTGTGGGGGTGCCTGAGAATGTGGATGGGGGTTAGAGTGTGTAGTGGACGTGTATGGATGAGCTCGGGGGGTGCACATAGCTCACTTATTGCGGTTGTGGGAGGGAGCCTGTGTGCAGGCAAACCTTTGGTCGCATGCAGAGCACATACCAGCAAAATTAATCATCTCTTCCAGTCGAGCTTTGCAATTTACAAATTCCCTTTACTTTAGCTCATGAGCCTCCTAATTCTGGGAGGCAGGCAGATATTAATATCTTCACTTGAGAGACGAGGAAACTGAGGCTCAGAGATGTTAGGTGACTTGCCTGAGGTAACATAGCTGGTGAATGCCAGAGTGGGACCTTGACTTGAAATCCTCGAAGGCCAGGGTCTTTGTGTGTGCCAGTAGGAACCGGTGTGTGGAGCATGAGGAGGAGGGTGTCTGGGTCCCCAGCTTGCCACGCTCTCTAAGGAAGCAGGAGGCAGGAAGGATAAACAAGGGTGCAAAGGAGAAGGAACGGCAGACTCGGGTTGGCCACACCAAAGTCTTTTGACTCCCCCGTCTTTTCATTGCACCATTTGGCCAAATCCCAGCCCTAGTGGATAGCCCCGCCACTGGCTTTCCTCAGGTGGCTCCAGGACAGCCAAGCTCGACCAGTGAAGGTCACACAACAGGCCAGCTTGCAGTCCCCTTGTGCTCATGATCGACATCCTGAAATGGGTGGGCACGGCCCCCTGGCAACACCGCTGTGTTTTCCAGGTCACCTTGCTGGTCCCAGTGACTACTGCAAACTTCACCACTCATCTCAAAGAGCCACTCTTCCCAGCACCCCCTACACCCTGAACAAATGACCTTGTTACCTGCTTCAGGGAGAAGATCAAAGCCTCAGCCAAGCCCTCCCCCTTCCTGTAGGGGAGCATCGCTCTTGTCTAGGCTGAAATCTCAGCCTAGTCTTTCCATCTGATCTCCTTTTACCTGTAGGGGAATTTTACCCTAAAGATTCCACCTCTCCCTCGTCTACAGTCTTTCCCTCTCCGGTGGGATCTACCTGTTGACACTGAAACACGCTTAAGATTCTCCCATATTGAAATATATAGCTACAATATACAGCTAACACTTATTGAGCATTCGCTATGTATCAGGGTCGAGGCTAAAATAAAACCAAAAACCAAAGGTCTCTCAACTCCACAACTCCCTCCAATCCCCCACTCTCGCTCTTTCTGCTTCCTTTCCCAGACATAATTCAGAAATATGAAGTCGATATTCCACTGTCTCCATTTTCTCATCTCAGACTCATTCTCCACTCCACTTGAGGCTACCTTCTCCCCGCGGCTCCCCCCGCCCAGCAATCCACCCAAACAGTTAGAGCTATAAAGCCACCAGCGACCTCCGTGTGGCCAGATCCTATAAATAATGTTAACCTCTCAATGACATTCAAACTGGTTGACCACCTCCTCTTTTTTAAAGTGTTCTTTCCTGGGGTACCCGCGTGGCTGAGTCGATTAAGCATCCAACTCTTGATTTCATCTCAGGTCATGATCTCAGGGAGGTGAAATCGAGCCCCGCATCTGGCCCTGTGCTCAGTGGGGAGTCTGCTTGAGATTCTCTCTCTCCCTCTCCCCCTACCCTGAACCCCATTCATCGCACACACACTCTCTCTCTCTCTTTCAAAAAAGAAAAAAAAAAGTCTAAAACATTTCCAACACCACAGGAAGTTCCTTTGCCTCTTCCTGGTCAGTACTAGCCCACAAGAGTCAACAATTATTCTGACTTCTGTCAGTACAGATATGTTCCGCCTGTTCTTGAAGTTCTTAAGAGTACATGTATCCTCCATACAGGCTGCACACTTTCATGCCTGTCTTCTTTTGCTTATGATTTTGTCTGTGAGATTGTCCCATTTTGTGCGGTGGTAGTTCACGCTTTGCCAATGCTGTGTAGCTTCTCATTATATAATTACACCAAAATGTATTTATCCATCCTACTCTTGCTAGACCTTTGGGGGGGTTACTAGGTTTTTGGCTATTATAAATAAAGCTACTATGAACATTCTTGTTTATGTTCTCTGGTTGTCCAATGGACTCATATTTGGGGTATGTAACTAGGGGCTGTGGTTGAGTCACGGGTTGGTATTCTGTTTGGCTTTGGTTGATATTGACAGATCAGGCTTGATCTCTTTTCCTCTCTTCCTCCCTCCCTCCCTTCCTTCTTTCCATCCTTCCTTCCGACTTTCTCTCCTTGGGCCATCTCGTAAGCATCTAGACCCTGACCAGCCAGATTATGTGCTTCCATCCAGCTTTCTCCTCTCACCCTCTGTGCTGGTGGCTAATCTCCCCCCTCACACCTCCACTTGGATGTCCCCGAGGCTCACAAAACCCAGCATGTGCAAAGCCAAATTCATCATCTTATCTCCCGAACTAGTCCTTTCCTTGTGTTCCTGGCCTAGTGAGCCACCACACCATTCAGCCACTTACGCAAACTAGCAAGCATCCCTACACTCCATCTCCCTCCCCTCCCTTAAGGGGATCTGCCACTCTTGCTCCCTAAATATCTCCACCTGTATTACCCCATTCCAAGCTGGTGCACTTCCTGTCTCACCTACACCCTGGGATAGTCTCCTGATAGGTCTTCCAGCAGCCCCTCTGGCTGTTTCCTAGTTGTCTCTTCAAAACACTACTCTGATCACTTGAAACCTTCCCATTGTCCTTGAACAGGAATCTTTGCTGTGGCCTTCAAGGCCCCAAGGGGTCTGGGTCCTGCCTGTTTCTCCGGACTGTTCTTACCCCACTCTGGCTCTCCAGCTATATTCTCCTCTGAGCTCTCCCCCCGCCTCCACCCCCAGGATCTTCAGGGCCTTTGCATGATTCTGCCCTCTAGAATATTCTTCCCCTGCCCCACCTCATACAAACTTTTACCTAATTACTCCTCCTTATTGTTTAGATCACAATTCAAGCATCATGTCCTCAGAGAAACTTGCTTTGATTCCCCAGGCTGAGTTGGATCCTCCTGGCACTTGCTCCCATAGAGCCAAATTACCTTTTCATAGCACTTATTATGATTTGCAATTAAATATTTACTTTTACAATTTTTAGAAACGGTGTCTGCTCCCCCGTTAGACCGTAAACTCCACAAGGGCAGGAACCCAGTCCATTGTATATTCTTCATGTGTCCCCAGCACATAGATACTCAGTAAATATTTGATGAGTAAATGAAAGAATGTAGGGGGAAGGGGTTTGCAGGGGGTGATCTAATACTAGTCTCATGCCCACCACTTGCTCTCCATGAATCTTGAACAGGTCACCGTGCCTCAGTTTCCCCATTTGTCAAATGGGGGCGATGTTACTCAAACCTGTTTATTTCACTAGGTTGTATAAGGATTCCATGAACTATCTACTGAGAAGCATTAAACATTCTACAGATGTTGGCTGCAGTGGGGTGGGGGTTGGGGGATCGTGTTTAGAAAGAGATGTGGAAAAAGTCAGAAACCACTGAGTTACCACACACAATTTCAGAGCGGTACTGGGTAGGGACTGACACGGGGAAGGCTTTCCTCCTTGGACAGAGGGTTCAGAAGTGGATGTTGTCCTGCATGGGTCTCTGCTTGGCCACTTCCCCTGGGGCTTTTCTCCTGGGACTTTGTGCTTACGGGTCTATGTGCGCTGCTTGAGACTTTCCTTACCTCCCCTTACTGCGCAAACTTTGGATTGGTCTACTGGAGCAAGGTGAGATGGGAGAGGATTTTAGAGGAGAGAGGAAATCCATTTGGGGTGTGTGTATGTTTGTTGCCCCACAAGGGAGCTGTGTGTGGTGATGTGTAGGTGTGCAGTGTGGGTCTTTATGTTGGTGTGGGGGAAGACGGGTCGTGCCATCCTGGACTTGCTGTCCTGTGAAACTGCTCTGTGTGTGCCTGTCCTTCTGTCTGGTGAAGCCCGGTGGTGGAAGTGCCCCCTGCCTTCCTTTCTTCCCCCTTCCTTCTGATCTACATGCCCTTCCAGGGAGTCTGAGGAGGGGAACAACGCCCTCTCGTGGGTGTGGAATGCATGGGCAGCTGTAGCCTCCCCACCCCCAACCCAGACCTACAACTTACCTCTGAAATACTTCCTGAGGACGTGCAGAGCCCTCTGAGAGCTGAGGGGGAACGGGGAGGGGTGCGGGGAGGCAAATGCACACAGGACTGGAAATAGGAAAGGAACCTCTGAATTCATGCAGAAGAAGCCTGAGGACAACAGCTGGAGGTGGGGTGGTGGGTTATCTCTCTCATCTCTGCAGTGACCTTCTCTCTCTGCAGTGACTGTCTCATCTCTGCAGTGACCTCTCTGGTTGCCCTGGGTGCTCCTGGTCTTCCTTGGTTCTAGTTTCTTCGCATGGTCCCTGTGTCTTGGTCTTTCATTCTCACAGTCTGTCCTCAAGGAGCTGTTGGTTACTACTCATGCCTGAAGGGAGGGACTTGAGCAGAATTGATCCCTTCATTCTGTTTCCTGGATGGGTACTCACTATGCCCTATGCAGTCAGGGAAGCCTTCTTGGAGGAGGTAACATGTAAATAAGGTCTTGAAAAATGAGAAGAAATTCTCTAGATGGAGTCCAAGGAAGACATGGAGCTAGGGGATCTGCAGAATGGGAGAAGGGCATGGCTGGACGTTAGACTTCTGTTTGGGGGAGGGTGGTGGATAGGAAAGGGAGGCTGGAAGGTAAATTACAAAGGCCTCACATAAATTTTCCCAAGATGGGCGTGATTTTACCAAGAGGCACTAGGGGGTGAAGAAGGTCTCAGCGCCAGAGAACAGTCAGAATCACATACGGTATTATATAAGGTGGGGAGAAACTGGGGAGGCAGGGAATTAGGGAGACCAGTGGGGAGGCCAGTGTTTAGGCAAAAAAGGTGGAGCCCAGTCCGAGTGCAATGGGGAAAGGAGAGCGAGGAGTCAGATCTCAAAGGCTGCTCTTCTTTTGGGGCCTCTGTGTCCCTGGCAGCAAAGCTGAGGCTGAAGGTCCCACATCAGTCAGTTCTGCTGGAACTTGGCACCTTGCCTCACATCCCTAATATACTCCAGGGTCCCTGCTTGCAAATGGAGAAAGGAAGAGGTGTAGGAGCAGGGAGGGAGGGGAGAAAAGGGGCGGGGAGGGGGTCTGGGGCTATGTGATGGTAAGGAATGGCAAGGTCCAAGTAGACTCATGGGACTCCTGCTGCTTTGTCTCTGGCCCTGCAGAAAAAGGGTTAACATGCTTCACCTCCCTCCCTCCCTCCCACTCCTCCCCTCAGGTCACCTTCTAGGCCCTAGAGACTTGACTGGTGGCTCAAGTTCCTCACTCAGTGGCCCTGAGTAACCAGAGCATACAGAGGGGCCAGGGACCTGGGGTCAGAGAATGGTAAACTGGGGGCATGGGGAACCTCTGAGGGACTGAGGGTTTGGGGGGCACCCCAGGTTGGTTCCTGACACTCTCCACCTTACCTAGCAGATTGTTCTGTTTCTTCCACCTGCCAGAAAGAATTCCTCGAACTCTTCTCCTGCACCAGTGAGGGGTGGGCAAGCTGGGTGGTGGGAGGGGAGTGGTGATCTGCCAGGAAGATTTTCAGCAACAAGAGATGGGGTCCCTCCCCCCACTGGTGCCGGGAACTGGCCATAAATGAGTCTGTGGTCAGTGAGAGACCTCTGCTAATGGAACCTGGGCTGCCCCCCAAGCCACAGAAGGGAAAGGTGGAGGAGGGGAGAGTGACCCAAGTGTAGCTCAGCACAGGGTGGGGGAAGGGGGTTTTTACTTGAAGCTCAGCCAGGGTCAGGGGAGCGAGGGGAGGATAAATGGGGTCAAAGACTGACGGTGGGGAAATTGGTGGTCAAGGCAATGACTGCAGGGGAGTTAAGGGCTTAGGAAGGAACTGAGTAAATTGGGGTCATGGCAGTGACTGTAAGGGAACTGGGGTCTTTGGAGTGTATTGGGACAAGGTGGGGGTGTGGCCAATGACATGGGGGTAGATCATGAGTCAGGGTGAGTCAAAAAGGAATTAGAGGTCTGAGAGAGTGCGGGAGGCCCCAGTGTCTCAGGAGAATGGCTGCATCAGGTGAGAATGGGGGTGAATGGGGGCGAGGACCCAGCACTAGGGAAGGAAGACCAAGGGAGTTGCTGAGGAACAGATGCGAGGGTGACAGGGGGCTTAAATGTCATGGGGAGGGGCACGGACTTTTGCTGTGGGCTGTGGAGCGGAGGAATCTGCTAGGTCCCATCTCACCTGGAGCCCCGAGGCTTTTCCAGGGTTTCCACTGTCCTCTACCCTCTGTCCTCCTGGAGCTGGTGACCGGAAAGGGGCTCTGGCCCCCCTCCTCTCCATCAGCCTCCCTTTCCCACTGCCATCCATTATTCATCAGCCCAGACGCCACCGGCCCTCCCCAGCAGGGCACGCAGGTCCTCCTCTCCATGCCCCGCCCATCTCAGCCACACCACCAGCCAGCGGAGGCCCCAGCGAGGAAAGACAGCCGGCTGGCTGGTGGGGCTGCAGAGACCTGGCAGACGGGGCTGGGTGGCTGACCCTGCCAGATCCTACCCAAGACCACATCTGCTTCTCCCTTCTCCTGCCTACCCACCCACCCGGGGCCAGGAAGCCCCCGGAGAAGATGCCCATCCAGATCTTCTGCTCTGTGTCCTTCTCCTCTGGAGAGGAGGCCCCAGGGCCCTTGGGAGATGTTTGGGGTCCCCACTGGCAGCGGCGGCACAACTCAGAATCAGAAGAGGAGGAAGACGAGAAAGAAACGGAGGCAGTGACAAAGGAGGCCCGAGAGGGGGATTCGCCCGTGGATTTGGTGGCCTTTGCCAACAGCTGCACCCTGCACGGCGCCAGCCACATCTTCGTGGAGGGGGGTCCGGGGCTGAGGCAGGCCCTGTGGGCAGTGGCCTTTGTCCTCGCTCTGGGTGCCTTCTTGTGCCAGGTGGGGGACCGCGTCGCCTATTACCTCAGCTACCCGCACGTGACTCTGCTAGACGAGGTGGCCACCACGGAGCTGGCCTTCCCGGCCGTCACCCTCTGCAACACTAATGCCGTGCGCCTGTCCCAGCTCAGCTACCCTGACTTGCTCTACCTGGCCCCCATGCTGGGGCTGGATGAAAGTGATGACCCTGGGGTGCCCCTTGCCCCACCGGGGCCCGAGGCCTTCTCCGGGGAGCCCTTCAACCTGTACCGCTTCTATAATCGCTCCTGCCACCGGCTGGAGGACATGCTGCTGTATTGCTCCTACTGCGGGGGGCCCTGTGGCCCTCACAACTTCTCAGTGGTGAGTGGGGGCCCACACCTGGCACAGCCCCCCAAGGGTGCCTGACACGGCTCACCCTGAACATCACCTCCCAGGGCTGGGGCTTGTGGCCCTCCTGCCCCTCCCCTGCCTCCCCCGGGGATACCCCTTCTCTACCCCATTCTGACAGGCCTCAGGGCCTGGCCAGAGAGCTGGCCCTGGGAGCCCTAGGGTCTGGGCCTGGGCTACTATTTTCAGGTCTGTACCAGTGCTGCTCTTCCAGCTAGAATCTGGAAATCCATCTGTGCTGGTTGGTAATTAGTGGCTGCCTCGAGGCCACTGGTGTGCCCCCCCCCCCCAATATTCTCCAGCATCTCTGGCCCTGCCCCAGACCTCCCTGTGAGCCAGCATGATCTGGGACCTTATTCGGTCTTTGAGGTCAACCTTTGTTCTCATGGTTGGTACCTATACTTGGCCCTAACAGTTTTGACTAGTACCCCTGGACTGGAGCAGGGGCAGGTGTCTCCTGGTCTCTGGAGGTGCGGAAGAAGGCTGTGGAAGGGTGGTGGAGGGGTAAGGATAGTCACTGACTCCACCCCACCACGCCCCTTCTCAGTAGTGACTGTAGTGGGGACTTCAGTGCAGCCTTGCTTGGTCTTTCCTCCTACAGTGTGTGTTTGTGTGTGTCTGTCTGTCTGTCTATCTGGGGGAGAATAATAGTCCTCCTCTCAGTCCCCCCGCCCCGCCCCGGCCCCAGGGCTCTAAGTGATCAGGGACCGTCTTCCCTGGGGAAGCCCTAGATAGAGAGTCAGCCTCCTGCTTGCCCTCCCACTCTGGAGTCTAGGGCTTTCCTTGCTGAGAGACCAAGTGGCAACCCACCCCCTCCCCAGTTCAGCTTCCAGTTCCATCTGGCCTGACGACTCTTCTGCCCCCTCCAGGGACAAGATGCCCGCCTCCCCTTCCCACACACCCTTCCCTCAGCCCCTCACCTCCTCCCTGGCACAGGACCAGATGGGTGTCATCATATAAGTGCATCATGGACCAGCTGCAGGCAGGGATCTGGAGGTTTTGGCCACTGAGCCTCAGGCAGGCCAGGAAATACAGAACATGGGATAACGAAGGAGTCAACCAGGCTTCCTCTGAACAGAGGGTGAGCAGACACTTCTCACATAGAACCACGAGGTGGCAGCAGCAGTCCACGAGTTCCCAGCGCAGCGCTCAGCCCGAATGAGGGCTGCGTTCTCAGCTACCTGGGGTCCCTCACATTCCCAGATAGAGGATAGGCAAGAGTTACTTGCCTGGAGCCTGTGACTGAATGCCACAAAACCGCGTGTCGGGCTGGGGGATTAGGAGTCCCTGGACTTCCCTCTTTGCTTCATCTGTGGACTTTGCTGTTTCTTTTCTGGATGGGGGAGGAGGCTGTTCTAGGAAGGAGGAAGGGGACTAGTAAACCATCCCCTCCATGCTCTGGTCTGGCCTGACACTCTCTCTCTGTTTCTCTGAGCTATGTCTGTATTTACCTTCTGACCCACTTCGTGGACTCGGTCACCATCAGGCAGGAGGGAAATCGCCCTCGCCCCATTTATGGGAACCTGAAAACACTCAGAAAAACTGTGGGGAGAGGGCCATAAAGAATTGGGTCACTTTTCTCTGTGTGACCGTGTACTCAGAGCTGTGATCAGAGCTGCTCTGAGGCATGGAGTGGGAAGACTGCCCCCAGGGCTGGGAGTGCCTCTGAGGCCCTATTACTTCTGCACAAACACTGCCCAACATGCCATGTATCTGGATGCTCAGTACCAAATCCTGGGAGGGGAAGGGCTAGGGCTTGGGTGAGCATGG
Source organism: Mustela putorius furo (assembly GCF_011764305.1). NCBI lineage: Eukaryota > Metazoa > Chordata > Mammalia > Carnivora > Mustelidae > Mustela > Mustela putorius. The sequence continues at coordinate 5,498,296 of NW_025422368.1, read as the reverse complement.
TCCTTGCCATGGCCACTGGGTCTGCTTTCAGGTTCTGGTGATGAGGGGCAATGACGGACACAGGACTAATGGCTGGAGAAAACGAAATAGCTTTAGCTTGGTTTAGAGGGAAGGACCTTGGGGAGAGCAGAATTTCAGATGCCTGAGGCAAAATCCAGGAGAAAAGAAGATCTATCTCAGAAGGCTCTGGGAGTTTGGGCCTGAAGAGAAGGTCCCCAGGAGGGACTGGGAGTATGGCAGTGACGGGATCCTGGTGATGGAGGTCCCAGCATGTGTCTCAGGGGCCCAGCAGGAAGAAGACTGCCACTCAGACAGTTTAACTGAGAAGAACAAAAGGACCGTTTATAGAGCTGTGGGCAGAGGGAAGGAAAATCTGCCTATTGGGGCCTGAGGCAGCTAGTGATAGTGGTGCATTGTCACCAACAGGCTCAAGGGGCACAGAGAAGCAGCAGTGCTTTGCAGGGAGGCTTTCTGGCAGGATCTACAGTCTCAGAGGCTCAAAACAACTGCCAGAGCATTCTCAGAGGGGTGAAGGGTGGAGAAGGATGAATACAATGAGCTCTCCCTCCTTCTGCCCTCTGCTCCCCCACTGAGAGTTCCCCCTGGTCAAACCCAACTTGAAGCCTGTCCAAGTGGCAGAGGAGCACGGGCAGTGCAGCCCCCAGGGATTGGCTGTCCTGGGCAAAGAAGGGCAGAGAATGAGCGGGAAGAAGGATAAATGGAGAATGGGTTGCAGAGAAGAGATGGTTCCTGAAGTGTGTTGAGTTTACAGCAGTGGAGGGATCTGGGGACAAGGCTTGGTAGGTAGGAGGGAGCTGGCGGGACTCTCAGGCTTTCCACTCTGCCCTTGCCAGGTCTTCACGAGGTATGGCAAGTGCTACACGTTCAACTCGGGCCGAGACGGGCGTCCGCGGCTGAAGACCATGAAGGGTGGGACTGGCAATGGGCTGGAGATCATGCTGGACATCCAGCAGGATGAGTACCTGCCTGTATGGGGAGAGACTGGTATGTCGTTTCTCTTGGGGGCCCCTTCCCATGGCCCTAGCCATTGGCCTCCACCAGGGGACTCCCGAGATCCACTGTGGCACCTGAGGCAGGACTCGGGCTCTCCTCCCTTCCTCTCAGCATCTTGCCATCTCCAACTCTGCCTCTACCTGACTGCCACCCTCACAGTTCTCTGGCTCCCCCTTCCTGGCTCAGTTACTCTCCAAGGTAACCAGCCATTCCTATCCATCAGTGGCTGCCACTCGCTCTATAAATAACTCCCTCTCTACTTGGGCTGCCTGCCGTCCGTCTGGTCTCCGGGGACCTTGGGGCTGAGAGATCTAGAGAGAAGGGAGACAAGGAGGGGGAAAAATAGAGAGTGTCTGGGAAAGAATTCGAAACACCAAGATGCATAGCCGAAGCTAGGTAAGAAAAGTATGTAGGATGCAAGGTTCATTGGGGCAGCATGGAGCCATCGAACCCAAAAGAAGGCTGGGGATGGGCAAGGGCCTCCATAGACTAACCCTTCCCCCAGGGTCCCAGTGTGCATTGTGCTTATCCCTAGGAGAGGTGGCATGGCCCCAGCTCTGAAGGAAGTCAGGGAGTCAGAGGCCCTCGCAATACACCCCATGCCCCTCATTCCCATAGATGAGACGTCCTTCGAAGCGGGCATCAAAGTGCAGATCCACAGTCAGGATGAACCTCCCTTCATCGACCAGCTGGGCTTTGGTGTGGCCCCAGGGTTCCAGACCTTTGTGTCCTGCCAGGAGCAGCGGGTGAGAGGGCCACAGGAGGCTGGTCCTGGGGTGGGGTATTGAGGGGTCGAGATGGAGTGGTGGGTAATCAATACAGGAGGGATGGGTGAGCTGGGGCCTGCGTGCCGATCTGATGAGTGAGCCGCATGAATGGACAGGAATGCTCTGGAAACTGAGACCCTCAGAGTCTGCAGAGGGACAGGGAGCAGGACTCCCAAGTCCTGCGTCTTGTCAGAGAAGTCCATCAAGGTGACTAGGGGAGAAGTCCCCACACCCCCCAGCTCCCCGGCTCTCCCAGCAGCTCATCTACCTGCCCCCGCCCTGGGGCACCTGCAAAGCTGTCACCATGGACTCGGATTTCTTCGACTCCTACAGCATTACTGCCTGCCGCATCGACTGTGAGACACGCTACCTGGTGGAGAACTGTAACTGTCGTATGGTGCACATGCCAGGTCAGGCCCCAAAGCTCCAAACGTGATTTGGGGGCCCCTCAAGCCTTCAAGGCCCCTCACTAGCTCCCCCACGCATATCAACCTCCTGCCAACATGGAAGCAAGATTAAATGGCTTCTCCCCACCCCAGTTCTAGCCCTGTTCCAGACTCCTATGGCTCTTGTCCCTCTTGCCTCAATTCCTGCCTATACCCACAGAAATGGGCAGGAAGGGGTCTAGGAGGGATGACCTGTGGTGGGGGGTGGTGCTTACCTTTGGGACACACTGGGGCCTGGCTAGTTCTGCCCTCCCGCCCACTCGAGTCTTCTAGAATCTAGACTCTTGGTCCCACCATCATCACAAGACCCTTTAATGTCCCTTCTTCACCATTGTCTTTCCTCCTCTGTTAGGGGATGCCCCATACTGCACCCCAGAACAATACAAGGAGTGCGCGGATCCTGCTCTGGGTGAGCACCCCTGTCTCAGGGCAGCCTGGGGGAAGGTAGGAGCCACGTGCATAGGGATTTCACACCAAGTCCCCAGAAGCTTCAAGTAACTCCTGGATCAGGCTTCACTTGAACCCTCTCGTGTCTGACTTTAGCAAGGCTGGAAACAGCATCCCTAAAAGTCCCTCTGAAAAATGGGCAGGAGTACCTGGGAGGGGCCCTCCCCTCTCTTAGCAGCATCTCTGCTGCTTGACCCTCAAGGGCCCTGAGGCAATGAGATAAAAGGATTGAGAAATACCCATGGGAAGTCTGGAGGAGGATCAGCCCAGGGTGGGCATAGGGGCAGGCAAAGAGCTGAGGCGAAGAACAGGACAAGAAAAGAGAAAGGGCCCAGGCTTCCTTTGGACGGGGCCAGGATGTTCATGTTGGGAAGGTACTGGCCGAAAGGCACCACTCATCTGGTGTCTTTCGCCCCATTGGGCACAGACTTCCTGGTGGAGAAGGACCAGGAGTACTGTGTGTGTGAAATGCCCTGCAACCTAACCCGCTATGGCAAGGAGCTGTCCATGGTCAAGATCCCCAGCAAAGCATCAGCCAAGTACCTGGCCAAGAAGTTCAACAAGTCTGAGCAGTACATAGGGTAAGGGCTCTGACTGTGCAGGGCAGGGCCCTTGGGCTGGGACTATAAAGCGTCTGAGTGGGCTTTGGGGAGCCAGTAGACAGGAGGAGGTGCAGATGACAAGAGGAAGGCAACCAAAGAGTCTGGGATGGGTATGGAGTGCAGATCAAGCTGGAACAAGCAAAGGAAGCACCTCTCTTTCCTCCTTGCTTCATTCTGTATCTTCATCCTTACTGCTCTAACTGCTCGCCAGTGCGCAGGGCGTCTTTTTGTTTTTGTCATCACATTTGATCCTCACGACAATTCTACAAGGCAGGTACCCCCATCAACATCTCACTTTATGGATGCGGAGACAGAGAGTTACTTGCTAAGGTCACCTAGTCAGTGAGGGACAGAGATGTGACTTGAACCTAGGTCTCCTCCCCCAACCCCTTTGCAGGGAGAACATCCTGGTGCTGGACATTTTCTTTGAAGTCCTCAACTATGAGACTATTGAGCAGAAGAAGGCCTATGAAATTGCAGGGCTCCTGGGTGAGCTGCTTATGGCACTGTCCCCTTCCCATGTCACGGGCATGGTGCGACACCCTACCGCCCAAAGAGGCTGCCCACCTCTGTCCCACAAGTTCCTTCTTCCCCTGCCACCCCTCCCCCACCTAGGGCCTCCCCCCCCAACTCTATTGTCTTGGTATGTAGTGGGAAGATGGGGCTGAACCTTCTCTTAGGGAAAAGTGGAAGATATAGTACTGTGGGCATGAATGGGGGACTATTTCATAAGCCTTTGAAAATTTACCCAGAGAATGAATGTTGGGGTATTTTCCATTTTCTGAATAATACCTGTCCGCTTTAGAAAAGTAGGAAAATGCGGTCAAACATAGAGAAGAAAATAAGAACCCCCACCAGAATTGCTTTGTGCTCCTTCTGTACAAATGCTGTAGATCTTTCTGCAAATACCACTTGCCTGCCCCTGTCCCAGAGAGCTCTGCTGCTCCGTGGTATCCTCACACCACTGACCTTCCCATGATCCTCCGCCCTCCGCCTCCCCACCCCCACAGGTGACATCGGGGGCCAGATGGGGCTGTTCATTGGGGCCAGCATCCTGACGGTACTGGAGCTCTTTGACTACGCCTATGAGGTAAGCAGGGGCGGGGCTTTGGGTGGGGTCACAGTAGGGGCGGGGTTCCAGCCAGTCGCACCACTCACCGCCCCGCCTCCGTCCCAGGTCATTAAGCACAAGCTGTGCAGAAGAGGAAAGTGCCAGAAGGAGGCCAAAAGGAGCAGCGCCGACAAGGGCGTGGCCCTTAGCCTGGATGACGTCAAAAGACATGTGAGGGAGCGAGACAGAGGTGCCCTCCAGCCCCGCCCTTTCCCCCCACCCCAGGTCCCCCCACCCTTGCCACCTTTTCTCCTCTGCCTCCCCCACGCCCCAGGACCACCTGTGGCTTTTCTGATAATCAGTCCCTGTCCTGTGCCTGTCCCCTAGAACCCGTGTGAGAGCCTCCGGGGCCACCCCGCTGGGATGACCTACGCTGCCAACATCCTACCTCACCATCCGGCCCGAGGCACTTTTGAGGACTTTACCTGCTGAGCCCCGCAGGCCACCGTACCAAAGGCCTAGGTGGGGAGGGCTAGGACAGTAAGGGGGCCCTGGGCCATGCCCCTCCAAAATCTGCCCTGGGGACTCACTCCCCCTCCCAAGGTAGAACCCCACTCCTGGGCAGTCCTTTCCTCTTGTCTGTGGTGAGGAAGGAATCTTGACCATAGAGTCCTCTCCCTGCCTCTATCCCATTCTTTTTATTTTTACTGAAACTAATCTAAAAAAAACTAAACTAAACTAAAAAGAGAGAATGGGGCAGGTGACCTCAGGCTGCCCCTCTCTGCTCCATGCTGCCTCCCCCAGCTCCCAGCCTAAATTCTGTCTGTCTGGCTATCTGTCATCTGAGTGTCCACCTACATTCTGCTGCCACCAGTCACCAAAGCCCCTCCCAGTGGGGGGTGGAGGAGATCCTTGGGGTCTGGAATTTGGCCCCAAACCAGAGAATGTACCTTGAAGGGGAGGGCTAGTGGGGGGGCTTCCCCAGCCTTAAGAGACCCTCTCAGCCCAGTGACCCCCCCCAACCCCAAGTCTCCAGGAGGGAACTAAGATCCTAAGCTCCATCCCCCCCCTTACATGTGAAGTCTCTGGGGAGTTGAGGGTGGGGGATCCCCTGAAGTAGTGGATGATGGGGAGAAGATGTGGCCCTGGTGCTGTAGGCCACATCCTGATACCTTTAAGTTCACTCCCAACCCTGAACTGCTGGAAAGAAATCCCAAGAGGTAGCACTCCTCTACCATCCCATGAAAGATCTAGCTGGTTGGCTTCCAGCTCACGGAGAGGGGCACTGGTGCCTAACCTCACTGGTCCCTCTCCCAGGGGCCCCTGCAGAGGGCTACATCCATAAATTTTCTTATGGAACTCTCCCAAATCCTCTTCCCCAACTTCATTTGCTTCTCTCAACAACCTCATCTGCATTTTCTATTTCTATATGATACAGACTCTATATTGCTATATCTCTGTATATACTTTCCCCTAACTCTGTCTGTCTCTACCCCATCCCTTCTTGTCTCTAAGAACCATCCTCCCACCAAAGTTCCCCTTTCTGTGTTTCTACTCCCTCCCTGGTCTCTGAATGCCTTCGCCTGTATAAAGAGTTGGACTCTCTCCCCTGGTGTCTGTACTGTGTACACACATCCCTCTGAGAAGCACAAGGAGACGACACGCGCATTGTAACCTTCGCACTGTCTCGGTGGCGACATAAAGGAAGCTGTGAATCACAAGCTCTGCCTCTTTCTGGCCTCACCGTCTCCCGCCAATCCCGGGCCCCCTATGCTGTCCCTGTAGCCTTAACATTCCCTCCCTATTCAACCATCCCAGTGCCCTTTGCCTGGCTGACTATGGCCTCCCCAGGGAAGGGGTAGCTACAGACAGAGCCCCCAACCAGGGAATGGAGATCTGCTCTACACAGTAAAACAAGGGTATCAGAGACAGGGGAGTGGTGGATTGGTGACTCTTGTAGCTGGAACAGTGGGGTGCTGACAAGCAGAAGTTGAGGTCCTCAGTCACTGACCTTTCCTTTCTAATGGGTGCCAAGCCTCCTTTCCTCCACTGATACCCAAGACCACCACTTATATTTTCTGGTGAGGTACAGTTTGGTAATGGTAAAGGCCTAGAAGGGTGGTTGAAAGCTTTGCTGTTCCGTCCCTCTCTTCCTATCTTAATGAGAAATGAATGAGCTAGAGGGCCTGCCATGACCCCTCACCCAGGCACTCCTCCTAGGCCAGAGCCCTACCCCTTCCCAGGCCTTCTCTGCCCAACTGTCTCTTGGTCTCCAACCCCAGAACAGGACTTCTGCAGGTCAGCTGTGCATTGGCCTGGAGCTGGAGAGTAAGACTATGGGGTTTCTGGGAACTCTTGGTTCCTAGAAGTTTCTTGGAGATCAGACCTCTCCAGAGGGAAGCAGGAGCAAGGCCAATGGATGTGCGCCAGATGGGGAACAGCAGGCAGGGCGATGGGTGACGCATGCCTCTGGTCTAATAAACTGGGTTTCAACCATCTCTTCAGTGTCGTTTTTCTCTTATTTAAATAGAGCTTAATAGTGTTTAGGCCTTCCCACGAAGTGCCTAGAGTTGAGCTGAGCTTGGAGCCAAACAGTCAGGGAGAAGTGAGGAGGCTTGAGCATGGAGACCCTGGTCCTCCTAGGGTGGGGCGGACTGGCCCCCGCACCAGGAATGGTTTCAACCAATGGGCGGGGAAAGAGGGAGAGGTCAAAAGCAAGAGAAGTCCCAAAGAGAAGTCCTAGTACAAAGGATTCTTTGGAGAGGGGACGGGGTCAAAATCCAAAATAAAATCTGGAAGCAGGTTAGGTTTTAGAGGTCAGAGACAAAGCTGGGTTCAAATTCTGGTTTGGCGTAGTTATTGAGGCACTGCATCTGTGGAATGAGCCCTGGGCTCTGAGCTTGAAGATCTGGATTCTGGGCTTTGACTCTACTGCTAACTTCGGTTGATCTTTGCCAAGTCATTCACTAAGATCAGCTTTCCGGTTTGTAAAATGGAATAAACAGTGCATTCTCCTCTTCAGCCCCACAGGCTTACAGCAGTAAGAGAAGGAAACGAAAAACAAAGTACTTTGGAAAGTTAAATCTCCTGTGCCTGCATGAAGCAGTTATTCCATCACCTCCGTCATCAGAGCGCTGAGGCTGAGGTGTGGTCCCCCTTTCCAGGGCCTTGTCTTCTTCCCGTCGGCCTGGGGGCGCCCGCTCACAGAGCCTCTCTATCCCAGAGTTCTTCTCTATGGTCTTCCCTCCCGGACCGCGAATACGGGAGGGAGTGGTCAGCACGCCTTTTCCGCTAGTCTCCCCCACCCCTCTAGCCCACAGTCTCGCTGCCCGGAGCCTCCCGTGCCGGCCCGCCGGCCGGGCGGACAGACAGGCGCGCGGGGGGCGCGCGGGGGGCGCGCGGGGGGCGGGGGGAGTTCCGGTTCCGGTTCTTTGTGCAGCTGCAGCCGCGGCTCCGGGGAAGATGGCGGCCCGGGCGGGTTTCCAGTCTGTGGCTCCGAGCGGCGGCGCCGGAGCCTCAGGAGGGGCGGGCGCTGCGGCTGCCCTGGGTCCGGGCGGGACTCCGGGGCCTCCCGTGAGAATGGGCCCGGCGCCGGGTCAAGGGCTGTACCGCTCCCCGATGCCCGGAGCGGCCTATCCGGTGAGTGGGGCAGGAGGAGGGGCGCGCGGGCCGGGGGCGGGGCCGAGCGAGGACCTGGGAGTGACAGGGGTGGGGGAGAAGTAGGAGGGACTCTCTCGGGAGGGATTCGGGCCCTGAGTGGGGGTGAGGGGAGGCAGTGCGGAGGAGGGAAGGGCGGCGTTAGCATCCCCACCTGCTCCTGGGAGCATTGTTTCCGTTGGGGAGTCAGGGTACGAAACAACGTGGATGAAGTGGGGCCAAAGGTGGGCATGTGAGGACCGGAATGCAAAAGGGCTGGGGCAGCTCCAATACCCGGAGGAACATAGGTGTAGCTAGCAAATTGAGGTCAGCTTCTAAGGAGCCAGTAGCCGGCAGTACCATCTGAGTAAATGTGGGACTTAAAGAAGATGGCTAATGTGTCAGATACAAAATAGACTGGGGAGCATTTGAGTGTAATCTGGCTGTCTGTTAGCTTTGGGGCTATATTCTCCTGTGGAATTGTACCTGGAGTACAGCAAGCTTCAGTTACCTGGATTTCAGAGACAGAGGGCTTTCCTCCCATTGTGCTCCACCCCACCCCCGGCTTTGTTCATTCAAAGAACTCAGGCATCTCCCACTTTTTCTTGGTGGGGTCAGTAGGGAAGCCATGACATCTCTGGGTCCTCTCCTCTCTATAGAGACCAGGTATGCTGCCAGGCAGCCGAATGACACCTCAGGGACCTTCCATGGGACCCCCTGGCTATGGGGGGAACCCCTCAGTCCGACCTGGCCTGGCCCAGTCAGGGATGGACCAGTCCCGCAAGAGACCTGCACCTCAGCAGATACAGCAGGTCCAGCAGCAGGCGGTCCAAAATCGAAACCACAAGTAAGATGACCCTGGGGCGCGGGAGGGAGGGAAGGAGGGAGGCAGCCCATGAGGACACAGGTGATGGGAGAACCTGAACCCAGAAGTGGTGGTGCTGTGTCAGCAGATGGGTGCTCATTCTTTAGAATGCCTCGCATGGGTGGGGGTGGGGGTGGGCGGAGTGTCTTTGATTTGAGAGATGCTTTGCAGTCCCTTCATTTTCCTATAAACGGAGGTGCTGACCAGTCTGTCTTCATGTTCTGGCTAGTTCCATCCCAACCTGATAACAGTATTTATTCCAAACAGTGCAAAGAAAAAGAAGATGGCTGACAAAATTCTACCTCAAAGGGTGAGTTCAGGCTATAGGTCTTCTTGAGGATGTGCTGAAATTGAAAATAGAAGTGGTCAGCTCTAGATCCCAGTGGTATCTTTTTGTTCCCAAGATTCGTGAACTGGTACCAGAATCCCAGGCATATATGGATCTCTTGGCTTTTGAAAGGAAGCTGGACCAGACTATCATGAGGAAACGGCTAGATATCCAGGAGGCCTTGAAACGTCCCATCAAGGTAATGCAGAAGTGTGCTAGGCAGAGAGCCAAAGGCGAGGACTCCGGAACCTTCAGTAGGCTTAGGATGAGAAATCAAAGGCGCAGCATAGCTCTCTTTGGCATTTAAATTACATCTCCCTTCCGCCTACGAACTGAGAATTACATTAGAACTGAACAGCAAAGGGGGAGGGGCGTTTGGTATCTCTCGCACCAGAAATATACCCTGTCTGTGTTTTTGCCATAACTGCTCTGCTACCTTGGGAACCTGGCACCTTGTGTGACTTTGTCTGTTTGGTGTCCTTGTGTATGCACTTGCACTCAGGCCAGTGGCCTATATTCTAGATGGACTCTATTCACCCACCCCAGGGACTGGGTAGATAGTAAGCCAGTCTTTTAGGAGTAATTTGGGGGTTTAGGGAAATTCATATCTTCAGTATCAAACCACCATCAATCCTGTTTCTGCTTTCCTCAGCAAAAACGGAAGCTGCGAATTTTCATTTCTAACACTTTCAATCCGGCTAAGTCAGATGCCGAGGATGGGGAAGGGACAGTGGCTTCCTGGGAACTTCGGGTAGAAGGACGGCTCTTGGAGGATGTGAGTTCAAAGTCCACTGTGGTTGACGGCTAGGGTGGGAGCTGCCGAGCTGCTGGGAGCAAGCAGTGTTGTCTGGTTGGCAGGAAGCCTGACTGGTGCTCATAGCTCCTGTTGGGAACAGCAGGGAGAGGGTCACTGTGTTCCCTGCACTAAAAGACAATGGTTCTTTGTATCTGGCTCCCACAGCTTGGCCCTTGCTGTGGTATCATATCGAGAACCTTATTGTTCTGGGATTTGATTTGTTGTTTACCTTCCTCCTGATGGCGCTGGCCATTGGACTTAGCATCTGCAGATTATTCAGTTTTTGGTTTTTGTTTCTTTAAAATCAAGTGAGTTTGCACTTAGCACTTGAAGACATGCTTTTCTCTTTGAGTCTTTGAGGTCCTTGATTCCCACTGTGGTATCTCCACCTTCCCAGCTTTCACTGGAGACCTCTCACAGTTTAAGAGGGGTCGTTCTCTTTGCTTCATGGGGAACATCTGCTGATAGATGTTAGTCCCCAAACTTCATACCCCAGAAGCTCACCTGCCATTCCTTATACTCTCTATTTTTAGCTGTTCATAAGCAAACTAATTTGAATACATTTTTGCAGGAGAACTGGGGCTCCATATCAGAGCTTCCTTCTCTATATAGGTCCAGTCCATCTGCTGGTGGTGTCATTCCATCCAAATAAAGCTGTTTTTGTTCTGGCTGCTTATTGCCTGTGATTCATTTCCCCTCTAGAGTCAGACTTTTGTCTGTTCAGACTCGCTTTGTTACGGGCAATGGTTTGACTAAACTTGCCTTATTTCCCTTAGGGAAGGGTAAGAGTGGGTAAGTCAGTGACCCTGTACATGTAACTGGCTGCTTCTTCAGGGTTCTGTGGCCACCCTGATTGGTTTAATACCCCAGACACCGACCTTGTCATCTCCTGAGAAAGATTCAGAAGACATTTTTTTTTTTTAAGATTTTATTTATTTATTTGACAGAGATCACAAATAGGCAGAGTCAGGCAGAGAGAGGAAGGAAAGCAGGCTCCCCACTGAGCAGAGAGCCCGATGCGGGGCTCAATCCCAGGACCCTGAGTTCATGACCTGAGCCGAAGGCAGAGGCTTTAACCCACTGAGCCACCCAGGCACCCCCAGAAGACATTTTTGAGGTTTTTCCCATTCTGTTGTGGGTTCCTTTTTAATGGGACTTTATCTTGAAGAATTTCTTCTGGCCTTTTCTAACATGATCCCTCCTCTCTCTCTTCTAGTCAGCTTTGTCCAAATATGATGCCACCAAACAAAAGAGGAAATTCTCTTCCTTTTTTAAGTCCTTGGTGATCGAACTGGACAAAGACCTGTATGGGCCAGACAACCACCTGGTGGAAGTGAGTAGTTCTCTCCTGTAGGCTTTGACTCCATGACTGGAGGATGATGGACTTGTGAGCCAAGCTTTACTGTTTAGGGAGATGGGGAGGTATAAAGGGTCCCACCACCCCCATACAGTACTACCCTTGCAGTTTGCACATTGACCTCCGGGTGGCACTAGCTGTTTAGTTCTGGTACGGTTTGAACCCAAGAGCTCTTTTTTTTTTTTTTTTTTTTAAAGATTTTAAGATTTTATTTATTCATTTAACAGAGAGATCAGCGAGAGAGGGAAGACAAGCAGGGGAGAATGAGAGGGAGTAGCAGGCCTCCTGCTGAGCAGGGAGCCTGATGCAGCAGGGCTCGATCCCAGGACCCAGGGATCATGACCTGAGCTGAAGGCAGATGCTTAATGACTGAGCCACCCAAGTGCTTCTGAATCCAGGAGTTCTTGCAGTCTGACTTGTCCCACCTTTTTAATGTCATTATCCTGGTTGCTGCCCTAAGAGAAATTCTAATGGAGGCCTCTTAAACATTCCAGGTCATCTCTGCATCTTGCTTATTAATAATGGTGAGATGTGGTTATGCACACCTTACTCATACTTTTTCCTGATAGCAGGTGCTGTAATTAGGAGAGTTAACTAATAGGGTTCAATTCTGGCAAGGTTACTCTATAGATAGATCTGGGACTTCTTTTGGTTCCTGTTCTGTTTAGATTCACATCCCACATCATCAGAAATCCTTTGTTATAAAACCTGGTTATACAGTGTTTTGAAGACCATGTTAGCGACAGTGTTCTTTGGGGTACAGTCAAAACAACAGTCCAGCTCTCTGAGTGAACTTAACCTGCTCCTTTCTTTGCCAGTGTAGCCGCAGCCCCTTAACCTCAACCACTAAGAGACATGGGAAGGTCTTTACCATCTATTAAGGGAAGTAAGTCATAGAATCAATAGAAATTTGTAAATATATTTAACTTGACTTTATAGCAGTAGAGTATAGTGGCTAAGAACGTGGGCTTTAGAATCAGACACGCCAGAGCTCAAATCACAGCACCACCACTTTGTGGTTGTTTGACCTTAGGCAAGTCACTCCACTCTCCTAAGCATTAGTTTGCTCATCTGTAAAATAGGTTTAATTGTGTCTATCTTATGTGGATGTTGTGGGAATTAAATGAGATAATCCCAGGTAAATGTCTTAGAAGGCTCTTGAGCATAGTAAGTATTCAAGTAATGGCAGCCATACTGTTTTCCTGTGCACATATATATTATCCATTTTGTGGATAAAATTACCCCGGAGTATTTAGGCTGATTTAAATGTGACCCTAAACGGAATCAAGGGTTAATCTGTTTATGTGCATATAGTAATCCCAGAGCTTTATGGAATGTTTAGAAATGTCTCATGCTGTTGCTCTTCCCCAATAGCCTCAGTAGTCAAAGTTGAATATTCAGTCATTACAGACGCTCTTCCCTCCCACCCCAGCTCTTCCTCTGGGAGAGCACCCCCTGACATCTTCCTCTCTGTAGTGGCACAGGACCGCCACTACCCAGGAGACGGATGGCTTCCAGGTGAAGCGGCCAGGAGACGTGAATGTACGGTGTACCGTCCTCCTGATGCTGGACTACCAGGTATTCTGGGGTGATGTCATGGGACCCAGCTTTCACAGCCACCTCCCATCAGTAGCCTGATACTCAGAGGTTTAAGTCTAGTTGTGGGTAATTTGTCACTAGACGATAAACTCCCTAAATATAAGGAGAGGGGCGTAGTCATCTCTGAGTTCCTCCTAGTGTTATTTTTGGCCCCAGAGAAAGCAGTGCATTAATGTTTGTTGAATGGATGGCCATGCTAGAGCACCCCAAGGTGCATATAGACCCAGCTCACTAGCTTCATCCCCATCCTCTTTGGTTCTCTACAGCCTCCCCAGTTTAAATTAGATCCTCGCCTGGCTCGGCTCTTGGGCATCCACACCCAGACCCGTCCAGTGATCATTCAAGCACTGTGGCAATATATTAAGACACATAAGCTCCAGGACCCTCATGAGCGGGAATTTGTCATCTGTGACAAGTACCTCCAGCAGGTAAGAAAAGGACCCATGCTTTTGCCAGAGTTCAGTGGAGCACTAGTTGTGCTCAAAATGCTACCTTCTTAGCTGCCTTTCTTCTTTCACACAGATCTTTGAGTCTCAACGGATGAAGTTTTCAGAGATCCCTCAACGGCTGCATGCCTTGCTCATGCCACCAGAGCCCATCATCATCAATCATGTCATCAGGTAAGTTGGTGTAGGCGAGGCGGTGTGCCAGGGTGGGCTGCTCCCTGCTCTCACCAGCCAGTTGTCCGATTATCAGGAGGTAGATTGTCAGATAATGGTGATTTAAATTATTTAAACTTAGAGTTTAGTGAAAAGAAGGGTAACATATACCCCAAAACTCATTATTTCTTAATTATTTTATTATATCTTACTAGTATTTGTGTTTGTGGGGTTACTTCTGTCTGTTCATATGTGTAATGGAAATAGTCCATTTCCCCTGATATCCAAAAATAGAGAGTTCCTGTGAAGACTTTTGCAAGCTAAAATGGTGTAAAGCAAGAAAGCGATTACCATTCATTTATATGAAAACATTTGGGGCCCCCTGGGCCCCCAAAAGGACCTCTTTTGCTCAAAACAAATAGAAATAAAGTCCACGTGCTCACAGACACAAGTCTACAGCTGTGGCTGCTTACTGCTGAGATGCTATAGTTCTCCCAGAGAAGGAGCTTGCGGGCGCCCCCTGCTGCTTGGGGTGCGCGCTGCCTCTGTGATGCTGCTGCCACACTGATGGTGCGCGCGGCTTTGGCTTCTCGCCTATCTTCCTAACTGGGAAAATCCTCCTCGGAAAAACTACCTAGGCCTTTTGGAAAAGCAAAGGGGCATAATGTGTTAGGATGAGTTACTGCACATCTCATCCCAGCTCCTTGATCAGTGACGTAATGTTGGCAGCTTGAACTCAACTACGTTGGGAGTATTTAAACCACAGAAATCAGCACATGCTACAGATTGGCCTTTTTACCTCCTCTTTTGGAAAATCAGTTGTTAGACATTTACCAGACCAGCATGGATGGGCTCCAATCTCCGCTGTGGATGGTAAAACATTCCAACCTGGGACTCCACAATTCCTTCATCTCCTTTCACTGTTTTGTTCGGAAGATAGATGGGCAATGCGTCTCACTAGATACGGAGTGAAGGAATGCCCGTCCTCCTCCTCAGAGTGCAGGTGGCTGGCTGTAGTCTCAGCTTTCTTTCCCTCTGTATTCCGATAGAGGCTTTCCTTTCTATCCTGCACCATCACTCAGCCATTAGTAACTCCTACGACTTATATGTTGGATCGTTAATAGCTGATGTGTCCTGTATTCTGTGCTTAAAGTTAAGCCTTTTTTTTTTTTTTTTTTTTTTTTTTTTTACTTATTTTGTATGGTTTGTGTTTTATTTGGATTTACTTTCAGGGTCAATTTTAGTTTAACGAGGATAAAGATATGTAAGCTACTATAGTAATACTTTCATTTGGGAAGGGAGAAACTTCATTTTCACTGGATATCTTTTGTACCATTTGAATTTTTACCATTGATTTAAAAAATAAACAGTAGCTTTGTTGGGGGTTATATATAGTTATATAGGTCACACACACTTGAAGTATAGTTTTGAGACTTTGTCCAATGTAACACCATGTAGCTACCATTGCAAGAAGGGTACAGGAAATTTCTGTTAATGTGCAAAAGTTCTCTTGTGGCTTTTGGCAGTCAACCCCTTACCCTCATTCTCGGGCCTTCTTCTGGATCTTATGTAATAAGCCCTTTACCATGCCCCTCTGGTTTCCTCCCCAGTGTTGACCCAAATGATCAGAAGAAGACTGCTTGTTATGACATCGATGTGGAAGTGGATGATACTTTGAAGACCCAGATGAATTCTTTCTTGCTATCTACTGCCAGCCAGCAGGAGATTGCTACTCTAGACAACAAGGTAGGGGCCCCTGCCCTGGGTAGCTTGGGTGCCAGCAGCCCTCTGCCACAGCTCATAGACTGTCTTTTGATTCTCAGCATTGGTTCTGAAGGTATTAACATCTAGTCTGTGCCTGTACAGATGCTGGTTGGAGCTGGATGCTAGTATTATGTCTGTAACTTTGAAGAGCTTTGAGCCTTAGTTTTGAACTGTGAAATAGAGACTGTTGCTTTTTTTATAAGGTTGTTAGGAGGATTCAGTGTGGCAGTATACGTAAAGACACAATATCTGGCACATGAAAACAAATGGTAACTGCTGCTATTCCTGCTGTTACCCTAGACATAGTCCACGCAGGTAAAGCCAGAAAACTCAAAGGAACACAACAGGAAGGCTTTCCTGAAAGAGTTGCTGCCCCAACTAAATCTTAAAGGACAAAATGAGAGTTAATGAAAGGGGTGTGGAAGGCAGAGGACTTTCCAGAAAGAGGGAACAGGGTATGTAAAAGTTGAGAAATGAGAGAGAAGTGTGTTCGAGAAGTATAAGCTGTTTACTAGAGCTGTTCAGGGTGCTCGGGATGGGAAGTTTGGGGAAAAGGGAGGTTGATAGGGAGACTGAGCCTAACCACAAAGACGCTTCAGTACAGGGAAACTAGTTTCTCTTTTGTCCCAAAGCCTGGAGGCAGTTATGCTCTTTGCATTTAGAATGATCGCTGGCGCGAAATCAGAGAGCGAGTTGTAAGAGGGGCAGATCTGGAGGCAGGAAGCCAGTTAGGAGGTCAGTGCAGTAACGCATGGGAGATGCGCAGAGGTCAGAATCTGTGGTACTGACAGTGAGGATGAGAAGTAGACAGATCTGAGAGGTGTCCAAGTGGAACGGAAGAGACTGGATACGGTTCAGGTGTGGGTGTTGGGGAGCAGCTTAAGGAAGAAGGAAGCATTGTGACTCCCAGAGGTGCATGAGAGTGTTCGTCCAGATTGGCAGCAGGAGAGCAGAAGTGAGTATTGGCGGAGAGGTTGTGGAGTTCGTTTTGGAGAGTTTAGATGCTTTGAGATGTCAATCAGCTAGAGTGGTTGGAGTTTAGCAAAGGGTCTGGTCTCTAGACTGAGGACTCACGAACCTGTCAGTGATAACGGGAGATCTGTCAGTGAAGGAAGCTGTCGGAAGAGTACGGATGATGAGAGAAGGCCAGGAACAGACCCCCAGGCCATACCTTTTGAGACAGCTGTCTCTACCACTGCTCCTACCTCCGAGTGTTTTTGCCTTTATTTGTGCTGTGGATTAAGTACTCACCGTGTGGCTTCCCCTATAGTGGACATTGTGGGGACTAGAAGGAAAACTTCACCACGTGGGGTGTGTGACACTGTGCACAGACCTACTCAGAGAATGCCGAGTGCCAGAGCAGTTGGGGCTTGGGGCAGCAGTCTGGGCCTGGGTTGGGAGTGGCAGCACAGGGAGATGGCAGATACTGTCTGCCCTGTAACTTCGCATTTCCCAGTCCGAAATGTTAGAGGACTTTCTTTCTCTTTCTTTCAGATCCATGAGACAATAGAAACTATCAATCAGCTGAAGACCCAGCGGGAATTCATGCTGAGCTTCGCCAGGGACCCTCAGGGTTTCATCAATGATTGGCTACAGTCCCAGTGCCGGGACCTCAAGGTAAAGAACCTATGGAAGTTGCATAGGGACTTAGGTCGGTGAGGCACACATTTGCTTTATTTCTGTAGCATCTGGTCGAAGAGCCAGAGGGGGAGGTGAACGACCAGATTGTCTTTAGCCTGCTCTTGGGTCCATTTTACAATCAAGTAGGGAAATGGTGGTGGAACCGTCAAGTGTTTCTCTAGTAGTTGGAGGCATCACTGTGTATACTGTATCGTAGTGGGTGCAGAGAGCAAAACTGGATCTCAGCTTTCAAAGTGGTCTGCATTCTGTTTGGAGAGACTAGGCTGTGAAGACTTTTTTAAAGATATTTATTTATTTATTTATTTATTATTTATTTGACAGAGAGATATCTCACAAGTAGGCAGAGAGGCAGACGGGGTGGGGGGGGAGCAGGCTTCCTGCTGAGCAGAGAGCCCGATGCAGGGTTGGATCCCAGGACCCCAAGATCCTGACCCGAGCCAAAGGCAGTGGCTTAACCCACTGAGCCACCCAGGTGCCCCTAGGCTGTGAAGATTTATGCAGTTAGTTAGTTAAAATGTGAAGATGTAATTGGTCTTATTTAATGACTCACGAATTGGGCAGCATCCCTTCTAGTAAATAGGCACTCTGAGGAGTTGTACAGCATGACGGTTTTGATAGACAGGAGTGCGGGGCGGAGCAAGGAAGTTATTAGCAAAAGTAAAGAAAGGATTGTTTCAGACCAGGTTATTTTCTTTTGAGGGGAAGGGAACCAACTGAACTGATCTGATTTAAAAAGTTGTAAATCATGTGGGATGTTATCCAGACTCACCGCTAACCACCGAGATCGTTCAAGGGAGAAGGGAGATGGGTGAGGCTGGAACAGCTGGGGAATGCCCCCTGGTGAATTTGGGATTTGAGCTGTTTCTCAGAGAGGGGAGCACTGTAAGCTCAGGCAAGGAGGTGAGGGGCAAGCATTGAATGAGTGAAACGTGCCCCTGGTGTTCTCCTGTCTTGTGCAAGGTGACTGACTAATTACAGAGGCTGAGCAGAGGAGCAAGGGATCAGGGTGCCAGAAAGGGTCCCTGAACGGAGCAAGGACTCGTTGATAGCAGGGGGTGGCTTCAGTCGTGTGTTAGTAGTTTGTGAGGGCCACCGTAGTAAAGTGCCACAAACTGAGTGCCTTACACAAAAATTTATTTTTATCTGGAGGCTGGAAGTCTACAGTTAGGGTGTTGGCAGGGTTGGTTCCTTCTGAGGGCTGTGAGGGAGAATCTGTTCCAGGCCTCTCTCCTAGCTTATGGTAGCCTCACACATTCCTTGATTTGCAGATGGTGTTCTCCAAGTGTCTTCGCTCATCTTCCCTCTGTGCATGTCTGTCTCTGTGTCCAAGTTCCCCCTTTTTGTAAGGGTACCACTTGTGTTGGATTAGGCCCACCCTAATGACCTTATCTTAACTTGATCATCGCAGAGATCCTGTTTTCAAGTAAGATCGCATTCCTAGGTCCTGGGGGTTAGGATTTTGACTACTTTTGGGGGGATACAGTTCAATCCATAACAGGTGTGAAGGGGGGAGACAAGTCTGTTCTCTCTCTTCCCCCTCTCATATCCCCCAGACCATGACCGATGTGGTAGGGAACCCGGAGGAAGAGCGCCGAGCCGAGTTTTACTTCCAGCCTTGGGCTCAGGAGGCTGTGTGCCGATACTTCTATTCCAAGGTAG
This sequence comes from Mustela putorius furo, assembly GCF_011764305.1. Taxonomy (NCBI): domain Eukaryota; kingdom Metazoa; phylum Chordata; class Mammalia; order Carnivora; family Mustelidae; genus Mustela; species Mustela putorius. The sequence continues at coordinate 5,479,725 of NW_025422368.1, read as the reverse complement.
GCACCTGGGCGTGGGAAACTGATGAAAAGCCAAGGGTCTGAACTCCGGATGGGGGCCAGTGGTAGGAGATGCCAACTTTGGGTTTGTCTCATCCTCTACTCTCTCCACTGTTTGCTCTCTAGGTGCAGCAGAGACGACAAGAATTAGAGCAGGCCCTGGGAATCCGAAACACATAGGGCCTCTCCCACAGCCCTGATTGGGCTGCACCGATTCGTATTTGGGCCCTGAGCTGCCTGCCTCATAGCACCTGCCTTGGTCTTGCTTGGGGCCTTCCAGGGGATGCTGTTGGTTCGAGGACACCAGAATGAAGAGGGTCTCACATTTCTGTCTCACAAGACACCTGTCACCCTCTTCTCCCACCCCATCCCTTCCTGTCCCCCAGCTTCCCTTTGCCCCACAAAGTTCCCATGTGCCTCTACCCTCCCCTGGTCTACATAGGACCTCTAGGTAGTGTTAGAGAGAGAACCTGTAGTGGTAATCAGTGCATTGACTGGATTGGGCCTAAGGCCAGGTGGTCTTCAAGGGGACCAGCTATGCTTATCCTGCCCTTCAGAGACCCAGGAGTTGGGAGCTTTAGCCCCTTCTCTGAGACTCAGGCCTGGGGGCACTCTATAAGCTAGTTGATCTTGGCTCTCCAGATAACAGAATCCAATTTCCTCCCTTCCTTCCCTCCACAGGTTTGGAGCACACTCTCCCTTTACTTGTTGCCCTCTAGCACTAAAGGAACCCTGGTTCTTGGGCCCCACTGAGCCCCAGGTCAGTCCACAGCCCTCTGGATCGGCCTGCTGTCTCAGTGCTTCTCTTACTCCCTTGTAGGGGGTCCACATCAGTATTGGAGTTTGTTCTTTAACTAGTGCTCCCTCCCAGCACACACTCCCTGTAGCTGCTCTTTTTAGGATTCCCTGCTATCGATCTGTCCTAACGCAGGGCATTTGGGTGGGGGAGCCTTGCCTTTCCCGGTCAGAGCCCCAGGGATCTAACCTGGGGTATTATCATTGCCGGCAGACGCTGTTCCTTCCTGGTGTTGCCTGGAGGCTTGACTCATTTATTCACTCCGCCCTGCCTCCCCTATCCCTTCACGGAGAAACAGGCCTGAAATCAAACGGGTAAAAGCCCTGGGCCGTCCCTGTCTTCCTGTCCCTTGTCTGCCCAGTTGACACCCACTGGTGACTTCTAGGGCACTGAGGAGTGAAAGCGCCTAGGGCTGGCGAATAGCTCTGAGTTGGGTTTGTGACTCTTCCCTCTCCCTGCCTCACAGGATTGTGACTCCCCAGCCCCTGCCCTCAAAGCTTCAGACCCCTCAGGTAGCAGCAGGACCTTGTGATCTTGGCCCCTTGGAACTGAGATGGTTTTGCATCTTTCCAGGAGAGCCTCAGATTCTTCTTCCAGGTTGTATCACCCCAAGTTAGCATATCCCAGGCTCGCAGATTCAACATAGCAGGGTGGGAGACAGCTGGGCACAGAGGGGGAATTCCGTTCAGCCTGGGCTCTAAACCCACAGAACTGACAAAGCCCCTGCTTCCCCACCCCCTCCTCAGGCTCCTGCGAGCACATCCTCCAGCCCCATAGCCCCGCCTCTTCCACACCGGGGACAGAATTTTCTCCCCATCTTTCCCCTCCTCCCATTACCCCATCCCTCCCTTAAAAGGTTCTCCCCACAGACACTGGACAACCTCTGTCCTTGGGGCTGGAACCATGAGAAGGAAGTTCAACACTCCTACACTGTCCCTGTTGAAGATAACTTTTTATTAACTGAATTATTATGTTTTTTTCATGGACCAAAATTTTTTTTGTACTGTCCCCTTACCGATGTCACCCAGTTTTAATAAAAGAATCTTCTGAAGGATGGGTCCCCCTACCTACTGAGGGAGAGCTCTTCCCTGGGCTCTTTCTCTGATACTATTAGCCACACTCATGGTGTCTCTTCATTTTATTTAAATAACTATTTATTGAGCACCTGCTGTGTGTCAGCTGTGGTGCTAAGCACTATGGATATGGTGGAAAACAAGATTTCTACCCTGTGGACCTCCAGTTCTCACCTTCGAGCTTGTTCTGTCAGCCCAGTAGTCCAAGCAGGCCAGGTCCTATTGGGATTATTGGGCTTCCTCACTGGATCTGACAGTCCAGCCCCCAGGGTAGGGAGGTACCACAAGACAGTAGCACTGCCATTGTCCCCCTTATCTTGAGCTCCCTGTGGCACTGGCTGGCTTGAGAGCACGGCCTGGGGGCTCCCGCAATTCCTTAGGCTTGCCGATCCTGAGCCACCTGTTGGCGAGTTCCTTGCAGGGTTCCCCTCTATGAGGGCCTGCACAGCTGAAGACATCTGTGTGCCTCTGCCTGTCAATCCTCTTCAGGTTCCACTTCATCACCCTGAGCGATTTCAGTTCTTTCTTTTTTTAAAGGATTTTATTTGGGGGTGCCTGGGTGGCTCAGTGGGTTGGACCTCTGCCTTCGGCTCAGGTCATGATCTCAAGAGTCCTGGGATGGAGCCCCGCATTGGGCCTTCTGCTCAGCCGGGAGCCTGCTTCCCCTTCTCTCTCTGCCTGCTGCTCTGCCTACTTGTGTTCTCTTTCTCTCTCTCTCTCTCTCTCAAATAAGTAAATAAAATCTTTAAAAAAAAAAAAAAAGATTTTATTTGACGGACAGCACAACTATGCAGAGCAGCAGGCAAGAGAGGGAGAAGCAGGTTCCCCACTGAGCAGGGAGCCTCAGGGAGGGCTCCATCCCAGGATCCTAGGATCATGACCTGAGCCAAAGGCAGCTGCTTAACAACTGAGCCACCCAGGCTTCCTGAGATTTCAGTTCTTAAGACCAGCATGGAAGTACCATGTGACTCTCGTGCTACAGCAAAACTGCCCATCGGCACAGTAGGGAATACTGCTCAGGACTGGTGTGTTAGCAGAAGCATGAAATTTTGCAGTTCCCAGCATAATATGCTCACTTCTTACCTGGTAGCTCATACTTGTCTCCTTGGTGCTGTTATCTAGGTTGATTCTACCCAAGAAGGGGGTTTAGAATGTAGGACGAATGCAACCATATTCCAAACTTGTAGTTTTAAAAAAATTAACCTTTGCCTTCATGGATGGGAACACCCACGTACGTACTGCCTTGCAGGCAATCGAATCCACCCAGGTTACAACTTGTTCCCAATTTGGAACTTGGGGGTTGGGACTTGAGTAGGGAAAAAGAAATGTGTGGGGGTGATAACTTGGGAGTGGAAAAAATTGATGTCAAGGACGTTGAAATGGCATCTGTTTTTACCCAGGCTAATTACATGTGTAATGAATGGCTGATGAACCATTATTAGTTTCAAGCAAATAATCTACAGTTCGCTCTTGGGAAAAGAGCTCCAGTAGTACAGATAACTTCTGTGATGAGCCAATTCTGAGACTGCACACTCTTTATTCCTATAAGTGCACAAATTCTGGGTCTCCATACCCTGAAAATGATTTTAAGGGCAAAATGAGAGATGGGAGAATTTAGGCAAAAAACAAGGGATTATATTATGCATAAACATCCATTCTCCGGGGTTCCTACCATATGTGCCAGGGACAGAAGCATTCTTTCTCTTCCATCACCCATAATCAGTGTTCCCAGCTGGCACTTGGCACCAGTGCCTTTGTCTCAGCACAAGTGCAATAATGGAGCGATCCGTGGGAGGCTGGCTTTGTGGCAGGTGCAATTTTACTCCTAAGGGAAACCATCCACTACCAACTCCAAGTATGCTCCCCTATGATAGGAACTCCATGGCCATGGGAGGGGAATATGGTGGGCCCCTCCTGGGCGGTCCCTGGAACTTAGAACAACCTTTTTCTCCACAGTCTTGCCCTTGGGCCCATTTACCCTGACTCAGTGGTTGCACACAGACTCCTCTCTGGCCTAGTGCTCATTGCTGTTGCCAGCCAGCAGGGGCCCCAAGGGATGGAAACACCCACTCAGCAGTCTGCCAAGCCAGGAGGTCAGCACATGAGCAGACAGTGGTGTTTGCCCTCTAGGCCAAGGTGCACAGACTGCAGACATGTTAGGGGCATTTGCCCCACTCCAGATCAGCCTAGAAACCAGTTTGTCAAACAGATGGCTGCGGGTGATAATAGCGTCCCGGACTGCTCCGTGTGTTCTTTCCAACCTCTTCCCATGTCCCAAATCACACACCCCACTTACTCTGTTACGGGATCTGAGAACACAAAGCTCCCAGAAGTTACAGCTGCCCCAGGTCCTGCCCCCCACCCCTTTCTGGCTTCTTGCAAACTAGCCACTGACTTGAGGGAGCCCCTAGTGTGGTAGCTGGGAAACCCAAGAAAGAATTGAAGGAAGCTCAAAGCCTCTTGAGGACAGTGAATGCTTTATTTAGCCGCAGTCCTTTCTCTCCTGCCCTCTTCTCTAAGCCCGGAGTCGGCAAGGAAATTGTAGGCCACTTGGCATCAGAGCTTCTAACTGACCTTTCCCACTTTCTCTTCCTGAAAGACATTCAGGTGAGGATCCTTTGAGGTGAGGAGAGAGGCCAAAGGGTAAGTCCCTGAGATGACTTGTCCTTCGGGGCTCCTGGGGTCTCTTATCCTTGGGCTGAGATGCCACCAAAGCAGGCCCTTACCTCTTATTTTGTCTGATCTTTAAACGGGAGCCCACACAGGGCCCCCTCACTCAGCCCTGCAGCAGAGCTAGTGTGGGGCCAGTGACAGGTAGTCTCTCACTGCTAGGGGACAAACCTGTAGAGATTTTGGGCTCCTGGGAGGCTATGTGGGGTGACTGCTACCTTGGAAAAGAAAGCATTCCTGTATCTACTACTAGGATTGAATACAATTTATTCCAGTGCTGGGGGACAGAAGGGAATGAGGAGGGGAGCAGTCACTTGCTCCTCATCTGGGCTGTTTCTTGGCAAACCTCAGAATGAGACCATTACAGGGAGGGAGGACTGGGGCCAAAGGAAGAAACTCACTAGCACCATCCACTGGCAAACCTAAAAGGAAGAGGGGCCTGGACTCTGCCCCATTCCTGTTCCCCACCTGTCTCTACCCTTTTCTCTTTCCCTGGCTTTGCCAGAGTCCCTGTCTCCCCAGGCGCCCGCCTCCCCACCCGCCCCTGGAAGGCGGGACTTGGCTGCACCCACGTGTGGCGAAGTTATATGCTCCTAGTCGGCAGAGGAGCTGGGGAGCAGAGCACTGAGCTGAATCAGTTAGAGAAGTGGCACCATGGCTGGCAAGAAAGTCTGCATTGTAGGCTCCGGCAACTGGTAAGTGGCTCTGTCAAGCAGTACTTGGCGGAGGAGGTTCCCCCAAGAACACGGGGCTAGGGGAGAAGCAGGAGGCAGCCGGTGGGTAGGAAGTGCCCTCCAATTTCTGTTCCAGCCTTGCTATCTTCCGTGCCTACTCCCACAAAGCAGATGGTGCCCAAACCTCTCAGGTCCTTGCCCGCCCGGGCAGCTGCACCTGTTTGCTACAGGAAAAGCTGCTTGGGGTTGGGGGTTGGGGAGATCAGAAGGCTGGTCCCCTTCTCTGGCTGTGAAGTGTAGGGTAGACTGAGTCTCCTTTCTACTGCCAAGAACATACTTTACTGGTGCTGGTGGGGGCAGGGGGGTGTCACAAGGAAATGGCAAGTAAATGATCTGGGGGGCCGCTGTGCTGTCCCCTCACTGCCACCCTGTGCCACCGCCTCTGTCACTGCTCCCTCCTCATGCCCCGACTCTTCCACCTTCTGTCCTCCCCCTCCCACCAGGGGCTCAGTTATTGCCAAGATTGTGGGAGGCAATGCAGCCCAGCTGTCACACTTTGACCCACGGGTGACCATGTGGGTGTTTGAGGAAGACATCGCGGGGAGAAAGCTGACAGAGATCATCAACACGCAGCATGAGAATGTCAAGTACCTGCCAGGGCACAAGCTGCCTCCCAACGTGGTGAGCCCCAAAACCCTGCAAGGAAGGGACAGGGAAGTGGAGTAGTGCTTCCTGCTGAGAGGGGCCATTTTAGCTGCTCCTCGGACTTGGGAAGCATCTTGGGCCAGCTGCTCTCGGCACAGGGCACCCCTACGCCCAGCCCCCAAGGAGCTCTCCCAGGACTTTCTGGAACTGAGAACTTGAACCCACCTCTCCACCCCCATACACTTATGGGCTCCCAGGCAGTAAAAGGAGGGGAAGAGGACCAGGAAGTTGGTTTCCATGGCAATCAAAGACTGGGGGTCTGGGTAGTGGCTGCCTCAGGCTCTAGTCCTGTTACTTATTCACTGGGCTATTAGCTGACCTCGAGGCTGCTCCTTGGACTTAAGGTCCCTGGTCAAATCCATATGGCTTGCTCTCAACCTGGAGAGGGAGAGCAGGAAAGACAGGGAGGGCTCTCCCTTCCCACTTGGGGGCCCTAAGAAGCAGGGTGATGAAATCTTACTTGGCCTCTTCCTCCTGCCAAGCCTAGGCCTCCTGTGGCCTCCCTCGCTGTCCCACAGCCAAGGGCTAGAAGAGTACTGAGTGGAGGTTCCCAGGAGTCCTCAAGAGCCCTGGGCAGCTGGAGCGAAAGGGAATGATGGTGAGGGGGAGGGAAGACGGTGTTTCATTCCTCCAGGTTCAGCCCTTCCAGATTCAATCCCCCAACTACCCTTCCTTTCCCCCACCAGCCTCACTCTTTAGCTCCTAGATCTCCTGAATGGGCTTCCACAGGGGCTAGAAGTCTGTGAGGCCCATGAGCACTGGTCACCCCCACAGGTGGCTGTCCCAGATGTGGTCCAGGCTGCAGCAGATGCTGACATCCTCATCTTCGTGGTGCCTCATCAGTTCATCAGCAAGATTTGTGGTCAGCTCAAGGGCCACCTCAAGGCAAACGCCATTGGTGTATCTCTTATTAAGGTGCTGGAACAACTTCCCGCAGTTGGGGGTGGGGGTGCAGCTAACTGTTGTGGGGTCAGGGTGGGGGAAGAGAGGAGAAAAGAAAATGGCAGAAGATGGCCAAGAGTTTTTTGGAGAGGGGAGGAGTTATTTTGGGGAGGCTGAGAAATGGGTGCTGGGGGCCTCTGGGAAGGGGAGGCTGGTTGGGGAGTAGTTAAGAGATCGGTTTGGAGGCTGATGTCTTGAGGAGTTTAGGAGGCATACATGGGATGTCTGGGGGTATGAGCAGTGGGCTGGTTTGAGGAATGTGAAAGGGAAGCTAGTTTGGAGCAGTGTCTGGGATGGAAGCTGGTTTGGGGTACTTGGTGAGGGGGTTTATTTAGGGATGTGGAAGGGATACATTGCCTTGGAGAGGGAGGGTGATTGAAGGTGTGTAGAAGGGAAATTTTCGAATGGATTCGTTTCCATGTGCAATCTACCGTCCTCACAGCAAGCTTTGGCTGAGTTGGAATGGGACAGGGCTTTTGGGGAGGGACACTGATGGACAGTGGTTTTGGAAGGGCAGGATTTCTGTGTGGGAATCCCTCAGTTGGGAATAAAGGGCACCTGGCCTGAGCTCCATCCTGTGCCCAGGGGGTAGACGAGGGCCCTCAAGGGCTGAAGCTCATCTCTGAAGTGATTGGGGAGCACCTTGGCATCCCCATGAGCGTGCTGATGGGGGCCAACATTGCCAGCGAGGTGGCTGATGAGAAGTTCTGTGAGACAACCATCGGTGAGAGCCCTATCATCACCTACATTCACAGCACAGCCTCTTACGTCCCCTCTCTGTACTCCCTTCACCCCCATTGAGCCATCTTCTCCCCATTAATCAGGCAAAGGAAGGAGACCCAAGCATCAGAGGTGAGGGAGGACTGGGACATCCCCAGGGAAAGGGTTGCAGGTCCTGCTTAGTGCAGGCATGGGAAGAAGAGTCAAGAATCCCCTTTGAGGGGCGCCTGGGTGGCTCAGTGGTTAAGCCGCTGCCTTTGGCTCAGGTCATGATCTCAGGGTCCTGGGATCGAGTCCCGCATCGGGCTCTCTGCTCAGCAGGGAGCCTGCTTCCTCCTCTCTCTCTCTCTCTGCCTGCCTCTCTGCCTACTTGTGATTTCTCTCTGTCAAATAAATAAAAAAAAAAAAGAATCCCCTTTGAAAGCCTTGCCCCCTTCCCACTTCAGGCTGCAAGGACCGGACCCAAGGACAGCTTCTGAAAATGTTGATGCAGACTCCGAATTTCCGCATCACAGTGGTGCAGGAGGTGGATACGGTAGAGATCTGTGGGGCGTTAAAGGTGAGAGGTGCACAGAGGCAGCTAGGGGATGGGGAGAAGGCCCTGAAGGAGGGCCTGGCTTAGCTCTACAATGTTGCTGGGACTCCAGGCTCTCACTCTTGGGTAATAGCTCCTCTTCCCCACCAAGTCCCCCCAACACAGGAAGAACTGTAGCAGCAAGGTCAGGGTCATTCCGGCCTGTCAGTTATTCACCATCAAACATTGGGCCACCTCCTTCCTTTCTTCCTGTAGCTCCTTGGGGGGCATCCCTATCCCTGCCTCCAGTGGGTGGTCCTGGGGTAAGAGATGTCCTGGGGAAGGACCCCGGCTCATGGGACATAAGACATCCAGGACACCCAGGTAGACTGATGGCCAGAACTCTGGATCTTGGATAGAGCTGAAGACATCAGGGATATGAAACAGAATAATCATGGAGAGGAGGGTCAGCTGGACAGGAGACTGGTTTTCAGCTCAAGTTCTCAAGGTTTGGGGTATGGGGCAGCATTGGAGAGGCAGGAAGCACAGAGCCAGGGTTACAGGAAGTAGGAAAATCAAGAGGTAGAAACAGCTGGGGAGGGACGCCTGGGTGGCTCAGTTGGTTGGGCAGCTGCCTTCGGCTCAGGTCATGATCCCAGCGTCCTGGGATCGAGTCCCACATTGGGCTCCTTGCTCCGGAGGGAGCCTGCTTCTCCCTCTGACTCTGCCTTCCACTCTGTCTGCCTGTGCTCACTCTCGCTCGCTCTCTCTCTGACAAATAAATAAATAAAATCTTAAAAAAAAAAAAAAAGAAGAAGCAGCTGGGGAGTCCAGGCACACTATACTTCACTTATTCAGTGGCGTGTCCTGGCTGATGGAAGGAGCATGAGGCAGGTGCCAAGGGGCCTGCTGGGAGGGACCCTTTCTCACCTGTGACCTCCCCTCTCCAAAGAATGTAGTGGCCGTGGGCGCCGGCTTCTGTGATGGGCTGGGCTTTGGTGACAACACCAAGGCTGCGGTGATCCGACTGGGGCTCATGGAGATGATCGCCTTTGCCAAGCTCTTCTGCAGTGGCCCTGTGTCCTGTGCCACCTTCTTGGAGAGCTGTGGTATTGCTGACCTCATCACTACCTGCTATGGAGGGCGGAACCGAAAGGTGGCGGAAGCCTTCGCCCGCACAGGAAAGGTGGGACCCTGGGAGAATGGGGAATGGAGGGTGGCCTGACGGGTTCCAAGTGGAGGGGTTTAGCTTGAGGCATCTCTCAAGCACAAACATTAAGACTGTTGTTTGAGCCTTTCTTTCCTCCAAGACCCCAACTCCCATCTGAGCCCCAGACTCTCCACCTCACACACAACCCTCCTCTCCCATTTCCATCTACCCGTCCTATTTTCTTCACAGCCCATTGAGCAGCTGGAGAAGGAGATGCTGAATGGGCAGAAGCTGCAGGGGCCCCCGACAGCCCGGGAGCTACACAGCATCCTCCAGCACAAGGGCCTGGTGGACAAGTAGGTGTCTGCCCCAGCCACACTGGGGAAGGGGACCACAGCCAGAAGTGCTCTCACATTCATCTTCCTGACCCCTCCTCCATCTGTAAAGCGGGTGGAGAGGGAAACTTAGGTTTACAAAGGGACTAGAGCTTGGAGAGAGTCTGGTCTGTTCACTGTCCACTAGCTAGTTCATAGGCTTTGAACTGCTTCCAGGCTGGTGTTCTTTAACCACATTGCTTGGACCCCTCCATGCAGCCTCACTTCCTGCCCTTTTCTCCTGTCCTCTGCTATGGGGACTTGGTTCTGGGGTAGTAGGTATAAACTCAACTGACTGCCCCACTTCTCTATCCCTCAGCCCCAGTCTAAGCCACTCCCTGGAGGCCAACCCTTCTGTACCCTGAATCCTATCCTGGGTGCTGAAGTGTGAGAAGGACAGTCTCTGAGTCAAGGTGCTCCTTTTCAGGGAGCACAAAGACAGTGGGAGTGATGGGCTGATCAGAGCAGAGCTCCGTTGGTCTGAGAAAGAATCCTAGAATAAGAATATGAATTAGGTTCAGAAGATCAGCTCAGGGCTGGTCAGGGGCATGCCTCCAGATTAAGCAAGCAGCCTGTGCAAGAGGATGGGAGGAAGGAAACACATTTATTGAGCTCCTTCACATTAATAAATAATCCCTTCTTCACTACTCTGTTATATGGATCCCATTTTACAGTTGATGATACTGAGGCTTAGTAGAGAGGTTAAGTGGCTTGCCCTACTAGAACAAATAATTCATGCCACGGAATCATACAGGCAAGTTCAATATGGAACAGGGCAATCAAAAACCTACCCTAAACCCAGGACTAGGAAGTTGGAATTCTTAGCAGTTGGAAATTGAGAGCCAGAGTCTGCCTGAGCTCAAAGGTGGGAGAGTAGAGGAGTGGAGGGCTAGGAGGTGGATGGGGAGTGGGTGGGGGTAGGTGGGGTAGGGGTATGCCAGAAGGCTGAGCTGGGTCTTTCCTTCCCTATTCTAGGTTTCCTCTGTTCATGGCTGTGTACAGGATATGCTATGAGAGGCAGCCAGTGGGCGAATTCATCCATTGCTTGCAGAATCATCCAGAACATTTGTGAGCAGAGCTGGGGCCCAGGCCAGGCACCTTCTTTGCCCCAGTGGAGACAGTCAACAGCTTGGGGTACCTGGCCACCAGGATTTCTGGGACGCTCCATGGAGCAGCCTCTTCTGGAGGACAGGAGGCTGTGCGGCCCAACTATCTACCTGGGGATCCTGAACCATCAAGCAGCCTACAGTCTCTTGCCACCACCTCTCACCAGAAATGGAGTTGCCTTGTCCCTCTCCAGATGTGGGGCTTTCTCCTTGTCTTCTGGGAGGGGGAGTCTCCAGCCCCAGTGCTGCCTGCTTTTTTGGGTGTGTGTGTTGGGGAGAGGATGAAGGGAGAAGGAGGCAAGGGCTACCCACTGCTGCCTCACACAGACCAGGAGTCCCGGCCCCAAGCCCAGTTAAGTGGCTAAAGAAGTACCTCAGCCACAAGAGGAATGAGGCCAGGGCTGCCAAGGAAGGGTCTGGGCTTTTGAGCTGACACAGGCCTCAGGGACCCCATTGCTCTGACCTCTGCCAGGCCCCACACAGCATCAATGGATCTCAGTGTTTGTTAACAAAATACAAAGCTCTCTGCCCCCTTCTAGCTTCTCCTAGCAACATCTGCGTCCTCAGAAACCTCTGGTCATCCCTCCCCATCCCTCCCCCACCCAACCCCAAGGCTGCCCTGGCACCAGAGTTGCGTCCATGCTGGCGTCTCTGGCCCTAGGACTTGTCATTCTCCCCAGGGACTTCCTAGTTCTTGCCAGTTCCTCTCCACCATGCATGACCTTTCCAAGACGACTCTTGCGCGCTCCAGGCCAGCACCATCCACAGAGCAGGAACCTAATCTGCTGACAGCAACACCTTTTCAGAGCAGGCTCAGATCACTCTGCTTCCCCGTGACCTTTGTATTTGCCCCACCTCCCTTCTCTGAAGCTCTAGCTGGGGGAGGTGTCAGTTGGGTCCCTCCTGCTTCTTCTCAAGGACCTCCCTGGCTTCAGCCCTTTCTTCTTCCCAGAACCTGTGCCTATTTCTCAGCTGCTCCCAGAGCAGCCAGGGCAGCTAACCAGCACCTGCATCAGGGGCCAGGGGCCAGAGAGTGGCCCAAAGCCTGCTCATGGATTGTGAGCAGGGAGGGGTAAGCAAGGCCAGCTCTCTGTTGTCACCTGAAGGCTTTCTCATGAGGTACTGACTCCATCAGCACCTCAGGAGCTGGGAAACTCAAGGAGGAAAAAATTAAAACCACCCTACCCACTGTGGTGAGGGAAGAACAGGAAGGGGAGGAGGGAATATGCTTTGAACTGGCCTTATTCCAGGATGGGTTGGCAGCCAGGGAATGTCACAGGTCAGCAGCCTGGGCCCCTGGCTACAAATAGGCCCTGGGGGCCTGCCAGGCTCCAGCCATGTTCAGCAGATCTCAGCTTCCTATGGGGCAGCACCTGGCACACTGTGGCTCTGGCCAGCATTATGTTAACCCTTTCTTACTCCCTGCCAGATCAGGGAGGCAGGCTCCCCTCCTCAGCCCTAGTCCTTGAGGATTCACTGTCTTACCAGTGAAGGGCAGAGCTGCCTGAAACAGGCTTCGAGACCGAAGGCCACAGCCACCCCAGATTTGGCTGGGCCCAGGTTGGGGCTCTGACTGAATCCAGAGCTGCCTCCCCAAGAAGGTCAAAGTGAGGGCTAAGAGACAGCTCTTTTCTTTCGGCTGCTGCTGTAACCTTGTTAGAGAGTCCCACACCTTTGCCTACTTTTGTTCACGCCACAGTTGACAATCTAAGGCCTTCCCATCAAGCCTACTACTTGTCTACTAAATAAATCGTGGTTTTTCCAGAAAGGAGTTGGGAAAGGGCGCTTCAGTGCGTGCGGGCAGCGCGAGTGCCGTGGTGTATCGCTGCGTCTTATGTTTCCATTCGCGGCACAGGGAAAAATGAAGACAAGAAGGACATGTCTCCTCGATAATCCCAGCCACTCCGGGCCCCTGGCAGGCAGGGGTGCCCACACAGTCCCTCTCCCCGCTAGGGGTCCCCTAATCCCGGCGGGTCCCTGCAAGCGGGGAGATCACAATAAGGTCCAGAAGCGCTCCAGATGCGTCCCTCGTACCCACTCGGGCGCCGTGACCAAACCTGCCGCCTTCTTGGCCAGCCAGGCCTCGTGGTGCCAGGCCTCGCGGTGCCGGGCGGGTCTGTCCCACGCGGAAGAGGGCAGGTGCAGGCTCTAGGGGGCGCGCGGCCCACCTCCGAGGGCTGACCCCGAGAGAATCCACCCAGCTCCCGGAGGCGTCACCGCGCCCAGGCTGGGGATTGGCTGACTCCGAGTCGGAAAGCTAGACGGTCTTTTCTGTGGTGATTGTGTATCCTACAAGTTCCGGGGCTGGAGCTGGAGTCACCAAAGACCGGCAGTCCATGGAGAAAGACTACAATCCCCAGAATTCAACAGTCCTCTCCAAGAGGAAGACTGGTCTGAGGATGCGTAGTAAGGGTGACTGGCCTGGAAGCGCAAAGGCGGCAACGCGCAGAGCTGCGGCGTGCGCCGGCTCTGTTCTCTGTGGGCGGATTTGCGTGGGTCCGGGCGCGTGCTGACGTCTCTTGCGTCCGGAGGCGAGTCCCTAGAGGGTAAGTGGGACGGGTGGGAGGGAGAAAGGGTGTCTTCCTGCACTAATAGCCCCCCAGGAACGGGCCGGTACCCTCGCGTACGTGTCCAGGCGTGCTGCGTCCGGCTGCTCCAGGAAATTGGCAGACTGCCGCGGCCAGACGCTGCCGGCCTTGGCTGAGGCCGCGGCTGGACGCCAGGAAGCAGCAGCACCTAGCACCCAGGTACGCCGTTGCGAGAGCCCCGTAGGGGCTGCTCGTCCGCTGAGGCGCCTCGTTTTGGGCCGGCCTTGGTTTACCCATTGTCCCATGCCCCGGCCTTCAGTGCCCTTGAGATCACCGCGTTCCCCGCCCCCCTCACCGCGAGCCGGCGTCCAGCACCGCTTCCAGCCCAACAGACCCCCGACAGCCGTAGGTTCCTGTCAGACTTTTCCTCCCACCCGGGGTCTTGGCCCTCCATGCTCCAACTTAAGTAGCTCTGGCCCTTGCCTAACAGTCAGCTGCACCTTGGTGTGCGGCTCTCCCGGGCACCCGGTGTTGCCGCGTTCAGCTCCCGGAATGCTCTCCCCTTCTCTCTTCCCTACTGGTATGCATCCTGTCTTCCGTATTAAAGGACGGAGCCACCCCCCCGTCCCCAGCTTGCTGCTGACTTCTTGAGTCACCCCCCACCTTCCAACTTTTCTTTGAGCTCTCACCTCGTTTCTCGTCTGGTCACCGCCCATCTTTTACGTTAAATAACTGGATTTGGGGTCTGTGGCTTTACCCCATCAGACATTAGCTACTTTGAGACTGAAGCCTTTTTTCCCTCTGTGACTTTCATAGCAGGAGTAAAAAGGTAGACAGATAAATGAGTAAATCTAAGCGGAGGTGGTTGGAACACATTTGAGGATGTGATTTCCAGGGGCGCCTGGGTGGCTCAGTCGCCTGAATATCTGCTTTTGGTCCAGGTCATGACCTTCAGGTCCTGGGATTGGGTACCCAGTTGGGCTCCCTGTGAAGCGGGGAGTCTGCTTCTCCTCCGCCTCTCCCCTGCTTTGTGCTTTCTCTCTGTGTCTCCGTGTCTCAAATAAAATCTTTAAAAAAAAAAAAAAATGAAATGATTTCCAGAGGCTAACCCCCGAGCCTCGAGGTACCGCCATGTTTCGGGGGGGGGGGGGGGCAAAAAAGAACTTTGCAGATTGCACTCCTATGGAATTTTCTATACTGTACTTGCAGTTTTTCCTTTTTTTTTTTTTTTTTTGAAACCTTCAGGTTAACCTCATCACTCCATAACAGACCCAGCATTGAGCACTTTTTTTTTTTTTTTTAAGAAAATTGATGTTGCTCAGGTGAGAATGTTCTGCTAACCTCAAAAGTTTCATTTCCAAGGTAAATACTTCTACCTGGGGTTCTAATTTCACCTTTACCAGGCCATTCTGGATCTTGTTCCATCCTACCCACCTCTTCTTTTATCCTCTGTTTAGCCACCAGCTTCTTCTCTAAAGCATATTCAGATCTTCCTTATCAATAAGGAGGGTATACTAGAATTTCCTTGGTCTTGTTGCCTTCTCAGGCTGCTGCCTATCACTTCTATTCCCTTAACCAGAAAAATCACAAGAATTCTTATCTATGAGGTGAAGGGGTTATCCTTCTAATAATCTATTTCTCTCTGTCTCTGGAAAATACCTAAGTGCATGAACTTGGGGGACGGTGGCAGAGTTTGTGGGCCTGCTGGAGTTAGAATCTGTGCTTTGTTGGGGTGCCTGGCAGGCTCAGTCGGTAGAGCATGCAACTCTTGATCTTGGGTGCTGAGTTCGAGCCACACCTTGGGTGTGGAGCCTACTTTAAAGAGTAAAAAAAGAATGTGTGCATTTACTTAATGCCTGTTCCAGTCTAGTGTGCTAAGTTGACTTCTACCTTAGGAATGTTTACCTGTGATCTAGTCACTTGCTGCCATCCAATGATCCCATTTGAGTGTTCTCGGAACTTAACTTGCAGTAATGGTACCCAGTTTTCCTTCGGGCTCAACAGGTGGGAAGGTTATAGCACACCACCATCAGTGGCAGTGACTTGATACAGCAGTGATTTTCAACCAGGAAGGGAGATGTAATTGAATAAAAAAGCCCCCCAGATGTTTCTGGAATTTCCCATCTGCTCTCTTTCACTATTTTCCTTCAGATTTGTCTTTCCTTGTCTTCTCTCTCCAGTCTTATCCTCTGCTTTAGTGTTACTTGTTACCTCCTTTTGTATCTGTAGCCTAGGCTCTCTTCCAGCATCTGTCCAGATGTGCATATCCATCTGCCTGAGAGACATCATCATATGAGTGTTGGATTGAGCGTCTTAATTTTAACATGTCCAAAACCCAGCTCACGGTCTTCTTTTCTGCCACTCACTGCCACTGCTACCCCCATACACACAGTGACACACACCTGTTTCTTACTCCTATTAACAGTATCCCAATCCACAGTTTCTTGGTTTGCTACCTTGGAGATACTTTCAGCCATGTCCTAATCCATTTCGTTAATAAATCTTGTTCTACTTCCAGAATAACTGCTGCATCTGTCCTCTCCTTTTCTACTGCCCTGCCTTACTTAGTTCAGGGCCTGTGGAGAGTTTTGGTTAATGTGAAAATAGAAATCTCTCATTGGATTAGAATAGAGATGAAAGTGAAGTTCTAGACCCCAAAATTATATCTGTTAGTAGGTCATTTGTCACTCTCCTAGCCAAGGTATACCATCCTTTCACTTTGTTAGCTGGTGAATGCTTCCAGCCTCCTTCTTCCAGCCTCTTGAGGAAGTGGTCCTATACCTGGTTAGTATCTAGCCAGGGGGGGATAGGTGGAGAAGGAATAAGTGAGGAAGATGCTGAAGGTTGCAGGTCTCTTTGCTGGGGGCGTGTTTACCACCTTAGTGTCCTGCTCTGTGTGTGTGTGTTTTCTTCACCGTCCTAGAGTTTGGGTCCTTTCAAACCTCAGATAACCCAAACACAACTCTTACTCAACCTGTGTCATTTGGTTTTCTTCCTCTGACCTCATTTACTGTCACTTTGTATAGTCCTTGGGGATTATAATTCAAGGAAGCTGTCCCTCAGCTCAACTTGGGTTCCATTCTCAAGGACTGCCTCAAAGGCAGTGTGTAGCGAGTAGGACTCACTCTGAGAAGCACTTAAGTGTCTCACCCTACTCTCAACCCCTTAAACCAGCTAATTCTGAGCTTTTCTTCTTCAAATTCTTGACTTTTAAGAAACCTATTCTCACTAATTTCAGTCAGTCTTTTAATGTCAATTCCCTCAACAGTGAGGAGACTAAGAACACATTCATAGTTACAAATTGAAGAGTATTTTGTTCAGATTGCAAGAGTCCCGTGCTAAACTTTATCTTATTCCCTAGTTCAGAATATCCAGGGAACAGTTAAATGAGAAGTTACCTTTTGCAAACAGTTTGCTAGGGCCTCAGTAAGTTTTGGTATTATGTTTGGAACTTAGAATTAATGCCATAGAAGTTTAAGTATAACTGATAAAAATGTACTGTTGACATTATTTCAGGTATGTTAGGACTTACACAGATGCTTGAGGGCTAACATGGGAACTTAGCCACCATGAACAAGACTGTTTTCATGGGAAAACAAATTGGTTACTTGTAGAAGGTTCCCATTTGATCCTCCCAGAGAGAGTAATTCACTGCTGATGTTTAATCCCTGACTACTCCCATTAATTCTCTACTAGCCAGAAAAACTGACGCGTGCTTATAGTCATATGTCAGTTAAGGACATTTCTGGGTGGCTCATACCAGTCCTTTACCTCCACAAACAAAAGAGGGCCAGATTTTACCTGTAATGTCATTCAGATGCACCTATTTCCAGCACTGTCTGTATCTCATATGCAGACTTTATCTTTCTGAATCTTTTTTTTTTTTTTTTTTTTTAAGATTTTGTTTGTTTATTTGACAGAGAGAGAGCCAGAGAGCACAAGCGGGGGGGAATGGCAGAGGGAGAGGGAGAAGCAGACTCCCCGCCCTGAGCAGGGATCCCGATGCAGCTCGATGCCAGGACCCTGGGATCACAACCTGAGTGGAAAGCTGAAAGACGTTTAACTGACTGAGCTGCCCAGGCGCCCCTGTCTTTCTGAATCTTAAGTGTTCCTGAACACTGTGTATGTGGAGGGACCCTTCAGAGTAGAGTACAGACAGACTGAGCAGGTGCAAAAGGTGGGGAGTGGCCTTACAAAGAGAAGGGTCTGGGAAGATGAGGCCTTACTCTTGGGTCTAAATCCAGTCTGTCTTTGTAGGGGACAACATGCCAACTGCCAAGCAGCTAGCTGACATTGGCTACAAGACCTTCTCTGCCTCCATGATGCTTCTCACTGTGTACGGGGGCTACCTCTGCAGTGCCCGAGCCTACCGCTATTTCCAGCTGCGCAGCGCCCGGCGCCAGGCTGCGGAAGAACAGAAGACCTCAGGAGCCTTGTAGAACCGGGGGTTTTCCTCCTTGAGCAGAGAGGCCTAAGGCATGCTGTGGAATGATCTCATCTGCAATCCTTTCCAAGTCAAGAGAACTAGGGCCTTAATGGTTTTCAAATCCTGCTGAGAAAAAGTGCCCCTGTTTTCTCTGGCACTGCTGGTTCGGGGAGGCAGTGGAATCATGACAGGAATGGGAGGATCAAGCACACCTACAGACATTAAATATCTTGTTAGTCTGTGTCTTGGTATTTTTGTTTACTTAAATAGGGTACGGAAGGCCGAGGTGGGACCTTGACTACCAGTTTTCTAGTCACAAACTGGATTTCCATATTTTGAGCCCTTGGCCCCTGTGAAGTGGGGGTATGCAGTTTTAGGAGTTGTGGTGTCAGCTCATGATCTCAGACAAAAGACTGTTCCAGCATCTGTACACATCCCCTGAAAAGACTAAAGACCATAGCTCTTCTTGGTCAGTGACCGTTCCTAGACCAATTACTGTGTCCAGGTAAAGGTACTCCGGACAGCTCGTGGCCACACGTGTGCCTCTCAGTTAAGGAAGGCAGAAGCCCTTGTGTAACAGCCCTATCAAAATTGCCGGGAGTGGAGGAGGCATAGTTCCCAAAGGGAAGGGTTGTTGGGCAGCCTGTAGTAATGCAGTCCAGCTCCTCAGGCTCAGTGGGCGTCGTATTAGCATAGGATTGATTTCTCCCTGTGCCAGTGCACAGAAGTCTACCTGCAGTCTTTTTGCAGGGTTGTGTAGAGGATTTAAAAGAAAACACAGTGCATTCAAGGTAAAACCCAACTAAGAGGACAGCTGTTCTTGCCACGCTTCCATTGTGAGCCTTGAGGCTTGCTAGTTGACTTCATTCTCATTTTTGATAATCGTCAGAGATAACAATCCCCTTGGATATTTGTTATCTCTCACGCTTTCACTCCTAAACCTTTCACGTGAAAGTCCTCTACTGTGATTAGAAACACTCAGCTTTCCTGTGCCACCAGGCCTTGTACTCCCATCCTCTCTTGGTGTGTTAACCAAGAATTCCACTGCCTCTCCTTTCTCACGTAACGCAGAAAGTAGGTAGGGTCGCCATTCTCCCAGCTCGCCTGTGCGCTTCCAAAAAGTGTAACACCAGGTTTTTTTCCCCCTCCCTTCCTCTGCCTCTCCCCTCCCCTCTCCTTTTCTTTAACATCATTCCATTTCAAGATGCTCTCTTGCATTCTCATTTCCTGCTCTAGAGCTTACAGACTTCAGGTCTTTTGATTCCTTCTATTTTCTTCCAGTCTGTCAGCCCTTTCTTGATTTCCTGTCCAGCCTGTGCCCATAGCAGAGCCCTCAAACAGCTCCACTGCAATCTTTGCCTCCTACCTCATTACCCTTTTCCATCCCAGGCCTTGCTCCATTTGTTGTCTTTAATTCATACTCTTCTTTCTTTTCAGTATACAAACTTGCTTAAGGCCCCCCACCTCCTATCTAAACAGACTTCTCAAGGTTATTCAAGAAGTCTACGTGATGCTCCTTCCACGGACTTGAAATTCCTTCCACCTCCTCCATTGTGTTGAAACTCCTGGTTGGCATGGCCTCTCGTGTCACACCCACTGATGATTACAGTCCTTCCCCGGCTGTTCAGCCGCTGCACTGAAGCTCTGCTTTGGCCACAGGGTGGGACCACTATCTTGTTTCCTTCTCTGCCTTGACTTTTCCTTTTGATTTCCTTTGGGAATTTCTTTTTTTTTTTTTTTTTTTTTTTTTTTTTTTTTTTTTTTTTTTAGACAATTATTTTTTTTTTTTTTTAAAGATTTTTATTTATTTGTTAGAGAGAGAGATACAGAGCGCAAGCACAGGCAGACAGAGTGGCAGGCTAGAGGCAGAGGGAGAAGCAGGCTCCCTGCCAAGCAAGGAGCCCGATGTGGGACTCGATCCCAGGACGCTGGGATCATGACCTGAGCCGAAGGCAGCCGCTTAACCAACTGAGCCACCCAGGCGTCCCTCCTTTGGGAATTTCTGCCCACTTTAAACACTGATCTGATGTGCTTCAAAGTTTTTTTCTTAGACCATTGCCTTCGTTCTGTTTTTTTTTTTTTTTTCTGTATGTTTTTCCTACATTATTCCAGGTACTCAATGGTTTTAACATGAAAATTAAGTGCTTAGTGTTGGGATCCCAACTCTACCATTCTCGCCATATTGCAGAAGGCTAATTACTTAACTCCTCAGTTTACCTCTGTCTAATGGGGATTAAAAAATAACAGTTCCTAATTTAAGAGATTAGGTTAAAGATCAAATGACATAATTCAAATTCAGTATTTCTTTGGCATATAATAAGCACTCAGTAGATGTCAGCTATTAATGCCTGCTGCTGACTTCCAAATCTGTATCTTCCAGATTGGCCTTGGGCTTCAGCTATATCCAGTTGCTTGACATATCTACTTGAATATCCTGTAGGCCTCTCTAACTTGGTATGTCCACGACTAACCACATTCCTTCTTGTCTCCAGGACCTATTTTTTTCCCTCCTACTTTAGTTAATGATGCTATCATCAAGTCAGAAATAGTGGGAGTTTTATTAGACTTCTATATCCTACTCCTCCCCAAGTAATTATCTTCTTAATTTTTACCATTTAAACATCCACTTAATCAGTTCATTCCTTATCATTTCTTGCTTATAATTTTGCAGAAGACTTAGAGGTCTTGATTCACTCTTGACCTCATCAGATTTATCTGCCACATTGCTATCAGAGACCTCTATTTGGAACTAACATGATTATGGCACTTTTGCTTTTGCTGTCCTCCGAAGCTCAACCATAGGGTATGGGTTAAGAATCTTTGACCTGTGGAGTCAAGTCCAGACTCCTTAGTATGGCGTATGAGGTCCTTAAGACCTGACCCATTTTATGTCCCTACATCATCCTTTTTTGTTCCGGTAATATCAACTGCCTATATGCTTGCATGCTGTTTCTTGTTCCATGCCTATTTGTGCTTTCTCTCTGAATAGAATATCTTGGGTACCCATCCCCACACCCCCTTATCTTCTTTTTTCTCTTCCAATAGAGTTTCTTGGACTTTTCACCCTCCCATACTGGGGCACATATCTGTAGAAGACACCATTTTTCCTTTTAAAAAATCTTTAAAAGGGGCACCTGGGTGGCTCAGTGGGTTAAGCCTCTGCCTTCAGCTCAGGTCATGGTCCCAGGATCCTGGGATCAAGCCCCACATTGGGCTCTCTGCTCAGTGGGGAGCCTGCCTCCCTTCCTCTCTCTCTGCCTGCCTCTGCCTACATATGATCTCTGTCTGTCAAATAAATAAATAAAATATTTTAAAAATTCTTTAAAAGCACAAGTAACTAAGACAGTTTTGAAGAGAAACATAAGATGCGTTAGTCTACCAGATACCATGACATAGTAGGACACTTAGAGTAATCCAAATGTAGTGACATTAGTGTAGGAGTAGAGAATAGGTTCTTGGTCTAGTACAATAAACTCAAACAGATCAGCATGTATGTGAGAAATTGAGTGTGATAGAGTATCTAACCCATGGGGACAACTATCCTCTATGTTGTGAAGATGGAGATACATTTATCTATATATCTCCATATATAATTGTAAAAGTACAAAAAAATAGATTGAAAGGACACACTGAACTCACAGTAGTAGTTATATTGGGGGTGAGGTGAAGTGAAGTCGGGCAGAGGTAGAAGGGAACTTAAATGACAACTGTTCTAGTCACAAGACTTCTGACATCAAATGTATTTTTCCCACTCAGAACAATATCTCCCACCTCTCCAGACAGCAGCTGAGTATCCTACAATTCAGTTCTGCCCTTAGCTACCTGGAGTCAGCACAGACTCCACAGGTTAAAGACTTAGTCTCACAAGACTGGCTCCCATTTAAGATGCCAGTTACAAGTAGTAGATCCCTAGGTTATCCACACTCTGCCTCACTTGGCTACAAATCCGTTCGCATGACCTCCTTAGATTTGATAATTTGTTACAATGGCTCACAAAGCTTAACTAGAGAAACACTTTATTGCTTGGTTTATTATAAAGAATACCACTCAGAAACAGCCAAATAGAAGAGATGATTAAGGCAGGGTAAAGGCATACCACCCTATTAACACCTTAGTGTGTTCTCCATCCAGAAGCTCTCTGAACCCCATTGTTGAGGGTTTTTCTGGAGGCCCTGTTACATAAACACAATTGATTAAATCATTGGTCACTGGTAGTTAGCTCAATCTGCAGCCCCTATTCCCAACCTGGGGGATGGGAGAGTGAGGCGGATAGTTCCAGTCTTCTAATTCTGCCATGGCCCTGTTGCTATGGTGATCAGCTTCCATCCTGTGGCTTGCTAGAGCCCCACCAAGTCAGCTCATTAACGTACAGACATCATCACTCTGGAGATTATGGAGGTCTTAGAAATTGCCAATAACTGGAGAAGACGACCAAATATTTATGTATACATGTATATATTGCTTTTTTTTTTTAAAGTAAACTCTGCCCTCAACATGGGGCTCTAACAACACCAAGATCAAGAGGCTCTACCAACTGAACCTGTGTTTCTTTGTTTCTTTTTTTTTTTTTTTTAATATTTTTATTTATTTGACAGATCACAAGTAGGCAGAGAGGCAGGCAGAGAGAGAGGGGGAAGCAGGCTCCCTGCTGAGCAGAGAGCCTGATGTGGGGCTCAATCCCAGGACCCTGAGATCATGACCTGAGCTGAAGGCAGAGACTTAACCCTCTGAGCCACCCAGGCACCCCTGCCCCTGTTTCTTTTATCACAATGTCACAGGTCTCTAATTTTGTACTTCTTTTACAACTAAGATTTGAGATAAGACAGAATGTTAGAGATGTTAATTCTGGGTGTTGGAAATAATGGAAGTATATATTATTCCTTGATTTCCTGCATTTTTTTTTTCCAATTGCTTAAAGAAGAACTTGGAGGGAAATAATTTTGATGGCTTCCTGTTCACCACTATTGTTCTTAGCTGAAGTAGTACCCCCCCGCCCCCAGGTGAAAATGTTTTGATTGTCACAGTGAGTGTCCGGCATTTGGTGGGTGGAGGCCAAGGATGCTAGATTTTTTGCAGTGCCCAGGATAGTCTCTGCACAAGTCCCAAGTCCCGTACAACTATCAGATGTCTCTATAAATACTCAAATAAAAGAAAAGACAGTTTAAAATTAGCTGAGCCTATAATTTCTCTTTTCCATATAAACACAAATGTACTTTTTGTATGGTTTAGTGTACTCGGATTTCTCTTAGCATGCAGCTTTATATAAAATGGAGGGAAGACTGCAGTAATTTGTCTTATTCAGAACTTTTGTATACCATTTCAGAAAGCCGTGCCTTTGATGGCAAAGCCTGTTCTTGGTATTTGAGTCTGTGACATAATGCAGTTGTGACCGTCTGCATTTGTAGCCACTGAATTGATGGTGGGTGTACAGAAGGGCAACCACCCAAATGCTAGTCCACATATTTACACACAGAAATCACGTTACTGTAAATTGTTTTAAAATTCTCCTTTATGTTACTGTTAGAGCCTTATGCTGATTTTTAAAAATTATGTGTGTTGGTATGTTAAACAATTATTCATTGTATTTAAGATTAGTACCAAGAGAGTTATAAATACTCGTTATACAAAGTAGGTGGTTTAGAAATAATTCATTCACATTTGGTCATCTTTTACTACAGTGCTGAGGTGATGGTTAATTTTGTGTCAGCTTAGCCAGGCTATGGTGCTCAGTTGTTTGGCCAAACACCAGTCTGGATGTTGCTGTGAAGGTATTTTTTAGATGTAGTCAACGTTTATTATTTATTTATTTATTTATTTGACAGAGAGAGAGAGAGAGAGAGAGAGAGAGAGGGAACAAGTAGGCAGAGAGGCAGGCAGAAAGAGAGGGGGAAGCAGGCTCCCTACCAAGCAGAGAGCCCGACGCGGGGCTCAATCCCAGGACCCTGAGACCATGAACTGAGCTGAGGGCAGAAGTCTCACCCACTCAGTCACCCAGGTGCCCCATGTAGTCAACATTTAAATCAGACACTCAGTAAAGCAGATTGTCCTCCATATTGTGGATGGGGCTCATCCAATCAGTTGAAGGCCTTAAGAACAGAGACTTGAGAGTTCCCAAAGAAGGAATTCTGCATCAAGACTGTAATGTAGGGGGCTCCTTGCTCAGTGGGGAGTCTGCTTCTCTCTCTGCCTGCCACTGCCCCTGCTTGTGCTTTTTCTCTCTCCAACAAATAAATAAATAAAGTCTTTTTTTTTTTTTTAAAGATTTATTTATTTGACAGAGAGAAATCACAAGTAGACAGAGAGGCAGGCAGAGAGAGAGAGAGAGAGAGGGAAGCAGGCTCCCTGCTGAGCAGAGAGCCTGATGCGGGACTCGATCCCAGGACCCTGAGATCATGACCTGAGCCGAAGGCAGCGGCTTAATCCACTGAGCCACCCAGGTGCCCAATAAATAAATAAAATCTTAAAAAAAAAAAAAAAGATCTATTTCTTTGAGAGTGGAGAGCAAGCAGGGGGGAGGGGCAAAGGGCGAGGGAAGGAGAGAATCTCTAGCAGACTCCCTGCTCAGTGCAGAGCCCAGCACAGGCTGATCCCAGGAACCCGCGGACATGACCTGAGCCAAAACCAAGAGCCTGCTGCTTAACCTGCTGAGCCACCCAGGTGCCCCTGTTTGCAATATTTTAAAAATAAAGAATCTTAAATACATTAAAGAATTGAATAATGGTATACCCATAAAGTGGAATGTTAAATCTGTCAAAACTAGCAGAATATGTATAGTATGATCTCATTTTTGTTTTATTTTTTAAATTTTAAAATTTTTAAAAGATTTTGAGAGAGCACAACAAGAGGGAGGGCGGAGGGGCAAGCAAGACTCTTCACTGAGTTGGAGCCTCCCTCAGGGCTTGATCCCAGAACCTCAAGATAATGACCTAAGCCAAAATGAAGAGTTGGCCATTTAACCGAATGAGTCACTCAGACACACCTCGTTTTTGTTTTAAAGGGAACATTTGTGGGGTTCCTGGGTGTCTCGGTTAAGCGACTGCCTTTGGCTCAGGTCATGATCCCAGGGTCCTGGGGTCGAGCTCCGTATCAGGCTCCCTACTCAGCAGGGAATCTGCTTCTCCCTCTCCTCTGGCTCTCCTTGCTTGTGCTCTTTCTGTCAAATAAGTAAAATCTTGAGGAAAAAAAAAAAACCCCAAGCAAACAATCTGATTCTTGATTTCAGCTCAGGTCATGATCTCAAGGTTGTGAGATCAAGCCCCAGATTGTGCTCTGCTCTCAGCACAAGTCTGCTTAAGATTCTCTCCCTTTGCCCTGCCCCCTCCCCCAGCTCACACTCTTTCAAATAAAAAAAAATATAAATAAATTAAAGGAACATTTGTATTCATGTGGTTATCTCATAAGTGGTTTTGGAAGGCTATATACCAAGTGTTAATAGTTATTGGGCAAATGGAAATGTCATGTACGTCATTAATTGCATTTTTTACAATGAGCATATATATCTTGTATAATAAAAATATTTGGGGGGAGGGCGCCTGGGTAGTAAGCCTCTGCCTTCAGCTCAGGTCATGGTTCCAGGGTCCTGGGATTGAGCCTCGCATCAGGCTCTCTGCTCAGCAGGGAGCCTGCTTCTTCCTCTCTTTCTGCCTGCTTCTCTGCCTACTTGTGATCTCTCTCTCTGTCAAATAAATAAATAAAATCTTAAAAAAAAATATTTTGGTGGTTTCAAACATATACAAAAGCTGAGCGAATAGAAATAAGACTCTTAGGGCGCCTGGGTGGCTCAGTGGGTTAAGCCGCTGACTTCGGCTCAGGTCATGATCTCAGGGTTCTGAGATCGAGTCCCGCATCGGGCTCTCTGCTCTGCAGGGAGCCTGCTTCCTCCTCTCTCTCTCTCTTCCTGCTTCTCTGCCTACTTGTGATCTCTCTCTGTCAAATAAATAAATAAAATCTTTAAAAAAAAAAAAAGAAATCAACTTTCTAAAAAAAAAAAAAGAAAGAAAAAGAAATAAGACTCTTATACCCATCCTTTAGTTTTAATTATTATCAACCTATTGCCACACTTTAAAAATACACTTTTTTGTTTAAGGAAAAACAGTTTTTTTGTATCATTTATCCTAGTTAGTCTGTAAGCTTCTTAAGGTCAGGAATACATGAATATATATATGCACATATATATATATGTACACATATATATATGTGCATATATATATATATTTTAAAGATTTTATTTCTTTATTTGACAGAGAGATCACAAGCAGGCAGAGAAGCAGGCAGAGAGAGAAGGGGAAGCAGACTCCCCACCGAGCAGAAAGCCCGATGCAGGACTCGATCCCAGGATCCTGAGATCATAACCTGAGCCAAAGGCAGAGGCTTAACCCACTGAGCCACCCAGGTGCCCCCATGAATATATTTTCTATGTAAAATTTTTAAAAATTGAGATAACTGAAAGTACCCCTTGTCATTCCCTCTATTCCCCACAATTTCCCTGCTCGAAAATTACTGGTGTTACCAGTTCAGTGTATTTTTCCAGACCATTTCCAGTGTGTTTACAGGTACGTAAAGATCTGCAGTGAATGTTGATTGACTCTTCTCTGGTTCCTTCTGTTGTTCAGAACCAAAGACTCGGGAGAGAAGCACTAATTGGCAAGGTCTGGGACACCAGGGCTCTCCCCACCCTGTGTTAGTCAGAGGCAGCTTTGGTGGCAAGATTCTAGTCTGCCTGCGAACCATTTGTAGGGCGCGGACAGTGAAGGAAAGTAGCCAGGCAGACAACTGAGAACCGTAACAAGGGATGGTCTGTAACGGGGAGCCATTTTCGTAAAATAAATTAGTATCAGACAGCAGAACCCTGTTGCTGTCAAAAGCTTAGTATTGTTTCCTAGGTGTTTGTCACAGAGCAGTCATTGGAGCGAAAGAAGATTCCCAAATCTGCTTTTTTTTTTTTTAATAGGCCTAGGGCTTATGACTGAACTCTGTTGGTGAGGCCTGCTCTGCAGGAAACTTTACTGAACAAGAAAAGACAACTATAGACAGATGGCTGAGGTGAGGGCAGAACAGATTGTAACCTTACTATCAGTCGCTGATTCAGTCCCTTTTTTAAAGATTTTATTTGAGAGAGAGAGAGAGCATGAGCAGGGGGGAGGGATTGAGGGAAAGGGAAAAGCAGACTCCCCGTGGAGCAGGGAGCCCAAAAGGGGCTTGATTCCCAGAACCCTAAGATCATGATCTGAGCTGAAGGCAGACGCTTAACTGACTGAGCCACCCAGGGACCCCTGTCCCTTTTTTTTTATAAAGACATTTCTTGTACCTCTAATGTCTAGTCCCAACTAGTAAGATACCCTCCCCTGAGTACTTTTTCCCCCCATGAATACTTTTTAAAAGACTCATTTGTTGCTTTAAACCTTTGAGGGCTCCTATAATCTATCATCTAAAATGTACTTCAGGGGCGCCTGGGTGGCTCAGTTGGTTAAGCAACTGCTTTTGGCTTAGGTCATGATCCTGGAGTCCCAGGATCGAGTCCCACATCAGGCTCCCTGCTCAACAGGGAGTCTGCTTCTCCCTCTGACCTCTCCCTTCTCATGCTCTCTCTAATAAATAAATAAAATCTTAAAAAATAAAATAAAATAAAATAAAATGTACTTCAAAATGATAGTCAGGGTTCTTCACTATACAGTCCCAAGCCGTCTCCTTATTCTCACCTCCTGCCTCTTTGATCCAACTCTAGCAGGTTAGTTCCCTGAAAATGCCATATACTTTTTGTATTAAAAAATATTTGAAATGAACTATTCCAAATGTAAAAAGCACCAAAAATAAAATATGATACCATTACTCATCTTACCCACATCCTCCCTTCCCAAAGATAAAAACTATCCATCCTTCTGATATGTTTCCAAACTTTTACTGTAGAAATACATAATATTATTTGGGGTTAAAAAAAGTAATGTTAATTTCATCAAATGGGAGATTTTCTTTTGAAACTTGCTCTTTTCACTCAACATGTTTTTGACATTTATTTATCCATTGTGCTGGTTAATTTTAGATGGTGACTGGACTGGCCCACTCAGGGCCCAGAGACTTGGTTAAACAATTCCTCATGCGTCTGGATGTTTCTGAATGAGATATAAAAATTTGAATCCACAGACTGAGTAAAGCTGGTTGCACTCCCCAGTGTGGTTGGGCCTCAACCAATTCATTGTCAGCTTGAATAAAAATAGGCAGAGTAAGAGAATTCTCTCTCCACTTGCCTGTCTGAGCTGAGACAACTGGCCTCAGAATCAGACTGGGACTCCATCATCAGCTCTACTGGTACTCTAGCTTGCTGACTTCAGATCCTAGGAACTTCTCTGCCTCTACAATTATGTGAGCCAACTCCTTATAACAGATCTTTTTAAAATTTATGTATTTATATTCTCTTGGTTCAGACTAGTACATCCATATTGACAAAAAAGAAGGAAAAAACCCCTTAGTTTTTTTTTTTTTTTGTTTTGTTTTTTTTAAAGATTTTATTTATTTATTTGACAGAGAGAAATCACAAGTAGATGGAGAGGCAGGCAGAGAGAGAGAGAGGGAAGCAGGCTCCCCGCCGAGCAGAGGGCCCGATGCGGGACTCGATCCCAGGACCCCGAGATCATGACCCGAGCCGAAGGCAGCGGCCCAACCCACTGAGCCACCCAGGCGCCCCAAACCCCTTAGTTTTTAATTGCTCATCCAACTGCATGAGTAAATCAATTTATTCCATTCCTTTAGAGAAATCTCATTGAGTCATCTCCACTTTTTTCCTCTTATAAATAGCAATCCGATGAGTATCCTTGAATGTTTTCTTGGGCCCATCTACTAGTTTCTCCAAGAGTAATCATTACTAATATTTAGCTTTACTAGTTTTTTTTTTTAAATTTTTTTTTTTAAGATTTTATTTATTTATTTGACAGACAGAGATCACAAGTAGGCAGAGAGGCAGGCAGAGAGACAGGAGGAAGCAGGCTCCCCACTGAGCAGAGAGCCCAATGCGGGGCTTGATTCCAGGACCCTGGGATCATGACCCGAGCTGAAGGCAGAGGCTTTAACCCACTGAGCCACCCAGGTGCCCCTAGCTTTACTAGTTTTTGTTACGTTTTCCAAAGTGGTGTTAAGTGCTTTCTGTTAGTTTTAATTTTTTTTTTTAAGATTTTATTTATTTATTTATTTGACAGAGAGAGATCACAAGTAGACAGGCAGGCAGAGAGAGAGAGAAAAGGAAGCATGCTCCCTGCTGTGCAGAGAGCCCGATGCGGGCCTCGAACCCAGAACCCTGAGATCATGACCTGAGCAGAAGGCAGCGGTTTAACCCACTGAGCCACCCAGGCGCCCTCTGTTAGTTTTAATTTATGTATTACTGATTTCCAGTAGGGTAGAGCACCTCTTTAATTAATTAATTTAAAAGATTGTATTTATTTACTTCAGAGAGACAGAGAAGCAAGCATGGGGGTGGGGTTGGGCAGAGGGAGAAGCTGACTCCCCGCTGAGCAGGGAGCCTGATGCGGAACTTGATCCCAGGACCCTGAGATCATGACCTGAGCCAAAGTCAGCAGCTTAACCCACTGAGCCACCCATGCACCCTTTAATTGACTTGTTATCCATTAACATATTCTTCCTGTAGAAATTGCCTATTCATATTCTTGACCCTCCCCTTTGTCTTGGTACTGGTTGTCTTTGTTGTTTCTTTAGTTATGTATATTCTGGATACTAGTTATTTTGTTAGTTATAGGTCTGGCAGGTTTGACCCAGATGGTGTTTCAGAGCTTTTTCATTTGGGAGGCGGTGGTAATGGTGTAAGAATCCCACGTGGTCTGCATCATCACGCCCGTCTCTCCAGAGCAGTGCCACGGGTAAATGATCTGAGACCATTTTTATGCAAGTTTTTACCTGGGGATGGGGTGGGGAAGGTCATGGTATTTCCTAGACCACACAGAAATTGTATATTTAAATTCTCAAATTCACATGGAGTGAAATTCCATGGTTCCAAATTTCCTGCCTTCCTTTTTTTGCCAACTGGATGAATTTTTCATGGTTTCCCCCCTTTCAGTAAGGCTGTTTCTGTCTCAGGATCCCAGTTTTAACTGGAGGTCTCATTTCCAGCTTCCTGCATGGTCTTGTTTCTTGTCAGCATTAAAACCCAAGTCCTTCAGTTATGTTCCCTTATCCCTCCAGTAATTGCATCAACTGTTTTACCTTCTGCACTAGTTTTCAGTTCCTTTCGTTGTGTCTTTGGTGTCCCCTTTCCTGGATTTCCTCAACTATGCATTGAAAACAAAACCAAACCTTTACTACCATTTCTAGATGCTTGTCTCAAGTTATGTTAGCCTGCATTAAGCCAGGACTGGTATCTTTCACATACTTGGACATCTCTTCTAAACATACCTTTCCATTTCAGTTAATGGCCAAGCTCCACTTTCAAGTTTTCTCCCACCTTGCCAAGAATAATTTAGGATAGTTCTTCTTGCACTGGAATACCTTTCCCCCTTATTGTGGGTATAGGAGCTCTTTGAGAGCAGAAACCAGATCTTGTTCATCTTTGTGTCCCCACCTTCTGCCATAGTGCGTATCGTAAAGTAGGCACTTAAATATTTTATTGAACTGAAAATATTTCCCTGCTTGATATTGGATATAAAGTCTGAAGAATTTGGTTTATAGTCAGCAATACTGAATCACCTCTAACTAAACTCATGTGATTATTTTTAGGGTTGAGGTAACATGAAAGTTTATGATACATGATGGGCGATCTAAGGCGTTTGTGGTTTGGGGTTTTTTGTTTTTAGTAATCAAGTACCAGTTTGATTCTTTATTAGCTGTTCCACCTTAGGCAAGTTCATTCTTTTTGCTTCATTTTTATCACATGTGAAGTGCTTAATATAGTGCCTGGCGTGTAATGAAGAGCTGTGTGTTATCTATTACTATTTTTTTTATTATACCATTCAGTTGCATCTTTGTCAGAATAACTGGGACAACTAACCCCAGATTTACATAGCAGTTGCTCAGATTTCAAAAGCCTTAAAACCATATCTTTTAAAAGCCTTTCATTCATATTTCAAAATTACTAGTCTATTCAATAATACGGCAAGTTGAGGAACTAAATATAAGAGTGTAGACTAGCTCAGACCAAATAACTATGTAAGATTTTTCAGAAATAATTTTCATATGCCCCAAGGTAAGTTTTTTTAAAAGCCAGCCACGCAGGGGCGCCTGGGTGGCTCAGCTGGTTAAGCATCCGACTCTTGATTTCTGCTCAGGTCCAGTCTTAGGGTTGTGGGATTGAGCTGGATATAGAGCCTGCTTGAGATTTTCTATCCCCCCTCTGTCTGCCCCTTCCCCAGCTCATGCATACTCTCTTAAAAAACAAAACAAGGGGCGCCTGGGTGACTCAGTGGGTTAAAGCCTCTATCCTTCCGCTCAGGGTCCTGGGATCGAGCCCCGCATCAGGCTCTCTGCTCAGCAGGGAGCCTGCTTCCTCCCCCTTCTCTCTCTGCCTGCCTCTCCACCTACTTGTGATCTCTGCCTGTTAAATAAATAAAATATTAAAACAAAAACAAAAACAAAAACAAGCCAGCCACTCAGTAAGGTAATTTTAGCTGGGTCTATATCCCAATAATGTCAGTAAACACCAAGTGAGTACCTGATTCTTAGAACAGTAACCTGTTTCTCTCAATTTTCATCCATTTCCCTGACAATGAAGCATTGCATAAGCCTTAATGTACATAAGAACATCTGGAAATATTTTGATAATCTGAATATTCACTAAATGGAAAACTGTCCTGAGATGAATACTACCATTGGCAATTTTGCCAAGACCTCAACTACAGAGAAGTCTGGATTAGGAAGACTGTTTTTCTATGGCTAAAAGAAAATAGAATTAAAAGAGAAAACGTCTCAGACTCATTTATCACAATCTTTTAAGTGTTAACTGGTAGTCTCTGTATGGGACATACAGGTATCTCCCTAAACGTGTCTTCAACCAAATTCTTTGTTTGGTAATATCCATACTTTTATCTGCTCAGTATTTTTTGTTACTATTATGCATATTTAATTTTTTCTTAACACATAAAGCCATAAAATATAGGCACTCCATTCCCAGCAGGCACAGAAAGGAAAAATTGGGAGTCTAAGAACCTTTAGAATCAGACCTGAAAATTTCCTTACTTAGCTTATGAATTCAGGGAATTGGGGATAGAGTCACTAAAGAAGTTGAGACAGTAGAAGAGGGTTGAAGCACTTTTAATCACAGAAGAGTAAACAATAGTATAAACCATTAACGGCTCACCCAGTGGCTGTTGCCTTCTGCTAGCCCTCAGCGCACCCTCTGCCAAACCCCCCTCCCTGCGTACCATTTAGTAAAGAGCAGGGCATCAGTAGCTGTCCCTGTAATTACCAGGTGGTAGGAAGAGCATCTAGTTAGAGGCCACGAAAAATCTCAGTCATCTCATCCACAGTTGTGTTTCTGTACAACTTCATGTCAAATATTCCAGCTCCAAGGAGGAACAGTACAGAAACCTGGAGCTGAACTTAACCGTTCCTTTCAGATGGCCAGAGCTTCGAGAGCCATGAACAACAAGGGAGGGGAGAGCCCAGAGCCAGCATTATCAAGATGCAGCCAAATCTGGGATTGAGGTGGGTTCAAAGGGGGGGGGGCGTGAGGCCCAGTGGCCCTAGTCTTGAATTGTGCCCCAACCCAGGAAATGAAACTCGTGCACATGAACAAATGCATATGCACACATACATACACGTGCATGGGTGCGCACGCACATGTACACACACACACACACACACACACAGCAAATAACATTACTGAAGGAACCTGGCTATTAAATACAAAATGGCAAAGTTTTTTTTAAAAAAGTGAAAAATATTTGCTTCTTTGATTCTCCTCAGTGCCCTGCAGACCCCCTTGTCACAAGTGTGTAGACGTGGGGAGGCCTGAGGAGTAGGCTGCCTGTGGCCCTATGAGTCCATGTGTGCTGTGGTCCCCACACCAGCCACCTTACTCTTCAGCCCAGTAGCTGCTTCCCATATGACCATTCACCCGATTGGCGCCATTGCTGGAGCTGCTGTCACAGGGGCTTTTTGTGTTGGTGGTCACGTCTTCTTCCTCCGAGCTGCTTTCCACGTCACTGCGGTCATCCTTAGACACCTGGGTGGGATGGGGCCAGAGGTAGAGAAGATGAGGACAGAACTTATCTGCTACTGTAAGGCAGATTCCAGCCCACAGAGCCCATATTTTGGCCCTGCTCCCTCCGTGGCCCATTTTTCTGGTGGCACCTGACTCAAAATACTGTCCGGGCCATGGCTACAGCTGTGAATATCCTTTGCTTCTTTCTTGATTTCTCCCTCATCATCTTTGTTCCCTATGGGACAAGAAGTTGGGAAAGGGGTGTCTCTCAGGATCAGCCCGAGAGAGAGAGCTGAAGTCATTCACTGAATCCGCGTGGACTCCAGGCGCTCTTTTGCCTCTCCCACCTCAAACACTAGAAAAGACCAATACAAACAACACAGGTGGCTGTCATCATTGCCTCTATCTTCTGGCGGTAGTGACCACTGGAGTTACTCATATTGGTCATCCTGACTTTTGTTTATCCCTAGAGCTGATCCATAACTAGGCCTTTTTCAGTCATTCTACTGGACTCAGTACCCTATGACACCAAAGTATTTCCAGTTCTCTACCATGGACCATAGAAAGTAAAGAAGACAAACCCAGTGAGACCTGCCAGACTTCTGATCTCCAGAACTGAAAGTCTGGGGTGTTTTAATTTATATTTTATAATATAAATAATGGGGTTTTTAGATTTATATTTTATTTAAGTAAGCTCTGCACCGAGTGTGGGGCTTGAATTCATGACCCTGAGATTAAGAGTCGCATGTTCTACTGACTGAGCCAGCCAGGGGCACCTCAAGGTGTTTGTTAAAAGAAGAAAAATTAAAGGAGAGAAGGGAGTGAGAAGGGAACAGAGCTATAAATGCCGTTGCCAAGGAGTGGGGCACTTGCTTTGGTTAGCTCTAAGACTGGCTTATTGCAGCTGTTACCTCTGAACACAAGCAAATGATTACCTGACCTTTAGGAAATTTCTACCAGAGGGCAGAGTCTATTTAGATTTGAGGTAAAGGGAGGCTCAAAGAAGGGAAAAAATAAGAGTAGATTCAACTCTTGCCTCCATTTAGGAACAAGAATCTGGCAAACTGAGCTCCAGTCAACAGTGGCCTCACAGGGTCAGGAGAGAGGCATGCTCAGAGACAACACGGGGAACAGGAAGGAAAGCAGGAAGGAAGAGAGACACGTTCAAACCGACATGCTTTACTGAACGCCAGAAGCACAGATACACTTACATGCAAGAGATGAAACTGTCCAGCTCCCACCAGGCATAGGAAAAAAGAAGGAGGTGAGAAAAGAGTGGAGAGTACAGAGTCTGGGTATAATCCTTCCTGGATAGGTCACCTGGTCAGGAAAGAAAAGCAGGGGAGAAGAGAGATGTCTGGTAGCCCAGAAGCTACAGCAGGATGCATAGACACGCTGAGCAAGTTCTAAAACCAATTGCAGCCATAAGGAACAGGGACACAACAGATCATATATGCCTGGGTTACATGCCATCTCCCTTTCCCAGACTCAGTGTCTCCCCTGGCAGAGCCCCTCCCCCTCGGCACTCTGTATTGCTGAAGGCTGCATCCCGAGCCCACTGGCAAATCCCAGCCAGACTGCTTCCGAACCTCCTCACTCTAGCTATGAGTGTGATCATTAAATGACCCCTCTGTGTATTCTTGGTCTCTCGGCACAAGGTGGGTATTTGAAATCCTAATTACCCATCTCATTCAGGATCACCACTTGATACAACAGTGGGATGAAGCAAGTACTTAGCCCCACATCTCGGAACACCACAGTGTGGTCATCTTGCGATGGCTTGTGAACTATCATGCCATTCTTAGGCAGTCAAACATTGCTGCTTTCAAACAGCTTATAGTTTAGAGCTCTAAACTAAACTCTAAACCTTTGAGAAAAGGTTTCCATGCTAGAAAACCAAAAATATGAAATACACTGAAGCAGGGTGGTGAGGGGTAGGAAGGGGTTGAGGCCATCTCGAAACACAATACTGTTCATTATTTAACCATAGTCATTCCCAAGAGACAGGAGGAAGGCAGATCCTTTCTCCTAAATCTGTCTTTTTTTTTTTTTTTTTTTTTTTTTTAAATAATCTCTGCACTCCATGTGGGGCCCCAACTCACAACCCAGAGATCAAGAGTCACATGCTCTACTGACTAAGCCAGTCAGGTGCCCCTCCAAGTCATGTCTAACAGCTTAAACACTTAGAGAAAAGTCAAAAACTCTGGAGTCCTAAGCTTTCTGCTTTCTTGGGTCTACTTGAGTACTGCGGCTCACTAAGCTAGATAGAGAAGGTCTACTAAGTAATGTCTATCTTGTTATCCAGCCCCAAAGAAAGAAGCCATCTTTCCTCCTCACCTTTCCTCGGATCAAAGCTTTGAAAGCAATTCGTACAATTAGGTAGGACCAGATGATATGAAGAACCTGCAGGATCAGGAGAAGGCCATTGAAGAGCCACCAGGAGGGATAAGGCCCGATCATCTCCCAACTCTCAAAGAAGGTCGTGTTCAGAATCCTAGAAGAGGAGGCCAGTGGTGAGATTCTTTTTTTTTTTTTTTTTTTAAAGATTTTATTTATTTATTTGACAGAGAGAGAGATCACAAATAGGCAGAGAGACAGACAGAGAGAGAGATGAGGAGAAGCAGGCTCCCTGCTGAGCAGAGAGCCCAATGTGGGACTCGATCCCAGGCCCCTGGGATCATGACCTGAGCCGAAGGCAGAGGCTTAACCCACTGAGCCACCCAGGCGCCCCAAGTGGTGAGATTCTAAAGTCAAAGCCAGGTGGACAGGAATGAAGCTCAGTTCCCTAGGAAGCAGAACCCAGTAAGCTTTTTCTCTCTCTGTTCTAACAGTTGAAATGCCAGGGATATTCATCCACAGTGAAAAAATATAAAGAAAGGGGGCCTATGAAGTTTTTGATCTTAGGAGGCAAGGAAAGATAGGTAAGTCTCAGGAACTGATGGGTTAAGTCGTATCATTAATCGTTTCAAATATGAATCGTCTCACAAAACTGGGGCAGCAGTTTTAATCATAATCGTAACCATTACTCAGGCCCTTAGGCACAGACAGGACAGTTGGTAGTTGATTCCCTCAGACGAAAGAGAATCCCCAACCTACAGTCATTGGCTTTGTACAGAGCAGTGAGGGTGGAAGTGAGAGTGGTGTGTGTGTTGGTTACAATGCGGGAGGCCAGAAGAACAGGAAAATAAGAAGAGAATTTTGCAGTCAGTGCAAAAGATGCAAAGGAATTACTTAGGCATAAAAGGAGGGCTATTCCTCAGAGGAGTCTGGAAAGCCACAGGCAAGTGAGCTGGATATTCTCAGCCTGGATCACATCTTCCTAGAAATACTGTGCAAGGGAAGTAAGGTCCTGGGAGAGTCTATCGGTCAGGTTAGGCCCAGGATAAGGCAGGGCAATAGGGTGTCTGGTGGCCTGTTCCCTAAACTGGCAAAAGGTATCATTAGCTACATACTGACCGCAGCTCCATGGCCCTAACACTTACCAGAATGGGTAGATTCCTAGACGAGTGACCACAAAAACAGCACTGAAGATCACAAAAAGGGTGTCACAGAGACGCTGATATTTGGCATAATTGGCCAGTTTGGCTGCCTGTAGAAAGGAAGAGAAGAACTGAGTTGGGGGTGGGGGAAGAAAAGAACTGAGCTGGGGAGAAAGCCAGTTCTCTGACACAAAGGAGGGAAAAGAGGAATATTGAGGAAACAAAGGTTGGACAGGGGTGGTTTACCTCCAGCAAGAAGTCTGAGGCATCATGTAAACACATGATCAGAGTCCCCACCCGAACCATGTTGTTGATGTAGGAAAAGGTGATGAGCCCAATGGTGGCCAAGTGATGCACAAACATGATCAGGAAGTCCTACGATGGAACAGAAACAGCAGAGGCGGGTAAAGGCAAGGCCATAGAGGTTCTATTTTGTTTAAACACTCCCTTATGAAGCACCCTAGCATTCGACCCAAAACTCTACACCAGTAACTGACCTATAATCTATGTTAATATAGCTCCAAGCATGGAAAATAACCATTCTGTTTGGAAGTTGCAGAATATGTACACCATGTATGCTGACCTGACACTTGGAAATAATTTCCCAGGTGGTAATCAGACCTATAAGCAGTATCTTTGAGATTCTAAGACTGTTCAGATGAAGGAAATTTCAACCAAAGGGACCTAACAGGAGAGGTCTGTGGGGGGTGAAGCTAAACTGTTCTAAAAAGTTGCAAAGAGGGGCGCCTGGGTGGCTCAGTGGGTTAAGCTGCTGCCTTTGGCTCAGGTCATGATCTCGGGGTCCTGGGATCAGTGCCTGTCTGCCTGCTTGTGATCTCTGTCTGTCAAATAAATAAATAAAATCTTAAAAAAAAAAAAAGTTGCAGGGCGCCTGGGTGGCTCAGTGGGTTAAGCTACTGCCTTCGGCTCAGGTCATGATCTCAGGGTCCTGGGATCGAGTCCCACATCGGGCTCTCTGCTCAGCAGGGAGCCTGCTTCCTCCTCTCTCTCTCTGCCTGTCTCTCTGCCTACTTGTGATCTCTGTCTGTCAAATAAATAAATAAAATCTTTAAAAAAAAAAAAAAGTTGCAGAGAAATACTAAATAATCTATCTTAACTGTAAGCAACTTCTGCTTTCAGATTTAAAGCTCTAGTTCAAATGCCAAGTTAAACTTGGAAAAAATCTCTAAATACCTGTTATCAGACATATCTAATACTTTTCAACCCACTGAGGGACAGAGGATGGGAGAAGGCAGGTGAATTTGGGTCAGAGAAACAGGGATGAGAAGTCTGTGCTCTCTCCACATAGATATAATGGTAGGTTGTAGTTCTTGAGCTGGATGGGTTAACAGGTATATGTTCCAGTATGTTTTAAAAGCCACATATATATTATGAACCTTTTTATATGTGTCGTGTTTTAAAATAAATTTTTAATAAAGGGACCTGTGTTTCCTGACCATTGGAGAGTGAAGGGCATCTGAACTGAGTACCGAGCTTCTGGATTATACAAAAACTAAGAACCCAGATTAGTGTCAATCCATTCCCATAAATACTAACCCTGGTTTTCCTTAC
This sequence comes from Mustela putorius furo, assembly GCF_011764305.1. NCBI lineage: Eukaryota > Metazoa > Chordata > Mammalia > Carnivora > Mustelidae > Mustela > Mustela putorius. Next base: position 5,441,861 of record NW_025422368.1, on the reverse strand, counting down.
CAAAGGTAATCATGAGTTAGTGACAGATTAACGTTAGAGCTGCTGGAACCACATTATGTCAGGTGCATACCAATAAAAAGTGAAGATTCTGTCCTTTCTGTCTGTGTATAAAAAACTTAAGTCATTTCTAACTTTGTCACTGTGTAGGCAAGTCAACTCACTTCCCTGAATCTCTGTTTCCTAAACAAGAGCAAGAAAACAGTAAACTAAGTCATCTAAAACCCCTTCCAGTTGACATTCTTTGAGTAGCTGGAGTTACCAAGAAGGAAGAACAGAGAAAGAGCAAGGATCTCTGATGTAAATCAAAAGCCAGATCTTGCTTTTTTGAAAGCAGGCCTCTTCCTGGATGAGGCCTTGCTATCCCCAAGTTCTGACTAGTTTCCAGAACTTTATACATGTAAGAACCTTAGAGAAAACTAAGGAAAAGGGTATGCTTTTTAGCTGGTTAACTGTTCTTATCCTGGGCTGCCCAGAATGCTTCAGATACACTTACTTCATCTTTGGTTAAGTCTCATTTCTGAGAGCATTATCAAGACCTAACAGTCTCATCAAACCTACTTTCTCCCTCTTTTGTGGTCCCAGGCAGGCCAGAAAATCCAGAATAGCAATCATGGTGGCCGCTAGAAAGGAGGAGGATGCAATAAATTAGCATGGAGGGAGGCAGTGTCCTTACCTTCCGTTTAATGTCTATAAACTGAGAAAACATAAGAGACCAATAGAAGGCCAATTCCATGATGTAATAGTAATAAAGCCCACTTGTGAGAGGCTGGAAAAGAGAAAGTAGTTAGAATACCAGCTAGTCAAAAATTCATTCCATCTTCACAACTTCCTGTTTCAGAGGACCAATACCCAAAATTATTAGACACCCTTCTTCCCCATCATCTTCTAAGATCTGTACTAGCTGACAGGCTTTGGATTAGTGTGGAGAATTAAACCTCTTCTCTGCCCCTTCACATACACATTTTCAGCTCACATCTTTAGAAATGATCAGATAGCGTTAACACACAAAATAGCACAATCAAATCAGTATGTCTAGAACTCTGGACAATTAGTGCTGATTTTCAGGGGATTGAAGACACTCAAGTCTTTTCTTCTATCCTGTTAGCAGCCCCTGACATTTTTCTAGTAATAGGTTAGAACCAAGATACTTTTAAGGGGACTCCAAGTTACCCTTGATTCAAAAAGATCACCTGAATCAGAAAGCATCTCATTAAGTGCCAGGAAGCTGCTTTTCTTTCCACCCCAATTAGTGTGAATATAATAGGGAATCTGGAACAAAAAGATGGCTGGATTTCACTGTTATGGGGGGCCCCAGAAATAGATACCCTGAATATATGACTCAAAGAGACTCAGCCCCTAATCCCTCCAGAATACCAAGAAGACATGCCATCTGCCCTGAGACTGCCCTGCCTACTGTACCTTCCACACATAGATAAGGCCCCTGTCTTGAAAGCGCTCAGACCATACCTGATATGGATAGCCACGCCAGCACTGTTGGATGTCCCAGAACCAAGGTGACTAAGAGAAAACAGATAATCCAGGTTAGCCTTTAGGATTCAACCCTGGCTTACCTATAAATCCCTTTCTCTATACTAGGAGCACAAGAGAGATGGGGAAGAAAAGGGAATTCTTGACGGAACCGATGGGTCCTGAAAGGCTCAATAAATGGGTAGGTTTTTCTTCTAAATCAAGATAGTGTTATTACAAAGAGAAAAACCATACTTGGAGGTAAATGAGAGTATGGAGAGCTCTAGGATAGTTTTTGGAAATATCAACATCTAGGATATGGGAAATAGGGAAGCAGGATGACAATGATTCCGTCTGACAACGGAGAGAGAGCTCCATGCCGAAGATTAAAAAGTCAAAAATAATTATCTCTGTTGGAGTTTCAATTATGTTCTTTAAGGAATTTGTCTATTTCATCTAAGTTGTTGAATTTATTACTATGAAATTGTTCATAATATTGTCATTATCCTTCCAACATCAACAGGATCTATAGTGAGAGCCCCTTTTTCTCCCGGACATCGATCATTTGTTTTCTCTTTTTTATTCTAGAAGTTTAACAGCTTTAATTAAACCTTAAAAAGAACCAACTTTTGGCCTTATCAGTTTTCTCCATTGTTTGTTTAATGCCTATTTCATTAATTTTTTAAAAATTTAAATTCAAGTAATTAATATATAATGTATTATTTGTTACAGGAGTATAGGTCTATGATAGATATTTCATTAATTTTTTATCTTTTTTTGGTTATTTCTTTCCTTTAACTTACTTTGCTCTTCTTTCTCCAGATCTTTTTTTTTTTTTTTAAAGATTTTTGTTTATTTATCTGACAGAGATCACAAGTAGGCAGTGAGGCAGGCGGGGTGGAGGGGAGAGCAGGCTCCCCGCCAAGCAGAGAGCCCTATTTGGGGCTCGATCCCAGGACCCTGAGATCATGACCTAATCTGAAGGCAGAGGCTTTATTAACCCACTGAGCCACCCAGGTGGCCCTCTTTCTCCAGATCTTAAAAGCTTATATCATTGATTTTAAAGCTTCCTTCTTTTCTAATATAAGCATTTAAAGCTATAAATTTCCCTCTAAGCATGCTTTAGCTGCATCCCACAAGTTTTGGTAGACTGGGTTTTCAGCATAATTCCATTAAATATTTTCTAATTTCCCTTGTGATTTCTTCTTTAATTCATGGGTCATTTTCAAAAGTTTAACTTGCAAATATTTTCTTGATATCTTAATATTATTGATTTTTAGCTAAATTCCATTATGGGCAGAGAACATACCTTATAAGATTTCAAAACTTTAAAATTTACTGGGACTTATTTTATGGCCTAGCATGTGGTCTGTCTTAATTCACATTCCATGTGCACTTGAAAATTATATATATTCTTCAGCTGTTGGCATAGTGTTCTCTAAATGTCAATTAGGTCAAACTGATTGTATTGTACAAATTTACATCCTTAGTAATTTTTTATCTAATGACTTGGTCAATTATGAAAGAAGAGTATTAAAATCACCAACAATGGTATGGATTTGTCCAGTCCATTCCTTCAGTTCTGCCTCTTTTTACTTCATGTATTTTGAAGCCTCAGTTATAACATTTAGAGGAAAATAGTGTGGTATAGTGAAAAACAAAAAACAAAAACCAACCACCATGGAATTGGGAATCAAAAAGCTTGAAATTTGGGGTGCCTAGGTGGCTCAGTCGTTAAGCATCTACCTTCCGCTCAGGTCATGATCCCAGGGTCCTAGGATGGAGCCCCATATGGGGCTCTCTGCTTGGTGGGAAGCCTGCTTCTCCCACTTCCCCTGCTTGTGTTCACTCTCTCACTGTAACTCTGTCAAATAAATAAAATATTAAAAAAAAAAAAAAAAAAAAAAAGCCCTGAAATTCTTCACCTCTAATAATTAACTAAAAAGCAGGAATACTACCAGTTTTATCCACTTTAAAGGGTTACTGATTCCATTTCTACAACTGTCTCCTCCTTAGAAGAACGGGATTTTTGTCAAATGATTTACAGAGCATCACAGACTATGCTGATTAATCAATACTATACCTATACTACACTATTACAATTAGTACTATTATCTCCCCTAAATAAGGGGAGAAACAGTAAAGTTAAGAAGTTATTGAAGTCAGACACCAGACAGAAGACCATCTATTAGCATATACACCTGGGCCATAGGCATTATAGGAAAAATAAAAGGGGAGGAGGAAAATAAAGAGCTAATGGTATTTAACTTCTATCTCTAAACACATAGGCATGATTAGAATCCAGTAGCACACCACAGACAGTTTAGACTTACCGACCAGAGAAATTTAATTCCGTAGCAGAATATAGATAAATAGAAAGTGAATCTCCACCTGGGTGGGCAAAGAAGAGAAGTTAGATGAATATTCACTCAAAAGAAAGTCTTTTGAGGCTGAGGAAGTCAAGACAGCAGACTTGGAGCTCAGACAATTATGGGTGAGAAATAAGGTTAGTTCCCAGAGGGGCATCTGGCTGGCTCAGTCAGTACAGCATGCAACTCTTGATCTCAGAATTTTAAGTGTGAGCACCACATCAGCCATAGAGTTTACTTTAAAAAAACAGTAATAATAAATAAATAAAATCTTAAAAAAAAAAAAAAAAAAAAAAAGAGAAGTTCCTAAATAGGGATGAATACTGTTACCTAAAAAGCCAAAATGATAGAGACATCTTCCAGCTCTGTTTAAAAGACTTCCACAAGTGTATACTGGCTTTCAATCAACTTTTCTTCCATACACTCCCTAATGATAGTGCCTAATATTTTTTTTGCATGACAGTGATGAATTGTATTCTATATCCAGAGGATAATTAGTAAAACCCCAGTGAAATAAAGTATAGTATATCCAGAAAGGGGATGTTTCCCACCAAAATATCATTTTAGAGCAAGCTGGTACTATCTCTGCCAAGGTGTACAAGGGTGTGCCTATCTACCTACATGAATGCAGTTAGAGGAATGCCCTCCCAGTCTGTTTGGGAAAAGGGAACAAAATGGAACTACAACATTTAGCTTAGTGGTAAGCATATTCAAGACACTAATGGTGACCAGTCTTCCAGTTCTCTTCTTTCCTGCCTATAATAATTTGAGTTAGCCTCTACATCCACTGACTACTGTCCTACCAAAAGAAAACCTCAGTCCGGTCACACCCTACCCTTCTCCTCACTCCCCACCTCCCTATGCACACCTACATGCTTTCACAGAACTTTGTGAGCGTTGGAGGCTTGTCCTGATTCCTCCGATGACGAAACCAGCATTGGATCTTTCGGACATCCCAGTCCAGTTGCTTTGACAGGCCTTCCAGCCTCTTCTCATCAGGATACTGTAGATGTATGACCAGAGTCAGAACATCCCTTTTTCTTTGATCCTCTCATTAAATCCCTCTGACTAGCTGAGTGGCAGAGGGGTGATAACTACAGCAGTTTAAGGGATGTTTGTCTTTCTAGATTTCATCCCCAAACTCATTTTTAGTAAGAAGTCCTATTTTACATGAGCAAAGACCTTTACCTTTATATACTTCCTTCTCTGGTCGTCTCCCTCCAGCCCAAGTTGAGTGAAAAAAGCTATTAAAAATCCAAGCTGCACAGGCTATTGGTACCCTTCCTATCTTGATTATGCAACTGGATAATGATGGAAGCTGGAGCAGGGATAAATAAAATCAAGATGTGTCTGGGAAAGGCAGGACTGTGGTGGCTAGTAGGCCTAAAATTCAAATGTATGTAAACTTGACTTATTTAAGGGATAGTGACCCAAAGATATTCCCCCTGACAGGATAAAGCTCTCCTTTTAGTTATATGGACTACCCATCCTATCCCTACCCTTGGAGATACCTGCTCTCCACCCTCCCCTTCCCTGTGGAGCAACCCCTCACATGACTCGTCTTCTGTTTCTTTGCCACTTACCTTGGTAATAGATATGAACACCTTTTCAAGGATGGCATTGGGTTGGGCCGGATAGGGACCACTGTCCTGGATGCCAACATGAAGTGCACAGGGTTTGGCAATAAACCTGTAATAAGAAAAATCCAAAGCCATTTCTAAATATGGTTTGCTAAGCACAAAGGAAAGATCCTGATTAGGGGACTGATGGGAGGCAAAAGGGAAAACACTTGGCTGGGAACTAGGACTTGTTGATTTGGTCCTGGATTCTTGCCACTGACTCACTTGAGAAGTGACCTGTTGATGAAATATTAGAATGTTAAGCTCTCTTTCCATTATTCTCTGGCTTCCCTAATCACATCTTGAGCTTTAGAGTCAGAAAGACCTAAGTCAAACCTATCATTTTATCTACCAGTCTACCACTTACTGCCTATAGGAACCTCTCAAAATCCATTTTTTTCATCTATAAGATGAAGACAACATCAACATCCTTGCTACTCGATATAAGGGCCACAGGCCAAAAACACAATTAGTTTTTCCTATAAGCCTTTTGGAAATGTAGAATCTCAGACTCCATCCCAGACCTGCAAAATCAGAATCTGCAGTAACAGGATTGTCTGGCGTTCTTCATATGCCCATAAAAAATGTTAGCAGCACTGGTCTACTTTATAAAACCTATGTAAGGTATTCAATGAGACAATGTATCATGAAGACCATGGCACAAATGAGATTCTTTTTTTTTTTTTTTAATTTTATTTATTTATTTGACAGACAGAGATCACAAGTAGGCAGAGAGGCAGGCAAAGAGAGAGAGAGGAGGAAGCAGGCTCCCTGCTGAGCAGAGAGCCCGATGCGGGGCTCGATCCCAGGACCCTGAGACCATGACCTGAGCCGAAAGCAGAGGCCTTAACCCACTGAGCCACCCAGGCGCCCCACAAATGAGATTCTTGATAAACAGTAGATTTCCTTACATCAGAAGATCAAGAAGATCTTAATTGGAGGGCCCTGGAGAACTGAGACTGAGCTCTTCCTAAATACAAATATCCTACATCTCCCTCACCTTCCTGGCTAATCAAAAGGTTATGTAAATACTTAGAACTTTCAGTAGCCTGGAAGAAAGGAAATTGGGAAGGGTGAGAAATAAATTACCTATTAATATTCAGTTCTATTCCCAAATCTACCACTAATAAGCCATATAAACTTAGTCAAGTCACTTAACTCTTGGGTCTTGGTTTCATCATCTAGAAGAAGTAATAAGGTGATCCCTAAGATTTTTTTTCTACATCTATGATTCCATGGTATTATCACTGATTGTACTTAGTTTTTAACGTGTAGATCTTTGAAAATTAAGGAACTGTTCTTTGGTTCTTCAAGAAAGATCTCTGTAAGGGCACTCTGTAAGGGCTCAGTTGATCACTCTTGATCTCAAGGTTGTTAGCTCAGGACCCATGTTGGGCACAGAGTTTACTCTAAAAAGAAAAAAAATCTTAGGAAAATAAAAAAGAGGGGTGTCTCAGTGGGTTGGTCGGTTAAGCATCTGACTCTTGCTCTCAGATTGTGAGTTCAAGCCCCGTGTTGGGCTCCACACAGGGCATAGAGACTACTGAAAGAAAGAGAGGAGAGAGAGAGAGAGAGAGCGTGGGAGCTCTCTTTTTCACAACGATAAACTTCTGTGAGCATTAGCTCTAGGAAAGGCTCATGTAATCATTTTCAGGATAAGTCAAAATCAGTTTTAAGTTCTCTTAGCACGTTAAGGAGTACGAAGATGAAAATGAGACTGGGAGGCATACAATGGAGTGCTCTTGACCTATTTTCTTGATCTGCATTTGAATCCAGAATTTATCTCTAAGGGAGGGACTGAGAATAAGAAACTATTATCTTCCTCTGTGAGAACTTTTTTTTTTACCCTTATCATCAAAGTTACTGAGCCATGGAGAAATATTTATTCAGAGCACAAAGTCAGCCACATCTGTAGTCTATTCTCCCCTTTCACACAGGTGGTGCAAAAGTTTCATTCGAAGGCCAACACTAGTAGATACTTTAATTTCTATTTCCTGGTATATTATTCTGTGTACAAATATTTTAGCACCCCACTCACGTTTAAACTCCTTATGAACACAGAATATACAGGGAATATTGCTTTTGCATTTACCAAGGTTCTGTGTCTGTGCTCAGTAAATGCTCTGTAACTGACAAGTGAGAGGTCTTACAAATCCTACCACTGCTCTTTTGGAACTCCAGAGGAGTAATTAAGGCAGTCATTCTTTGCTTTTGAGTTTGTGCTATATGAGATGAAAGCACTGTCATCTCTCATCTACATTAATTACAAGAAGAGGTACATCCAATAACAAAAACAGCCTTTCCAATTCCTACCCTTGCTCCCTGATCCAGGGCTCTTTCTCAATTCAGAAGCAGTCAGGTGATTAAAAGGCCTCGAGTTAGAGTTTACCAGCTACAGGACTTGGTGAGTTACTCACCTATTGGAGGGAGATAAAATCTACTTCACAGGGTTATTTTAAAAATGAAATGACATGCTTCATGCCTCACCCAGTACCTGATATTTAGTAAACATTCATTAAAAGGCAGCTGCTGTTCTTCTTCTTATTATTTTTTAAGGCAGCTATTATTATTTTTACCAGAACAGTTCAGTCTGGGTTCTCACTGATGGGTGTCTTTGGCATAAGGCAAGAAGAATTAAGAAATCTTATTTCATACAACAGGGACAGGTTTGTACCCTGCTCACCTGGGTGAAGCCAAGATAATTTTTTTATTATCTGGACCTTGGAGTGGACTTAATATCCTAGAGCTGTAATTAGCTCATATCCTGACCTTATTAGTTCACAGAGTGCAATGAAAGATAAAGTCACTGACATCCAGTCAGTTATACAACTACAGACCCTAAGAAAATTTATCTATTTGACAAATACTTGTGGAGCACCTATATTGTGCTACAGTGTGAAGCACAAAACCATAAATAGGGGCTTACGATTGCAAAAGAATTTTTTTCTGATAAAAGTTAAATATATAGATTTATTTAGGTTCCTAATGAATCACCTTAATGAAGAAAATTGAAATTAGGTCTTCATCATTTCTGTTAGATAAGCACTTATCAAAGCATGACATAGAGACTCCTAGGGTTTCAGAGATACTTTCAAGAGGTCTATAAGGTCCAAACACTCTCGTAACAAGTCTATAACTTCAGAATCATTCTTTTCTCTCTCATTCTCTCATGAGTGCACAGTGGAATTTTCCACAGGTTACATGACATTGCAATAGACTGAATGCAGAGGCTGACATGGGAATACAGCTGCCAAGTACAAATGAGACTTACAAAAATGTAAAATAATACGATTCTTATCATAATTTTTTGTTTTGTTTTGTATACGTGCTGCTGAAGCAAGCACACATTTGCTTTGTTTTGGAAAATATTTTTCATGAGACATCAGTTATATTACCAATATAATCAATTTGTCATTTATTTATTTATTTATTTATTTTTAAAATGTATTTATTTGACAGAGATCACAAGCAGGCAGGCAGAGAGAGAGAGAGGAGGAAGCAGGCTCCCCGCTGAGGGGGGAGCCCGATGCGGGACTCGATCCCAGGACCCTGAGATCATGACCTGAGCCGAAGGCAGAGGCTTTAACCCACTGAGCCACCCAGGCACCCCTCAATTTGTCATTTATAAATGAATTAATAAAAATTATTTGTTTTAAATTTCCATTTTAATTTTTAAAGCAGCCCATGTTGGTAGCTGTTCTCCATATAAACATAAACTCTCTCAGATCCTTACTAATTTTCAGAGTGTAAAAGATCCCTGACATCATAGTTTGAAAATTGCTATGCTGGATGACAATGAGAAATCAAATTTACCTTGTGTTTTTTTTTTTGTCCTCCCCAGGATCAATCTGTTGCCCAAGTTTTAAAATAATTTAAAGACCAGACTTCCCCTTGCCTGCAGGTCTGAATTAGTAGGCATTCAGTGGCCTATAATGAATGGTAAGCTACTCCTATCTACCTGCCACTCCAGGAACACAAGTCTAGTGACCCAACCTGATTATAACATTTCTGTTCTGCTTTGTAGACATCATTTCATTCTGCCCTTTTCCTGCCCTGCAGCTACATGGCAGTGGCTGAATGAGGTCTGAGTTTATTAAGATGAATTACTTAATACTTTGCTTTTTCATACCAAAGACGGGAGCTCTGCTAACAATTCTATTTTCCTGATTCACTGCAACATCACTGGTGGACATATACTATAAACAAATATATTTTAAAGTACAGATCAAGCTTCTTAACTGGTGTATCATGGCAAGTAATATATTTGGGCTATATTTACCCCGAGATACTGCTCTTAGCTCTCAGGCTGATCCATGGGGCCTGTGGTAGCTAGGTAACCTTAGTCTGTAGCCTCTGGTCTCATATACCTCAATGTGCAATACACAAAATATTTTCTATATGTGCAGCAACATTATTAGGTTGGGAAGCAGTGGCTCAGATAAATTTCTGGAAAAATATAAAGTGTCAGAATTTATATATAAAAAAAGAAAAATAACCATCAAAGAAATCAAAATAGGGAATGAAGGGGAAAATACAATAAAAAGAGAAATGTCGGGACGCCTGGGTGGCTCAGTTGGTTAAGCAGCTGCCTTCGGCTCAGGTCATGATCCCAGCATCCTGGGATCGAGTCCCACATCGGGCTCCTTGCTCCGCAGGGAGCCTGCTTCTCCCTCTGACTCTGCCTTCCACTCTGTCTGCCTGTGCTCGCTCTCACTCTCTCTCTCTTACAAATAAATAAATAAAATCTTAAAAAAAAAAAAAAAAAAAAAAGAGAGAAATGTCTTATACAGACTGATGAGGATGGTATACATTAGGTAATGAGTGACAATATCTGAACCTGAATGTTACCCACCCCCCCACACACATACGTGGGAAGAGAGATAAGGTTTTTTTTTTTAAAGATTTTACTTATTTATTTTAAAGAGCACAAGTTGGGGTGGGGGAGAGGCGGAAGCAGGCTCCCTGCTGAGCAGGGAGCCTGATGTGGGGCTTCATTTCAGGACTCTGGGATCATGACCTGAGCCTAAGGCAGATGCTTAACTGACTCAGCCAACAAGGCACCCACTCCTGTCCTTTTTAAAGATTTTATTTATTTTAGAGAGAGACTAAGATGTTTAAATATTCTTTTTTTTTTTAAGATTTTATTTATTTATTTGACAGACAGAGATCACAAGTAGGCAGAGAAATAGGCAGAAAGAGAGGAGGAAGCAGGCTCCCTACTGAGCAGAGAGCCAGATGAGGGCTTGATCTCAGGACGCTGGAGTCATGATCTGAGCTGAAGGCAGAGGCTTTAACCCACTGAGCCACCCAGGCACCCCTTAAATAAAGATTCTTAAGGCCAGAGAAAGCCTGTTTAGAGAATTTAATCCTTAGGTACACAAGCAGCATTCAAAAATCTTGCCCCAAGACATATGTACCCCCAAGAAGCAAATGCAGAGTCCCACAGAAAACAGATTCCGAAATTCCCTTCCCTTTGCAACTGAATTCTTTTTTTTTTTTTTTTTAAAGATTTTATTTATTTATTTGACAGTAGATGGAGAGGCAGGCAGAGAGAGAGAGAGAGAGAGAGGGAAGCAGGCTCCCTGCTGAGCAGAGAGCCCGATGCGGGACTCGATCCCAGGACCCTGAGATCATGACCTGAACTGAAGGCAGCGGCTTAACCCACTGAGCCATCCAGGCGCCCCTGCAACTGAATTCTTAATAAACCAATCACATTAAAAATTTGAGTGGCTTCTGTAGGATGGAAAGAGGGGAAAGTAAAAAAAGACATTCAGGCAGCTGGAGCAGGATGTATTAAAGCAAAGATAAGAAACAAAATATGCTTAGAGAACTATGCAATGTACAAATTTGGGGCTGGCAACAGGGGCAGGAGAAAAAGCTATACACCAGATCACAGGTGCCTTGTATGTTATGCTAAGCGTGAACTTTATCCTCTGTAGAGTCATTGGAGGGTTTTAGGCTGAGGTGGAGAAGAGATAGATTTGTGTATTAAAAAAGGAGTGTCATCAATTAAAGGCCACTGTAAAAACTCCATGCTGTAAGTGATAAAGCACTGAACTAAGGCTATAGAAATGGAAAGGAAAGGATTGATTCCAGAGATGCTGAGGAGGTAAAACTAATAGCACCTGGTGACTGAAGAGATGTAGAAGGCAAAATAAAGAGTTAAGTGTTCCCTATTTCTGGCTTGGGAGACTTGATTATGGTGTCTCAACCAAGTAGAACGTAAGGTAAGAAAGCAAATTTGGGAGTAATAGATGAATTGTGTTATGCTGAATTTGAAGTGCCTATGGGAACATTGAAATGGAAGTGTCTAGTAGGCAAATAAACTTGGAAAGGGGCTTAACTCTCTCTCTCTCTCTCTCTCTCTCTCTCTCTCGGACCTGAGAAAGAAAAAACAAAGAGCAAGAGAATGAGAATATAGGGGGTAGCTAAAATTGTGGCGGTGCATGTGATTGCAACAAGAAAGGAACACAAATTGAGAAGAAAACCAAGGTCAGGATCCTGAGAAATACTAGCGTAAAAGGTGCAGTTAGAGGCCACGAAGGCCAGGGGTAGAGTTGTATCAAATGAGGCAGAGATCAAGACAAGGATTTCAATATCCACTAATTTGGCAACTTGGAGATCTGTGGTAACCTTCACCAAAGAAATTCCAGAAGAATAAAGACTCTAGAGAGGGTATATAAGGAAGAAGAAGGAAGTGGAAATAACTGATTCTTAAACATCTTGACTGAGAAGGGAATCCCTTCAATTTCTGGCATCAGAGTCACTCTATAAACTAAGATTCCTGTGCTTCATATCCATTCTCTTCCTGATCAGAAATTTCATTCTATTTATTCTTTTTTTTTTCTCTCTCTCTCTATCATCTTCAGCCTCACTATCTCTTTCTTCTTGTCCGAACTTAAACACACTCAAGTTCTTTTCATCTTTAAACAGCTCTCCCTGCCCCTCATACCCTCTGGCACTCTCTCACCTCTGACTATGAAGTTCTTGGAAAAAGTTCTCTCCTCAAGCCTTCTCTTCTAACTCCCACTCATTCCTAGCATTCATCCCCCTCTCATCTGGTCTCTGTCCCTACACTCCATTGGCACTGCTCTTGCCAAAGCTGTCAACAAGCTCCCTACTGTGAAATCAAAAGGATGCTTTTCAGTCCTCTATCTTATCTGACCACTCGGCATTATTCTACGTTACTGACCCTGCCCTCCCTCTTGAAATGCTCTTCTCTTAGCTTCCTTACTGCCATACTCTTCCTAGTTTTCTCCCTCTATCTCTCTGGCAGAACTAGACTGCTTGGTATACACTGCTAGTTGAGTCACCTAGACATGCTATTTAACTTTCTCTATGCTCCCATTTTCTCACCCCGTAAAATAAGGATAAACTAACATCCACCTACTTCATAAAGTTACTATGAGGACTCAACAACGCTTAGCACTCAGAACAGTGCCTGGGACCAAGTAAGTACTTATTAAATGCTAACTACTGATATTATCAAATACTATAAAGCTGTCATACCTCTTGTCTTCTGTTGGGCTTCTCCCCCCCCCACAACCCCTGCCTTTGCTAAAACATGCTGTTTCCTCAGAGTTCTATGCAGGTTCTTTTCTTACTCTACACACTCACCCTGCTTGATCTTATTCAATTACAGCAGGAAGTCTCAAAGTATAGTCTATAGACCCCACAGGGTCCCTGAGATATTCTCTAGAGGCCCACAAAGCAAAAACCATTTTTGAAATAAAATTTCCTTTGTTACTGTGCTGAAATTTGCAATGATAGTGCACAGCAATGGAAGGTAAAATTTACAGTGCTTGAGAATAAATCAAGGCAGTGGCAGCAAACTGTAGTAGTAGTTTTTGTGTTCTTCCTTGCTATATGTCCTCTTAGTTATTTATTTTTAAGCCAGTTCACTTAAGAATGTCCTCATTGAAGCAATACAAATGATTGATTTTAATAAATATCAGCCTTTGAGTGTATTTTAAAAAAGCATTCTGTGATCAAATGGGAAGTACACAGAAAGCACTTTTGCTGGACACCAAAGTATACAGTTATCTTAAGGAAACACTAGTTCAACTGAGTTCTGTGCTCAAATGAATCACTTTCTTCACAGAATACCACTTCTACCTGAAAGAATGGCCAACAGACAAACCAAGGTTATTTGGATCTGTGTTTCAGGAAACATTTTATTGAAAATGAATAAAATTAAGCTTTTCATGACCCCCCCCCAAAAAACTAGGAAAAACAAAAACAACTAGTGCCAATGATAAAATTCAAGCTTTCAAGTGAAAATTAGAATTTTGGAGAACTTATATCTACCTTTGAGCTTGACAACTTCCCAGTGCTTCAAGCTTTCATAAGACTGGTTCTGATGAGATTTAACTAATATGATTTTTTTAATATTATATAAAGGAATGTACTGACATTTGGGAGATCTATATAACACTATAACACAATGAATCAGTATTTTTCTTTTTTCTTAATTGAAGTACTTTTATTTTATGTACAAAGAGTTAGCATGAGGGGCGCCTGGGTAGCTCAGTGGGTTAAGCCCGCTGCCTTCTGCTCAGGTCATGATCTCAGGGTCCTGGGATCGAGTCCCGCATGGGGCTCTCTGCTCAGCAGGGAGCCTGCTTCTCTCTCTCTCTCTCTCTGCCTCTCCATCTACTTGTGATCTCTGTCAAAAAAATAAAATCTTTAAAAAAAAAAAAAGAGTTAGCATGAAAGTAAGTATCTTAGATATCTGCAGTTAAGGTAGAAGACCCATTCAAGAAGTTCACTTAATCCAACTTACTTAAGCCTATATCCTTCACAGACTGATGGAAACAATGGTGGCACATACTAAGACTGTATTTTCAGATCATACCACGCTAGTTTGAGCAGATGTGGCAAGCATGAGAACTTTTTTTAAAAAATATTTTTATTTATTTAAGAGAGAGCAAGACAGCAGCAGAGGGAGATGGAGGGAGAGAAGCAGGCTCTCCACTGAGTAGGGAGCCTTATGTGGGGCTTGATCCCAAAACCCTGGGATCATGACCTGAGCTGAAGGCAGATACTTAACCAAGTCACCCAGGTACCCCAGGGATGAGAACTCTTGCCAGATTTCCTCAGATGACTCCAATAGAGCTATTGGTAACCCATCTTGCTCTCTTGGATGCAACGAGGCAAAGTGACCAATTCTTGACAGCCATTCAAAATTTAAGACAGACTAATTGATTTTAACATGAATGAAAAGTTCATTGATAGGGTTTCAGATTTCACAATGCAACCAACATTTAAGAAACTACTACTTAGAGACATGTGGGTGGCTCAGTCAGTTAAGCATCTGGCTCCTGGTCTCAGCTCAGGTCTTGATCTTAGGGTTGTGAATACAAGCCCTATGTTGGGCTCCCCATTGGGTGTGGAGCCCAATTTTTTAAAAAAGAGAAAAGAAACTACTACTTGTGTTGTGGTATTGTATCAAAGAAAAACTACTTCTCCTTTCCAATGACATATTTGTGTGAGGCCAGCTTTTATTTATTTATTTTTATAAATTTTTTTTTTTAAAAAGATTTTATTTATTTATTTGACAGACAGAGATCACAAGTAGGCAGAGAGAGAAGGAAGCAGGTTCCCTGCTGAGCAGAGAGCCCGATGTGGGGCTCGATCCCCGGACCCTGGGATCATGACCTGAGCCGAAGGCAGAGGCTTTAACCCACTGAGCCACCCAGGTGCCCCCCAGCTTTTATTTATATACTTCAACCAAGAGATTGAATCACAATAGATTGAATGCAGAAGTCAGAAAGAAGAATCCAAAAGAATCCAACTATCTTCTATTAAAGCCAGACATGAAAGAGATTGTTTTCTCTAAATATTTTTGAAAATGATTACTTTTATAAAATGTTATCCACATTAACATGTAACATGGCTTACTGTTACTTTTTTTTTTTTTTTTTAAGATTTTGCTTATTTGAGAGATAGAGTGAGTGAGAGAGAGCAAGCACACGAGCAGGGGAAGAGGAAGAGGGAGAAGCAGACTCCCCACTAAGCAGGTAGCCTGATGCAGAGCTTGATCCTAGGGCCCCGGGATCATGACCTAAGCCGAAGGCAGATGCCTAACTGAATGAGCCCCGCAGGTGCCCCTATTACTGTTACTCTTAATGAAATAAAAAGTACATTTCTTAAATTTATCAACTTTCTTTTTTTTTTTCTTTAGATTTTACTTACTTACTTGCCAGAGAGAGAGAGAATGAGCACAAGCAGGGGGAGTAGCAGGCAGAGGCAGAAGCAGACTTCCTGCTGAGCAAGGAGCTGGATGCTGGACTGATCCCAGGATCCTGGATCATGACCTGAGCCGAAGGCAGATGCTTAATTGGGACACCACCCAGGTGTCCCTCAACTTTACTTTCAAATATGGAAAAACTAATAGGAATAAGGGATGCTCAATAAATTTTAAGAATGAAAAAGAATGCTGAGAGCAAAAATTACTAAATTATACTAATACTATTCATTTGTGTGCTGATAACTCCCAACCATACATTATTTTGTATATCCCTTATACATATGCACCCACGTCAGGGTATTTTCCTGAGTAAATTCTTTAATACACACACACACACGAAGATTTTATTTATTTGACCGAGAAAGACACAGCAAGAGAGAAAATACAAACAAGGGGAGTGTGAGAGAGAAGCAGGCCTCCTGCCAAGCAGGGAGCCCAACATGGGGCTCAATCTCAGGACCCTGGGACCATGACCTAAGCCGAAGGTAGACCCCTAACAACCGGCACACCCAGATGCCCCTATCTGTTATATTTTTAAAGATTTTATTTTTAAGTAATGTCTACACCCAACATGGGGCTTGAACTCACAGGCCCAAGATTAATAGTTGCATGCTCAACCAACTGAGGCAGCCAGGCACCCTTCTGAGTAAATTCTTGAGGACAGAATTTGCTGTCTACCAACAACATGTGCTATACACATTTGTTGTACTTACATGTATATTTTTTGCAGTTTCTTTGATGACTATTTTTTTTAATTGACAAGTTTGTTCTTTTTTTTTTTTTTAAGATTTTATTTATTTATCAGAGAGTGTGCACAAGCAGGGGGAGCAGCAGGCAGAGGGAGAAACAGGCTCCCCACGGAGCAGGGAGCCTGATACAGGACTCTATCCTAGGAATCTGGGATCATGACCTGAGCTGAAGGCAGAAGCTTAACCGATTGAGCCACCCAGGCATCCCTGGCAAATCTGTTCTTAAAGCAGGAGCAGATGAAAAAGAAAAAGACCTCTATGATATATATTACCCTAAACCATGGCAAGGCATGCACTGGGATTAATAGCAGACTATTCTTCCCTCCTTCTCCCACTTTCATCAAAGTTATCTTCACTTACGCCTATAACAGGGCCTTAGAGTATTATGATGACTAATACCTGTGTAATCTGATGTAACCTACCAGGTAGTGTGATGAGAAGGATCACATTGTATGTTTCTTCTTTAAGCAAATACATTAAGTTGTATAGGCACTTGCCCATTTATTATTATTTTTTAAAGATTTTATTTATTTATTTGACACAGAGAGAGAGAGAGATCACAGGTAGGCAGAGAGGCAGGCAGAGAGAGAGGGGGAAGCAGGCTCCCCGCTGAGCAGAGAACCTGACGTGGGGCTTCATTCCAGGACTCTGGGATCATGTCCTGAGCCGAAGGCAGAGGCTTTAACCCACTGAGCCACCCAGGCGCCCCTCACTTAACCATTTAAAATAGATAAATTATGTGTAAAGCTGGGGTACCTGGGTGGCGCAGTCCGTTAAGCATCTGCCTCTTGATTTTGGCCCAGGTCATGATCTCAGGGTTGTGAGATTGAGGCCACGCACGCCCACACCCCGCCCTACCTTGCCCGGCTGTGGGCTGGGTTAAGTATTGGGCTTACAGCTGGCTTAAGATTCTCTTTCTTCCTCTTCCCCTGCCCCGCCCCCTCCCTTAAAAATTTAATAAAAAATTAAAAAGATAAATATCTGTAATGAAAGAAATGTGTGTATATAGTTGGAAAGGGAGAAATTCTTTAGCAATGAGAGTCTTAGGGACCGCTCGCTGTTCTTTAGCCACACTTTGAGAACTGCTGCTCTACAGCAAGTAAAATATTCACTGGCTACTATACAGTGATACTATAAGTTAGTCTTAAATTGTGTCTACCTGAAACATTTTAACATGCATACTGTATGTAATTCTTACTATCTCAAGACTTATGTCCCTTATAGTGTAAGCAGTTACTTAACCAACTGAGCCACCCAGGTGCCCAAAAATGGGGGTTTTAAAATGTAAATCATTTTCTGAATGATATAAATGATGTAACAGGCTATTTTGAGTAATTAGTGATGGATCAGCAGTCTAGCCAAGAACTGCTCTGTAGTTTTGCTTTCCTGCATATGGCCTCTTATTGAGTAGTTGATCTGTAAACAAACAAGTTTGTCAAGTAGTTAAATGTACATGTGGTGCTGCAGAGCTCCGATAAGACATTAAGAATAATCACAGTAGGGGCGCCTGGGTGGCTCAGTGGGTTAAAGGCTCTGCCTTCGGCTCAGGTCATGAACCCAGGGTCCTGGGATCAAGCCCCACATCAGGTTTTCTGCTCAGCAGGGAGCCTGCTTCCCCCTCTCTCTGCCTGCCTCTCTGCCTACTTGTGATCTCCGTCTGTCAAATAAATAAATAAAAATCTTTAAATTAAAAAAAACCAAAGAAACCATTTTTACCACAATTTTTAGAAAAACCTGTTCTTTAGAGTGGGGATCTGATATACTTAGGATGGATCACCTTCTCGTCCTAAAAAAAAAATGAATCAAATGTGAATTTACATTAAAATTCTTTTCAGTTATAAATATTTGTTTGAATTACTTATCAACACTGGTCAGGAGGAATATAATACACACCACATATATAATTTTAAATTTTCTAACAGCCACATTCAGAAAGGGAAAAAAGAAACAAATAAAATTAATTGATATTATGCTTCGTTTAACCTGATATATCCAAAATGCTATCACATCAATATATAATCAATGTTAAAATTTGAGATATATTACATTCTTTTTTTTTCCTGCACAGTCTTCAAAATCTGATGTGTATTTTACACTTAGAACACATCTAACTAACACATCACATTTGGACTAGTCACATTCGAAATCCACAAAAGCTAGTGGCTACTGTACTAAACAGCACAGTTTCAGATAATTCAGAGAGAATTCCTCACATCTAGGAAAATTGTTTTTGTTTCTAGGAAAACTGATTTCAAAATTTTTTGTTGTTGTTTAACTCCTTTTGTAGTAACATTTCTTTTTTTTTTTTTTTTTTAAGATTTTATTTATTTATTGAGAGAGAGAGAAAAAAGAGAGGCGAGAGGTCAGCAAGAGAAGCAGACTCCCTGCCTAGCAGGGAGTCCAAAGTGGGACTCAATCCCCGAACTCAAGGATCATGACCCGAGCTGAAGGTAGTCACTTAACCAACTGAGCCACCCAGGTGCCCTGCAGTAACATTTCAATTAACTTCCCCGAAGATTAAGGTGTGAGTTCAAGCACAAAGTGTCCAAAACTCAGTGAAGAGCAGCTTTCATCTGCCTAAAAATACCTCTGGAGAGGAAGCCAAAAAGAGGTATATCTCCCTTTCCACTCTGTAAGAAGGGTGCAGATTTCATTTGCTTGCCTGTTCTTCATTAATTTCTTCTTAACCCATCTAGGGTTAGTTTTCTGAATCATGAAGTGGTTAAAGCAAATCTGATGTTTCTTTTCTGTGATGAATATATTGTCTCTAAGGATAAATCAGGAACCTGACCTCTAGCATTCCAGTATTCAGAGATTTCTGCAGAGTCTTAACACCCACTGCACACAAAGTGTTGGGGAAAGTAGCTTCCCCAGAGAGAGGATGGACACATAAGGCTTCTGACCGTCAGGAGCTTATTAAGAAGTGAATTCTTGGGGCGCCTGGGTGGCTCAGTGGGTTAAGCCGCTGCCTTCGGCTCGGGTCATGATCTCAGGGTCCTGGGATCGAGTCCCGCATCGGGCTCTCTGCTCAGCGGGGAGCCTGCTTCCTCCTCTCTCTCTCTGCCTGCCTCTCTACCTACTTGTGATCTCTCTCTGTCAAATAAATAAAATCTTTAAAAAAAAATGTTTAAAAAAAAAAAAAAAAGAAGTGAATTCTTAGATAAGGGCAGGACCATGTGACTGACCTTTCCAATCTTGCTCTGCTGGATCTGCAAACCTGATTGGATTCTGTGATTTACAACCCAATAACGCCCAAAAGAATACTTTTAGGGATGCAATGAAAGGGGCAGTCTCCCTTACAGCCTAGTCAGCAGCTTTGTGCATTTTTCCCAAAGCCTCTCTACCCTGTCTGAAGGACCCACTAATACTGGGTCACAATGCTGTGACCCGACATGGATCTGGGAGGAGGGCAGCAGGCCTATCAGGGAGAAGAAAAAAGTTCTACCTCCACTTAGCGGAAGTGGGGGAAAACAAGAAAGGCAGTATGTAGCGGAGGTAGCAAGGCTTACAAGAGGAAGATGAAATGAGTGGTTGAGAAACGTGCACCAAAAAAAAAAAAAAGTGAGTCACTACTCTTGTTGCCAGTTACATGACAGGCCAGCAAGTGAGTCTGTTCAGTCTCCTGTGACAGAGAATGGTATTGAGAAGGCTCTTTACACACCCCAGTGAGGTTGCTTTGAAAGTAACAAGAGAGAAGAGGGGACTGGAATAATGAATGAGCAGCATGGATAGCTTTCATCTATCTCCTGCATAATTCACAAAATAATTTTCTTCTGGCAACACAAAGCTCCTATTGCAATACCATATTCAAAATAAATGAGACTATATAGCTCTGATGGGTGTCAATATTAAGTCTCAAGTTCCTGCTTAATCCCAAGAAACAAGTGCTCAAGTGACTAGGTATTAAGTTTCAAACAATTTTATCATGAACTTAGTAGGAAGTTTAAAAAAACACATGGAAGAGTTTCTTATCCCGGTTTTGATAGAGTACAGGGTAGCATGAATATGTGTATGGGGAGGGGAGAAAGAATGTGTAGAAAGGTGCACAACATATATGTATAGTATGATGAAATTTAACCAGAAACAAAGGAATTTTAGTTTTGCCTCTCTCAGCTAAGCCAAACATCTATTTCAGGTTGAAGATCTAGATTCTGGTCACTCCTCTGGGCATCTGTGTAGATGATGATAGACCCTTCTCAAACATTCAATAAATATTTACTGACCACATGCTATTCTTGAGGCATTTTGCAAGGTGCAGCCCACCAGAATACAACCACTCACTAGAGGCCCACAAAGGAAAACCTCCATTTTTTGGTAGGTAATAATATCCTACCTGCAGTTCTTCAGCAAAATAGCTAGATACAAACACTTCACTTATTATGGTCAGGCACCTTTTCAAGTCAAGTCATCCCTTTCAGATATAGTTCTCCAGGGAATGTGAGAACTTAAAAAAAAAAAAAAATGCTCAGTGTAGTTGATGAAAAGGATGAGAAAGTAAGACCAAACTGTAAATGCTATGTTTATTCTTTGGGAGATTTTTTTTAAAAGTTTATTTATCTTTTAATACTTTCAACACCCAACTTGGGGGCTTGAACGCACCACCCCGAGATTAAGAGTCACATATTCTCCTTAATGAGCCAACCAAGCGCCCCAATTCTTGGGGAGATTTTTTTTTTTTTTTTTTAAGATTTTTATTTCTTTGTCAGAGGGACAGAGAAAGAAAGAGCACAGGCAGAGGGAGAAGCAGGCTCCTCACCAAACAAGGAGCCTGACATGGGACTAGATCTAGGACCCTGGGATCATGATCTGAGCCAAAGCCACTTAACTAACTGAGCCACCCAGGTGTCCCTCTTTGGGAAATTCTTAAAACAGCACAAATAGTAATATTTTATCCAAGGGCATAGTGTAAGACTCATTAAAATATGCAGAACAATTTGAAAAAAAAAAAAAAAGTCTTCAAGTCAAATACATTATATTAAATAACCAAGAATAAGATGAGCATGGGTTTGTTCTCCAAATCTTAGAATATTGGAAAAGGGGGATTAAACCTTGAGGCTTAGGAAAATGATCTGGATCTTAGTTCCCCAGTGAGTATGAAACCTCTGAAAAGCTGCGGGATTATTTCTAAGGCTTAGCTTACTATCTATAAAAAAAAAAAAAGGCTGGAGTTTTAGCTCTTACAGTCTATGACTACTACATGAATCACTTCTAGAAACCGACTTGAGAAATGAGAAAACCTAGGAAAGACAATTAACTGTACCAATATTTCTAATACATCTGTTACTATACTCCAAGAGTGGATTCTACTACTTTTATGGAAGGCCAGTGTAGCAAGAGAGGAACTGATAATCCTGCAGTCAATTCTACTGCTTAGTAGGTTTTATAAAAAGAAACAAAATAGCAAGACTGCTTCTAGGGTTAAACTTTCCTAAAGTCAATCATGGGATGAACAAGATGCCTGACCTTACTAGCCAAAGAATATCATACTAGAATGCTTTCAGCTCAGTATCCCCATCCACCCTTACTCCCTGGACACTGGAGCACCATAGAAACATTCAGAGAGAATTCCCACAGGTAAAGGATCCTTTCCAGCGGCTCTGCCAGGAGATATATAAGTTTTCACAGGCGTCTGAGGGAACTCTTTGGAAATCTGAAGATACACGCAAGTTTATATGAAATGGGTATTTATAAGCAACAAGCTATTTCCTCTTACCACTGACATGACGAAATTTCCATGTTGGCATATATAAAAAGCAGAGGATCTCTTCCTAGGACAATTAAATTTTTTCTGTCCTGAATTGTGTATTTTCCTTTTTAGTCATTACATTCTTTCTCTTTTTTCAGCCCTCATACACAGTTGCCAAGGTGGAGAGTATTTGGAACTAGATTATTCCTAAAAGGGATAAGTGGTTTTTGCCCCTACACCAGGAATATTTAATACAATGACTATACTTTTAAAATGGCAACAATAAGTTCCCAAGGTCCCAGTAAAAGCATTTAGATCTTTCAGTTTCATTTGCTTCAGTTAAAAGCATCTTCATTTTTGTACGTGAATGTCTGACAGAGTGCTTTGATAACAATACACAAACACTATGAATAAATGGATGAATGGCAAGCTAGCTACATATAAAAAATATCAAAGATTAGATAGTAGGCAGTTTTGAAAAGTAATCCAAAACACATAACATTAATTTTTCAGAGAGTAAAAGAGCATTTGCAATATACTTCCATCCTAGAAAGAGCATTTCTGCTCTGCTTAAGGGCCAAATGAACAAGAGATGTCAAAAATGCCATCTTCATTACCTGAGACCTATGCGGAAAGAAGTCTCCTTTCCTGGAGTCTGAATAGGTTTGATCAAAATCACCCACAGCTGTAAGTCCACATTATAAAACCTAATCAAGTCCTCTGTGAACATTGTATCTTAGCAGATACTAATCACTCAGTCAAAGAAAAGTGAAATCACTTTTACCAAGAACACAAGGTCAGGAAAAGATGCTGTGATTGTGCTAAACTCAGAAGCTGCCTCAATACAGGTGTCCTCTTTTAAGCCCTCCGGCTCTCATCCTTTCAAAATGACCACTCCTCCTTCCATCTCAGGCCTCCAAGGCTTGTTCTGCAACTAACCTGACACCTTTCCATACGTTGGAAGCCTCAGGCTCCACCACGCCTTATCCCTACCAGATTTCTACTCTCTTGCGGTATCGGGCAGCATTTTGGGGGGAGGGGGGAGTGAGAATATATACATATAATTTTTTTCTCTCTGTCTCACACACATGTCCATGAACGGACAGACCAAGGCTTGGGGCCTAACTCTGTTCCCCTCAACTCTCAAGAGTCCAACCTTGCTCTTGGAAGGGCTGGCTCTGCGTTAACCCTTGAGCTTCCACACCCCAACTAGTGCTGGTTCCCGTGGCCCTTTCCTGTTTCTCGCTTCGGCTGTTCGGGCTTTCGGCCGCACAACCTGCTTCCCGTCAGTAGAATTCTTGGATGCTGGGAGCAGGCCTAGAAGACCCCCCAGGCGACCTCCGGGATCGGAGATGGAGAGGCCCCAGCGTCCCTCCACCGACTCCGGCTCTTTGACTGTCCACGCCCCAAACTCGGTCTTTACCTAGGCTCTGCGACCACCTCCGCCACCCTCCGAGCATCCCGCGCGGCGGCCCAGGCTTTCCCAGCCCCTGCTTCCGGGCTTTCCCCGCACTGATGCTTCCGGTGCTCGGCCTCTCCCCCGAGCCGGCCCCACCGGCCCGCACCGCGGCCCCCGCCCCGGCCCCGGACCTCCGCGCCGCTCGCTCGCGGACTCTCACCGCTCGAAGAGCAGCCGCACGGAGAATATGCCCGCCGCCACTGGGAATGCCGAGAAGATGTGCCGCGCGCGCGGGTAGCCGTAGCCGTCGCCCGGCCCCTCAAGGTCGGCCCAGCTCACGTTCTGAGGCAGCCAGAAGCGTTCGCTCCACAGCCAACCCCACAGCAGGCCCAGGGCTCCAGCCGCCGCTGTCGCCATCTTACGCCCGCCCCGCGGCCGCCGCCGCCACAGCCTCAGCTGCAGCTTCAGCCAACGGAACCCGCGAGGAGGCGGCCCCGGGGCGGGGCCCGACTGGCAGCCACCCCGTTCCGGCCCCTTCTCGTCCCCGGCAAGTCTCAGCCCGCCTCCTCCGTGGGGCAAGGCCTCTTCACCGCCCATCTCGGCTCCACACCCACCCACCTCCCTGACTGCGGCCCCCGGGGCCGCCTCTCCCTAGGACCCCGCCTCCGGCCTGGCCACGCCTCACTTCCCCGCCCCGCCTCCATCCCATCCCGTCCCGCGGGCCTTGAGCTCTGCCCCCGCCCATTTTTGCCAAGGATTTCGGCCACTCTTCCCCTTCTTCACTGTCCTCCAGCCATGGCCACACCCCTATTTCCAGGCCTAGCTCCCTGAAGGGGACGCTCCTTCGTCTCCGCCCAGGCGTTCCAAAGGCTGTTCCCGCTTCGAGGCAGCCCGTACCTACATCTCTGCCCCCAGCCCCAATCACTGGGGCCTATCTCTTCTCAGGTCCGCCTAAACTCTGCCCACCTGTAGCGTTTTGTGCTCCCAACTTTTTACCTTCCTTCGTGTCTTTCCATAATCTCAATTCCCTTTCCCTGTTTTATCTCTTAAAATGGACTTTTGAAAATCCTTTTATTTTTCTCATGGGTAAAAGGAAATTGAAGATATCCAAAGGATATTATCCAAAGAATAATACAAAGGAAAAAAAAAAAATAAATGATGGCCAATATTTAAGGAGAGTCACTGTGCCAGGTACTGAACATTTTACACCAGTTATTTAACGCTATCATCCCATGAAGTATTTACTATTTTACCGATGGGTAAATTGAGGTCCAGAGGGGTTAAGCAGCTTTCCCAAGGTTAGATAGAATCGTGTAGACCTGGGCTTCCCATCTAGAGAGTTTTTAGACTCTGGAACCCTGAGCCCTTGTCTTACAACCCTTCTTAATATTAGGTTTGCGCATTAAATATTTAACTCTTTTGTGGATCCACATAAACAAGAAGGGGAGCCATAAACAAGAAAACTTCAAAAAGCTAAAATTCAAAATTGTCCCTCAACTGCTGGAGATTCCTGAACCCTGAGTGCAGTCTGTTTAAACCCTAAACCCAGCTGTTAGGTTAATTACCACAGACTAACTAGAATGATCTGAAAAGAAGATTAAAAGAACTGAATCTCTACCTCTTGTTCAAGGACAGATAAAGTAACTTTGTAACTAGTAAGGCAGGCTTACACCAGAAGCTAAGAGTTTCAGGGGAGAGGAAGAAAGTGGCGGGAGGGTAAGGGAACCATCCTAAAGTTGACTAGGTTTGCTTTAGCTCAGTGGTTCTCAAACTTGAGGTACCACAGCTTGGATCTTAGCTTGTCTCATCTCTCACATGGAGAGTTTGCTAAAAGTTTTCTGGACCCCATCCATAGAAATTCTGATTCAGGAGGTGAGTCAGGGTGGGGCCTATGATTTATATTTCTCATTTCTAATAAACTCATAGGCAATGCCACTGCAGCTGGTCTGAGAACCACTGCCTGGAGCCATTTTTGTTTCAACGCAGCAATAGTTTACTGGTAATTACCCTCTATTCAAGGTACATTTTAAAAAGGTAAACTTGGGGCACCTGGGTGGCTCAGTGGGTTAAGCGTCTGCCTTTGACTCAGGTTGTGATCCCAGGGTCCTGGGATGGAGCCCCACATCAGGCTCCCTGTTCTGCAGGAGGCCTGCTTCACCCTCTCCCTCTGCCTGCTGTTTCCCCTGCTTGTGCACACTCTTGTCAAATAAATAAATCTTAAAATAAAATAGTAAACTCTCCTTGATCCCATGGGATTTCAAATCAGAGTCCCAAGGAACAAAGAACATACTAACTTGGCATGCAGGAACTAGCACACAGTAATCTTGGTCTCAAGGTCTATCCCCCCAAAACCACATTTGTACCATTTCTCAACCTCTTGGCTGTTAGAAAATATATAGTTGACGAAATATGTAATGAGAGCAAACTTTGTACAGCTTTCACGTTCAGCAGTGATCCAACGAGCAAGCTAGTGGAAGGAATTAAGTTGGCCCTATAGTAGTCATGAAGAGTCTCCTTAACTATCTCAGGTCCCAAGCTGGCCCCTTTTCTTGCTTCACCAAGAGAAAAGCACATCATCGGGGTGCCTGGATGGCTCAGTGGGTTAAAGCCTCTGCTTTCGGCTCAGGTCATGATCTCAGGGGTCCTAGGATCGAGCCCCACATCGGGCTCTCTGCTGGGTGGAGAGCCTGCTTTCTCCTCTCTCTCTGCCTACTTCTGATCTGTCTGTCAAATAAATAAATAAAATCTTAAAAAACATATTAAAAAAAACACAGCCTTTTATTATATTGTTATGGAGCTAATCCTTGTTTCTACTCTCTGTACCTATGTCTATCTTAGCCCTTGAAAGACAAAGAAAATGGTTCTTCTAAAATTAATCTCAGTCCCTGCATATCTGATTTACGGTGACATATTCAGCTAATACCCATAGGTGCTGGCCATAGACACATAGACTTTTTTGTATAAAATCAGTAGATTCGTTGAGTACTATGTGGATGGGCTGGAGTATCAGTGAGTCACACAGTAAACGTAGCTAAAATCAAGCCAGGGTTTGATATTTTATGGATGTCATCCTGGATTAAATGTTGAGTAAACAGGGCTTCCTAAATGACTTCAGCCTGTGATGGGGTCAAGAGCAGAAAATAGAACCTTGCCATCCATTTGGAAGACCAGGCAAGACCCTGGACCATGCAGTAAGTGACCATGGAAAAATGTCACAGATGACTCAAAAAGCATGCCCAAGATAATTCACACTCCCATACTTCCATTAAAAAAAAAAAAAAAAAAAAAAAGTGTTGGGTGGCCCAGTCAGTTAAGTGTCTGCCTTCAGCTCAGGTCATGATCCCCGGGTCATGGAATCAAGCCCCACATTGAGCTCCCTGCTCAGTGGGGAGTCTGCTCCCCCTGTTTGTGCTCTCTCTCTTTCAAATGAATAAATAAATGATACTAAAAAAAAAAAAAAAAGTGCTTTAACTATTGGGGCAGTTGCCTCTAGTGGAAAGGAAATCAAACAACTAACTATTCCTCTGCCCAGAGTGGAAAACACAGATATCTTCAAGGAGAGGCCTTTGGAAATTCCCTTTAGCATGTTAGGCATAATTGCAAGGTGAATTGTTAAATGTTGAGTACAATGAATAATAAAAAACCACTAACCGATTTTGAATGCCTAAAACAAACAGCTCATTTTGAATGTACACACGAATTTTCTTGACAAGTTGCCCTCAATTTTTAAGAAAAATTTGTCCTTTAGAGCAGATGAGCACCCATGATCGACCCAACACCACCACCTAGCGGTGAGATATACTCATAACACTTATCTTCACTTAAAATGCACCAGACCCATTTGCTTTTTCTTTCCAAACCACTCAAGTAAAAGGAGGTCCTGGGAGACTGTCACAACGTAAAATAAAAATTGGAAAAGAACACTGAAAAGTTCAAATGTAAATTAAAAGCTTTATTGAATAAAAATGTTTCAGACTAAGCAAGACTGTAAGAAAGCAGAATATTTTACATCTCTAAAAAATATTAGAGCTAAATCTCTAAAAAGGGAGTACAAAGAAAAGTCTGTAGCTTAAAATACCTCTCTCCCCCACATAGATTTCGAATATCAATTATGTACAACAGATGTACTCAAGTTTATAATGGTCTGAAACTTAACTACTAGAAAACCATCTTCCCGAAAAAGGCCTATAGTTGGTTTAATTGCACCCTGGAAATACTGTTTGCCATAAAAATCAATACATTTCAGAGCTGGTAAATATTAAAATAAAAACTAGTGTCCCAGAAAGGGGATATAAGAAGTGGAATATCAGGTTTGGAAGTCTGGGCTCAAGCGGTTTAAGGCAGTTTTTTCTGTTATTTCCTTTAAACTCCTCACTTTTGCTTTAACATGCAACATGGCAAACAACAATACAAAAGATCTTATAAAAATATTGCAGCTTTCAGTATATTAGGAGCTGCATAGAGACTACCAAAGAAGAAAGCAATCATTTGGGGTCTAGTCAAACTTCCCTGGCAAATACCAGAGCTTATAGGAGAGACAGTGGATCTCCCCAAGCACCAAATGTGCTCAAGTGCCCCCAAAGAATGGTGGTGTTATAGCTCAAGAATCCAGTTCAGGATATTATTTAGAGAAAAGGATGCATAGCAATAAATCCCCCGTATCTATCAAAGTAAGAAAATTAACCTAAAAAATGTTTTAAAGATTAAATATTGGATCTCTTAACAGACGAATACTAAATAATTAAATTGGTACTCATTTAAAAATATACAAACTGTGCCCTTTATACTAAAGTGCATTCAGTCATAATGTTTAGGTCTCTAAACCCCCTCTGTACGTTCCCTAATTCCATAGTTGAATTTTTAGTGTAACAATGTGCTTATAATCATCTATTTTTGTAATGCCTTTTGGGAATACAGTGGAGTCTGGACTTATCAGTTGGCATATTCCGCCCCCCTTACCATAAGACCTTAAAGCACTTATGTATATTCTCATTGCTAAAATAGAGGACTTAAGTAATATTATCTCTAGAACTTAGAATTGGTTCACTTAAGCTGCAGTATGGGATTTTTTTTTTTAAGAACTCTTCCAAAATTACTTGAATATAAATTACAGTTCATGCTAAGATATCTGTGTACGTGCATCACTGTGAGAAAGGGCAGAGGCTCACTAACACGAACACAAATTTAAGGCCCAGCACCACTTGTGGTCTGTCATTCCTCATCCTCATCCTCATCCTCATCATAGTACCGATTTCTCTTTATCTGTTCCTCCACAGACAGCTCTTGAACTACTTCTTCCTCCCAGAATCCCACATCCTGGGATTTCTGACTTGGGGTAGTGAATTCATTCGGGGAGGTATCATCTGCAAAGCTGGACCAATTTGTAGACTTGGGTTCTAGCGGAGACTGCTGCTTGAGGCCTCCTTCATCTTCATCTAAGTTTGCACCATTTTCTGTAAGATTCTCACTCCCCATCTCAAAACTATGATCTTCCTTACTTCTTCCCCCCATCTCCCCTCCTCTAGATTCCTGGTTTTGCCAGGTTGTTTTTCCCACACTACCATTCTTCTCAGAGGTATGGGCATTTTCCACTTGTTTCCTTTCTGCTGTCGCTCCTCCTATCAGCTCCTCACTCTGCTCTGACATGCTCCAGCCTTTCCTTATAGGTGGGGACAAGATTTTTGGGCTCTTGACTGAAGTGGTTCGAAACGAAGCTGCTACGGTGAATGGGCGGCTTCTTTCTTTCAGTGAAGAAGATCGTCTTAGCTTCTTCAGATCCAGATCGACATCCTCAGGAGCGTCAGGCTTGCTGATTTCATCCTCAGGAGGCCATTTGGGCTTGGATACTTTGATCCCTTCCTCCAAGATACTTCCTGAACTACCAAGTTCAGTGGGAGGCGGCCAGGCAATCTTTAGCTTCTTGGTTTCTGCTGGCTTGTCTTCTTTCTCTGGCTGAGAGGAGGCCTTGGCTTCCATGGTTGCTGTCAGCACACCCACCTTAGCAATGGGGGCATCTTCTACCCCTGGGCTCTGAGGGGTCTCGCCTGCATTTGGAAGCTGGGCAGGTCTCTCCAAAACCCCTTCATTTTCATTTTTGCTTGCCCACAGATCCTTGTGTGGTCTGTGCCCAAAGCCTTCATCGTAGTTGCCTTTAGCTTTAAAGAGCTGATTGAAGTGAGGCTTGCAGTAGATTCTCCCATGTAAAGATGCATAAGTTCCTAGACTGTTGTTAAAAGAAAAAGAGCATAAAGTTAATAGACCTGTATACTCTTATTTATACTAGCAGGCTGAAATCTGGCAACTGCAGTATTTTCAGAAGATGCTAATATCTTAGAAAATATCTTTAAAAGGACATTGATCAGGGCGCCTGGGTGGCTTGGTGCGTTGGGCCCCTGCCTTCGGCTCAGGTCGTGATCCCGGGGTCCTGGGATCGGGTCCCACATCGGACTCTCTGCTTGGTGGGGTGCCTGCTTCCTCCTCTCGGCCTGCCTCTCTGCCTACTTGTGATCTCTGTCTGTCAAATAAATAAATAAAATCTTTAAAAAAAAAAGGACATTGACCACCTAGAATTCTTTACCCACTCCCTTTCAAGCCCATGTGTTTTACTATCCTTATAAAAACATGCTCATTTCTAGGCCTGAACTTTCACAAGACATTCTTTCATGTGGTATATCTTCCTATTTTCAAATGGCTTCACTCCCCTCTGTGAAAACTGTCAAAAAACATTATTTATTCCAAGAAGTCTTCCCTAGATAAGCCCACCTGTCTCTGACCACTCACAGATTTCCTATTTATAATCTGTAACTACTTACAATGATATCCCTTTGTACAAAGTTGGATCATTTTCCTCGTTCCCCTTTTGTGTTATAATTTAAAAGGACATCTCTACAGGAGTAGGTATAATGCCCTGCAAATGGTCTGTTCTCACTAGATGCTAGTGCCTGGATATGGTGAACAGCAGCCCAGTGAGCAGCAGCCAGGAAGGAAATCTACTCTAATATCAGCACTGGACAGGCCTTTAGAAGATTTGGTGTCTCTCGCAGGGCAACACATTTTAAAGGAGATATAAAAATAATAGCATTTCCACAGAAGAGATTAAAAATTCAGAAACAGAAAAATATGCTTTGGGGACACCTGGGTGGCTCAGTGGGTTAAGCCTCTGCCTTCGGCTCAGGTCATGATCTCAGGATTCTGGGGTCGAAGCCCCATATCAGGCTCTCTGCTCAGCGGGGAGCCTGCTTCCCCCTCTTTCTCTGTCTACCTGTGATCTCTCTCTCTCTCTGTCAAATAAATAAATAAATAAAATATTAAAAAAAAAAAAAGAAAAGAAAAATATGCTTTGGAGAGAAAAAATACAATACCAGGGGCAGAAAAAGAAACAACGAGAAGAAGTTACAGAGGCACATTTTGGCTCAATAGGAGGGAAAGTTGTGGAGCTAGAGCTATCTTACACTGGAACTAGGTAGCATCTCAGAAGGAATGCTTGCTCTGAAACTAGGTAGTATCTTACAACTAGTTCTAGTACCTAGAACTAGGTAGTATCTTAGAAGGAATGCTTGCTCTGAAAAGAAAGCTGGGGGAAATGGCATCCTAGTTACTTATTTCTCTAAGACTCTCTGATTTAAATGAGTTAATATGGAGTATGTCCCCAATTTGTCACATCTCTCTTTTTTTTTTTGAAAGATTTTATTTATTTATTTGAGAAAGTGAGCTCGGGCAGGGGTGAGGGGGCAAAGGAGCAGAGGGCAGAGGGGCAAGCAGACTCCACGCTGAGCAACTAGCCCGACACGGAGCTCGATCTCACAACTCCGAGATCGTGACCTGAGCTGAAATCAAGATTTGACACCTAACTCACTGAGCCACCAGGCGCCCCAATTTGTAACATTTCTATCCATACCTTGAGTTACATGGAAGAAATTATAATTATTTTCTCAGAAATCAAAGGAAGCAATATATAGAAAAATACATGCTCTTTAAGGTCTATTATTATTGTTATTACCATTTATACAGTTTGGGACATGTAAGGACTTAGACAAGCATACTTTTTTTAAAAAAAGATTTTATTTTAAAAATTTTATTTAAAAATTTAAAAAGATTTTATTTATTTGAGAAAGAGAGAGAGCAAGAGTGGGGTGAGTGACAGGCTCACTCTTGAGCAGGCAAGAAGAAGAAGAAGCAGGCTCTCTGTTGAGCTGGGAGCCTGATATGGAGCACAATCCTGGGATTCCAGGATCATGACCTGAGCCAAAGGCAGACGCTCAACCAACTGAGCCACCCAGGCACCCCTACAAGTATACTCTTAAGATTTCCTAACTTTATGATTCTGTAAGACCAAAGGAGGATATTCTACTAAATTAAGTCACAGGGGGTTTTATCTGCCACCCATAGTATTTAAGCTCCACATAAATCAAACATGTAAATTTAAATATCAATGTACCAAGAAGTTCCAAACATCACTCTCACTTGATATGAAATACTTGTTACTAAATGGTACTTTTTACTTTCTTCAAGGACCTTTAACAGCGTACTCTTGTACAAGAGCTTCTAGTACCAGAGCTCTAAAAGCCAATGACTCCTTCCTGTGGTCCAGCGACACAGAGAGATAGCACACACTAGTTGGCTTACCTAAGTTTGTTGTTGCAGTAGGAACAACGGAAGCAGCTGACATGAAACACCTGCTGGTTGGCCAAGAGACGCTCCATCGGATAGACTGTCTTCTGACATTCCACACAAGTCTCTCTTGCAGGTGTCTGAAACTTCTAGAAGGAAAAGGGTAACGTTAGCACAGGCAGGGATGAGTTAGTTCTTCCTCTGCTGAGATGCGCCCTGGTTTTACTTTGTTAGCTAAGGGCTCCCTTACCTGTCCATTCTCATAGGAACACTAAGCCTGTTACGATTCTATCAGCTGACTCTTTAAGGCCAGGAAGCTCTCCTGCATCCCTTTCCCTGACTGGCTGGCTACCCCACATGTAGCAGCCACTGAGGCAGGACTGCAGAGGAAGGCTTGGACAGGCCACCACATACACACAGAAGTACACACAAAATGGTTCCACGGACAAGAAATTAGGAGAAAATGTCATCACACACAGAAGTTTGTTTGATTCAAGTGCCTGGTAAAAGCAGGACAGACTTTTACAAGAACAAATTCGGAAGGGGATAAATTTAAAGGAGAGGAAAAGCACAGGACTTTGGGAATTGGGAAAAGACAATTTGATAAAGCATCTTTTAGTGTTCTCCACTTATAATCTTGACTTAGCATAATATTTTATCCATTAGGCACAATATTTTTAAGTAAGTCAAAACTGACATGTAAATGTAATTAATTTTAAAGAGACAAACTATTTCATTAGGACTCCGGAAGAAAGCATAGCTCAACAAAGCTATAGGTTCTTTAAAAAAAAAAAAGCTATAGGTTCTATAATTTTCTCAGAAACCAATGGAGAGGGGCATCTGGCTGGCACAGGTGGGAGAGCATGAGAACTCTTGATCTCCGGGCTGTGAGTTAGAGCCTCATGTTGGGCATGGAGCCTACTTAAAAAACAAGCAAACAAAACCCCCCAAAAAACAATGGAGAAAACTATTGTAATGGGGAGTGAAAGGTTGTAACAGACTGGGAATTCACAAGTCCGTGAAGGGTGGAATAAGAGCAGGGTGAGCGCAGCTCTTTCAGCTGGTAATCCCAATCCTAAAGAAAATAAAATAGGTCGTATTATAGCACTGATGAAAGTTAAGAATTCCCGGGCGCCTGGGTGGCTCAGTGGGTTAAGCCGCTGCCTTCGGCTCAGGTCATGATCTCAGGGTCCTGGGATCGAGTCCCACATCGGGCTTTCTGCTCAGCAGGGAGCCTGCTTCCTCCCCTCTCTCTCTGCCTACTTGTAATCTCTCTCTGTCAAATAAATAAATAAATAAAATCTAAAAAAAAAAAAAAAAAAAAAAAAAAGAAAGTTAAGAATTCCCAAAAGGCAAGTTTTTACTTAAGAAATGGTTACTGGGCTACTAGAGGCTGAGGGTAAGAAGACCCTCGGTATATGTAAATAACTCTTGACTTGCTCCAGCAGAAACACCTTTCCACCAAATGCAGGAGCAGCTTGCTGTTAAGGTCTCAGGAAGCTCTTACAGGCACCTGGGTGGGAGGTGGGGGAAAGGGGCTGGTGGTGCTCTGCAGCCAAGACCTGCATGGTGGTAAATAATGCAAATTAGTCCCAAGGTCCAGGACTTGAATGGTTAAGACAAGCCAAAAATAAACCAGGTTATGGGCAAGATAGAATTTTCATTTAAAAAAAACCTGAAAATAGTTCCGTAAAAAATTCAGACTGCTGGTTCAGTTGCTACATGATTCACCAGGAGGTAAAGCAAAAAATAGGAATCATTTCCCAAATGGATCCGGACAGGAAACAAAAGTAGAAAATGGGCAAAAAAAAAAAAAAAAAAAAAAAAAAAACCATAAAGGGAAATCTCTATAAAAGGGAGTTTAATAGAGTTTAGTGGTAAACTCCCAAATAGCACCAAGGGATTGAAGAACAAAGGAAAATAAAAATAACTGAATGGAAATGGCTCCTCAACAGCCCCCTTCCATTCCTAAGGTTAGAGCCCTAAAAAGAAAAACTTAAATGTCAAAGACAAGTTCAACCGAGTTTATCAAGCACAAGGGAGGTATTTAAATATGATCAAATATTATTATGACTGAACGCTGTTGGAAGCAATCAGGGCCTTATCTGGAGCTCAGAATTCTTACATGGACACTTCTAACAAGATAGGACTTAGTGGAGATGTCACTGCATAGTTTTAATTAGGTTTTCTCTAAAAAGAACTAGGTCCTTGTCTAGCAAGCAGGAAATACATTAAAATGCAAAATAAAATTTGGGTGTAACAGTACAGTTGACAGCATGGGAGAGACCTGGTGCAGATCACAAGTCACATGATGCAAAAGTCAGAGGCCAAATGTATCTATTTCTCAGATTGAAACTCTTTTTCAGCTCCAGGGCAGTTCCACATTTTGAGTCCTTGATTTAGGAAGACAGCATTCCTTCTGGGCAGTAAAGACCGAGCAGGAGACAGGAATCTCCCAGGGTCCAAGAGGAGAGGGGTGTCACTGTGCTCACGGGGAATGGAGAGATCTGGAGCCCGCCTTCCATCACACACACACAGAGGACACACTGAAGGAGGGTGCGGCCCCGGGAACAGAAAGGAGAACCTGAGAGAAAGCTGAAAGCTGAGCTCACGTTAGGAGGAAAGTGGAAGGCAGGAGCAGAGATTAGGTACCCGAGGAGCAGGAAGCAGAAGCTGCAAGAGACAAACAGGAACCTTCAGTGAATACACAGCATTGGGGGGGCCCTGGGGCGCTTCACTGCCGCTGAGCTGAAACTCAGGTACAGACTCAGATCCAAGAATAAGACCACATTTTCTTGACTTTTCAAGTAATTCTGCTAATTGGGGGCAAAAGCAGTCTCACTCCTGTCTATCTGAGGCTGGAACCTGGCCCAGCTCAGGAGAGAGAGCTGTTCTGAGCCTTCACCCACACAAGGAGTGTCTCATTAACCATTCTTTAGTGTCTTACTGCCTCCCACACCTGACCCACAATGGGCCTTCACCCACCGGTGTGAAAAGCCATCCCTCCTTAACATCAAATTAATTGACTGCTAGCCCAAACACCTGACTAACCACAAGCTTCTAACTAACCAGACCTAGCAGAGGCCCATTATTCCTATCTGATTTTTACATAGACCTTTTCCAATATTATTTAATGTTTATATCGCAGCTGCCCAAGGGCTTTCCAGTTTCATAAAGTCAAGAGGATCCCAATCTGGTAATATGCCAAATCAGAGTGGCGGCGTCTGTGCCTTCCATTTACTTCCTCTGTCCCGGGCTCTCAGCCACTTTTCTGTAATTGCCCCCATGTCTATTCAGACGAC
Organism: Mustela putorius furo; assembly: GCF_011764305.1. Lineage (NCBI taxonomy): Eukaryota > Metazoa > Chordata > Mammalia > Carnivora > Mustelidae > Mustela > Mustela putorius. The sequence goes on along the minus strand of NW_025422368.1, from coordinate 5,406,411 downwards.
AGGAAGCAGAGTCAGTGCCCAAAAATCTCTACCATTATGGTAGGCCTGGCAAATATCCTGCCCATGCCTTCATGGTATGCTCGGACTTGGCACGGCCACATTGAAAACACTGCCAGTATTAGAATTTTAGACATTACTTTTTATCTTTAAAATATATTTTTTCCGTAGGTCAGATGTTTTTCATCTCTCCTCCCTCACTCTTTTTCACGTGTAGAAATGACAGCACTGTTCCTTATCAAAGCTCCCACGGTCAGTAACAGAATTAAAATTAAAACTCAGAACTCTTGATTCACAAACCAATAGAGCATTTTCTAAATTGTCCTGGCATGCTGATTTTCCATAACTAAAGGAAACTCTCTGGGGAGGAGAGCAGATGCTAACCCAAATGAAAATAATCTCCCTCTAGCAGTTTGAACCAAACTATAGTCCTCACTTTGTTTCAAATTCAAATATGTAGATAGTATCTCTGGATGGAAGTAATATTTACATAACTGATGTACATAAACACTGTCATGTCTTTCCCATATGAGGGATCTTATAGGCCCTCTGTTGATCAGCATCTATGCAAAGCTATTTTTCTAATAAATGTGTACGGCTTCCCCTATGTTCTTTCACCCCCTTATGTTATACACCTATTTCAGTCTAATGAAAGCTCTAGTTTGGAGATTATAGATACGTTTATATTTATATGTATATGTTATATATATAAATCAACATACATATATACAGGGGGAGACCTGGAAAGAGTCAGTGAAGCTAACTAGCCTTTGGACATGGTGAAATCAGAAGAAAATTCTCTATTGATGTCAGGCTTCCATTCCTCAGAACACTACAAAATGCCTTTCATTCCCTCCTTTCCCATCTGTGCAAAATATCTAGGTAATTAAACTGAAATTCTTCATATATAGTAAATGGATGGGCCAGCTCTGTGCAGCCTTAACCCTTCCCCATGGCTTTCCGTGAAACTCTTTTTGACAGCATTTTGGAGATACTCCCACCTTAAACAGACTACTCTACATGTGGAGGAAAGGTTTGTGTTCTGATAAAGCAAGAATAATGGAGGTAGTAAGAAACGATTCTAGATGTCCTTCCAGCATAATTTTAATGGTTTTGCAAAATAGCATAAAATCTCCTACCCTGTCCATAGAGGAAGGGACAGCCAGCAGGGCACAGACAGGGTGCCAGAGTGTGTCTTCTCATGCAGTCTGCCATGTTTTCTCTCCACATCCTTCAGCAGGATCAGTCAAGGAAGTCTTGGCTCTCCTAGTGAGGGCAAGTGGGTATTCCCAGAGCTGGCCACATCTCCTTAAGCTTCTTCCTCCCTATTCTCCAACTCTGGAAACATTTAGGGGATAACTTCTCTCAGTAGAAGGACTTAAAGCCTATGAGACCTCTGGGTCTCTTGAGTAGAAAGTTCCTGATCTACCTCATAGGGTCCACTGAGCTCTGCTCCCAGACTGTTTTTTTTTGTTGTTGTTGTTTGTTTTGTTTTGTTTTGAGAATGAACCTGCAACTTCAATTTCATTAGCACTACATCTCTTTAACTGAGCCATCTAACCAGTGTTCAAAAGACACAAATAAAACTCTTACTTGGAAAGACTAGTATCATTTTATTTTATTTTTTTTTACTTTACCAAGCTAAAGTTTGAAACGAATTGAATCTCTACCTCAGATGTCCCATTTTTCAACAAAAGACAGATAGGCACTAAGGAACAGTTTTTCCAGTATGTGTGGGGCCTAGAAATCTATTCTGAGTGAACAAGTTTATTCTGGGCTGTATGTAATTTCCCCAAGTGGAGAAACAACTTCTGTCGCATGGTCTATAGCCGTGAGACCAGTGACGCCAGAAGGTCTTCCTATAAACACTGAAGTGTATATATATATACACACTTGCCTTCAGAATGTAAAGGATAAATGTGAGGAGGAGAAAATAAACTACCCTTAGATAAAAGCGGAGATATGATGGAGTCCCATCTGTAATCATTTGAGCTCTGGACCACAGGCAAACACAGGAGCCAGGCCCATTTACTCCAGTCTTTACATAACGTTCAAAACCTGAAGTGTCTGTCTGGTGAACGTAGGCCTGTCTGCATTCTCCTGCTGAGTGTCTGGGGCCAAAGAACAGGGCTGGGTCTCGGACAGGTGCAGGGGGAGCTTCATCTCCACCTCTCCTCATGCCTCATATGCTAGCGAGGACCTAAGTGAGGTGCTCTCTCATTCAGCACTCAGCAGCTGAGACCCTGGAGTCTGAATCAAGGAGAGACCTCAAAACTCCAACCTAGTACCAAGAGGTCTGACCTAGCAGTTGAGGGAGGGAAACAAACCTAGGTTGAGAATTCACAGATCCTCAAGAACAGATTTTAATTTTTAGACAAGCCATGGAATTTCCCTAAGCCCCCAGTCCATGGCCAAGTCAGATTTACTGGCTTGTTCTTGATCCACAACCACAACTCAAGGACTCACATCTGGGCAGGGTCGCTGTCGGAGAAGAAATTAACCCCTCGGCATTTGCTACTTTGTTGGGCTCCAGTTACTGGACAAAGACAGTGCTGATGACAGCATGAGCTGGACTTTAAGGCTGCCAAAAGTGGGGGTCACGCTGAATACAATGGGCAGCTCAATCACTGTAACTCCGTCCTTCCTCCCTTTACCTGCTTTCTCTTGCTACTTTCTTCACCCTCTGTTCTTCAATCTCATGAATCTGCTCATGAATCTCAGCTTCCCATAAAGCTCTCATTTACATTCTCCACTCTGCCCCTTTCCCTTTTTTAACTCGCCTGTTCAGTCTCAGATTGTCCCTTTTCTCCTTTTGTTCCAAACTGTCCTCTTCTCTTCCTCCTTTTTGTATACTTGAACTTTCCTCAAGGCACCAGTCATGCCCACAATTGAGAGGTACAAGCACAGCTGATGGGTCCAGGAGGTTGGGGCCTGGGGCCGTTACAAACCATCAACACACCAATTCTACCTACTGTAGCCTTTCTTTGAAATGTCAAAACTTTCTAAACAAAACCAACCTACTTAAGAGAGCACCAGAGGAGAAAGACACTAAAGAAGTATGCCTATGTTTGGTTATTAATCCACGTGGCTAAATTCGCACTACATCAGCAAAGCATTTCATTATAACAAGTCAGGTAATGAAGTCTAAAGTAGGTATTGAGTTGTTTTTTGTTAAAATTTTCTTTTATGAGAGTATATATTTATTCATATAAATATATGGGAAAAGACTGTTTTTAAAAACTGGTGAATAAAAGGTGGCCAGAGATTGAGTGGCCTAGTAAAGTTTTCTTAGGGCATAAAACTTTTATACATTCCTTAACATCTAGTATTATATATCCTAGTATGAATGTTATTGAACGCCCCATTTTATAGCAAATGGGCTGGCCAACCCCCACTGCAACATTCTTTTTTAAAAGAAGCTAACCACCAATCATGTTACAGTCAAGTTCTTCAGACCAAGGGGCCACTCTCTCTAAGCTGACATGCACATCCCCATCCAATGGGCTGATTTAGTTTAACAGATTTCTTGAATTTCCCATTTTGTGGTCTTTTGCCCATTCACAGATTTATGGACTTGGGCATTTTTTCCCTCAAAAAAAAAAAAAACATTTTTTTAAAAATAAATAGATCCCACACCATTTTCTTTAACTTTGGGTTTCCCTAAAACTTTCATGAATTTTCCAGATTTCAAACTGAAGGCTAGTAGTGAACCTCTCCCCTCCTGGCTCAAACATCTGAGCAGAAGAGCAAGATTTCCAGGGTAAGTGACTGGTTTAAGTATGCCCTTATTCGATGTTTTCATCCCCAGGAAAGCAAAAACGGGTTATAATGAACATAATGACATAAGGTGCAACGAGCTTTACTAGTAAATCATGTCTAAAGGCTCCGAGAGAAATAGCCACCATACCTTCACCGCTTTGGGAGGGGAATTTTCAGAGAGGCTGGAGGCTCTGGCATCTGGATTTAGTGGCTTGGGATGGACAGGCTGCTGGACTTCACTCTTGAACTGGGAGTTACCTGCTTGAGTTACAAAAGGAAGACATTTTATAATACCTCAAGGGAAGTCTCAGAAATAATTCCTCCCCAAAACAGAAGTTGGACACCAAAGAGAACTTTTCAATACCAGGAGAACACAGCTCTTCTAATACTAAAAGCTATGCTCTTAAGTTATCAGCTGCGAGGCTTTCTCACCCTTTGCCACACACTGCAGAAATCCAAATCACCCGATCTATAGAACTTTCTGCCCGTGCTCTCCCTCCTACCCTGTCCCTCCCCTCCCACCCTGATTTGTCATTTTTAAAGCCTGTTTTTAGCACATGATGTAATGAGCACTGGGTATTATGTAAGACTGATGAATCACTAAACTCTACCTCTGAAACTAATAATATGCCATATGTTAATTAACTGAATTAAATTTTTTTTTTTAAAAAGGCTGTTTGTAGATGTTAATGACCTTTTTGGTAGTTAGCATCCCCAATAACTCCTTTTGGGAAGCTTCAACTGAAGTTGGAAAAATGATGGATTGTGAGGGTATAAATTTCCTACTGCACACACACACATGTGCATGTGTGGGTGTGTGTGTGCAATTTGACACAATCTTTTTGGTCAGTCCTATAACAAATATCTATGGATAGAGATTATGGAAAAAGGCTTCATGAAGCTTTTTTTCATAATCATTGATGTGTCACCTACATAAGTTAATTTTCTGCCAATATAGTCATTGTGTGGAAAACTGAGCAGACACAGAAAAGTGCTACTAAGGAACAATAAAAGAATTCCTTAAAATCTAGAGTTAGGTCAACAAAGTACTAAAAAGTTAAGGCTTATTTTTCAAATATTTTGCAAACCTAGCCAAAACTCAGAAAAATTTCTAGTCCAAGCAAAATGACTGCAAAAGGAATGTTCTTGGATTCAAGCAGCAAATTTCTCTCTGAAATTTTAAGGTACAATTTAATAGATATTTGTTGAATTCATATTTCTATTTTAGTTGCTGAGTTTTCAATGTCTAGTGAAGTAAACCTGGGGAGAAGCTAGAAATCCACATATATATATATATATTTTAATTTTTTAAGACTTTTTTTACTCATTTATTTGTCAGGTACAGAGACAGAGAGAGAGCACAAGCAGGGGGAGCAGTGGGCAGAGGGAAAAGCAGACTCCCTGCTGAGCAGGGAGCCAGATGTGGGCTCCATCCCAGGACCCTGATCACCACCTGACCCGAAGGCAGACAATTAACTGACTGAGCCACCCAGGCATCCCAGAAATCCACATATATCTTAAAAAGAAAAACACTGAAAATCAGAATCAAAAGTGGATATAGTAAAGAATGAAAGGAAAAAAAAAAAAAAAAAACAGAAAGGTTTCTGGTTTTGGGAGAAGTGAGGCTTGAAATGGATAAAAAGGTGATAAAATTCAGCACCAACAGGAAAATCTCTAGAATCAGGCTAGAAGGTGGACTGTGGTACACATGTAGATAAGCAGAGAAAGATATTTTTAAAAGAAAAAAAATTTTTTTAAGATTTTATTTATTTATTTATTTGACACAGAGGGAGAGACAGAGCGAGAGAGAGAACCCAAGCAGGGGGAAAATGAGAGGGAGAAGCAGGCTTCCCACTGAGCAGTGAGCCTGATTTGGGGTTTGATTCCAGGACCCTGGGATCATGACCTGAGCTGAAGGCAGATGCTTAACACCTGAGCTACCCAGGTGCCCCAAGAAAAAATATTTTTTAAAAAAGAATGCCAATTCTTTATCCCTGTAAATAAATAAAATCCGTCTTGGCCAAACTCCTGTTAAAATGAAACTTCAAAATTGGTTTTTACAGCTTGAACCCTGAAAAGGTTTGATACAAAAGGCAGGATACTTTCAATGAGAGAAGGACCAAAACTATTCGGTTTGCCCCAAGTTAATCATATTGAGCTTAACTTCTCCCTAAGCCATGGAATGTGTGAAGGGTATGCAAGCATAAGTCCTTAATACCAAGTGAAAGATTTGATCAGCTAAATTGCTGGGTTTAATATGTTGCATTCTCAGCACTGCCAGCAATGGGGACATTCCTAGACCAAATACAGAATACAGAACAAGAACCTCATCCTCCAGATCTAAGAACAAATGCTTACAGGAGTCATCTTCAGCAGGGGTGGAACGGACTGCCAGGCTATTCTCAGTTGCAGAAACCTACAAAAGGGAGGGATTAAGAATCACATTAAAAATAAAAGAGCAAACTGCTGTTATGCCATAAAAACCTGCTGACTCTAGTCAGTCACTGGCTGCCTAGGGGAAATAACGGGCCCCAGAACAGCTGAGCATTTAAACAAGAGGCAGCAAAATGTCTTTTATGAGGATATTAACATGCCTCTCAATTACAGAGTAACGGGAGAAACAGACTGCACTCAGCTGCCAAAAGTGTGCATCATCTCCCTTTATAAAAGAACTTCTAAACCATATCTTTCTACTGTCAAAAAAAAAAAAAAAAAAAAAAAAGGCAAAACAAAACCCTCTATCACAGAGAACAGAGCTCCTTACCATAGAACTATAACTCACTCCAAGGCGAGATGAAGTCTTTAAAGTAGGAACTACTCTTACTCCTTTAGCTTCGTAATTCCTTATTTCCCAATCAGTTACATTCTGCTGAAACAAGCTTACAAGTACTGAAGACCTTTTGATAGCCAAAAGGCAAATTGACCAAAACCCCAACCACTGGTCTCATCTTCAAGGTTAGTGTTTCTTTTTAATCCCAGTCTCAAAATGGCAGTGCTTAACAAAACGGCAGATCTAGAACTTTTGGGTATCTTCCATCACACTCAATATCATGAAGGCTCAGTAGGTGACCCAATGTGTAGTCTTCGTGTAAACATCTTTCATTCAGATGTCAGGGATTTTATGGCAATGCTGAGTGTTTCTGTCAGGATGTTTAACGTAGTGAAGAAATTTACAATGGAGTTTAAGTCATTGGCTGACTGCACCTGAATTTTTGCATGGTTGTTTTTTCTCATTATTCTCTCTCTCTCTTTTTTTTTCTTTTTAAGCAGGCTCCACACCCAACATAGAGCCCAATGCAGGGCTTGAACTCAGGACCCTGAGATCAAGATCCTGAACTGAGATCAGGCCACCCAGGTGCCCCCGCTCTGTTTTCACTACAGTAATTCTCTATTGGTAGGGCATACCAATATAATAATAGTCAACATTTACTGAGTGTTTAGTATGTGCCAAGTATTGGAATTGAAGACATTCAAGATCCTTGAACTCAGGACCCTGAGATCAAGATCCTGAACTGAGATCAGGCCACCCAGGTGCCCCCACTCTGTTTTCACTACAGTAATTCTCTATTGGTAGGGCATACCAATATAATAATAGTCAACATTTACTGAGTGTTTAGTATGTGCCAAGTATTGGAATCATCACTTTACATGCATTCTTTCATTTAATGATATGAAAGAAATTATAAGCTCTTCAATTCTTGTTAATTAGTAGGTGCATCCATCCCAGGATGTTCCTCTCTCACCTCTAATTTTGGTCACATTGAACCTGCAGGGTAAACTTACTGCCAATCATGACATCATTGCACATGCCCAACCAGCTGACCTCACTGCAGGAACTACCAGGAGAGGGCACGTGAGATTTGCTTCAACATTTTATTAAAGGGAAGCTCAATTTCGTTTACAAGAGGAGAAAGGGAAGAACAATACCCTGACAAAATATTCTATTTCAGAAAGTTCACCCTAGCAGTAATGTCCCTTTGTAACAAGTTGAGTTCAAATAGTTCTTGGGTGTCAGTTAACAAAAGCGAGGCAAATAGCTGAAAAGGATAAGAGGCTCTGAAAAATTTTATGAATCTGAAGGCAGTCCCAGCTTTAGGAACCTGCAGTATGTACTTGAAGACTGTGTTCTGTCTTTATCTCCTTTCTTCCCCACCCACGCCTCAATTCATGGTTTAGTTCCACTGATGCCCTTTTAGGGCTATAATTACAGTGTTCCAATCCTCCAGTTCAACTCAGAGTTCTAGTTTCAAATCAGTGTGAAGACATTCAAGAAGCAAACACAAAATTAGATTAGGAACAATCCAAGCATTATTTTCTAGATGATCATTTCTCAAACTATGCTCCTGGGATAGATGGGGAGATTTCAGTGCGGGCAGTATTTTTTTCTTAAGTTTCTTTTTTATAATATGTAACATTTTAACTCAGTTATTCTTTAAAAAAAAAAAAATTTATATTTAAGTAATCTGTACACCCAACTTGGGGCTTGAACTCACAACCCAGCGACCAAGAGTTGCACATTCCACTCACTGAGCCAGCAAGGCACCCCAACTCAGTTTATTCTTAAGACACGATCTCCCACTTAAAGATATGAAAACCAGGCAGTCTAATAAAGAGAACTCACTTGATACATGGCATGTGACTCTTGGGACTAATGAGTGATCCCACTGTTCCAAGGATATATGTAATTTTAAAAAAAGATTTTATCTATTTATTCATGAGAGACAGAACGGCAGAGGCAGAGGGAGAAGCAGGCTCCTCACTGAGCAAGGAGCCCAAAATGGGACTCAATCCCAGGATTCTGGGATCATGACCTGAGCTGAGGGCAGATGCTTAACCATCTGAGCCACCCACGTGCCCCAGAATATATATAATTTATTGGATGATTTTATGATTACAAAATAGCTGCCAAGTATTTTGTCTTATTATTTCAACATACACTTGTAATATGTTTTTGTAAAATAAAGAGATTTAAATTTTTCTAATTTTTTTTCCCTGTTGTATCATAAGATTCAAATGTTGTAGCCATTAATCTGAGGCCATTTTCCTCTGCGCATACTTTGGTCCAAATGTGTAGTGGAGGGCGCCTGGGTGGCTCAGTGGGTTAAGCCGCTGCCTTCGGCTCAGGTCATGATCTCAGGGTCCTGGGATCGAGTCCCGCATCGGGCTCTCTGCTCAGCAGGGAGCCTGCTTCCTCCTCTCTCTCTGCCTGCCTCTCTGCCTACTTGTGATCTCTGTCAAATAAATAAATAAAATCTTTAAAAAAAAAACAAAAAAAAAACAAAAAAAAAAACAAATGTGTAGTGGATTTCATAAGTTCTTATTGGTGTTCTGTCAATACAGCATGCTTTTTTTTTTTTTTTTAAGATTTTATTTATTTATTTGACAGAGAGAGCATGAGCAGGGGAGAGGAACAAGGGGAGAGAAAGAATGTGGGGCTCGACCCTAGGATCCCAGGATCATGACCTGAGTTGAAGACAGACACTTAATTGACTGAGCCACCCAGGTGCCCCTATATCATGCTTTTTAAAGTCTCCTATAGTCCAGTAAATTTGACAGCTATTGCTCTTAATCCATTCTAATGATCTCCTCACCTTTTGGAAGAACGGCCTCAAGGGTATCAATATGTGTAACAGAAGCAACGACTCTTCTCCTAAGATTAATCATTGTGACATATTTGAAAGCTCTTTCTTCTCATCTAACTTAACATTTGGATATCATATTGATCAAAAGACAAAAACAAAACAAAACCAAATCTGGGTAATGGACTGGCCAAGAAAATGATAAATTCACCCGTCATAAATGTTGTTACGTACACCAACCAAGCCATTCATCTAATGATAGGTGTGTAAAACATAAATATCATTTGCTTAAAATCTTCCTAAGGTTTTTCACCTCGGCAGGACTCTATCCAAAGTCTCAAGCATGGCATATAAAGCTTCTCAAGACCTGGCCTGGCCCTCTCCTCCACTTGGCTCTCTCCATTACCTCTATGTGCCCTGGGTCCTAGCCTCTGGTTTCCAAACCTCTGTTTGTGTCTGCCTGGAATGCCCTTCTTTCTTTTTACTCAACCTTTCCCTATTCACTTGGTTTCTTCCCACACATTCTTCAGGACTTGGCTCAGACATCACCTTCTTGAGGAAGTCTGGTTAAATGTCCTTAGTCAGACACTGCTTTAGGATAGCCAACCTGTTACTCATCTCCCTTCTATTCTGTTAGTTCCCTTGCAGATAAAGACCCCACAGAATGGTTCGTTCTTATTTAGTTTTTAAACTTAGCATTTCCTATGCTTAGCATAGTGCTTTGCTTTCAAAACAGTCTGATGAAAGAATGAACTTGTCTTGCATAAATGTGTTAAATGAAGAATACATGAATTTCTTGAAGATATAACCTCTAATCAAAACAGACTTCTAAAAATCACTTAAGCGCTATACCCTCTGAGCATCTGAGTGAAAGAATTTTCCAGTTAGGTTCATTATTTGGTCCACTATGAGTTGTGGAGCTCCCCAGCTGAAATTATGTGACCTGCAAAAATGACAATCTGTCCTGGCAGCTGTTACCAAATTCCCAGACACTCTGCAGCCTAGAGTTAGAGTGGTTTCTAATTTTAAGCATCTAATTTAGAACACATGCTTCCTTGGCAACTGGACATCAGACTTTTTAACCCACCTTCTCTCCAACCTGATGGGAGATGCAGACCTCAGGATCCGGGGGCACATTCTCCTTTTGCTCCAACTTATGAGTTCTGATTTCACCGCCATTGGCTCTCAAGTCATTCTACAAAATAAAAAGAATCTGTGAACGAAAATAAAAAAAGGTCCCTATTCCATGCTCTTCATAGCACATCCATTAAATAAATTTGGAATGGTAAAAGAAAAGTTCTTTTAAGAAGCCTCGGGTCAAATCAACCCCCTAATTCTCACAAGCAAAACCCGTTGACTAGTGAAATGACAAAAGCGGCTTTGTGGACACACACCTCAGAGTTAAATATTTGTACACTAGTCTAAAACTGGGTGCTCATTAGAATACAGACATATCAACAAAGACACACACAGAAACCAGCCCCAGCACACAATGTTCTTGTGATTCACTCCTCTAGCAGCAGAGCTTGTGGGAATGCAAAGCTTGTGAGTTTTATCAGAAAAGACCATTCTGGAGCAGGGGAAAGGAGATGCCAAGTGCCAATAATTAAGAAAATATACTGACCATATATATAAATGCTCGGCCTGGAAAGAGAGACAGGGATCATGCACACATATAAAAACTGAAATTATATTTAATGACACCATAAAACAACCTTTTTTTGGCGAGACTTTCAAAAACATGCTTCTTTTGGCATAAAATTCATACGCTGTATTAAAGACATACCTTATTCTACTTCTCAGAACAGAACCTCAACATAAAAAAGCAGGCATTAATATAGTCATAAGGAGTAAGCATAATCACATTTCTTTTCCTTGCAAAGAACACTTGGGGAAAATATTAAAATTAACTTTACCTACTAGATCTAAAATCAATAGAGTGGTAGATGAATATGGACATTTCCTATGTTTAGTTTGCTACCTTTCTGAAAGTCTGGTACCTTTCTGTTCTCCGTGATTCTTTAGGCAGGCAAGAAAACAAGCCACATATGGCCACAGGGCCAGTGTGAGTGGCCTCAATCCGGACCTGGTTGAGGTGGGATCCCTGACTAAGGGACAAGGCTCCCTCCGGAGGAGCATTCATGAGGGGGAGCTGGGAGCCAATGATTCAGAACCCAACAGGACAGCTGAAGGATTCATTCCTGACTCCATCTTGAAGCCCTGCTTCCAGAATCATGCCGGGGAATGTGCGCCTTGTTACAGCCATCCTCTGTAAGGGGCCTGAGAAATTCTTTTGGGATGAGATAAAATGTACTTTTTACAAGAATTCCTAAAGACTTTTCAACTCTTAGAATTTACAGAGCAGGAGAACTGCAGTGCTGAAACCTTATTAGGAGTTTAAAAAAAAAAAAAAAAAAAAACCTCACTGAGCAGGTTTTTCCACTTAGGGAGTCACCTGGTTGGAATGTTTATAGCAGGAGGGCACAGAGAAGGAGCAAAATCTTGAGATGAGGGAAATAAGCTCCAGAGATCACCTGTTTGTTCGATCTCCTGACCTCCTTCTAAGAGAAGTCTAACTTTGCTCACTTTCATGCTGTCGGTGAATAAAAGTGTTCCATTTTACAACCAAGTTATACACACATCATCTCTTCTTTAAAAAAACCACAGTGAAATCAGTATGAAATTATTCATTGCCCAGAGATTCAATCTACCAATAAGTACTATTGGAGAAGGAATATTTAATAATGTGAGGAAAAGAAGACAATTTCTGGAGCACAAGTTATGATTTCTAATAGATACTCATTTCAGTCTGCCTGGGAACAAATAAAATTTAATACTATCATCCAAATTTGTTTAAAAAGAAAAAAACAAAAACATAGGACACCAAGAGATTTGTGGCTTGTATTCTGAATCTCAGAAAGAACAAATGTTTGAGATACATATCTATGCATATGTAGAGGGCTTTTATGAATGTGTAGGTATGAATAAATGGCATTTAACAGGTATCTTTCCTTAAGGAGTTCTGTAGTGTCAGCCTGCCAGGTAAGGCTAGGAAAACTGAAAACGTAAAGACCCTCCATTCAGTTTAGAATACCACATTTTTATGCTTACAGAGCATGTCATCTTCCTGTTGCTTCTCCCTCCCCTTTACCTAATCACTGTTCTATTTCCTTAGAAAATCATTACATCATAAGAAGCGAGGATTAAGTAGGCCATATATTGTATGATTCATTTATATAAAATGTCCAGAATAGGTAAATCCATAAAGACAGAGAGCAGATTAGTGGTTGTGAAGGACTGAGGGGTGGGGGAACTGGGAGCAACTGCACAGGTATAGGGTTTCTTTTTGGGGTGATGGAAATGTTCTGGAATTAGTGATGATAGCTGCATGACTTTGCGAATATACCAAAAATCACTGAATTATATGTAAAAGTGGTTATTTTATGTCATGTGACCCCTAAATCAATAAAACCTGTAAGAAACCTCCCCATCCCACATTAAAGTCACATATATCCTATATTTCTTGCTAATATTCTCTCCTCCTTTCCTCAAAAACAAGTGTTTCGTTAAAACTAACAGACGACTACTTTTTTAGCAACAACAACAAAATTAAGCAGAACAGGCAGGAAAACTCTCCATGAAATTACTAGATGGTAACAGGACCAATGAAGGAGTGGGTGGGGGAATGAGGCCTAGGAAAGCAAAGTCAGGATTAGAACATGATAAGGATTCTGAATGAAGCTAGGGTAGGGTTTACACGGAAGGAGAGTGGCTCGGGACCAGGGATTGAGCAGGGCTCTCTGGTCGGGGTCTGGGAGACATGTCTAGTTTCTGTGCTCATTGACCACTGGCTGGATGAAATGAAATGAATGGATGATGGGGAGCACATACTGTGGAGCTGGTGGAACCGGTCTGCTTGGACACAGCCGCCTGGTACTTGGCCATTCGATCCTTGATGGAGGTTTCGGATAGCCGTGGTAAGTCCAGATTTCGCCTGCTCTCGCTTTTCTCTGTGTTGAATGTGGAAGATGACAACTGACCTGGAAGCACACGAAGAATGTGCTCTATCAGAAGATAATATGTGATTTGAATGGTTTCAAGATTTTAAATTTGGGGCTATTGGAATTGGATGTAATCCATTTCTTCTATGAAGGGTACAAAGAGGAAAATTGGGAATATAACTTACTTACTAGGTAATAGTTGCTCACTTTCCCAACATTAAAAGGAGAACCCTTTCCATAAATGAGCATTATATATTTAAACATCTTGGCATATTTAACACTGGAAAAAACTAGATCTTAATGCCATTTTAATTTGCATTTCTTTACCAGGAGGCTGATGATATTCCTGTTAATTTCTTTTTCTTCTTTTGTGTAATGCCTGTAAAGGCTGCCTTCCAAATATAATAACTATGCTCTTGAGGTTTTATGTTACCAGTGGTAATATAGGATTACCGATCTTGACAGAGGACACTGCAGCCCATCATGGCAGCCTCAAGTCCCAGATGACCGCAGAGCCAAAATGGTCAGCAGTACTTCCCTCGTTATCCCACAAGGGGCCCCTCAGCTGTTACAAACACAGTTACTTTTAATTTGTGCCATTCTTCCTCTAAAAGCATTGGCTTTAAGGCCAAAAGGTATTGTTACTAATGAGTACTTCCTAGAGAACCCCACGCACATGGAACGCTACTTACCGGGGCCCAGTTCCAAATCATCCAGAGAAAAGCTGTTTTCAGAGATCTTCCTTCCACCTGCACCACGGCTCTGGGACCAAAGAACCTGCTTAGAAAACAAAACCCATTCATAAGCTTTAAATAGAAGGTGGAATATCTTGACGAATGTTCAAAAAAAAAAAAAAGGCCTTCAAATCTCCTTTATTAATAAAATCCACAAGAGATTATATTTTGTATTAGTTTTTATATTCCACAGAATGTGTTTTTAGCATTATAAATACAAAGTACTACATATTCACAGGTGTCCAGGGAGAAATAAAATAACTCTATATACGTAATTCTCTGTGGAAATAATCACTGCCTAACCAGCTTCACCAGAAAACTACGCACTTGAACCAGCCATGGAGGGGAATCCTCATGTCCCAGACAACACGCAGCTGCCGACCCAAATTGTCAAGTCCGGATGGCAGTATTTGCTGTTTGTTTCCCTTCTCCTCCCACTTTATCTCTGCTGTTGCTGCTTTGGTTCACATCTTCATCTTTTCCCTGGACTACTGTATTACATTGCTAATTGGTTCCTCTATACCTTCTAAGCAAGTCTCTATGATGCTGCCATTATCCCACATCATGTAATTATTCCCCAATATAACGGTATATTACTCTCTTGTTCAAAATGCTTTAAAAATTCCTGTAATCATTCCTTGAACTAAATCTAAAGTGCTTTGTATGTCACAGAAGACCAGTTCTACATCTAGTCCCTACCTCCCCTGAGTATTCCCTTTCTCACCCTTTACCCTCCAGGAGAAGCAAACTGCTGGGAGGTCTCTGAGCTTGTAAATGAGTTCCCTTCCCCCATTCCCCTTTTATCCTTCTCTTTGTTCTTTCAAGACTCAGTGGAGGCTGAGCAACAGCGAAGACCACCTTCCCTCTCCCACATAAATCTAAGTAGTCCTTCCTCTGTTTCCAAGGTTCCCGGTCACACTTCCACTACAATGCTTATTGTGTGTCCCTCCACTGGACTGGAAGCCTAGGAGGGCAGGGACCATGTTTTTGTTTTTTAAATAAGAAATGTAGATGGTACAGACTTTTTTTTTAATAAATTATTTTGTGAGTTTATCTCTCTCATATCTAGATTAGATCTCTAGTTAAAGTTACAAATTATAATTTTTAAGACTGGAAAAGTAACTTAAAAGAAGGCCATTTAGTGTCACAGAATGTTCCCAGACAATAGTACACAGAGAATATGTCACATTTATTCAGCTTGCAATGACAGCCTTCAACCAGATCCTATCATTCAAATCTCAATTTATTTCCAGATAACTTGAAGTGGGAAGGATATCTGAAATCCGGTAGGACAGAAGAGTAAAGCAGTACCCTTCTGAACACAACATTAGTAAATAGTTATTAAATGTTTACGTTCAATGGACTAATCAACTCAACAGTCAAGTGTAAGACTGTGAACTTTTTTCAAGTCCTCCCCTGACCAATGACAATACTTCCTTGCAAAATCGATATACATTTCATATAATTTGTCTCCAGTTAGCTTTGCTAATTACATTTTTCATGATAAGAAATAAAAGATGCTGTAGCAGCTCTAACCTTGCCCCATCACACTCATGTTAGCTGCACCAACATCAACCACATGAACTTGACTCATACAACACAACACACTCTTGCTCTGGGAGCAGCCCCCCATCTAGAAATGAAGATCATCAGCCAAAATGAAAAGATAGATTTGTCAGGACACCCTCCCCATCCACCTTTTTTAATTTTCAAAGTATTTTTCATTTGCAGACAATTAAAGTAAAGGAAATTCCAAAGACTTATTCCATGCTGCTTCACTGTGAGATGATTACTACCAAAATTAAAATTTTCTGGGCTCAAAAAAAGGAAGAACACCTGGAAATACGTCTTTTTTTTTTTTTTTTTAAACCAAAGGAGACTGGGTTCTGCATCCTTAATAATGAAGCAGTATTTCAAATATTTACATTCTGTCAAAGGTAAAGTTCAAGTACAATTCTAAGACTACGTGTTATGTGTCACAACCTGCAGATAGCTCAGATTTCTGTCTGTACTCATATTCAAAGCCCTCTGCTGCATACAGAGTCCCTGCACTGGCGTTACCAGGAACAAGCCCATTTAGAACCAGAACATATGCCTTGCCAGGGCAAAGGCTTACTTTGGTTTTAGATACATAAAAATTTTCCATCTTTGCTAGCTTTCAGTTTAGATCTTCAGGTTAAATAAAGTTAAGAGCTTTTTCCTTTTTTAAAGCCTTCTGGTACATGAGGGTATTAGTATTCCTAATTCTTTTTTTCCAAGTACTGAAAAAGTGAATGTGAAAAGCCATTTGGTTTTTTTTTTTTTTTTTTAAATATTTTATTTATTTATTTAACAGAGAGAGATTACAAGTAGGCAGAGAGGCAGGCAGAGAGAGAGAGGAGGAAGCAGGCTCCCCGCTGAGCAGAGAGCCCGATGCGGGACTCGATCCCGGGACCCCGAGATCATGACCTGAGCCGAAGGCAGCGGCCTAACCCACTGAGCCACCCAGGCGCCCCAAAAGCCATTTGGTTTTAAAGGAAAATAGAAATGTCTCTGGAAATCAAAGTTATACTGACACTGGTTCTGAGGAAGAACATAGCTCTGAGACAGGAAAGCTTTTAATGAGATCCCAGATGAAGCACTAAACATTTCTTTCAAAACTGGTTCACCTCCAAATCACTCAAATATTAAGAATAACAAGAACTCCAATGCATTTACAATGAATTTTGTGATTCTCATTTTACAAGTGGTAATCTGAGGTACAGGAAGAAGGAGGAGTTTCCTCTAATATTTCTCAAGGAAGTAGAAGAACACAAAAAGAAAAAAAAAAAGCAGCAATTCTGTTACTGAAATACTCTTCTGTAACACATTTTTATCACGTTTCAGCCCTGTTTATTCAGATGCCTGAGGGAGCCTTTTAAGAGAAGAGAGAAAAGACAAGATACTTCAAGACTTTCTGGAATTTCCTAAGGCTTGGCCTCACCCCACCCCACAAGTCCTCCTTCCTGTCAGCTGACTGTAGTAACTCTCATTAGTGGGACGGCCCCTTGAAATTACTCTCAGAATCCATAAACCAAATGCATCAACACATACCAATAAAAGAAAAAGAGCTTAGGGTTTTTAGCCAGTAGTCTGTAGAATTTCTTTCCTCTGGAAAACTGTCTTCTCTCTAAGATTTCATTTGAGAAAGAGAGACAGACAGCAGGAACGGGCAGGGGTAGAGGTGGGGGTGGAGGGCCACAGGGAGAGGGACAGCAGGGAGCCCAGTGTGGAACTCGGATCCCAGGACCCCAAGATTATGACCTGAGCCAAAGGCAGACTATTAACCAACTGAGCCATTCAGGCAGTCCTCTGGAAAAATTTTCTTAAGGGAATAAAGTAAGTGATGTCCTAAATATCAAGTAAAAAGCAGGATTTCCTATCCCCCTAATTTTTAGGAAAAATTCTGTCTAAAAGTTGATTCTTTTTTTTTTTTTTAAGAATTTATTTATTTATCTGAGTGAGAATGAGAGAGAGAAAGAGCATGAGGGGGAGAAGGTCAGAGGGAGAAGCAGACTCCCCACCAAGCAGGGAGCCTTATGTGGGACCCCATCCCAGGACTCCAGGATCATGACCTGAGCCGAAGGCAGTTGCTCAACCAACTGAATCACTCAGGCTCCCTAAAAATTGATTCTTAACACTTTAATTTTCCTTATACTTCTCTCAGCCACTTCCTTCAGACTTTCAACTTTGACTTCTTTCAGACTCTCATCCCTCCAAAGTCAAGGGTAGAGGGTGACTTTTAGGGAAAATGGGACTTTGTTGAACTGTGCATAGGGTGTAAGATAAAACTACACTTAATTTCTCAAAGTACTGAGAGACAAACATTTCCTTCTTCAGGCAGAAGAAAACAGAAAAAAATGGAGCTCTTTTAAGTAAAATAATACATAAAGAAGGAGCTCTTTATATCCAGGTTGTAGGATTTCTCTATCTTTTCTATATTTCTCAGCATTCTACAAAAATTATACGTTACTCTTACAGTTAAGAAAAAAAGAAAAGAAAGGATGGGGTGTCTGGGTGGCTCAGCTGGTTAAGTGTCTGCCTTCAGCTCAGGTCACGATACCAGGGTCTCTGGATAGGCCTGGGTCACCAGGTCCAGGCTCCCGGCTCAACAGGGAATCTGATTCCCCCTCTCCCTCTACCCCTTCCTCTGCTTGTGCTCTCTCTCTCTCTCAAATAAATAAATAAAATCTTTAAAAAAAAAAAAAAAAAAAAGGAGAGTCAATACTTCAATATTTATTAATACAAATAGATAAAAATGATAAAAACCAAATGCTGACAAGGTGCTGGAGAATTAACTATGTCCTTAGATTGCACTAGTTATAGTCTAATTTTTTAGAACCAGCTGAAAATATATAAGAACTTTTTTTTTTCTTTAAGATTTTTTGTTCATTCACTTGGGAGAGAGAGGGAGAGCATAAGCAGGGGGAGGGAGGGAGAGGGAGAGGGAGAGGGAGAAGCAGACTCCCCGCTGAGCAGGGAGCCCAACCCTGGCCAATCCAGGGACCCCGAGATCATGACCTGAGCTGAAGGCAGACACTTAACCAACTGAGCCACCCAGGTGCCCCAAAAAGAACGTTTAATGAATTATGGCTTTTGATCATGAGAACATCACTTCAGTAATACTGTCCTCCTCCCAAAAAGCTAAAAACAAAATGTTTCTGCCAAGATGCTTTAAATTTTTTAAATTAGACTAGAAAAATATCTAATTACTGGGGCATGATTAAACTCTAATGAAATACTACATTGCCATAAAAGGATAATCACATGAACTAGGAAAATACATAGAAAGGTTATATAAAAAAGACCAAACAAAAGAAAAAGCACACGAAACAGTGAGCACACAGGGATGAAAACCATGTAAAAACTACTTATGCAATAATAGGATAACATTGTACTCAGCTGTTCTATTCTTTTTTCCTGGTGAAGGTTACTGGCTTTTCCAGGGTTACTTGGCTTTTTTCCCTCCTTTCTGTGTTTACTGTGTGTGGCAGGGGAAGGAGGACAGAGAAGTTTCTGACTCAAGAGTTTTAGTACAAATCTCTTACATTCCAACGTATGTATTCTCTTCATTACCCTGATGCTTTGAATTCAGTTACAAGACTGCAAAATGTGGGAAGAGGGAAGATAGAGAGTTAAAGTCTTTGAGAATACAATTGTTGATATGTTTTAAATTTTTGCTGATTTTCTTAGATTTCAGATAAGGCAGGTCATAGCCAATTGTTTTTACTTAATAAATAGTTATTACAATATTAATGAAGACATTGTAAAAAAAAAAAAAAAGACATTGTTACATGGTAGAGACAGACAGGTTATTAAACAATTGCAGTCCCTGTTCCGATATTAATTAGCCGATCACATTGGGCATGTCAGTTAATGTCTCTGATTACTGTTTCCATCTGCAAATTTGGAATTTTAATATCCTAAGAGCAGTGAGCTGGATTAAAGAACTTTACAGTCCTGTACAGTTTTAGGATTTATGTCAAAGATATTAATAGGGATTTTTCACTCATTGTAACTCACTGATGAATTAGAAGACTAGAGGAAATGACTAAAATATCCATCTGGACATACATACCTATATTGTCTAATCTAGGAGTGAGTCTGATTCCACAAAGATAAAGGAGGTCATATTTGAGGGGTTAAGTGAAGTCTTTCTGACCACTCCAAACTTCATGAAGCCAACTTTGCTTACAGAACATTCCAGTCCTCTGACATTCCTTTTCTTTCTTTTTTCTATCTTTCTATTTTTCTTTTCTTTCCTTTCCTCTTTTCTTTTGTTTTCTACTTCTTTCTTTCTAGATTTTATTTATGAGAGAGAGAGAGAATGAGCAGTGGGAAGAGACAGAGGTAGAGAGAGAGTGAGAGAAGCAGAAGCCCGATGTGGGGCTCAATCCCAAGACCCAGAGATCATGACCTGAACCAAATGCAGAGGCTTAACTGACTGAGCCACCCAGGTGCCCCTTTGACATTTTTTTTCAATATTTTTGTTATTGTTGTTAACTTTTCAAAATGTTTTATTGTAATGAAATTGGCTAAAAACCTATAAGTAGTTGGCTTGAAAGTAAACAGAAGGGGCGCCTGGGTGGCTCAGTCGGTTAAGCAGCTGCCTTAGGCTCAGGTCATGACCCCAGGGTCCTGGGATCGAGTCCCGCATCAGACTCCTTGCTCGAGGGAGCCTACTTCTCCCTCCACCTCTACCTGCTTTCTCTCTCTCTCTGACAAATGAATAAATAAATAAAATATTAAAAAAAAAAAGAAAGTAAACAGAAAAGAGATAACTGGACTCCAGCTGGTATATCAAGAACAGCCACTTAGAGCAACAAACAGTGAGAAATATCAGAATTGCTTGATCAGCATCTCTATACCCAGACCCATTATTACCTTACCACGAAAGATGGAAGAATTACTCAGTTACTAATTAAGGGTAAATAAAATTTAATTTACACTGGTATGGTATCTTTACCAGAAATGATCTGCTAGAGAAAGGCCAGTCAAAATAACACTGAGAACAGTGAACTTACATTTTGAAATTATAGAAGTTTATAAATCATGGATGAATATAATAAATCAGCAAAAAAAATTACTTTTAGTAGGACATATGAGAAAGATGGCATTGGTAGAAAAAAACAAAGATAATTCTTATGTTTATTTAACAAAACCAGTTACTGTATCCATATTTAAAGCTCTAGCAATGTATCTATTAGAGGTCTAATTTGGGGTCAATATAAGATTTATGATATGCTGATAAGCAAACTAAAGATATACTCCCCCCCTACATTAAGATATATTAGGGGTGCCTGGGTGGTTCAGTTTGTTGAGCATCTAACTTTGGTTTAGGTCGTGATCTCGGAGTCCTGGTATGAGCACACCTAGGGCTCCCTGCTCAGCGGGGAGTCTGCTTTTCCCTCTGCCCCTCCCCACTCCCCACCCCTGCTTGTGCTCATGCTTTCTCTCAAAAGAAACACCCTACAGTGATATTGACAGTTATTCAAGTCCCTTTCCTCCTTAAGTCCATCTTAAAATTATAGCTTAAAAGTATGCAATTAATAGCAATTATGAATATCCTCGGAATTTTATTCTTCTTGGAATATAATTTCAAATAACTTATTTAAGCCATTAAAGACACAGAAGAAAAATGTTACTAAGATAACATTAAGTGGGTAAGAGAACACATGTAGTTGTTAACCAAGAAAGAAGAAAATAAAATGTCATGGATAATTTTATAACAATGTACAGATTCCCTACAGACACCTACCCATTCTTCAAGAAGGCAAATAAAAACTGTTTCCTTGATGTAGATTACAGATTGGTTGGCTATGGACAAAATATCTAATGAACATAGATCAGACTTCAGCTTGGTTACCTTCCTTTCTCAAGGGCTTACTCCAGGACACCAGCATGTACACACTGTTCTGTATGAGTCACAGAAAACTAAACCAAATACCAAATGTCACTTCCAGGAAATTACATGAAGAAAATCAGAAAAATTTTGGACTGTTTGAAGAAGGATGGTTTTATTCTCATATTAACAAGTGCTGATTTTGTTGGTGTTTTGGTGCTAGCCATTCATACAATGAGCCTGGTGATAAGAGAACAGAAATTCTTTTTTTTTTTTTTTTAAAGATTTATTTATTTATTTGATAGAGAGAGAGATCACAAGTAGGCAGAGGCAGGTGGGCAGGGAGGGAAGCAGCCCCCCCCCCCCCACGAGCTCAAACCCAGGACTCTGAGATCATGACCTGAGCCCAGAAGGCAGAGGCCCAACCCACTAAGCCATCCCAAGTGCCTCGAGGAACAGAAATTCTAAGGGAAGTTTAAGGGCTTAGAACTCCAAAGTGAAAAAAGCAGCAAACAAGTGAACAAGGGGCTGGGACAAGGGAAACTTCCATTTTTATTTTAGATACTTTTATTTTAGCTGAATGTACTGTTTTGCCTTTGTAGTGTAAAACAAGTTAACACAATTAAATTATGACTAACTGGTAGCATTAAAATATATCATGAATAATGGGGGGAAAGGAGAAAGAAAAAATGTCTAAATAGTTTAATTCTTTTCACTTATGGACAAACATCATTATTTCCTCATTGTGACTTCCCATCCATGGTTAGTCTCCAAAGAGTGAGCAAATGAGTGAGATTACGTGTTTTAGGAATAGTGATTTTTGGTGAGGAGGTACTCTTTCCTCTCCTCTCCTTTCTTCCTTTATCAAACTTCTCTCCTAGAAAATGGAAATATTTCATGGAAGAAGAAGTATTCCACATCTGTATGAAAGTATCAACAGATATTCACAGTGTAGTCTCATTTTCTTGCATTACACCTAAGTGGTTCGATCTTGACCAAAGCAGAAGATAATAATTTAAATAGGTGATGAAGGCAGAAAAAGGTCACCCAAATATTTGGTCTTTCCTATCCAAGGATTGTGTGAACCAAATATGTTAGGAACCAAACAGAAAGAAGTGATACTGAATGAGCCTGTCACATGCTCCTTACATGCTCCTGGTCATTCCAGAGCATAAAAGAAGAGGTACTTAATTTTTTTTAATAACCACATCCTGGTTTCTTTCTTTCTTTCTTTCTTTCTTTCTTTTTTTTTTTTTTTTTAAAGATTTTATTTATTTATTTGACAAGGATCACAAGTAGGTAGAGACACAGGCAGAGAGAGAGAGAGGAGGAAGCAGGCTCCCCGCTGAGCAGAGAGCCCGATGCGGGGCTCAATCCCAGGACCCTGGGATCATGACAGTGAGCTGAAGGCAGAGGCTTTAACCCACTGAGCCACCCAGGTGCCCCCACATCCTGATTTCTAAAGATTATGAATTCAAATATCAACATGAGGATAAGCAAATGTTGGTTAATGGCTACTTAATCAGCTATCTTTTTCATAAAAGGATGTCCAGGATAGTTATCTCAGCTATCTAAAATCCAGATCAGGGACGCCTGGGTGGCTCAGTTGGTTGAGCAGCTGCCTTCCTGGGATCGAGTCCCACATCCTGCTCCTTGCTCAGCAGGGAGCCTGCTTCTCCCTTTCCCTCTGCCTCTGCCTGCCGTTCTGTCTGCCTGTGCTCTCTCTCTCTCTGATAAATAAATAAAATCTTAAAAAAAAAAAAAAATAGGGGCGCCTGGGTGGCTCAGTGGGTTAGGCCTCTGCCTTCGGCTCGGGTCGTGATCCCAGGGGCCTGGGATCGAGTCCCGCGTGGGGCTCTCTGCTCAGCAGGGAGCCTGCTTCTCCTCATCTCTCTCTCTGTCTGTCTCTCTGCCTATTTGTGATCTCTCTCTCTGTCAAATAAATAAATAAAATCTTTAAAAAAATAAAATAAAATCCAGATTAACATATACATGAAGTTAGGATTGCTAGACCACCTCAGTATAAGCCACTGGGCTTGGGGTGGGGGTGTTTCTTCTTCCTAGTAATGACGGTAGGTTAATCCACCCACTGCTCATTTGCTCTTAGGAATTAGAGCCATCACGTTCAACTAAACTATCTGACCTGAATGATGTATCCATTCACTAAAAGTAGAGAATAAGTAAGGAAGAACACTTAATCAGTTCTTACTATTTATAAGCTGTCTGAACTCTAAGATTTGTTTCTTCCTTTTATTAAGTAAGCACTAAGAGCTAAGTCATTGTACTAACCATTGGGGAAGAAAAACATCATTACTTTTTTGAAAGAAATTACAGACTTCGGGAGTATACAAATTTTTTTTTTGAGTATATAAATTTTTTAAGAAGATTTTATTTTTTTATTTTTATTTTTATTTTTTAAAATATTTTATTTTATTTTTTTTAATATTTTTATTTTTATTTATTTGACAGACTGAAATCACAAGTAGGCAGACAGGCAGGCAGAGAGAGGGGAGAGGGAGAAGCAGGCTTGCTGCTGAGCAGAGAGCCCAATGCAGGGCTCAATCCCTTAACCCACTGAGCCACCCAGATGCCCCAAGAAGATTTTATTTTTTAGAGATAGAGGAGAGGTAGTGGAGGGAAGGAAGAGCAGGGTGGGAGGTACAAGCACAATCCCCTCCTGCCTCAGTGCAGAGGTCAATAGGGGGCTCAATCCCACCACCCTGAGATCATGACCTGAGCTGAAATCGAGTCAGACGCTTAACTGACTGAGCCACCCAGGTGCTCCAGGAGTATACAAATTTACACATGATTATTAAAGGAAAGCATGATATAAATGCCCAAACATAAGTAAAAAGAAAATTCTATAGGTTATAGAAGGGTTAATTTATCTGAGAGAAACCAAGGTAAGGTCTCCCAGGTTTTGTTTTGTTTTGTTTTTGTTTTTGTTTTTTAATTTTGTTTATTTATTTGACAGAGATCACAAGTAGGCAGAGAAGCAGGCAGAGAGAGAGGAGGAAGCAGGCTCCCTGCTGAGCAGAGAGCCTGACGAGAGGCTCGATCCCAGGACTCTGGGATCAGGACCGGAGCCGAAGCAGAGGCTTTAACCTACTGAGCCACCCAGGCGCCCCAAGGTCTCCCAATTTTGACTGACCTTGAGGAGAAAGATTTCAGAAGGCCGTAATGGGGACTAGGCATGACTGATTTAGAGAGCGAGGAGTGATCCAGGGTTTAAGTGTAAGACTGGCTCTGAGACTGAAAGATAGGTTGAGCTCAGACTGTGGAAGACCCAAATATTGAATATGGGTTCGAGTCTTCAGATTTTTAAAAGGTTTATTTATTTCTTTATTTGTGTGAGAGAGAGAGAGAATGAGTGGGAGGGGCAGAGGGAGATAGGATCTTATGCAGACTCTGCACTGAGTATGGAACCCTACATGGGGCTCGATCTCGTGATCCTGAGATCATGACCCTAACAGAAATCAAGAGTCAGATGCACTTAACCGACTGCCTGGGTGGTATCCCGGGTCATCAAAAGTTTCTGACTGAGGGAGTAAAGTAATGTACAATTCTATTTAGAAAAATAAATAGCAACAGTGTAGAGGATGCATGGGAAGAAAGAGAAGAGGCTGATAGGGAAGGTCAGAGCAATACTATGATACCAGATAGAATGGCCCATATTTGAGAGATGTGTGGAGGGTAGCCTTATTTATTGATTTATTTACCTAATGATTTTATTTATTTATTTGAGAGACACAGAGAACACAAGTGGTGGGGGGGGAGGCAGACTCCCTGCTGAGTGGGGAGCCTAATGTGGGGATTCGATTCCAAGACCTGAACTGAAGGCAGATGCCCAGCTGACTGAGCCATCCAGGCATCCCAAGGGTAGGCTTATTTAGATGGCTTAGTAAGTGACTGATTGGGAAGAGGAGGCAGGCAGAAGGGAGAACTGATTTCAAATTTTAAGGACAAAGAGATTTGGTGCATGGTAATACATGAAGGAACACCGGGGTAAAGCAAGTTTTTTTGGAAAGACAATGGATTCTTTTTTAGCCTTTTTGAATGTGGCTGCCTAAGGGATATTCAAGGAGAGATGTCTGATTTGGCAGGCAACCAGAAATATGAGGCTGAAGCTTGGGTTAAGAACTAAGGATTAGAATCTAGTTTGGGGATTCACCTCTTGGAGTCAAGGAAAGAGATGAGATTTCACAAGGAGAGAGAAAAAAACAGGAGGGCAGAGACCAGGAAGAAAAGTGGACAAGAACAGAACCAGCTCAGGCAAAAGGGAACAAGAGAGACTAAGAAAAGTGGAACTCAAGCCAATTAACTTTGTTTCCTGTAAATAACTGAGAAAAAGATTTAGGAAGACACAACATTAGAACATTATTTCCATTATCTATGTGCTCCCTGACCCTGCCCAGTTAGTTAGTTGAGATTCAGTCCAGTTCTCTAAAATTTAATTACGGAACCAGGAACCAAAGAGTCACACAATTTGTACCTACCGTATTTACTTACTTATCTCACGGAGGTACTCATTTGTTAGCTCTGAGGTATACATTCTCTCTTACAGACTCTTACTCCTAAAGAGATTTCTAGTGTCCCTACCATATTTCTCAGAGCTTTCTTCCAAAGAGCCAATTATGTAACTTACCGATTAAAGCCTTATCCATATTAAAGCTGAAATTATATTAATAATAGCCATAACATAGTTTCAAACTAATGAGTCATTCCTTAGGCTAAAGTAGACAAAACTTCTTTTTAAACATTTTTTGAAAATATTAGACAATACTTTTTAAAGTAAACTACCCATGGGTCTAACGTGGATAAGGATGCTTATTTAGAAATAGCTATAAAACCAAGGGCAGATCTCTTTTACTAAGAAGTCCATTAAGTGGCAAATGACTGTTTAATCA
The DNA here is from genome assembly GCF_011764305.1 of Mustela putorius furo. Classification (NCBI taxonomy): domain Eukaryota; kingdom Metazoa; phylum Chordata; class Mammalia; order Carnivora; family Mustelidae; genus Mustela; species Mustela putorius. The sequence goes on along the minus strand of NW_025422368.1, from coordinate 5,380,074 downwards.
GGAAGTTTTAAAGGGCACCTAAGAAAGCCCAGGTCAATCTTAAGACACGCTCCCTCCACGCCCCCATCTTCCTATACCATTAACAATCAAGTTACCTGCTCTGTGCTAGTAGAAATCTAGAAGGATCTTTTCTTACATGAGGAGTCTTTCTCTATTCTGACCAGCCACAAAGTGATAGGCTTGTTCTGACCCATCTTTCACCAGACATTTATGAGAAAAAAGTCTCTCACCAGATCCTTACACATAATCAGCATTTTTGTTTGCTGCAATCCCAGTCATTTCCTACCTTAGGCCAGTTTCGACACGCACCAGGCTTTTGCACTGAATCGACATTGTGTGTTCTGGCATGACATCAGCCGTCCTGCCCCTAACAGGGTCTCTGAGGAGGAGGCTTACAATGGTGCTTTGAGTCACAACAAAACCCCTTCCTCTCTATTTAGGAGTTCTGACATTTTTTTCCTTCCACTTAAAATTCTTCTTCCCATTTAAATTTAAAATTTATTTATTTATTTATTTATTTTATTAAGACCATAAAGGAGAAAGAGGGAGTTGGCAGGCCTAGAGGACTAAAAATTGAGAGGGATGAGAGTTTTAAGGAAAGTCATAAAACCACTTTGTGGCTCCATCTTTTGCCAACTGGTTTTAATGTTAAAATAGAGCTAAAACTCATGCACAGGAAAGGGTTCTAGGTTTGCAACCCTTTAAAAATTCTTACTATATCCTCAAAGTAGACAATCCTTTAAACTCCCAAGAACTTTCCTAGGCAGGAAAGCTACAGGCACTGCAAGTCATGGGAAGAGAGAAACGAAGTCACGTCAAACAAAACTGAAGATTAGAGGATGAGTTAGAGAGTTTTTTGTCTCAGAAAGCAGGTCTTATACCATTACTTCACACATGTAGGGATTTGGGCCAAATATTTAGCTTAAAAAATTTCAGCTTTCCCATCTAGATGGAATCTAGAGAAAATGAGGGCTTTGCTTCCTGTCAGATCTGTTTATTTCATTATAATGACTGTTGTAACAAACCATCCCCAAGTACAAAGCCAGATATGCAGGAAAGTATGAGAAAACTGGAAAAATTTACCAGTTCTGCAGTCCCTGGATTGTGTTATAAGTCACCCGCATATGTAACTCATTTTCTAGTTAAGTAATTCCCTCTGGGTACCCGGTCTGTAATCCACATGAAGGCTCAAATTTCATTAGCAGTTGTAGGAAAATGCAACCCTGTGCATTTGCAAGTCAAAACTCCTGAAGGCTACAGCTAGTCTGGCTATCCTCATTGATTTTTCCTGGGAGAGGATTTTAGCTGATAGAAAACATTTGTTGGGAGGCACAGATGAGGAAGTTGAGAAGAGAAGGAGGCAGCTAGCAAAGAGACAACTGAGCCTCAGTCTTAATGTTAAACTCTGGCCTTAACACTCAGCCTGCAGCTGTGTCCATGCGGAGAGATATTCAGCAGTAATTCCACCCCCCAAAGCTACAAATGACAAAAGGCACAGGAAGACAAATTAAAAGGGCACGCGTACAAAAACACAAGATTCAATCGGCATCAAACTCTTTGTTTCTAGATATTAACCTGAATCCCAGTGTGTAAGTTTCACTTGAAACTGGGTCAAAGATTGGCAAACCTTAGCATCTACGTAAATAATTCGAGACTTTTCATTAATTCATTTAATTCTGAATCAATCGAACTGTCTAGATCAGAAAAACAGCTTTGTTTAAATCACGTGAATTGACTTTCTCAAGCCTGCCACCGGCCCAGTCCTTACCTTGGTGGGAGCTGGTTCACCCTTCTCAAACATCATCTTAAGCCTGTTCAGCGGAACATTGTATTTCTCTATTTTGTTTGAGGCTTCTGTGTTTTCATTGATTTCAGGTTTTCCTACTTCATGCCTGGATTCTCCTAGACAATTTTCCATTTTTTTACTTTCTTTCGAGTGGTCTTTAAGACGCTCACTGGCCTCAGTGCGGGGATACAGACACTGAGTAAGGGCTTCAGGAGGAGATCCAAGTCTAGGTCTGGGGTGGGCTCTTCCTTCCTGGTCAGCTTCGGCCTCAGAGGCAGAGCTTCTAGACAAGTCACCGGCAGGACCGCTGCCTCCGTGTCTGACCTCGGCGCTGCCGTCCCGCAGGGCGTCTGTGTGAGACTCTGTGCCCTGGGCTGGGTTCTCCCACTTCTTCTTTAACACAGTCAGGATTCCCCTCCTGCAGTGCTGGGGAAGATTTTCAGTGTTCTAGAAGAACAAGAAGTCAGTGCCAGTTATAACTTGCCTGGTGAAACATTCAAACATGTTGTTCTTTGTAAAATGAAAGTTAGAACTCTAAGCAGCTCCTGGTCCACTGGCGTTTCAGACAGCTGTGAACAGTTACAGCCCTGCCACATGGAGAAAGCATCCAGCCCGGGAGACGGGAGACGGAGAGGGGAAGAGAGAAAAAGTCAGGAGCTGAAGCAGGAAGTGATAAAACAGGATAGCCTTATAAGGACAAAATGAGAAGAAAGGAGAGCCCAAATCTAATGATAGTTACATGGGAAACAAGGGATTTTTATCCAAAGATTAATAAGGAAAACAAGAAAGAGGAAGCAAAATACTGGACACTTTAAACCCCGCAGATATACATTAATACAAGTTCATCATTGCATGTCACAAAATTACATGGGGAATTCTGCTGGGGTTTTCTTTCTTTTAAATATGACAAAGGCGCAGTATAACTGAAACTATATAGTACTGTAATTGTGGATAGTATCATCAAGGATTGAAAGTATTGGTAGAAATTGAGAGAACTCTCCCTCTCTCTCTCTCTGCCTGTTTCTCCATCTACTTGTGATTTCTCTCTGTCAAATAAATAAATAAAATCTTTAAAAAAAAAAAGAAAAAAAAAAGAAATTGAGAGAACTCACCAAACTTTTACATGTATTTGCATAAATGGTATTTCATTATATCTGACATAATCTACATGCATAGAACAAATTTTATTTTTACATAAGAACCTAATCCTCTTTTTTCCCCCTCTGCTCTTCTCTCTATGTCTGTCCATGTGTAAATTCTCAGTTGTCAGAAAATTTACTGTTTCACAGATCCTCTGGTAGACAAATATCCAAGCTGCATATGAAAACACTACCACTCACTTTCTGGATTGAAAGACACACACTTACACATCTGAGAGAGGTCACTTTCACCTGGGTCAAAATGGAATTAATTGATACATGTAAGATTGCAAACAACCTTGAAACTGCCAGGGCTGTACCAGGATAACAGAGGAAACATGCTTGACGAAGTAAAATCCAATGTCCCATACTCTGAAAGCGTTCCTATAAATAAACAGAGCAGCACTACCTCCCAATAAGCCACGAACTCCAGTACCTTTGTGCCCTCTGTTCCTGTGGTCTGTGACTCACCGGTCTTTCAACTAAGAAAGAAAGGACAAACCACCTAGGACTGAAAGACTTCCGGGAATTAAACAGGATTAGCAGCTATATTGGGAATTAAATCTCTCACCCTATTACTCTCCTGAAGACACTGCAGGAACTGCTTCATCAAATAGTACCCAGGTCTGAAAAAAAAAAACTTACAGAGGAAAACTGCTTGATTTTAGTGTTTAAATCTTTACTGACAAGATGATTCACTGGTGGAAGAATGAATGGATTAGAAATACAGAAAGTGTGAAGAGTCTTCTTGTTGGAAAAGAATTAAACTGGATGCTGGTGCTGCCTTATCGCCTGTAGCATGCTTTGCTGGATGTTACCTCCTGCCACACAATGGATGAGTCATCTGGGTCTCCAGCTGCACCTGCCGGGCCCATGTCCAGACCAAACAGGAGCCCTGCCACTCTAAGTGGCATTTTGCCTTGGTAACTAGACTCTACTTTTCTCAGCAATCATGTGATCCAAGTATATTTACTGACATGGAAAGATGCTCATAAAGATACTTTTGAGTGGAAAAAAGCAAATTTTAAGACCACAAGGACGCCTGGGTGGCTCCGTTGGTTAAGCACCTATCTTCAGCTCAGGTCATCATCCTAGGGTCCCAGGATCAAGCCCTGAGTTGGACTCCCTGCTCAGCAGGTGTCTGTTTCTCTCTCTGCTTGCTGCTCCCCCTGCTTGTGCTCTTTCTCTGACAAATAAATAAAATCTTAAAAAAAAAATTTTTAAGACCACATAATCCTATTTTATAATATAAATGTATATTTATAAGCATAGAAAAGTAGTCTGGAAGAAAAGACATCAGGATGTTAACAGATGTGGATTATGGGCATCTGTATTCATTATGTAACACAAATGAATATAAAATAGAACTATACATCATCATCCTATCACAAAAATCGACAGAATATTAGAACGCTTTGATGTTACTATAAGCAGCTCAAAAATGACCACTTCTACTTTACTTGGGATGACCAGGAAGAGAGGGATCTATGGAATAGGGTATAGACAGTGTCCCAAAAAGGGCCTGGGTGGAGGACATCCCTTGGGGGCATTGTAACAAGGAGTAAGTGTGCTCTTTTATTAAAAGGAGTTCTTAAGGGTACACATTCAGAAGTCTTTAAGTGGGGACAAAAGAGGCTGTGCAGTCTGAGAGCATGAAAGGCCCCACACCCTAAAAATCCCTTCTGGCAGCATACCCAGGCAATACCAGGATGCCAGTCTTTAGGACCCGAGGAGAGCAAAAACGGGGAAGAAGCAGTGACTCCAGTCCTTCTGGGGAAGGAAAAGAAGCAAGAAGATACAGAATAAAAGCAATAGCTGAAAGCAGTCTGGACTGCACAATGGCAAGAGCGTTGTATTGAGATGGCCTGGGTTACCACTGGAGAAGGGATTATAACACACTTCCACGTTCTCCAAAGAACACGTGTTACTAAGTCTATTCCAGCCCCACCCAGACAAGTGACCTTGGGCAAGTTTAATTTCTGGAACCTACCATACTGGGCTATTGTGGAGAACAGATGTGTCTATATTAAAGCATGTAGTGTAGTATTGGACATAAATAGGTGCCCAGTAAGTGGTGACAATTAAGATCTAGTGGGTGGTCCTTCCTACTCCTCCAGCCACACCTTATAATGATCAACCACAGTATCCAGTTGACTCCCAAGTCCTGTACTTGGATTACAGTCTCTTACTGTTCTTTCTATTCTCTATCTAGTCTCCACTGTTCCAGAGTGGGGGTGTGGGGCACACAGTAAGGCAAAATTCCAGTTGGTTTTAACTTTTCCCCAAATATTTTCCTAGAAGAGGCAGTGGGAAGCCATGGAGGCTGCAAGTTTTCAAAGGTCCTATGGGTTACTACATGACGATAGCCTCCTTTCTCAAGTGTGACATCCAGCACGCTGTTCATTCTACCCAGCAAGGCTGGGAACCTTGGTAGATTTGCCCCTGGACCATAACTGGCTTCCTGAATCCAGATTAGATACAACCTGGAAATGCAACACAATGCATTTTCTGCTGGAGCATTTGACTTGGAATTGGGATGTGTCCCAGCACTGCCCATCTGAGATGTATGACTGTGAAGTAAGTCCTCTCCTCTCTTTGGGTCTCTGTTATTCCACTATTCAAATGAAGAGGCTGGGTCAAATAAACTTTAGTGCTGAACTCTTGCCAGGGGTAGCTTCATCTTAAAAGCTGAGGATGTTGGGTAGAAGACAGCAGTGCAGCTGCAAACACAGACTACCGGGACATACAGCCCCCAAGAAAGGGAAGAAATTCTTTTTTTTTTTTTTTTTTTTTTTAAAGATTTTATTTATTAAGCTGAGAGCTTCTGGCAGGCAGAGGCAAAGGAGAAGTCCCCGCCGAGCAAGCCCCGATGTCATTATGGAGATGAGTGCCCAACTTTACAGATTTGCAAGCCACCCAGGCAAAGGGAAGATTCTTACATGTTTCAGAAAGGAACCTGAAAAACTTTACAGATTTCAAGAAGCGGCATATTACATGTTTGAAAGGAACCTGAAAATATAACTGATGGCACTATTAATGGTCTATGTTTGTGTTTCCTAGATGTAAGTGGAAGAGGAAGAAAAAGGAAAAAGTAAATTTCTGGAAAACTAGGCTATCATGTAACCTGATCCCACTGTCTACTGAAGGAATAAATGTACCCAGTTGCTTCTGAATGTTTCTCTAACTTGCTTTCCATGGCAGAATATAAGTATTTCATCTGGTCAGTCACTTCTATAAATGCATATGGATATTTGTCCCTGTTTTCAGGAGAAAATTCAGGCTTCTAGTGGATCTTAAAAGCAACCCTCTGTCATTAGTGGAAAAACTGGTGCATCTGAATAAATTCCATAGTTTAGTTAATAGCATTGCATTAGTTAATTTCTTAGTTTCGATAAATGTTTGAGAGTTATGCAAGATGTTAACATTAGGGGGAGGTAGGTGGAGATATATGGGAACTCTCTGTACTATCTTAAGAACTCTACTGTAAATCTGAAAATATTTCAAAATAAAAAGTTTCTTAAAAAAAAGTAACACTTCCTCAGCTTTCTATGTTCCTCTAGTGACTGCTGTCTCTTGCATTTTTAAAGTTAAGGATTTTGAAAGCACTGTCTGTATTTGCTGTTTGCACTTGTGTGCTCTCTCCGCTCCTGCTTCCTCTACCACCCAAACACTTCTGAAGTTGCTCCAGTCAAGATTACCCATGACCTCTTTAACATTTTCATTTTACTTATTTTTAACTTACTATTTTCTCAACTACAAAAGTAGTAAGAGGGGTACCTGGGTGGCTCAGTCCGTTAATCATCCGACTCCTGATTTTGGTTCCGGGTCATGATCTCAAGGTTGTGGGATCAAGTCAGGCCCTGAGATGGACATGGAGCCTGCTTCAATTCTCTCTCTCCTGTTCCCTCTGACCTTCACCACGCCCCCCTCTCCCCACCTAATCACTCTCAGTCTGAAAGAAAATAAAGTAATAAAAAAACTTACTGGGGGGGGAGAGAAAAGTCACAATCAATATAGGAATGTATACATGCCTTGGCTATGTACTCTCATTTTCCTTATTTGACTTCCCTACCCTTTCCCATCAAGATACCCATTGCCAACAGTGTGGCACATATGTTCTCAACCCCCTCCATTTCTATATACTATATATATTTTTTAGGTATTATAAATATATATATTTATATGGGAAGATATAAAAAAGCACATTATGTGTTTAAAAGCAAGATACAGAACAGTAGAGTATGGTTACTGTACTATCACTACCAGTGTATGAGCATTCTTATTTCCTCACATACTGAATATTAGCTGATAAAAAAAAATTTTGCCAACTGTTTAGATTACAACCTTACATCTCATGGTTACTTTAATTTACATTTTTTTTTATTAGTGAGACTAAGCATTTTTTCTTCTTTTAAGATTTTAGTTATTAAAAAAAAAAGATTTTAGTTATTTATTTGACAGATAGAGATCACAAGTAGGCAGAGAGGCAGGTGGTGGGGTTGGGGCAGGCAGGCTCCCCGCTGAGCAGAGAGCCCGATGCGGGCTTGATCCCAAGACCCTGGGATCATGACCTGAGTCGAAGGCAGAGGCTTAACTCACTGAGCCACCCAGGCACCCCTAAGCATTTCTTCATATGTTTATTTTTTATTCCTTAATTATATGTTTACATCACTGCCAAATGCAATGGACACTTCTGCTTTATTTTATTTGATCTTTTTATAACATTTGACATTACTGACCATTCCCCCTTTTAATAACCCCATCCTTTCATGGTTACTGTGAGATACCCTCACTTTTTTTTGTCTGGATTTCTTCCCATTTCTCTGGCCACTCCTCAGTCGTCTTTACAGGTTTCTCTTCCTCTGTTCCCTTTCCTCCCCCAACCCACCACTTGCTGGGGTCCCTGAACGTTCCATCTTAGGTCCTCTTTTTTCACTTACCTATTCCCTGCAGATGATGTCATCTACCTTCTGGTTTTACCCACCAGTGACTCCTACCCTATAACTCTAGCCAGATATCTCCTTACCTAGAATTCCACCAGGGAATTCTATAGGCATCTTAAACTCATCCTTGTCTAAGCCCGAAGTTTCCCTTCTCCTCTCTTTACCCCTCACCCTTTGATCTGTTTCTTTTCCTGAGTCCTCCATCTTGGTGAATGTGACAATTATCTTTTCAAATGCCAAATGTCCTGTCCTCATGTCTCCATGCTGTGCATGTGTCACTTCCTCTGCCACTTCTTTGCCCCTTGTGCTTAGTTAATTCCTATCTGTCCCTTGGGTTTAGACAGGCACCACTTCTGGGAAGTCTTCCTTACATGGCACAGTCCAGGTTATGAGTTCCTCCTAAATTCTCCCCCACCACCATGAGTATTTCTCTAACATGGTACTTATTGCTCTGGGATTATAAACTCTACTTTCCAAACTAGACAGTCCCTTGAAGGCAAGGACTGCATCTTATTCCTCTTTGTGTCTTCAGCATCTGGCACCTATGAGATGCCCCGTAAATGTTTGTCTACACTCGCAGAAATCTATCTATACTGTCTAGAACCTACTCCAGTCAGGCCTTTATCCCATCACTCCCAAAGAGCACAAAGTGACCAATGACCTTCATGTTGCCAAATCCAACGGTCAGTTCCCAGCTCCTCTGTGTGTCTGCTAATAATTCTCCTTTAAGAAGCCTTTTCTTCACTTGGCTTCTGGCATCCATTCTCTAGTTTCTACTGCTGTTTCACCAGTTGCTCTTGCCCCATCTCTTTTGCTGTTTCCTCCTTATCTCTCTAACTTTGAAACATCAAGGTGCTCCTGAGCTCCATCTTCAGACCTCTTCTCTTCTGTCTCTATTCACTCCCTAAGTGATTGCATACATCTCATGTCTTTAAATACGACTGATCCTTTGATACACTCACATCTTATCTTCAGCCTTCATCTCTTTTGGTTGCAGATTTATATATACAAGTTCTTACATAACATCTCTACTTGGATGTCTTTAAGGAATTTCCTATTTAACAATCCCCAAATTGAGCTGCTACCATCTTCCCGTCTCTAAACCTGCTTTTACTATAGTCTTCTCCATTTCTATTAATAATATTTTTCCAGGTGTTTGAGCCCAAGCCACTGTTGCCATGCATGATCCTTCTCTTTCTCTTTCAGTATAAATCCTAACTACTTTTCATTATCTATAGAGCTACCACTCCAGTCCAATCTGTTATCCTCTCTTGCCTAAATCACTGAAATTGTCTTATAATTTGTCTCCATGCTTCTGCCAATATTCCTATAGTCTCTTTCTCCTCTCTCTTTTTTTTTTTTTTTAATCTTATTTATTTGTCAGAGAGTGAGAGAGCACAGCAGGGGGAGTGGCAGGCAGAGGGAGAAGCAGGCTCCCCACTGAGCAAGGTGTCTGGTGCAAGATGATCCTAGGACCCTGGGATCATGACCTGAGCTGAAGGCAGATGCTTAACTGACGGAGCTACCCAGGCAGTCCCTCCTCTTTTTTAATTTAAGTCAGATCAAATCACTCCTTTGCATACAAACCCTCCAAAGGCCCCATGTAATCAGAGTTAAAGCCCAGGTCTTTATAGTGGCTCTCTAAGACTCGTTTTCCTACTCCTCAAACACATTGAGAATGTTCCTGCTTCGGGGCATTTGCGTATATTCTTTGCCACCCGAATCATTCTTCTCCCCGGTTCATATCCTCAGATCTCTGCTCCAATGTCCCCTCATCAGAGGCTTTCCTGAACCAGCCTACATTCTATCCCTCTTACCTGCTTTGCGTTGTTTCTTAGCACTAATCACCACAAATTCTTTATTGTTCATCTCTCCCACTATCATGTAAAACTCCATGATGGTTGTCATGTGGTCTGTATGCATGCCTAAAACAGTGCTTGGCATGTTGTAGGTGATTTGTGAATACTCGCTAAATGAATAAATGAAAGGGAAGAAGGAAGAAGGAAAGGAGGGAGAGGAAAAGTAACAGGCAGGAGAGAGGAGGAGGAAAGAAAAGAAATCAACAGTTGAGTGAAATGATGGTAGCTTTTGCTTACAGTGCACCAGAGGGATCCAATTTTTAATTATAGTAAAATTAAGCCAAAGTCGTGGTCAGCATTACCCCCTTAGAGAGAACAAATTGACAGGGGCACGTTACATACTAATTTAAATAGGTTGGATACTAAAAACTGCCAGGAGGATATTTTTTTGCAATGCCAGTCAAATTAAAGAATTCTTACCCAAATATGTGAGGTTTTTCCCTCATAAGACTAAACCAAGTAAGATTTCAAAAGAAATACATGCTCCAGCCCAGCCGGAGGCTAGCCAGCAGGGAGAGCACAGAATGGTTACAAGCAGAGAGCTTGTTCTGAGGTTTTTGCCTTTGATGGATCCTGCAGCTGAGAAATTTGCTAACTAGAGTGGGTCAAGAAGTGTGCTTTAAACAAAGAACCCAGAGGACGACAACAGCTGCACAGCTGCTACCATTTAAATGCAGAAATATAGAAATTCTGGTGGTGTAATTTGTAACAAGGGCTGAAGCCGAGGGACCCTGTATTCTAATGTGAGCAGAAGTAGTAAGTCGTTTTCCTAACCTCAGGCAAAGCACTTGGTCTTCTATCTTTCACTCAACTCAGGGAAGAAAAAAAAAGGGTTCAAAAGGAGAATTTCAGTGGAAAAATAAGATTCCGTGCACCCGAGCCACATTCTCCCGTTAAGTGGCACATGTTCAGACCAGCTGGCCTCAGGCCCTGCTCAGCTGACATGGAGCCCAAGCCCCACAGAGGCTGCAGGTGGCTCGGCCACCCAGGCTCCATTCGGGAAGCTCCACAGGCCCCGGGGCTTCTCAGTACTTACACTTCTCCTCTTTTCCATGTTTGCTTCTTCAGCCGCTTTCTGGTACCTTCAGAGAATAGGGGGAGAAAGAGAATGTCCTCAATTAAATTATATTTTTACTTTTTAAATCTTTTATGAAATGACTTCTGCCTATCTATTTCTGCTAGCAAGTGTCTTTAATCAACTCTATCAGAAGAAACACAAAATCAGAGTGGCCCTCACTTCTGGCACTGTTCCAGTCATCTAGTCTGGTCTAACAGAAAGATCCAACGCGAGGAGGTCAAATGCCGGCAAATGACTAGGTAGAGCAGAAAGTCTGGGGTTTAAGTCCTACTTTAATCACTCATTAACTGTGATCTCTGGCAAGTCTCAGCTTCCTTACCTAGAAAATGGCTTTATAGATCTACTTTCCATGTTGCTGTGAAGACTGAGATCACACGTGTAATAAGGCTTTGGAATTAGTCAAAGGATAGAACACTGCATTGACCCGAGGATGCACATTTCCCCCACACTAATGCCTCTCAGATCTTCTAATTCTTGCCAAATGATGCAGAGGTATTTATACTTCCTGGTCATGTGTGAATTTAATCTAAGCTTTTAGTATTGTCACTTTAGCTCAATGTATTTGATGGTATTGCACATGTTTTAAATGTTGCTTAAATGTCTTTAAAGAAATTATACTATAATTTGGTATTGAAAGAAAAATTACTGTTTTAGGTATGTATAAGGGTGATACGTGAGAAAAGTTTATGTGCTAAGAAAGCATCGGTCCTTTTAATTAGTAGTATTTTTTCTTGGTGATGCATAAAATAGTGGCCAGGCTACAGGGGATGGCGTCTTAGATTTGATAAACAGGCATGTATGGTTTAACTATTTTAATTTTATTATTACTTTAATCATCTTTATTACTTGGACCAGAAGATCTCTGAGAAACAACTAAAGTCCCAGGACTTTTCAGGGATGATTAGGTTTTCTCCTTTTGAAGACAAAGATGGGCTGGGGGGGTCTAGGCTGCAGCAAATCCCCAGACCACCCAGAACCACCTCACTTGGCTTCCTCAGGGCCTCCAAGTCAAACATGGAAAGGGCTATTACCCAGAGAATCCCCACCCCGTGACTCCCTTGAGCTTACATGCCTACAATTCAGCATCAACACACCTTAGAAAAGGCCCACTTGTTCTCTGTCTTAAGGTAGAATTTCTGAATTCACAAGACATTTGGAGAAGGAAAAGGAAGTAAGAGAAAAAGATAAAAAGCAGAATGGGGAAAGGCCCTTATCATTCAAAAATACCTTTGTAAGTTCAGAACTCTCTTAGTGTGTGTTCCGCAGAATAACTCGTTCAAAATGAGGACCAGAAAAATGCCCTGGTTCTGGCACATAATAATTCAAATATAGTCAAAGGTTTCTCTCCCTCTCTCTCTCTCTCTATATATATATGCTTACCTGCTGCTATAAAACCTGGGTTAAATCACTCCATTTACTTGGGCCTCATCTATAAAATTAAATAACTATGTGAGAAGATTTCTGAGGTCTCTTCCAGTTCTGACACTGTTTGAATTTTAACAATCAGATATTAATAAGCATCTCATTCACCAGGCTGGGAATTACTCCGCAACTGACCAGAGCTTTCTAACAAAGTAGGATGAAAGGCTTCCAAAAATCTCTGGTATTTCATTGGCCAAAATAGGTTATGGAAGATAATGGGCAAGTGACAAGCTGGAAAGATACCTGGCAACTTATATTACAGACTGATGACTAATTTTCATATATTAAAAAGAACCCTTACAAATCAATAAGAAAACCACAAACAACTTAGTAGAAAAATGGGCCCAGATACAAATCTACAGTTCACACAAAAGGATATCAAATGGTTCTTAAACAAAAAGGATGTTCAATTTCAAAAAGAAAATTCCAACTACACTAAAATTCTTCACCTATGAAGTAGGAAAAGATTTCTTTTAAAAAAAAGCTAATATACTGGGATACCTGGGTGGCTCAGTTGGTTAGGCATCTGCCTTCAGCTCAGGTCATGATCCCAGGTTCCTGAGACTGAGTTCCCCATCAGGCTCCTCGCTCAGTGGGGAGTCTTTTTCTCCCTCTGCCTGCTGCTCCCCCTGCTTGTGCTCTCTCTCTCTCTAGCAAATAAACAAAATTTTTTTAAAAAAGCTAAATACTGAGGGTAAATTAATAAAACCTTTATGGAAGGCATTTTGTCAATTTTACAAAAATCACAAAATTACAAGTGCTGTGATTCATCAATTTTGTTTCAGAATTTGTCCTATAGATATATTCACAAAAGCAAAAATGACTTTTATGTTAGACTATTTGTCATAGCATTAATTGTAACAACAAAATACTGAAAACAAGCTGAATGTCAATTAGCAGAGGACTGGTAAAGAAAATACAACCTGTTCCTGTTTAGAATACTATGCAGCTATATAAAAGAAAAAGGGATGGTGCTGATGGCTGCACAACAATGTGAATGTTCTTAATGCACTGAATTATATACTTAAAGGTGGTTAAAATGATAAATTACGTGTTATATACATTTTACCACAATTAAAAAACAACAACAAAACGGTGTGATATTGGCATAAAGACAGACATATAGATCAATGGAATGGAATACAGCCTGGAAATAAACCCTCACATATGTAGTCCAAGGCTTCTCAACAAAGGTGCTAAGACCATCTAACAGGGAAAGGACAGTCTTTTCAACAAGTGATACTGGGAAATCTGGATATCCATGGGCAAAAACAATAGAAGTTGGACCCTTACCTAACACCACATATAAAATTAAGTCAAATGGACTCAAGACTTACACTAAGTGTAAGAACTAAAACTATAAAATTACTCTTAGAAGAAAATAGGGACCAAGCTTCATGAGATTGACTTTGGCAATGATTTCTTGGAATAAAAGCAGAGGCAATAAAAGAAAAAGTAGACAAACTGAACTGTAACAAAGTCTGTGCTTCAAAGGAAATCATCAATAGAATGAAATGGCAATCCATGGAATGAAAGAAAATATTTGTGAATCATATATCTGATAAGGGATTAGCATCCAAAATACATATTTTTTAAAAAAAGAACAAATGTGGGATAATATCACACATACTATTCTTTTTCTTTTGAGATTTATTTACTGTGAGGGGAGGCAGGGGAAGAGGGAAAGAACCTCAAGCAGATGCCCTGCTAAGCATGGAGCCCAGCGCAGGGCTCAAACCCGGGACGGACCCCGAGATCGTGACCTGACCCAAAACCAAGAGTCCAACACTCAACTGAATGAGCCACCCAGGCAGCCCTGTACATACTATTTGGCATCTCCCTTTCTCCATTTCAGAACAGCTGAATTTTCATTTAAGCAATATGTTCCAAGCACTAGAGAAAAGTAGGAAAAGAAATAACCCAAAGAGATACAGTTCCTGCTCTCAGACAGCTTACAGGTTAAACACACAAGCACATGAATATACACACACACACACATACACATATATATACACACACACATATAACAATAAATCCTTCAAAGAAAAAGAACACAGTATTATGAAACAACCTAACAAAAGAACCAAATTGAGAAGGCAGTGGGTGGTGTGTGTGCGCGTGTGTGTTGCATGTATGAAGGAAAGTCTTGTTGAAAAAAATGACCTTTAGACTGAGATCTGAAGTTTGACCAGAGGAGTTAACCAGGCAAAACAAGGCCCGGGTTGGGGTTGGGTGTGGTGGGAGAAGCATTCCAGGCAGAAAACTAGCACATGCAAAGGCCCCGAGGCAAGAAAGTGTCAGGTGTATAAGTCACACAAAGAACTCCAGTGTTGCTGGAGCACAGTGAGAAGGGGAGAGGGCAAGAAATGGTGTGGGGAGGCAGAGTCTTTGTGGGCCATGGTGAGCGTTTTGAACATCACCCTAGGTACAAGGAACAGGCGCTGATCCAATTCATGTTTTTTAAAGTATGCTCCATAAAAATAAACTCAAAATGACTTAAAGACCTAAACATGAGACAGGAATCCATAAAAATCCTAGAGGAGAACACAAGCAGCAACCTCTATGACCTCAGTCACAGCAACTTCTTGTTAGACACATCTCCAAAGCAAGAGAAACAAAAACGAAAATGAACTATTTGGACTTCATCAAGATAAAAAGCTTCTGCACAGCAAAGGAAATAGTTAACAAAAGTAAAAGGCAACTTAACAAATGGGAGATGATATTTGCAAATGTCTTATCAGGTAAAGAGCTAGTATCCAAAATCTATAAAGAACTTATCAAACTCAACACCCAAGAAACAAAATATCCTGTCAAGAAATTGGTAGAAGACATAAACTGACATTTCTCCAAGGAAGACGTACAAATGGCCAACAGACACATGAAAAAATGCTCCCCATTACTCAGCATCAAGGAAATACAAATCAAAACCACAATGAGATACCACTTCACACCAGTCAGAATGGCTAAAATTAATAAGTCAGGAAACAACAAATGTTGGCAAGGATACAGAGAAAAGGGAACCCTCTTACACTGTTGGTGGAAAACAGTGTGGAGGTTCCTCAAAAAATTAAAAATAGAGCTACTCTACAGTTCACTACCCTGCTACCCTACACTACGAGGGATTTATCCAAAGGATACAAACATAGTGATTCAAAGAGGCACATGGATCCCAATGTGTATAGCAGCAATGTCCACAATAGCCAAACTATGGAAAGAGCCCAGATATCCATCCACAGACGAGTAGATAAAGAAGATGTAGTATACATACACAATGGAATATTTCTCAGCCATAAAAAAGAATGAAATCTTGCCGTTTGCAACAATGTGGATGGAACTAAATAACTGAAATAAGTCAATTAAAGAAAGACAAATACCATATGATTTCACTGATATGTTGAATTTAAGAAACAAAACAGATGAACATAAGGGATGGGAAGAAAAAATAAAATAAGATGAAAATTGAGATGGGGGTAAACCATAGAGACTCTTAATCATAGGAAACAAACTGAGTGTTGCTGGAGGCAGGGGGTAGGGGGGAGGGATAATAGGGTGATGAGCATTAAGGAGGGGATTTGATGTAATGAACACTGGGTGTTATATGCAACTGATGAATCACTAAGTTCCTCCTCTGAAACTGATAATTTAAAAAGTTAAAAAGTAGCCTAAAATAAAATAGTGCTCCAGAGACTGTCTGGAAAATTGACTGGAGGGGCTGAGAAAGGATGTGGCATTAGTGGGAGGTGATGCTGGCTATGATCCAGGTTGGTGGTCTTGAAGAGAGAGTGAATAGACTTGAGATGTATTTCAGAGGTGGAATCAACAGGATTGGCCATGAGGGAGGGCGTAGATGCAGTTAAGAACGATTCCCCCGTTTCTGGCAGCTGAGTCAATGGAATCACTGTTTATTAAGATGGGGAATTCTGGAGGAGGAGCAAATTTGGGGAGGGGGGAGATAAGGAGTTCAGTGTTAGCTATTTGGTGGTAGCAGTGATTAGATACATGTGTCTAGAGCTCAGAAGAGAGATCTGAGCTAGCAATATAAATTTAGGAATTGTCTGTCCACAGATGGTAAAGCCATGGGAGTATATGAATGATATAATCTACAAAGAGTGTGTAGTGCGAGAAGAGGTCCTAGAGACTCTAACATTTAGAATTCAGAAGAGAAGAAAGAGGTGATAAGAGAGAATGACAAGGGAAAGACAGAGAGGTGGTAGAAAACAAGGAAACTGCCAGAGAAGCCAAGAGAAGGAAAAATGTAGGAAGGACAAAGTGCTGAGAAGTCATGCGAGACAAAGGCTACAAGGACAGAAGGCTCAGGGAACCCTGGCAGTCCTCTTCCATTATAAATATAATTAATTCACCCATACCCTTTAACGCGCATTTGGGTTGTTTCCAGTTTTTACCATTACAAATAGCACTTTGATGAATGTTCCTGTACATATATTTTCCCCACTTGCACTAATATATCTGTTTGACAGTCTCTAAAAATGGAAATGCAAGGGGAAAAGTGGATTACAGAAGGAAAGGAACTTACAATTGGCCTTGAATCTTGTTTCCACACCCCCCTGGGTAATCATCTACAGTATATACTACAGCAATAATACTATCTATGAGAGGCAGAGCCAATTAGCAGACAGGTTTATTTTCAGTCAATTGTTCTCCAAGGCAAAGTATTTACTGTGGTTAGTTGAGTAAATAAGCTCAAAGGTTCCCTTCCCTTTACTGTCTTAACAGAAACATAGATTTAAAGTAAGAAGCCCAGAATAGTTTTCATCTTCAATCCTGTTCTTTTAGCACTGAGGCCATCTGCAAGACACAGGTATATATGCTGGTGGCTGTCTTGAATTATGTTTTAAAACTCCCTCTCCAATCTCCCCACCCCTCATTTCTGAGCTATTGCTAAATAGTAGATACACAGGGAGGAAAGGCTGCATACCTCTGCTTTCCTCCAAGTCATTGCCTTGGGGTTTTTTCCATTTTGCACTCTCAGGATGCTAAGAAAGGCTTAGTTGACATACTGCTGAATTCAGTGTGAGACTAGGATTCAGGCCTCAGACTTTCCTCAAAGGAACTCAGAGCAACTAGCATTATTCTGATGATAAAACCTGAAGGTTGCTGATGTTGTGGGGCTGGGGAGGGGAAAGGCATTGTGAAGACCCAAGTTTGAGGTAAAAAATATTTGCAGTGACATTTCTATAATTAAAATCTCATCCCTCTTCCCTCTCCAGATTGTCCTCCAGTCTCCTCTTCTTCACACACAGAATTTAATCTTGCAACTGCTCATTAATGCTCAGCTGTGGGGCAGGCAGCTGATGGAGGACGCTAAAATTATCTTGGCAGTAATAACAGTGCCTCGAACTTTTCTAAGGCCAGAATAGAGTTCCTGAGCTATGACTCTTGCTTGTATGCCCTCAAATAGAGCAAAGGATAATGGAAACTCCCAAGTTTTAGGCAATGTATTTTCCTCTGGAACTATTTCACCACTAAAATATTACAGAGAAGCAAAAATGGTGGTGGGGGTGTGTGTGCGCGTGGGGGAGAGGAAGTTAGCCAGAGAGATGTGGGGGTCAATTTTTTCTTAATGAAGGAAGAACAGTCAGAGAAGACTAAATATAAAGCATGTTCTTTCTTCAGACGATGTTATGGGGAAAGTTATCACAAGAGCGGGAGGAACTGTGACATGAGGGGAGGCTGATGGGGGGCAGGGATCTATGGGCTCTATTCAGCTTTGCCACTATCTTGGGGTGTGTACTGCATCCTAATTGCTGGATATCAAGTTTCTTGTCTGTGAGAGGAATGAGGCAAAGGTTAGCCAGATCAGGGATTTTAAAACTCTTTTCACTGCAGAATTCTCTCTTCAAATGATATCTTCAGAACCTAACATATGAAAGAGATCAAAGCAGGATGGCTGGTGTGGAAGGTCTCAGGCTCAGCCCTTCACATCTTCCCGTTGTCCCAGAACTGGCCCCTGAGGTTCCTCTGAAGAACTCAATTAAGATAGGTTGGAAACCACTGAGCTAGATTCCCTTTACCTCCAAAAATATAAGAGTCAAAGAGGAATCTGCTGCCAAGAAACCAAATTCCACCAAAAGAGTAACATTTTAATCAAGCAAAGGATTATGTCATGCTGAAGTCAACGGTGAGTAAAACCAAAGCTAGCCGCTTGAATGGACTCATTAATAGGATCTTTCTTACCTCAAATTTAATGATTTATATAGTATAGAGGTTCAGTAAAAGAAACAAGTCTGGAGCTACAGAGGACTCATAAGATACAAGCTCTGATGCTAGAAAAACTTCTATCATATTTACAAATAAATGTAAAATGTGCTAAAAATGAGAAAGTAAAGCCCAGCTAATTCTATAAACATTAGCCAGATTAAGTTTCCCCCAAATACCACTTTTACATTAATTACTGATCAGAAACCTCCCAAGGTTTCCTACAGTCTCTTAAGTAGTCTTGTGGAGGATTTATGAATTCTAAACCCCATAATTGGGGGTGTTTGAAAATAAGGGAAAATCAGGTCACCAGGTAAGTAGTTGCTTTGTGGAACCTAGTCTGGCAATCTGCTTTGGGAACCTATGGTGAGTGAACTCTAAAAGCCATAAGCAGTATCAGCAATGTCGATTCAGAGTCTCTGCTGAGCGTGAGATGGAAAAGAAGTCCAGGCGGAGTCTCTAATCTTTACTGTCCTAAGTACACATCACACCCTGTCACCCTGTAGTACTTCTGTGCCTTATATGTCCTGTGGTTCTCTGCAATGTCATCACCGTCCTCTCAGCCTACCAAATACAATTCTGTTCATTCCTCAAAACCTGTTTAGTACATTAGAATATGCGAATCAGATGAAAAATACTAGATAGAAACAAATCCAATTACTGTACGCTCACTGTGTTCTCAGCTATGAAACAGGCCTAAGATCCCTCCCTCATACAGTTTTTGTTAGGATTAGAAATAGTATCTGTTTCTATTAAGAATCTAGCAGGGTGCCTGGCACACTGATTCTGTTAATGGGTTTGGGGCTTACAGTTTTGCACAGCTGTCCTTTGCCCTTATAACCTTCAGGGAGAAAAGACAGTCACCCTGCTATGCTATGAAAAGGTGACCTCCAAAAAAAAAGGTGACCTCTAAGATTGCTTTTTGCTTTCTCTCTGCAAGATTAAGAAGGCCCCGAAGATGAACTGCTTTTTCCAACTTCCTAACTCTCATCAGTGCTACAAGACGTGATTCCTCTATCTTGAGAACTGGCCCGGGCAGGGGGTGGATGACAGAAGAAAGTGGTGGGAAGGGATCTGAGGAAGGCGTGCGAGTTGCACTGAAGCGACCAACTGTACCTTTCCTAGGCAGGAAAGGAAGTGAAACCAGGAAGGAGATCGAAATCCAGGGCCTGAGGGTCCTGTTTTGGCCCAAGAGCAGCATCAGTGGGAATAAAAGAGTGGAACAGTATTAGGACAGGAGGCTGCAATCAGAGAGGGCATTCCCAGTGTACATTCCAAAGATGGATTCTGCGTGATGATAAGGCTGGGACTGGATAAAAGGCCCTGACAGACAATGTGCAGGTTGAAGAAATAGGGAAGATCAAGAAGTTAAGAATCCAGAGTAGGAAACAGGTTCAGTGGACCAGTGATTCTTCACTGGGGGCCCTACTGGCCCTGGGGGACTTTTGAAAATGTGTGAGGGAATCTTACCAGGGTTTCCCTCCCCTCCCCTTTTCTTGGATGCCACAATGTCAAGGGGCACTATTAGCATTTGGAGAAAGGCAAGATGATGACCATCCTGCAGAAGGAAGGTCTGCCTCATGGAAAATGCCCACAGCATTTTCGCTGAGAGACACTGAGAAGAGAATGAAGCTGGAAGCTAGTGTCCCCAGTAAAGGTGAGGAGCTTGGCCAGGCAGCTGGCACACCACTGCAATGAGGGGGAGGATAAAAAGAGTCCAGTTAGATGTAAGCCTCAAAGCGCAGGTTCAGAGCTTCAGAACAAGGAGTGAAACACAATGGATGGGAACCGGTAGGAGAGATGTAGGAGAGCGGCAACCTTGACTCCTGGCCCCAGGATATTTCAGGGAAGCATGTGCAGAAAGAGTAGGCGGCCACAACTCTGAGACAGAATGCAAGAGGAGGGAAAGCCAAGTTCAGCTACAAAGAGGTGGGGCTAGCCAGGGTGAAAAGGGTAAGAATGTGAAGAAGTCTTTCTGCAAAAGAGGGAGTTTCCAAGTCCCATTAATCACATCTCAACAAAGTCTCAATTCCTTGTCTTCCTTTCCATCCCTGCTGCCCTCCGCCCTCAAGAGCTTTCACTTGGGTTCTTGAGAGAGCCTTACTGCTCTTCTCTATGCTATCAATCTCTCACCTTGCCAGTCTACCTTTTATACTGTTGCCAGAAACATCCTTCTAAAATACAAGTCTGATCATGTCATTCTCTGCATGAAAACCTTCAACTGTTCCCATTGTTCATCTAAATAAATCCCAAACTTAGGATGGCATCCAAGGCCTTCTATCACCTGGATAACCTGACCTGTACCAGTCGCTTCTCCCTTTTATATTTCTCCATGTCAGACTTCTTGCCTTCCTACTTCCTTTATTCAAGGTTTCCACGATCCTCTGTTGGAACCAAGCAGAAACCATATTCATTCTGTTTTATGTTCAAGCTCACCGCTGCGAGTTCACAAGTCTGTCTCTTCAACGGAAGGTAAACTACACATCCCTGAAGATAAAATTCACCTGAGATACTTGCTGAAAACACAAATTCCTAGGCCCCATCCCAGACACATGGAATCAGAATCTTTTTTTTTTTCCAGTTAGATTAGTGCAAGGACTTTCCTTTTATCATCCATTAGGACAGCCACTAGAGAGTTTCGAAAAACGATGGATGTGATCTGTTTTATGGTCTTGAAGGTCACCTTGTCTGTAGTGTGGATAATTGGCTGTATAACAGCAAAAGTGGAAATAGTGAGGCCATTCAGGGAGCTACTGCAGAAAACTAAGGGGAGACGGAGGTAGCTTGGACTCAGCATTAGGGCTGTGCAGGTGCTGAGCAGTGGTCAGATTAAAGACGCACCTGAATGTAAAGCTGATATGCTGCTAGATGGTTAAGGCTGAAATGTGCCTATGAAATTTCTTAGTGTTAGTCACCTACATAACTGCTCCTTGTTACTGTGAATAAGTGTGGGTATTTATCAAACTTCTTTTGGAATCTTGGGTTGCCAGACCCTGCTAAGTAAGACCAGAGCACTACCTGTATAAAATATTTGATAATGCCCCAGATCGCTGGATGGACTTCTCTAGAAAAGAAGAAATTATTTCTAAAATAGCATCTTGCATTGTTGTAACATGGACTCTGAATCTTTAGGGGAGGGGCCAGGAAAGCCATATAGGATGGTTTTTAAAACATGTCCAAAAAAAACCTTTCACATCCCTCCATTAAAAAGTACAGCCAGGGGCGCCTAGGTGGGTCAGTTGGTTAAGTGTTTGCCTTCCCCTCAGGTCGTGACTTCTGGCTGCTGGGATGGAGCCTCACGTCCGGCTCCCAGATTGGCGGAGAGTCTGCTTCTCCCTCTCCCTCTGCCTCTCCCCCTGCTTGTGCTCTCTCTCACTCTCCCTTTCAAATGAAGAAATAAAATCTTAAAAGCAAAAAAAAAAGTACAAAGTCCCCTCCCTCCGAAAATGGGCCAGCCTTAGGGGCTGGCTTCTAATGAGGACAATGTGGCAACAGTAATCCTGTGTAACATCTGAGGCTAGGTCATAAAAGACCACACAACCCCTGACCCTGGCTCCCTTCTTCCTTTGTTTCCTCGCTCCCTCTACCTCTGGATGCTTGCCCTGGGAACCTAGCTAACTAAGCCAAGCAGCCACATGGAAAAGCCATGTGTAGGTATTCTGACCAGGGCTCTAGCTGAGATCCCAGTGGACTGGCAGCAACAACCCGCCTTGTGAGTGATGAGCCTTTAGATAATTTTCAGCCCATCGTTGAGCCACCCTGGCCAATGCCAAGGGAAGCAGAGGCAAGCCCTACCCAAACTGGAGATTCACAAGCAAAATAAGTGTTCATATTTCAAGCCATTAAATTTGGGGGATTTTTTTTCCTTATGCGACAACAGATAATTGGAACACCATATTATTAACAGGCACCCCATGTGAGAAGATGAAGGAAGTTAGGGGACTTCATCTACTATATAAATTATCCTAACCTATACTATTAATTTCCTCGAGGTCAGGGATTAAATCTTAAGAGCTTTCCATATCTCTATCTGAAATATCTTCATTGATTTTCTTGTTTTGATATGAACAATACATGTGTTATAAAATTATAGTAATACAAAATGAATAAAGTGGAAGGTAAAAGGACCATGCAGTCTCCCTCCACCTTCACTCTACCTTAAGCAGCAACCAAGGTCAAGAGCTTGGAAGGGCAATGTTTTCCACAGAGCAAGTGCGTGATGCATTTGTTAACTGAAGAAAAGGTGACATTGTAGATTACAGAAACCTCCTACTGGTATTTAGCTGTATGCTAGATAGAGCTCCCAGAATCATTTTCTTCAAATCTTGACCATCTTTTTTCCCTTAAATGTGTAAGAGCTTCCTATTAATTAACAAACTCTACTCATGAGGTAAACCTACCACCTGTCCTAAGCTCCTCCTCTGTTTCAGTAAAGTCAATGTGTTTGCCATCCCTGGAATATTATTTACATATCCTATCCCTTCTACATCTGTTGGGTGCCTACTCTGTTCCAGTCACCGTGCTGTACATTGCCATACATGTGCTAGGCATATAAAATCAGCAGGAAAGGGACCCTCATATCAAAGAACTCATGGCCCAAGCGGGGGGGGGGGTCAGCAAACTTTTTCTTAAAGGATCAGATAATAAATATTCTAGACTTTGAGGCCATATGGTCTCTGGTCTCTGCTGCAACTTTGCTCCTGTAGCATGGAAGCAGCCATAGACAATGCACAAATGGATATGGCCATGTTCCAATAAACCTTTATTTACTAAAATGGGCAGCCAGCAGGCCACAATTTGGCCACACAGTTTGCACTGTTCGGCAGAATGTTATGCAATGGGGAAATGTTTCCGTGATCTCCAATATGGTAGCCACCAGCTACACTGGAATGTGGTTAGTACAGCTGATGAACTGAATTCAAATTTAACTAATTTAAATTTAAATAGGTATATATGTAGTGGCTATTATATTGGATAATGCAGATACAGAGTATGCCTAACACTCCCTTCAACTAAATCAAAACTTGCCTCAGAACTCATCTCAACTGGAGAACCTTCCTCACTTGCTTCTGCCCATGAGTGTCACTTTCTCTTCCTTACTCTGTTCTGGTCCCTACTCCC
This sequence comes from Mustela putorius furo, assembly GCF_011764305.1. Classification (NCBI taxonomy): domain Eukaryota; kingdom Metazoa; phylum Chordata; class Mammalia; order Carnivora; family Mustelidae; genus Mustela; species Mustela putorius. The sequence goes on along the minus strand of NW_025422368.1, from coordinate 5,356,510 downwards.
ATTCATTTTGGATTTGCTGACACTTTGCTTAAGAGCTATGTGTTTTATAATTACCTTTTGTGTTTGTAACTTTTTCTTTTCGCAACTAAAAAAAAAAATTCCAGGATAGAGAATGTGTCTCCTGATTATTATCATCCTTCTCCACAGTGCCTTGTATGATGCTTAAATTTCAGAATGTGCTCAATAAGGCCATTTTACACCATGTACTTCCTTTACTGATTTCCCTGACAGGTGGTAATGTTTGCTCAAGACAGATGGTCCTTTTGGACCAGGATCAGCACTTACTTGGAGAATATTTCTACAATAGCCGATGACTTGTTCTTGTTGACAAGGGAAAGTTCTTTGGCTGTTACCCTCAATGATACTGAAGTCCACTGCCGTCTATTAAATGGAGCTGATTCCATCTTGTCTACAGATACTGAAATACCTATGCAATAAAGAAAGTCAGAATATTAGACACAGAATAGGATTCTCTAGCATCCAAGGACTGGCAGTAGTGAGCCTTGAGAGAATAGAAAGCCCCAGACCACCAGAACCACACTCCTCTACTGGTTCTCTCAAAAACTATAACCTTGGTCAAATGACTCAATATCTGGGTTGTAGTTTCCTATAAAATGAGAAGGTTAGACCAGATGATCTCTAAGGTCTCTTCCAGTTCCATCATTTTATGACTGACCTCACTGTGCAAACATCAGTTGGCCTTTCCCTGAACTTAAGTCTGTTCCAAAGTCACATTTGGAGTGAAATATTTCACTCTTCTGAGTTACATCCCAGGGGAAGTACAACTGGCATCTCTGTAGATTCAGGTCCAAATTAGGTTCTACCTACATCCAAGTTTCTTCTGGCTGCTCTCTCCCCCCAAACTCTGAGGCACTGACCACTTGGTTTGGAGAGAGAGCTGGGTATACCTCATGGTATCATATAAAGAGCAAGGGCTTTAAGTCAAGATAGATTTTACTTGAAATCATAACTTTTTTTCACCTGAATGAACAGTATAATCTTTTCAGTTTTAGTTTCTTCTGCTTAAAAAGGAGAATAATACCTACCATTATAGGTGTTTTGATATGGATTTAAGGAGATGATATGCTTTAAATACTAAGTACATTTTAATAGGATTAAGAACATTTTAAGTATAATATATTAGAATTGGCTTTTGTTAGAATTCTTATTATTTTTACATTTTAACCATCTTAACAACTGGGGGAAGTATAATGCACTTTATTTTTTTAAAAGATTTTTAAATTTATTCATTTGAGGTGGGGGAGTATGAGTGGGGGTGGGGGGCAGAGGGAGGGAGAGAGAAGCAGACTCTGCTGAGCAGGAAGCCTGACGCAGGGCTCAATCCCAGGAACCTGGGATCATAACCTGAACAAAGGCAGATGCTTAACTGACTGAGCCACGCAGGCATCCCAGTATAATGTACTTTAAATTCAGAGGACAAAACCCCTATTCTGAAATTCTTTTCTAAAATCCCTTAGAGTCAAAGAATACATAAAGCCATGCTCCTGAAATCATCCAGTCTCTACCCATTAATCTAGGTTGTTTTTGTCCCAGAAATTACCAAAGGAGTTTTTGCCCTAGTAATTACCAAAGGAGTTCCAACCTTTGTCCAGAAGAGGTAAGATTAGAAATGAGCCAATAGTTTCCTTATTTGAAGAGTGAAAACTACTACTCACCGGTCTCTTGACTACCACAAAACATAACTGATCTGACAGAGTGCACGGTTCATCAGGTACTGCTTCTAACAACCTTGACAACAATGGAACACGGTGTGCTTGACCAATCAGCTTGGGCTGCCATTTCACACTAAAAGTCCTGTGATGTGAACTAAGTAATCAGCCACCTTAAAAGTCCACACCACTTTCCCATCTGTAGTACTTGTTCTTCCAATTCAAGCATTGTCTGAAAATAATGCTAATTTTATTGTTTTTGTTTACTTGTTAGTCCCCATATTGGAAGGTAACATAGAAGCCTCTCATGGTAAGGAGGTCTGACATTAGAGATAGATGCATCTAAGTGGGAGTTTGCGCCATTCCTAAAACTTAGATTTCTCATCCATAACAAAAGAAATTCCTTCATAATACCCTTATGAGGAATAAATAAGATAAAGAAGAAAAGACCCTGACACAGAATAAGTCACAAGTGTTGGTTTTAATAATATCTATTTTCCTAGATAAAATAATCTTAATTTTACACATTTTTAAAAAATTATTTTATTTATTTGAGAAAGAGAGGACATGAAAGCAGGTAGTGAGACAGGGAGAAAAATCTCAAGCAGACTCCATGCTGAGTCCAAAGCCCAGTTTGGGGCTCAATCTCATGAGCCTGAGATCACTACCTGAGCCAAAATCAAAAGTCAGATAGATGCTCAACCAATTGAGCCGCCCAGAGGTCCCTCTATGTATGTTCTTTGAAATAAACTTGAATGTACAAATAATATATATTTATTTGTCTACCTGTTTTCCAGTTTGTATCTGATTCACCAAACATTGTCAGCCCTTATTCTAATGAGAGAAAGACACAAAAGCAACAAACAGTTCAGCTAAACCTAGTCATGTAAAACTACAATAATGACCCTTTGGGCCAAGTTTAGGAAATACCGAACAACACTTTAAGACACTGTTTGGTACAACTGTGCTTCCGATGCAGATGTGGATATAAACGGCAGTGCTTCTACAGCAATCAATTCTGGATCAAAGGAAAAAATATAAAAGATATGTTCTCAAATTTATTTATTAAAAGGAAAAATCATTATTTGAGGGACTGAGTGTACCTTTAAAAAAAAAAAAAGGAGTTTAATTCCCAAGTCTAATTCCATGGTTTTAATTAATCTCGGCCAGAAATCCAAGAAAAGTTAGAATATCTATCTTGGTATATGGCTAGGGTAAGCATGCTTTATATTCAAGGAATGAGATAGCTCACACCCTGACCATACTTCCCTTTACAGAAGCAATATTGTTAATTTCTTAACAATGTGATTAGCACCCCACAAAACAGATAAAGGTAAGAATCAGAATACGATTTTTGATAGACTCTGGTATCGGGTTAATGAGTAACTAGCTACTTTCTATAAGATATAGGGAGATGGCCTGGCCCAAATAGAGTAAAATCTATTGACTGGGGGCGGGTTCCCTGCTCAGCAGGGAGTGTGCTTCTCCCTCTCTCTCTGCTCCTCTCCCTGTTCATGCTCTCTCTCTCTCTCAAATAATAAAATCTTTATAAAAAATCTGTTGGCTTGCTGACATATACACAAATAATCATAGCACAAAGCTGAATGTGGTTAGAGGTAATGCGAGATCTAGGAGTAGGGGATCTGATTTTCTGGCTTGATGGAAGGGAAGGGAAGAGACATCAGATTGACTTGGGACTTACAGATGGATAGAATTTCATCAACTGAGGGCAGGAAGAGGAAAGTATATCCCAGGTAGAGAGAATAGCATTACACTGTCAGGGAGCTGAAATAGCATAGAACACTTCAAAGTAGTTGACTGTAGGAACATGGGTAGTTGAAGATAAGATAGGGAAATAATGGGGCTAGAATGGGAAGAGCCTTGGAAACCATGTTAAGGAGTTGGGGCCATATTCCAATGGTAGAAAGAACTAATCTGTGAGTGAGCAGAGATAAGGACTAGTCTTAACACGCCACTCCCTAGCACAGGGGACCTTCATGGCAAATCAAAAAAATAATTTCCCTGCGCCCCACACCCACATCTCTAAGATAAGAGTTTTAGGGTGGATCATGCAGAGTCTCTATGGTGGAACACAGCAAGTTTCTGAAAAAGGAAGTAACATAATGGGAAACATGTTTTAAAAGCTGATTCTGGGAGCGCCTGGGTGGCTCAGTGGGTTAAGCCTCTACCTTCAGCTCAGGTCATGATCTCTGGGTCCTGGGATCAAGCCCTGTATCGGGCTCTCTGCTCATTGGGCAGCCTGCTCCCTCCCCCTTTTTAGTATCTTAAAAAAAAAAAAAGATACTAAAACTGTCAATGTAATCGAGGTTTACATTAGGATGGGGGGAATAGTAAGGTGGGAAAGAGAACTGACAATTCTTTTTTTTTTTTTTTGACAGAGATCACAAAGATTTTATTTATTTATTTTTATTTATTTATTTATTTTTTTAAAAGATTTTTTATTTTATTTTTTTGTCATAGAGAGAGAAGCGAGAGCAAGCACAGGCAGACAGAGTGGCAGGCAGAGGCAGAGGGAGAAGCAGGCTCCCTGCCAAGCAAGGAGCCCAATGTGGGACTCGATCCCAGGACGCTGGGATCATGACCTGAGCTGAAGGCAGCCGCTTAACCAACTGAGCCACCCAGGCCTCCCACAAAGATTTTATTTATTTGACAGAGATAACAAGTAGGCAGAGAGGCAGGCAGAGAGAGGAGGAAGCAGGCTCCCCGCAGAGCAGAGAGCCCATCGCGGGGCTCGATCCCAGGACCCTGGGATCATGACCTGAGCTTAAGGCAGAGGCTTTAACCCACTGAGCCACCCAGGCGCCCCAGAACTGACAATTCTTAGAATAAAATGGTTTTAGGGGTAGAGAAGAAATCCACACCAGCGTTATTAAACTTAAATGATTAGATGTTGATGTCTTTTTTTTTCTTTAAAAATATTTTATTTATTTATTTGACAGACAGAGATCACAAGTAGGCAGAGAGGCAGGCAGAGAGAGAGAGGAGGAATCAGGCTTCCTGCTGAGCAGAGAGCCTGATATGGGGCTTGATCCCAGGACCCTGAGATCATGACCTGAGCCGAAGGCAGAGGCTTTAAACCACTGAACCACCCAGGCACCCTTAGATGTTGATGTCTTACTAGAGACAGTAAATATAGGAAGAAGTGGGAGAACGATGAGTTTTGCTTTACATGTGTTGAAATATATACATCCACCAAAAAAAAAAAAATCCTAGTGATGCACTACAGGATTCAAGGCTAAGATTACAAATCAGACTCTTGGGCGCCTGGGTGGCTCAGTGGGTTAAGCCTCTGCCTTCGGCTCAGGTCTTAATCTCAGGGTCCTGGGATCCAGTCCTGCATTAGGTTCTCTGCTCAGCAGGGAGCCTGCTTCCTTCTCTTTTCTCTCTGCCTCCCTCTCTGCCTGCTTGTGATCTCTGTCTGTCAAATAAATAAATAAGTAAAAAAATCTTGAAAAAAAGGTCAGACTTTTGGAAAGAAATGAACAGATTGTAACTTCTACTTATACAAAGTACATATCTCACTTAATTATCTGAACCACTTTATAAGATTGGCTTTATTGTCTTATATATATGATGAAAAACTAAAATTCAGAGATAGTAAATAACTTTACAATGATCTCTTAGTTATAAAGTAGCAGATCTGGGATTCAAATCCATATTCTCTTTGATTTCCAAAGTCAATATTCCTTCCACTACTAGTAATGAAAAATGATTAAAACCATCATTTTAGCTACAGTAGAAAATTGGGTAGCAAAATTTTTGAACCACCTAGCTGCAAACACATACAAACTATCTCTAGGTAAGAGTATAGTAGCACAGATCTTTTCAGAATGGTCAGCATCAAAGATAACAATTGGTTCTTTCGGTGAAACTTAGAGTTATGTTGGGCCTACCCGAAATACTCTCCATTATCAATATTTTTATTTTTGTGGGCTTGAATTAAAGGTGTGATAGCTCTCCTTACATACCCACACTCTCATAGATGGAAATCCCATTCTCGGACTTTAGAACAATTTTGTTAATTCTAGAAATCTTGTTAGGAGTGAGAGGGGTAAAAAGGGGGATGGTGGTGCCTGGGTGGTTCGGTCACTTAAGTGTCCAACTCTTGATTTCAGCTCAGGTCATGATCTTGGGGTTGTGAGATCGTGCCCAACACTTGATTCGTGCTGGGTGTGGAGCCTGTTTAAGATAAGGTTCTCTCTATCCCACCCCTCCGTCCCTCCCCATCTTCCTTCCTTCTCTCTAAATAAATAAATAAATAAGAAAAGCATGTACTGGAAAGACCTATCTAGAAGGAGGTATTCAATTTGGGCTGCAAAATCTTTTAACATTTTTTTTTCCAGAGGCCCATTTGACTTTAAGATCCAACCCATTGCATTACTACGTACTAATAATAAAAAGCACTGTCACTTAGTGGACACTTACTAACCCATTTAATCCTTACTACAACCTGGAGTTAGTGTTATTTCTAGTCAAAAACAAACAAACAAAAAACTGGTCCATTGAGGTTAAGTAATTTGGCAGAGGTCCCATAGTTAATACATGGCTCAGGCAGAAGTTAGTATTCAGACTCCAAAACCCAACCTCTTAGGCCAAATGTATTCTACTGCCACTTCAGTTGTGATGGAGGAATTGCTGGACTGGTTGTCAATTGTGTGCAAGAGTTAAAGGAAATGGGTAAAACACAAATAACTAAGATTTTTAGCCTCAGAGATTACAAGGACAGTGGTTTAACAAACAATAATGGGATAAAAGATAACTGTTTTCTAAGAAGGAAAATACCTTCAGTTTTAGATACATAGGACAGATTTTAACATCAAGAGGGAACCTTAGGAATCAAGTAACCAAGTCCCCCTTTTTACAGCAAGAGAACTGAGCCACATAAAGGTCCAATAATTTTCCCCAACTCACCAGCTAGTTAGTATGAGAGCCAGGGTTCTAATTCCCAGTTCAAAGTTCTTTTATCACACTTGATAGCTTGAGGTAGGATAGCTAAAGGTCCTATGGCTGAGTGGTAGCCTAGAGATAAAAATCCTTTAAACAAAGGTTCTTTAAAGTGTAAGGGTTGGGCGATGACTCACTGGGGAATTTGGTCCCAGGTATCTGCTTCCCTGAGCTACTGCTGAGGGTGAAGCCTATAGCTGCTCCAGGAAACCCACTTTATAATAAATTCATTTACAGACTTAACCTAACTAAGCAAATTGTCGTGTAGAATTCATGCTTGGAAGAAAGCAAATGAGCTGCCACTAATACAATCCTGTTCTTATAAATATAATCTCCTAATCTCATCATATCTTTCTCTCTCCCTCTCCCTCTCTACTACCCCCCACTCCCAGGAGATAGTTAATTGTGTAAGAGGTTGCCTGAACACAGCCTCAAAAAAAATAGAACAAAGTATAAACTCACTTGTTAAAAGAAAATGTATTTTAGAAACATATTGTAGTGTTTCCATTTTTTTTTAAAGATTATTTATTTATTTATTTGCCAGAGAGAGAGAGAGAGAGTGAGCGAGCGAGCACAGGCAGGCAGAGTGGCAGAAGGCAGAGGGAGAAACAGGCTCCCCGCCAAGCAAGGAGCCGGATGTGGGACTCGATCCTAGGACGCTGGGATCATGACCTGAGCCGAAGGCAACCGCTTAACCAACTGAGCCACCCAGGCGTCCCTCTTTTCTTTTTTAATCAAAAATTCTTTGTGATTTGAATGTCAGGGAGCAACTAAATTAAAAGGAAAAAACCAACCCAAAAGAACTTCAAGGTGCAAAGGGAAACTTTAAACAAAAGCACATGAAATATGTTCCCACATAATGTATTTTCAGAATATAAACATTTCTTTTTCTTTCTCTTTCTCCTTCCTTCCTTCCTAAGTAGGCTCCACACCCTGCATGGAGCCCAATATGGCGTTTGAATTCATGACCCTGAAATCAAGAACCGAGTCAAGCGTCAGATGCTTAACCAACTAAGCCAGCCACCCAGACACCCCTACATTTATTTCTGAGGCCATATATATATATATATATATACATATATATATATATTTTAAAAATTTTTTTAAAGATTTTATTTATTTATTTGACAGAGATCACAAGTAGGCAGAGAGGCAGGCAGAGACAGAGAGAGAGGAGGAAGCAGGCATCCTGCTGAGCAAAGAGCCCAATGTGGGGCTCCATCCAAGGACCCTGGGATCATGACCTGAGCCGAAGGCAGAAGCTTTAACCCACTGAGCCACACAGGGGCCCCATATATATATATGTATTTTATTTTATTTATTTTTTTTAATAAAAACAGTGACTAAATTCACACACTTGGAAAAGCTTTTGACAGTTACTAGTTCTTTTTAACTTATTTATAATTTTTAGATATACACAAGTTGCAAAGATAGTACGAAAGTTCCCATGTAACGTTCACATAGCTTTATCTTGTATTACTACAGCACAACTATCAAAATTAAAACTTTCCACTAAAGGGGCACCTGGGTGGCTTAGTGGGTTAAGCCTCTGCCTTCGGCTCAGGTCATGATCTCAGGGTCCTGGGATCGAGTCCCGCATCGCGCTCTCTGCTCAGCGCAGAGCCTGCTTCTCTCTCTCTCTGCCTGCCTCTCTGTGATCTCTCTGTCACATAAATAAATAAAATCTTAAAAAAAAAAAAAAAAAGACTTTCCACTAGAGTGTTTCCTTCTTTCTGTTCCAGGATTCTACACAACATTTAATGGTCATGTCTTAAGTCTATTCCAATCTCTATGACAGCTCCTTGGTTTTTCCTTGCCTTTCATGAGCAGGATACTTTTGAAGAGTACTGTTTAGGTATTATGTAGAACGACCCTCAATTCGGGTTTCTTTGTTCCCCCAGTAGTAAGAACCTATACTCCTTGAACAAGTAGTTGATTCCAGAGCTGGGGCAGGGCAGATACCAAATGAGCCTGGGACATCTGGCAACACTCCAAAAAAAAAAAAAAAAGTTTTTCCTTTTTAAAATCTGATGCTTTCTCAGACTAGACTGAAGTTACAGAATTTTGGGGAGACTACTACAGAGCTGATGTGCCTTCTTCCTCAGTATATCCTGTCAAAAGGCACATGATGTTGGCATCTTGTTACTGGATGCATTAAGGTGCTGTCTGCCAGGTTTCACCTTTGTAAAGTTACTATGCTTACCTTTAGAATTCACAAATATTGGGGGGGAGATACTTTAATCCTATTCCTTCTTAAACGTTTACTCTCTAATTTTAGCATTCATGGGCTGATCTTGCCTTCAGCAATTATTATGATGTTTTAAAGGGGATTTTCTATTGCCCTCATTTCTTTTGCATTTATTAATTGGAATTCTTCTATAAGGAAAAATTGTCCTTTCCCTCTTGTTTATTTATTCAGTCATTTATTTATATTAGGATAGACCTGTGGATATTTATTTTATTTTCTGAGTTATAACAATTCTTGGATTGTTTTATTCCCTGGCTAATTTTATTTTGTTGCTCAAATTGTTCCCAGCTTTGGTCACTTGGAGCACTTTCAGCTTGGCTCTAGTGTCCATTCAACGTGCCACTACTTTTTTTTTTTAAATGCACATTCTTACTTTTTAGCCCTATAAGATGTTCTAAACTCGTCTTTTATTTGCACATCCCCGGCCCTGAAATCAACCACTTCTCCAAAGAGTCCTGATCCCCTTTATTGGAGAAACCAAATCTGGGCATTACATGTGCTCACTGGTACTGAGATGTCACTGCTTCTAGCCTGTCTTGGGGGACAGAACGAGGAATATATGTATGTATATTAACTCACATATATAATACACATATATATTTTTATATTCATCTCTATATCTCTGTGTTGGTATGTATGTGTATATATATATATGGATACACACACACATAATCTAGCATCACAAGATTCATTCTAGCATTCCTTTTATTTTTATTTATTTATTTACTTTGAAAGATCATTTATTTATTTATTTATTTGACAGACAGAGAGAGATTACAAGTAAGCAGAGAGGCAGGCAGAGAGAGAGGGGGAAGCAGGCTTCCTGCTGAGGAAAGAGCTAGATGCGGGGCTCAATCTCAGGACTCTGAGATCACAACCTGAGCGGAAGGCAGGAGCTTAACCCACTGAGCCACCCAGGAGCCCTCTAGCATTCCTTTTATTTGTAACTTCTTTCTCTGAAAGGGAGAAGCCTAACTCCATAGAATTTTGACACGAGAAAAGAATTTCCAAAATTATGCCAGTTCCTATTCTTTGATATACCATATAATTTTTTACTCTCCCTCGAATGTTATCCCTTCCTCAATCTATTCATCTTTCAATACTCCGGGAAAGACTACCTCCTCAAAGAACCCTTTCCTGAACTGTCCTAGTCCTGTTCCCAATCAGTATAGGTCAGTCCCTTTATCTTACCATAATTTATAAACTCTACTTGTTAGAAAGATTCTTGAGATCAGAGGACAGGTCTAATTTGCCTTTTACACTCTTGGCATCTAATATATTGCTTTCTAAATAGAAGGAACTTTATACCTATTTTTAATGAAATTGCATAAAGGTTTAAAATTTATCCAAAACACTATCAATACAACAGAATGAATGCTTATTAAACAGTCTTAAGTCTAGTTGTTGAGAAAGTTGTATCATTTTTCCGAACTGTGAATTAGCAATTTTATCTTATTCAAACTTTGAGATAAACTTAAGGGAATGAAAAAAAAATGGAACCAGTAAATAACTTCAAATACTGTACATAAAAGCCTCACTACTCAATTATTCAGCAACACTGTGTTAGGCAAGTCTAAGAAGTCTGTTAGAATTATCATTGCCACTGTTCTTGGAAGAGTTTAAGCCAGGTCTCTGTAGAAACATGTATCCAAGACAATAAGAAAATTGTAATAGGATGCCTGGGTGGCTCAGTTGGTTGGGTGACTGCTTTCGGCTCAGGGCATGATCCCAGAGTCCCAGGACCGAGTACCACATCAGGCTCCAATCTCCATGGGGAGTCTGTTTCTTCCTCTGACCGTCTCCCCTCTCATGGTCTCTCTCTCTCAAATAAATAAATAAAATTAAAAAAAAATGTAACAATGATCAAATTCCCAAGGGTCAACAAGCATGCAGATGTTTGCATCAAGACAAAATCACATCAGTAACATCTTGTCTCTTTTTAAAATCTCCTTTTAAGGATATTTTGTTCTTAAAAAACACTATGATACAGAGCCAGAGTAATGAAAAGGAGGTTGCATAATTCTGAGAAGCAATTTTACTTCTGGAAACTGTTCACCAAAGAATCAGAGCCACTTTCACTGGGCGCTTACGAAATTTACCCTTAGTGATTCACGCTTTACCACTCCAGAGAGAAGAAAAGAAAGCACACTTAGATATATCCCCTATCCCTCCCCCTTCACCTATGTCTGGGAAAAAATAACTGTCAATGACAGTCTACCTGAGCTTCCAACCTTTCCCTTCTGTCTTTACAAAACTTCCATTTCACCTCTACCTCGGACTTTGTCTCTATCTAAAACATCCCTGCTTGCTTGCTTGCTTGCTTGCTTGCTTTCTTTCTTTCTTTTTTTTTTAAGAGGTGGGCATGGAGGGGGAGGGAGAATCTTAAGAAGGCTACACACCCAGCATGTGAGCCCGACAGGGCAGGGCTCCATCTCACAACCCTGAGATCTTCCCCAGCCGTATCAACAGTCAGATGCTTAACCTACTGAGCCACCCAGGCACTTTCATGCTCACATTTCTGACATGTGTGTTTGTGTACACACATCTGAAATTTGTATATGTATATAGATTAAATAAATAATCCTTTTTTCTCCTCAATCTATCACCTCAACCTTGCTCCTACCTTCACAGACAAACCTTAGTCTCCAGATGTTCATTGTTTCCTTTTCCTCATCTTCCATTCATCCCTCTGATCACTTGGGTCTGGGTTCTACTTCTACCATCCTACCAATGTTCCTCTCCTAAAGACCTCCTGCTGTCAAACCCAAGGACTATGTCTCAGTTTTAATCATTCTCTGTTGCCATTTGAATTGAATAGTCTCTCATTTGAGGCTGTATTTCCCTTGTTTTTTGTTTTGTTTTGTTTTTAACTGGAACTCTCCTGTTTCCATTCCTATCTTTCCAACCAATTTCAATTTCACTCTCCCTCTGCTGGTCACCTCTGTTCCTAGGCATTATGAAGGGTCAGTTTCTCTTCTCTCTTTGGGTGAGCTTAGCCACTCTTGAGTCATCAAAGGTCACTTACCAGATGATATTCAAAGCTTTTTGACTTCCAGCCCTAGAATTTCTACTGCATGAAGAACAGCTTCATATGTCCCATAAATCAATAACATAACAGAGTCCAAATCACATGTGTCACCCTCTCTTATCTCCACTCCTCGAATTAAGTTTATTTCACTACAAATAATTTTTCACCCAAGATGAGCTGGCATATACATTTTTGCTTTTATTAAATAAAATGAAGTATAGTATGATATAACAAAAGAAAAGAAAGACTTACAAGCTCTTATTCTGCCTCTTTCTAATTGTGGAGACCACTGGCAATTTAGTCACCTTTAGTATCACACCACCTACCTTAGCTCATCAAAAGTTCTACATAAGATGTCAAACATAGTGACATACAGAGGAGAGAAAAAGGCAGAGAAGCTAAGAGTATAGAAAATTGAGTAGAATCTAGCTGTTGAAATCTCACACCACTTACTAGGTATGTGATCTTGGGCAAGTTGTACTCTGTCTCAGTTTCCTCATCTGCAAACTGGGAATAAAAGAACCTACTCCACAGCTTTGTTTTGAGCATTAAAACAAGTTCCTATATGTCAAGTATGAACAACACTACCTAGCACCTAATAAATCCTCAAAATGTTTTAATGCTATTATTAATCAGTAAGCATTATTTTACATGCATACTTTCTTTGACATGTGGATTTTGCACAAACTTTTTCTCATATCTTTAGGCAGGCTCAGCTTATCTCTCTTGATCCCTTGTCTTTCTTCAGACATATTCCCTGCTGTCTAAAAATGCTTTAGACCCTCCCTGGCCTTTGCTACCATTCCCAGCTAGAAATGACACTTCCTTCCAGATACCCTCCTTGAGCCCCAAGCCTAGGAGGTTCCTCTTAAGTCCCCAAAGTACAGATCTACTCCTGACACTGATTACACCGTATTTTTTTAAAATCACACTCTATTTTACTCTCAGAACAGTGCCTGTTGGGTACTCAAGTATTTGTAAAATAAAGGGAGGAATACCAGGTGTTTGAAATTGTTTGTTGGATTCAACTGTTCTTATAGGCTAATACTTTGGGGGGGAAAAGTGAACAGCAGGCTGCATTTATTTATTCCAAGACAAATTATTTGAGATTATAATAAATCAGTGGATATAGCCATCAAAAAATGGTTTCTAGCACCCAACTCAGGTAGAATAATACTGAACCTTATCAATACAGACTGTTTTAGTTAATTCCCTCTGTTGCTATAATTCAGGTGTTTTCTTACAAATGTTTATTTTCTATTATATCTATTTGGCTTTCGAACCCTTAATTTAGTAGGTCACAACCTTGAGTAAAATGAGAATCACCTAGGGAGTTTGTTTTATTGTTTTTCAAGTATGATATTAATTTTATTCTATTTTCTGTATAACTTTAAGTACATAAAGGTGTATTTCCACAGGCCTCAGGAAATGGGAAGAAGTCACAGGACAATTTCTCATCCCACCAAAAATGTTGCATATTTTGATAAGTGTCCTAGGGAGAAAAAAAACTGTAATTTACATTAGCAATGCTATGCAAGATTCTTTTTTTTTTTTTTTAAGATTTTATTTATTTATTTGACGGAGAAAGAGAGAACACAAGTAGGGGGAAAAGCAGGCAGAGCGAGAGGGAGAAGCAGACTCCCCACTGAGCAGTGACTCTGATGTGGGACTTGATCCCAGGACCCTGGGATCATGACCTGAGCTAAAAGTAAACTCTTAACTGACTGAGCTACCCAGGCATTCCTTATTCATTTATCTGACAGAGAAAGAGAGAACACAAGCAGGGAGAGTGGCAGGCAGAGGGAGAGGGAAAACCAGGCTCTCTGCTGAGGCTCAATCCCAGGACCCTGAGATCATGACCTGAGCGGAAGGCAGATACTTAACTGATTGAGCCACCCATACACTCCACTATGCAAGATTCTTATATAAAACTTAAAACCAGGCTGCAATGAAGATTTTAGTCCTCTGTTCAACTCCCTAGACAGAAATCAAAAGCAGTTGAGTATGACAGGGCAAAGGAGGCAGTGAAGATGGAGGATAGGCATGGGAGGAGGAAGGAATTCCAGAATCTTTGGATTGGTGTGTTTTCTTTTTCATTTCTTTTCTTTCTTTTTCTTCTTCTTCTTTTTTTTTTTTTTTCCTTGTTTAAGTCATCTTTGTAGGAAGGTGCTGGGCAGGGATCCCAGAGAAAGAAAAGGTCCAAGACTCTTTTCACTGGCCTGGGTGCAGGGCACTGCCACAGCACCTGATGCAGGAGAATCTCCTCTCTCAGTTTCAGGCAGATCCAGAATGGAATGCAAAATAAAAGGAATGCTTATAAAGAAACAATTTTTCTTAGAATGCTGGATGGCCAGGCTTCAGCCTTTGGTCCGGTGCAACCCCTGCCTCACTTGTCCACAGTGAAAAGTCCGTTTGGTTAGAAGAACCAACTAGAATCACACCAGCCTCTGCTACCTTAAAGCTAATTGTTAGAAAAAGATGAACTTGTGTGACTATTCTGATCTGCTGATTCCTGGGGATTGCTTAATTCTTCCCCAAACACTGTTTGTGGCTCAAATAACCCCCAAAGGCTGAAAGCCGAAACACACCAGTCTGGTGTAGTTTCCTTAAGAATGGACTGAGGGTGGGGCACCTGGGTGGCTCAGTGGGTTAAAGCCTCTGCCTTCTGCTCAGGTCTCTGCTCATTGGGGAGCCTGCTTCCCCCTCTCTCTCTCTGCTTGCCTCTCTGCCTACTTGTGGTCTGTCTCTGTCAAATAAATAAAGAAAATATTTAAAAAAAAAAGAATGGACTGAGGGTGTGGTTGAGCTGACAGGGAACCTTCCTGCAGAAGATCAGCCACCCTGCTGTCCCGCCCTAAATTTCAGCCTGAGGTATATTTTAGTGAGGGCAGGTAGCTGTGCTTCTCAAAGCAGAGAAATAGTTTAAGAGAAGAAAGGTAAAAGAAATCTAAAAAAGAACCATAACCATCTTTTTTTTAAGATTTTATTTGAGAGAATGAGAGATCGAGAGCATGAGAAGGGGGAGGGTCAGAGGGAGAAGTGGACTCCCTGCCAAGCAGGGAAACTGATGTAGGACACGACCCCTGGACTCCAGAATCATGACCCCAGCCAAAGGCAATCACTTAACCAACTGAGCCACCTAGGCACCCTAAAAAAGAACGACCTTTTTTTTTTTTTAAATTTATTTATTTGACAGAGACACAGTGAGAGAGGGAACACAGCAGAGGGAGTGGGAGAGGGAGAAGCAGGCTTCCTGCCAAGCAGGGAGCCTGACGTGGGGCTCGATCACAGGAC
Source organism: Mustela putorius furo (assembly GCF_011764305.1). Classification (NCBI taxonomy): domain Eukaryota; kingdom Metazoa; phylum Chordata; class Mammalia; order Carnivora; family Mustelidae; genus Mustela; species Mustela putorius. Next base: position 5,341,305 of record NW_025422368.1, on the reverse strand, counting down.
CCTGGGATCATGACCTGAAGATACGAGCTTAAGGCAGCTGCTACCCAGGTGCCCCCAAAAAGAACCATCTTGATAGAGATTTATCCCATGGTATGAAGGAGAGGGCAACTCAGTGGCCCTTTGCTTATCCAGCAATTTCTGTCACTGTGGTTACCAACTTCTGCCCATTTCAAAGGGTCTTGAACCTCTCAGGGACTGGGAATTCATTAAAGTCATCACCTTCTGTAGGAAAGAAGACTTTCATCTCAGATTTGGCTCTGGCTGTCTCATAACCCAGGGAATTCTTGCTCAGGGAAATGTGGCAGCCCTCTGTTTTGTTGATGGAAAAGGCTTGACCCTTAACCCATGACCTAAACTTTGACATCCCTGCTGTTGATGATCTTCACAATGCCCACCATGTCACTGAACACCAAACTGAGTTTCTGACAGTTACCTAATATAATGGAGTTAATTTTGCCCTCGATTTGCAATGTCGTATTGACACTTGTACATGTAAGCCACCTGTTTTATCTCTGTGTCATCAGCCACCAGGTTGGAAACATTCGTGATTTTCCACTCTCCAGGGAAGTTTGTTTTAAATACTGATTTCCGGGTCCCATCCCACAATTCTGACTCATTAGGTTTGGAGTAGGGCCTGGGAAGACCACATTTTAACAAGAATCTTGAAGTGATTCTAGTGTCAGTGGTTTCCCTATCACAGGTTGGAAAACACTGAAATAAAAGGGTTTAAGACCCAGATGTGTTCCAAGAAAAAAAGAAAAACAGAAGCATAAAAGATTTTTATATTGCTCACTTTCAAATATTGCCATTCAAGAGGCGCCTGGGTGGCTCAGTGGGTTGAGCATCTGATTCTTGATTTCAGCTCAAGCTGTAATCTCAGGGTTGTGAGATGGAGCCCTGCTCAGTGGGGAGTCTGCTTAAAGATTCTCTCCCTCTTCCTCTCCCTCCACTCACATGTGTGTTCCCTCCCTCCCTCCCTCTCACAAAGAACTAAAGTTTAAAGAAAAACAAAAACCAAAAACAAAATGAAGCAAACAGAAAAGCCTGCCTGTCCAGCAGGCACAAAATTACTCTGTAGACTAATGACTTGTGATAACAAAATTGTGTTTTTTCCATTCTTTTGGTCTCTAGCTTGATTTATTGCTGAATTTAAAGCGCTGTTTAAGAGAAGTATGCACAATTTTTAAAATGGTATCTGAGCAGAAATTCCAGTTTATTTTTACCTACTACATATGAGGGCAGCAAAATTTGAGATGTCAAAAGTTAAAGAAGGAAGCCAACAGACTTGGGCTCTAATCTTTCATCTGCAACTAATTAGCAGTATCATCTGCTAAGAAGACATATCTCAGGGCCTCAATTTCCTCTAGTGTAAAATGAAGGGGTTAAAATAGCCTAGTATTTTTCTAATTGCAGGTCACAATTAGTGAGTTGTGAAATCAATTTTAACAGGTCGGAACCAAGATGTTTGCGCTAAAGAAAAGAATAGAATGAAACACAAAATGTCAGGCTGCATCACACAGAGTTTAAGTATTCTTTTATAAAGCTTTTGTTTCAGTTATTTGTGTGTGTATAACTGGGTAAGAATGTAAAGTATTTCTTACTGTGGGATGTGGTTTAAGAAAATTATAGTTTGACAAGTGTTGGCAAGGATGTAGAGAAATTGAAACTCTCATAGACGCTGCTGACGAGAATGTAAAATGATGCAGTTGCTTTGGAAAATAGTTGGCAGCTCCTCAGAGGGTTAAACACATCATTATCATCTGATCCTGCCACTCCACTCCTGGGCGTGGGCGGGGGGGACAGTACACACACACACACACACACACAGAAGTGAAAAAAGAACACATGTCTAAACAAAAAGTTGTACAAGACTGTGCATGATGCCATTATTCACAATAGCCCCAAGTGGAAACATTCCAAATGTTCATCAACTGATAAGCAGATCAACAAAATGTGGTCTAACCATATAAAGGTATAAAATTTGGCCATGAAACGGAATGAAGTACTGATACATTCTTCAACATGAATGAACCTTGAGAAAATTATGTCAAGTAAAAGAAATCCGTCACCAAGATCCTATATCATATGATTCCATTTATATCAAATGTCTAGAATGGGCATACCTATGGAAACAGAAAGGAGATCGTGGTTGAGCCCTGGCGGGAGAGTTGAAGGGGACTGGCCTGACTGCTAAAGTGTATGGAGTTTTTCTGGGAGGTGATGAAAGTGTTATAAAATTGATTGTGATGATGGCTGCACAACACTTCGAATAGATAAAAAACCAGTAACCCGCACACCTTAAATAGTAAATCATATGGTATATATTTCAATAAAACTGTTATTTTAAAAATTATAGATTGAAAGCCACGAGACTAGATGATCGATGATCACTGTGGCCCCTGGGAATTCTCAGGGTGCCCCGACCCAGGGCTCACATCACCTATCTTTATATCCTGGTTATTTGGAGCCAGAGCAGTGCCATGGGAACACCTGGTGATTCCAGTCCAGAGTCCAGGGCTAACCAGATGCACGGCAACCTCTCTGTGCTACACTTTCCTACTGTGTAAAATGAGGCTGGCACACCTAAGCTACGGGGTAGTTCTAAAAATAAAAGGAAAAAATAAAGGCAAAACAGTATCTGGCACATTGCTTGAGGTAAGAGCCAAATCTTGTCTGTCTTTTTGGATGCTTCTGTGTCTAAGAAACTGAATAAATATTATTCTAAAGGTTTAGTTAATAGATTATATAATTGGGCTTAGTTTAGTTTATATGTCATTTTAACAAGGCCTATGTCATAAGGATCTGATTAAAGTAACTCATAAACTTAACATAGTCTTCAGCTGTTTGACTTTTTTTAGTGCTAAATTTACTCTATTATTATCTAATGGAGGTAGTAATACTAGTTAAGGAATTAGTGGTCTCTTTAAAGCATGAAATTTTTATTTCATAATGACTAGGAAAATTACCGATCTCCTCTTAAATGTCTGTTTTAGACACGTGAGAAATTAGTTTTTGGAGCTTTTGCCCACAAGTCAAATTAAACAGGAATCACTTTTTTTTTTTAGTATAAAACTCCAGATATAAATGTGGGGACTTAATAAGGTTCTTGTTGCAATATAAAAGTTTTCAATCTTTGATTAAGTCAGAGGTTTTCAAAAAGTGTTTCAGCAGCCAAGGTGGAATTCCCAAGCATCCCTCAAATCTCCCCACACCACCAGCCTCCTTCATCCTCTCCTTTCCTTTGGGGACCCTCACCTCCACAGTTCTCCACAAGCACCCCAAACTGGGGCTGCCCATTGTTCACTGCCTATCTTCCTTATCAGAGTGATTGGTCAAGAAATGGGCCTGCCTTGGGACGCCTGGGTGGCTCAGTTGGTTGGACGACTGCCTTCAGCTCAGGTCATGATCCTGGAGTCCCGGGATCGAGTCCTGCATCGGGCTCCCAGCTCCATGGGGAGTCTGCTTCTCTCTCTGACCTTCTCCTTGTTCATGCTCTCTCTCATTGTCTCTCTCTCAAGTAAATAAATAAATAAATAAATAAAATCTTAAAAAAAAAAAAAAATGGGCCTGCCTAGCATAAAAGATTATGTGGAAACATACAATGTAAGAAACCAAAGTCTCTGCCTCCTCTTGTATACTCCTTTCCCCAGCACAATCTGACTTGCCAAAGGTAACCTCTGTCACACTTTGGAGTATAAACTTTCTTATATTACCTATACGTGACAGTAATAGCAAATGCACAGCACAACAGGTCAGTCACTGTCCTAAGCATTCTACATATATTATTTTATTCTCACAACAACTCATGAGATCCTACAGTGATGCCTAGTTTACAAATGAGGAAACTGTGAGGCACAGAGATGTTAACACCAACATATAAACACATACATTTTTTAAAAAATTAGTGATTTTATGTTAATGTGCTATTCAGCAATTATTTATTTCCTCTTGGACATCTTCCCACAAAGGAGAGGAGGACCTATAGGGAAGGCCACATAGATGGAGGAGGACATATAGATCTACCTCAGCCTTTCAGTAACAAATACTATCTCACTCTGCAATCTTCTATAACTTATGTAACCTGGTCCCTGTCAATGAAAACACAGGTTGCTGTAGGTTCTTCATAATTAAGAACAAGACTGCAGTGAACATTTCTACTATTATCTACTTGGAGGTGTGTGCATCTATGATGTAAATTCCTGGGAGCAGCATTTCTAGTTTAAAAGGCCTATGCAGGGGCGCCTGGGTGGCTCAGTGGGTTGGGGCCTCTGCCTTCGGCTCAGGTCATGATCCCAGGGTCCTGGGATCGAGCCCTGCATCGGGCTCTCTGCTCCTCGGGAAGCCTGCTTCCTCCCCTCTCTCTCTCTGCCTGCCTCTCTGCCTACTTGTGATTCCTCTCTCTCCGTCAAATAAATAAAATCTAAAATAAAATAAAAGGCCTATGCAGTAAAAAAATTTTAATATACATTCCCAAATTTTCCTCCAAAAAAGTTGCATCAATTTATATATACATATATATATATATATTTTGCCTCAATTTATATTTGAACCACTAGCTACCTGAAAAAAACTATTTTCCACACTCTTGTGAATACTGAGCATGCTTAATACTTTTTATTTTTTTCCAAAATGGTACATTATTGTTTTAGTTTTCATTCCTTTAATCATGGGGAACGTTGAACATTATTTTCAAATGTGTGCTGGCCCCTGAACACATTTAATTTTTGAAACTACATTCACTTCTTAAACATTGTTTATAAATTGTTTATTATCTCTACAACTTAATTACTTTTTAAAGTTGCACAAGGACTTTCTTTTTTTTTTTTTTTTAAAGATTTTATTTATTTATTTGACAGAGAGAAATCACAAGTAGATGGAGAGGCAGGCAGAGAGAGAGAGAGGGAAGCAGGCTCCCTGCTGAGCAGAGAGCCCGACGCGGGACTCGATCCCAGGACCCTGAGATCATGACCTGAGCCGAAGGCAGCGGTTTAACCCACTGAGCCACCCAGGCGCCCCGCACAAGGACTTTCTTAATATCATGTGTAACTCCTTGGACAATTCAAATTGCCTCTCACAGCAGCTGTCCTTTCCTGGTGTCTGATTCCTATCCAGATCTCATTAACATTCTTTCCCAACAGAAAGGTTGCTTAACTTTACAGATGAGATGGTTTCTGTAGAGTTCCCTTCTGTAGGGCACCCACCCCTTGATGGGTCACCAGTGCACAGTCCTTCAAGAAGCCTGACTGACACCAATAATCCAAGCATTAAGATCACTGTTCGGGGTTGTACTTCAGCTGCTACCCTCAACTAGCCAATCTAATGCTTCTCAGTTGTGGGGGGCTGAGGGGGTAGTTGGAAGGGGTGGTGATGAAGGAGTTGGGAAGGATGCTATGAATATTTGATCATCTTTGGAATCTCAATCTCTCATGCAGAGTCCAAACACTTCTAATTTTTCTTAAAACAGTTCCCTATGATTCCAAAGTAAAAACAGCATTGGGAATTTAGATTTGGTTTAATCCCAGAGTTATTGGGCCTCAGCAAGGAGGTAGACACTGGCTCTAATCCCCCACTGTCTAGATGGACTGTGTCAAAATCAGGTAAAAAATCTGGGCCACCTTAGCATAAGCCTGGGAATTTGTTATTTGGCACTGGTCATACGCAAGGTAAGCCATCCCATTTGACTTTACTCCCCTAATCTTTATGATACCATGAAAAGACTATTATTCTCATCTTACATAGAAAGAAACTGAGGCCCAGAAAGGTTTAATAACTTGCTCAAGATCACATAACTAGTTAGATAGTATGACAGATGTCAATGTCTAATGACTTACTGCAAAAACACATGTTCCTGGTATTTGCAGGTGGTCTGGGCCAGGCTCATCCTAAGTGTCTTGAAACTAGACAGGCTAGTTCAAATGCCCCAGCCTGTTCCACATCAAACCCATTCTGCCCCTGGTTCTTTTCTGCTCAAGTTGACATCTTCAGTCTACCGCTAACTTATTGGGTAACACTAGGAAAATTACTTTAAGCCTTAGTCCTACATCTCTCAAATATTCCTTTAGCTCAGTGCTAAAATAAGTGCTTAATAAAGTGATAGTGGTAGCGCTAACAAAAACATCGAACACTGGGACACCTGGCTGCCTTCAGCTCAGGTCATGATCCCAGAGTCCTAGGATCGAGTCCCACATCAGGCTCCTTGCTGAGCAGGGAGCCTTCTTCTCCCTCTGCCTGCCACTCCCCCTGCTTATGCTTTCTCTCTCTCTCTCTGACAAAGTAAAAAAACAGGAAAATCTTTAAAAAAATAGAGAACACTTACTGAACACTTATCATGTGTCAGGTACTATTGTAATTGTTTTGCATATATAGGTTTCTTAATCCTGGGGTGCCTGGGAGGCTCAGTGGTGCTTGCCTTCTGCTCAGGTCATGATTTCAGGGTCAGAGGGAGCCTGCTCCCCACCCCCACTGCCTACTTGTGATCTCTGTCTGTCAAATAAATAAATAAAATAAGTTTCTTAATCCTTAGAGTAGCACACTAGAAATACTATTGTCCCACTTTATAGATGAAGAAACCGAGGCCCAGAAAGGTCAAATAAATGTTAACTTATTAATTTTTTAGAAGGCTGGGATGAAAATAAAATGACCTCTAGCACAGAGAATAAGCCAGAAATTCCATTCTAGTGTACACTATATTTCAGGCAACTTATTTTTGTTTAATCAGCAATAAGAAAAGAGGATCTCTACTGTTAACTCTGAGAAAGCGACAATGATGACTGGGAGCACCAGATCTGCTTAAAATCTGTACCATTTCTCTGTACCTAAAAGTCTGAATCTCTCTCAAAATCTCTCCCTCTCACTGTGTAAGGACCAAATTATAGGTGTTCTTAATACCTCTGTGAAAATTCTAAATAGAAAATGATATATAACTATCCTACATGGCTTCTATTACTTTATTACTTTATTCAGCAGTTTGAATATCTTATCTTCTTGTACTTTTGAAACCCAAATTAGCTTTTTACATAATTGTGGTAGCCTTCATGTATCCTATTTGGACAGGTAAAAGAGTAACCTCCAATTACAGCCTTTAAAAACTGACTTTGCTCTAAAATTTTTAGGTCACAAAGAGCTACCCAAGAACCTTCCTAATCTTTTTCTTTTTCTTTAAATTAAAAATCACCCAATATACTCCAAGTTTGATTCTACCTCTCAAATCTAATTTGTTATTTATCTTCTTCCTCCTCCCCCTCCCCAGTTGATAATTAACTTATTGTAAGGGCAAACATAATCCAGTGGATTGAGGTTTTTTTGTTGTTGTTTGTTTGTTTTTCAGAATTATTCACACATATAAGAAAAAATCTCTCGGTAAGTAGAAAACCAGATAATTATATCAGTAACTTCATATTTAAAGTGAAGAGAAGAGAAAGGCATAGTTAACTGGAAAATTAATGTGGAAATTTATAATCAACTAAGACTGTTACAGAAAGCATAGTTTTACTCTGAATAGCCTGTTTCTTCTTCAACCTTTGCACCATTCCATGCTTTTAAAATCAGATGAGTCATGTATCAGTGCCTGGTACAGTGTAGAAGCTCAATAAAAATCTGTCATATGAATAAAAAACAGTTTTATATTAGTTCTCAGTTGCCACATATCTCAACAAAGGCCCACTTAAATAACTGAATGTCTATAAACCACATGCTCACAAGTCTTGTCAATTACATGCTTAATTAACACAAAGTAGCTAATTAAAGAGTCTTCTTTACAATGTCAAATCAGAAGAAATATGTACACTTATTTTAAGAAGGCTGCTTCCAGTTAAGGATATAACCCCCTTATTCAAGTCCTTTATGCTTAATAATTAATTGAGTTTTCTCCATTAATTACAGGGCTTCTTAGTTTCATGCCTGGCCATTTCCAGGAAGGGCCTGGCTTCCATTCTTCTTAGCTGAAATTTTAGATGATGTGTTTTTTTTCAGGACTTGCTTAATCTGAAAAGCCAGTTCAGATCAATTTAACCAATCCCTTCAAGCAGGAGGAGAATTAAAACGAGTTTACTGAAAAGTGACTCTTCTCTAGGCAAGTTCTCTAATCTCTCCTTTCTGTACAAATCTGAGAAGCTAACCCAGAACAATGCTTTCATCAAGGACGAGCATAGCTGAAGCTGATTAAACAAAGACAAACCACAGAGCCACAATTTTGCTACTTACCTCAACCAATGCTATGCAGTTTATGTCTTAGAGACTGGTCATAAACATCTTAATATTAGTGGGTTTTTTTAAAAGTTTTAATTATTTACTTGACAGAGAAAGACACAGCGAGAGAGGGAACACAAGCAGGGGGAGTGGGAGAGGGAGAAGCAGGATTCCTGTAAGCAGGGAGCCGGATGCCAGACTCTATCCCAGGACCCCTGAGATCAGGACCTAAGCTGAAGGCAGATGCTTAACGACTAAGCCACCCAAGTGCCGTAATGTTAGTGTTTTAACTACACTTCAATGTTTACCTTCTAAAAATTACATCAAATGATGATGCTGTTTTAAAGTTTTTGAGACGCTTTTATTGAGTAGTGGTCTTTTAGTTGACATGGGGGAAGTCAATCAACTTCTTTGGGTCTCAGTTTCTTCAACTCAGAAATATATTTACAAGGGATGGTTGTGAGGATTACCAGTTTTTTGTTGTTTTGTTTTATTTAGAGAGGGAGAGAGAGAATCTCAAGCAGACTCTATACCCCCCCCCCCCCCCCCCCCCCCCCCCCCCCGCAGGGCCTGCTGATGCGGGACTCAGTCTCACAACATTGAGATCATGACCTGAGCCGAAATCAAGAGTTGGACACTTCACTGACTGAGCCACCCAGGTGCCCTGGGATGGTTGTGAAGATTAAATGAGAGAATAAAACTAAAGTACTTTGGAAACTATAAGTTACTATAAAAACTATTGTAATTTTTAATAAAATTTCAAGTCAGTTTCAAGAAAAAAAACCCCAGAATTAAAGAATAAGTCTGTCTGGGGTGCCTGGGTGGCTCAGTCAGTTAAACGTCTACCTTCAGTTCAGGGCATGTTCTCAGGGTCCTGGGACTGAGCCCTGAATTAGGCTCTGTGCTCAGCAGGGGATCTGCTTTTCCCTCTCTCTCTGCTCCCTCCCCCACAGCTTGTGCTCTCTCTCTCCCTCAAATAAATAAATAAAATATTTGTTTAAAAAAGAGAAGTTTACCCAATGAAGAGAAACTAGAAGAAACTAGAACTGATGATTTCAATTGTCTGATTTAACCAGACATTAACAAGAAACCCCTTGTCTGAAGCTGTTGCTAAAAATCTTTCAAATCAATAGGTATGTAGTAAGAATACTGAACATAATTTCATTTTTCCGTGAGGATTCTAGGTAGTTTTCTTATTTTTCTTCTAGAAAAGAAAAGCTTAAGAAAACTTTTGGTTGCTTCAAGATTCCAGTTAGTTGGATTCTAGTTTTGCAGTAAGTTGTTTTGTCAGTTGGATTCCAGTTTTGCTTGCTTTAAAAAATGTAGTGAGAGGGCACCTGGGTGGTTCAGTTGGTTAAACAACTTCCTTCAGCTTAGGTCTTGATCCCGGAGTCCCGGGATCGAGTCCCACATTGGGATCGAGTCCCACATTGGTCTCCCAACTGCATGGGGAGTCTGCTTCTCCCTCTGACCTTCTCCCCTCTCATACTCTCTCTCACTCTTTCTTTGTCTCTCAAATAAATAAATAAAATATTAAAAAAAAAATGCAGTGAGAGCTAAAGGATTAGTGCTGGGCAGCAGTAACAACCCTGGAAATGGATGCTGACAGTGGGAGTGAAATAGTGGCCTGGATCCTGGGAACACCTTGGAAAACCTGCACTCAGAATTGAATCCTGGCGATCCCAGCCTCCATTTCTCCTGCTCCCTTCAGAAATCCTCTAAGGCTGTTACCTGCTTTGACCCCAGATGGAACTGTTGTCTGTTAAACAACAACAAAACTTTGGATTGCAAACCAAAACAAGACTTGTTAAAATAAGAAGTCTATCTTCAAAGGTTTATTCACGCATTCAACAAACGCTTATTGAGGACTTAGCATGTGTCAAGCAGTGCTCTACCTGGTAAAGGTATAGTTAAAAGTGACAGACAAGGCCTCTGCTCTCATGAAGCTTCCATTCTACTGGGGGAAACAGGACAATTAAATATGGTGACTAGTGCAGTGAAGCAAATACAAAGAGAGTAACTGGAGTGGTGGTAGGAAAAGGGCCAGATGCTTTAGATAGCCATCTGGGGAAGGCCTCCTTGGGAGAATGACATTTGAGCTGAAACCTGAATGATGGGGAGGACATAGGCAGCCAGCCAGGGGATGAGAAGAGATGTGGGAGTTTTCAAGATGGAAGAAATAGCGAATGCAAAGGCCCTGAGGTAGGAATAATATGGCTGGGGAGTGAATGAAAAGTATGAAATGATGACAAAGCTGAGTAGCAGCCAGATTTAATAAAGATTTATAAGCAGTGGTAAAAGATCTTAATTTTACTCTAAGTGTGAGGGAAAGCCAAACATTTTCATGTAATAGTGCTCACAAGAAGAGATATATTTCATATTCTTTATGATATTTAATTACCTATTATATGTATAATGACAACTCAATAAAAAGGAAGAGCAGAGTTCTCAAACTCAGAAGACTTATAGTCTTTCAAGGAAGCAATAATTCACAAATAATGACAGTACTGAGGTTAAAAAAATGAAGTAAAAATAAAGTGCTAAGTGAAGACTGGGGAGGGAGCCACTGATTAAATAGAAGAAATTAGAAAAGGCTTTATTTTTAAAAGGACCATTTTATTTGAGCTCCTAAGGAAAAGGATTTAAGCAGGAGTGGGAGGAGGGAGAGGAGCCTGAGGCTGTGGGAACTGCATGAGCAAAGGCACAGAGGCAGGAAGGGACAGGGTGGGTCCAGGAAACCGTGAATCACTGTGTGGCTACAATGCCAGGTGGGTGGGTGGTGATGGGGGAGATAAGCCTGGAAAAATAGGCTGTCAGGGTGGGGGAGTAAGGGTCTTGAATGGCATCCAGAGAAATTTAGATTTAATTTACTTGGGCTTTGCTTCCCCTTAAGTGTGTAAATGAATCTTCTGTGGTACTTTGTTAAAACTGCAGATTCCCAGGCCCCATTCCTCCAAATATAGTGATTTGTAAGTCTGTTGGGACCTGGAAAATCTACCTTTTACACTAATACTACAGGTGATTCTAAACAGGTTATCAAGGGAACCATACTTTGAAAACCAGTATTGTGTGTGTGTGTGTGTGTGTGTGTGTGTGTGTGTATGTGTGTGTGACCACTTTGTACTAAAAGGGGAAAACTGTAGCCAATTCTAAGGACTTTAGCAAAAAAGGGGTGTATGAATTAGAACAACAACAAAGAGCCACTATCACTGTTGGGGTAGAATCAACCAAACATGGCAACATCTCCCAAATGTGGGAAAAGAGAAGGACTGGGAAGTCTGGGTGGCTCTGTCAGTTAAGTGTCTGCCTTCAGGTGAGGTCATGGTCTCAGGGTCCTGGGATGGAGTCCCACCTTGGGCTCCCTGCTCAGTGGGGAGTCTGCTTCTCCCTCTCCCTCTGCCATTCCCCCCCTCTTTCCTGCTTGTGCACACACACACACACTCTCTCTCAAATAAATAAATAAAATCTTAAAAAGAAAGAAAGAAAGAAAGAAAAAAAGAAAGAAAGAGAAAGAAAGAAAGAAAATAAAAGGACCGAAGCGTTCAAGACAACTTCAAGTTTTCTCCTTAGGGAAACGACGTGGACACAAGTGCCTAGTACACAGGAAATATCTACACAGTCTGCCAGGTAGTTGGAAATACGGATGTGGAGCTCAGAAGAGATGCAAAGGAACTAAACATACTGCTTTGATACTCCTAAGTAAATTCAAGACAAATTAAAAAATTAGTTATAAAAAGTAAAAATAAAAATTTAGAAGGCAGGGATGCCTGGCTGGCTCAGTGGTTTGGGCCTCTGCCTTCAGCTCAGGTTGTGATCTCAGGGTCCTGAGATTGAGCTCCACGTAGGGCTCTCTGCTCAGCGGGGAGCCTGCTTCCCCCTCTCTCTCTGTCTGCTTCTCTACCTACTTGTGATCTCTGTCAAATAAATAAACAAAATCTTTTTAAAAAAAATTAGAAGGCCATCAAAGTGAATACTTAACCTAGCTGCAGATGGCAAAAGACTTCACAAGGTAAAGGCAACCAAAGAACTCCCGGAGAAAAAGATCTATAGATAAGTAATAATATATCATATATAAAATTAAAAGGCAAATAACTAGTTAAACATTTGACCACAGGGCAAAGAATTAATATTCTTAAAATGAAGAGCTGGGCACCTGGGTGGCTCAGTTGATTAAGTGTCTGCCTTCAGCTCAGGTCATGATCTTGGGGTCCTGGGATAGAGCCCCTTGTTGGGTTCCCTGCCCCATGGGGAGTCTGCTCCTCCCTCTCCTTCTGCCCCCCATTCCAGCTCATGCTCTTTCACCCTCTCACACTCTCTCAAATAAATAAATAAATAAAATCTTTAAAAAAAAATGAAGAGCTTATACAAATGACAAAGAAAAAAGCCTACTAAGTATAGCTTCTATAGGAAACATTGGAAGTTGTTAAGTAATTTGGCTTGGCAACTTAAACCTCTTGTCATAAAATGAGATTTGCTTTACAACCATTAGAGATGATGGGGTTTTGTGGCATAGATCAGCAGGGCTTTTATGATTTATGTAACTAGGTTGCCAAGTGTCAATCTATGGGAGTGCTTCAAAAATGCCAGTCTTTGCAAGTTCTACTGTTCCGAGGGCACAAACACATTAAAGTGCCTCTAGATTCCATTAAGCCTTGCTATCCCTATGAAAATTGCCTTTACTGCATCTAGTCTTTTTCCTTGGGCTCTATATTTCTAAATTTGGTGAAGGGTTAGGGATGGAACAAAAAATAATTTCATAACATCTAGAGAGTGGTGGCTTGAAAGCATGCTTTCAGCGCAGAGGTTGTATGGACTTTGGGATCAATAACCCAACCCTCCCATTTTACAGAAAAGGCTCAGAGAGGATGAATGACTTGCCTAAGATCACCTAAGTGGTTGCTTCCCAATACCAAGTTGGGAATCCTGACTTTCAGGTCAATACCCTTTCTACTTGGCAGTGCTGCTCCAGCAATCATAAGTTCTCACACCAATGGGCATTTAAAATGCTATAATTTCAGGTGATTGGGTGACTCAGTTGGTTAAGCAACTGCCTTCGGCTCAGGTCGTGATCCTGGAGTCCCGGAATCAAGTCTGGTATTGGGCTCCCTGCTCAGCAAGGAGTCTGCTTCTCCCTCTGACCTTCCCCCTCTCATGCACACTCTCTCTCTAATAAATAAATAAAATCTTAAAAAAGAAATAAAATAAGATGCTACAATTTCAACTTGTGTACAGTTTCTACTTCATTACTCCACTCCTTCAGTTTGGCCTAATAAAAATCTGTACTCCCTCCCCAAAAGCCCCAAATAAATAAAAGAACCCCAAACAAAAAGCAACATAATTAAAATGTTAAGGCCCCAAAATGGGAATGGATTAACCAAAAGACAATGCACAGACGAAACTGAAATGGAAATGAACATATGAAAAATGTCCGCTCTCACTAGTAATAAAACACAAATTAAATCATTTTTGCTTAACAAATTACTAAAGATAAAAACATAAGATCCAGTATTATGAAGGATGACCTCAGATGGACACTCACAATCACTACAGGTGAGAATGTTAATTTAATTAGTCTAACCTTTAAGAAAAGCAACTTGACAGCAGGTTTATTGTTTTTTAATTTTTATTCCCTATGACCCGGTAATTCAATTTCTGGGAAGCTAACCTAAGGAAATAGTGATTTGTACTAAGATTTATGCATTAATTTATTCTGAATTTTTTCACTTGTTAATAATGTTGTAACAATCGAAATACCCAGATAAATTATGCAATATTAATACAATAGGATATTGAACATCCATTATAATTGTTTGCAAATAATTTTGATACCATGGAAAATTATGACATAGAGTGAAAAAGCAAATACAAAACTGTATCTCCTACTACTAATAGGATGAGCCCAATTACCTTGTGTGTGTGTGTGTGTGTGTGTGTGTGTGTATCAAAGTGGGGAAAAAAACTGAAAGAATATACACCAAATAATTCTCTCTGGAACAGATTGTGGAATATTTTGTCTTTTTTTTTTTAAGATTTTATTTATTTATTTGACAGAGATCACAAGTAGGCAGAGAGGCAGGCAGAGAGTGGGGGGGAAGCAGGCTCCCTGCTGAGCAGAGAGCCCAATTTGGGGCTTAATCTCAGGACTCTGAGATCAGGACCTGAGCCGAAGGCAGAGGCTTAACCCACTGAGCCACCCAGGGGCCCCTATTCTGTCTTCTTTATAATTTATTTTTCCTCAAGTTTTTCATAATAAGCATATGTAATTCTTCTCCTCTAAATGGGTTTACATGTTTGTATATGTGAAAATAAAACAAGAATTATCTATATAATGAGAAAAGAGGTTTAAAAAATTATCTGCAGGGGTGCCTGGGTGGCTCAGTGGGTTAAAGCCTCTGCCTTCGGCTCAGGTCATGATCTCAGGGTCCTGGGATCGAGCCCTGCATCGGGCTTTCTGCTTAGCAGGGGGCCTGCTTCCCCCCCCCTCTCTGCCTGCCTCTCTGCCTACTTGTGATTTCTGTCTGGCAAATAAATAAATAAAACCTTAAAAAAAATAAATTTCTTTAAAAATAAATAAATAAATAAAATAAAAAAGAATCTGCAAATCAGTCACATGGAGATGTTAGTTGAAGCCATGGAAATAGATCAGACTGCACAGAGAAAGAGTATAATAAAAGCAGGATGCTGGACCATGGCACATACCCACACTTGGGGTCAAAAAGACTATGAGTTAGTGAAGGGGCATGGGGGGCAGTGTTAGATTAGAAGATGGACAACCAGGTGAAGTCATGCTGAGAAAGTCAAATAAAAGAAAGAACCAAAACAGTTGCTCACTTTGTCAAATGTTGCCAAGTGGTTAGAAGGAGGGCAGTGGCAGGATCCTTACAGGGAAATCACTGGGTACAATGCAAGGGCAGACAGGTTTCCTCCAGCGCTGGAGGTGGAAGCCAAATCTGAAATTTATCTATTCAGTGAAACTGACTATGAGGAAAAGAAGTCCTGGGCCATTTGCTTAAATTTCAGTTTATGGGGGGAAAAAGATTGTGGAAATCTAAAACCAAGTAAAAGTATATCAGGATTACTAATCTATGGGTAATGAACCAAAAACTGGCATGAAAAACCATGTTTAAGGGATTGTAAAGTTTTTCATATAGTAAGCTCTGTTATAGGATAAATAAGAGAAAAAAAATAGTTCCACACTTGTCATCAGAAGTACAAAAAGTAAATCTTTCTAAAAGGGTGGGGGGCTTCTGGCTGGATCAGTTGGGAGGTCATGCAAAGCTTGATCTCAGGGTCATGAATTTGAGCCCCAGGTTCAGTGGAGAGATTACTTAAAAATAAAGTATTTTAAAAGAACACAAAAAGTTTGCTTTTTTTCCTCTTAAAGATGTAAGTTCTTAGTTTCATTGTAGCATTATGAAGACATTTTTAAAAAGAAAATAAAGTGAATGTAATATACCATAGTATCTTGGTAACTTCTCATGACTGCACATGTGAAGTCTCTAGAAACATTTCCAAGTATAAAGAAATCATTAGACATGCTAAATAATGGATTGCTTTTGGGTCAAATCTTGTCCTTTTAATAAAAAGAGATCTGCTTTTGCACAATAATTTGAGCCTCAGGGACTTTGCATCCAGCCACACAATAAACATAGCAGTATGTTCCTACCAAGAGTACCATTTACCATAGAATCTCAATTCCACAATCATTAAGTAAGAAACTATTCAATTTATAACCATTCATTTGTTACTAAAGAACCTTGAGAGTCTGTGTTAAGTAATTTAACATCATCTGAAGATTACTGTACACAATCCAAAGTAAAGTGCTTTAACTTCCTATCACAAAACACAGTGAAAGACCATAGTAACCTTAAGAAAAAACAAATCTTTTCTTACGGAAATTCCTGACAAGTCACAAATTTGCCTATCTTCAGAAAGAGTACAGTTCCAATCTAAATAAAACTCACCTATTTCTGAGAGTACAGAATTAAGAACTCCTGAAAACTAGTTTCACTGCCAACATAAACAGGGACAAATTCTCCCAATTTGTGGTCAGGTGGCCTTTTTTGGCAAAGATGTCTAATGATCTCCTATACTCTCAACCTTCTTTTGTGTCTGGGTGTATATGTCTTTGATAAACCTTTCTGGTACAGAAGCCCTAGGTTAATTATAGTTGATTGTTGAAAAATATCAGAGGAAAGTCAAAATTTGAAACCCTAAGAAGAACAATCATTAAAATTGTACTTGAAAACATTTAAGGAAACAACATAATCATTGTAGATACCCAAATACATGCAAATACTGACTGCCTTTCCAAAAATTTCCAGTGGAGACCACTTTCCTAAGATGCAAACAGAAAGAAAAGAGGTAAATAATGTCAAAGAAATGTGTTCACCAAGTACCATGGCTCATATCACCAAATCAGATGACCACCATCTGTTTTATTAACTCAGAATCTCCATTTAAACAATGAAAAACAGGGGCATCTATGTGGCTTAGTCAGTTGAGAGTCCAACTCTTGGTCTCAGCTCAGGTCTTGATCTCAGGGTTGTGAATTTGAGCCCGGCACTGGGCTCCATGCTGGGCATGGAGCCTATGCATAAACAAACAAGCAAGCAAATAAGAAAAATGAAAACCATCATCACATAGAAGGGACTGTGTCATGTTCATCCTCTATATACTGGATCACTGGCACATAGTAGGCAATTAATAAAAACCTGCAGTTACATGAAGAGTGATTTAAACTACCATAGACTTCAGATCATCAAAACTGCAAAGAATCTTTCAAACACTTCTGACCCCTTCCTCCTTCACTCATTTACCCATCCTGTTCCCTCTTCAAAAAAAAGAAAGAGACATTTTGAAGGCACCTTAGCAAGAAAAAATATCCTCTGCCAGCCATCAAGAAGGGCTGTTAAAGAACTGTTTTCACTTCTAAAGCTTTCTCTTCTTAGAATTATCAGAAGATTGAAAGTTAGTCCACTTTTAACCAGAATCTGGAACAAAACTTGAATGTACCAAGTTAAACAAAGTTGCACAATGAAGCAATTTTATAAAATGGCACTGTTTTCCTAATGTTGCCAATACACTATTCTATTCTCAGAAGCTCTACAGTTCAGGAACTACATGATAACAACTTTGAGGCCCAATACAGAACAGTGAAAAACAGCTCCACCATTTACTGAACTGATACAGAATTAGGGACAGGTCCTTATCCCACCTTAAAAAGGTCATACCATTGGCGAAACACCCCATAAGAAATATGAGCAATACAAATATATGAAGAAAATAATTCACTATTACTCAAAGTTTTTTGTTATTGTTGTTTATTTTGTTTTACTATTAAGGAAAAGTAGAAGAAAAGTTCCTCTTTTTTTTTCCCCCAAGTAGGCTCTATGCCCAGTAGATAAGAGCCCAGTGTAGGGCCCAAACCCGACCCCGAGAGCAAGACCACGGCAGAGATCAAGAGTTGGGGGCTCAACCAACTGTGCCAACCAGGCACGCCAAAGAAGGACATTTTTTAAAACTGTATTTTCTATGCTTCTACAGCACTCTGGGCTGATGTCTAGTACAGCACTCATCTCACCAAACTTGTAAGTTGTAGCTGCTGATTCTGTCTAACCCATTTTATTTCATTTTATTTTTTAAGATTTTATTTGTTTATTTGACAGACAGAGATGACAAGCAGGCAGAGAGAGAGAGAGAGAGAGAGGAGGAAGCAGGCTCCCTGCCAAGCAGAGAGCCCGATGTGGGGCTCGATCCCAGATCCTGGGATCCTGACCCAAGCCGAAGGCAGAGGCTTTACCCACTGAGCCACCCAGGTGCCCCTAACCCATTTGATTTTAAATAAGCTTTTTTAGAGTAGGTATGTTCAGAACTTTCAATCCAGAATAGGACTGACAAAACAAGAGGTACTCAATAAATGCTTTGTCCAAAAAAAATGAAATATGTTCCTAAAGTAATTACCTAATACCATGTTATGTACTATTCTGTTAATTCAAAACAAGAAAATATATGTGCATGCAAAACTTTTTTTTAACCTTCTTTCCTGCTAATTTGATAACTTTTTGAAGGTCTACCTAAGACAGAATCATCCTTCATTCAGGCTAACACCACAGAAACTTAGAAAATGCTTGTTGAGGGTCATCTTTTGTGTCTCCATCAGACCTCAGAAGAAAGTGTTATTTTATGGTTCCTAAAATACTTATCATTTGTGAATAGTATAAGTAACCATGTGGATAAAAAGTATTCTGTTTAATCACTTAAATCAACGGCAAAAGAAAGAATATTTAATGCAAAAGACCTCTTCCCTAAAGGGGTATTGTCTTAAGGCTGATAACTCTCTAAGTACTTTGGACTAACTCGACAAGCCAAGTCAGTAGAACCATCTGGATTAGGCAGACTTTTGAAAGCTGGAATTAGGTGAAAGACAATAGTAGTTCAAATATCTCTTACCAGGATCAGCTAAACTCGTTGTTGTAAGCACCAGTAAGAAGGCAAGGAGGGACGCCAGATGGTTGGCTCCTAGCACCTACAAATTCAACCTTAGTAGGTGCAGCCACGGGTGTACAGTTACCTTATATTAACACCTACGTATGTTGGTGACAGGTGCCAGTGATATATACACGATAGCGATTCGAGGATGGCACACCCAGCTGCAAGGACAGCTATATTCTCAACATGCCTCAAAGGGCTCTAAGTGTCTTAGAGTTCAGTTGGCAGATTGGAAGAGGGGGAAATCGAAGAGGGAGGGAATGGCTTTAAATGAAGATGGGAAAAGAGCAGCTGAATACCAGAATACTTCCCTAGGAGACTGTTTTGAATTTTATGTCGCCTTCCACCACTACACCAAAAATGTACATACTTAGAAAGGAGTGTTTCCGATGGAAGAGGTGGTCCCATCAGCTCCCCGCTCTCAAGCAGCAAAGGTTCGGCCCTACATACTTACTCCCAAGCCCAGCGCAGTACCCAGAAGTGAGGAAAGAGCAGATGATCAGTGGTTCCTCCACTCTTTCTCTCCGGGGGAAGGGGGAGGCAGTTCACGCTCCTTGTGCTCCTCCTGCCCCAGAAGTCGCTGGAGAAAGAGACTGTGGAGGGAAGCCGTGGTCTCGCGCACTCCCCGGTTATAGAGGATGTGGAGTGAGAAGGCGCTTACCTGGCTAAAATCGGTCTTTCCTCCGTGCTGCTACCAGCCCTGCCACAGGTCCCAGGCGCTCTGCCTTGCGCACCTGTCGCGACCCAGCTGCAACACCTACAGCTCCTGCGGCCCCGCCCCGGTCCGGCTCAGAGCCCCGCCCCGCCCCGCCCCCCGCTGCGGGGGCGCGCACGCCCGCCGGCCTCCCGTGCGGCCTCTGGGCGGGCGTGCGCGCCACCGGGTGCGTACCCTGCGTTCCCGGCTGCTCGGGATGCTCCGCTGCGCGCAACGTTTGGCGTCGTGAGAGGCGTGGCTGCTTTTCCAAGGGTTGCTGCTAAAGCTCCGGACTTCTCTGTGAGGGAGCCGCGTTCCTTTAGTGTGCTTCTGTGCTTTGGCCTTAACTCTGACCCAGAGTTTCTGCAGTTTGAATCAATAACGACTGGGCGGTTTGACCTAGGTTCAACTGTAGGTCAGTCCCCAACCAGGTTCCTGGTGCTTTCGGGGTAAGTTTTGTGCAGAGAGGGTTATTTGGAGGAGGCCGTGTGGTGTAGTGGAAAGAGCTGCACATGAGCCCTGACTGCCCCGCCTGCCGTTCATCAAGTCGCTTTACCTCACTAGGGCTGTGTTTTCTTGTAAAAATTAAGTGGTTGGACAGGGCGGATCTAGTTCTTCAACAGCTCTAACCGTTATTATTGTACACTTAGAATTGGAGCTGTGTGAAAAATTGAGTACGTCAGGAGGCCCACCAGTTGGCATTCCCGTCCCCAAGTTCTTGCCCCAGTTCCGTGAGCAGCGTTGAGTACCCTCTGATAGTGTCCTTCCTTTTCCTGCACCGCACGTAAGGTAAGGTTTCGGATCACAAGTTTTCTGAAGATTTTTGGAATTCATATAGCTTGACGAGTATTTCAAGGGGCTTGTGTTACTAAATGCCTATACTTACACTTCCTGAAGCAGTTAAGGAATATATTTAATAAGAGAAATTTCCAACAACAGATGGATAGACCAATCCATTCCCTTCTTCCTTCAGATATGCAGCCTAGACTGATTTCTGGATAGGTACAAGGCTTCAAGTCTAGCAAAACTGGCAGGAAGCGTGGAAATGTAAAAGAGTATCACTTTAAGATGGTACTCTGGAAAATGCATTCCCCTGCAGACTTAGTTCCCACAATAGATGTCACAAACACACACTCAATTTGTAAAAACTCAAGCCAATAAGGGCCCTTATTCACCAAGAAGGCTAAGAAGCCTAACCTGGATTATTTAGACCTACCTTTGAATCTTGTCATAGCCACTTAACCAACGAGGCAAATTACTCCCAAAATTCTCCCTTAGTGACCTTTTGAACATAGAACTAGTAGTACCTCACAG
This sequence comes from Mustela putorius furo, assembly GCF_011764305.1. Taxonomy (NCBI): domain Eukaryota; kingdom Metazoa; phylum Chordata; class Mammalia; order Carnivora; family Mustelidae; genus Mustela; species Mustela putorius. Next base: position 5,320,619 of record NW_025422368.1, on the reverse strand, counting down.
GTGACTTTTACCAGTTTTCAAGGCTGTTTGCTAAATTTGGGGGGATTTTATAAGCCAGTTGTTAAACATAACCACTGTTATAAAATCGAATTGTATAAATTTACAATTAAATATGTTAAAATCAGATAATAAATACTCAAAACTCATCACTTTTTTTTTTTTAAACTTAGTTTTACTTAGAACTCTGCCCCTGAGGGTGTGTACTTTATCTGTATGGTGGGAACATCTTTTCCCAACTCTGGTCAGAGAGTTCATATTTGTACTTTGAAATTGGCTGCAATAGGAACATTTACATCATGGAAGTTGGCAAATGCTACAAATAACGACTTAGTTTATTCTTTTGTTGATTTTCCAGGCCCAAGTATCTGCAACTTTTTTCTGTAAACAAATAGTAAATGTTTTAGGCTTTCTAGTACATATGGTCTTTGTCACAACTACTCAACACTTACATTAAAAAATGAGTGTGGCCATGTTTCAGTAAATCTTTAGTTAAAAAAACAGTCTGTCTGGTAGAGAGAATGTTGATAATGCAGAATTAGACTTAATAATGTATCATATTCCTGGCCTTGACATTGTGAACAGCACAAAAAATTGAGGTAGTTGTCCAATTCAGCAAAGAAATTGCTAATGTCTTTGATAAATGAGTGAAGTTCCAACATACCTCTTTGCTATTTTATTTCTGTCTTACTGGTTAACTTAGGTGAAAATATCAACCAACATTCATGTCTGAACTACACTTTGTTTGTTTGTTTGTTTGAACTACACTTCTTTCACAGTGTTGTGAGCATCTTTTTTGCTGAATCAAATTGTAATTAAGCATTTGTTCATAGTCTGATTTTGTGAAGTATTGTTGGAAAAAGAGTGAATCAAAACTGATGAATTTTCAAGAAATACCAGGTCACACAAAATATAAACATAGGCCAAAAAGCAAAGTTACTATTTTAGTTTAAAATCCTGCCAAGGACTCCATCAAAAAACTGTGAGAACCAATATATGAACTCAATAAAGTTATAGAATACAAAATCAATACACAAAAATCTGTTCTCAACACTAATAACAAACTTACAGAGAAATAAAAGAATCCCATTTACAGTTGCATCAAAAGGAATAAAATACCTATGAATAAATTAAACCAAGGAGGTGAAAGCCAACAAATTTACAACAAAGGAGTAAAAAATACATAATGAGCAAAGGATGGTCTCTTCAATAAATGGTGTTAGAAAACTGGACAGCTACATGTGAAGGAATGAATGAAACTCTACCACTATTTTACACCATACACCAAAATTAAGTCAAAATGGATTAAAGACTTGAATGTAAGACCTGAAACCATAAAACTCAGAGGAAAAAACATAGGCAGTAAGCTCCCTGACATAGATCTTGGCAATATTTTTTTAAAAGATTTTATTTATTTATGTGAGAGAGAGAGTGTATGTGAAAGAGCACAAGATGAAGGGGAGGGGTGGGAGCAGAGGAATTGGGAGAAGCAGACTCCTCACTGATCAGGAAGCCCAAAATGGGGCTCAGTCCCAGGACCCTGGGATCACGACCTGAGTTGAAGGCATATGCTTAACTCACTGAACCACCCAGGTGCCCTTGGCAATATTTTTTTTTAATATAATACCAAAAGCAAAAATAAATAAATGCGACTACATCATATTAAAATCTGCAAAGCATGGGAAACCATCAATGAAATGGAAAGTCAGCCTACTGAATGGGAGAAAATATTTGCAAATTAAGTATGTGAGAAGAGCTAATATCCAAAATATATTAAGAACTCATAGAACAAAATAGCAAACAATCCAATTTAAAAATAGGTAGTATGGGGTGCCTGAGTGCCTCAGTCGGTTAAATGTCCAACTCTTAATTTGGGCTCAGGTCATGATCTTGGGGTCCTGGGATTGAGCCCCACATCAGATCTGCTCAGTGAGGGGTCTGTTTGAGATTCTGTCTCTTCCTCTCCCTCTGCCCCTGCCCCCATATCTCAAATAAATAAAAGCTTTTTAAAAATGTATAAAAAATAGGCAGAAGATCTGAATAAACATTTTCCCAAAAGGACATGCTTGAAAAGATACTTAATGTCATTAATCATAGGAAATGCAAATCAAAACCCAATGAGATGTCATTTCACACCTGTTAGAATGGGTATTATAAAAATACAGGAAATAACAAGAGTTGGCAAGGATGTGGAGAGAAGGAAACTATTGTGCTCTGTTGATGGGAGGTAAATCAGTGTGGCTGCTCTGGCAAATAGTATGATGTTCTTCAAAATATTAAAAATAGAACTACCATATGATCCAGTAATTCTACTTCTGCATATGTATCCAAAGAAGACAAGAACATTAGCTCAGAAAGATTCCCATGTTCACTGCACCATTATTTGCAATAGCTATGATGTGGAAACAACCTAAGTGTCTACCAATGGATTAATGGATAAAGAAATCATTAAAATATGAAATATGGTATATTTTATATACTAGGATATTATTATTCAGACATAAAAAAATAAAATCTTGCCATTTGAGACAACATGGGCGGATCTTGAGGTGATTAGGCTAAGGGAAATAAGTCAGAGAATGACAAATACAGTATGATTTCTTTTTTGTTCTTTAAGATTTTATTTATTTATTTGAGAGAGAGACAGTGAGAGAGAGCATGAATGGGGAGAAGGTTAGAGGGAGAAGCAGACTTCCTGAGGAGCTGGGAGCTAGATGTGGGACTCGATCTTGGAACTCCAGGATCATGGTCTGAGCTGAAGGCAGTTAACCAACTGAGCCACCCAGGCCACCCTACAGTATGATTTCTTATACAGAATCTTAAAAATAATAACAAAATAAGCTCATGGATACAGAAAAGAAATTGGTGATTGCTAGAGGTGGGAAGTAAGAGAAATGGGTGAAGGGGGGGTCAAAGGTTAAAATAATGTAGTAGTTGAGGGGTGCCTGGCTGGCTCAGTTGGTAGAGTATGTGACTGGATCTTAAGGACATGAGTTCAAGCCCCATATTGGGCATAGAGACTCTTGGGGAAAGAAAATATAGTTGATATAGAAGAGACATAGAAATTTTGAACTGTACTCAAAATGTTGACTTTATATATATGTATATATGTTTATGTGTATGCTAATATATATAACAGATATATGTAATATATTAAAACACTGCTGCATACCTATTATTCCTATTATATACCTATTATTTCTATATACCTATTTCTGTATACCTATTTCAAAATAATAAAATAATGAAAATAAAGATTCTAAATCTTTAAGATGAAACTAAATATTAGCATATTCTTAGAAATTTGCATTAAAACACTTAAAACCAAAAGCCAAGCAAATCATCTATGACTTATTTTTAACCAGATCTCCGTAAATAAGCAAGGTAAAAAATTACTGGTTTAACTAATTACAATGTAGTAAAGTTTTTTTTTCCACTTAAAAAGTGAAATTTATGCTTTTTCCAAAGGCATATTAAAATTATTAACAAAAATTTTGTATTAACTCCCAAGTTATATTCTGAATTTTACTAAGATAGCAAAATTATTTTTCAGATTCTGATCCCTAAAATGCCAAGGTAGCAGTGACTTATTTTTTTAAATCTGAAGAATATATATTTATTTTTTAATGAAGTTTAAAATAGACACAGAAAATGATAGGAGTGAAAACTGTGGGATACCTAAGCTAATGGAAAATTTCAAAATTATTGAGTGACCATTCATTGAAGAAACACCATCATGTTCATCAAAAGAAGAAATAAATAACCTTATGCTTCCAGATTATTGAAATGAAAAACAAGTGTTTGTTTTTGGAACAGTACAAATGTTTGAAACAAAAGAAGATTAAGTAGGATGTATGGATGGTTTGATAGTTCAACATTTAGTAGTGACAGCAGAAAAGTATGTCCACGATCCAGGGAATACGGGGCATATTTAGTAATCCCAATGGTACTAATAAAAATAGACAGACTTTCCTGGGGGTGGGGAGGGCGGGGAGAAAGAAAGAAAAAAGTAGGGGAAAAAAGAAAACAGCATTTTCCCAATGACTGTACTAAAATCCAAGATTTGTTAGAATCGGCTCAGTTTCTAATCTAGTGTAAAACTAAATAATAAAGATATTAATACTATCATAGAAGTTTTTAATAGACTTTCAGGTTAGTAAAACATAATAGACCTTTATCTGATAGGGAGGCAATAAAATTAAGAGAAAAAAAATGGATATAAGCAATTGTTTACATACCCAATACAGTGCAACAAGAACAAGACATATTGCAAAAGAAATTATATGAAGATATTTAGCAATATTGTAGAAGAGAATTTCAGATATGTGCTGTAATTGATCAGGCATCTGCACTTCTGAAGAAAAGCACCTAGTGAATTATCTGCAGTATACAATTGAATCAGGTTTTGTACTGCTAATATTTCTTGCTTTATAAGAATTGGTATCAGTCACAAAGGAGTATATTTCTGATACATTATTTCCTGCTTTAAATGACTGTTGCTTTGGTAATGAATGTTTGAAAAGGAATGTAATTGCGTTTTGTTCTAATGGCATTTGTACAATGGTGGGAAGGAAGTCTGGAGTCAAGCTGCAAATTTATTAGAAAATTTTCTTGAAGTCATCATTTGGCACTAAGTCATCAATTATAATTCAATATCTGAAACAAAATAAGTTAGTCAAATTAAAAATATTTTATTAAAAAAATTTAGTCTTTTTATCACCAATCCAATCCAATTAAAATTGAGTTAAAACTGTAAAGAACGTGAAATTATTAAAACTAGTCAAATATTGAGGTTGAGATGGGTAGCATGTAGTTTACAAACTGCCGGGCTGTATATCAGACATATCCTTAACTACATGTGCATTTTTTTCATTCTTTTTATTTTGATTTAGTGAAGAAATTAGTTAACATTAATTTCTTGTAAGACCTTGCTTTAGTGATTGACATTCTTGAAGAATTTTCATTATTTTCTCTTGCATTGCAGTCAAGATCAAATAACATTCAGAAAGTTAAAAAATTAGGTATACTGTAAGAGATTTGTAGGATTTTACACTGGTATTAGAAAGCATGAATCTCAGGGCACCTGGGTGGTTCAGAGGGTTAAGCCTCTGCCTTCGGCTCAGGTCATGATCTCAGGGTGCTGGGATCGAGCCCCACGTTGGGCTCTCTGCTCGGCAGGGACCCTACTTCCCACTCTGTCTGCCTGCCTCTCTGCCTGCTTGTGATCTCTTTCTCTGTGTCAAATAAATAAATAAAATCTTTTTTAAAAAAAAGAAAAAAGAAAGCATGAATCTTGTGTTAAAGATTTTAATCAAATATGTTTAAAGACATTCAACTAATAAATTCGAAGCGCTGTCTAGGAATATATTACTAAAAAGTAATAAATGTATGTCTTTTTATTAGAAACAAATCATCTTTTATTTATTTGTTTAAGTAGTCTCCACACCCAGCATGGAGCTGGAACTCAAAACCCTGAGATCAGGAGTTCCATGCTTTATTGATTGAGCCAGTCAGGTGCTCCAGAAACAAAACATCTTAATTATTTTGATTTATTAGGACTATCTCCTTAGATTTATGGAGCATTGACTTCACCATGAATAGTTGGTAGAGGAAAATTATACCATTAAAATAAAATTTTAAGACATGACATAATTTCAGTGCTTCTCAAAAATGTATAGATAATAATGTGGAATTACAACCCCTACAACAATACAAAAAGTTTTTAAAAACAGCACTATTGCAGTCAGAAGTGATAAAGCTGAAATAAGTTTTATTTTAATGGCATTAGCACGAGGTGAGAAATGGTAGTTTAATAGATCACATATCAAAATTACACACAATTTACTGGAAAAAGAATTCACAGATTGAGATCATCAGATGATGGTTATGTCATTGCTTTGCTTTTCTCCTTTGTTGGGTCCTATATTTCTTTACTCCTGGTTTCTCAACATTGGCACTTTTTCTTGAGTTTTTTGGTGTTTTATTTGTTTATTTATTTTTTAAAGATTTTTTTTTTAAGATTTTATTTATTTATTTCACAGAGAGATATCACAGGTAGGCAGAGAGGCAGGCAGAGAGGCAGGCAGAGGGGAGGGCGGGGAAGCAGGCTCCCTGCTGAGCAGAGAGCCTGTTGCAGGGCTCTATCCTAGTACACTGAGATCATGACCTGAGCTGAAGGCAGCGGCTTAATCCACTGAGCCACCCAGGCGCTCCTGTAAGATTTTTTTTTTTAAGAGCAGTTTTTGCTTCACACAAAATTGAGAGGACAGTGCAGAAATTTCTTATATATTCCTTGCCACCGTATAGGCATAGCCTGCCCTATTGACATCCCCCACCAGAATGGTATATTAAAAAAATTGGGGGGGGGGGTGCCTGGGTGGCTCAGTCATTAAGCATCTGCCTTTGGTCACATCATGATCCCAGCGTCCTGGGATCGAGCTCCACATTGGACTCCCTGCTCAGCAGGGAGCCTGCTTCTCCCTCTCCTGCTTCGCCTGCTTGTATTCTCTCTTCTGTTTCTCTCTCTGTGTCAAATAAATAAAAAAATCTTAAAAAGAACTTTTTAAAATTTAAGTATAGTTGACACATAATGTTACATTACCTTCAGGTAAATGGAATGGTACTTTTTTTTTTTCATTTTTTTTACCAAGGATGAACTTAAGTAAGCATGCCACAATCATCCAGTCTATAGTTTACACTAGGGTTCACTTTGGGTGTTTTTATTTTTAGTTTATACCAAAATACATTACTACAGCATCATTCGGAGGGTTTTTACTGCCCTAAAATCCTCTGTGCTCCACCACCTATTTATTCCTCCTCCCTGGCAACCCCTGATGATTTTTTTTAAGATTTATTTTTTTATTTGAGAGAGAGGTGGGGGGGCAAAGATAGAGGGAGAGAGAGAATTTTGAGTAGACTCCCTGCTGAGCACAGAGCCTGATGCAGGGCTCAAACCCATGGCCCTGCAGTCATGGTGTTGGAAGACGTCAGTTGCTTAACCAAGTGAGTCACCCTGGTGCCCCCAACTGCCGATCTTTTTGTTGTGTCCATAGTTTTGCCTTTTTCTAAGAATATCATGTTCTTGGGCTCATACAATATGTAGCGCTTTCAGATTGGCTTCTTGTACTCAGTAATATGCATTTACATTTCCTTCATGTCTTCTCATAGGTTCTAAATTTTATAAGAAATTGCCAAACTACTTTAAAAAATGGCTGTACCATTTTTATTCCTACCAGCAAAGAATGAGAATTCCTGTTGTTCCACATCCTCATCAGCATTTGGTATTGTCATTGTCCCAGATTTTGGCTGTTCTAATACGGATGTAGTGGCATCTCATCTTAATTTATATCTCTCTTCTGACATATGATATGGAACGTCTTGTCATATGCTTACTCAGTATCTGTATGTCTTTGGTGAGATGCCTGTTCAGGTCTTTGGCCCATTTTGTAATTAGATTGCTTTCTTATTGTGGAGTTTTAAGAATTCTTAAAAATATTTTAGATAATACTCCTTTATTGGTTGTGTCTTTTACAAATACCTTCTCCCGGTCTGTAGTTTATCTTCTCATTTTCTCATTTTCTTGACATTGTCTTTCACATAACAGAAATTTTAAAATTTACTGAAGTCCAGATTATCCATATTTCTTTTTTTTTTAAGATTTTATTTTTTTATTATTTATTTGACAGAGAGAGATCACAAGTAGGCAGAGAGTCAGGCAGAGAGAGAAGGGGAAGCAGGCTCCCTGCTGAGCAGAGAGCCCGATGCGGGGCTTGATCCCAGGACACTGAGATCATGACCTGCGCCGAAGGCAGCAGCTTAATCCACTGAGCCACCCAAGCGCCCCCAGATTATCCATATTTCTTTTATGGGTTGTGCTTTTGGTATTGTGTCTAAAACATCACTGCCATACCCAGCGTCATCTAGGTTTTCTCCTATGTCATTTTCTTGGAGTTTTATAGTTGTACATTTTGCACTTAGGTTTATGATCCTTTTTAAGTTAATTTTTGTGAAGTGTATAGTGTCTGTGTCTAGATTCATTATTTTCATTATGAATGTTCAGTTCCAGCACCATTGGTTGAAAAGACTGTCTTTGCTCCATTGTAGTGCCTTTTCTCCTTTGTCAGAGTTCAGTTAACTATATTTGTGTGGGTCTATTTCTGGACTTTCTATTCAGTTCCACTGATCAATCCATCTGTTTTTCATCAATACAACACTGTCTTGATTAGTGTCAGTTCACCAAATTTGTTCATCTCTTTCAGTATTATGTTGGCTAATTTTGGTCTTTTGCTTCTCCATATAAATTTTAGAATCAGTTTGTATCCACAAAATAACTTGCTGGGATTTTTGTTGGAATTGCATTGAATCTACAGATCAATTTGGAAAGAACTGGCATCTTTTTTTTTTTTTTAAGATTTTATTTATTTATTTGACAGAGAGATCACAAGTAGGCAGAGAGGCAGGCAGAGAGAGAAAGGGAAGCAGGCTCCCCGCTGAGCAGAGAGCATGACCTGAACCGAAGGCAGAGGCTTAACCCACTGAGCCACCCAGGTGCCCAAGAACTGGCATCTTGACAGTAGTGACTCTTCTTATCTGTGAACATGCAATGTTTTTTCCATTTTAGTTCTTTGATTTTGATTATCAGAATTTTGTAATTTTCCTCAGATCTTCTAATGCTTTATTCTTTGTTGTGGGGGACCACCCATATTCATACGTGTGACTCTAGTTCATGCTTTGAAATGTCTTATTGACATATCTGCCACTGCTGATGGATATTCAGATTATTTCCATTTTTTTACTATTATAAACAATGTTAAAAAAGGCATTCTTATATTTGTATGCTGGATGTGTTGTTGTTTTTTTTTTTTTAAAGATTGTATTTGTTTATTTGTCAGATTGAGAGAGAGCACAAGTAGGCAGAGTGGCAGGCAGAGGCAGAGAGAGAAGCAGGCTCCCCTCTGAACAAGGAGCCCAATGCAGGACTTGATCCCAGGACCCTGGGATCATGACCTGAGCCAAAGGCAGCAGCCTAACCGACTGAGCCACTGTATGCTGGCATCCCTGTATGCTGGAGTTTCTAGGTACATACCTCCAGCTTACCCTTTTATCTACAGTGTGAGATCTCATTTCTCTACATCTTTGCCAAAAGTTGGAATTATGAACTCAAATATTTATAAGTTTGATAGGTATGGAATGAGAATATCATTGTTTTAATTTGCATTTGTTTAATTAAAAATGAGAATAAATATTCTTTTTTGATATTTCTTGGCCATTTGGATTTCTTTGTTTGAATTACTTATTCAAATCCTTTATTTTCCTCCTTGTTCTTTTGCTGTTATATTTCTATAGTCTCTCCTGGTACTTGTTCATTGGTATACATATTTTACGATGCATAAATATGGTTCTTCATCATCTTTCCCTTAACTTCATTCATACTTCTAAGTAAAAGTCATTAATTTTGTTATTCAATTAATGAATGCCAGGTGGATTGCCAAGCACTGGGATATTCAGTGGAGAACAAGATAGTGATTCAGTGGGATAAATAATTGAGTTAGTAGAATGCTTTAGATAAATGCTATGATAGAGGAAAATGTAGGAGGCTACAGTAGCTCTTAGAAGGGGTACTTAACTCAGACTTGGAAATCAGAAATCTTCTAGAGGAATTGATGTCTAAACTGAATAGTAAATAGGAATTAGCAAGGGAGAAGGGTATATTTGTGTGGTTGGTTCGCTGGAGGAGGTGGATGGGGTGTGATCAACAGGGGAAAACTGTGCATGATAGGGCTATGATTACTTTAAAAAGAGGGGGTTCAGTATGGTTTAGCCTAGGGAATAAAAGGTGATAGTTACTGATAAAACTGGAAAGCTAAGCAGGGGCCAGATTTTACAAGACATTGGAAGGCATGTTAAGGAGTTTGAATTCTATTATAGGACAACCAGGGAAACATTAAACATTGTACCTTAAGGTATGGATTACCTATAACAGAGACACCTAGAAATTTTGTTTAAAATACCCATTCCTGTATTCTATCTCATACCTATTGAATCAAAATCACTAGGGTAAAGTCCTCAAATCTGTATCTTTTAACAATACTGCTAAGTAATATCTTACGTGTATTGAAGTTTCTACAGTAAAGTATTTGAGTTAGGGAATAATGTGATCAGAATTGTATTCTAGAACTAACTTTGGTTGCAATATGAATAGTTTGGAAGGTGGTTAAACTAGAGGCCAGGCATCCCATTAAGTGGCTATCCCATTAAGTGGAATAACTGGATGAGAGAAGTTGATGGCCTGAACTGGAGTAGGATTGGAGTTGGGGAGAAGTAGATGAACTAGAGAGAGGTAAAAGTCAATTTATTTGGAAGAGGAATTGTCAAGAATTGATGCTTTGCTTCAATATGGTGGTAACTTCTACAACTGGATGGGTGCTGATGCTATTTCCTAATCTGGAAAATAGAATGTAGGAAAACTAGCCACTTCCTGGGGGTAGTGTGGGGGTAGGAAGAAGAGACACCAAGCTCAACTGTGGCCTATTAGTTTTAAGGGGAACTTAAAAGTAGAGATATCCAGTAGGCAGATGGAGGATAGTTCTAGTCACTAAAAGAAATATCGGATGGGAGAGGATGGCAGGGGCACCTGGGTGGCTCATTCGGTTGAGTGTCCAACTCTTAATTTTGGCTCAGCTCATGATCTCAGGGTTGTGGAATCAAGACCCACATCAGGCTCCATGCTCAGTGAGGAATCTGCTTGAGATTCTCTCTCTCTCCCTCTGTCCCTCTCCCCACTCACTTATGCATGTGCATACATGCTCTCTTTCCCAAATAAATACATCTTAAAAAAAAAAAAAGAAATATCTGAGTTTAAGATACAGTTATAGCAGAGGTAGATTTGCTGTGAAACTGATGAAATTAACCTTCAGGCCTCTCTTGTGAATGTCCTTTTCAAGGCTCTGAGACATGGATTGGGCTCCTTTCTCCATGGGGGGCCTGCTTCTCCCTCTATGTGCCACACCCCCTGCTTGTGCTCTCTCTCTCTCTCTCTCTCTCTCTCTGACAAATAAATAAATAAAATCTTTAACAGAAAAATTGATTTTGGGGGCACCTGGGTGGTTCAGTTGACTAAGCATCTGCCTTTGGCTCAGGTCATGATCCTGGGGTCCTGGGATCAAGTCCTGCATTGAAGCAGGGAGCCTTCTCCTTCTCCCTCTGGTGTTCCCTTGCTTGTGCTCTCTCGCTCTCATGTGTGAAATAAATAAATAAAATCTAAAAAAAAAAAAAACAAGCCCCGAGACAGGCCCTAACAACTCTATATTTGAAGAGCTATATTAATTTTCTTTTTTTAAAAGATTTTATTTATTTCTTTGATAGAAAGACAGTGAGAGAGGGAACATAAGATGGGGGAATAGGAGAGGGAGAAGCAGGCTTCCCGCTGAGCAGGGAGCCTGATGTGGGGTTCCATGCCTGGTTCAATGCAAGGCTCCATGCGGGGCTGGATCCCAGGACCCTGGAATCATGACCTGAGCCAAAAGCGGATGCTTAACAACTGAGTCACCCAGGCACCCCAAGCTATATTAATTTTTTAAAGAAGGTCTCTCTAATTGTGTAAGCTTCAGGCCTCAGAAAACTTTGGATTTGCTTCTGAGCAAAAAAATCGTAACAAAGGGCCCTGGAAAGGATGAGATTGCCTTAGGAGAATGCATAGAACAAAAAACAATAGAGGTTTTATTATGTAATACATTATCTTCCAACCATCACTATTATTTTAAGTTAAGTAGAGAGAAAAATCAGGGGAAAACATGTAAAAAGAAAGGTAAGAGTTTGTGACCACAAAAATACACTATAGTTTAATTGAACTTAAAAGTGTTATATATTTATAGTAAACTATTAGGTTAATTTGCCTTTTTGGGTTGGTCCATAAGGAATCATTTTGATATGTATGTATGAAAAAATTAAAGTCTGTGTATTTAAAAAAAAATTTTTTTTTTATAAAATAGGTTCTGTGCCCAGTGTAGAACCCAATACAGGGCTTGAATTCACGATCCTGAGATCAAGACCTGAGCTGAGACCAAGAGTTGGATGCTTAATTGACTGAGCCACCCAGGTGCCCCTATTTTTTTCAAATCTTAATAGAGGGATGAAAATTTAATTTGAGAAGCTTTGTGGTTCTTATCTAAATTCTTTTAGAATTGCCTATTTACTATATATTACATGATATATATATGACATATATATATATAATGCATTTATCAGATACTTTGCCTCAAAAAATGGCCTTCCCATCTTTATCTTTAAAACTGTGAAGGAAAGGACATTATTGAATCTTTAATAGTGTAACATGATTAGAAATATGTCTATTCTAAATCTCTGATTCTCCCAAAGGAAGAGAACCATTTTTAAAAATTAAACTTTTTTGAGGTATGCTTTACATACAATAAGATTCATCAGTTTTTAAGTATACATTTTTGTATGTTTTTGACAAACGTGTATAGCAGTGTAACCACCAGGACAATTCAGATGTACAATATTTCTGTCACCCCCAAATTTTCACTAGTGCCCCTTTTTCATCAGTACCCTCCCCCAATCTCTCCTGCCCCAGGCATCGACTGATCTACTTTATGTTGTCACAATTTTGACTTTACTAGAATTTCATATAAATGTTTATAGTTTTTTGTGTCTAATTCTGGCTTCTTTCACTTAATATAATCCTTTTGAGATTATCCAGGTTGTTTTATGTAGCAATGGTTCATTCCTTTTCAATTATAAGTTGTATATTCCTTTATGTGGACATACCATAATTTATCAGTTCAGCAGTTGAAGGACATTTCTAGTTTAGGACTATTATTAACAAAGCTGCTGTGATCATTTACATACACCAGTCTTAATATGGACATCTGTTTTCATTTCTCTGGAGTAAATACTTAGGAGTGTGTTGCACTGTAACAGGCATTTTAACTTTTTTTTAAAAACTGCCAGACTTTGGGCACCTGGGTGGCTCAGTGGATTAAGCCGCTGCCTTCGGCTCAGGTCATGATCTCAGGGTCCTGGGATCGAGTCCCGCATCCGGCTCTCTGCTCAGCAGGGAGCCTGCTTCCTCCTCTCTCTCTCTCTGCCTGCCTCTCTGCCTACTTGTGATCTCTCTCTGTCAAATAAATAAATAAATAAAATCTTTAAAAAAAAAAAAAAAAAAACTGCCAGACTTTTACAAAGTGAGTGTATTCCTACCAGCAATGTATAAGAGTTCTATTTTTTCCCCATTTTCCACTGTACTTAATATTGTTGGTCTTTTAAATATTAGCCATTTTAGGGGCGCCTGGGTGGCTCAGTGGTTAAGCCGCTGCCTTTGGCTCAGTTCATGATCCCAGAGTCCTGGGATCAAGTCCCGCATCCGGCTCTCTGCTCAGCAGGGAAGCCTGCTCCCCCCCCTCTCTCTGCCTGCCTCTCTGCCTACTTGTGATCTCTGTCTGTCAAATAAATAAATAAAATCTTTTAAAAATAAATAAATAAATAAATATTAGCCATTCTAGTGGGTGCTGTGATATCTCATTGTTGTTAATTTGCATTTCCCTAACAACTAATGAAGTTGCACATCTTTTCTTGTGCTTATTTGTCTTTCAAGTGTCTTTTTTGGTGGCGTATCTGTTGAAGTCTTTTGCCTATTTATTAAGTGGATTGTTTTTATTATTGAGTTGTAAAAATTATTTACATACTCTGGATATAGGTTTTTTTAATTAGATATCTGCTTTGAAAGTATTTTCTTCCAGTCTATGGTCTGTTTCTTTTTTCTTTTTCTTTTATTTTTTTTAAGGTTTTATTTACTTACTTGAGAGAGAGTGAGAGACAGAGCATGAGCAGTGGAGAGGAGGCAGAGGGAGAAAAAGATTCCCCACTGAGCAGGAAGCCCAATGCAGGGCTCTATCCCAGGACCCTGTGATTATGTATGGTCTTTTTCTTAATTTTTCTTAAGAGTATCTTACAAAAAATAGTTTTAAGTTTTGATGAAGTATGCTGTATCAGTTTTTTCTTTTATGACTTACGCTTTTTGCATTCTAAGAAATCTTTGCCCAACCCAAGGTTGTGAAGATTTTCACCTATGTTTTATAGTTTCAGAAGTTTTATAGTTTTAGCTTTTACTTATAGGTCTCTGATCCATTTCAAGTTAATATTTTGGCATACAGTGTGAGGTCAGGGTCAAGGCTTTTTTTCATATGGACACCTAGTTGTTCTAGCACCATTTATTGAAAAGACTATCTGCTCCCCCATTAAATTACTTTTGTAATTCATTTGTATAAATTAACATTTTGTGTTGGTCTGTTTTATTTTATTTTTTAATTTTTTTAAGGAGACTCTACACCCAATGTGGGGCTTGAACTCACAATCCTGAGATCATGCATCACATGCTCTACTGACTGAGCCAGTGAGGCACTCCTGTGCTGATCTATTTTTGGACATTTTATTCTATTCTTTTAAACTGTATGTCAACTTGGGCTCCTGGGTGGCTCAGTGGGTTAAGCCGCTGCCTTCGGCTCAGGTCATGATCTCAGGGTCCTGGGATCGAGTCCCGTATCCGGCTCTCTGCTCAGCAGGGAGCCTGCTTCCTCCTCACTCTCTCTGCCTGCCTCTGCCTACTTGTGATCTCTGTCAAATAAATAAATAAAATCTTTAAAAATAAATAAATAAATAAACTGTATGTCAACAATAATCTTTCAGTAATGAAAATAATTTATTTTACTTTTGTAAAAAGTATTCTGAAGTTATCTTGGGTTTTATGGAAAAGGGCTGAATCCTAAACATGTGAACAATTTGCATTCTTCCCAACTATTATTTAAGCCAGAAATGTACATGTGTACTAAGGTATTTTCCCATAAGTAATTCCTAGGATAGTAAGTTATCATTATAGGGAATATACATTTTTTTTAAAGTAATCTCTACACACAAGGTGGGGTTTGAACTCAAAACCCCAGGCTCAAGAGTCACATGCTCTACAGATTAAGCCAGACAGGTGTCCCGGAATATACCTTTTTTTAAAGTATAAGAAGTAATTAGGCATCCTTTGCTTATAGCTTCATTTTCTCAGAATGTCGAAAAGGGAATAAAATAAACTCTTGTCATGCAGAAATCTTTAAAGCAACCAAAACTATGTTCTATTAATGAAGAATGAAAAAAATACTGAAATTTTCAGGGGATAAAGCAAAATAAATTCTGTTCTTTGGGAATAACAACCATAAGTACCACAAATCAAGGAAGGGGATTTCCTGACTTCTGCTTCCAAGCAATTCCAATAAATGAAGGAGGAAGTGATTTTCCTTTTTGAAAAACTTATTGTTGGCAGATTAATATACTTCCTTTCAATCTTCTGGATTTTAAATACATGTATACTGATATTCCTGAACTTCATAAGCCTCTGGGTTTTTGTCACATTCTTAGTTTGCAGAATGTTAAATCGTTTCAGTAAAAAGTTGCTCTGTTGTAGAAATGTTACAGAACCAGGGAGATGATGCATTATTAAGGGGAGGGAGGGAAGCCTGGGTGGTTCAGTGGGTTAAAGCCTCTGCCTTTGGCTCAGGTCATGATCCCAGGCTCCATGGGATCAAGTCCGTTGTGTCCCGTCCCCCCCCCCCCCCCCCCCCGCCGTGGTCCGGGCTCTCTGCTCAGCAGGGAGCCTGCTTCCGCCTCTCTCTGCCTGCCTCTCTGCCTACTTGTGATCTCTGTCTGTCAAATAAATAAATAAAAATCTTTAAAAAAAAGGGGGGGGGAACACCCATGCATTAACACTTGGGTAGGAGGAATTCCTTGCTTTGCTGGAATAAGCATAGGCTTTGGAGTCAGAATCCATTTGCATTTCATCTCTTTGACTTCTTCATATGAATCAAGGGGCAAGTTTCTTAGCTTCTCTAAATCTCAGCTCCTTCCTTGGCAATAATAATACTTGGGTGACAGTGTTGTCGTGAAGATTAAGTTAAATGACACCTAGTACTCTTCTTAGCATGTAATACACTGAGTAAATATTAGGTTCCTTTTCCATTTCACCCCATCCTTCCTCATATAGGCTTAATTTTCTGGAGGTAACTTGCATACCCCATAGCAGAAGCTGATCTGTTAGTTATTCCTCATTCTTTTAGAAACAAAATGTTAGAAGTTTGTAGAGTACTGGAAAATAGGAGAACATCTGAGCTCAGGGATCAGACCCTAGGATAAGAAACTAGTTCAGCAGGAAGTATGCGCTGTCAGCCCCTTAAGGATCATATGCTCAAGGTGTCCAATCCTATCTCACATGTTTAATACCTCAAATGTCACTTACTGGTAGAAGACTCTCTAGGGAACTCTGTGAGAACAGTACTCGGCTGTAGTGGAAGGCTGACCTGAGAACACCCTTTAGACTTTCTCTATCCTTCTTTGTCCTTGTGTAATTTAATTATGTCCTCTCATGCTGTAGCTTTTAAATTCAAAGACACTTTTATTAGTGTCTGTCACCTTAAATTACCAGATTCTGGCCCTCTTTACCTTCTCCCACCTTTATCCTGTGAAAGAGATAGTGGTACTACTTAATTTAACCAGTGCTTCTGGTTCCTCCTCCCTG
This sequence comes from Mustela putorius furo, assembly GCF_011764305.1. NCBI lineage: Eukaryota > Metazoa > Chordata > Mammalia > Carnivora > Mustelidae > Mustela > Mustela putorius. The sequence goes on along the minus strand of NW_025422368.1, from coordinate 5,304,049 downwards.
CTCCCCAACACACCTGCCCTTTCACAATCACTTTTATTCCTAAAGGCAGAAAAACTTTTCAAAATGCCCTAGCTATTTATTGGGAAGATCTGAACATCACTATTAGCAAACAACAGATTCTCAGTTAAGTGTACAATTATCTTAATGTATGTTTGGGGTATTGCAGAAAAATTACCAGTTCCTATTTTGAAACCATCTGCTGAAACACAAAATACTCTCAGTCAATCAGACCAATCATACCAACTTTATTATGTGTGTATTGGTATTCCTATTCTAATGAAGAACAGACTTTCTATAAACTGTTTGTACTGTATTAGGCCCTGAGAATTCAAAAGTATAAGATTTGGACATTAATACTTTAGCCATAAAGAAAGCAAGCTAGGATTAGAACTCAAAGTCACTAATTCTGTTTTTTCACATGTACAAAAATTTAATTGTATAGTGCATTGGTTCTATCTCAGGCACAAAAATATACAGAACTTGGGGCGCCTGGGTGGCTCAGTGGGTTAAGCCACTGCCTTCGGCTCAGGTCATGGTCTCAGGGTCCTGGGATTGAGTCCCGCATCGGGCTCTCTGCTCAGCAGGGAGCCTGCTTCCCTCTCTCTCTCTGCCTGCCTTTCCATCTACTTGTGATTTCTCTCTGTCAAAACAAACAAACAAACAAAAAAAAACCAGAACTCTTTCTCTGATTCTATGTGTAAAATATATTCCCACGTATGTATGTATGTTTAACTTAGACTGTAACACCTATCAAATAAGATTTTATTGTTTGATTTCCAAAAGCTCATTCCTTATTTTCCTTTGGTTCATGTATAAACTTGAGCCTGCTCAGATGTATATACAAATGTTTTACATTTTCTGTTATAGTATCGTTCATAGGCAATACCCTCAAGAGTGAGAAAAACAATTGTTAACACTTTTTTCTGGTGAGTGTTCTAGTTAGAAGAAATAATTAAATATCTTTATTGTTTAAGCCATTGTTTCATGGATATTCCAGTATTTGCTGCTGAAAGCACCATTAAATAAATTCAGTCAGTTTTAAAGCCCCCGACTTAGATAGCTTTAGTTAGATGTTCATCCATATTTTCAAAGACTAACTTCTTACTATTTATTTATTTATTTGCTTTAAAAAACTAGCTTAGTTAAATTTTTTTTTAAAGATTCTATTTATTTACTTAACAGACAGAGATCACAAGTAGGCAGAGAGGCAAACAGAGAGGAGGAAGCAGGCTCCCTGCTGAGCAGAGAGCCCTGAGCCAAAGGCAGAGGTTTAACCCACTGAGCCACCCAGGCGCCCCATAGCTTGGTTAAATCTTATATAAACTTTTCTAGAACTTAGAAAAAGTAGAAATATTCACCAGTCTTTACATAAGACCATGATAGCCTTGATACCAAAACCAGATAGGGGAAGAAAGAAAATTACAGGCCAGTATCATTATCACAGACACAAAAATTATAAGTAAATTATTAGAAACTGAATCCAACAGTGTATTAAATAGATAATATACAGGGTCTAGTTGGGTTTATTCCGGAAATGCAAGGGGGGTTTAACATTCAAAACCCTGGCTTTTTGTTGGTTTTTTTTGCATTTGTATGACATATCTTTTTCTGTTTCTTCACTTTCAGTCTGTATGTGTATTTAGGTATGAAGTGAGTCTTTTATAGGAACCATATATAGACGGGTCTTACATTTTTATCCATTCCATCCCCCATTATCTTTTTTTCTTACTGGTTCTTTTCCAGTATTTTTAAGTTTTTGTTTGAGCATAGTTAACGTACAGTGTTAAATTAGTTTAAGGTGTACAATTTAGTGATTTAATAATTCTATACATTATTCAGTGCTTATCATGATAGTTATACTCTTTAATCCCCATCACCTCTTTCACCCATCTCCACTACCTTCATTCCCTCTGATAACCATCTGTTTGCTCTCTATAGTTAAGGGTTTGTCTCTCTCTGCCTCTTTTTTTCTTTGCTAATTTTTTTGTTTCTTAAATTCCACCTATGAGTGAAATCATATGGTATTTGTCTTTCCCTGATTGATATCTCACTTAGTATTATACTCTCTACCTCCATCCATGTCATTGCAAATGGCAAAATTTCATTCCTTTTTATGGCTTAATAATATTTCCCTGTGTGTGTGTGTGCATATGTATGCACACAGCACATCTCCTTTATCCATTCATCCAATTTTTTAAAAAAGATTTTATTTATTTTGGAGCACCTGGGTGGCTCAGTCATTAAGCGTCTGCCTTCGGCTCGGATCATGATCCCAGGGTCCTGGTATCAAGCCCCACATCAGGCTCCCTGCTCAGTGGGGAGCCTACTTCTATCTCTCTAGCTCCCCTGTGCTTGTGTTCCTTCTCTCACTATCTATCTCTGTCATACATGAATAAAATTTTTAAGAAAAAAAAAAGATTTTATTTATTTATTTGACAGAGAGACTACAAGCAGCAGGCGCAGCAGGCAGAGGGAGAGGAAGAAGCAGACGCCCTGCTCTGATACGGGATTGGGTTCCCAGGACCCTGATCATGATCGGAGCCAAAGGCAGATGCTTAATCAACCAAGCCACCTAGGCACCCGTCCATTCATCTATGGAGGGACACTTGGAATGCTTCCATAATTTGGCTATTGTAAATAATGCTGCAAAAACATAGTAGTGCATGTGTTCCTTTGAATTCGTTTTTCTGTATTCCTTGGGTCAATACCCAGTACTGTGGGGTGCCTGGATGGATCAGTTGGTTAAGCCTCTACCTTCAGCTCGGGTCATGATCTCAGGGTCCTGGGATTGAGCTCCTCATCAGGCTCTCTGCTCAGTGGGGAGCCTGCTTTCCCTCTTCTTCCCTCCTCCCTCTGCCTACCACACCTCCTGCTTGTGTGAGCTCTCTCTCTCTCAAATAAATAAATAAATAAATAAATAAATAAATAAAATCTTAAAAAAAATACCCAGTAGTGTGATTAATGGATCATAGAGTAGTTCTATTTTCTTTTTAAAATTTTATTTGTTCATTTTAGAGAGAGTGCGTGCATGAGTGAAGAGGGGCAAAGAGAGGGGGAGGGAGTTAAGAATCTGAAGGAGACTTTGCATTGAGTGCAGACCCCATCTCAGGGCTTAATCCCACAACCGTGAGATTGTAACCTGAGCCAAAACCAGAGTTGGATGCTCAACTGACTGAGCCACTCAGGCATCCCCAGAATAGTTCTATTTTTAACTTATTGAGGAACTTCCATACTCTTTTCCACAGTGGATGCACCAGTGTTTATTCCCACCACCAGTGCACAAGGGCTCCTTTTTCTTCACATCTTTGCCAACACTTTTTTCTTATGTTTTTGATTTTAGCCATTCTGACAGGTGTGAGGTGATAGCTCATTATAATTTTGATTTCACATATCTCTGATGATCAGTGATGATGAATGTCTTTTCATGTCTGTTGTCCATCTGGATGTCTTCTTTGGGAAAAACTCATGTTCATGTTCATGTCTTCCACCCATTTTTTAGTTAGATTATTTGTTTTTTTGGGTGTTGAGTTTTATAACTTCTTTATATATTTTGGATACCAACCCTTTATCAGATAATGTTATTTACAAATATCTTCTCCCATTCAGTAACTTGCCTTTTAGTTTTGTTGACTGTTCCCTCTGCTATTCCAAAGTTTTTATTTTGATATAGTCCTAATAGTTTATTTTTGCTTTTATTTCCTTTGCCTCAGGAGACATATATAGAAAAATGTTGCTATGGCCAATGTCAGAGAAATTACTGCCTTCAAGGATATTTATGGTTTCAGGTTTCACCTTTAGGTCTTTAATCCATTTTGAGTTTATTTTTGTGTATGGTATAACAAAGTGGTCCAGTTCCGTTCTTTTGCATGTAGCTGTCCAGTTTTCCCAATACCACTTTTTTTTTTAATTTTTCATCCATTCATTTGAGAGAAAGAGGGAGAGAGCACGTGAGTTGGGGGAGGAACAGAGTAGGAGGGAGAGGGACAAGCAGACTCCATGCTCAGTATGGAGCTAGGTGCAGGGTCTGATCCCAGGACCCTGAGATCATGACCTGAGTGGAAACCAAGAGTCAGACACCCAACTGACTGAGGCACCCAGATATCCCATCTAACACCACTTTTTGAAGACCTGTCTTTTTTTTCATTGTGTAGTATTTCCTCCTTTGTCAAAAATTAATTGACCATATAATTATGGGTTTATTTCTGGGTTTTCTATTCTTCTCTGTTGATATATGTTTCTATTTTTGTGCCAGCACCATCTTCTTTTGACTACTACAGCTTTGTAATATAACTTGAGATCTAGAAATGTGATACATCGATTTTGTTTTTTCTTTCTCAAGACTGCTTTGGCTACTCAGGATCTTTTATGATTCCATACAAATTTTAGGATTGTTTGTTCTAGTTCTGTTTAAAATGCTGTTGGTGGGGTGCCTGGGTGGCGCCGTGGATTAAGCCATTGCCTTCAGCTCAGGTCATGATCTCAGGGTCCTGGGATCGAGCCCCACATTGGGCTCTCTGCTCAGCAGGGAGCCTGCTTCCCCATGACTCTCTGCCACTTGTGATCTCTCTCTCTGATCTCTTAAAAAAATAATAAAATGCTGTTGGTATTTTCATAGGGATTGCTTAAATGTGTAGATTTCTTTGGGTAGTACATACAACTGCTGAGAATGGGTGGCCTTTTTCTTTCTTTGTGTCATCTTCAAATTCTTTCATAAATGTTTTATAGTTTACAGAGTACAGGTCTTTCATCTCCTTGGTTAAGTTTATTTCTGATATTTTATTGGTTTTAGTGCAATTGTAAATGAAACTGTTTTCTTAATTTCTCTTTTTGATTGCTTCATTATTAGTGTATACAAACGCAACAGATTTCTGTACGTTGATTTTATATCCTGTGACTTAACTGAATCCGTTTATCAGTTTTAGTAGTTTTTTGGTGGAATCTTTAGGGTTCTCTCTATATAGTATCATGTCATCTGCAAATAGTGCCGTTTTTACTTCTTCCTTACCAATTTGGATGCCTTTTATTCTCTGATTGCCATGGGTAGGACTTCTAGTACTATGTTGAATAAAAGTGGTGAAAGTGGACATCCTCCTTTTCTTAGGGGGGAAGCTTTCACTTCTTTACCATTGATTATGATATTTGCTGTGAATTTTTCATATAAAACCTTTATTATGTTGGGGCGCATAGCTGGCTCAGTCTGCCTTTGGCTCAGATCATGATCCCGGGGTCCTGGGATCAGGCCCTGTATCGGGCTCCCCTCTTAGTGGGAAGCCTGCTTCTCCCTCTCCCACTCCGCCTGCTAGTGTTCCCTCTCTCGCTGTCTCTCTCTGTCAAATAAATATATAAAAATCTTTAAAAAAAAAAAACCTTTATTATGTTGAGGTATGTTCCTGCTAGACCTACTTTTTTGCATGTTTTTATCATGAATGGATGTTGTACTTTGTCATATACGTTTTCCTCCATCTATTAGAATGATATGGTTTTTATCCTTTCTCTTATTGATGTGATGTATCATCTTGATTGATTTATGAATATTGAACCATGCTAGCATCCCAAGAATAAATCCCACTTGATTGTGGTGAATGATTTTTATAATGTATTCTTAGATTCAGTTTGCTAATATTTCATTGAGGATTTGTGCATCTTTGTTCATCAGCGATAGGGCCTGTAGTTGTCTTTCATAGTGTCTTCAACTGGTTTTAGTATCAGGGTAATGCTGGCATCATAGAATGAATTTGGAAGCTTTTCTCCTTCTTCTTTTTTTTTGGGGGGGGGAATAGTTTGAGAAGAATAGGTATTAACTCTTCTTTAAATGTTTGGTATAATTCGCCTGTGAACCTTTCTGGTCCTGGACTTCTGTTTGTTGGGAATTTTGTAATTACTGATTCAATTTCATTGGTGGTAATTGGTCTGTTCAAATTTTCTATTTCTATTTGTTTCCATTTTGGAAGGTTATATGTTTCTAGGAGTTTATCCATTTCTCCTATGTTTTCCAATTTGTTGGCAAATAATTTTTCATAATTCTCTCTTACAGACATTTGTATTTCTGTGGTATTGGTTGTTATTTGTCCTCTTTCATTTGTGATTTTGTTTATTTGTGTTCCCTTTCTCTCATGCACACACTTTTTGGATGAGTCTGGCTAAAGGTTAATCAATTTTGTTCCTCTTTTCAAAGAACCAGCTCCTAGTTTCATCGATCTATTCTGTTGTGTTTTTGATTTCTATGTCATTTATTTCTACTCTGATCTTTATCATTTCCTTCCTTCTGCTGGTTTTAGGTTTTATTTGTTGTTATTTTTCTGGTTTCTTTAAATGTGAGGTTAAATGTGAGATTTTTCTTGCTTCTTGAGGTAGACCTGTATTGCTATAAACCTCCCTCTTAGAACCACTTTTGCTGCATCCCAAAGATTTTAGATTTGGCTCAGTGGGTTAAGCCTTCGGCTCAGGTCATGATCTCAAGGTCCTGGGATCGAGTCCCACATCAGGCTCTCTGCTCAGCAGGGAGCCTGCTTCCTCCTCTCTCTCTGCCTACTTGTGATCTCTCTCTCTGTCAAATAAATAAATAAAATCTTAAAAAAAAAAAAGAAATGAAATCTTGCCATTAACAACGACATGGATGGAACTAGAAGGTATTATGCTTAGTGAAATAAGTCAATTGGAGAAAGACAACTATCATATGATCTCCCTGATACGAGGAAGTGGAGATGCAATGTGGGGGTTTGTGGGGTAGGAAAAGAATAAATGAAACACGATGGGATCAGGAGGGAGACAAACCATAAAAGACTCTTAATCTCACAAAACTGAGGGTTGCTGGGGGGAGGGGAGTCGGGAGAGGGTGGTGGGGTTATAGACATTGGGCGGGGATATGTGCTGTGGTGAGTGCTATGAAGTGTGTAAACCTGGCAATTCACAGACCTGTACCTCTGGGGCTAAAAATACATTATATATTTATTAAAAAATTAAAATTTTTTTAAAAAACCTGTTTTCCCAAATTGATCTATAAGTTCAATGCAATCCAATCAAAATCCCAACAGTATTTTTCCAAGAACTTGAGTGATTTTAAAAAAGTCAGTAAGATGAGAACCCAAAATGGCAGAGGAGCAGACCTTAATTTCCTCTGGTCCCAGGAATTCAACTAGATTGCTATCAAATTATTCTGAACACCTCTGAACTCAACTGGAGATTGAAGAAAAGAATAGATGTAACTCTACAAATAGAAAAGCCACCACTTTCTGCAAGAATGACAAGACAGAAAAACTCACCTCAAAAAAGAGAACAAGAAGCAGTACTGCCTGCCAGGGACCTAATCAATATGGACATTAGTAATATGTCAGAGCTAGAGTTCAGAATAACAATTATAAAGATATTAGCTGGGCTTGAAAAAAGAATATAAGATGCTAGAAAATCCCTTTCTGGAGAAATAGAAGAACTAAAATCTAACCTAGTCAAAATAAAAAGACTATTAATGAGAGGCGATAAAAAATGGAGGTTATAACTGCTAGGATAAATGAGGTAGAAGAGAGAATAAAAAAGCTGAGCAAAAGAGAGATAAACAACTATTCAATCATGAGGGGAGAATTTGAGAGACAAAGTGATACCATAAAATGAAACAATATTAAAATAATTGGGATCCCAGAAGAGGAGGAAAGAGAAAGGAAGCAGAAGATAATAATTATAACTGAGAACTCCCCTAGTCTGGAGAAGGAAACACACATCAAAATCCAGTAGGCCCAGAGAACCCCCCCAAAATCAATAAAAATGGATCAACATCCTGACATATAATAGTGAAACTTACAAATCTCAGAGACAAAGAGAAAATTCCAAAAGCATTTTGGGACAAGAAGTCTATAACCTACAAAGGTAGAAACATTAGCCTGGCAGCATACCTATTCACAGAGACCTGGAAGGCCAGAAAGGATTGGCAAGATATATTCAGGGTGCTAAATGAGAAAAATATGCAGCCAAGAATACTTTATCCAGTTAGGATGTCATTCAAAATAGAAGGAGTGATAAAAAGCTCCAGGACAAACAGAGTAAAAGAATTTGTGATCACCAAACCAGCCCTATAAGAAATGTTAAAAGGGGCTCTCTAAGCAGAGAGTGAGCCCAAAAGTAACATAGACCAGAAAGGAACAGAGACAATATACAATAACAGTCGCTTTATAGGTAATACAATGGCAGTAAATTCATATCTTTCAATAGTTACTCTGAATGTAAGTGGGCTAAATGCCCCAATCAAAAGATACTAGCTGGACTTGTATCAGATTGAATAAAAAAGCAAGGGTATCGGGTTGAATAAAAAAGCAAGAGCCATTGATATTCTGTCTTTAAGAGATTCATTTTAGACCTAAAGTTACCTCCAAATTTAAAGTGAGCAGATGAGGGGCGCCTGGGTGGCTCAATGGGTTAAAGTGAGCAGATGGAAAACCATTTATCATTCTAATGGACACCAAAAGAAAGCTGGGATGGCAATCTTTATATCAGACAAATTAGATTATAAACCAGACTGTAATAAGAAATGAGGAAGGACACTATATCATAATTAAAGGGTCTTTCCAACAAGATCTTTTTTTAAAAAAGACTTTATTTGACAGAGAGAGACACAGAGAGGTAACACAAGCAGGGATGGAGGGAGAGGGAGAAGCAGGCTTCCTGCTGAGCAGGAAACCCAATGCAGGTCTTGATAACTGGACTCTTGGATCAAGCTGAAGGCAGATGCTTAATAACTGAGCCACCCAGGCACCCCTAGAAGATCTAATAATTATAAATATTTATACCCCTAACATGAGAACAGCCAATTATATAAGCCAATTAATAACAAAATCAAAGAAATGCATCAATAATAATACAATAACAGTAGAGGACTTTAACACCCCCCTCACTGCAATGGACAGATCATCTAAGCAGAAGATGGATATCAAAGATATATTCAGAACATTCCATAAGATCAGGATACACATTCTTCTTGAGTGCACATGGAACATTCTCCCAAATAGGTCACATCTTGGGTTACACACTGGTCTCAGCCATCACCAAAAGACTGAGATCATTCCCTGCATATTTTCAGACCACAATGCTTTGAAACTTGAACTCAATCACAAGAGGAAAGTTGGAAACTCAAATACGTGGAGGCTAAAGAACATCCTATTAAAGAATGAATGGGTCAACCAGGAAATTAAAGAAGAATTGAAAAAATTCATGGAAACAAATGATAATGAAAACACAATGGTTCAAAATCTGTGGGACACAGCAAAGGCAGGAAAATATATAGGATACAAGCCTTTCTCAAGAAACAAGAAAGGTCTCAATTACACAACCTAACCCTACACTTAAAGGAGCTGGGAAAAAAAAACAGCAAATAAAGCCTAAACCCTGCAGGAGAGGAGAAATAATAAAAATTAGAACAGAAATCAATGAAATAGAAACCAAAAGAACAGTAGAACAGATCAACAAAACTAGGAGCTGGTTCTTTGAAAAAATTAATAGGATTGGTAAACTCCTGGCCAGACTTACCAAAAAGAAAAGAGAAGTGACCCAAATTAAGAAAATCATTAGTGAAAGAGGAAAGATCACAAACAACACTGAAGAAAGACAATTATAAGAAAATATTGTGAGCAACTATATGCCAACAAATTAGGCAATCTGGAAGAAATGGATGCATTCCTAGAGATGTATAAACTACCAAAACTGAACCAGGAAGAAGTAGAAAACCTGAACAGACCCATAACCAGCAAGGAAATTGAAGCAGTAATAAAAAATCTCCCAACAAACGAGCCCAGGACCAGATGGCTTCCCAGGGTAATTCTACCAAACATTTAAAGAAGAATTAATACCTATTTTTCTGAAGCTGTTTCAAAAGATCAAAATGGACAGAAAACGTCCAAACTCTCTGAGGCCAGGATTACCTTGATTCCAAAACTAGAAGAAGACCCCACCGAAAAGGAGAGTTATAGACCAATATCCTTGATGAACATGGATACAAAAATTCTTACCATAATACTAGCCAATAGGATCCAATGGTACTTTGAAAGGATTGTTCACCACAACCAAGTGGGATTTATTCCTGGGCTGCAGGGTTCATTCAACATCTGCAAATTGATCAGTGTGATACAGTACATAAATAAAAGACAAGAACCATATGATCTTCTCAATAGGTTCAGAAAAAGCATTTGACAATGTACAGCATCCTTTCTCAATTAAAACCTTCCACAGTGTAGGGATTGAGCATACATATCTCAGTATCATAAAAGCCATCTTTGAAAAGCCCACAGTAAATATCATTCTCAATGGAGAAGAACTGAGATCTTTTCCCCTAAGGCCAGGAACATGGCAGGGATGTCCACCATCACCACAACTGCCAAATATGGTACTAGAAGTCCTAGCCTCAGCAACCAGACAACAAAAAGAAGTAAAAGGCATTTGAATTGGCATAGAAGAAGTCAAAACTCTCACCCTTTCTAGATGACATGATACTCTATGTGGAAAACTAAAAGACTCCACCCCAAAATTCCTAGAACTCATACAGGAATTCAGTAAAGTGGCAGGACATAAAAAATGCACAGAAGTCAGTTACATTTCTATATAACAACAGCAAGACAAAAGAAAGAGAAATGAGGAATCATCCCATTTACAACTGTACCCGAAACCATAAGATACCTAGGAATAAACCTAACCAAAAAGGCAAAGGATCTGTACTCAGAAAACTATAGAACACTTATGAAAGAAATTGAAGAAGACACAAAGAGTTGGAAAAACATTTCATGCTCATAGACTGGAAGAACAAATATTGTTAAAATGTCTGTTACCTAGAGCAATCTACACAATGCAATCCCTATCAAAATACCATCAACTTTTTTTTACAGAACTGGAACAAATAATCCTAAAATTTGTATGGAACCAGAAAAGACCCTAAATAGCCAGAAGAATGTTGAAAAAGAAAATGAAAACTGGCAGCATCACAATTCCAGACTTCAAGCTCTATTACAAAGCTGTAATCATCAAGACAGTATGGTACTGGCATAAAACCAGACATAGCTCAATGGAACAGAATAGAGAAACCAGAAATGGATCCTCAACTCTATGGTCAACTAAACTTCATCAAAGCAGGAAAGAATATCCAATGGAAAAAAGACAATCTCATCAACAAATGGTGTTGGGAAAATTGGACAGCCACATGCAAAAGAATGAAACTGGACCATTTCCTTATACTCTACACAAAAATAGACTCAAAATGGATGAAAGACCTCAGTGTGAGAAAGGAATCCATCAAAATCCTTGTGGATAACACAGGCAGCAATCTCTGTGACCTTGGCCACAGCAGCTTCTTGCTAGACATGTCTCCAAAGGCAAGGGAAACAAAGGTAAAAGTGAACTATTGGGACTTCATAAAGATAAAAAGCTTTTGTACAGCAAAGGAAATAGTCAATAAAACTAAAAGGCAACCCATAGTATGGTAGAAGATATTTGCAAATGTCTTATCAGATAAAGGGCTAGTATCTGAAATCTGTAAAGAACTTATCAAACTCAACACCCAAAGAACAAATAATCCAATCTAGATATGGGCAGAAGACATGAACAGACTTTTCTCCAAAGAAGATATTCAAATGGCCAACAGATACATGAAAATATGCTCAACATCACTTGGCATCAAGGAAATACAAATCAAAACCACAAATCAAACCTCACACCAGTCAGATTGGCTGAAATTAACAAATCAGTATACAAAAGATGTTGGCAAGGATGTGGAGAAAGAGGAACCCTTATATACTGTTTGGGGGAATGCAAGCTGGTGCAGCCACTCTGGAAAACAGTATGAAGTTTCCTCAAAAAATTGAAAATAGAGCTACCCTACAACCCAGCAATTTCACTATAGGGATTTACCCCAAAGATATAAATGTAGTGATCCAAAGGGATACCTGCACCCCAATGTTTATAGCAGCAGTGCCCACAATAGCCAAACTATGGAAAGAGCCCAGGTGTCCATCAACAGGTGAATGGATAAAGAAGATACGGTGTGTGGGCACCTGGGTGGCTCAGTGGGTTAAGCCTCTGCCTTCAGCTCAGGTCATGGTCTCAGGGTCCTGGGATCGAGGCCCGCATCGGGCTCTCTGCTCAGCAGGGAGCTTGCTTCCTCCGCTCTCTGCCTGCTTCTCTGCCTACTTGTGATCTCTCTCTCTCTGTCAAATAAATAAATAAAATCTTTAAAAAAAAAGAAGATATGGTGTGTATATATGCCAGTACACACACACACACACACTGGAATATTATGCAGCTATAAAAAATGAAATCTTGCCATTTGCAATGATGTGGATAGAATTAGAACACATTATGCTAAGCATAATAAATCAATCAAAGAAAGAGAATTTTCATGTCAATGATATGTGGAATTTAATAAAGAAGGCAGAGTATCATAGAGGAAAGAATGAAACAAGATGAAACCAGAGAGGGAGACAAACCATAAGAGACTCTTAATCAGAGGAAACAAACTGAAGGTTGTTGGAGGGGAGGTGTGTGGAGGGATGGGGTAACTGAGTGATAGACATTGTGGAGGGTATGTGTTGTAACAAGCACTGGGTATTATATAAGACTGATGAATCACAGATCTGTACCCCTGAAACAAATAATACATTGTATGGTAATTAATTTTAAATTGAAAAAAATCAGAAAAAAATCAATAAAGGATTCAGTTATAAAATAAATAAAAGTCATAGTAATACATAATATGGTATTATTGGTACTTATGTGGATAAATCAGTGAAATAGAAAATAGGGCTTTCTCTACCTTTAAGGATTCATTTGATATATGATTAAAGATGGCATTTCAGATCACTGGCTGATGAGTTATTCAGTAAGGAGTGTTTGAACAATTGGGTGTTCAAATAGCAAAATAGTAATACCATCCGTATCTCATATCAAATAAATTCCAGATTTAGTAAAGTTCTACAGACAGCACCAAAAAGCAAAGTATAGAAGGATTTGGTGGGGGAGGGGGAAGGATTTGGAGCTGAGCGAGAATAACTAGTAGTTGGTATGGTATACTCTATCTGGTACCAGCTAGTACCAGTACATTCCATTTTTCTCATGGATTAGGCATGCACAGCTTCATTAGCTAGTTTTTCTTTCTTTTTTTTTTTAAGATTTTATTTACTTATTTGACAGAGATCACAGATAGACAGAGAGGCAGGCAGAGAGAGAGGAGGAAGCAGGCTCCCTGCTGAGCAGAGAGTCCGATGTGGGGCTCGATCCCAGGACCCTGGGATCATGACCTGAGCTAAAGGCAGAGGCTTTAACCCACTGAGCCACCCAAGCGCCCCCATTAGCTAGTTTTTCTGTGTCTTGTCCCCTCCAATCCATTCTTTATGCCACCAGAGTATGTGCTCTAAAATGAAAACTTTATTGTTATTCCTCAGCTTAGAATCTATCCACTGCTTCTCATTATTCTCAGTATAAAATGTAAAACCCTTAATACGACCTAATGCCTGTATACATCTCTAGCCTCATTTCTTAGTTCACTACCTTCACTCCCACTTTCCTACAAGGCAGTTCCCAGCACTCCTGACCTTTAGGTTGTCAAATACACAGTGCTGTACATGGCCTTTGAATCTTTGCCTGAAGGTCTCTTAAACTCTAATACTGTTTTCTTCCCCTATTTCACGTGATTAATTCCTTTTCCTCATTCACCATCCTGGTGTTCATTCCTTTGGAAATCTTCCTTTGACACCCCTTCTACAATCTCTTGTTAATCTGTAAATGTACCCATTATTATTGAATTTATCAAGAAACCTTATAATTGCAAAGTAAGAGAGACAAATACCATATGATTTCACTCATTTGAGGAATTTAAGAAACAAAGCAGATGAACATATGGGAGGAAGAAGAAAGAAAGAGAGAGGGAAACAAACCATAAAGGACTTTTAATGATAAAGAACAAACTGAGGAGTGATGGAGGGAGGTGGGTGGGGGATGGACTTGATGGGTGATGGGGATTAAGGAGGGCACTTGTTATGATGAGCACTAGGTATTGTATGTAAGTGATGAATCACTGAATTCTCCTGAAACCAATGTCTTATTGTATGATAACTAATTAGAATTGAAATAAATTTTTTAAAATATAGTAATTTCTTATTTGTCTCCCTACTGCTTTCTTCCAGCCCATGACAGCAGGGATTATCTGATTGTTCACTATTGTATCACCAGTGCTTAGCACATGTGTAGATACTCAAATATTTATTGAATGAATTATCTCAAATACAATTTCCTCTTTCTTTCTCCCATAACTGTCCATAGTATGGTATGACTTTGAATTATATACACCTATCTATCTATCTATAGACACATACACACACACACACACACACACACACATTTTTATTTGTTTTATGTTTCAGGTTTTTATTTAAATTCTAATAATATATAGTGTAATATTGGTTTTAGAAGTAGAATTCTGTGATTTATCACTTATTTATAATGCACAGGGCTCATCACAGCAAGTGCTTTCCTTAATAGCCTTCACCCATTTAGCCCATCACATACCTACTTCCCCTCCAGCAACCCTCAGTTTGTTCTCTATAGTTAATCGTCTCTTATGGTTTGTTTCCCTCTCTTTTCTTTCTTTTTCTAAAAGATTTTATTCATTTATTTGAGAGAGATAGAACATGGAGGGGGAGGTCAAAGGGAGAAGCAGACTCCCTGCTGCTCAGGGAGCTCAATATGGGACTTGATCCTGGGACTCTAGTTATCTTGACCTGAGCCAAAGGCGGTCAACCAACTGAGCCACTCAGGTACCCTTTTTTTTCTTCTTCCTTCCCCTATGTTCACCTGTTTTGTTTCTTAAATTCCACGTGTGAGTGAAATCATACAGTATTTGTCTTAAAATATTATGTTTTCATGATAGCTGAATCCAGTAGAACATAGGTGTCAGCTATTTATGTAAAGGGACAACTTACAGTAAATATTTTTGGCTCTGTGGACTGTGTACCGTCTTTGTTGCTGCATCTTCTCCTCTTCTTACCTGTAGAATTCTTTAAAAACGTAAAAACTATTTTAGCTTGTGAACCATATAGAATATGCCATGGGCCAGATTTGGCCTACAGGCTATACATTGCCAGCTCCTGCAATAAAACATGCAATTTGAGTTCTTTAGATTTTTTTTTTTTTTTTAAAGATTTTATTTATTTATTTGACAGAGAGAAATCACAAGTAGATGGAGAGGCAGGCAGAGAGAGAGAGAGGGAAGCAGGCTCTCTGCTGAGCAGAGAGCCCGATGCGGGACTCGATCCCAGGACTCTGAGATCATGACCTGAGCCGAAGGCAGCGGCTTAACCCACTGAGCCACCCAGGCGCCCAAGTTCTTTAGATTTTGTTGAAACGAGCTGAGCCAACATTAAGTCATTAATTGCTTATTATAATCTGGTGATATTACAACTGACATTTTAGACATTGGAAATTGAAACAAAAAGAGGTTAGATGACTTACATAAGATCTAAATAGTAATTCACAGATTCTTCACCATGAAAGAAGTCCCAGATGTGCTCAATTTATCTCCTCTCTCTGGGAGACTTTTTCATTTGATTTATTAGAGAAGAATAGAATTGTGTTTTAGGGTTGTTTGATTGATTTTACTCTTTTAAGTATTAGAGAATGCCAGGATCTGGTAAACCTGAGCTTGTTTGCTCTTTTTTTTTTTTTTTAAAGATTGATTTATTTTGGAGACAGAGTGTAAGCAGGGGGAAGGGCAGAGGGAGAGAGAAACAGACTCCCTGCTAAGTGAGGAGCCCAACTGGAGTCTCAATCCCATGGCCCTGAGATAATGATATGAGTGGAAATCAAGGATCGGTCGCTTAAATGACTGAGCCATCCAGGTGCCCCAATGTGAGCTTTTTAAATAGAATGTCGATAGAACTCCAGGGGTGTCTGGGTGGCTCAGATGGTTAAGCCTCTGCCTTCAGCTTGGGTCATGATCTCAGGGTCCTGGGATCAAGCCCTGCATCAGGCTCCCTGCTTCCCCCTCTCTGTCTGCTTGTGTCAAATAAATAAATAAAATCTTAAAAAAAAAAAAAAGAACTATGAACTCTAGTAGCTCATTCACCTAACAGAATTGGAAGCTAGGGCTTTAGTTCAGCACTTGGAATTATAAATTGGTTCTTGAAATGAAGGCTGACCATGTTTCTTTATCTTGATTATCTGTTAGATAGCTCATTTATTGAACAGGTAAACTAGATAGAAAAGAATGATAAGGTCTTTCATAAGTAGCTTTTATCCTAGTTGGAAATGATCACCACATACATACAAAAAAAAGACTTAATATTTTATATTTATCCTCATATTCTGTCCTCTGCTTGAGGCTCTTGATCAAGGCAAAGCCCTTTAAACTCAAGCAGGACCAGGTCCAAATCCTTAAACTGCACTATTTTTACAAGGTCTTTGTCTTCCAAACAAGTCAGATAATGTTGGAGCATTCCTGTTAGTGAGTCATGCTGACCATATATAGTTTCTGTTTATTTCTTGTTGTAACTTTTTATCTTCCCACTCTTCCTTCTTTATACCTGTTGAATGACTACTGTGAATGCAGGACTCAAAAATGAACAGGTTTTTTTTTTTTGTTTTTATTTTAAGTTAACAGGCTTTTGTGGTAGAGTATTTTTGTGATTTAAGAAACTTCTGTTATGGGGTGCCTGGGTGGCTCAGTGTGTTAAGCCGCTGCCTTTGGCTCAGGTCATGATCTCGGGGTCCTGGGATCGAGTCCCATATCGGGCTCTCTGCTCAGCAGGGAGCCTGCTTCCCTTCCTCTCTCTCTGCCTGCCTCTCCGTCTACTTGTGATTTCTCTCTGTCAAATAAATAAATAAAAATCTTAAAAAAAAAAAAAAGAAACTTCTGTTATCTCAGTATTGATAGTAGACTATATATCCAAAGACCAATTTTTTTTAAGATCTTATTTATTTGACAGAGAGAGAGATCACAAGTAGGCAGAGAGAGAGGGAAGCAGACTCCCTGCTAAGCAGAGAGCCTGATGTGGGGCTCAATCCCAGGACCCTGAGATCATGACCTGAGCCGAAGGCAGAAGCTTAACCCACTGAGCCACTCGAGTGCCCCAAAGATCAATTTTTTATCTTGATAGAATAAAATTCAAATTTTTACTTTTGGTAGGTATATAATCTGTGGGTTTATTTATTTATTTGAAAGAGAGAGAGACAGAGTGAGAGGGAACACAAGCTGGGGGTGGAGGGGAGTGGGGGAGGAGAAGCAGGCTTCCTGCTGAGCAGGGAACCTGGTGTTGGGCTTAATCCCAGGACCCTGGGATCATGACCCAAGCCAAAGGCAGATGCTTAATGTAACTGAGCCATCCAGGTGCCCCTCTGTGGTGGTTTTAAAACATAATTGATGAATTCTTCGGTATTCCTCTCTTCAAAAGGTGTCCTTGAGGGGCGCCTGGGTGGCTCAGTGGGTTAAAGCCTCTGCCTTCGGCTCAGGTCATGATCTCAGGGTCCTGGGATCGAGTCCCACATCGGGCTCTCTGCTCAGCAGAGAGCCTGCTTCCTCCTCTCTCTCTGCCTACTTGTGATCTCTCTCTGTCACATAAATATATAAATATATAAAATCTTTAAAAAAAAAAAAAAAGGTGTCCTTGAACATGGACAGTACTTAGGGACTTGCTGCTAATAAACAGAATGTGGCAAAAATGACAGTGTGGCACTTTTTGAGTCTAGGTCATAAAAAAGCATTGTGGCTTCATCCTTTCTGTTTCTCTCGGCTCATTTGTGTTACTCCCTTGTGTATCACATATTAAGAGGCTCTTTGGAGATGTCTTTATGGCCTTTAGCCAAAAACTATGTGCCTGAGCCAATTTAGAAGCAGATCCTCCAGCCACAGTCAAGCCCTCAGATGACTGCAGCCCCAGCCAAACTCTTGACTACAACCTCATGAGAGACCTTAAGCCAGAACCAGCCATTCAAGCTGGTACTGAACTCCTGACCCACAGAAATTGTGAGATTATATATGTGTGTTGTTTTAAGCCACCAGATTTTGGAGGTAATTTGTTTTGCAGCAATAGATAACTGATATACCATGATGTAATATTTTATAGTAAATTTGATAAACTTTTTATCTGTCTTATAAGATTGTCTTACAGACCAACATTGTTTAGTTCTCCTAATTCATACTTTTTTTTTGTTGCTGTTATTTCTTGGATTGTCTTGGACTGAGAGAGATGTGTTAAAGTCATTACTAAATTTTCCATTTCTCTAATCTTCTATAGTTACTACTTTATAAAAGTTGTTGCTATATTATTTATTGCACAGATATTCATGAGTCTTATGTCTTCATAGTGAATTATAGTTTTTTGTGTTATAAAGTGTCATTCTTTGTCTCATTTAATACGTTTTTGCTTGAATGTTACTTTGCTTGATACTGCCCTTTTTAAAATTTTCATTTGCCCAATACATCTTTGTTCATTCTTTTATTTTAGGCTCTCCTATATACAGTCCAGAGTTGGATTTCATTTTGTGAGTGAGCCTGAAAATCTTTTAATAAGTGATTTTATGACCACTTAATATGTGTATATTTATAGAACTGCTATGTTTGATCTCAATTACGTCATCTTTATATATCCAAAACAATGCATAGTTTTCCAATAACTATGTGTTCAGTTTTCTTTGCTCTTTGTTGCTTTATTTGTATTTTTCTTTGTGTGTATGTGTGTGTATTTTAATGATTGCAGAAATTTCTATTTTTGTTTTAAATCCCCTTTATAACAATACTCACATAATACTTTGGTCCTTTTTTTCTTTGTACATTGACTATTAGTTTCCTACTCAGAGCAATACACTGCCTCCTGTCTCTTTTCTTCTGTACCCTCTACCATTCAATTTTAGTCAACAGTATTCTTTTTCTTAATGTTGGTTCTTGTCCTGAATGTTTTGGATTATAGTGTGTTGGCTTTAAATGACTCCTTTAACTCTCACTTTTTACCTGTTAGTGAGCTGTTCCACCTGTTTCTCTCTCCCCACTTCTCACATTTTTTTTAGTTATTACTACACTGTCAGAGCATAGAAAATTTATATGCTATTCCTACTCCCACTTTTGTTTTAGTCTTAGGTGTATAGCTAGGTGTATTCAGTGCACACCACCAGTATCTTTGGTGAAGTTTTCTAGGTCCTCTCTTAGTTAGGTATAGTTTGTCCTCAGGAAGGACTCATGAGTACAATAATCCCAGGTGTTTATCATACTGAAAAATTGCTACTTGCAGGATGGTTTTTCTGCCTTTAGAATTCTCTTCCCTTGATTATATTATAGATGTTGTTTTACTATTTTCTGACTTTGAAAATAGCTGGGAACTCTGATGCCAAACTGATTTGCTATCCTTAGAAAGTGACTTGATCTTTTGGCCAGCGTAGGTAATTTTTTCCCTTTGTATTACAGTGTAATTTTCTAGGATAAATCTAAGTGTTGACTACTATGGTGAGTCCTGTGAATTGTGTAAGACTGACGATTCACAGACCTGTACCCCTGAAGCAAATAATACATTACATGTTAATAAAAAAGTGAAATAAAATAAAAATTAAAAAAAATCTAAGTGTTGACTAATCTGGGTCTGTTTAACTTAGTGCATCATGTGTTCTTTCAGTATGAAGATTCATGTCTTCTTTCCCTCCACCCTTATGAAGGAAATATTATTGAATATAGTTGTAAATATTAATTCTACTTTATTATTTTGATTGTCTTCTCTAATGTATCCAGAAGTATGTACGTGAATGTTTGGTGTCTGATTTTTATATTATTTCCTCCTCAATTGTTTTAATCTGTTTTTCTTAACTTTTCTTATTTTCATCCCCTATGTCCTATATGATATGTTTGATCCTACCTATTCTTCTTTGTTGTTTTAGGTTGCATTCTCTGGGACACAGACTCTGAGACAGAGAATTGTGTGCATGAGGTTTCTTAGCGATTACCCTTGGGATCAACACTTATGATGATGTGAAGGAAGGAGGATTGGATAGAAGGAGATGCTGAGCTGTAATTAGTGGTGTGCTGCTAACTTTTTAATAACCAATTCTCAGAGGAAGAAAAAGCTCTGATTTGTAACATTTTCCAGCATATAAATACTTCCATCATGGCCAATTTTAAGCTAGAAACATGACATCACTGAACATGGATCTGGAAAGAAATGCATACATAGTAACACCCATTCAAAAACAACAGATGTTACCTCAAGGGCATAGGTAATAATAAATGTAGTAAAATAATTAGGAAGTGATGAGTATTTGTTGCCTTGGTTTTTTTTTTTTTTTTTAAAGATTTTATTTATTTATTGGACAGACAGAGATCACAAGCAGGCAGAGAAGCAGGCAGAGAGAGGAGGAAGCAGGCTCCCCGCCGAGCAAAGAGCCTGATGCGGGGCTCAATCCCAGGACCCTGAAATCATGACCTGAGCCGAAGGCAGAGGCCCAACCCACTGAGCCGCCCAGGTGCCCCTGTTGCCTTGGTTTTGAATAGAATTTAATTTTGAGTTTATAGAATTTAAGTTCTCGTAGTAGCTGTGTTTACTTGCAAAAAAAATTTTTTTAAGATTTATTCATTTATGAGAGAGAGAGAGCACAAGCAGGGAGAGGGACAGCAGGAGAGGGAGAGAGAGAAAAACTCAAACAGACTTCCCGCTGAGCATAAAGCCTGACACAGGGCTCATTCCCATAACCCTGAGATCATGATCTGAGTCAGACCACGAGTCAAAAGCTTAACTGAGTCACCCTGCTTGCAAAATTTTTAAAAATGTTAGCAGTTGGCTCTCATGGACCTGTAAGAACCAGCTCCAGTATACCATTGACCACGATCAGTCACAACAGGTCTCAGCTCATCCCATGAGGAGTTTTGAAGTTGGGATGGCCCTTCAGAATTGTCCCACCTTGCTTTGGAGGCACAACGATGGAAGACATCTTTGGAGTCCCCACCCCCACACCCCAGCCAGAGCTGTCAGGTCCCCTCCTCTTTCACTTCCTGTTGTAAACAATAAAGGCCCTTCCTACCCTTAAAAAAAAAAAAGTTGCCCCACCTTGAGATAAGGCCCTTAGATATCTTGGCCTGAACCAGTCATTGGATACAGGTAAACATTGGGAAGAGGATTTGGCCTTGGGTAAAGGAATTTTTTTTTGGCCAAAGATAATTCCCAGAGAAGAACTCAGCCACCAGCTTTCTAGCAACCTGAATTATGAGTGCCTCAGTACTGAAGAGGATATATGGAGATGATTCTACAGGACCCACTACACATATGTATCTTGTAGTTTAGTCTTGGTTTCTGCTTCGAGACATAATTTTTTCTGGTATGCTTTCATCTGTTGAAACTGTGATTGTGTGTGCATGTTTTCTTATAGTAATTTTGTGTGGATACTGAATTTTTGTTATTGTTACTCATCTTTGAATATGCTGGATTTTTCTGAGTCAGCTTTTAACAGATCTTTAAAGGGAAAATGGACAGGGTTTCAAGGGCCTCCCTGTTTTGGGGTTGTTTTTTTTTTCAGCTCAAGGGCTCCCTCTTCTGTTGCTATGGTGAAAAGCAGTTTTCTTAAGTACTTTTTTTTGGGTGGTCAGATTTCTGATTCTCCTGTTTGTTTTTTCACTGGGGTACTTATTACTAGTTACTTCTTTTCTTTCTTCCATTTACCACTGGCTGCTGTCTTCAAGGAACAATGACTGCTTTCAAAAGTAGTCTCTTTCTCTTTCTCCTGAAAGTCACGTTTAACCAAGACTATACATGTTCCTCCTGAATTTTAAAACCCGTATGTTTTTACTCCTGTTAACAGTACTGATCTGCCAGGTTTCACACCAGCTCTCAGCTGTTCCTACTAATGGCTACTTTGGTAGCAAACCCTTGTTGATGTTATCAGGTTCAACCAACACTAAGACTACATGTTCTCTACCCTTTTCAAACAGTTTCTATGACCTTGATACACTTGGGGGGTTCTGGATGGTCTCTACTTTATCTTTCCCAACTGCTTTTAAATTACAGACTGTGGAGGGGGTAGCCTGAGAGGTTCAAGTCTGTTAAGTGTCTGCCTTCAGCTAAGGTCATGACCTTAGGGTCCTGGGATCCACCCCATGTCTGGCTCTCTGCTCAGCGGGGTGTCTGCTTTTCCCTCTCACTCTGTGTGCTCTCTCTCTCTCTCTCTCAAATAAATAAATAAAATCTTAAAAAAATAAATTAGAGACTGTAGGATTTTCTCCCCACATTTTAGTATCAGTTGTAGGAATTTTCATAGCTTTCTTTTTTTCCTGTGTGTAGTTTTTAGGAAGAGCTATGGGAAGAGGTATATATATATACATACATACAAAGTTGTGTATTTGTTTTTAATACCCACAAATAATATTTTGCCTTGTTTTTCTCTTCTAACTTAATATTATGTGTTTAAAATCTATCTCTGTGCCTTGTTTATACCTAGTTTGTTGCTTTTAGTTGCTACATTTCTTCCACAGCCTGCATCCATCATCTTTTATGTAACTGTTCCCCTGGTTAAAATGCCTGCATTGCTTTTACCTCCCTATTGCTATCTTGAAAAAAGCTGGATGAACTTTTGTATATGTTCCCATGATAATCCACATGACACTTTCTTCTAGGACATATACCCAAGAGATGGGATCTTGGGATTCCAAGGCACACTCTTCATTAAATATTTTCAAGTTGCTTCCCAGAAGCTAAGACAGCTTACATTTCCAAATCCTATGGACAAGAGGTCTCTCCCGACACATTTTGTCAAGATCTGGTACTCTAATTAAATTTTTCCATGCCGGCAAATAATCCATCAAGTTTTGGCCTTAAGTTTCATTTTTTTTTTTGTTTTTGTTTTAATTTCAGCTTTATTGAGATATAATTGAAGAATAAGTTACAAAGATATTTTCCTACATTTTCTTCCATTAGTTTGATAGTTTTATTTTTTTATTAATCTCTTCAACCCACCTGAAGTTCTCCTTTGTATTCAGTGTTAAGGTAGGGATCTATCTTAATTTTTCTTCATATATCAACATAATTTCTAACCAATCTGTTCTTTCCTCATAAAGATAGCTTTGCCACATTTGTGATGCTACCTTTAACATATGTCAAGTTCTGTGTATGATGGGTCTATTTGTGGGCTTTCTTTTTGTTCCATTTGTTGATTTGTCCTCATGTCTGTATCTTTCTTCTGCTGTTGTTGTTGTTTTTTTTAATCTCTGTAGTGTGCCAGCTCTTAATAGTTGTAGTATTAGTCCCTTTTTCATCTTCTTCTTTCAAAATTGATTCATCTTTTCATGAGCTACTATTCCATATACATTTTAGAATAAGTTTCTCGAGTTTCTAAAAAAAGTTCCTGCTAACATTTTAAAATAAGATTTGAACATATAGATTAACTTTTGAAGAACTGACATCTTTACTAAGCTAAGTTATCTTATCTAAGACCATGCTTTATCTGTGTTTTCAGATCTTCTTTTATGTCTTATTAGAGTTTAAAATTTTTCGGGGTAAAGATGTTATGCCACATTTGTAAATTAATTGTTAAATATCTTACAATTTTTGGTGTTAGTGTGAATGGGATTGCTTCTGGTTCATTATTGCTAATATAGAGATTAATATTCCTGTTTTCTCCCATCCAAGTACTAACCAGGCCCGACCCTGCTTAGCTTCCGAGATCAGACGAGATCGGGCGCGTTCAGGGTGGTATGGCCGTAGACAATATTCCTGTTTTCTGAAGACATTATAAATATAAATGTGTAATCTTGTTAAGTGCTTTATATTGCAACTCTTGGAAAGTCTATGTGATTTTTGTCCTTTAATCCATAAATATAGTCAATAACATTTATAGTTTTCTCATGTGAAACCATTCTTGTGTTCCTGGCAGAACACCTTGGCTGTTGAATTCGGTTGGATAATATTTCTTTGCATCTATTTCTTAAAATCTGTTTTCATCAGTGACATAGATTATGATTCTCTCTTCTTGTACTATCTGATTTGGAATAAATCATTAGGCAGATTTTTCTCTTTTCCTGTTTTCTAATAATTTAATTGATAAAGGGATTATCTGTCCCTTGAAAGGTTGGTGAAACTCACTGTAAAACCACCTAAGCCTAAGGCTTTTTTTCTGGGGGAAAGGGCTTTAATTGCTATTCAGTTTATTTGTAGATATTTGGTCTGTTCGTATTTAAATTTCTTCTGCCAATTTTGGAATTTTATAATTTTCCAAAAATCATCTATTTCATCTAAGTTATTTAGTGTGTTAGCTTGTAATCGACCATCATATTCTTTTCTTCTTTTTTAAAGGATTTTATTTATTTATTTGAGAGAGAGAGCAAGAGCATGGAGAGGGGCAGAAGGAGAAAGAGAAGCAGGCTCCCCACTGAGCAGGGAGCCTGATATGGGGCACTATCCCAAGACCCCAAGATCATAACCTGAGCTGAAGGCAAATGCTTAACCAACTGAGCCACCCAGGTATCCTATCATACTCTTTTCTATCTCTGTTGTTTCTGTAGCTAGTTCTCATGATTTCATTATGTGCTTTGATTATTTGAATCTTCTTTTTTCTAATTAGCTCATTAGAGAATTATCCATCTTATTCATCTTTATAAGATGACAAAAATCATTCCCAATATAGCTGAAATTAACAATAAATATTAATCAGTTAACTCTATCAATGAGAAGGCAGAAACTCAGGTTGAATCTCAGATTAGATTTCAAAATTAAGGTCTAGGAATATATTGTCTATAAGAGACACACTTAAAAGGAAAAACTGTGGACAAGTTAAAAGAGATTTAAGTAGGTCTTCCAGGCTAATATGAACAGAAACACCAAAAACAAACAAAGTGAAACATGGAAATAAAAACAGGTAACTATATTATATAAGCTAAATCGAAGCTACAAATTCAAGGCAAAAGTATCATCATAGGCAAAGCATAACAGGGCTAGTGCTATCAGGAGCTCAGCTAAGTAGAAATATCCAGTGGATAGTTGTGTATATAGGACTAATACTCAGGGGCAAAGTTTGGAGAAAAGCGGATGCTGCGATATGTATTTGGAATCATCAGCATATATATGGTATTTAAAGCCATAAGACTGAGTGAGACCATTAAGGGAGTATAGACGGGACAAGAGATCCAAGAAGTAAACTGAATTCCTCCAACATTTTTGGGCAGGGAGATGAAAAAGAACCAGCAAAAAAGATATAGAGGTGGCCAGAAAGTTAGGAGGCAAACCAGGAGAGTATAATGTCCTGGAACCCATGTGAAACAATTATTTCAAAGAAACAGAGTGAATGATATTTTCAAAGGTTAGCTGATATACAAAACTCAACATTGGATTTAACAGTATGGAGATTGTTGGTGACCTTGCCAGGACCAAGTTTGATGATGGAGTAACAAAGTAATAAAGACCTGATTAGAGTAGGTTCAGGAGAGGAGAGAAATTAGAGACAGTTAGTTAATACCATTTTTATTTATTTATTTATTTATTTATTTATTTTGTATTTTTATAAACATATATTTTTATCCCCAGGGGTACAGGTCTGTGAATCGCCAGGTCCACACACCCCACAGCACTCACCAAAGCACACCCCCCACAATGTCCATAACCCCACCCCCCTTCTCCCAAGCCCCCTCCCCCCCAACAACCCTCAGTTTGTTTTGTGAGATTAAGAGTCATTTATGGTTTGTCTCCCTCCCAATCCCATCTTGTTTCATTTATTCTTCTCCTACCCACTTAAGCCCCCATGTTGCATCACCACTTCCTCATATCAGGGAGATCATATGATAGTTGTCTTTCTCCACTTGACTTATTTCACTAAGCATGATACGCTCTAGTTCCATCCATGTTGTCGCAAATGGCAACATTTCATTTCTTTTGATGGCTGCATAGTATTCCATTGTGTATATATACCACATCTTCTTTATCCATTCATCTGCTGATGGACATCTAGGTTCTTTCCATAGTTTGGCTATTGTGGACATTGCTGCTATAAACATTTGGGTGCATGTGCCCCTTCGGATCACTATGTTTGTATCTTTAGGGTAAATACCCAGTAGTGCAATAAATGGTGTTGGGAAAATTGGACAGCCACATGCAGAAAAATGAAATTGGACCATTTCCTTACACCACACACAAAAATAGACTCAAAATGGATGAAGGACCTCAATGTGAGAAAGGAATCCATCAAAATCCTTGAGGAGAACACAGGCAGCAACCTCTTCGACCTCAGCCGCAGCAACATCTTCCTAGGAACATCGCCAAAGGCAAGGGAAGCAAGGGCAAAAATGAACTATTGGGATTTCATCAAGATCAAAAGCTTTTGCACAACAAAGGAAACAGTTAACAAAATCAAAAGACAACTGACAGAATGGGAGAAGATATTTGCAGAGGACATATCAGATAAAGGACTAGTGTCCAAAATCTATAAAGAACTTAGCAAACTCGACACCCAAAGAACAAATAATACAATCAAGAAATGGGCAGAGGACATGAACAGACATTTCTGCAAAGAAGACATCCAGATGGCCAACAGACACATGAAAAAGTGCTCCATATCACTTGGCATCAGGGAAATACAAATCAAAACCACAATGAGATATCACCTCACACCAGTCAGAATGGCTAAAATCAACAAGTCGGGAAATGACAGATGCTGGCGAGGATGCGGAGAAAGGGGAACCCTCCTACACTGTTGGTGGGAATGCAAGCTGGTGCAACCACTCTAGAAAACAGCATGGAGGTTCCTCAGAATGTTGAAAATAGAACTGCCCTATGACCCAGCAATTGCACTACTGGGTATTTACCCTAAAGATACAAACATAGTTAACACCATTTTTAAAAGGAATTTTGGTATGAATGGAAGGGGGAGAAGTGGAGCAGTAAGTGGTGGAGGAAGTGGGCCTAAGAGAATTGTTTGCTCGTGTTTTTTTCAAAGTTGAGAAAAATAACATCATGTTAGAGAGTGAAAAAATGATGACTCGGAGCGAGATGGGAGAATTACTGAAGCAATGTTCTTGAATAGAAGAGAAGAGAGAGGATCTAGTGTTCAAGGG
Organism: Mustela putorius furo; assembly: GCF_011764305.1. Classification (NCBI taxonomy): domain Eukaryota; kingdom Metazoa; phylum Chordata; class Mammalia; order Carnivora; family Mustelidae; genus Mustela; species Mustela putorius. Next base: position 5,277,021 of record NW_025422368.1, on the reverse strand, counting down.
AGGGCTAGCATTAGATAGGAATCAGACACTTTATCCACAGGTAACAACATATATGGGTACAAAAGCAGATAATTAAGGAGATGTGGTGGTAAAAGTATTTGGAGTTAATAGTGATTGCTTCCATTTTCTCAGTGTAATAAGTTACTTAGTCATCAGCCAAGAAAGAAGATTAAAGAGAAGGCCTGAGAAATTTGAGGAGATAGGAGAAAATATAAAATTGCTGTCTGGGGAAGTCAGAGTAAATGGATTAGGGAAATACAGTATGTTCACCAAGCAGCATTATGGGGCCAGTTGAGCTCAATGATTATTTAATGTAATACTAGTCAGCAAGTTTGAATGTTTTTCTGAAGATACATTCAGCTTCCAGGGTACAGGAAGGGAGTAGGCTGAGAAAATTTGGTTTAAGCTGGGCTGTGGACAACCAGGGAGTAAGGAGCAAGTGAGTCTGAGTTGAGAGCATATGCAAAGGACTGATTATAATTGCCTATCATGGAATTTAAAGTAGATTACAAAGGAATTGAGGACATGAAAGGGTAAGGGATGCTATGAAGATGGTAGAATCAATGAAGTAAAAGATCTCTGTGGAGATCAAAGGATTGGTAGAGTAAGGGTACTAGCTCGGGTGAGCTGTAGAGAGGTGATGTTTGGAGAATGAGTCATTTGAAGCAGTATTATGGAATGGTTGCAGGGTTTGTTTTGTTTTGGTTTGGTTTTTGCAATGAAAAGGTCAAGGGTATGATTAAATGGCTAGAGGATGAAGTCACCGAGGGAGAACAGATCAAAACATTACAAGACCAGGTGTTGGAAAGAACTAAATAGTATTAAAATTCCTGGGGATTATGACAGAAATACTGCATAGCATGGCAGTGAGAAAGGAGGAAGTAAAGGACGGCAGCAGAGAAGGCAGTGGGTGGTAGATAGTGTAATGACAGGAGACTTAAGGTTGAGTATTATTAGAGAGGAGAGAAGAATGATCTAGAAGTAGCATTGAGGAGTGAGGAAGACCTGCACCTCATTTCCAGGCCAACTGATGGTGGGGGGCGGGTGGTATAGGAGTTAAAATAGACATGATTTTTAGGGACATCCACCTGGGTGGTTCAGTCGGTTTAGCATCTGAATCTTGATTTCCAGTCAGGTCATGATCTCAAGGTTGTGAGATCAAGCCCTGCGTTGGGTATGGAGTCTGCTTAAGATTCTCTTTCTTCTTCTCCCTCCGCCCCTCCCCAAGCTCTAAAAACAGACATCATTTTAGAGGGGTACAGGGAGAGCCAGGGGTCAGGCCCTATTTTGAATATTTTGAAGTTAAATTGTAATAAGCATCTGTGTTAATATAGATGTATTATATTTTCTGTATACTACATGTTCTTTATCTATAGTTTTCCTTTGCCCTTAATGATGCTTTTTGCTTTGAATTCTATTTTTGATCTGATATTAGAAATCTGCTTGGCTTTCTTTTGGTTCATAGCTGCCTTTTTCCATCTTTTTGTTTTAATTTGTCCAGTGTTTCTTTTCAGTGTGTCTCATGTAGACATTATACTGCTAGATTTTGTTTTTTTAATTCAATCTAAGGATTTTATCTTTTCTTTGCTGAGTTTAACTAATATATTAAATTACTTCTATGTTAGAAGTATTTAAGTTTTCTCTCTTTTTTTTTCTTTTGTTTCTTGCTCATTTCCTTGGATAAATCAATTTTATCTATGGATTTGAAAGGTGTGCATTTTATATTTGTTCTTTATTGGTTATCCCTAATCTGTTAAGGGATTTACTTATATTTTTCCCCTAATTTATGAAATTTATCAATACCTATCTGTATCTTCCCCCTTAGTAGGATAAATACTTTAACACATGCACTCTTCCCTATCTCTGGATATTGCATTCTGTGCCCTAATTTGTTAAATCTGGGGTGTGTATGTGTATAAAATGCCTTATTTTTTATTTTTTTTTTATTTTTATTATTTTTTTTTTAAGATTTTATTTATTTATTTGACAGAGATCACAAGTAGGCATAGAGGCACAGAGGCAGGCAGAGAGAGAGAGGAGGAAGCAGGCTCCCTGCCAAGCAGAGAGCCCGATGCGGGACTCGATCCCAGGACCCTGAGATCATGACCCGAGCCGAAGACAGCGGCTTAACCCACTGAGCCACCCAGGCGCCCCAAATGCCTTATTTTTTAAGATGTTATTTATTTGAGAGAGAGTGAGTGAGAGAGAGTGAGCACATGGGCAGGGGAGAGGAGGGACAGAGGGAGAGGAAGACTGCCCAAAGAGCAGGGAGCCTGATGTGGGGCCTACTCAGTCACCCAAGTGCCCCTAAAATGCCTTTAAAAAAAAAAAAAAAAGGTTTGTTTATTTACTTATTTATTATTTATGTGAGAGAGAGAGAGAGAACCAGCAGGAAGATGGGCAGAGGATGAGGGAGTGGGCAAGTTCCAAACCAACTCCCCACTAAGGGTAGAGCCTGATGTGGGGCTCAATCCCAGAACCCTGAGATCATGACCTGAGCCAAAATCAAGAGTCAGCAGCCTAACCGACTGAGCCACCCAGGAGATCCATGATTTTTTTTTTTTTTTTTTTTAAGATTTATTCATCCATTCCAGAGAGAGAAAGAACACAAGTCAGGGGAGGAACAGAGAGAAAGGGGGAGAAAGAATCTCAAGCAGACCCCCTGCTGAGCATGGAGCCCAATGTGGGGCTCAATCCCATAACCCCAAAATCACAAATGAGCTGAAAACAAGGGTCCAACGTTCAACTGTCTGAGCCACCCAGACACCCTGTACAATGCTTTTTGTAGACAATAAACTTCAGAAGGTTATTTTCTCATTCTTACTATCTTGTATTTTATAGCATTTCCTAAAATTTTTGTTTGATATCTTCTTTCCTCCAGGAATATTTTCATAGGGTCTTTATGATAATCTGCTGAGACCTTAAAGGTCTGAGAATGTATTTCTTGTACCCTCACATTTAATTGATAACTTAGCTGAATATTAAATTTTGGAGTCAGAGTTTCTGTTTTTAGGGGTACCTGGGTGGCTCAGTTGCTTAAGTGTCTGCTTTTGGCTCAGGTCATGAGGCAAGAGTCCTGGGATCAAATCCTGAATTGGACTTCTTGCTCAGCAGGTAGCCTGCTTCTCCCTCTGCCTGCCACTCCCCCAGCTTGTGCTCTCAGTCTCTCTCTCTCTTTCACACAAATACATAAATAAAATCTTTTTTAAAAAGTTTCTGGTTTTGATATTTTGGAAATATTTCTTCATTGCTTTCCTGCTCCTAATGTTGCTCTTGAGAAGTCTGGCACCATTCTGATTCATTTTATTTATTGGTGAGCTGCTCTTCTTAGAAAGGTTTTAGAATTTTCTTTTTGTCTTTGGAGTTCTTAAATTTCATTAAAATATCAGTAAGTATTCATTTTCCCATATCAACCCTATTTATCACCCTGTATACGCTTTCAGTATCAATCTTTCTTTGGAAGTCCTTACTTTTTTTCATGTATCCTCTTCCCTCCATTTACTTTTTTCTCTCCTGTTAGCACTCCTAATATATAAATGCTGATATTTCTATGTCTAGCCTCCATATTTCTTAATTTTTATATTTTTCATCACTAATCCCTTCTTGATGTCTTCTAGAAACATTTCTTGACCCGATCGTGGGCTATGTCTATTTTGCTGTTTATATCTTCTAATGAGTTTATTTCAACTGTGTTTTGAATATTCAGTAATCCTACTTGTTTCTTTATAATTGTTTCGGCTTCATTATCAGTATCCTCTTTAGGGACATTTAGTTGGCATGTATTCTATTAATTCTTGTCATCTAGAGTAGGCTATTTAGCTTATCACCTTTCTAATTTTCTAGTTATTTTTCCCTGTGAGATCATTTTCTCTCATGGGTATCAATTATCGGTCGTCTTGGTAGGTAATGAATGAAGTGGGTGGGAAGAATCAAAACCCAAGCCTTAGTTGTGCCACCCCTGGTGAGCAGGGTTCAAATCCTCATTTTCATCAGGAGGCTTTGCCTTTTAGCGAATCTATCTGTATCTTACCCTAGGCCTTTTGTTTTCTAAGAATGTATTGTCTAGTCCAGATGAAAAGAAGATCTGTGGGTTGCGGGAGGTAGGAGGAAACACTTTGATGCTTATTGGTTAAGTCAACATTTACTTTGCTTGTTTTACTCTACACCCAAATAGTGTTCTGCTGTTAATCTGCTTTCCAGCATTGGGGTAGGGCTGAAAGGGAAAACAATGATCTGAGTCTGGGCAATGTTGAGGGGGGTAGGAAAGAGTCCAGCTTGGGGTGGCTCAGTCGTTAAGCGTCTGCCTTCAGCTCAGGTCATGATCCCAGGGTCCTGGGATTGAGCTCTGCATCGGGATCCCTGCTCAGCAGGAAGCCTGCTTCTCCCTCTCCTGCTTTCTTTGCTTGTATTCCCTCTCTCGCTGTCTCTTTCTCTGTCAATGACTAAATAAAATCTTTAAAAAAAAATTTTTTTTTTTAATAAAAGAGCCCAATCAAAATTTCTTTGCAAATTCACTCCCCATGTTTGGAGCCTGGCTTTCCTCTGTACAGGGCTACTATTTCCCTTCTTTACCAAATCACAGACACCTTCTGACCCTCCAGGGGTTTCTGCTGGTTTGTCTTTCTTTCTTTCTTTCTTTCTTTTTTAAATGTCCATTCATTTCTTACTTCTGAGGCATCTTTGGGTTTAGGTTCTGGGAGGTAGACTGTGCCACTTTGCCATCATGTCAGTGGCCATATAATGTCCCTTTAATGAGGGCCTACCACAGTGTTTGTTGAAGTTTTGTGTTTCTAGTAATCTAGAGCAAAGGATTTTCTTTCTTGAGTGGTCATATTAATAGTTTGGAAATGAAGAACCTAAAGAACAATAGGCGAATGTAAGAGCACAAAATGGGCAAAGCAGTGGAAGTGCCTGAGTGACTCAGTTGGTCAAGCCTCTGGCTTCTGACTTCAGTGGGGGTGATGGTCTTGGGGTCTTGGGATTGAGCCCTGCATCAGACTCCCTGCTCAGCGGTGAGTCTTCCTCTTCCTTTGACTCTCTTCCTGCTCCTGCTCTCTCTTTCTCTCTCAAATAAATAAATAAAATATAAAAATAAAAAAAGAATAGGCAAATCAATGCATATACATGAAAGAGCAAAGTAGGAATTTTACTGCAGCACTGGAATTTACTTGCTTGTGTTTAATTTTACAGTCACTTGGGAATCTTCTTAAACCTGGAAATAAGACAAGAAAATTAATCTTATTACAAATTGATCTTAAATACATTTGTATTTAATCATCATATAGATGATTCATAGGGAAAATAAGAGTGCTTCCAGAACTCACAAAGTTAAACTAGTAAAATTGGTACGTGATCCCTATTTATAAAAGTCACATTAACAGGAGAGAATGTTTCCCAGGAAGAGCAGAGCTTGGCAATAGTTTATTATTTGTTAATCAGTCCTCTTATATGTTAGAGCATGACCAAATATTGACAATGGTTATTTCTGGGCATGGAAATAACCATGTATTCTCTGTATTTTTCAAATTTTCTATGATTAATGTGCCTTACTTTTGTAATTGGAAAAAAAACAAATATTATTTTAGTGGAATTTTCATGGGGAATCCCCTTATAGGTATACAAACTTATGCAAGGATATTTGCTGCAGCATTGTTTGTAATGTTGAAAAATATAAAACTTCTCGGGGCGCCTGGGTGGCTCAGTGGGTTAAGCCGCTGCCTTCGGCTCAGGTCATGATCTCAGAGTCCTGGGATCGAGTCCCGCATCGGGCTCTCTGATCGGCCGGGAGCCTGCTTCCCTCTCTCTCTCTGCCTGCCTCTCCATCTACTTGTGATTTCTCTCTGTCAAATAAATAAATAAAATCTTTTAAAAAAAAAAAAAAAAAAAAATATAAAACTTCTGTCAGTAGGACAGTTCAATAAATTGTGATAGAACCATTCAATGAATATCAAGCAATCAATAAGAATGATGATGTAAGTCTATAGTATCATAGAAAAAATTTAAAGATATACTGTCAAGTGAACCCCTTAAGCAGGTTAAAAAACATGTTCAATAGGAGCACATTTTTTGCAACCAAAAAGCAAGTGCACAGAAATCATTTGAAAAATATATGCAAGAAGTTGCTGCTCCATCCTAACAACATGTAAAAAGTTGAACAAACTGAAAACTAGCAACTCTTCTTGGATCCTTCAGAGAAGTGAGGCCACAGGACAAACCAATGCCCCCAAAGTGGAAAGACAGGAAATACAGAGAATCACAACTTACTGGAGTAAAAATCCATGAGCAGACACTTCTGCAGGAATGAGTGCCTGGTAGAAAACTTACACTTTTTTCTTTTTAAGATTTTATTTATTTATTTGAGAGAGAAGACAACCAGGGGAGAGAGGGAGCAGGAGGTTCCCCGCTGAGCAGGGAGCTTAGTAGGGGGCTCAATCCCAGGACTCTTGGGTCATGACCTGAGTCGAACCAACTGAGCCACCCAGGAGCCCTGAAAACTTAAGCTTTAATTGATTAATTGCAGGAGGCTCAGTATGGATGAGAGAGTATCAGACTCCAGAGGCCCCAGTCAAAGAGATCTCTAGAATCTACCAGGTCCTCACAGTGAAGATTGGAGAAAAATTCCCTCATGTTTCTCTCAGGAGAAGGGGGGAAAGTAACCATTTTGAAAAGTACCAAAACATACCATTCTTCTTAAATTCTGCCCTCAAGAGAAACTATTTTACCAAAACCTAACCTATGGGGTTTCATTAGGGCCTAACTTATTTGGAGGAAGGTAAATACCTAACTCTAGTCTTCTATGTAAGAAAAGAGAAATACCGAATTCCAGCTCCCTCTAGCCATCCTTTGCCACCAAAGGTGGGAATAAGGGATCTTGAGAAGCACTGGTGAAGTTCACAGATCAGATGCATATGCTCTTCAAAGAACTGAGACCTAATCATAGGACTATACAGTGTTTCCCCTTCTCCTGTACCTTACACCACACCATTAAAGGCTAATTTGCCAGAGTTCCTTTCACCTAGTATGTCACGTCTGGATTTTAACAAAAATTACCAGCATACTAAAAGGCAGAAAACATAGTTTGAGGAGACTGCATAAGCTTTGGACCAGAGTCAGATATGGTAGGGATGTTGGAATTATCATACCGGAAATTTAAAATGACTATGATTAATAGGCTTAGGACTTTGATGGAAAAAATATATAGGAACAGATAGATAATGTAAGCAGAGAGATGGATATTCTAAAAAGCAAGCAAAAAGAAATAATAGAGATCAAAAACACTAAAAAATGAAGAATGCCTTTGATGGCCTCATTAGTAGGCTGGGTATGGCTGAGAAAAGAATTTCTGAGTTTGAGGATATGGTAATAAAAACTTCCAAAACTGAAAAGCAAAGAAGAAGAAAAAAAAAGAACTGAAGAAAACAGACAACCAACATTTATAGGACAGCTGCAAAAGGTGTAACATATGTGTAATGGGAATAACAGAAGAAGAAAGAAAGGGACATATTTGTTTTATTTATTACTTTAGGATTTTATGTATTTGTCGAGAGAGAGAGAGCACAAGCAGGGGGAGCAGCAGGCAGAGAGAAAAGCAGACTCCCCGCTGAGCTAGGAGCCCAATTCCAGGACCCTGGGATCATGACCTGAGCCAAAGGCAGACACTTAACCAATTGAGTTACCCAGGTGCCCAAAAGGGGGACATATTTGAAGCAATAATGATGGAAAATTTCTTCAAATGAATGTCAGACACCAAACCACAGAACTAGACACTCATATAACACCAAGCAGGATAGATGCCCCCCCAAAACCACACTTAAACATACCATATTCAATTGGGGCGCCTGGGTGGCTCAGTGGGTTAAGCCGCTGCCTTCGGCTCAGGTCATGATCTCGGGGTCCTGGGATCGAGTCCCACATCGGGCTCTCTGCTCAGCAGGGAGCCTGCTTCCCTCTTACCTCTATCTCCCTCTCTGCCTGCCTCTCCATCTGCTTGTGATATCTCTCTGTCAAATAAATAAATAAAATCTTTAAAAAAAAAAAAACAACATACCATATTCAAGGTAAAGAGTCTTGAAAGGAATCAGAAGGAAAAAACACCTTACCTATAGAGGAGCAAAGATAGGAATTACATCCAGCTTCTCAGAAAGAACATAAGCAAGAGAGAGGAGCATATATAAAGAGTTGAAAGAAAAACTACCAACTCAGAATTCTGTGCCCTGCAAAAATTTTTAAATGAAGGAGAAATACAGACTTTTTCAGACAAATAAAAATTGAGGGAATTTATAGCCAGTAAATCTGCTTCGCACAAAGTGTTAAAAGTCGTTCTTCAGGGTCACCTGGGTGGCTCAGTGGGTTAAAGCCTCTGCCTTTGGCTCAGGTCATGATCCCAGGGTCCTGGGATCGAGCCTCACATCGGGTTCTCTACTCAGTGGGGAGCCTGCTTCCTCCTCTCCTTCTCTGCCTGCCTCTCTGCCTACTTGTGATCTGTCAAATAAATAAATAAAAATCGTAAAAAAAAAAAAATTCTTCAGAGAGAAGGGACATGATGTAAATCAGAAATTTGGCTCTATATAAAGATAGGAAGAACACTGGAAGGAATAAATAGAGATAAAATTTTATTTTTCTTAACTGGTCTAACATAATAGTTGTTCAAAATAATAATAATAGCAATAGTGTATTCAATGATGTATGCGTGCTTATGTACAGGTTAAATGGATGAAGAAATGATACAAGGGATAGAGTGGGGGCAGAATTAGGACTATTTTGTTATTATAAGGTACTTGCACTATCCATGAAGCAGTGTAGTGTTATTTGAAAATGGGTTTGTTATAAATATATAGTGCAAACTCTAGGGCATCAACTTTAAAAAATAATGAAAGAAGTATAAATGAAGAAAGGAGAGAAAATGGAATTATAAAATCTCAAAACTACAAAATGTAGAAAAATTGTGAAAGATAAAAGAACAAGGGCAGTAAATAGAAAAGAGTAGCAAATATGGTAGATATTAACCCAAATATATCAATAGTCACCTTAAATGTTTATGATCTAAATACACTAATTAAAAGATAATGATTATCAGAGTGGATCCAGAAACAAGACCCAAATATATGTTGTCTACAGGAAACTGACTTTAAATATAAAAAGGGGTGCCTGGGTGGCTCATTTGGTTGAACATCTGACTTTCGGTTTTGGCTCAGGTCATGGTCTTGTGAGTTGTGGGATGGAGCCCCAAAGTGGGCTCAACATTCAGCTCAAAATTCAACATTTAGAGTCTGCTTAAAGATTCTCTCCTCTGCCCCACCCTCCCACTCATGTGCTTTCTCTCTCTCATTAAATAAATAAAATCTTAAAAATAAATAAATATAAAGACACATAGATTAAATGGGTAGAAAAAATACCATGATAACACTAATCAAAGGAAAGTAGTAGTTATATTAATTTCAGACAGAGTAGACTTCAGAGCAGGGAAATTTATCAGGGATAAAGTAGGGCATCTAATAATAAAGGTGTCAATATGGGCGCCTGGGTGGCTCAGTGGGTTAAGCCGCTGCCTTCGGCTCAGGTCACGATCTCAGGGTCCTGGGATCAAGTCCCATATCGGGCTCTCTGCTCAGCAGGGAGCCTGCTTCCCTCTCTCTCTCTCTGCCTGCCTCTCTCTCCATCTACTTGTGATCTCTCTCTGTCAAATAAATAAAATCTTAAAAAATAAAGGTGTCAATACTCTAAGATGACATAATAATCCTTAATGTTTTGTCTAACAGAGCATCAAACTACAGGAGGCAAAAACTGGTAGAACTGCAAGGAGAAACAGGTGAATCCTCTGTTGTATCGGAGGCTATAACAGTCCTCTTTCAGAAATGGACTGATACAGCAGGCAGAAGACTGTTAAGGATATAGTTGAACTCAACAGCACCATCAGTCAACTGGGTATAATTGACATCTCTGGACTATTTTATCCAACAGTAGCAGGTTATGGGGCACCTGGGTGGCTCAGTCGGTTAAGCGTCTGCCTTCAGCTCAGATCATGATGCTGCAATCCCAGATCAAGTCCCAGATCGAGTCCCAAATCAGGCTCCCTGCTTAGCAGGGAGTCTACTTTTACTTCTTCCTCTCCCTCTGCCCCTTCCCTGCTCCTACTCTCCCTCTCTCTTCCTGTCTCTCTCTCCCAAGTGAATAAATAAAAAATCTTAAAAAAAAAATAGCAGATTACACATTCTTTTCAAGCTCACATGACTATAGGAAGCAGAATCCCTGACTAAGAATGGTTGTTAAGGCCATTTATTGCTCACTTAACGAAATCCCAGAGACAGGTGTACTCAGGGTTGTTCTAGTAACTAGATGTCATCAAGGGCACGGTTTTATTTATTTTCCTTCTCTGTATTCCTGGTGTATTGTCTTATCCTGTGGTTATCACCTTAGGATTACCAAAGATTGTAGTAGCTCCAAGCATCCCATCCAGGCAGGAAGAGAAATTTTAGTTCCATTCACCTCTGTTGGAAATAGGGAGAAGGGGAACTGAGCAGTAGGGGGAGGTATTGTTTATTTTAGTTTTGTTTTTAAGGTTTATTTTAGGAGATAAAGCAAATAAAGCAATATGCTATTGGCCCTGGATCTTTACATATTTTTTTTTCCTTCTGCCTGCCATTTATGATCTCTTGAATCCTTCCCACAATTGTATCTCAGTACCTAGTTATAGTAACTGATACATAGTAAATAGTCAGTAAATATTTTTGTAAGGAAAGCAGGCATAGCAAAAGTAGAGTCAGTTTAAAACTCATCTCTCCAAAACATGTTGTCTAATATCAGGGAAAGTAAGTAATGCAGCAATCACAATATAGAATGGTAAATGCTAGGATACTCTTAATTATAAGATGCTGTGGGAACACATAGGAGGAGTTAGAGAAGACAGCTCAGAAAGAACAATTGTTTTAACTGAGATCTAAAGAATAGTAGAAATAACGAACCCAAAGGGAAAGAAAGTCTCTTAGTTTGTACATTAACTTCCACAAAGTGAAACAAATATAATCCTTTTTGAGGGAGGAAGACCTTGAAGAAATTCTAGTGAGAAAAAAGGGGAGGATCACAAATAGTAATTGATCATATATTGCCCAATTTTACTAAAATTGGGCAATGTCTTAAAGCTGTATGGCTTGTTTCTGTTTTTAGTGAAAAAAAAAAAAAAAGAAAATCCAAGACTTCAGTTCTCTTTCCTATAATGTTTTAATTTTTTTTTTTTACTGTTGTAACCATCTGCTACTCAGAAAGTTTTCAGGTGTCTATCTAATCAAGTTAGAAACTCCTAATACATATTTTATATATAGTAGCACATGAAAGCAGAAGTTTTGACAAAGCGCAATGGACAGGTTGCCAAATTAAATACAGGATGCCTGGTTAGATTTAAACATTAGATAAACAAAAATAATTTTTTAGTGTAAGTATAAAATTGCATGGACCATACTTACCCTAAAACACTTGTGTGTTTTATTTTATTTTATTTATTTGAGAGCATGCACGTGCATAAGTTGGGGGAGGGACAGAGGGACAAGCAGACTCTCTGCCAAGTGGAGACCCTCGCACGGGGCTTAATCCCAGGACCCTGAAATCATGACCGGAGCTGAAATTAGACACTTAACCAACTGAGCCACTTAGGTGCCCCTAAATCATTTTTGTTTATTTGCAATTCAGATTTACCTAGATATCCTATATTTTTATTTGCTAAATCTGGAAAGCCTAACAATAGATACGAGATTTCATAGAGGAATGCTAAACCAGGATTTACAAAGTAATTGACTCTTACTAACTCACTCTCAGTATGAAATGGTCAAGGAGAAGAGGATTTTGAGAGCACTCCTAACCTTTCTCCACTCTAAGAACTTATCACAGGCCCCCACATTTTGGAGGCCCATAAAACGGGGCCTGGTTCAATCTCTGAAAAAAGGTTGAGGCTATGATTGATTGGCTAGATGCACTAATAGTAGAAGCAAAGAAGAAGCTGCTGCTGCACTGGGATAAGCCTTCGGCCTCAGAGTTTACCTGGACAAAGTAAGCTCCACTGTTTCCTATAGACGAGGCATGGGTCATATATATATATACACCTAACCAAGAAAGATGGCAGAGAGTTGTCATGGATTCTGTCCAGAAGGGCTGCATAAATATGCAAACACATCTGAGTATAGAAAAGCTGGAGGTATCACAAATGTCAACAACCAGTTAGAACAGAAATATATATTTGAGAGAAAGTGTGCAGCTGGGGCGAGGAGCAGAGGGAAGGGAGAAAGAATGTCCAGCAGACTCTGCACTGAGCATAGAGCCTGACATGGGGCTCAATCTCACAACTCTGAGTTCATGACCTGAGCTGAAATCAGGAGTTGGATGCTTAACGGACTGAACCACCCAAAGGCCCCAGAATTGGAATATATTTGACAAGATCAAGAAATCTGCGGATGAGATTTCCAGTGATGGTAATCTCCAAGGAACTGACCAAAGTACCTTATGAAAGAGTCAGCTTTAGAAATCTCCCAGATCCAGGAAGCACTGATGTTAGAACACAATAGTAATAGTCAATCAGAACTTTCCATTTCCTCTCTCTCCTCTCTAGAGCTCTAATCCCTAAAGGGTCCCCTAGTAGCAAGCTAGAAAAGTAGGAAGAGAAGTAGTAGGCCAGAAAAAAGCAGCTGTTAATATTCTCCTTCTCTAACTGTAAGTTGTAATAGTCTTAGCTGGAAGAGAGAAGCCTCAACTTTAAAACAAAACAAAGATTTACTTATATATAATTCTGGACGTTTTACCAACCAGATAAACATATTACTGAGACATTATCAGAAATGTCACAGAACAATCTCAGTTTTCATCCAGAGGCCTGCTGAATGAATGTAGAGATAAAATGTCACTTTGGAAAATAGCTTGGAAATTTCTTATAAAAGTTAAACATAACACTTATCTAACCCATCAGTCTCACTCCTGGGCATTTACCTAAGAGAAGTGAAAACTTACCTTCAACCCAAAACCTGTTTATAGGGTGCTTGGGTGGCTCAGTTGGTCGGTTAAGCATCTGCCTTCAGTTCAGGTCATGATCTCAGGGTCCTGGGACTGAGCTCCACATTGGGCTTCTCCCTCTCCCTGTGCCTGCTGTTCCCTTGCTTTTGCTCTCTCCCTCAATTGCTCTCTCTCTCTCAAATAAATAAATAAATAAATAAATCTTTTTTTTTAAAAAACCTGTTTATGAATTTTATAGCAGTTCTATTTATAATTGCCCAAATCTGAAATCAGCTCAAATGTCTTTCTTTTTTTTTTTTTTAAAGATTTTATTTATTTATTTATTTGACAGAGATCACAAGTAGGCAGAGAGGCAGGCAGAGAGAGAGAGAGAGAGAGGAGGAAGGAGGCTCCTTGCTGAGCAGAGAACCCGATGCAGGGCTCGATCCCAGGACCTTGGGATCATGACCTGAGCCGAAGGCAGAGGCTTTAACCCACTGAGCCACCCAGGCACCCCAGCTCAAATGTCTTTCACTTGGTAAATGGATAAAAATATGTGATACAGCGATACAATGGAATAATATCAGTCAGTAAATAAAAAGGAATGAATTAATGATATATATAATGTGGATGAGTCTCATAGGAGTCACACTAAGTGAAAAAAGCTAGATTCAAAAGGTTACATACTGTATATCTCTACTTATACTGCATTCTGGAAAAGGTAATGTCTAACTTCACAACAAACACCAGCTTTTGGTCACTCCCTGGTGCTAGAAGATAAGGTCAAGTTAGGGAAACAGAAGGTATATGACCAAAGGTCCAATTTCCAAAGTGCTCCCATTCCTTAACTTACTGTGATTTAACGGATGCGAGAGATTTTCTGAAGGTAGACTGAACATCTAACTGGAGTAGCATAGGAATATCTGGGTACCCACCCAGCTGGGCCCAGAGCGAATGTATTGATGTCTTCTCTGCTATTGGGTAGCTTGAAGTTGACAGATCAGCATTCCAGATAGCTCTCATTTGGTCTTCTTGTCTAGAGAATCAGAGACACTAATTGAAAGCGCCAAACTTTCCTGAACTCTATATCCAATTAAAATGTATGAATCTTATTTTCCCCTTTTCTCTTCCTCACCGTCTTATCCTATAATGTCCTGTCTGGCACCAAAGAACATTAGCTATGTCCACTTTGACTGAGCGATGGATTAAAATAGCAGAATTTGCTGAAAGAGCTTTTTTTTCTTCCCTGAAAGTGCATTTTCATGACTTCACCTAGTAATCTATTTTAAAACTATCTTCTTAGTTTCGTGGGGTATATAAACCATATCCAGATTTTTTCCCCCCAGCAGTGTTCTTTTCCATTCCTTACCAAAGCTCCTACCTTCTTTTTTTTTTTTTTTTTTAAAAAGGAAAGAATAATGTTTCTAAGTTTCTTTATTCTGTTAAACTAATTTGTTTCATGGTAAGGAAAATTAGTGTCATTTTTTATAAGACCAGCTTTATTTTTAAATTTATTTAATCTATTTAATTTTTTGAAGTTGAACTAATTTATTAACTGAGCAAAAGTAAAACAATTCAAATTCAAATAGAATTCAAATAACAAATGTTCCACAAATCTATAAATGTATATCCTCATATGATTACTGAAATGGAGCTTTCATCTGGAAAAATCTATTGAGACTAAGTTATGATTCAGTTAGATATAGGTTCAAAAGTATAGACAAAGTATTCTAACACTTCATTCAATAAGTTCTGTCTGGTCCAACCATTTATTTAAAGTCTTTAGCATTCCTAGTTAATGACATGGAAAATATAGACACCTAGCTGAATCTTTGGGGTAAGCCCGTGCATGTGAGATGAGACATCCAAAACACATTATAAGGAAGGGATGTCACAGCTTATATCCCTCCAGGACCATAATTTTCATGTCACTGTGGGAATAAGAGAGCCCCTGTTTTGGGATTGTTATAAAGGAGGGCCACTAAAGGGAAAACTGGACTTAATCATTCTTGGAAAAGAACAGACAAAGAGCAGACCAGCATCATATTTTTTAAAAAGAACTAAAATAAATAAATAAATAGGAACTCAAAATTAGATGTTAAATATTTAAGTAGAAATATATGTAAATAAGCTTCTTATTAAATTGGCTAAGAAAGTCAATACTACCTTAGACTTTCTACTGCACCTCATAATTGGTGAAAGAGAAGCTCTTGGGCAGGAAAAAAAAAAAGTATTAGGTCCCACATATCATTCAAATACAGTTTAATGTCAGTCTTTTTCAAGCACATACCGTAATTTCTTGAATGTGTCATACTTTCTATCTTCTTCTATTAGCAGCTCTAGGAATGGCTGCTGAACAAATTTGGCAGAGACAGGTATCTCCTTTTTGTCAGTGATCAAAGGTATGGGCCGACTAAGATTCAATTTATACATCTCTTGAAGCTAAAAACAAATCAGTGAAGATAAAAAAAAAAGTCAGAGTCTTTAAGAAGTTCTGAGCTGGCCCTAGCTAAACTGTGACTCTTTCTTTTCCATGGACTTGCAAATCCTTTTTCTCCATCCTCTTTCTCTCTTCCTCCAATCACACCTCCACTTCCAACACACAATTTCAGAGGTGGCGCTATGTTATATAAAAACCTTTGTCCTGGGGCGCCTGGGTGGCTCAGTGGGTTAAGCCGCTGCCTTCGGCTCAGGTCATGATCTCAGGGTCCTGGGATTGAGCCTGCATCAGCTCTCTACTCCGCAGGGAGCCTGCTTCCTCCTCTCTCTCTCTCTGCCTGCCTCTCTGCCTACTTGTGATCTCTGTCTGTCAAATAAATAAGTAAAATCTTTAAAAAAAAAAAAAAAAAACTTTGTCCTGGGCGCCTGGGTGGCTCAGTAGGTTAAAGCCTCTGCCTTCAGCTCGGGTCATGATCCCAGGGTCCTGGGATGGAGCCCCACATCGGGCTCTCTGCTTGGCGGGGAGCCTGCTTCCCCTCCCTCTCTGCTTGCCTCTCTGCCTACTTGTGATCTCTGTGTCTGTCAAATAAATAAAATCTTAAACAAACAAACCTTTGTCTGAGGAGCCTCAGTGGCACAGTAGGTTAACCATCTGACTCTTGGTTTGGGCTCAGGTCACGATCTCAGGATGTAGGATCGAGCCCCAAGTAGGGCTCTGCGCTCAGCATGAAGTCTGCTTGCTCTGCACTCAGCATGAAGTCTGCTTAAGATGCCCTCTTCCTTTACCCCTCTCCCCCACACTCTCCTGCTTGCTCACATTCTCTCTCAAATAGATAAATAAATCTTTAAAAAAAACAAAACGAACAAACAAAAACCCCTCGATCCTGCATAACCTGTAGTCCTGGTCCTCTCATTTCCTAGCTGTGTGACTTTGGGTTAGTTGCTAATTTTATCTGCACCTTTCTCCTCATTTCTAAAACAAGGATAATAACACAGGGTTGATGTAGGTGTTGTATAAGATAATATATACAAATACACATAATAAATTGTGAAGCACTATGCAAATCTAATGATAGCTAACACTTACTGAATACTTGCTGAATGTAACATGCTTTTTATATATTAATTCATTTGGTATTTCCAACAATCTTATGAAGTGAGTAATGTTATTATCCTCATCTTACCTTTGGAGATCTGAAGCTCAGAAAATTTATATCTTGGCGCAAGGTCTCTTAGCTAACATGTGGCAAAGCTGATTTGAACCCACACAATCTGGTAGGAGAACCAACCTCTTGCGTGTAAGGTATTTATTCATTTCTACCCTCTTCTCCCTTTTGCTTTTTTCTCTCCCATCTTATGCCTTGATAACCACTTCATCATCTAGATTGTGGATCCCCTGACCCCAGACCCTTATTCATCCCCTGAAATGTCCTAGATACATGATTTCTGTTAGATAGTTCATGACACTGCCAACTCAGCTTGCTTTATTCCACCTACATTGACCATATTTTCCAAACCAAAACTTCAAAAGTATCTTTTTTTTTTTTTGTTTGGTCAAAGAGCTTTAATATTTGAAATATCACTGTTCTAGAAAATTCAGACTATGTCTGACTTGGACCAACTATGGTAAGAAATGTCTTTGTACCTTCTAAAGCATCAAGTAATTTTATACATTAATTTAGTGAAAAAAAAGGATATATAGATATAAAATACTCCTAGAATACCAAGAATGTTCTAAAACTCCATGCTGGAGCATGTAGTGGGAGCATGTAATCCCAGAGCAAAGAACTCTAATCTCAGCTTTATAACTTTTTGGAAGGACACTATCACTCTCAAAAGCATACTAATGATTATCTCAGAAGAGCTTTGGGACATAATGAGTGGGTATCAGAGTTTAACAGGATCTTCTGGGCCTGGTCCTATATAAGCAAGTTAAATAAACTCTTACCTCCTTTATTGTATACTCATTCTATTAAATTTTGCTTTCTGAAAGGTTTTTTTTAAAAAAAGATTTTATTGCTTAGTAATCTCCACACCCAGTGTAGGGCTTGAACTACAGCCCTGAGATCAAGAGTCGCATCCTCCACTGACTGAGCCAGCCAGATACCCCACTTTCTGATAGTTTTGAGGAGAGAAGTAACCATCATGAATCAGTTGGAGAGTGGTGACTTTAAGAGGTTTCATATCTAGAGGCTGGTAGATGCAGGTTGATTAGGAAGGAGTTGAGCATTTATGGACATCTCCCCCGTTCTAATCTTTTCCCATCTAGAGAGTCCAGCCAGTATCCCTAATGTCAAGTTAGGAGTTTTCACTGGGGTCATGGTATACTGGGTTGAATGGTGAACTCCTCAAAAGATATGTTCCCAGAATCTATGAATGTGACCTTATTGGGCAAAAGGGTCTTTACAGATATAATTTAAGGATGTCAAGATGAGATTACCCTGGATTGGCCAGGTGGGTCCTATATCCAATGACACATGGCTTTAAAAGAGACAGAAGAGAAGACATAAGACACACTGGGAAGAAGGCCAGGGGGAAGGTCAGAGGCAAAGGTCGAAGTTATGCAGCTATAAGCCAAGGAAAGCCAAGGACTGTCAGCAGCTACCAGAGTTCAGGAGAGAGGCATGGAACAAATATCTCCTTCAGAGTTTCCAAAAGGAACAAACCCTGCCAACACCTTGATTTCATGATCTGGCCTCCAGAACTGCAAGGGAATATATTTGTGTTGTCTTAAGCCATCAGGTTTGTGGCAATTCATTACAGCTGCCCGAGGAGACTAATATACATGGTATCTCCAGGTAAATGTTATTTTCCCAAGCTTACCACTTTTCATTTTTCTTACAACACACTGGGGAGAGGAAATAGAAAACAAGTTACCTGGCTAAATAAGAACATCATTTTCCTCAGGCACTGATTCCGTTTCTGCTCTAAAGACTTCTGTTTGTTGGTCCAGACCTGCATAATCTTTTTCTGGTAGTCATCAATTCTGTTTAGCAGTATGAAGAGGTTCTGGGTCTCATAACCTTTCCCAGTGTTTTGGAGGGCTTGTAATCGTCTGATTATGTTGTTTCTTGAAAAAAATTTAACAAGAATGAGATTGATATAACGACTGACCCTAACTCAGCTAACCTGGGCCTAGTTATTTTCAGTTCTTATCCTTAGTAAGTAAAGGGGAATGTGATAGGAGTGGGAGACTTGCTTAATGACACCTTAATCTAGTTTCTTATATGACTTTATTTTTAAAAATCTATATGATTGTCAAGTTTTCATTAACTTGAGTTTTTTAGTGTTATAATAGTGTTGCTTATTATCTTACTATTATTTTAATAGTTTTATATTTTAATATATTAATATAATACAAACATATTTAATATATTGTTTTAATATTAAAATTTTGGTATTGATATGTATAAGATATATAGAAGGTAGTTAATACAGTTGTGGAAAAGTCATTGTCCTTGCCTTCAAAGCACTTACAAGCCAGAATGGGAGACTAATAAGTTAACTGTGTCAAAGACAATGAAACAAATGCCAAATAGACATATAAACATGCTGTTGGAGCAAAAAAGAGAGCATAATTCATACAAGAGAAATAAAAAAGGCCTCATAGGAAGATGTTGCATAGGATCTTGAGGAACAGTGATAAAAATATACTCTCTCTCTTGACAATAACAGGTACCACCACGTTTGAGCCTTCTGAATAGATAGTGTTTTGCCATCTCTGTTCTACAGGAGAGGAAAAGGAATCTGAGCAAAGTTAAGTAATTTTCTGAAGTTATATAATTAATAAATATCAGATTTGGGAAGCAAACCCAAATCATCTCTATTCCTACAATACCAGTATTTCTCAAAATGTGGACCGTGATCATCTGGACTGAATGAATCACTTAGGCAGAGGTGATGGGGTGGTGGTGATGCTTACTGAAAAGGAGGATTCCAGTGAAAGTGCAAGTTTCTCCAAAAGAAGAATGTAAATCTCAGTGGCTAAAAACAAAATTTTACTTGTTGCTCATACTACAAATCCATCATGGTTCATCAGGGAGCAAGCTTCATTGTATACTTTCAAGGACACAGGCTATCTGAAGAGCCATCACCTTGAACAACATGGGTTATGTCAGAGGAAAAGGAGACTCGGGAGGGTCTCAAACTAATAATGACAAGCTCAGCACAGAAATGACATATTCCAATTCTGCTTACATTTCATTGAAAAGTCCTGGCAAACAGCACTAATGACTATCACAAATATTCAGCATCATAATAATAAAACTACAGTGAATAATAAAAATAGAAGTGACTCATCTATATGCAACCAACAAAAAATAATGAAAAGTCTCTATATGGACCTAAATGATACAAGAATGTATGATGAAGGTACATTCAAATCTATAGGGGAAAAGGTAAGATTATTTTGTAAGTAGTGATGGAGCTACTGGTAGCCATGTAGGAAAAAGTCACATTCATATCTCTCAAGAGAAAGTTGTGAATCAGAGACTTAAATGTAAAAAAAAAAAATAGCTAATAACCAACTATAAAAGTTTCAGAAGAAACCTAGAAAGAATTTTTTGTATTTCTCAGCCAGTGCCTAACTGGCTCATTGGTAGAGCATGTGACTCTCAATCTCAGGACTGTGAGTTCAAGCCCCACGTTGAGCATGCAATCCACTTAAAAAAAAAAATAACAGCCCCCCAGAATAAATAATCCCATTAAAAAATGGGCTGAAGGGGTGCCTGGGTGGTTCAGTGGGTTAAAGCCTCTGCCTTTGGCTCAGGTCATGATCTCAGGATCCTGGCATTGAGCCCCACATTGGGCTCACTGCTTAGCGGTGAGCCTGCTTCCTCCTCTCTCCCTCTCTGCCTGCCTCTCTGCCTACTTGTGATCTCTGTCTGTCAAATAAATAAATAAATGAAATCTTTTTTCAAAAAATGGGCTGAAGATATGAGCAGACATTTTTCCAAAGAAGATATCCAAATAGCTAACAGACACATGACAAGATGCTCAACATCACTCATCAGCAGGGAAATACAAATCAAAACTACAATGAAATATCACCTCATGCCTGCCTGAATGGGTAAAATTTAGCAATTCAGGAAACAATAGATGTTAGCAAGGATGTGGAGAAAGGGGAATCTTCTCGCACTGTTGGTGGGAATGCAAACTGGTGTAGCCACGCTGGAAGACAGTGTAGAAGTTTGAGTTTAACTCAAAAAGTTAAAAATAGAACAACCCTGCCACCCAGCAATTGCACTAGAAGGCGCTGACCCAAAGGATAAAACAATAGTAATTCAAAGGGGCACATCCACTATGTTTACTGCAGCATTATCAAAATAGCCAAATTATGGCAAGAACCCAATTGTCCCTCAACTGATGAATGGATAAAGAAGATGTGTGTGTGTGTGTGTGTGTGTGTGTGTGTGTGTGTGTGTGTGATGGAATATTACTCAGTCATCAAAAATAATGAAATCCTGCCATTTGCAACTATGTGGATGGAACTAGAGTGTATTATGCTAAGCAAAACAAGTCAGGGCCCCTGGGTGGCTCAGTGGGTTAAGCCTCTGCCTTCAGCTCGGGTCATGGTCTCAGGGTCCTGGGATGGAGCCCTGCATCGGGCTCTCTGCTCAGCAGGGAATCTGCTTCCTCCTCTCTCTCTCTGCCTGCCTCTCTGCCTACTTGTGATCTCTGTCTGTCAAATAAATAAAATCTTAAAAAAAAAAACAAGTCAGTCAGAGAAAGGCAAATAACGTATGATTTCATTCATATGTGGAATTGAAGAAACAAAACAGATGAACATAGGAGAAGGGAAGGAAAAATAAGATGCAGAGAGGGAGGCAAACTATAAGAGAGGCTTAAATATAGGGAACAAACTGTGGGGATGAGGCTGGGAGGATGGAGTAATTGATGGGCATTAAGGAGAGCACTTGATGTAATGAGCACTGGGTGTTGTATGCAACTGATGAATGACCAAATTCTAATCCTGAAACTAATACTACACTATATGTGAACTAACTTGAATTTAAATAAAATTTTGAAAGAATGAAAAATGAATGAATGAATTAATACATAAATGAAATAAATGTTCTGATTATATCTTGAAGAAGTCTGGTTTTATACCTTGTTCTATTCCTTAGTTCCCAAATCAGTTCAGTCCTCAAAAAATGTAAATTTCATGAGAACAGGGTACTTTGCCTGTTATATATTTGCCTGTTATTCACTGCTGTATCCCTAACCCCTAATATAATACTTGCCATATTTAACAAATATCTGTTAAATAAATGATATAATTTTTCCCATAATTTATATATAAATAATAATAATATTAATAACCTTTTCCAGTACAGATTTAGTTTGGCATCTTATAATTTTAGGTAAAAGATATCCCCAAAACAATAATTTGGTAACCTCAAACCTAAATTCTAAGGATAACAAGACAATAGTCACTTTCCCTATTTCTGCAGTTTTTAAAAATCAGGACCAGGACCTTCCATGTCACTTCAGCAGCAAAGTTGCCGTGGCAACAACTTGTATATAACCTGCCATTTCCTATTTCAAGAATCATACAACTTCTGGTGAACCCAAGAAGATGAAAGAAATTTAGAATACTTATAATTTTAGAATAATTGGGACCGAGCTTTTAAAGTTGGTATTTTGGAGATCAACCCTGATCCACAAAATATATCTTAGTATCTCTGCTAGAGATATAAATGGATGAAATAGATCATGTTACATGACCATGACGTTTTTATTTCCAAAAAAAGTATATCTCCTTTTGGTATCTTAAATAGACTTCATCCCACAGACCTATAATATTCTAGAACATCTAATATGACAGATATGTATATACTTATAGGAGGGGGAAGGGAGGATATTTGAAATCAGGACTAAACCAGAAAACTGGACATTCAATATTTACATCTACCTTGCACGCTGGATCAGCCTGTAAGCAATGTACTTGCGGAATAGGTATCCCAGCCGAACTGTGTCTGTATGAAGTGTCTCAATTATGAGATTCCTAGCTGTTGTGTGTAGCTGTGAAGGGAGTCCAGAAGATTTTGTGGCCTGATTTAAGAGTACCAGGTTCTTTCTCTGAGCTTCCACATCAACAAAATACCTCTGCTCTTTGAGTTCTTGGGGAGAGGAAGGGGGCATCATCTTGGGTTTCTTGGTAACTGAATCTGAAGTCAGTATCCAGGACTTGTCTATAGGGGGGAACTGGGTTTTCTGGTCCCATTCAGAAGATGAGATCTGTGACGTTTTGGGCAGTTTAGTAAAAAGAGACTTCACGAGAGGGGGAAGGGCCCTCCCACCAATGTAAGGGGTTTGTGATATTGGTGTCCTGTAATCGGTGAGATAGGACTGAAATGTTTTATATTGTTCTGTGGCAATAGGATCATGGCATGTCTGGAATTCTTTAGAAGTATCAGAGATCCCTGCTATTTGGAAGTTCTTAGCAGTAAAAGGGACTGATTTAGATTTCAGAGAAGAAATAATTGCCAATCTTTCCTTACTTTCCTTAGCTATAGAAGAGGACATATCTTTCTGGGGCTTTCCAGGGGTTAAGGAGGTCCATAGTGTTGGAGGATGCCCAGGGGTAGGAGGGATCCCCAGGGGGAAAGTTTGATGCTGTTCAAGAGTAGAAGGGATTTGTGGATAGAGAGATTGCTCATAGACAGCAGGGAGCTGGAATGCCTGGGGCTTCTCAGAAAGTGTTAAGGGTCTAGGTTCCAGGACGGAAGAAGTCCCAGGAACCAAGGGCTTCCTAGGGGAAAGAGGAGCCAAAAGAGTAGAAAACTGGGGGGAGGAGAGTGGAACTCCAGATATAAGGGGCTTCCTGGGGGCCTCTGATATCAGCGGTAGCTGAGGAGTCCAAGAGTCTCTTAAGAACTTTCTAGAACTAAGAAGGGTCTCCGGTGCAAGCTTCCCAGAGGCCAGAGGGACCTCTGGTGCTACAAACTGAACAGTTTGCCCTTCAGAAACCAGGGTCTGTTTAGAGGAAGGAAAAGTCTGTGTTACCAGAAGTTTCCCAGAGTCAGAAGGAATTCTCATTCCTAGCAATTTCCCAGGGGCTTGGGAAAGAGGAGACCCTGATACCTGCAAAGGAGTAGGAGAGACCTCAAATACAGAGGACTTCTCAGCAATAGGAGCAGATGCTGGCGCCTGCCTAGGACTTGATGTAAAGGATTCCCCAGGGAGGACAGAAGCCTTCAATCTTTGAAAAGATCTAAGACCAGAAGGAGCCAATGTAGGGAACTGCTTAGAAATGTGAGGACCACCTGGTGTAATGGGTTTATCAGTAACAGGAATGATCCCAGCTTCCAGGGTATGTTCTAAAGTAGGTTGGGGCCCAAGCGGTGAGGGCTGTTCCCTTGATTGTTGGTCCTCCTCAGACATGAAAGTAATACCCATGGGATGGGATTGTCCTGGGATGAAGGGAGCTCCCAAAGTTTGCACTTGCTCAAGGGGAGATTCTATAGCACGGAATTTATCTGAGGTGAGAGGGACCCCAGATTTCCGGAAGTGTTCTGGAGAGAAAGAAACCCCTAATGCTTGAGCCTGTTCTAAGGAGAGAGGGGCACCTAAACCTTGGGTTTGTTCAGGGGTACGAGGGACAGCTGACAACCAGGGACTTTCTGGAGTAATAGAGACCCCCGATTCCCAGGCCTGTGCTACAGTGAAAGGAGACCCCCATGCCTGAAAATTCATAGGAGTGAGTGTGAAACCCAAGCTCTGGCATTTCTCAGGAGTGAGGGTGACTGCCAGTGCTTTAAACTGGTCAGGGGTAAGAGTGATGCCATTTGCCTGGATCTGTTGAGGGGTGAGAGTGAGCCCCAGGGCCTGGGCCTGCTGAGGGGTGAGTGTGATCCCCTGTGCCTGAGCCTGCTCAGGGATGAGAGTGATCCCCTGTGCTTGGGCCTGTTCGGGGGTGAGCGTGATCCCCAATGCCTGGGCCTGTGGAGGTGTGAGTGTGATCCCCTGTGCTTGGGCCTGTTCGGGGGTGAGCGTGATCCCCAATGCCTGGGCCTGTGGAGGTGTGAGTGTGATCCCCTGTGCTTGGGCCTGTTCGGGGGTGAGCGTGATCCCCAATGCCTGGGCCTGTGGAGGTGTGAGTGTGATCCCCAGTGCCTGGGCCTGCTGAGGAGTAAAAGTCATCCCCTGTGCCTGGGCCTGCTGAGGGGTGAGAGGGATCCCTAGTGCCTGGGCTTGCTGTGGGGTGAGAGTGATCCCCAAGGCCTGGGTCTGTTCAGGAGTGAGAGTGATCCCCGATGCCTGGGCCTGCAGGGGGATGAGAGTAATCCCCAGTGCCTGAGCCTCCTCAGGGGTGAGCGTGATCCCCAGTGCCTGGGCCTGTGGGGGAGTGAGAGTCATCCCTTGTGCCTGGGCGTGGTCCGGAATGAGTGTGGCCCTTAGTCCCTGGGCTTGCAGGGGGTCGTGTGTCATCCCCAGTGCCTGAGCCTGTTCAGGGGTGAGAGCCATCCCTAGTGCCTCAGCCAGCTGGGGTGTGAGAGTGATCCCGTGTGCCTGGGCCTGCTGGAGTGTGAGAGGGATCCCCTGGGCTTGGGCCTGCTGCGGGGTGAGAGGGATCCTCAGTGCCTGTGCCTGCTGGGGGGTGAGAGTCATCCCCAGTACCTGGGCTTGCTGGGGGATGAGAGTGATCCCCTGTGCTTGGGCCTGTTCGGGGGTGAGCATGATCCTCAATGCCTGGGCCTGTGAAGGGGTGAGTGTGATCCCCTGTGCCTGGGCCTGCTCAGGGGTAAGAGTGATCCCCAGTGCCTGGGCCTGTTTTGGGGTGAGAGTGATCCCCTGTGCGTTGGCCTGTTCAGGGGTGAGCGTGATCCCCAATGCTTGGGCCTGTGGAGGTGTGAGTGTGATCCCCTGTGCTTGGGCCTGTTCAGGGGTGAGCGTGATCCCCAATGCCTGGGCCTGTGGAGGTGTGAGTGTGATCCCCTGTGCTTGGGCCTGTTCAGGGGTGAGCGTGATCCCCAATGCCTGGGCCTGTGGAGGTGTGAGTGTGATTTCCTGTGCCTGGGCCTGCTCCGGGCTGAGAGTGATCCCCAGTGCCTGGGCCTGCTGGGGGGTGAGAGTGATCCCCTGTGCTTGGGCCTGTTCGGGGGTGAGCGTGATCCCCAATGCCTGGGCCTGTGGAGGTGTGAGTATGATCCCCTGTGCCTGGGCCTGCTCCGGGCTGAGAGTGATCCCCAGTGCCTGGGCCTGCTGGGGGGTAAGAGTGATCCCCTGTGCTTGGACCTGTTCAGGAGTGAGTGTGAGCCCCAGGGCCTGGGCCTGCTCAGAAGTAATAGGGATCCCCTGTGCCTGGGCCTGCTGGGGGGTGAGAGGGATCCCCTGTGCTTGGGCCTGTGGAGGGGTGAGAGTGACCCCCAGTGCCTGGGATTGCTGAAGTGTGAGAGGGATCCCCTGTGCCTGTGCCTGCTGGGGGGTGAGAGTGATCCCCTGTGCCTGGGTCTGCTGGGGGGTGAGAGGGATCCCCAGTGCCTGGGTCTGCTCAGGGGTGAGAGCGATCCCCTGGGCCTGGGCCTGGGCCTGCTGGTGGGTGAGAGTGACCCCCAGTGCCTGGGCCTGCTGAGGTGTGAGGGGCATCCCCTGTGCCTGGGTCTGCTTAGAAGTGATAGGGATCCCCTGTGCCTGGGCCTGCTGGGAGATGAGAGTCATCCCCAGTGCCTGGGCCTGTTCAGGGGTGAGAGTGATCCCCTGTGCCTGCTCCTCAGTGAGGGCGAACCCCAGTTCTTGGGCCTGCTGAGGGGTGAGAATTATCCCTTGTGTCTGTGCCTGCTCATCAATGAGGGTGAATCCCAGTGCCTGGGCCTGCTGGGGGGTGAGAGGGATCCCCGGTGCTTGGGCCTGTGGAGGAGTGAATGTGGTCCCCCATGCCTGGGCCTGCTCAGGTGTGAGCGTGATCCCCAGTGCCTGGGCCTGCTCAGGGGTGAGAGTGATCCCCTGTGCTTGGGCCTGTTCGGGGGTGAGCATGATCCCCAATGCCTGGGCCTGTGGAGGTGTAAGTGTGATCCCCTGTGCTTGGGCCTGTTCGGGGGTGAGCATGATCCCCCATGCCTGGGCCTGCTCAGGTGTGAGCGTGATCCCCAGTGCCTGGGCCTGCTCAGGGGTGAGAGTCCTCCCCAGTGCCTGGGCCTGCTGGGGGGTGAGAGTGATCCCCTGTGCTTGGGCCTGTTCGGGGGTGAGCATGATCCCCAATGCCTGGGCCTGTGGAGGTGTGAGTGTGATCCCCTGTGCTTGGGCCTGTTCAGGGGTGAGCATGATCCCCAATGCCTGGGCCTGTGGAGGTGTGAGTGTGATCCCCTGTGCCTGGGCCTGCTCCGGGCTGAGAGTGATCCCCAGTGCCTGGGCCTGCTGGGGGGTGAGAGTGATCCCCTGTGCTTGGACCTGTTCGGGGGTGAGCATGATCCCCAATGCCTGGGCCTGTGGAGGTGTGAGTGTGATCCCCTGTGCTTGGGCCTGTTCAGGAGTGAGCATGATCCCCAATGCCTGGGCCTGTGGAGGTGTGAGTGTGATCCCCTGTGCCTGGGCCTGCTCCGGGCTGAGAGTGATCCCCAGTGCCTGGGCCTGCTGGGGGGTGAGAGGGATCCCCTGTGCTTGGGCCTGTGGAGGTGTGAGTGTGATCCCTTGTGCCTGGACCTGCTCAGGTGTGAGTATGATCGCCCGTGCCTGGGCCTGCTCAGGGGTGAGAGTCATCCCCAGTGCCTGGGCTTGCTGGGGAGTGAGAGTGATCCCCTGTGCTTGGGCCTGTTCAGGTGTGAGTGTGATCCCCCGTGCCTGGGCTTGCTCAGGTGTGAGTATGATCCCCTCTGCCTGGGCCTGCTCAGGGGTGAGTGTGATCCCAAGTGCCTGAGTCTGCTGGGGGGTGAGAGCGATCTCCCGTGCTTGGACCTGTTCAGGTGTGAGTGTGATCCCTAGTGCCTGGGCCTGTGGAGGGGTGAGAGTGATCCCCAGTGCCTGAGTCTGCTGGGGAGTGAGAGTGATCCCCTGTGCTTGGGCCTGCTCAGGTGTGAGTGTGATCCCCAATGCCTGGGCCTGTGGAGGGGTGAGTGTGATCCCCTGTGCCTGGGCCTGCTCAGGTGTGTGTGTGATCCCCAGGGCCTGGGCCTGCTGAGGGGTTAGAGTGATCCCCTGTGCTTGGGCCTGCTCAGGGGTGAGAGTCATCCCCAGTGCCTGGGCTTTCTGGGGGGTGAGAGTGATTCCCTGTACTTGGGCCTGTTCAGGGGTGAGCGTGATCCCCAGTGCCTGGACCTGTGGAGGGGTAAGTGTGGTCCCCCATGTCTGGGCCTGCTCAGGGGTGAGAGTCATCCCCATTGCCTGGACCTGCTGTGGAGTGAGAGAGATCCCCTGTGCCTGCTCATCAGTGAGGGTGAACCCTAGTTCTTGGGCCTGTTTATGGGTAAGAGTGATCCCCTGTGCCTGGGCCTGTTCAGGGGTGAGAGTGATCCCCAGTGCCTGGGCCTGCTGAGGGGTGAGTGTCATCCCCTTTGTCTGTGCCTGCTCATCAATGAGGGTGAATCCCAGTTTCGGTGCCTGCTGGGGAATGAGTGTGATCCCTAGTGCCTGGGCCTGTTCAGGGGTGAGAGTGATCCCCTGTGCCTGCTCATCAGTTAGGGTGAACCCCAGTTCTTGGGCCTGTTGAGGGGTGAGAGTTATCCCCTGTGTCTGTGCCTGCTCATCAGTGAGAGTGAATCCCAATTTCTGTGCCTGCTGGGGAATGAGTGTGATCCCTAGTGCCTGGGCCTGTTCAGGGGTGAGAGTGATCCCCTGTGCCTGCTCATCGGTTAGGGTGAACCCCAGTTCTTGGGCCTGTTGAGGGGTGAGAGTTATCCCCTGTGTCTGTGCCTGCTCATCAGTGAGGGTGAATCCCAGTTTCGGTGCCTGCTGGGGAATGAGTGTGATCCCTAGTGCCTGGGCCTGTTCAGGGGTGAGAGTGATCCCCTGTGCCTGCTCATCAGTTAAAGTGAACCCCAGTTCTTGGGCCTGTTGAGGGGTGAGAGTTATCCCCTGTGTCTGTGCCTGCTCATCAATGAAGGTGATCCCCATTTCTTGGGCCTGCTGAGAGGTGACAGTGATGCCCTGTGCCTTGGCCTCCTCAGTGGTGAGACTGATCCCCAGTGCCTGGGCCTGTTTAGGAGTTAGAGTGAGGAACTTTGTGGGAGACTGTCCAGAAACTGGAATGGCCTCGGGTGAGGGCGATTGTGTGGAAGGAGGAGTGATTGGTATAGGGTGCTTCCCATCAGCAAGAATGTCTAAGGCCTTAAGATGACTCTGGAACTCTTTTCTTTGATGTAACTGGGGTGCTAGTTTCTGTATGCTCTTCCACAGGGGAGACAATGTCATTGAAGTTTGGCCGAACATCTTTTCTTCTTCTTCAGAGTTTATCTCCTTAATCTTCATCTGATCCTTTGTTTCTTTCTGCCTCTGTCTTTCATGGTCCTCTACATTTCTCCATGGCTCCTGCTTCTCCTCTTTCTCCCAATTTATTTCCAGCTCTTGATACCTCACTACCTTCTGAGCATCCCCCTTCTGCTGTCCCTTCTCCTTCTCCAAGGGCACCATTTGTTTTTCCATTTTTTTATCCCATGCTTCCAGCTGCTGCTGTTTTGGCTTCTGATAATCTTCCTCTTCTCTTTGCGTTTGCTCCTCATCTTGCTCAGTCTGCTTTTGCATGCTCTGTTTTTGCTGTTCCTTCCACATTTTCTGCCACTGCTTCCGTTGTCCTTGCTTTCCTCCCTTCCTCTGGAGCCATGACTCTTCCTCCTGCAGTTTCTTCCAGAAACTCCCTTCTTGCAACTGGTGTTTGAGACGCTTACCAACTATTTTTTCTGGACCTTCTTGCAAATGTTTCTCCCGCCTTTGTTTTTGCCTTTCCATGCCGTCTCTCCCTACCGTTGAGGCCACTAGAGCATCTCTTTTCCCTTCTAGTTCAGCCAAGATCGTTTGTATTAAATTGTCAGTTAGTGGATCCTTGCTCTTAGATAACAGTAAGGTTCTAATTTCAGACTTTGCACTAGTGGACTTCTGAAAATGTAATCCTGGAATAAATGAGACTTCTTTTTTTTGTTTCAAAGGTTTCTCTCCAACCTGTCCTGCACTTTTTATATCTTTGTACTTCCTCAAGGTTTTTGTCACAGTTTCACCTACGCTTTGGAAATATTCCTCTATTTTTTCCCTTATGATTCCTAATTTTTCAGCCTCTGGTGTTTTTAATAATTCCTCTTTTGGCACAGTCTTTTTATCCAAAGGCTTTCCTACGTTATCAATTTTCTCTTTTAGGAAAGCCATTACAGCTTTTTGAAATTCTTCTAGGTTACTCTCTTCACTTCTGCCGTCTAGACTTCCTGGAACTCTGGTAGATTCTGAAATCTCTTCTGTTACCCTAGATTTGGGCTTCACAGGTCTATGAGACTTGACTTTCTTAGTTACTAATATGTCCTCTTCAAGTTTTCCCTCTTTGCTTGTGGTGGTTCCTGGAGAGACATGGTGTTTCTTTCCTTTTGTTTTCACTTTCTCAGAGGAATTACCAAGTTGGGTAGACCCAAATTGCTCTGCCTGGCTGCTCGTCTCACTTTTGCTCTCTTTGTCCATTGACTCAGTGGTGGATTCCTCTTTACTCTCTGAAGAAATCTGGCTTTTGTAATGTGAATACTCAGGTTTGAGCTTCCTGAGTTGTTCCCATAAACCACTTGTTCCATTTCTGCCAACTTGGCTTTTTGTGTCAGTAGAAGGATAATCAGCAGGGACATGTTCACTTCTTGGTTTTCTTGATTCAGTGGATGACTTTGATTTGTCCTCAGAAAAGGATTTTATTTCTTTTCTCTTCTTTTCCAGTGACTGTAGCTCCAAATGGTAATCAAGTTTGGTCTCTGAGTCTTTTTCTTTACCTTTATCATCACTCACATTAAATCCAGAAGTCTCATGCATATATGGGCCTTTAGTTTGCTTTTTTTTCTGTGATTGATACTGGTCAGTCCCATCTTTCCTATAGACATCACCTTTCTTCTGTGATATCTTATCTTCAGTGATACCTTCAGAAGACTCTCTTTGCTTTTTTTTAAGTGAAGGATATTGCTCTTCAGTTAAATCTGGAGTCATTTCAGCTGGGGCTCTATATGAAATAGTTGAGTCCCACTTGATTCCCAAGGCTTTGGTCCCTTTTTTTTGGGCCTCATCTGTAATATCTTCAAGTTCTTTAACCAACATATCATCCATATTGTCTTCTATGTCAGCTTTGCTAGTGGTTGATTGTGAAGAAAGCTCAGGCAACACTTTCAAGGTTGATGTGGGTAATGCTATACCTACTTGGGGTTCTACAACAATTTTGAACCGAATAAATTGTTCATATTTTTCTTCTGCTTCTTGAAGTTTCTGCTGAAGCATTTCATTTTTTTCACTGAGCTCTCGCATTATCTTCAGGGAGAGCTCTTTTTCCTTTTCACTTGTCTCACTTATATACATATTGGCACTCTGGAGGTTAAAAATTTTTAGTTCATCATTTATTAAACCCAAAGCCTTAGAAAGGTTTATTATTGTTGATGATATATATTTAATAGCATTGTTTTCCAATTTATTGAACATCATAGTGTTTATGAGTTCCTGTAGCATATCTTGGATTTCTGAAACCTTTGTATTTGTTGCAAATTTATCACTGATCATCTGATCTGGTCTTAAAGCATGAGCTGTTGCAGGTCGCTTTATAACTCTTTCTTTCCAAGATTTCCATAGAGTACTTCTAGATGCTAAAGGAAAAAAAAAACCCATAAAACATAAAATAATAAGATTGCATTTCTTGTTCTGTGTTGTGCTCTATCTTTGCTAAAACCTAAGGAATTTAGCCAAAATAATAGTTAGCTATAAGATAAAGATTCGTCAGAAAGCCTTGGTTCCCCTGGGGCACCTGACTGGTCCAGTCTATAGAGAGTGTGACTTGATCTTGGAGCTGCGAGTTTGAGCCCCACATTGGGTGTAGAAATCACTTAAAAATAAAATCTTAAAAAAAAAAAAAAAGCTTTGCCTCCAAAATAAATAGTATTATTTTTAAAAGAATAACTCTTTCCCCACAATCACCTAAAACTTTTGCTTCCAAAGTTTAGTCTTTATTCTTTATTTGTAATCTCAATTTACCTTCAGTTACAAGTTTGGGGTTAGCTGTAACAAAACTTTCCTTTGGCTTTGATTATGCTTGGTGCTTTCCATTTTCTTTCTTGGGTTTCTGTCTTTCCTCACTTTTCTGAACCACACTTAATCTTGATTCTTTCAGAAGAGTCAAAAAAGAGCAGACAAAAGTCAAACCTTTGAAGGGGTTTCCAGAATGGCTAAATGAGAAACTCCAAACATTGTCTCCTCCAAAAAAAAGCAATGATAAAGCTTGGCAAAGCAGCCAAAACCAACCATTTTAGGACTTTGGAAATTGACCAAAGGCATACAACAATTCGGTAAGAATTTAGTCAAGAAAAATTACTAAACTTAAGTAAGAATGGGGGAAGTCTGTGATGTTTTTAGCCTGGAGCTTCTTCTGTCTCTAACTCCCCCAGCCAGTAGCCCGTGTGTCCTACTAAAGCAAGGCAGGCTGAACAGATTGACAGCTCTACTACCTAAGGGGACTGATTTGTTGTGGAATAAAGCAGGGAAAAAAATCATGCTTAGGGGCATCTAAAACAATACTTCCTTAACCCATACACAGACCCATTAGCAAAGAATAGAAGACTTACTGAATCAGTCAGGATCCCTAATCATTGGCCAGTTATTGACCACTAACCTATGCTGACCCAAAAGTGACCCCTAGGAATTCAGGCCTTAAAATAAAAACAAAAAGAATAAAAGAACAACTGAGCAGTGATATCAGTGACTGCACATTGTTGGGGAGACAGACTCCACTGAATTAGTCTAGGGAAGTCACTAAAAAACCAAAAAAGTGACAAAAAGAAACCCTGGAGGTTATAGGGAAAATCAGAATCTAAAGTTGCTATAATGCTCAGTCAGTGTAATGTCTGTCTGCCTTCAGCCCTGGTCATGATCTCAGTGTGCTGAGATCAAGCCCTGCATTGGGCTCCCTGATCAGCGGGGAGCCTGCTTCTCCCTCTGCCCCCACCTCCTGCTCATGCTCTCTCTCTCTCTCAAATAAACAAATAAAATCTAAAAAAATTTAAAAAGTAAAGTTGCGGGGCGCCTGGGTGGCTCAGTGGGTTAAGCCGCTGCCTTCGGCTCAGGTCATGATCTCAGAGTCCTGGGATCGAGTCCCGCATCGGGCTCTCTGCTCAGCAGAGAGCCTGCTTCCCTCTCTCTCTCTCTGCCTGCCTCTCCATCTACTTGTGATTTCTCTCTGTCAAATAAAAAAAAAAAAAAAAAAAAAAAAAAGTAAAGTTGCTATAATATGTTATCTAAAATGTCCACGTTTTTTTAGAGGTGGGGAGGGTCAAACGGAGAGACTCTCAGGCAGGTTCTCTGCCCAGTGAGGAGCCCGACATGGTGCTTGGTCTCACAACCCTGAGATCATGATTTGAGGTGAAATCAAAGAGTCAGGCACTCAATTGACTGAGCCACCCAGGTGCCCCTAAAATGCTCAGTTTTTAACATAAAAGGAGCATGCAGAGAAACAAAAGTGCAACCTATACACAGAGGATAAAAGCAGTTAGTAGAAATTTTCTCAGGGATTGGGAGGGGAGCAGATGTTGCTTTGAAAAAGACTTTGAAAAGACTTTGAAAGAAGAATTATAACTATGTTCAAAGAACTAAAGGAAGGCAAATTTTAAAATAAAGGAAAAATACAGTGGCAATTATCATCAAATAGAGCACATCAGTAAAGAGATGGAAATTAGAAAAACCAAGTGGAAAATTTAGACTTGCAAAGTGCAATAATTGAAATGAAAAATTTACCAAAAGGGCTCAATAGTAGATTTGAAATGGCAGAAGAAAATAACCAGCAAATTTGACACCAGATTAGTAAAGATTGTCTAATCGGAAGACCAGGGAGGAAAAAGAATTTTTAAAAAATGAACAAAGCCTCAAAGACCTATGGGACACCATCAAACATACTATTGTACAAGTGATAGAAGTCCCAGAAGAAGAGTGGGGGGCATTAAAAATATTGAGGAAGTATGGGCTTCTGGGTGGCTCTGTCTGTTAAGCATCTGAGTTCAGCTCAGGTCATGATCTCAGAATCCTAGGGTTGAGCCCTGCATCAGACTCCGCATTCAGGGGGAGCATTTGCTTCTTCCTCTCACTCTAACCCCCAATCTTAAAAAATATATTGGGGAAAAAATAATGGCCAAATCATCTCAAATTAATCCTCACATTCAAGTGGCTCATTGAACTGTAAGATAAACATTAAAAAGATCCATACCTAGATACATCATAGTCAAATTATTGAAAGCTACACAAAGAGTCTTTAAAGCAAAAAAAAAAAAAAAAAAGACTTATCACAATCAAAGGAGACTCAAACATCAAAGTACAGGGGAACCATAGTCAATTTAACAGCTTACTACTTATTAGAAACAATAGAGGCCAGAAAACAGTGAGATGACAGATTCAAAGTGCTGAAAGAATAATTCTGCTAACCAAGAGTTCTATATCCAGGATAACTACTCTTCAAAAAATGAAGGTAAGACATCCATTCCCTGAAATAACACTTTTCCCAAAGTAGCATGCACATGCAACTCTCATAACCATCCTCATTGCATGTGTCTTTTAACACTTCCCTAAATGCATTACAGATTTCTATTACACCCATTCCCTGAAATAACACCCTTCTCAAAGTAGTATGCATATACAGCTCTTTTTTTTAAAGAAAGATTTTATTTATTTATTTATTTGACAGAGAGAGATTGCAAGTAGGCAGAAAGGCAGGTGGCGGGGGGTGGGGAAGCAGAGAGCAGAGAGCCTGATGCAGGGCTCAATCCCAGGACCCTGAGATCATGACCTGAGCCAAAGGCAGAGGCCTAACCCACTGAGCCACCCAGGTGCCCCTCTTGTAACCATTCTTATTGCATATGTTTTCTTTTTTTTTTTTTTAAGAT
The DNA here is from genome assembly GCF_011764305.1 of Mustela putorius furo. Lineage (NCBI taxonomy): Eukaryota > Metazoa > Chordata > Mammalia > Carnivora > Mustelidae > Mustela > Mustela putorius. The sequence goes on along the minus strand of NW_025422368.1, from coordinate 5,242,588 downwards.
TTTATTTATTTATTCAACTGACAGAGATCACAAGCAGGCAGAGAGAGAGGAAGGGAAGCAGGCTCCTCGCTGAGCAGAGAGCCCGATACAGGGCTCAATCCCAGGACCTGAGCCAAAGGCAGAGGCTTTAACCCACTGAGCCACCCAGGCCCCCATTACATATGTTTTTAAATAGTTCTCTAAATATATTACATTATTCATGGAAATAACACGCTCCTGTCAAAGTAACTTGCAAGTGAACACTTACATATCCATAGTTAATGCATGTGTTTTCAGCACTTCTCTAAATGTGTTATGAAATGTCTATTACATCCATTCCCTGAAATAATTTTTTTTCAAAGTACCATGCATGTACAATTAACTTTTTAAATGAAGATAAGAAATAAGACATACAGATGACAACTAAGGATATGAAAAGATACTCAGTGTTGTCTATCATTAGAGAATTGCAAACTGGTTAAGCCACTCTGGAAAACAGTATAGAAGTTACTCAAAAACTTAAAAATAGAACTACCCCACTATCCAGCAACTGTACTACTAGGCACTTACCCAAAGGATACAAAAGTAGTGATTTGAAGGGGCGCATGCACCATGATGCTTATTGCAGCATTATTGACAATAGCCAAATTATGGAGAGTGCCCAAATTTCTGTCAATTGATGAATGGATAAAGAAGGTGTGGTATATATGTATACAATGGAATATTACTCAGCCATCAAAAAGCCTGCTTCCTCCTCTCTCTCTCTGCCTGCCTCTCTGCCTACTTGTGACTTCTGCCTGTCAAATAAATAAGTAAAATCTTCTTAAAAAAATTTTTTTAAAGCCAATGATTATGAGACTATATTGTTGGGCTTATGGTATATATATTGTTGGGCTTATGATACATACATGTAATATATATGACAAAGCACAAAGGAGGGGAAGAGAATGGAGCTATTGGAGCAAAGATTCTATATTTTGCCTGTATTAAGTTAGTACTAATCTTAGTGATAATTGTGATAATTTATGATGTATACAGCAATCCCTTAGAGCAACTACAAGGAAATTACTCCAACAATATAGGAGGAAAATGGAATTAAAATGGTACAATAGGGGTGCCTGGGTGGCACAGTGAGTTAAAGCCTCTGCCTTCAGCTCAGGTCATGATCCCAGGGTCCTGGGATGGAGCCCCACATCAGGCTCTCTACTGAGCAGGGAGCCTGCTTCCTCCTCTCTCCCTCTACCTGCCTCTCTGCCTACTTGTGATCTCTGTCTGTCAAATAAATAAATAAAATTTTTAAAAAATAAATAAAATGGAACAATAAAAAATATTTAACACAGAAGGTAGTAAAAGAACAACAGGGGAACAGAAGAGATGAGACATGAAAAACAAACAGGAACGTGGTGGGTGTAAATCCAACCATATCAATAATTACATTAAATTTGAATGAATCAAACATTCCAATCATAAGTGAAAGATTGCCAAATTTTTTTTTAATATTTTATCTATTTATTTGACAGGCAGAGAGGCAGGCAGAGAGAGAAGCAGGCTCCCCGCTGAGCAGAGAGCCCAATGTGGGGCTTGATCCCAGGATCCTGGGATCATGACCTGAGCCGAAGGCAGAGGCTTAACCCACTGAGCCACCCAGGCACCCCAAGATTGCCAAATTTTATGTGTGTATATGTGTGTGTGTATATTTATTTATTTACTATATAATATATGCTTAACTTTTTTGTCAATTTTGCTATAAACTCAATTTACTAAATTTACTATAATATATATATGTATTTGTGTGTATATATATATATATTTCGAAGCTGACAGGATCTAACTATAAGCAACACATAAGCAACACATCTTTGAGTCAACCTTACAAACAGTAACCACAGGGGAGCTGGAGAGAATATGCTTATATCAAACACAATAGACTTAAGACAAAAAATGTTTCTAGAGACAATGAGGGACATTTTATAATAATAACAAGAAGAAGAAGAAGAAGAAGAAGCAGTTCAGTTCATCAGGAAGCTATCACAATTATAAAGATAATATACACCCAATAACAGAGCCTTAAAATACAGGAAGCAAAAACTGACAGAATTAAGGGAGAAGTAGACAACTCAATAATAATAGTTGGAAAGTTCGATATCCCACTCTCTACAATAGAACAGCTAGACAGAAAATCAGCAAGGATGTATTTGAAGACTAAAATAACAGTATAAATAAACTATAGAAACTCCACCCAACAACAGCTAAATATATATTCTTTTCAAGCACACACAGAACATTCTCTAGGATAGACTATATGGTATGTTATAAAGCAAGTAATGATAAATTTAAAAGGACTGAAAGAATGCAAAGTACATTCCCCAAAATACCTTGTAATGGGTAGATAGATAATATATAATTTCCTAGTGGTTCTGCTTCTCTGGTTGAACACTGACTGATATAAGTTTTTAATACAACACTAAAACCATGATCCATAAAAGAAAACATTGATATATTGATTTGACGTCATCAAAATCAAACACCACTGAGCTTCAAAGACCCCATTAAGAAAGTGAAAAGACAAACCATAAATTGAGAGACAATATTTGAAAATCACATTTTTGAAAGGATTTTATCTATTTATTTGAGAGAGCAAGAAAGTGAGAACACAAGCAGTGGGAGGAGCAGAGGGAGAGGGAGAAGCAGACTCCCCACTGAGCAGGGAGCCCAATACAGTGCTCATTCCCAGGATCCTAGGATCATGACCCAAGCCAAAGGCAGATGCTTAACAAACTGAGCCACCTAGGCCCGCTGAAAAGTCACATGTCTGATAAAGGACTTGTATCCAGAATATATAAAGGACTCTTAAAATTCAATAAAAAAACAGGTAAATATTTGAATAATCATTTCATCAAAATAAATATAAGAATGGCTAATAAGCACCTGAAAAGATGCTCAACATCATTAGTCTTTAGGGAAATGCAATTTAAAACCACAATGGGATACCACTTCACACCTCTTAGAAAGGTTATACTAAAAAAACCATCGCAAATGTTATTGAAGATGTGGAGAAACCAGAACTTTAATACATTGCTAATGGGAATGTAAAATGGCGTTGTCACTTGGGCAATAAGTTAACAATTTCTTAAAACGTTAAGCATAAGTTTACCAGCAATTGATAAATGACCCAGAAATTCTACTCCTGGGTATCGACCCAAAAGAAATGAAAACATACATCCACACAAAGACTTATACAAGTGTTTTCATAGCAGCATTCATAAAAGTCAAATGTAGAAACATTCCAGTGTCCATGAACTGGTGAGTAGGTAAGCAAAATGTGGTATATGCAAATAGTGAGATACAATTGGTAATAGAAAGAATAGGATACCACAAAGGTATCCTTTAACATGGCTGAATTTCAAAACCATTATGTTAAGTAAAAGAAACCATATATTTTATTTTTTTATATTTTATTTATTTATTTGACAGAGAGAGAGAGAGATCATAACCAGGCAGAGAGGCAGGCAGAGAGAGATGGGAAACAGGCTCCCTGCTAAGCAGAAAGCCCAATGCGAGGCTCAATCCCAGGACCTTGAGATCATGACCTGAGCTGAAGGCAGAGGCTTAACCCACTGAGCCACCCAGGTGCCCCGAAACCAGATATTTTTAAAAAATACATATAATATGATTCCATCTTATGAAACATCCAAAAAAGGCAAACCTATTGAAACGAAATAGGTTGGTGCATGTCTGGGATTGAAGTGGGAATGAGGATTGACTGCAACTTGGTGTGAGGGATATTTATGAGATGAAGGAAATGTTCTAAAATTGAATTGTAGTGAGAGTTATACAACTCTAAATTTACTAAAAGTCATTGAATTGTACACTTAACATATGTGAGTTTTATGGTATATAAATTGTACCTTAATAAACCCATTTTTTAGAAAAAGTCAAATATGTTTCCAATGTCTTCAAGCACCCTTACCTGTTTTTCTCTTTTGTCTCTTCTTTTCTTCAAACAAAAATACACTAATTCTACACAGTAACTTGACATTGTTCTCAATAGCTTTGAACATTTCTGGTAAAAACTCCATTTGTGCTATCCAGTGGTGGTGTTCCTCAATATCAGTTGCAGTCATCTCAGACAAAATTGCATCTTGAAGAGAGTAAAAAAAAAAAAAAAGCTTTTGTGCAGAAAAATAATTATAACTATATAAGTTTATAATATTGGCTAACTACTCCATATTATAGTATTAGGGAATGTAGGTATCTCATACTTATTGCTATTCTGAAGCTTTTCTCTATGAAGAAATGAAAAAGAGACTTGGAATAGAAACCTGAACAGTAAATCTTGGATCTCTATGAAGAAATGAAAAAGAGACTTGGAATAGAAACCTGAACAGTAAATCTTGGACATGAAAATACTCTGGTATCTAAAAATGTGAACATGTGCTTTAATATTGAGTAACTAAACCCAATTAACTCCTTTCATAAGTTATTTAGTATTTTAAGACCCTCATTACACGATATTTCTTGCAACTAAATGACATTTCCTTTTTTATATTCTAAGGTTATTCATTCTTTCATTCAACCAATATCTCTTTTGTCATGTATTGTTCTAGATGCTGAGAGTACTGCACTAAATGAAATTTCCTGACTTCATACTGCTTGCATGCTAGTGGAAGGAGAGAGACAAAAATTAGTTATATAGGTTGTCAGATGGTAAGAAATGCTACAGATGAAAATAAAGAGTAAAGAGTAATGTACAGTGTCAAGGAGTAGGAAATGGAGATGGTCAGAGAACATACCATTTTAAAGTGAGATATAAGCAGAGGATGAGCCACATGCCTACTTGTAGATAGTGTTCCAGGCAAAGGAATAGTAAGCATAAAGACACTGGGCAGGGGCATGCTGGCATGCTTGAAGGAAAAAGCAAAGAGTCCAGAATAGCTGGCATTAAGTGAACAGGACTATATTTTTCTTATTTTATGCTTACTGAAACAGTGGATAACTGTTTTCTCAATAACCTCCTTAGTCTTTAGTCTGATTAACCCTTTATAATTTATAGATCCTTTTCTCTAGCTTTTTCATTAACTTCATGGTTTTCCTTTGAGCCACCTCTGGAAACTTACTCCATTCTTCCAACCAGGCCAGTATGTACACAAGAGTCTTTTCTCTAATTTCAACATTCTTAGCACAAGTAACTATTTTTTCCATGAAATTTACTCTCCGTTTCTTATATTCTGTAATGGATATTTTTCTTCCAGAGTGCACATTCTCATCAAGAGTGTAGCGATTTATTATCCGCTGTACATTAAGCATTATGTCAGCCAGCTGCATGTTAATGGCCTATAAGAATCAGAAGGGGGATATATTAATAAATTCTCAATTTGTTGACTTAATTGAACATCTGTTTATTAAAAACTCTCAACAAAGTGGGATTAGCAGGAACAAACCTCAATATAATAAAAACCATATATGAAAACCCACAGTCAACATTATATTCAAAAGTGAAAAACTGAGGGCTTTTCCTCTAAGGGAGTTCGCTCTCACCACTTTTATTCAACATAGTACTGGAAGTCTTAGCCACAGCAATCAGACAAGAAAAAGAAACGAGGTACCTATATTGGTAAGGAAGAAATTAGACTGTCACATTTACAGATGACATGAAACTATTTATAGAAAACCTTAAAGACTCTATTAGAAAATCTATTAGAAGTACTAAATGAACTGAGTAATTTGCAGGATACAAAATTAATACCCAGAAAATGGTAACATTTTTATAGACTAATAATGAAGTAGCAGAAAAAGAGATAAGAAAACAGTCCCATTTTACAATTGTGGAAAAGAATAAAATACCTATGAATAAACTTAATCAAAGAGGTGAAAGAAGTTTTTATTCTGAAAACTTTATTTTTTTTAAAGATCTTATTTATTTGACAAAGAGATCACCAGTAGGCAGAGGCAGGCAGAGAGAGAGGGGAGGAAGCAGGCTCCCTGCCCAGCAGAGAGCCCAATGCGGGGCTCAATCCCAGGACCCTGAGACCACAACCAGAGCCTAAGGCAGAGGCCCAACACACTGAGCCACCCAGGCACCCCCATTCTGAATACTTTAAAACATTCATGAAATAAATTGATGGCACAAATAAATGGAAAGATATTTCATGTTCATGTATTGGAAGAATTAATATTGTTGAAATGTCCATACTACACAAGCAGTCTACAGAGTCAGTTCAGTCCCTATCAAATAACAATAGCTTTTTTTTTTTTTTTTTTTTTTTTTTGGAGATTTTTGATGACTGTTTCAATCTCCTTACTGGTTACGGGTCTGTTCAGGTTTTCTATTTCTTCTTGGTTCAGTTGTGGTAGTTTATATGTCTCTAGGAATGCATCCATTTCTTCCAGATTGTCAAATTTGTTGGCGTAGAGTTGCTCATAATATGTTCTTATAATTGTTTGTATTTCTTTGGTGTTGGTTGTAATCTCTCCACTTTCATTCATGATTTTATTTATTTGGGTCCTTTCTCTTTTCTTTTTGATAAGTCTGGCCAGGGGTTTATCAATCTTATTAATTCTTTTAAAACAATAGCATTTTTCACAGAACCAGAATAAATAATACTAAAATTTGTATGCAACCACAAAAGACCCTACCTAACCAAAGCAAACTTGAGAAAGAAGAACAAAGCAGGGAGTAAAAGTTCAGATTTTAAGTTACACTATAAAGCTATAGTGGGGTGCCTGGGTGACTCAGTCAGTTAAGTGTCTGACTATAGCTCAAGTTGTGATCCCAGGGTCCTGAGCAGGGAGCCTGCTTCTCCCTCTTCCTCTGCTGCTCCCCCTGTTTGTGCTCTCTAGCTCTCTCTCTCAGAAAAGTAAATAAGATCTTTTAAAAAATAAAGCTGTAGTAATAAAAATGGTATGATGCTGGAATAAAAATAGACACATGGGTCAATGGAACAGTATAGAAAGCCCAGAAATAAACCCACAAATATATGGTTGATTATCTTTAACAAAGTGGGAAAGAATATGCAATGGGAAAAGACAGTCTCTTCAACAAATGGATTTGTATCAACCCACATTTGTAGCTTTCACTTTGTTTTATTCTACATGTAGGTATAAGCCTCTGTTTATTTCCTTATTATGTCTTCCAGTGAAGTTTGACCTAAATTGCCTGTTATTAGAAATTACTTCCCTCCAAGATACAGATGTAGTGAAAAGAAGGGCCATCTTTACCCCAATGTTTATAGCAGCAATGGCCACGGTCGCCAAACTGTGGAAAGAACCAAGATGCCCTTCAACGGATGAATGGATAAGGAAGATGTGGTCCATATACACTATGCCTCCATCAGAAAGGATGAATACCCAACTTTTGTAGCAACATGGACGGGACTGGAAGAGATTATGCTGAGTGAAATAAGTCAAGCAGAGAGAGTCAATTATCATATGGTTTCACTTATTTGTGGAGCATAACAAATAGCATGGAGGACAAGGGGAGATGGAGAGGAGAAGGGACTTGAGGGAAATTGGAAGGGGAGGTGAACCATGAGAGCTACGGACTCTGAAAAACAATCTGAGGGTTTTGAAGGGGCGGGGGTGGGAGGTTGGGGGAACCAGGTGGTGGGTGTTAGGGAGGGCACATATTACATGGAGCACTGGGTGTGGTGCAAAAACAATGAATACTGTTATGCAGAAAAGAAATAAAAAATTTAAAAAAAAAGAAATTACTTCCCTAAAAAAAGAAAGAAATTACTCTCATTTTATTTACCCTCACACTAATATTAATTATTTAAAGTATGAGTATAGATATTTTATCTATTAATTTTTCCTCAGGAATGAAACGGATGTTAAAATATTTCAAAAGGAAACAGTGAATCTGATAGATGATGAACCACCACTCCCACCTTTTCCAACTCTATTACCCTTTCAGTTTGGTTACAATAAGAGTGAGATTTGGGGGGCGCCTGGGTGGCTCAGTGGGTTAAAGCGTCTGCCTTCAGCTCAGGTCATGGTCTCAAGGTCATGGGATCGGCCAGCATCCGGCTCTCTGCTCAGCGGGGAGCCTGCTTCCCCTTCTTTATCTGCCTGCCTCTCTGCCTATTTGTGATCTCTCTCTGTCAAAATAAATAAATAAATCTTTTTTAAAAAGAGTAAGATTTGGATTTTGCAAACCCATCATAGAAAAGAAATAATCAGGTATTTAGGTGCTGGAAATATTGCAATTAGAAACAGAGATGATGCAAAAGATAGGAAGGAAGGGATGGATCAAGGGAGGGAGGTGTAATTGCAGCAAATAATTTGTCAAGAGCACAGAAGGGTGGACACAAAGTTGGATAAGCCAAGTGATGAAAAATAACACTACAAGCTAACCCATAGCACAGTGATGAAGGGGAAAAAATACCAAGTCCTCAAAAATTCTTCCAGAAAACTAAAAAGGCAGTAGCAGTTCTGAACTCATTCTTTGAAGGCCTGATACCATGGCCAGATAAAGACACTACAAAAAGAACAAATGAAGAAAAGGAAGGGAAGGGAAGGGAGGGAAAGGAAAGGAAATGGAGGGAGGGAAGGAAGAGAGAAGGATGGAAGGAAAGGAGAAAAGGAAGAGAAGGAAAGAAGAAAGAGAGAGGAGAAAAGAAAGCTATAGATCAACATACCTGATGAATATTGATGCAAAAATCCTCAACAAAATACTCTCAAACAGAATTCAACAGCACATTAAAAGAATTATATATTATGGGTAATTGGGATTTATTCCTGGAATGCAAGAATGGTTCAACATATGAAAGCCAATCAATGAAATATACCAAATTAACAGAATGCTAGGAACAACACCACATGATCATTTCACTTGATGCAGAAAAAGCATTTACAAAATTCAACACCTTTTCATGATAAAAACATAGAAAAAAACTAGGAATCGATAGAAACTTCCTGAATATGATAAAGAATATATATGAAAAATCCAGAGGCACACCTGAGTGGCTAGATCAGTTATGTACCTCTTGGTTTCAGCTCTGGTCATGATCTCAGGGTCCTGGGATTGAGCCCCACGTTGTGTGTGTGGGGGGGTGTCCCTGCTCAGCAGGGAATCTGCTTGTCTTCTTCTCTCTCTGCCCCTCCCCCTGCTTATGCAGTCTTTCTCTAAAATAAATAAATCTTTCTTTAAATAAAGATAAAGAAAAACCCAGAGGTAAGAGTCTCAATAGTGAGAGACTGAAAGGTTTTCTCTGAAGTCAGGAACAAGGCAAGGATGCCCACTTTCACCACTTCTAGTCAACATATTACTCCAAGTTAGCCAGAACAATTAGGCAAGAAAAAAATTAATAAAAGACATCCAAATTGGAAAGGAGAAAATAAAATTATATCTGTTTTCAGATGATAGGATCTTATATGTAGAAAACCCTAAAGATGACACACATGAAAAAAACTGTTAGGGAGTGCATTGAATGTGTAGATTGCTCTGGGTAACATAGACATTTTAACAATATTTGTTCTTCCAATCCATGAGCATGGAATGTTTTTCCATCTCAACTTCTATCATACTCTATGTGGAAAACCCAAAGACTCCACGCAAAAATTGCTAGATCTCATTCAGGAATTCAGCAAAGTGGCAAGATATAAAATCAATGCATAGAAATCAGCTGCATTTCTATACACTGAGACAGAAGAAAGAAAAATTAAGGAATTGATCCCATTTACAATTGCAATTCTATCTCAACTTTTCTCAACTTCTTTCATAAGTGTTCTATGGTTTGCAGAGTACAGATCCTTTACCTCTTTTTAGATTTATTTCTAGATATCATTTTTGGAGCAATTGTGAGTGATGTTTGCTGTGGGCTTTTTGTATATGGGTTTTATGATATTGAGGTATATTCCTTCTATCCCTACACTGCAGAGAGTTTTAATCAAGAAATAATGCTGTATTTTGTCAAATGTCCATCAACAGAAGAATGGATAAAGATGTGAGATATCTCTCTCTCTTTCTTTCTATATATATATATATAAAATGGGATATTAGACATCAGAAAAAATGATATCTTACCATTTGAAATTATGTGGATGGAACTAGATGGTATTATGGTACCCTCTAGTGAGAGAAAGACAATTATCATATGATTTCACTCATATGTGGAATTTAAGGAACAAAACAGAATCATAGGGGAAGGGAGGGAAAAATAAAATTAGATGAAATCAGAGGGAGACAAACCATAAGAGACTCTTAACTATAGGACACAAACTGAGGGTTGCAGAAGGAGAGGTAGTTGGAGGGGATGGGGTAACTGGGTGATGGGTATTAAGGAGGGCATGTGATGTAAAGAACACTGAGTGTTATATGCAACCAACGAATCACTGAACTCTACCTCTGAAACTAATAATACACTATATGTTAATTAATTGGATTTAAATAAAATAAAATTTAAAAAATAAAATGCAAATTATCTGGAGGGGGAAGAAAACTGTTAGAACTGGTAAATGAATTCAGCCAAAGTTGTGGGATATGAAATCACATGCAAAAATCAATTGTGTTGTTAAACACCAACAATGAGAGGCGCCTGGGTGGCTCAGTGGTTTAAGCCGCTGCCTTCGGCTCGGGTCATGATCTCAGGGTGCTGGGATCAAGTCCCGCATCGGGCTCTCTGCTCAGCGGGGAGCCTGCTTCCCTCTGTCTCTCACTGTCTGCCTCTCCATCTACTTGTGATTTCTCTCTGTCAAATAAATAAATAAATAAATAAAATCTTTAAAAAAAAAAAAACACCAACAATGAACAATCTGAAAAGGAAATTAAGAAAACAAATCCATTTACAATAGTATCAAAAGAATAAAATACTTAATAAACTTAATCAAGGAGATGGAAAACTTGTACCCTTATAATTTTCACCACAAAATGTTCAGAAGAAATTAAAGGAAACACAAATAAGTGGAAAGACATTCTGTGTTCATGGGTTAAAAGACTTAATATAAGACATCAATACTACCAAAACTGACATATTTAATGCAATCCCTATTAAAATTTCTATAGTATTCTTCTTTATCCATTTGTCCATTAAAGGGCATATTGGTTCTTTCCACAGTTTGGTGACTGTGGCCATTGCTGCTATGAACATTGGGGTACAGATGGCCCTTCTTTTCACTACATCAGTAACTTTGGGGTAAATACATAGTAGTGCAATTGCAGGGTCATAGGGAAGCTCTGTTTTTAATTTCTTAAGTAATCTCCACACTGTTTTCCAAAGTGGTTGCACCAACTTGCATTCCCACCAATAGTGTAAGAGGGTTCCTCTTTCTCCACATCCTCTCCAACACATGTTGTTTACTGTCTTGTTAATTTTGGCCACTCTAACTGATGTAAGGTGGTATCTCAATGTGGTTTTGATTTTAATCTCCCTGATGGCTAATGATGATGAACATTTTTTCATGTGTCTGTTAGCCATTTGTATGTCTTCATTGGAGAAGGTCTGTTCATGTCTTCTGCCCATTTTTTGACGTGATTATCTGTTTTGTGTGTATTGAGTTTGAGGAGTTCTTTGTAGATCTTGGATATCAACCCTTTGTAGTGTCATTTGTGAATATCTTCTCCCATTCTGTGGATTGCCTCTTTGTTTTGTTGACTGTTTCCTTTGCTGTGCAGAAATCAGAGGAGAAGACAAACCATGAGACACTGTGGACTCTGAGAAACAAACTGAGGGTATTGGAGGGGAGAGGAGTGGGGGATTGGGTGAGCCTAGTGGTGGGTATTATGGAGGGCACATACTGCATGGAGCACTGGGTATGGTACATAAACAATGAATGCTGGAACACTGAAAAGAAATAAAATGAAAAAAATTTTCAATAGTAATTTTTGCAGAGGTAGAAAAATCCATTCTAAAATTTGTATAGAGTCTCAAGGGACCCTGAATACCCAAAATAGTCTTGAGAAAGAAGAATAAAGTTGGAAAGCACACACTTGTCATTTTTAAATCCTAGTACAAAAGCAATGGTAATTAAAACAGTATATTGACATAAAGAGAGATATATAGACCAAGGGAATAGACTTCTGCATATATGATCATATGGTTTTTAAAAAGATTTATTATCCATTTGAGAGGGAGAGAGAGAAAGAGATCAGGGGGACGGGCAGAGGGAGATAGAGAGAGAGAGAATCCCAAGCAGACTTCCTGCTGAGCTCAGAGCCTGACACAGAGCTCCACCCTCCAAACCCAAGATCTTGACTCGGGAGCCAAAACCAAGAGTTGGATAGCCAACTGACTGAGCCACTATATGCCCCTCAAATGATTTTTGATAAGGGTGCCAAGACCATTCAATGGGGGGAAAAAACAGTCTTTCAGCAAATGGTGTTGGTAAAACTGGAGATCCATGCAAAAGAATGAAGTTGGAAAATTACCTTACAGCATATACAAAAATCAACTCAAAGGGGATAAAAAACAAAACAACAATAACAACAACAAAACCTAAGCATAATATCTGAAATTATAAAGCAGAAGAAAACATAGATGGAAAATCTTCATGATATTGGATTTGGTAATGATTTCTTGGATTAGATACCAAAACCACAGGCAATAAAAGTAAAAATAAATTGGACTAAATAAAATGTAAAACTTTTGTGCATGAAAGGACACAATCAACAGTTTGAAAAGGCAACCTATGGAATAGAAGAGATTATTTTCAAATCATATCTCTGGTAAAGAGCTAATATCCATAATACATAATGAACTCCTACAACTCAACATTAAAATAAATAATGACTCAATTTGAAAATGGACAAAGGATTTAGAGATTTATTTATTTTAGAGAAGGGGAAGGGTCAGAGAGAGTCTCAAGCTGACTCTGCACTGAGTCCAGAGCCTGACACAGAGCCCAAATCTTACAATCCTGAAATCACAACCTGAGCTGAACCCAAGAGTTGGATGTTTAACCAAATGTGCCATGCAAGTGCCCCCAAAATGGGCAAAGACTGTAAATAAGCATTCAAAAATGATATACAAATGGATGACAAGCATATGAAAGAAGCTTAACATCATAATCTTTAAGGAAATGCAAATCAAAACTACAATGAGATACCCATTAGGTACCCATTAGGATGGATATTATTTTAAAAAACCAAAATAATAAAGGTTGGTGAGGATGTAGAAAATTGGAACTCTTGTGCACTGTTAATGGGAACATAAAATGGTGCAGCTATTATGGAAAACAGTATAGTGGTTCCTCAAAAACATTAAAAATTAAATTACATATGATCCAACAATTCCACCCTACATATATAAAGAATTTAAAACAGGAATTTGAGCAAATGTTTGTCCTCCTATGTTCATAGCAGCATTACTCACAATAGCATAGAGGTGGAAACAACCCAAGGGCTCAGTGATTAATGAATGGGTAAACAAAATATGATATATATACATACAATGATAAAGAGATTTACAAAAAGGGGCACCTGGTGGCTCAGTCATTGAGCGTATGCCTTCAGCTCAGGTCATGGATCCCAGGGTCCTGGGATCAAGCCCCACGTCAGTCTCCCTGCTCAATGGGAAGCCTGCTTCTCCCTCTCCCACTCCCCCTGCTTGTTTCCCTCTCTCACGGTGTGTCTCTCTCTCAAATAAATAAATAAAATCTTCTAAAAAAAAAAAAAGATTTACCAAAAGTGTATAGTTAGCATCATACTTAATGGTGAAATTCAAAAGTGCTCTAAGGATTCTGCTCTAATCACATATTCAACATTATATAAAGGTCTTACCTATTCCAATAAGATAAGAAAAATAAATAAAAGAATAAAGATTGGAAAGGGTGGGATGCCTGGGTGGCTCAGTTGGTTAGGTGGCTGCCTTCGGCTCAGGTCATGATCCCAGTGTCCTGGGATCAAGTTCCGCATCGGGCTCCTTGCTTGGCGGGGAACCTGCTTCTCCCTCTGCCTCCTGCCACTCTACCTGCCTGTGCTCTCTCTCTCTCTCGCTCTCTCTGACAAATAAATAAATAAAATCTTTTGAAAAGAAAAAGATTGAAAGGGAGAAATAAAATGATTTTTATTTATAGACAAAAATATTTATATAAAAACTCCCAAAGAGTCTACAAAAAAGCTATCATTAACATGTTCGTAGGCTAGGAGACCAGTATACAAAAACCAAAACTGTAGGGGTGCCTGGGTGGTGCAGTTGGTTGAGAATCTGACTCTTGGTTTTAGCTCAGGCCATAATCTCATGGGTTGTGGGATTGAGCCCTGACTGAATTGAGCTCTGTGCTCAGCAGGGAGTCTGCTTGAGATTTTCTCTGTCCCTCTCCCTCTGCCAATCCTGCTGGTGCTCTCTAAAATAAATAAATCTTTAAAAAGAAATAAAAACTGTATTTCTATAACTACCAATAATTGGAAATTGAAATTTAACAGAACTCTAAAACATGATATATGTAGGAATAAATCTAACAAAATAAAGATCTGTACACTGAAAAATACAAAACATTGATGAAAGATATCAAAGAAGATCTAAGTAAATGATAACAATACCCAGCACAGACAGGATATAAAACAACTGGAACTCTCATATATTGCTGGTGGGAATGTAAAATAGTTAAGCCACTTAAGATAACAGTTTGGTCATTTCTTATAAACTTATGGTTCCATAAGATTTAGTAATACCATTCCTAGGTATTCACTCAAGAGGAATGAAAACTTATGTTTATACCAAAACTAATGCATGAATGTTTGTGGTTTATTCATAGTTGCTCCAAACTGGAAATAATCCAAATATCCTTCAACTGCTGAATGAATATTTTATGCTAAAACAGATTCAAAGGACTACATAGGGTGATTCGATTTATAAAGCATTCAAGAAAGAGAAAACTATAAACTATAGGCACAGAAAACTAATGGCTGCCAGGGGGTGGTGGAGGAGTTGACAACAAAAAGGCACAGGAGAATTTTTTGAGGAGAAGTAACTATTTTAAATATGGATTTTGGTTGTGGTTACACATCTGTATGCCTTAGTCAAAGCTCCCAGAACAAGACACCAAAAGGATGAATTTTGTTGTACATGAATTTTTTCTTAATTTTTAAAAATTGTCCAATTAAAAACTGTACAGGAATTAAAATCAAACTATCTGGATTTGATTCAAGTATCCACCATATAACAACTATGACTTTAAGGCAAGCCTCAAAGATCTCATTTTTCTAATCTATGAAATAGGATTAAGAATAGTACCTATTCAGGGGTGTCTGGGTGGGTCACCTGTTAAATGTCTGCCTTCAGCTCAAGCCATGATTCCAGGGTCCTGGGATCCAGCCCCACTTCAGGCTCCCTGCTCAGCGGCAAGCCTTCTTCTCCCTCTCCCACTCTCCCTGACAAATAACACACGTAGTGTTGTCTTCTTGTCTATTTAGTTTTGTCTTTATTTATTTATTTATTAATAAATATTGATTGATTCATTGATTGATTTATAGACAGACAGAGAGCACAAGTGGGAAGGGCCAGAGAGGCAGGGAGAGGGAGAATCCTAAGCAGACTCTGCTCAGTGCAGAGCCTGATGCAGGGCTTGCTCTCAAGACCCTGAGATAATGACCTAAGCCCAAATCAAGAGTCAGGTGCTTAACCAACTGAGCTTCCTGGTTGCCTCATTAAATCCCAAGCAGAATAAAGGAAAAGACATCCATACCTAGATAAACTATATGAAATCCAGTAGTGTTACCTATGGTAAGTGTTACTGGCTGTTACTTACTATGTGCCACAGGGGTCAAAGAGTCAGAGTAAGGGAGTGGGTAGAGGAATCACTATAATTTGAGCATCTAATCTAAGCAGTTTAGAACCTGAGATGCGGGAGAAAGCCAAATGAACACTTGTGTATCTATTGTCCAGCTGGAGAAACAGAATATTTTTTAAAGCTCCTGTGCACCTGCCCGCGTATCAACTGTATCCCTTTCCTAATTCCCAGAGATAACTACTATCCTGAATTTTATTCTCTATACTTTAAATACTATAATAGACTTAATGATGACCGTCCCCAAAAAGTATCAGGTCATAGTTCCTGGAATGTTCAAATGTTCCTTCATATGGAAAGAGAGTCATTGCAGATGTGATTAAATTAATGATCTTGAGGTGGAGAGACTGTTTTTTATTTTTTTTTATTTTTTTTTTAAGATTTTATTTATTTATTCGACAGAGAGAGATCACAAGTAGGCAGAGAGGCAGGCAGAGAAAGAGAGGAGGAAGCAGGCTCCCTGCTGAGCAGAGAGCCCGTGCGGGACTCGATCCCAGGACCCTGAGATCATGACCTGAGCCGAAGGCAGTGGCTTAACCCACTGAGCCACCCAGGCGCCCGAGAGACTGTTTTTTAATTATCTCAGTGACCTCTATTGTAATCTCAAGTGTCCTCCTAAGAGGGAGGCAGAAGTTGAGATCATACAGAGAAGGCTCAATGTGAAGATGGGGCAAAGAGAGATGTGAAGCTGCTGGCCTTGAAGATTGGAGTGAAGTGGCCACAGCCAGGGAATGCTGATAGCCACCAGAAGCTAAAAGGAGCAAGGAATGGGTTCTCTCTGAGAGAGAGTCCATAGAGAATGCAACCTGCTGACATCTTGATTTCAGTCCAGTGACCCACATTTCAGCCATTTGATCTCTCGAACTGTGAGAGAATAAAAGTCCGTTGGTTTATACCACCTGGTTGTCGAAATTTGTTTTAGCAGAGAGAAACTAGAGTATGGTGCCCCAAAATACGCCTCTTTGACATAAAACCTATTGAACTGAAGGAAATTAAGCATCAGCAAATCCAGGAAGAGTTCTCTCTACCCTACTTCTCTTCTGCCTAATGGCAGAATAAAACTCTTTTTACCGAAGGAATTGGCAAATAAGCCTCACTCCATTAGTTTTCTCCCATATCTTCCCGCAGTTCGCCACCATTGCTTTGCTTTGTCCTGTCATTTCTCCACAAGTGTGTTATTCTTTATTGAAGATGCTACTATAAGCACTTTGAGTTACTCTTTTTTAAGGTTTCTTCTATATGCTGTGTACTACACTTGTTAATAAACTCTTTTTCTTTAGTTAGTCTTTTAAAGAGTCCTCGCTGAAAATCTAAAATGGATAAAGTTTTGCCTCCCCTACACACGCACATTTCTCTAAACAATAGAGAGAGCATAGTTTTGTCTGTCTTGATTTTCTATATACTTCTGTGACTTGCTTTATTCCCCTCAACATTGAGTTTTCCAGTTTATCCATATTGAAGTGTATATCTGTAGTTCATTCATTTTCACTAACATCTGTTTTTTATAGTGAAAATACACTTATTTACGTGTCCATTCTTTTTTTTTTTTAAGATTTTATTTGTTTATTTGACAGAGATCACAAGTAGGCAGAGAGGCAGGCAGAGAAAGAGGAGGAAGCAGGCTCCCCGCTGAGCAGAGAGCCCGATGCGGGACTCGATCCCAGGACCCTGGGATCATGACCTGAGCCGAAGGCAGTGGCTTAACCCACTGAGCCACCCAGGCGCCCTTATGTGTCCATTCTTGTATTGGTTTGTTAGCAGTATTTTGCCTTTCAAACATTTCTGAACATTCCTCCTGGTGCATATATGTAAGAGTTTATCTAGAGCTGTGCTACATGGAGCTACCGAGCAACTATAACAAGGCAAGTGTGACAGGAAATACATTTTTAATTAAACTAAACTAATTTACATTTAAAAACTAATAATGTTATACAATTATTAGAAAACTTTGTTTGGAAGAACTTGATATGTGAATATACTTTTTCAACTACAAATTTTATGAAATCTAAATATAAATCTCTTTTTTTAAAAGATTTTAATTATTTATTTATTTGACAGAGAGAGATACAGCAAGAGAGGAAACACAAGTAGGGGGTATGGGAGAGGGAGAAGCAGGGAGCCCCATATGGGACCCATCCCAGGACCCTGGGATCATGACCTGAGCTGAAGGCAAAGGCTTTAACCCACTGAGCCACCCAGGCGCCCCATAGATCAAGTATTTCTAATGAAAATTTACCATGCAATTTGAGATGTCCTGTAAGTGCAAAATACATGCTGGATTTCAAAGACTTAGTAATGAAAACAACGTATATCTCATCACTAATTTTTATGTCAATTAAATGTTGAAATAATAGTATTTGGGATAAAATAAATTAATAAGTTCACTTTTATCTCCTTAGTTTTTATATTGTGTTTTCTTTATTAGTTAGGGTGTACAATATAGTGATTCAACCATTGCATCCATCACCTGCTACTCATCGTCAAGTGCACTCCTTAATCCCCATAGCCTATTTTACCTATTTTACCCGCGTCCCACCTCCTTGCAGGTAACCATCATTTTTTTCTCTATAGCTATGAGTCTGTTTCTTGGTTCATCTCTCTCTCTCTCTTTTTCCTTTGCTTGTTTTTTTGTTGTTTCTTAATTTCCGCTTATGAGTGAAATCATGTGGTATTTGTCTCTCTCTGACTGACTGACTTCGCTTAGCATTATACTCTCTAGCTCCACCCATTGTTGCAAATGGCAAATTTTAATTTTTTATGGCTGAATAATATTCTTATATATGTATATACATATATACATACACACACATAATATGTATATATCTCATATCTTTTTTTATCCATTCATCAGCTGATAGACACTTGGGCTGCTTTCATAGTTTGACTACTAAAAATAATGCTGCTATAAACATAGGGGTGCATGTACCCTTCAAATTAGTGTTTTTGTGTTTTCAGGGCAAATACCCAGTTGTGCAATTCCTGGATCCTAGGGTAGCTCTATTTTAATTTTTTGAGGAACCCCCATACTGTTTTCCACAATGGCTACTCTAGTTTGCATTCACACCAGTAGTGCAGGAGGGTTCGTTTTTCTCCACATCCTCACTAACACTTATTTCCTGTGTTTTTGATTTTAGCCTTTCTGACTGGTGTGAGGTGATAGCTTCTTGATTTGTATTTACCTGATGATGGGTGATGTTGAGCATCTTTTCATGTGTCTGTTGGCTATCTGGATGTCTTCTTTGGAGAAATGTCTTTTCATGTCTTCTGCCTATTTGGTAATTGGATTATTTGGTTTTGGGGAATTGCATATCTGTTCTTTATATACTTTTTATTCAAACCCTTCATTGGAAATGTCATTTGAAAGTATCTTCTCCCAATCAGTAGGTTGCCTTTTAGTTCTGTTGATTGTTTCCTTCAGTACACAAGCTCTTTATTTTGATGTAATCCCAATAGCTTATTTTTTATTTCCTTTGCCCTATATCTAGAAAAATGTTACTACAGCTGATGTCAGAGAAATTATTGCCTGTGCTCTCTTCTAAAATGTTTATGGTTTCAGGTCTCACATTTAGGTCTTTAATTCATTGAGTTTATTTTTGTGTATGGTGTAAGAAAGTAGTCCAGGATCATTCTATTGTCCATAGCTGTCCAGTATTCCTAATACCATTTGAAGAGACTATTTTCTTCCCATTACATATACTTGCCTCTTTTGTCAAAGATAAATTGTCTACATAATTGTGGGTTCGTTTCTCAGCTTTCTATACTGTTCCATTGAGCTATGTGTATTTTGTGCCAGTACCATACTCTTGATTACTACAGCTTGGTAGTATAACTTGAAATCTAGAATTGGATAACTCCAACTTTGCTTTTTTATTTTGCTTTGTTTTTTCCATGATTGCTTTGTCTGGTCAGGATTTTTTTTGTGGTTCCATATAAATTTTAGGATTTTTCCTTCTAGTTCTATGAAAAATGCTCTCGGTATTTTGGTAGGAATCACATTAGATGTGCGGATTGCTTTGGGTAATACAAACATTTTAACAATATTTGTTTTTCCAACCCATGAGTAAGGAATATCTTTCTATTTCTTTGTGTCATCTTCAATTTCTTTCATCAGTATTTTATAGTTTTCAGAGTACAGGTCTTTCGCCTTTTTGGTTAGATTTATTTCTAGGTATCTTTTATTTTTGATGCAATTGTAAATGGAATCATTTTCTTAATTTCTCTTTCTCCTGCTTCATTATTGGTGTACAGAAATGCAACAGATTTCTACACATTGATTTTATATACTGCGACCTTACTGAGTTCTGATAAATTATCGGTTCTAGCAGTTTGTGGAGTCTTTAAGGTTTTCTTTTCTTTTTAAGATTTTACTTATTTGACAGAGCACAGGCAAGGGTAGCAGCAGGCGGAGGGTGAGGGAGACTCAGGCTCCCCACTAAGCAGGGAGCCTAATGGAGGACTCAATTCCCAGGACCCTGGGATCATGACCTGAGCTGAAAGTAGACACTCTACCAACTGAGCCACCCAGGCACCCTTCTTTTAGGTTTTTTTATATATAGTACCATGTCACCTGCAAATAGTGACAATCTAATTTCTTCCTTTCCAGTATGGATGCTTCATTTTTCTTTCTTGTCTGGTTGCTAATGTAGGGCTTCCAGTACTATTTTGAGTAAAAGTGGCGAGAGTGGACATCCTTGTCTTGTTCCGGACCTTAGGGGAAAAGCTCTCAATTTTTCACCATTGAGTATGATATTAGTTGTGAGTTTTTCATATATGGACTTTATTATGTTGAGATATATTCCCTGTAGCCCTACTTTGTTGAGGGCTTTTATCATGAATCGGTGTTGTACTTTGACAAATGCTTTTTCTGCATTTACTGAGGAGATGGTATGGTTTTTATCCTTTCTCTTATTGATGAGATGTATTACATTGATTGATTGCAAATATTGACCACCCTTGCATCCTGGGAATAAATCCCACTTGATTGTGGTGAATGATTTTTTTTTTAAAGATTTTATTTATTTATTTGACAGACAGAGATCACAAGTAGGCAGAGAGGCAGGCAGAGAGAGAGGAGGAAGCAGGCTCCCCGCTGAGCAGAAAGCCTGATGCGGGGCTTGATCCCAGGACACTGGGATCATGACCTGAGCCAAAGGCAGAGGCTTTAGCCCACTGAGCCACCCAGGCGCCCTGGTGAATGATTTTTTTTGACATAGTCTTGGATTCTGTTTGCTAGTATTTTGTTGAGAATTTTTGCATGTATATTCATCAGAGATATTGGCCTGTAGTTCTCCTTTTTTATGGTGTTCTCCTTTTTATCTGGTTTTGGTATCAGGGTGATACTTGCCTCATAGAATGAATTTGCAAGTTTTCCTTTACCTATTTTTGGAGTAGGTTTGAGAAGAATAGGTATTATCTTTTCTTTAAATGTTTAAATTCGGGCGCCTGGGTGGCTCACTGGATTAAAGCCTCTGCCTTAGACTCAGGTCATGATCCCAGGGTCCTGGGATTGAGCCCCACATCAGGCTCTCTGCTCAGCAGGGAGCCTGCTTCCTCTTCTCTCTCTGCCTGCCTCTCTGCCGACTTGTGATCTTTGTCAAATAAATAAATAAATAAAATCTTTAAATAAATAAATGTTTAAATTCTTTGAAGAATTTGCCTGTGAATACGTCTAGTCCTGGACTTCGATTTGTTGGGAGTTTTTTGAATTACTGATTCAATCTCCTTACTGGTAATTAGTCTGTTCACATTTTCTATGTCATCCTGCTTTAGTTTTGGGAGGTTGTATGTTTCTAGGAATTTAGCCATTTCTTCTAGGTTATTTAATTTGTTGGCATATAGTTTTTTATAATATTCTCTTATAATTGTTTGTATTTCTGTGGTGTTGGCTTTATTTCTCCTATTTAATTGGCCATTTTGATGTTTTGTTTGTTTGTTTGTTTTGTTGTTTTTTAGTCTGGCTAGAGGTTTATCAATTTTGTTGACCTTTGCAAAGAACCAGTTCCTAGTTTCACTGAACTGTTCTTTGTTGATGTTGTTTTTGTGGGTTTGTTTTGTTTTTTTTTTAGTTTCTATATCATTTATTTCTGCTATAATCTTTATCATTTCCTTCCATCTACTGGTGTTAGTTTTTGTTTGTTATTCTTTTTCTAGTTCCTTTAGGTTAAGATTAGGTTGTTTGAGATTTTTCTTGCTTCTTGAGATAGGCCTGTATATATTGCTACAAACTTCCCCCTTAGACTCACTTGCTGCATCCCAAAGGTTTTGGACCATTGTGTTTTCATTTTTGTCCATTTTCACATACTTTATGATTTCTTCTTCAATTTTTTGGTTGACCATTTATTGTTATTTAATGTTATTTAATCTCCATGTATTTTGCTCCTTCCAGATTTTTTTGTGGTTGATTTCTGATTTCAAAGCAATGTGGTCAGGAAAGATGCACAGTATTACTTCAGCCTTTTTTAATTTGTTAAGATTTGTTTTGTGGCCCAATATGTGATCTCTTCTGGAGAATGTCCCATGTGTAGGATGAATTTTCTGAATATATTTGTTAAATCCGTCTGGTGCAGTGTGTCATTCAAAGCCACTGTTTCGGGGCACCTGGGTGGCTCAGTGGGTTCAGCCTCTGCCTTCAGCTCAGGTCATATTCTCAGGGTCCTGGGATCGAACCCTGCATCGGGCTCTCTGCTCAGCAAGGAGCCTGCTTCCCCTCTTTCTCTGCTGCCTCTCTGCCCAGTGATCTCTCTCTGTCAAATAAATAAAATCTTTATTTTAAAAAAAGGCCACAGGGCGCCTGGGTGGCTCAGTTGGTTAGGTGACTGCCTTCAGCTCAGGTCATGATCCCAGAGTTCCGGGGTGGAGTCCCGCATCGAGCTCCCAGCTCCACGGGGAGTCTGTTTCTCCCTCTGACCTTCTCCCCTCTCATGCTCTCTCTGTCTCTCTCTCAAATATATAAATAAAATCTTTAAAAAAAAATTTTTTTTAAAGGCCACTGTTTCCTTGATGATTTCCTATTTGGATGATCAGTCCATTGATGGATGAGTTTGTTGAAATCCCCTATTATTTTTGTACTAGTGTAGATAGTTTCTTTATATTTGTTATTAACTGTTTTTATATTTGGGTGCTCCCATGTTGGGTGTATATGTATTTATACTTGTTATACCTTCTTGTTGGATTGTCCCCTTATGATTATATAGTGTCCTTCTTTGCCTCTTATTAGTCTGTTTTATTTTTATTTGTTTTTAAGATTTTATTTATTTATTTGATAGACAGAGATCACAAGTAGGCAGAGAGGCAGGCAGAGAGAGAGGAGGAAGCAGGCTCCCCACTGAGCAGAGAGCCTGATGCCGGGCTCAATCCCAGGACTCTGGGATCATGACCTGAGCCAAAGGCAGAGGCTTTAACCCACTGAGCCACCCAGGCGCCCTCGTCTGTGTTTTAAAGTACATTTTGTCCAATATAAACATTGCTATTCAGGCTTTGTTTTGACATCTATTTGCATGATAAATATGTCTCTATCCCCTCACTTTCAATCTGTGGGAGTCTTTAGCACTGAAATGAGTCTCTTGTAGGCAGAATATAAATGTGTCCTGTTCTTTTTTTTTTTAATCCATTCTGTCACCCTATATTTTTTTATTGGAGTATTTAGTCCATTGATTATTGATAGGTATGTATTTTT
This sequence comes from Mustela putorius furo, assembly GCF_011764305.1. NCBI lineage: Eukaryota > Metazoa > Chordata > Mammalia > Carnivora > Mustelidae > Mustela > Mustela putorius. The sequence goes on along the minus strand of NW_025422368.1, from coordinate 5,219,211 downwards.
GTCACTTTACTTGCTTTGTGGTTGTTTTTATGATTTTTCTCAGATCCTTCCTTCTCTTTCTCTTTCATAGTTTGTTGGTTTTCTCTAGTGATATACTGGGGTACTCTACTCTATTTTTTGCGTATCTGTTACTGTTTCTGAGTTGTGGTTACCATTCAGTTTATATATAACATCTACATACATATACAGTCTATTTAAATTGATAGTCACTTATTTTTGAACTCATTTTTCCTCCTCCCCCCTCTACATTTCAGATATTTGGTATCACCTTATACATCCTTTTCTTTTGTACTTCCTGTTTTTATTACTCTTACTTGTGGCTTTTGTTTTCCATTCATTGTCCCCCTTAGCATTTCTTGTAGGGCTGATTTAGTGGTCATGAATTCTTTTAACTTTAGTTTGGGAAATTCTTTCTCTCCTTCTATTCTGAATGATAGCTTTGTTGGGTGTAGACTTTTCCCTTCCAGCACTTTAAACACATCATGCCACTCCCTTCTGGTCTGCAAAGATTCTGGGGAAAAAAATCAGCTGTTAGTCTTATGGGGTTTCCCTTTGTATCTGTCTACTTTCTTCATTGAAATTCTTTATCACATTCTTTTGACGTTGTAATACTGTGTTGCGGTATGGACCTCCTTGAGTTCAATTTTTGGGAGCTCTCTGTGCCTCCTGAATCTGGATCTCTGTTTCCCTCTCAGATTCAAGAAGTTTCAGATATGTTTCTTCAAATACATTTTCTGTCCGCCTTTCTCTTTTCTCCTCCTTTTGGGGTTCCTACAATGCAAACATTATCACTTTGATGGAACCGCAGAGTTCTCTATCTCTATGTGGTGTTTGTCTTTTACCTGTTCAGTTCTATAGTTTTCCATTATTCTGTCACTGATTTGTTTCGCTACTTCCTGTGGCCTACTACTTATTCCATCTGTTATATTTTTAATTTCATTTATTGATTTCTTCATCTCTGGTATTTTTTTTAATCTCTTTGTCAAGGGTCTCACTGATGTCCCTTACCCTTTTCTAAAGTCCAGTGAGTATCTTTATGGTCATTACTTCAAATTCTGTGTCAGGTATATTACCTATTTCTCTTTCACTTAGATCTCTTGCTGTGATTTTTATCTTGTTCTTTTATTTGGGATATATTTCTGTTTCCTCTGTGTTTATTTTTCTCTGTTTCTCTCTGTTAAGTCAGCTGTGTCTTCTGCTCTTGAAGGTAGTGTGGGTAGTGATTTTATAAAGGTCGAATATTTTTGAAGAGGTCGTCCTGGAGTGCCCAGCAGTGCAGTGCCCTGTTCACCAAAATCTGGCACCTAGACGGAGTCTCCTATGTGTGTTGTTTGTGTCCTGTCATTGTGTCTGAGTCACTTTTCCCTGTAGTTCGCATGACTGCACTGACTTTGTGTCTATTGTGGGCTATGTTTGGTCTCTGTAATGTTAGTGAGATCTAGGCAGGCTGGATCTGAGGGGATGTGACAGCAAAAAGGCTTGGGGTAGTGGTGTTAGCAAAATTTGCACTGAGGATAATCTTAAGATGGACCCCCAGAGTTGGGTGGTTGCTGGGGCTATAGTGTACAGGAATAGTTGTGGCAGCCTGGGGTCCCAGGCATCTTTGTGGACAGTGGCTAGGCAGGGCATGTGCACAGCATTATGAAATTTGCACTGAGCCACTAGTCCTGGACTGACTTCATGAAAGTACAGCAGCATCTGTGTGTGGGGTGGGTGATGTCTGTGCATGAGAAAGCTGGGCAAGGTGTATGCAGCATTAACAAAATTGTGCTGAGCCCACTGCCCAGGCCCCAGACTTCTAGTGGATGGACCTCAGGAGAACTCATGGATGGGGTGCACTGCTAGCAGACTATCTTGCAAGTGTCTGTGCTGAGCTGGATCCTGCAGGAGACTCTTTATTTATGCTGGGGGAGGAGGAATGGTGCCTGCCAGCTCCTTTTTCCCAGAGAAGTACCCCCAACAATCTCCAAAATCAGTATAAACAGATCTCCCTCCAGTTGTGCAAGCTGTAGTTTCTATGTTGCCTCTCCTCAGGCTCTTGTTTCTTTAAGGGTGGGGATGCAGGCTTTACTGGCCCTCCTGGCTCACTCAGTGCTGACTCAGCTGACTTTTCAAGCTCCAGGCTCCAAGTCCCCTTGGTATACAAACTTGGAATTCAACCCCTCTAATCTCCAAGGCCAGACATTATGGGGATTCATTTTTTCTGTGTGGGCTCTCTGGTGCTTTCCCCTCTCCATGACCACAGCTCCCTCCCCTTGTAGGCAGCTCCCAATCACTGTTTCTGCCCTTCCTAAACTCTCCTCGTGCAGCTTTTCCATATTTAGTTGTGAAGTTTGTTCTGCCAGTCTTCAAATCACTCTCCAGTTTAATGTCGTGGATCTGAGTGATATTTAGTTATAAACATGTGACTGGGTAAGCTTAGGATCCACATACTCTGCCATCTTTCCCTTGCCTCCCAGTTTTTAGGAAATTTAAAGCTACATATGTAGTTCACTTTAAGGGGTGTCTGGCTTGCTCAGCTGGTAGAGCATGTGACTAGATCTCAGCGTTGTGAGTTCAAACCGCACATTGGGTTTCATTTGAATTTCCATGATAATCAATGAACTTGATCATCTTTTTAAGTGTTTATGAAATGACTATTTCCTATTCTATGAAATGACTGTTTATGTATTTTGTAAATTTTTCGGTTGAGTTATTTTTCTTACTGATTCATAGGAATTCTTTATATATCCTGAATGCTGTTTTTTAATTTGTTATATGGTGTTAAATATCTTCTCTCAGTTTGTGGTTTGTTTCTTCCTGTCTATAGTGTTTTGATCAATAGAAGATCTCCTTTTTAATGTAGAGGAAGTCATCAGTCTTTTTCTACCTTAGGGTCTTAAAAAGACTCTTCCTCACATTTAAGTGTAAGATAGGGAAATAAAATCATTTTTCAATAAGCTTAACCAGTTGTCCCAACATCATTTATTAGGTATTATCCACTTCCCTCTCAGATACTCAGTGCCAGCTCTGTCACTGCATGACAGTCTATTTCTGAGCTCTCTGTTTCATGGCCTTATGTATCTATCCCTGGGCCAGTGCTTTATGTTTTAACTAGAATTGCTTTATAATAAATCTGTATCTCCCTTAGGAATAGTACCATACCTTGTTTTACTTCTACAGCATTGTCTTCACTATTCTTGAAATTTACTACTTCTATTAAATTTTAGGATCACCTTGTCATGTCTCATGAGTTACCTTTTTGGGATTTTGATTGGATTTGCTTTAAATCTCTACTTTGGTTTGGGGATCATTAACATATTTGAGTCTTCCTTTCCATGAACATGGTTTTCTCACAATTTATAGTTTCATTATTTTTTCCTTCTTTTTTTTAAGTATAGTTGACACACAATGTTGCATTAGCTTCATATGTACAAATTATATGGTCTTTCAATAAGGTTTTGTAATTTTTATCAATAAAGTTTTATAATTTCTTTTTTTAAAATATTTTATTTATTTATTTGAGAGAGAGAACATGAGCGAGGAGGTTAGAGGGAGAAGCAGACTCCCCATGGAGCTGGGAGCCTGATGTGGGACTCAATCCCGGGACTCCAGGATCATGACCTGAGCTGAAGGCAGCGTCCAACCAACTGAGCCACCCAGGCACCCAAAGTTTTATAATTTCTACACAAATGTCTTACACATTATTTATGTTATTTCTAATTTCCTGAATGTTTGTATACCCTCAAAATTCATTTATTGAAATCCTAACCCCAGACATGAAGGAACTAGGAAGTGAGGCCTTTGGTAGGTGATTAGGTCTTGAGAGTAGAGCCCTAATGAATGGGATTATAGAAGAGATTATAGAGAACTCTCTCCTTTCCACCATGTGTGCACAAGCAGGGGGAAAGGGCAGAGGAGGAGAGAGATGGATAAGCTGACTCTGCACTAAGAGTAGAGTCCAACACAGGGCTCAGTCCCACCACCCTGAAATCATGATCTGAGCTGAAATCAAGAGTTGAGGGGCGCCTGGGTGGCTCAGTGGGTTAAGTCTCTGCCTTCGGCTCAGGTCATGATTCCAGGGTCTTGGGATCGAGTCCCACATCAGGCTCTCTGCTAAGCAGGGAGCCTGCTTCCCTTGTCTCTTTGCCTGCCTCTCTGCATACTTGTGATCTCTGTCAAATAAATAAAATCTTTAAAAAAAAAAAAAGAAATCAAGAGTTGAGTACTTAACCAAATGAGCCACCCAGATGCCCCTCTTTTTGTGTCTTTTTATCTCAGTGCATTGGCTGGAATTTCCAGAACTCTAAGACTACAAGTCTTTTTTTTTTTTTCTTAAGATTTTATTTATTTATTTGACAGACAGAGATCACAAGTAGGCAGAGTCAGGCAGAGAGAGGAAGGAAAGCAGGCTCCCCACTGAGCAGAGAGTCCAATGCGGGGCTCGATCCCAGGACCCTAAGATCATGACCTCAGCTGAAGGCAGAGGCTTAACCCACTGAGCCACCCAGGTGCCCCAAGACTACAAGTCTTAATGGCGGGAGTTCTTGTCTTTATCCACATTTTATAGGATATAATTTTAAAATTAAACCATTAAGTATGTTTTTTTTTTTTTAAGTAGTCTCCATACTGGGCTTGAACTCACAACGTGGGTCTTAAACTCACAACCCTGAGATCAAGACCTCACCTGAGATCAAGAGTCAGATGCTTAACCAACTGAGCCACCCAGGTGCCCCAAGTATGATGTTTCTTATAAGTGTTTTATAGTTACAGTTTACCAAATTAAGGATATTTCTTTTTATTCCTAGTTTTCTAAAAGATATCATGCATTAATTGAGTTTAGAAAAAAATGTTTTACAACTATTGAGTTGTGTTATGATTTTCTCCTTTAATTTGTTAACATGGTGAATAACACATACATAAATTTCCTGGAATGGACCTTACTTCGACATAATATATTATCCTCTTCATATTTGGCTTCACTTTGTTAGTTTCCTGTGGCTGCTATAACAAATTTCCACAAAATTGGTGATATAAAGAAACTGAAATTTATTGTCTCACAGTTCTGCCAGCCAGATATCTGAATTCTGTGTCACTGGGCTCTGATCAAGGTGTCAACAAGGCGACACTCCCTCAATGCCCTTGGACACAATTAACCCCTTGTCTCTTGCAGCTTCTAGTGGCTGCCAGCTTTACTTGACTGTGACCTCATCACTCCAATTTTTTTTTTTTAAAGATTCTACCTGTTTATTTGACAGAGATCACAAGTAAGCAGAGAGGCAGGCAGAGAGAGAGAGAGAGAGAGAGGAGGAAGTAGGCTCCCCGCCAAGCAGGGAGTCTGACGCGGGGCTCGATCCCAGGACCTCGGGACCATGACCTGAGCCGAAGGCAGAGGCCCCAACCCACTGAGCCACCCAGGTGCCCCTCATCACTCCAATTTTTAAATTGAGTATCATCAAATCTCTCTCTGCTCTGTCTTCATCTAGTCTTCTTATCTATATGTATCATATCTCCCTCTGCCTCTTATAAGGACAATTGTGATTGCATTTAAGGCCTATCTGGAAAATCCAGGATGTATGTATGTATCTACCTCAAGATCATTAATTTAATCATACCTGCAAAGATTTCTGTATAAGGTAACATTTACAGGTTCCCAAGTTTTAGGTCCTGATATCTTTTATTTTTTTATTTTTTGGTGGGGTACAGGACACACACTTTGTTTGCTAATAATATTTTACTTGGAGTTGTGCATCTATATTCATGGGTTGTCCAACTTCTCATACTTTCTTACAATCCTTTGCATTTCTGTGGTATTGGTTGTTATTTCTCTTCTATATCTGATTTTGCTTATTTGTGTCCTTTTTTTTTCTTTTCTATGAATCTGGGTAGAGGTTTATCAATTTTGTTAATATTGTCAAAGAACCAGCTCCTGGTTTCATTAATCTGTTCTACTGTTTTTTTAGCTTCTATTTCATTTATTTCTGCTTCGAACCTTAATATTTCCTTCCTTCTACTGGTTTTGGGTTTTGGTTCTTTTTCTAGTTCCTTTAGGTGTAAGATTAGGTTGTTTATTTGAGATTGTTCTTGCTTCTTGAGGTAATCCTGTATTGCTATAAACTTTCCTCTTAGAACTGCTTTTGGTGCTTCCCAAAGGTTTTAGACCATTGTGTTTTCATTTTCATTTGTCTCCATGAATTTTTTTTATCTCCTCCTTGTTTCTACATTGACCAATTAATTGTTTAGTAGCATGTTATTTAACCTCCATGTATTTTTCTTTTTCCAGATTTTTTTCTTGTGGTTGATTTCTAGTTTTATAGCATTGTGGTCAGGAAAGATGCACGGTAGTACTTCAGCCTTTTCAAATTTGTTAAGGTTTGTTTTGTGGCCTAATATGTGATCCCTTCTGGAGAATGTTCTGTGGTCACTTGAAACAAATGTGTATTCTGTTTTAGGGTGGAATGTTCTGAATATATCTGTTAAGTCCACCTGGTGTGGTGTGTCAGTCAAAGGCACTGTTTCCTTGTTGATTTTCTATTTGGATGATCGGTCCATTGATGCAAGTGCATGTTAAAGTCCCCTATTATTATTGTATTACTGTAGATTAATTCCTTTATATTTGTTATTAACTGTTTTGTTTTTGTTTTAGTTTTGTATTTGGGTGCTTTGTATTTTAGTTTTGTATTTATTCACCCATGTTGGGTGAATAAATATCTATACTTATTATACCTTCTTGTTGGATTGTCCCCTTATGATTATTATACTGTCCTTCTTTGCCTCTTGTTACGGTCTGTGTTTTAAAGACCATTTTGTCTAATATAAGCTTTGCTACTTGGGCTTGCTTTTGACATCCGTTTGCATGATAAATATGTCTCCATCTTCTCACTTTCAATCTGCAGGTGTCTTTTTTTTTTTTTTTAAGATTTTATTTATTTATTTGACAGAGAGAAATTACAAGTACACTGAGAGGCAGGCAGAGAGAGAGAGAAGGAAGCAGGCTCCCTGCTGAGCAGAGAGCCCAATGCGGGACTCGATCCCAGGACCCTGAGATCATGACCTGAGCCGAAGGCAGCGGCCCAACCCACTGAGCCACCCAGGCGCCCCTGCAGGTGTCTTTAACTCTGAAATGAGTCTCTTGTAGGCAGCATATAAATGTGTCCTGTTTTTGTTTTTTTTTTAAGATTTTATTTATTTGCCAGAGATAGAGAGAGTACACACAAGCAGGCAGAGAGGCAGGCAGAGGTAGCGAGAGAAGCAGGCTCCCCGCCAAGCAAGGAGCCCGATGTGGGACTCGATCCCAGGACCTTGGAATCATGACCTGAGCCAAAGGCAGCGGCTTAACCAACTGAGCCACCCAGGTGTCCCTGTCCTGTTTTTTTTTTTAAACTACTCTGTCAGTCTGTGTGTTTTGATTGGAGCATTTAGTCCATTTACATTCAAAATAATTCTTGATAGCTATATGCTTATTGCCATTTTCTTACTTGTTTTATGGTTGTATTTGTAGTTCTCTCTTCCTTCCTTTCCTTGGTCTTATTTCCCATGATAATTTGGCTTTATTGATATACTTGAATTCCTTTCTCTTTATTTTTTTGCATGGGGTTACCATTAGGTTTATATACAACATCTTTTGCATATAGCAGTCTATATTAAGTTGATAGTCATTTAAGTTTGAACCTATTCTTTACTCCCCCGACATGTTAGGTATATGAGGTCATACTTCACATCTCTTTATTTTGTGAATCTCTTGACTGATTTTTATAGATACACTTTTTTTAATACTTTTGACTTTCCTACCTTTCTTTCTCTTATATTGTCTTTTCATACAGAGAGTCCCTTTTAACATTTCTTTTTTTTCTCATATTTTATTTATTTATTTGATATATAGAGAGAGACAGCAAGAGAGGGAACACAAGTGGAGGGAGTGGGAGAGAGAGAAGCAGACTTCCTGCCGAGCAGGGAGCCCAATGCAGGGCTCAATCCCAGGACCCTGGGATCATGACCTGAGCTGAAGGCAAATGCTTAATGACTGTGCCAGCCAGGCACCCCCCACACACACACATTAGTTGTAGGTTTCTTTTAGTGGTCATAATTTTTAAACTTTGGTTTGTGTGGAGAGCTCTTTATCTCTCTTCATATTCTGAATGATAGCCTTGTTGCATACAGTATCCTTGTCTACAGACTCTTCCCTTTCAGCAGTTTGAATGTATCATGCCACTTTCTTCTGGCCTTCGAAGTTTCTGCTGAAAAAGCAAGCTTATAGCCTCATGGGGTTTCCCATGTATGCAACTGTTGTCTATTCTCTGTCTGCTTTTAAAATTTTCTTTTTATCACTACTTTAAAAAAAAATTATTTGTTTACTTGATAGAGTGAGAGAGAGAGAGCATGAGAGGGGAGAGGGTTAGAAGGAGAAGCATATACCCTGCTGAGCAGAGACCCCCAATACTGGACTCAATCCTGGGACTCCAGGATCCTGACCTGAGCCAAAAGCAGTCGTCCAACCAACTGAGCCACCCAGGCACCCCTCTTTATCACTACTTTTTTCCATTTTAATTACTATATGTCTTTGTGTGGACCTCCTTGAGTTGATTTTGTTGGGGGATTTCTGTGCCTCCTGGATATCAATTTTTTTTCTTTCCCCAGATGTGGGAAGTTTTCAGGTATTCTTCAAATAAATTTTCTCCTCCCTTTTTCCCTCTTCTCCTTCTGGGATCTTTATTGTTATTATTATTTTACTTTTTAAAATATATTTATTTGTGTGTGAGAGAGAGAGCACAAGTAGGGGGAGTGGCAGGCAGACAAAGAAGCAGGCTCCATGCTGAGTGAGGAGCCCAACGTGGGACTCGATCTCAGGTATCATGACCTGACCTGAAGGCAGATGCTTAACCAAGTGAGCCACCCAGGCATCCCATCCTTTGGGGATCTTTATAATATGGATGTTATTATATTATTATTGATGGAGCCACTGAGTTCCCTAAGTCTATTCTCATTTTGCTTAATTTTTTTCCTCTCACCTGTTCAGCTTGATTATTTTCCATTACTTCTTTCTTTCCATTCTTCTACTTCCTCTAGTCTTCTATTTTCTCCACCTAGTGTATTTATTTTTAATTTCATTTGTTGTGTTAATCTCTTGTTGGTTCTTTTTTTTATCTCTTTGTTAAGGGTCTCACTGATGTCCTTTACTCTTTTCTCAAGTCCAGTGAGTATTTTATAATCATTACTTTAAATTCTGTCAGGCTTATTTATCTCTGTTTTGCTTAAGCCTCTTGTGATTTTGGGACATATTTCTCTGTTTCCCTATTTTGTCTAACTCTCTGTGTCTGTTTCTCTGTGTTAGGAAAGTCAGCCATGTCTCCTGCTCTTGAAAGTGGTGTCCTTATGAAGATGAGGTCCTGTATAGCCCTGTAATACTGTGTCTCCTCTCTACCGGAATCTGGTGCTTCAGGGACTATCTCCTCTTTGTGTTGCATGCACCCTGCTCTGTGTGGTTGAGCCATGTTTTCTTTGAGGCTAGTAGTCTGTGGTGGCTCTCTTTGCCTATTGTGGGCAGTGTTTGGTCCCTGTAGTGCCAGTGGACAGTCTAAGTCTGCCTTGGGCTTGAGTTTAGTCAGACCAGGTATTTGTCATAGATGCAGTAGCACCAGACTTCAGGGTCCCTTCCGTGTGTTGTCCCCTGAGCAGCTTTCATTTGGGTGGGGGAAGCGTACAATCAGACCAGCTATCTGCCCACAGCCCACTGCTGGGGCAAAAGTCTGACTGGTGTGTGTGGTTGTTTTTCCCTCTCTCTAGGGCAGGAGTCACTTTAGAGTGATCTGGTCCTGTTGAGGCTACTTGCACACTGCCAAGCTTGTGACCCCAGTTTGTGCTCCAGCCAAGATGTATTAGTGGGGGTGGATCCACAAAGTTCACAGGACAGAGTGAACAGTTTTATCAAGATTTGTTTCTTGCGAGGGGACTTACCATGGCTGCTGCCAGGGCCAAGATTCCACAAAGCACACAGTTTCAGGAGACACAGTGTTGACAGGGCGTTGTTGGTCTTCTTGGGGAGGGGACCTGCAGCACCAGTACTGAGGTAAGCCTAGCTGGAGAGGACGGGTCCCCAAAGCCTGGATGGGGCGGGGTGGTTGGGGCTTGGTGTAAGCACGTTAGGTAGTGAATGTCAGGGCAGTGCTGGTTACCACAAGAGGCCATGTGTTTATGGGAGCTGTGTGGGGGTGGGGAGGGAAATAGTGCCTGCCAGCTCCTTTGTTCCTGGAGAAGACTCCCAATGCACCCTGTCCTTCCAGCACATGCTCTTAGTAAACAAACCTCTCCCTTATACCCCAGGCATCTTTCAGACTGCTACTTCTGTGCTATATTGCCATGCCTATTTGTTGTTCTGTCACTTTAAGGGTGGAAGCTCAGTTGCTTCTAGCCCTCCTGGCTCTCCCAGAGTGAGCCCACTGATCTTTTAAATTCTAGGCTTTGGCTATGCCCCTGCAGCATGATAAAAATAAAATAAAATAATAGAATAAAATAAAAAAATAAATTTCCAGGCTTCAAGTCCCACTGGTCAGAAGAACTCATAAAATTTGGCCCCTCAGGTTTTCAAGCCCAAATGTTATGGGGAACCATCTTCCCCATGCAGGCTCCCTGCTGTAATAGTCTGTTTCTCTCCCTTCTCCATGCCCACGGGTCCCTTCCTCCAGGGGAGAGTCCTATGAATCTGTTAGGCTTCCCACTGTGTCTCTACCCTTCCTACGCTCTTCAGTGTGGCCTCTTCCCTACATTTAGTTGTGGAGTTTGTTCTGCCAATCTTCAGGTCATTTTCTGGGTTCTTTTTTTTTTTTTTTAAGTTTTGGGTTTTTAAAAAAATTTATTTATTTGACAGACAGAGATCACAAGCAGGCAGAGAGAGAGGAGGAAGCAGGCTCCCAGCAGAGCAGAGAGCCTGATGCAGGGCTCGATCCCAGGACCCTGGGATCATGACCCGAGCCGAAGGCAGAGGCTTTAACCCACTTAGCCACCCAGGTGCCCCCATTTTCTGGGTTCTGATATGATTGTTACCTAGTTGTATTCAAGAGACAAGGTGAGCTTAGGGTCCTCCTACTCTGCTATCTTCCTAAAAATCTCTCCTTCAGTATATGTTTTTATATAACCTGACTTATCACTATAGTAATGTTTTACATACCCTTCACATACTCAATAAATAAACTGTTAAAACCAACCGATACATATAGTGAGAAGATATGGATGCAAACATTAACAACTGAAGTTAAATGTATAGGAATAAAGAACATAACACATTGGAGAGAAAAGAACTAGCTAGTAACTTTGGAAAACAATATCCTGACTGAATAATATAAGGTTAAATACAAAAGAATGGTACATAAATGCTGTACTTAATCACTAAGTTTGTTTTTTGCAGGGGAATGAGTTAACTCTGAAACTACTTTATGTGTACACAGAAATGAATGAATAAATATATTGTAGATAAAAAGAACTGAATTTTTCACTTTTGTGACAGAAGTTACAAATAAGGAACAGGAAAAGACTAAAATGAACCCTATGGTATAGGATTGGAATCTGAACTATCAGTATTAAGTCATGTTTTAAATGTATATACAGATAGATAAATAAATATAGATGTGTATATATATGTGGTCTGATACATGTGAATATACTTCTTAGCTCTCTTTGGTAAGAGGACTGAGAAGAAATGACACTCCAGTAGTAAAGAACACATGTAGCCCCAGATCTTGGCTTCCAACATCAATCTCTAATAAAAGGAACCATGGCTTTTTGAAAAGTCATTGATTTCAGTGTTGGGAAGGGAATGTATAAGTTGATCCTGGAACATCTTATGGGATAGATGGATAGATAGATAGATAGACAGCCATTTGTTGAAAGAACACAGGCGTCAACCTGAAGGAACTCCTAATGGCCAAATCTGGAACAATTGAAGCTAATGATAATCATCATCATCATCATCCTCCTCCTCCTCCTCCACAGGGTAGAATAAATATCTATGAGTCTCTATCAGTGTAAGTTAATAAATAAAGGGAAGAGGTAGCTTTTCCTTGCAATAGAGTTCCAATTAATTCCAAAATTAGTGGACAGAAGTTGGAAAAGACAGAACATGCATAGTCTCAAAGTATCTTCCCCAAGATATTCATTAACTGCAGAGGGAAAAACAGTAACTTCACGGTGAACAAACCATTTTAACCAAGTGATCAATGTTAACATTGAGTCATAACACAAATACCTATAATAGGATATACTGAGGACACAGATCATTTATGGGGTATTTTTGTCCCCTAAATGCATAACTTCAATCCAATCATGAAAAATATTAGAGAAACCAAAATTAAGAGACATTCAAAAATAAAATTCTTTGAAAATATCAAGATCATGAAAACAATGAATGACTAAGGAAATGATATAGACTGCAGAAGACTAAGAAACAAGTAGGTACTATATGAGACCTTGGGTAGGATCCTGGGACAGAAAAACACATTAGTGGCAAAACTGGTAAAATCAAATGAGATCTTCAATTATTGTATCAATTTCAATTTCCTGGTTCTGGCAGTGTACTATGGTTATGTAAAATGTTAACATTAAGGGAAGCGGAGTTAAAAAATATATGGTAACTTGTATTTTGTGCCTTTTCCTTAAGTCTAAAATTGGTATGTAATAAAAAGTTTAAAGAAAAAAAAGTATTTTGAATTACTTACTACAATTGAATCTAGGCCTACCTGATTGACCAGCAATTCCGTTCATAGATGAAATGCATACATATGCACTCAAAACATATTCACAAAAATGTTTATAGTGATATTATTTCTAGTAGACAACAGAGAATGGATAAAATCATATAATGGGATGATAGTAATGAAAATTAATGAACTATAGCTTTATACAAAGAATCTCATGAACATAGTATTAAGCAAAAAAAGTATATATTAAAGAATATATACTGCATGATTCCATTTTTCAGGCAAAACCAATCTACACTGTTAAAGATGAGGGTAATAATTGTCTTTGGGGAAAATAGGGAGGTATCTGTAGTGCAGATTATATATATAATTTCTGGGTTCGTACATTTTGTGATGATTCATGGGGCTTTTCCAATTGTGAAGTCTTCACTTGTGTTTATTGTAATTTTTTTAAGTTTTTATTTTTAAAATTTTTTTGAATTTTTATTTATTTATTTGACAGAGAGAGAGACGGCAAGAGCAGGAACACAAGCAGGGGGAGTGGGAGAAGGAAAGCAGGCTTGCCGCTGAGCAGGGAGCCCAATGCAGGGCTGGATCCTAGGACCCGAGGATCATGACCTGAGCCTGAAGGGAGACACTTAACGACTGAGCCATCCAGGTGCCCCAAACTTTTAAGAATTCAGTCTATGTTTCCATCCAAGATGAAGTTATAGGGATATGATTCATCCTCTTATCTAATACAATGAAAAGAAGGCCACCTAAAATGATTAATAGAAATAAACCCCAGAGCTCAGACAGGGAGGAGAAATATTTTCTGTTCCCAGGTGGAGTAAAAAGCTTTGTTCATGTGACATCTGATAAAGTACTCAGAAAGGGTTTTGCCTCACAGTGGGGGCAAAATTAGCCAGAGAGCAAATGCTCCTATAGTCTCACCTAACAATAACAAAAGTAAAACTCAAAAGGATCACACTACTACTAAATAACCATGTTGTAAAAGTTTGAAAATACTTACAGAATTAGGAAAATACCAGTATTTAACAAGGCAAAGTTCACAATATCTGACGTCCAATAAAAAATATCAGGTAAGGGGCTCCTGGGTGGCTCAGTCATTAAGAGTCTGCCTTCGGCTCAGGTCATGATCCCAGGGTCTTGGGATCGAGTCCCACGTTGGGCTCCCTGCTCTGCGGGAACCCTGCTTCTCCTCCCACTCCCCCTGCTTGTGTTCCCTCTCTCGCTGTGTCTCTCTGTCAAATAAATAAATAAAATCTTTAAAAAAAAAATCAGGTCATAGGGGAGATGGCTGAGTAAGAAGGGCAAGGAATCCATCTCTCCAACCAAAAACAACAACCATAATATGGCATTCTATCTGATTTAACTGATTAGGGATTCTGGGGTTTACTCAATGGCTTACAACTTTTTTTTTTTTTTAGATTTTATTTATTTATTTGACAGAGAGGAGAGATCACAAGTAGGCAGAGAGGCAGGTGGGGGTCGAGGGAGGGGAAGCAGGCTCCCTGCTGAGCAAGGAGCCTGATGTGGGGCTCTATCCCAGGACCCTGGGATCATGACCTGAGCTGAAGGCAGAGGCTTAACCCACAGAGCCACCCAGGTGTCCTAATGGCTTACAACTTTTAAGGGAAGGTTTGACCAGTAAAATGTAATATTAGCCTTCACAATAGTAGAAGGTGTCCATTCCCCACTCTCCACCCCAGTGATGGGAAACATTCCTAGAACAGCTTATAAGAGCCAGGGTGGGCAATAAGAATCTTGTCTTCCAAGTAAGGGATCTGTCTCCTGATTGTGAACTACTGTTTCAGATCACAGAAGTGCAGATACAAAGGCAGGCTACCATTATTGCAGTGTGCTCTGGGTGAAGCAGCTTTCAGGGAATTAAAAGAGATAGCTCTGTTCTTTCCCCTTCAGTTTTCCTTTTTCTCCCCTTTAGGAACCAAGACATACATACATATATACATACATACATACATACATACATACATACATACATTTATTATTTTATTTATCTATTTGACAGAGAGAGAAAGAGAAGGAGGGAGAGAATAACAGATGGAGAGTAGATTCCCTACTGAGCAAGGAGTTTAATGCGGGGCTTGATCCCAGAAACCCAGGATCATGACCTGAGCTGAAGGCAGACGCTTAACCAACTGAGCCACCCAGGCACCCCAGGAGCCAGACATTTAAATATTAGAACATCCAAAAGCAGCTGTATATTCAGAGGAATATAGGAAGTCATTATGTATGCAGGCTGATTCCTGTCACATAGAGATAAACAACACAGATTCTGGTGTAGAAAGAGTATTTCCGGAGGAACAGAATCTTAAGGATAAGTTTTCTGAATTGGGTTTAGGATTTCTAGAATTGGCTTTCTAATTTGATTAGATTCAAAGATATGAATGACTCCATTTCCAGTATTAAAGAGAGCAGTGATAGCCCTTGGCATGGTCTGTCAATTAAGACGATACTCCTAATCAACTGCTTACAAGAAGAATCCGGATGACTGTATAAATGCCAAACATTTATGGCAAACTAATAAATATAATGAGCTGGTTGGTTGCTCCTAATGTCATTGGATAAAGTGTGGGGCGCAGGGGGAGGATGAGCTCAGGGATTTGAATTTCTAGCTCAAGCACCATGGGAATGACCTGTGAGCTCCTGTGTGTGTTCCGAAGGAGACCCTTATCTCCTATACTGCAGTCCTGAGATTGCTGGAAATTAAACCAAGAATCTCGTTCTCTGACTGGTTGAATTACCATACAAGTTGAATTCCCAGCCTTGCAAGGTATCTACTGTTAAAGTGAGGGTATTAATTGGGAAGGAACAGAACTCTGAAAATTGGAACGAGGATGTGTAGGAAGGCCCTGATAAAGCTTAAGACATTGAGCCTCTAAATTCTACTAAGTGTGCTTCACCAGTGGAGCCACCTCTCCACCCCACACTTAGGAGCATGTGACTCTTGATTTTGGGGCTGTGAGGTCGAGCCCCACCTTGGGTGTAGAGATTACTTAAAAATAAAATCTTTAGGGACACCTGGGTGGCTCAGTCAGTTGAGGACTCTTGATTTTGGTTCAAGTCATAATCCCGAGGCTCTGCGCTCAGCGGGGAGTCTCCTTGAGGATTCTCTCACCCTC
The DNA here is from genome assembly GCF_011764305.1 of Mustela putorius furo. Lineage (NCBI taxonomy): Eukaryota > Metazoa > Chordata > Mammalia > Carnivora > Mustelidae > Mustela > Mustela putorius. Next base: position 5,203,397 of record NW_025422368.1, on the reverse strand, counting down.
TCCCTCTGCCCCTCCTCCTGCTCGCTCTCTCTAAAATAAATAAATAAAATCTTTTTTTTTTTTTTTAAAGATTTTATTTATTTATTTGACTGAGAGAGAGATCACAAATAGGCAGAGAGACAGACAGAGAGAGAGATGAGGAGAAGCAGGCTCCCTGCCGAGCAGAGCGCCCTATGCGGGACACGATCCCAGGCCCCTGGGATCATGACCTGAGCCGAAGGTAGAGGCTTAACCTACTGAGCCACCCAGGCGCCCCAAATAAAATCTTTTAAAAAGTAAAACAAGGGGCGCCTGAGTGGCTCAGTGGGTTAAAGCCTCTGCCTTCGGCTCAGGTCAGGATCCCAGGGTCCTGGGATTGAGCCCCGCATCGGGTTCTCTGCTTGGCAGGGAGCCTGCTTCCTCCTCTCTCTCTCTGCCTGCCTCTCTGCCTGCTTGTGATCTCTGTCTGTCAAATAAATAAATAAAATCTTAAAAAATAAATAAATAAAAAGTAAAACAAAATTTTAATAAAGATCTTATTTATTTATTTGAGAGAAAGAGAGAGCGAGTATAATTTAGGGGCAGAGGCAGAGGGGGAAGCAGGCTCCCCACTGAGCAGGGAGTCCGGTACGGAGTTCAATTCCAAGACCCTGATATCATAACCTGAGCCAAAGGCAGAGGTGTAACCAACCGAGCCCCTCAGGCACCCCCAAGAAAGTAAAATCTTTTTTTTTAAGAAAAACTTGGTTCTTTGAAAATAACAATAAAAATTGATAAACCTCTAGCCAGCTTGATAAGGGAAGAGAGAGAGAAGACAAATTGCTAATATCAGAAGTGAAAAGTGATATTATTACAGATTCTACAGATAATAACAAGGTAGTAAGGGGTTATTGTGAACTTTGGGCCAATAAAATGATATAAAATTGGCAAATTACAAGACACAAAATGTTAAAGTTCACTTAAGAAGACAGATAACCTGAGGGGTACCTGGGTGGCTCAGTCGGTCAAGTGTCTGACTTCATTCAGCTCAGGTCTCTATCTTAGGGTCCTGGGATCAAGCCCTGCATCAGGCTCCCTGTTCAGTGGGGAGCCTGCTTTTCCCTCTTCCTTTGCCCCTCCCTCTGCTTGTGCTCTCTATGTCTATTTCTCAAATAATAAAATAAAATAAAAAAGAAGACAGATAAACTGAATAGCTGTACAATTTTACAAATTGAATTTGTAGTTTAAAACTTTCCCATGAGTTAAACCACAAGTCTAGATGCTTCCATTGATTATTTCTACCTACCCCACCCAAGCACTTAGTGGTTTCTACCAAACATAAAAGGAAATGTCAATTCTCAAAAGACTTAGAGAAAATTTAAAAGAATACTCTATCTGAGCCTATAAAGCTAACATTAGTCTGATGCCAAAACCAAGGTATTAAAACTACAGACCAATATGTTTTATAAATAGACACAAAATTGACACAATTTTAGCAAACTGAATACAAGGTAATAAAAAGAATGCTAACTTCTGAGTAAATAGAATTTATCCAAAAAAAATGAAAGGTTGTTTTATCAGTCATAAATCAATGTAACCCACTATTTTAACAGATTCAAAAAGACAAAAACAACAACAACAAACACCATGATTATCCCAATGGATGCAGTAAACCTTCTGATAAAACTCAGTATCTACTTCTGATTAAAATATCAGCAAGTGGGGCAAAGTTGCCTACTCAGTAATTAAAAAAGGGAGTTTATTTTCCTCCCTCTCCCTGAAAACAAAGTTGAAATGCACACAGATATAAAAAGGGGACTCAAACTGCCTCTATTACCATATAACAGGGTTGTCTATGTAGAAAATCCCAAGGAAAGTATGAAGAAAATCTATGAGGACTAATAACTGGGTTTTATTATACAAAATGAACACACAAAAATTTATTGTATTTTCTATATATTAGTTGTGAACAAATGAGAATGGAAATTAGAAAGCAATACTATTCACAGTAGTAAAAAAAAATGAAATACTTAGGGACAAATCTAACAAAAGATATGCAAGGTCTAGCACTTCTGAGAAAAATTAGACATAAATAAAAACAGAGATATGTTGTTTTCACAGGTCAGAAGTCCCAATATTGTTAAGTTCTCAATTCTTCCCAAATTGATCTATACCAGCAAGCTTTTCCCCCCAGTAGAATTTGACAGACTGATTCTATATTTTATATGGAGATGGAAAGGGAGAAAGCAGTGTGGATAAAGACAGTTTTTAGGTTATGAGTGTTTGAATGTGTCACTTCAGAGAAAGAAGCCCAAGAGGAGGAAGTGGGGGTAAAAGGAAGATGTGAGAGAAGAAGTTGGGCATACATGAAAAAGAACAAAGTTGGAGAACTAAAAGTATATGATTTCAAGAATTATCATATTATTTATTTATTATTTATCATAAAACCTCTGTAATCAAAAACAAACAAACAAAAATCTCAGTAATGAAGACATTGTAGTATTAGCATAAACACAGATAAATAGACCAAGAGAACAGACTAGAGAGCCCATAAATTCATACATATATGGTCAATTAATTTTCAATAAACATGCAATACAATGCAATGGAGAAGGGATAGTCTTTTCGACAAGTGGGTCTAGAATAATTGTCAAAAAATCAACATCTCAATCAATATCTGATATCATATACAAAGATTAAGACAAAATGAACCATAGACCTAAGTGTAAAATCTGTAAGTATAAAGTTCCTAGAAGGAGAAAATGTATGATCTCGAGTTAGTCAAAGTTTGCTTTGAAAGAAATTGGACTAAGGAATTTTGTTCTTTGAAAGACACGGGAGAAGAAAAAGACAAGCCACAGAATAAAAGAAAATATTTGCAAATTGCTTATCTGGTAAAAGTTGCTATCAAAATAATAAAAATACTCAAAACTCAATAATAAGAACATAGACTAATAAGCTTTTAAAATATGGCCAAAATATTTGAATTACCAAAGAAGATATATTGAGTATAAATAAACTTGTTGAAAGTTGCTCAAAACCATTAGTCATAAAACTGCAAATTAAAACCACAATGAGATACTATTGTATACCTTTTGGAATGGTTAAAATTAAAAAGACCAACAACATCAAGTGTTGATAAAGATGAGCAATTGCAAATCTCATACACTGCTTGTGGGAATATAAAATAGTATAACCACTTTTTTAAAAGTTTTAATTTAAACTCCAGTTAGTTAACATACAATGTAATATTGTTTTCAGGTGTACCATATTGTCATTCCACACTTCCACAAACACCTGGTACTCCTCATAACAATTGCTCTCCTTAATCCCTTCCTCTGTTTAACCCATCCTCCCACCCACCTCCCCTCTGATAACCATCAGTTTGTGCTCTATAGTTAAGAGTCAGTTACTTGGTTTACTTGGTTTACTCTCTTCCCCACCCCCGTAACTCCAACCATGTTCATTTGTTTTCTTTCTTTAAATTCCATATAGGAGTGAAATCAAATGGTATTTGTCTCTCTCTGACTGACATATCCCTTAGCATACTGTTCTCTAGCTCCATCCACATTGTTGCAAATGCAAGATTTCATTCTTTTCTATGGCTGAGTAAAATTCCATTGTATATGTATACTACATCTTTTTTTTTAATTTCATTTTTTCAGTGCTCCAGGATTCATTGTTTATGCACCACACCCAGTGCACCATGCAATACGTGCCCTCCTTAATACCCACCACCAGGCTCACCTAACCCCCATTCTCCTCCCCTCCAAAACCCACAGTTCGTTTCTCAGAGTCCAGTCTCTCATGGTTCGTCTCCCCCTCCAATTTCCCCAATTCACTTTTTCTTTCCTTTTCCTAATATCTTCCATGTTGTCCCTTATGCTCCACAAGTAAGTGAAACCATATGATATGTGACTTTCTCTGCTTGACTTATTTCACTCAGCATAATCTCCTCCAGTCCCGTCCATATTGATTCAAAAGTTGGGTATTCATCCTTTCTGATGGAGGCATAATATTCCATTGTATATATGGACCACATCTTTATCCATTTGTCTGTTGAAGGGCATCCTGGCTCTTTCCACAGTTTGGCGACTGTGGCCATTGGGGTACACCTGTACCCCAATGTTCTTTTCTTTTCTTTTCACTACATCTGTATCTTTGGGGTAAATACCCAGTAGTGCAATTTCAGGGTCATAGGGACGCTCTATTTTCTTTTTTTTTATTTTAATTTTAATTTTTTTTGAGAGAGAGAGAGATCACAAATAGGCAGAGAGGCAGGCAGGGAGAGAGAGAGAGGAGGAAGCAGGCTTCTTGCGGAGCAGAGAGCCCAATGCGAGACTCGATCCCAGGACCCTGAGATCATGACCTGAGCTGAAGGCACAGGCTTAACCCAGGCGCCCTCTATTTTTAATTTCTTAAGGAATCTCCACAGTGTTTCCCAAAGTGGCTGCACCAACTTGCATTCCCACCAACAGTGTAAGAGGGTTCCCCTTTCTCCACATCTCTCCAACACTTGTTTACTGTCTTGTTAATTGGGCCATTCTAACTAGTGTGAGGTGGTATCTCAATGTGGTTTTGATTTGAATCTCCCTGATTATACCATATCTTCTTCATCTATTCATTAGTTGATAGACATTTGGGCCTTTTCTAATTTGGTTATTATTGATGATGCTGCTATAAATATAGGGGTGCATGTATCCCTTCAAATCCGTGCTTTTGTATCCTTTGGATAAATACCTAGTAGCACATAGGATAGTTCAATTTTTAACTTTTTGAGGAATTTCCATACTATTTTCCAGAGTTGGTGCACCAGTTTGCATTCCCACCAACAGTGTAAGAGGGTTCCTCTTTCTTGGCATCCTCACCAAAACCTGTTTCCTGTGTTCTTAATTTTAGCCATTCTGACTGATGTGAGGCGATATGTCATTGTAGTTTTCATTTGTATTTCCCTGATGATGGTATTGGCACAAAATAGACACATTGTTCAATGGAACAGAATAGAAAACCCAAAAATGAACCCACAACTATATGGTCAACTAATTTTGACAAAAAAGGGAAGAATATCCAATGGAAAAAAGATAGTCTCTTCAACAAATGGTGTTGGGAAAACTGGACAGCAATATGCAAAGGAATGAAACCAGACCCTTTCGTATACTATATACAAAAACAAATTCAAAATGGATGAAAGACCTAAATGTGAAGCAGAAATCCATTAAAACCCCAGAGGAGAACACAGCTAGTACTTTGACATTGGTCTTCTAAACTAAGGGTAACAAAAACAAAAGTAAGATATTGGGACTTTATCAAAATCAAAAGCTTCTGTACAGCAAAGTAAACAATAAAAAAAAACAACTAAAATGCAACCTATAGAATGGGAGAAGATATTTGCAAATGACATATCTGATAAAGTTTAGTATCCAAAATATATAAAGAACTTATAAAACTCACAACCAAAAAAACAAATAATCCAGTTTTAAAATGGGCAGAAGACAAGAGTAGACATTTTTCCAAAGAAGACATCCAGATGGCGAACAGATATATAACCACTTTTTTTTTTTTAAAGATTTTATTTATTAATTTGACAGAGAGAAATCACAAGTAGACAGAGAGGCAGCCAGAGAGAGAGAGAGGGAAGCAGGCTCTCTGCCGAGCAGAGAGCCCGATGCGGGACTCGATCCCAGGACTCTGAGATCATGACCTGAGCCGAAGGCAGCGGCTTAACCCACTGAGCCACCCAGGCGCCCCTATAACCACTTTTTAAAGGTTTGGTAGTCTTGTTTTAAATTGAACATTTATATACCATGTGACCCAGCCACTCCAACCTAAGTATTTATCCCAAAGAAATGAAAGCATATGTCTATAAGTCATGAATAAATGTACAGATATTCATAGCAATTTCATTTTTTTAGAGAGGGAGGGGGCAGAGGGAGAGAGAGTGAGATAATCTTTTTAAGATTTTATTTATTTGAGTAGTGATCTGAGGGGGGCACATGCACCCAAATGTTTATAGTAGCAATGTCCACAACAGCCAAACTATGGAAAGAACCTAGATGTCCATCAACAGATGAATGGATAAAGAAGATGTGGTATATATATACAATGGAATACTATGCTGCTATCAAAAGAAACAAAATATTGCCATTTGCAATGATGTGGATGGAACTAGAGGATATTATGCTAAGCAAAATAAGTCAATCAGAGAAAGAGAATTATCATATGATCTTTCTGATATGAGGAATTTGAGACACAGGACCGGGGGTCCTGGGAGGTAGGGAGGGAAAATAATGAAACAAGATGGGATCAGGCAGGAGACAAACCATGAGAGACTCTTAATCTCAGGAAACAACTGAGGGTTGCTGGCTGGTGGAGAGTAGGGATAGGGTGGTTGGGTTATGGACATTGGGGAGGGTATGTGCTATGGTGAGTGTTGTGAATTGTGTAAGCCTGATGATTATAATTATATATATAATAATTTTAATTATAACATATAATTATAAATAATACATTATATGTTAATAAAAATATCAAACATCAATTAAGAGAAACAAAAAAGATTTTATTTGAGAGTAAGTAGATGCTGTATGATTCCACTTATAAAATTCTTTTAAAATGCAAAATAATCTGTAGAGACAAAAAGCAGATTGGCAGTTGCCGAGAGATAGTGGGGGCGGGGTTGGGAAGGGTATGTGGGAGGAATTGTAAGTGAGCATAAGGAAACTTTATGGGGTGATGGGTAAATTCATTATTTTGATTGTGATGAGGTTTTCACAGGTGTTTATATATATCAAAACATATACTTAAAAATATATACAGGGATGCCTGGATGGCTCAGCGGATTAAAGCCTCTGCCTTCAGCTCAGGTCATGATTCCAGGGTCCTGGGATAGAGCCTCACATTGGGCTCTCTGCTCGCTTCCTCTCTCTGCCTGCCTCTCTGCCTACTTGTGATCTCTGTCAACTAAATAAATAAAATCTTTAAAAAAAAAAATATATATATATGTGTATATATATATATACAGACAGCTGGGGTGCCTCGATGGCTCGGTGGGTTGGGCCTCTGCCTTCCGCTCAGGTAGTGATCTTGGGGTCCTGGGGTGGAGCCTCGCATTGGGCTCTCTGCTCAGCGGGGAGCCTGCTTCCTCTCTCTCTGCCTGCCTCTCTGCCTGCTTGTGATACCTGTCTGTCAAAAAAATAAAATCTTTAAAAAAAAAAAGATAAAAAAATATATACAGCTTATTATGTGCCAATTATACCTCAATAAAGGTGTTAAAAGCAAACACCAGGTCATTGTTGTTAGTTGTGGGGAGTGGAGGAGTACGTTTATTCAGAGAATGAGAAAGTACAAATATTTAACACTCCTTAAACATAGGAAAAAACTTACTTGAATTAATTTTATTTCAAACCCACTGAATTTTTTTTGTATTCTGTTTGAGAGAATAGAATGTAGTATATAACCTTAGTTGTTTGAAGTTTATTGGATTGTTACATGAACCTTCTGTTCATTGTCGTTGGGTTTCTACCTTCCAATAAATCCCCCTTCCATGAGCTGGAATTCAAGCCAAACTGTATTTTTTCTTGCTAACAGTTATTTGACAAAAGTTTAGTTGAGAACAAAGGAAAACTACTGACTGAAATTAGATATCAATATTTGCTACAGATTTTTATTTTTCTTTCTATCCCAATCACTCAATAGCACATGCAATTTATTTCTCAAAAGTAGTAATTAATTCTCATAGGAAAGTAAAAGAGACTAACAAAATTGGAGCATGTTATGCAGAGAGGTGAAATTGTCATTTGAAATCAAAGTTACCTCAAATATAGTCAAAGATCATGAAAATAAAATGAGTTCCAAAAATGCAGCTTATCATTGAAAGTTAAAAAACAGTTGTAATCTGTAAACTTCTCATTTATGACCTACCTCTCTGGCTCGATGAAGCTGTGCTTGCTCAATCCTAGAGATGACATTCTGTACTGCAAATGGGATCTCCAGCTGAGGGACCCCTGATTTGTAAAGGGATTTTCTGGACATGATGGTGGAATCCATAACTTCTTTTTCTGGTTCAGAGTCGCTGTCTATCCCACTTTGCATTTTGATAAATAGTTTGAAAAGTTCGTGATTTTCTTTTATTTCTTCTTTTTTCACCGAACATAGGCAAATGCTATAAAGGTGTCCACAAGGAAGCTAGGTCTTTCCTGCTCCCACAGGTTGTGGTTTACCCTAATTTGTTGCTAACCATGGTATTCCAGTCCTGGTGATGTCATAGTAAATCCATCATGACATCAATGACTCAGACATTTCTAGAGTGCTTACTATATGCGGAGAACTAGGCATTCTATCTATATGCTGTCATGGTAGCGGGGAGGGAGGGTAGGAAAGAATAGACAACCAGAATATTGAACTGAATATTGAAAAGGAAATAGAAGATATAGCCTTGCTTAAATAAGCTTAAAATCTAGGTGTTAGAATTCAAGATCCAGTATATCAAATGTAACTCCTGATTCTTCTCTCTTCCTGAGGTTTTGCTTAAGAATTTTTTTTTAAGATTTTATTTATTTATTTATTTATTTTAAAAATTTTATTTATTTATTTAACAGACAGAGATCAGAAGTAGGCAGAGAGAGAGAGGAGGAAGCAGGCTCCCCACTGAGCAGAGAACCCGATATGGGGCTCGATCCCAGGACCCTGAGATCATGACCTGAGCTAAGGCAGAGGCTTAACCCATTGAGCCACCCAGGCGCCCCTTATTTATTTATTTGACAGAGAGAAATCACAAGTAGATGGAGATGCAGGCAGAGAGAGAGAAAGGGAAGCAGGCTCCCTGCTGAGCAGAGAGCCCGATGCGGGACTCGATCCCAGGACCCTGAGATCATGACCTGAGCCGAAGGCAGCGGCTTAACCCACTGAGCCACCCAGGCACCCTGCTTAAGAATTTTTAAACGTGTAGTGGACTAGTTGTGTTACAACATCCTCAGCTGCCCCTCAGCTTGTCGTAGACATGTAATAATTTGGAAGCTATTATTTGGCTGAAGGTCAAACTCTCTGCACTGCCTAGTTATTCATTTTTCCAAGGAATGTGACTGAAGAAGTTTCTGAAATTCCATAGCTGGCCGGAGAAAGTGAAGGGAACGTTGGATGCTGCTTTGTAACTGAGAGGAGTACTCTGGGCAGCTCCTTTGTTAGCAGAGGATGTGAAAGGATTTAGGACAAAGGAGTAATTAAAGGACAGGGTAGTTTTGTTAAATGTGTAGCTTTTTTATTTATTAAAAAATATGAAGCAGTACAAAAATAAATATAACAAATAGTCACGTGCCTATCATATAGAATGAACAAATATTAACATTTTGTCGTATTTGCTTCAGAAATGTTTTTTAAAGTTTTTTTAAAAAATGTATTAACTTGAGAGAGAGAGCATGCAGGAGAGCATGAGCAGGGGGGAGGGTCAGAGGGAGAGGGGAAGTGCTGACCCCCCGATGAGCAGGGACACCCCCTGTAGGGCTTAATCCCAGGATCCTAGGATCATGACCCCATCCGAAGGCAGCCATTTAACCGACTGGGCCACCCAGGCACCCCTGCTTCAGAAATTTTTAAATAAAGCATTAGAGATAAAGTTGGAGTCCCTTTTGGTCCTCTCCCTAGACTTCTTCCTCCCCCTCTTTCCCTTTACAGAGACATTGACAGTCATGAATTTGATGTACTTATGTCTAGTCTCTGTTTATATAGTTTTACTACAGGTGGATATATTCATAAACTATATATCATTTTATAGATTTTAGACTTTATGCAAATTATGGATACATAATGTAATTTGTCTACAAGAACTTTGTATGTTGAATTCTTATTGTAAACTTTGTCCTATGGTGCATCCTTGCTATAAACTTGTAAAGTTAAACAATTTACATATTTCAGTCCTTCAGAGAATGGGAGACGGAAACATAAAGTAGTTGTCTTTTAAGAAATGAATCAATATAAAGAGAGCAAATATTCCCCCTTCTAATATCCCATTGTCTAAGTTACCCCCTTCTCTGTGTTCCCAAATACTTTGTAAACTTTCTATTATAGTACTTATCTCTTTGGAATGTAACTATTATTTGTCTCTGTCCATTATTGGTGAACTTCTCAAAACCAAAGGCTGTGTTTTAGAGATTTTGTTTGTTTTAAACATTTGACATATTCTTCCTCAGTTCCTCCTCAGAAATTTTCTAAAATTTGGATATTTATTATCATTTCAGACTCAATTATATGGAAACTTTTTAAGCCCCAGAATACTTTCTTTTATTGTTAGATTGCCTCCCCTAACACCCAGTCACAAAAATTACTCCCTCCTTTCCTTTAAGTCACATTTAAGTCCATTCAAGGAAGTTAAAAATGTTTCTGAAAGGACTGCAATTAAGTATTTTGGTAAATGTTTAAGTTTGACTAAAATATTCATCATTATCCAGCATTTCTTGAACTTATCAATTAATTTATTAAGTACTTTGTTGATAATATTAGATTGTGAGATCCTTAAACAACTTTCATTTCTCTTGATTTTTTTTTTACATTGCTTATCTCAGTAGGCATTCACAAAGCAGCTTACATGCTTGTCAACTAAACTAATTTAGCATTATTGTGCTCTCTCCCTCTCTCATATTTTTTATGCAGCATGGACTTCATCAGCAACTGGAAATGAAGGCTTTTTAAAGCAAAATTTTAAAGCTCCCTCCTTCCCCTTCAATTTGGTAAGCACTTGTTGAGAGATACTACTATGTGGCCACCATTATCCTAGAATGTGAAGAATATACGATACCGGTGAAGAAAGTAAAAAACGAAAAAGAAAATAACTTAAGACAGAATATTCAAGTGATAATAAGGGACATGAAGAAGAAATCTGTAGGGAGCATTGTCTTTGGGAAAACCCTATGGAGAGAGAAGGTTGATTGACAAATGAAGGCATTCCAGATAGTGAAGACACCTTGAGCCATGGCTTTGGAGGTGAGTGTTGAGTTTATCTTTCAGGGGAAAGGTAAGATTGGTTTAATTGAGATGAAGTAATGCTTAGTTTACTGTGGATCAGATTTGGGAGAGGATGGAATACAGAAATAAGGAATTCGATGGAGAAATGACTTTGGTATTAAATGAAAAAGTGAGTACGTTCATTAGAGGTAAAGTAAGGGAGATTACATGGGATCGGAATGGTAAGGTCTTGAAAACAACAGTTTGGTGAAAATGAAACCTTTAATTTAGAAAGATTTTTTAAATAATAGCATGGGAAAAATCAGTGGAAAAGATCAAGACATAATTATTTCAAAAGATTAAGTGTGGGACCTAAGATACAGAAGTGGATTGATAGGGAAGAATAAAGCTTACTAGGTATTGCTGAAGATAGTAAAGAATTTGGATCATCTAAAAGAAAAGTGTAAAGATCATTTAAAAATTTTATTGTACTTCATTTGAAGTGACAGTGATAGAACATCAGCGAAGAGGCTTTCCATACTAAGTATTAAGTAGCGTGGATATGGCTACCTGATCTAAGTGAACATAGGGCAAAGTTCTTTAAAGGCGTTTCTAAGGGAAACCCGCTCTCTGAGAGGGTTCCTTCAACTGTAAAATGGGGATACTATCTATTGCATAAGGTTTTTAAACGATTAATTCTCATAAAATACTTAGAATAATGCCAGGCACATAGTAAGGCACATACTAAGCATTTCATACACAGCAGCTGCTATTAATATATTTACTATTACTGCTGCCTTTTTTTTTTCCCTACTTTTTTTCTTCGAGCCACCACCTTTTCGGAAGGATTGGGCGTCTGCCAATACTCTCCACACAAGCTCGGTTTTTCATCAGATCTAGATTTTGAACTAGGAAAACTGCGTAGTTACAGTAGCGGTAGCCCTCCGCTTGACGAGGGATAAAATGCGTCAGTAAGATCTGTACACACCCCCGTGGTACAGAATGGTGCTTTCCTCTGATCGCTTCCCTCCCCCCACGACTGACGATAGTACCTCCCATGCTGCCGCTGGAAAAGGTAGCGTAAAAGTTGAGCGCGCCGAGGGGTTTCTCTTCTCCCGGAAGCAATTTTTCTCTGGAACCGGAAGCGGTTGCTCTTTCAAGGGAGGTGGGACTGGGCGGGTCAGGCCGCAGCGGCTGACGGCGGGGGAGGAGCCGGGTCCACTGCCGGGTGGAGGGGCCAGGCGAGTGTCCTTAACCTAGCGTTTGGGGCTCGGGCCTTTAAGCCCGTTGGAGTCGCGGCGGCGAGAACGACTGGGCCGAGCGGAGGAAGACATGTTGCTCTTCGTGGAGGTGAGTGGACTTGGTAATGTCGTCCTGCCGTGAGGAGAGCAGGAGTGTGGAGAGCCGGTTCCACCGCCATGTGACTTTCCAGGCCGTACACGCCGCGGAACCGGCAGATAGGCTGACACAGCACCTGGGCCGTGCAGGCCTGCGGCTCCACTCTGCGCTCTCGCAACACTTTAGGAAGCTGTGGGAAGTGAGGGCCGTAGTGGGGGAGAATTGAAGGTGGAGAATCCAGGCTTGTCTGGTATGAGGTGAGAATCAGAGGAAGGGGAAAGTGTCCCATATGGACCTTCTAGAGGAGGCAAACAGGCCGGGGTGGGGGGGTGCAGCAGGACGGGGCGGAGTCTACTGAGAAAAGGGTAATCAGGTGGGCGCGTTGGCGGGGGTGGGGGGGGGGTGGTGGAGAAGCGAGGTCTCGCGGGGCCCTCTGGGAGGGAAGCAAGCAACATGTGGGGCCGCGGAGGGAGGAAGGTGAAATTCGGTATAAGTATGTTGAAGAGAAAGTTGAAAGCTGCTTTTTATCAACCCCCACCAAATTTTGTTTGATCCCCGTCCGTAAGTCTCTGGAACGTTCTGTGGGTGGAAAGCGAATTACTGTGAACGGAGGAGACGCCAGTAGGCTTTGGAAGCCTTGAAAGGCACCGCTTTGACCTTTTGTAAAAGTTACTCAGGCAGTGGCTCCGGGATGAGGGTTTGGCTTTATGGACGCATAAAAGCCCTTACAGGAGGAAAATTCCAAGAATGAGAGAAACCTAGTCCGAGGAAAGCCGGCTTTTTTTTTTTTTTTATGTTATTTAACAATAGAAATACTTTTATTTTAACTGGAACGCCCGCTGCTGGCCTATTTTAGTTTTAAAGGTAGTGGATACCTGATTTAGAGAAATACGAGGTTTAATTTCTCTTATTTCTCTTGTGTGCAGTGAGCATCAGCTGACTGCCTGGCTAATGCTTTGAGTAGATTCCAGATCATATTGTTCTTGCATTGTGAAAACGTCAAACCAGCAAAGCTGCAACTTCGCAACTTGGCACTTGTTAACTATGCCCATAAAAAGAATCTTTTCAATGAGGGAAGGAATTTACAGGTTGTATAATGGATCGAGAAGCCAGGACCAGTCTATGGCTGTTTTTCTTCTCTCTCGGAGGGAGTGATGGATTTTATTCCGTAATATTACGACATAAAGTAAATTTCATGCTTTTAATTTTTTTTTAATCTAACCGACTGTGTAGCTGATAAATTTGAGATCTTTAAATTGGGTTTTAAAGAGACGCAGCTACCTTAGAGTATGTCCGACATTGGTAATAAACATTCACTTGGAACACTCCCAAGTAAATCATGAAGAGATTTGAGATTACTGAGCCCATTCTGTTTGCCAATTTTTTATCCTCATTGTAGGGTTTTTTTCGGCAGGATAAGAAATCAGATACGATTTTAAACAGTGCCAGTTTGTATTAGGAACGTTATGCCATGCAAATGCTTCAGGTTTTAAGTGTGTATGTTTTTGCTGGGCAAGAGAATGTGAAATTTTATTTATATTAACATGAATTCCAAAATAAACTTTTGAGTTCCCAATTGATTCCTTTGGTTTTGTTAAAATGTGAACTTTAATAATCGCTCCATTTATTGAGTGTTTAAGCTAGATCCTCTCTGGTTTGTAAAACAACATTGCAGTGTTTTACAGATGAGAAAACTGAGCGGAAGAGGTTAAGGAACTTAGAAGTAAAGTAGTGGAATTGGGATTTAGATATAGGTTATTCTAGTGCCAAATCATGGCTCTTATTAAACTGTTAATATTTCCACTAATCATTTTCTTTGTGAATCAGTACATTGTTTTAACTTTTCTCCTATAATGAGTTGCTGAAAATTAACAATGTGACTACACGTTTGGAGCCAAATATATGGTATTAAAAGCAGTGAAACAAAGAACAAAAAAACAATCTACTGGTCATGTGGCATTTTGTTAACTAATATTTGATTTTTAAAACTATAGAAATAACCTACAGGATTTAGAAATTATTCTAAAGGAGCGAACCACAGCTCAGTTTGATGCCTGAGGTCATTCAGGTGCAACTCTGGCTCCAGAATTTATTTTGCACTTTCCCCTAAACCAAGGATTCTTAATCTGGGTCTCTGGTTAGAATTAAGGAAGTCTGTGAACTTCATTGAGAGAAAAATATTTCCTTGTTTATTTTGACTACCTTCTAATTAAAATCTAGAATTGAAGAGAACTGAAAATTCTTGAAATTGCAATGGGTTCAACAAGAGAAATATTTTCACATATTACAGGTTTTTAATAAGATTTTATTTATTTATTTGCTAGAGAGTGCGAATGAGAGCAGAAGCAGAAGGAGCATCAGAGGGAGAGGGAGAAGCAGGCTCTCTGTTGAGCAGGGAGGCCTATCTGGGGCTCAATCCCAGGACTCTGGGATCTTGACCTGAGCTGAAGGCAGTTGCTTAACCGGCTGAGCCACCTAGATGCCCCCTGTGCATTTTAAAAACATTCTGAGAAGAGATCTGTAGATTACTTGGACTGCTAAAGAGGTCCATGGCACAAGGTTAAGAGCCACTTTTCTATAAACCAAGTTGCTTGCGGATCATCTTTGGTTGGGCTTCTCTAATCTGGAATCTGAGCCCTTTGTGGTTGTATTCAGAATCTTTTACTTGTGTGTGTTTTTCTGGTAAGACCCTAGCTTTTCGTTTATAACTGGAATGAGTGGGACAGATAATAGTAATGGTAATGGTGCTATAATAATAGGGGTATACCTGTATATTGTACTTACTGTGCGTGAGGCATTTTTGTATAGTAAGTACAAAACACAGTGTTTTTTCATGTGTTCATATATATACATCTACTCAGTCCTATCTGTGAGATAGATAGAATTATTATCTCCATTTTAGAGATAAACTACAGCATAGAATTTAAGAAACTTGTCCACAGCTAGTGAATATTGAAGTTGGAATTAGAACTCTGTTACCTAGATATACTGCAATAGGAAGCTACAGGCAAACGGGGAATCCTATTTTAAGGAATAGTGAGATGTAACTTTTTTAACTTCGTTTTGGAGACAGAGGGCTCTATTGATTTAAGTAGTTTATTGGGTTTTTTTCTCAGTGTTCTGAAGGGGACATATACAATATCTGGCTCTCTGTGAAGAGGGAAAAATGTTTGGATAATTCACAAAGTTGTCAGATATTTACCAACATAAATTCCCTTAAAACACATTCTGTAAGTTCAAAACAGCATTGTGCTTTCTACTAATAAATTACTTAAATAAGAGCTTACACTTTTTTAAATGATTTTTTGTGATTGCTAGCATTTTTGTTTGTTTTTCAGATCATTTTCCCCCCTCTAATATTTTTAGCAGTTTATGTCTGCGTTAGTTGTTTGGCCATGTTTTAATTGGGTTTCTGTCTCTAGAGTTTTTCCCTGAAAATGAATACCTGTAACTACTTATTTAGGTAAAAATGACTTTTATGCACTCTATAATAACTCTTAGATAACTTTTAAATTTTTAATTATTTAAAATACAGATAACATAAAATTTAATGATCTTAACCAATTTTAAGTGTATGGTTCAGGGTTATTAAGTACTTTTACATTGTTTTGCAGTGTCACCACTATTCACATCCAGAACTCTTCATCTTGCAAAACTGAAACTGTATGATACGCATTAAACAATAACTGCCCATTCCCTTCTTTCCCCAGGTCTTACATAATTTTTAAAGTAATTTATCTGACTTCTAAAGTGTTCTGCTTTTTTAGGTAATAACATTTTAAATTTTAGATGAAGCTTAGAATCTGAAATTTTTTTTTTTTATTTTTTTTTAAAGATTTTATTTATTTATTTGACAGAGAGAAATCACAAGTAGATGGAGAGGCAGGCAGAGAGAGAGAGAGGGAAGCAGGCTCCCTGCTGAGCAGAGAGCCCGATGCGGGACTCGATCCCAGGACCCTGAGATCATGACCCGAGCTGAAGGCAGCAGCTCAACCCACTGAGCCACCCAGGCGCCCTGAAATTTATTTTATATTGTAGTAATCATAACATTGTGCCTTTAACTCCAAATACAGTACTGGTTTTTCCCATTAATTTAAATAATTTATTTATAAAAAGTTATTAGATGTCACTGACTGACAATGATTGTTTTAAAAAAATGACTTAGAAGAAGAAAGTGCCTAAACAAATTGTGGAATGATTGCCAAGAGAAATTATAAATAAGTGAATAGTGGTTTCTGAGCAATTTGATTTTGGAATATTTATTGGAGGTAGATGCAGAATTTAAAAATGAATAAAAATATTTTCAGGTAGAAATACTTTCAGATACAATGGACTGAGAATGAAGGAGGAATTATCTTTTAAATGTGAAAAGTAGAATAAAATGCTTAGAAATGAACATAAAGATGTAAAAGTACCTTTTGGTGCTTCAAATTACAGTGAACTGGTTTACAGTTTTCCAGAAGCTAGGAATATTGATATTCAGTTATTTTGTATCAGTTTGGGTTTGTTATCAGGCAGCTCCGTATTATTTCCCAGCTAATGGAAATGATCCTTGACAACAGTAGTCATGAACACTTCAAATCTGTAATTTTGGTTTCCTACCTGGAAGCTTAAGAAGAGATTTTTGACCCTGTAGTTGAAATGGGGTCTGAGTCTATATTGCAGAGGAGTGGAAAGTAGAGAAAGTTGAGAAACTGTAATCCTATGAAGTCATTAAAAAGATTTTAAACCTCTCTGAAGATCCTTAAGTGAAAATGGAAAATGACTCTTCAGCTCTGATGGTGTTCATAGCATTTTATTCCTATATTCTATATTTTGCTTAAATTTTGTTTTCTTTAATGTTTAGTTCTTGAGGAAGGTTTCCAGTCTTGATAACATAATAAACTTTTGCATTATGCACTATAATTTTCTGCAAGGATTTTGGAATCCTGGGTTCAAATGTTAGTTGTATGACTTTAGAGAATTGACAACTTTTTGGAACATCAAGTTTGTATCTTTAATTTGGCAATAATAATTTCTTTTGACAAAGTTTGTGTTCATGATATTAATGCTGTTTATGATGTTTATGTATTAAGCATTTTAACATAATCTAGTGAAGAGCTTAGCTGACAACTATGATTTGATTATCATAGCAACTCTTTTGTGTTGTAAATTGTCCAGTATATAAATAGTAACTTTCCAAAATTATTACTTTATGCCTTATGATTTGTTGAACATTTTTGGAAAAATTATTAAAGCTACATCATAATGGCACTGGTAATTGCAAAAACTGCTGTGAGACAGCACTGATTTAAGAGATAAATACCTTTTAAAAAAAGAGAGAAGTATGCCTTTTCGAGTTCTAATCTGAGTTGTTACTAATTTACCTTGATTCTGAATAAGCCAAACTGGGTAATTAACCTTATTTAAAAATTTTTATAGCTGAAGAGTATACTTTTAATTGGGCAAATAAAACTTACAAAACAAGAATGAAGATTGCAGGGGCACCTGGGTGGCTCAGTGGGTTAAAGCCTCTGCCTTCGTCTCGGGTCCTGATCCCAGGGTCCTGGGATCGAGCCCCATGTGGGGTTCTCTGCTCAGCGGGGAGCCTGCTTTCTCCTCTCTCTCTGCCTGCCTCTCTGCCTACTTGTGATCTCTGTCTGTCAAAAAAATAAATAAAATATTTAAAAAAAAAAAAGGAATGAAGATTGCAGTGTGTTCAAATACAGACATTTGTATACAAGATTTAAAGGAATGCCAAATGACGAGATGCAAGTAGATGATTTATATTTCCTCTTTTGTAAAGAAAATTTTTTCTAATATGCAGGTATAGGTATATGTAAGAAAAAGAAACTTAAGTATCAGGTACTCATGTGTCTTCTCATCTGTTTCTTGTAATAGACCCAAACATTTGAGCCAAACTTTGGTTCAGAAAATATCTCTGTATTTATAAATGACTGACTCTAAACCAAAGACAGAAGAGTTCATTGGATCTTTCGTCCTTCCTTCGCTTCCTTCCTTCTCTTGTTTCCTTTCGTTCTCTTCTAGAGGAATACTTTAGATGAATATTAGTAGGGGTAGAGTATGAACTGTAGACTGAAAGCCAGACTCCAAGGATGAAAAGTTAAGTTTTGTTTGGTTTATATATTACTGAGGGAAGAGAAAAGCTCTTCTGTGTCAAAACAGAAATTTAGGAGTAATCCAGGGTTTGTGTTGTACATAGGTGGCCAGTCTTCATGGCACTAGATACTGCAAACTACAAAATAGGTTAGTGTGATCATTCCTCCCATTCTGTCCTAGATAGTTACAGTGTACACCTATTTTTTGGAATAGTTGTCCCATCCTGTTTCATGTTCAAAAATTTCCTGATTTGTATAATTATTTTTAATTCTTCAGAAGAGACTGTATGCTTATTGGCAGTACTTTTCCTCATATCACTACCAGTGCACATAAGTTGGTACTAAAATATTTGTTGTTGAATTAGCTATGAGAAATTAAATTTGTAGGATTTACAGAAGTTTGCAGTTAAGCAAGGTAAAAGATATGTGGGATTATTCTAGCCTTTTGAGTTAGGTGAAGGAAAAAAATGGGGGCAGTGATAGAGTAATAATTATAAGATACATTTATATACAGGGTTGCACAAAAGAGTGGTTAAAAACAAGTACAAGGCTACTGTTCAGGCTCAGCCTCTTTCTGTTTGTATGACCTCGAGCAAGTTGTTTCGCCTCTTTCTCAATTTTCTTATGTGTAAATTGAGGATAATACTAATAACTTGAGGATAATATTAATAGGTCACATAAGGTTGTTAAGATTGACAGTTAACGTAAAGTACTTCAAATAGTATCTGGTGCATAGTAAACACTACATGTGAGCTGCAGCTTTCATATACACTGGGGAAAGATAAGTCTCATCTTAGTTTTCTGGTCATTTTTATTTGAAAATAACAGTTTGGGGCGCCTGGGTGGCTCAGTGGGTTAAAGCCTCTGCCTTCGGCTCAGGTCATGATCCCAGGGTTCTGGTCAGCGGGGAGCCTGCTTCCTCCTCTCTCTCTCTGCCTGCCTCTCTGCCTACTTGTGATTTCTGTCTGTCAAATAAATGAATAAAATCTTTAAAAAAAAAAAAAAAGAAAGAAAGAAAGAAAAGAACGGTTTGCTGACTTGACTATACAGATTTCTGAAAAGGATTATTTTTTTATTTAATATTGATTGTATTTAATGTTGATCATATTTAATATTGGAATTTTAAAAAAATTTTTGATTTGTATGGTTAGCTGTTGGCTTTATTAGATAACAGTTTGGAGTAAAATGACTCAGTATGTTGAGGACTATTTAAATTACTTAAATGGTAAATACAAGTGGAGATCTTGGTCTTTCTTAATAAGGGGTTCATGAATCTCCTATAAAACTTTTTGGGGAGAACTCTGTAGTTCTGATTATATTTTCAGAGTAATCTTTGATGCCGCCCCCGCCAAAAAAAAGCTAAACCACTAGTCTATGGAAGCCTGTTTTGTTTTTGAACAGTTAACAGATGCCATCTGACTGAGGTATAGTGAAAATTTGGGGAGATAAGTCTTTCCTTCTGATAAGGATCGGTAGTAATAGCTTTATTGATGAATAAACTTCAGGTTTTCTTCCTTGGAGAGTAAGTGAATCCTGATTCTTGACTCCTTGAAGAGATTAGGGGAAATGACCTGGGGGGGGGGGGTCCAATTACCTTGCTACTGAAAAGTGTGAGCCATAGACCAGCAGCTAACTTAGTTACCCAAGGGTTTCTTAGTCTAAGCCCTGAACTGCTGAATCAGAATCTGCATTTTAGCAAGATCCCTAGATGATTCTTTTTTTTTTTTTTCTTCAAGATTTTATTTATTTATTTGACAGACAGAGATCACAAGTAGGCAGAGAGGCAGGCAGAGAAAGAGGAGGAAGCAGGCTCCCCGCTGAGCAGAGAGTCTGATGCGGGGTTGGATCCTAGGACCCTGGGATCATGATCTGAGCAAAAGGCAGAGGCCTTAACCCACTGAGCCACCCAGGTGCCCCTCCCTAGATGATTCTTAAGCACAGTAAAGCCTAAGAAACACTCATATAGCATTTGTTCATTCCTTGATTCATTTAACAAATGTTACTTGTTGGCCTCCTTTGTGCCAGTCACTGTTCAAGGTGCTAGGGAGCAGTAAACCATACATAAGGTCATTGCCGTTGTGGAGCTTGCTGACAAAATAATTCAGCTGAAGATAAGTGCTTGTGATAGAGGGTAATTTTATTGCTAAACTGCCATGAATATTATCTTTTTTATTTAATTAACTATGGCCCTAGGATAGAAAACTACTTTGGCCCTGAGATAGAAATCAGTGCAGAGCTGAATTGACTTCTGCTCTGAGGACCCTAGTTATCTGGTGGCATATCCATTTTTTTTCTGGATTATGAGTCACTCTGGACAGAACTGCGCCAGGGACCATTTGGCTTGGTGAGGAGATTTATAGTATTCCTTAAATGGCATGTAACTGGTTGTCTTTTATATTTTTTAAAATAACTAGTTGTCTTAAAACTTTTTTTCTAAGGTAACTGTAGTGTAGTGGTTAAAAACCACTGTAAAAATGTATCGGCAGACTGTTCCTTCTGCCTAGATTCAAATCCTGCCTCTGCCTTATTAGCTTTGCAACATTGGGCACATGACCTTGGGGTAAGTAACTTTTGGGGCTGGGGCTTAAGATTTTAGGTAATCTCTACACCCATTGTGGCTGGAACTCAACAATCCCAAGATCAGCACATATTCCACCAACCGTGCCAGCCAGGCTCCCCTAAAGTAACATTTTTCTTATCTGCAGAATGTGGATGATGGTCGTATTTAACTGAAGTTGTTATGAAGGTGAATTAAGTGTTCCATAAATGTTAGCCGTTACTCTTCTCTGTCAGAATGGTGAAAATTTCCCAGTTTAATTTTCATTTTTGTTGTCCATGAAATTCCCGTAAGCATGGTCTGTTAGAACCTTAAAGTTTTATCCTAGATGAAATGACAGGTGTTTTGTGTCTTTTTTTTTTTTTTTAATAATAATTACTTGTAATTTGGTGGTCCTCTCAATATTGGAGATGGAAAAATTAAACCTGGATGATTGATTTGCCATGAGACAAATAACTTTAATTGCCATGAGGCAAATAACTTTATTCAGTCTATACACTTTGTTTTTCAGCATTTGTAGGGTTAAGTGGCTTGGGATTTCTATTTCTGATCGTAAATAGGTAAGTAAAACAAGTGGTTGGATATGACTGAAGAGATAGTTCACCATATTCATGATGACTTTTTCCTGACTCTGTTTCTGTTACCTTAAAACTGCTGTTTTTAATGACCGGAGGGTATCATTTTGCCAAGAATATGATGTCTTTCTTTTTTCCTTTCATTTATATCACTCCCCACGTAGGAACTGGCATAAAATGGACCAATAATAAAGACTGCTTTTGGCTTATTTGGTGATGACATATATTGCTTAGGTAGAGGTGGTGATTGATCTCTCAGTTTTGTGGACTGACAATTTGGATATTTTTGTGGTGGTTTTGGCAGAGAGTTTCAGAGTGCACTTGGACAGTTTACATCTTTTAACAGATGTTTTATGTAACTGTAGCCTTATCTCTTGTGGAAGAGATAAGGATTTTGATGGAATTCATTATTAAATCCTAAACAGAATGAATCGAACATGGTAATTGAGAATTTAAATGAGAAAAATAAGCCTTTGTTGTAGTTAAACTGTCTTGTCAGATTCATTAATGTGTCATTTTTTTTTTTTTAAGATTTTATTTATTTATTTGACAGAGAGAAATCACAAGTAGACAGAGAGGCAGGCGGAGAGAGAGAGAGGGAAGCAGGCTCCCTGCTGAGCAGAGAGCCCGATGCGGGACTCGATCCCAGCACCCTGAGATCATGACCTGAGCCGAAGGCAGCGGCCCAACCCACTGAGCCACCCAGGCGCCCCTAATGTGTCATTTTAAAGACTATTTGTCGGGCGCGCCTGGGTGGCTCAGTGGGTTGGGCCGCTGCCTTCGGCTCAGGTCATGATCTTAGGGTCCTGGGATCGAGTCCCGCATCGGGCTCTCTGCTCAGCGGGGAGCCTGCTTCCTCCTCTCTTTCTCTCTGCCTGCCTCTCTGCCTACTTGTGATCTCTGTCTGTCAAATAAATAAATAAAATCTTTTAAAAAAAAATAATAAATAAACACTGTTTGTCAAAGAAAAACAATTTTTTTTGTTGGGCGTTTCGGTTTCCAGTTTTTCTTTATGTGGAGCAATTCAATATAGGACACTCTTGTATAAAGCTTTTAGGTTAAAGTTTACTGCAGTAGATCAAAGAGTGAACATTTGAAAAGTAACTCATATCAACATCAGTATTGACAGATTGCTTTCCAAAAGTGTTAGGACAGTTTTTACTGTTGTCCAGTTTACTGCATCTTTGTCGGCATCCAGCATTCTAATTTGTAAAAATTTACCATTTGGTTAAAATGAAATAATTTATTTTGCATTTCTTTAGTGACTAGTGTGATCGAACGTTTCTCCATGTTTATTAACTGCGAATTGACTTTTTGCTTGTTTGTGCTTAACCCTCTTTGAAGATGGTAGTCTTTTGTGTCACTTGCCTGGAATGATTTTCCCAGTTGATAGGTCTTTTAATTTGGATCTTAAATGTTTGTAAATGCAATTGATGTTAATTGTATGAAAATAAAAGTATAAAGATGCTACTGCTCTGAGATAACCAGTCATAACACTGATTTTTTATAGTCTCTCCAGTCTTTTCTGTGCTTGTGCATTATTTCACAAAATTCAAAATTTCTGTAATAAGGTAGCAACTTGCTTTTTCCCCCAGATTTCCTTGAATACTTTCAATGCTTTCTACAGTATTTTCCCCCATTTGTACAGATTTTATTTTGAAATATTACAGATTCACAAATTGCCAAAAACAAAACAAAGCAAAACAAAACTACACAGGGTGGTGTCATGTACTTTTTTGCCCAGTTTCTCACAGAAGTAACACCTTGCCATAACTGTAGTACGATATAAAAGACTAACAGATTGATGTTGGTACAATCCACATAACTTACTTAGATTTCACCAGTTTTATATACAGTCTTTTAAGGCTCTGGGATAGTCTTTATATGGCTGGACTTATAGTTGCTGAAAAATCCTCTGTGGTTGGTGTCTTAGTCCACTCAGGCTACTCAGACAGTATCATGGACCGGGTAGTTTATAAACTCAGAAATTTAATTCTGGGAAGTCCAGGATTATGGAGCCAGCAGATTTGGTAGTTGGTAGGGCTTTCTGGTTCATAGTGCCTTTTTGCCAATGTCTTCAATGGTGGAAAGGGCTAGGGACTGGGATCTCTTTTAGAGGAACACTAATCCATTCATGAGGGCTTCAGTCTTCGGACTTAATATTTCTGCAAAGCCCCACCTTCCAAATCCATCACATTGGCTTTAGGATTTCAACATTTGAATTTGGGGGGAGGGTGGTACACAAACATTTAAACCATAGCAGTTAGATGTTTCTAGTTTTTCACTTACAAAATCAGCGTGGTGAATATCCTTGTACTTACATAGTTTTGCATATCTTTCTTTTGAGTAGCTCTCGCAAGTACATTTCTAGATCAAAGAATATTTATTTTTTTACAGTATTTTTTAATTGAAGTGTTATTAACATACAGTGATCTGTTAGTTTCAGGTGTACGGTATAATTCAGCAATTCTAACATTACTTCGTGCTCATCACATTAAATGTACTCTTAGTCCCCTTCATTTCACCTGTCCTCCCACCTACCTTCCCTCCTGCAACTACTAGTTTGTTCTCTGTATTTAAGAATTTGTTTCTTTTGTCTGTTTTGTTTCTTAAATTTCACATATAAGTGAAATTTTATGGTATTCATCTTTGTTTGCTTGGCTTATTTCAGTTAGCATTATATTCCCTAGGTCTCTCCATGTTGTCACAGATAGTAAGGTTTTATACTTTTTTATGGCTGAGTAATACTCCATTGTGTATATGGCACATCTTCTTTAAGCATTAATTTATGGATGGACACTTGGGTTGCTTGCATATCTTGGCTATTGCAAGTAATGCTGCAGTAAACATAGGAGTACATCTTTCAGATTAGTGTTTTCTTTTTCTTTGGATAGATATTTAGTAGTGGAATTACTGGATCATATGGTGATTCCATTTTTCATTAATTATTTTTTAAAGATTTTATTTATTTATTTATTTGAGAGAGAGTATGCACAACACACAAGTTGGGGTAGGGGCAGAGGGAGACTCCCCCCTGAGCAGGGATCCCACCCTGAACCAAGGGCAGATACTTAACTCACTGAGCCACCTAGGCACTCCTGGTTAATTCTGTGTTTAAAAGAATGCGTCTTTTTAAGGCTATTGATAAACGTTGCTAACTCTTGGAAAAATTATATGAATTACGACAATGAACTGATAGTTTCTTTTTATACTTGTCAAAATGACGTTAAGTAGTTCAATAGGTAAAATGATGTTTTGTAGTTAACTATTCCTGCTTCTTCTTTGTACATTTTCCCTCTTTGGTAAGTATCTTAGTAATTTATAGCTCTGTTGTTGATAAGGTTGGTGTTGTAACCTTTCAGACCTTTTCTGTTTTTACATACTTATGTATCTATCTATACAGTGATTTTATGTTTGTTAACATAAATGATGAAACAAAGTGCTTGTTTTGCAACTTGATTTTTTCCCCACTGTTAGTATATATAGACCTATCTTTTTTTTTCCTTAACTTTTATAGTATTCCTGTTACAAAGTATACTACATTTTATTTAACTGTTTAGATAGAAGTTTATATTTGTTTGTAGCCTTTCACTTATGGAATCAGTGCTGCAATATACATCCTTATATATGTGTGTTCTTGTGTACATTAATGGCTTTTAGAGTGTATACTTTTAACTAGTTTTGTGGAAATATATTCCCAGGAGTCCTGCTTGTCTATATGCCATAGACTTTACACTTTGATTATTCTTGGTACCTTTAGGAAGGGACACAGATTTATGGATAGTATGCTGCTGAAAGGCATCTAATTAATTACCTTGATTTATTATTAGATACTTAATGAAATAATGCATCCCCTTGTCTTAGTCAAAGGGTGAACACCCATTAGCAATACTTGAGTACTGTGTGCCAAAGTCCTGTATCTTGACTTCAGACAGCACAGGAAGGCATCAAGCTATCTCTAATTTTTTATCTTGTTACTTCAGTGGTAGAGGCAGTGGTGATTTGAGGGCTCTTGTCTGACTTCTGGGTTACCCAACAAGTTTGCAGAAATGGGCTCTGGTCCTTTAGTTACTGAGTTTATTTATTTTTTTTTCCTATCCTCACATGCTTAGGGTATGGACTTTGCATGGGCAAACCATTGGTGCCTTCTGAGGTGGGAAGCTCAGGCATTCCAGGAGGTGGGTAGAAAGCACATAACAGCCATTGTGCCAACACAGCCTTGCCAGGCACTTAGATTTCAGTAAAAGAAGGACAAGCTTTCTTTCTTAATATCAAAAATTAATTGCAGTGTGGTGGCATAACACTTGATCTTACGAGAAATTTCTTGGCACTGTCTGAGCAACAGTCCCATCACTCCTGACTCTGGCCCATGATTGCAGTCTCTTTTTGCCCCTGAAGTGAGGTGGGCTCTTTCCGTCACCATCTATACTGAAATGCATTTGGTTTTTATATTCTCTACTCTGTTTGAAATCTAACCTGATTGCTTTGGAGCAAATTTCTTTGAATTGTATTAAACACATAGGGACATCACTCTTTATATCTTTAGCTAGATGGAGATTATAATAATTTGACTGAATTGGGAAGCTTAATAGAGGTTGAGCTTTGAGTAATTATGTGTGATCTCCAAAGGGGTAACTGATCTCTGATAGAAAATATAGTAACACCTAAAATCATTTGTAAGACAGTCTGTATTTTTGTTTCCTTTGATTTTGTCAATTTCTGCTCTTAACCTAGGAATGATGAGTTTGAATATTTTTAAACACTTCTGATTATAAAGAGGTCATAATGAAACATTGAAAGTTCATGGTCACAAATTCTGTTCTCATCATTTAATCTAAATATAGAGAGCAAACTGGTAATTTACCAAAGGTAGGGGTTGGGGAGGTTGGGTGAAATAGGTAGGTGATGGGGATACTTAGCATGATGAGCAATGAAAATATATAGAATTATTGAATTACTATATTGTATACCTGAATCTAATACAACATTGTATGTTAACTATATTGGAATGAAAATAATAAATTCAGGGTCCTGGGTGGCTCAGTTGATTAAGCATCTGGCTCTTGGTTTTAGCTCATGTCATGATCTCAGGGTCATGAGTTTGAGCCCTGTGTTGGGCTTGCACTCAGCATGGATTGTTCTCAAGATTCTCCACCTGCCTCCACGCATGCGTACTTCACTTGCACATGAGTTCTCTCTCTTTTCCCAAATAAATAAAATCTTTAAAAAATAATAAAATTAAAAACTAAAACAATTTTTAAAAGTAGTGCATCCCATCAGTAAAAGCAAATTTTCATCGTAATCCCACAATATTTGGGTAATTATTTGTAAATTAAGTGTATATGGCATAATTGTGTATCTTCAGTATTAATCTTAATCTCTTATAGTGAATATTTGTCATATTTGATTCCCCCAATTTTTGAGTAGTTTTCTATATTTGCAGAAATACCCATATTGTGAGTCAGGCCTCTCCTGTATATGTACTAGCCAATGCTTTTGTTTCTAGATGGATGCATCTTAAATAACATTAAGAGACACTAGTCAGGGGTGCCTGGGTGGCTCAGTTGGGTTAAAGCCTCTGCCTTCGGCTCAGGTCATGATCTCAGGGTCCTGGGGTCAAGTCCTGCATCAGGCTCTTTGTTCAGCAGGGAGCCTCCTTCCTCCTCTCTCTCTGCCTGCCTCTCTGCCTACTTGTGATCTCTGTCTGTCAAATAAATAAATAAAATCTTAAAAAAAAAAAAAAGAGCCATTAGTCAGACACACCTGCAGATCACTTTTGCTTGAAATTATACAATGTAAGGAAATGAGGGTTGTATTCTTTTTTTTAATTATTATTATTTTTTAAGATTTTATTTATTTATTTATTTATTTGTCAGAGAGAGAGAGAGAGTGCGCACATGCTTGCGAATGCACAAGCGGGCAGAGCAGTGGGCAGAGGCAGAGAGAGAAGCGAGGATCAAGGAGCCTCAATGCAGGACTCTATCCCAGGACGCTGGGATCATGACCCGAGCCAAAGGCAGCAGCTTGACCAACTGAGCCACCCAGGCGTCTCTGAGGGTTGTATTCTTAACTTTCAATTTTGCAGGAGGGAGTGACAGAGGTGGTCAGCTTTAAGTGGAGGTTTCAAGGTTAAGTTCGTAATGAAGTGATTTTGGTCCTGGCAGTGGTAATGGATTTGAATTTTGCAATACAGCTCTTGATGGTGGCAGGGATAATGATTTGCTCGTAAATCACTTCAGCATTATTCTGGGTGATGTTATCTTTGCACCCATTTTCAGCCCTTTCATTGACATAGTGACATAGCAGTGATACTATCCTTTAATAAATTACTTTTCTGTTAATTTACCTTGAGTAAATAGTCAAGGTAAATAGTCAGTAAATACTGACTGATAAAAATCCTTGGTAAGATATTTTTTATACAGCAGGCATTGTTCACATGATCTATAGAGTGGCAAATGTAAAGATGAGTTGCTTTCTAAAATTGCAACTTCACAAATTTTTTAAATAATGCTTTAGTGCCTGGGATGGGAGGGTGGCTGCTTGGTGCTATAAGAAAACGAGTTGGTTTCCTCCCTGAGCTAATTAATTATGTTATGATGTGGTATTGTGAACTTATATCTCTAAACTAAGATGTTGCTGTGATTATTCAAATGGCAATACTTGCGGAGATGCTTTTGCTCCCCTGCATGATTTGACGTTTTGTTATTGGTTTTGATATTTTTATAAAAGCCTTTAGCAGCTCTGAAACCAAAAGCCAAGAAGCACTTCAACATTAGACTTTCATTTTAAACTCAGTCCACATTAAAAAAAAGAGAGATTTTATCAGCTCTCATCTTGTAGCACCTCTGAAAAGTAAAGTGCTAAAAATTCTTTTTTTTGTACACATACCTCTGCTATTTCATTCAAGTAGACAGTTGAAGATCTGCTCTCTGACTGGTTTGTGTTAATAGCTGAAATAGACTGGGAAGACCTAGTTTCTGCCTTCCTTGAGCCCATTGCCCAGCTTTAGAACTCCTATTTAGATAAACTGTTACAGTGTTTAATAAAATAGAGGTATGTACAAATAATAAGAAGGAGAGAGGAAGTAATGACCAAAATAAAGTTAGGTGCCCAACGTGCATAAAAACTATAGGGAATTTTGGTAGACTAGGCATTATGTCTTTAAAAATGAAGAAACTGGTGCCAGTAATTGCATAATTACTGGGTGGCAGAATAAAGTTAGTTTTTGTTGCTGTTTGTTGTTATACTTGTCCTTCAGTTGTTGGAATTACTCTAAATTTAGCTTCATTGAGACTATATTGATACTTCTTTTTTTAAGAAGTATTATGAATTATATGTTTTGGAAAACAATTGAAAATGTTGGTTAAAAATTTTTTTTAAGTTTTTTTTTAAGCAGAGCATTAAGCTGTCAAGAAAGCAAATGAAATCTTCAGACTAAATTTAAAAAAAAAACACTCATCTAAGAGATAAACAGATCATAAATGCAGAGATTAAATGGATTTGTTGGTTCTTATGAAAACCAGAGCTTTGGTTTTAATTGGCAGTGCTTAGAGAGAGGACACAAGGTAAACTAGTTGGAAAACAAACTTTCCCAGAGAAAAGGGAATTTGTCAGTTTTAGCTTTAAGTGGATTGGTGAGGCATCAGTCTTTCCTAATAATTCTAACCACAGATGTTCCTTTTGCCAAAGTAGAGTGAAAATTCACAATATATGTTGTTACCAAAATAACCATGTCGAAAATTAAAGGAATACTAGATTGGTAGTTTTAGTATGCAGTCATCTAGCAGACGGAAAACAAATCCTCCAAATATCTCCATATCTCCAGAGCATATTTTAAACGTAGTCTTCAGAATTCCCACAAATAAAGTTCCAAGGAAATGGGCTTACAGTATAAAATCGGACAGCAGTAAGTCATCATGAGCATGATTTAGCAGAAACAACAGATCACAAAAGCAAACCCTCAAACATAACAGATACTGTAATTATCAAATACAGACTATAAAATTAGAATATTTAATATGCTTAGGGGTACTTGGGTGGCTCAGTTGTTAAGTGTCTGCCTTTGGCTCAGGCTTTCTAGCAACCTTACTCTCCCCCTCTGCTGACCACTCTGCCTACTTGTGCTCTCACTTTGTCTCTCTCTCAAATAAATAAAATCTTAAAAAAAAAAAATGCTTAAAGGAAAGAAGATACTGAAAAGATGATCAAGAAACAAAACAGGGGTGCCTGGGTGGCTCAGTAGGTTAAAAGTATCTAACTCTTGATTTCAGCTCAGGTCATGATCTCAGGGTGTGAGATCCAGCCCCACATCAGACCCTTTGCTGGGTGTGGAGCCTGCTTAAGATTGTCTCTCTCCCTCTCAAAAAAAAAAAAAGAAGAAGAAGAAAAAGAAAGGAAAGGGCAGCGCCTGGGTGGCTCAGTGGGTTAAGCCTCTGCTTCAGCACAGGTCATGGTCTCAGGTTCCTGGGATCGAGCCCCACATGGGGCTCTCTGCTCAGCAGGGAGCCTGCTTCCCCCCCCCTCTCTCTGCCTCTCTGCCTACTTGTGATCTCTGTCAAACAAATAAATAAAATCTTTAAAAAAAAAAAAAAAAAGGAAAGTATTGGTCAGATAGATTTGATAATAGAACCAAACAGAATTTTAAGAAATGAAAATTATTTAAAAAGAACTTAGAAATTTAGTGGACAGGTTAAATTCATCTTAGAAACAGATGAAGAGAGAATTGATGAACTAGAAGAAAGAACTTAAGAAATTACTCAGAGTATAATTTCTTAGACAAAGAAATGGAAAACAGGAGATTGATACAAAGAGAGGTGGAACATACCATGAGAAGGTATGAATATTTTATTGGCATTCCAGGAGGAAACAATAGAGCAGTTAGTTGATGGAGAGGCAGAGTTTGAAGAGCTAACGGCTGAGAATTTTACAGAATTGATGCGTTGGATTTCAGAGCTCAGTGAATCCCAAATAGATTATAAATAAAGAAGAATTTCACAGTTAAACTGGTGATTGTGAAACTGTAAATCACCATTGACAAAATTTAAGGAAAAAGATTAAGAGTGACAGCTAGAATGATGGCAAATTTCTGGTCACCAACTTCTGTACAAAACAAGACAGTGGGAATATCTTTTTTTTTAATACAATTTTTTTTTCTTTTTTAAGATTTTATTTGAGAAGAGAGAAAGCATGAGAAGGGGAAGGTCAGAGGGAGAAGCAGACTCCCTGCTGAGCAGGGACCCTAATAAGGGACTCATCCCAAGACTGGATTACGACCTGAGGTGAAGACAGTCACTCAACCAGCTGAGCCACCCAGTCACCCAGTGGGGATATCTCTAATATGCTGAAAGGGAATGTGTGCCTTGTAAGAATTCTTTATACCAAGAGAAAAAAAGAGAATCTTTGAATTTTTTACACAGCAGAGACAGAAAGTAAAAAATAAAGGCATTTTCAGAGAAGGCACAACTTAAGAGTTGACTGAAAAAATAATGAATAGGGCGCCTGGGTGGCTCAGTGGGTTAAGCCGCTACCTTCGGCTCAGGTCATGATCTCAGGGTCCTGGGATCGAGTCCCGCATGGGGCTCTCTGCTCGGCAGGGAGCGTGCTTCCTCCTCTCTCTCTCTCTCTCTGCCTGCCTCTCTGCCTGCCTCTCTGCCTACTTGTGACCTCTGTCAAATAAATAAATAAAATCCTTAAAAAAATAATGAATAATGTCCTTGCAGAAGAAGGAATGTGATTCCAGAAGAAAGTTATGAGATGTGAGAATGAATTATGTTCAGAGGAAATCAACAACAGCACCTGGGTGGCTCAGTCGGTTAAGTCCGGCTAGGGTCATGATCCCAGGGTTTTGGGTTCGAGCCCTGCATTGGCGTCTCTGCCCAGCAGGGAGCTTGCTTCCCCCTCTCTGCCCACCTCTCTGCCTACTTGTGATCTCTCTCTGTCAAATAAATAAATAAAATCTTAAGAAAAGATACATTTATTTAAATTTAATAGATATTGACTGGTATAAAACTAAAATAATATATGTTAATATATACAGGCACAAAATACATAAAGTAATCTTTGATGTTAATGTACTAAACAGTGTACATTATGCTCTAATTTGAAAAAAGTTTTTTAAATTTTTATATTTTTTATGACTCGGGATTTAAGGTAATATTTCAATGGAATGCTTTATTAGAGAAAAATATCTCTGATCTGAGTATTGTAGCAGATCATGTTCCCTTCTAGCCCATATCCATGCTTACATACTTCTTTGCAATTGTAATAATCTGTGAGCTGTAATCATTGGTGATTAATGCTAACTTCATACTTAATCTTTGTTTGTCTTTAGTTGGATATATTATTTCTCACATAGGATAATCTGGAAAAGGGAGATAGTAATATAAGTACTAATTCCTAGCCCATAGAATTGCTTAACATTCTTACATTTGTTGTGGTGATGGTTATGGTTTTTTTCACTTCGTTTTGTGAAAGCATTTTCCATTTTTATGTTTTCATATTTCAGCAACCCTACCAACGCACATAGTTGCACATTGTAATTTCTCTGGAAACTGGAATATATCTTAACAATATTTGATGTCATAGGTTAATTAACAGCAATTTTTTCTTTAATATAGTAGTACCCCTTTAGATTTTATGAAATATGGTAATGTATCTTTATCATTTTGAATAGCCGTGTAATACTTAGTGAGTATGTGTCATTGTTTCCTTTATTTCTTGTCTGTTTGACTGGGTTACTTCCATTTTTGGCTCTTATAAATCGAATATGTGAGAATATGAGGTGTACCATGTTACACAGTCTCTGTTAAAGAATGAGTGTGCCGGCCGCCTAAGTGGTTCAGGTTATGATCCTGGGGTCCTGGGAGCCCTGCATTGGATTCCTTCTGCTTCTCCCTCTCCCTCTGCTGTTCCCTCTGCTTGTGCTCTCTTACTCTCTCTGTCAAATAAATTTAAAAAACTGTTTTTTTAGAAATGAAACACTAATGTCAGAGCTGTTTTTTGTTTTTTTTTTTTAAGATTTTATTTATCTGACAGAGAGATCACAAGTAGGCAGAGAGGTGTGCAGAGCGGGGTGCAGGGGAGGCAGGCTCCCCACTGAGCAGAGAGCCCGATGTGGGGCTTGATCCCAGTATCCTGAGATCATGACCTGAGCCAAAGGCAGAGGCTTTAACCCTCTTAGCCACCTAGGCACCCCCAGAGCTGGGTTTTTAATTCAGGTATGATTCTAGATTACAGGGGAATTTCATGGGACATAATTAATTGCAGAAGTACAATCAGGCCTCCCAGAAGCTGTCTTCTTAACAACTCTGTCTGGGAGCTCTGCAGTTCTGCCGACCCAGAGGCCTGCTTTGGTTGCCATGTTTAGTGTTGGTGATACCATAAAGGCTTTTTTTTTTTTTTTTTTAAATCACCCCATGAGCCAGAGCCAGTGGTAAGAACTCCCTCTAGGTAGACAAAATTTCTGACAAACTTAAATGATAAATTCACTTACTTTTCATGAAAGCTGAATTTGCCCTTTGAATTTACCTTCTGGTGCCTGTCATCCAGGGGAGAGGCCTAAGGCTGAGAAGACTGTTAAAAGTGATTTTCTGAACAGGGTATAAGCTTTCTGAAAGGTCATTAATGCACTTGAGAAGGATCAAGTCCTTTTGTTTGGTTGAATGAGGTAAAAGAAGTAGATTTAAATGATGTATGTAGAAGATTACTTTAAATGTCAGTTATTTTGTGAACATTAAGAATATTCACTTTCGGGGCGCCTGGGTGGCTCAGTGGGTTAAAGCCTCTGCTTTCGGCTCAGGTCATGATCCCAGGGTCCTGGGATCGAGCCCCACATCGGGCTCTCTGCTCAGCAGGGAGCCTGCTTCCACTTCTCTCTCTGCCTGCCTCTCTGCCTACTTGTGATCTCTGTCTGTCAAATAAATAAATAAAATATTTAAAAAAAAAAAAAAAAAAAAGAATATTCACTTTCGGGCGCCTGGGTGGCTCAGTGGGTTAAGCCTCTGCCTTCGGCTCAGGTCATGATCTCAAGGGTCCTGGGATCAAGTCCCGCATCGGGCTCTCGGCTCAGCAGGGAGTCTGCTTCCTCCTCTCTCTGCCTGCTTCTCTGCCTACTTGTGATGTCTCTCTGTCAAATAAATAAATAATCTTAAAAAAAAAAAAAAGAATATACACTTTCAGGACAAATGGAAAAATACAATCTAATAAAAGGCAGATTGCTGTTTGCCGGGGCGTGGGGGGATGTTAAGATTTTATTTTTAAGGGGTGCCTGGTTGGTTCAGTGGGTTAAGCCTCTGCCTTCATCTCAGATCATGATTCCAGGGTCCTGGGATCAAGCCCTGCATCGGGTTCTCTGCTCCAGGGAGGCTGCTTCCTCCTCTCTGCCTGCTTCTCTGCCTACTTTGATCTCTGTCAAATAAATAAATAAAATCTTTAAAAAAAAAAAAGATTTTATTTTTAAGTAATCTATACACCCACCTTGAGGCTCGAACTCATGACTCCAAGATCAAGAGCTGTGTGCTCAATCTACCAGCTGAGTCTGTCAGACACCCCAGATTGCTGTTTTTGATTTGGGAAAAATTTCCAGTGATAGAATCATTCAGACTCAAAGATCTCTGTCACAGGATAAATGGCAATAAAAATTACATTCTCTGGAAAATCATTCTAGATAACTCAGTTTGCTATAAATACACACATGCACCAAAAAAATGCCAAAGATCACTGAATAGTTTGAATACATTTTATGACATTTGCAAGTATATTGGGGTAAAGCAGCATTTCTATGTTAATTGTTTATAGATAATATGCTTTTTATTGTATAGGTAGCTAAATTTTATACATGAACATTTCAGTCTATCTCCTTAAAAAAAGTTATTTTCAGGGTGCCTGGGTGGCTCTCCCTTTGGCTCAGGTCATGATCCCAGGGTCCTGGGATCAAGCCTCACGTCGGGCTTCCTGCTCAGTGGGAAGCCGGCTTCTTCCTCTCCCTCTGTTTGTGTTCCCTCTCACTGTCTCTCTCTAAAAAAAAAACAAAAAACAAAAAAAAAACCTTAAGAAAAAGATTTATTTTCAACATGAGCCCAAAACTTTATAATTTTATTTAATATTTGTTATTAAATTACTTAATATTATTGGGGTTTCTTCACGTTCAAGTAAAATCAAAGTCTATTATCTAAATTTGTAATTTTAATGCATTTACTTTTAAAGTTTACAAATAGATCATTTGATTATTTAGCAGGTAACATCTAAAGGAACTGGTTTAAATCCTAATGCCAAAGTATGGCAAGAAATTCCTCCTGGAAATAGTGATGCCACTCAAGTAACTCATGGAACTGAAAGCTCTTGGCATGAAACAGCAGCCACATCAGGGTCTCATCCTGAGGGTATGTCCTTAATGTTTCATCAGTACAAATCATGTTTTGGTTAAATAATGACCAAATCGGTTTATAGAACTTGGGGGTATCTCTTTTGATTATTTGATTAAATATATTTATAAATGTTTAACGTGTAGTTTGTACACAGTTTTTACTTTTAGTATGAATGAATTGTCACTATTTCACATAGTAGCTTTATCTTTGGGTCTAGCATTTAACTCACTTATGATATGGTAGTTATAAATTAGTTTTGATATATTATCATTGGCAATGCTGTTTACTCACTGTTTGACTTTGCGTAAATGACCTAACATCTCTGCTTGTTTCTTTCATCTGTAAAACATGAATAATAATTACTTTTAGCATAGGATTTTCTTGTACAAGAAGCTGCACATAGATAGTACATAGATAGTGCTATATGAGTTTAAACTGTTAATAATCATTTTAGCTTGTCCATAATGGTGAACTTAATCTTCCTCAGGAAGAGAACTCTTACTACAGCCATGTGGACATTATCTCAATTGGGAGAAATCCTTAAAATCTTACTATAGAAGACTTAGTGCCCAGAGTTCCTAAAGATATGATTTAAAGAATTCCTATTTACTTTCAGTATATTTTCTTTAATACAGGTAATACAGAGCTTTCTGATGATATGTGTAAGGAATATGAAGTAATGTATTCATCTTGTGAAACCACCAGAAATACTATAAGCATTGAAGAATCCACTGATGGAATGATTTTAGGGCCAGAAGATCTGAGTTACCAAATATATGACATTTCTGGTAAACTTTATGCTTTTATTGGTAAAAAGAGCATATAGTACACTAGTGTTTTTCCCTTTACATTCTATCATTGTTCTAATAAAACTTTGGCATTGATCAATCCATTTTCTTATTTGAAAAGAACTTTATGTTAATGAAATGCTTCGTTATTTTTATAAATACTGTTTTCAGATGACAAACATGAAACGTGACTTTAAAAGAATGTTTAAAGGTCCTATTAAAAGTATGAAATTAAAGATAAAAGGAAAAAATAGTCAATATAGTTAAAAGAGAACTAAATTATAATTTTTCAGAGAGCCCAAGTTTCTTAGTCTGTTAGTTGGGATCAGTGCAAGTTCTGTGAATTTCCCATTACTTTTCTTATTGTGGAGTGCATTTACAAATGTGAAGTTGCAGGGATTAATTTTGAGAAAATGGCTGTATTAAAAATATGGTTCTACTTCAGTCCAACCTGTGAAATATATTTTTTTTTCACAATTATTTAAGTAGCATGGGTTAGTAGTTGGCTTGGATTAAAAATGGATGAGATTTAAAAGAAACTAAAAATGGACCAAAGACCCCAACTACCTAACTTAATTTTTCTGATTTAAGGGATCTCTTTGGAAAACAAATGTAATAGGGGGTGCTCTATTCTATTGCTGCTTAGTTCTGTGAGTTCAGTCACATACATAAACCTCTATCCTCAGTTTCCTTATTTATTATAAATACTTAGACTAGATTTCTAAGTTTTGTCTGCTTGTGAGTTGATTTCTGAAGTGGCATGGGTGGTATTTCTATATACTAATTTAAGGTAGTAGTTCATCTCTCTACTTGTGGTCTTAATATACCTAACCACTGGGTACTTTAAACATAGAGTTGGTTTTAGTATTTGGTTTTAGTAATGTAGCAACCAGTTGTTATTTTAATAAGTTTCCTGTAATGACATTGAAAAGTTAAATGAAGTTATTGCTCATTTTTAGGTAGCACATTTGGGTGGTTGGATTTTTTATTAGAAGGATTGCATATACATAGAATGCTTCTTATATTTATTTTTACTGTAGTTAATCTAATATCTGCTGTCACTTTGAATCTTGAGTACTAAGACAGGGTATAGGTAAAATCATGCACAAAATACTTATCTTTATATATATTCTGTTGCCTGAATTAAAAGGAAATTAGCCTACTTAATCACTAATGCTTTTTTTAAGAAGAGGACAGATTACATGCTTTGAGTCTGTAATGTTTTGTGTAAGCTTCTAATTAAAGAGTGATGGTTTTCTAGGCTTGAGTTCTGAAAAAAAAATCTCGTGTTCTGGGTTTAAATATTGAAGGCATAGAGGGCATTAGAGTTGTTTTAATCCTTTGAATGTTTGAGTGTTTTAAATATTCCTGGGAAGATAGAGTGCCCTATAATCAAGGAATGAAAAGAGTATTAAGAAATAAAAGTTAAAGTATGACTAACATCAGATTTAGTACCAAGAATATAGATATAGATACATATATCCCAATTTATTTAGCTAGTTCCTTCTTATTTAGATTACTATTACTTTTGTTCTTTGAGCTTTCATTAAAGGAATAAGTAGTTACAACATTTTAAAAGTTTTTAGGGTAGTGTTTTACAGTAAGGTAGACAAGTACCTTTAGTATTAATTGTGCTTTGTTCATTACTTGATAAAATAATTTTAAACTGATCTGAAATCTATCTAAAGAAAGAATAGATAGGTTAAAATTAGTTAGACTTTGTTAGAATTCAGCTGAACTTTAAAAATAATAGTTTTGTAAATTTTAATTTGTGTGTACTTCATGACATATTCTGAGCACAACTATATGTAATGTTTATTGCCTATTATGGTAATTTATTGTTAACGCTTTTCCTCTGTTTTCTATCTTCAGGAGAAAGTAATTCAGCAATTTCTACAGAAGACCTAAAAGAATGTCTGAAGAAACAATTGGAATTCTGTTTCTCCCGGTATGTTAATCATATTTTTTTATTGAGATTTCTCATTTTTTGAATTGTTTGGTTAGTAGATATAAAATACCTGTGAAATAGAATGGAATAATGGTGGTTTTAATTTCCTTCAGTAAAATACTTTCCTTATTTTTTGGTATATTCTTTATTATATTTCCTAACTAAATTTAAAGATGTAGTCTCTAATTGGATATGCAAAGGATCTAGTCTTAGTAGAAAGGTAATGAAATACTGGATTGGATTACTTTTGTTTTGGCTATTGGATACTTTTCCTATAAACATATTCAGGTTTAGGGTTCTCAAAACATTGGTTATCTTTTTCCTTTTTTATTTTTTAAGATTTTATTTATTTATTTGTGCGAGTTAGAGAACATGCACAAGCAGGGGGAGCAGCAGGCAGAGGAAGGAGCCAGGCTCTGTGCAGAGCAGGGAGCCTGATGTGGGACTTGATCCCAGGACCCTGGGATCATGACCTGAGCCAAAGGCAGCCGGTGCTTAACTGACTGAGCCACCCAGGAGTCCCCCCCCCTCCTTTTTTTTTTTTTTTTTAAGATTTTATTTATTTTCGAGAGAGAGTATGTGCATGGGGCAAGGGGAAGGGCAGAGAGGAAGGAAGTTTGAAGCCAACTCTGTGCTGAGTACAAGCCTAAAATTGGCCTCAGTCTCATGACGCTGAAATTATGACTTGAGCCAAAACCAGGAGTCAGACACTTAACCAGCTGAGCCACCTAGGCACCCCTTGAGATGTCTTTCTTACTGATAACAATTATGTAGGCATATTTATAGTCTAGATGTCATAAAACTTCAGTATTGTAAAACTGCCCCTTCCAAAATAAACAGAAGTTTTGTGCTCACTTCGGCAGCACATATACTAAAATTGGAACCCAAATAAACAAGTTTGGATATGTATGCAAAGGTAATGCCTTCAGTTTTTCTTATATGTGGTGAGAGGTAGGACTGGTAAACCAAAAATTTTTCAAGCTAGAAACCTGGATTTTATCAGACTTTTCTTTATGTCTTTTTTTTTTTTTTTTAATTTATTTACTTTTTATGTAAACTCTATGCCCACCATAGGGCTTGAACTCATGACCCTGCAGTCACGAATACCATGTTCTACCTACTGAGCCAGCCAGGTGTCCTTAGACTTCTTAATTTCTTTACACATAATATACTCTTGACTCAGTTTTAATTGATACTTTGTTCTAAATAGCTCCTCCTTCTTCCCCTCCTTTTTTGCCTTCGTAGTCTTTGTAGTCTAGTACAGAATAAAAGGATGAAAGTGGAAGTTTCTGTTGTTAGTCATTTGTTCCTGCAATATAATTCATTTTCTGTAATATACTTGTCATAATTATTTAAAAATCTTTGCCTACTGCTAGATCATTTGTATGTCTGCTTATATTTGAGTTTTTTCTCTTGGTTCTCTGTCATAATTTCCTGCCTTTTTGCATGTCTTACAGATTTTGATTATATTCTAGACATTACATATAAAAGCAGTTAAGAGCTGCAAATGACAAGATTTTTCTCTCTAGACAAGATTTGAGCTTTCTTATAGGCAGAAGCAGATTGATTGTTTCAGTCCAGTCAGGAATTGAGCTGGGTTAGGGCTAAGCAGCCACTTTAATTAGACTCAGTCTGCTTCTGATTTATCTCTGTTCCTTAGGCATGATGTCTTTAGTTTTTTGATTTAGGAGTTGTCTGTTTTCTGTTTCCTCAATCCTGAAACACCAAGGGAGATTTAGTCCTGTTCTTGAGGGGTTTGAGACTAGCTCTTTAGTTTCTTCCCCTGTAACCCTCAAATTCTGGCAGATCTCTTGGGAGATGGAGGGGGAGACCTCTCTTGTGTTTGACACAAGTTTCTTCCTTTCACTGGAACTTCTACAAAACCACAGAGATGTTACTCTGCCTTTTCAGCCTGGTTCCCAGTCTCCCACCTTCCTTCTTAAAGCTCAGGAAATGTTATGTGGGGGTAAATCTCCTGTACGCTAGGAGCTTCTTTAGTTTTCTTTTTTCAATTTTTTATTTTAATTATTTTTTATTAATTTTTTTTATTTGATAGAGAAGAGATCACAAGTAGGCAGGCAGAGAGGGGGAAGCAGGTTCCCCGCTGAGCAGAGAGCCCGACGTGGGGCTCAATCCCAGGACCCTGAGATCATGACCTGAGCCGAAAGCAGAGGCTTAACCCACTGCCACTTCTTTAGTGCCTGGGTGGCTCAGCTAGTTAAGTGTGGCAACCCCACTTCTTTAGTTTTCAATTCATAGTGCTGGTCCTGTGCAACTGCCTAAAACTCTGCTCGTTTGTCCCTGGTCCCGGATCTGCAGACCCCCTCAGAAAAGAAAGGTCATCTTTCTGGAATTTTATTTTGTTCTTGTAGTTTCTTTCCTTCATCTCCAGAAATGTGATTTTTTAAATTTAGCCAGGCTTTTTTAGTTGTTGCAGTAGGAACACTGGTTTGTCACGATCTACCACAGTTCAAACCAGTTATGCGATTGACACTTGTGGCTTCACAAAATTGTTACCAGTACCTATCAGGTGTTAGTCATGAGTAGTCAAATCACAAATGTGACTTATGCCCGTTAATTTTATATGTTTTTGATACATTGATTTAATATTCTGATGAGATGAAGTTTCTTAAGAGTTTGACCAAGGTTGGGGCACCTGGGTGGTTCAGTCAGTGAAGCATCTGACTTCAGCTCAGGTTTTGACCTCAGCATCATGGGATGGAGCCCCACATCAGGCTCCACACTCAGCATGGAGTCTGCCTCTCCCTTTCCCTCTGACCCTACCCCTGCTCATGTATGATGATGTATACATGCACTCTCCCACATTCTCTCAAAGAAGTTAAAAACTTTTTGAAAAAAGGTTTGGGACGCCTGGGTGGTTCAATCATTAAGCATCTGCATTTGGCTCAGGCCATGATCCTAGGGTCCTCGGATCAAGTCCCACGTGAGGCTCCCTGCTCAGTAGGGAGTCTACTTCTCCCTCTACCTCTCCTCCTCCGTGCTTGTGATTGCTCTCTTTTTCAGACAAATAAAATCTTAAGAAAAAAAAGAAAGGTTTCACCAAGTTTTTATAAGAACAGATATGCTGAAAGTCAGAGTTGGTTCAGGCTACAACTTTTTAGTTGTGTAAGCCTGGGTGGCTTAGTCAGTTTAGTGTCCGGCTCTTGATGTCAGCTCAGATTGTGATCTCAGGGTTGTGATACCCATGTTAGGGTCTTGGACATAGAGCCTGTCTAAGATTCTGTCTCTCCTTCTCCCTTTGCCCCTCCCTCGCCTCCCCTCTCTAATAAACAGCAAAAGTGTTATTACTATGTTCCTCCTTTTATGCTAAAGTGAGTTTAACCTTTGCTGGTATCTTCTCTATTTTTTGCCCCCAAAACAACTTGTTGACAATCGTAATTTTCAAAAAGTAATTGCTGCTGGACAGCTGGGTGGCTCAGGGGGTTGAGCCACTGCCTTCAGCTCAGGTCATGATCCCAGGGTGCTGGGATCAAGCCCTGCATCAGGCTCTCTGCTCAGCAGGGAGCCTGCTTCCTCCGCTCTCTCTGCCTACCTCTCTGCCTACTTGTGGCCTCTGTCTGTCAAGTGAATGAATAAAATCTTTTAAAAAAAGTAATTGCTACTTTATTTTAACAACACTTGAGTGTAGAGACCTTTGGCCCTACCCTGTGCCAGGCACTAGGGCCTTGAAATACATTATGAACAACAAAGATTTTTCATGGAACCTATGTTCTGGCTGGGGGAGACAAAACAAACAAAAATTTTTTTTTTTAAATGAAGTAAACAGTTTAGAAGTGTGCTAAGTGATAAGTGCTATGGAAAAAAAATTTAGAACCCTATAAGCAAGAGAAGGGGAATCAAGACTGCTTGGGTGGTTTCAGTTTTAAATAGGGTCACTGAGAAAAGGGGCTTTTAGGCAAAGACTTGAAACTATTTATAACTAGACTGCTTCAGAGATCTGATGTGAATAAGACAAATGAATATGATTTTACTTCAGTTTGTTACATAAGATTTTATATGTAAGATAGAAATGTTTAAATCTTTTTTAGAAATGTATCTTAAAGAATCTTTTAATTTTAAATGTTTTAAATTTATTAAATGTAAGTAAAAAGTCAAACATACTTAAAAAATAACAAACATTCAGAAATTTTAAATCCTTTACAGTTAAACTCCTGGTGGAAGCTATAATTTTCTCTATATGCATATTCTAACATCAATGATAAAGTGTTTATAAGATGGAGCTACACTGTATGTAATATTTTATTAAGCCTATTTCCATATCAGTATAATTCCTTAAGGTTCTCTTGTTCAAAACTTTTGGTCATGATGTATTTGGTGATTCAGAAACATTCTGAGTGTTGTTAGAGTATCTTTGTTATGTACTATGTATTTTCATAGTTCACAGTGTTATTTATTTGTAGTAGCTAAATTTTGTTTAACCAGACTTAATGACAGAAGTGAATAAGGGGCCTTTTTAGATGATTTTTGAGAATTCTTTGCTTTATGGGACTCTTGCTTTTGTTTATTCCTTTCAGAGAAAATTTGTCAAAGGATCTTTACCTGATATCTCAAATGGACAGTGATCAGTTCGTACCAATTTGGACAGTTGCCAACATGGAAGAAATTAAAAAGCTGACCACAGACCCTGATCTAATTCTTGAAGTGTTGAGATGTATGTAAATCATACCTTTTAGCTTATTTTTTAAAGTCAAAAAGCTAAGTTTTCTTTTGATTTCTGGTCAAGCAGGGAATATTTTTTTTTATTGGCCATTTATTTTTATTAAGTTGTAGTTGACATGCAATGTATTTTTTCAGGTATACCACATAGTGATTCCACAATTCTATACATTAAGCTGTGCTCACTAGGCAGGGAATTGTTCACTCCCTATTTTTTGTTATTCTGTTCCAATAATTTATCTTTTTATTTTTACTGACTTGGTATATAGCTTCTGTATCAGTTCTGTACCTTGGTTGTTCATCTTGATACCCACTTACTCAAATATAAGCAATTAAATCTCAGTTTTCTGGGCTATTAGAAAGTTATATGTATCATTACTACATCTTCTAAAGCATTGTTTCAAACTTGTGAACCCAAGTAAGAATTACATTTTACCTTACAGCCCAGTACACACACCACATATCCCTACACAACTGAAATGTTAATTATTCAGATTAATACTAAATGCTTGGAATTAACTTTTTTCAAAATTGATTTCACAATTTAAAGAATTGCAGTCTATAGTTTGACAAATACTGCTCTAAAGTTTGGTAAAGAATTTGAGGTTTTAAGCATTTTTAATGGTGTTTGTGTCTTGTATCAGGATTTCTTGCTAACCTTTCTTTGCAGAACCTTGCCAAAGTTGGTTGTTTTTTTTTTTTTTTTTAAGATTTTATTTATTTATTTATTTATTTTATTTTATTTTTTTAAGATTTTATTTATTCATTTGACAGAGAGAGATCACAAGTAGGCAGAGAGGCAGGCAGAGAGAGAGAGAGGAGGAAGCAGGCTCCCTGCCGAGCAGAGAGCCTGACGCGGGACTCGATCACAGGACTCTGAGATCATGACCTGAGCTGAAGGCAGCGGCTTAACCCACTGAGCCACCCAGGCGCCCTATTTATTTATTTGATAGATAGAGATCACAAGTAGGCAGAGAGGCAGAGAGAGAGGAGGAAGCAGGCTTCCTGCTGAGCAGAGAGCCCGATGTGGGACTCAATCCCAGGAC
Organism: Mustela putorius furo; assembly: GCF_011764305.1. NCBI lineage: Eukaryota > Metazoa > Chordata > Mammalia > Carnivora > Mustelidae > Mustela > Mustela putorius. The sequence goes on along the minus strand of NW_025422368.1, from coordinate 5,160,113 downwards.
CCTGAAATCATGACCTGAGCCAAGGGCAGATACTCAACTCAGTAAGCCACCCAGGCACCCAAACCTTACCAAAGTTTTAACCATTTGATCGAATAAAGGCAGATCTTCACTTTTATATGAAATATGTTGTTGAAAATATTTAACTTTTAAACATTTTTAAAAGCATTTAAACAAGTCTCATAATAGGCTTTTATGAGAGTAGAAGATTTTCATTCTCAGAGGGCTAAAAAAAATTCATGAAATCTCTTTGTGTGTAATGGTTTCTTAAAAAAACCCCAGTCTTGGCATCAGAAAAAAATCAGCCAAGAGACTAGCAGAATCCTCTACCTCTGAGGGCTAGAACCTAGTACCTAAACCCAGCTCTTCTTCCCTGTTCCTTTTATTCTCACTACTTACTTCTTCAGAGAGATGTGGCATATTATCTCTGAAGGGACTAGAAATAAAAGTTTTGGTTAGATAATACTATCTTCATTAGATATTTCCTCAAAATCAGCATCTCAAGGATGGCTTCTCAGTGTCTGTAATAGTCTTTAAGAATAAATTGTTAAAATCAAAGGAAAGCTATAATCATTTGAGTTCAATTCTTGGTTTTAAGTGCCTCTTAGACTTGAATTTTAAGAACAATTTCTTTGTATGTCAGAATGCAGTACTATAGTCCAGTTACAAGAGTGGAATGCAAATACACTGATTAATACACTTCTTATCTCCAGAAATCCAGAATTCAGTAATTGTACACAGGGTAATTTTACCTTGTTAGTTACGTATTATATACTCCTGAAGAGTTTTTCAGTGCCAAGACACAAAGTAGGTGCTCTATATATTTGTTCAAATAATAACATTTGACAGTGTTTCTTGTATATTAATTTCAAAATATTTTGTTATAACTGTAATCTTTGGTTCTGCAATTTAATTTATTGAGGATATCAATCTCTGCTAATTTATTCACTTGGAAATAGAAATGAATAGTTTTTAATGGTAATATTAAAATCTCACCTTGTCACTTTTGAATGAAACACTTTTTTAAATTTCAGCTTCTCCTATGGTACAAGTTGATGAAAAGGGCGAGAAAGTGAGACCAAGTCATAAGCGTTGTATTGTGATTCTTAGAGAGATTCCTGAAACAACACCTATTGAGGTAAATTATTAAGGATTGTTAAAGTTAAGTGTTCTTTAACTGTTTAAATCAAAGATAAACGAAGTGTAAGTCAGTGCCCTCATATCAATTATGTGAATGGGATATATTTTGTTTTGTAAATTCTGAAGCACTGGAAGAATGGCAGAAAGGGAGAAGGAAGATAATAATTCCATGTTCTTAGAATGGTAGACTGAGTATTGCCGTGTTACTGATTCTCAGTTTGTTCATTTGACTGGCAATTAAAATATAAATAGGCTCTTTTGGGAACTTGAGGATTCACCTGAAAGAATACACTTAGGAATGAAGAAAAAAAAAATACAAGAGTCAAGGCTTAATTCTGTTAGCTGGCAAATATAAAGCAGAGTTGTGGTCATAAATGTGGTGTGGTACAGATACAGGAATAAAATAACATTTGAGTGGAACAATATAATCCTGAAATAGACTCTTTGATTTAGTAATGAATTTATGATAACATTTATTCAGTAATTAGATTCTACCAGGTATTGTGCCATGTACTTTATGGTAATATAAAGCCTAAGGTTTTGTTATCTCTGTTTTACAAATAAAGTAACTGAGCCTTAGTATAGTTAAATAACTTGATTAAGGTCACATGACCTGTTTGAATGACAATCTGATTTGAACTCGCTCTCTGTGATTCCAAAGCCCATGTTTCTTAACCAGTAAACCATAGGACTTCACACTAAGTTGGCATATTCATGATAATAAGTTAAAGATGGAGAAGACTGATTAGTAGCTGATATGTGGTAATTGGTTAGTCATTTAACTTGCCAACTAACAAACTTGGCATATTAGTAGTTAATCTTATTGCCCAGATTCATTCAGTATTAACTCTCCAGAATGAAGATTTCCTAAACTTAGAAACAGTGAGAGAAATTAGAAAAGAAACTGTCACAAGATAGATGTTTTATTTAAAATTATGAACTATATGTCAAAAGTAACAAATCGAAAGGAAAATTGCAAAATGGGAAGAATATTTGCATTATTAAGAAACAGTGTAGAATATATGAGCCTGAACTCTAGAGCCACGCTGCCTGGATTTAAATTCCAGCTTTTTACTTGATAACTCTATGACCTTGCATTAGTTACTTAACCTCTTTTGCTTTGATTTTTTTCCATCTATTAAATGGGATAGTAGTAATAAGTAACTCATAAAATTGTGAGATATAAGTGAATTAGTATATAAAAAACTTAGAGCAGTACTTGGCATGTAAAACAGATCTAAGATTAGCCAGTACTATCATTTTTATAGTTATTGTAATTTATATTCTGAATACATAAACAGGTCACACACATGAAGAGCAATAAATGAAAATGAACAAGGCAGCAACATACTGTTCATTAAAAAAAAAAAAAAGTAAAGGAAGTGTAGATGACTAAGGTAGCTAGAGAGAGCCTAGGCAGTAGTCCCTGAAATGCACATTAAAATGAGAGATTTGGGGTGGTGATGAAAGATTACTATCAGGTAGAACAAATTACTTTAGATCCAGACTTCTTTTTTATACTTGGGGAAAGTTAATCTGTAAACATATACAACTCTTACTAAAGAATAATAATGGCGAAAAATAAAAAGATCTAAATAAATAAGTCAGTTCATTTCACAGAGAATTAGAAATATTTAGAGAATATCTATGGATTTTTGGAAGGTAGAGATCAGTGGATGGCAGTCTAACAGTTCCACAGATAGTTCTATAGAAATGTAATTCTGAACTGGATGAGATTTTATTAACTGAACTTGGTGATATTTCACCACTTTCACTAATATCACAAAACTCAGCTGGTTGTACACTACTTATTTCGAGTAGTATTTGACCCAAGCAAATTTCATCATAAATAGAGATGTTATTTTTAATTCAGTGTAGTAAAAATTTGAAGGAGTTAGAATACAGGTTAGACTTAATTGTGAACATTGTGAACATTGAAAATGGACACCTTGTGATATTTTGGTATTTTATGGGCATTTTAGCCTAGTAAGATTCTTTACGTTTGGGAATTATTAGTTACTAGTGAATTTCTCATTGAACTCAAATAGGTATTAAACAAAATGGAGTTCGGAGGCATACAAATCTGGGTTTGAGTTCTTGTTTGTGATAGTGTGAGTAGGTTAAACAGTTTGAGCTACCATTTCCTCACCTGTAAAGTTGGTATGATAAGATCTTTAAAACAGGATTGTTTTCAGGTTAAATCTATGTCTTATCCTGCATGGGATTTCAGTAGATGTTTTCTTTCTCTCTGTAACCATTTAGAGATACTAATGTTGACTTCCAGTTGTTTTCTTTCTTTTCTTTTTATAAACTTCCTTCAAGCTGTTAAACTGTGTTAAACACAATTCTAAGTTTTGGTAATCTATTTTTTTTAAATGCATATATTTGTTATAGTTTTCAGTTATTGAATTTCAGTTTCAGTTATGGAGAAGGGAAGATACTTTTGCACAGAGTTCGTGTCTGTAACTCTGGTATAGACAGAGCATCTGGATTGAATGAGAATGCATCCAAATAAATACTAAGCACTAGAAAATGTTAATGGAGGACATACTTTTCATTTTTTGGATAATGGCAGGTCTAGAAAGATTTTACTGTTAAGGAAAATTTAGCTTGCCACTAAGAGTGTGATGAAATGCTTCAGTTTTGCTGATACTAAAATAAGATTCTATTTCTAAATCATATATAAAATTTACACTAAAGTTTTTCTTTCGTAGGAAGTTAAAGCTTTGTTCAAGAATGAAAACTGCCCAAAGGTGATAAGCTGTGAGTTTGCACACAATAGCAACTGGTATATCACTTTCCAGTCAGACACAGATGCACAACAGGTGAGAAGAAAACTTTTCTTCTGATTTGAAGTCCTGGTGGTTAAAGTAGTAGTATATTTTAACTGAGAAAATATGTGCTCACGGCAGTATTTGTAAAGACTATTGAGCACCTTGTTCACCTTTTTGGTTGTGCTGCTGCTGCTTCTTTTTTTTTTAAGATTTTATTTATTTAGGACCCTGGGATCATGACCTGAGCCGAAGGTAGAGGCTTTAACCCCCTGAGCCATCCAGGCACCCCCAAGCTTTTTCAGTTTTGATTTAAGAAGTTTATTTCCTATCAGTAAAAAAATTAAAACAATTTTAAAATTAATTTAAAGATTGGGAACCATGTACTCAGTAGTTGGAATTTCTAGTACGTACATACTAGGCCCACAATAAATACGTAACTTCCTTTCTGATTCTTGGAATTTTGACATTAATGATTTTACTTTATTGTCATGTCCAATTAAAGAGTAATAATCCCTTGAAACAAAAGAAAACCAAAAATATATCTAATAGCATTTTAAAACCACTCACTAATTGATTGATTGATTTTTAAAGTAAACTCTACCCCCAGTGTAGGGCTCGAAATCATGACCCCAAGATCAAGAATTGCATACTCCACCAACTGAGCCAGCGAGGTGCCCCTCTGATTTTTTTTTTTTTTAATTATTCATCTTAGAAAACTGTCTGATTGAACCATTATATGTTGTGAAATTTTGGGTCTGTTTTGACTTTTGTGCATCTTTTCCTGCATTAATCCATAGTAGCTAATCTACAGTAAATGTGAACTTATGCTGGGGTGTTTTTACTTTCTCATTCCTTATCACCTGCATAATGGAATTGACTTCAGAATTTTTTATTGTTTAGTTTGGAGATGATTGCTAATACCAAACTTTTGATAGAGTAAAGATGGCGTTAATGAAATGTTTGAATGCTAATAAAAGTTCCTTTCTGCTTCGTTAACAGGCTTTTAAATATTTAAGAGAAGAAGTTAAAACATTTCAGGGCAAGCCAATCATGGTAAGAAAATGTTTGTAAGTATAGAGCCTAGTGTGAAGCCAGAAAATTTTTGTTGCTTGTCTGTTTGAGAATTTAAAACACATATGCATAATAATGGATAATAATAAAACCTGCAATGATTTTTTTTTTTCCCTGCAATGATTTTAAAGAAATTTTATATGATGTGCTAGAAAATTAGCTGTTAGGGTAACAGTTATTTCCAAAGGCCTTCCTTTAGAAAGCATGAAGTTTTAGTTAGATGCTGATTGATAACTTTTAAGATAATTAAAATGAGGATTAGGGATAATTTTTTAGTAAAAAAGGTGGAAAATGTTCTCAATATTGTCACTCTCATCTCAAAATTAATTGCATCACCACACTGATGTTCATCTGTTTGGGAATCTAGAAATTATTGATGACACTTGCTCACTGTCTTTACAGGTCTTCTCTTTTCTCAGATCCCGTGGAATCTACCTTTATAACTTGTTTCAATTATTACTGCTTTGTTTAGGCTTGAACGGTCAGAGTACCTTTTAACTGTTATGCCTTTAGCTTTCCCCCCACTTTTTCATTCTCCCGTTGCTACCATCTAAAACAGAGTCATAGGGCACCTGGTGGCTCAGTTGTTTAAGCATCCAACTCTTGATTTTAGCTCAGCTCTTGATATCAGGTCATGAGTTCAGGCGCCACATTGGATTCCAAGATACTTTAAAAAAATAATAAATGCATAAAATAGAATCCCAAGCATTCACTTAATTTGGTACTTGGGCTTGCTTTTACATGCTACTTATTCCATTTGTAATGCAGTGATGATGTATTTGTGAATGTATTTTAGTATTCTTGGTCTCTTGAGCTCTTAACATGTATCAGTTTCTGTTCTAAACACTTTATTTGTATAGAGTCATTTAATTCTTACAAGAACTTCATATGGTGGTTACTCTTGTTCTCCATCTTGTGGTAATGAAAGTTACCTACCCAATTTCACACAACTAGTAACTGAAAGAACCAAGATGAGAGAGGCTTACATTTATTAGGAGAATGTATATCAGGCATTGTTCTAAGGACTGGACATATTTAAACCTCATTATTGATGTGTGATAGGTGGTATTATTACTTTCTACTTTAGAGATGAAGATACCTGCCATTTGTCAATCTATTTCCTCTGCTTCCTATTATCTCCCTCCCCTACTTGAGGCTATAAAGATCTTCTAGGTCTTCTGGTAGCTTTAAAATTTTATATGTCAGATTTGGGTCTTTGATACATTTGGAATTAATTTGATATACAGGATCTGATAGGAATCTATTTTTTTCCATATATGTAAAGGCAGTTGTCTCAACACCAAACAATTGGTTGAATGGTCTGTGCTTTTACAACTTGTGTATGATGTTGCATCTATCAGATTTGCTTTAGGTTCTCTATTCTATCAGTCTCGTCTTGTCTTTTATTTTTTTTTATTTTTTTATTTTTTTGATTTATTTATTTGGGGCACCTGGTTGGCTCAGTGGGTTAAAGCCTCTGCCTTCAGCTCAGGTCATGATCTCAGGGTCCTGGAATCAAGCCCTGCATCGGGCTCTCTGCTCAGCGGGGAGCCTGCTTCCTCCTCTCTCTCTGCCTGCCTCTCTGCCTACTTGTGATCTCTGTCTGTCCAATAAATAAATAAATAAATAAATAAATAGATATTTTTTAAAAATAAATAAAAGGCAGAGACTGGGACGCCTAGGTGGCTCAGTGGGTTAAGCTTCTGCTTTCTGCTCAGGTCATGATCCCAAGGTCCTGGGATCAAATCCCACATCGTGCTCCTTGCTCAGCAGGGAACCTGCTTCTGCCTGCTGTTCTCCCTGCTTGTGCTCACTGTCTTGTTCTCTCTCTCTCTCTCTTTCTCTCTGCCTTCAGCTCAGGTCATGATCCCAGGGTCCTGGGATAGAACCCTGCATGGAGCTCTCTGCTCAGTGGGGAGCTGCTTCCCCCTCTCCCTGCCTGCCTCTCTGCCTACTTGTGATCTCTCTCTCTCTCTGTCAAATAAAAATTTTTTTAAAAAGGCAGAGACTGGCAGTTTGAATTAAAAAAATAAGATCCATCTATATGCTGTCTATAACAGATTCATTTTAAATTCAGAGATACTGAAAGTCACAGGATGGAAAAGGATGTTCCAAATAAATAGTAACCAAAATACATCTAAGGGGTGCCTGGGTGGCTCAGTGGGTTAAAGCCTCTGCCTTCGGCCCAGGTCATGATCCCAGGGTCCTGGGATCGAGTCCCACATCGGGCTCTCTGGTCATCAGAGAGCCTGCTTCCCTTCCTCTCTCTCTCTGGCTGCCTCTCTGCCTGCTTATGATCTCTGTCAAATAAATAAAATCTTTAAAAAAACAAAACAAAACAAAATACATTTAAGATGGCTGTACAGTTGACCCTTTCAACAACACAGGTTTGAATAGCATGGACCTACTTATATGCAGACGTTTTCAATAAATATAGTACAGTATTGTAAAGGTATTTTTTCTTCCGTTTTTTTAAAAAAGATTTTAATTTATTTTTTTTAAGATTTTATTTATATGACAGAAAGAAAATACAAGCAGGGGGAGGGGAGTCAGAGGGAGAGGGAGAAGCAGACTCCCTGCTAAGCCAGGCTGGATCCCAGGACCCCGAGATCGTGACCTGAGCTGAAGGCAGATGCTAAATGGACTGTGTTGTCCAGGTGCCCCCACCCTGCGAATTTTTTCTGTTACTGCCTTTTTTTTTTTTTAAGATTTTATTTATTAATTTGACAGAGAGAAATTACAAGTAGATGGAGAGGCAGGCAGAGAGAGAGAAATAGGGAAGCAGGCTCTCTGCTGAGCAGAGAGCCCAACGCGGGACTCGATCCCAGGACCCTGAGATCATGACCTGAGCCGAAGGCAGCGGCTTAACCCACTGAGCCACCCAAGCGCCCTGTTACTGCCTCTTTTATTTCTAATTTTTTTTTTTTTAAGATTTTATTTATTCTTCAGAGAGAGAGGGAGAGAGAGCGAACACAGGCAGACAGAATGGCAGGCAGAGGCTGAGGGAGAAGTAGGCTCCCTGCTGAGCAAGGAGCCCGATGTGGGACTCGATCCCAGGATGCTGGGATCATGACGTGAGCCAAAGGCAGCTGCTTAACCAGCTGAGCCACCCAGGCGTCCCTTTTATTTCTAATTTTGATTTCCTTCTTTCCTGTCCTATATATTTTTAAAGTTTGTGTGTGAGGGGGGTTCTCTTGGTTAAAATTAAATTTATAACAATCTCATGTGAATAATACCAGTTTAGTACTAATAATATACAAATACTTTGCTTCTATACTTCTCTATTCTATTCATTTCTCTCTTAAACCTGATAAGAAAAAAGAGGAGTTACATACCAAAAGTATAATATTTTCTTTTGTGTTTACCTATGTAATTATCCTTACCAGTGTTCCTTAATTCTTCTTAAGGTATTGAGTTACTCTCTGGTATCTTTATTTCACCCTGAATTACTCATTAGCATTTTTTGTAGGATAGGCCTGCAAATATCCTTTACATTATTTTATTCATATGTCTTTTTCCACACCCTTAGGTGTGTCCATGGTTTGCATTAGCTCATTAATCACTTTTAAGATAGTTGATTTAAGTCTTTGACCAGTAATTCCAATGTCTGGGCTTACTTAGGATGGTTTCTATCAAATTCTTTTTTTCCTGTGAATGGGCCATATTTCTCTATTTTTCCGTGTGTTTTATAATTTTTCGTTGAGAGCTAAACATCCTGAGTATTACCCCTAGACACAATTCTGCCATTTTTTTTAACCTTTTTTGTCTATATATGCAAATATAATTTTAGGGTAAATTCCTAGAAATGAAATTGCTATGTTAAAGAGTATATGATGCCTTTACTTAATAGATGGAACTAACTTAATTCATAGTAGTATTTTTTATTTATTTATTGATTTTTCTACTTATGTTTCTGGCTGTTTTTCTATTAAGATTTTCTTAATGATTTGTGATTACAAAAGTTTTTAGAGGAGATTAGTCTTATCAGATATGACTGTTACTGTGTTGTTAGTACTTCTGTGGAAATTTATTTTTTGTAGCAGGGTTAAAAGATTGATGAATCTTTTTCTCTGTGCCTTTGGATTTTGAGTCTAGTTTAGCTCAGGTCCTCTCCGGAAAAAGTTATTTTAGTTAGTTTGTTTGTTGGTTTTCAGGCAGAGAGAGAGAGGGAAGCAGGCTCCCTGCGAAGCAGAGAGCCTGATGCGGGGCTCGATCCCAGGACCCTGAGATCATGACCTGAGCCAAAGGCAGAGGCTTAACCCACTGAGCCACCCCGGTGCTCCTAGTTTGTTTTTTAATCAACTTTACTGAAGTATAATTTGCATACAATAAGATATATATATATTTAAGATTTTATTTATTTATTTGCCAGAGAGAAAACGTGCACAAGCAGGCAGAGTAGCAGGCAGAGGCAGAGAAGCAGGCCCCCTGCTGAGCAAGGAGCCCAATGTGGGACTCAATCCCAGGACCCTAGAATCATGACCTGAGCCGAAGGCAGAGGCTTAACCAATTGAGCCACCCAGGCATCCCAAGATAAATCTTTGTTGTTTTTGTTTTTGTTTATTTATTGGACAGACAGATCACAAGTAGGCAGAGGCAGGCAGAGAGAGAGGAGGAAGCTGGCTTCTGGCTGAGCAGAGAGCCCCACACAGGGCTCATTCCCAGCACCCTGAGATCATGACTTGAGCTAAAGGTAGAGGCTTAACGCACTGAGCCACCCAGGCACCCCAAGATAAATTTGTTTTAAAAATAAATTTTTAGGGCGCCTGGGTGGCTCAGTGGGTTAAGCCGCTGCCTTCGGCTCGGGTCATGATCTCAGAGTCCTGGGATCGAGTCCCGCATCGGGCTCTCTGCTCAGCAGAGAGCCTGCTTCCCTCTCTCTCTCTGCCTGCCTCTCCATCTACTTGTGATTTCTCTCTGTCAAATAAATAAATAAAATCTTTAAAAAAAAAAAAAAATAAATAAATAAATTTTTATTAGTGTTGGGAATGTTATGCATTGGGGTTTTTTTCTCAGTCAGTCTCTCCCACCATCCCCAACTGCCAATCTAGGCAATCACTAATCTGCTTTCTACAGCTGTAGTTTGTCTTTTCTGGAGTTTTCATATGAATGAAACCATACAGTATATTCTCTTTTGTGCGGGACTTCGTTCACTCACCATTATTTTAGTGAACCATATTGTTGCATGGGTTGGTAATACATACTTTTTTATTGCCAAATAGTAGGAATGTACTTAGTTTGATTATCTAGTCACTTTTTGAATCTTTTTTCTATTAAAAATTTTTTGATTGTTGGGCTTATTATTGAATTATAAGAGTTCTTTATATATTCTGTATATAAGTTCTTTTTTAGGTATGTGTGTGTGGTATTCCACATCTATTTTCCCTAGCCTGTGGTTTGCCTTCTTGTTTTCTTCACAGTGCATATTTGAAGAGCAGAAGTTTTAGAGGTTTTTGTTACTGTTGTTTTGGTAGAAATGTAGATGATGTGTACAGTATTATGTTTCAGGTGTCCTACATAGTCATTCAAAATTTATATACATAGGAAGTGAATACCATCATAAATCTAGCTACCATCTGTCACCATACAAAGTTGTTACATTATTATTAACTATATTCCCTGTGTATACATTACATCCCTATGACTTAGTTTATAACTGGAAATTTGAACCTTTTAATTTTCCACTATTTCATCCATCCTTCCACTCTGTCCCCCCATCAGTCCCCACCAGCAACCACCAGATTTTTCTCTGAACACATGAGTTTGTTTCTGTTTTATTTGTATTATTTTTTAGATTCCACATATAAGTGAAATCAACCAGTATTTGTTTTTCCCTGTCTGACTTATTTCATTTAGCATAATATTGATGTTGTGGCAAATGACCAGATTTCTTTCTTTTTTTATAGCTGATATTCGTGTGTGTGTGTGTGTGTGTGTGTGTGTGTGTGTGTGTGCACACACCACATTATCTTTATCCATTCATCTGTTCAAGGACACTTAGGTTGTTTTCATTTCTTGTCAGTCTAAGTAAGGCTACAGTGGACATAGAAATGTGTGTGTTTTATCAAGTTAGCATTTTTGCTTTTCTTTTTTTTTTTTTTAAAGATTTTATTTATTTATTTGACAGAGAACACAAGTAGCAGAGAGGCAGGCAGAGAGAGAGAGAGAGAAGCAGGCTCTGCACTGAGCAGAGAGCCCGATGCGGGGCTCGATCCCAGGGTCCTGGGATCATGACCTGGGCTGAAGGCAGAGGCTTTAACCCGCTGAGCCACCCAGGCGCGCCACATTTTTGTTTTCTTTGAGTAAGTACTCAGAAGTGGAATTGCTAGATCATATGGTAGATGTATTTTTAGTTTTTTGAGAAACCTTCATACTTCATACAGATTTTATATATTTATTTGTCAGAGACAGAACACAAGCAGGGGAGTGGCAAGCAGAGGGAGAACCAGGCTCTCCACTGAGCAAAGAACCCGATGCGGGACTTGATCCTAGCCATGGGATCATGAACTAAGCTGAAAGTGATACTTAATTAACTGAGCCACCCAGGTGTCCTGCTTAACCTTACTTTTTTCCATAGTGCTGCATCATTTTGCATTCCCACCAAAAGTGCACAGGGGGTACCCTTTTTCCCATATCCTCACCAACATTTGTTATTTCTTGTTTGTGTTTTTGCTTTTAAATATAGCCTTGTGACAAGTGTGAGGAGATACTTCATTGTGATTTTGATTTGCATTTCCCTGCTGGTTAGTGGTATGGAGTATCTTTTCATGTGTCTTTTGGCCATCTCTATGTCTTCTTTGGAGAAATGTCTCTTCAGGTCCTCTGCCCGTGTTTTAATTTGAATTGTTTTGGTTTTCTTGATACTGAGTTTTGTGAGCTACTTATATGTTTTGGGTATTAATCCCTTTTTTTTTTTTAATCATTTGCAGATTTCTTCTCCCATTCAGTAGGTTCCCTCTCCATTTGGTTGATGGTTTCCTTTACTGTGCAAAATTTTGTTGTTTGATATAGTCCCATTTGTTTATTTTTGCTTTTGTTTCCCCTCCCTAAGGAGACACATCCAAAAAAACATAGCTAATACTGATGTTAAAGAGCTTATTGCCTTTGTGGGTGCCTGGGTGGCTCAGAGGGTTAAGCCTCTGCCTTCGGCTCAGGTCATGATCTCAGAGTCCTAGGATCGAGTCCCCCGTTGGCCTCTGCTCAGCAGGGAGCCTGCTTCCTCCTCTCTCTGCCTGCCTCTCTGCCTGCTTGTGATCTCTGTCAAATAAATAAATAAAATCTTTAAAAAAAAAAAAAAGAAACATTTAAAGAGCTTATTGCCTTTGTTTTCCTCTAGGAGTTTATGGTTTCTGGTCTTACATTTGAGTCTTTTATCCATTTTGAGTATATTTTTGTATAAAGTATAAAAACATGGTCCAGTGTCATGCTTTTGCATGTAGTTTTCCCAACACTATTTAATGAAGACACTATCTGTTCCCCATTGTATATTCTTGCCTCCTTTGTTAAAAATGAATTGACCAAAGAGCAGAAGTTTTATTTTTTTTTTTAATATTTTATTTATTTATTTGACAGACAGAGATCACAAGTAGGCAGAGAGGCAGACAGAGAGAGAGGAGGAAGCAGGCTCCCTGCTGAGCAGAGAGCCCGATGCGGGGCTTGATCCCAGGACCCTGGGATCACGACCTGAGCCGAAGGCAGAGGCTTTAACCCACTGAGCCACCCAGGCACCCCAAGAGCAGAAGTTTTAAAACATTTTTAGAAGTTTTTAATTTTAATAAAGTCTGTTTTTAAGATTTTATTTATTTACTTGAGAGAGACCAAGCACAATCGGGGGAAGGACAGAGGGAGAGGGAGAAGCAGGCTTCCCGCTGAGCAGGGAACCCAGTGCAGGGCTCGATTCTAGGACCCTGGGATCATGACCTGAGCCAAAGGCAAACACTTAACTGACTGAACTGACTGAGCCACCCAGGTGCCCCTAATAAAGTCTTTTTTTTTTTTATCTCACTTTTCTTTTAGGGGTCATGATTTTTGTTTTATCTGAAATCAACATCTTCTAGGTTCATGAATAGTTTCTTTTATGATTTCTTCTAGAGGTGTTACACTTTCACATTTAGATTATATTGAACATTTAGATTTTTTTTTAGTATATGTGCTGCCGAAGCGAGCACGAACATTTAGATTTTAAGAACGACTTCAGGTTTCTTTTGTGTGTTGTGAAGAGTCAAAGTTTTGTTTTTGTTTTTGTTTTTGTTTTTTTAATGAATGTACATTTGTTCCAACATTACCTTTTAAAAAGACTCTGGGTTACTTTGTTGACTATTTGTTGAACTTACATGCTTTGGTCTATTTCTGGACCCTGTTCCGTCCCATTGGTCTGAACGTTTATTTTTAAATCAGCTCCCTACTGTCTTGGTCACTGCAGCTTTATAAGAAAGTTGTAAGATCAAGTAATGTCTAAGTTCTCAAATTCATTTTGTCTTTCCAAAATCACTTTAGATATTCCAGTTCCTTAATATTTCCATATAAATTTTCAAATGAGTGCGTCATTTTTACAGACATGCCTTTTGGGATTTTGATTGGGACTAAATCGACTGATTTTGGAGAGGATTTCCACCTTTTGTAATACTTAATCTTCTAATATGATAGGTGTTCATTTATTTATGCTTTTGGTTTCTCAGCATTGCTTTCTAGTTTTCAGTGTCTAAGGCTTTGTCTATTTTGTCAAATTTATTATTAAGTAAGAGAAATACCATTTTTTGTGTGTTTGAGCCTTTAAAATTTTTTGTGTATTTGTTGTATTAATGTAGTCACCTTATCTAATACAGAATGTTTGTAATTCTTTTCCTTGAATCTATAAAGCATATTGAATTAAAAGTAAAATAAAACAAAAACAGATAACAAACACTTCTTGAAGCATATTAACATGACTTATTTCCAACTTATTCTTTGATGAGGTAAAAAATTAATTTACTATGTATTGATTTCTGCTTTATAGGTACAGTATAAAAAAATGAAAAATAGGGCGCCTGGGTGGCTCAGAGGGTTGGGCCTCTGCCTTCGGCTCAGGTCATAATCTAGGGTCCTGGGATCGAGTCCCGCATCGGGCTCTCTGCTCAGCGGGGAGCCTGCTTCCTCCTCTCTCTCTCTTTGCCTGCCTCTCTACCTGCTTGTGATCTCTGTCAAATAAATAAATAAAATCTTAAAAAAAAAAAAAAGAAACATTAAAAAATGAAAAATAGAAATATTAGTAATTCTGTTCTTAACCTAAGAAAAGTATTATTTTAATGGAGAGTTATTTTTATTTTAAAGTAGTTTAAAATACATGGAATTGAATTGCTATTTTTTTTTTTAAAAATAATGCCTTTAAATAATAAAACTTCAATTTAGATCTTAAACTTTTCTCTTTTAGGTTTTATCTATTATGTACAAGGAATCTGCTCTCTTATTGTTTTCTTCTGAATCAGTTATCTAAATTTTTCACAAAAATTTTAAATACTTATAAAACTTATTATAGTAAAAAATTATTATAGGAAACCATAATGCTATATTTTATTAGAATATCTTTGTGCACAAATAATGGACAAATTATTTATAATGGCCATGATTCTAAAATTACCCATGATAATTTGGGAAAATTCAGACTATTGTGCAATGGATATCCAAGGTCAAGAATCTTTGCAGACTTTGGCCTAAAGAAACACTTCCGAAAGAGTCCTGTAGAGCTTTTATTATGAGCTGAGGTAAATTGCTTCCATTTCATCATCTTTTTTTCTCTTGTAATTAAGCAGGAAACCTTTTTTTATTTCTGTTCTTCCTATAGATGAGGTCTGTCTGGTATTAGTTCCCTTCAGCCTAAAGAATATTTGATGTTCCTTACAGTACCTACCAGTGATGAATTTTCTTAGTTTTTACTTATCTTAAATGAGTTCATACTCATTTTTTTTTTTTTAAGATTTTATTTATTTATCGGGTGGGGGGGAGAGCGAGCACAGGCAGACAGAATGGCAGGCAGAGGCAGAGGGAGAAGCAGGCTCCCTGCTGAGCAAGGAGCCCGATGTGGGACTCGATCCCAGGATCATGACCTGAGCCAAAGGCAGCTGCTTAACCAACTGAGCCACACAGGCGTCCCCATACTCATTTTTAATGTGTATTTTCCATGGATATGGAATTCTAGGCTGATAGTTTTAAATTTTTTTCTATCTTGATGACTCCTGACCTCTGTTGTTTCTGGTGAGGCACTATTTTTATTCTCTTTATATAATGTCTTTTTTTCCTGCTGTCAAAATATTTTTTTGTTTCATGTTTGGTTTTCAGTAGATTGACTATTGTGTTTCAAGGTACAGTTTTGTTTTGTTTTTTATATTTTTTTTATTTATTTGACAGAGAAAGTGAGATCACAAGTAAGCAGAGAGGCAGGCAGAGGAGGGGACGGGAGCAGGCTCCTTACTGAGCAGAGAGCCTGACAGAGGGAGAGAGAGCGAGCACAGGCAGACAGGATGGCAGGCAGAGGCAGAGGGAGAAGCAGGTTCCCTGCCGAGCAAGGAGCCCGATGTGGGACTCGATCCCAGGATGCTGGGATCATGACCCAAGCCAAAGGCAGCTGCTTAACCAACTGAGCCAACCAGGCGTCCCATGGTACAGTTTTTTTAATATTCTACTTGGTGTATGCTGAACTTCTTGGGTTTGCACATTGATGTTTTTCAGCTGGATTGGGAGGGATTTTCAACTCCCAACTTTTCAGAGTTTCTACCTGACTTCCTCTCTTCTTTTGAGACTCCACAATTACACATATGTTGGACTGCTTGGTGTCACTGAGATTTTGTTCATTTTTCTTCAGTCTCTTTTTTCTTTGGATTTTGCATAATTTCTGTGGGCTTACATTCATCTTCAAGTTGTAATCTGGAATTTCCATTTTTATTTATTTTATTTTAAAGATTTTATTTATTTGACAGAGATCACAAGTAGACAGAGAGGCAGGCAGGGGGCCGGGGGGAAAGCAGGCTCCCCACCAAGCAAAGAGCCCAATGCGGGACTCAATCACAGGATGCTGAGATCATGACAGAGGCCTTAACCCACTGAGCTACCCAGCACCCCTGGAATTTATTTTTTTTTTTTTTTTAAGATTTTATTTATTTATTTGACAGGGAGGGAACACAAGCAGAGGGAGCAGGAGAGGGAGAAGCAGACTTCCCACCTAGCAGGGAGCCCAGTGTGGGCCTCAATCCCAAGACCCTGGGATCATGAGCTGAGCCAAAGACAGCTGCTTAACAACTGAGCCACCCAGGTGCCCAGCCCCTGGAATTCCCATTTTTAAAAGTATTATCCCTCTACTTCGATATCTCTTTTTGTTCAACTTTTTAGGAACACAGTTTCCTCTTAATCCATATATATTCATAATGGCTGAATTAAAATCCTGGTCTGCTGTTTCCAGTACCTGGTTATCTTGGAGTCTGTTTCTTTGGGCTACTGTTTTCTTGATAATGGACCACATTCAAAAAATAATGTTTTAATGGGGTGAGGAGCAAGATGGAGGAAGAGTAGGAGACCTAAATATGATCAGGTCCCAGGAGTTAAGCTGGATAGTTATCAGACCATACTGAACAGCTGCAAACTTAACAGGAGAAAGAAGAGAAGAAGAGCAACAATTCTAGGAACAGAAGATTGACCATTTTCCAGAAGGTAGGACGTTTGGAGAAGTTAGTCCAAGCCAACATTTGGGACAATAAGACTGTGGGAGGAGGGCCCAGCTCCCAGCAAGTGATAGCACAGCAGAGCACAAAATTGGAACTTTTAAGAAGTCTGCTCCACTGAGGGATGTTGCTCCAGAGGCTAAGTGAGGGGTGGAGCCCTCGTGGGGACAGTGTGGTCTCAGGACCTGCGGAGTCTCAAAAAGACCAGGTGTGTCTGAGCATGGCAGAGCTCCCAGGTATCAGAGTGGTGAAGTCAGTTGTAGAGACAGAGCTAAGGAGTGGGCTCTCAGCTCGGGATTACCTTAAACCGTGATCCAAAGCACAGTCAGGCCACTGCTTTTCGGGCAGGGACCCAACAAGCATCAGATCCGGAGAGGCTCACCTTCCTCCTCCCAGACAAGCATGTGCTTCATGAGTCTGCTGGGTTTGGAGACTCCAAATGGGGCTGTGCACACCAGAAATAGAAACACCCGGTCACCAGCTGGGTGAGCTTGGAGTGCGGCCAAAGATCAGGGAAAATGGGAGGGATTGACTCCTTTTCTCTGAAGGTGCACTGAGGAGTGGGGCCCCAAGCTCTTGGCTCCTACTGGGCTGGAGGTTTGAAGGCCACCATTTTCATTCCCGTCCTCCAAAGCTGTATGGAAAGCGCTCAGGGAACCAAAGCTCCTGAGAGTGAACCCAAGCAGATTACTTAACCTGGCCCCTGGCAGGGGCAGTGGAATTCTGCCTTGAGCAAAGACATTTGAGAATCTCTGCGACAGGCCCCTCCCCAGAAGATCAGCAAGAACATCCATCCAAGACCAAGCTTATTGATCAGTGAGAACAGTGGAACTCCAGAGATAGGGGAAAGCATGGAATTCATGGCTTTCTCCCCATGATCCTTTAGTCTTTCAAAGTTAGAATTTTTTAAATTTTATTTATTTATTTTTCTATTTTTTTTATTTCTCCTCTTTCCTATTTTAACATTTTTAAAACTATTTTATCAGTACTGTTTTAAAAAATCTTTTTAAATGTTTATTGTTTTAATCATATTTTTATCCCTTCATTGTATTTAACCTTATTTTTTTATACATATAGGTTTTTTTTTTCCTTTAAAATTTTGGGATACAATTTCTTGTAATAGATCAAAATATACCCTAAATCTAGCTCATGGCTTTGTTCTAGTTTCCAGCCTGATCACATTCTTTCCTTTTTTTTTTTTTCTTTTTTCAAGCAACTTCTTATCAATTCCTTTTTTAGAATATTTTTTAACTTTCATCTTTACAGTCATATTCCATCCCTTCATCATGTTTACCCTTATTTTTGCGTGTATATATCTTTTTTTCTTGCAAATTTTGGGAAGTAGTTTCTTCTAACAGACCAGAATACACCCACAATCAAGGGTGTGGCTCTGTTTTATTCACCAGTCTAATAATATATGTATGTATGTGTGTGTATACATACATATATATATACACACACATATACATAGAAAATATACATACATACATACATATGTATATTTTTCCCCCATTCTTCTCCCCCCAGTTTCGTGTCTCTTCTGATTTGGTTAGTGTATATCTCTCTGGGGTCATTGCTACCCTTTTAGTATTTTGTTCACTCATCTATTCTTTTTTTCTTCTTTTTAAAGATTTTATTTATTTTTATTTATTTGACAGAGATCACAAGTACGCAGAGAGGCAGGCAGAGAGACAGAGGAGGAAGCAGGCTCCCCACTGAGCAGAGAGCCCGATGCGGGACTCGATCCAAGGACCCTGAGATCATGACCTCAGCCGAAGGCAGCGGCTTAACCCACTGAGCCACCCAGGCGCCCTCATTCATCTATTCTTATCTGGATAAAATGACAAGACAGAAAAACTCACCACAAAAAGAAGAACAAGAAGCAGTATTGATGGCTAGGGACCTAATCAATACAGACATTAGTAATGTGTCCGAATTAGACTTCAGAATGATGATTATCAAGGTGCTAGCTGGGCTGAAAAAAAGCATGGAAGATATTAGAGAATCCCTTTCTGGAGGAATAAAAGAACCAAAAGATAACCAAGTTAATATCAAAAAATCTATTAATGAGGTACAATAAAAAATGGAGGCTCTTACTGCTGGGATAAATGAGACAGAATTAGTGATATAGAAGACCAAGTGATGGAAAATAAAGAAGGTGAGCAAAAGCGAGACAAACAACTACTGGACCGTGAGGGGAGAATTCAAAATAAGTGATACCATAAGACGAAACAATATTAGAATAATTGGGATCCCAGAAGAAGAAGAAAGGCTGCGGGTCAGAAGATATATTGGAGCAAAATATAGCATAGAGTTTCCTTAATTTGGCGAAGGGGACAAGCATCAAAATTCAGGAGGCACAGAGAACCCCCCCTCAAACTCAGTAAAAATAGGCCCACACCCCATCATCTAATAGTAAAACTTACAAGTCTCAGTGACAGAGGAAATCCTGAAAGCAACTCACGACAAGAGGTCTATAATATACAACTATAGAAATATCAGATTGGCTAAATAAATAAAATCTTTTAAAAAAAAGAAAAGAAAAGAAATACAGATTGGCAACAGACCTATCCACAGAGACTTGGCAGGCCAGAAAGGACTGACATGACATGCTCAGAGCACTAAACAAGGAAAATACGCAGCCAAGAATACTATGTCCAGCTAGGCTGTTGTTGAAAATAAGAGATAAAAAGCTTCCAGGACAGATAAAAACTAAAAGAATCTGCAAACACTAAACCAGTCCTACAGGAAATATTGGAAGGAGTCCTCTAAGCAAAGAGAGATCCTAAAAGTAACAGACCAGAAAGGAACAGAGACAGTATACAGTAACAAGTCACCTTACAGGCAATACAGTGGCACTAAAATCACATCTTTCAATAGTTACCGTGAATGTAAATGGGCTATATGCCCTAATCAAAAGACACAGGGTATTAGAATGGATTAAAAAAAAAAAAAACAACCATTGATATGCTGTCTATGAGAAACTCACTTTAGACCCAAAGACACCTCCAAATTTAAAGTGAGGGGGTGGAAAAAAATGTACCATGCTAGTGGATATCCAAAGAAAGCTGGGGTGGCAGTCCTTATATCAGATAAATTAGATTTTAAGCCAAAGAACATAATAGATGAGGAGGAACACTATATCATACTTAAAGGTTTTGTCCAACAAGAAGATCTAACAATTTAAATATCTGTGCCCCTAACATGGGACCAATTATATAAATGAATTAATAACAAAATCAAAGAAACACAACAACAATAATACAATAATGGTAGGGGACTTTAACACCCCCCTCACTGCAATAGCAGATTATCTAAGCAAAAGATCACAAGAAAATAAAGGCTTTAAATGACACACTGGACCAGATGGACATCACAGATACATTTAGAACATTCCATCCCAAAACAACAATACACATTCTTCGCTAGTGCACATGGAACCTTTTCCAGAATAGATCACATCCTGTGTCACAAATCAGGTCTCAACCAGTACCATTTCCTGCATATTTTCAGACCACAGTGCTCTGAAACTAGAACTCGACCACAAGAAGAAAGTTGGAAAGAACTCAAAATACATGGAGACTAAAGAGCATCCTACTAAAGAATGAATGGGGGCGCCTGGGTGGCTCAGTGGGTTAAGCCACTGCCTTCAGCTCAGGTCATGATCTCAGGGTCCTGGGATTGAGTCCCACATTGGGTGCTCTGCTCAGCGGGGAGCCTGCTTCCCTCTCTCTCTCTCTGCCTGCCTCTCTGCCTGCTTGTGATCTCTGTCTCTCAAATAAATAAAATCTTTAAAAAAAAAATTTTTTTTTTTTTTTTTAAAGAATGAATGGGTCAGGGTGCCTGGGTGGCTCAATGGGTTAAAGCCGCTGCCTTCCACTCAGGTCTCAGGTCATGATCCCAGGTTCTTGGGATCGAGCCCCATATCCGGCTCTCTGCTCCACGGGGAGCCTGCTTCCTCCTCTCTCTCTGCCTGCCTTTCTGCCTACTTGTGATCTCTGTCTGTCAAATAAAGAAAAAAAAATGGGTCAACCAGGAAATTAAAGAAAATTTTTAAAAAATTCATGGAAACAAATGAAAATGAAAACAACTTCATGGGGTCCCTGGGTGGCTCAGTTGTTAAGCGTCTGCCTTTGGCTCAGCTCACGATCTCAGGGTCCTGGGATCAAGCCCTGTGTTGGGCTCCCTGTTCAGTAGAGTGCCTGCTTCTCCTCCTCCCTCTGCCTGCTGCTCTGCCTACTTGTGCTCTCTATCTCTGTCAAATAAATAAAATCTTAAAGGAAAAAAAAAGAAAACAACTGTTCAAAATCCTTGAGATGCAGCAAAGGCGGTCCTGCGAGGAAAGTATATAGCAATAAAAGGTTTTCTCAAGAGACAAGAAAGGTCTCAAGTATACCACCTAACCGTACACCTAAAGGAGCTGGAGAAAGAATAGCAAAGAAAGCCTAAACCCAGCAGAAGAGAAATAATAAAGATCAGAGCAGAAATCAATGAACTGGAAACCAAAAGAACAGTAGAACAAATCAACGAAACTAGGAGCTGGTTCTTTGAAAGAATTAATAAGATTGATAAATCCCTGGCCAGACTTACCAAAAAGAAAAGAGAAAGGACCCAGATTAATGAAATCATGAATGAAAGAGGAGAGATCACAACCAACACCAAAGAAATACAAACAATTATAAGAACATATTATGAGCAACTGTACACCAGCAAATTTGCAATCCGGAAGAAAAGGATGCATTCCTAGAAACATAAAAACTACCAAAACTTAACCAGGAAGAAATAGAAAACCTGAACAGACCAGTAAGGAGATTGAAGCAGTCATCAAAAATCTCCCAAAAAATAAGAACCCAGGGCCAGACAGCTTCCAAGGGAATTCTACCAAACATTTAAAGAAGAATTAATACCTATTCTCCTGAAACTGTTCCAAAAAATAGAAATGGGAGGGAAACTTCCAAACTCCTTTTATGAGGCCAGCATTACCTTGATCCCAAAAGCAGACAAGGACCCCATTAAAAAGGAGAATTACAGACCAATATCCTTGATGAACGTGGATGCAAAAATTCTCACCAAAATACTAGCCAATAGGATCCAACAGTACATTAAAAGGATTGTTCACCACGACCAAGTAGGATTTATTCCTGGGCTGCAGGGTTCATTCAACATCTGCAAATTGATCAATGTAATACAGTACATAAATAAAAGAAAGGAAAAGAAGAAACTATGTGATCCTCTAAATAGGTTCAGAAAAAGCATTTGACAAAGTACAGCATCCTTTCTTGATTAAAACTCTTCCACCGTGTAGGGATAGAGGGTGCACACCTCAATATTATAAAAGCCATCTTTAAAAAGCCCACAGTAAACTTCACATTCTCAGTGGGGAAGAACTGAGAGCCTTTCCCCTAAGGTCAGGAACACGGCAGGGATGTCCATTATCACCACTACTGCCCAACATAGTACTAGAAGTACTAGCCTCAGCAATCAGACAACAAAATGAAATAAAAGGCATTTGAATTGGGAAAGAAGTTGTCAAACTCTCACCCTTTCCAGATGACATGATATTCTATGTGGAAAACCAAAAAACTCCACCCCAAAATTCCTAGAACTTCAGTAAATTGACAGGATATAAAATCATGCACAGAAATCAGTTAAATTTCTATATACTAACAGCAAGGCAGAAGAAAGAAATAAGGAGTTGATCCCATTTACAGTTGCACCCAAAACCATTAAGATACCTAGGAATAAACCTAACCAAAGAGGCAAAGAATCTGTACTCTGAAATCTGTAAGGTACTCCCGAAAGAAATTGAAGAAGACACAAAGAAATGGAAAAACGTTGCATGCTTATGGATTGGAAGAACAAATGTGAAAATGTCTATGCTACCTAAAGCAATCTATACATTTAATGCATATCAGTTTTTTTCAAAGAAATGGAACAAGTAATCCTAAAATTGATTGATTGGTCTTATTCTTACTGTTTGATGGGAGAAGGAGTATTCCTGGCTTATAAGGATGTAAAACACACCTTTCATTTACTTGTTAAAGTCACTTTTTTATGGCTTAAAATTATGCATTATTTCACTTGATATTCCTAACAAGCTAGTGAGGCTGATCCTAATCTAACCCTCTCACAGCTTTTATAGTCCGACCATCCTTCCTTCCTTCCTTTCTTTTTAATGCAAAAAGGTGGATTCATTATAGTACAGGGACAGGACAGAAAGAGCTGCTGTTTTATTTAGTTCTTTTACAAAGATCGGTAAACTTTTTCTTTAACGGATCAGAAAGTGAACATAGTAGATTTTGCCAATCATGAAATCTGTTGTAACTACTTAACTCTGCCATTATAGCACTAAAGCAGCCATAAGCAATATGTAAGCAAATGGTCTGATTTATTAAGTTTTAGAACATTGCTTTCTTTCCTTTTTTTTTTAAACTTAGGAAATTTCAAACATACATAAAAGTGGAGAAGATAGTATAATCAATCACTGAGAATTCCCATCAGCTAGTTTTCTTCTTCTTCTTCTTCTTTTTTTTTTTTAAGATTTTCTTTCTTTATTTGACAGATCACAAGTAGGCAGAGAGAAAGAGAGAAGGCGGGCTCCCTCCTGAGCAGAGAGCCTGATGCGGGGCTCAATCCCAGGACCCTGAGATCATGACCTGAGCCAAAGGCAGAGGCTCAACCCACTGAGCCATCCAGGAGCCCCAGCCATCAGCTAGTTTTAACAGTTTGTAGAGCATGGCCAGTCTTGCTTCATCCATATTACCACCCATTTCTCCATGCCCCAATTATTTTAAGCAAATTTTATACTTAATTTTATCTGTAAATAAACTAGTTTTTGTAGCTCTGAAAGGGGGATTTTTTAAAAAATCATAGCTACAATATCACATTTTCCTGATTCTTGTTTTTGTCTTTTTATCTGTAGTTTTCATTCTTATTTGTTTTTTCTTTTGAAAGTATGTTGAAATAACTAAGTTTTATGGAGTTTCTCATACATTTTGCCAGCTATAGTTTTTATTGTTTTAAATACATGTATATAAAATTTATGATCTTTAAGTATAAAAATACAGTTGTACTAAACACATTCGCCACCATCCATTCACGTTGACTTTCTTAATCCTGTAAAACTGAAATTCTGTATCTATTAAACAATAACTCCTGCATTCTCTCCTACTTCTAGCCCCTGGCAGCCACCATTATTCTTTTAGTGTATGAGTTTTGACTACTCTAATTAGTTCATATAAATGAAATCATACATCTGTTTGTGACTGTTTTATGTCACTTAACATAATGTCTTAGGTTTATCCATGTATAGCATATTGCAGTATTTCCTTCCTTATATATCATCTTTGAAGAAGTGTCTATTTAAGTCCTTTGCCTATTTTTGAATTGGCTTATTGTATTTTTTTAGTGTAGTTTAGTATGATCCTCTGTTTCCTGTACTTCATGCAAATTGGTAGCTAGATTTAGAGACTTGATCAAAATTTGGTTTGATTTGGGAGCAGCAGAGAGAGAAAAACATGTCTGTTTTCGTATCTGTCCCTCTTTTATGCCCGGTGCTACTTAATCTATTAGAGGCTACAAAGAGGTGTTATTTTCTGGATTTCTTTTTTCCCATTTATTAGTTGAAAGACTTCTATAAAGGGGAGCTTAGCATCATCTTTATTACTTTGAGGTACAGCGCCTGGGTGGCTCAGTGGGTTGAGCCTCTGCCTTCTGCTCAGGTCATGATCTCAGGGTCCTGGGATCGAGCCCTGCATCAGGCTCTCTGCTCAGCGGGGAGCCTACTTCCCCCTCTCTCTCTCTGCCTGCCTCTCTGCCTACTTGGGATCTCTATCTGTCAAATAAATAAAATATTTTTTAAAAATACATGATAAGTGCTTGGTTCTAGCTTTTATTATTAGTTTTTGAAAATAATGTGTTGGTTCCCTAGGAACTTTAAAAAATGACCAAGGATTTTTTTTTTGTTGGGTATTTAAACATATTTGGTGTGTTTATTGTCCTTATTGATGAATTGTGGCCTCTTTGAGTTAACTTAGAAGACCTTTTGTCACAGCCTTGGTAATTTTCAGTGGTTTGCTTGCTCTCTAGTGTGACAAGATGTTCCTAGTGTCTTGTATATTTTGTGTCAAAGGCCTGGGGTCAGTCAAATCTTCAGAGTCCCTACTTTACTTTTAGGAGAAGGTCATATTTTGCAGTCCACTAGCTAGGCACAAGGAGTTTTTGGAGTTATTGGTATGGTCATTTAAAAGCCTTTCATTGAACAGAGCTATGAAATATGTGTTTGTTTTTAACAAAAATATTTCATGAGTTTATACTGAGGCTTCCAATTTAAATTCATGCTACATGATTTTCACTTCTTCGGTCTCACATCCATGTCTTCTCCCATGTGAAAAATCTCAGATCTCAGTGACCTTACTGTAATTACTGATTGCTTTCTCCCATAATCATACACAAAAGTATCAGAATAACAATACCAATAGGAATATAATTTTGGAAACAAGAAACTTTTTTTGCTGTACTTTGGCTTGTAATTTATTCCTAAGGAACATTCATAACAGTTGATTTTATTATGGCTCAAAATCACTTGAGATTTTTTTTTTGTTACATTACTAATATAACACAGATGCACATTTAGGTTAATTTTGCTTTTAGCTTTCACAATTTATTATTTTTTTTTTTATTTTCAATGTGTGTGTGTGTGTGTGTGTTGTTTTGTTTTTTACAGTATTATTTATTTATTTGACACACAGAGATCACAAGTAGGCAGAGAGGAAGGCGGGGTGGGGGCAGGAAGCAGTCTCCCCACTGAGCAGAGAGCCCGATGCGGGACTTGATCTCAGGACACTGAGATCATGACCTGAGTGGAAGGCAGAGGGCTTAACACACTGAGCCACCCAGGCGCCTAGTGTGTGTGTTGTTTTAAAGTAGAATATCTAAAACAGGGTGTTAGGGGCACCTGGGTGGCTCAGTTGATTAAGTGTCTGCCTTTGGCTCCATGATACCAGAGTCCTGGGATTGAGCCCCACGTCAGGCTCCCTGCTCCATGGGGATCCGACTGCTCCCCTTCCTTGTACACTCTCTCTCTTTCTTTCTGTCAAATAAATAAAATTTTTGGGAAAAAAATGAAGTGGTATATTAAATACATACTCCTATATATGTGTGAATGCAAGTATATCTTCTATTGCTATCTGACTTAGCTAAATAATAGCTTACTTATACATATTCTCCTTGTTTTACCTCTTTTTTTAAAAACAATAATATATTCTGGAAGTCACTCCGTAATAATACTTAGAGCGATTCCTCAGTTATTTTTACATCTGCATGATACTCAATTGTGTGGATGTAATATAGTGTATTCAACCGTTGGTGGACTATTAAGTTTGTGCGCGCGCGTGTGTGTGTGTGTGTTGGGGATAGTTCTTTCCCCCTTCCTATTACAGTTAGTGTCAGTGAACAGCTGTGTGTATCCTTTTTTTTTTTTAACTTGTTTTTGTTTAGTGTGTATTTGGAAAAGATTCCTTGAAGTGGGATTGATGAGAATGTGGTAAATGCTTATATAATTTTTGGGAGATATTGCTAAGTTTTTGTTTATAAGGGTTGTGCTATTTTACATTCCCATCAGCAGTATATTTTGCCACACCTTATCAACGAAGTATATTGTCAAATTTTTGGATTTTTTGCCAGTTCTGTGAGAAATTTAATTCCATTTTAATTGCATTTCTCTTAGAAGCAAGGTTTAGCATCTTATCATAAGCCTCAGAGCCATTTGCCTTTCTTTGTGAACTCTGTTCACTTCTCCAACACATTTTTTGATCTCTGTTTTTAGAATGTGTTTGTTAGGATTATTAGCCCCCTTGTCTTTGATAAGTTGAAGTTAGTTTTACAATTTGACTTTTGTGGTTTTACTTTGTTATTGTTGCATTAGCCATGCAAAAGTTTTTTAAAATAATTTAAAGCTATCAATCATTTCCTTTTGCTCTACTGACTGTATAGCAGGCAGAATAACATAATTGTGTAAAACATGTTTAAAATGTAAATTAAATATATTTGTGAAAATACACACTTAGTCCTCTTTATAATGTGTTCCTTTTGCTTCTAGGCAAGGATAAAAGCCATCAATACATTTTTTGCTAAGAATGGTTATCGATTAATGGATTCTAGTATGTATAGTCAGCCCATTCAAACTCAAGCACAGTATGCCTCACCAGTTTTTATGCAGCCTGTATATAACCCTCACCAACAGTACTCGGTCTATAGTATTGTGCCTCAGTCTTGGTCACCAAATCCTGCACCTTACTTTGAAACACCACTGGTAAGTGAGATCCTTAAAGAATTATAAAATTTTTCACTCAAGCTGAAATTTGAAGAAATTAGAGTAGTTTATTTTTTGTTTTGTGTTGATAACTGGTTTCTTTCTGGCTTTTAAGTAGTGATAATGGTATCAAATCACCATGTGACTAGGACTTGAGCTATTGATTCCTATAATTTTATGCTTTAGATTTTGCTGAATGATTTTGCCCAATTAAAATAAGAAATTGGGTAAATCCTGATTAGTTTAAAATGCTTTCAGTTAAAATTTTTCAGAGAGAATGTACTTTATTAAGTAATGACCTAATGATTTCCTTGATATTTGCAGTGAGTATTACAAAAGTGAATAAGTAAAATGCTTAAAATTAATTTTGCCTTGTAAAAGAAATTGAGAGGGATCCTGGCTGGCTCAGTGGAGCATGCAGTTCTTGAGTTCAGGGTCCTGAGTTCAAGCCTCATGTTGGGTGTAGAAATTACTTACAAATTAAAAATCTTTTAAAAAATTGATACTAGGTTAGTTCATCAGGAGTTTCTTAAAGCCTTCACACTAGGTTTTGCCCTTTTCATTAATTGTTTTTAAACATTACATTTTCTTTTAGGCTCCCTTTCCCAATGGTAGTTTTGTGAATGGCTTTAATGCACCAGGATCTTATAAAACAAATGCTGCTGCTGTGAATATGCCTCGACCATTCCAAAAAAATCGGTAAGATTAAAAATAATAGTGATATAGGGGCGCCAGGATGGCTCAGTCATTTAAGCATTCACCTCTTAATTTTGGCTCAGGTCTTGACCTCAGGGTCATGAATTCAAGCCCACAATGGGGTCTACCCCAGCATAGAGCCTACATAAAAACAAAACATAATGAAATTTATTGTACACAATTCCCAGTAGTTCTTAAAGAATTACTGTGGTAATCACAGTGCTTATTTACAGACTTAGTAAAAAGCTTAAACAATTTATTGTAGAATTAGTAAACATACTTTGACCTCATAGTGGATAATTTGTATAAAAAAGATTTAAACTAAGATTATACATAATACATACTGATTTTTTAATATTAAAGATAAAAAAATTATTTTATGATAGTAACATAAAATGGGTTCATGGTGTTCCTTTATTGTCGCTTGTTTTCGTTTGTGGTACTTTCTTGGTGAAAAGATTGAAATCACAGTAAGAAAGCCAAGAATGACAGTCCAGTCATCCTTGTTTATAAGGAAGTATGCCTATGCTTTTGAAGGTACATGGCAGGTTTAGTATAATTTTGTGGGTTATTCAAAACCATTCATCTACAATCCTTTTTCATATATCTGAGCAGTACAGGTTGTTAATTTTTTAGTTAGAAAAATTATACATGAGTATTTTCTTCTTATAAATTGCAAATATTACAGATGAAACTAAGAGAGCTTTTTTGACAGACCCTAATCCTTGTTTTGTTTCTTCTAAAAAGTGACTACTCCAAGACCTTTATTTATCTGTTATTTATTTATTTATTTATTTATTTATTTATTTATTTGAAGTTATCAGTCAAGGAGAAAGTAACTTTTAGGAAGCCCTTTTGTAGTTTATTATATGAACCTTATAACAGCCCAGTGATGATCACTAGACCTACTTAGAGAGACTAGGACTAACTTTCAGAAGTCTGGGCATTTTTCTACCTTTCATATTTCCTCTTTCTGTCACTTTACTTCTTCCTTTCCATCTTTTATCACTTATTCTTTTATCTTTCCTTTTTCTTTTGCCTGGACTGAGATTGTAAGTCCCTCTCAGTGAAGGGTAAGATTATGAGATCTGAGGGCTGTTTAAACCTAGTAACTTATCTGTTAGGTATATTGAAATGCAGTGAGAAAATTTAGGCTAATTATAGTTCTGAACAGATAAACAGCATTTTCCTTCATGAAGTCATTTTCAGATATGATAGATAATAAAAATATTTTAAAATCACTTCGTGTTGATGTTGTATAATTTTCACTATTAAAAATCTATTTTGTGGAGATTCTGGGTGGCTCAGTTGGTTAAGTGCCTTCAGCTCAGATTGAAATCCTGGGATCCTGGGATTGAGCCCCACATCAGGCTCCCAGCTCATCAGGGAGCCTGCTTCTCCCTCTCCCTCTGCTGTAGCATGTCCTCCCCGCTCCGCCTCCATTTGTGCTCTCTGGCGCTCTCTCTCTGTCAAATAAGTAAACAAAAATCTTAAAAATACTAAAATCTATTTTGTGACATAAAGTAATTATTTCATATAATCTTAATGAAATTCAACCCAACTTTGTCTCCTGGTTTTTATATTTAAGTTTTAATGGCAGTAACCTAATTTTTTTATTTTCTGTAAAGAATAGGGTAGCTGTAGATATTGTTGAAATTCATGTTTAATTGTTGGGGTTATAATTATTTTGAAGTTTTAAATCCAAATTCAGAGAACCAGGAATTGGCAATGTGTTTGTTGATATAAATTTATAACCTGGAAAATAGACTGTAAAAGTGGAATTTTTAAACACAAATAAGGGGCCAAATATAAATCTTATACTTCCCTGTATAATCTCCTGTGGAGCCAAGGTCCTCATTACTTCAGGTGTTTTCATTGTTGATTAAACTGTAGCCTCCTTAACCCCCTACCCTAGCTTTATCTGCTTACACATTGTTAGAGAATTGGGTGCTTATACCTGTCATCTTGTTTATAGTTTTTTTTAACTAGATTCTATACCTAATTCATGAAGCCATGCCAGGCTATTAGTTGCATTATCCTTCCTAGCTTTTTTTTTTTACAGAGGCTCTTTGAACAATTAATTTAGTAAGAAGGTGGGATTTTAATATATTGCACTGTTTCTCTGGTTTTGGTTGTCACTCCCCTAAAGAGTGACATTTTTTTTTTTAGACATCACCCCAATTTTTTCCTATGAAAATTTAGTATTGACGATATGGTATATGTATTTATATAATATATGTATATCTGTGCTCTATGCATAAAAGTAAGATTGGGACTTTTTTTTGTTCCTTCTTAGCCCCACCCCCCACCCCAGGAACCTTTTTCACTCCCACTAGGGGTGATGTTGCCCCATTGAGAATGTATGGCATAAATTCTTTAATAAACTTAAAGTCTGGTTGATTTAGGTGTGTCAAGACTGCTACTGGTGTTAAATTAGCTAAAATCCTAGTTGTATTTTGAGTATCGAAATAGAGGTAGCTTTATCTTGAAGAACTTTGGATTTTACCCCAAATATCTCCAAACAACTTTTTTATTTTTAAAAAATTTTATTTATTTTATTTATTTATTTGACAGAGAGCGGGGGGAGTGGGCAAGGGAGAAGCAGGCTTCCTGTTGAGTAGGCAACCCGATATGGGGCTCAATCCCAGGACCCTGGGATCATAATCTGAGCCGAAGGTAGATGATCAATGACTGAGCCACCCAGACACCCCTCCAAATAACTTTTTTAAATGTAAAAATCTCAGACAAAAAGAGTTTATATCTTTATAATGTGATACTTCTATGTGTACCTTAATTTGTGGAAAATAGAATACAGTAGAACGCAATTTTTAACTTGTCCCTTTAAATGTATTTTTTACCATTAAGGGGAAAGATTTTCTTTCTGTCTTCATTTATCCTCTCATGTATGTGATCTTATATTTCTTATAGTGTGAAGCCTCATTTCAGGTCATCGAGTGGTTCAGAACACTCGGCAGAGGGGTCTGTGTCATTGGGGGATGGACCATTAAACAGATCTGGTTCAAGGAACTTTACAACTGAGCGGCATAACCCTACAGTAACAGGGCATCAGGAGCAAAGCTACCTTGCAAAAGAAACTCCTACTATACAGATGGAACAGAATGGGGACTATGGTAGGGGCAGGTAAGGAAATATGGTAACAAATACGGATAAGGTATATGAAAATATTTTGCTCATAATGTGAATATTTGAAGAACATGATCTAGTGATTATTTTTTGTTTAAACTATTAGTGTATGGTTATGCTAAATGAATACAGTGTTCATATAATTTGGGTTAATAGTTTTTCATAATTATTAAGAAATGTATAGTGCCCATATAGAATATAGCTGAATCGGGTGTATAAAGTTACTCTGAAGTTCTTTATGGTTTACTGAAGAAAGAATAGCTTAGAAAGATCAGATCCTATCTGCATTCTAGTTTAATTTCTTACAACTTGTAGCTGTGAAAATGGGGAAATGGTGTTATACCTTCTCGCCTACTCTGCCGAAATGAAACAAAAAACTTTGATATACTTCTGGTGTGGAAGGAGCACTACTTAGTAAAAGTGGGCCCAACTTACTTAGTGGTGATGGTGGTAACAGATGAAGTTTTTGGTAGATTAGTTTAGGATCCCTTCAGAAGAATATATATTCATCTCTTAATAGTGGAGATATAGAAAGTATAGTTAGCTAAACTAGAAATTCACCCATCATTGATAGAGTGTATTATATATTTGAAGAAACTTATGAATTGTCCCTCCCATCATCCCCAACTTTTTTATCATTGTTAAAAGGAGAACTCTTTTCAGAGGTCGAAGACGACGAGAAGATGAAAGAGTCCAGGTAAGTGTTTTTTACCTGTATTACATCTTTTTTTTTTTTTTTTCTTTTGTGATTTAGTATGGCATTGGCTTGTGGTTGGTCTTTCTGGGGTTTTGTCTTACTGATTATAGTATTAGGCAAAGGTAAATAGAACCTGTGCTTTGACCCTAAAATATCCACTACTACTACCACCATTCCCCACCCTTAAAGCACATGTATAGTTAGGGATTTGACTTTTATTTTTATTTATTTTTTTTTTTTTAAGATTGTATTTATTTATTTGACACAGAGAGAGGTCACAAGTAGGCAGAGAGGCAGGCAGAGAGAGACAGGGAAGCAGGCTTCCTGCTGAGCAGAGATCCTAATGTGGGGCTCGATCCCAGGATCCTGGGATCAGGACCTGAGCAGAAGGCAGAGGATTAACCCACTGAGCCACCCAGGCGCCCCTGTTTCTTGTATTTTTAAAAAATTACTTGAATACCTGATATAATCATATGGTTTAAAAATTTAAAAATGAGGGACGCCTGGGTGGCTCCGTTGGTTGGACGACTGCCTTCGGCTCAGGTCATGATCCTGGAGTCCCGGGATCGAGTCCCGCATCGGGCTCCCAGCTCCATGGGGAGTCTGCTTCTCTCTCTGACCTTCTCCTCGTTCATGCTCTCTCTCACTGTCTCTCTCTCAAGTAAATAAATAAAATCTTTTTAAAAAAATAATAAAAAATAAAATAAATTAAAATTTAAAAATGAAAATTTTTAGTGAAAAGTTTATTACGTTATTAATGGACATTTAAATACTTTCAGTCTTTCAGTCTTACAAACAGTAACTATAATAACTTCATACAACCATCATTTCCCATATATTTAATAATACCTGAAGGAGAATCCCTAGAATGGGATTTCTGGGTTATAATTCAGTAAATTGCTACCAACCCACAGCTTTCTATAGGGGTTGTGCCAATTTACACTCTTGTCAGACATTGAACAAAAGTTCCTATTTAGGGGCGCCTGGGTGGCTCAGTGGGTTAAAGCCTCTGCCTTCGGCTCAGGTCGTGATCCCAGGATCCTGGGATCGAGCCCCGCATCGGGTTCTCTGCTCTGCAGGGAGCCTGCTTCCTCCTCTCTCTCTCTCTCTCTCTCTGCCTGCCTCTCTGCCTACTTGTGATCTGTCAAATAAATAAATAAAATCTTTAAAAAAAAAAAAGTTCCTATTTATCAGCCCTATAAATATAGGACATTTTGCCAAGCTGATAAAGCTTATCGTTTACTTACAAAGCTCTCTGGATGGTGTGGGAAACTTAAACTGTTTATTGTTACTTGGTGGAGACAATTTTCTACCTACTATTTTCTTCTATCCACTAATCTTATAAAACTGCCTATAGATTAAAAAAACTTTTATAGTTCTAAATATGTTTTTATTTGAATTTTGACTTATCTAGCTTCAAATTAATCATGTTTTTATTTTTTTGTGGTTTGTTCATGGTGAGTGTTTGCCATCTCTTACCTGAAAACAAAAGGAATTGAGAAATCAGAATGATGAAGGAACCCACAGAGGTCTCAAGAAAAACCCTGCCTAGAATTTACAGATAAATCATAAATTATAGGGCGCCTGGATGGCTCAGTGGGTTAAGCCGCTGCCTTCCGCTCAGGTCATGATCTCAGGGTCCTGGGATTGAGTCCCGCATCCGGCTCTCTGCTCAGCGGAGAGCCTGTTTCCCTCTCTCTCTCTCTTTCTCTCTGCCTGCCTCTCCGACTACTTGTGATTTCTCTCTGTCAAATAAATAAATAAAATCTTTAAAAAAATAAAATAAAATAAATAAATTATAGTATAAAACTTGTTTTTACATGTATAAGTAGTGGATTATATATGCATATTAGTATACATATAGCATGTAGGCTACATATATAAGTCGTGAAAAGATAAGCATTTTCAAAGAAGAAAACATATTGCATTGTAACACACAGAATGGTCCTTAGGGCAAACTGTGAGTCTTTTAAAAAAGTATTGTTTTTCATTTATAGCTTTCTGTACCAGGGGCCCCCATGACATGGCAACAACTTTTTTAGGATACCATTGCAGCAGTCCACATGAATCCCTAAGTGGCCTTTAACAATTGAGGAGAGAAGAGATTAGTTTTGAAGTCCGTATAATATGTTGAAAATACATTGAGGATTGACGACTGAAACAGTAAAGAAAAAGGAGATAAGCATGCTTTCAAGTAGGAAAGGCAGAGTGGACATGCCTTTGTACAGGAAGGAGATTTTAGCTAGAGACAAAATTTAGTATTTGTAAGCTTACAGAAAGTAATTGAAATCATAAAAGTAGATGAAATCATTCAAGGGACTCTGTAAAGCAAGTGATTTAAATAAAGTGGTCAAGAATGGAACTTTGGCAACAAAGTAACTTTGGGCTGAAGAATGAGATTACTTAGTATGTTGTTGCTGTATCCAAGCAAAATCTGAGTAGAGAGTGCTGATAGGCAAATGGATGTCTAGGTTTCAGGTAAAGTTCTGGGCTGACAGTATTGAAAGTGTAAAATTCAGTGAGTTTTGGCAAATTTCCAGTGGTGTGTAGCCAGAAAGTGACCAAAAGTGAAAAATATAGTTGTAAAGGTTGTTTGCATATAGGTTAGTAGTTGAAGGCATGAATAGTGGCTATCACAATAGGGAGAGTATGGAATGAAAAGAGTAGTAACCACATAAAAACTGAAACTGTCGAAGGGTGTAGGTAGAGAGCTGCAAGCACCTGATTATGAGATCTGAAAGTGAAGATAAAGAGGTATCACAGAAGCTAAGGGAGGAATGAGCTCCCAAAGGAAAGAATGTTTACTGTGCCAGCTTCTATATGAGGTTAGGGGGAAAAAAGTCTGTCGGATATTACATTGTGGAAGGCATTAGTGACTGGTCAGCGCAGTTTTAGTGGTGATTGCAGAGGTGAGGAAGTACAAGTGAGAGGCTTGTCAGGGAATAGAATGGTGAGCAGAAAGGCAGATCAGGAGATTTTTTCAAGGAAGGATATTCTTGTGAAGACTATATGGAAGGAGAAAAGCTAATGGCAAATTTAGGTCACACAAGGGTTTTTATTTTTGTTCTGGAAAGGGAGTAACAACTTAGAAAACAAATAGTGGAGATTTGGTTAGCAGGCTTAAGGAGTGTGACACAGTTTGCAAAAAAAAAAAAAAAGGAGAGGCAGTTGATGAAAGGTAAGCAGGATTGATTAAAAAAATAATAATAATAAAAGCTCAACTGGGAGGAGAAGCCAGGAATTTATAGGAGAACAAACAATTCTGTGCATTAGTATAGAGTTAATTTTGTTTGTTTCCTTATAGCTCTCAGCTTCTGTGGTACAGGATTAGGGAATGAGATTGGCTTGTGATCTGTTTTATGATTTGTGTCTTTTAGAGACCCCCGTCTTCATCAGCTGAAGCAAAGGCTCCAACACCAAAGTTTGACTTATTAGCCTCAAATTTTCCTCCTTTACCTGGAAGTTCATCGAGAACTCCAGGTGAACTTGTTTTGGAGAGTAGGATGTCTGATGTTGTTAAAGGTGTCTACAAAGAAAAGGTAAATACTGAGGCATCCATCTTTTACTTGTGTGACCATAGCTAGCCTTTGTTTGCAGTTATTATTTGAAATTTTATTTGCACTTAATATGTATTTCTATCATGCTTTTTATTCATGGGATTGTTAGCTTACTTTGAGTATTATAAAAAGATTTATGATGAAGCTACACAGGCCAGTAAAGCACTGGGTGTTGTGTAAGACTGATGAATCACAGACCTGTACCCTTGAAACAAATAATACATTATATGTTAATTAAAAGTAAAATAAATAAAAATTAAACCAGTTCAAAAAAGTAAAGTGTTTCTTCACTTTTGCAGGTCTTTGGTATCAGGCAACTCATCTTGGTAGAACCAATTAATGCAAACTGGTGGAAAGTGTTATTTGCGCTGAAGCCTGTAATTAGTGATGTAAATAAATTCCAAGTTTGGTAAAATTCAGGCTTTCAAGTAATGGAGAGTTGATATCAAAGACATAGGAAATCAACCTTTAGGATAGGTCCCCCTCCTAAAATAGTTTTGAGTGTAGACCTCTTCCTGTACGAAGTCTTCACACCCAACATATTTTTCTCATTTTCTTCTCTTTTTTTCTTAACTCAATTTTTATTTTAATTTTATAGGACATATACATGGTACAATTAGGTTCATAGTGAAAAATAGTAGACCTGTGCAGCCATTTTGACTAGCTTTTTCTCTTGTTTTCCCCCTATATTTCTAAATAAATGGTTATCTGCTATTTCTTTTTCTTTATTTTTTTTCTTTTTCTTTCCCTTTCTCTTTCTCTTTTTTTCTTTTTTTTAAGTAATCTCTGCACCCAAGGTAGGGCTTGAACTCACAACCCCGAGATCGAGTTGCATGTTCACAGTATACTTTATTTCTTGGACTTTACAAGTTTCAACGTTATCTATTAACTTTCCATTTAGAACCTAAGGATTTAGCTCTCTTAAGCCAGCATACTTTTCTTACCCTCCCTGTATATTTTACTCCATTGTTTCTAGAATACCATCCATTATAAGGTTCCCTAGATTTAGTATCATTAAGAAAGTAAAAAGCAGGGCTGGGTGCCTAGGTGGTGCAGTTGGTTAAGCAACTGCCTTCGGCTCAGGTCATGATCCCAGAGTCCTGGGATTGAGTCCCACAGTGGGCTCCCGGCTCCACAGAGAGCCTGCTTCTCCCTCTGACCTTCTCCCCTCTCGTGCTCTCTCTCACTTTCTCTCTCTCAAATAAATAAATAAAATCTTAAAACAAAACAAAAGCAGGGGTGCCTGGATGGCTCAATAGGTTAAGCCTTCAGCTCAGGTCATGATCTCAGGTTCCTGGGATCCAGCTGTACCACCCTCCCCCAAGTTAGGCTCCCTGCTCAGACAGGGAGCACTCCTCCCTGCCACTCCTCCTTCCTCATTCTCTCTCTCTCTCTCTCTTTCTCTCAAATAAATAAAGCCTTTTTAAAAAAAGGTAAAAAGTATTGCCAGTTAGATTAGGATATACCACCATTTGTAAGTCACATCTTGATCCTCCCCCCCCCCCCCACCAAACTGAACCTCACATTATACTGCACTTATTTCTCCTTACACTCTCAGTGGCTTGTTGCACAGTTGTGTAGCTGGGACTTGACTTTACCATCATCCTGAGAATTTTCCTTACTTTCTTTTGTTGAATCCTCTCTCTTTCTTAATCTTGTTTTACTTTCCTTTTTTATGGTATGTCACATCTTCCTGAGCTTCCTGAATTAGTGGTTTTTAGTATAAATTTCTTGAGATCTTGCATTCCAAAAATGTTTTTGTTTTCACATTGGATCAATAGCTTATTTCTGTAGAGATCTGCAATAGAAATCATTTTCCCACGGAATTTTGAAGGTATTTCTTTGTCTTCCCCTGTTTACAAAATTGTGCAATGTTGTAGTTATTTCATCAGCCTTAAGATAGACATTTTTCCACCTTTGAAAATCTGTGATTAGGGGCGCCTGGGTGGCTCAGTGGGTTAAGCCGCTGCCTTCGGCTCGGGTCATGATCTCAGCGTCCTGGGATCGAGTCCCGCATCGGGCTCTCTGCTCAGCAGGGAGCCTGCTTCCCTTCCTCTCTCTCTACCTGCCTCTCCGTCTACTTGTGATTTCTCTCTGTCAAATAAATAAATAAAATCTTTAAAAAAAAAGAAAATCTGTGATTAAACATTACCCTTGTTTAAGTGGCAGTGTTTTTTCTTAGTAATACATAAAATAATGGTGTGTTTTACAGTTGATGGCTTTTTAAAGAAGAATAAAGTCGGAGCGCCTGGGTGGCTCAGTGGGTTGGCCGCTGCCTTCGGCTCGGGTCATGATCCCAGGGTCCTGGGATGGAGTCCCGCGTGGGGCTCTCTGCTCAGCGGGGAGCCTGCTTCCTCCTCTCTCTCTGCCTGCCTCTCTGCCTACTTGTGATCTCTATCTGTCAAATAAATAAATAAAATCTTAAAAAAAAAAAAAAAGAATAAAGTGTATCTCCCCTTGTGATCTCAACTCACGGTTGTGGACAGTAAACATCACAAATATCTGAACAATGCCATGTGTCTCCCCTTCCTTTTTACAATTCCTCCTATTTCTTCCCTTCCTCCCCGTCAGAGGAAACATCCTGACTTGGCAATAATAATTTTCTTGCTTTTCTTTATAATTTTACCATTCTTGCTTGGGAAACTTTTTCTGTAAAGTAGGTCTAGAACGTAAATATTTTAGGCTTGTGGGCCACATGCTAAAAACTTAAAAACCACTCTTAGCACATAGGCCATACCAACAAAACTCAGAGGCTGGATTTGGCCAGCAGGCCTTGGTTTGTCAACCCCTAATATAGAGAGTATACTGTTCAGTGTGCCTGTTCTTGAATACAACATAAATGAAATACGTATTCTCTTATTTCTTTCATTCTATATTGTGTGAAATTCATCTGTGTTGATACAAGTAGTTTATTTTACACTGTGTATTCTTTTGTAAGAATATCCTTATTTTGGGGCGCCTGGGTGGCTCAGTGGGTTAAGCCTCTGCCTTCGGCTCAGGTCATGATCCTCAGGGTCCTGGGATTGAGCCCCGCATCAGGATCTCTGCTCATCTGAGAGCCTGCTTCCCCCTCTCTCTCTATACTGGCTTTTCTGCCTACTTGTGATCTCTGTCAAAGAAAGAAAGAAAGAATATCCTTATTTTACTGTTGATGGGCACTTGATCTGTTGTGGGTTTTTTTGTTTTGTTTGTTTGTTTTTGACATTATAAGCAGTTCTGCTGTGTGTGTTCAAACTACACATACACCTTGTTTTTAGGTATATACATAGTGGAATTGCTGAGGGATAGGGCATCTAAAATTTAATTACAGTTGAGGTCAACTTACCTTTTCATGTTGTATTGGCCATTTGCGTTTCTCTTTGTAAAGTGTCAAGTATTTGGCACCTTTTTTTCCTGTTGGTTATCACTTAACTTTTTTTTTTAATATTTTATTTATTTATCTTACAGAAAACGAGAGAGAGAGAGAGATCACAAGTAGGCAGGGAGGCAGGCAGAGAGAGAGGGGGGAAGCAGGCTCCCTGCTGAGCAGAGAGCCCCATGCGGAGCTCCATCCCAGGACCCTGAGACCACGACCCGAGCCAGAGGCAGAGGCTTAACCCACTGAGCCACCCAGGCGCCCCAGGTTATCACTTATCTTACAGATTCGTGGAATTTTTAAATTTATTTTGGATACTAATCCTTTGTCAATGACATATATTACTAATTCTGGTTTGTTTTCAGCGTTTAGTATTTGCGAGTGAAAACAAGTTCGTATTTTAGTATGGTCCTATTTATCAGTCTTTTTTTCATGATTTGTTCTTTTTTGTATCTTGCTTAGGAAACAGTCTGGCTTCCAGAGATCCTTTTTAGAAACCTCTCGTTCGGGGCGCCCGGGTGGCTCAGTGGGTTAAAGCCTCTGCCTTCGGCTCGGGTCATGATCCCAGGGTCCTGTGATCGAGCCCCACATCGGGCTCTCTGCTCAGCGGGGAGCCTGCTTCCTCCTCTCTCTCTGTCTGCCTCTCTGCCTACTTGTGGTCTCTGTCTGTCAAATAAATAAATAAAATATTTTTTAAAAAAAATAAAAAAAGAAACCTCATTCTGATCCTTCTATGACCTCTTTTTACCTCCCTCTCTGAGGGCTTGTAGGATCTTTATTTATCCCTGGTATTCTGTGAAATGTCATGAAGGTGTATCTTGCTTTGGCTCTTTATTAATTCATTGCACTGGATACTTGGTAGACCTTTTCAGTCTGGAAACTCATCCTTACATGCTAGAAAATTTTCCTATATTATCTCTTTGATAAATTCTTCACTTCCCTTAAACTCTTGTGGGGTTTGTTTGTTTGTTTGTTTTTTAATTTATTTGACAGAGAGCTCACAAGTAGGCAGAGAGGCAGACAGAGAGTGAGGGGGAAGCAGCCTCCCCACTGAGCAGAGAGGCCGATGCAGGACTCTATCCCAGGACCCTGAGATCATGACCTGAGCCGAAGGCAGAAGGTCAACCCACTGAGCCACCCAGGTGCGCCCTTCCTTGAACTCTTAATTTGATATGGCACCTTATAGGTCGAACCTCTGATTTTGTTCTGGCCTTCCTAATTTTTATTTTTATACTTGTCTATATATAATTCCACAAAGTTTTTCTGAATATTACCTTTAAACCTACTGAAATTTGGGGCTGCTTGGGAGGCTTAGTTGGTTAAATGTCTGCCTTTGGCTCAGATCATGATCCTGGGGTCCTGGGATCAAGCTCCCTGCTCAGTGGGACATCTATCTCGCCCTCTCCTTCTGCCCATCTGCACCCCTCCCCTCCCCCACTCATGCTTGCTCACTCACTCTCTCAAATAAAATCTTAAAAAGCGGGTGGCCACCTGGGTGGCTCAGTGGGTTAAGGCCTCTGCCTTCAGCTTGGGTTGTGATCCCAGAGTCCTGGGATATCAAGCCCCACATTGGGTGCTCTGCTCAGTGGGGAGCCTGCTTCCCCCTCTCTTTCTCTCTGCTGCCTCTCTGCCTCCTTGGGATCTCTGTCTGTCAAATAAATAAAGTCTTTTAAATAAGAAACAAACCTAGTGAAATATGTATTTCATCAATTGACTTTAATATCCAGGGCTTGCTATTAGTTTTTGTTTCTGTTTTTTTAATGGGGGTGTGTGTGTGTGTGTTTGAGAGAGAGAGTGTGAGCAAGGGGGAGGGAGAGAGGGAAAAGCAGCCTCCTACTGAGCAAGGATCTCAGTGCGGGACTCTTATCCCAGGATTCTGGGGTCATGACACAAGCCAAGGCAAATGCTTAACTGACTGAGCTACTCAGGCATCCTTTGCTATTGTTGTTGGGTATTTTTAATTTTTAAAATTGTGTTAAGGGGTGCCTGGGTGGCTCAGTCAGTAAAGCATCTGCCTTCAGCTCAGGTTATGATCTTGGGGTCCTGGGATCAAGCCCCGCATTGGACTCCCTGCTTAGTGGTGAGCCTGCTTCTCCCTCTCCTCTGTGCCACCCGCCCCCCCCAACCTTAAGCTCTCTCTCTCGCTCTATCTGAAATAAATAAAAATATATATTTTTAAGTATGGTAAATTGCACGTAATATAAAATATACCAACTTAAAGGATGCCTGGGTGGTTTAGTCAATTAAGCATCCAACTCTTGATTTCAGCTTTTGTCCTGATCCCTCAGGGTGGTAAAACAGTGTGGTGTCTGTTTGAGATTCTCTCCCTCTGCCCCTTCTAAAAAATTTACCATCTTAAACATTGTTCAATGTGTGCAGTTCAGTTGTGCTAAATACATTCACAATGTTGTGCATCTAATCTCCAGAACTTTTTATCTTATAAATATAAAATGCAGTAGGGCACACCTGGCTAGCTCATTTGGTAGAGCATGCAACTCTTGGTCTCTGGGTTGTAAGTTCAGACCCCACATTGGGTGTAGAGATTCCTTAAAACACAAGATCTTTAAAAAATAATAATAGGGGCGCCTGGGTGGCTCAGTGGATTAAAGCCTCTGCCTTCGGCTCAGGTCATGGTCTTAGGGTCCTGGGATCGAGCCCCGCGTCGGGCTTTCTGCTCA
Source organism: Mustela putorius furo (assembly GCF_011764305.1). Taxonomy (NCBI): domain Eukaryota; kingdom Metazoa; phylum Chordata; class Mammalia; order Carnivora; family Mustelidae; genus Mustela; species Mustela putorius. The sequence continues at coordinate 5,119,002 of NW_025422368.1, read as the reverse complement.
GCAGGGAGCCTGCTTCCCCATCTCTCTCTCTGCCTGCCTCTCTGTCTACTTGTGCTCTCTGTCTGTCAAATAAATAAATAAATAAAATAATAATAATAATAATAATAAAGTCAGGGCACTTGGGTGGCTCAGTCGCTAAGCGTCTGTCTTCAGCTCGGGTCATGATCCTGGGGTCCTGGGATCGAGCCCCACATAGGGTTCCATGCTCTGTGGGCAGCCTGCTTCTCCCTCACTCACTCTCCCTGCTCATGTTCCCTCTCTTGCTATGTCTTTCTCTGTCAAATAAATAAATAAAAACTCTTTAAAAAAATAATAATAATAAAGTAAAATGGTATACCCATTACACGGTGACTCCCATTACCCATTACCTCTTCCCTCAGCCACTGGCAGCCACCATTCTACTTTGTCTATATAAATGTGAGTACTCTGGGTAACTTGCATAAGTGAAATGATGTAGTATTTGTCTTTTTGTGACTGGCAGCATGATGTTCTCAAGGTTCATTCATTATGGTAGTGTGTACCAGTACTTCGTTCCTTTTATTGCACAGTAACATTCCATTATATGGATATACCACATTTTGTTTATCTGTTCACCAGTTGATGACTGTTTAGGTTGTTCACGGTTTTTTGGCTACTATGAATAAGGCTACTGTGAAAATCTGTGTGTAGACATATCTTCTCTTGGGTATATACTGTTGGGTCATACGGTAACTGTTTAACTTTTTGAAGAACTATCAGACTGTTTTCCAAAATGCACCATTTTGCATTACTGCTTTCAGTGTATGAGAGTTCTGATGTCTCCATATCATCACAAACATTTGTTTCTTATTGGTTATAGCCACCCTAATGAGTGCAAAGTGATTTCTCATTGTGGTTTGAATTTGCATTTCCCTAATGACTGATGATGGTTAAACATCTTTACAAGCGCTTATTGGCCATTTGGACATCTTCTTTGGAGAAGTGTCTATATGAGTTAATTTTGAAGTATGTTTTTACTTTAAGGATAATGAAGAGTTGAGAGTTAGTTGCCCAGTGCCTGCAGAGGATGAACAGACAGACTGCACCTCTGCTCAGCAACTCAGTATGAGTACCAGTCCTCCATGTACAGCTGAGCTTCCTGCATTAAGGTACAGGTTCAGTATAGAAAATCTTCTACATTATTAATTACTTTTTCGGGGTGCCTGGGTGTCTCAGTAGGGTAAGCCTATGCCTTGGGCTCAGGTCATGATCTCAGGGTCCTGGGAACAAGCCCCGAATTGGGCTTCTCTCTCTTTCTCTCTCTGTCAAATAAATAAATAAAATCTTTAAAAAAAAAAAAAAAGATTACTTTCTCTTCTGATTATTTGCTCAGCTCTTTGTTTGTGCTGTACTAAGTCTAATGTCAAGCTCTCTTTTCCTTAGCACAACTCAGCAAGAAAAGGATCCAGTAGAGGATTCCACTGTTCAAAAGGATGTTCTCAACCAGACAACTATACCAGTTTCTTCCCCAAGTACTGCAAAGCCATCAAGGACAAATAGTACTTCACCATGTAATAGTAACATAAATGCACCTGTAGCTGTGGCCCTACAGGTAACTTGAGGAATTTAGTATGTGGGGGGGGGGGGTAATTGGCTAAATAATAAGTGGTTTGTTTTTTATTTTGTTTTGTTTTTGCATAAGTCTTTATAGAGCAGAGTCATTTGGAAATAGCCCAAATTGAGGCTGCCAGCCTCAAATGAAACTCAGGAAGTTTAAAGTCACTGTGAAGAAATGGGAAATTTTAGCCATGTTGAGATAGTGAGGAAGTAACTGTTCATTCTGGGGTTTTGTTGTTGTTGTTGTTTTAAGACTTTATTTATTTGAGCAAGAGAGAGTATGAGTTGGGAAGAGGGAGAAGCAGACTCCTTGCTTCAGCTGAGTAGGAAACCCCATGCAGCACTCCATCCCACAACTCTGGGTCATGACCTGAGCCAGAGGCAGATGCCCAACCAACTGAGCCACCCAGGTAGCCCCAATTCTGTTCTGTTTTGTTTTTTTAATGGCCCTTTTTTTTTTTTTAAGATTTTATTTATTTATTTGACAGAACAATAGAGAGTACAAGTAGGCAAAGCAGTAGGCAGAGGGAGAGGGAGAAGCAGGCTCTCTGCTGAGGAGGGAGCCCAATGCAGTACTTGGTCACAGGACCCTGCAATCATAACCTGAGCCAAAGGCAGCTGCTTAACTGACAGAGCCACCCAGGTGCCCCATTAATGGCTTTTTTTCTGATTACCTTCTAGCTAAGTGAAACGTCTTTCTTACTCAGGTTATGATGAGGTATTATTTTTGGGCTAAAGGGACTCTGAGCCCTTTTGAAATTCCTTTTTTAATAATGTTTAACAAGTCTTAGGGCTACTTCCGTTATTAATCAGTTTACAGAAATCATTTTTATAATTAGGGAAATACAGAAAAGCAGGGCAAAAACACAACATTTAATAATCTTTTCATTCATTAATATAACTAATTGCATTTTGGTATAGTTTCTTTTTTCTAGGTTAAGGACATTTTATTTTCTTATTTAATACTAGTACAATGGCAGCTACCGATTACTGAATGCCTGCTATATGTTAAGACCAGTGCTAAATACTTTTCACTTGCTTTATCCCATTCACATAAGGCCCCTATTGTCCTTTTTTCCACATGAGATTAATTAAAACTTTTAAATAGTCTTCTATTAATATATTATTTGTTCCCATGGGGCGCCTGGGTGGCTTAGTGGATTAAGCTGCTGCCTTCGGCTCAGGTCATGATCTCAGTGTCCTGGGATCGAGCCCCGCATCGGGCTCTTTGCTCGGCGAGGAGCCTGCTTCTCTCTCTCTGCCTGACTCTCTGCCTACTTATGATCTCTCTCTCTGTCAAATAAATAAATAAAATCTTTAAAAAAAAAAAAAAAAGAAATATATATATATATATATATAATTTGTTCCCAGCTGCTCTGTTGAGAGTCTTATGAAATCCATCTCAGGGTTCTTTATAGCCATGGAAGAGAGAATAGAATCATTTTATTTCATCAGATGAATGTACATTATTTACTTAATCTGTCCTTCCTTATTAGACATTTAGGTTGTTTGCAGTTTTTTCATCACCATAAGCAATGCTGACATGAGCATCTTCTAGATTAATTCCTCAGGTGACATTATTGTATCATATATAAATTGCCAAGGCTTTTTATTATTTCAGCAAAAAAAATGTTTAAGATTACTATAATACACTTTAATAATAGTGTATATGAGAATGCCTGTTTCCCTTTTCTAGAAGATAGCTTACTGATTTTCTTGTGGATCACACTATCCTTTTTGTACTTTATTTAAAGAATGTACCATAAATTTTTTTTATCTTCACTTCAAAGGAACCCCGAAAGCTAAGTTATGCTGAAGTGTGCCAGAAGCCCCCTAAAGAGCCATCTCCAGTTCCTGTGCAGCCACTGCGAGAACTTCGCTCCAATGTAGCCTCTCCCACCAAAAATGAAGAGAATGGAGCTCCTGAGAAGTCCATTGAGAAATCACATGAGAAGCCAGAAGCAAGGGCTAGTAAGGAGTATTCTAGCTTCCGAGGCAATACCATTCCCAGGGGAGCAGCTGGAAAAATCAGGGAACAGAGACGCCAGTTTGGCCATAGGGCTATACCTCAGGGAGTGACTCGACGTAATGGCAAAGAGCAATATGTGCCACCCAGATCACCAAAGTAAAGAAACAAACAAACAAAAAAACTATTCAAAAACTTCTCTCTCTTCCCATTAAACTTGAGCCGTGGCTATATTGAACTGTTCTGGAGGGGAAGGGGTAGCCAGGAAGGAAACAGGAGAAAAGTGTCTGTCCTTAAATCATTATGGATTTTGGAGTTGTGAGCAGTAGAATCCCAAAATTCATCTCTAAAGTGATTTTAAAATGCTGGAGGATTCCAATCAGTATAAATATATATATATATGTATACATATATAAAAATATAATTTTTCTATTTTTGTTTTTGATTTTAATTTGCAGAGCTCTTCTGCCTAGAATCAATTTTGAGGGTTCAGATTTAGCTTGAAAAAAAAAAAACATATTACACATCCTTCAGTACAGGAGATGAGGGAGTGAGAGAAAATATTTTTTGAAGAAACATTTCTGTAAAATTAGAAATTACTTTTTTTAATCTATTTAAAGTTTGGCTTGGAGAATGCCATCTCTGCCTATATGGCCTTGTGTTGCAAAGCAGATCAGTGGCTAGGGTGCCTGTTGTGTGAGTGTGTGCAAGAGTGATTGAAGCCAAATCTGTTGTCATGTTAGTAAATGATTTGAAAACTGAATGTAATACTTGAGTAGATTTTTTTTTCCATTTTGAAATTCAGTCTCTCTTTTTGACCTTAATATTTCATTCAACAAACTTTTAAGCGCTGATTGTACTTAGAGATGTGACTATCAATCAGTTTGATACTCAAGGAAAGAAAGGGGGTTATTCAAAAAATCAAAAATTTGTTTTAGGTCTGAGTGGATAGGTCAAATGGACTTCAGAGGTTTAAACTGCTTTGTGATTTCCTGCCCCACCCCACCCCTAAAATAGGAGACAGGTTTTTTTGTTGCTTCATTGTCATTCTCTGTTCTTTGACTACCCACCCCCAAAAGCAAAATAACCAACATCTTACAGAATTGTATGTTTCTAATTGCCTTGACAGTTTAATCAAATCATATAACTGTTCTAATCTCCGATTGAACATTGAAGTAGTTTACTCTTCTGTTCATGTATTTAGAACTTTAGATCCCAGAATGGTAGGTCAGACTGACCCTACAGTAATTTATTTGTGTTCCTGTTAAAGATGAAACATTGTAACTGATTTCTTTAAGTGTTAAGTAGTGTAGAAGTAAAAAAAAAAAAAAAAAATATATATATATATATATATATATATATATATATATATATATATATAAAAAGGCTTAATTTGGGGGTGACTTTTTTCTGTTTACAATGTATTTTATCATCATCTTCCTTTTCTCCCAAAAAACAAAAAAAACAAAAAAACAGTTTGGAATTCACAGAAACAGAACCAGCAAGTCATGGTATTTTTTGACTTAAGGTGAGAAAGATAGTTGAAGAAAATTAATAGTACATACTTTCTCAGTGAATAAAGTTGTAGCTGTCATATTAAGTAGGCACGTTTACATGCTGGTGTTTAGAAAATGGCTAAAATATTAAAAACCATTTTGCATTAATCTGTTTTAAGTCCTACTATTTTCAGAGTTCCATGTAAGGTGGGGTTTTGTTTTCTTTTTAGGGATAGTTTGTAATAGTCATAACTATCCCTTATGTTAGTGAATTACATATGTACAAATTGAAACTGTAAATTGTGAACACTGGAAAGAACCATTGTGACATAGAGTAAACATCTTAGTAATATATTAAAATGAATGTAAATGGAGGTTAAAATTACATTACTGTGAAACTCATCTTCCAACTCTAAGTTAATCTTTGGAGATTTGTATTAGTAGGTAACTAAACACTGCACATTTCTGTACAAGCCAGGATTATCATTTCTTTGTAACTTATTCAGCTTGGCAATTGCTTTTGATTTGGTGGATTGATAACATGGTATAATATATTTAAGCAGTTTGAAACTATTCATTTCTACACACTATTTTTAAAAATCATCTACTAGATGAAACATACAATAAAACTACCTGTGCTGAAATTTGGGGGAAGTTTAGGTCCTTTAAAAAAAAAAGTATTAATAATCATTGACTACATCTATGATAAAAGTGCTTATTTTGGTTTACTTAGATAATGCTGCAGTTGGTGGAAATGATAAACATTTAAAGTGTTAACACTCTGTGAATGCATTGGATTTAAGAGAATAAACATTTTATAAAAATCACTTGGTAAGGATTATAAACTTAATTATTGCACTTAAGAATGAAACATTACTTTTTTACAATGTCACAGAAATAGGCTTGTATTACTTGTATGCTTGTGTGACTTTTAGTCCACCCAACTTCTAAAAACTAAATGTTCTAATTGAAACAGAAGAAAAGAGTCTTCTTTTTGAAGAAAGCAACTGTGTTCTTGCCTTTTTACCCAAAATGTTATTGGAAGTAGAAATTTGAAGACATGATCATTTTTAAATTTCTTATAAAATACATAGTGTTTTAATTTAATTTGCCTCATTACAGTTAATAGTTCCCAGTTTGGTGGGATGTATAGGGAAGAGTGTGTGTGTGTGTGTGTGTGTGTGTGTAATATATTTTTTTCACAGTATGTATTTAGCATTTATTTTATTACAGCAGATTTAAGGTTTGTATGAAAATGATGCCTGTGAGTTGTGTGAAACTGTTTGGATTTTTTTCCAGCAGTTCTCTGTAACTGATGGAGGTTGGGCGCTTACTGTAGTTCAGCTATTTATTTGGTTGTGTAGAGGGAGGAATTTAAATGTCAAATTTTTCTCTTCATCCTTATGACTTAACATTTCCTTGGATTGTTGGAGGCTAAAAGTAGATGCAAATGATAATGAGTGTATAGTTTGGTGGTTTTCTGTCATAGTTCTTATTGCATGAAGAGAATAAGAGTCACACAAGTTCATCACTTAGCACTTCATAGAGAAGGTATTTGGAGATCACTGCAAGACCTCTCTCCATTTTCTATCCTGATAATTGAGCTTTTCAGGATATCTAGGGCCTGTCTCTACTTGAGTGATTCCATTTTTGCAAGTATAGACTGGCATTCAAAAGAGTGATCCATCTAAATTTTACTCACTTGAATTTTGGAAGAAGAGAAGATCTTTTAGTAATCAGGATTTATTGTTGTCATCTTATGTGCTCGATTTGCATGTGGTCTCAAATGACATGCTGATTTTTAATTTATTTGTGGTTCCTAAAATTAAGGTAGTTCCTAAAATTAAGGTAATTTGAATATTGCTTTACATTCCTTTTTAAATAACCAGGTTGGCTTTGCAAAAGGCTTAATGATGGAGTATTTGATCTGCTGGTGCAGAAAATAGTATTTAAAAGTTACTGAATACTTTTTTTAAGCTTTATTAGTTATGGCCTTAATAGTTAGTCTTTTGGCTTAAATGTCCACTGGTTTTACTTTGACACAATTAAACAGCACTGGGGATAAGTCTCTTGATATTTGTGTTGGGCGGGTATATTAACCCTATTTTAAAAGTACCATTTTGTTTGTTTTTATAGAAAAGGTAAAATGCAAGAGGACAGTGTATTCTTTTTGAAGGTTTTTATAAATTAACGTATGATGAGGTTTTTTTCCTAATTTTTTATATTTCCTTACAATGTGGTGGCCACTAATTTAACTTGAGGCTTTTCTGGTGTATGCTAACTTAGCTAGTCTGAGCTTCCAAGAAGATACATAGACATTTCAGTTTTTATTAACTGAATGAGACATTTTAAGAAGTTGAAAGAGAATTTGTGTTCAAGTTGAAAGTAAATTCTCTTTTGAAATCACCTGATTATTAAATAATTTTATTTTTTAAAAACTAACAGTTTTTTATGAATTGAGTAGACAGTTCCTAAAAATACAACTCAGATGTCAACAGGCTGTGTGTAAAATAAAATGGTTTTATTTTCAGTTTTGTAGTACAAAACACTGATTAGTGTAGATAAAGAAACATCTACATCGATGGTGGGTTGTTTTGTTTTGTTTTGTTTTTGCCTGATTTACTTGTCTTTTGAGTGACCCCTATTAAATGTTTGGGGTCAGGGATCAGAACCAGTTACCCAGCTTCTATTTTGTCCATTTCTTAAGTTTGTTCCTGTTGTCCAAACTGCCCCCTCCCCCAAAAAAAGATGGTGTGACACATGCTCATGCATATTATGTTAAAATGAGTACATCCTTGTATTTGTATTTCTGTTTTCAACATTGCCAAGGTGCTATGGGAAATTAAAGTAACACAAAATTAGAAAAAATAAAATTATTTAAAAGCAGGACTGGTTTCCTTTTCTCCAGGTGGTTTATGTCTAATGACTACTTGTATTTATTTTTCCATAATTCTGTGTGTTGCCTATTCCCTGAGTTCTATCATTATTCTGGTCTCAGGTCTTTTTTTGGTTTGGTTTGGTTTGATTTGGGGGAATGGGATACAGGATGTGTGAGATTTCCTCTATAAAGTGAGGGAAGAGAACCAGAAAATTCAGCAGTTATGGTCCTAGGCTTTTCTCAAAATCTTTTAGTGTCTGGAGAAGTGGTGATGGAGAAAAAACCATAAAGCAATGTGCAGCTTATGGATTTTGGTTTTCTGGGGTAGGTTATGGTCTGACCTGAGTGTAAATTCTAGGCTTTTAAACTTTTATTTCAAAGAGAAAACCATTAGGTTATTTTTAGCTTTTCACCACATCGTTGTTTTGTTGTATCTAAAGCTAAAGGATTTGGGAGCTTTTTTTTTTTTTTTTTAAGATTTTACTTACTTATTTGACAGAGGTCACAAGTAGGCAGAGAGGCAGGCAGAGAGAGGAAGGAAAGCAGGCTCCCTGGTGAGCAGAGAGCCCGATGTGGGGCTTGATCCCAGGACTCTGGGATCATGACCTGAGCTGAAGGCAGAGGCTTCCTGTGGAGCAGGAAGCTAGATGAGGGGCTGAATCCCAGGACGCTGGGATCATGACATTGAGCCAAAGGCAGACGCTTAACAACTGAACCATCCAGGCGCCCCTCAGTTTGTTTTCTATTTCAGGAAGGTTTTTACAAAGTTTAGCAGTTACTGCTAAAGGATGGTGAATTTCCTTAAAAGTCTGACAAAATTATCAAGGGTGTTCTAATTTGTGTGAGGTGTGTTTTTTTTTTTTTTTTTTTTTTAATTTGTGTGAGTTTAAAGGAACTGGGATATTTTTGCTTTCTTTATAATGATCCCACATTGGGACCTCCTTCTTCTGGTGTTGTGGGAAACAAAGGAACAGGCTACCTAAATACTTTTTAATGTATATATTTTATTTCTACACCCAGTTTGGGGCTTGAACTCATAACTCTGAAATCAAAGAGTCACATGCTCTTCTGACTGAGCCAGCCAGACACCCCTAAACATCTTTTTAAATTCATTTTTGGTAGCTGCTCTGCAGATCTTTCTTGTTCCTTTTGTATTATGTTTACTGTATAAGACTTAACATAGTACTACTCCAACCTCTCTAAAATATGTATGTGGCTTTTATCTTTACACACTTGTATTTTCAATGATGCATCTAAGTTCTAGTTTTGCATTCCCAATTCTGCCTGTACAAGTAACCGACACTGATCTATCAAAACTAATGGCATTACCTTACCATTAGAGTTCATCATAATGGGTAGAATATTATATATATTGTCAGCTAATATTTATTGCATGCTATGTTCCAGACAGTGTGTTAGGCAACAGAAATATGCTTCCTGCCCTTATTGTGCTTAGCTTGAAATAGTCCTAAGTAATGGCAAAATATGAAAGCTGGAGTCAGAATCTGTGTGATTAGGAGTGAGGGATGGTGCAGGGATAGAGAGATATTTCTCCGAGAAAGGGGACATATCTGAAAGAGCAAAAAAATAGGTGGGCAGGAGGGTGTTCAGATTAGGAACAATTTGTGCATTAGCATTTTACCATGCACTGGAAGAATTAGAGGGTCCTGCACATAAAATCATGGGTGCCATTGTTTGATCTTTCAAGCTGAGGCTGAAGAAAGGGAAGAGCCAGACTCCCAAGATTTGAAACTTGTGCACTCTGGACAATAGATGGGAGACCAGTTAGATTGTACCTCATGATGATAGGTTGGAACAAAGTGGAAGATTTGAGAAATTTCTGGGAACAAGACTTAAATGGATAAGATCTATTGAGGGAAGAAGAGCGAAGTAAGCATCAAAAATTACTCATGAGGGGTGCCTGGGTGGCTCAGTGGGTTAAAGCCTCTGCCTTCAGCTGGGATCGTGATCTCAGGGTCCTGGGATCGAGCCCCGCGTCGGGCTCTGCTCAGCGGGGAGTCTGCTTCCCCCTCTCTCTCTTCCTGCATGTGATCTCCCTCTGTCAAATAAATAAAATTTTCTTTTAAAAATTACTCATGAGGGCGCCTGGGTGGCTCAGTGGGTTAAGCCGCTGCCTTCGGCTCGGGTCATGATCTCAGGGTCCTGGGATCGAGTCCCGCGTCGGGCTCTCTGCTCAGCAGGGAGCCTGCTTCCGTGTCTCTCTCTCTGCCTGCCTCTCCAACTACTTGTGATTTCTCTCTGTCAAATAAATAAATAAATAAATCTTTAAAAAAAAAAAAAATAAAAAATAAAAATTACTCATGAAAAGGTTTTTTAAAAATTACTCATGAGGGGGCCTGGGTGGCTCAGTTGGTTAAGCGGCTGCCTCGGCTCAGGTCATAATTCCAGCGTCCTGGGATCGAGTCCCACATCAGCCTCCTTGCTCGGCAGGGAGCCTGCTTCTCCCTCTGCCTCTGCTGCTGGCACGCTCTCTCTCTCTCTCTGGCAAGAAAATAAATTTTAAAAATCTTAAAAAAAATTACTCATGAATTTGTGGCTCTGGAACGGGATGGATGTTTGTGCCATTCGCCTTGATTGGAGGGATACGTTGGCAAAAAACATTTTGCGGGAAGGGAAATATATTATGAGTACAGTTTTGAAATAGTTAGGCTTTCTCCTTCTGCAGGGTTTCTAATAATACTAACAGTGGAGACCTGGGGGAACAAAAATAATACTAAACTAAAAATCATTCCTTTTAAGTCCAAAAGACAATAGTTCATCTCCAACATAAGGTGGTTTTCATTAGATTGCATTTTCTTTCAGCTAATTTTATTCTTGCCTTCCCACCTCACCCCCCACCCCCGCACCCCGCCCCACCTCCAGTCCCCTTTCAGCTAATTTAAAATGTGACTATTAGGCTACATTTTAATGTAGCCTAAATAAAAAATGTTTGGTTTATATCTGCCCCTACTTCTCTGTCTTAATTATCGGTACCTTAATCCCAATCATCCTCTATCCCCTTGGACAGTTTCCAGGCTACCAACTATTGTGCTAACTACTTAATATGTGATTTCATTCAAGACTTAATGTTCCGGGGCACCTGGGTGACTCAGTGGGTTAAAGCCTCTGCTTTCACCTCAGGTCATGATCCCAGGGTTCTGGGATCAAGCCCTGCATCAGCTCTCCGCTCAGCAGGAGGCCTGCTTCTCTTCCTCTCTCACTGCCTGCCTCTTTGCCTACTTGTGATCTCTGTCTGTCAAATAAATAAATAAAATCTTTTAAAAAAAATAAAGACAATGTTCCCAGTTCTCATCAATAAGGTCTGTCATGTATTGGATAGGAATAAAAAGCATTAAGCTTGTGAAAGCATTAAGCTCGTAGTGTCTGTTATAACTAAACATTTTCTTCACAATGTGCCATTTTTCTGGGTGTAGATTCTTAAAAGACATAATTCATGTCTGCCTCAGCAAAACCAGTTGTGTCCTAGAAATCATGTAATAGCCATAAACATGGGTCAAAGGTTGTAGAATTTAAATACCTATCAAACTTGGCCCTTTTCTTTAGTTAAAGGCTTCCCTTAGCTATAGCCATCTCTGCTACTAATACTAGTGTATTTAGGCAAATTATTTAATTCTCTCTGCTTGTTTACTCATCGGTTAAATTATGGAGTAATAATTAATACTCTTCAAAGTTTCCAAATGTAAACTTACTAAAATTTTCCTAAAAATTTGTTGTGTCTTAACCACTATCTTATTTTCCTGTAGATGTATGGCTATTTTCCATCTGTTTTGAAACCTTCAGCAAATACCCAGTTGTCTATTTTAAATGTGGTAGAGCTGGATCCAAGTGCATAATCTCACCCTAGCCCCTATCTCTCCAACTCTCCCATCTTCCCTCTCTCTCCTCTCCCTCGCCTTTCTCTCCCATGCCCAGTCTACTAGCTGTGCGTTGGCTTCTTTCTCAAGTGGGCTTTCTCCATGTGACAGGAAAGGTTACAGTAACAGTTATATATTTACATGGTCCTTGCAGCAACTTCCAGGTAAAGAATTCTCTCACCCAGTGTCCATATAGCAAATCTTTTTAAGCCCTGTAGCTTTTTAGTGTATTTTGTTCTAAAGGGCGAATTGCATCCATGGTGGTTTTTGTTAAAATGTCTGGCTATTCTTGTGATTGTTTTTTCTGTAATATGAATTTTAGAATCAGCTAACAAATTTTGTTTTAAAATCTATTTTAAAGAATTTTAAAGATTTCTATAGATATTATATTTACAGGAAATTTTGGGAGAAGTGACTTTATGGTTTTAAGGCCTATAGCTTTTTAGTATGCTTTGATCTCTGTTCAGGCAAATCCTCCTTTTAAATTTTTTACTTTTAATTTTTCTTGACTTTCCTTGAACATTTTATCTTTTACTGAAACTTTTTTTTGAGTGAGCTTCTCAAGTTAGAATTTAGAAAATCACAATAGGATTTTCATAAAAATTGCACTGATTCATGTAGATTAATTTTTGAAGCATTGATATGTTGAGTTTGGGTGGGGTTTTTTTTTCCCATTTAGGTCTTCTTTTAGAACATTCAGTTTGCTTTTTCTTCATCTAAGTCTTGTACATTTCTTTTTTTTTTTTTTAAAGATTTTATTTATTTATTTGACAGACAGAGATCACAAGTAGGCTGAGAGGCAGGCAGAGAGAGAGAGGAAGGGAAGCAGGCTCCCTGCTGAGCAGAGAGTCCGATGCGGGACTCGATCCCAGGACCCTGAGATCATGACCTGAGCCGAAGGCAATGGCTTAACCCACTGAGCCATCCAGGCGCCCAAAGTCTTGTACATTTCTTATTGGGTTTGTGCCTACTTGGGTTTTGCTCTGTGAATGGATTTTTTTTTCAATTCATTGTTGCTCTAATACAGGAAGGTTATTTTTATATGTTGACTTTAATCTTAAGCCACTTTAAAGTTTTTTATAGTAAGTCTGATAAAACCACACTGTAAGGGCTCTAAGAGGATGGACCTTATTCAAACACTGTATTCCCTACCGCCTAGACAGTGCCTAACATGTTACATTAACTCAGTATGTTTGAATGAATGAATGAATGAATGATGGTATGTTAGATGATTCTCTTGGATTTCTGGGTAGACAATATTTCTAATTTGTTTTGAAGTACCCTTTCTCTTACATAGGCATCAATATTAGATAAAGAACAAGATAAAATTACAAAGCAATGGCCTTATGCAGAAATAATATTTCTCTGTCCTTAAAAGTGTTTGGATATGAAAAACTTTTAGTATATACAAAAATAGAATAGTATAATCAACCTGCATATTCTTATCACTCAACTTTATTATGATCTCAGCCACTATTATCTCATATATACCTCTGCTTTCTTCTCAACCCACCTTCCAGTGGGTTTTTATGAAGCAAATTTCAGGCATACCTTTCACCCATAAATATTTGAGTATGTTTTCCCCATAAAAAGTAGTCTTGTAGTTACATAATCATAATGCCATTGCCATATATAAAACATAACAATCATTCCTTATTATCTAATGTTGGAATTTTTGTGGTCCTCAAATTTTTTTTGTTTTAAAAAATCTCTTATCTAAAACTGATTTAACAAGGTATGTTAATTATACTGGAATTAAAATTTTAACAACAAAAAAAAAGTTTTAAAAATAAAAACCAAGATCTGATTACCAGGTCTGCTCATTGCCACAAACACATGCAGGCAGGCATGTGCTTGCATACACACATATCTGTATTTAAATAAAATCTTTTTTAAAATACACTAATAATTATGCAAAGAGTAAAGAGTAAGAAATACAAGTATAACACTAAGGAAAACCAGCAAACCATGCAAGAACAAACAAACCAGAAAAAAAAAAATTTAGAAACAACCACAAAACAAGTAATAAAGTGGCAATAAATACATATCTTTCAATAATTAATTTGAAACACTCCAATCATATAAGGTGACATAATGGATAAATAAGATTCATCTATACACTGCCTACAAGAGAGTTATGTTAGACCTAAATACATCTGCAGATTAAAAGTAAGGGGATGGGGCACCTGAGTGGCTCAGTGGGTTAAGCCTCTGCCTTCGGTTCAGGTCATGATCTCAGGGTCCTGGGATCGAGCCCCACATCGGGCTTTCTGCTCAGCAGGGAGCCTGCTTCCGCCTCTCTCTCTCTCTCTGCCTGCCTCTCTGCCTACTTCTGATCTCTCTCTCTCTCTCTGTCAAATAAATAAAAAAAAAAATCTTTAAAAAAATAATAAAAAAATAAAAGTAAGGGGATGAAGAAACATTTATCATGCAATGGATGTAAAAAAAAAAGAAAAAAATCCAACGTAGCAACACTGGCACTGGACAAAGTAGACTTTAGAACAAGATCATAGGGGAGCCCAGCTGGCTCAGTAGAACATGCAACTCTTGATCTCAGGGTCGTGAGTTCAAGCCCCACAATGAGTACAGAGATTACTTTAAAATATTCCCTCTTCCCTCCCTCCCTCCTCCACTCCCTTCCTTCCTTTCTTCCTTCCTTCCTTCTAGGCAAAGAGTTTTATTAACCTTGTTTCAAACTTTATTCTCAGGCTTCTTCAGCTTAATTAGCTGCAAAGAATGAATTGTGTATAAGCAAAAACTGAAAAGAGCTGCAGTGTCCAAGGGGTTTGGGCTTAAAAAATAATAGAGATCTAGGTTTTCTCAAATCAATGACCAAAATTTTCAAAAGCAGTCCTATTATAAAATAGAAGCTCCCAGTAACTTCTCCAAGTTATTACCTTCTTCAGAATTTGACTCAATTCAGCTTGCTTCATTCTTGGAAGAGTCATCAAAATTCTCCACAAGATCTGAACTTCCTTTTCATCTTCTCTGGTAGCTAGTGGTGCTTTTCCATCTACAGATTGTTTGACTGGGGAGCTTCAGCCAGTCTTCTTCAACTAGTCAAGCTGTCTGCATCAAGTTGGTTTAAGATACTGGGTAGCATTTCCATCAGCTACTCAGCGTTGCCCATGATGGTGAAAGTGTTTGCTGCCAGGGATGCCTGGACTTTAGGGTTGTTAAAATGGATCATGTTCCTTGGTTTGTGAACATTTTCACTTTTTCAATGCCAGAGATACCTAACTTATTTGAGGAGAACTAAAGTTTTTTATCATCTGCTGTAGCCATCCTATGAACCACCTTTTTTCAGCGAACAGTTTCTTTCCCTCCAATGCCCACTTGTGCTTGCAGTTTTGTGAGTTTCACCTGGTTCACCATAGTTTCTTTTGGGAGTGGAAATAGGACAATGTGGAGACTAAGGTTGGTGCTCAGGTGGTCTCAGGTGGACCAGCTGAGATTAGGTGTATACGCATGGGGATGCGAGATGCAAAAATAAAATTAAAAAAAAAAAAAAAGACTGGGGCGCCTGGGTGGTTCAGTTGGTTAAGCAACTGCCTTTGGCTCAGGTCATGATCCTGGAGTCCCAGGATCGAGGCCTGCGTCGGGCTCCCAGCTCCATGGGGAGTCTGTGTCTCCCTTTGACCTTCTCCTCTCTCGTGCTCTCTCTCACTGTCTCTCTCTCAATTAAATAAATAAATAAATCTTAAAAAAATAAAAGACTAACAAAACACAAAGAATGGCACTATAGAATAATAAAGGGGGCAATCCAACAATAACATATATATAACAATTGTAAGTATTTCGGCACCCAACATGGGAGCACCCAAATAAATAAAACAATAACAAACGCAGGGGAACAATTAAATAGAATAATCATAGGGGACTTGAACACTCCACTTACATCAATGGACAGGGCATCTATACAGAAAATCAATAAGGTAATAATGGCTTTGAATGATGTACTGCACCAGATAGATTTAACAGATATATTCAGAACAAAATAGACATTTTTTGGGTGCCTGGGTGGCTCAGTGGGTTAAAGCCTCTGCCTTCAGCTCGGGTCATGATCCCAGGGTACTGGGATCCAGCCGGCATCAGGCTCTCTGCTCAGCGGGGAGCCTGCTTCCTCCTCTCTCTGCCTGCCTCTCTGCCTATGTGATCTGTCAAATAAATAAATAAAATCTTAAAAAATAAAAAGGAAACTTCCTTTTAGTTCTCCTTTCCTTTGTTTTTGTTTGTTTGTTTGTTTGTTTGCTGTGCAAAAGATTTTTATCTTGATGAAGTCCCAACAGCTCATTTTTGCTTTTGTTTTTTTTTGCCTCTGGTGACTTGTCTTGTTGCAGCTAAGGTCAAGGAGGTTGCTGCCTTTGTTCTCCTCTAGGAGTTTGATGGGTTCCTGTCTCACATTTAGGTCTTTCATCCATTTTGAGTTTACTTTTGTGTGTGGTATAAAGAAGTGGTCCAACAGACATTTTTCCAAAGAAGACATCCAGATGGCTAAGAGACACATGAGGAGATGCTCAACATCTCTCATCATCATGGAAATACAAATCAAAACCACAATGAAATATCACCTCACACCTGTCAGAATGGCTAAAATCAAATGACAAGAAATAAGTGTTGGGGAGGATATGGAGAAAAGGAACCTTTCATGCACTGTTGGTGGGAATGCAAATTGGTGCAACCGCTGTGGAAAACAGTACAGAAGTTCCTGAAAAAATTAAAAATAGAAAGACCATATGAGGGGTGCCTGGGTGGCTCAGTGGGTTAAAGCCTCTGCTTTCGGCTCAGGTCATGATCCCAGGGTCCTGGGATCGAGCCCCACATCGGGCTCTCGGCTCAGCAGGGAGCCTGCTTTCTCCTCTCTCTCTGTCTGCCTCTCTGCCTACTTGTGATCTCTGTCTGTCAAATAAATAAATAAATCTTAAAAAAAAAAAGAAAGAAATACCATATGATCCAGTGATTGTATTACTGGATTCCACCCCCCAATGAAGCTACTAATTTAAAAAGATATGCACCCCTATGTTTATTGCTTCATTATTCATAATAGCCAAGATATGGAAGCAACCTGAGTGTCCACTGATAGTTGAATGGATAAGGAATATTTACATTTATATCCCCACATCAGGGTCCCTGCTTGGTGGGGAGCCTGCTTCTCCCTCTCCCACTCTCCCTGCTTGTGTTCCCTCTCTCCTTCTCACTCTCTGTCAAATAAATAAATTAATTAATTAAAAAAAAAGATCATATTGAGGAAAGATGCCCTTTTCTCCCCCAAAGATTTTATTTATTTATTTGACGAATGAGCAAGATGGAGAAAGAGAAGGAGCATGGGGAGGGACAGAAAAAGAGGGAGAAACAGACTCCTGCTGAGCAGGGAGTCTGGGATTTGATCCCAAGACCCTGGGATCATGACCTGAGCCAAAGGCAGACACTTAACCCACTGAGCCACCCAGGTGCCCCAAAATGCCTTTTCTTTAAAGCACACCTCAGCCTTCCCCAATGACATGTCACAACACAAGAAGAGAATCTTTTCCCTGGGGCACCTGGGTGGCTCAGTTGGTTTAATATCTGTTTTTGACTCTATTCAGGATCCCAGGGGCCCGGGATGGAGCCCCACATTAAGTTCCCTGCTCAGTGGGGAATCTGCTTCTTCCTCTCTGTCTGCCCCTCTCCCTGATCATACTCTTTCCCACTCTCTCTCTCTAAGTAAATAAAAATCTTTAAAAAAAAAAAAAAGAATCTTTTCCCTAACATTTTTCTTTTTTTTTTTTTTTAAGATTTTATTTATTTATTTGACAGACAGAGATCACAAGTAGGCAGAGAGGCAGGCAGAGAGAGAGAGGAGGAAGCAGGCTCTCACTAAGCAGAGAGCCCGATGCGGGGCTTGATCCCAGGACCCTGAGATCATGACCTGCGCTGAAGGCAGAGGCTTAACCCTCTGAGCCACCCAGGCACCCCTCCCTAACATTTTTCTAAACCCTTCTAAGTTGAAGAGAGTCTACTGTATGTTTCTTCTGTTTTCCCAGTGGTTTCATAGGGACTTAAGAACATAAAAATTCCCATGTTAATCATGACATGTTGGCGCATCTCACAGAACCTGTTTTTTTTTTTTAATATTTTATTTATTTATATGACAGAGAGAGATCACAAGTAGGCAGAAAGGCAGGCAGAGAAAGGGGGGGGGGAGCAGGCTCCCTGCTGAGCAGAGAGCCTGATGCGGGTTTGATCCCAGGACCCTGAGATCATGACCTGAGCCAAAGGCAGAGGGTTAACCCAGGTGCCCGAACCTGTTTCTTCATGGAATGCTTTCCAGTTTCTACAGGGCTTTATTTTAGAGTTTCAATTATAGGAAGGTTTTACATCACCTAAATATTCCCAGTTTTCAGCTGAGGTGTACGAGGGAAAACCTATTAACATGAATGCAAAAATTTGGTTGCTTCTGCCTACAGGGGAGATACTCCCTAACAGGATCCTTTGCCTGTTCTTCATCCAACTCCGGGACCTTTGGGTGCTCCCTGGAGGTAGATCATGAGGCATTCCAGGTTCCTGCTTTCTGCTACCACCTTCAGGAGTTGGTAGCTGTCCCTCTGTTCCAAGCTTTTGTTTGCCAGCCTTGCCTCTGCCACACTCTCTTCTGGGGGTATAATTATCCAAGAACCTAACAGTTCTCAGGATTTTCTCAGATGTCTCCCTTATCAGGGAGGAATATCTTTCCCAGAATTCTGTCCCCTGACCCTTAGCTGACTTCCATCCAGGTCCCTTGGCCAGAATAGGGTGATTTGTTACCTAGCAGTAAGGAAGGCTGAGTATCTGGCATTTTAAGCCTCTGTGGAGGTAGGTGGGCTCTCCAGACAAAGTAGAGAAGAGGGGAAATGAACTCTGGGTAGATGGCTCACTGCCTCTGCCAAAACCCACTCATTTGTGGCACTTTTATTCCATTATACACAATTAAAAAGTGTATAGTTCAATCTAACAAGAAGCTAGAACAATTAGAAATATGTACCCAACATCAGAGCACCTCAGTACATAGAGCAAATATTAATTGACATAAGGAGAGAAACTGATGATAATACAATAATAGTAGGGAACTTGAACACTGCAGTTATGTCAATGGATATCTCATCCAGGCAGAGAATTGATAAAGAAACACTGTCCGGGGCGCCTGGGTGGCTCAGTGGGTTAAGCCGCTGCCTTCGGCTCAGGTCATGATCTCAGGGTCCTGGGATCGAGTCCCGCATCGGGCTCTCTGCTCAGCAGGGAGCCTGTTTCCTCCTCTCTCTCTCTCTGCCTGCCTCTCTGCCTACTTGTGATCTCTCTCTGTCAAATAAATAAATAAAATCTTAAAAAAAAAAAAAAAAGAAAGAAACACTGTCTTTGAATGACACATGAGACTAAAAATGTGTGTACTTCACTCACATGAAATTTCATTCCCTTCCTTTAAGGAAGAGAATCCCAATATCATGCAGCTACCTCCTCCAGCTCCAAGTTCAGACCTCTGGGGGTATGTAATCTTCATGTCTGGAGATGATTCCTCATGGACCAGGAACCTGGAGTTGTACTGGTCTCCAACACAACCAATAGACCACTGGTTCTCCAAATGTGGCCTTCATACCAGCAACAGCAGTGTCATCACAGAAGGTGGTAGAAATGTCAATCATTGGGCCACATCCCAAACCTATGAAATCAGGAAGTCTGGGTCGGACATCACAATTTGTGTTCTATAAGCCATCCTTGTGATTCTGATGTATGTTAAAGTTTGAGAACTACTGCAACAAATGATGCCAGACAAGGAATTCTAAGTACAATAATACCTCCGTTCAGAAAAGGAAATACGCAACAGACACGGTTCCTGAGCACATACCATACCTGTTTCTATCAGTTTTTGCTGTGTAACAAACCCTCAAAATTTAGTAGGTTGAAATGAAAACCATTTTTTGTCTTATGCATTGGTCATTTGAGCTGGGTTCAGCAGGGCTCAGTCATGGACTTGCGATCAGCCAGCTGTCTATGTATGGCCTGACTCATACTTTGCGGCAGGTTGGATTTTACCTAGAGCAATGAAAGTGGCTAGGCCATGACTCTCATCTAGCAGCCCAGCTCCTGCTCCTTCACAAGGCAGTGGTCTTGAAAGCAGAAAGAGAGGGGGGCAAGCCCAATGCACAAGCACTTTCCAAGTCTGTAGGTCATGCTTACTATGGTCTCATTAGCCAAAGGAATTCATACGTCAAACCCAATGTATAAAGGGGATTTACCTAAGGATAGTGAATGCAGTGGGGGGTGGGGTGGTTCAAAAGGGTTATTGCCACCCTTTTTGCAATCTACCATGCTGCCTGACAGGCAGACTTTGAATGGAATGAATGTGTTAGTCTGGTAGTCTCTGGTTCTGATCTCTGAAAGTGCCATTGTCCTTCACGGGCATACCTAATATGGGCATTGGGTATATGCCCTTCCTGCAGAACTTCAGCAGCCATTTTCCTGTGGGTGGGAGTTGGAAGTTTAGGAACTGCTTTTAGTGTTGAGTAATTAGCTGCAGCTAAAACCAAGTTTGGAATATCTTTGGCATATACTGCAAAACTTAGTGGGGTTCTGGTCTGTTTTATCCAGTGAATTCCATGTGCTAATAAAGTAGGTAAAGTTCTACACCAGCGCCGAGCAACACAGCAGCCACTAGTGACGTGTAATTATAAGATACTTGAAGTACAGCTAGTCTGGGTTGAGCTGTGCGGTTTCTTCTCACTTTTTTTTTTTTTTTTAAGATTTTATTTATTTGACAGAGAGAGATCACAAGTAGGCAGAGAGGCAAGCAGAGAGAAAGAGAGAGGAGTAAGCAGGCTCCCTGCAGAGCAGAGAGCCCGATGCAGAACTCCATCCCAGAACCCTGAGATCATGACCTGAGCTGAAGGCAGAGGCTTTAATCCACCGAGCCACGCAGGCGCCCCATCTTTTCACTTTTTAATATAGTAGAATTTAACATTACACAGGTAGCTCACATTGTATTTTCTTTCTTTCTTTTTTAAATGATTTTATTTATTTATTTATTTATTTGACAAAGAGAGATCACAAGCAGGCAGAGAGGCAGGCAGGGGTGGAGGGGAAGCAGGCTCCCTGCTGAGCAGAGAGCTTGATTTGGTGCTCCATCCCAGGACCCTAATTATGACCTGAGCCGAAGGCAGAACCTTAACCCACTGAGCCACCCAGGCGCCCCCACATTGTATTTTCAATTAGACAGCACTGATCAGTCATTAAGCCTGAGAATTTCAGCCTCATAGTTCTTATTTCTATACTCTGCAAACACCTCCTTCTTCTTTAGTTTAAAGGTCTGTTCCTAGAGACAATTTGAAATGAATGACCTAAAGGAGGAGGAGTACCCTTAAAGTAATCTTTCCTGCTAGGCTTTTTGTATTCACTACTAAGTTGACCTCCTTCATCTGACAAAGACTGTTTAATAAAAGGTCTTAAGATCCTTCAGAGATCTGAAGCCTCAATCTTTTCAATTTTATCACTGTTAAATCCCTTGCTTCTGTTTACCTCACTTTAACTTGGGAGACCTTGGCTTCCCCAAGTCAGCAAAGCTCCACCCTGTCGCCCTGGTCAATTTGGATTGTAGCCAGAAGAGCTTCTTAGTGAAGCCGACTTTCCCTGCCTATCCTCCGCTGGGATGACTCCATACTGTTTATCTCTTGTGTGAATTTACTGAAAGCCATACCAAGTAGTCCACTCACTCCTTAAACCTCGAAATTTTCCCATTATTTTCCTAGCAAAACAGCCCCAGTCTACATGTGATCTATGTCATAATAGTTTACTAGACATTGTGCAACTGCCCTCAGTCATTCCTTATTTTTGCTCACTTGTAATATCCATTTTTTACTGGACAGCGAATAGCAGATTATTCAACTAAAATAGGTTTAAATCCATTTTCTCATATAAGAAGGACAAGCACTGTATAGGTGGTTCCAGAATTTATTTTATTTTATTTTTAAAAAAGATTTTATTTATTTATTTGACAGACAGAGATCACAAGTAGGCAGAGAGGCAGGCAGAGAGAGAGGAAGGGAAATAGGCAGAAAGACAGGCAGAGAGAGGAAGGGAGCAGAGAGCCCAATGTGGGGACCCTGGGATCATGACCTGAGCCGAAGGCAGAGGCTTTAATCCACTGAGCCACCCAGGTGCCCCAAGAATTTATTTTAGCAGAACAATTCAGTCAAGTTCTAGGTGACTTCTCTGTGTTGCAGCATGACTGCTGGTGCCCTAAACTGGACAACATCCAAAGATGGGAAGGAAATGAAAGGTCATTTTCTCCTTGCATATCTCTCTCATCAGAAAGGAAAATCCTCCACAGATGTTCCCCTTCCAGTAGTTCCCCCAGTGGGTCACATACATGCCAAGGAGTTCAGAAAAGTGTGTATTTGGCATATTCAGCCTCAACAGGGTAGGTGTGGTCTAGTGACAAGGGAAAAAGGGAGTCAGGGCTACTGGGAGGGTAAAACAACACCACCTGCTAAGATCCTTCTTATGGAGTCTATTGTGTAACAAACCACCCTGAGCTTCGATGCATAAAAGGGTGGTCATTTTATTTTGTTCATGGGAATTTGGACAGGGCACAAGGGTGGGCTGTCTTTGCTCCCCATTGTTTGGGACCTCAGCTGGGAAGACTCAAATGCCTGGGGGCTGAAGTCATCTGGAGGCTTCCTGGGCTAGGATGACTAAAAGGCTGGGCTGAACTGGGCGGTTGGGCAGAGCACCTCACATGGTCTTCTGTGTGGCCAGCTCTCTGCATGGCTGCTGGGTTCTCAGAGTGAATGCCCTCGGAGGGAGGCTCCTCAGAGGGGCTCTCTGGAGATAAAGAATTCTGCTGCATGGCCTTCTAGGACCTAACCAGCGAAGTTACATAGTATCACCTGCGCCATATTTTATTGGTCAAAGCAATGAGAAGCCCATCCAAATTCAGCGGAGGGACCTCACTTTTTGACGGGAGGAATTTGCAGCCATAAAACCTGCAACAGTCTTCATGTAAACCGAAAGACATACATACATATATATTCCCAAGATTCTCCTTACATTTTTGCAGTTGAAAGGAAATTTCGGTTTACCCCTCAATCAACCACGATGTCACATTTCTTTTTTTCAAGCTGAAATTCTTTTCTCAACTAAAAAACAATTTTCTTTCAGCCCCTAACTGGTATACTATTGTCCAGAAACTCTTACTGTTGAATAGAAGTTGAGGCGTTTTCTCTCAAGAGACCAATTTTGGATCAGCATAGAAGGGAAGCGAAAACACTGAAATCCCTCAAATTGTGAAGGGGAGCTTTGGCATTAAAAAAGAGAGAGAGAGAGAGAGAGAGAATATGAACGATTAAAGCGTCTGCCCCAGTAACTCCTAGTAAAAATACACAAATGAATCCTCCTTATATTGCATTAAAATGTTAACATTTGGGAACACCTATTAAGTCATCCATTGAAGAGGATATAAAAAGATCAAGAAGACTAAGTTCTCCACTTTCAAGTAGTTAGAATTCTAGGTGGGAGGAAGGAGATTCTCCCGCTATTGCCTTAAATACGAGAACTGAACTAGAAACAAGGAGCTCCTGGCAAGAGGGACGAGGAAGCCCCCGTGAAAGAAGTGGTCTGTGATATAATGATACAAATTAAAAAAAAATCATTAATCGGTCAAAAAGTGGCTTGAGTTCAGGTCCTCTTAAATGGTTAGATGTCAATTCTGGGAAAATGGAGGAGGGCACAAAACAAAGGCATACACACTAAGAGAACCGGAAAAAGTGAGGCCTGGGTCCCCTGAAAACTCGGTCGCGATCTTGTAAAAGGTAAACGCTACGTGGGCTCCGGCCATCAACACCTCCAGCTCACGTCGCCCAGGAGAGTTCCGGGTGTCGGGGTTGGGGTCGTCGTCTCAGGAGATGCCCAGTAGAGGGCGCCGTAAGCTCGCGAGTCCTCGGGCTGATAGGGCCGCGGAGGTGGTGCGTCCTCGGCCCGGGGGCGGGGCCGCCGTGCTCACGTGACTTTCGCTCATGGCGGCGGCGGAGGCAGCGGCAGCGGCGGAGCTCGGCGGCCGGAGCCGGATCCTGTAGCCGGGGTGTGGGCCCGCGTCAGTCCGTCCCTCCTTCGGCCCCATCTCTTGTCTTCCGGAGTGTGGCTGGCGGAGCCCGGATGGCGGAGCGAGGCCTGGAGCCCGCGCCCGCCGCGGTGGCGGCGCTGCCGCCCGAAGTGCGGGCGCAGCTGGCGGAGCTGGAGCTGGAGCTCTCAGAGGGTAGGAGCCGGGCGGGGGAGCGAGCGCCCGGGCACCGCTGCGGATCGCGGCGACAGGGAGAACAGGTCCCCGCCGCGCGCCCTGCTGGCCGTGCGGGCGAGACGGGAGGAGGGTGCCGGAAATCTGGCCCGTGCTTTGAAGGGGTCGTCTTCCCTGCGCTCGCATCCTATGAAGTGGGTTTCCCCTGGCGTTCATTGTGTTCTCGGGGAAAGGGTGAAGCTGGGGCTTAGGGGAGAAGTCCTCCCCTGGCCCGGGCTGTTTCTGCACTCCCTGCCCCTCAAAACCCAAGACAAAGCTGCGCCCTCGCGCTCTTCCCGGGCGTCTGGGCACGGTGGGGGGGCGGTGAGGCTGCGAGCAGGGTGGCTGACAGCTTTCTCCTGTCCTGCTCTACCCTTTTCGCGGGGAGGGCCTCACGTCTGTTTCAGCTCCCCTCCCCCCTTCAGAAAAAGAGAAAGATACATGGGAAATCCGCATTTCTTCTTCCTCCTTCTTTAACAATACGAGATGTCTCCCCAGTGACAGGAGTGAGCGAGAAGCAGAATGGGCCATTTAGGGTCCTAGGCAGATTAGAAGCAGTGGCATTAACCCAGAGAGACATACACTGTGCTGCTTTCAGATCACCTTTGTCATAAGGGTTTTTTCCTGGTGCCTCTATTCGGGGTGAATTTTCCGCATCTGATCACCTTTTAGAGTCTTTCAAGAGAGGAGGAGGGGTGGTTACCGGTTACATGCAAATCCTGGCCGGCACCCTCTTTCTTTTGACAATGGATTGGTACAGGGAGGGTTGAATTTGAGAATTAAAAGAATAGAATAAATCAAGCCTCTGTTATTAGAGAAGTCCCTTGGACAACAATGAGAGAAACGTTGCTCTGTTGTGGGCATGTGATCAGGCTTCATGTGCAGTTGTGATCAGTTCTCCATAAAGTTCCTGTTTTTATCAGGGGCTGACTCTAAGACAAAAGCAGCATTTTCTACAAGCTTGATGTCAGTATTGTGGCGGTGTCCCCAGAGTTGCATATTTTTAACTGAGTTCCTTGCCAAAGGCCCTCTTTGCCAGCATTTTTCAAGTGGATTAAATATTGTTGATTGGAAGAGAAGAATGTGACAAGTTCTCAGGAGAGTTCAGACTTTTTGTTTACTTATGGGGCATTCTCTTCCCCATTCCCCCACCCCCTTATCCTTTACAATGAAAAGCCAGAAGTAGATATGAGTGTTATAAATTCTGTTGGGCATACAAGGAAATAATTATTTTTAATAACCCTGTTAGGTTTTCCCAATGTATAGGGAAGTGTTATTTTAATTTGCACTTAATTACCAGCATATTATTTTTCAATTAATCAGTTGAGAAGTTATTTTTTGGCCCATTCCCAGAATCCGAGGTGGTGGATGAGTTGGTTTCTGTGATGTATTTAAGATATTACCATTGGTCCTGCCTCTCAAGATAATATCATTCTTCTCCTATACTAAAGCGTTGTCCTTAAATCTGTAATGACTTCCATTCAAATCTGCCTTTTAAAACAGTTACTCTGTAGTAACAAATGAGCTCTATTTGATTAGCCAGCAAGAGAGACGTTTGGCTGGATGTTTGTGTCAGAATGAGATTAAAAATAGGAGTTGATTGCTTTTACACAGAGGGAAATCCTGGAAGCTCCTTATTCTTGGTATATCGGCTTCCAGCTGATTATTGTTTACTTCTCTGAGTGTTTCTAGAAATGATTCTGAGGAACTGTTTCTAGGACTCACACTGATTAGCTCACCTTTCTCTCCCTTAGAAGGGTGTGAAACTCCTACAAACTGTGGATGTTAGGACTTCAGCATCATTAAGGACAAATGCATGATTTGCTTTCCCATGAAGGATTGCTTTGGTTCACAAATACTTATTTTGAATTAGTTTCTTATAGATATATGCCATGTTGTCCTGTATTTCATCTTTTTTAGCAACGGACAACTGGAAGAAATACAGTTGAAAAATCTGGGGCCTGCAGTGTCAGCATCTTGGCCATCTGTCTTTTTCTCTTGCTTAAAAATAAAGTACAGAGGATGTTTGACTGAAGAAGTAGATAGACGTTTTTAGGAATTCAAGTGAAGTTAAGATAGCCCTCTAACCCCCAGATCTCTGGCGTGGTGTTACTGGAAATGTCTGTAGTATATTTTGAATGAGTCTTTGCTTGTTTGTTTGTTTATTGTACATTTTCTCTATAGCTGCTGCTCTGTTGAGGAAAGTACTTTCTTTCCTTTCAAAAAAAAAATGTACTTTTAACTATGTGTTTGTTTATCATGGGTCTTTGGTATACTCATTCCTTTATTTTATTCTTTTTTTTTTTTTTTCATGCAGGCCATAGTTGGTCTTAATTACAGTGATAGTCTGAGCTGTGTGCTGTTAAAGAAATTTCGTTGTGCTTGTCTGTATTTTTGGCTGCAGGCTTTGGTCATAGCTCAGCCACTTCTGTACAGAAATGCAGGTTTGTGCCCCTGTGGGCTGTTTGCCGCAGAGCGTGTTGCAGAGCCCAGGGCTGTGTCTAGTGCTTCATGCAGGTCATCATGGACTTGGCCGGGAAGCTCCTGCTTCTGCACCAAAAAGAATAGGCTGCAGCTATCCAGAGAATCACTTAAAGTTGAAGTTGCACATAATCCTGAGCTCTTCTTTCAATGAATTGAATAGGTGGAGGTTTCTACAAATATTTTGATGGTGGATATGTTTTTCATGATCCACATATTTTATTGTATTATTATTATATCTGTTATGTGTTTGACAATAAAGTCTTTTGTCAAAAACTCTGTTTTTACTCAAGTGTATGCATATTAAATAACACTAATGAGACTTATTTGTTTAAATCTGTCATATAATACATTATATTTGTATAATCTTATATGTTATGTTATGTGGGCTTCATTACAACTTTGTGATTAGGTAGAATAGATAGATATTATAACCATCTCTCACCTTTTCTTTTTCTTCTTTGTTTTGTTTTAACAGAAGGGAAAACTTAGAAAGGTTAAGAGGGTAAGTGTTTTATCTAAAGTCGCTCATCTAGGAAGTGCCATTATCCTAAGCTGCCATGTAATTATGGCATCTGTTACCATCAAATGATTTAAATATCTTTCTTGTTATGGCACAAGGTATTCTAATTTTTACTCTAAGGAAATGCTGTGTAACAGTTGTTTGCCACAATTCTAGATAGTCCCTTGATTCTCTTTCTGAAATCTCTTTCAAGTCTATCATTCACTTATATGATTCAACAGATAGTTATTTTATGCCTCCTGTGTGCTGGGAATGCAGAGCAGTGTGTCAGCTTTCAAGGAGACCTGAGTCTGGAATGGAAGTCACTTAGATACCAACCAGACAGTACAGGAGACCGTGGTAGAGTTTTGTCCAAGACTGCCTTCTAAGAAAAGAGGAAGGTATCTGATTTGTTGTTGTTGTGGAAAAGAAACAGCAGAGAACTATAAAGAGAAGATTGGACAGGGTGGCCAGTAGAGATGGCTGAGATTGAGCATGTGCAGTTCAGTCCTAAGCATGAAGGAAAGGACATAAATCCTATACTTCTGTGGCTTGTTGGAAGAGCTCAAGTCTTTCAGTGTCTAAAGATGACAACTGGGAAGGTATTTAAGACAAAATAACACAGGAAGGGATCCTCCCTTTTCTTGTTTGAACACTTCTCTGAGCACAAACACAACAAACACAGTCACATCCTCCCTTTCTCCTCTTTCATCACTCATCCTGGCAGCCCTGCAAGGCCGGTAGGGCCCACCTTGAAGGCAGAGGTATAAGAGAGGGCTCCTTGCTAGGAGTTGATGGGAAACCTCTTGAGGAGTGGGGAAGCAGTGGGGGAGTTGTTGAGGGAATGGAATAGGTGCTGGCTAGAGATCATATTTCACGGGTTCCCTAGTGGGCAAGTAAAAGTAAGGAGCCAGGAAACTGACAAGTCCCTCCTATTGTATCTACAATGGAAAAGTTGTCCACTTTCCCCCAAATACAACACATAGTTGTGAATTCATGGGATATACATTTATCAGAAAAGCATGTCTCAGTAGTTGTTATACCTGATGTTAAGAGGAGGAAGGAAAGCAGAGGTTATCGATTTTTACATAACCCAAACTGGGTGTTAATCTATGCGCTCTCCCTAAAACTTGAATATGTATATTTTTGCATTTGTGTTTTGCATATATCCTCTCTTACATTGGAACACATCTTTAGGAATTATGGTCAGAGTCTGTGGCACATTCCTTTGAAAATCTTCATGGTGGCAGATTTTGAGGGTGGAATTTCATTTTATAGGTTACTTGGAGTCAGAGAAAATCTGGTGATGTTCTTTTGGAGTCCAGACTAGATGTCATTGAAAAAATTAGAGTAATTCTAAACTGATTTGCATTGTGACTGTCAAAAAAGTAGAATGATGTAAACTTGTTTTTGAGGGTAGTTGAGAAGACAAGTGACCAATTTATTGATAGAATGATTTAGTCTTACTATAAAGGATAGCGCGGGTGTGGACACCCTTGTTCTGATGTTTATTTTGAAAAATCATCATTTGACAGCCCCATATCATTGAACTGGATTTTTGAATGAAGGAAATCATTAAGGGGCACCTGCATGGCTCAGTGGGTTAAGTGTCCGACTCTTGGTTTCTGCTCTGGTCATGATGTTGCCGTCATGGGCTTGAGCCCTGCGTTGGACTTTTTGCTTGGTGCAGAGTCTGCTTCAGGTTTTCTCTCCCTCTCCCTTCCTACTCACTCTCCCTTTCTCTCAAATAAATAAATAAATAAATAAATAAAATCTTAAAAAAAAAGAAAAAAAAAAAGAAATCATTAACCCTTCACTCTTAGCCTGGCCCCTGGTGGCTGCTTTCTTTCCTAGCCTGTGTGAGGATTAGCACCTCAGGGTGAAAAGTTCAGATGATTGGCTAAAAAAGGCCCTCACACTATATTTGTATCAGAATTACTACAGTTCTCCCCCCCTCTCAGGAATGCTCTTTGAAAGCACTCCTTCCTGCTTACTGTCCCACTGCTCTTTAAGAGTTCAGCTGAAGTGCTAGCTTTTTTTTATAACCGAACCCTGACTATTGTCAGCTCCCTAGCTTCAAACCTTACAGCATTTACAGTGTATATGTCATTTTTGCCAACTGATACATTCTTTAATTATTTAAATTGTTTTTCATTTTACATGAGTGTAAGCTCCTACAGAGGTCATTCCTATCTTAAACAGTTTGGAAGTAATTTTTTTAAAAAAAATTTTATTTATTTATTTGACAGAGAGATCACAAGTAGGCAGAGAGGCAGGCAGAGGGAGAGGGGGAAGCAGGCTCCCTGCTGAGCAGAGAGCTGATGCAGGCTCAATCCCAGGACCCTGAGACCATGACCTGAGCTGAAGGCAGAGGCTTAATTAACCCACTGAGCCACCCAGGTGCCCCTGTATTATATCTTAAACTTTTTTTTTTTTTTTTTTAAGATTTATTATTTGACAGAGAGAGAGAGAGATCACAAGTAGGCAGAGAGGCAGGCAGAGAAAGAGGAGGAAAAGCAGGCTCCTGGCTGAGCAGAGAGCCCGATCTGGTGCTCAGTCCCTGCGGGGGTCGATCCCAGGATCCTGGGATCATGACTTGAGCTGAAGGCAGAGGCTTAATCCACTGAGCCACCTAGGTGCCCCTATCTTAAACTTTTTTAAGTAGCTCCCCAACTCTTTCTTATATTGTGTTAGGAGTGCAATGAGTTTTTGCTCACTTCAATGTGATGTAAAGTGAAACCATAAAGTCACTGTCTTGGGATTTGATTTTGGTGTGAACCAGAGTTGTAGAATCATTTGAGTATAGGCTTTGGCATCTGGTGGGCCTGGGTAACCATTCCTGGACTGTCACTTAGTAGCTGTGTGACCCTGGACAGACTGGCTACCCTCCCTCATTTTAGTTTCTTCGATTCTTAAAGGAATGACAATCTCATTGGAGCTGTAGGGTTGAATAGGAGCTGACTGTACTGTGTGGCATGCAGTGATTGCTTGGTGTGTGTAATCTTTATTGTTTCTGATAGTGAAGGGCTGCTTCATGACTTGGCTGTTTTTAGTATCTTGTGTTACTTGGCAGAATATGGTTATATATGAAGTGATGAATGAAATCAATTTGTGCACATATTTTTTTAAAAGACCTTACTCCACCATCAGTTGCTCCTGTCGGCACCCTCTACCCTTAGTGTAACATATGTTAGGTCATTGCAGGCAGTTGACTAGAGCAGAAAAGAGTAGCTGGTTTGTTTCATACGGACATCTGGTGTGTGTACATTTCCGAGCTGGTAAGTTCTGGCAAATGGCTGTGAAATTTAAGCGTGGTTTCTGAGACTCTACCAGTTAGGCATCTACCAGTTACGGAAAGGCACATGTGGGTGCTTAGAATCTTCAAATAGTTTTTGTCTCTTCCTTTTCTTAGTCCTCCATTTGTCTCTAGTGAACACATCCTTTCAGTTCCTCCTTCCAAATTTTTTTTGCATTCACTTTTCTTTTGAGTTCTGTTTACTACCAGCCTTGTCTGGTTCTCTATCTTTAGACCCAAGGGTCTGATTTTTGTCTCCCTTGAACTCTAGATTGATCTTTCCCGTCTTTTAAAGATTATGTTGCTTTCTAAAGCCTTTGCTAAATCCAGGACTCTTATCACTCATTGTCTTTAAATTCTGAGTTTCCTAAAAGCTGTGGTGGTCTCCTCTTGTATCACTAGAGTCTAAGTTAGTGCTATTGTACACCTCAAATAGTCCCATCTGTTTTGGTGATTGATAATACTCTAGGGGTTTAAGTGAGAGTTTTTCCTATCTTTGTGTTTTTAGTGAGTTGGTTGCATGCTTTCCCTGTGGATGCTCATCGATAAACAAGATCCCTTCTGAAAGGCAATTTCTTTGGATTCATGACTTGGCTTCAGTGTACCTGAAAACTCTGAAATCATGTGCAGAACTTGGAGTGTGAGTGCTTACGTGTCTTTTTAGGGAGCAGAATCTATACCTTTCATCAGTTTCTTAAAGAGGACTATGAAACAAAGCTCAGAACCATTCTTACTAGCTTGTAAGAAAGCCAAACTCCCTCCGCTTCCCTCCTCAGCACTCTAAGCCTTATCTGTATCAGTTCCCACCCTTATCCACTTTCCTCCTTTTCTCAGAGGAAGAAGTATCCCCTTTCCTGTTCTAAGGTATATCCCTCTCACTGTTCTCACTCCCATCCTTTTTCCTCTGTGATCTTGGCGTCTTACTTCATTGATTGATCTATTCATTCATGTCTTCATTCATGGTCTTTTTGCCTTTGTCTCGTTCTCTCATCTTCAGCTTCTCACTTAACGCTTGGCTCTCAGTTCCTTCCCTTCAGCCTATAAATATGCTGAATTTTCTCCCATCCAAAAAAAGCAGCTTCCGGCAGTCTTGTGTTGGAGTCCGCGTGCTCTTGTGTGCTTGCATTCTCGTCCTCTCACAGATCCTAGAAGGTGTAGCTTACACTTCCTTCCCTGTCTTTCCTTGGCTCACTTCTCTTGGTCCATTGCTTTTGCTTATCAAATCTCCAAAACAGCTATCTCCAAGGCCATCAGTGACTTTTTTTTTTAAAAGATTTTATTTATTTATTTGAGAGAGAGACAGTGAGAGAGAGCATGAGAGAGGAGAAGGTCAGAGGGAGAAGCAGACTGCCCATGGAGCAGGGAGCCTGATGTGGGACTTGATCCCAAGACTCTGGGATCATGACCTGATCCTAAGGCAGTCACTTAACCAACTGGGCCACCTAGGTGCCCCCATCAGTGACTTGACTTCTTTTTTTTTTTTTTTTTAAAGATTTTTATTTATTTACTTGAGAGAGAGAGACAGTGAGAGAGAGCATGAACGAGGAGAAGGTCAGAGAGAGAAGCAGACTCCCCATGGAGCTGGGAGCCCGATGCGGGACTCGATCTCGGGACTCCAGGATTCATGAACTTGGAGCTCCAGTGTACCTGAAACGCTGGCCATTCCAGAACTTGGAGTGTGAGTGCTTACGTGTCTTTTTAGGGAGCAGAATCTATACCTTTCATCAGTTTCTTAAAGAGGACTATGAAACAAAGCTCAGAACCATTCTTACTAGCTTGTAAGAAAGCCAAACTCCCTCCGCTTCCCTCCTCAGCACTCTAAGCCTTATCTGTATCAGTTCCCACCCTTATCCACTTTCCTCCTTTTCTCAGAGGAAGAAGTATCCCCTTTCCTGTTCTAAGGTATATCCCTCTCACTGTTCTCACTCCCATCCTTTTTCCTCTGTGATCTTGGCGTCTTACTTCATTGATTGATCTATTCATTCATGTCTTCATTCATGGTCTTTTTGCCTTTGTCTCGTTCTCTCATCTTCAGCTTCTCACTTAACGCTTGGCTCTCAGTTCCTTCCCTTCAGCCTATAAATATGCTGAATTTTCTCCCATCCAAAAAAAGCAGCTTCCGGCAGTCTTGTGTTGGAGTCCGCGTGCTCTTGTGTGCTTGCATTCTCGTCCTCTCACAGATCCTAGAAGGTGTAGCTTACACTTCCTTCCCTGTCTTTCCTTGGCTCACTTCTCTTGGTCCATTGCTTTTGCTTATCAAATCTCCAAAACAGCTATCTCCAAGGCCATCAGTGACTTTTTTTTTTAAAAGATTTTATTTATTTATTTGAGAGAGAGACAGTGAGAGAGAGCATGAGAGAGGAGAAGGTCAGAGGGAGAAGCAGACTGCCCATGGAGCAGGGAGCCTGATGTGGGACTTGATCCCAAGACTCTGGGATCATGACCTGATCCTAAGGCAGTCACTTAACCAACTGGGCCACCTAGGTGCCCCCATCAGTGACTTCTTTTTTTTTTTTTTTTAAAGATTTTATTTATTTACTTGAGAGAGAGAGACAGTGAGAGAGAGCATGAACGAGGAGAAGGTCAGAGAGAGAAGCAGACTCCCCATGGAGCTGGGAGCCCGATGCGGGACTCGATCTCGGGACTCCAGGATCATGACCTGAGCCGAAGGCAGTCGTCCAACCAACTGAGCCACTCAGGCGTCCCCCATCAGTGACTTCTAATTTCAGACTGAAAAGCACCCACTGGCTGTAGTGTCTTTTATGCAGCGTTGGATATGGTGAATAGTTAGCTTTATAAAACCCTTTCCTTCCTTAGCTTTTAACGGCCGCATTTCCTTCTGGAGCCTATTTCTTCTTATGCTCTCTCTCTGAGCGTCTTCCTTCTGATACAGGTGTTCCTGCTATCTGTCATGAGCCTTCATCTCCCTTCACATAAGCTTGCTGAGTAATCTCATCCATGCCCAGGACATGAGCTGTCTTGGAGGTGAGGTGGCTTCCTGGTCCCTATCTGTAGACCTGACTCAGAGCTGTCTGCTCCACACATCCCATTGGCTCCCCGACAATTGTAACTTAGCAAGTCCAACACTGTATTCCTTATTTCAGCCTGCTCCACAGCCTCCTTCCAAATGTCCACTTTCTTGGGTCAAATGCTTGGGAGTCATCCATCTCATGGGTCACTAAGTCCAGTTGATTCTTCTTCCTCCCTTCCACTCATGCCATTTTGGTTTTAGTTCAGGCTCGTTTTTTTGTTTGTTTAAGATTCCATTTATTTGGTTTGAGAGAGAGAGAGGTGAGCACAAGCTGGGGGAAGGAGGGGCAGAGGGAGAGGGAAAAACAGACTCCCTGCTGAGTGTGGAGCTGGATGGTGGGGCTTTATCTCAGGCCCCAGGATCATGACCTGAACCGAAGGCAGACACTTAACCGACTGAGCCACCGGGCGCCCCTGGTCTTTGTTCAGCCCTTATCAACCTCTCACTGAGATTATTGTAGTCGTCTCCTCTAACTCATCCACCTGCCTCCAGTGCCTTCCCAGACCCTTTTCCCTCCAGTCCATTCTTCTCTATTCTGTGATGGAATGATCATTCTGAAATAGAGATCTAAAAGTGACCTCTCCCCAGTTTAAAAATTATTCATTGGCTTGCCCCATCCACAGGATAAAATTCAGGCATCCTTTACGTAGCAAGACCTGCTTGCCTTTGTAGCCTCATTTCCCACGCCTTCTATGGTTTTCTCCCCTCTCTAGCCATGCCTAGCTGCATGCGCCACTGTGCTTTTTCACTTCCATGCCTTTGTACATGTTGCCTTCCTCTGAGAGATGCCCACTCTGGCAGGCACATTCTTTCCCCTTTTCTTTTTTCTTTCTTTCTTTTTTTTTTTTAAAGATTTTATTTATTTATTTGACAGATAGAGATCACAAGTAGTCAGAGAGGCAGGTAGAGAGAGAGGAGGGGAAGAAGCAGGCTCCCCGCTGAGCAGAGAGCCCGATGCGGGGGTCGATCCCAGGACCCCGAGATCATGACCCAAGCCGAAGGCAGAGGCTTCAACCCACTGAGCCACCCAGGCACCCCTCTTCCCCCTTTTCTTCCTGGTTTACTTCTGTTCCATTCAAATTCCTGTAAGAAGCCAGCCTTTCCTAAGCTCTGTTTAGAGGTTAAGATCTCTGTATAAGGAGCTACCAGTTATTGAGTACTTGCTGTATAGCAAACCCTGTGCTTGGCTCTTCATATACCCTAGCTGGTTGGGAAGTAGATGCTGAATAAAAAGCTCCTATTATCATGATGAGAGAACTGGGCTAACAGAAAGCCCTTGAAATGGAGGGTGCCTGGGTGGCTCAGTGGGTTAAGCCTCTGCCTTCAGCTCAGGTTATGATCTCAGGGTCCTGGGATCGAGTCCCACATCAGGCTCTGCTCAGCAGGGAGTCTGCTTCCCCTTCTCTCTCTGCCTGCCTCTCTGCCTACTTGTGATCTTTCTCTGTGTGTCAAATAAATAAATAAAATCTTAAAAAACAAACAAACACAAAAAACACCTGCAATGGAGAAGAATGTTGTGTGTGCCCGATCTGGCCCTATACCCTGATCTTTCCCTTTCTCCTTGCCCATGACAGTTACATTCTGAAATGAATGGCGAAGGGATCAGAACAGTGGACTTAACAGTCATTTAGAGCTGGATTAAGTCCTGTGTTTGTTGCTTGCTGTGGGACCTCAGGCAGGTCTTTGAAATGTGTTTCTAATCTTATAACTCCTGGAGATAGGTGTGTGATTTCCATTTTGTAGAGACTTGTTAAAGAACGTACAGTCTGAGACTATCGTGTGCTGGGTGGGAACCCAAGTCTGCTTGGCTCCAGACCTCATGGGTTTCCACACTGCCATCTGCCTCTGTCTCCCTGAATCATGTTTCAAGTTGTTTCTGCAAAATTCTTTCCCATCCTAACTACTGGGCCTTACTTTTCTTAGAATACAGCTTCTGTCTTTGGAGTTTTAGAGGTGGGGCTGGAGGGAAAAGGATGGGAATGTTCTGTCCTATTCTCAGAGAATAGATGTGAAATTAATTTTTCTTCCTAGAATTGAGATGAGCATGATCAGGAGCTGTAAAGGGGAAACCCAGGAGGAAAATATTTTGGATGCTTCACAGGGCAGTCCTAAATGAGAATCTGAAGGTCTGGTGTCTTAGAAAGATCCTTGGTTTGCACTGGACTTGAGCTTCTGGACTGTAGAGAGGATTGTCGTTACATTCTGATTCAGAAAGAGTTTTTAGTGCTTTTTTTTTTTCCCCCTTAGGATATTTAATGTTTACGTTTAAAGTTAATTTATAACTTAATGTAAATATTTCTCTTTTTTTTAAGATTTTATTTGTTTATTTGATAGCGAGAGACACAGTGAGAGAGGGAACATAAGCAGGGGGAGTGGGAGAGGGAGAAGTAGGCTTCCTGCTGAGCAGGGAGCCTGATGTGGGGCTACATCCCAGAACCCTGGGATCATGACCTGAGCTGAAGACAGACGCTTAATGACTGAGCCATACAGGCGCCCCAGTGTAGATATTTCTGTAAATGACATGTACTTTAATTGATTTTTTTCTTGGTGTTATTTCTTGTTTTTTGAAGGAACAGTGCTCTAATATCTCTCTATTTTTAGAGGACTGTTGCTTTTATGGATAATTTAAAGCACCTATAGGATTTGTTTCTTTCTTTCTAAGAACTTTGGATTATGTTGTTTCAGGTTACTCTTAACCTGGAACTTGTGGGTTTTGTTTTATTTTAATTCTACCAAACATTTATTTTTTAATTAAAAAAGTTATTTTTGTTAGCATATAATGTATTATTTTTTTCAAAAGTACGGGTCTTGATTCATCAGTCTGGAACTTGTGGTTTTTAACTCAGGTCAGGCATGTGTATGTTATGGTGTTGATCAGTCTTGTCACACTCTACGTTTTAAAAATGAACCCAGCAGGAATTATTAGGTAGAAGCTTCTGATAGTTTCCTGTTCCATAAATCTGTGACTGAAGCAAACAGGCTGTCTTCAGTTTTCTTTATTGAGGTGTAATTGACATACAGCATTATATTAGTTTCAGGTGTGCAACGTAAGGCTTTGATATTTGTATATATTGTAAAATGATTACCATAACAAGTCTATTAATTTTTGTCGCCATATGTAGTTACAAAAAATTTTTTTTTTTCCATAAAAATTTAAAGTGTCTCCTTTCTTACATTATCAGATTTCCTTTCTGGTTTGGAGAAACTTTCATTCTTAAATTGAATGTGTAGAAAAAGCATCTGTCTGAATTTTCCTCCCATAGTTCTCGTTTTTCTTCAAGGACCAAGGGAAGTACTGGAAGATGAACTTCCTGTTAAAAACACCAACTTCCTCATTTGCTGGTTCTCTAAGCTCTGATCTCTCATGTTACCCCTGTGTTTTATTTTTCAAATGATCTTGAACCTAGGAAGTTATCACTTACATACCTGTTTTCACCTCCCTCTGTAAGCTGCTTCGACAGTGTCCTTACATGTGTACATACAGTGTCCTTCGACATGTGTATTTTCAATACCTGTTCAACCAGCGATGAATCTGGACTCTGTCATCAGCCTCCCTGTCTGTTCTTATTTTCTTTCTAGTCTCTGACTGACTCTTCTATTATAGTCAGATTGGTTTCCTCACTCTTTTTCCTGACAGTCCCTTTCCTATCTCTCTGCCTTTATAGTGACTGTTTTCTTTGTCAGGACTGCCTTTTCTCCTATTAAAATGTTGCCAAATTCCAGGGCTCGGCTGATGTTCCCTTGATCATGAAACCAGCTGACTGCTTTCGTTCATATTAATCCCTTCTATTTTTAGGCCATTGTATTCAGTAACAGAGTTTAACACTAAACTGACCACTATTATTTGTTTCAATTATTTTTGCCTCCTGTGTTGGACTTTACATTTTGTGAGTGTAGTGGCATGGCCTTCTACCTTTTGGAACTCGTAAAGTGCTCAATATATCAGTATATCAGTAAAGGTGTATTGAGCACATTTATTTACAAGATCTATTGAGAGAATAAGGGATGCGTAGAAGGCAGATTCCCTGCTTTCAAGGAGCTTTCAATCTAGTAACTTCTCAACAAATAGCTGTTGGGGTTTTAAAAATACTAATTTAAGTAATTGTCTTTTAAGTACATAGAAGCATTTTGTTTTCTGCTTGAGTGATAAGGTAGCATTTAAAAATCCTATTTGAAATGATTCTAGAAAGATGGCTGTTTTCACACATCTATACTGCCCTCTTTTAAAAAATTAATTAATTAATTAATTAAAAAGATTTTACGTATTTATTTGACAGAGAGAGAGAGATAACAAGGAGGCAGAGAGGCAGGCAGAGAGAGAGGAGGAAGCAGGCTCCCCTCTGAGCAGAGAGCCCCATGCAGGGCTCGTTCCCAGGACCCTGAGATCATGACCTGAGCTGAAGGCAGAGGCTTAACCCACTGAGCCACCAAGGCGCCCCTGCCCTCTTTTTTAAAACATAGTTTAAGTAATATAACAATTTCAAAGCTTAAAACACGAACACCAAGAGTTAGAGTGGGAACTTATGAAGGTAAGGGACTTGGAAGTTAGATCCAGGAAACCTAAAATACACATGGTAAGATTTTAAAAAGATGGGGGGTCTGGGGGGCTCAGTTGGTTGGGCGTCCAGCTCTTGGCTTTGGCTCAGGACTTGATCTTAGGGTCGAGAGATCGAGTGCCATAATGGGTTGCACACTCAGTGGGGAGTCTGCATTTGTCCTCTCCTTCTCCCTCTACCTTCCCCACCATGTATATGTGCTCTCTGTCTCTCAAATCTTTTTTTTTTTTTTAAAGATTTTATTTATTTATTTGACAGACAGAGATAAGTAGGCAGAGAGGCAGGCAGAGAGAGAGAGAGTAAGAATCTTTGAAATAGGGGTGCCTGGGTGGCTCAGTGGGTTAAGCCTCTGCCTTCGGCTTGGGTCATGATCTCAGGGTTCTGGGATCGAGCCCCACATTGGGCTCTCTGCTCAGTGGGGAGCCTGCTACCCCCTCTCTCTCTGCCTGCCTCTCTGCCTACTTGTGATCTCTGTCTGTGTCAAATAAATAAAATCTTAAAAAAAAAAAAGAATCTTTGAAATAGAAGAGATTTTACAGCAGAAAGCCTGGTTGTCTGAATAAACTAGTCTAAGAGTTCAGCAAAACTTATACTCACTCAGGGTAGTATGAGAATGGGTGGCAAGTAATAGTATTTTTTTGTATCATTGGGATGTTGGTAGAGGGAAGTATGGGAGTGAACTGTCTTGGTGAGGAGAAAAAGACTTCATAATAGTGTTAAAAATTATAAAATACTTAAGGATAAATATCAAAAGGAAGGCACAGGATCCGTATGAAGAAAATTATAAAATCTTAAGGATGTAAAAGCAAGATCTGAAAAATGGAAATATATAATGTATTCCCAGATGGGAGGTCTAAATATATATAAACATAATGGAAATCAATTACAGCTCCATTGGAGAGTTTTTTGGGTGGTGGGGAGTTAGATAAAATAATCTCAATGTGCATGTGGTAAAATAAATGTTTTGGAATAGCCAAGAAAATTTAGAAACAGAATCGTGATATGGTCCTTGCTTTACCATGTGTTAAAACAGAGTCTAAAGTTACTATGCTCATGGGGCGCCTGGGTGGCTCAGTGGATTAAGCCTCTTAATTAAGCCTTCAGCTCGGGTCATGATCTCAGGGTCCTGGGATCGAGCCCCACATCAGGCCCTTTGCTCGGCGGGGAGCCTTTCCCCTCTCTCTCTGCTTGTAGCCTACTTGTGATCTCTTTCTCTCTGTCAAATAAATAAAATCTTAAAAAAAAAAATAAAACTACTATGCTCAAAGCAGTATGGTAAAGTGTTTGAATAAAGATGAATGAACAATATAAAGTGCCCAAGTCCTTTTTTTTTTTTTTTTAAAGATTTTATTTATTTATTTGACAGAGAGAAATCACAAGTAGATGGAGAGGCAGGCAGAGAGAGAGAGGGAAGCAGGCTCCCTGCGGAGCAGAGAGCCCGATGCAGGACTCGATCCCAGGACCCTGAGATCATGACCTGAGCCGAAGGCAGCGGCCTAACCCACTGAGCCACCCAGGCGCCCCCAAGTCCTTTTTTATGTGGGAAAAATAATTATGAAAACATGAAAGTTTCATGAGCTATTAGATCATTAGAAATTATGTAATTCTCAAATTAGAAAATAGCTTACAAAAGTTGGCTAGGACTCTGTAGGATATCAGCAATGCCGAACTTCTTGATGTTCTGCTTATGCTGCCAAGGGAGCACACTGGAACCAGAAAGAAAAGGCCATTCCTCTTGCAGTGTCTTTCTGGTGCTCCCTGCAGACCAAGCTTAACATTGAGGTATCAGGCAAAGGGTCCCTCTCAGTTTTCATAGAGCAGGCAATGAAAGGTAGATTTGGAGCTGAGAAGTAGTCCACCCATAGTTTTTTTGGTACCACCTTGAGATGGATCCTTAAGCTCTTCCTCTCCACTGTTGATCATTGCTAATCCTTGCCTGACATGCTCCTCTCCAGCTTTGCTAGGGTTCCTTCCTCGTGTCCTTGCTTTCTTCTCTCTCACTAATTTCCATGTAGAAGCTACAGTGAACTTTTTAAACCACAAATTTGATCAGATTGCTTCCCTGCCCTAAGACTCTTCAGTGGCTTCTCTGTATCTTAAAATTCAAACTCCATTTCATGCTCTCCAATGCCTGCCCAGTCTTGACCCTCGTTTGTTCCTCGCATCCACTGTGTTTCAGCCATACTGGCTGACTTCTTCCTTGGCTCCCTCTCTCCTTCCTCGTCTCCTTCTCTCCGTACTTTTTTCACTCTTCCCTCCCTCCTTCTGTTCCCTTTCCCTTTTATTTATTTAGTGGCTATTTATTGTGGCCTACCATGTGCCACACAGGTAGAGGCAATATAGTAGTGGTTATAATAACAAAAATCCCTGCCTTTAAGGAGCTCACATTCTGTAGGAATAGACAGAAATTAGTAAGTAATATATATTGCTTGGCAGATGGTAAAAATTTCAAAAGAGAGCTATTGTGAAGAGGGATAGAGAATACTAAAGTTGGATCAGTGGTTACAATTTAAAATAGGGTAGTCAGGGACGACCTTGTCCTTAGATGGCATTTGAACAAAAACCTAAGGCCATTGAGGCTTTTTGCCTCCCCCTTGAACTCACTGTACTTGTCCCCACCTCCTTGTTTCTTGTTTTGCTTCTGCCTAGAGTGCTCGGCTCTAAGATCTGTGCTGGGCCAACCACTCTGCCCCCTTTCTGTCTCAGCTCAAAAGTTATCTTCTTAAAGATGCCTTCCCTGGTTGAGTTCAAATGTGCAACTCCTCTCATTTTTCTCTATCACTCTCTCTTGTTACTTTCTTTTTCTGTTTTAAAATTTTTTAATTAATGCTTTCCACCATTTGCTATGATCTTGTTTCTGTATTTATTTATCTTATCTCCCCTAGTAAAATGTTAGTTCTGTGGGAGCAGAGACCTTGCTCTTCTGTTTCCCTGCTGGATGCCCAGAGCCTAGAATAGAAGACTGTCAGCAGACACTTGTTCAGTGAACAACAGATGGACTTTACAAGGAGAAGATTCCACCAGAATTCCTTAGGTGGTGCAGCTTTACAGGATAAAGAAGTATGGGCTCTGGCCCCAAGGACCTCTGGCAGGAAGGAAAAGGAGCCCCTGTGGGAGCTGGTCAGGGGCTCATGATGTTTCCTGGCCTTTGGTTAGTTTCTAAAGTTTGTTTTTCCTTCATTTCCCTCACTTGTTTGTGCCCTCTGATTTTTCCATGTGACTTTTATAGTTGGATGATGTGTGACCACTTTCCATTTCATCAGCCTACCTGACTACTTTGCTCATTCAGTTCAGCTGATACTCATTATCGCAGCTACTTAGAGAGATGATACAATGCCACATCTGGTAGAGGGCTCGATGAGAGTGGAGCCACAGCACAGAGTGCCTCTGCTCCCTGGATGAGGGAACGGCACCTCTTGTCTTTCGTTGTATTTTGCCTATGCAAAGTCGATTCCCTTTTTCTTTTACCTTAACCAAATGTATCACCCACAGGATCTGATCTGGGGCATAAGCTAACTGGGTACATTTTCCTGTAGAACAGATATTGTCAGCAACCTTCATTTTGGTTTAACTGGTTGGGAAAAACTAAATATTTTGTCTGCCTGGTTTTCCAACATCTTTTCTTGGTCACATTATATCTTTTGCAAAATGTTGGAAAAACAGGGTGACAGGGTGGCTCAGTTGGTTAAACGTCTGCCTTCATCTCAGGTTGTGATCTCAGGATCCTGGAATCAAGCCCTGTGTCAGGCTTCCCTGTTCATCCGGGAGTCTGCTGCTCCCTTGGTTCCTCCCCCTGCTCTCTCTCTCAAATAAATAAAAACTGAAAAAAAAAATTTTTTTAAATGTTGGAAAACCAGGTAAGTGACATATTTAGCCGTATGGTAAATATTAGATGTGTTGAAGTAGGTCAGGCTTTTGGTCAGTTTAACCTAGTATATGCCAGCTAGACTTCAAGGACATTCATGGGCCACCCATAGTATGTCCACCCGTGCACACAACACTTTGATCTTAGGTCTTACCAATTTTTTCTCAGGTGTCTGTTTGAATATCTGTGCCCAAGATATGTTCAAACACTAAGCTTATTATAATTTTGCACATAGCATGAATACACTAAAATCTCAAATATTCCATTTATTTATTGTTCTGTCATGAGCTTCTAGTTTATCTTCATGGTGGGAAATAGACCTTGTGAAACATCTTAATAATTAAGATACCCTATTCCAGTAACGATTGAAAGAAACATGATGAACATGATTATCAGGTTGAAAACATGACTACAATGATTATTATTAACTAACAGAAGATCGTCATTATCAGAAGAAGTAAATTTTTCAGAATCCTAAATTTGATCTGATCACCTTCTAACTTTTCCTTACAGTTGTTCAAAAAAGTTACTCATTAGAGGTGGAGAATTCTTTCCTACTTTTTTCCTTGTAGTCAGTTGCAATTATCTCAGTTTCTTTACCTGTAAAATGTTGGTAATAATAGTGTCTACTTTATAGGATTTATGTCAGAACAAAATCAGTTAGTGTATAAAAGTATATGATTACAGCAGTGCCTGGAACCTGGTAAAGCCCTGTAAGTCTTTTTATGCCACTGTGCTGCTGTAATTTTATACCATCCATACAGAAGTTGTGATTAGTGAAGAGTATGTGAATTGGGTATATGAACCCAAATTTGGTTTCCAGCTTTATCTAAAACAGGATGATAGTTAAAGTCATGAGAATAGATGAGTTCACCCAGGAAAGAGGGCTTCGCATGAACAGAGAGAAGTATTTCAGCTAGAACCCTAAGGAATGCTAACATGGGGGGAGGAAATAAAAACCTGCAAAGACAAGTAGGAATAAGTTGCTGGAAGTTTAGCAAGAAAGCCAGAGAAGGAAAATCAGGAGAGTTTGGGGTCAGAAGGACAAAATATGGAATGATTAAATGTTGCAAATATGAGAATGGTGAGGGTTAATATGGATTCATTGGATTTAGCCACCAGGTGGCTTATGATTTTAGTGAGAGTGATTTTAATGCAGTGATGTGGGAATCTGAAGTCACATGATAATGGGCTAATGAATGAATGAGAGGAAATAGAAAAATTTCAAAAACAAGACAAGTTTCAGTAAGGTTACTGTTGTCAGGAGGATGGGACATGACAGTCTTTTGGTAGTCATTTGCAGAGATAAGATATTGTGAACGACATCTTTATTGCCTAATAAATGGCATGAAGAATACATGTATAAATATTGAGGGTACTTACACAAAGGGCATTAGTGTACCTGTAGTATTCTGGGAAGGAATCCCCCAAGTATTATCGCTGGGGCTCAGAGTTAACAGTTGAGTTGGAGTTTGGTGGGCACACAGACAAGGGAGAAGGATATACTCAGTGTTTTGAGAAAGGCATGGATTCGTGAATCATTGATGCATGTTTGAGGAATTAAGATGATTTAGTAACTGCTAGAGCATAAAGTGTAAGCTCAGTAGGTTTGGTGAGCCTGAACAGGTGAGCAGGAATAAGAGCATGCCAGGGGTGGGCCTTAGAATCTTAAATTTTATTGTGTAGATCCTTGATTCCCAGTGGGGGTTTGTGTGAATGTGCCAAGAGGTACTCAAAACTATAGGATAAACATGTACCTCTTGGGGTATACATCTCATTGGACTTGGGGGAAGTTATTGTTATATTAAAACACGAGTATATTATGATGCACAATTAAACA
Source organism: Mustela putorius furo (assembly GCF_011764305.1). Classification (NCBI taxonomy): domain Eukaryota; kingdom Metazoa; phylum Chordata; class Mammalia; order Carnivora; family Mustelidae; genus Mustela; species Mustela putorius. Next base: position 5,075,365 of record NW_025422368.1, on the reverse strand, counting down.
TTTAAGATAAAATTATAATCTTGTATTATTTTTACATTTTTAAGTACATTTTCCTTTGGTGGCTGGCTTCTTCAGGCTGTGTCTTACGCCTCTTGTAGGCCCTCTATCCCCTTCACTTTCTTCAGGTCAGAGAGTTTATAGAACATCCATATAGGTGATACGGAATCACTGAAGAATTGTAAGTGGCGGGGGTGGGGGTGGGGGGTGGATGACCTTGGGATCTGTTAGAGCTCACCCTAGAAGCAGGTAGTTTCAGGCATCTGTGTCCTACAATTAAGGGACACTGTTCCCATTGCATACAATGCATAATGGTCCTAAATAGATAAATAACAGAGCAAGAGGATAAGACAGGACAGGGAGACTTCTGAGGAGGCTACTGAAATGAGCTAGTGGTTACTAATAGGACTAGGGAAGAGGGAATGAAAAGAGGTATTTGAGGAGGCAGAATTGATTAGGGTGGAAGAGGAGGGCATATGATATAAGAACTGAAGTTGACTCTAAGGTTTCTGACTTAGCATCTTGAGAGGAAGATGGCACGATTTCCTAATACAGGGAATAAAGGAAGAAGAACAGTTTTGGCTCTGGGAAGAGATGAGTTCAGTATCACTGAATTTGAGAGGTCTTTGGGCCATGCGGGTGGATCCAAAGCAGGCAGTTGGCTCTGTGCTTTTAACTCTTTAGAAGGCCCTGCCCCAAAGATAACATATTCAGTATTCTTGAGTGGTCATCACCAATCATGGAAGCCATGGTGGTCCAAAGGGAGCACACTGAATGAGAAGAGATTAAATAAATACAGAGCTCTGAAAGCACTGCCATTTAAGGGGAAAGCTGAAGGAAAGGAGCTTGAGAAAAGGTGGTCACAGAGGTGTACGTGGCCCAAGAGGGAGACGAGCAGAGCAACAGGGAATTTTAAGAAGAAGTACCTGTTGGTGCTGAGAGTTCAACCAAGAGCGAACTGAGAAATGCCATTGAGATTTGCAAGTCGAGGAGGACCTTTGCTTGAGCTGCTTTAATTGTGTTGGGGGCAGGGGACTGCAGATCTGCTGGGAATAGTGTGGTAAGGAATCCAAGGTGATTCCCTTCCAAGAGGAAGTGGAAGTAGAGGCAGGCGGTGTACACTGCTGTTTCAAGCCAAACCATGTGAAGCAAAGGAGAGAAAGAATAGTAACTAGGATGCTTATATGTTTCTCTCTTTCTTTTCTCCCACTAGAGAGCAAGTTGCAGGGGTGCCTGGTGGCTCAATCAGTTAAGCGTCTGTCTGACTTATTGGTTTTTGGCTCAGGTCCTGATCTCATAGGTTGTGAGCTCAAGCCCTGCATCAAGGGAGGGGGGTGTCCATGCTCAGTGGGGAGTCTGCTTGAAGATTCTCTCCCTCTGCCTCTCCTCTCTCTCAAATAAGTAAACAAATCTTTAAAAAGGAAAAAAAAAAGTAAATTGCATGAGTAGTGGAACTTTCTTTTTATTTACCACTTTATGTCCAGGTAGAAAAGAGTTCCCAGCACAGAGTAGTAGGTGCTCGATAAGTATTTGATGGCCATATTAGTGAATTATGTTAAGAGAGGAGCGACTTGAGCATGCTCATTTGTGGGGTGGAAGGGTAAGAGGTCTTGAAGCGGAGTGGTTGAAGGTGTAGAGTAGAAAAGACATGATGGAACCTGGTCACCATGAGTCAGTATCGTGAGATCCTAAGCACTGCTGGAGTGATTACCCAGGATACCAGGAGTGACTCTTGCTGAAACAGAAGGAAAGGAAGAAAGAATGGGAACAGGGGCAGATATTTATAGGTGGTGGAGGAGGAAGTTGGGGGAGTTCTCTTCTGATGGTCTTATGAGTATTCTCTGAGTTAAAAATAAAGTAAAAATGAGTATCATGTATATATTCTTGGAAAATGCTTTGTGAAGTCACACAAAAAAGCCACTCCTATTTAAGCAGCTATGCTTCTGTGGAAAGTTCTGGATATGTAATTGTAGACACACATAAAGGGTAGATGAGGTAAGGATGTGCCAGGGAGCATGAGTAAGAGCAGGTGAGACAAGAGGTCTCCAGTCTCAGACGTAAATGTAGGGAGTGGTTGTGAGCTGAGAAGGGAATACACATACCAGTGAGAACTCCATTTCGTTGCTCCGCACAACCAGCAGGAGATTGTCCTTGGACTCTCAGGGAAGTCGGAAGGAGGGGCAGTGCACAAGGCTCACTTTTTCCTCTTTGAGATAAAACGAACAGAAATTTGAGCCTGGAGTGAAGTAGAATAACTTTTTGTTAGCAAGTCCTCCGATTCTGACCAGGCTGGTTTTCCAGTGATTTATTTCTGATTCATTTCACAGGAAACTGCTTTCCCAACTTTGACAACCTGTTATCTGAAATGATTTGTCTGTTTAGAAGCAGAGGTAGTAAGTAGTGAGAAAGAGGATGTGACAGTGTCTCAGTGAGTCATAAGGAGTAAGACATGGCCATATTTGTTCGCCTTATCAGCTTTTATCTAGAATTAAAGACTATTAAAGTGTCCATTTCATTTTAATTAACAGTTGCTTAGTAATTTCTCACTTGTTCAGAAGTCCCTCTTTCTGGTGTAATCAAGTTCAAGACTCCATATTTCTCAGGAATTTTCTAACAGGGGAAAATACAGTAGTAAGAATGGGTTTATGGTCTTCTAGACTTCAGTTGAATTTAAATAACTCAAACAAGCTGATTTTTTTTTTCTTCTGCTACTAATCTTTACGAGCCATTATTAAACATCTACCTCTGACTGTGAAGCTATACAAGGCAGGCTAGAGTTGGCCTTGAGCTCTGGCTGCTTCTGTTTTTGCATTTCACACATGTTATAACATGTTCCCTGTAAAGTGAGCACAGGATCTTTCAGAAAGGGATCAGATTCTAAGAGTGAAAGGGGTTTTGCTTAGAGCAAGTTGCCAATTGTAATCACCTACTTAACTGCCCTATCAGGGAAAACAAGTTCATAATGTGAAAAGCACCTGTCACTTTTTGGAGGTGGAGAGAAGTAAGTTTTTTTCCTTTTCTTTGACAGAAGGTAAAATCAGGTTGGCTAAGCTAAGCTAATTGGGATTTGGTATCACAGTTCAGTGCTTAGAATTCATTTTTTCTAAGCCATCCAACATTTTATAGGGGATGTGGGGGAAACCCTGTGTGCCTTCACCTCATTCCCCGACATTCTAAGCTTTTTAACCATTAGTTGAATAATTAGAACTCCAGTTAGGCCTTTATTTGAGGGAAGAAAAAGAACTTCATTGGCATTTTGGGGAGAACCTAAGGGACAATAGAATCATCTGGTCAATTTGCCATCAATAAGCTGAGGACCCATTTCTCATTATTATAAATCACTGAGTTGTGCCAGATCATATTTCCCTGAATTTATATTATTTGTGTGTGTGTCTAAGAGACCACATTCAAGTCTTTGGAAAGACACCTGACATGTGGACCTTTTTTCCCAGATTCTCATTTCTGTTGGCTTTCATGGGAATCTACTGGGAATCGACTGGGAAAGCGTGTTGAAGGGAGAGACGCCTCAGAGGCAATGAGTGAAGTAACATGGAAAAGATTACTGGGTTCAGGTCCCATTTCTGCTATTTACCAGCTCTGTGATCTTGGGCAAGTCATTTAACCTCCCCTAGTCTCTGGGAGATGGAGTGGCTAGATAAGTGAATGTAGTTCTTTCCAGGTTTTTTTTTTTTTTTTAAAGATTTTATTTATTTGTCAGAGAGAGAGAGGGGGAGAGAGCGAGCACAGGCAGACAGAATGGCAGGCAGAGGCAGAGGGAGAAGCAGGCTCCCTGCCAAGCAAGGAGCCCGATGTGGGACTCGATCCCAAGACGCTGGGATCATGACCTGAGCTGAAGGCAGCTGCTTAACCAACTGAGCCACCCAGGCGTCCCAATTCTTTCCAGTTTTTTTTTTTTTAAAGGTTTTATTTATTTATTTGACAGACAGAGATCACAAGTAGGCAGAGAGGCAGGCAGAGAGAGAGAGAGAGAGGGAAGCAGGCTTCCTGCGGAGCAGAGAGCCCGATGCGGGGCTCGATCCCAGGACCCTGAGATCATGACCCGAGCCGAAGGCAGCAGCCTAAACCACTGAGCCACCCAGGCGCCCCTTCTTTCCAGTTTTTAATTCCAGTGATGACCTGCATGTTTATGAAAGTATATGAAAAGGAAATCCTCTTTTAAATTCATGAGAACAGTTACTATTTAAAGGAAACCCATGTATCGCAAAAATCATCATTGCCTAATTTGTATTCAGTCAGTCAAAACTTACATGTTGAGTTTTCTTAAAGCAAGGTACACAATTATTATGATTTTTAAGATTTTATTTATTTGACAGGAGAGGGCACAAGTAGGGGGAACAGTAGAGGGAGAGGGAGATGCAGGCTCCTCGCTGAGTAGGGAGCCTGATGCGGGGGCCCAATCCCAGGACTCCGTGATCATAACTAGAGCTGAAGGCAGATGCATAACTGACCGAGCCACCCAGACACCCCTACACTTAATTATTCAGGATATATGCTCTTGCTGTTTTGGCCTAGTGAGGGTTGGGGGATAGGACTTTAGTTTTGACTCTTAGAATTTTCAGCATGTTGAATTTCCCTTTCACTGCCATCTCCTCTCCCCTTTGCCCTGCTCTCCCTCACAACCTCAGCACCCTGTGCATTTTTCTTTTGTAATGCTTATCTCTTTCTGTCCTTCTCCAGGCTGGAAGCCGGGTCTTATTCATCTTTTCTTATTGTAAAACATTGAGGAGTAGAAAGATGGTGAGATGTGAGGAAATAGGTAGCGGGCGAGTCAAAGATGGTCCAGATATTGGTTTGGGTAACCAAGGGAGTGATGGTTTTTATTTATAGAGACTCCTGAGGGTCTGGTTTGAGGAGAAGGTGGTAATATAACTTTGGACAAGATGGAATCTGTGGCATTGTTGGGACTTTGGGGTAGACTAGTCATTGATAGTTAGAAATGTGACTTATCTCCTGGAGCAGTTGAAGGAGTTGGGTATCATCTTCATGAGGGTTATCAGAGTGAATCAGATCTTTGAAAGGGAAAGTAAAAAATGAAGCTAATGGGGAAGGCTGCCTTTCTTTAGGAAGATAGAGGAGAAAGAAGAATCATCTAAAGTTGCCAGAAGCCATGACAGAAGTAGAAGGACTGGGGTATGTGGTGCCATGGTGGTATGGAGGCAGAGACTCAGCAGTGTGAAAGCTTTCTAGAGGTTAGGAGGATTAGATGAGGGAACACAGATGATTGGATTAGTCAGTTCCGGTCCTGTGGCTGAATCAGAGGCTAGATTCAAAAGTGATGAGGACATAGAAACTATGAGTGTGTAGGCTTCTCATTTTGGAAATTGGGCAAAAGGATTGAAAGAACGAGGGCAGATTCAAAGGAGGACTTATTTTACTTTGTTATTATTTTTTAAATAATAAAGAGTCTTGAAAAATCTTTTTAGCCCTGCGGAGGCTAAGAAAGGAGGCTAAGAATAGATCGAGTTGGCTAGGGAGGTTTGGGTGCAGACTGGATCCCTTGAGAGCAGGATGGTGAGGCTGAAGTCCCTCTGGAGTGGAGGGAGGGGCACCTCTCCCTCTGAGACTGTAGGAGGGGTTTGGCTAAGAAAACTGGGGAGGGGAATTTGGTGTGGGATTAATGGGGAAAGATTCTTCAGAAAGATAGAAGCTTGGAATTTTGAGAAACGTGAAAAGAACTGGAGCAGCAGCTGTAGGGAAGTTGAAGAATTAATGAAACAATGCAAGCCATGCCAGAACCCAAGAGGCCAGAGCGAGTGTGGTCAGTATGGATTTGGAATGGACACGGTTATGTGATATTTGTGTAAAACCATGAGATTAGGATGTCCTATAAATCATTAGTGCAAATGTCAGTGACCCCCTGGGTCCGGAGGAAAGCAGAAGAAGGTAGGCTGTAAAGGTGGGAATGTGCTCTAAGGAGACGTGGGCTTGACGAACACTGTGCCATTGGCTTTGACTTTGCAGTTGAGACTGTCCCATGTTGTGGATCAGATCACTGGGCATTTATTCCTGTGTCACTGTTTTTGTCTGTATATGTATGAAGCAGGAAGAGAGATGATTTATTTAAAGGATATTGGGGAAAAAATGAAAAAATAGATATTGAGGTGGGAAAAGGTACGAGAATACCTGTAAGAATGCTGTGCTTCCTCCTTCCTTTTAATTAAAAAAAAAAAAAGGCATGGGAACATTGTTGAAAAATTCTGTGAAAGAGAAAAAGAGCCTCCATTCTCCTCTTCTAGTCCTGCTTCCTAAATGCTTCCTAAATGAAATCACTTTCTATCATTCTGGAAGTTAAGAGTGTAACTCTCAATAATATGGTAAGTCAACTTACAAAGAGAAACTTACCCCTTCCTAATACTCTCTTCCTCCTGAGTTTTTTCAGTTATATTGTTGTTCTTATATTGTCAAAGTAAATAATACTTATGCTGTTTTGCATAACAAGAAGTAGTCTTTGTGCTACATGTGCAAATTAAGCCTAAATATTTATACTCCACAAATACCACTTTTGCAGTATCATTATAAATTAAAGTTACTTTAGAACCTAGAAGTACTTTGGGCATGCAGAGAAGGAAATCGGATGCTTTATCATGAAACTCCTGTCTCAAGGAGAATGGTACAAACTAGATCTACTGAATCCTCTTTTAAATTCTTTTTACTTCCTGTGTCTTACTCAGCTGCTATTATTGTTTCTCATATTTTAAGTTGTCATTTTTCTTGTCTTTTGAAAAAATTTGTAGGGCACCTGGGTGGCTCAGTCATTAAGCGTCTGCCTTTGGCTCAGGTCATGATCTCAGGCTCCTGGGATCGAGTCTCCCATTAGGCTCCCTGCTCCACGGGAAGCCTGCTTCTCCCTCTCCTGCTCCCCCTGCTGTGTTTCCTCTCTTGCTTTGTCTCTGTCAAATAAATAAATAAAATAAAAAATAAAAATGTTAAAAATTGGAATAGTCTTTTTAATATGGCTACATGAGTGTTAAAGTTTAAGTCCTTGCCTTTCAGAAATGGCTTTATCTCTCTTTGTCATTTCTTTGACTATAACCTATTTTTATATTGTGGAGACTTTTTGGATTTCCTTTTTGTCCTTGGAGTTGTGAAATTTCATTAGGTTGTGTCTAGGTGAATATCTTCTCTTTTCTTTCATCCTATTTGGCACTTGGTAGACTTCTTTCAGTCTGTCTTTATTGGCCATCTTTTACAGCTCAGAGGAATTTTGTTTTATTATTTCTTTCCTTCTGTGGGTCTTGTTTTTAAAGCGTTTTGTGTTTTCTCTCTCTTTTTCTTTTTAAAAATTTATTCTCTCTTTTAATAGCAGGTTATTTTTGATTTTTATGGATATGATAGCCTTTTGAATCTTGGTATGCTGATTAGAATTTTTTTAAAGTTCTCTTCTAATTCCTGAAATATCTCATATTTCGTTTGGGGCAAGTTCTTCCAGTGGTCCATCTTGGTCCTTTTTTTTCTGTAAATATCATGTAATTCATGGCTGTTCATGGTTAATGTGAGTGACTAGGTTGATTAGTATAGGTAGTTGGCATGGTTTTCTTCCGGAGTTAAATTGGTCTTATTGAGTATAAGTTTTTATGGAGTATCACATACAAAAGAGTATTTATTATACGTATACACTGTTTAAGTAAGAGAAGTAAATTGTCCATGATCTGGTTTGGGGGCCTCTGAGGGGCCTGTGGGCTGATTATTCTCCCTTACACTCAAATGTAGCCATCATTCTGAGTTTTGTTACTCATTACCTCATTTTCCTTTATGGTTTGAATATATTCCAACAGAATATTTACTTTTGTAAGTTTCTGAAATTTACTAGCAGAATCATGCTATATATATTCTGTGACTTGCTTTTTCTTTTCCTTTTTTTTTTTGCTCAACATTGTTTATGAGATTCATTCTTTTTTTTTTTTTTTTTTTTTTAAAGATTTTATTTATTTATTTGACAGAGAGAAATCACAAGTAGATGGAGAGGCAGGCAGAGAGAGAGAGGGAAGCAGGCTCCCTGCTGAGCAGAGAGCCCGATGCGGGACTCGATCCCAGGACCTTGAGATCATGACCTGAGCCGAAGGCAGCGGCTTAACCCACTGAGCCACCCAGGCGCCCCATGAGATTCATTCTTGCTGATGCAAGTTATTGTACTTCTTTTTGCTTTCCTGCTGCTCTAGCATTCCATTGCATGAATTCACCTCAACTTGTTAGTCCGCTCACCAGCTGACAGATATTTTAGTTGTTTCCACATTTTTGCTATTGAGACATCATTGCTGTATATCTTCTATATTTAAACTTGTGTATGTGTGTGTGTATACACACGTACACATGACCTTTAGTGATGGATTTTCAAATGTGTATCTTAAAGTCTAGAATGAAATTAAAATCTCTGGATAGGAAATTGTGAATGATTAAAAATTCCTTAATAAATTTCTTTGTATTTTCCATTGTTCCTTACATGCCCTCACTTTTATAAATTTAAAAAAATTTAACATATACACTATTTTCCTTTGGGAAATGCAGAAAGGGTAAGGGTTAGTAAGAGAAAGTTGCATTAATAAATATAGAAAGAATCAGTGCAGCCATCATGTGTTAACTGTGATTTTTGCAAGCTTAATGATTTTGTAGAATCTTTAGCAGTGTGTCTGTATCAAATAAGTCTATTTGTAACTACCTCCAGTCTTGAATTATAGTTTCTATCAAGTTTGCAACTTCTTTTTTTTTTTTTTTTGAAAGATTTTATTTATTTATTTGACAGGCAGAGATCACAAGTAGGCAGAGAGGCAGGCAGAGAGAGAGGAGGGGAAGCAGGCTCCCCCGAGAGCATAGAGCCTGATGCATGCAGGGCTTGGACCCAGGACCCTGGGATCATGACCTGAGCCGAAGGCAGAGGCTTTAACCCACTAAGCCACGCAGGTGCCCCAAGTTTGCAACTTCTTAAATTTCTTTTCTGTTTCCCTTTTCATCTACTACCTCACTCAAATTTCCTTGCCAGCATTCTGTAGAATAAAGGAGAGCCATCAAAAACTTACGCTATCTTAAGATAAGGAGTATTTTTAAAATATTGAAAAGGAATAAAAGATTTATTATACGTTATTTGGCTTATGGATTATAAGGTTTTGGGATTTTGCTTTTGCTTTAGTGCTGAGATTCTTCAGACTAAAGCATACTGTGTTTTTGATAATGAGTTTTGATACTCTGCCTAAATTATGTAGGTTTGTTTGGGGTAGCAGTTTTTCGGTACCTCACTGACTCAGCTGAAGGTGATTGAGCATTGAGAGGCATTCAAAGCAACTGATCTCAGAGCTCAGGAAATTTGGATTGATTGATAATAGAGCTAATAAACTAGGCCGCAGACATGGAGAAATCCATTTTAAATACCTCTAAACTTTGTGGAAGAGTTTTGTGCGATTCTCATTTAAAGATGCACACCCTAGTATAAACATCTGCATTTCTCTGAGCGTTTCCTTGAGCGTTTCCTGAGTATAAATCGTGGCAATACCTTCATTTGAACATATTATGGGAGTTGATTGAAAATTTTCTGATGATCACCATTGTAAGTAAATTTGGATAATGGAAGTGAGTTGAACACTAGGAGATACAAGCAGTTTTCCTCAGTTGGGTTTATGAATGAATGTAAACTTTGGGGATTTTAGAGGGATTCCATAGATAAACTTACTTGCCCCATCTCTTGCAGCAACATGTACTGAGTAGACTTGGGAAAAATTTGGCCATGATGGCAGTCTTACTTCAGGAAAGTAAAGTTTCACTGTGGGGGTGGATGAAGAAAGTTTCCTGATAATAGCTTAGATTTACTGTATGGCTCAAGAGATTAGAAAATAAAAATTGGAGTTGATGCAACAACCCACTTAATGTCCATATTAACTTCTAAAATGTTTATACTTCATTTGCTATATCATCTCTGTTTTAGATTTCACCAAACAAAATACTCACGATGTTTCTGTGCCCTACTGTGGGAAAGCCTTTTAGAGGGTGTATTGTGGTCCTGGCTAACCTAAAAATATTTGTGTGTGTATTATAGAGCAATGTTAGTTTTTCCCCACATAGTATGTAATGTATTGATTAGCCCCATCCCTAACAAAATTTAGAGTCTGGATGAAAAAATGTGGAGAAAATGACTGAAAATGTTGTATGCTACATTTTTGTTACTATTTTTAAGACATGTTAGTAAGTGAAAGGAAACCACTGGTGCTTGGTTTGAATGATACTCAAAACCCCTAAAAGTGTTTAGAGTGTTAGTTATAGTTGTAAATCTGGTTTTAAATTTGCATTGCTGCAGTATGATAACTGAACTACTGTACTTAAACAGTTGGAGGGGAAATTCTTTTTAATCCACGGTCACAACTTCTATTTGGAGAACAGAGAAAGGCAGACTAAGAGAAATACGAATGGAAAATGTTAATCCTCTGTTGTGGCTTACTCTAGTGTTTCATGTTCCTTTAAATTTTGGATTAGATTTCTACCAGAATTCTATAAACTTGAGGGGTAGAGTGATTGCAAGTTGTCTGACCTTTCTAGGTTTGAAACTTTGTGTAGTCTAATTCCTTCTACTAACTTGTGTGGGAAAGCACACACACAAATTGGGCAAACTAAAAAGAATCTCATAAATAGAATGGTAAAAAGCTGCAGTTGTCTTAGAATTCATAAATGTGTTCAAAAACTTGTTTTTTTTTTTTATCTTTGTAGATGTGTGTTTCAGTATCATTTTTCCTCTCTTCATATTCCCTCATGAAAGGAGAAGATTTGATATTTCTGAGTTACAACTTTCTTAAAATCTACTCATTTTGCTCTGATCTGTTCTGTGTATAGAGGGTTGTACTCCTGCCCACGTCTGATATGGAAGAAGAGACAGAGACAGGAGAGTGGGTGACTGACTCAGAAAGATGTAAATGATCTTATTATACTTGAGCTGCAACCACACCTAGAAACCTTGACAATAACAAGGCCTGTGTTTGATGTACTTCACTTGTTAAATCCTGTCTGGATTTTAGTATGTCACATGTGTGTTGTTCGTCAGCAAAGTTAAACAGGTGCTAGAACAATTACAAAGCTTTAATCAGACTGATGATTACACTGTTTCTCATTTTGACCATACAAAGAAAATGCAACACATACCAAAAACAAATTTCTAGTTGTTTCTTGTATTGTTGGTTCTGGGTCAGTGGTTTCAGTGCTACAGATCCTCCACCAGGAAAGATTTTCATGGGTAAATTCTTCAAGGTTAAAATAGTTGCAGTGTATGTGTCAAGTTGTTAATGCTTTAAAATAACTTTTCCCTTATTATAAAAATAAATCATCCTTAATGGGGAAAAAAAAGGAAACTGAAGAAAAGTATTTTCTCACACCTAACACCCCAAATATAAATACTAATACTACTTCAGTAGATTTCTTTCCAGTCATTTTTCTATTTAGATATCTTTTAAAAACTGAAGTAATACAGACACTGTATACTAATTATAATGGAATTTTTAAAAAATTGAAGTAATACGGCAAAGTCAGTTATATCAACTTTTTTTTTAATATTTTGTTTATTTATTTGACAGAGAGATCACAAGTAAGCAGAGAGGCAGGCAGAAAGAGAGGAAGGGAAGCAGGCTCCCCGCCGAGCAGAGAGCCCAATGCGGGGCTCGATCCCAGGACCCTGAGACCATGACCTGAGCTGAAGGTAGAGGCTTAACCCACTGAGCCACCCAGGTGCCCCAGTTATATCAACTTTTAAACTATTTTGAACATTTCGTATTCCATTATTCCTTAAAAACATGACTGATATTCCATTGTTTTGGATATACCATAATATTTGAATATTCACCTACCATTGGAATTATAGGGAATTTTAAAATTTTCTACTAAACTTATATATATATTTATTTATTTATTTATTTATTTATTTATAGAGACAGCACTTATGCATTCTTGTGTACATAAGTGGGGGGAAGGGCAAAGAGCTAGAATCTTCAAGCAGACTCCCTGCTGAGCACACAGCCTGATGCAGGGCTGGATCCCGACTCTTGAGATCATGACTAGAGCTGAAACCAAGAGTTGATGCTTAACTGAACTGAGCCGCCCAGGTGCTGGTAAACTTTCATTTTTTAAGATTTCATTTTTAAGTCCTCTCTGCACGCAGTGTGAGGCTTGAACCTACAACCCCAAGATCCAGAGTCCCGTACTCTCCCTACTGAGCCAGCCAGGCGTGCCTAAATTAAAGTTTTCTTTTTTTAATATTTTATTTATTTATTTGACAGAGAAAGACAGCATGAGAGAGGGAACACAAGCAGGGGGAGTGGGAGAGGGAGAAACAGGCTTCTTGTGGAGCAGGGAGCCTGATGAGGGCCTTGGTCCTAGGACTCTGGGATCATGACCTGAGCTGAAGGCAGATGCTTAATAACTGAGCCACCCAGGCGCCCCAAAGTAAACTTTTTTTTTTTTTAAAGATTTTATTTATTTATTTGACAGAGAGAACTCATAAGTAGATGGAGAGGCAGGCAGAGAGAGAGAGGGAAGCAGGCTCCCTGCCGAGCAGAGAGCCCGATGCGGGACTTGATCCGAGGACCCTGAGATCATGACCTGAGCCAAAGGCAGCGGCCCAACCCACTGAGCCACCCAGGCGCCCCTAAAGTAAACTTTTTAATAGAAGTATAACTCGTATACAAAACAGAGTCCAAATAATAAATATGTGGCTTAGGGAATTTGTAGTGAATTTTTACAAAAATGAACATACCCATGAAACTACCACCCAGAACAAGAAAGAGAGCATTAATTACTGGCATCCAGAAGTCATCCCCCTTCCCAGTTATTACAGTCCCCAAGTTGACCACTGCTGTAACTTCTGTTATCATTGATTGCTTTTGCCACTTCACAGTTTGCCAATTCAATTTGGTTGGTTTTTGAATTTCACATAAATAGACTCATATATATTCTCTTTTGTGTCTGACTTCTGTTCATCATTGGATCTATGAATTTCCTCCATGTTGTTGCTTATAGCAATAGTTAATTCTTTTTCATTTTGTACGGTATTTAATTATATGACTGTCCTATACTTTATTATTCCTTCTGCTGTTCATGGACATTTAGTTTGCTTCTAGTTCTGGCTCTTTGGATTTCTTTATATATATATGTCTTTTATATATATATGTGAATAGAATATGTACCCAGTAGTGGAATTGCTTGACTGTAGGTATGTATATGTTTTGCTTTAACAGATATTTTATCAAACAGTTTTCCAAAGTGTTTATACCGATTTACATTCCCATTCAGTAATATGAGAGTTCCATTTGCTCCTGTACTTATCAATACTTAGTATTGTTATTTTCTTACTTTTAACCATTCTAGTAAGTATGTAGTAGAAGAATTTCCTAGTGATTTTAGTTTGCATTTCCTTGATGTCTAATGAATTGAATACCTTCTCTAATGCTCATTTGCCTTTTAGATGTTCTCTTTTGTAAAGTACTTGTTGAAGGGTTTTGGCAATTTTAAGTTGCATTTGCCTTTTCCTTATTTATTTGTAGACCTTCTTCATTTACCTGGATGTGAGTTCTTTGATTGTATGCAGTACAAATATATTTTTTCTGTGTCTTGACTCTTTCCTCTCTTAATGGTATCTCTCTCTCTCTTTTTTTTTTTTTTTAAGATTTTATTTATTCATTTGACAGACAGAGATCACAAGTAGGCAGAGAGGCAGGCAGAGAGAGAGGAGGAAGCAGGCTCCCTGCTGAGCAGAGAGCCCAATGTGGGGCTCGATCCCAGGACCCTGGGATCATGACCTGAGCCGAAGGCAGAGGCTTTAACCCACTGAGCCAACGGCCATATCACCCTAAACGCGCCCGATCTCGTCTGATCTCTCTTTTTTTTAAAAGATTTTATCTATTTATTTGAGAGAGAGAGTATAAGAGGGGAGAGGGTCAGAGGGAGAAGCAGACTCCCCACTGAGCTGGGAGTCTGATGCAGTACTCTATCCTGGGACTCCACAATCATGACCTGAACTGAAGGCAGTTGCTTACCCAGCTGAGCCACGCAGGCACCCTTAATGGTATCTCTTGATCACACAATAAACTTTAAGAAATTGACTGTTACTTTGGTAAAAACGAACATACATTCATATCTAACTAGAGGTCACTTACTTGGAAGACAGTGCATGAGAGGATAATAAAAGCAAAGTTGTGTTGTTGGTAGCTTTGCCCAGCATCATTGCCATGGTTTGCCCCTTGAGTTGTGCCAGCTGTCTTACAAGTAAATATGGGCCTTTGGTTGCAGGGGAAACCAGTGGAACACGTGGATAGATAAGTAAAAATTTATTTTTAACCTTAGGAGACTACTAAAGCTCAATCCCTGATAATGTTGGCTTAGTAGAGTCTTTTTTTTTTTTTTTTTTTTAGATTTTATTCTTAAGTAATCTACATACCCAGTGTGGGGCTTGAATCCATAGCCCCGAAATCAAGAGTCACATGCTCAGGGCACCTTGGTGGCTCAGTTGGTTAAGTGATCAAATCTTGATTTCGACTCAGGTCATGATCTCAGGGTCGTGGGATCGAGCCCCGTGTCGGGCTCTCTGCTCAGTGCAGTCTGCCTGTCCTCCTTCCTCTGTTCCTCCCTCTCTCTCTCTCTCTAAAAAATTAATAAATAAATAAAAGCATTAAAAAAAAAAGTCACATGCTTTACCGACTTAGCCAGCCAGGCACCCCAGTAGAGTCATTTTTTCCCCCCAAAGATTTTATTTAGTTATTGGACAGAGAGAAAGAGATCACAACAGGGGGAGCAATAGGCAGAGGGAGAAGCAGGCTCTCTGCTGAACAGTCTGATGTGTGACTCTACCCCAGGACCCTGGTATTATTGATAACAGAGTCAAAGACAGATGCTTAACCAATTGAGCCATCCAGGCGCCCTAATAGAGTCATTTTTTATATGAAGTGTGTTGCATGTAAAAGTTAATGCTTAAAATGCACACAATGACTTAGAATTTTGATAAATTTTTTTTTACTAACGTATAATGTATTATTTGTTTCAGAGGTGCAGGTCTGTGATTTGTCAGTCCTAACAATTCACAGTGCTCACCTTATCACATATGCTCCCCAATGTGGATCTTGATAAATTTTAATCTATCCATTTAAAAGTAGGGATTATATAAACAAGTAAAAGTTGACTTAATTTTTCTCCAGAGTTAGGATAAAGTAAGAGCTGCAAGTCAAAAGTTAAAAATATAGGTACGCCAGTGTGGTTCAGTTGGTTAAGCCTCTGCCTTCAGCTCAGGTCATGGTCCCAGCCCAGCATTGGGCTCTCTGCTCAGCAGGGAGCCTGCTTCCCTCTCTCTCTCTCTGCCTGCCTCTCTACCTACTTGTGATCTCTGTCTGTCAAATAAATAAATAAATAAAATCTTAAAAAATATATATATAGGTACTGAGGGCAAAAAGATAGAAAGGTAGTATCATTTAGTATCTAAGGACTCAGATTCTTTGTTAAGTTGGAATTCTAGCTCTTGGATTTACTGATTTGGCAACTTAGGTATGTTGTTTAGCCTCCTTAATTAAAGCTTTAGTTTCCTTACCTTTGGAATAGTGTATTTACCCTCTAAGGTTTTTGTGAGGATTAACTGTGGTAATTAATGGTAAGAGTCTGGCCCATAGTGAGAGGTCAGCAAATGTTTACTGTTATTAGGAAGTAAATTAAAAAAAAGATTAGGGGCGCCTGGGTGGCTCAGCGGGTTAGGCCGCTGCCTTCGGCTCTGGTCATGATCTCAGGGTCCTGAGATCGAGTCCCACATTGGGTTCTCTGCTCTGCAGGGAGCCTGCTTCCCTCTGTGTCTCTGCCTGCCTCTCCGTCTACTTGTGATTTCTCTCTGTCAAATAAATAAATAAACTTTAAAAAAAAGATTAAAAACATTTATTTATTTATAAGGACAAATTGAATTTACGTGTGCTTTCAGGAAGCAGGTTTTTTTAAGAGAGTAAGAATAAAATAGATATTGGTGATTTCAAAAGGTTAAAATTTTATATATTCAGAAACTGTTTTATCTCATATTTCTTCTTTTGGGCTCAAAATCATATCTAGGTTTCGAGTTGCCTCTCCTATTGTCTGAGTTTTTTGCTCTCTGTATGTAGGTCTTCCAGTCAGCATTTGTTCGTAGACCCCAGGAATTCATTTTATACAGCCCAACTGTGTGCCCTTTAAAAAAAAAAAAAAAAAAACGAAAGAAAGACTGGAGCACCTGGTTGGCACAGTTGGTTAAGCCTCCAGCTTTGACTTTGGCTCAGGTCATGATCTCAGGGTGGTGAGATTAAGCCCCAAGTTGGGCTTGGCCCTCAGCATGGAATCTGCTTGAGATTGTCTCTCCTTCTGCTCCTCCCCTGCTTGCTTGTTCACATGCAGGTGTACGCTCGCTCTCTCTCTCTCAAAAGAAAAAAAAATCTTAATTTCTTTAAATATTTGGGCATGGTTCAGAATTCTCCCAGTTGGCTCATTAATTTCTTTCTCTCTCTCTTTTTTTAAGAGTTTGTTCCGGTTGGGTGGATCAGTGCTAATTTGGCTGCTGGGCTTGACTCCTGTTCCCAGTGTGCTGTATTTGGATGTTGTAGTTCCTGTGTGGATAGTTTATAACCTTGGGATTTGGAGAAGAGTGATGTGTAGAGGATTACTGGGGAGTATAAGAATCTTTCATAAGTATAGGAGTAGGCCAGCTTGTGGTTCTGATTATTTGAATAGGAGAAAAGTTACCAGTGCACATTGGCCCTTGGACAGCTGCTGTTCTTCCTTAAATTTCACAATTGGAGTCTTCTGTACTTAACCTTTACACTCTCCTCCTCTCCATCCTCCCTTCTGTGCCTTTTGCTTCCTCCACATCCCTGGATGTGTTCAGTCTGCATCTCAAATATTTTATGTTCCTTTGTTTTAAACCTTTGTTTTTCCTCCTGTCTGGTTCCTTGCCTCATTACGTTTTTCCTTGCTTTTCTTCCTTATCTGCACTTAAACCTCTGGAGGAGAGGTTCTTTTTTGTTTCTTCCTAACAGTTCTAGCACCCAGCACAACTTAGAGTTAGTTGTCCATAGATGTTGTGGAATTCTAAACTAGGTTCTTAAAAATTAATAACAATTGTTATAATTGATGACAAGATTTTGGATCTATTTTAACACATACCTCTTTGTATTAAAGTAAGTCATGATGACTAAAAAGCCCTTGGCCCTTTACATGAATTTTCTCTAGTCCTTGTTAACCCTAATAAGATGGAATCTCCTTTTATATTTGGGGAACTGAAGCTCAGGAGGGTAAATTGTTTTCTGAAGGCCATACTTGTCTGTGAGTCTCTGGCTTTTAAGCCAGTGGACTTTCCATTACACCACACTCCCTACAGGGTTGATGTGTCTGTGGGGGGAAAAACTGATAGGAAACCTAGCACACTGCCTTTGCCTCCCGAGATAGTATTCAAGGACAGTGGGCGGAACCAAATCAGAAGTCAGTTATCAAGAAGGCTGTATAAAAAGTTTCCATGAAAGGACTAGGGAGATAGAAAATAGACCAGGAAATAAATTGGGAGGGTCAAAGCAGAAAAAGCTACTTAGTTAAACATCAGACTAGAAGGACTAGAGCAGACTAGAAGAGGCAAAAGATAGAGAACAGAGAAGATTAAGGTACAGACATGCCAAATTGGATGGAATCAAATCTCACAAACATGGAGCTCTTTTAACAACAAGTCCCCTTAAAGCACAGTTGAATGTTTGTGGCTTGGCTGGGGGTGGGTCCTCAAAGTGAAGCCCCAAACCGAACAGAGCATGAGAGCCAGGAATGCCTAATTAATATTCTTGGCTGCTTACATGGTGCCCAACACATAGTAGATACTTAATACAGGTTTTTGAGTCAATGACGAATTTTATCTTATCTTTAGAGTTGCCAATGTGGAAGAGATGCTGAGAAGACTAACTTTGTAACAGTACGTGTTATGTTCAACCAACAGTGTTCAAAAAGGATGAAAGAAGTAGCTTGAGATTTGGGGCTGAAGTTTGGGAGAAATACTGAGAGCTGTGTTCAGAAAAGAAATTCCTTTCATATTTGGACTGTGAAAAGGAAGAAAGGGCAAGATAACTGAGGTTAATAACTTGGTACTTAGTCACCAATATAATTAAATTCAGTAAATGTCTTTTGAGCACCTATTAATATGCCAAGACAGAGTCCCAAATATTGTGCTTGGCTGGTAATATTGGGATAAATGAGATAGCACCTCTTTGGGAATTCACAGTCTAGACTACAGGGAGACAACAAACAAAAACAAAAACAAAATGAAAACCAGTCACAGTGCGTATCACTGGTGCCACTGTGAGAATATGCCAAAGGCAGTAAGGGAACCCAGAGAAGAAATTCTGTAATAGATTCAGCTGAGATAGACAGAACCCCCAAATTAACAGTGGTTTAAGTGACACAGAAGTTTGTTTCCTTCTTCTGTAAATGTTTGGTCGGGTGGATTGGGACTGGTGTACTATTTCATGATGTTAGCATGACCATGTCATTGCCTCACCATGTGTGGCCTCAGCCTCATGGTCTGAGATGGCAGTTTCTTCCTTCATGATGGTCAAAGGATCGAAGAAGAGGAAGCGTAGAACAGCTGTCTGTTAAGGAAGGTCCATGGGAACTTGTGCTTACATTACACTGCTTAGAGCTTAGTCACATGACTGCACACTGACCCATGAGCTTAGTTAAACATTAGGGGTGGGGTTCCCTAACTTAAGACAAGGGGAGGATGAATTTTGCAGATCCATTAAGTCTCTGCCACTCGTGTCAAACTTTACCTTTCAGAGAAGGTGATGCTGAAACCAAGACCTGAAGATCATCAGGATTAGCAAGGAGGATAAGATAAGGAAGGTAGGGGCGCCTGGGTGGTTCAGTGGGTTAAGACTCTGCCTTTGGCTCAGGTCATGATCTCAGGTTCCTGAGATTGAGGCCCTCATTGGGCTCTCTGCTCGGTGGAGAGCCTACTTTCCCCCTCTCCCTCTGCCTGCCTCTCTGCCTACTTGTGATCTCTCTCTTTCTGTCAAATAAATAAATAAAATCTTAAAAAATATATATATAAGGAAGGCAGAGGGGATTGGCAGTTAATAGAACTTCAGGTCTTAGGTTTGGCTTCAGCACTGGGGAGGTAGTGGGGAATAGACTCAGATAGCCTGAAGAATTATTTTTTTTTTTAAAGATTTTATTTATTTATTTGACAGAAAGAAATCACAAGTAGATGGAGAGGCAGGCAGAGAGAGAGAGAGAGAGGGAAGCAGGCTCCCTGCCGAGCAGAGAGCCCGATGCGGGACCCGATCCCAGGACCCTGAGATCATGACCTGAGCCGAAGGCAGCGGCTTAACCCACTGAGCCACGCAGGCGCCCCTGAAGAATTATTTTAATGAGTTTGTATTTTACTCTATAGTCAGTGAGAGCCATTCAAAAATTTTAAGCAGAGGAGTGACATGATGAATTTTGAAAAAGAGATTTTTGTGTGAAGTAAGCCTGGTTCAGCTCAAAGACCACTTAGAGAATTGTAGTGGTCTAGAGGAGAAATGAGATGAATTTCAAAGTGATCATAACAAACTACTTTTAGTTCTCCAAGCATGCCTGCTGTTTTTTTGTTTTGGTCCCTCAGTATTTATTTTTATTTATTTATTTTTGGTTCCTTAATTTTTAAAAAATATTTTTATTTATTTGAGAGAGAGAGAGTGACTAAGAACACAAGCTGGAAGAGGGAGAAGCAGGCTTCCTGCTGAGCAGGGACCCACCATGGGGGTCAGTCCCAAGACCCTGGGATCATGAGCCAAGCAGAAGGCAGACACTCAGCCAACTGAGGCATCCAGGTGCCCCAGATCAGCACAACTTTGGAAAAACTGATTGTTCTCTCCTTTCAGCCACTACTTATCTTAGTCCTTCTGAGTGCAGGAAGGGGCACACTTGGGTCAGAAAGTCAAATTCCATTGATTCCATTTATTTATTTGTTTGCTTGTTTAGGTAATGACCCAGGAGCAAAGAACAGATTTTCAATTTTATTTTATTTTCACATTATTTTTTAATGTCAGGGGTCACATGCTTTACCGACTGAGTCAGCCAGGTGCCCCTGGTTTTTCAGTTTTAGATTGTTGTGTTTTAAGCCTTTGGTCAGTGAACCCTAAAATATATACTGTATGGCCCTTTAAGAAAAAGTTTGCTGACCCCTGCATTTGTCATACAAAGTATAAGTAATGTTTTGTATGTCTCTCATACTAGACTTAACTCTTTTTTTTTTTTCTTTTTAATGTGGGTTCCTTGCCCAACAAGGGGCTTGAACTCATGACCCCGAAACTGAGAGTTGCATGTTCTACTAACTAAGCCAGCTAGGCACCCCCTAGACTGAGCTTTTTAAGGTTAAGAACTGAATTTTATCTTTCTGTCCCTGTTGTCTAGGAAAATATTTGGTATATGGTAAGGATTTAGTGACTGTTGTTGGAATGAATGAGTAGTATGGTACAAAGTGATTTTTTTTTAAAGATTTTTATTTAAACAACATTTATTTGAAATGTTTTATTAACAACATTAATTAATGTTTTATTAAACAATAATAATGTTTTATTAAACAATAATGTTTTATTAATTAACAACATTAATTAATGTTTTATTAAACAACATTTATTTGAGAGAGAGAGCGAGAGAGAGAGAGAGAGTGAGAGCTTGAGAGGGGGAAGCAGACTCCCCATGGAGCTGGGAGCCTAATGTGGGACTCGATCCCTGGATGCTGGGATCATGACCTGGGCCAAAGACAGTCGTCGCGTAACCAGCTGAGCCGCCCAGGTGCCCCAAAGTGATATTTTTAACTGTAATTTAATTACTTTTAATATACCATAATATCTCTTGCCTTTTTTTTTTTTTTTTTGCTTTATCTAACTTGTTATATTTTGTTTATAAGAATGAATTATGTAGGGGTGCCTGGGTGGCTCAGTGCGTTACAGCCTCTGCCTTCGGCTCAGGTCATGATCCTGGGGTCCAGAGATTGAGCCCTGCATTGGGTTCTCTGCTCTGCAGGGAGCCTGCTACACCCCCCCCCCCCCCCGTCTACTTGGGATCTCTGTCAAATAAATAAAAAAACCTTAAAAAAATGAATTATGTAGATTTCAGAATTTCCTTACACCTTAAAAGGGACTTGCAGAACATACTTATGGAACATCTTTTTGACAGAGAGAAAAATCAGCGTATAAAGTAAGATTTATTGAGTAATTGTATAGCATGTTAGAAACAAAAGCAGAGTTCCTTCTTTTGATTTTTACAGTTCTGTAGAAAAGATAGGAGTATAGTTGAGTATAGTGGGGCTATCCTGCCTGACCACTTTTTTCCACTCTGCACTGATTGCATTATCTTACCCTGTGCTTGGCCGACCAGATATGCTTCCTTCTCAAAAAGATGAAAATAATTTGTTGTATATGCCCACATGTACAAACATACACAAGTATAGCAAAATTTGGTCCTGCCCTTCCCGAAATATCTAGTATTCAGTGAGAGGCAAGATGGCATGCTACAGGGATGACATATAGTTTTTGTTGCCTCCTCCTGTGGGTTCTGGAGAATTCTGAGTACATTCCTGAAGTCATTGAACAGTGATGTCTGCTCTTATTACAGGACTGGTGTTTATGCTACATATTTACCTTGGTGGAATGAGGCACAGTATAAACTGGGTGGCTCAGTGGGTTGGGCCGCTGCCTTCGACTCGGGTCATGATCTCGGGGTCCTGGGATTGAGTACCGCGTCAGGCTCTCTGCTCGGCGGGGAGCCTTCTTCCTCCTCTCTCTCTCTCTGCCTGCCTGTGATCTCTCTCTGTCAAATAAATAAATAAAAAATCTTAAAAAAAAAAAAACTTTCTATGAGAACTCTCAGGTTTTAATTTTAGGAATAACAATAGCAAACTCATGGGGTAAGCTTATTTTTACTTTTTTTTTTTTTAAAGATTTTATATTTATTAGAGAGAGAGCGAGCGATTACAGGCAGACAGAGTGGCAGGCAGAGGCAGAGGGCGAAGCAGGCTCCCTGCCGAGCAAGGAGCCGGATGTGGGACTCCATCCCAGGTTGCCGGGATCATGACCTGAGCCGAAGGCAGTCGCTTAACCAACTGAGCCACCCAGGTGTCCCTTATTTTTACTTTTTACGAGTGGAAGCTTCCTGCAGCTTTGGACAGTTTCTTCATTGATTTTTATTTTTTTTCATTCTTCTTTTTCTTGAGACCATGGCATTCACAACTGAGTTGAGAAATTGAACTACTCAGAATCTAACTATGAATTTTTTTTTCTAACTATGAATATTTAATGAGAGGCACCCAGTTTAAAAGAACAATTAGCCTCTAAGATATTATTTATAACCATTGGTATATTAATAGCTCTATAAAAGTTTCCCATATTCCAGAGTTCCTGAGGGGAATGAATGGTCTGGGTAACCTACCAGGCTTTTCCATCTCTCATGATTCATTTTACCTTATTGAAAAATTATCTTAAACAGAAGGAAATGAATAGGCCTGGTGGAGCCAGATTCCAAACAGTGCTGGTTCAGCGGGAAGGGAATGATTTGTCCATCAGTGCTTGTGGTGGCTGGGAATGTCCAGGCAGACTAGCCAATTCCTATGCGGGAAGTAGTGCCGGCAAGCAACAAGCGCTGCCTACCCACACCCCCCGCAACCCCGCTGCCATCTCCAAGCAGGTGGCAACTTATTTTTCTAGGGATTCCATTTAGCTACAAATTTGAAATTTATCAGTAGTGTTTTCATAACATGAAGTGTTTGAGGACCAGAATCTGTCACTTATTTGTTTTGAAATCTGTAGTCCAAAGCACTTTACGTAATATGTGTATTAATAATAGCTACTGTTTGTTGAAGTAGCTCTTACTTGTGCCAAGTGCTGTGCTGGGTGCTTTACATATATTCTGCAAAAACCCTGCAAGGTAAATATTGTTACTTTCATTTACATGTGAGGATCACACACTGACCTTTTATCAAACTTCTTTTCTGTCAACTTTTGCATTTTCCTTTCCTTTATCTCTCTCTTTTTAAAAAAAAAAAAAATAACATCTGGGGCGCCTGGGTGGCTCAGTGGGTTAAGCCGCTGCCTTCGGCTCAGGTCATGATCTCAGGGTCCTGGGATCGAGTCCCGCATCGGGCTCTCTGCTTGGCAGGGAGCCTGCTTCCCTCTCTCTCTCTCTCTGCCTGCCTCTCCATCTACTTGTGATTTCTCTCTGTCAAATAAATAAATAAAATCTTAAAAAAAAAAAATAACATCTGTTTTGAAATATAATCCACACATACCGTAAAATTCACACTTTTAAACAAAGTGTACAATTTTGTTGTATTTATTATATTTACAGAGTTGCAACAATCACCGCTATCTAATTTTAGAATATTTTCATCATCCTGTAAAGAATCTCCAAACCCATTACCAGTCACTCCCCATTTCTCTCTTCTCCAGCCCTCAGCAACCACTAAATTACTTTCTGTCTCTGTGGATTTGCTTATTCTGGATTTTTTCATAGAAATGAAATCATACAATAAATATGTGGTCTCTCATTTTATTTTTAAAGATTTTATTTATTTATTTGAAGAGAGAGAGATCACACGTAGGCAGAGAGGCAGGCAGAGAGAGAGAGGGAAGCAGGCTCCCTGCTGAGCAGAAAGCCTGAGGCGGGGCTTGACTGCAGGACCCCGGGACCATGACCCAAGCCTAAGGCAGAGGCTTAACCCACTGAACCACCCAGGTGCCCCTTACTTAGCCTTTTCAAGTATCAGTCAAATGTTACATCAGAATAGTTGACTCAAAAGAATAAAGCAATAATAATATAATTTTTTAAATTATTGTTGACTAATAGGATATCTTGAATCTCCCACGTGACAGATTTTTAACCATAGTGCATTTTAAAAAGAGCAAAAGCTATTTAAGTTTGAGGATTGGTTGATGGAAGTCAGCTGAAATTGTGTAACATATTTCTCTAATTTTTTAAACAGAACATAATTTAATCCTTTATTAATAACATCGGGCTCATTATTTTGAGTGTTTAGTGTCCTGTGCTATGTTACTATTTTGTCCTTGATATTAGAGGTATATAAGACTGTTCATCTCCATACTGACTGGCCTCTGATTGCTGTCTGTGCTTTAACAGTTTCTGATACTTCTGAGATGAGTTCATTTACTTTTTATTTGAATTTGAGTAAAATTTTTTCTTAATTTTCCTCACATTGAGCAATACATACTGACTATAGAAAAGTAAAAAATCATAGATAAGCAGAAACAATTTGAGAAATTTTCCATATCCAATATATCCATAGAGATAACCATTGTTAATTTTTTGATACATATAGTTCTTTTTTTTTTGATACATATAGTTCTTATATGTATGGAGATGTATATGTGTTTCGAAGGACTAAATATAATTCTATTTCTGCTTTCCTTTTTTTCTTTGTTAAATATATCATTTTGTAATTTATTCTGTTCTTTACATTTCTTTTTTTCTTTTTTATTTTTATTTTTATTTTTTTTTTTAAAGATTTTATTTATTTATTTGACAGAGAGAGATCAGAAGCAGGCAAAGAGGCAGGCAGAGAGAGAGAAGGAAGCAGGCTCCCGGCTGAGCAGAGAGCCCGATGCGGGGCTCGATCCCAGGACCCTGGGATCATGACCTGAGCCGAAGGCAGCGGCTTAACCCACTGAGCCACCCAGGCGCCCCCTGTTCTTTACATTTCAATAAATAAATTTTCTCTACTTTTTTTTTTTAATAAACGAACACATGTCAAGGAATTTTTACAACCTATTCAAAAGAGAATGCAAACATCAGATATTAATATAGGCAATCAAGAATGCTGAAATGAATTTAGTAGTAGATGTAAAGCTGGTGTTTTTTTTAGAGGTGGGGGAGAGTCAAGTAGATAGTAGTGATTACATTTCTTCTGGATAAAACTCATATGCATTGCTATAAATCTTCTACAGCTTATTGTAAAATAGCTCAGGCAGTGACAGTGAAAGGCCCAAGCTCCCATGGAATCAGATAACCCTGAAAGAGTGTGCCTGTATTCTATTAAAAGGGTGCCTAGTAATTTTTTTCGACAGAATAATTTTTAATAATTGCATGCTATTTCTTAGTATGCTTGTAATATTACATATTTATTAACCTTTCCCCCATTCTTGAACATTTAGGCTATTTCTGTTCTTCAACTTTATTATTTTATTTTTAAAAATATTTAGTTCTTTTTTTTTTTTTAAAGATTTATTTATTTATTTATTTGACAGAGAGATCACAAGTAGGCAGAGAGGCAGGCAGAGAGAGAGGAGGAAGCAGACTATCCGCTGAGCAGAGAGCCCAACGTGGGACTCGATCCCAGGACCCTGAGATCATGACCCGAGCCGAAGGCAGCGGCCTAACCCATTGAGCCACCCAGGCGCCCCAAAAATATTTAGTTCTTTATTTGAGAGAGAGAGAATGCACAGGGGGAGGGAGAGAATCTCTAGCAGATTCTATGCTGAGTGTGGAGCCCAATCTGGGTTCTATCCTATGACCTCAGATCATGACCTGAGTTAAAATCAAGAGTCAGATGCTTAAGCAACTGAGCCACCTGGGCACCTGGTTTTTCAACTTTATAATAAACAATGCACCTTAAGCGCTGTGTCTTTTCTTAATATTTCTTTGAAATTGATTCCTGTGCCCTGCCACCTGCTTCTTTAGACCTACAGTAGTACTCTGGGTCCTAAAATAAGCTGTGTATTTTTGTATCTCTATTCTTATATGTAATTTACTCCTTTTGTGATTCTCATCTTTGAAGTCAAAGTTTAGGTGACTCCTTTTTTTCTTTCTTTCTTTTTTTTTTTTAAGATTTATTTTAGAGAGAGAGAGCGCGCACATACAGGTGCATGCTCATGCGTGAGTAGGGGGAGGGGCAGAGGGAGAGAATCTTCAGGCAGAACCACCCGCCCCCCCAACCAAGCGTGGAGCCCAGTGGAGGCTCCATCTCATGACCCTGAGATCATGACCTGAACTGAAACCAAGGGTTAGCCACTTAACCAGCTGAGCCACCCAGGTGCCCTAAGGTGACTCCTTTTCTTATGACTTACTCCTCAGGGCTGGGTTCTAGGTATCTTTCAGATGCTCCCCTCTTAATTCTTTTTCTCAGCTCTCTCATAGCACTTCCACATTTTTTGGTCTGTTACATTTCTCTCGATTAGACTTTGAGCTCTGGACTATGAGCTCATTATGGGCAGTGGTGGCATCTTCTATGTCTCCACATTGAAACATTGCCTGGCATGTGATGGATTTCTTTCTGTTTTTATACAAGTGTTTTTCCCATCCTCATTTTTGGAATCAAAATCTACCTTCTCTATGTTTCTACAGCACTTACATCTATATTACTTGGGACCATATACTACTTGGTTCAGTAGTATATTATATTATAGTTCAGTGCCGAGTAAGTCTCGTCATAGGCTGTCAATTCTTAAGGCAGGGCTGCAGTCTTACTTTCTTTGTAACTCCCGAAGAACATAGGACAGTATCTTGTAAGCAGCCGTAAATGTTTCCATTGAATTGATTCATATGCCCCAGAGGCCCTGTGTTATTCATTATGCCTCTCTTCCCACTCATCTGCCTCTTACCACTTGTTTGCCTTTTTCTTTTTACAATTTTTTGTGTTGCCTGGTCGAAAATACATGACACACAATTTACCATCTTAACCATTTTAAGTGAACAGTTCAGTAGTGTTAGGTCTATTCGTATTACTGTGAAATGAATCTCCAGAACTTTTTCATCTTGCAAATCTAAAACTCCGTACCCATCGGACAGTTTCCCTTTTCTCCCCGGTCCTGGTTACCAGGGACTGGTAAACACTATTCTACTTTCTGTCTTTATGAATTTGACTGTTACAGATATGCCATGTGGTAGAATCATATAGTATTTGTTTTTTCTTTTCTTTTTTTTCTTTTGGAGATTTTATTTATTTATTTGAGAGTGAGAGGGAGAACGGGTATGCATGTGCATGAGTGGGGACACAGACAGAGAGGGAGAGTCCCAAGCAGACTCCCCTCTGAGTGCAGAGCCCAGTGTGGGATTCTGTCTCATGACCCCGAGATCATGACCTAGGCCAAAATCAAGAGTCGGATGCCCAACTGACTGAGCCACCCAGGAGCTCCGTATTTGTCTTTTGTAACTGGCTTATTTCACTTAGCATAATTTCATCCATGTTGTAGCATGTGATAGGATTTCCTTCTTTTTTAAGGCTGAATAATACTCCATTTATGCATATACTATATCTTCTTTATCCATCATGCCTCAGTGGACACTTAGGTTGCTTCTGCATCTTGGCCATTGTGGCATAATGCTGTTAGCAACACGGTGTGCAGACATCTCTTCCAGACTCTGCTTTCAGTTCTTTTAAACAGATACCCAGAAGTGCTATTTTGTTTGTTTGATAGCAGCCATCCTAAGGAGGTTGAGGTGATACCTCCTTGTTTCTGATTTGTATTTCCTGCTGATTAGTGATATTGAGTATCTTTTCAGATGTTTGTTGGCTATTTATGTATCATCTTTAGAGAAATGTCTATTCTGTTCAATCCTCTGTCCATTTTTTTTTTTTAAAGATTTTATTTATTTATTTACTTGACAGAGAGAGATCACAAGGAGGCAGAGAGGCAGGCAGAGAGAGAGGAGGAAGCAGGCTCCCTGCTGAGCAGAGAGCCCGATGCGGGACTCGATCCCAGGACCCCGAGATCATGACCTGAGCCGAAGGCAGCGGCTTAACCCACTGAGCCACCCAGGCGCCCCTCTGTCCATTTTTTGATTGATATTTTTGTTTTTGAGTTGTAAGGGTTCTTTATATAGTCTGGATATTAACTCCTTATCTGACTTATGATTAGTAAATATTTTTCAAATTTTAGTCTTATTGATATAATTGACATAAAATTGTAAGATATTTAACGTGTACCTCATGGTGATTTTTTTTTTCCAAGATTTTATTTATTTATTTAACAGAGAGAGAGAGAGAAAGCACAAGCAAGCAGGCAGAGAGGCAGAGGGAGGGGGGAAGCAGGCTCCCCGCCAAGCAGAGAGTCCAATGCAGGGCTCTATCCCAGGACTCTGAGATCATGACCTGAGCTGAAGGTAGAGGATTAACCCACTGAGCCACCCAGGTGCCTCTCATGATGGTTTGATACATATATATGATGTGGCAGGATTCACCCTGTCTAGTTAATTAACACATCTATCATGTCACATATTTTTATTCATATACTTTTTGTGTGTGAGAACATTTAAGTTCTTTATTCCTAGCTAATTTCAGTTGTACATTACAGTGTTATCAACTCCAGTTACCGTATTATGCATTAGATATTCAGATCTTGTTCATCTTACAACTGAAAGGTTGTACCCTTTTCACCAACCCTTCCCTATTTTTCCCACCCATCAGTCCCAGCAACCACTTTTCTGCTCTGTTTCTATGATTTGACTTTTTTTTTTCTACTTAAGATTCTGCATGTGGTATTTTTCAGTATTTGTTCTGGCTTATTTCACTTAGTATAATGCTCATGATGTCTGTCCGTGTTGTCTCAAATGGAGATGTGCAAATATTTTCTCCTGTTTTGTAGGTTGCCTTTTTACTCTTGATTGTGTCCTTTGATGCACAGAAGTTCTAAAATTTAATATAATGTGTCTTTGCTTTTGTTTCTTGTGCTTTTGGTGTCATAGGCAAGAAGTTATTTCCCATAGTCATGTCATAAAGCTTTTCCCGATGTTTTCTAAGAGTTTATGATTTCAGACCTTAAGGTTTAGGTCTTTAATCCATTTGAATTAATTTTTGCATATGGTGTAAGGTAAGGGTCCAACTTCATTCTTTTTTCATGCAGATACCCAGTTTTCCTGGCACCATTTGTTGAATAAACTGCCCTTTCTCCATTGAGTGGTCTTGGTACCTTCTCACCCAAGCTGTTTTTTAAATTGTCATTTTATTTGTGTGGTCATTTGATTAAATCTCTCTCCCACTATATTGAAGTATCAAAGATTGTATCTATTTTGTTGACCACTGAGCACCTAGCACAGTGCCTGGCACTTCGTATAGATTCATTTATTGAATAAATGCATTAAGCAATCCTAAATGTAGCAAGAGACTATGTATTGCAGAGCAGTTTGAGAATCATTGCCAGGATTTTGTAAGGTAGGACTAAGTTATATATCTAATGGCGTTACCCATTTCATCTAAATGGGAATGTTATTCTAGTAGTTAATATAATGTCTTTTTAAAAATTTCCTTAAAAGAAGGCTTTGGTTCATTTTTGTTTTCCTTTGTCCTTTAATTTTTACTGAAATTTTATTGAAGTTTTACATGCACATGTTTTAAGGAGTTAAATAATTTTATAAGATTTCACCACAAACAGGGCGCCTGGGTGGCTCAGTGGGTTAAGCCACTGCCTTCAGCTCAGGTCATGATCTCAGGGTCCTGGGATCGAGTCCCGCATCGGGCTCTCTGCTCAGCAGGGAGCCTGCTTCCCTCTCTCTCTCTCTGCCTGCCTCTCCATCTACTTGTGATTTCTCTCTGTCAAATAAATAAATAAAATCTTTAAAAAAAAAAAAAAGATTTCACCACAAACAGTAGTGCTCTGCTCACCACTTTGGCCGAATTTCTTTCTCCCCAGAGATAACCTCTTTTAATGGATTCTTTTAGGTTTTAGCTTCATGTTTTCAAATAACATGCATACATTACTTCCTGATTTTCAGGTTTTTTTGCATTATTGGCTTCCTCCCTTAGGCACCCACCTGTAATTCCCATACCACTTTCCTCTCCATATAGTCAAGGCATAATTTTGATTAAATGTTAGATCAATATTCAGTATTTACACTATTATAATCATGTAGATGCTATTGATAGTTAAATTATGTTGTACACCATGATTATTTCTTTTCTCTCCTGCTTAAATTTGGTTTCTTCTGGAGTTGTTAGTTCTTTTTTTTTTTTTTTTTTTTTTGGAGTTCTTTAATTTACTAATTGTCTATATATTTATCACCACTGGTATGTCTTCATACTCTCTCAGTTGCATGAATCTAACCTCTGTATGGTCATTCACATTCTCTCCGTCTTGCTTTCTTGAACAAAGTCTGTCCTGGAGTCTTCTGACCCACTCTGGTTTATTTAAAAATTTTTTAAAAAGTAAATTGTGTCCAGCATAGGGTTCAAATTCACGCCCTTGAGATCAGGAGGTGCAAGTTCTGCTGACTGAGCCAGCCAGGCTCCCCAGACCCTGTCTGGTTTTGACAGGTTAATCTCTGGGTCTTTGGCACAACACAAGAAGGGGCCGCCCTCTAGTTTCCTAGGGATTGTTTTTGCTTCGTTGGCTGCATTCTCTGTGCCCTGCGTCCTGGTTTTTACTGTTTTGGGTTCAGCCCCTCACCTTGGCTAAGTGCATGTGTCTGAAAGACTATGTGTCTCTCATTTTTTTCAATATAGGGTTTTTTTTTTTTTTTTTTTTTTTTAAAGATTTTATTTATTTATTTGCCCACAAGTCAGCTGTGAGAGAGAGGATGCTGATGCGGGGCTCGATCTAGAGATGTTAACCCACTGAGCCACCCAGGCGCCCCTTTAGGGTTTTGCCTCTCTTGAGAGAGATAACTCTCTTGAGAGCATAAATCTGTGGTCTCTGGGAGTGTGAGGAGAGGGTATTCTATTGGCTCTTTGGAGGGAGGGAGAAAGAATCTGGGAGTCTGACTTCTGGAATAGACGTTCAATGAATCTTCCTGTTTATAACCTACTTTCCCCCCCATTTCCAGGGACTAGTCCAGCCCATTCTTGAGCCTTTTGTTTGTCTTAGTGTGAATTGCCTAGCTTCCCCCTTCGCACTTAGACTCAGCTTTTTTGAGACTGCTGAGTCATCCACCTGCTTTCCAAATATCAGAATTTTGTTGATGCTCTCTTTTCAGTCCTTTTTTTGTCCTTGTGGGTTAATGCTTAGATTTCTTTCTCCTTTTTTGCTCTAAAGTGAAGGATGAGAAGGAACAGAGGCTGTGCTGAGTGGAAGCTCCTGGGATTGTCTTTTGGCTCTCCTCTTCCTTGTGAGCTGGTTTTCTAGTCTATGTTTATCTACTTGGCCTCTCTGACTTCTGATTTTTACTTCATCTTGTTCCAACCACAGTCATCTTTAATACTTATTTTTTTTCTAGCCTATTGAACCTTTTATGTGTTGTTTCCTTTTACCCCATACTAATCTAGTACCTCATGTTCTCTATTTCTAGGTGCCTCTACTAAGCAGAGTAAGCCTTCTCTCCCTTTGCTTCTTATCGATTTCCCTGCTTCCCAATATATAAAACACTGATCAAAGGACAGATTCTAGCCTACGGTGTTTTTTTTTTTTCTTTTTAGCCTGTGTTTTCGTAGTTGTTCAAGAAACTCTTCTGTACAACAGAAATTTGTTGTTCAAAACTACACAAAAATCTTGAGAAGTTAAATCTTTGTTGATTTAGCCCATGTCCTAATTTTGCTTCTCTTCCATTCTGGCTACCCTTTTCCGATGTTGTGTCTCTTTGACTTCTCATCTTTATACTAATTGCTTACTTACTGATACGTCTTGTTCTCTGCAGGGTTTTGCCCCTAGGAAGACAGGTGTTGTCTTTTTAAATAGAATAAGCTTAGGGAGTAAGAGAGAAAACATTACATCAGGAGAACTGAGTTTAGTGCCCTAGGTGATATTAGATATTTTGAGATTTTCTGAATGACTAAATATTGATTATTTATCTATAAAATAGGGGTAATAATTTTTTCCAACTTTACAGGACTTGGAAATGAGATCGATTGAGCAGAAAGTGGAAATCTCTGAAATGATATGTAATTTATATGCCCTACCCATCTTGCCTTCCGCTGATGGTCCAGGCTGAGGTGTGGGAGCTGATTTCCTGTGTGTGGTGTGTGGACACCAGTGAGATTGAGTATATCCTCAGGAAATGGCTATGTCATGGGTGATCTCTGTGCTTTTGGGTAGAAGCCATCCTTCTCCTATCCTCTAAGTCTGGCGGATCTGAAGTACCAGCTCTTGCATTCTCCCTAAGGACACTAGTGTTCTTAGAACAGTGGCAGGCCCTTTATAGGCAGAAGCATCTGCAAGAACTGCATGATGGTAGCTGACCCCTGCTGAACTATACAGCTAGTGGCTGTTCCAGGGGAAGTACTCCCCGAGGGATCTGCTAGAGCTCTCAGTGGGTAACAGACAGCAAGAATCTTGTTACCGTTTTCATGACCACATCTCTGTGCATAGACTGCTTAGCCCTGAAGGAATTTAGGTTATGGAAGGTTTGTGATTCTTAGTAAATGGATTCTAGTATTCTTTTTTCTGTCTCCTCAGATTGGACTTTGCCCCTCTGCCATATAATTGGCATTGCTGATTTGTTTAGGTAACCATCTCTTCAAGAACAAGGAAAACTGGGGCACCTGGGTGGCTCAGTGGGTTAAAGCCTCTGCCATCGGCCCAGGTCATGATCCCAGGGTCCTGGGATAGATCCCTGCATCAGGCTCTCTGCTCAGTGGGGAGCCTGCTTCCTCCTCTCTCACTGCCTGCTTCTCTGCCCACTTGTGATCTCTGTCTGTCAAATAAATAGATAAAACCTTAAAAAAAAAAAAAAAAGAACAAGGAAAACTAAGTACATAAGTGATAGTGTTACAGATAGTAAAAGGTGAACTTCAACACAGCCGAGTGTAAATTGTCACAAATTTTGAAGTTTATTATGAATTATGTATGTTGTATGTAAATTATATAAATTAACTCAGTCTAGTTCAAAAACTTTTTAGATATTAAATTGTTTTGATCAATGTCCTTTACCCTTAGGGGTAATACAAATAATAGAAAAAAGGAAATAGTTCTAGATACAGCAGTGCTGCTTGAAGACATCAAGGTGATTTAAGTTTCTGTGCTCCTGCCAAGGGTAATAATTGAGAATAATACATTCCTAGAATTGTAAAGAACCTTAGGAATTTTTTATTCTAACGTTTTTTATATATGTGGAAACTGAGGTCCTGAGAGGTGAAGTGGTTTGCTCCAGGTCATGAAGTAGGCAGCAGTGTGTTTCTGAGTGTGTTTTCTACTGTCGAGGAGTATCTCAGGAACAGTTCAGGAGCTTGCAGTCAGAGATGGAGAAGAAATATGCCTAACAGCCTTGGTTCTTTCCCATCACTCACTAAATAACAGTGAAGGAAAAAAAAAATGAAAGCATTAACTCACAAGGACAAAACAAAACCAGGGAAGAGACAACAGCAACAAAATTTTGGAAACTGGAAAACAGGTGGATGATTGGTAACTGATTGACTCAGTAGACCCAAAAAACCTGAGTGTAAGTGGCAGTGGAGGACTAGGTGACTGAAAATCCAAAATCAGGAATGGGCTGGACCAGTTCCCCATGGAAATGGGGGGAAAGTAGGTTACAAACAGGAGGATTTGTTGAAGGTCTATTTAAGACAAGTCAGACTCCCAGATTCTCTCTCCTTCCCTCCATGCAGCCAAAAGAATGCCGTTTCTTCACCCTACCAGAGTCTGGTAGGGGGTGCAGTACAAAGAAATCTAAAATGTATTCTTTTTGCACTTGTAGAAGGGAAAAGGTGTAGCATACCAAGTTAATCTGTCATTCTTTGTGTACCTGTGTATAAGTGTAAGACTGCGTAAAAAGACAAAAAGAAAAATCCTACTCTCTACCCTTCGAGAATTTTCAGTCTGAAATGGTCTTTCTCAAATTATATTCTAGTGACTGTTAATTTTAGTTGGATATTACATCTCTAAAAGATTCAGTGGTTTAGTTTCCTCTTTTTGAGAGTCACGTGAAACAATAGCACGTTAAATGCTTGGCAATTTTCTGGCAAATAAACCGTTTTAACATTTTTATGGTTCAGTATTTCTGAACTTGATTCCATAGAGTAAAACTTTAGGAAATAGCGACCTGTATAGGATCATGTTCCCCCTAACTCCCATGTTAATTAGATTAATGGTAAATTATATTTAAAACATCAGCCGTTTCCCCCATTTACTATAGATTGTTTAAGAAAAGTGAGACCCCCAGATCCTTTTCTTTCCTTTTCCCAGCCAAGCCAATTAATAATGGTGAGTATTTGAGATTTTATTTTTGTTACCTTTTATTTTATTTTAAAAAATATTTTATTTATTTGACAGAGAGAGAGAAAGTGAGAGACAGTAAGAGAGAGAACACAAGCATGGGGAGTGGGAGAGGGAGAAGCAGGTTTCCCGCAGAGCAGGGAGCCAGATGCAGGGCTCAATCCCAGGACCATGACCTGAGTCGAAGGCAGCTGCTTTACGACTGAGCCACCCCAGCGCTCCTGTTGTTACCCTTTATTAACTATGCTTAGGAGCCATCATTTTGAGTCAGAGATATTTCAGGGTTTGGTTTTGTTTTGTTTTTGACATTTCAGGTTTTTAATGAAAGCTGTCAAGGGTGTTTTTATATTATATTTCTACAGTTTCTCATAGTATCTCCAGGCATATTAGAAGGTAGAAGAATTTTCTGTGGACATTTTCTAATGCTTTTATACAAAGACCTTTATTTATTATCACCATCTCAGGTTGTGACTTCTACATAGTTAAATTGTTTTCTTTTTAAAGAGAGCTACAAATGTCTTTCTACAAATAGCTTCTGTAGAATTCCTCAGAGTAGCATGAATTAAACTCATAAATGCATTGCATTTAAGATGATGGAAATACCTTGATTTATGGAAGTGGTACTCCTCTAAGAAGTAGTCTGTAATTTTTATATGTAAAAATGTTTTTATCACATAATTAGGGAAATTAACTGACTCTAACATAATACTGTTCAACTGCTATTGTAATTATTGGTCAGTTTCTCTTTGAGGAGTTCTTAATCTAGTAAGGGACTGTGTTTTTTATTTCTATATTGCTAGGCCATTAAAGACTTCTAGACTGAAATAAAGGGAATAAATAATATAGTATCATAATTCAAATATTTGGAATCACTTTCTAACCTGACATATGAATTGTTTTAGTTATCTCACTGACCTTGAATGCCAGGAACAAGCTTTCAAATAAAGAGGTGGTGGAGGAAGGGAAAGTGTTAGAAGCTGTTCCTCCAGATTTCAGAGCAAGTCTTAAATAGTGGTTATACCTGATTACGGAATACAAAAGATTATGGGGCATCGTGGGGGAGTGTTTATGGTGATAAGGTTAGGAAGGAAGTTATCATTTAGGCCGCTTTGCTCACAGGGTTGGAGCAAGTGCTTAAAAGCATAGAGCAGAGTTTCCCCATCCCTTTCAGCAATGCTGTTTATATATTTGAAAGTTAGGGAGTTGGTTTTCTTTTAAAATATATACTCAGATTTTTTTAAATGGTCAGATTAACATGTCACCTAAATATGATTCATTAGTATGACTTTATGGCCATTGTAGGGAGGACTGATTATAAAACAATATTGAAATGTAAGCTAAATAAATACTTAGTCATGTAGGTGCCAGGGAAATAATTTTAACTCTTAGGGACCACCAAATTCATTAAAAAAAAAAAAAAAGATTTTATTTATTTATTTGACAGACAGAGATCAGAAGTAGGCAGAGAGGCTGACAGAGAGAGAGGAGGAAGCAGGCTCCCCGCTGAGCAGAGAGCCCCATGCAGGGCTCGATCCCAGGATCCTGGGATCATGACCTGAGCCGAAGGCAGAGGCTTTAACCCACTGAGCCACCCAGGCGCCCCAGTAAATAAAATCTTGAAAAAAAAAACAAAACCCCGCAACTTGATTTGCTCACGTAACCAACAGAAGACCAGTGTACCAATTTTCATTCAGTTCATTTGTTTGGGAACTGCTGGTTGTTTGGTTTCAACACATGCTTATGTTATGTTGAGATGTAATTTCTTCCACTTTACTTCCTTTTTATTTGTGTAAAGCTGTTGTTTCATGTACCTTAACTTCTTTGATTCTTAAGTCTTGAAATGTTGACATGACACGTGGTTAGGTTTATTTTTCAGTCCTTAGGTGGCACAGATGGAGTTAATCGTACATCTCAGTTCATGGTATACCATCATGCGGTCCTCTCTCTTTACCTTTAAAATTAATTAATTCGGGGCACCTGGGTGGCTCATTTGGTTAAGCGTCTGCCTTCAGTTTGTGTCATGATCTCAGGGTCCTGGGATCAAGGCCAATGTCAGGCTCTCTGCAGGGAGTCTGTCTCTCCCTTTCTCTGATCCTCCTCTGCTTGTGCTCTCCCTATCTCTCTCTCTGTCTCAAATAAATAAATAAAATCTTAAGCAAAAATAATTAATTTCCTTTTTATCTCTACTCTCCACTTTTGTTCCCAGTTTCCCATAGTTAACTGTTTTAAAATGGTTGATATATATCCTGTATTTGTGTGTATTTTTATAAATATGTAGTGGTTTTTTATTTTTGGTGTGTGTTATTAAATTTACCTAAATGGTACTGTGCTATATATAGTATAAGATCAGTATATTTCATATACATATGTGTGTGTGTGTATACTTATTGTGTAGTCTTATTGTGGTTCTTATCCCCGTCTGCCTCCCCTCCCCCTACTGTTTAAGACCTATTTTAGGACTGTCTATTTCTATGTATATATATCTAGTGCTTTGGTTCTAACTGTGATCTACTTTTTTGTAAAATGATTTGTTCTCTCAATGATGGAAACATGGATTACCTTCAGCTTCCCACCACCACAGACAGTGGTCTTCATAGCCTTGCATTATTCTCTTACGCTTCTGTGGGAGAATTTCTCTGGACATCTGCACACGAGTAGATTGCTGTACTTCATTTGATGAAGTACTATCAGATTTACTCTATTTCTGTGTGTGAGAGAAAGGATCTTATTTCTCTGTCTTCCTACCAGCACTTAGCTTTATCCATCTTCGTATTTTTGCATATCTGATAGGGCTAAAATCGTGTGTTAATGTTGTTTTATGTTTTTTTAGTTAAATATTTTACTTATTTGTCAGAGAGAGCGAGCAAGCATAAGCAGGGGGAGTGGCAGGCAGTGGGGGAGGAAGATCCCTGCTGAGCAGGGAGCCTGATATAAGACTCCATCCCAGGGCCTTGGGATCGTGACCTGAGCCAATGGCAGATAGATGCCTAACCTACTGAGCCACCCAGGCATCCCTTAATGTTGTTTCAATTTGCATTTTCCAATTACTAATGAATTGCAAGATCTCTTTGTATACCATAAGGGCCATTTAAAATGCTCCATGAGTGAATTACCTGTTCATATTCTTCAGCTGTATCTTTCATTAGGGTTCCTATCCTTTCCTGGTTGATTTACAGAAAGAAGTCTGTTGCCTAGTTTAGAATATTAGCCTGACATTTGTCATTTCCTAGTCTGTCATATGTTAATTTTGTCAGTGGTGTTTTTTGTTGAGCAGAAGCTAACTGTGATATAGTAGATCTATATTTTACCTTATGACTTGTTAATTATAATAGATATTCTGCATTTTTGATTAAATATTTTATAATTCAGCCTTTCACATTAAGTCTTTGATTCATCTGAGTCCATCATTGTATATGGTTTAGAATAGTAACCTGATTATGTTTTCCATGTAATGACACTCTTTACCAAATCTCATGAGCTAATCTGTGGTACCACTCTTTGTTTCTTTCTTTCTTTTTAAAAAATATTTTAAAAATTTAATCTCTATATCCAGTGTGGGGTTCAAACTTATAAGCCTGAGATCAAGAGTCACATGCTCCACCAAATTAGCTAACGAGGTGCCTCGGTGGTACCACTGGTCTTATATTTTATATATCATGTTTCTATATTTCACAAGGCTAAGAGTTTTAGTTTGTTTTATTGAGTGTGTTTGCTTATTCTATTATCAGTACTAACTGTTTTCATTACTCTACTTTGTGCTGTTATAAAAACTCATAGGGTACATAAATTAAAAGACATAATTTCTTCCTCAAATTACTCTAGGGGCGCCTGGGTGGCTCAGTGGATTAAGCCTCTGTCTTTGACTCAGGTCATGATCTCAGGGTCCTGGGATGGAGCCCTACATCTGCCTCAGCATCCCTGCTGGTTGGAGAGCCTACTTCCCCCTCTCTCTCTGCCTCTTTGCTTACTTGTGATCTCTCTCTCTCTGTCAAATAAATAAATCTTAAAAATTACTCTATACAGTGTTGTCCCAGTTAAATTCCATGTGTATTTTTCATGAGAGATTTGGCAAACATTTTAAAATTTGAATGAAAAAATAAAGGTCTTTTTCAAAATTGATTTATTTCTTTCAGGTCTTTTAATGCTTAGTCATTTAAATCCACAGTTTTGGGGCACCTGGGTGGCTCAGTGGGTTGATCCTCTGCCTTTGGCTCGGGTCATGATCTCAGAGTCCTGGGATTGAGTCCCGCATTGGGCTCTCTGCTTGGCCGGGAGCCTGCTTCCTCCTCTCTCTCTCTCTGCCTGCCTTTCTGCCTACTTGTGATCTCTCTCTCTCAAATAACTAAATAAAATCTTTAAAAAAAATCCACAGTTTTGTTTTGTTATAGTCGTTTTAAAGATTTATTTATTTATTTGAGATAGAGAGAGCATGAGGGGTGGGGCAAAGGGAGAGGGAGAGAGAGTTTTAACCAGACTGGTGGAGCCAGACATGGGGCTTGATCCCACGACGCTGAGATCATTACCTGGGCTGAAATGAAGAGTTAGACACTCAACCAACTATGCCACCCAGGCATCCCTAAGTTCACTGGTTTTCTTGTACCATCTTTGGCATTTCATATTTTTCCAAAAATTTATCCATTTCATCTCTTTTTTTAAGAATAAAATTTTTATTTTAGAATGAGTTTAGATTTACAGAAAAATCGTGAAAATAGTGCAGAAAGTTCCAACTGCTTTTGACAAATTCTGTTAGCCTTTCCTCATATTTGTTTTCCCTTCATTCTTTTTTTTTTTTTTTAAGATTTTATTTATTTATTTGACAGAGAGAGAGATCACAAGTCAGCAGAGAGGCAGGCAGAGAGAGGGGGGAAGCAGGCTCCCTGCTGAGCCGAGAGCCTGATGAGGGGCTCGATCCCAGGACCCTGGGATCATGACCTGAGCCGGCGGCAGAGGCTTAACCCACTGAGCCACCCAGGTGCCTCTGTTTTCCCTTCATTCTTGAAGGATATTTTCAGTGAATTTAGAATTCTTTATTGATTGTATTTTTCTTTCAACACTTTCAAAATACAGTTCCATTGTCTTATGGCTTCCTTAGTTTCTGATCAGAAATCTGCATTTATTTTTAATTATTGTTCCCCTGTGTATAATAATGACATTTTTTCCTGGCTACTTTTAAGCGTTTTAGAATAATTTTTGACTTTTAGCATTTTGATTATGGTATGTCTGGGTGTGATTTTCTTTAAGTTTATCCTGTTGGGAGTTCTCTTCAATCTGTAAATTTGTGTCTTTCAAGTTTGGGAAGTTTATAGCCATTATTTATTCAATTTTTTCCCCCAATCCATTTTTTAAATTCTCTTCTTCTATGATTTTAATGACATGGATATTAAGGCTTTTGATAGTGTTTCATAGTTTTCTGAGGCTGTTAAATTTTTTCATTTTTTTTCCCTCTTCTTCAGATTGAATCATTCTGTTGATCTGTCTTTATATTCATTGGCTTTTTCTCTTATAATCTCAGTTCTGCTATTCACCCATCCTATGACCTTTTTATATGACATAGTTTACTTTTCTTTACTTTTTTTACTTTTCTCATAGTTTACTTTTTCCATGTGGTTCTTTTATTTATTTATTTAAAACAAGATTTTCCTTATTTATTTGACAGAGAAAGCAAGAGAGCACAGCAGGCAGAGCAGCAGAGGGACAGAGAGAAGCAGGCTTCCCACTGAGCAGGGAGCCCGATACAGGCTTTGATCCCAGGACCCCGGGATCATGACCTGAGCCGAAGGCTGTCGCCCAACCAACTAAGCCACCCAGGCGCCCCATATGTTTTTTTTTAAAAGGTTTTATTTATTGGAGAGAAAGAGAGAGAGAGAGTGCGAATGAGCAGGGGGAGGAGTAGAGGGACAGGCTGAGTGGGGAGCCTGATGCAGGGCTCGATTTCTAGACCCCGAGATCATGACCTGAGCTAAAGTCAGAGGCTTAACCAACTGAGCCATCCAGGCACCCCTCCATTTTCTTAATCTCATGCCAGACTAAGCGTATTGGGTTGGTGATGAGCATGAATCTAGGTACAAAAAAGGCAGACAATGTAGTTTGTATTTGTCACCTGCTTTCCAGCACTAGTTGTGAAGGAAAACATGAGTTTCTGCTAGGAATCTAACCATCTTTGCCATACCACTTCTTGATCATGTGGAAAACATCTTTTTACTGTTTGTATTAGTTTGGTAGACTGTCATAACAAATATAGAGTGGGTGGCTTAGACAACAGAAATTTATTTTATTACAGTACTAGAGGCTAGAAGTAGAAGTCCAAGATCAAGGTGTTACCAAGTTGGTTTCTTCTCAGGTCTCTCTCCTTGCAAGCCAAGGAGAGAGACCTCCAGTGCCTTCTCACTGCATTTTCATGTGGTCTTTTCTCTGTGTGTGGACATCTCTATGTGTCCAGACTTTCTCTTCTAGTAATAAGAAAATGAGTTTGATTGGCTTAGGGCCCACTCTGAGAGCCTCATTTTAATTTCCTTGCCTCTTTGAAGGCCCTCTATTCAAAGACAGTCACATTCTGAGGTACTGGGGGTTAGGGCTTTGATATATGAATTTTGTGGGAGGACACATGTCAGCCCATAACACACATGGTATACTATAAATGCATATGTTTTTACTAAAAGTAGTCATACTCCATTAATAAAAGGAATAAAAGAATGTTAGATCCGTTATAATTATACTTTTAATGGATCTTTAAAATCTTGACTATAAATGAAGGTTGCTAGTATCTGAAAGGCATTTTCCTTTTTTATTAGTCAAGGGGAAAAGTCAAGTGATGAAGACAGTTTAATTTTCAGTGAATGTGATCATTGTTTTTCTCTCTCCCAGAGTCTGCTAAATGTTCAGTCCTTATTGTAGCTTTTTCAGACGTTATGTTAACTACTGAGATAGTAATGCTTATAAACATGTCACCTAAAGGAGATGTTGCATCATGGGCCATTCCTTCCCCCACCCCCAGCATGCTCTGCAGTGTAAATCTCTAGTGTATATTGGACTTTTGGGGAGAATTTTGTTCCATTGTGACTTGTCAGATGATATTCTGTTACTGAAAACCAAGGCCATGATATGTGGTTGGTAATATCCTTTTACCCTACTAGACATTTGGAGGTAGGAGAGACCATGCATGTGAATTCCATCATATGAACTATTGGATCCTTTCTCTTGGCCTCCTGATCTATCACAGCTATTTCTAGTGGGTTGAGGGTGAGACTTTAAGGGAAGAATGTGGCTCTTAAACCCTTTATACAGAGCAATTAAAGATTGCTTAGCCTCATTGTTTACTATCAGACATTTCTTTTTTACTTCTCAGTACATACCAGTTTTTACCAAATAGTGGCTTGAGATTCAGCTCTTTTATAAGACTATACTCTACTTTTAAATGAACTATAATCATTATTTTAAAAGTTATTAAATAATCAGATAAACTGGTCTTTTAAAAGATTTTCTTTACATGTTTTTCTGTTTATTGTGAAACTAAGAAGTTTAAAAATCATCTAATACTCAAGAAGGAGTAATATCTGAGTTTTTTCTGTTGACATCTAACTGCTAGTTGTTACAGGTCAGGAATTTTTTTGTGATTTGTTGTAGAAAGTTATCAGTTCTATGAATGAAGTTACAGGATACTGTATATGAGAGATTCAGTAGTTTGGCTGGATTTTTACTATGTCATGATTCCTTAATCACTTCTGAAAATCAACTCTAGAACATTTTCCAAGTCCTGATTGAAAATGAGGAAGTTCTCTAATTTTCCATTGTGTTTTTCTTTTCCCCCTTTATATGTCATTGAGCATCTTCATAGCTTAAAAACAGATCTAGGAAATTTGTCTTTTACATTCTGTAGTATATTGTATACATTCATTCTCTGTCCTATGTATGTATATTTGAACACTAAGAGTGTTCTAGATGTATTAATTAATTATTAATTACCTACTGCGTGCAGACATTGGCCTGCATGAGGTAGTTGGTGTCATTCTTTTTTTCCCCCACATTTTAAAAATTATTTTATTTATTTATTTATTTATATTAACATATAACATATTATTTATTTCAGGGGTACAGGTCTGTGATTCATCAGTCTTACACAATTCACAGTTACTATCATTCTAAGGTGTAAAGATATAGGCAGACAATGAGTAAGATACATGATACATAAACAATTTCTTGAGCAGCTTTAAATTTGTGAAACAGTGTTCTCAGAAGTTTTGGCTTTATTCTCAGCAAAACTTTTACTGACTGCTTACTATTTAGTAGATACTGGGAATAGCAAAATGACTCTGACCCAGTTCCTGTCCACAAAGTGCTTCCAGTTTAATCAGGAACCAATCTGTGATAATAAGGAAATTAAGGGACACCTGGGTAGCTCAGTCGGTTAAGCTGCTGCCTTCCACTCAGATGGTGATCGCAGGATCTTGGGATGGAGTCCCACATTGGGCTTCTTGCTCGGTAGGGAGCCTGCTTCTCTCTCGTCGCCTCTGGCTGCCACTCTGCCTGCTTGTGCACACACTCTCTCTCTCTGACAAATAAATAAATAAATAAAATCTTTTAAAAAAAGGGAGGGGAGATTGAAATTGGATTTTATGCTTGCTAAGGTAAGTGATTTGGTAGAGGTCCAAAAAGAAAATGCCATGGCAACATGGGGGGAGAGGAGTTAGGGAAGGACAGGACGGCCAGGAAGAGCCGCACTGAGAATGCATTATTGTTGGCAGCCTCTTGAAGAATGATTTTGGCTGTAGGTAGATGGGAGTCAAATTCTCTTGTGAGCCTTGGCTTTTTATGTATGACTTAAACATACATCCAGGACTGGGAGTTTATTTAAAAAATGCATCTGCCTTTCAGTTTAACCTTCAGTTTAACTGGTCCTTTAGGAGAAGACGTTTATGGATGCAGCTGTATGGCGGCGTTACAGACGTTGGCTCTTTTGAGTCGCTCACAGCGCAGCTCCAGTTATACTGCTCTGCTTGGGGTGTCCTTTCCTCTCTACCACAAAATACTTCTCATTTGTCTTCATTCAGTCTGTATAAACAAAGCAAAACTTAAAAAAAAATCACGAACTTGGATCTATTGTTCTACTTTATCATCCCTTCTTATCTTCCTTTTCTCTTCAAAGCAGAGATGGCCATCCCATGCTGATACACAAATATTATTCCCAGAATAAGAAGACAGTTACCTCAGACTTTGCAGCGTAGTATATGGTTCCTTTAAAAAAAAAATACACAAAGGAGATTTTGGTTTTTTCATTTATATAGTATGGAGTTATGTTTTCTCGAAAAATATTTTGCTGTTAAGTGGAACTGAAAGCATTTGCTAAAGACAGAGTTAAAGATTGCTAAACTTGCGGCCAGCTGGATTGGTGGTGTGCTGAGTGAGAGTGCTTTTGTAGCAATTTGAGTCAGTAAACATTTACTGATGCTCTAAGGCACTGCTCCTGGGCCCTCTGATGGATAAGAAAATGAGCAGAACACAGGCTCTATTTTGAAGGACCCTCCAATTTACTACACTGTCTGAATCTCCTCTTTTCCATTATGCATCTTTGCCATTTCCCAGATAGTGAAAATTAGAGCTCTAATTTATCAATTCTCTAAAAGCTGGAAAATCTTTTAAATGAGTTTGCTTAAAATGTTGGTGGCTTTTTCCCCATTATGCTGCCAGTATTAAAACAACAGGAAACATTTTGTGCTTTCTTCTGTAAATTAACATTTATGTAAGTGGCTGCTTTTCATAAAGCATCTTGATCCAGCCCCTCTCATTCTGTGACTCTTCATTGATAGTATTAAATCAGTTCTGAGCAGCTCTAGGAGACAGTTGAGAGTTTGAGAATATGCCCAGTGTCAGCATCTTGGCTAGCGTGTGCTGTTGAAACAAAGAACACTCTTGGTGCCCCAAAACTAATTAGACTTTAGCTATTCTGCATGTGAACTCTAATAAATAAAGCTACATAGGGTGT
Organism: Mustela putorius furo; assembly: GCF_011764305.1. Lineage (NCBI taxonomy): Eukaryota > Metazoa > Chordata > Mammalia > Carnivora > Mustelidae > Mustela > Mustela putorius. The sequence goes on along the minus strand of NW_025422368.1, from coordinate 5,031,295 downwards.
TCCATGCTTTCATTTGGGCAGAACGAAATGGTTAAGTATCCTTTTAGGCTTTCCTCTAAATCTGATTACCGCTGTTAGCACATAGTCCAGAGAAGTGAATTCCATAAAATCTTCAAATACAAGCATTTATCTGGAAGTCAGAATTCTGGCTTCATCAGTCACAAACACCCAGCTCATTAAACAGATAACTGCTAGAACATTTACTGTGTAAACCTCTGTTTCTGGGTGCTTCAGGGCATAAAGAGACAATTAAAATTGAGTACCTGTCAAGTAACTTGCAGATTTAATAGAACACTCTGTGTTAGTTGGCCTACCTGCCATCCCATTTTTAGTCCATTTCTTCCTGCTCTACCTTGTCTTCCACCACCTACAACTTGATGTTGACTCTTACTCATTCCATCTGGTGACTCCAGCACAGTCTGTATAACCTTATCCTTGATGTACAATAGGTGTTAGAAACAACGGAGATGTGCGTTGAGCCCTGGACAGTATTTACAGTATTTGGTGGAGAAGGCCACTGTAACACTGACCACTTGAGGTACTATTTCAGGGCAGTTTTGTTTTTCTAATGGAGTGTCATGATTTTCATAGTTCAAAGAGGCAGGACCCAGATGGGAGGCATTCTTTAAAAATGGTTATTCTGATTTTGATTACGTTTCCTTGTTCTACAGAATGTGCATTTTCTCTTCTTTTTATTAAATATGGCATGGTGAACTGTATGATAGTGTGGGAGGTATTTCGCATGAAGTCACTAAATTCATTTCTTCAGATAGTTTGTCTTAAGTATTTTTAAAGTGACCAGAGGTAAATATTTATGGATTTTATGTAAGTACTTGAAGGGCATTTTGGAGATGTGCTTTTCATAGTATGAGAGGTTAAAATTAGCTTCCTACTTCCCAAATTAGGCAGTCCTACCCCCTGGTCACAGTGGTGCTGAATTGAAGGTGTATGTGGTACACAGACCCTCCACCCAGCCCAGCTCCTACAGGTAGCTCACTTGTACAAGGAAGCAGGGCAAAACCGGACTGTTGGTTTTGGCCCGATGTGCCCACCAGATCAGTTGCTTCTTTTCCCAGGATAAAATCTTCTAAGTGGCAAAGAAATGGCATAGATATTATAACTGATGGGCTTGGAATCATGGAAAGAGACCCTGGAGATCCTGACCAAAGCCGAAAGCAGACACTTAATGACTGAGCCACCCAGGTGCCCTGTTTTTGTGTATTTTTAAGAAGCTGTTTTAAACAGAGGGACCCTCGGGGCACCTGGGTGGCTCAGTGGGTTAAGGCCTCTGCCTTTGGCTGGGCGCATGGTCCTGGAGTCCTGGGATCGAGCCCCACATCGGCTCTCTGCTCAGCGGGGAGGCTTCTTCCTCCCCCCTCTCTCTGCCTCCTTCTCTGCCTACTAGTGATCTCCGTCTATCAAATAAATAAAATCTTAAAAAAAACAACAACAACAACCAAAAACAGAGGGGCCCTCTGTGGCCTGCAAAGCTCAAGTATGTACTATCTGATCCTTTGCAGAAAAAGTTTGGCTAACCCTAGTCCTAGCTCTCTGCTAGCAAGTCCTGTCGTTTCTCCCTCCAAAACATCACTTTTAATTGTTTCCTTCTCTCAGTCCTCCACTGCCCCTCTAGATCTTGCCTGTCCTGTTTTTCACTTATATTAACTTGGTAGCCCTCTCACTTGTCTCTTCCTCCCGTACTGTTGTCAGATTTCTTTATAAAACACAAGACTAATCATGTCCTCTCTTGTTAAAGATCCTGCATTGTATTTTGCCCTTTTCTCCCCACTTTTCTGCCTGCAACAGCCTCTTCATCCTTCGGATTCTGCTCACTTGTCACCTTTTCCATTAAGTCCACCTGTCTCCTATGCAGTTATGTCCCCATCTGACATTGTTTGGACTTCTGTTACTGCACATTCCAGATTGCATTCTGAGAACTCATTTTCCATTCAGTCATCCCTGCTACACTGTGCACACCTTGAGGGCAGATTCCATGTCCTATTCATTTTTCTGTCCTCTTTTCCTGGCAGTGTCTGCCGTGTTGTAGGAACTGTAATGAATTAATACTTATGATAGGTGCTTTGAAGAATAATTTTTATTCCTAAGATATGAAAATTAATAGTTTAAAGGTATCATTAATCAGTTTGACTTTGGTGGGTAGGATTTATAGCTTCTAGATTTTTGATACAATCCTGCTACATTCTGTTGATTTCTGCTTCATAACTTTAAATACTACATTTAAAATTTTGAGATTATTATAGATTCACATGTGGTTATGAAGAAATATATAGAAAGATTTCATTTACTTTTACTCAGTTCTTCTCGTGGTAATATATTGCAAAACTGTAGTATAGTATCACAACTAGGATGTTGACATTGATACAAACATTTCTGTCACTTCAAGGATCCCTCCTGTTGTCCTTTTATAACCACACCTGCTTCCCCTCCCAGATTAGCTCCACCCTCCCCCACAGCAACCACTTACCTGTTTTACATTTCTGTAATTTTATCATTCCAAGAGTAGTATAAAAGTAGAATTAGTGTATGTAATCTTTTGAGATTGGATTTTTTTTCTTTTTAAAATTTTTTTCAAGATTTTATTTATTTGGCAGAGAGAGAGCATAGCAGGAGAGAGAGCATAGCAGAGGGAGAAGCAGGGAGAAGCAGGCTTACCTCTGATCAGGGAGCCGGATGCAGGACTCCATCCTACAACCCTGGGATCATGACCAGAGCCAAAGGCATTTGTTTAACCCATTGAGCCACCCAGGCGCCCCTGGATGTTTTTTTCATTCAGCATAGTTCTCTAGAGATCATCCAGGCTTCTCTGTATATCAGTTCTTTTTGTTCCTTTTTGAATTTTTATAACTTTTAAAAGATGAAACAGCCCCCTATTTATAAATCATTTCAGTTTCTTTAAAAACTATTTAAAAATTTTACCTTTTGTTCTTTATAAGAATAGTTTTCAAACTTTACACCCTTAAATTACTGAGGCTCAGAGAGTTTTTAAGTGTGTTATATCTATTATTTACCATATTAGAAATTAAAACAAGTATTTTAAAAATATTTAATTTATTAAAAATAACAACTCTGTTGTATGTTATCACAAGTAATATATTTTTATGAGAAATAATTACACTTTCCAAAGCAAAAAAAGAGTTTGGTGAGAAGAAAAGAACTGTTTTACATTTTTGTGACTATAATGACTAGATTCTCACATCTGCTTCTTCATTTAGTTTATTATGATAAATTGTTTTGTTGAAGTATATGAAGAAAATCTGGCCTCAGTTGGAAAAATCAGGAATATTTTATAGTTATTTATTTTTAAAGATTTTACTTATTTATTTGTCAGGAAGAGAGAGAGCACAAGCAGGGGAAGTGGCAGGCTTTAGGAGAAGCAGGCTTCCCGCTGAACAAGGAGTGGGATGTGGGACTTGATCCAAGTACCCTGGGATCATGACCTGAACTGAAGCCAGACACTTACCCACTGAGCCAGTGAGGTGTCCCCAAAAAATCGGGAATATTTTAATATTCTTCTTATATAACTGTGGATATTCTTCTTTGATACTATATCCAAACTCAAGTGGTAGTTTACTGAAGGTTAGTTACAGTGTAGAATATTCAACTATGTAGATTAATATCTCATACTATGTTATACTAAAATCCTTGAATCTGTCTTGTACTTTGAATGGAGCTATTACCCACATGTGATTTTTTTAACATAATAATTAACATTTTAATTTAATCACAGTTATGTACATCTTGTAAATTATGACACATTTCATTATACAGTTCCAAAATTTACTTGTTAATATTACCTTCAATCTCATAAGGGAAAAACTGCTAAGTATTAGGAAGCTGTTGAGCTTAAGTTTCCAAAATTTTGACTTTTGCTAGAAATCACTGTTAGTTCACTGAAATTCATCATTGTCATCAGTGTCGCCAGTAACAGACTCACTTCCTTCATTTTCGAGAAAAGATCTGCCAGGTATTCAAGTCTGAATAACCGTAGTTTGTCCATCATTTGTTCCTCCAACTAGAAATGGTGTTAAACGGGCATCTGGTTCTGCTCATAACTCAGTTATGTAAGTGCTTTTCCTTGAGACAACACAGACTATTAAAAAGATGTGCACTCAGGCGTTGTGTTGTAATAAAATCAATAACTTCCACTGTGAGTCCGTGGCCTAGGTCACCACCATCTTGATTTGTGCTAAGGTTCCAGCAGTTTAACTCACCATTATTTTTACACCATCAGTGCAAATAATTTAAGAGTATGAAGTTTGAAATCCATTGTTATGGATAAAGAATGAGAGATAAAAATTCCAAATAGACTTTTACACAGTAAAAAAGGCAAGTAATGTCTTAATATCATTATTAAAATATTTATTTTCCTTTGTGGACCTCCATAAGTTCTTGAGGGACCTCTAGAACCCCATGGGCCACATTTTTAGAAACTGCTGATTTACAGTAAAGTACTTTCTGACTTGACTTAGTTCTTTTTCTTTTCTCTAATTTCTCCTTTTTGCCTTTTTCTTTTGGTTAGCTACATACACCCTGGAGGTGCACAGATCTGGGTGGAATACCATTACTGGTCAAATCCCCACTCCACCTGCCGGCCTCTGAGAGGTACTAGGCAAATGCTGGGAGTGACCTTGGGCACAAAGGAAAAGACCGCTTCATAGTCCTACCTTGACCTTGAGGGACAAAAGCACAGGGAAGGGCCACAAACCTGCTAGCCTTGTTGGTTTACTATGTGTGCGTTCAGGAATTGGTCATATCACATGGACCTGAGTCCACAGGGAGATATTAACTATGAGTCAAGTGCTTTTTTTCTAAAGGAGTCTTTCAGGCTCCAGGGCTGGAGAGATTCTCAGGCTCAAAAGGGCCCCCCATTGGTTGTCTGTGTACAGACCTACACACTGTAGCCCCACACCTTTTGAGTCATATCATAGGCTTTTCATTCTAATTATCTCCAGGAAAGGCCTCCCAGTTTCCTGGCTGTAATAAACCTCAGGAGTTAAGTTTTTCCTTTTGAGTCCTCTAGATGCTCCCTTTTGTAATTTAAGTCCATTTCCGTCAGTTGTGTTTTTAATAAAAATAAAGAGCTAAGAACAGTGCTCTTCTTGGTATTGCTTTACATTTTGAAGACAGTTTTATTTTCTTTATCTTCACCCCCAATCTACTTTAGCCTTTCCTCTATTTTTTGCCAAGTTCCTTTAGTCTAGTAGTTTTGGACTGGAGTGATTTTGTCCCTCATGGGACATTTGGCCAGGTCTAGAGACATTTTTGGTTGACATAACCTGGGGGAATGTGACTGGCTAGTAGAAACTCAGAGCTTGCCTTCACTTCAACAAAATCACTAATTATGTTGTTACATTGAGTTTTTCACAGAATTTGTGTTCAAAGGATAGAAGCATCCTACAATTCATAGTCTAGCTCCAAATGTTAATGATACCAGTCATCAAAGATCCTGCTTTATTATTATTTTTATGAAATAGAGGATTTTTTTTTAAGATTTTATTTATTTGACAGAGACAGCAAGAGAGGGAACATAAGCAGAGGGAGTGGGGGAAGCAGACTCCCCACTGAACAGAGAGCCTGACTCAGGGCTGGATCCCAGGACCCTGGGATCGTGACTTGAGCCAAAGGCAGATTATTAATGATTGAGCCATGCAGGTGCCCCAAGATCCTGCTTTATCTAAGTCCTTCCTTTTTATTTATTAGCTCTTTATTAATGTGTTTTGCTGAGTGAAGGGTTTGGTTTTACTTAGTATGTCATCTAAAATTATGTTTTTGTTTTGGAGAAAATACTTTATGTTCAGAACAATTAAAGATTTTAGAGGTAGGTTACTCTTTTGACTGTGACTTATGTTTGTACCTTAAGTCATAATGTATCGTTAGTTTCTAAACCTGAGTAAACTGTCTTATGACTTAAAAATACAAATTTCTGGGCCCCACCTGAGTCTTAGAAAAATGCCTCTAGAAACTCTTCTAATTAGCCAGATTAGGGAATCGCTGAAACAGATATGTATTCATAAGCTAAAAAACTTCTAAGACTGCTACTGCAAAGAAAATGGTTTTTTGTGGCTCTCAGAGATCATGTACACCCTCCTGGGCAACCAGTTCTGTCAGTAAAACCAGTCAGGTTACCCTCAGACGGGCAGGCTGAACTAGAGCAGTGGCATCCAATAGGATTTTGCTTGTTTCCAGCCTTACGGTGTCTAGTTCATCTTATTTGCCACAAGTTTTGTTTTAGAAGAGGGTGGGGTAAAAGGAGATGTGGGAGGGATGGAGGAGAATGCCAATAGAAGAAAAGAAATATGCTTGACCCCCTGTCCCAGGAGGGGGATTACCTAGTGCTGATTTCTCTTCCATAACATCCATTTGCTACCCACATTCACCACAATGGTAAGTGTCCTTAAAAGCTGCTTCTGGTATAAATTAACTTCACCAAGGCACTGGGGACACTGGGAGACACAGGACTATTCACTCCATTGCTGCTGTTAGGCAGGCTCTGGACCCAGTCCTTACTTTACTTGTGGTTGGCTAAAAGGGAGATTAATGAAGGTAGGCTTGCCTGTACGGTGGTTCCATGCGCTGTGGAGGTTAGAAAATTGTGGAGGCAGGGAAGAAAAGATGATAACTGATACTTTACTTTTTTCTCCTTCTTTTCTTGAGGCTAAAATGCTGCTTTTTTTTTTTTTTTAAAGATTTTATTTATTTATTTGACAGAGAGAGATCACAGGTAGGTAGAGAGGCTGGTGCAGAGAGAGAGGGAAGCAGGCTCCCTGCCGAGCAGAGAGCCCGATGTGGGACTCGATCCCAGGACCCTGAGATCGTGACCTGAGCCGAAGGCAGCGGCTTAACCACTGAGCCACCCAGGCACCCCTAAAATGCTGCTTTTAATAGTGATCCAATTAGAGTCTAGTGTGAGAGCCTGCAGCTGAGTGCCCAAGTCAGGCAACGGTACCCTCCCTCATCTCAGGCTGTGCTGGCTCCAGGCAGGCCTCACACAGTAAGACTCATGGCACACTGGTTCAGGCTTAATTCCCAAAAGAGACAAAAGAAAAGGGTAGGAATTTTGGAAATGAAGCAGATTTTGTTTGGAAAGCTGATTAGCTTCTTGTCCTGATTAGTTGTTAAGGAAGCAAACTAGAAATTTGTGAAACTTTGGAATATTAGTTTATATTGGAAGCATAAAATAATTACACTGATTGTTCTGGATTTCTTCTATTATTGTTTTTGCCTTTTTATTTTATTTTTTTTTAAGATTTTATTTATTTATTTGACAGAAAGAGATCACAAGTAGGCAGAGAGAGAGGGGGGAAGCAGGCTTCCCGTGGAGCAGAGAGCCTGATGTGGGGCTCGATCCCAGGACCTGGGATTATGACCCGAGCTGAAGGCAGAGGCTTTAACCCACTGAGCCACCCAGGCGCCCCTGTTTTTGCCTTTTTATTTTTTTTTTATTTTTTTTTAAAAGATTTTATTCATTTATTTATTTGACAGAGAGAAATCACAAGTAGAGAGAGAGGGAAGCAGGCTCCCCGCTGAGCAGAGAGCCCGACGCGGGACTCGATCCCAGGACCCTGGGATCATGACCTGAGCCGAAGGCAGCGGCTTAACCCACTGAGCCACCCAGGCGCCCCTGTTTTTGCCTTTTTAAATGAAGATTTCCTAACATATACCAGAGTACGTAGCGCAGTATAAGGAATCTTTGTGTACCCATCACCCAGTATCAGTAATTACTAACACGTGGCGGCTACTCTAATTTCATTAATACCCTCCACTCACTTTCACTTTCTCCTCCACGCCCCTTTTATTTTAAAGTATTATCTCAAGCATCAGTCTATAATTTCATCCAGAAATATAAAGTACTCACTCTGTGGTCACATTTCCCCTGATTATGTAATTTTTTTTCTTTCTGCTGGGCTTTTTGTCTGGTTTCTTTGTTAAAGATGCTGATAATCTAATGACTGAGTCAAATTCTGGGAACGTGTAGAGAGCCCATGTTATTCTATTGTGTGTGTGGAGGTAGGAACATTTACTTATATTAGATCAGTGATCAAAGATGGTATCACAAATCTAATTCTTGGTATAAATTTCGATAATAAAGTTGATTGAAAGAAATACTTACTATATGCGGAAAGTGTTACTAGAATTCTACATAGACACAACCACTAGTCTCCAAGGGGCTCACCACTGCCAGGAAACCCCACTGATAATTTGTATTCTTGGATTCTGAGAGGACTATTTCATACCTTTTCTTCAAACCTCACAGACTCCATTCTCTCAGCTGATGGCTTTGTTTCATGCTTCTCTGAGACAACAGACATCTGTCCAGAGGATGCCCTCTCCTGCCCTCCGCCACATCTATGCATTTTGGGGGCAGCGGAGGCTGCTCTTCTCTCCTGTCCCTCCAGTTGGTTATAGTGGAGCAGTTACTCATTTCATCTAGCCCCCAGCCACTGCTTCAGTCCCTTTGTGCTGAGCATCCCGGATCTTCTCCACAAAGACCATGCCACTTCTGTGGCTCCCCACCCTGCTTCTCTCCCCACCCTCTTCAGGCTCTCTGTGCTCGAGCATCCCTTTTGGATACAGATGTGCTCTGGTATGCTCCATCTTTAGAAAGAGATGATCTGTTGTGAAATCGGCTTCTCTCTGTAGTTAGTGATTTTTTTTCTCCCCTTCACAGCAGAACCTTTCAAAAGGCATTGTCTCTTCTTTCTCCTACCTTTTCTTTTCTTCCATTCACTTTTTTAACTCTGGCTTTCGTTCCTCATGACTTCACCGAAGCCATTCTTGCTAAGAGCACCAAGGTCCTTAGTGATGGAATCTCATCATTTTCATTCTGTCTCACAAACCAGCTCTTCTTCTTCTTTTTTTAATGCCTGCCCTTGTTTGGCCTGACCTCTAAGTTGCTGGCTTGCCTGTGAGCTCAGTTTGGGGCCTTGCTTCTATTTGCACTCTCTCCCTAGGTGATTTCACGCACTCCTATGGCTTTCAGTTTTGTCTTTATGCTGGTCACTACTGTATATGTATCTGTAGTCCAGACCTGTCCTCAGAGTTCTACCTGGAGATCAGTGACCAAGTGATCCATACTTTAAGGGTGCACAGGAGAGTTCTGGCTCCCCTGTCCAATTCTTTTTCATTTTAGTAAATGGAGCCTTATATACCTAGTTGCTCAAGTCAGAATCTTGGGAATCATTTTAAATCCTTCCCTGTCCCCATCCAGCCATTAGCATGGTTTATCAATTCTGCCTGAATACTTCTCTCAAATACATTCACTTCTCTGTCTGCACTTCCACTGCTAATTCAGTCATTTCTCAACTGATAACTGCTTGAGTTTCCTAATTGGTCTTTGGGCTTGTTAGTTGTCTCCTATACACTGTTCTCCTTAAAGCAAGTAGAGTGCTCTGTTAAGAACATTTAACCATATCATGTAACTCCTTGCCTGGTCCTTAATGATGACATTTCATGTAGAATACATTACTAACCCCCATTTTATTCTATTACCGTAGCTGTCAAGGTCCTGCCATCTTCTCCAGCCTTCGCTACTGCTTTCCCCTGTCCTCATTGGGCAGTGCCTACACTTGTCCCCTTTCACACCAGGCTCTCCCATGCCCCAGGGCCTGGGCACTTGTACTTCCTCCACATGGACTGGCTCTTGTCCTTATTGTTCTTTACATTACAGCTTAACTGTCACCTCCTCTGAGAGCCCTCTTTCTTTCTTTTTTTTTTTTATTTTTTTTTTTTTTAAGATTTTATTTATTTATTTGTCAGGGAGAGAGGGAGAGAGAGCGAGCGAGCATAGTCAGACAGAGAGGCAGGCAGAGGCAGAGGGAGAAGCAGGCTCCCTGCCAAGCAAGGAGCCTGATGTGGGACTCGACCCCAGGACACTGGGATCATGACCTGAGCCAAAGGCAGCTGCTTAACCAACTGAGCCACCCAGGCGTCCCTGAGAGCCCTCTTTCTGATCACTCTTCTCAAAATGGCCACTTAGTCACCTCCGTCTGTTCTTCGTCATATCATCTATTTTTCTTTTCCAGCAAATATTTATTAAGTGCCTTGTCTGTCCCTGACACTGTTCCAGACACTGGAGAGATAGTGAACAAGGTAAATGCTCTCAGGAAGCTTACATATAGCGGGGAAACAGAAAGACCACAAATATATCCTATTCTGACTGTCATTTCGGCTGTGTATATAAAAAAAGCAGGCATAGTGTTCAGACTGAAGTGAGAGATGCTATTCTAGACGATGGCCAGAGGAGGAGACATTTCAGCAACGATGTCCATGAAGTCAGAGAGCATTATGTGAAGACCGTGGCGGGAGGAGTGTTCTAGGCAGAAGAAATAACAAGTGAGTCCCAGAGGAAGAACAAGCAGGGTCCTCGGGAGACTGGTCAGCAGTTATGGGGCCAGAGTGAAGTGAATGAGGAAGAGCAGAGGGAAAAGAGCCAGATCACTCGGCCATATGGTAAGGAATTTGGTTTTTATTCTGAGTGTGAGAACAAAGTTTGAGTTTTGAACAAAGTATAGGCATGATCTGATTCACAGTTTTAAAAAACTCACTCTGTCTGGTGTGTGGAAAAATAGGGCAGAGGCCAAGAGAAGACACAGAGACACTGACTGGAAATTGACTACAATAATCTGGACCCATTGCAATTACCTTGAGTATTTATTTCTTTTCCAGAAATGTGTCTGGAAATATAAGCTTTATAAAGTCAGGGATCTTATCTGTCTGTTCAGTGCAGTTCTTGACACCTAGCATAAGGCCCAGCTTTCAGTCAGCATTTATGAATAAGTGAAGGAATGACCTTCCAGTTCTCACATGGTGGCATTCTGCGAACCTTTGCATTCTAGATGTGGCCCACTTACTTCGTGTCTGTGGACTTCTGTCTTCCTGTCTCAGTGAGGGACTCTGACTCCAGAAGTGATCTCCGAAGGCTCTGCAAATCTCACTGTGTTATGATCATGTAACCTGTTCTCGGTTTCACCAAAATGGCAAAAAGAATTGCAAAGGAGCTGAGCGTTTACATAAAAACACAGTTTGCATTTTAAAAATTATTTCAGCTTAGTCTTGAGTAGAATGGCTTGGAGACAGCAAGGGGGTGGATTATTTGGAAGAGATAGAGGGACTGGGGCAAGTCCAGGCAGGAGCTGACATTGACCTGGACCTGAGAGGGGGCCAAGAAGATGAGGGAGAATGTCAGAGTAGTGGGACTTTCCCAAATTTGCGCATAGCTGAGGCTGGAGCCCAGACTTCCATCCCAGTCCAGCACTTCTATTTTGCCGCTTCTCTTGAGACTTTTTTTTTTTTTAAAGATTATTTATTTATTTGTTTGTTTATTTATTTGACAGAGATCACAAGTAGGCAGAGAGGCAGGCAGAGAGAGAGGAGGAAGCAGGCCCCCTAGTGAGCAGAGAGGCTGACATGGGGCTTGATCCCAAAACCCTGGGATCATGACCCGAGCCGAAGGCAGAGGCTTTAACCCACTGAGCCACCCAGGAGCCCCTCTCAAGACATTTTTAACATCTTAAAGGAGTCAGCTTCTTAGGAAAGATGTGATCTATAGATATGTGATGCTAGTGAGTTTGATTAAAAGAAAGACTACTGGGGAAAAAGGTTATTAACAGATATCTAGGTCAAAATGTGCCCACATGAAACTGTGGTTTGCTTGTGTATGTGTCTTTGGGCAGATTCTCAGGAAAGCACTAGACTAGAAAACAGGAGAGAGAATGATATTTTCACTATATGTGTATATCTTCTTGTATCTTTAGATCTTGAACCATGGGCGAATATATCATAAAATAAGTAGTATACATTAATTAGTACTTATCAACTGGTCTGCTCTTAGGTGTCTTTCTCTTCCAGATGCAACTACTTTGTTTTTACACCTGGGTATTTTAGGCAAGTGTTTTTCTACATTCCAGATGGAAGTATATAGGAAGCTTCTAGATAAAATTGGAGCTTGATACCAAATCAGTAGCCCCTTGTCTCTTCTCTTACCCTTTCCATTGTCCCCTTATTCATTTATTTTTTTTAGGGTATACAGTGTGATGATTTAATGCAAGTATTCCTTTGTCCTCTTGGATTCAGTGGATACTCTGTTACCGACTCTGCCCAGCCTTTAGACCCCACTTGTTTAGCCTCTCCCTTGCTATCTGGGCCTTGCTCAAATATTTACTTGATGACTGATTAATGCAGTTACTTTTTCTCCACTCCTTCTTCTGGATACCTGCCCTGTTAGAGGCTGTGGAGGTGTCTCATGGGGAGGGAAGATTTTTCATGAGACAGTTTGTTAAGTTTTGTCTGAAATAAAACTGACATCCTCATTTTAGTTGATAGAGGTGCATAAAAAAGACTTACGGCAGGTTAGGATGGTCTAGAAATTTGCTTTAGTCCCAGTCTCATTGTTTTTTTTTTAGCTTTTTCCTCCTCCCTTTAGTATCTCCTGTGCTTCGAGATCTTAGATTTTAACCTTTTATATTTCATTTCTGAAAGCTGAAAATCCGCATATACGCTGTGTGCCATGCGTGCTTCTCTCATCTGCTCTTTTCCCTGCTTCTTTTTAGTTTTCCACTGACTTGCCAGATACTGCCGGTGGTCTGCCTGCATTTCTGTTTTGTGGCTTCAGAGAACAAAAGGACAAGCAGTGTTATACTTTAAACTCAGTCCTAGCTGTGTTTGAAAAGTAGATATAGGAAGGAACTTTTATTTTATTTTAAAGGTTTATTTATTTGTTTTGGAGAGGGAGAGAGAGAGAGAGAGAGAGAATGGGATAGAGGGAGAAAGAATCCCAAGCAGACTCTGCACTGAGCACAGAGCCTGACTTGGGGCTCCATCCCACAACCCCGAGATCAAGACCAGAGCCAAAACCAAGAGTTATATGCTCAATTGACTGAGCCACCCAGCCACCCCAGTATGGGAAAATTATATATATTTTTAAAAGATTTTATCTATTTATTTGACAGAGATCACAAGTAGGCAGAGAGGCAGACGGGGGGGCGGTGGGGTGGGGAAGCAGGCTCCCCATGGAGCAGAGAGCCTGATGCGGGGCTCAATCCCAGGACCGTGGGATCATGACCTGAGCTGAAGGCAGAGGCCTAACCCACTGAGCCACCCAGGCACCCCAGGAAAAACATTTTAAAGAAAATTGTTTCTTGAGATCTTTTGCTTAATAAAAATGTAATCTGTAGACTTAGAATTTCTTTTGTAGCTATAGCTATACAATACCAACGGAGCAAAGCTAGACTTAAATGTTCAGATACACTGCCCACCCTCCCTGTGCGCCCCCGCCCCAAGCAAACCAATCTTGAAGTAATATACTGGTGAAACAGCTTTAGAGATTGTTCTGTTAGTACTGCTGCTGTACTGCACTCACACAAGATTCAGAGTTCCCCAGTGCATTTTTTAAATGCATGTACAGTGGTTATTTCCCTGCTAGGCATTTCATTGAAGATCAGAAGGACCTTTTTTTGGGAACGCTTTGAACAAGGTATCTTTCTATCCTGCAGGTTGTTTCCCTCTACCTGGTGGTGGGCAGTCACCCATAACAGGACCATGTTAATGCTTATTCCATCTTAACCCAGCTGCTGGGTTCTATGTTTATAGCCCCTACTGTCCAACTGGATTTTGTGCCTATTTTTGTAGAACATTATAAGTTTGGAGAGTGGAGGTGCGGTCTAGGGAAGTGAAGTATGAAGGAAAATTTCTCAATGTTCAGAACTTCTATTTCCTTCACATTTGAAGTCACTCAATTAAATAAAATGATTGCTAAATGTCCTATTAATTTAAAAATGTGACAGTCCTGCCGGTTACTTCAAGATGGCTGATTTTCTTTAGTAAGTAATTGTCTTGTGTGTTATTTGTCATTTTGAAAATAATAATAATAATAATAATAACAACAACAACAACAATAATAAGGTAAGAGAGTGCTGCTCTCTCCAGGGTGGTCAGGAACAGCCTTTCTGAAGAGGTACCATTTGAACTAAAACCATTGGAATGATGAGCGGGGAGCCAGTTCCTGAGAAAGTTTAGGAAGAGTGTGTCTCAGGCACAGGAAATGATTGGTGCAAGATTCCTGAAGCTTAGTGTATTTGAGCAGCTGCTAAGCGTGTGAGGCCAGTAGTTTAGGAGGAGAGTGATGGGAGATGGGGTCCCTAGATTCGCATAAACGGGTCAGATATGGCAAACTCTTGTGAGCCTATGGGAGGATTCTTTGTGTTACTGAACTTTTAACAATTGAGTGATTTAGGATCATCAAGAAGAAAAATTAGAAGAGGTTAAGAGGAGGAACTTGAATATTACAGTGGAAATAAATGCTGATTGGGGCTAATGATCTTCCAAGATCCTCAAGCTGCTTCCTTTCTCTTTTCTTCTTAGTAACATTGACAGCATAGTGGTGTTCTCTCTTTAAATATGCCACTTGTGGCCCCCACTGGAGAAATGATTGAGGGATTGTGGTTGTGGCCCAAGGAGCGAATCATTGTTGTAATTGTTACAGCACCAGCTGCTAGAGGGTCATTACTGTGATCATCATTTCCAGTGAAAGCAGTTAAAACAAAACAAAACAAAACAGGAATTTAGGGCGCCTGGGTGGATCAGTGGGTTGAGCCTCTGCCTTCGGTTCCGGTCATGGTCTCGGGGTCCTGGCATCGAGCCCCGCATCAGGCACTTTGCTCACCGGGGAGCCTGCTTCCTCCTCTCTCTCTGCCTGCCTTTCTGCCTACTTGTGATCTCTGTCAAATAAAAAACTCCAGGAATTTAGACTTTAATATAAAATTACAGGTTGATCAAATTTTGATGTCATAACATTTTAGCCTTTTTATGGACCAGAACCCACGTGGGAATCTACTTTTATGAATTAGATATACTGTCTTTTCAAAGAGTAGGAATCAAATAGTTTGTCTCACTTCCCCAGGTACTTTGAGGGCCAAGAAGCTGGGGCTAAATAATGCCCAGTTGTTGAACCTGAAATTCTTTTAAGTTTTTAATATATTGATTTCATTTTCTTTTTGTTTATCCCATCTGGTAGGGTTATTTTAATTCTTTTTCTTTCTTTTTCCTTTGGTCAGCAACTAAATTTCAGTCTGAGCTAAACTTGAATTTTATACTTCAGCCTTTCTCATAGTTTTCCACATTTGCTGGAATTAAAACCCATATACTAAGTAGAATTTATGTGTAGCTCTAGACTTAATGTCCTGGTGTAAGACCAGAGCTGAATTTAGTCTTCTGGAGATACAGAACATGTTGACTCTGTGTTAAACACACAGGAGCAGCTCACTAAAGATAGGTCCCAACCTTACAAATGATTCTATCCGTTTGCATAGGATAGTGAGCCCATCAGAGATTAGCGAATCACCTAAGGCCACAGATGGAGATGATGTGTGGGTATTATCAGGAAATCTGTAATTCCTGTTGGGAACACACCTCTTTGTTCCATTTCAAGTATGAGATGTTGGAGCCCAACCAACCTTTCTCTGCTGCCTTCGTAATTAGAGCACAGAACCAAATGTCTTCCTGAGTTTGAATGTGAACCATGACATCTTTTTGCTTTTGCTTTTCTCTTTGATCTGATACCCTCACCTGTAAGGATAGTGTTTACCTCAGGGGGTTTTGTAGGAATTAATTTAGGTTTCATTTTTAATAGATGAGGTCTCTAGAAGGAAAGAAACTCTTCCCCTTTTTTACGTGGCTGATGTTTGGGCCAAATTTAGAACTTAGCAGAATTTTAAGAAATTTTATGAAGTAAAGTTAACATACTAATGTGTAGCTTTATATGTGTATTATCTCATCATGTGACATAAATTAAGAATTATATACTTAATCAATATAACTCTTTAAGTATGCAGTACCTTAATGATCAAATTATTAATCTAGAACTCAATATTGTGTCAAATAGGTAAAGGCTATCAGAAATATTGAAATAATGTATTTTAAAATTTAGCCCAAATCACATATGACATATTAAAAGGTATTTATAGTTTGATGTGTGATAAAAATATGTTTTGCCTGTCTATCTTGGTCTTATTTCAATTTAAATGTTTTGCTGTTTTTATTTTGCCTGACTGGTTTTTAGATAAGATTATCTGGTTTATTTTAACAACACAAAATAAGTTAACAGGGTCAGCCCCAGTATGTCTTAAGTGACAGATCCTAAAGGCCTTGTCTTTCAGATCCATGATCCACCTTTTAGCTTTTAGCTGTAATGTAATTCTTTTGGTTTGCTTTGACATTTTCTTCTTGTTCAGAGGGAGGAACTCTGCTTTGAATAACATGATATCTTTAAAACATTATTTTCATAGTACCATTAAGTTAAATAGGCCATAATAAATATCAGGGAGCTCAGGTTCAAGGTCTAAAAGGAGTAACACTTTGGCAGCTGTTGGCTGTAACAAGAGTAAAACCATGCGGACTCTGGTAATGGGTGTTAGCAAGCTAGTGGAGCACTTAACTGGTAGGTTTCCTGTCCTTTTGTGTATGGATGAATACATTTAGACTAGAGAACAGGGGCGCCTGGGTGGCTCAGTATTTAAGCATCTGCCTTTGGCTCAGGTCATGATTGGGATCCTGGGATCCATCAGGGTCCTGGGATTGAGCCCACATGGGGCTTCCTGCTCAGCGGGAAGCCTGTTTTGCCCTCTCCCACTCCTCCTGCCTGTGTTCCCTGCTTTTCCATATCTCTCTCCGTCAAATAAATAAACAAAATCTTAAAAAAAAAAAAAAAAAAAGATGGAGTGCCTGGGTGGCTCAGTGGGTTAAGCCTCTGCCTTCAGTTCTGGTCATGATCTAAGGATCCCAGGATCAAGCCCCACATTGGGCTCTCTGCTCAGCAGGGAACCTGCTTCCCCCTCTCCCTCTGCCTGCCTCTCTGCCTACTTGTGATCTCTCTCTCTGTCAAATAAATAAATAAAAATCTTTAAAAATCTATACATAAAGAAAAGGTGAAAAATCGCAAGAGGATCTGATGAAGTTTTGACTATGTGAATAGGATTGTGTCTAAAAGTTTCTCATGCTGGCTAAACAGGTTAACAAAAGCACTGTGTGTGATTAGCTGGAGGATGGTCATTACTATGCATAGCTGGTCTGAGGCTATTGAATCTTAGAGCTTTTCCTGCTCATCTAGTCCTAATGGCTGTGTAAGTGCCAGGCCAGCCTGGACTTCCCATTTGACACATGTCCAAGACCAGCTGACCTGATTTGGATGATCCTTAAAAAAAGGCAATTTTCAATTGGAATTAAAATAGACTGAGGATTCAGTAACAGGAGGTTGGTAACCAAAGGTATTTAGCTAAATCTGATTTGCATGTTTTTAAAAATAGGTATTACTTGTCTCAGTTTTATTTCTTTGAAGCTTGGTTATTTTTACTTTTTATGACAGAATAGGTAATATTTGCTTGAAATGTAGTCAGAAATTTATAGAAGATCAGTAAAAGTTTCCACTAACTTCTTTTAAAAAGTATCTGAGCTAGTTTTTCATTATATAGGCGGTTTCTTTTCTTTTTTTTTTTTTTTTTAAAGATTTTATTTATTTATCAGAGAGAGAGAGGGAGAGAGCGAGCACAGGCAGACAGAACGGCAGGCAGAGGCAGAGGGAGAAGCAGGCTCCCTGCTGAGCAAGGAGCCCGATGTGGGACGCTGGGATCATGACCTGAGCCGAAGGCAGCTGCTTAACCAACTGAGCCACCCAGGTGTCCCATATAGGTGGTTTCTAACTCACATGTCTCTCCAGCCTTTTGTGAATCCTTCTAACACAGACACACAGAGATACACTTTTTGTACAGGAGATGCTCCACTCTACAAACTTTCCTGCACTTTTTTACTCAGTGTATCTTAGAGAACTTTCCATTTCAGCACATATAGATTTACTTCATTCTTTTACGGGCTGCATAGTGCAAATTGGAACAGGAAATCCATCACTCATTTGGCAACAAAACTTAAATCACTTTAAAAGTTATTTTAATTTAAGCAAAGGTGTTTGAAATGTGGGCATCTTCTATTGAAATGTTGATCTTCTTTGTCAGCATTATGGTATTTCATAGAAGTGATTTTCTTATTTTGTCCATTGTGCTCATAGTTAAGAATTTGAAGACCACAGCTACTCATTATTCTGATTACTCTGGAGAGGGAAAAGGTTAAAGTGAGAACGTTATGTTACTATAAGAGTATTAAGTAGTGCTGTGGCCTCCTGTGCATGCAGGAGTGTAATGAAAAAAATGAGCATCACCTCTTTGAGTGTTGGGATGTGTGATAATCTGACTGAACTGAAGGAGTTTTGAGAAGAGGGTTGTTGTGAGAGCTCAACACAGGGACTTGGTGAGGAGGGCTCCTGGATCTTTCCTGCATGGTCCTGGACTTTGTCATGGATGTCACAGAGTGGCATCTGTGTAATGAATGCCGACTCCTGTTTAAGCTGAAACAATGGAGTGCTTTCATAATATTTTACAGCATCCCTTGTGTCATTATCTTTTCAGTCTTAGTATAAAGTATATGTTATATTAAAGTGAATGCTAAACATTTAAGGAAAAAGGTTGCAAATTCAACAATAAAGTTCTTTTGATGGTTTTACTTATTGGCTTAGTTGTTTTCAGCCTTTCAGATTTCCCTTTATCACATTGGACAAGAATACTTTTCTGCCTCCCACTGGCATGAAGTGAGCACTCTTGCGGAACGTGGTCACACTTAATTCTGTCAGGTTGGGTTCAAAGCAGCCATGTGATTAACTGATGTAAGATTCAGAAATAACCCCAGTAATTTCTAAGTATGAGTTTGACTTATTTTCCTTTCTTTAATACCATCAAGTCATCCACACCTACCTGTTTCTTCATTAATGAGGAAAGGACTTTTTTCTTTAAAGGAAGGGCGAGCTAAGAATCCTGATTTATAAAAATTGGTCAATCCACTTAATTAAGGTAATGGTAATGACAGTGTCTTGGGAACAGTAGATACAACCTGCATCTCATGATATATTCTACTTGTACATAGTTTTGTTAAGTAGTCTTGGTCCTGGACTTACACTCTTAAGGAGACTTTTTTTTTTTAAGAGAGAGAGAGAGCACATGCCTGTAAGCATGGCAGCAGGGAGGGGCAGAGGAAGAGGGGGAGCGAGAATCTCAATCTCACAACCCTGAGAGCTGAAATCCGGGGAGTCGGAGTCGAGAGCTTAACTGACTGAGCCACGCCTGCGCCCCCACCCGTAAGAAAAATCTTAAACCTGAGTACTTTTATCTGGCTGCTTTGGTTCCCTCACACACACTACCTTTCTCCACCACCCATCTTCCGTTCTCCTCTCCTTAGAGACTTTTGGGCCATATTATTTTACCTGGCTTTTTAACTGCCACTCACATTGCTCAATAATGTATCCTTGTACAGCTCCAATCCTTCATGAATGCCACTGCTTCATCTCTCTGGTTGTCTGTAAACAGATAATTTTATAAATCATTTTCCCTTCTCTCCTTTATCTAGCAAGAATATAAACTACCATACCTCCTTTCCTTTTTTTGTTCATTCCTTCAAAAAGCGGCTTTGATGATGACTGTGATACTTTCTTAACATCTTTCAAAAGGTTTTTAGATTTATTACTCTGCTTTGGTTTTCTCTCTCTCTCTTTCACACACACATGCACACACACACCATTGTGGGGTAGATACGCTGGATATTTATGTCCCTACTTTATAAATGAGGGCACGGATAGATGGTTAGAAATTATGTGCTTAAAGTCATGGCGCTAGGGACGAATGGACCCAGATCATCAACCAGGTCATTTTATGCCAAAAACCAGTGCTGTCTACATTGTCTATCTTGTATATTCAAGAAGTTTTTTTTTTTTTTCCCTAAACAAAGATATTTCTTTCTTGCTGTCGGAATTCTTGGTAAATACCTTTTTTTGCTGGATACCTGGCATTCCAAAATAATTTTTAAACTGTTTCCAGTTGTTGAACATTTTGATTTTTCAGTTTGTTTGTCTCTATAGAAATAACATTGAGTGGACAAATTTTTGTCTTTCCTTTGGGTAGATTCCTAGAAGACATATTGGGTCAACACATATAAATATTTTAAAGACTGTTGGACACTGCACAGTTGCTTTTGCCTGAAGGGATGTTCTGATTTTGTTATTTCTTCATATAACCAGATAGCCATATACTATAACAGAGAAAGCTTGACAGGGTGTAATTATAGGCTTTGCTGAGGGAGATTAGAGTCACTGGTTGTTATTTATTAGTTTAACTGTTATCATCAACACCATTTCTATAAAAATTACCTGTTTTCTGTGATGGTAGTAGGAGATTTTGAGATTATGATCTTTTGTATTGTTTTGCTCTTTTCCTGGTCATGTAATTTATGACAGCAGTTCTGTAAGGACATCCGTATTTACATTCACATTCAACTGCTTCCATTTCCTGAAGCTCAACTGAACAGGGAAAAAAAAATTGAAATATTGGGAACTTTTTTTTTTTTTAAAGACTTTATTTGTTTATTTGACAGAGAGAGATCACAAGGAGGCAGAGAGGCAGGCAGAGAGAGAGTGGGGAAGCAGGCTTCCCACTGAGCAGAGAGCCCAAGGTGGGTCTTGATCCCAGGACCCTGAGATCATGACCTGAACAGAAGGCAGAGGCTTAACCCACTGAGCCAGCCAGGCGCCCTGGAACCTTTGTTTTTAATTAGTAAGCCACCTCAAATGGCTGGGAGATGGTGTCAGTTTATAGAACCAGAAAGAGCTATTTTCATGATGATTAGTAATTAACATTTATTCGGGGGGGGGGATAGGAGACAAGTAAATTCTGAAAGGGTATATATTTGAATTAAATGCATCTCCGCCCCTCTCTTTCATACATATGACCAGGCCAGTTTAATTTAGACATCTTTTGACATTTCAGTGGATTTCCAAAACCGCCCTGTGTCCCCTGCTAGCTAGTGTTTGATGAAGAATTTACTGTTTGAATTGTTAACGATATTAATATTAGAATAGGTTGATGGCTCTTTTACACAGAAAAGCCGCCGTTACAGTGTACATAAACGTGGGTGTAAATAACACTTTAAAAATGAGGAAAACAAATTTCCCTGTTACCAGTCCCAAACTAGATGTACTTCCTTTGTGGGGGAGCAGTCTGATAGCAGTGTGATGATCTCTCCCTGGGAACCACATGGAGCAGGCCTTAACAGAGGAGCAGGGAGGATAGGCCCTGCAAGCCTGGCCTGGCATTAGCAGTTCACAGCTCACCTCGCCACTCCCCCCCACGCCCCTCCATCCCAGTAGCTCCCGAGAGCAGTCACCTTATCTGTTTAGATAACCATTTTAATTGATTGGATTTTAAATTGGTGGCTTGCTTTTTAAAATGTTTTAAAATGTTTCTATAAAATCCAGGCATTCCAATTTATTATTTTTTTTAGCTGCCTCAGAAAATTATTTTCCAAGGAGAGGTGTTCAGGAGAAGGCTGATGCTTGCTTCTAGTCTTAAAGCTTAAAACATGTTTATATTTCTCAGTTCCTCTTCTTGGAAGGTGTCTCCTCCTGGAAGGCTCTTCCTCAAGATGTCTGCATGGCTAACTCCTCCTTCAGATTTTATATTGTCAAATGTGAATTGTGCTGGATTACCATCAAATACTACAGCCTCCCTCCTCTGTCTGAGCTCCTTTTTCTAATTTGTTTTTCTGTAGCACTTTCCACTTACTGACACTCTGTGTCACTTGTCTCCCTGTTATCTTTATGGTTTATTGTCTGTCTCTTCCTCGAGTGTAAACTCTACGAGGGAATCTTTGTCTGCTCTGTCATTCCCCAAGTGCCTAGACCAGTGCCTGACTACTAGCAGGCCATCAGTGTTGGCTGAGTGAGAGCTGAGATTAGTAACACATACGTATGTGCATGCTTCTGTATCCTTACGTGGACGGTACAAAATATGTGGGAAAGGTTCACCAAAGCATCATGTTTGCTTTTTTATATTTTATTTAAAATATTCTATGATTTTGTATATTTGGGTTTTATCTCTTAGCCAGTTCAGTGACCATTTCTCTTGCATCTTGCAGGTTGTCTTTGTTGGTCTTCATAATGTTCCTCTGCATTCTTACCACCTCTTGCTTCATATTTATTCTAGCACTTAAATCTTGGCCTGTCTCATGCCTCAGTCTCTAAATAACCCAAATCTGTCTGCGTATAATTTTGATGCTAGGCATCATCTTCACCCTGTGTTCTCTGCCCGGTCCTATCCTGGTTTGTCACAGTTATTACTCCTATTATATAATTTAGCGTTCTGATCCTGTGATCAGAGAGCAAAAATTCTCTCACTCTTGTTATTAGTCACCCAGGGCTGGATCACAAAGGAGCTCTTGGGGTTCTGGAAATCCCCCTTGTCAGCCTTGAGCAGGTTCATATATTTCCAACTTGAAGCTCTTACATTAATTTACCGAGGTAGTTCCCAGTTTTTTCCCTCTTAGGAATCTATGAGGAGGCAGAAATAAAGCAGGACTTTCCATGCTTGTGAATGGTAGTACTAAAGTTTATATAATTTAATAATACATGTCTTAGCTGTATAATCGGTATCTAGTTAAAATTCAATATTTAATTTAATATTTAAAATGACTGTTTTGCGTTGGTGGTATAGTGGTGAGCATAGCTGCCTTCTAAAATGACTGTTTTTCCGAAGCAAATAAACAAGTGATGTAGGTCTAAAGGGAAAAATAGACAAGGTCATGCCTTTTTATAAATTAGTGAAGAATACAGTGTGCAGAAGATACATCCAGGTTGGTAATGAGGCCTAGGCAGAATGGAGGATTGGGAAGAGAGGATATCACAGCACAGAAATGGATGCTTAGTTTTGTCTCTGTCTGACCGGTGCCTAGTCTAATAAGAAGCAGATATATTAGTTGAGAACTGAGTCTTTTAAAAAAAGGCTCAAGTTGGTCAGTGACATTGAGCCTGGAAAGGAGAAGGGAGAGTTCTGTATGTGCCATTTTAGTCATGAGGAAGATTATTGGCTGTCTTTTCAGTTTTTAAGCTTGTTGTTCCCCTTAGGTACTTAAAGCCTGGTCCCATATTTCTGCCTGGGTAGGACCCAGTGGAGGTCTTTTCTCAGGAACTGCCCAAGGATAAATCCACAATGATAAAGCCATGGACTGGTTCCAGGCCTTGGCTTGCTGAATTAGAAGAACACTGGGGGAAATGTTGACCTTGGCACTGACCAGAGCACCAAATTCCTTTCTCTGAATTGTTTTGCATCTCATGCAAGCTCCTGATGGGTTGTACTCTCTCAGATGGTGATGGTATAGTAAACAGTGAATACTCTGCCAAATACAGAATACAGTTTTGAAAGAGTTAGCTACAGATGAATTAGGCAACAATTATAATACAAAAAGGTTTACTCCATGAATCCTTTAAATAGCAGATTTTCTAATGCTTCTAAATATGATTGACTATATATATATATATATATATATACACACATATTTATTTATTTATTTGGGAACAAATGTATTAAACTTACCAAGGAAATATGTTGACAGTATGCAAACATATATCCAACCTCAGCCCATTTCCTTAGGTACTAATATCAAGTAATGGCATACTACATACAGAAAACGACACATTAGTAGACCATTTTAATGGCTGCTCTTAAAAAAAGTTGCGTTTTGGGACGCCTGGGTGGCTCAGTTGGTTAAGCAGCTGCCTTCGGCTCAGGTCATGATCCTAGCGTCCTGGGATCGAGTCCCACATCAGGCTCCTTGCTCCGCAGGGAGCCTGCTTCTCCCTCTGCCTCTGCCTGCCATTCTGTCTGCCTGTGCTCGCTCTCTCTCCCTCTCTCTCTCTCTGACAAATAAATAAAATTTAAAAAAAAAAAAAGTTAAAAAAAAAGTTGTGTGTGTGTGTGTGTTTTAAGATTTCATTTATTTATTTTCCAGAGATCACAGATAGGCAGAGGGGCAGGCAGAGAGAGAGAGAGAGAGAGAGAGAAGGAAACCGGCTCCCCGCTGAGCAGAGAGCCCAATGGGGGCTTGATCCCAGGACCCCAGGATCATGACCTGAGCTGAAGGCAAAGGCTTTAACCAACTGAGCCACCCAGGCGCCCCCAAAAGAGTTGTCTTTTATTGATTTATAACTTTATTGCATTGTTGACAGATGAAGTGGTCTGTATGATACCAGTTCTTTAAAAATTTTATAACTTGCTTTATGTTCTCATGTGTGGTCAATTTCAAAGTATTCTGTTTGTTTAAAAAGAACATATATCAGTTAACATTCCACAAGAGAATTAAGCTGCATGGGAAATTGAGTGGCTCTTCTCATTTCTCCCAAGTAGGATACACAGCTGATACAGTTTTAGAAGCACAGTAGATAAGGCATCCATTGTATGTAATGAACAGAAAGAAATAACAAGACAAACTGCTAAAGGTTCCTGTACTTGACATCAAAGTTTATATACACATACTCACAGTGTACTTTATTGTCTAGATGGGAGTATATTCTGAATAGCTTTGATTTGACTTATTAAATTTTAGATGCAGTGTAGTTTGTTTGCTGTTTACTTTTTTAAAATGTCCAGCCTTTATTTTGTTTGTTTGTTTTTTAAAGATTTTATTTTTAACTTATCTCTACACTGAACATGGTACTTGAACCTACAACCCCAGGATCAATGAGTTGCATACTCCACCAACTGAGCCAGCCAACCTCTATTTATTTTTTTTAATTGAAGTATAGTTGATGTATAATATTGTATTCATTTCAGGTGTATAACATAGTGATTTGACAACTCGATACCTTATGCTGTGCTCACCACAGGTGTAGCTACCATCTGCCACCATACCATTGACTGTATATCCCCACGTTACACCTATCATCCCCAAGACTTACTCATTCCATATCTGAAAGTCTTTATACGTCCCATGCCTCTTCACCCATTTTGTGCATCCCTCCTTCCCCCACCAGCAACCATCAGTTTGTTCTTTGTATTTATGGGTCTGTTTCTGCTTGTTTGTTCAAGTGTTTTATCTTTTTTAGATTCCATGTATCATTTAAATCTTTGTCTTTGTCTTTCTTCTGTCTTTGTCTGTCTGACTTACTTCATTTAGCATAATCCCTTCTAGGTCCATTTATGTTACTGCAAATGGCCATTGATTCATTCTTTTTCATGGCTGAATAATATTCTGTTGTGTGCATACATATAGCTCACATCTTCTTTATTCATCTGTCATTGGACGCTTAAGATTGCTTCCATGTCTTGACTATTATAATTAATGCTGCAGTAAACATAGGGGTGCATATATTGTTTTGAATGAGCATTTCCTAGTTTTTCCAAGCTTCATTGAGATGTAGTTCACATACCCATTTAAGTATATAATTCAGCATTTTTAAATAAGTTCCAGTACAGTCTAATTCTAGAATGTTTTCATCACCCCCAAAGAAACCCCTGTACCTTCTCATCCTTCCCTATTCTGGACAGTTCACATAAATTGGATCATACAGAATATGGTCTTCTGTGAATGACTTCTTTCACTTAGAATATTGCTTTCAAGGTTCCTCATGTTGTAGCATGTGTCAGTACTTCATTCCTTCTTTTGGTTAAAAAAAATGTTACATTGTATGGCTATATCACATTTGGTTTATCCATTCATCAGCTGATGAACATTTGGGTTGTTTCTACTTTTTGGTTATAAATAATGCTGCTGTAAACATGCTTGTATACAAATTTTTGTGAATGCATGTTTTTCTCCAGAGAAGTGTTTTTAGCCAGTCTTCGACATAAGTATCATCCATTGCAAAAAAGTGTTCAACCCACATCAAGAACCCTTTCATTTGTAATTCATTCTGAGATTTTGATGGTTGGTAGTAGGGTCAGAGTGGGTAGAGAGGGAAACTAACAATTATTGAGTGTCGGCCCTGGATTAAGCGCTCTACTAGGAGCTTTACTTACATTATCTCCCTTAATCTTTGTTAATAATGCTGTGAGGTAGTGTGGCTTTCTACATTCTGTGTATGGAAAAAGCAAGGATCTGTAACCTTAAGTAACTTGGTAAAAGAGACATCGCTGTTAAGTGATGAGCCAGGCTCAGTACCTAGACCTGTCTGACATCTAGAGGATCATACAGGTATGGAAGATCCAGGGATTTTTAAATAAAAAAAATTTTTTAAGGGACACCTGGGTGGCTCATTCAGTTAAGCATCTGCCTTCAGCTCAGGTCATGATCCCAGGGTTCTGGGATTAAGTCCTGCATCAGCCTTCTTGCTCAGCGGGGAGCCTGCTTCTCCCTCTGCTTACTGCTTGCTCTCTCTCTGACAAATAAATAAATAAAATCTTTAAAAATCTTTTTAGGATAATCTCATTACTTCTTTTCACCAAATCCGTTCTTTCCAGTGATTTATCTTTTTTGTTTTTTGTTTTTCTTTTAAAGTAAACTCTCTGCCACTTAAAACCCTGACATCAAGAGTCATACACTCTGTGGACTGAGCCAGTCAGGGTACTGCTCCCCAGTGATTTATCTTTCTTCCTTTCCTTTACCTGACAGCATTTCTTTGCAACTACTGAAAAGAAGACTATTCCCTAGGACTATTAGTTATATATTCAGTAGTTTTAAAATCTGTTAACTAAGGGGAAGGTCTTTGTTAAACACTTTTTTTTCTTGTTTTTTCTTTTCTCTTTTTTTAGAAAGAGCGGCAAGAGAATCTTCAGGGCTTGATCTCACAACCCTGAGATCATAACCTGAGTTGAATTCAAGGGTCAGGCTCCTTTCTTTCTTTCTTTCTTCTTTTTTTTTTTTAAGATTTTATTTATTTATTTGACAGACAGAGATCACAAGTAGACAGAGGCAGGCAGAGAGATAGAGGAGGAAGCAGGCTCCCTTCCAAGCAGAGAGCCCGATGTAGGGCTGGATCCCAGGACCCCGGGATCATGACCTGAGCCTAAGGCAGAGGTTTAACGCATTGAGCCACCCAGGTGCCCCAGGGGTCAGACTCTTAACTGTTTAAGCCACCCATGTGCCCCAAGTTCAGAAACTGTCTTATACTAAAGCATGATCAAGGGTAATTGGTAAAAGCAGAGTTGCTATGATTAAACTTGGAGAATTTCCTGGAATTCCTAGTGGCTGTGGTACAGCAAGCTTTTAGTCTGAAAACAGAGGAAGACCATCATTCCTCAAACAGCTTGCTTATTTCCAGGCTGTAGTTCTTCAACAATTGGTAAATTAGTAACTGGAATTGTGTTCACACAGATTTTTTTCTATTTTTAACTGATAGTTTATTGAGATAACATTTTTATGGGGGAACTCTTAGCATATCAAATACTTGCCATTTTAACTTCAAGAATAAAAATAACAGTACAATGCAGGAATTTTAGTTGTGCTAAAACCTTTCATAGAAATAGCATCTATTAGAACTATTAACGCTGGTACAATGTATTGATGAATCCAGTCCAAGACTCTCAATGTGTGTACTTAGATAATTTTATATTAGTTTAAGAGTTGCTTTGCAGTATTGTGTTTTCAAATAAGTAAACCAGATTTACTTTGTAAAGATGCAGCATAGTTCAAAATCTCATGATTTAAGATGGTGTGAGAAAAGATTTATCAAGGGGATTAACACTGGAAAGTTTGTAAGGGTATATCTCACCCATATAACAGTTAAATGAACTTTTAAAAGTTTAAGTACTGTGGCTTACAATGGGTGTGGTAAGGACATCAAGTAGCAGCAATTATTTGCTGCCACTGACTGGAAATCATCTCATGTATTTGTTGGATTGTGGATTTGACTGTATGTGACAGATCCCAAATAACAGGTATTTAACTAGTTAGAGATTGATTTCTGTGTCACATAGTCATCTGCATTAGCATGGCAACTCTGCTTCATGAGGTCTTTGGGCTTTGGGCTCTTTCTGTCTTGTTTCTTTCCCATCCTTGAATTTGTCTGTCAGCGCATGGTTCGTGATGGCTAACTACCAACATCCCAGTTCAGCCACCAGGAAAGGAGAAAAGGAGAGGACGTGCTGTAACACATTTTTTCTGTCCATACCACATTGCCCAGAACTTAGTTATTTGACCACACCTAACTGTGAGGGGACTGGGAAATGTGGTCTTTATCCAGTAGTTGTTTTGCCCAGCTAAAAATTCTATTATGTAAGACAAAAGAAGAGATGATGGCGGTACTTGTCTTTCCTTTAACCCCTTGGCACACAAATTGCTTATACTTGGCTTTTTTTTCTTTTATACTTGGCTTTGATATGATGTTTCTTCATCTTTCAAGTTCTGTTAAAACATAATTACATTCTGAAAAAATCTTCATTCTGAAAAAACTGTATTACAAAAGCACATTTCAAGTGGGATAGGGAATAAAGAAATAGTATTTCAAATTCTTAGTGACAGAGTATTTGTAATGCAAGAATTTTAATAAATTTTTTAAAAATTCTACGTGTATAGCTATAGGATTGAACACTGGCATTTGATTATTTCTAGCATTTATTGTGGAATAATGGCTTTTCTTATGACTACCACCACTGTCATGAGGAGTATCTATCCTGCTTAATATTCACATTTCATATATTGACAGTATTCAGAGGTTTTTTTTTGTTTTTGTTTTTTTTAATACTATATCCAGATGCAGGGTGGTATCTTATTTGAGGGGCAAGAGTGGACAAAGAATGGTGTACTTGTTTTTGTTTTTGTTGTTATTGAGGGTATGTAGCAGTTGTGGTGTTTTTTTCCCTTTAATTCCTAATTTTGCTTGTGATTCGTACATTGAGTGAAGTACAGGAAATATCTGTTCAAACTCTGAAGTATTATTCCTCGCATTGTTGTCTTTGCTATTTTAGGAAGGAATTTGTTATTGTTTTTTTTTCCCCTTCAAGTGAAACTACAGGAAAGAAGTAGATTTTTTGGTAATGATATTGGAGATTTAAATATCTCTAGGGGAACAATAGACACACACACAGACACACACACACGCACACTCCATTTACCAGCCAACCAAAAGTTACAGCTCCTAAACATTGGTGGATAGGTGTTTTATAAACTTACAAGTAGTTTATAAGAATCCTTAAGTAGGGGCACCTGGGTGGCTCAGTGGGTTAAAGCCTCTGCCTTCGGCTCCGGTCATGATCCCAGGGTCCTGGGATTGAGCCCCATATCGGGCTCTCTGCTCAGCAGGGAGCCTGCTTCCTCCTCTCTCTCTATCTGCCTGCCTCTCTGCCTACTTGTGATCTCTGTCAAATAAATAAATAAAATCTTAAAAAAAAAAAAAGAATCCTTAAGGAGTTCATTGTATTTCTTTCTTTCACTCTGCTTTTTTAACTGCTAAGGATATCGGCTCTTGGATTACTGAAATGCTCTGGCAGCTCTCTGTTGCAAATTATGTAGCTGCAAGATCGTTTTTATTCTTTTTGCTTGTTTCTCTAGCCTTGCTCAGAAAGCCTCTATCCCTGAGGATTATTGACTTTGAACATGTATTCTTTTGCTGAGGCTGCATTGAGGGGTATGGGCTGTTTTTATTTAATCTTTAAAAATAATGACCAGCAGTTAGTTATTTTAAATTTCGCCATGGTAAAAGAGGAACCAATGGCAACATCTGGCTGTCTTTTATGAATGTTTGTTCTAGGGTGGACCTTCTTGGATTTAAGAACACCCTTTTCCTCCCCACCACTACCTCTAATGGTTTTCTTCATCTCCATCTTCCTCCCTTGGCCTCTTTCCCTAGTAGGCCATCGCTTCGGTCACTCTTCCAACAGACCTGCCCCGTTAGCTTCTGTCAAGAAGTCCCCCAAAGCCTCTCCCTGCACCAGGAATAATCCTTTCATTAACAGGCTCTGCTCTTTCCCCAGGCCTTTAGGAGGCCCAAGAAAATTTCAATTTTCTGTGTTTCTTCTCAAACATAAGATAATCTTCAGTCATCTCTATTCTTTATCACCTTTACATGATTTTTGTCTTTAATAGTTCTTTTTTTTATGACTTTATTTGTTTATTTGACAGAGAGAGCAATCACAAATAGGCAGAGAGGCAGGCAGAGAGAGAGGAGGAAGCAGGCTCTCTGGTGAGCAGAGAGCCCCGATGTGGAGCTCCATCCCAGGACTCAGAGACCATGACCTGAGCGAAGGCGAGGCTTAACCTACTGAGCCACCTAGGCGCCCCTTGTCTTTAATAGTTTTTTTTGTTGTTGTTTTGTTTTTAATGGGTTCAAAGTGAGAAAAGCAAAGCAAGTATGGGAACTAGGAAAGGAGAGCTGGCCTGGGTGGGGAACCTTTATATACCCTCCCGATTTCCCTTCCCTGATTTCTTTCAGCTCTCTCCGTTTGGAATCTTGTCATTTCTTTTGGAGGGTGATGTGTTCTGCCATCCCAAGATGGGTCCTGAGTGTATTTCTTCTAGAAGCTTTAAAAAGTTATAGAAGTTAGGTTGATAGTACTGCAAATCATTTTATTCAACAAGTATTGTTGGTTGATTGGTTATTGATCAGTAAATACTTGTTAGCCTGGATCCCATCATCCTCACTTCTTTCATCCTCATTTGCTCTTAAACTCCAGCTGTAAATTATTCAGACCAGCAGCTGCCTTACAGGGACTGCTGGGGAAACTCACAAAACTGGAAATTGGTGCTACTAAAAATTCTATCTCCCTGAGCCCTTGGCATTGCCTGGCGCACTGTCCATTTCTTTAGTTTACTCCCTCTGCCATTAGAGCAGCAGATGCCATTGGGGGCTTACTCTGTGCCAGGAACTAAGAACTTTGCTTGTATTGTGTTTTTAATCCCCATAACAGAGAGTTAGGTTCTATTATTTTTGTTTTACGGTTGAAATAATTGAAGCTTAGGGAGGTAACTAGCTTTTTCAGACACAGCTGGCTGACAACTAACTGGCAGAGCCCAGACTGTAGTCTCTCTTAGCTTCAGAGCACGTGCCTCCCACTCTTCTAGTGGCAATTCAGTGACTTTACTAAAACCCTTTCTTCCAGCCTTCCAGTCCTTCTGAGCAGAGAGCGTGAGGGAGGCCCCTTTCAGTAGTGACTAAGGCTTGGACCCTGGAACCAGACCATCTCGTTTGAAGCTGGCTCTCTCAGTGTGACCTTGTGCGGGTCGCAGTCTCCCTGTGTCTCACTTTGTCACCGAAAACTGGGACTGAAAACACATTTCCTTTCTTAGAGAAAGAGATATTAAAGTCCTACAATATTTCCAGTCTTCCATGCATCTTGACAAACACAGAAAATGATAATATTTGTTCAGTCCAACGGGATGGAACAGGCTGTTTGCCTACTTGAGGTGACTGCCCCAGGGTTTCCAGATCCTGTAAGCTCTCTGCCTGGGGGACCCAAGGGCTGAGAATAAACATTTCCACACCTGTAGAGCACTCACAGATGGAAGACACATGCCGCATTCACAGCATAGGTTGGGAAGCCCTGGAGCTAACCCATGAGGGAGCCCATGCCCCCAGCTCTGGATCTTATTCCTTCTAATTTCTTCAGGAATTTTCGTCTTTGTCAGTTACCTTGTCCCTTTGTTGTATTTGATCGTGTGCCTCCCCTGCTTAAAGGCCTTCAGTGGCTTTCTCTCTTATTTGGAGTAAAATCCTGAATCCTTCAAATGGTATCCAGAGCCCTGCAGGATCTGGGCTCCCACTGCCTCCAGAGCCCCATCTCATCTCCCCTTGCTGCATAGAACTGGCTTTCAGCTGTGCTCCCAGCCACCCAGACCCACCCCATTCACGGTCTTCACAGGGGATATGGAAGCATACCACTGTGGGACCATAGTCCCCTGCCCCCAGCTCCTGTTTCATTTTCAAAATATTTAGACATCTCTGTTTTTCTTAGGTTTCAGCTTAAATGTCACTTCCTGAGAGCAGCCTTCCCCAGCTGCCTAGACTAGGCTGGGACTGGGGCTTGAACCTGCCTGCAGTGGTCCAGAGCACTATGTCTGCCTCTGTCGGAGGTCTCTCAGCCCCCTGGACGGCCTCTTCATAAGCCCTTAGCCCACTTGTAATTTGCTCACTAATTACATGATTGCTTTTAGATGTCTCTATGCTGGAAGAGACTAGACTGTGAACTACACGACCGTGATTAAGTTTCAGGGCCGTGTCTGCTCTCTTCTGTCTCATATCTCTAAAGTAGCACTTTGCAGGTAAGAAGATGTTAGTATTTATTGGTTGAGTCAGTGTTTTAACCTCTTTCTAATAGATCTTTCTCTGTAACATACAAATTTATCCTTCTTTTAAAAAAAGGGTGGCTCCTGGGTGGCTCTGTGGGTTAATAAACCTTGCCTTCAGCTCAGGTCATAATCTCAGGGTCCAGGGATCGAGCCCAGCATCAGGCTCTCTCCTTAGCAGGGAGCCTGCTTCCCCCTCTCCCTGCCTCTCTGTCTACTTGTGATCTCTCTCCCTGTGTCAATAAATAAACAAAATCTTTTTTAAGAAAAAAGAAAAAGATTAAAAAAGACTCACTCCCCTTGACTCTGTAGCTTCCTGTAAGGGACTGCCCCGTATCTCATTCACTTTATAACAAAACATATTGTAAGAAAGACTCTATTACTCTCACTTCACCTCTTAGCCATTCTTCAGTATTATAAATATTTCTGTCTTCTTCCTTCACTGTTCCTTTCGGACTGTTCTTGTCTAGGGCCCTGTTGATCTAGCTCTCAAGTCCAGTGGCTAGTTCTCTGTCCTTACTTTACATCTGCGACAGTATGGTATTGGTCTTCTCCTTCTCTCTTTTCCTCTCCCTCCTCTCTTCCTCCTCCCTCCCTCAGTTCCCTGCATTCCCTTCTGGTGTCCCTGCTGTGCCCCCATATCATCTAGTTTTCCTCTGCTCATTCTTTACACATTCGTTTTCTCCAAGGTTCCTTTTCTGGCTGCTGTCTTTTCTCACACTGCATTCCTTCTGATGATATCATTCACACCCAAGCCTTCACTTACCACCTCCTACGCTGATGCTGAACCATCTATGTCTGCCCTAGAGCTCATCTATCTTATTGCCTACTGGATATCTTCCTTTGGCCCTGACTTGCCATACATAATAATGCCAGGCAAGTGACATTCAGCAAACGTGGATTAGAAGCAGCCTTAGATGTAGAGCTCATTGGATCCTCATTCTTACAGATGTGGAAAGTGAGGCCCAGAGAAGTACAGTGGCTTGTCCAGGACCCGGAGAGCTGGTTTGGAGCAACTAGGGAAGAAAACACGTCTCCTGGCACCTGGAAACTGAGATCATAAATCTGTGTCATACACATAAAGATAATCTGTTTTCTGTCTCACTGGAAAAGCCCTTGCCATTGACCCAGAGGAGCTGCTCATTTTGTGATCCACACACTGTAGCCGTGGCAGTGTTCTCCTTACTTACACTTTTACCCCATATGCCGTTGGTTTCTGGTATGAATTGGTTACCAACAGAATTCTTCATCTGTTTATAAATTTTCACTTATTTCTGCACCTGCAAGATGACATACTTAGATTTTGAGCAGTTGTTCATTTTTTCTATATCATGGATAAGGAATGCCTAACACATGATCTGTTTACTTCAGATTCAGTAATTGGTGTGGTTGTTATTACTTATGCCTAGTTTTTTAAAAAAATTACTCTGATGGATACCAGAAGAAAGGCAGAGTGATACACCTAGCTGTTCTCAAAAGAAATAGTTTCCTGACTTCTCTAGGAAACATAAAGATAAAAGTCGGGTAGAGAAGTTAGAAAAATATTACTTTTTTTTTTAAACCCCCTTTTTCTGGGATTTTTTTTTCCCCCTCGGCATTTGCAGTTTTAGCCCTAAATTGTCAAAACACCCATAGTTAGATGCATGGGATCCTGTTTTGTGCACAGTGACACTATTTCATTTACATAAATTTACATGTATTCATTTTAACTAATCTCTGCTCATTTCTGTTTTAGATGTTTGTACCTCCCCTTTGATGTCAGTTTTTCTTCTTTTAGACTGCTAGCCCCCAAAGTAACTAATTTTGTTGGCTCTTACTGCTAAAGATCTAGTACCCTGATGTGTCTTTAGAGACACGTAATGCAGTCACTCCTCTTTGTTGTTGTTGCTGTTAAAGAAAACCTAATCCCGAATTTTCTAGATCACCCTTTTAAGGCTAAAGCTATTGTTGGGATTTACGGGTAGGGCTGGGACTGGAGTGGTGTCAACTAAAACTAGTTGAATGTGTGCTCTGTGCCAGGGACTTGTGCATTTATTCTCCCATTTAAGACTCATCATAAGCACTCAAGGTAGGCGTTATTCCAGTTTCACCTATTATGAAACTGAGGCCAACTTGTTCAGGAACTTGTCATGGGGCCAGTAAATTGGCCAACTCAGGGTCCAAACCCAGACCTGCCTCATGCTAGAACCCATGCTTTTCCTATGGACCAGACCATATCAGGGATTCCTCCTGCTGTATTTCAACATCCAGGTCATTTGTATAGCAAATTTCTCATTTGCAGACATAGTTTTTCTAATGGACAGATGAACATACCTTTTGCATTAGATGGATTAATTGAGCCAGCTGCCTGCTCATGTAGTCAGGCTGAGTTCAGTTTCTCAGTGTGTTTCAAGTGTTTTACTCTGTTGCTTTTTATTTGTTTGAACTTGCTTGATGCCTTAGGTGAAATACCATCTGTAAGAAGTCATATATATTTGACCTAGAAAACAGAACTGTGCAGCCAAAACAATTCTATGATTTGAGTTTTGGAAGAAAGTAATCTGGGCTCATTCTCAAGTTCTTGACGTGGAAAATGTCTAGTTACTGTCCTAAATGAGGTGAGAGGACATATACTGAGAATGGAAATTTGAATGTCTTGAAGTTAATTTCCTTGAAATTCTTTTGTAAGATTAGCAAATTTGAGTTAAAAGAAGACAATAGCTTTTATAGGCTGCCAGTTGAAGACTTTTAGAACCATTGATTTTTGTTTTCAAAAGAAAAATTAGAGTAAAATAAAAATTATCGGGCGTCTGGGTGACTCAGTGGGTTAAGCCTCTGCCTTCAGCTCAGGTGGTGATTTCAGGGTCTTGGGATTGAGCCCATATCAGGCTCTTTGCTCTGTGGGGAGCCTGCTTCCCCACCCACCTCTCTGCCTACTTGAGATCTCTCTCTGTCGAATAAATAAATAAAATCTTAAAAAAAAAAATTCTCATTTTCTTTCAGCAGATTGGAGTATTTTAACAGAGATTGATTTCTCGCTAAGCTGAAAATATTGTAGCTTTCACTCTTCTCTCAACATAGAATTAATTCTACCTGTGTGTAGAAAGAAACTACAAGGAATTTTAAGAAACAGTTCAGGGTTTTTAATTCTTTAGAGTCCTGTTGGCCACTTTCAGTTCAGATAGGGCAAGAAAAATAAGGAAAGACAAAGGCCAAATGCCCTGTAGCTGGTTTAAGGCGTACGGCCATTGTTCTGTGTCACTGCAAACCTCTCCCACTCCTGCAGCTGAAGTGGTTAGGACTCTGTGTAAATAAAAACAGTGCTTTTAAGAAAAAAATACACATTTGTTGTGAATCTTTACCTCTAAAAGGAGGCTATTTGGAGGGTGGGTGGTTGGTGTATGTAATTCATTGAATAGAATTGTAAGGAGAACATGATAAAATTTAATAATAAAAATTGTTCTTGGTCTTCTAGCCAGCATCTCCGGGATAGGATCCAAATCCTTTGCCTTTTTTAAGTTTTGCAAAGATCTACCTCATTCACATGCTCAGCTATATTTTTGGCTCTTTGTCTATAGGTGTCTCTTTACATGTCTAGTGTATAAATGTCCATAACCCCAGTCCTAGTTCCCCATCTCCAGCAAGAGCCCATATGTACCACCTTCCTGGTCTAAGAGTTGTTAAGTAGAGGATAGAAGGAGTTATTAGATACAGGTATAGATTGGGAGATAATGACTCTAGAAGTTTTTCTTCTTAGTTTCTCATTTCTTTCCTTCCTAATTACTCCTTAACAAAAAAGAAAGGCCACATTCTCTGTTAGCTGAATATTTAGTAATGATGTATAATGACTTTTTGCTGATTGTTTTTTAACTGCAGTTGGACCCGGTTTCCACAGTTGGCTGTCTCATTTAAAAGATAATTAAAGAGACAATTCATGCAGGGTCCTGCTTGGGGGGGGGGGAGGTGGGGGTGGATTTTTAATGCCTTCTGGAAAGTCATCTATATTTTGGAGTGAGTCAGAAAAATTGTTTATCTCATGTTGCTCATTTTATGAACAATAGGTTAGTTTTATACTTTTATTGCATCTGATTTGGGGGCCACCTACAAATAAACAATGGACAAAGAACAATAAGGAAAGGCCAGAGACCCAGATTCTGGTCTTGCTGTGTAACTTTAAGCAAGCCCTTTATCTTTTTCACATCTCAGTTTCTTATTCTGTAGTAAAGATAATGTCTTTTCTGTTTATTGAAGAGGGTTTTTAGGCAGATCAGATGAATCAATATCAGAGTATTTTAGAAGGGTGGAATGCTGGTTGTGTTATATAGAGGCATTTAATTAAGAAAGAAGTAAATTGATGACCCATGAGATGAGGCTCAGCCTTCAACTGTAAGTGTCTGGAGCATCCAGGTTGGGGCCCAACAGGAGTCTCCACAGTCAGCAGGGCCTCGGGGAGCAGCAGTCAGGCTGCTGTCTATTCTTCAGAAACTGACTTTACAGCTTTTATATCCTTCCGTTGCTGCAAGTCTGCTCCTCTAACACAGCTGTGGTTTTGAGAACAGTCCTGTCATCCTTCAGCACCCAGCCTAAGAGTAACTTCTGTGAAGTCTTCCCAGTTTTGGAGGCCAGATTTAGAGCATCTGTCTGTAAAATGAATACAGAGTAGAATTTAAGAGGAGGGGTCCCGGAGCCAGGATTGCCTGGGTTCAAATCCTCAGCATAGTGCAGTGCCGACTAGGCATGCCTGCCAGACAAGGAGCTTAGACTTGCTGTGGCTCAGTAGCCTCACCTATAAAATGGGACTGAACATCCCTTATAAGGGATGTTGCGAAGCTCTTGGAACAGAAACTGTTATATGTAGTAAGCCCTCGATGAGTTGTTACTTACTTATCTATTCTTGGAGTATTATAATTCTTTTTTTATTACCATTATTTTTTTATTCCCTTAAAATTTTGTACATGATCTCTAGCGTAGCACTTGTCACTTTTATTTAGACCAGGAGCTTCTTAAAGACATAGCTACCTTTTTATTAACACTCTGCATGTCATCCATTCATTGCTCAAAGATGTTTTTGTGACACCCCAAGTCCAGCAAACCGTTGCCACCCCAGACTGAATAGGTACGACTTGAAGGCAGAGTTGTAGTGGCACATACCTTTTTATTTCCACTGGAGCAGAAAGAGTTTATGGCTGGAACTGTAATCCTTGCTCTCTATCTAGATTATACATATCTACCACTTGGTGACCCTCTGGAATTTCCCAAGCCCTGTGTTTATTTAGCACCTAATTGCTCAGGGTGCTTGTACAAGGTCATCTCTGAAAATTATTTGACATTGCTCTGCTTCTCTCTGGGTGGTAGAATCCTAGAGGAATCCGCAAACGTGGCCATATCCACACAGAGCCAGTCAGCAGCAGAGGAAAACGAGTAAACTGCTAAATGACTGCATCATTAGGACTTTATATCCTATTTCTGGTATTAGAATAAAAGGCCAGACTCCAGCCACAATGTCACCTGCTCTGTAAGGCTTTCCTTTCTCCACCCAGGCAGAGCTCACATTGCTTCCTCTGGGTTCTGGGCTGTATCTGCTGTGCTTCTCTCCCACAGCGCTCAGTTACCAAGTATTCGCCATGTTGTTTGCCTTCCTTTTTCTCTCTTAGCTGCCCTCCTCCACTCCTACCCCGAACTGGCAAGTAGGGTATGCCTCAGGAGGCTTTCACTAAGACTTTGTTGATACTGATACTTTCTATAGCCCAGACCCCATTCCAAGTAGTCTCAGTCACCCTAAAAACTTAGCAAGATAGCTGTTATCATTACCCATTTTACAGACATGGAAACTGAGACTTATCGAGAGGAAGTGGCAAGGCTGTGCTCCAGAAGTAGTTCTTTCTAGCACTGACTCTTCAAGTGCTGACCACAGTGCCGTGCCTCCTTGTCTGTGTAAGTAGACTCTCAAAAGGCCGGCCAGTGTAGATGACTCTTACTCCTCTCACTGCTGACCTCTAAGAGGCTAGGGTTGGCCAGCATGCTCACATGCACCTCTTCCCAGCCCCCTCTTCACTCTGCTTAAAGGTGGACCCAGGGCTGCCTGTGCCAAGCTGCTTTCGTTGGTTCCAGGTAGGTGAGGAGGGAAATTGGTGACATAGTTCCTTTAGGTTCCACCGCACACATGGATCTATTTGTCTGGTTTTGGCTATTCAGTATATTGTGGTAATACCTAGGAACTGGACAGTCCTAAGTCATGTGGATCCCTGTATCTCCTTACAGGCTGGGAGCCTCCATCCCACTGGGGGCTGCAGACCCCCCTAAACAGCTGCTTCTCAAAGTCCCTCTGTGGGCCCAGAAATACGTTACCCTAGTGGGAGGGGAAGGCTAATCCTTTATTTGTTTAGTTCTCAAAAAACTTGAACAACAGGTTTAACTTAGATCTGTGCCATTTTAATGCAAATTTTATACAGGTACGGTTATGGCACTCCTTTTTGTTTTATATGCCAGATGGCAAAAAAAAATCTGTTCTAAGAATGCCTGTGGTATGACTGTCTGTGAGCCCCCTTTCCGCTGTCCCTTGAGGCTGTATCTCACTCAGGCAGCATTCTTCCCCTCTTCTCTTGTCCCCTCCTCATATGAAGTCAGAGTCACCCAGCACATTGCAGACATGATTCTCAAGACTCACTGCGGGGTGCCTGGGTGTCTCTGTTTGTTGGGCGTCTGCCTCTCGCTCAGGTCATGATCCCAGGGTCCTGGGATCGAGTCTTGTGTTGGGCTCACTGCTCCTTGGGGAGTCTACTTCTCCCCCTCCTTCTGCCCCTCCCTTGCTTGTGTGTGTGCTTTCTCTGTCAAGTAAATAAACAAACAAATAAATAAATAAATAAATTCTTTAAAAATAAATAAATAAAACTTAAAAAAACCAAACTGGGACGCCTGGGTGGCTCAGTTGGTTGAGCAGCTGCCTTCGGCTCGGGTCATGATCCCAGCGTCCTGGGATCGAGTCCCGCATCGGGCTCCTTGCTCAGCGGGGAGCCTGCTTCTCCCTCTGCCTCTGCCTGCCATTCTGTCTGCCTGTGCTCGCTCTCTACCCCCCTCTCTCTCTGATAAATAAATAAAATTTAAAAAAAAAAAAAAAAAAAAAAAAAACAAACTAACCTCATTGGAAGGCATTGATTAGAAATACAGGAGGTGGGTCTTAATCCAGACTTAGGGAATCAGAATCTTCGCCGGAGGGGCTGGGAACTTTTTTTTAAAAAAAATTTAAATTTATTTATTTATTTTATTTTTTATTTAAAAAAAAACATATTTATTTATTTATTTGACAGACAGAGATCAAAGTAGGCAGAGAGGCAGTCAGAGAGAGAACGAGGGGAAGCAGTCTCTCTGCTGAGCAGAGAGCCTGATGTGGGGCTCGATCCCAGGACCCTGGGATCATGACCTGAGCTGAAGGCAGAGGCTTTAACCCACTGAGCCACCCAGGTGCCCCTATCTATTTCTTTTAGAGAGAGAGCAGGGGGACAGGAAGAGGGAGAGAGAGAATCCTGAAACAGACTCCCTGATTAGCAGGGAATCTAACATGGGGCTCCATCCCGGGACCCAGAGATCATGCACTGAACCAAAACTAAGCGTCAGCTGCTTAACTGACTGAGCCACCCACATGCCCCAGGAATTTGTATTTTACAAGTTCCTCCGGTGATTCTCAAAAATTGGGTGTTTGGAAAATGTTGCTTTAGTGTAGCAAACACTGGTTGACTACTAGTGGTGAGAATGTAAGAGCGCAGTCTGTCAGTGGGCAGTGACAGAGATGTGGAATAACAAATTCAGTTAGGTGGGCTAACTAAAGTCCTTCGGTCTAGTCTTGCCCTCTGCCTAAGGGAAGCATTGATATCTGGAGCAGTTCCTGCAGCTTTTAATGCCCAGTGATCTTATGGACTACATTACCCCCTTCAGGCAGGCCAGGAGCCGTTTTTCTGGTCACCTTTGAGGTCTGGCTGTCCAGTTTCAGTAAACTTGGTTCCATATATTTCTTTCCCTGGGCCTTTCAGCTCTTGCTAACGTAAAGCCCTCTCTTTCTCCTATTTCCTGTTTTCCACCCCAGTACACACGTCTCTGATTTGTTCTTCTCTCACTGCCTCCACCTTACTAATTCATTCAGTCACTCATTCAACAAGGGTCTATTGTGCCAGTCTGTGGGTGGGCTTACAGAGATGAACACGACACAGTCCCTGCTCTCAAGTGCGGGGTCTAGTGGGGACACAGATGTGGACACAAACACAGTACCGGTGATGTGCCAGGTGCTGTCCTGATGTGTGCAGAGTTGAAGGGGTACTAAAGTGGTGAAGGGGTGGCCAGTGTCACAGAGGAGGTGCCTTTTGAGCAGGGTCTTCTGGTCATAGAAAAGGGGGAGGACATTTTAAAGGCTCATCACCATAGTCCTTACATTCTCATTGCAGTTCATCTTCTAGGTCTCCTTAGTTGGGTTTGCTTTTTTATGGGTCTTATGGGGCTGATTGTCTTGGCTGAATTGGACTCCATTGGTTGACTTTTTTCAAAACCTGAGATGGTTAGTTGTTGATTCATATCCAGGATACTAAGTCTACCAGTTTGTCCCACGATTAGTTACTGACAGTGAACGATTGAGACACTAAACCCTGAAGTAAGCTTAAAAAGGCCTTTCACTTTATCAGATATGTTCTGAGCCGCCCGAAGTGGTCTTTTTGCCCTTCAGGGAGTGGGATATGTGTGTACAGTGGAAGTGGGGAAACTTTGGAGTGGCAAACAGGACAGGAGAATGCTCTATTATTTCTTTTTGTAATAAGAGACTTGATTTCCTCTTTTTAAGAGGGGTTTCCTTGGTAGGCTGCCATATCTCTTGTTAGTTGTGTGTATTATTGGAGATTACCTAAACTCTTCAGTTTCCTAATTCGACAAGGTTTGATTTCTTTTTCCAAAAAAATGCACGGTAGGTTTCTCTTCTTTCACTAAAGAAGCCCAGATGAAGGGCCACCGTGATTCAGTTTGTGCAGTCTAGTAAGTAATTGTGATTGTAGTTTTAAATATTGCTTCTTGAAATAATGGATGTTCTTTGTAGAAAAATGAGAAAATACAGATAGCAAAAAGGAAAAGAAGCTAAAATGAATCTATAACCTTGCAAGCCATAGCTAGCCACTGTTAATATTTTGGTGTATAAAACTCCAGATTTTCTCTGTGCATATGTGTGTGTGTGTGTGTGTGTAAAAGTAGTTATTCCAGAAATTAAAAATACTATGTAAACTGTTCAGTATCTTGTGTTTTTCCCTGTTTTATATATGTATTTATAAATCTGTGTGTATAT
This sequence comes from Mustela putorius furo, assembly GCF_011764305.1. NCBI lineage: Eukaryota > Metazoa > Chordata > Mammalia > Carnivora > Mustelidae > Mustela > Mustela putorius. The sequence continues at coordinate 4,989,906 of NW_025422368.1, read as the reverse complement.
ATGTATATATATGCATGTATATATGCATATATCTATACACACATACTGTGATCATCTTACTGCTTACAAATACATATCTATAGAACCATTCATTCTTAATTGAAAGAAATCTTTATTTTTGAGATTATGCAAATCATCTAGTCTTTTTAAAATCAAACTCTGTTCAAGTATATAAAACAAGTGAAACCCCTCATAATTCCATTTCCCAAGGGTATACATTAATTTAATGTTTATATACATTATATTCCAGACTATTTTCTGTATATATGGAAACCTACCTATTTGTTTTTTACAAAATTAGATCTATAATACTTACTGTTCTGCAACTTGCCTTTTACCCTTTGTATATTTTAGACATCTTCCTGTGCCAGTATATTTGGAATACCAGCCTATTATTAGGTAGACCCAGGGTTTCTTATCCTTAACACTTTTGCCATTTTGGCCTGGATAGTTCTTCATCATGTCCGGTGCATGTCCGGAGACTTAGCAGTATCCCTGGCCTCTGTCCCTGAGATGCCAGTAGTGTACCCCTTCTTCTCATTGTGATAAAAATATCTCCAGACGTTGTCAGGTGTCCCATTGGGAACAAAATCACTCCCAGTTGAAAGCCATTGGCATAGATGGTCTATAATGTAAGTATCTAGACCCCTCCCAGTTTTTTTATTTCAAAAAATAGGTCGGGCAATATTCTTATCTGATTTTTGTGCACCGTTGTGAATATTTCATTGAATAAATTCCTAAAAATGCAGATGCTGAATCAAAATTTTGTTAGAAATTACCAAATGACTTCAAAGAGATTGTATCAGTTTATTTTTCAGCTATATCCTCATGATTCCAAAATCCTCTCTCTTTCCTGAGTTCTAGATACACATATCCAGCTATTGGATGACGTGTCCTTTTGTGTGTCTCATGGGCTTTCCCTAAACTCAGCTTCTTCAGCCCACTGACCTTGCATTTCTTACTGTATTTCTCTGTCATGGAATAGCACCACCATCTGCCAGAAACCTTCTCACACGTACCCATCTAGTCACCAGATCCTGTCCAGTATTTCTCCCAAATGTGTCTCTTAATCCATTGATTTCTTTCCATCCCTTCTACCACTGTCTTTAATTCAGGCTACTGCTAACTTGTCCAGATCACTGTAGTAGCTGGGGTAACAGGTCTGGCCTCTACTCTTGGTCCCATTCTTCTCAGGAGGAGTGAACTAACTTGCTGAACTCCACAGTCTTAGAGGGTGCCTTCCCTACTTAAGCCCCTCAATGAGCACTGCTACCTCCCCACTATCTACTCCATCAGTCCCCTGCTGAGGCTAACAACAACCAAGGACAATAACTGCCCTTGGTTTCAAGTCTCTGTGTTGAAGTTTAGTATATAAATTGCTTTTTATACTAGATTTTGACTTTAAAATAAAGTTTTCTCTGAATTAAAAAAAAAAACTTTTTTTAGAAAACAATGCTCTATCATATCAACTCACAACATATATTTATCCCCCCAGCTTTGAATTACTCATTTTCCCTTGAATGCACTTTTGTTCTCCTGTGTTTCCTGTTCCTTTTCACCCTGCTCTCTGCCCATTCATTTGCTACCTTTTCTTTAGTACCTAGCATAGTTCTTGGCACTTCCACCACATTTTTTTCCTCTGTTAATCAGCTCATTCTTCTTGCATTTGTTGCATGTATACTTGTCCTTTGTGTATACTTTTTTAGAAATTTAACCTTGTAAGACATCCAGGTACATAAATAATACAAACCAGTGAACCAAGGGGAGAGAATATGGGAATTCCAACCCTGGTTCAAGCATAGGTACTAGGATGCAGAAAGGCCTATGGGTATCCCATCCCAGTGCCTGAACCTTGACTTCTCCCCTGAACTAGATTTTTGATTTTACGTGGTTCCATATAGCAATATAGCTGAGTACCTCCTGTATCAGTTGTATTCATGTGGTCAGACTGAAACTTCAGAGAGACCATTTGTCTGCCAGCCTTGCAGCATTCCTTTTGGTCTGGGAAAGGGAAACGAGGGGTGCCTAGGAACTCGGGAATCTCTGACATGGTATGCAGCATATTGCTCTGCTAGACTGGTGTGGAGACAAGCCCTACAATTTTCCACAAGAAGTCAGCTCCAAGACGGTGGGAAATCACACATAGCAAAATCCTTGGCAAAGAACTATACATTTTTTTTCCTCTACTCTCTATGTGGTAATTCTGTAACACTCTGTAATTAATTTTATTTTTACAGTGAACAACCACAGAGTAAGAATAATGCATAACCTATTTCTGTTTCTTGCTATTTTAGGGGACATCACACAGAAGGGATACGAAAAGAAAAGGTCAAAACTCCTGTCTCCCTACATCCCGCAGACACAAGGTAGGCAATGAGAAGTGGTTTAAACCTTTTCAGTATTTTTACCCCAAAGAATGCTATCTTAACAGAAGATCTGTCTTTTGTTGGTTCCTGTTTTTTCCCTCCCTTTCTCGCCAGGAGGGAGAGAAAAACGGAAGGAAAGAAAGGAGGAAATGAATCTTAATTGAACATCTGCTGTGTGCTAGGCACTTTTAAAATACCTAAGTCATCAAATCATTTACACAGAGCTTGGGTGGTAGCGTGTATGTGCATAGCTGACATGATTCAATGGCAGAAAATTCCAGGTCACGGAAAAACTGCATCTTGCCTATGCCTGAGCACAAACTGGTGGTGAGGAACAAGGGCAGCAAAGATAAAAAGGAAGGACAGATTAAGTATTGCAGGGAAGCTCAAGGATTGCAATACTTGAGGATATGGGGGTAAGAACCCTAATAAACTTCTCTGTTGGTTCCCTTATTCCTTCTGCAAAGAGATGGTAGGTTCTTTATATGTCAGAAAGTCCTGAGTCATGGTGTGCTTAATTCCAGAGAGCTTGCTGTAACCTTTGCCTATAGGCAAGGCTGTCTGTCTCTAAGTCATCATATTTTTTTAAAGTTACTCAGATTTGAGGATTTCCTTTGATAATCTATTTCTGCTTTAATCACTTCTACTATAAAGAATTTTTTCTTTATTTCTAATTTCTCCTTTGCAGTCAAAGTCCCATTTCCTCAAGCCTCTTCTTTGTGGAGCTAATTGCTTTTATTTCTGGGTTATAAATACCTTGAGGACTTGGTATTCCCCACTGTTCTAACATTAAGCCTTGCACAGGGTATATGGTCTGTAAATACTGAATGAATAATAGAATAAGAAAATGAATAGTGGTGACATATCAATATATTTCACTGAGGTCCTCATTTTATTTCCTACATTATTCTTGGAAATTCCTCCCTACAAAAACTAGTAGGTCAGTGCAGTGACAGCCAATTTAAAATATCTTAATGAACAGATAGATGTCAAAAGGACTTGAGAAAGAAGAGGTAGAAATTGGGCCAGTGACAGCTAATGAAAAGCCAGCATTTGCTGAGCAAGGCATGACAGAGAAGAGGAGTACTCTGGCTGCTTAAATGTGGCTCTGGCTCGTGCCTCTCTGTAGGGTCAGAGATTTACTTTATTGACTTTGTGCAAAAGCAGTTGGATCCTGAGACAATAACTCAATAAGAAATAGAACCAAGAAATAGGACTCAATATAAAAAAGGACTATGTTTTGTTAATCTTTAGTCAGGCTACACAGATGCCAAATCATGTTCAAAAATCAGTTTATCGGGGCACCCAGGTAGCTTAGTCGGGTTAAATGTCATCTGCCTTCGGCTCAGGTCATAGTTCCTGGATCCTGGGATCGAGCCCCACATCGCATTCCCTGCTCAACAGGTAGTCTGTTTTTTCCTCTTCCTCTGCACCTCCTCCATTTTCATGCTTTCTCTTTCTCAAATAAATAAAATATTTTTTTAAAAAGGGTTCAAAAAAATCAAAAGCTTATTCTTCCTCTCATCTCATGCTCTCTGTGTCTCTCAAATAAATAAAACCTTTTTTTTTTTTTTTTTTTTTAAAGGTGTGGGGCGCCTGGGTGGCTCAGTGGGTTGGGTCGCTGCCTTCAGCTCAGGTCATGATCACAGGGTCCTGGGATCGAGTCCCACATCGGGCTCTCTGCTCGGCGGGGAGCCTGCTTACCAACCCCCCCCCCCGCCAGCCTCTACCTACCTGTGATCTCTCTCTGTCAAATAAATAAATAAAATCTTTTAATAAATAAATAAATAAATAAATAAATTTTTAGAAAAGGTGTTTTTATTTATTTGAGAAAGAGAGAGAGCATGAGATGAGAGGCAGGGCAGAGCCAGAGGGAGAAACAGACTTTCCCCTGCCTCAGAGAGCCTGATGCAGGGCTCCATCCCAGGAGCCTGAGATCATGACCTTAGCCAAAGCCAGATGCTTAACTGACTGAACCTCTCAGGCACCCAAATAAATAAAATCTTAAAACAAAACAAAACAAAAACAAAAACAGTTTATCAGTTAACTATGAGAAACCATTGAGACATACTCAAGTCTATGTGATCAGCCCATTCTTGCCCCATGGATAGGCCTACAGGGGGAGCGAAATCACAAATGGAAATTCGTTCACTGAGTACAAATCAGACGTTTAACTGCAGTAGGTCAAGAGAGGGATTATAGCCTTCTCACAGTAGGAAGGGTCTTGCAGATGACCTCATGGGGAGAATAGGAGCCATTTAAGAGTAGCTCCTTCACCTTCCTGCTACCAAACTTGAGACTCGCCACATCCATGCCCATCATGTTTACGTCCTTCCTTCTGGTTAAAAAGGTAATCTGTTTCCCTTATCCAAGGCCAGTTATTCCATCTGTGCTTTGGATCCTGTTCCCTCTTCACTTTTCAGAAACTTTATATTATCATCCAAAGGCAGGACAGTGGAAGTAGGCCAGCCCTGGTAGAGGCAGTAAGGGGTGCAGTATCTGTAACAATTAAAAAAGCAATAATAGGAGGCGCCTGAGTGGCTCAGTCAATTAAAAGTCTGCCTTCGGCTCAGGTCATGATCCCAGAGTTCTGAGATGGAGCCCCGCATCAAGCTCCCTGCTCATCCCTCTCCCTCCACCACTCCCCCTGCTTGTGCATGCAGTCTCTCTCCCTGTCAAATAAATAAGACCTTTAAAAAAAGCAAAAACAATAATAAAGCCAACAAAAAGTTGGCCTGCTTTTATTATCCTAGCTAGCAATTCCGAAGACTGTAAATAAGACGCTCCCCCTGCTGATGGAGACAGCTGCCCCGTCCCTTAAATGTGCCATTGCTATTGCTGTCAGTTCCTGTCTCTCTTGTACGCTTGCTCTGTCCCTCTCACCCAGATTCTTTCCTCAGCAGTCCATCATGCTTGTTAACTGCTCTGTTAAAAAAAAATCCTCCCTTGTCAGCCTCTTCCATCTTAACTCTGTCTGCTTCTCCTTTATCATCAAACTGCTCTAAGCCGTCTCTATTTTGTCATCTCCGCTCACTTCTCAGCCAGTTCCAGTCCCTTCAAGAACTATTTTAAGTGACATCACAGAAGTTGCCACTCTAACCTCTTGAAACACTCCTTTTGAAACTCTCTCTTCGTTTTCTTACTCTCCTCCTCCTGTTGCCTCCTAGTCATCCTTGCAGGCTCGTTCTCCTCTGTTAAGTGTTGGAGTTCTCAAGACAAGGCCCCAGGCCCTCTTGATGTCTCACTCTATAGCAGTAACTCACACATGGCAGCCTGCATCGCGGTCACTGGAAGGCTTGTTGGTATACAAATTGAAGGACCTCATTCTCAGGGTTTCTGATTCAAGAAGTCCAGGGAGGGTACTGGGAATTTGTGTTTCTGTTAAACCTCCAGGTGAAGTTGAGGTTACTGATCCAGATACCACATGTTGAGAACCAGTGCTGTATCGCCCTGCAGCATTTCAGCCATACCTGTGGCTTTAATTATCGTTTAGAAACAGCTAAATCCAAAATATGTATCTTCACCTCAAATCTGTCCTAAGCTCCTGACTCAGATCCAACTGGGCACTTAAGATTTCCATTTACATAACTTAAAGGAGCCTCCTTTTCAACATACCTATTAAATCAGTGACTTCCATACACCGTCCCCACCCCACTGCCAACATGTACACGTGCAAAACAAAAAATTAAAACAAAATCCAGCTATAGTGACATCAGCCTGCTCTTGTGTTTTTCTTCTAGTTTTCTCCTTCTGAGTAAATTGAACCCACACCTGAAAACCCAACGCATATAGAGTCTTAAAAAACATCCGCAGCATGTCCTCCATTCCCCATCTCTTGTCTTTCACCAAGTTCTGCCAGTTTTCTTTTTCTTCACTTTTGGCAAGTTTAATTTTTTTCTAGGAAATCATCTATTTTGTATACATTTTCAAATTTACTAAGTTACTCGTAATGTTCCCTTTCTTTCTAAAGCCTCTGCTTGTTTATGTTGTCTACTTGTAACTGTTTTTTTCTCTTGATGACCTTCTCAGAAGTTTGTCTTATCAAAGAATAAGCTTTTGGGGCGCCTGAGTGGCTCAGTGGGTTGAGGCCTCTGCCTTTGGCTCGGGTCATGATTCCAGGGTCCTGGGATCGAGCCCCACATCGGGGTTCTCTGCTCAGCAGGAAGCCTATTTCCCTTCCTCTCTCTGCCTGCCTCTCTGCCTACCTGTGATCTCTGTCAAATAAATAAATAAAATCTTAAAAAAAAAAAAAGAATAAGCTTTTGATTTTGTTGAACCCCCCCCTTTTTTAAAAAAAGATTTATTTATTTGAGAGAGAGAGCATAGGAGGGAGGGGGCAGGATGAGAGGGAGAGAGAGTCTCAGGCAGACTCTGTGCTCAGCACGGAGCTGGATATGGGGCTTGACTGGAGGCTTGTTTTATGATCCTGAGCTGATTCTGAATTGAAACCAGAGTCCAGTGCCCAACCATCTACACAGCCAGGCACCCTATTTGTTGAATGCCCCCCCCCCCTTTTTTAAAGATTTTATTTACTTATTTGACAGAGAGAGATACCACAAGTAGGCAGAGAGGCAGGCAGAGAGAGAGGGGGAAGCAGGCTCTCTGCTCAGCAGGGAGCGATCCCAGGACCCTGAGATCATGACCCGAGCCAAAGGTAGAGGCTCAACCCACCGAGCCACCCAGGTGGCTGAACCTTTTTAAGTATGTCTTTATTCTCTGGTTTATTATTTTCAGTTTCTATGTGTATTTCCTTCCTTAAACTCTTTGTTTAGTCTTTTGTATTCTTTCTAAATTTTCTGAGTTGGATGCTTCGATTTTCTTCTGCCTTCTTTCTTGAGATCAGTGTTGCTTAATTTCACTGTGGTCAGAAAACATGTCTGACAAAATCAAGTCTTTGTTATTGTTAAGATGTGGCTAGGATTTGGTAAATCTCTGTAACTCATCTGTGTGTGTTTTATTTCTTGAATGGATGATTTGGCCCATTAATTCAAAGAAGTTAATTGTGTTTTTCAGATCTTTTCTATTCTTGGTAACATCTTGACTATTTGATCTATTATTTCTAATAGAAATATATTAAAAAAATCTGTACCATGACCATGTGTTTATCAGTTTTCCTTGTAGTTCTGTCAAGTTTTATTTTATATGTTTCAAAGTAGTATTACTAGGAACAAGACAAGGATGCCCACTCCCACCACTTTTATTCATCGTAATACTGGAAGTCCTAGCCACAGCAGTTAGACAACATAAAGAAATAGAAGGAGGGGCGCCTGGGTGGCTCAGTTGGTTGGGCGTCTGTCTTCAGCTCAGGTCATGATCCTGGGGTTCTGGAGTCGGGCCCCACATCGGGCTCCCTGCTTCTCCCTCTCCCTCTGCCTGCCACTCTGTCTACTTGTACACTCTCTATTATCTCGGTCAAATAAAGAAATAAAATCTTCAAAAAGAAAAAAAAAATAGAAAATAGGAATCCAAATTGGTAAGGAAGAAGTAAAACTCACTGCTCACAGATGACATGATACTACAGAAAACCCTCAAAATAAATAAAATAAAATAAAACTCCTCCAAAAAACTACTAGAACCGATAAATGAGTACGATACAAAATCAGTGTATATAAATCTGTTGCATTTCTATACACTAATAATGGAGCAGCAGAACGTGAAATTAGGAATCCCATTTTTTTTTTTTTTAAAGATTTTATTTATTTATTTGTAAGAGAGAGTGAGAGCGAGCACAGGCAGACAGAGTGGAAGGCAGAGGCAGAGGGAGAAGCAGGCTCCCTGCAGAGCAAGGAGCCTGATGTGGGACTCGATCCCAGGACGCTGGGATCATGACCTGAGCCGAAGGCAGCTGCTTAACCAACTGAGCCACCCAGGCGTCCCAGGAATCCCATTTTTTTTTTTAAGATTTTATTTATTTATTTGACAGACAGAGATCACAAGTAGGCAGAGAGGCAGGCAGAGAGAGAGGAAGAAGCAGGCTCCCTGCTGAGCAGAGAGCCCAGTGTGGGGCTTGAACCCAGAACCCTGGGATCAGGACCTGAGCCGAAGGCAGAGGCTTTAACCCACTGAGCCACCCAGGCACCCCAGGAGTCCCATTTATAAGTGCACTAAAACCAATAACATATCTAGGAATAAACTTAACCAAAGAGGTAAAAGTATTCTGAAAAGTATAAAACTGATGAAAGAAATTCAAGATGATACAAAGAAATGGAAAGCTACTCCATGCTTATGGGCCAGAAGAACAAATTTTGTTAAAACAATCTACAGATTCAATGGAACCCCAATTAAAAATACCAACAGCATTTTTTACAGCACTAGAAAACAGTCCCAAAATTTGTTTGGAAACACAGAAGACCTTGATTTACCAAAGAAATCTCGAAAAAGAGAAACTGTGGAAGTATCACAGTTCAGATTTCAAGTTATATTACAAAGCGGTAGTAATTAAGACAGTATGGTACTGGCATAAAAATAGACACATAGATCAAAGGAATGGAATAGAAAACCCAGAAATAAACCCTCAATTATATGGTCAATTAATCTTCAACACATGAGAACTGAAAATACGATTTGAAAAGATCTTCTTTGGAAAAAGTCTCTTCAACAGTGGTGTTGGGAAAACTGGACAGCAACATGCAAAAGAATGAAATTGGACCATTTTCTTTCACCATACCTAGAAATAAATTCAAAATGGATTGAAGAGGTAAATGTGAGCTGAAACCATAAAAAATCCTCGAAGAGAACACAGACAGTAATCTCTCTGACTTTGGCCATAGCAACATTTTTCTAGATATGTCTCCTGAGGCAAGATAAATAAAAGCAAAATCACTATTGTGATTATATAAAAATAAAAAGGTTTTGCCCAGTGAAGGAAATGGTAGTCTTCTGAATGGGAGAAAATATCTGTAAATGACCTGATAAAAGTTTAGTATCCAAAATATATGAAAAACTGCTGTATCTCAATACCAAAACCCAAATAATCCAATTAAAAATGGGCAGAAGACGTGAACATTTTTCCAAAGAAGACATCCAGATGGCTGGCAGACACATGAAAAGATGCTCAACATCACCCATCAACAGGGAAATGCAAATCAAAACTACAGTGAGCTATAACCTCATACCTGTCAGAATGGCTAAAATCAAAACCACAGGAAATAACAGGCATTGGTGAGGATGTGGAGAAAAAGGAACACTCTTGCACTGTTGGTGGGAATGCAAACTGTGGCAGCCATGGTGAAAGACAGTATGAGGGTTCCGCAAAAATAAAAAGGGGAACTACCCAAGGATCCAGGAATTGCACTCCTGGGTATTTACCCAAAATATACAAAAACACTAACTCAAAAGGATACATGCACTCCTATGTTTATTGCAGCATTATTTACAATAGCCAAACTTTGGAAGTAGCCCAAGTGTCCAGCAATAGATGAATGGATAAAGAAGAGGTGGTATATATACACAAATATTATTCAGCTATAAAAAGAATGAAAACTTACCATTTGCAACAACATGGAGGGAGCTAGAGAGTATACTGCTAAGTGAAATAAGTCAGAGAAAGACCAATACCATATGATCTCACTTGTGTGGAATTTAAGAAAGAAAACAAATGAGCAGAGATTAAAAAAAGAGACACACACACACACACACACACAAAGCAAGAAACAGGTTTTTAACTATAGAGAACAAACTGATGGTTACCAGAGGGGTGGTGGATGGGGGGTTGGGAGAAACAAGGGATATGGGTTAAAAAGAACACACTTATTATGAGGAAAAAAGTAAGATAAAATTATAAAATACAGTAAAATATAAATAAATAAGTTTAAAAAGTAAAAAAACAAAATGATGTTAGGGGCGCCTGGGTAGGTCAGTTAGTTAAGTGTCTGCCTTCCGCTCAGGGTCATGGTCTCAGGGTCCTGGGATCCAGCTCCAAGTCAGGCTCAGTGTTCAGTGGGGAGTCTACTTCTCCTTCTCTCTCTGCCTCTCACCCTGGCTTGTGCTCTCTCATGCTCTCTCTCTCTCTCTCTTTCTTTCTCAAATGAGTAAATAAAATCTTTTAAAAAGTGAGGTTACTAGATATACACCAATAAGAATTACTATGTCTTTCTTTGTAAATTGTTCCTTTTTATCATGAATAACTGTCTTTGTCCATGTGGTGTTTTTTTTATCCTAAGGCTTTTTAAGTAATTTAAACTGTCTATAGTTATTAGACTTCTTAATTCTCCTCCCAAACAATACAAGTACTTTAAAAATGCTTCAATATCGACGACTACTATTCTCCATCTTATATTTTAGTACGACCTTGTTCACATACCCCCTCCATTATCAACTATTGTTACGTAGCCAACGGCACTTAGTATCTGTTCTTTGCTCCCTATTTCTTCATACATCTAAGTCCTTCCTCTCAGTTTAATTTATTTCTTCCTAAAGTCCATCCTATAGTAGTTATATTTGTGAGTGAGGGTTTTTAGTGGGGTATTCTCTCCATTTGTGTCTATCACTTTGCCTACCTCTGATCTTGAATCTGTGTCTTTCCCAAAATGGGGTTGGTTGTAGGGCTGGATAATCTATACGGTATAGGTTCTGTAGCAGAAGAGATCACCTCTTAGAATATTTACCCTGTGTATCTCTTATAGATTTTGAAGAAAGTATTTAGTTTGATTTTTTTTTAAGGGCATTGGAAGGTAGGTTTTAAACTTAACTAAATTATAATAATGTCTGATACAGAATTAAATGAAGTAAAAGTCATTTTAATGCTTTTGGTAAGAATTTTTTAAATCTTCCTTTCGGAAGGATAACTTCTGAATTCTTTCTCTTATTAGATTTCATCCATTTAATGGTGAGAAGCTTCACTGTGAAGGCAGCTAATTGAATGTGGTGTTTAAAAAGTGACGTTCTTCACTAATCTTTTTTGAAATAAAAAATTAATACTGCTTGCAGCATTGTATTAGAACAATTATGTGCACATACTTGTCTGAAAATTTAGTGAATGATATATTTTTAAGGATTTTTATTTTTATTTATTTTTTTAAAGATTATTTATTTATTTATTTGACAGAAAGAGATCACAAGTAGGCAGAGAGGCAGGCAGAGAGAGGAGAGGAGGAAGCAGACTCCCTGCTGAGCAGAGAGTCTGATGCAGGACTCAATCCCAGGACCCCGAGATCATGACCTGAGCCGAAGGCAGGGGCTTAACCCACTGAGCCACCCAGGCGCCCAAGGATTTTTATTTGTTTAAGTAGTCTTTACAGCCATTGTGGAGCTTGAACTCATGACCCTGAGTTCAAGAGTCACACACTCTACTGATGGAGCCAGCCAGGCGCCCCTAGTGAATGATTTTCTGTATAGAATTTATTTGGGGTTGAAATTATCTTGGATTGCATATGTATGTATATTTTTTATTTCTTTCCTCAAATGTTAAATAAGACTTTAAAAATTGAACAGTGTAGCAGGACAATGGAGAAATGTGCAAGAGAGCACAAGTTTGAAGATAATACTTAGAAATTAAGTAGCAGAAATTGAGTAAAGACAGTATTGGTTAATAATAAGCATAGCTTAACCGATTGTGTAACAAGGGTTAGGTTCTGAAGTCACTATATGACAAAAATCTGACATGTCAAATTACTCTAATCTCCCAACATTGGAATTGATTGTTGTTTCTTTAGTTAAATACAAACCAGATTTTTATCTGGTAAGTGAGGAACCATGATGTGTGAAAAACATGTATCTTGATAAAGGTTAAAATCATCCTCAGGGACTCAAGAAGCTCAAACACTGAGAGTCTTGGGAGAAATGAAGTTTTGGCAGGTTCACATCTCCTACTTATTCTAAGCCACAGCTTCTTTGAAAGGAATGGCCTGTAGCACATCTTTCAGTGTGGAAACTGCTGGGGCCTGGATGTAGAGCTTCTCACACACCTCATTTGGCAAGATGTTCAAGAGGAAGGGGCCAGAAATTAACTCTCTTTTGGCATGGTCCAAAGAATTAAAATTTCAGACCACATGTGTTTTGACTCCTCTGTAAATTAGTCATTCTTGCCTACTCTTAGAGTTGTAGAAGAACTAATGGCTTATATGTAGGGAGGCAATTTCCCTCTGCTGATCCTAGGTCTAATCTTTAAGTTAAGATACTTTGGATACAAGTAGCGGCTAGTTTTAATAGGACATAGTTTATTCTAATGCTGCAGGGGTTACTGACCAAACCTCCGGACGATACATATTTACTAATTGTTTCCAGGGTCCCAGGTACTATCAAGACAGCAGGAGACAAGACAAGGCTGATGAGTCTGCCTGGGACCTACACCCTCCCACCCCCCTACCCCCAGCTTGCTCCCTCACTCTGCTAGGGGTTTGTTCAACTAGGACTTCCACAAAGAAGCATTCCTTAATCAGCCTTATTAAAGGCTCCCACTCCCATTATCTGAGCTGCATTTTTAAAAGGTTCTTTCTGGGGGCGCCTGGGTGGCTCAGTGGGTTAGGCCGCTGCCTTCAGCTCAGGTCATGATCTCAGGGTCCTGGGATCGAGTCCCACATCGGGCTCTCTGCTCGGTGGGGTACCTGCTTCCCTCTCTCTCTCTCTCTCTGCCAGCCTCTCTACCTACCTGTGATCTCTCTCTGTCAAATAAATAAATAAAATCTTAAAAAAAAAAAGAGTCTATAAAAGGTTCTCTCTGACTATCCCATTGATTATAGTTTATTCATGTGTCTCACTCTCCTACTAGACTCCTAAGGTCTCTGAAATCAGGAAAATTCGTTTTCCACTATTATTTTTATTCTTCATGTCCCCAATTTCTGGCTTTAGGGCCTGACATATAGTAGATGTTCTAGAAATGTTTGTGGAACTGAACAGAAAGGACATTTAGAATTTCCAGTATCTCTTTCAGTAAACATCTGTGAAGACAAAAAGTGTTGGGTAATGAAAGGAACAGATTACTGTACAGATTGGAGAGTGATGATCCTGGCAGCTTGTCTCCGCCCTCAGTATATCTTTAATTTAGACGTGCTACAACTCCAAGAGACTGTGTAGAGTATTTTGGTTCTCATCTGAGATTTGGCATTTCTCTTTAGTTAATTTTTATTTTTAAATGAAATTAATGAACCTATTTTAAATAATCAAATGGGACTACTGGGTTTGTAACAACAACAGAAACGGGCAGTGTCTTCTTCCCTGAGATGGATTCTTTCAGCTCCTTTAACTGTTTCTTCTGGCATTTAAACTCTGTGTTTCTAAGTAACATTTTTCCCACTATTTCTGGACTTTTTTTTTTTCCCCAATTTGAGGCATTATTTCTTTCCTACTAGAAAAGATTAGAGTCTTTCTTGCATATTCCTCCCTCAACCACAGTAGACACCACACACTCCCTTTTCCCCTTTCCCTGTTCTTTCACGTCTCCCATCTCGTACTCATTCTGGGCTGCATGCTTAATATGTTACTTTCGTTGTTAAATTAGCATTCAGTGCTTACATTTTTTTTTTTAAAGATTTTATACATCTATTTGAGAGAGAAAAGCATGCATACAAGTGGGGGGAGGGGCAGAGGGTGCGGGAGAAGCAGACTCCCCACTGAGCAGGGAGCCCATTGAGGGCCCCATCCAGGGGTCCCGAGCCAAAGGCAGATGCTTAAGTGACTGAGCCGCCCAGGTGTCCCTTACAGTTTTTTTTTTTTTTTTTTCAAGAGTTCAGCTTTTTATTGAACAGGATACAGAAGAGGTTTAGTTAAAAAGACCAAAGCCCATGTCATCATCAGACTCCTCTGATTCTTTCTTTGCTTCCACTTTCTTCTCCTCAGCTGGGGCAGCCCTGGTGGAGGGAGCAGGACCTCCTGCTGGCAGAGGCCTGGCTGCTGACGCAGGTCCACCAGCCCCTGCGTTACAGACATTACAGACGAGGCCCTGATGTTGACATTGGCCAGGGCCTTCCAAACAAGCCCAGCCCAAAAGGTTCAACATTTACATCCGCCGCTTTAATGAGGGCACTGATCTTATCCTCCATGAACCATCACTTCTTACGGTGTGGGACGAGGGCCAAGTAGATGCAGATGAGCTCCAAGACCAAAGCCATGGTGTGGGTGAATGCTGAGGGGGCACTGCTGGACCTGCTTCGAGTCACCCAGTGAAGCTTCCTCAGAAGGACTGAGCACCTTAGCAGCAGCTGAGGAAACTCAATACTTGCATTATTATGATTATGTAAGTATTGTTCACAGCTAAGCTGTTCGCTTGACTAGGATTACTTTTTTTCAGAATAATCCATCAGTTTATTATTCTTTTTGTAGAAACAGCTCTTGGTGCTGTCTCTCCTGCTTATCTGAACTGTTTGTTTTCTTGTTCTGCTACAGGCCTTCATCATCATTCTGGTGGTGTTTGGGGAAGGAGTAGGGATAGATAGAAATGTTCATTCTGCCATGTTTAATCAGAATTCTTTATCCTCACATTTTTATGTAAGTGTTACTCAGAATTTGTACAAAGATAATTTCTGTCAAACTGAAAGATCTCAAAGACCTTAGTACCTCATTTTCACTGTTCATGAGCAAGCTGAGCATAGAGTCTCTGAAACACCTGATTCGTGTGTTCAGACTGGGAGGCTTCCCTGCTTCAGGTGGGTCTGAGAAGAGACCTACCGAGTTATATTTGGCAACTCTTTACCATTTAAAATTGCCCTTGAGGCTCCTGGGTGGCTCAGTCGGTTAAATGTCTACCCTCGACTCAGGTCATGATCTCAGGGTCCTGGGATCGGGCCCTGCATCTGGCTCGCTGCTCCATGGAGAGTCTGTTTTTCCTTCTTTCTTGCTCTTACTCTCACATTCATTCTCTCTCTCAAAAAAAAAAAAAAAAAAAAAAAGCCCTTTAAGGTTCACCTGGGTGGCTCAGTAGGTTAAGCATCTGATTCTTGCTTTCAGGTCAGGTTTTGATCTCTGTGTTTTGAGGTCAGGCTCCACATGAGGCTCTGCACTGGGAGTGGAGCCTGCTCAAGATTCTCTTTCTCTCTCTCTCTCTCTCTCTCTCTCTCTCTGCTTCTTCCCCCCAACCCCTGAAAAATAAATAAGTAAATTTTCTTGAAGTTCAGTAGTGGCGTCTTCTTTGGGGCCCATGTCTCTTGTTTTAGGACATTATTGCAGCCTGTGTTTTTTATTGCATTGGTGTAAACAGTGTTGTCTTCATGTATTTGAGATTGTCTACAACCTTTGTGTATTTGTTTTTCTCTTCATTTAATTGTGTTTGTCTCCTGCTTTAGAGCAGAATCTCACCTTTTCCATGTTCCTTCTTGGCCTAGGTTTGCATATTATTTTTTCCCCAGTCCCTCACCTACTGCCCTTTCAAAGATAAAACCTGTCAGTTTATGAAATTGGTCATGTATTGACATTCTCTAGCTTGTCCTATAAGAGACTCTGGTGAGAGGCGCCTGGGTGGCTCAGTGGGTTAGGCCTCTGCCATCGGCTCAGGTCATGATCTCAGGTCTCTGGGATCAAGCCCCACATCGGGCTCTCTGCTCAGCGTGGAGCTGTTTCCTCCTCTCTCTCTGCCTGCCTCTCTGCCTACTTGTGATCTCTCTCTCTGTCAAACAAACAAACAAACAAACAAATAAATAAAGAGAGACTCTGGTAACCCAGAGGCTTTCCCCAAACTTGGATTTCTTTTGTGATGGCTGCTTATTTTGCTAGAGGGTATTTGCTCACCCGTATTCCAGTCTGTATCCACACACTGCCTTTGCTGGCGGCTCCACACCCCTTTTATCACTGTTCTTTTCCATTCAGTCCTGCCTTTGAGATTGTATATGCCTGTATACTACCAAAAAAACCCCTGTGTTGTATGCTGTCTCTCTGAAGCCTCTGATAACCCCTCTTGTGGATAGTCTGTGACCCTGTTTTTCTTTCTTTCTTTCTTTCTCTCTCTCTCTCTCTCTCTTTTTTTTTTTTTTTGTTTGTTTGTTTTTATTTTAATCACCTAGTGTTCTCGTCAGGACAAGTGCACTCCTTAATCCCCGTCACCTATTTCACTTCCCGCCCCCCACCTCCCATCTGGTAAACATCAATTTACGACCTTGTTTTTCTTAATGACCATGTGTAAGTATGAAAATTGAGAGGCTTTTTTTTTTTTTTTTGCATAAAACTTGCATAGCTTGGAGCACCTGGGTGGCTCAGTGAGTTAAGCTTCTGCCTTCGGCTCAGGTCGTAATCTCAGGGTCCTGGGATCCAGCCATCCATAGGGCTCTCTGCTCAGTGGGGAGCCTACTTCCCCCTCTCTGTCTCCTTGTGACTCTCCCTCTGTCAAATCAATAAAATCTTAAAAAAAAATAAAAACTTGTATAGCTTGAAGATACACAAATAAGCAGGCCTTTCAGATTAACATTTGACCATGTGCTTTAAAATTGGTATCTCTCCATTTTTGTCTTTGTTTTTCACAGTCGCTCACTATCATTGATGGAGCTGAGGAGACAGACAAGATCTTAATTACTTATTTTAGACAAAACTGTGGGTGTGCATACTATGAGACCCAGAGCTGGTTACTACAAGAGATACAAGATGAGTTAAGACTAGACTCTGACCTCAAGTTATTTATACTGTATAGGAGAGATAAGACAGGTATACAAATGAGGATTGTAAAAAAAAGCTTAGTAAACTAAGCATTGTAAGAGAGTTCTCAACAACAAACTGTGGAAATTCAAAGGGACGTGAACTTAAAACCAGCTGTTGAAATTAGGTATGGCATTTGGAATGTTCCAGAACATTTCTAGCTATATAAATGTTAAGTAGGTAGCATGTTTCTTTGTGTGTTTGAGGGTCGGGGGTGGAATCTATTTTATTTTATCCATTCCATTTTGATTTAAAAGTTCCTTCCCAAGTGAGGGTCGCATCCTAATGGAAAGAACATGGAATTTTGTATTCCAGCCCCAGTTCTGAGCTTTCATTTGCTAGATTTGGATAGTATTACAGTCTGGAGTGCACACACACTTACTGCAGTCGTATCTGTTCCCACATTCCTTATCAGAAGGAAGTCCACTATCTTCCTCAGGGGGCTTCTCTGAATTGTTCAAGAGCCCCCTGGGATATAGCTAGTGCAGAGAGGTAGTCAGTGCAGTTTCCACACCTAAAAAGGAAGAGCCCACACTCAGCTGCTGCTTTTCAATGCCTCATGGGGTGCTTTTGAATACTGGTCCTCACTTGGTGACCAGTAGTACCAACCCGCTGCTAAGCATGCTTCCTGGATGGAGGAGCCCAGTCTCTGCTCAGCTCAGCCAAGGTAGCCCTCTCGAAGTTTCAGGGCAGAACTCTTGCTGTTGTACTCTTCCAGCTCCGTGCTCAGCCACTTTCCTGAAGCCAGGTGGCCTGGGAAGCTCTAGGTCAGGATCTATGCAGATACCTGCCACTTCACAGACCCAGAAGCTCTAACTCCCCTTTCTACCAGAATCCACCCCTAGGAATCAGGCAGGTGGCCCCTTTAAGACTCCAAATGCAAACCTTCACATTCTTCCCTTCCTTTCCCCACCCAGTAAGGTTAATCACCTATCCTTCTAAGGCAGGCTTTCAGCAAGGTGGCTGGGTGGGGGTGGGGGGATTGGGTTACTTTAGCTCCAGAGGGAAGGTTCCCCAAGTGATTCACTGTACCCTCACCCACCTTTCTTGCATAATGTGGGAGTGGAGGCTCTATTTATAATAATTCAAGGGGATTACTGACATTCTCTCAGTACAGAAAAATAAATGTAATCTGTGATGGGCGTCCTGCTTCCTTAATGGTGCTTATCAGATAATGTTATTGGGAAGATACAATGAGATGGTGTCATGAAAGTTTAAAGAGCCATAGAAATGTTATAATCATTGTTATTCTGTCATTTCCTGTTTAAATCCCTTCAAAGACCACTCTTTCGACTTCGTAGAAGTGAACTGACCCAGCTTTTTTTCCAGCCTCGTTTTGTATCGCTTCATCTCTTTCACTTTCCCCGACAGTCAAGGTTTTTCTCACTCTCTGGACTGCGACAAATACCATGCTTTTGTAGAAAGTGGCTTTTCCTTCTCTCTACCTTACTAAAAGCCTGTATCAGTATCTCCTCTTAGCAGACCTTCCCCGAAATTATAAACTAATTGCCCATCCTGTGGGTTGAGAGAGACTGGTTCTTTTCCTTCTCAGCCCATACCTGGTGTAAAAGATATACATGAAGTGGTGATCAGTCATTTAATTTTTTTTCTGTACACCAGCACCAAAACCAGTGAGCATGTTTGCTCTGTTTACTCTAAAAAGTTGAATTATTTTGTTACTTGGTTCTCAGAGCCCATCCTGCTTTACTCTCTTATCTGACAGCTAAGAATATCTGCTAACTCATAGGCAGAGCTGGAAGATAAGAAGCTAAGGTTGGTTTTCTTCCATCTTCCTGAATGGAAGTTTTGCGTAGTTTTATACTAGTAAGTATCAGCTGCTTTTTCAAGTCATCGCTGTTACTGTGTTCAGACAATGGCATTATGGAAGACTGTCTTTGTCAAAGAGGAATAAATCGTGTACATGTTTATCACTGAGAAGGAAGGCTTAGTGTTGTAGAGGAAATAAAAAATTTGTCATTCAGTTTATTAGTCTGGTAACATCATTATTTAAACATAATAGCGACCCCTAGTGGCTATTTTGTACAACTGACCAAAATGTCAGCAACTCAAACGGACAATCGCGGTGTAATAATCAGCAAGTTACTGTTTCCTGTGTATCTAAAGTAGGTTCACACTTGAATTTAGAAGTTTTGCAGAATACTTGATTTGTGAGATCCACAGCTCTTCTTCCAGCACGTATCTTTATTTACTGTTTTTTTTTTAATTTATTTTTATTTGACAGACAGAGATCACAAGTAGGCAGAGAGGCAGACAGAGAGAGAGGAGGAAGCAGGCTCCCTGCTGAGCATAGAGCCTGATGGGGGGCTTGATCCCAGGATCCTGGGATCATGAGCCGAAGGCAGAGGCTTAACCACTGAGCCTCCCAGGCACCCTATTTGCTGTTTTTTAAAATTACTTTGATTTGGGACTCCTGGGTGGCTCAGTTGGTTGGGTGGCTGCCTTCGGCTCAGGTCATGATCCCAGCATCCTGGGATCGAGTCCCACATTGGGCTCTTTGCTCGGCAGGGAGCCTGCTTCTCCCTCTGCCTCTGCCTGCCTCTCTGCCTATGCTCGCTCACTCTCTCTCCCTCTGTCTCTGACAAATAAATAAATAAAATCTTTAAAAAAATTACTTTGATTTATATGTGACTCTGTAGACAATAGAAGGAAATGGTGAAGAACTAGAGTATCCCACCATTACTTAAGGGATTTTATGTCCTATTTGGTCCTTATAAGTTGCATAGAAGTAGTTTTTACAGTTCTGATCATCTTATGGATATGATATTTTGTGTTCTTTTATCACTTGACATTATTTCATTTCGGCTGAGTCACATGTCTGCTGAGTCAGCATATTTTTCATCTTTTTGTGGTGTGTAATACCTTATTATGTTGATACATGTAAGGAATTCTATCTTTGCTTTTAGTTTCTTACTATGCTAGTGAAACTGTACACATCTTATTCAAAGTGTAGAAGCCTCTGTTTTCAGGCCCCAGGTATTTCCTGAGATCTCTTAAGAGTGTGAAACCCTGGCTCTGGGAATGATTCATCTTGAAGCAGCATCTTGCCTGTGCCCCTCATGTTGGATGTGCTGTTCTCCTGTGTTCCCTGACCCTCCCATCTTGTCTTTGAGGAGACCTGAGGTACACTGTTTTCTGCCTCCTTCCAAGACAAAGTGTTGCCCTGTCAAGTAAGCAAAGGTAGGAATAGACCTCCATAGTTCTTTTAATCCAACCAGGTCATAGTTTCCTCCCTCTCACCTCCAAATTTATATTGATTTATCAGTTACTTTTGGAGAAGGAGGCAACTTATTTTGTTTTTTGAGGCAACTGATTTTAGAAGATTGGAAAATCCTGCTTATAGAGTCATAATCTATCTAAAGAAGCTAAAAACTGAATATTATTTCAAATTATCTTGGTCAGAATCTATTCTATGTGGTATGATCTTTGAATTAAGATCCAGTATCATTTTTATTTTCTTCTTTACACTTAACTATTTCCTTGGTATTCTGTAGTGAACACTTGTTATTTTTATGTTTTGAAAAAGATAATTTTTCTAAATTATAGCATCCCAGTAAAGCCTATGGAAAAATACATAAAACATTAAAAAGCTCATCCTCTAGAGATAATTGCTGTTAACATTTTACTATATTTGCTTCCAGTTTTTTCAGTGGACGTATAAATATATTTGTAAGTATTATATTTTAAAAGATAAACTCTGGTTCATGGGGATAAAAATTTATAAAATTCATATAAATTGGAGACTAATTATTTATATTCAAAAGGATTATCTTCAAGGGGTGCCTGGCTGGTACAGTCATGTGACTCTTGATTTTAGGATCGTGAGTTCAAGTTGGATTAGAGATTACTTAAGGAAAAATAAGGATTTTCTACAATTTCATTGTTAAACTCCCCTGTTATACTTAAAGTGATTCAGTTTCTAAAAATTCATTTTACTCTTTTTCTTTTCTTTTTTCTTTTTTCTTAGTTTGTTTTTTCTTTCTTTCTTTCTTTCTATAGCTTCTTTTGCACATTTGAGCCCAGGTTACTTTGTCAGAAATCCATGTTTCTGTGGCATTGTGTTTCATGGGCATCTGAGGAATGCTCACTGAACAAACCTGTTAGCCACTTATTGACACTGCAAATTGACCTTCTGGTTTCACTTCTTACAAGCTACAAGATGACTGTCATGGTTTTAGACCCAAAAGGGACCTGGTCTGCTTAGATGACTAAATTCTTGGGAGAATTGAAATAAACATAGCAGAGCATCATAGTAATGTTGCTTGGTAAATGGTGTATTGTGAGGCTTTTTTTTTTTTTTTTTTTTTTTTGGTACCAGCTCAGTAGATCTCTTGCTAAGTGTCATCTGACTCTCAGTTCTCATCAGATGTCTGTATTTGTGTTACATTTCCTTGTGGTTTGATCTCTGATAATGCTAGATAATCCTGGGTAGAAATATTTGTTCTCTTGCATTTTTCCTCAAACAAATGTATCAACTCCCTATTCCCTTATCACTATCCTGTCCTTTCTCTGAAACAATTTTTATTCTTTAACCTATATTATTTTCTTTCTCTTAAATAATTACATTGAAGAATACAAAATAAAAACAAAAGTGAGAGGAATGGTAAAGAATACATAAACCTTTGGTGTCCATCCTTTGTGAAATTTTGTTCATGCTTTTCATCCTTTGGATTATTAGCTATCTGAAGGCAGAAGCTCCATGTTTCTTAGGGTGGTTTGGTCTGTCCTAGCAAATCTACTTATTTAATTTAAAAAGTAATCAGTGATGGGTTATTCATATATAGATTCACTGTGACACCCCCCCCCCACAAAGTAATACAAAACTAGTGTTTTAAACTTAGTGCTCTAAGCTAAACCATTTTCTCTGTGCATATTTACAGGCAAAGTAGCTCATGTGTACTTACCTGATTTCCTTCCTATACAGATCATCTGACAATATAAATAAAAATAGTCCCTTTCTATTTTTTGTTTTCTGAAGTTAATTGGCATATGTTTTAAATGCTTTCTCTAATGAATGGCTGAAAACTTTATTGGAGGGGCTTTTTGCAGAATCTTGTAAATGAAGGCAATTGATTTTTTTTTAAGATTTTTCTTTTTAAGAACTATTATCTAGCTGCTGACTGTAAATCCTGAAGCATTTAGATATTCCTAAACTATATTATTAATTCTGATTACTTCCCACCTAACAGTCTAGGGAGACTTTTCATAACTTTTCTGGTTGAGAACCAGTGGAATTAGATCTGTGTTTGAATCCTGGCTCTGCCATCCCCTGGCTCTGTGACTTTGCATAAAATAATCCATGTCTCTGATCACCTTTCTGTAATAAGTTGATAGTGTGACTGCTGACTTTGTAGGATTGTTGTGAGGAATAAATAATATGTGAAAACTTCTGAATGCACAGTGCCTAGCACAAAACAAACCTGTATTTTTTTTTTTTTTAATTTTTAGAGGGAGCAAGCAGTGGGGGTGGGTAGTTAGAGAGAGAGAATCTTAAGCAGACTGCATGCCCAGCATGGAGCCCAGTGTGGGGCTCAATCTGATGACCCTAAGATCATGACCTGAGCCAAATCAAGAGTTGGACACTTAACTGACTGAGCCACTAGCTTTTGTTATTACAGACCGAGAGTTGGTAAGCTTTTTCTGCAGAGGGTGAGATAGTAGGTATTTTAGGCTTTGAGGACCATAAGTATCTGCCCCAGCTACTCCATGCTGCCTTGACAGTGTGAAAACATCCATAGGCAGCACAGAAACAGATGAGCATGGTATGTTCTGATAAAACTATTTATAAAAATAAAAAGACATGGGCTCTAGTTTGTTAATTCCTTTGTATACTAAGAATAAAATGAGGTATGAAAATACTAAGAGTTCAGGATAGCTCCTCTGTGAAATGTATTATCCAAAGAATTGAGGTACAATTTACAGGGGCCCCTGGGTGGTAGAGTTGGTTGAGCACCCAACTTTTTTTTTTTTTTTAAAGATTTTATTTATTTCAGACAGAGAGAGAGAGTGAGTGAGAGAGAGAGAGCATGAGTAGGGGGCGAAGGTGGGGAGGGTAGAGGGAGAAACAGATTCCCCCTTCAGCAAGGAGCCCAATATGGGGCCTGATCCCAGGACTCTGGGATCATGACCTGAGCCGAAGACAGACGCTTAACTGACTGAGCCACCCAAACACCCCTGAGTACCCAACTCTTGATTTCAGCTCAGGTCATGATCTCAGGGTTCTGAGATCAAGCCCCATGTCAGGCTCTGTGCTCTGTGGGGAGTTTGCTTAAGATTCTCTCCCCCTCTCCCTCTGCCTCTCCCACTCGTGCATGTTCTCTCTCTCTCTCTTTCTAAAATAAATAAATCTGGGAAAAAAAAAAAAAAAACCTTCGGTTTACAATCCCAGATATTACATTTCAAAATATCAGTATTAAAATATGTTCTGGGGCACCTGGGTAGCTCAGTGGGTTAAAGCCTCTGCCTTCGGCCTAGGTCATGATCTCAGGGTCCTGGGATCAAGCCCCGCATCGGGCTCTCTGCTCAGCAGGGAGCCTGCTTCCTCCACTCTCTCTGCCTGCCTCTCTGACTACTTATGATCTCTCTGTCTCTGTCAAGTAAATAAATAAAATTTTTTAAAAAAAATTTCTGCTCAGTTAATATATTTTATATTAAAATTTTCAGCTGCCAGAAACCATAAAAAAATAAACATTTCTAGATCCATAAAAGCACTTTAGTGGAGATCATCCTAAAATATATTCTTCTTGCTTTCTTAAGAACAGTATACGAAAAACAAGCTAACCGTTAAAAGAATAAAAACTTTTTAAATTCTATCTTACAATGTTGTGGGCCAGGACTTTAGGCAGGCTCCGTTGGGTGATTTTTGTGCTCCGCATGCTGCCACTTAGGGTCACTCAGTGCTTTTCACCTGGTTCATGGGCCAGTTGAGAAGGTCCAAGATGGTTTCGCTCATATGTCTAGTGCCTTGGCAAAGACAGGTACAGGGCTGGGCTCAGCTGGGACTGTCTCCAGGAGCTCTTATAGATGGTCTCTCTAGCATGCTAACCATTTTTAAAAGATGATATGGCATTGTCATGATGAGCTCAGTTTCTGTAGTACTGTGATGCCCTTGGCTTTCATAAGGTATGTGGGACTACTGCTCCCCAGACCACTGTGCTTTCAGTCTGCTTTTTTATTTCTTGACTTTATAAACTAATTCTCACCTGCGATCTGGAGCAGTGCATTTGCTGGATAAATGACATCTTACTGTAGTGGGCATGTAATTTTCCTATGTGTGAGATGCCTTGCTGGGCACAATTAAGTGCTATTTAAGAAATTTCAAATATGCCTTAAAAAAAGAAAATCCTGCAATATGTGACAACATGAGTGAATCTGGAGGATACGATGCTGGGTGAAATAGGCCAGTCACAGAAGAACAAATGCCGTATGATTCCACTTTTATGAGGAATCTAAAACAATCATACTCAGAGTAGAATGGTGGTTGCCAAGGAAGGAGGCGAAGCTGGGGGGAGGGAGGAAATGGGGAATTGCTACCCAGTGGGTAAAAAGTTTGAGTTATGGGGAAGTCATCAGAGAGGGAAACAAACCATGAGAGATTTTTTTTTTTTTAATGATTTTATTTATTTATTTATTTGACAGAAAAAGACCACAAGCAGGCAGAGAGGCAGGCAGAGAGAGAGAGAGAGAGAAGCAGGCTCCCTGCCAAGCAGAGAGCCCAATGCGGGACTCGATCCCAGGACCCTGAGATCATGACCTGAGCCGAAGGCAGCGGCTTAACCCACTGAGCCACCCAGGCGCCCCGAGAGATTCTTAACCATAGGAAACAAACTGAGGGTTGCTGGAGGGGAAGAGAGGGAAGGGGGAAGGGGGATGGGAGATGGGGTAACTGGGTGATGGGCATTAAGGAGGGCATGAGATGGGATGAACACTGGGTGTTACATACAACTGATGAATTATTGAACTCTGCATCTGAAATTAATGATGTACTATATTGTTGGCTAATGGAATTTATTAAAAAGTTTTAGTTATGCAAAGATGAATAAGTTCTAGAGATCTGTTTTACAGCATCATGCTTAGAGTTTACTGTATTGTACACTTGTAAATTTATTAAAAGGTTATATCTTAATGTTAAAAGGTCTTACTATAACTTTAAAAAATAGGACTTAGGAGCTCATACTATTTGAGGGGGGGGGAAACCAGCAGTATAATACCAACTTACAGTGTTTTTCTTCTGATTATATTACCTGCTTCCCCCTTCTCCGTCTTCCTGATATCTTATCAGATAGTCAATGTTGAGAGGTCAGAGAATGGGGACAGGCCAGCTACTGGAATGGGAAGTGACTCCAGTTGAAGGAGAGGGGCCAGTAGACTTGACTTGAAGCTGTTTGCGTAATAAACACCGTAGTTTTACT
The DNA here is from genome assembly GCF_011764305.1 of Mustela putorius furo. NCBI lineage: Eukaryota > Metazoa > Chordata > Mammalia > Carnivora > Mustelidae > Mustela > Mustela putorius. Next base: position 4,964,555 of record NW_025422368.1, on the reverse strand, counting down.
TAAATGACACGTTTATTTGGAATAACTTGTGGTGGGGAGGCTAAAGCTCCCCAAACTATTCTTTTGTACCATTATGCAGATTAGGGGGTCATTTGTACCCCCACCTCCCCAACCCCATCAATTCTTAGAATCTCTGGAATGGCCTTTTCACTTTACATTTATCTCCTTGCCATTTCTGTCCCAGCACCTGTTGACAGTTACAACTCTAAGATTATATTTTTTAGCCCGAATGTCTTTGCATCATTTTTATGTGTGTATATGATGCTCTCTAATCATTTATTATAGGTGGGATAATAATAGCTACCTCAGGGTGTTTTGGGAATCTCATAAAGTGCTCAGAAAACTTGAACTGTTGTTGTCAGATAACCATATTCCAAACTTCCTTTTTTAGAAACCGATTCAGCAGTGCAGAAAGAACATAGAAACCAGACACCTGCTCCATCTGCAGCTCAAACTTCCGCTCCTTCTAAGTACCACCGAACTCGATCTGGGGGAGCCAGGGATGAAAGATACCGATCAGGTGAGAAGGAACTGAAAGTTGCCGGCAGAAGAGTTTTTAGTGACTGTAGTATGAACTCTATATCTTAAAAGCTTTTAATGTTTGTTTGTTTTTTCCCACTGAAGGGCCAGCAGGTCTCTGTTAGTTCATTCATTGGTCATTTATTAGCCTGTGCCGGGTATGGTAGATAACTCAATATTTGCTGGGGCTGCAGCAGCAAATACGTTTCTGCACTCAAGGGCAGAAGGGCAGCCATACAGGTACAGAGGCAACATGAGTAAATAAATAAAGAGTGGAGGGCTACAGTCACATAGGATGGTATTGGGAGAGCTCTGTGGACTGTTGGAAGAGGCAGATCTTTCTGTGTTTGCCAGAGCTATAGATCAAGTCTTCTTGCTAATAATGGAGCTGGAACAAAAGCTCACAGTGGAATTTCAAATTAGTGAACTCTTCAGCTTTATTTCTTCTGACCCAGGAGGTCCCCAGAAGAAGGGAAAAGGCAACATGCTATGGCTGGCAGCAGGATCGTTCCCCTGCCATATATATCATGGCCAAGACTGATGAGCAGAGAAACAAATTGGGACCCTCAGGAAGACCTGTGGCATAGCAAGCCCATCCCATGCCCATCTGTGGTCCAATGTGCTAAGGCAGTCTCTGCATCCCATTCACTGTCTTAAGAACTAGCAGAATTAAGCCCTCAAACTAATTGCAGTGCTCTTTTACTTTCTTCAAAATTTGGACTCCTGTACCAGACAGTCTTTCATCTTTTCTTGAACTGGAAAGCAGATTGTAGATCACATCCTTTCAGAAACTGCATTAGAGAAATTGAAGAAAAGGACATGGTTGCAGAGTTGTGTCAGACCTTTTGTGAGGTCTGCTGAAGGCAGAGGCTTAACCCACTGAGCCACCCAGGCGCCCCATATCTTGAGGACTCTTGAACAGCAGTGAAGGATTTGAGCAGAGCAGTGCTGTACATCTGTGTTTGCTCTAGTGGTTTGCTCCAGCTGCAGACCGCATGTTCCACCATTCCCGTGTCCCCGTGCCCGCCACAGTGCCAAGTATATATAAGGGCTAAATAGATATTTTGGAGAAAAGAAAGAATAAAAGTAGTTACTAGCTAAGAAATGGATTAGAGGGAGGTATAGCTGGATGTAGAAAAGCCTTTCAGGAGCTCCTCTTTGTTTCCAAGACCCAAGCCCGATTTCCCAAGCACCCACTGTTGCCTTTTAAGCTGGGGCCCAGGTTCAGCAGCAATAGGTTCTGCCCAGCCCAGAGGGGTTTGGGCCTCTAAACTCTCAGCCCTGGCACTTTGGGAGTTTTGTGGATCCCTCACCCCCTTTTTTTGATCTGTTTTTATAGCATATAATGAAAGGATTAATAAGAACCGAAAAGGTGATTCTCTACAGCTTATGTCCAGGCTGATCACATACAGAGAAAGGCGATAGTGACCTTTAGTATAAAGCTTTGACCTTCATCAACTAAAACGTTACTGTCCTCTCCAGCCCCTGTTCTTTATGCCAGTTCTTTCAGATTTATCGCAAATGTTGGAAAGTGTAGGCTATGAATCAAATACTGGTTAGCAGATGGTGGCGGTCTCTTAGGTACAGGGTTTTAAGGGTTTAAGAGTAGAATTTTGGATATTTGTCTACAGGGATTTTTTTCTCTTTGAGGTAGTAGCAAGCAGGCCAGAGAGGAGGTAAAGTAGGAAAGAAAAGGTGATTTAAAAACCCTGAAGAGGGGCACCTGGATGGCTTAGTGGGTTAAAGCCTCTGCCTTCGGCTCAGGTCATGATCTCAGGGTCCTGGGATCAAGCCCCGCTTCGGGCTTGCTGCTCAGCAGGGAGCCTGCTTCCCTTTCTCTCTCTTTGCCTGCCTCTCTGCCTGCTTGTGATCTCTGTCTGTCAAATAAATAAATAAAATCTTTAAACAAACAAACAAACAAACCATGAAGCTACTGAAAGCTATGAGAATACTGTAGTACTGTTGTGAGGGAGCACATGAAAGAAGGGGCATGCAAGCATGGATTTTTGGGTGAAAATCACACTTTTCATTATTACTTAGCCAAATTACAAAGGTAAACTCAAGAAATTGTGGCTTCTGTGGAAAAGAAGAAATCAACAGTCGCAGCAGCAGTAAAGCAAATAAATGGTAGAAATTGTTGGAAGTTGAACTTCTCTTTGCCACTCTATCCTTAGGAAGGGTTACATTTACCTGTCACTTGTGACAGTGGTGTGAGAACATAGGGTGCGTTTTGTAAAAGTCACAAACATTGAGAATAAACTGGTGGGTACACAGAAAGGATTTAATGATGTTAGTGAGTATAGCTGAAAATTCCTTTATTATTTGGTGGAGGCTTATTAATACCCATGGCATTTCAACTAATCATAATCAAATCTAAGTAGACTTAGTATTTCTTGTTTCAGACATGGTGTAAAGAGCTTATATTTATTCAGAGTTAGATCTGACCTGATGCTGTTCTTTACACTTATTTGACATTTCAAATACACTTACTAATACCTTTTCTTTCCTCACGTCAAGACACGATACACCTTTCTACACATGTGTTAAGGTCACAAGTGTAAAAAACAAACTATTGGTGCTTTAGATGGAAAGTGATCTTATGGTAAGTCGTTCTGACAGCTCTTTTAAAGTTAAATTTTTGAGCAATTAGCTACCTCAGACAAAACAACAAAAACAAAAAAGGACTTTTGAAGTGTTTGTATCACCTTTTCAGCTCAGACAGTAGTGATGGAAAATGATAACCAGCTCTCACATGCTTTTGGCAGAGATATTCAAAGTCAGCCGTTGTCTGGGGACTGATATTTGGAAGTGCCTTTTTTTTTTTTTTTTTTTTTAAATCAAAGATCGGGATGAATTGTATGCTGGTGAATGAATCAAACCCAATTAGGAGAGCTGCCTGTTTTTTGTTTTGTTTTTTTAAATCAATAAGAAGCTTTACTAATATAGTAACTGTGAATATCTCCTTTTGACATTGATGTATGCACCAGGGCTTATCATGTTAGAACATAGATGGGTGGTTAGATTTGTTCTGTGGTCTCATGCTGGAATCCTTACGGTAGAGAAGAACGTGCTCTGTAAGTGTTAATTATCCAAATGTTATGGCCCTTGTAAAGTTTGATTATTATGAATAATTCCCTCATTTTGCTATTATGTGTTACGTATCTCATGCAAAAATACTTCCAGAAATGTAGTATTTTTTTATTAATAACTGGGAGCATTTGATTTGCTGTTGTTGAGGAAGTACTATTTCTCAGTATAAGCAGTTAATCATTTGTTTTTCACAACAGCTAAGAACTGTAATTTCATCTAATATAACAAGGACACTTTTCACATTTTAACATGTCTGAAATCAGGATATGTTTTATATAGGATGGCATCATAGATTCAATAAAATATGGTAATCTTGATTCAACTAAGTAAACCTCTGCAACACTAAAGTAGTAAAACAAATATAAATGCAGTATAACATTTCAGAGCCATAAGTACATTAAGTACGTTGGTACTGTGGCCTTAAAGGTGACAGCACAACATGTTGGCAATATTTTAAAACTTTAAATATTCATACATTTTTTAACCCAGAAATTCCACTTCTAGGAATTTATTTTATACAAATACCTATGTATGTGCACAAAGATATATATGCAAATATAATTGTTGTAATATCATTCATAATAATACAGTGGTTAAATAAGTTATCACAGGGGCACCTGGGTGGCTCAGTGGGTTAATCCTCTGCCTTCAGCTCAGGTCATGATCTCAGGGTCCTGGGATTTAGCCCCACATTGGGCTCTCTGCTCAGCAGGGAGCCTACTTCCCCCTCTTTCTCTGCCTGCCTCTCTGCCTACTTGTGATCATTCTCTCTCTGTCAAATATATAAATAAAATCTTAAAAAAAAAAAAGTTATCACAGATCCACACAATGGAATTGTGTGAAAGTTGATTTTCAGATTCTGTGAAGGTTCATAGAAAAACAGAGGTAGATTTTTTTTTTCCATAACACAGAGAGATGTATGTGTGTGTATATATATATGTATGTATTGTATATATATGTATTTTAAGATTTACTTATTCATTTGTGTGTGTGAGAGAGAGGCAGGATTACTTCTGAGAAGTGCTGGATCTGGGGCAGATTTTCACTTCAGCATTATTTATGCTTACTTTTTTTTTTTTTAAGATTTTATTTATTTATTTGACAGAGACAGAGGGGGAAGTGAAGTAGGGAGAGCAGCAGAGGGAGAGGGAGAAGCAGGCTCTCTGTTGAGCAGGGAGCCCAAAGCAGGACTTGATCCTTGGCCTCTGGGATCATGACCTGAGCCGAAGGCAGATGCTTAACTGACTGAGCCACTTAGGCACACCTGCCTGCATCTTTTTCCAATATGTATATTAATTATTTTCTAGTTTTTCTTATTGTGGTAAAATATAAAATATGTATAACATAAAATGTATTTATGGTATTTTTAAACAAAAAAATAGCAGATAGTTTTTTCCCTTTCTTTCATTGAGATACAATTGACAGGTCAGGTATATAATGATTGAGTATTGTAAAATGATCAGCATAGTAAGTCTGGTTAACATCCACACCACACATAGTTACAAAAAAATTTTTTTTTCTAGGGGTGAAGACTCAAGATTTGTTTTCTTAGGGGCACCTGGGTGGCTCAGTTGTTTAAGCGTCTGATTCTTGATTTTGACTCAGATCATCATCTCAGGATTGTGGGAGGGACTGAGCCCTGCGTTGGGCCCTGTGCTCAGTGGGGAGTCTGCATGAGATTCTCTCTCCTTCTGCCCCTCTCCTTGCTCTCTCTCCATAAATAAATAAAATCTTTTTTTTTTTTTTAAGATTTTATTTATTTATTTGACAGACACAGATCACAAGTAGGCAGAGAGGCAGGCAAAGAGAGAGAGAGAGAGAAGCAGGTTTCCTGCGGAGCAGAGAGCCCGATGCAGGGCTCGATCCCAGGACCCTGAGATCATGACCTGAGCCGAAGGCAGCAGCCCAAACCACTGAGCCACCCAGGCGCCCCATAAAATCGTTTTTTCTTTTTAAAAGACTTTTTCTCTTAGCAACTTTCAAATGTGTAATACAGTATCACTAATTGTAGCCACCATGCCGTATATTGCATCCCCATGACTTAATTATTTCATAACTGAAAGTTTGTAAAAAATAGTTTTAAAAATGATAACCCCAGGGGCACCTGGGTGGCTTAGTGGGTTAAAGCCTCTACCTTCAGCTCAGATCATGATCTAGGGTCTTGGGATCAAGCCCCGAGTCTGGCTCTCTGCTCAGCGGGGAGCCTGCTTCCTCCTCTCTCTCTGCCTGCCTCTCTGCCTACTTGTGATTTCTGTCTGTCAAATTAATAAATAAATAAAATCTTTAAAAAAAAAATGATAGCCCTGGATAAATGATATAAAGCCTTAAATCAGTTACTGTTGTTAATGATTTTTACTCTAAGTATGGATTCTTCTGACTTTATACCGGGAGCTAAATGGAACAATAACTCCCTCTGTCACCCTAATTGAGAACTTTCTCTGTCCAAATCTGCTGTCTGACATGGTGGCATTTGCTAAGGTAGCTGCCACAGATACACCAGGATCATTTTATATTAGCAGGCTTCCTCGTGCCAAGGAAAGTAAATTGAGTTTATTTCAGTTCAGAAGAATTTATTATAGACCTCCTAGGAGTTGAGCACAATTTAGATGCTAGAGAAACAGAGGCAGAAATACAAGAATCTTGGGCGCCTGGGTGGCTCAGTGGATTGAGCCGCTGCCTTCGGCTCGGGTCATGGTCTCCGGGTCCTGGGATCGAGTCCTGCATCGGGTTCTCTGCTCAGCGGGGAGCCTGCTTCCCTCTCTCTCTCTCTCTGCCTGCCTCACTGCCTCTTTGTGATCTCTGCCTATCAAATAAATAAATAAATAAAATATTGGGGCGCCTGGGTGGCTCAGTGGTTAAGCCGCTGCCTTCGGCTCAGGTCATGATCTCAGGGTCCTGGGATCGAGTCCCGCATTGGGCTCTCTGCTCGGCAGGGAGCCTGCTTCCTCCTCTCTCTCTCTCTCTCTGCCTGCCTCTCTGCCTACTTGTGATTTCTCTCTGTCAAGTAAATAAATAAAATCTTTAAAAAAATAAATAAAATATTAAAAAAAAAAAGAAATACAAGAATCTTTTCTTAAACATAGGAATCCTTTATAGAAGGTAGAAGCAGCAGAGATGAGGGGGTAACAGGGAAGGAGCCTGGGAACTGGGCACTGTTGAGGGCAGATTTCATGAGGTTTTGAAGGATGGGTGGCTGTTTGCTATATGGATATTCCAGGCTGAAGACTGTCTACATAGAGGCATTTAAATTCAAATTAAATTAATATTTCACTCTCCATCCCTGCTAGCACACAGCATGGTGCCAAAATTAATGTGATATCCTAATGTTCCAGAACTTAATAGTCACTGCCTCTGCCATGACTAAAAATATTAAAGTGGTTCATACTTTAGAAATTGGTAAAAATGGCGTGACTGCTTGATGGCTTGCAGGTAACTCTTAACTGTACTTCTCTATTTGCTGACCTCGCCTACGCATGCATCTGTCTGCCTTTCAATCTGTCTGTTATCTACCTGCTTGTCTATCTGACCATCTCTCTATCCATCCATCCATCCTAACAGGTAAGGGCATTTGGTGTCTATTCTGCTCCATAGATATACTTAAGCCCATCCATGGCACTTACACATCGTGTCTTAGCCACTTAATAAAAACAAGCCAAAAATAGGAGCAGCTACTTTAAAACTGTAAAGTAATATTTTTCACTTATCTCTGGGGGAAAGATGGAAAAAATGCTTCAGTGTTGTCCATAGATGGAGGGAAATGGACACTCACATTCATACCTTGTTGGTAGAAGTGTTACTAATGAGATTGACCCTTTATGTTTCTTCTATAAGCTACCTCTCCTAAAGAGGCTAAAATAGGCCTAAGCCTATTTTATTAAGGTTGAGCAGTTCATTTTTTAAAAAATTTATTTGTGGAGAGCTTGGGTGGCTCAGTAGGGTAAGCCTCTGCCTTCGGTTCAGGTCATGATCTTAGAGTCCTGGGATCGAGCCCTGCATCAGGCACTCTCCTCGGTGGGGCCTGCTTTCCCCTCTCTCTCTGCCTGCCTCTCTGCCTACTTGTGATCTCTCTCTCTCTCTCTCTGTCAAATAAATAAATAAATAAAATCTTTTAAAAAAATGTATTTACGTGCTGCCTGGGTGGCTCAGTTGGTTAAGTGGCTGCCTTCAGCTCAGGTCATGGTTCCAGGGTCCTGGGATCGAGCCCCACATTGGGCTCCCGGCTTAGTAGAGAGCCTGCTTCTCTCTCTCCCTCTGCCTGCCACTCTGCTTACTTGTGCTCTCTCTCTGTCAAATAAATAAATAAAATCTTTAAAAAATAATAAAAAATTAAAAAATTTACTTTCAAGAATTTTTTTTTAATCCTGGGCACCTGGGTGGCTCAGATGGTTAAGCATCTGCCTTTGGCTCAGATCGTAATCCCGTAATCTCAATTCTGGAATTGAGTCCCTGGCAGGGAGCCTGCTTCTGCCTGCCGCTCTGCTTACTTGTGCTCTCTCTCTCTCTCTCTGTCAAATAAATAAATAAAATCTTTAAAAAAAATTTTTTTAAATCCTAATGATGCTAACATTTAAACTGTACTAGACATATTAATGCAAGTAGATAAGAGAAATCAACTAGAGGTATAAGAATTAGAAAGGAAAAAAGAAAACTGTATTTGCACTTGATATGATATTTATTTAGAAAACCAAGAGAGTCAGTGGCAAAAATCTAATGAAATAATTCAGTCAGATAGCAAGATACAGAATTAGTACAGCAATCAGTAGCCTTCATATATGCAAGCAATAACTAGTTAAAAGATATAATGGTAGGGCATACTTCATTTACAGAAACAATAGAAAAGATAAGACCTATTTAGGAAAAAACATAAGAAATGTGTAAAACCTTTATGAAGGAAACTTTAAAACACCCTGAAAAACACAAAGTAGACATGGTAAATGGAAAAGGCATCCCTTGTTCTTTGATAGGGTAATTCAGCATACAAAGATGCAGAACTCTCTAAATTAGTTTATAAATTTAATCCAGTCCCAGTAACACTAATAAATTTATCTGTGGAGTTAAAAAACATGTTTTTGAAATTCATTTGGGAAAATAAACACTTATAGCTAGTAAACACTGAGAAAGAAAACCTATGAAGAGTGATTATACTAACTAGATATTAAAGCATATGCTAAAGACTATAATTAAAACAGTGCAGTATGGCAGACAGACCATTGAAATAGAATAACAGGTGCAGAAATAGACCAGAGTACCTCTGGGATTTAGTGTATAATAAAGATAGCATTGTAAATCATTGGGTCAGAAATATCCTTTTTAATAAATTGGTGCTAGGACAGTTGGAAAAATACGAAGTAAATCTGTACCTCACACCATATACCATCAAAAACTTCCAAGTGGGGGACGCCTGGGTGGCTCAGTTGGTTGAGCAGCTGCCTTCAGCTCAGGTCATGATCCCAGGGTCCTGGGATCGAGTCCCACGTCGGGCTCCTTGCTCGGCAGGGAGCCTGCTTCTCCCTCTGCCTCTGCCTGCCTCTTTGTCTGCCTGTGCTCGCTTGCTCTCTCTCCCTCTGTCTCTTACAAATAAATAAATAAAATCTTTAAAAAAAAAAAAAAACTTCAAGTGAATCAGAGATCTACATTTTAGGAAAAAAAAAGGTAAGTACTGAGAGAAAACAGTTTTTCTATAATGTGGGCTTATAGAAAGCCTTATGGGAGGAAGGCTACTTAAAATCACAATGTGATTAAAGACTACATACAAAATGTTTTTACTGTGGTAAAAAACACATAAATTTACCCTCTTAAAATTTTTTTAGTGTACATTTCAGTATTAACTATGTGCATATTGTCACATAATAACTGTCTAGGCCTCTTTGATCTTACATGACTGTAGGTAACTTTATACTTAATGACAGCTCCCTGTTTCCTTCTCCCTCAGTCTCTGCCAACCACCATTGTACTTTTCTACATCTAAAAATTTGAGTACTTTAAGTATCTTTTGCAAGAAGAACCAAACAGTTTTTTGTTGTTTGGTGATTTTTTTTTTTTTTTAAAGATTTTATTTATTTATTTGAGAGAGAGAGACAGTGAGAGAGAGCATGAGCGAGGAGAAGGTCAGAGGGAGAAGCAGACTCCCCATGGAGCCGGGAGCCTGATGTGGGATTCGATCCTGGGACTCCAGGATCATGACCTGAGCCGAAGGCAGTCGTCCAACCAACTGAGCCACCCAGGCATCCGTTTGGTGATTGTTTTATTCTGCTTAGCATAATGTCCTCGAGGTTCATCCATGTTGTAGCATATTCTAGGATTTCCTTCTTTTTTAAGGTTGAATAATATTCCATTGTATATACATACACCATTTTCTTTATACATTCATCCATTCATGGACATTTAGGTTGCTTCCATGTCTTGGGTATTATAAATAATGCTGCATTGAGCATTTGTCTGCAAATCTCTCTTTGAGATCCTGCTTTCAGCTCTTTTGGATATATACCCAGAAGTGAAATTGCTAAATCATATGATAGTTCTATTTTTCATTTTTTAAGGAACCTTCCAAACTGTTTCCATAGCAGCTGCACTGTTTCACAGTCCCACCAATAGTGCACAGGGGTTCTGATTTCTCCAGATCCTCACCAAGAGTTGCTCTTTTCTTTTTTCCAATCCCTCCTCTTCCCTTTCCCCTCTACTTTTCCTTTCCTTTCCTGTGGCTTTCTTAATTGGTGTGAAGTGATTTGCCATTGTGCTTTTGATTTGCATTTCCCTGATGAATAGTGATGTTGCAGATCTTGTCATATGATTGTTGTCCATTTGTGTATCTTTGGAGAAATGTCTACTCGAGTCTCTTGACCATTTTAAAATTGGGCTACTTGTTACTGAGTTGTAGGAATTCTTTATATAGTCCGGACATTAATGCCTTATTCAGTATATGGTTTGTAAATATTTTCTCCTGTTCTGTAGGTTGCCTTTTGCCTTGTTGATGGTTTTCTTTTGTTGTGCAGAAGCATTTTCATTTGATGGAGTCCCACCTATTTTTGCCTTTCTTGCTTGTGCTTATAGTGTCATATCCAAGAAATTATTACCCATTCCAAGGTTATGAAGCTTTTCCTCTTATGTTTTCTTCTAAGAGTTCTGTAGTTTCAGGTATTAAGTGTAGGTGTTTAATTTATTTGGAGTTAATTTTTATATATGGTGTAAGTATCCAACTTCATTCTTTTATATGTGGATATTTCCATTTCCCTGGCAACATTTGTGAAGAGACTGTCATTACCTATTGTGCAGTCTTGGCACCCTTGTAAAGGATCATTTGACTATATACAATGGGCTCTCTGCTTTATTACATTGGTTTATATGTCTGTCTTTATGCCAGTATTATACTATCTTTAGGCTTCTGATATGTTTTGAAATCTGGAAGTGTGAGGCTTCTAGATTTATTCCTCTTTCTTAAGATTGTTTTGGATATTTGGGTTTCTTTGAGATTTCATATATGTTTTAGGATGTGTGTTGTAGGATTGAGTGAATGAATAAAATGTATTGAGGATTTTGTGAACCAGGTTTCTTACTATTAGAGAAGGGAGTTACAGAATGGAAAAGGGGAAGGTTAGAATCAATTTTATGGTGTTGAAATGGATTTAGAGTTATTAATAAGAATTTATGGTTTTTAATATAGATGTAGATATATGCATGTAAATATTTATTTTCATATTTATATGCTTTTATCCAATGAAAGGACTTAGAAGAAAGATACCCCAATAGCACTGAGCACTCCTGCTTTTAAGAACTTGGTTTCTAAATACCATTTTCTGCTAAGAGGAGCCAGGGCCTTAGAGAAATGTCTAATTCTAGTGGTGGAACAGGGAACATACCTGGAACATCTTAGACCAGAAAATAATTACTGCTCAAAATGATGGGAATAACAAAAGGTTATAAGAACCAGTTATATTTGGCCTAATTGGTCAAATTTGGGGTAATAGGACCATCAAAATAAGTCAAGATAGTAACAATAGCCATGGAATAAAATAAAAATCAATAGGTCTATATTGATATAAATAAATAAATAATAAATAAATAAATAAATATAATAATTAATTAAATAAAGGGAAGAGTAGTAACTTTGCAGTGGATTACGTTAGCAGTCACTATCTTAACCAAATAATCCAAGTTACTATCATGAGTCATGGGGCTGATGCTTCCTAGTACTGTGTTTCAAGAAAACATTACTTCTGTGATATTCCTGCCAAAATGCATAACCTGGATCTAATTATGAGGAATATGAGTAAGCCAAAATTAAGGAACATTCTACAATGTAATTAGTCTGTACCATAATGTCAAGGTAATAAAAGATAAAGGTTGAGAATTGTTCCAGATTATAGGATAGTAGAAAGATGTGACAAGTAAGTGTAATGTGTGATTCTGTGTCAGGTCTCAGATCAGGAACAAAGGAGGAAAAACTTATAAAGGGCATTATTGAGAGATAGTAGGCTAAGTTGGAATAGGGTTGTGGGTTATGTAATAGTTTGTATCAATTTTTAATTTTTGGATTTTGATAAATGTACTGTGGTTTATATAAGAGTAAAATCCTTGTTCTTAGGAAATACATCTCAGCAATTTTTGGAATTAATCCTACAGATACAGGATTAGACATAATGTACTAAGGTGAAAATACTGAATTAGTCTTGCTGTGAATAGTTGCTATGAATAGTAGCAAAACTTTGGAAAGAAAGTTGCTTAAATAAATTATGGCACGGACATATAGTGAAATTCTATGCAGCCCTTTAAAATTATGTTGTAGGACTATATTTTCATAGAAAGATGTTTCTGTTTATCTTAGTGAAGGTTTTTTTGTTGTTGTATGAAACAGTCTAGCTCAGGCTACCTTAAATAGCTGGGGTAAATCACAGAAGCCGAGGAAACAGTTGAGAAATCCCTAGAAAAAGAGAGATAGCTTTGGGGGTCTCAACCTTGAAGTTCATGAACCTTTCTTCTTTGTAGGTCATTATCATTAAAATGACTCAGTTCTAGGACCTGTGTTTTCTTGATTCAGTTTAAATTCCCCCCTACTCCAGTAAAAGGATCTGATTGGTTCAGCTTTTATAAGGGGCACCTTTACATGGCACAGACAGTATTCTAAGGATAGCTTGCATGTCATCTGACTGGACCCATTCCTGAGAAGATTTCTTGTGAACTGGGAAGCTACTTCAGTTGTTACCTACCTTAATAGGATTTTGCAGAAATGTAGAGTGTATTTTGTGGTGATAGTGGAGAATCAAGAGTTCTATCTGGATATGCTAATTTTGAGACTTCTATTAGACTTCAAAGGGAGAACTGAATTTTCTTGTGGCCAAAGTGGCAAACAAGTACCATCAGCCCTTACATTCTTTTCTAGATCAGAATCAGCTCTTCTGTTTTCTGTGGTATAGAACTGAGGGGTCTCAACCCCTTTCAGATAGTTGAGCAGATCATAAGCTTCTTTTCCTGAAAAATAATGAGTGTCCTCTAGCTACCTGCAGAACACTCATTCCATTCAAGGGTAGGATTCCCTGCCTGGCATGGGTGTGTGTTAGACTCCTTTACCCTCGCCCCACCCCTGCACCCCATCTCCATTAACCCCTTTTTCAGTGTCTGAAGCAGTCACCTGGTCATTCTGAGCTTCTTTTTCCTTCTCTATAAAGTTACGCTTGACTGGGGCATGTGGGTGGCTTAGTGGTTTGAGCCTCTTCCTTCAGCTCGGGTCGTGGTCTCAGGGTCCTGGATCAAGCCCCGCATCAGGCTCTCTGCTCAGCGGGTAGCCTGCTTCCATGTCTCTCTCTGCCTGCTTGTGCTCTCTCTCTCTCTGTCAAAAAAATAAATAAAATATATATATTTTAATTATTTAAAAAGTTAACGCTTGGCTTCTTCTTTTGTCTCCTCTTTTTCATTTTTATTTTAATTGTTACAACACAAATTATAGGTAAAAATCACCTAAACATCCCATTTGCAACAACTGCAGTGGTGATAGTTCAGCTCACAGAAGTAAACACCTTAAGAACTGGGAGCTAATAAATGCAAATGTTTAATCTTTCAGATATCCATACAGAAGCAGTTCAAGCCGCACTGGCAAAGCATAAAGAACAGAAAATGGCTCTGCCCATGCCAACCAAAAGGCGGTCCACATTCGTCCAGTCTCCTGCAGATGCCTGCACACCTCCTGGTAGGTATATCAGAACCTTTCTCTCTGACAGTTATTCCGTTGATGTTGCTGAAATAAGCTTGGCTTTTTCTCTTCCGAGGTAGGAGCTGGAACTTTGCTCATCATCCAAGGTGTATAAGAGTACACATTGAAGGTGGCAGCTTTCAGTTGTCATGTTGTAAATGACATACAAAAAGAGGCGTTAAGAATAAAGCTATTTTTTTTTAATGTCCTTCTGAATTTCTAGCATTTCCTTGATGAAACCCCCGAACTCATGTCGTCATAAATAAACACAGGCCAAAGCTTAGGGTATAAAAAAATTCCTTCTGTTGTTTAATAGGTGTTTTTGTTGACATCTAAAATATGACCCATAGTCATATATTTCTTTAACATATTTGTACTCCTGTATCAGATATTTTGTTTCTATAGAGTAAGTGCACTTGGGACTTGGGACAAAGTTTTATGTGTCATTAAAGATGGGAGTAGTCGTGCAGTTTCAATAGATCTGAAAAACACATATGTGTGTTTGTGTATGTGTTAATCTATTTTATATACATTTATATATTTTTTAAGAATCCACTTTTTATAATGGGTTCACGAGGTCAGAGAGAATTAAGTGGCTCCATCCCATTCTCATTCCCCAGGCTTGGAATCTTTACCCCTAAAGTAAATTTAGGATTTTTAACTTGCTATTTGAGAAGACAACTTTAAGTTGTCTTGTCTATTCAGAATCTTTCCCAAAGTTCTAAAAACCTTAAAAATTTTAAATGAAATCTCAGACAAGATCTCCACCTAGGCCTCTGAGACTAAACATAATAACTATTTCAGAGCCTCAGTATCGTTTCTGTCTACTATCATGGTACTGATAATGAAATCTTTAGGGAAAAAATTTTTTCCCTGGAGCTTTGGTCTAAAGGACTTACCATATCTTTGGGGAGAAGGTCACATTCTCATGATTAACTTTGATTCATAGCTGTCAAGTTGAGCTATTTCCATGGATCCTGTTCCCTGGTCTGGGTTCATATTAATAGTTTTGTCCTAGGTTTTGGCTAACTTCTCAGAGCATTTGGGTGTGCTGTGGGCTCATTAACTGTGTGTGCTTTTTTTTTTTTCTTTACATCTGTGGTGTCAATATGTTTGAAAGAGAAATAGCTTTGTGGCTTCAAGTGTTTCTCAAAATGTAACATAGGATACCTCTAGCAGACCTTCACAATAAGACATTTTGTGTCTGTAATGGTGCGTACTTCCAGCCCATTCATTCAAAATCTTGGACGGTTTCCCTTCCACATCAGTATAGCACCAATTGGGTCCTGGTGGACAAAGGGGGCTCTCAGCGTAGTAGCTATTCCTTGTTGGCAGATTCTGCTGCAGCGCAGCTGAGGGGTCAGTTGTAATAAATGGCAAAGGGTAGGGAGCAACGTGATGTGCAGTTCTTAGAAACAATCCTCTCCATAGCTGTATTAAAGAACCGCAGTTTCAGAGTAAATAGTCTGCTCTCATGGCCTCGAGTTAAATGTGAGAGTGCAGCGAAGGATCTTGAGAATGCTGGGAAGGAGTGGAAACCTTTTTTTATCCTTTTACAAAAGTCACTGCCTGAAGGGAATTTACCAACTCCAGAAACAAGTCATGGCTATTCATTGCTGAATGAGACCACAGTCCTTTGGCATTCACTACAGTCCTCTGGATCTCTAAACAGTAACGTTGTACTCTGTCTGCAGCCTTTTTTTTTTTACATATATATATATTTTTTTTTACATGTATTTTTTACAGATTTTATTTATTTATTTGACAAACAGAGATCACAAGTAGGCAGAGAGGCAGACAGACAGAGAGAGGGAAGCAGGCTCCCCGCTGAGCAGAGAGCCTGATGCGGGGCTCGATCCCAGGGCCCTGAGACCATGACCTGAGCCGAAGACAAGAGTCTTAACCCACTGAGCCACCCAGGCGCCCCTGTCTGCAGCCTTAAAGATGTGGCATTATGTTCTGGATCACCTTATGCATCCTAATAATTTCATGATTATTAAAATACGGTCCTTTCTCCTAAGACCTTTATTCAGCAGAGCAGAGTAACAAAAAGGTTTCCTATCCATTTAGCTCCATCCAGATCCAGGTTTCTCCGAATAGCTTACGAGAAACTTTAACATACTGTCAGGGACCTGAATGTTGTCAAAAAGAAGAGGAATTCTTCCACCATGAAGAAACGTTGAGCACACCCCCAGAGGGATCTCTCACATGGCCCCCACATGGCCCCCACATGGCGCTAGGTCTTGATGCTGTCATTCTGCAGTTACGCACATGCCTATGTCTAGCATTAGACAGTGTGGAAGAATTGTATCATAAGGCACCCATCAGCTCTGTTCATTTTAGGGAATGGAATTTGCTGTCCCCATGTCAGGATCTCTCCTGAGCTTCTGAGAGCCACTGCTAAGAGACTGGGCGGTCTCCTGTTCTATTGCAATTTAATCTGACATCATTGTCTCCCTCTAACCCAGGGACCGGCAGGTAGGGTTCATTCATCTCGCATATTTACTCTGATAGCCCCTGAAACACTGAAGATCAGAAGAATGCTGAACCACCCTCAGGGTTGGGGAGGAGGAAGAGGATGGACATTAATTATTGCTGGTTATAGGTGGTTTAAAAAAAAAGAGTTCTGGGCAACTATGAAAATGAGTGCTGTGGCACTCTTTCTAGAATAGTTGTACTACCATTGCAGAGCAAAACTGGCCTCAGGTTTCATAGGGATTTAGTCGGGTTGCCCTTGGGGTGCTGTCTGAGTGGTCGTGCTGCACCTCGGGCTGTCCCCGTGCGAGCCTGGTGCCTGGGATACCTGTGGGAGTGCACTAGCTGCCTGGCTTCTTCAGGAGGCATCCACCACATAACTGTTGGAATTGCTGAACCGGTGAAATTTTAGCTCTCTTTTGGGAAGGATTTAATAAAAGGATTTAGGAAGTAGAATATGCCATAGATTGTGGCCGTAGTCTTAGTATTATATGAAATGGAAAATACGACAAATAGTTGGTTGGGAAATTGGCTTTTGTTCATCTATCATTCACAAATAATAAAATGTCAGTCAACCTAAGATTTGCTTATTGGTATGTATACTGATTTCTCTTATGGACTGGAAAATTTAAGTTCTCCAAGTTGGTGGCAAACTACGGTTCTTTCAGTGCCTGTGGCCTTTTTCAGAGTCTTTTTTAGCCTGCTTGAATTACTGCCATCCAGTTCCCTTTATGTGCTGAAATCATTTACTGATGTCTGAGGCAATTACCTCAGCTCTTTCTTTGTAGGGGTTCTTTGTGTACTGCTGTTTCTCATTCATACGGGTAAACACAATGCAGAAAATGCAGCATACATTGTTTTCCCCTCTGATTTTTTTCTCCACCCTTGTGGACTTATCCTGTGCTGCATTCTGAGGGTACTTGGATGATGAAATAGACCACAGAATGACCCCAAAACACAGTGAGCTATTTCAGCTGGCTTGGGTAGAATGAATTTAGACATCTGTCCCACACAGGGCCCTTCTTGAAAGTGACTACAGTAGTTATTCTTGGGACCAGGCAAGGAGAAATTTACCTCTCTGCATTTCTATATAAGATAGCAATGCCCATGGACAGATTTAGGATATTGTTATATACTTTTAACATACTTTAATAATGCCTTGTAAGAATTCCGGTACTTTACGGTATGTAAGGGACTTCCATGTGGCTTCCCTGCCTCATTTGTTCCTCATAGGCACTCTGTGACATAGAAAGGCAGAGTCCTTTAGAGACGAAGAGACAAACAGGTTCATAGTCACTAAGGGATTCGCCTCAGGTCAGACAGCACGAATACATATCAGACTCAAGTCTTCTTGATTTTGTTTTTTTACTCTACCAGAGTGTCATGTTTGGGAGATTATTTTTTACTTAATTGATACTCAATGGGTCCTTGGTACCAGAATGGATATTATTTTAAGCAAATTGAATAGCTGCTGCCTTCTGAGAGCTTATAACCCCAAACATATTCTAGTTAGTTAATTTAAACTTAAAGGAGAACACTTGTGTGAATTAACAGCTTGGGGAGTTTTCCCCAAACATTCCAATTTTATTCAAAACTGCAAAATAAACAGAATTGGCAAATCAGACCCCTATACAATGTGTTCTAATTAGTAGACTTGGATCATGTTAATAGCATACTTTAATTTTTGGTATGGGTTATGAGCAGTGGTCTGCAGTTACTTGGGAGAGCAGTAAATATTCAGTATTCTTTAAGCCATAGCACAATAAAATCCCACTCTGTCAGACTGAATTTGTTTATTTCAATGGCCTATTATAAAATTTAAGGCTTCCAGTAAAACTAATTTCATAGTTACCATTCTTTGAGTCCCCTCTGTGTACTAGTCTAAGGGCTAAGTGCTTAGCATATATTTTTCATTTTCTTTTTCCTTGACAGTCCTCCGTCCCAATTTACAAATGAGAAAACAGGTTTAGAGAAGCCCAGTTACTTGCCCAGACTTCTTTTTCTAGCTGTTTAGTCAATCAGATAATCTGAAAATTCTCACTTAGAACAGGGAAAAGAAAACTTCCCTTTAGAAATGCTAGATAGACTATAACCAGTTTCCTTTTAAATACGTATGGGAACAAGAGAGAGAGAAAACCATCACTAAACATCAGAGTGCTGAGATGGTGCTCATTTTCCCTATCCTGGGGAGCAGGGAGGCAGGAAACAGGGGCCTAAATTTAATTACTATAAGGATAGAAAAGATAAAACCTTGAACCTATATAAGAGGTTAGAGGTTGGGGGTGCCTGGCTGGCTCCATCTGTAGAGCATGTGACTCTTAATTTGGGGTTGTGAGTTCGAGCCCCACGTTGGATGTAGAGCTTACTTAAAAAATAATAACAACAAGGTTGGAGGTTGGAATTGAGATCCCTGGAGGGGCTTAACATCTTCATCAGAAGAGTGAACTAGAAAAACTTAACATGCCAGCAAAAGATGTTGTCAAGAAAGCTTGCCTTGTGCCTGACCTTGGGATAATGGGGACTCAGATCTTCCCTAAGAATTTGAGGTCAAGTGGGTTCAAGGTTTGAGTTTCACTATACTGCCTGGTAAGAAATAACTAACATTAAAAAAAAGGTCTTTGGGCTGATGATAACCTTGGGACACAAATAGTTTCTGCAAGGATACAACCTCAACCCAAGAATTTAGGATTCTCAGAGATAAAGATCCACTGCATTTTGTGAGCAAACAGTCCAAAAATAGAATAGAAAAAGAACAACAACAGCAAACAGCAAAATTAGACTCTTAAGAACTGATTTGCCCAAGAGCTCTCAGTGGCAGAGCTAAGATCAGAATTCAGAGCAGTCTGACCTAAAAAGCCCATTCTCTAAACTACTTGGCATATTGCCTCTTCTTCTACCATAGTGTCAAGTAAATATTTTGTGGTAAATCTGGAGCTCTAGCAGTTGCTACATGTTTGATCAAACTTTTCAAATAGGCAATAAGTTTTTTTTTTTTTTAATCTCTTTTCTTACCTCAATATAGTTGACCCATGAACAACACAATTTGAACTTCGTGGGTCCACTTTTATGTGGATTTTTTTTTTAATAGTACAGTACTGTAAAGGTATTTCTCTTCCTTATGATTTTCTCTTTTTTTAAGATTTTGAGAGAGAGAGAGAGAGCAAGCATGAGGGGGGGAGGGTCAGAAGGAAAAGCAAGCTCCCCACTGAGCAGGGAGCCCAAAGTGGGACTCAGTCCTGGGACTCCGGGATCATGACGTGAGCCAAAGGCAGTCGCTTAACCAATGAGTCACCCAGGCGCGGAGCCCTCCTTATGATTTTCTTAATACCATTTTCTTTTCTCTAGCTTACTTTAAGAATATAGTATACAATACATATAACATATGAAACATATGTTGACTGTTTATATTACCAGAAAGGCTTCTGGTCAGCCATAAGCTATTAGTAGTTAAGTTTTGGGTGAGTCAAAGTTTTACATGGACTTTCCACCATGATGGGGCCAGTGCCTCTAACACCTGTGTTTGTTCAAAGGATAACAATATTATTTGTAATGTTAATTGATTCTGTGAACTGTTTTTTCATAGACATGGGGAAATACACAGAAAAACCGTGTTTGGTGATCCCTTGTAGATATAGTGACCCTGTAGTAATTATTATTATTTTTTTAAAGATTTATTTATTAGACAGAGAGAGCACAAGTAGGCAGAGGGAGAGGGAGAAGCAGGCTCTCCACTGAGCAGAGAGCCCAATGTGGGGCTCTCCCAATGTGAGAGAGAGGGGAGGAAGCAGGCTCCCCGGTGAGCAGAGAGCCTGACTCGGGGCTTGATCCCAGGACCCTGGGATCACAACCAGAGCTGAAGGCAGCCACCTAACCAACTGAGCCACCCAGGCGCCCCTGGAGTAATTATTGACAGGGAGTACCCCTTCTCTCAGAAGAGTTCCAGTTTGGACATTCATGGTGAGGCAATTCATGCCAGTCAGAAGCCATTCACTAACTGTCCTAGTGATTGTTTCCTTTCCTTGTTCTTTGAAGCTCCTATTTCTTGGGCTAGCTTATGTGGTGTGTTTTGTTAGGATAAGATCTTTCTTTCAGTGAATCTTGACCTAGCTACTATTCTAAGCTGATGTCTGGGCCTGATTTTGGCATCAGCTGTCAGAAACCAGTGGCAGGCACTGTCTTTCCAGGAGTGTGTCCAGCTTGCACAGTATCCCTCAGGTTGTGTAGACTGACTGAGATGTTACATCCTCTCACCAAGGTGCCATTTTCACCCCCACAAATCTTTTAAAATCAGTTCTTCTTACAATTTATTGAATTATAATCCACGTACAATAAACATTCTCAAAGTGTATTTTTTGCTAAGTTTTGACATAGCAAAACTGTGAAGCCATCACCACAATTAAGAAAATGAACCTTATCCATCATCCCCCGCCCACAAAATTTCCTCATAATCCCTTTGTAATCCTACTTCTCTTCCTCCCAATGATCTGTTTTCTGTTACTGTACAGTGGTTTGTATTTTCTAGGATTTCATATAAATAGAATCATACTTTATTGTACTTTTTTAGGGCAGGGAGAGGTCTGTCATATTTCACTCAGCATACTTGTTTTGAGATTCATCCATGTCGTGTATATCATAGCTTCATTCCTCTTTATTGCTGAATAGCAGTCTGTCACACAATTTGTTTATTCTTTCAGTTCTTGATGCACATTTGGGTACTTTCCAGTTTTTACCTGTTACAAATAAAGCTGCTGTGAACATTCACGTACAAGTCCTTCTATATTTTCCTTTCTCTTGGGTAGATACTGAGGAGTGGATTGGATAGATTATTCTGTTAGTATGTAGAGTGGGTAGGTGTTTAAATTTTTAAAATAAACATTTTTAGGGACACTTGGGTGGCTCAGTGGGTTGAGCCTCTGCCTTCAGCTCCGGTTGTGATCCCAGGGTCCTGAGATCAAACCCTCTGCTCAGCAGGGAGCCTGCTTCCTCCCCTCTCTCTCTGCCTGCCTCTCTGCCTGCTTGTGATCTCTCTCTCTCTGTCAGATAAATAAATAAAATTTTTTTTAGAAAATAAACATTTTTAGATATCATAGATCTGTTTTCTACCAAGAAGAGGGAAGTCATTTCCACACATGGCTAATGACTAAAAGTGCTACAGCAGTTAAAGGCAGTAAATTCAGGACTTTCCTTCCCTTAAAATTGACAAGCTAATTGTTTTGTAATGGTTATAAATGGATTTTAGGCTTCTGGTTATCAGTATAAAATGTAGCTGTGTTAAAATCACACCAACTATAAACCGAAGGGCAAACCATGTTTTTAAAATTGTTTTCTGGTGGCGCGTGGGTGGCTCAGGTTGAGCAGCTGCCTTCGGCTCAGGTCATGATCCCAGGGTCCTAGGATGGAGCCCCGCATCAGACTCCCTGCTCAGTGGGGAGTCTGCTTCTCCCTCTCCCTCTGTCTGTTCTGCCTACTTGTGCACTCTCCCTGTCATATAAATAAATAAAATCTTTTAAAAAAAATAAAATTGTTTTCTGTTCTGTTACATAAGAGTAGAGTTTAGGCAAGTAACTTGAGTTGTGATGGTAAGAAGAGTTAGGAGTTCATGTTCAGCTGGAGCAGAATCAGTGGGAAAATAATTTTATTTCTATTAAATCTTGCCTAGATTTCTACTAATCCACAGCAGTTTCCTGGGTGATAGCTACTTAACAAACCCCAAAACTACCAAATAAACATATAAATATTTAAGGGACCCGTTTTTATTTCTAAAAAGATACGGTCCCTGAGTGGTGCTTACATTTTGTGTGATCTTAATACGTGATCTGTTGGAAGCTTTGCATAGCCAGTTCGTGCCTGTGAGCTAACATAGGGCGGACCGTTTGGGGAGGAGAAGGGGAACTAAGGTTACTGCCCAACTGCTATGTACTGGTACTGCTGGGGGTGCCTTGGGACATTGTCTCATTTCATGGCCTCCTGCTACAGTTAGCACAAAGACCCTTAGCGGCCCAGTGCTATCCACTTGTTCAGCCTCATCTTTGATCAGTAATAGCATCCTGTGCTTCGGTTAGTCCCATTTCTTTCAGATCTTCAAATGTGCATTGTTTTCTGTCCCCTCCCAGCTTCCTCACATGCTGTTCCCTCTCCCTGACTCTTTGCCCCCATCCCCCATGCTCTGCCCCCACCAAGCAGCCATCAGAACCAGTAGTTACTTACCCTTGCAGTCTGCCTGGGTTTAGGGCTCACTTCCTTGAGTTCCTGCACTCGAAGATTCTAAGTCCTATTAGAATAGGGACACATCTTCCTTGTTCACCATTTTATTCCTGCCAACTAGTATAGCTCTTAGTGGTATTTGTTGAAGGGATGAACAAGCAGACCTTCTCAGATGGATCATTTTATCCCCAAGTCACATAGCTTGTGAGGGGTGGACCCCAGAGTTCAAATGGAAGACAGACACCAAGGCCATGTTTTTCCCACTAAGCCGGCCCACAGTTATAGTCACTAAACTCTCAGGAGGACTGGCAGGCAAGCAAGGTAATTGAATTGAAATAATACACCTAATTACATAATTGATCCAATATAGAAACATAGTGAAGCCAATTTTCCATAAACCTAATCATGAGAATACTGTTTTTACTGTCTTCTGAAAATTGGGTTATTCTGATTTTATACTTAATACAGTTTAAAATAATTACCCAATAAAGATAGCCTGTAAAAACAGTGGCGTTTGTGAGATCCTGAGTTGTATGACCCTGAAAGTACTTTGTTCTTAGGGTCAGATTTACCTGTCCCATGCCACCTTCCCATTTATTTCTTTAGCATGTTTACAAAGACAGAAATCTCTGCCTCCCAAGGTCCCATTGAAATGTTGGAATATTTTTTGGAAATGGTACAGACCTCTTTCCTTAAGTAAGAAGTTACAGATGCTGTTACTTTTCTTTCTCTATATTTTCCATAAGTCACTCTCGTTTTGCATTTTAGATCTCTTTCCCCTTTGAAGAACCACATCAACGTATCCTTTGGGGTCTGACCACTGTTTACTCTCCAGAGTCTTCTTTTGCCCCGTACACCTCAAAGTCTTTACTCCATTTATATAGAAGTTCTTGAAATCCTCGACTACGATTGGTGCCCCTCTTGGGAAACCCTTTGCTTCCCCTGTTTCTTAACATCTTTTGTACTCTTGTGAGATAGTCCATGGAATTGTGTCTCCTGTACTGGACTGTAAGCCTTTTTAGGGCACTGTCTCACAAGAACATATCTATCTCAGAATCCCCAGAACCTAACATAGTTTCCAGCATGTATTGTAGTTATGTAGGAGATTATAAAAATAATCTGTCTTGTGCCTCCTATCTCCTTCAGTATGAGATAATAAGGTGGAGGTGGTTCAGAGCAGGAAGCCGCAATATGGTCATTATTTTAACTTCCTTGCTTGCTCTGGATCTGCAAAATTTGGCTTCTGGGTAAATTAGTCTTTCGTGGTTGAGATTTCCATTGTCAAGTGCTAGCAGCCTTTTAGCCCTGTTGGTTCTCTCTTTGGTTCTTTGTGTTTTTCTTTTTAAAATTATTTTATTTTTAAGTAATCTCTATACCCACTATGGGGTCCAAAATTACAACCCTGAGATTGAGGGTTACAACCCTGAGATTGAGAGTTGCAGGCCTCACCGTACCTGGCCAGGCACCCCTCTCTTTGGCTTTTTGAACCAAAGCAGAACGCGTACCTACAGTTTCCGCTGAGTTGGAGTGTTCAGCAGGACTAACCACAGAGTGTTTAATTTTTTTTTTTAATTGAATGAAATCCAATCCACAGATCTGTCTCAGATCAGACCAAATGCCCCTTTAACTGGTATGCCTCCTAAGCTGGGAGCCTTGAAATAAATTCCTGACTTCTGCTTCCCTCGGCTATCCTATATTTGGTTGAACTTTTCCTTTTTTGTTTTTCTCAACATGGTTTTCTAATTTAGGCCTTATTTTCCTGAAGTCAGAGCCAGGCCAAATACAGACATCGTAAATTTCTCACAATTCTTCTCTGAGAATTAAGGAGAGCAATACAGATCAGGGTTGTCTCCTGTCATGTTTGAAAAGCTTCTGTGTGCTGAGTGACCACTTTTCCACAGAACCATGAATGCCTCCAGGCTAAGCACTGTTTCTAATTCCATTTCTAGTTCCCCAGCACCTAACTCACTGTTTGACACTTAAGTCATTGTTAACAAAAGTAAATTTTTATAGTGCCCTATCAAGATCATTTCCTTTTAAATAGACTCTAATTAAAAAGTACTTGTCAAAATCAGCATAGCAACCTATCACAAGGTTCTCTAATTAAGAGGTTGAGGAAGCTATATAAGCACTTGAGTATTACTTGAATATAAGTAGATAAACCAGAAGAATTTAGAACCTGATTAAGTTCAGAACAGAAAAGCAGTGAATGAAGTTTAAATATTCTAAAAAGGATTTTTTAAGAACTTAAAATTACTTACAGATTTAGGCTGTTTTATTTTTGCAGGTTCTGGTCCATAGACTTCCTTGAGATTCTTGAGAAACTTTACATACTAATCTACCTTAAGAATGAAAATAGGGATGCCTGGGTGGCTTAGTTGGTTAAGCATCCCACTCTTGATTTTGGTTCAGGTCATGATCTCAGGGTTGTGATACCAAGCCCCACATCGGGCTCCATGCTGGGCATGGAGCCTGCTTAGGATTCTCTCTCCCCCATTGTTCCCCCCGCCCAATCTCTCTGTCTCTCTGGGGGGAAAAAAATGCAAATATTTTGCTGGTGTCAGAATTGAATGTGTGATCAATGAGCACGAACTGAAAGGTCTCTGTTCTAGGCAGGATCGAGAACTTCTTTTTTTCTAATTTCACACAGACACGTCTTCGGCCTCTGAGGATGAGGGCTCTCTGAGACGCCAAGCTGCGCTCTCTGCTGCCTTGCAAC
Source organism: Mustela putorius furo (assembly GCF_011764305.1). Classification (NCBI taxonomy): domain Eukaryota; kingdom Metazoa; phylum Chordata; class Mammalia; order Carnivora; family Mustelidae; genus Mustela; species Mustela putorius. The sequence goes on along the minus strand of NW_025422368.1, from coordinate 4,939,365 downwards.
AGAGCTTACAGAATGCTGAGTCCTGGATCAACCGTTCAATTCAGGGATCGTCCACTTCTTCATCCGCATCTTCTACGCTGTCCCATGGAGAGGTCAAAGGAACCAGTGGGTCTCTAGCTGATGTATTTGCCAATACTCGAATAGGTAGGAGCTGGATCTACCCTAGAAGCTCAAATTATGTTCCATTTGGCTCCCCACCTTCAGGAAGTAGTTTATGATTTGTACTAGGTTTTTAGAATGGCCTAAGAGAATCAGAAAGAACATAACAGTTAATGGGTCAAAGAAGGAAACACCAGCAATACATTTGGAATGTTAGGTATCATCTGCATTATTGGTGCATAGTGTTGCCCACCTGAAGCCATAGCTATTTCCATCAGCAATACTCAAGCTGCAAGATATAACACCAGTCTTAGGGAGGGTTTATCCCTGTTGGAGAATATTCCATGTATTAAAAGGTATTAAAATATGTAACATCTTATATTTTCCCAGTATTGCTACCTGTGTTTTCTCAAACAAAACCCCCAAAAAACTGAACAAATTCTGTACAAAGACAATATAGTGAAGCCCTTTGTCTTTAGCTTAAAGACTGGATTTATTGTCCTTGCTGCTGTGTCATTGCTACAACTGGGGCGTGCAGGCTGAGGATGTGAGTGCTCTGTGAGCTGCTACCCGTTGCTAATGCTCCTGTATGGAGTGTAGCTTTTGCTTCGCTCTGCCTTTATGTTTTCATGTGTGTTTTTTAAAGAGTTTGTGACATCTGCAGGTAAAGACAGCTCAGATCTCTGCTTCTGCTAAATTGGTACATATCACACTAAGTAATGTATTTGAACATCATGTGTCTGTGGTGTCTTAAGTTTCATATCAGTGACTTCTCATATCTATATCTATCTATCTATATCTTTAATCTATTAATTGATTGCTGAAAGGAAAAACTTAGAAAATTCGTAATTCAGGCCTGTAATTAGTAAGGAATATAGCTACCTGGAAGGTGTGATTGCCCACATTAACAGGCTAAGTGCCAACAGTTGGTGCCTTGTCTTGCACTCTTGGCCCTGCCCTGTAATTCACTGAACCTACACACTACAGGTGCGCTGCTCATCATCTCTTCTCTTAGGAAGGACAAGCAGCAGAGCCATGGCTGGATCAGGTTTTATTTCCCCATTTGTCTAAAAGAGAGCATTTTCGCTTACTAAAAACATTGTTCTAATACCTAGTTAACTGTCTGGATTTTTGTTCATAAGATAATTTCATCTGACCTGATATTTTTTCTCTTGCTTCTACTAGTCTCTGAAAAGTTTTTTGTTCAGGTACTCGCAGAAACCATTTTATCTAACAGTATTACCTTTTGGATGTTTGCTCTAACAGAAGCAATTCATCTTCCCAATAGAAAAATGTGAAGATACAGATAATGATAAAGTCATCTATAAAGCCACTTCCCATGGGTAACACTTCAATGTGTATCTTCCTAGACTTTTTTTTTTTTTTTTTGCATATTGAATATGTAGGTTTTGGTCTTGTTTTTACAAAAATGAAATTGTACTAAACATAATGTTCATAACCTGCTTTTCTTAGCACTGTATCACAAACATCTTTTACGTCATTAATATAGAATAATATAGAATAGAATTCTATATAGAATATTCTATATAGAATAATATAGAATACTATATTTTTATGGTTTCCAGGTATGCCATTATATGGCCCTGCCTTGGTTTATTTAGCCATTCCCCTGTTTTGGACATTTAGGTAGTATCCAATTTTCTACTATTAATAAAAACTTCTGGAATGAACATATTGTGCTAGTATATTTGCAACTTTAAAAACTGTTGAACTAGTAATAACAGACTCTTGGGGCATAGAGACCTTACCCCCAGATTTATTTTAGAAATTGTTTATATAATGCTTTTTTGTCTTTTTTATAGTGTTGAATGGCTTGTTGTTACTCTTGTGAATCATATATTTTACTTCCTCTAATTTTCCTTTTCTTCTCCAGATGTTTTCCTAAATTTTTTGCAACACATCCCTGTTGAATAGCTCTCCTCCAACTTATGTCATTCAGTTTATCAATATTAAGAATCCTACCTGAAGCAGAGTACTGGCCACTCCTTCCATGTTCCTTCCATGTTCAGGGAAAGAAGAAACATAATAAGCCAACATAAACATGAAGAAATGCTTGAGACTAGAATATTAGTAGCATTACAACCATACTCCCTTTGTTTTCATTTTGAAGTCGCTCACAATCTTATTCTGATTATTAATATTGAATTTCTACTAGTCTGTCTTTCTGTGTAGGAAAGAATGTCTTTCAGGAATATTTGATATGTGATTTGCTCTTACTAAAACTATTCAAGTTTTTGAAAATAGTAATTTTGATATGCCTGTCCTTAACCTCTTGTTCTCTCATTATACCTTCCTAGTAGAATTTGATATCAAAGGTTATTTTATAACAGTTGATGCCGTTTCTGTAGTTTTTTCTTGTTAAGAAACAACAAAAGTTTGAAGATTCTTTTTATTACTAATGTAATATAATTCTAAATTTTGTTTTCTCCCCTCTTAGAGAATTTCTCTGCTCCCCCTGATGTCACTACAACTACCTCTTCTTCTTCATCATCTTCCTCAATGCGCCCAGCAAATATTGATCTGCCCCCCTCGGGGATAGTTAAAGGCATGCACAAAGGATCCAACAGGTCCAGCCTTATGGATACAGCTGATGGTAGGGAGTTCTTATGGGCAGCTAAATAGGGAATATTAGTTAAACTGAAAAAATTCACATCCTGGTAGCAGTGCCTGAGTGGTTGAGCAGAACTCCCCGGCAGCTGGCCCGCTAACACAGTCTGCGTGGCCTCTCGAGCCCCCTCTTTTCAACAGCCTGCCCCGTGGCATTACTGTACTTGTTCAGACAGTCTGCATTGTCAAAAGATACTCTGAACAAAAAATGAGTGGTGGTGGGGGGGGAATGCTATAAGACAAGAGGAGGATTAGATGAAATCTGGAAGCAGGTGTCGATAATAGAACCATATTTGTTCTGTGTTGTCGTAAAACCTGTCACATACATATTTATATGTATTTGGCCCAGTTGAAATAGAGTAAGACTGTGGGCCCAAGCCAAATGTCATTAGAAATAAAAACACCTAAGTGGATCGAGAAGCTGAAATAGCCCTAAAATCAATGGAATTGTAACTTACTGTTTTTTCCCTTCTAGGTGTTCCTGTCAGTAGCAGAGTATCCACCAAAATTCAGCAGCTTCTCAACACTCTGAAACGACCCAAAAGACCTCCCTTGAAAGAATTTTTTGTGGATGACTCAGAAGAAATTGTGGAAGGTAGCACTAATAATACCAAAGATATATATTCCTTCAACAGACATGTCTTAGGCAATTACTGCCTGTCAGGTACCATAGGATTTAAGGGTGAACAAGGCAGCATTTTTGTTGAAAGAATTTGTAGTTCTCTGCTCCTCTTTCCCTAAAGATCATTTATATTTCAGATCTCAGGCATAAAAGAAAGAGGGAGGAAGGGGAAGAGAAAGGCAGAGATACCTATGGAAGCATAGAACTATCCTTGGAAAATACGCTCTCTGAAGTTAGGAACTTTCCTAAATACAAAAATTTTTAAATTGTTTGCATTTTGCATTATCCTAGAATATGCAAAAATTTGCCCAGTTGGAGACACTTGCAGGACTTACTGTCAGAGAGTTCTCCCTATTTTTTTTTTTTAAGATTTTATTTATTTGGGGTGACTGGGTGGCTCAGAGGTTAAAGCCTCTGCCTTTGGCTCGGGCCATGATCCCGGGGTCCTGGGATTGAGCCCCACATCAGGCTCTATGCTCAGCAGGGAGCCTGTGTCCTCCTCTCTCTCTCTGCCTGCCTCTCTGCCTACTTGTGATCTCTATCTGTCAAGTAAATAAATAAAATCTTTAAAAAAAAATGTTATTTATTCATTTGACAGAGACACAGTGAGGGAGAGAACACAGGCAGGGTAAGTGGGAGAGGGAGAAGCAGGCTTCCTGCTGAGCAAGCAGCCTGATGCGGGGCTTGATCCCAGGACCCTGGGATCATGACCTGAGCCGAAGGCGGATGCTTAACGACTGAGCCACCCAGGCGCCCCAACTTCTCCCTATTGTAGCAGTCCTTCCCCTCCTTCCCACTTTGCCTTAATCCTTTCAAATAAAGTCTCTCCTTAACACCCCCCCAAAACTTGCCCAGGTTTTGTTTTTTTTTAAATTAAGATTTTAGGGGCGCCTGGGTGGCTCAGTGGGTTGGGGAGCTGCCTTCGGCTCAGGTCATGATCTCAGGGTCCTGGGATTGAGTCCCGCATTGGGCTCTCTGCTCAGCAGGGAGCCTGCTTCCTCCTCTCTCTCTGCCTGCCTCTCTGCCTACTTGTGATCTCTGTCTGTCAAATAAATAAATAAAATCTTTGAAAAAAAAATAAATTAAGATTTTATTATTTGACAGAGAGAAACATAATGAGAGGGGGAACACAAGAGGGAGAAGCAGGCTTCTTCCCGAGCAGAGAGCTCGATGCAGTGCTCGATCCTAGGACCCTGGGACCACGACCTGAGCACAGGCAGCTGTTTTAACAACTGAGCCACCCAGACACCCCAGCCCAGTCTTTTTTTTTTTTTTTTTAGATTTATTTATTTATTTGACAGACAGAGATCACAAGCAGGCAGAGAGGCAGGCAGAGAGAGAGAGAGAGAGAGAGAGGGAAGCAGGCTTCCCACGGAGCAGGGAGCCCGATGCAGGGCTCGATCCCAGGACCCTGAGATCATGACCCGAGCCAAAGGCAGCAGACTAAACCAGAGCCACCCAGGTGCCCCGCAGCCCAGTCTTTTTTGATACAATCCTTTTGTTAAATGAGTCAGTCATACATATGTCTGCTTTCTACAGGATAGTGTGGTGGATGGTGAAAGGAGTTCAGAGATTTATGAAAATACAACCACTCCTACATACTGTTTACACATTAGACTGGTACTAAAATATGTACACATGAAAGCATAGTTTAACCAATAATTATGTATCAAGTAATACAACAGCTGGGAGAAGGGCAGAAATCAGTCCCACCTCTGTGGTTATGGAAAGTTTCATAGAGGAAGTGGTAATAGTGATTTCTTTATTTAATAATTTAACAGATATTTATGGATGAAGTCATGTGATGTCTAGGATTTAATAGGAGGGATTGGGAGCAGATGAGTAGGAGTATAGATGAAAGGAAGGTGGCCATTTGATAATTGTTGAAGCTGGATGATGAACAGATCTTCCTAACAAAAGGTTTTGTCAAAAGAACTGAGCTGGGTGGGAGGTCGGGGTACCAGGTGGTGGGTATTATAGAGGGCACGGATTGCATGGAACACTGGGTGTGGTGAAAAAATAATGAATACTGTTTTTCTGAAAATAAATAAATAAATTAAAAAAAAAAAAAAGAACCGAGCCGAGCGTTAGTAGCTTGTAGTTCATTTTTACATCTGGAGACTAATATAGTAGGCTTGATCACTTTGGACATGTTAATGGAACTAGGCACATTAATAGTCTAGATCTGGTCTTAGCCCACTTTATGCAGCCAGAACCAACAAGCCACCTGACATATGGGGTTAAGATGACTTTATGTTCCTTCAGGAGTCACTAAATTCATTGAACTATGGATGTCTTCCTACATATATTGATATTCAAGAGACTCATACTAGTAATAGCCTCCCCAGTATTTCTAGTACTGTGTACTAACCAGGCAAATGAAGATCACGGTTTAAAAGGAATCATACTTGAACAATTTTCATTGGCAGAATAGCACTAACAGCTTTCCGCTTATTATAAATAGGCAAGATTTGCTTTTTTAAATTGCTTATTTAAATAAGAAAAGAAAAATATCCTCATGTCTTTGCAAACCTTTGAAAGAGTGTCCCCCAGGGTCTGCATCGAGGCCTAGTAGATGGCAATAAAAAACACACTTTTATGACCAGAAGACTATACCTACCATAGATACAGCCTGTCCATAAAAACAAAACTATTTAGAATCACCCATGTTTATTTTTTTAATTCATATGGTGGTTTAGAGTCTGGGACTATACAAAGCAGAAAGGCAACTGAAACATTATTTACCTCGGGCGGTGAATTGGGAAGTGAAACCATTTCATTAGTTTTATGTTAGTAGAAAAAAGAATCAAAACATTTTAAGTAAATTTTCCAAGTCTGTCATTAAGTTGGGCTTTAAAATAAAATTTATTTCTCATTTCATTTATCCATCTAATACTTGCCGCTTCTTCTGTTTCTTTTCCTTCTTTTCCTTCTTGCCTCTTCTCTTATCTCCCACTCACCTGGCTAATTCTTACCCTTCCTCTAAGACTCAGTTCACGTGGGGGTCTCAGTGCTCTAAGCAAGGGATGTGGCCTCCTTCTGCCCTCCCTATAATGTCTCTAGTCATGCACTGCTCATGTTTCTCTACTTAGTTCTGAGTATGTGTGTTCATCCCCCTTACACTCCAGATACCTCGTGAGGACACAGATACCTCTGTGCGCCTTGCACGTAGCACCTATTAGAAACAATAAATGTTTACTCAAAGAATGATATGTACAGCATTTATTTTCTCAGTGTTTATCAAATCCTGTATATATCATTGGTAGTAAATAACTTGACTTTGTTCTATTTGTAAATTATCTTTAAAAAAGTAGAATTTTTTTGCTTTTTATTATTTTAATATTTGTTCATTAGAAAAATTGGGAGGACTTTTATTTATATGAAAAAATATGAAATACTATTCACCTCCAGTTTCTGGAATGACCTTGTTAATAATCTAGCACTTTCATTCATGTCATTGGTTAACATCACTTGAACTACCATTATGTAATAGGTACCATAGGCAATAAGAAGACAAAGAACCAAGCCTTCTTCCTAGAAGGTGTCAGGCTTAAGGGGAGAAAAACTTACACAGGAAAAGAAGCCTTTGAGGATCCTCAGTGCTTTCATTTGGGTAGACTACCACACAGTGGGGCAGCACGAAGGAAGGAATGACTGGGGATGGCTGCCCAGGGAACCTGCTGTTTGAGCTGCATCCTGACAAGGATGAGTGCAAGTGTACCCAGAGCAAAGGGATTGGCCAGATAAGATGTATACAAAGGTTCAGAGACCTGGAACACTGTCATCCATGCTCATTATCTGTTTGAATTTAATAATAACCCTGTGATCCCATCTCGGCCTTTTGGCTAAAATCAAGTGTAATAATGACCCTGTGGTCTAAGTGTTACTATCCCCATTTTGCAGATGAGGAAAAATGAGGTTCAAGTGACTCAAGTTGCCTGAGGTCACACTGGTAAAACGTTAATGTAAATTTGGGTTTTCTGACTCAAAGCTTAATGCTTTCTCATTAAATATAATCCAGTGCAGTGGAACCTGGCTCTCTAACATCAGACACTTCTGGATTAGAAGGATTTAAAGATTTAAAAACCAGTTGAGGGCGCCTGGGTGGCTCAGTGGGTTAAAGCCTCTGCCTTCGGCTCAGGTCATGATTCCAGGGTCCTGGGATTGAGCCCCACAGGGAGCCTGCTTCCTCTTCTCTCTCTCTCTGCCTGCCTCTCTGGCTACTTGTGATCTCTGTCGGTCAAATAAATAAATAAAATCTTAAAAATAAATAAATAAATAAACAAACAAACAAAAATACAAACCAGTTGAGTAGAATTATAAAATGGCTAAAAAGGAATGTATGCTCTGTGCTTTTCTGTATATTCAGTGATTTGCTTTGTTAGAGTCTAGATTTGTTTATTACATAAAATATATTAAATGTGATTTCACTATTATGTGGGAAGGTGAATTCAGCCCCAGTTTGTGGATTGCCATTTTTAGCAATATAATTTCTTTCCTCAGAGTTTAAACCAAGCAAAGATGAAAAGGGAAGTATATTTGAGATTAGAGACCTGAGTTGTGTGAGTCGTTACTTCTTTGTATATATTTCAGATAATATTTTTATAACCCCTGGGGTGTTTTTTTTGGTACAGTACCTCAGCCAGACCCCAACCAGCCTAAACCTGAGGGACGGCAGATGACTCCTGTCAAGGGGGAGCCATTAGGAGTCATCTGTAACTGGCCTCCTGCTCTTGAGTCGGCCCTGCAGCGCTGGGGCACCACGCAAGCGAAATGCCCCTGTCTGACTGCCTTGGACGTGACGGGGAAACCGGTTTACACCCTCACATACGGTGAGTTTGTAAGAGCCCCAGCTCCCTATTCTCATAATAGTTTTGCAGATTATCAGGGGTGGTATTTTCATCTTGATATTTAGCGATTGCTGGTCATTGTGCTCCAACAGATTTTTTTTTTTAATTATTTTAATAGGATCTTGAGTTCTGAGTAGAGCTGTTGTCAAGTAGAGCTGTTGTCAAATATTTTCATTTGCTAAATATTTGCAAAGCAGCTAATATTTAAAAGAGCAGAAAGAAGAAAGAGGCTTTGTAGATCCACTGATGATTTAATATTTAAAGGGGATTTGGAGAAGACATTTGGGCAGGATATATGGCAGAATAGTTGTTTGTTTTTGTGTTTAAAGAAATGTCTTTAAAAATATATATTTTATGTATTTAATTGAGAGAGATAGTGAAAGAGAGCACAAGCTGGGAGAAGAGGAAGAAGCAGGTTCCCTGCTCAGCCCGATGTGGGGCTCCATCCCAGGACTCTGAGATCATGACCTGAGCTGAAGGCAGACACTTAACTGACTGAGTCACCCAGTTGCCCCCCAAAATCCAATAGTTTTATCTAAAAATTGAAACTTTTTTCTTTTTAGATCTTAGCCATTTCATTCTACTCTTGCTAGAACAGGCACAAAATTCTACAGTGAGCAAAGGATTCAGGACACCTGGGTGGCTCATTCGGTTAAGCGTCTGCCTTTGGCTCAGTTTGTGATCCCGGGGTCCTGGGATCCAAGTTCCGCATCCAGCTCCTCACTCAGCGGGGAGCCTGCTTCTGCCTCTGTGTGCTGCTCCCCCTGCATGTACACGTGTGCGCTCTCTCTCTGTCTCTGACAAATTAAAAAATATTTAAAACAAACAAACCCCCAAAGAATTGATATTTTTCCATTTAGTTTTATACCCCAACTGAAGTTTGATTTTTCTTTTTTAAAGAACTTTTAAAAGTAACTTATTTTTCTTGGGGGCGCCTGGGTGGCTCAGTGTGTTAAGCCGCTGCCTTTGGCTCAGGTCATGATCCCAGGGTCCTGGGATCGAGCCCCGCATCGGGCTCTCTGCTCAGCCGGGAGCCTGCTTCCTTCTCTCTCTCTCTGCCTGCCTCTCTGCCTGCTTGTGATCTCTCTCTGTCAAATAAATAAATAAATCTTTTTTTTTTTAAAGGGTAACTTATTTTTCTTTTAAAAATTCCTCTAAAATAACTTTATTTTTCAATTTTTAATTTTTTTAAAGATTTTATTTATTTATTTGAGAGAGAGAGAGAGAGGGAGAGCTCAAGCAGGGGTGGGGGCAGAAGGGGAGGAGGAACAGAGAGAGAAGTAGACTCTCCACTGAGCAGGGATCCCAGGACCCTGACTGAGATGATGACCTGAGCCAAAGACAGACAGAAGCGATCGAGTCATCCAGGTGCCCCTGTTTTTCAATTTTTAACAAGAAGAAGGATGGATTCAACCTGGGCTGTGAAATTTTGTTCTAGTTTATTCAGACATATTCCTTTTTCCCTTCAGAATTGAACCACATTGTCCACAGACCTAGATACAGAATAATTTTAGGAAAAAAAAAAGTTTTTATTTAAAGAACTGGACAGTTTGATGTGAGTTTAAAACTCTAGCTGCCCCTCTGAATGAGTTATACGTAAAACTGACATTTATTCAGAATAACATTGATTGCTTTTTCACTTTCTACATTGTCTAAGATAAGAATTTCTAAGGGTGTTCAGAAGGAGGGGGAAAGAAGAAGATAAAGATAAACTTTTTTTTCCACAAAAAGTGGCTTTTAGCATTCATTTCAGAACTTATATATTAATTTCACTCATGTATCCCTTAAAGCAGTTAGCTGACCAAATCTTTACATGTTTTTTAACATCTATGAATATATCCACGTTTCACCTAATTTCCATATTGTCTTCACTGAAGTACAGTGGCATGGAATACTTAATCGTTTGAGTCATACTTTTGCTTTGCAGTTTACCTCAACTATCTGATGCCATTTATGTAAGTGCTTCTTCAGAGGAAGCTTAGAGCAGAGTAGTCTTCTGATTTTTAGCCTGTTAAAAAAATTGTTGTCCTCCCTTTAAATGTGATCAGCTCACATCAGATTGTTTCTAAAGATACTCAGATTAGGGGCACCTAGGTGGCTCAGTGCGTTGAGCCTCTGCCTTCGGCTCAGGTCATGATCTCGGGGTCCTGGGATTGAGCCCTGCATTGGGCTCTCTGCTCAGCGGGGAGCCTGCTTCCTCCTCTCTTCTCTGCCTGCCTCTCTGCCTACTTGTGATCTCTGTCTGTCAAATAAATAAAATCTTTTTTAAAAAAAAGATATTCAGATTACTTCACAAAAGAATTTGAAATATTATCTATACCAAAATGAGCCATCTGGTACTGTTTTCTTTTTGTTTGGAAATAGGACTGGCTTTTGAAACTCAAGTGAATATAAAGCATTTTTTGGTGGGTATGGGGCTTTGTATGGTGAGGGGGCGGTGACGCTTGTCTAATGAGTCATTTGGAAGGGCCACTGTCTTACTAAATGTGCTCATGAACTGAATGCTGCCTCGCTGAGGTAGGCCTGTGGGTTTTTTTTTTCTATATGATTCTTTTCTTTTTCCAGGAAAGTTGTGGAGCAGAAGTTTAAAGTTGGCCTACACACTGCTTAATAAACTGGGGACCAAAAATGAACCTGTATTAAAACCTGGAGACAGGGTAATTGGTTTTTTGGTTTTAGGGAGGTGATGGTTCATTGTTTTCTAATATGCACATTCTGGATTTTTAATGCACAACAGCACAATTTATATAACTCTTAGTCTTAAAAAAATGAAAATGGTTTGGTTCCAACTCAGGTTAGCTCAGTTCCAGGTGATAATTCTTGTATTCATAGATTAAAGGAAATTCACATGTCCCTTTCTGTAGCTGCTACTCAGTAAATTCTTGTGCTAACACAAAGAAAGAGGAACCTAACTCTTTCTGGAAATAAATATTTCAATAACCAGACAACAAAAATAGCAATAAAGCTGACTCTTGATTTTTTTCATTACAAATTACCCCATAAACATTTTTCAAAACTTTTTCTGTGTTTCTATATTATATGGAAAGAGAGGGACACCCATGTTTTATAAAGAAAAAAAATGACATCATTTAATTTCTTCTTTAATTGAAAGTGACATTAAGCAAAATTTTGAAGAGTTTTTTCCTATCAATGACTTTTTCTAAGAAAATACAATGACTTCTTACCATCAGATGTTACTTTCTATTTGGTATTTGTAGAATGAAGCACCTATTCAACAGACTTCTTTTTAGTAGGCTCATGATATAGAACCTCCTGGACTAGACTTTTAAAAATACTTTTGCACTGTGGCAGAGGGCACCTAAAGGGTGGCTTCTACTTAAAACTGTGACACATGAGGGTTCCCTGGTCCTCACTGAACCCTAAGAAGGTAATTTTTGTGTCTTCCTAACACCATGGACACTTGTGTACAGGAAGGAAACAGGTTGTCTTAAATGTTTTTTGGAATTAACATTTTTTAGAACTCTAGAAAGGATTAGCAGCTTCAGGATTAACCTTATCTTGGGAGTGAGTTAAAAAAAATTGAAAGTAAAAAAAAAAAAAGAATTTGAAAGTAAAAGAAGGGGAAATAAGAGTCTGGTGACATAATTAATTTTCACATGTTAATCTATAAAATTCTAAGCCAAGTAACAAGCTCCCCAGTGATAATGGTTTTGCATTTCTGGAGTAAATTAGGAAGGGTCAGTTATCCCTGTGATGCATTACAGGTGAGATCACAGTTTTGAACATAGTACATGGGTTCCAGTATTTATCTTTTGTAGATGAATTAACGTTTTATCTGTGATGGCTTGTGCTAGTATTACTTGCACCCATTACCTGTGCCTTCATGCTAGAGTACTTGCGTTGCTGATTAAGTGAGTAAAGATTAATGCAGTGAACTCATAAAAGAATAAGAAACGTTGGTGCTATAGTGGCAATCGAGTTATGAGTTCTCTGAGAGTTGTAAGGGCTATTCTCAAATATGCTGGCCTATCTAGAGAGACCCATTACATTTATTTTATTACTTTAATCCTGCATTAAAGTAAAGGCCTTAGGTTTCACAAGTAATTAACTTACTACTTAAGGTGAGTTGTTAACTGCTCAATCACCAATAGAATTCAGTGAAAAATTTTTCTTATGATGATGATGAATTGCATTATAGTTTCCAAAACGTGTCTAGTATAATCATGGGGATGGTAGAGATCCTTTTAGACGTGTGCATCTTTCTCAGTAACTTAATTTAATTTAGGCTCTTACATAGTTTTATTGTGTTCTTGAGACATGTTACATATAAATGTTTATCTTAAAGAATGACATTGAAAGTATTAGTCTGGTTTTATTCCTCTGTTTTTGAATGTTATTATGCATTATAGGTAGCCCTGGTTTACCCCAACAATGATCCAGTCATGTTTATGGTGGCTTTTTATGGATGTCTCCTGGCAGAAGTGATTCCAGTGCCTATAGAGGTACCTCTTACCAGAAAGGTAACATTGCTAAATTTAAGAGGAATGTAGCCTGATGTGACATGGTGGGCATCTGGTTCTTGGATCAATTGACTCCTTCATGACATTAGAAACAGTGTAATCATTTTCTTAAGTACTCAGCTTCACTTGCTAAAACCATGAGACTTGTAGACAAATAATAATTATTATTATTTATAAGTTTCAGGAAAATAGTATTCTTTCAACTAAGTTAGAATTTTCATGGATAAAATTTAAAAATCCCTGGGGCATACCTTACTTTTCAACAATTACCATTTATAAAGAGGATCCCTGTTACTTCCTTGAGACTATAGATGATCCACATTTATAACAGGTGAGACCTTTGTGAAGGGATTTCCTTTAACTATATCATTCAACCGGGCATTTCCCTGAAGTTGGAGGATGATACAGAGACAGGATATTACAACTCCGGGGAATAAGATTTTACTTTACTGACACATTAGCCCATGCAGCATATGTCACAGATTTTTAAGTTAAACCAAAAAGATTTCTCTGTGAACTCTCTGACCCTACTTTTCTCCTGCAGTTTATTATTGAGGGATCATGATAAAGACAAATATGGTAGAGACTGTGGATTTACAAGAAAATGGTTATTTTCGGAAAGGAATAAAAAAAACGAATTGATAGCATCCCTGAAACTCTGGTCGATGGGGTATAGTGTCTTTAGTCAGGAAATCATAGGGTTGTTCTTAAATTATTAAGTCAGCTGTTTTTGTGTGGTTTCATAATGATACTGTCAAGGTGATGTTTTAATAGAAATACTTCAGACTATGTCGTTTGTTGTTTTCTCTTGTGTGGTCATAAGGCTTAAATCCTACCTCCTTTAAAATAGTAAGGAGTATATGGATTTGAGTATAACCATCCATTCACTTTCATTGTAAATTTGGACATTTGGTTGTCCATTTAGATTATTTTCTTCTGACCTGGGTTGCTTTGCTTTTGAATTTGGGGATATGGCTAGGTCAAGACAACTTAACCATGTTCACATCACATCCATTTCACTGGCCTGAAATTAATTTAAAAGGGGAACATTGCTGATTTTTTAGTAAAATGGTCACATTGGCTGGTAGGATTCATCATTAGCAATGTCAGATTAGTAGAATATTTGATTTGTACTCAGAAAGCCATTGTATTGTAGAAATTGTTTGGAAGAACATATTGTCATACAATTGCCAGGTGTCAGTGGGGTTCCATGAGTGTTATCACACAAGTGCCAGAGCATTGCTCAGTGTTAGGGCTGGGGCACGGGTGTGCTCACGTTCACTCCCCTACTGTGCTCATTATCTTTCCTCCACAGGATGCTGGAGGGCAGCAGATTGGCTTCTTGCTAGGAAGCTGTGGTATTGCCTTAGCTCTCACCAGTGAAGTTTGTCTAAAGGGGCTGCCAAAAACCCAGAATGGAGAAATTGTACAGTTTAAAGGTTAGTAATATTTATACTTGAATTATCAGTTAAAAATTAAAGCTTATACTTTAATTAGTGTTTTAATTTAATAATAGCTAAGTACCTAACATCTATTTTCTTATGTAATTCTCACATTCTTATGAAGTAGGTACCATTATTATCCCCATTTTACAGGTGAGGAAACTGAGACACAGAGAGGTTAAGTAATTTGCCCAAAGTCATAGCTAATAAATGACAGAGCAGTGATTTGAGCCCAAATCTGTCTGATTCCACAGCCCAAACCCTTAACCTTTATGCTAATGGTTGGAAAAAGCTACCACTCTGTTCATTAAAGCTAAATGCTACATGTAGAGACAGAGGAAAGAACACTAACTGCAGTGGACTTCCACTGCCAAATGGACCTTCCAATTGTTGAGGTAATGTCAAGGCCTGAAACATAGCATGTGGAACGATTGTACTTTTGAAAGAAGGTATAATTGTCTGGTGGTGTATCACTAAAAACTACTAAAAAATACAGTCTTTTATTGATTTTACAATGACCTTGATTTGGTCTCTTGATACTTACAACAACCAATTCAGTGTGAACTCCTTCCCTTATAGCTTAGGCAATTCAATTTTTATTTTGGGTTTGATTTAGGTTGGCCCCGGCTCAAGTGGGTTGTAACAGATTCCAAGTACCTTTCAAAGCCACCGAAAGACTGGCAGCCCCACATCTCTCCTGCTGGTACAGAACCAGCATACATTGAGGTAAGTCCTGGGGCTAGAACATACATTCTGGCTTCCTGTGGCTTCAGTTGCCATCTTATAAAATTTAAAACTAACCTTTTGCAGTTTTAATTTTAGAAAAGCCTCCTGGTTTGTTAGAGTTTCATCTTCTGGCTTGTAAAATCCTTGTAGTGGGCCTTCTAATTGTTTTTAACATAAATACCCATTCAAGAGAAAGACAGCCAAAATAATAATAATAATAATAATAATAATAATAATAATTTGATCCTTGTCATGGAAGATAGTTAAATAAGACCTGAAGATGTACAAGGCTTTAAGAAATGATCAACTGGCAGAGATACAGCTTTGCTTTTGGGGAGGTAGGGGAGTGGGAAGCGAGAGAATAGAGAAACAAGGAAAGCAAACAGCTGTGCTTAAAAAGAACAACTTAACAGATAAAAGGTAAAGAACAAGAAGAAACAAACGGCTAGAGGGTTTGATATTGAAGGTCAGTGTAGGACATCGAGTGATCGACAACATGCCGTTTGAGGGAGTAAGTCCTCTTGTATAGTAGGCGCCAGGCTGAGAGCTGCTTCCAGCGCATGATCTCAGTCAGTCCCCACAAGTACCCTGTGTGGTTGGGGTTGTTACCAAATTTGCTTGAGAAACAAGGAGACCAAGACTTAGTTTGAACTCAGGTTGAAGTACAAAGTCCATATAACTCGAAAATGACAGAGCTGGGACTTCGACTCCCATCTGTTTCACTTTAAAAGCTGTGCTGTTGATGACTCTGCATCATGCTGGAGGCATGTTAGTAAATGCTCACCACCTGTTGGTGAAATTAACGATAAATTCATGAAAAGAGAAAAGTTGGAGGGAAAAAATCCACCCAGCCTTGAGCCCTGCGGTAATAACTGGCTGTAAAAGGGAAGACAGTGGGCAGTAGCTCTGAGAGGGGATGTGTTTTTTGTTGGATGGTTTGAAAGATGGAAGAGATTGGAGTATGTTTAAATGACAGACAAGTAAACAGGGAATTAAAACTTAGCCATCAGTTCTCAGTCCATATCGTCTCTCAGTGAGGACATAGTTCATCACACCAACCTTCTTACCTCTGTTCACTGGCTTCCCGGACCACTCCATCAGTGCTCCTGCTTCACCCACAGCTCCTTTTAAGGCTTCTTTACTGGGTCTTCCAAAAAAGTGAAGGGCACTTCATTTTGAGTCCCCTGCTTGGCTCTCTGACCTCATGTAGAACTACCGCCCTCCACATTTCTGGGCTTTGGCTATTCCGAATTAACTTGGAGTTTTCACTTAGGACCCTCTTATTACCCACGGGCCGTTTCTAATAAGTTTAATGTACCCTAGGAGTCATAGGGAGCTATTAAAAGGTTGTGAGAAGAGTTTGACAAGAATAAATATGTTGTTAAAAGATGTATCTGGTTTGGTTGGGTTAAGAAGGTAAACAGGGAGTCCAGCTTTTTTACAGTTATCTGGGTAAGCCCAAGTTCAGGGTGAGATGAGGATAGAGGAAAGAGGGTGGAATTGAGACAGGAAGGAAGTAGAAGAGGCAGGATTTGGGGCCTGAATCTGGAGAGGGAGGAAGCAAGAAAGACTCTCAGGTTTCTGACTTCAGTGACAGGGTAGATGATGGCATCCTATATTAAGAAAATAAAGCGGGGCACCTGGGTGGCTCAGTGGGTTAAAGCCTCTGCCTTTCGCTCAGGTCATGATCTCAGGGTCCTGGGATCGAGCCCCGCATCGGGCTCTCTGCTCAGCGGGGAGCCTGCTTCCCCCCCTCTCTCTGTCTGCCTCTCTGCCTACTTGTGATCTCTGTCAAATAAATAAACAAAATCTTAAAAAAAAAAAAAAAGAAAGAAAAAAGAAAATAAAGCAAGAAGAGTTCATGGGCACAGGCTGAGGATGAGGAATACTGTGGTGGATACATTGGGTTTCATAGGACTACAGGTCGTTCAAGGGTAACAATTGACTATATAAGTCTAGGTATCTGGAAGGAGGACTGGGTTGGAGATAGAGAATTGGGAGCCATCAGGCGAGTGGTACCCGATGGAATGAAGTGAAAAGAGAAAGCAGAACAGAATTTTCAGGAAATGCCAACGTTTAAGGGATGGGCAGAGGAAATGGAATGGGGAGAAAGGGGGAGAGACTATGAATAGGAGAAAAGAGTATCACAAAGCCAAGGAAGGAGAGAGTGTCAAGGAGGGAGTTATCAAATGTTACAGAAATGCAGGATAAAATCAACTATGTCATATATCCTTTTGATTTAACAGACAGAAGTTGCTGATCTGGGTAAAAAGTAACTTGGATGACCATTGAGGTAAAAGGCAAAATGAGAGTTGATTGATTTGTAGGAGGGAATAGGCCATTTCTAGGTCTCCCCCTCCCAATGTGGGAGCTTCTGACAGACAGGAGCCGCGTCTTCCCCAACTTTCACTCTGCGGCGCCCTGCTTGCTGAGTAGACCTGATGCTTCTGTCAGGGCAACTCTAGTCCCTTGTTTGTCCAGCTTCTTTAGCAGCCACTTCACACTGATGACTAATTAAACTTTTAAGAATTTTTCACACATACTTTTGTCAAGCTTCATCATTCCTCAGTCCTGTCTTTGCATGATTAGAGTTTGGGGCTCTAGTGTATAGCCTCAGATATTCATATGAAACATATTAAATTCAGCCCATTACCATGTCTTATCTGGGTTTCATATTTGAATTCTGGTTTGTCATCCGAAATAACCCATTTTATTGTATTTTCTTATGCTGTTGTTTTTTGTGTGTTTTTTTTCTAGTATAAAACAAGCAAAGAAGGGAGTGTAATGGGAGTTACAGTGTCCCGCCTTGCAATGTTGTCTCACTGCCAAGCTTTGTCCCAGGCCTGCAATTATTCTGAAGGTCAGACTTCATTCCGTGACTGCCCTCATTGTGAGCCTCAGATATATGTGACTGTGAGCAGAGTGCTCAACGACTCATTTCCAGTTAATGACCAAATTCAGAGTGAAATTCTCTAAGACACATTCTTGGCTTGCTTTTGCTTTCTTCTTTTTCACAAATATGCTGTAATTTAAAGGAACTAAAATTCTGGGCAAACCAGATATGTAAAGCATGATTTCTAGAGTGTAGAAATAGAAAACAAATTAAAACCATGTGTTTACTAGCTGCAGAATGTTGGATATCCCTGTCTTCCTGTGTATGTGGAGTTGACGTCAGCTGTACATTGGAGTTAGAGTCAAAGAAATCTGACTACCAAAAGGCACAAATTATAACACAAAAACCTATTCTGTATTGTTGAACTTTAGATATGTTGATCTAGTGTAATGACTGTTTGCCTTAGAATGTTCTTTATAATATTACCTTTTTAATTTTCCTTTCATAAGAGGAAACAAGTGAATACATGTTCATTAAAGAGCAGCATTCTTGTTTGGTAAAATGTATATATGTATGTATAATGGAAGCAATCAAAATGCCAGAAAATAGGGATTGATTAAATTATAATGTGCTCAAGTAGTGTGTTATTTCCTGAGGCATTATGACTCCTGTTCTTGAATATTAAAGATACAGGGAAATTGTTTCAATATATCATTAAATGGAAACAATTTAGATATAGAGCAGTATGCCAATTTTATTATGGTAGGGATCTGTCTAGATAGAATTATGCTTGTGTGTATATGTGTGTGTGTGTTATGTTACACATGCATACCAACTTTTAAATTTTCTCTAGGAAGTAAATTTTTTTTATACATATTTATGAAACTTGAAAAGTTTCTAAAATAATCATGTGTTCTCTATATCATTAGGAAAAAAATATTATCTCTTGGAAGACAGTCTCTACATCATAAGGAATTTCAAACTCTATCTTTTCTGAGACCAATGTTCAGTCCCCTCACCAGTGTGAGGGGGTCCCTCAAGTAATTAAAAGACTGTGAGAGCTTTAAGTGATTTCTTCAGAAGTATCAAATCAGTTGTTTAATAGAGACAGGTGAGACAATTTTGCTGATTAACACTAAAGATGATTTCCTTTTGTTTTTCCTTTTTTTTAAATTTTAGGGGAGACAGTAGTAAATGTTTTGGACTTTAAGAAGGATGCCGGGTTGTGGCATGGCATGTTTGCGGTAAGCTCCTCAGAATTATGGCTTCAGGGGCGCCTGGGTGGCTCCGTGGGTTAAGCCTCTGACTTTGGCTCAGGTCATGATCTCAGGGTCCTGGGATAGAGCCCCACATCAGGCTCTCTGCTCAGCGGGGAGCTCGCTTCCCCCTCTCTCTCTGCCTGCTGCTCTGCCTACTTGTGATTTCTCTCTCTGTCAAATAAATAAATAAAATCTTAAAAAAAAAAAAGAATTATGGCCTTCAGTGTAAATTGTGCTTATAATTTAGGCCAGTGTGTGTGCTATCTAATCAAAGCATCTCACTGTGCTTGTTTGAAATTTAAGCTCCCTAGAGATCAGTAACATTTTCTAGAAGGATTTATAATACAAATTGTAACTTTTTTCCAAGGAGAATGTAATTCTGTTTTTTCTTCAGTGTGTGGTTGGGTATACGTTTCACACAGCAGTTTGTGGGAGAACTTAGGATCAACATTTTTTTAAAACATCAACCATCATAGTCCCACTTTCCTGCAAATGACTATATATTTATTTATGATTAACAAAAGTATGTTTGAGGGCGCCTGGGTGGCTCAGTGGGTTAAGCCACTGCCTTCGGCTCAGGGTCCTGGGATCAAGTCCCGCATCGGGCTCTCTGCTCACCAGGGAGCCTGCTTCCCCCCCCCCACTCTTTGCCTGCTTCTCTATCTACTTGTGATTTCTCTCTGTCAAATAAATAAATAAAATCTTTAAAAAAAAAAAGTATGTTTGAGATTTACCTCTTTTCTTTTCTGAAGAAAGGATTACATAAATGTATTTAGAACATGGCATCTGATCTTTCCACTGGGCGAAATATATTGGATGACTCAATGCAACAATTAATAGAGTAACAAGGTAGATCAGGCTGCTTCTGTAATAGAGGAACAGGTAACATGCTATGGAAATTAGGCCAAGGGGAGTTCCTCCCAGCTTTAGGATCACCATTTTCTAGAATAGTGACAGTTGAGTTGGACTTTGAGAAATGGGTAAGATTTAGCCATTATAGAGATATTTTGGGGGTGGAGGTAGAGAGGGCCACTGAAGTGGGAAAAGCTACCGTGTATATAGCATGTTGAGAGATAAACGATCTGAGAGTTGCAAAGGACCTTCAAGAGAACATCTCGTCCGGCTTCCCTGCGCATTGCGGGGATCTGACAAAGAATAGACAGTGAAGCCTGGGGGAAGAGGAGGAGGATTCCCTTTCTCGCAGGACACCTGAAAGTAGTAAGAGCCTCTTCCTTGAGTGTACGTACTTTCTAGCTCATTTCTGAAGCCCCTCCCATTTTGTTTTTTTGATCAGAGGTTAGAACACCCTTTCAAGGAGTTAGAGGGAATTTTCTCTTTGTGATACAAAGAGCAAATTAGGGACATGTTTAAAGAATTGGTATTAACACCATTTTGTCCTTGAAATCCAAAAATTTGTCACCATAGCTAGAAACTGGGGGAGGGAGGTTTACAACAGTATCTTCTTGAGGGGCCACTTAGGTGGTAAATAAAATGGCCGGTCTAAATACCAAGACTTAGTTATTCTGTGCTCTGGATCTCTTTGGGGACAGGGAGTCCTGGGTGTGTGTGGTTTGGGGCTCAGGAGAGACACAAATTGCATGACCCTGTCAGCTCATTCAGCCGTAAAATGTTCCGTGACATATAATAAGTCTGAGGAGGGCCTCCTCTAAGAATCAGGGAAACTCCGATTTCTTGCTTTGTAATACCCACCTCTTTGTGGTGTGTGATGAGCATGTGGTTGATGAAAGAGCCTCGTGGGTTAGAGGGCGGTTTGGCAGTGTCTGTAGAATGTTTAAAGCACATATCCTATGACCCAGCAGTACTACTTTTCTGTGTCTACTATAGACAAACACTTGCACATATGCACCCAGAAGTAAGTATAAACGTATCCCTTGAAACATTGTCTAGAATAGCAAAAATGTTGTCAATAACAGGGAAGTAGCCTAAATAATTTGTGATATAGTCATACTGTGGAATAGTATGCAGCAGTTCAAAAAGAATTCTGTCGATCTCTTAGACTGATATGCATAGATTTAACCATAAAGCAATTTAAATGAAAAAAGCAAGCTGCCAACATATGATGATATGATGCCTTTTATGTTAAAAGTACATTTAATTGGGCGCCTGGGTGGCTCAGTGGGTTAAAGCCTCTGCCTTCAGCTTGGGTCATGATCTTAGGGTTCTGGGATCGAGCCCCGCATCGGGCTCTCTGCTCAGCAGGGAGCTTGCTTCCCCTCTCCTCTCTCTCTGCCTGCCTCTCTGCCTCCTTGTGATCTCTATCTGTCAAATAAATAAATAAAATCTTTTTTAAAAATACATTTAATCAAAAAATAAAATAAAATAAATACATTTAATCTTTCTATGGGGACAAATATGTTTGTAAATATTTAGAAAAAGGACTGGGGGGATTAATGCCAGATTCATAACCGATTATCTCTGAGGTGGAGAGGAGGGAACCAAGCTTGAGGATGGGTAGCGAAGGAGACTTTAACCTTAGAGTTAATATTTCAGATTTTTTTTTCAAAGAGCATGTATTATTTGTATGATTAAAATCATTAAAAAATATCTGTTCGGTTTTAAAATGCTCAGTATGTATTAGGTATTGATTACTTTTTCTCTTTCTTTGCTTTTCAGAATGTAATGAATAAGATGCATACAATTAGCGTACCCTACTCTGTTATGAAGACTTGCCCTCTCTCTTGGGTCCAAAGAGTACATGCCCACAAAGGTAATTATACATAGCATATGAGCTTTAATTATGTGCCTGTTTGAATTAAGATTTCAGGGATTTTCAAATTGCTCTTCTAGAGACATAATTCTATGCCTTGGTGGCTTGACAGGTTTTAGAATTCAGTCGCTCTAAAATCAGGTGTGTTGGCTGTCTCACCTCACTCGACGTCCTTTCTTAAGAGTTGAGATGAATTTGCTTAAATCTGAGCCCCGAATTAGATTCATTGGGTGCTTCAGTGTTTAAAGCTGCCTTTGCTGAGCTATGTGGCCTGCCCACAGATCCCAGTAAACAAAATAACTGTGTGTCCTGTCAGCTGTTAGTGCTTCAGTGCACCTGGCACCATCTCTTTGAAGCCTTTTATATTTTCTGTAAGTGAGAATCATGATCCCTAAAATAAGTAAAAGTGTTTTTATGGTAGTATATTAAATATATACCAATTTTAGCACGTACGTGTGTGTTAACTTTATCCCTTTTGAATTTATAGCCAAGGTAGCTTTAGTAAAATGTCGAGACTTGCACTGGGCTATGATGGCACATCGGGACCAAAGAGATGTGAGCTTGAGTTCCCTCCGAATGTTAATTGTAACTGATGGAGCTAATCCCTGTGAGTATTTCTAGAGTGTGGGTCTGGGAATATCCTTTCCTTTGGTAGGTTGAGGTTTTTGCCCCCTTTCTATAAGCTTCTTTCTCTTTTTTTTTTAATATCTGCATGGAAATGTAATTCACATACCGAAAAACTCACCCATTTTGGGCGCCTGGGTGGCTCAGTGGGTTAAGCCGCTGCCTTCGGCTCAGGTCGTGATCTCAGGGTCCTGGGATCGAGTCCCGCATCGGGCTCTCTGCTCAGCAGGGGCCTGCTTCCTTCCCTTCCCCTCTCTCTGCCTGCCTCTATGCATACTGTGATCTCTCTCTGTCAAATAAATAAATAAAATCTTTAAAAAACAAAACAAAACAAAACAAAAAAACTCACCCATTTAAAGTGTACAGTTTGGGGGTGCCTAGGTGGCTCATTGGGTTAAGCCTCCGCCTGCGGCTCAGTTTATGGTCTCAGGGTCTTGGGATCGAGCCCCTCCTCAGGCTCTCTGCTTAGTAGGGAGCCTGTTTCCCCGTCTCTCTCTCTGCCTGCCTCTCTGCGTGCTTGTGATTTCTCTTTCTCTGTCACATAAATAAGTAAAATCTTTAAAAAATAAATAATATGGGGTGCCTGGGTGGCTCAGTGGGTTAAGCCTCTGCCTTCAGCTCAGGTCATGATCCCAAAGTCCTGGGATCGAGCCCCACATTAGATTCTCTGCTCTGCAGGGAGCCTGCTTCCCCCTCTCTCTCTGCCTGCCTCTCTGCCTACGTGTGATCTCTGTCTGTCAAATAAATAAATAAATAAAATCTTTTTAAAGATAAATAATAAATAAATAAAGTGTACAGTTCAGTGGTTTCAGAAGATGCTCAGTTATGCACCTATCGCTGTGAACTAAGTTCCCATATCCATCAGTACTCACTCTCCATTTCTCCCTCTCTGTCCCCTAGCCCTAGGCAACTGCTCATCCGCCTTCTGTCTCTACAGATTTATCTGCTCTGGACATTTCATATAAATGCAGTCCTACTACATGTGGTCTTTTTCAGTTGGCTTCTTTCATGTAGCATGTTTTCAAGATTCACCTGTGTTGTAACATGTGTTTGTGCTTTGTTCCTTTTCATTGCCATATAACATTCCACTGAATAGATACACCACATCTCCTATAAGCTTTCAAAAACACCCCTTCTCGCTCACTCATTTATATCCTTTTTCTATCATGTGACTCCAAGGAGAGATAAGATGGTAACCTGGTATGACCAGGTGTCAGGACTTTATGTATATTCCTGCTATGAACAAATCAGAGGACTTTGAGAAAGCTTTTAGAGATCTTACCATGTTACCTGCTTTGCCCTACAAGCACCAACACTCTAAGTAGAATTAGGTAAAGCATTAGAAAGTGTGTTCTTTGCCATAAATGGATTTCTGTCAGTAGTCACAGTGGTATAGTAGTCATCTTGGTATAAATACAGGTGTGGGGTTGACCTTAATAAGAAACAGATTGGAGAATAGCACATTGAAGAGAATATTAGCACTATACTAGTTAAACTAGTTACTATGGGAAGGGTTGCTCGCTTCCAAACGAGCTGCCTGTGGGCTGCAGCACATCTCTGCTATCTATCGGGCCGTTTGATAGGAGCAGCCCTATCCCAAATTGTGACTTTGAATAATATCAGTGACCTATTTTGTGGACTGGATGAACATTTATTTGTCCTTGAAACGTATCCACCATCTCACAGGACAAGTGAAATATCCATATGGAATTCATGATGCCCAGTGAGAGTTCTCATGAAAAGCAAATGTGTCTGCTCTCCACTCTTTACCAGTTTTCCGCAGTAATGAAAATCACAATTTCAGCTTTCAAGTTGATCTGTTCCAACTCCTTAGGGTCTGTGTCGTCCTGTGATGCCTTCCTGAGTCTGTTCCAAAGCCATGGACTGAAACCCGAGGCCATCTGTCCGTGCGCTACTTCTGCTGAAGCCATGACTGTTGCAATCCGCAGGTATTGTCCAGAATGTCAGTGCCCTTGATGTATGTTACAACTCCAATCAGGTGTGCAGTATTTACCAGCCAGTGACAAGGGGTGCTAATTTCTGCTTCAGCAGCCTAAAAGTGAAACTGACTTGGTAAAGCAGTTTGAAGCATCTCGTTTATTTTCCCCACTCTTGCCCTAAGAGTAACTGGTAAACTGAAAATTTACTTTAATTATTCTCATCTCATGTTTGTGAATGAGTTCTTTTTCTGTGCTGTTTTGCTCTTCAGACTCCTTTGTTAGCATCTTAGACTACAAATAAGCTATTCTTGATTACAGCTTAAGTATGGAAAGTACACCCGAGCCAATATATTCTTAATATTGGGTTTAAAATTTATTTTTTCCGACTGAATAAATGTGGCCTGTGCTTTGTACATGTGATGTTAGTTAATTTGACATGTTTTTGGCAGAGAAAAGGATTTTTTGATGTGTGGTAGCTAGAGGAAATTTGCTTTCTTACATATTTGTACTTTTATCTTGATAATATGTAATTTGACAAATTTGATGAGTTTATTTTGATTTCAGGCCTGGAGTTCCAGGGGCCCCTTTGCCAGGAAGAGCTATTCTCTCAATGAATGGATTGAGCTATGGGGTAATAAGGGTCAATACTGAAGATAAAAATTCAGCACTGACAGTCCAGGATGTGGGCCACGTAATGCCTGGTGGTGAGTACTCCATAGCATTTTTTGCTTTTCCATAAAGATTTGTCATTAGAGATAGTAGTAAAGCCTGATAAAATATGATACCCTCACCCAGGAATACAGAATTTAGCACTGAGCCATTTAAGTTCTCAAAACCTCTCTACTGGTTCAGTGATTCTAATTGTACTTACTTTCCAGTAGTATTGTATGATTTAATTGAATGATTTGATAGAATTTTTCATATGGAAAGCTTAAGTATGAGTTGAGCTAAAGTTGTCTGGTTTTCACTTAATTGCCAAGACATTGCTGCTGGCAGAAAGTTAGAGCGTACTGCTTCCTTGAGTGAGTTTGATTTAACCTGTTTCTTTGGACTTTGTAGTCATTTTTAATAGGTTACTGTCTTGAAGAGCATCTGAGTGGCTCAGTCAGTAAGCGTCTGACTCTTGACTTCAGCTCAGGACATGATCTTGGGGTCATAAGATCCAGCCCCATGTTGGGCTCTGTACTCTGTGCAGAGTCTGTTTGAGATTCTCTCTATCCCTCTCCCTTTTCCCCTCTTCCTGCCCACCCACTCACACACACACACACACACACACACACTCTCTCTCTCTCTCTCTCTCTCTCTCTCTCTTTAAATAAATAAGTAAAATCTTTAAGAAAAAAAATATGGTCTTTGAAACTTTGGTCCACATCTGTTGTAGTTTTATTTGCTGAATTTTAAAAATTAGTTGTTTATCACAAGGGCTAAAAGATGGACATTTGAAATATATCTATATAGTATCAGGTCTATTTTTGACATTCCTGTTTGGTATTCTAATTACTGCCACTCAGTAAATGCAAAGCTTTCCTGGATTCGCAGGGTTGAAGCTGTTACTTTACAAAGGTTTTCCAGAATCTCTGCCCCTTAACCATATTTTCTACACACTAGGGGTGATGTGCATTGTGAGACCTGATGGACCTCCCCAACTCTGCAGGACAGATGAAATTGGAGAAATCTGTGTGAGCTCCAGAACAGGAGGCATGATGTACTTTGGGCTTGCTGGTGTGACCAAAAATACATTTGAGGTACATGATATGAAAGTTTTGGGGGAAACTTACTTGATGGGGTCAGGGTATCACAAAGTCAAATGAGCTGGCCTGCAGGAAGTAGACTAATGGAGCAGCTAAGAGAGGGTACTCTGGAGCTAGGTTGCTTGAGTTCAAATCCTAATTCTGCCACTTAATAGCTGACCTTGGGGGAGTTCCTTAACCTCTCTGTGCCTCAATTTCCTTATCTTTAAAATGTGAAAAATCATAATACCTATCTCACAGGATTGTCCTGGACTAATTGAGTTTGAAAAAGGCTTAGAAAAGCCCTGGCACATGGGAAGTACTGTTTATCTGTAAAGTAAAGGAAGAGTAAGAGGCCTCACTAAAGTTCATTCTGGTGAATCTGAGTTTTGTATAAAGCCCATATATTTAACTTTAAGAATATGTTGACAATGGATTCCTCTCTCCAGAGTAGACTCAAGTTAACCTAAGCCTGTGAAGACTGGTATCAACCAGAATACCAGGTTACTAATGAAGAACTCTCCTGTGCCAGGGGCTGACTACTCCCATTATTCAGTCTTTCAGTCAGCAAATACTTACTGAGCACCTTCTGGGTGTCTGGCAGTATCCTAGAGGCTTGTGGTATATCAGGAAAACAAAGCTCCTCAGATAGCTCATATTCTAGTAGAACCAGCACATTGTTGTCCCGCAGACAGTTGCGCATGTGAAGACAAATGGTAATGAAAGTTTTCCTGGTGAGCCTGGAAATCAGAACAGGTATAATAAATTGCCTGTATTTCATAATTGGGATTAACCTGCCTCAGGGTAGCTTTTAGGGAACAGAAAACTTTCTATGCCCATTCTATGGACCATTATAATTAGATAGGGCTTATTATATGAGCACTACCAATTTTCGGTTCTTGGAGCTTCCTTTTTCTAGAATTGATTCTCCGTCTCAGTATGCCAGGGCACATCTGTCTACCTACCATTATTGGTACGTACCATTATAAGATTATGTAGCAACAGATGTAACTGATGGGACAGTGTTATCTATATGAATGATGTAGTAGCCAGGAAAGGTTAAGAACTCCTGAGCTAACCATCATCTGTGTTTACATAGCCTAGTAGAATATAAATTATGAAATGTCTGTTATTACCATCAAGCATCACATCATCATTATTGCTACTACAATCTTGGCCTGCCTTCAAGAGTTGTGACCAATTCACCTTAATCAAGAAATTGATAAATTCTTAACAGGTTTATTGCCAGGCTCTTGATTTGCTCTCACAGGTGACTAATTACCTGTGCTGAGTGTCTGTACATTTTACTACTTTAAATCTCGTGCTACTTCTCTTCTTTTTAAATGCTTGGAGTACGTAGGCTTCCAATATCTGAATTTTTCATTATTGCATTTTCCTTACTATAAACAAGATCCTCAAGCAGTGTTTGAAGATACTGAATATTTTATTACGCTGCCTTTCATACAAGAGCAGCTGCCTAGTCAAAATTCTCAGACTTTAATATCAAACTGCTAGGTCCGTAATGATGAGAAGATTTTGAAATTTGCAGTATAAATTTGATGATAGTGAAGTGGAATAAAAATCCTAAAAGGATTTTTCAGCCTCCAACCCTTGGTTTGGGCTCAGGTATGATTGCATGGTTGCGGGATTGAGCCCCATGTTGGGCTCTGTGTTCGGTGTAGGGTCTGCTTGAGATTCTCTCTCCCTCTCCCTCTCTCTCTCTCAAATAAACCAATAAAATCTTTTTTTAAATAAAAATGAGCTATTGGTGAGAAAAACTTGAAAGGGCTCATGCCTTTAGTACAAATACACAGAAATCTATACAGCAGGATTCCATGAAGCACATTTATAATAGTAAAATTAGATGGCCTCCCTAGTCAGAAAGACTGCTTACACTGTAATAGTACTAAATTCTCATAGTTTCCTGAGGACCAGCTCTAGGCCAAACACTGTGCTTACATCTGCAGATCTGTTTACATTCCCTTCATCTTTACCCTAAAAGTGCGAGAGGCATTGGGAGTTCTATTTTATGGCCAAAGAAACCGAGGGTTCAGGAAGTCCAGAAGCTTACTAGTATGTGGCAGAGCCAAAAATTGAGCTCACATCTGACTTCAAGGACTACACTATCCTGTCCACAGTGTGGTGATGTATCATGGAACTATTGAACAAACAGAGCTAGAGCAACAATCACAAACTTGTAGAGATATCCAAAATACATGTTATGTGAAAAATATATAGTATGGGAAAAAGCAGGTTGTGAAACAGTATATATAATATGATTTCTTTCACAAATATAAATTCTTAATATGTTAATATATGTACTTATGAAAAGTCCAAGGGAATCACAACAAATTGTAAATGTTTATCCCTTAAAGGTGGTAATACTGAAGTCACTATTTATATAATTTTAAGTTTTCAACAAGTGTATATATCACTACTGTAATTTTTTTAAAGACTTTTAAAAAAATCAAATACATATTTTAAGAAAAAGCAAATATTTTCACTGCTTTCTGTCTTCTAGGTGATTCCAGTGAATTCTGCGGGCTCTCCTGTTGGGGATGTGCCCTTCATCCGGTCAGGACTCTTGGGGTTTGTGGGTCCAGTAAGTGATAGATTCATGTTTGTTTTGGTGTATCTGATCCAGATATTTGTACTTTACAAAAGTTTCTGTCACAGAACAGAACAAGTGTGGATTAAGAATATTAATCCAGGGCGCCTGGGTGGCTCAGTGGGTTAAGCCGCTGCCTTCAGCTCAGGTCATGATCTCAGGGTCCCGGGATTGAGTCCCGCATTGGGCTCTCTGCTCAGCAGGGAGCCTGCTTCCCCCCCCCCCCCCCCTGCCTCTCTGCCTACTTGTGATCTCTGTCTGTCAAATAAACAAATAAAATCTTAAAAAAATATATATATTAATCCAATACTTTAGATTCAAGAGTATTACAGGGCCTCTCTTAGATTTAGAGCAGTTTTTGTAAGAATGTCATAAACTGAGTTAATATTTATTGCTTTTGTTACCTGAGTTAATTTGACTCCTTCAAACTAAGACTTTTTTTTTTTTTTTAAAGATTTTTTTTAATTTATTTATTTGACAGAGATCACAAGTAGGCATAGAGGCACAGAGGCAGGCAGAGAGAGAGAGGAGGAAGCAGGCTCCCTGCCAAGCAGAGAGCCCGATGCGGGACTCGATCCCAGGACCCTGAGATCATGACCTGAGCCGAAGGCAGCGGCTTAACCCACTGAGCCACCCAGGCGCCCCAAACTAAGACTTTTTAACTTTCAAAAAGCTCTTCATTTAGGGCATGTGGGTGGCTCAGTTGTTAAGCATCTGCCTTCGGCTCAGGTCGTGATCCCAGGGTCCTGGGATTGAGGCCTACATCAGGCTCCCTGATGGGAAGCCTGCTTTTCCCTCTCCCACTCCCGCTTACTTGTGTTCCCCCAGCCCCTCTCTTTCTCTCTCTCTCTCTCTGTCAAATAAATACATAAAAAATCTTGGGAAAAAAAAAAAAGCCTCTTCATTTATTCTTGCTCCATTTCTTTGATTTGATTTCTGTGTTTCAGTAAGTTAGAAGAGTGCTGAAAAAAGTTATCTTAGCAAAGGGAAACCATCATAAATAGTGCACAAGTCATTTTCATACAAACTAGAAGCACTACACCTTGAAATCAGTGTGCTTTCCAGCAAATGGTGTTTACAGGCACTGAGTTTACAGAGACATTTAGGAGACAAAAATCTCTTCTCAGAGAGCTCACAGTTACCTTCATGAGCCAACAAGGAAGGTAGAGAGGAGGCAGATCATGAAGGGTTTTATATGACACAGTGGGAAGTTTGATTGTATTTTATGAGGAACAGACATTCGTGATCATAGTTAAGTCCATATATCTCCATCCAACTCTAATGACCTCCTTAGTCTTTCTTCTCCTCTTACCGACTCAAGTTAACGTGAGGAAAGATCTGATTTTATTTCTTCCCCACCATTTGTGGGGGCAGGGCATACCTGATGGCTTACCTCTAAGGGGAGGTATCCTATCTATCGCTGTCCTAGAAGGAGAAATCTAGAGCTACTATCTTGACTTCTCTCAGCACCAAAAAGTTCTGCAAAACCCAGACCCTTTTAGTTTACCTCTTCATGACTGAGGTCCAAGAGGGGGCTGCGGCATCCCATCTGCATTCCAGGAAACAGAATAGAGTACAGTCCTACCATCTCTTAAGGAAGATTTCCTGAAGATCCTGAGCAGCACTTCTTCTTATGGCTCATTGGTCAGGGGGCACTGAAATACGCTCTTTATTTTGGTCAGCCACACCCAGCTGAAAGTTCAGCTGTGAAGGAAATGGAGAAGTGGAGATCTGTGTCTGTCTTTCTCTCTGCTTATTCCACCATAGCACTTTTCAGACTATGTTGGAAATTTCTTTTCCATCTTCTGAGATTAACCAGTAGCTTCCTGAGGCTAGAAGCTCTGTTTTATTCAAATAACCCCATTGGTGAGTCACACTACATTGTGTGCGATAACTCAATGACTGACGTTCATGTGGAGATGACTACCAGATAATTGAGTATGTGTGAATTGGCCAGGAAATTTAGGACTTGTGTAATGAATGGAAAAATCAATTTATAGCAAATGGGTCTAGGAGAATTACTGAGAAGTATTACTTGTACAGTGATGCTTTTAGGGCATTGACAGCAACGTGTCCTGCAGCTGTGTTACCTTTTTGGAAAGGAGAGGCTCCTCCACTGTTTCTTAGACCTTTAATAACCTGTTTCTAATCTTCCCAGATGGGAACCGCATTACCCTTATAGACCTAAAACAAGCATTCTCACATTCAGCTCTTTTAATTTTTTCCTAATTCTAGTATTAAATGGTTCACAATTTTTTTCTTTGCATCCGTGTTGTGAATAGATACATAATTTGGCATCATGGGTAAGGAAAGAAACTATACTTGTGCAGAATCCTAGTTGTTTTCTTATAAAATTCCTCTCCGAGAATAAATATAAATTAATTCTTTTCTTATACTGTAATTAATTGTAATATGCTACTCATTCCCCCTCCCCTGATTTTTGAGGCATAAAACACTCTTAGAATCCATAAAATATTGTGTTGTTTTCTTATATTTTTGATGTGCTCCATTTCAAGTAAAATATATGTTTTAGTATTTCAATAATGGAAATCAGGGTAAATTATTGTTACCTTTCAGGGCAGTTTGGTGTTCGTGGTTGGAAAAATGGATGGGTTACTGATGGTTAGTGGTCGAAGACATAATGCTGATGACATTGTTGCTACTGGATTGGCTGTTGAATCAATAAAGACTGTTTATAGAGGAAGGTGAGTAGTAAAAATTATATGTTAGCACTTCCAGTGGAATCTAAATGTATCTTTACAGGGTGATTTGAGTCGTATTCTATAGAATCTCTAAGTGATTGGATTATTTTTGGCTAACCACAGCAAGAATTGGCCTTTGAATATTTATCTGAACATGGCAACTTCTTTGGTTGGAATTGAGAGGAATAAGATATAACCATATCCTGTACTTCAGTTTTTAATTATTACTATTTATGGAATTTTGAGGACTCTGGAGAATTCCACAAAAACATTGAACTTCCTGCAGTCCATCAAATTAGAAGTGGTGCCATTCAGGCTAATTAAGATAGATGCTATGCTGTAGGAATTTTACATCTGAGAATTGTTTCTCTTACTCTTCTCTAACTAAATTATTACAACATTTTAACACAGAGATTGACATAGTACACAAGTGCTAATTACAAATTCCATGGATAAAGTCAATTGCAAATCCTTTTATCTTTGCTTATTAACACAAGAAAAGATACTTGGTACATATTTGTGCAGTTCATGTCTATCTAGTAATTTATAATCATGGATATATATCTATATATCTTTATATCTATATCTATAGATATAGATATATCTTTAAAGCACTCAATGTCCCTTTAGATTTTTAGGAAATAGGAAAAATTAATAAAACCACAGAGAATCAGTTCCTAAAATGCATAGTTTTTGTGATGACGTGGCTTCCTCTGAGATGTAAACTTAGTGGGGCACTAGACTCTCTCTCGGGTCACTGTTGTATTCCCAGTACTCAGCACAGCACGTGGCACACAGTAGGTGTTCAATAAATACATGTGGAATGAAGGAAGGGCATATTTAGCTCTACAGTGACTTCCATTGTTTCATGCATCCATTCAGCAAATATTTATTGGGTGCCAGCTGTGTGCCACTGTTCTGGACGCATGTGGCAGTGAACAAAACTGGCCAGGTTTCTGCCCTTGTGAAGCTCACTTTCTCATTAGGGGAAACAGACAGTAACTATAGAGACAGAGAAGTCAAGAACACATGGGCTGGTGCTAAGTGCCATGTAGGAAGAACACAGGGCTGGGTGGGAGTGTGCTTGCTGGTTTGTATAGGGTGGTCTGGGAATGCCTCACTAGTAAGGGGACGTTTGAGCGGAGACCTCACTCAGAACATCCCCCTCCCCTTGGCCTGCCAGGTTCCCCTGCCTGCCCTGGCCTGGGTCTGACCTCTCCCCACCACTCTCTGCTTCACTACTCTGCTCCAGGCACACTGGCCTTCTTGCTGTTCCTCAAACCTGCCAAGCTCGTTCCTACCTCAGAACCTTTTCGCTTTCCGTTCCTTCTGCCCGGAAACCTCTTCCTCCAGATCTTCGCATGGCTCGCGTCCTCACTTCACTCAGGTCTCTGCTCCAGTGTCCGCTCCTCAGGGAGGCACTCCCCCACCACCCTGCCTTCAGTGGTGCGGCTGCCCCGCACACCGCTCTGCCCCTTGGCCTGCCTTGCTTTCCTTCCCAGTGTGTACTCCAACATGACATTATTTTATATTTATTTGTTCTGTGTCTGACATGCAAGCTCCATGAAGACAGGGACTGTGTCCCTTTTATCACTCTGTCCCACTGTTCATGCCAGTGGTGGTTTTTAGTACATGTTCTGAGTCCTCGTTTTAATGGTAGTGACTGTGGCATTTTCTTTTCTAAACGACTCACTTCTGGGTAGTGTGGTGGGGATGTCTCCTCTCTGTTATTCCAACTGAG
Source organism: Mustela putorius furo (assembly GCF_011764305.1). Taxonomy (NCBI): domain Eukaryota; kingdom Metazoa; phylum Chordata; class Mammalia; order Carnivora; family Mustelidae; genus Mustela; species Mustela putorius. Next base: position 4,906,352 of record NW_025422368.1, on the reverse strand, counting down.
CAAAGCAAATAGGTCTGGTGGTGAAGGGAGTCCTGATGTGTTTGATCTGTCTCTCTTAGAATTGCTGTGTTTTCTGTGTCTGTATTTTATGATGAGCGCATTGTGGTGGTTGCGGAACAAAGACCCGACGCCTCCGAGGAGGACAGTTTCCAGTGGATGAGCCGAGTGTTGCAGGTGAGCACACACCCAGGGGACCTGTCCGGGCAGGTTGGCTTTGCCGTCACAGGTGGCGGCAGCCACTGAGGAAGTCTTCTCTTCATTGGGCCAGTTGTGACACCTTATTTTTGTCTTGCCAGTCAGTACTCAGACATTCCGGGTACCATTAACAAAATAATATAATTAGTACCGTTTCTCCCTCTGGACTACCTAGTATTTTTCTGCTCAAGTTGCCAAAAACAATTGAATTGACCTGCCTCAGCAAATTTTTGTGTGCCCTTTTTTGTGTGCCCGAGTGTGTGGTAACCAGGAAAGTTTAAACTGACCGTGTGCAGAACACATCTGTGACAGGAATCAATCCACTTGTCAACAGCTGTAGTCCTACTACATATGTTCTGTAATGGGTGGCTCGCATGCAGGGGTCCAAGCAAATGTAAGATGTTGTTCTTACTCTGAAGGAGCTTTCCTGTGGAGTTAGAGAGCTAGGTGAGATAAGCTGTTAGGGAAGGAGGAAGACCTGGGTTCTGTGTAAGGGATATGTCACTAGTTGCACTAGTAGCACGGGTAGCATATTGAGAAGAGTCTGGTCTTCATTTGCAATTACAGCCTTTGAATTTCAGCACCCCTCAGTTCCAGATGTTACTTAACCTTGCTGAGTTTATTTCCCAACCTGTAAAGTGGGGATAAAAGAGCTGTGGGAGGGATTCAGTGAGATCATTATTTGAAGTAGACAGGATACTGTATACTGAGAGTCATGTCAGCAAATACACATAGTAGGCCCAGTAAATATTTGTGGTCCAAAGAAAGCATGGACTGTCTTCGACAAAGAAGATTCTAAGTTATTGGAAGTGTTCCCAGCATTATTGCTTGTCTGCTTGGGGCATTTGGGTGTATTCATGCCACTTAGTAGTAATGTTAGAGAAATGATGCAAGCCTGAGATGAGTGATAGTGCTAGATGCCTTTCAAAATTTCTTTTTATCTTTGGGGCCTGTGGTTCTGAATTATCAGCTGATAGAACATGGGCTATTTGTAGCAAAAAGACAAGGAAGATAATCTGCTGAGCATTGGCTAGTCAGAAAAGACTATGAAAAGGTGGGACTGGGCTGATCTCCAAAAGGAGATGGCTAAGAATCAGACCTGCACAGAGAATATTGTTCATACCATTCATGTTTTCGAACAAACAAAATGCTTATTTCATTTGGAATGAATTGTGAGGCATGATAGTAGAATGTTCTGATGAATTACACATTTTTTTTCCCTATTAAAGAAACTGAAACTTCCCTACATGTTTCTTATTTTTCCCTGGAAAGCAATTATAGGAATTATATGCACTGCTCACTTGCTAATCCAAATTCTTGTAAAAGTCATTTGGAGTCTGATTTGGGTATGAAATGAGAGGGCATTATTTCCCCAGTAATTTAGCTTCTCAGCTTAGAGTATTTGGATCTACAGTAGTGCAATAAGGACCCCACATGTTCTGGTAGGTTAGAGCTCAGAGGTTAACACCGGATCTACGTATAATATAAACTAAATACTTAACTCAGCACCTTTTAAAGAAGGTGATGGATTGATGACTTGCCAGGTAGTGTATTTTCATGGGGGAATCCAGGCTACAGGTAATAGATTTACTAACTGTCTATATATTCTAAAATACCAGAGACTTGGGAACCCTGCCAGACTTTCTATTTTCCAGTTGTCTCTGTTGATTAGTAGGATAGTCTGAGGAATGTGATGTTCAGGTTTATTCCTTTGCACTGTTAAGTTGTTTTAATAAAAAGCCTTGTCAGTCTTTTATGATCATTGGTCCATTCTTCTAAGGCTGTATCTTCTTTTCAGTAAGATTTATGGGTGATGCAGTTGAACTCTCTCAGGTGTGTTTGGAACTAGTATTAATAGTCAGTTTTAAAAGGTGGTTGAAGCAGAGAATCATAAAAATGAGAAATTCTTCAAGTATTAAACTTTTACACAAAGCATACAAATATCTGCATTCATTTCATATAGAGCAGTATGTGTAGGAGTACACCAGTTTGCATTCCATGTTAACCTGCGTCTGTAAGCGACATCTAATTGGATGGTCTGTGGTTTCTATTTTCATTTCCTGTAAGTTAGACTAGAATGCAAGTATGTGCAGAGGGACTGGAACACATAATCCTTACCTTTTAGAATTAACTTGTGTTTACCAGCAATAGCTTTTTGAGTCTTTCCAAACAAACCACAACTCTCTCTGTCCTTTTACACTCTGTTTTTATCAATTGATGTAATAGTTAAATTATGTGAACACAAGAAATGCACAAAAGGTGTAGAAGCATGCACAGCTGGTGTTCAGCAGGAGCACAGGTGCGTGGCTGGGAGCGATGGTGCAGTGAAGGGGCCAGTGACCTCCAGGGTTCAGTGTGCAGTGGGCCTCCCCTCAGTGTTTTGCAGACGGGATTCTGGGTAACTCAGTGAGCCAGTTAAGCCAGAACCCACTTCCAGGGTTTCTCTTGTGTTCATAATAAAAATACTTTGCCTCTACAGAATTGAGCTGTGTTGTATATTAAAAGAACCAAAACAAATCTCTAGGTTTTGGACATTAGCATTCAAGAGAGAGCATATTGAGGTGTACGAATCAGTATCCACCACTGTCCATTTAGATCGTATCTTACCCATCCTCTGTTGATCTCTGCCATTGCTTAAAGAAATATGAAACTTCACATGTATGAGATCTTAATAATCTAGGAGATTCTAGACCTAGAATGGATAGAAAAGGAAAAATCCTGGGGCGCCTGGGTGGCTCAGTGGGTTAAGCCGCTGCCTTCGGCTCAAGTCATGATCTCAGGGTCCTGGGATCGAGTCCCGCATCGGGCTCTCTGCTCAGCAGGGAGCCTGCTTCCCTCTCTCTCACTCTCTCTCTCTTCCTGCCTCTCCATCTACTTGTGATTTCTCTCTGTCAAATAAATAAATAAAATCTTTATAAAAAAAAAAAAAAGAAAAGGAAAAATCCTAGAGTAGAATAATGGATTACATTAGGAGGATGTCAAAGACAGCAAAATTAATCTTACTGAATGTTTTTCTCTGTGTTTCTCTAGGCGATCGATAGCATTCATCAAGTGGGTGTTTATTGTCTTGCTCTGGTGCCTGCCAATACATTGCCAAAAACTCCTCTAGGAGGGATCCACATATCCCAGACGAAACAGCTCTTTCTGGAGGGATCTCTGCATCCTTGCAATATCCTCATGTGCCCACATACATGTGTGACCAATTTGCCAAAACCCCGACAGAAGCAGCCAGGTAATACGCTATCTTTGAAGACATTGCGTGAAAATTACAACTTCAAGAAGCTGACTTTTGGTGGCATAATGCTTTCTCGAGAGTTGGATTTTACAAAGACGGGTAACACAAGAGTAGCCTGAGATGACCAAAAGCAGGGAGGACTCAGAGCCTGCAGAATTGCCTTCTCTGAGTTTATTACCGGCTTCCTCTTCTGAGTACTTCTGTAGTGTGCTTCCATTTCCTCTGCATGTAAGGTTTGAGGTCAAGATGATCAAAATCTCACTTGTTAGAACTAGAATAAAACAAGTCCTCTAAGAGTAGGTTCTGATAATATAGAATAGCTAGTATTTATTGAGTACTTACTAAAAGCCAAATACAAGCTAAACATGTACGTGTGTGATTCGAAAGTGTTGCCCCCAGCTGTGGAAAATAAAGTGCAGAAAAGTTAAGAATTGTGCTTGAAGTCACATAGCTAGTTAGTGGCCGAGTTGAGACCCACACCAGTTGTAATGCTAAAATCCACACTCCGAATCACTATATTATACTGCCTTTCTGTTGGGAATCACCGAGAGTCATCCCTCAGTCCTGTTAAGCTTTAGGGGTCTGGTTTGGGCCTGTAATATCTCTGGGGAGCAAGATAATTTCAAAATTGTTTACGTCATAATCACAAGATAAATAGCATATTTTGCATTTGCCGTGTTCCGGTGAATTTGAGATGCAAGTAAGTATATGTGAATTGCCATATGGAAAAGAGGGAAAAAAAAAAAAAACCCAAATAGTCCATTTCACCTTTTGGCCTTATTTCTGAGCAGACGGTTTACAAGGCCAAGTAAGAGGCTAAAGGGAGGAGTAATTGATGGTCAATTATGTTGAAATATCTGTTCAACCCAACATAAAATCATTATGTTTTTTGATGCTGTTTTAATTGAGAAGTTAATAAGAAGCTCCTAGTTTTCTGAATGCCTGAAAACACATGAGATCCAAAATCTGGATTTTATAGATTGTGCCACCACCATGCACACATGTGTGTACACACACACACACACACACACAGTATACATCAGCACACTGGCCTCCAAATGTGTTGGGAAGAGACAAGGTATTGGGGAGATTAGGAAGGGAAGGCGAGGTGTGGCATTTAATCATATTTCTGTAAGATAGCTTTTGCTGAAAGGTAAACATAATGTACAACAATAAAATATAAGGTTAGCCTCTTACTTTCTAGGACATTTTTATTCAAGACATTATCCTCACACTATTGAAATTTTAATATACTCTGCTTTGCAAAAGTTACTTCCCTGGTCTGGTGGCTGAAGATGATGTCACAGTTTATCTAGATAGATGTTATTATCAACTCATCCATTAGCCTTAATAACAGCATGTATACAGCTAAAAGTATGTATGATATTTATCAGTTTCTGCTAGTGGAAATAAGAGTTTATGGAGTCATATTCTGAAGGGGCAGTCAAAATCAAGAAGTCTGTGAATAATTCATCAAAAAATATATAAAAACTGTCTTCCTGTTGCCTGCCTACACATCTGGCAGATGTGTATAACACACAACGCCTTCTCCAACTCACATCTTGATTTACTGAAGACCTACATTCATTTGTCATATGAGTGAAATCCTGTTTTATTTTTTTATTATTAATTTTAAAGATTTTATTTATTTGTCAGAGAGAGGGGGCACACAAGGAGAGGGAACGGCAGGCAGAGGGAGAAGCAGGCTCCCTGCTGAGCAAAGATCCCGATGCGGGACTTGATTCTAGAACTCTGGAATTATGACCTGAGCCAAGGGCAGATGCTTAGCTGACTGAGCCACCCAAACATCCCTAAAATCCTATTTTAGTAAATAGTTTTTAATATGTGAAAGATCTTTTTTAATTGAAATATGATCAACATACATTGTTATAGTAGTTTCAGGTGTACAATGTAATGATTCAGCAGTTCTGAATAACCTTATTTAGTGTTCATAATGGTAAGTGTACTTTTAATAATAAATAGCATTTAATCTAGGATATTTTTTTTAAAAGATTTTATTTATTTATTTGACAGAGAGATAGAGATTACAAGTAAGCAGACAGAGGGAGAAGGAGAAGCAGGCTTCCTGCTGAGCAAGGCGGGGCTCGATCCCAGGACCCCGAGACCATGACCTGGGCCGAAGGCAGACGCTTAATAACTGAGCCACCCAGGGGCCCCATAATCTACGATTCTTTTAACAAAACTTTCATGTCATAGTAGATGCTTAAAAGATGCTACCTAGGACATAGTAGATGCTTAAGAGATTTCTTTTGTTAGCCAGAGTTCAATTTTATTAAATGATAAAACTTATATATAAAAGACTTATTCCTAAGCCCCCACAGGTACGGCATCTGCCTTGTCTAATGAAAGCATTGGGTTTGGATTCTGTATTTTTGCCATCTGTTGTAATTGCCTGCTAAGATCTTAGTGGGATGGGTATGGGTTGGACCAAAGCAGTTTGAAAACCATGGGAGATAATGTGGGGATAACATGAGAGGTTGGGATTCAAGAAGAATACAGGAAAATGGTGATGAATAGGAGTGAGGTAAGAAAGGAGAAGAAAAGGAAGATGGATAAGATGTTAAGGCAGCCTAGTGACAAAAGTCCTAGTGAGCTGCCTGTTGGGGCTATTGTGTAAAGAATGGGAAATGTGATAGGACTGATTTTGGCTGCAAATCTCAGAAAAACCTAATAGCAGCTTAAAAAACAAGAGCAAAGTTTTTCTTTCTCAGGTAAAAGAAATTTAGAGCTGGGCAGTGGGGGACCCGGGTGGTAGCTCCCCTGTCACTGTGGTTCCAGCTTCCCATCTTCTTGCTCTGGCATTGTATCAGTCACCTTTTATTACAGCCGTGCCACATAACAAATAGCTGTAAAAATGTGATAGCTTCAAAGAAGCACTTATTTTTCACTCACGGGATGTGGCTCTGCTGAACTTGGCTGGGACCAGCTGGGCTTTGCCTGACTCCAGGTTGTAGGTTGGGTTCAGAATTGTTCCGTGTGTCTCCTCATCATGGGACCAGCAGCTATTGTGCCATATTCTTAAGGCAGATGGCAAAAGCAAGAAAGCAAGCCAAACCACACAAGCATATTTCAAGCTTCTGTTTGTGTCATGGCTCCTAACATGTCATTGTCCAAAACAAGTTCAGACCATGCCCAGAGTCAGTGGAGTGGAGAGGTATACTCCTGTCATATAATCATAGCAACAACAGGAAGGAAAGGAAGGATTATAAGAAAATAAAACAATCTGCCATGGCCATCCTAGCATACTGCCTCAGGGCCCAGTTAGGCCCCCTGACCTCCAGCCATCATTTTTACATTCCAGCTAAGTGGGAAAAAAGACAAGGAAGGAAATGTCCTTTAAACATATTTGTTTAAATATTTGTTGCCCTTTAAACATATTTTCTAGGGACGCCTGGGTGGCTCAGTTGGTTAAGCAGCTGCCTTCGGCTCAGGTCATGATCCCAGCGTCCTGGGATCGAGTCCCACATCGGGCTCCTTGCTCCGCAGGGAGCCTGCTTCTCCCTCTGACTCTGCCTTCCACTCTGTCTGCCTGTGCTCGCTTTCACTCACGCTCTCTCTCTGACAAATAAATAAATAAAATCTTTAAAAAAAAAAAAACATTTTCTAGAAATTGCACATATTACTTTCTCTTACATATTAGTCTCCCACACTAAAAGAATATAATCTTAATTCCAGGTATTTATTTGCCCAGCCTTAAACTGGGGGGTCTTTTATTAAGGAGGAAGAGGAGACCAGATATTGGGATTGATGACTGGTATTCTTTGCCATAGGAAACTTGCATAACTTGTGGGGGAAAACAGGAAGGGGTATTTACAGGTACAGCAAGGTATCAGCAGTTAGCCTTCCAGATGTTACTGCTTCCAATTATTTTTCACTTTCTATGATCCTTAGACTTAAAGAATACACACTGCTTAATTATTTTTGCTGTTTAAAACTAGTCTGAAAAATTCACTTTTGGGGCGCCTGGGTGGCTCAGTGAGTTAAGCCTCTGCCTTCAGCTCAGGTCATGATCTCAGGGTCCTGGGATCAAGCCCCGCGTCGGGCTTTCTGCTCAGCAGAAGTGTCATTCCCCTCTCTCTCTCTGCCTGCTTCTATGCCTATTATGTGATCTCTGTCTGTCACATAAATAAATAAATAAAATCTTTTTTAAAAAAATTCACTTTTAACGATGCACCACCTTTATTAATTTTACAGTATAATTTGAGATTGGGTAGCTAACACAGATATACTCTGACTCCCTTTCCTGTATAAAAGGCTGTCTCCAGTATGACATATCTTGTATGTAACTTGTTACACAGTTTCTTAGGAAAGAGTTTTGCATATTACACTTAAAATTGCAGTAGACTCTTTGTAGACTAAAATTGTTCAGCACAGTGTTGAGGTACTTTATACTTCTTGGGTTTTTTATTCAATTTGAAAAAAAAGTTAAACTCTTCATTTTGAAATAATTTCACACTTCAGTTTGCCAAGTATTACAGAGAATTCCCTTATACCCTCTACCCATACTTCCCCCATTATTTAGAGTCTTATCATTTAAGTGATTTTGTTCCAGCATATTTAGGATCAACAGATTTTGGCAATAAAAGATATTTAATATTAATTCAAATGTAGTAGCATCAGCCTTATTAAAAATTTGGCTGGTACTAAGTTTAGTTATCTTTTAGCCATCTGCCTTGTTTGATACCATAGAGTCTTCAAGTGACTGTCAAGAAAGGCATTCAGCACCCTAGCGCTTTTTTTCTTGAAGAAAGGGAGAGTTCTCCCTTTTTATTTTATTTTTTAATTCAAACCCAATTAATTAACATATTGTGTATTATTAGTTTCAGAGGTAGAGTTCAGTGAGTTCTCCCTTTTTATTTGGAAGTGTCAAACCCATGGAAACGTTGAAAGAATACCACAGTGAATAACCTGCACACCTTCCCCTAGATTTAGTTTATTTACTAATGTAGTTACTAGATTAGTAGTTGACATTGTTTTACGGAACTCTTTGGAAATAAATTGCAGACATCACATTTCACCCCTAAATATTCTGTAGTGTATCTCCAAAGACAAAAAAAAAAAAAAGCTTCTAAAGTTTTCCTAATCAACAACAATGCCATTATTCTATTATGAAATTTAGCCTTGGGACGTCTGGGTGGCTAAGTTAGTTAAGCCTCTGACTCTTGATTTCAGCTCAGGTCATGAACTCAGGGTCAAGAGGTCGAGCCCTCTCAGGCTCCACGCTGGGTGTGGACCCTGCTTGGGATTCTCTCTTTCCCCCTTTGCCCAACCCCCACACCTCCCCCACCCCTGCTCCTGTACACGCAATCTCTTTAAAAAGGGGGGGGGCACCTGGGTGGCTCAGTGTGTTAAGACTCTTCCTTCCGCCCAGGTCATGATCTCAGGGTCCTGAGATGGAGCCCCACATCCCGCTTTCTGCTCAGCAGGGAGCCTGCTTCCCCCCTCTCTCTTCCTGGCTCACTGCCTACTTATGATCTCTCTCTGTCAAACAAATAAAATCTTAAAAAAAAAAAAGAAAAGAAAAGAAAAAAAGAAATTTAACCTTAATATAATGCTATCATCTAGTAATATACAGTCTGTATTCAGATTTCTTCACCTGTTTATTACAACTCATTTTTTAAAATTTAGTATCCAGTCAAGGTTATGCATTGCATTTGGCTGCCATGTCCTTTAATTTAGAAGCTCCTAGCCTTATTTTCTCTTAAAGACATGGTTTTTGAAGAGTCCAGGCTAGTTGTCTTATAGAATGTCCCACAATGTGGATGTCATTACTCGTTTAATAAAGTACTTCTGAGATTCCTGATGAACCTACTCTCAGTTCTCAAAGATGGCAGATTTCTTTCCAGACCAGATATTCCTTACTGTTAAGTCCATTTTTAGGGTTATACTGTGATTGGAGCTGATGAAATTATTTATCAGTAGGAATTAGTACAACCAACTGTCCCCTCCTAGGAGTGAAAAATCCCTTATACCCAAGCTATAGGAACACCCGCTCCTCTCCTCCCTCCAGATTCCGGTCTCTTCTCTAGCTCTGTGTTGTTTTTTCCTTCTCTTTTCTTTCTTTCTTTTTTTTTTTTTTTAAAGATTTTATTTATTTATTTGACAGAGAGAGTTCACAAGTAGGCAGAGAGGCAGCAGAGAGAGGGGAAGCAGGCTCCCTGGTGAGCAGAGAGCCAGATGCGGTGCTCGATCCCAGGGCCCTGAGATCATGACCTGAACTGAACGCAGAGGCTTAAACCACTGAGCCACCCAGGCGCCCCGTGTTGTTTTTTTCTAGCAGTTTCTACTACCTGACGTGATTTATTTGTGCATGTACTTACTGGTTGCCTTTCCTCAATAGAGTGCAGGCGGTTTGTCTTGTTCACTGTTGTGTCCCTAGTGCCTAGAAGAATGCGCTGTCTGAATTGCTGAGTGAATATGTGAACTAGTTTGGGTCAGTCTGGAAATATTTCAGGGATATAGTTTGAATTATCACCACTAGAGAGTTGATTCTGGCCTTTACTTACAGGTGTGGGCCCTGCTTCTGTGATGGTTGGAAATCTGGTTGCTGGAAAACGCATAGCGCAAGCTGCAGGAAGAGATCTTGGGCAAATTGAAGAGAATGACTTAGTGAGGAAGGTAAGAGTTAAAATGTGTTGATTTTTATAAGCAAGTCAAGAACAGAACTTCTACATCCAGAAGTAGATGGGAGACGCATTATTCAACTTTTCCAAAGTTACTGACCCTGATTCTTTTTTCTGCTTTGACTTTTCAGCACCAGTTTCTGGCAGAGATTTTACAGTGGCGAGCCCAGGCAACTCCTGATCATGTACTCTTCATGCTGTTAAATGCCAAGGTACTGAAAATCCAATTGTATATATCTAATCAGATGAACATTATGGGAGGATCTTAGGCACTCTCAATCCCTTTCATCAGAAAATTAATTTCCGTTGTCAACTCGGAGGGCAGAGTTACTGCTTTCTCCCTGCTTTGACAGATGAGGATAGATTGTGCAATCACTTCAAGGTTGAAAGGAGACCTCCTGGAGTGTTATCTAATGCTAGCTCTCCTCACGTTACAGTCCTAACTATAACTGATAGGAACAGTGATAGGAACACTGATAGGAACAGTGGGGCCAACGGTGCAATTCCATAGACCTACACATATGTAGGACGTATTATGGCATGCATGTCATTTTTTACCCAGCTTTAATTCTTGGATTTCCACCAGTAAGAAAATGACTTTAGATAAATACTTATTTTTTAACATTTTATTTACTATTTATTTGAGAGAGAGAGCACGAGAGAACATAAGCAGGGGGAGTGGCAGAAGGAGGGAAGGAGGGCGCTGAACAGGGAGTCCAGGACTCGATCCCAGGACCCTGAGGTCATGACCTGAAATGAAGGCAAGACGCTTAATGGACTGAGCCACTCAGGTGCCCAATAGATAAATATTTTTTGAAACAAAGTTATTTTTACTATATACTTAAATGATTTATTGCTAACCCATAAAAAACAAATTGAAAATTACTCAAACCTTATTAAGTGGTGCTTCCTAATGGATGGTTTTATCAGAATGTAATATTTTTTTAAGTTAGGCGTTTTGTGGGCGTATGCTGGGATCTGTTTTAATGGCTGAATCAGAGGCTAAAAGTATTGTGATGATGGTGCGTAGCAGTATTTCCTGCCATCAGGTAGAGGACTATAGGGCCTATTGAAATTTCCTGGGCCACCCAACCTGTCTCCTTGCCCAGTGCCCCCAGATTCTGATGTATTTTATTCAAACACACCTTTGAGAGGTGTGTTTTTTTTTTTTTAAGATTTTATTTATTTATTAGACAGAGATCACAAGTAGGCAGAGAGGCAGGCAGAGAAAGAGGGGGAAGCAGTCTCCCCGCTGAGCAGAGAGCCAGATGCGGGGCTCGATCCCAGGACCCTGGGATCATGACCTGAGCTGAAGGCAGAGGCTTTAACCCACTGAGCCATCCAGGCGCCCCCACCTTTGAGAGTTTATGTAGTAATAGAACTTCATGAGGGGAGTATGCTGCACATTTTAGTGAAAAGTCATTAAAAATCTAAAGAACCATTATTATCCAGTAGAAAACTTTTTGACCTCCTTGTTCTACCTCTAAATGAAGTGGGTTTCTCTCCAAGCTCGTGAATTCATTAGGGTCCTTCCATTTCAGTAAGAAGTTGTCAGTCCAGGGCGCCTGGGTGGCTCAGTGGGTTAAGCCGCTGCCTTCGGCTCAGGTCATGATCTCAGTGTCCTGGGATCGAGTCCCGCATCGGGCTCTCTGCTCAGCAGGGAGCCTGCTTCCTCCTCTCTCTCTGCCTGCCTCTCTGCCTACTTGTGTTCTGTCAAATAAATAAAAAAAAAAAATCTTAAAAAAATAAAAAATAAAAAAAAATAAAAGAAGTTGTCAGTCCAGCTTACATCCCTACTTCACTTCCAGGCTGGGCTATAGTTAAAGCTATAGCCCTGTGAAACCTGTACCCCAGGTATTTGTTAGAAGGTTAGAAGGCATACTTTTAAATTTGCTTGTTGGTTAGAGAAATAATATATGTGCTGACTCAAAGACATTTAGTCCATTTATTCTTCTGCATATTCTAGTATTTTACCTTGGATTAGCCCAGAAGGTCAGAAAGCTTGGTGACCATATCACATTATTCCCTCATGCCCAGGGGGAAAGAAAATTAAAGATTTATTCATTTATTTAAGAGAGAGAGAAAGAATGCAGGAGTTGGGGGAGCAGAGGAAGAGGGAGAGAGAGACTCTTAAGTAGGTACCACACCCAGTGTGGAGCCCAGTGTGGGGCTCATCATGACCCTGGGATCATAACCTGAGCTGAAACCCAGAGTCGGACACTTATCTGTGCCATTCAGGCACCCTCTCAAAAATTGGTTTTGGTTTTTTTTTTTAAGATTTAGTTTACTGCCGTACCATGGACCAAAAAGAGAAATATTGTAAAATATAAGAAATGGCCATACAGATTAACCCTGATTTTAGCCAAAGGAATATCCACTTTAGTGTTATAACCTTATTGTCCAACAATAGACAATTGACTAAGTAAATCATGGCATATAAAATTATAGCATGAAATACTATACAGCCATTCAAAAGAGTATTATAGAATATTTGATTATGCAGAAAATAGTCATAATGTGTAAGTGGTAAAAAATAGCATGTCAGACTTCAGCAAAATAATCTACTACCTAGGAGCACCTGTGTGGCTCAGTTGGTTAAGCATCTGACTCTTGATTTTGGCTCAGATCATGATTTCAGGGTCGTGAGATCAAGCCCTGCACTGGTCTCCATGCTCCCTGCAGAGTCTACTTGAGATTCTCTCTCTTTCTCCCCTACCCCTCCCACTTATGCTCGTTCACTTGCTCTCTCTTTCTGAGATAAATAAATAAACCTTTAAAAAATAGTCAATAATCAAGTACCTACTAGACCCTTTTCTGGAGGCTGTATATTTCATAGTTCATTTTAAGATTGAGGAAACTGAGGCCCAGAGACATAAAATTACTTGCCTGAGAACTAGCAAGTGGTAGGACTAGGAAATAAGCTCTTTCATTTGAACCCAAAGCTGACTTCTGAGCCCACATTCTTTACCAATGCAATACACAGCTTCAGGCAGATAGTAAAATATGGTAATTTTTTTAATGTCGCATGTGAATTTATATATAATATATACTCAATTTTTATTTATTTTTCTTTTTTTATTTATCTGACAGAGATCACAAGTAGGCAGAGAGGCAGGCAGAGAGAGAGGAGGAAGCAGGCTCCCTGCAGAGCAGAGAGCCCGATGTGGGGCTGGATCCCAGGACTCTGGGATCATGACCTGAGCCGAAGGCAGAGGCTTAACCCACTGAGCCACCCAGGTGCCCCTATACTCAATTTTTAAAAGCCAGGAAAATACATTGCAAAATGTTGATAGTGGTTACATCTGAATTATATTTTACTTGTCTCTATTTTCCATATTGAACATGTACTATTTTATATTAGTGAAACTTAAAAGTTATTTTAAAAATAGCTCAATAAAATTTGTTTTTCTTGTGAGACTTTTTGAGTTATAGAGTTGCAATAATTAAGATAGGGTGGTATTAGCCCAATAGGCAGAGAATAATTCGGTTTTATTTAGTGAAGTGGGAGATAGGCATATGCGGTGACCCCACAATTCCATCTCTAGGTCTGCCCTCCGCCAAAACTCATGTGTTTATGCATGAGGGTACATATACAAGAATGCTATTGTCCATCAGCAGCAGAATGGATGAATAAATTGTTGTGTGTTTATACAGTTAAATACTACGCAGCAATAAATACGAGAACTACACCCGGGCACTACAGCAGAGGTGACTATTAATGTTGAGAGAAAGAAGCAAAACACAGAAATTTATACCATATGGTTACATTTCTATAAAACGAAACCTTCCATGGGTGGTAACATTATGAAGAGAAGGAAATCAGTGATTAAGATTAAAAACTCAAAATAGTGGTTACATACAGAGGAAAGGAAAGGATGAGAGTAGGCCAGGGTGGAGGGACCCCTAAGGGTGCTTTTGTGCTGCTGGCAGTGGTGTTTTTCATGCCATGCTGGTTCTTATGCTGATGCTTGCTTCGTGATTTTTCTGTTACGTAATACATTCATTTTTTTATGTGCTTTTCATATTTGTGTGGTTTATCTTACACACAAAAGGGTTTCAAAAAGCCCAGCTCAGTGAAACTTGGATTGACACTCAGGAATTGATGAAGACCACAAGGAGAAATTATTCTCAGGATCAAGAGTAGTTGGCCATCTTCTGATCTGCTAATCTTTATTATCAGCTAGTGGACTCTGATTCGGTGTTACTGTTTTGTTTACATCTTTGCTGTTGGAATACTCAGAGCCAAATTCGTGTGACGCACAGAAAATGCACGCAATGCCCATGGCCACACGGCCTGCAGTGACTGTCCCGACCTTACTCCCGCCCTCATTCTTCTTTTATTTCCTTTATTTTCCTTCCACTCTTACTTCCTCGTTTAAATAAAAAACTCGAATGTATTTTTGAAGCTGTCTTAAACAGGAAAGACTATAGATACATTGTTCGATTTAAGTTAATGTTGCTATTCCCTAAATACCTTCAGGCATTGAAAAAGAAAGGACTACCACAGGTCTTTAAGTACTAGGGGAATTTTTGCCTGAATTGATAACTTGCTACAGAGAATCTACCAAGGCACCAGCCTTTTCAGTATAACATGGAATTGGCTTGTACTTGTCACTGTTTTATTTCCTGAATTTTGACCCTTTTACACTTTCTTCTCTTTAAAGGGAACTACTGTGTGCACAGCCAGTTGCCTTCAGCTTCATAAGCGAGCAGAGAGGATTGCGTCAGTTCTTGGTGATAAGGGGCATCTAAATGCAGGAGACAACGTGGTGTTGCTCTATCCACCTGGTAGGTTTTGTGTTGGTAAACTAGACTCAAGCTCCATTACCAGACTACAGAGTATGAGAGGACAGGAAGTGAGAGCCACCATCTTTGCCCATGTAGGCTATGCAGCTCCCAGCTCTGGGAGTCCCAGGCACCCAGGCTAAGGTAGGAACCAAGCTTCACACCCTGGAGTTGAGCAGTGCCATGGCTCTGCTGGGACTGTGTCTGTTGTATTTACTCTTGTATTACCCCTATCTAGCATAGTTCCTGGCACTATGGTAAATATCAAATGAATAAGACTTTCTGACTTTTTGGAAACCCTCAAAAGAGGTGCTTTTTTTTTTTTTTAAGATTTTATTTATTTATTAGACAGAGATCACAAGTAGGCAGAGAAGCAGGCAGAGAGAGAGGAGGAAGCAGGCTCCCTGCAGAGCAGAGAGCCTGATGTGGGGCTCCATCCCAGGACCCTGGGATCATGACCTGAGCTGAAGGCAGAGGCTTTAACCCACTGAGCCACCCAGGTGCCCCGAGGTGCTTTGTTTCTAGGAGTGTTCAGGAATAGGACCATTTCACCCAGTTCCTAAAGAATATTGTGTGTGAACTCTTTTGACTTTGCATTTTTTATATCCTGATTGATGTGTAGTCTTCATTATTGCTGATTTTATCTTCCGTGCTTTCATTTAATTTAAAAATGTTCTCTTCACAGTAAGAGGGACTCAGAATTCTTTGATGACAGTTTGGTGTAAATATTCAAAATGTTAAGTGAAATAGTTGAGTTGTTCATTTTTTTATTCTGTCACACTACCCGCACATACCTCTGGCTTTCTCTGATCTCTTATCCCCCTTAGTTCATTTTGTTCTGTTTTATTTACACTGATACTAAGATTCCTTAAAAGGTCATCTGGTAAAAGAATCCCTCCTGTGGTGTTCCTGTGAGAGTGTCTTGCATCCACCAGTGAATGACCTGGTGGTAGACCAGAGCACTTCCGGAGAGGGCCGCTCTCCGTGTCCTGACAGGGGAGAGTCTTCATCAAATTGAGTCACACTTTGCCTCACTAAAACTTGTACCTACAGGTGAAGGGACATCTCAGTAGTCTAATTGCTTGTCACACAGCAGACTTATAAATATTTTTTTTAAGCCTCAGGTGTTCCTCATCCCACCTTTCCCCATTCTTTTATTTCTACTAAGTATCAAGTAATGATCTCAGAATACCTTCCCTGGGTGTCTTTCAAGAGTTTTCTTTACTTCTGACTTCCTTTCTTGTTATTTATACTTTGCTTCTCTTTATTTTTTAAGTTGTTTTATATGCTTCCTTCCTTACGTTCAAGCTCTTCTTTTTTTTTTTTTTTTTTTAAAGATTTTATTTATTTATTTGACAGAGAGAAATCACAAGTGGGCAGAGAGGCAGGCAGAGAGAGAGGAAGGGAAGCAGGCTCTCCGCTGAGCAGAGAGCCCGATGCGGGACTCGATCCCAGGACCCTGAGATCATGACCTGAGCCGAAGGCAGCGGCTTAACCCACTGAGCCACCCAGGCACCCTGTTCAAGCTCTTCTTGATTTAAAAAACTTCTTCTGTTATTATCTATGTTAAATTATGATCTCAATAAACTGTCTGGCACATGATTTAATTAACTGGCTTTAGAAGATCTGCCATTTAGTTTCTCAGTGATAGTGGTCAGCTAAATGACTCTGTCTTGCAGGCATCGAGTTAATAGCTGCATTCTATGGTTGCCTCTATGCCGGGTGCATACCTGTCACTGTCCGACCTCCTCATGCTCAGAACCTTACGGCCACCTTGCCCACTGTCCGCATGATTGTTGATGTAAGTACCGAGTATATCTTGCCTTGTCCTCATCTCATAAAACCCAGAGTCAGACAACTTCAGATCCTTGCTAAATTTCCGGTTTTGTTGAGTCAGGAAGTGAAATCTGTCCCCTAAAAGCCGTCTTCTTTTCACTTACCTGACTAAAATGACTAGCATTTTTCAGTGAAGGAATGTGGGAAAGTGATTATTGGTGAGGTACAGAATTGTGTTTTTATCATGAACACTAAGGAGGTGAGGCTGACATTAGTAATTCTCTATAAAACTTTTTGTTGTTGTTGTTGTTTTATCTCCGTTCTTAAAAAATGTTCTCATTTTTTTCTGCACAGTAGCCAAGGTAATTTTATATGCCAAACTGAATTCTCCCCAGTGTTGGTCATTTTTATTTGGGTTAGTTTTATAAATTCACTTGGTATAGCACTAAAAGGTATCCAGATCCTGCCCTGGAAGTAATGGAAGTTTCTAGGGGATATGAGAATCAAAGGAAGTAACATAAATCTGTATTGCATTGTATCCAAATTCATGTTACAACAAAAAGGCAGAATTCTAACTTGTGTAACATTGTTTCTCTAAGGACTGCTGTTCTGTCAGCAAATAGAGCCTGGGGTATAAAAGCCATGTTCACCAAAGATGATTTTATCACAAAGTTCAGTTCAGCAAAATGCCCTTTTTACAGTCTGCAAAGTAGGCCAGAGCAGCAGGGACGGGAGTCTCCTTCTGTTGATGGTTTAAGGGGAAGTTGATCGCTTTGTGTAGGTGTGAGGGAGAGCTTAGTTTTCTTGACAGCTCTGCATCCCTCAAATTCAGGATATGTTCTGGGTCTAGTGAATTTCTCCATTCACTAGGCTGTGGCAAACACTAACTCCTCTGACTCCTCCCATTCCCTGAGCAAAAAAAAAAAATCCACGTTTTTACTTTATCATGGTCTTCATGAAATCAAGGGATGTGGGCATCCACACTGTTAAAAACAATAACTTGTGTTGTGAACAGGTCCATTCTTCTGAGATAAGTCAGTGTTACACAGTCCCAGAAGGACAAATGGAGGGGACACACCAACATCCATTGTACTATTGTATGTTGTTTAAACAATGAATACTGTCCTGCCGGTATGGTGTGCTTTTAGTCCAGTATGAGTTGCTTTTAGCAGCAGCCAGAGCCTGTGGGACCACATGGGGACTAAACGTCCTGGTGCTTATTTCTGTCCATTTGTTTTCTAGGTCAGCAAAGCAGCCTGTGTTCTCACCACACAGACCCTAATGAGGTTGCTGAGGTCCCGAGAGGCGGCAGCAGCTGTGGATGTGAAAACCTGGCCAACCATCATTGACACAGGTAAAAGTGAGATTTCTCCAGACCTCTTGAAGGAACAAGAACATTCATGCCCCGAGCTCTCTAGATTCTCATGCCAAAGATGTTTATACAACTCTTAGGTTGCAACACATTCCACCTACTGAGACAGAGGCAGAACCTCCTGTCCATTCACTTGTGTTACTGAAGGACTGGGTACTGCAACAACCAGATCCAAAGATGCAGATCACAGGCTGCTAAGAGCTCTTGAAACCAAAAAGTGTCTTACTCTTACTCCTGACATCCTCAAACAATGGTTAGGTTTTTATGCAGAATATAACCGTGTACACATAAGGCCATGTAAAAGCTTGACACACTCTGATCCTTGACTTCCAGATATGATCTAGTTAAAGCAGCATTGGACTAGGAGTCAGAAGACCTAGTTCTATTTCAAGCTCAAGTACTTTTTTTTATATAATCTTCTCTGAGATTACCCTTCCCTCAAATGTTACCTACCCTTACCTGACTCACATACTTTTTGAGAATATCAAGTACAGCATAATAGCAAGGTACTTTAAAAACCATAAAGTAGGGGCACCAGGGTGGCCCAGTGGGTTAAGCCTCTGCCTTCAGCTCAGGTCATAATCTCAGGGTCCTGGGATCGAGCCCCACATCAGGCTCTGTGCCTAGCAGCGAGCCTACTTCCCTCTCTCTCTCTCTGCCTGCCTCTCTGCCTGTTTATGATCTCTCTCTGTGTCAAGTAAATAAATAAAATCTTTTTTTAAAAAAAGTCCATAAAGGACATTCATTTAAGTGTTATCCGTGCTAAAAAAGCATGGGGGAGAAGACGTGGGGATACATGGTGAATGGTAGAGGAACGGGAGTGGATTTTAGAATCAGGTGACGATGTTTAAATCCTGATACTCTGTTCCTCTCCTGTATCCCTGCTAACTGGGCCAAAACTGTCCATAAAGTGGGAGTTGCAAAAACCACGTCATGGAGCTGTAAAGATTAAATGACATAAAGCACCTTGCACATGATCATAAAAATAAAATCTTTTATCAAGCCCTTGCTATGTGCCAGTCATCTAATGTATATTGCCCAATTCTATCCTCACACCAACCGTATTAGATAGGTGTGAGTTTTGTCCTCATTTTATAGATAGGAAAACTGAGGTATAGAGAAGCTAAATAAGTAGCAGAATTAAAATTCAAACCCAGTCGATTTGGCTACATTCCTAGACTCATAACCATTCATGTGCTTTCTCCCTGTTTTCAGTAAGTACCACATGGTGTCTATCCAACTCAGGAACATTTATGTGGGTTTAAATTCAGGGATGGTAGATATTTGTGGTGGTTTTGTGCCAGGTGCTGAGCTAGATGTTTTTACGTATGTTGCTTGAGTACAGAAGCACAGTTTTGTATAACAAAAATGGATTGTGTTGGTGTTAATGATGCAGTTAGATCTACTGTGGTTATTAGACTCAGTCACATTTCAGGAAGACCTGAACCTGTGGGCTGTGATAAAGACAACAGAAAGGTTTCTTTTGGGACATAAGTGACCCTCCCCTATACAAAACCAGGTTGAAAGTGATAGATAGGGACGCCTGGGTGGCTCAGTTGGTTAAGCAGCTGCCTTCGGCTCAGGTCATGATCCCAGCATCCTGGGATCGAGTCCCACATCAGGCTCCTTGCTCGGCGGGGAGCCTGCTTCTCCCTCTGCCTCCATCTACCAGTGCTCGCTCTCGCTCTCTCGCTCTCTCTCTCTGACAAATAAATAAATAAAATCTTAAAAAAAAAAAAAAAAGTGATAGATAAAGTCTTTGGTTTGACCAGAGATGGGTGCCCAACAATATAGAGACTTAAAAGTCAGAGTCAGAATTGTTTCTCGATCCAGGAAGCCACAGGAGTTTTGTTTGTTTGTTTTTTAAAAGATTTTATTTATTTATTTATTTATTTATTTGACAGAGCGAGATAACAAGTAGGCAGAGAGGCAGAGAGAGGGGGGGAAGCAGGCTCCCCGCCGAGCAGAGAGCCCGATGCAGGGCTCAATCCCAGTACCCAGAGATCATGACCTGAGCTGAAGGTAGAGGCTTAACCCACTGAGCCACCCAGGTGCCCCGACATCCTTGGTTTTGACACACTTCACTTACAAAACAAATATGGGAGGAAAGGAGAGGTATATAAACGAGAAAGGAAAATAATCCCTAATTCTAGGTTTTCCATCTTAAAAATCTAACATATTATCTTGAAGAAAAACAACTTTTAAAGCTGTCCACGTCTAATATTGCATTTACTAAACTGTAAATAATGAACCTTAACTTGGAACCAGCATGATAACAACTAAGGCTTTTTCAAGCTTTTTGAGTTGTTTGAAAAGTGCTTTATGTGAATTAACTAACAATCCTGTGAGGGTAGGTATTATTCCCATTTTATAGATAAGGAAACAGACACAAAGAGGTATAACTCCAAAGGCACTTTGATGGTAAATGGCTGAGCAGGATTTGAACACCAGTGATCTGCTTCCTTAGTTCATGTCTTCTACTGTTGTGTTACGTTACTCTCACCAACCTTCTAGAAAATACATTTGCCTGATGTAGAGTTGCTTTGTTTATATTACCCACTGGTGTCCTCAGCACCAACCCACTTCCCAGAGTGACATTACATGAGCTGTTTGGTTAAATAGGAGAAGCCTAAGCTTTGCAAATCCCAGGACCTCTATTTGTCCATGGCAAAGCCATAGAAAACCAATTGAAAAGCCATGATTTTTGTGTTCCAGTTTGTATGATTAATATCAGGTTTGTTTCCTTTCATTGCAGATGATTTACCCAGGAAAAGGTTACCTCAGCTGTATAAACCGCCCACTCCTGAGATGTTGGCGTATCTTGATTTTAGTGTCTCCACAACAGGCATGCTGACGGGAGTGAAGGTAGAGTGGGCTGGAGATATTGACTGTCTCTGGATGCTGGTAAAATGCCAGGTCTGCAAAAAATAGAGATGACCACTGCCCCAGGGACTTGAGATGTGGATGCCAGCTGCTTGTACCAGAGACCAGTAGGCGGGGGATCAGAGGTCCCTGCTATATTTAAGTAAAAGCATTGGCTCTTCCGGAATAAGTTATCCCAAGGAATGTGTGTTATGAAGTGTTCTGAACCTGGCCTAGAAGCTACTAGGTAATAATTGAGTCACAGTTAAAGCCAGTAAGAAACCAGAGATTCATATTTCATAGAACTCCGTGTTAATTAATGAACAAAAGTATGTTACCTTATGTTAGACTTAGGTAGGCTTTTTTTATTTTTTAAGGTCTATTTATTTATTTTAGAGGGTGGGGAGTGGTAGAGGGAGAGACAGAATCTCAAGCAGGACACCCCACTGAGGCTGGAGCTGACATGGGGCTCGATCTCACGACCCTGAGATCATGACCCGAACTGAAACCAAAAGTCAGATGCTTAACTCATTAAGCACCCAGGCACTCCAGACTTAGATAGGCTTTTTGAAACAATGAAAAACAGACATCATTTTGAAGAGTTTGGGGGAAATTTAAACTTTTCAAAACTGTCATTAGAGCTTTTTCTGCCTGTGAGGATGCCAATTCCATCCTGTTCCATGTTCCCTACTTTCCAGATGTCCCACTCTGCAGTCAATGCTCTTTGTAGAGCCATCAAGCTCCAGTGTGAGTTGTATTCTTCTCGGCAGATCGCCATCTGCCTTGACCCTTACTGTGGACTTGGCTTTGCACTCTGGTGTCTCTGCAGGTAGGAATGGTAAAACAAAGAAACAGGATGTCTTTGGGGCTATAACCATCTCATCCTTACCTTTGCTTCCTTAATTTGGTTATGTTTCAATAAAATGCTGATGTTTCCTAAATGTGGGTGCCTGATATATCTCTGAAGTTCATTTAGTTTTGTTTATATTCCCTTTTTTCCTTGTCTGTTAGTTTTATGCCTCGTACATAAAGTGAGTGATCTTACTATTGCTCTCTGCTTCATCCTGTAATCCTTATTGTAGAAGCAGAGCCAAGTAGAAGGATGATAGTTGGGTGAAATATGTCAGGCTTTGACAGCCAGAACGTACCCCCTAGGTTTGGCAGGAAGGAGTATAATGAGATTGGATGACAGCATGTGGCTGGAAAGTAGCATGCCTGTCCTGTCCAGATTGTGTCTACTGGAATGGCAGATCCCCACTCCTCCCAGGGAACCTTCTCTCAGCCCTGCATTTTCACCTCCCTAGTAGATGTCCCCGTGAATGCTTCAGAGACACCTACAACTCAGCATTCTCCTCATCTTTGTTGGGACCATTCACCTGAGGGGCCCAAACTAGGAACTTGAGCATTAGCTTCAACTTCTCTATGTGTGTGTCTCACAGCCAATTAAGTGTCTTGTCTTTTGTGGCTCAGTTGTTCCTAAACCTGTCTGTCACCTCGGGGTCTTTAAAAAAGCAAAATAATGAGCCTTCCTCAGACTTACTAATAACTTAGATCTCCAGAGTTGGTGACCACAATTCCAGTATTCTTTAAATACAGGGTTCTTGGGCTCCTCATCATTCAGATCTGTCCTCGGTTTAAGAAACTGAGGATTCATGGGCTGTGAACTATATATAGGATGGGACTCTACTGTCATTCCTTTCTTTTTATCCTGACTGCACTGTCGAGATCCAAGCCATCATCATCTCTCACCTGTCCTGTCCCTCCCTCGCCAGTGTCTGTGTCTACAGTCCCTCTCCATGGTGCTGGGTTCACCCCATCTTAAAGCTGCAGCGACTGCCTGTTGCTAAAGCCCAAACTCCTTCAGACCATAGTTTCTCTCTTTTACAGTTTGGCCCCAACCCTTCTGGCCTCACATCTCACCACTCCCCCATGCATCCTGTGCTATAGGATTTCATATGAGGATGCTATCTCTGACAACTTTAAACACAACGTATACTTCTACATTTCTTTTCCTTTGCATACACTGTTCCTCCGCCTGGAATGCTCTCACCATCACCCTCATTTCCTCTAGCCATTATCAAACTCCTGCTTATTCTTTAAGCCCCGGCTCAAGTGATACCTACTCAGTGAAACACTGCTCTCCCCTCGCCCCCAGCTTTCCTAATTTGAGTGACTTGCTCCTTCTTTTATGATCTTGATTTTATGATCTTCACACCTCAGTTACGGTATGTACCACAGTCTACTTTATTTTAGTTATTGTGTCTTATGAGTTAGATGGGAACAGAGTTGATGCTTAGAGCTTTGTATCTCATATAACCTTCACGTGCAGCAAATAGTAGTTGAGTGGATGGTATTCTAAAACATCAGGATGTCTAGAATGAATTAATAATGTCAGCTCTCACCTTTCTTCATTGCAGTGTCTATTCAGGTCACCAGTCCATATTAATTCCTCCTATGGAGTTAGAAAACAACCTTTTCCTCTGGCTTTCCACTGTCAACCAGTACAAAATAAGGGACACTTTCTGCTCCTATTCAGTAATGGAGCTCTGCACCAAAGGGCTCGGAAACCAAGTGGAGGTGCTGAAGGTAAGAAACAGCTACACAAGTAGCTGGTCCCGGGAGGTTTGAAAGAAATAGGCCAAGTGTGCTGATACCGGACTAGGGCTGGACAGGTGTGTCTGCCTTTTTCTTTCTAGCCAGTCAACATTTTGTAAACCTCTGAATTTTTATTTCCTCCACTCTCTAGTTTACTGCGCTCTTTCAGAATTTAGTCTGAGTCTTACTTTGTGGAGAGGAGGGTGAAACTAGTTGGGAGATGGAATGGAAAAGACTTCTTGGAAAGATGAAAGAGAACTGTGATGTCATGTGTGACTGGCGTAGGAGAGAGTCAGAAGACACTGATTTTCTTTTTTTTTTTTTTTAAGATTTTTTTCTTTATTTATCTGACAGAGATCACAAGTAGGCAGAGAGGCAGGCAGAGAGAGAGGAGGAAGCAGGCTCCCTGCAGAGCAGAGAGCCCGATGTGGGGCTCGATCCCAGGACCCTGGGATCATGACCTGAGCCGAAGGCAGAGGCTTTAACCCACTGAGCCACCCAGGTGCGCTGACACTGATTTTCTTTAACAGAGAATTCTGTGGGATTTAAGAAATAAAACGGGAGCATAGGGGAAAGGAGGGAAAAATAAAACGAGATGAAATCACAGAGGGAGATAAGCCATAGGAGACTCTTAATCATAGGAAACAAACTGAGGGTTGCTGGAGGGGAAGGGAGTGGAGGGATGAGGTAACTGGGTGAGGGACAGTAAGGAGGGCACGTGATGTAATGAGCCCTGGATCGTATCTAAGACTAGTGAATCACTGACCTCTACCGCTGAAGCTAATAATACACTATGTTAATTGAATTTAAAGAATAAATAAATAAATAAATAAAACTAGAGAATTATGACCCTAAGAATTATGACCACTGAAACCAATAATACACTGTATGTTAATTGAATTTAAATAAGAATAAATAAATAAATAAAACTAGAGAATTATGACCCTAAGAGAATTATGACTCCAAGATGAAAAGAGAGAAGATTCTATCTCTAGAGTGCTAGATCCCTTTTTCTCTCAGTTCCTTCTCTCCATTTTGAAATAGGAAGACATCTGAAGTACAGAAATGGATGTAAATGTATATGGGGCACCTGGGTGACTCAGTGGGTTAAGCCTCTGCCTTCGGCTCAGGTCATGGTCCCAGGGTCCTGGGATCGAGCCCCACATCAGGCTCTCTGCTCAGCAGGGAGCCTGCTTCCCCCTCTATCTCTGCTT
Organism: Mustela putorius furo; assembly: GCF_011764305.1. Classification (NCBI taxonomy): domain Eukaryota; kingdom Metazoa; phylum Chordata; class Mammalia; order Carnivora; family Mustelidae; genus Mustela; species Mustela putorius. The sequence continues at coordinate 4,881,674 of NW_025422368.1, read as the reverse complement.
GTTTCTCTGCCTACTTGTGATCTCTCTCTCTCTCTGTCAAATAAATAAAAATTTAAAAATTTAAAAAAATCTAAAAAAAAAAAAATAAGGGAAGAGACGTCCCGTCCCTCCCTTAAAAAAAAAAAAAAAGAAATGGAGAGGTATAAAAATAGGTGTCTGAAGAATCTAAGATTTTAGATAAAAGAGGAAAGAAATAGAGAATGAGGCAGACTTACCAGTGATTAGTGATGTTAGTGGAATGCCTTGGCATTTCTGAAAACTTTTGCCTTTTGCTTTGATGTCTGAGATGACAATACACAGTTCCTTGGCTCTTCCTGACCCAAGAGATAGAACTATGGCCCTACTATTCAGTTCTTTCTAAGTTCCTGCTAACTTCAGCTCCCGGGCCATTGGTGTCTTACAGACCAGAGGAATCAACCTCTCCTGCATCCGGACATGTGTGGTGGTGGCCGAGGAACGACCCCGCATTGCCCTCCAGCAGTCCTTCTCCAAGCTCTTCAAAGACATCGGGCTGTCCCCTCGGGCTGTCAGCACCACTTTCGGATCGAGAGTCAATGTCGCGATATGTTTACAGGTGACTGTCATGAAATCTTGCTGGGTAATGAATGACAGCAGAGTGTGTGGTACTTGACAGCAGAGGCGTCAGAGCCAGGCAGCCTGGCAGGAGCCCAGTTCCACCCACTTGCTCTGGGACCACGGGCTCTTCATTTGGTTTTCATGGGGCCTCGTTTTGCTCCCCTGTAGGGTGAAGATAATAGACTTGTTCTTCACAGGGGCATTACTAGGTAGATATATTTGGAGCCATGCCTAGCAGTTGAGCCCCAAATTAAAAGTTTACTCTAGTAGTTGAATGGTACATGATGATGAATCAAGATTTTTGAGTCCTATTTGAATTCTATTAGTATCTTACCTTCTGTTTTTCTGTCTCCCCCCCTTTTTTTTTTTTTAAACAAAAGAAGCACCAATAAGCCTGTATTCTTTTCTTTAGCCAGATGGCAACTTTGCCATGTTATTGTTGGTGGGTAAATAATAGTAAAGAACTAAGTCTGGTTTTAGGGAGCTTGGAGGCTTAATACAGTAAATACAGGCATAGACAAGAGAGAGTAAGAGAATATGGCATACATGGATGGGTACTTTCAGGCCTTCTGGGACGTTCAAGTAGCATCATGATGATTTAACCTTGGAGCCCCATCACAGGCTCCTTGCTGTCCACTTAGGCCAGTGATGGTTTTGAAAATCCTGTGGATATTGGCCTGTCTCACCTGTGCCTCAAGTCCAGGGATGAGAACCCTCCTCAGCCTTGCAACCTTCCAAGGCTGCATCAGCCCCTGTGACGAGGCCCCTGGCTTGCTCTCCCAGGGGTCGAGGGCAAGAAACACGAGGCCATGAGTCTCTTTCGGGTGTTCACTGCAACCCTGCCTCATCTAGTTGAAGAGAGAGTGAACTTTCAAAATAGAGTGTGAATTTTTCATGTATATGGCTAAATTACCTATTTCTTGATTTGAGAATATGAAATATGGAAATATAATTCATTTAAATTTTAAATAAACAATGCATTGATTTCTCTTTCTTTAGGGAACCTCAGGACCTGATCCAACTACTGTATATGTAGATCTGAAATCACTGAGACATGACAGGTACAATAGATTTATTATGCTCTCTCCCTATTTGGGTTTCTAAGCATAAAAATTTCTGAGCCCCAGGAAAGCTGTCACTTTCCCTCATTCCTTTTGTTTGTGTCTTCCAGGGAGGGATAGGAAGAGGGAAGGAATTTGTTTTATTAATATGTGATAAGATTTGTGTTTGTAACAAGGAAGCTTTAATTCTCAGAGTTGCTATGCTGTTCTTTAATATTAAAATCTAATACTTAAGGGGTGCCTGGGTGGCTCAGCGGGTTAAAATCTAATACTTAGTTCCTGCCTGTGTAAAAATATTTTGTGACATTTGATATAAAGTGAACTAAAATGGATAGACTGTTTCCTCTGGGAGTTTAAAAATAAAAGATAGAACAGACAAGATAAATGAGGCAGAGTAGGGTTTTTGAAACAACACTTTATCTAAACCCCAGGAATAAAAGCCCTCCTCTGCATCAGCTTAGAGGGGAATTTTAGCTATGTCCCAAGGTGAGCACCTAGCCCTAGGGCTCTGGGACCTTTGCCAGGTCCCAGTGACTTCGGTGGTGTGCATCGATGTGCCCCATGGCACTGACCCAGCTGGCACAGGTAGAGCATCTCTCTAGCGCCCAGGGAGAATTTCATCATCTTATCCCGGGGAGAATTTGCCCTCCAGAGGACACTGGACAATGTCCATAGGCGGTTTTGGTTGTCACAACAAGAGGGTTGCTACTGACATCTAGTGGGGTAGAGGCCTAGGATGTTGTTAAACATCCTGCAATGCACAAGATAGACAGTCCCTCATAAAAAATTATAAAAGAACATATTCCGACCCAAAATGTCAGCAGTGCCCAAGTCTGAGAAACTGCTCTGGTAAGAGAAGGAGAGACAAAATAGAGGTCTCAAGAGGGCAGTATATAGCTGTAGTAGAAGTGCAGCCATTTTTTCGAATATGTATACATTCCTATACGTATATAGTAAATATTCTTCTTCTTCAGGGTTCGTCTTGTGGAACGGGGTGCCCCCCAGAGTTTGCTCCTCTCAGAGTCTGGAAAGGTAATTTGTCTGTTAACCATTAGAAGTTGGTCTGCCTGGGAAATGATTCATTTTATTTATTTTTATTTATTTTATTTTTTAAATGTTTCATTTTAAAACTTGAAGCCATGTAATGTGTTAGTACCCAGGGCAAGCCTTAATTGAAATCTGGAGAGAATTCAGCAGTTTCACCTTATCTAATACTTTCAAATTCGTATGGGTACATAGAGAAGAAGAATTCTAGATTTGAACTTTCTTAATTCTCACAGATATTTTTTTCCAAAAAAATCCCACTGATATGTTATTCTTATTTGAAAAATCAGCAAAATCCAGTATTCATTATATTCAAGGTGGAGAGGTAAACAGCACTTAGAGGCAATTCTATCTTTATAAATATTGTAAGGAGAAAAAGAGGGTGGCAGTGGGGAGGTGTGGTTGAAGATCAGGGAAGGCGTACATGTGTTTAAAGCTGAGAGAGAAATCAAAACGGGGAAGAAACTACGGATATATAGAGTTTGTGTCTGTAGGAATAAGATTTCTTAGGTGAGATGGAGGCTTTAAAATTTTCCAGAAGAGACACAGTTACTGTCTTAGTCCCTTTGGGCTGCTATCACAGAATACCATAGACCGGGAAGCTTACTTCTCACAGTTCTGGGCACTGGGAAGTCCAAGATCATGGCATCAGCAGATTCCGTTGGACGATTTTTGGTTCATAGATGGCGTCCTATTGCTGTATTCTCACACGGTGGAAGGCCCCAGCTCCTAATACCATCTCATCGGGGACTTAGGTAGATTATATCCAACATGCGAGTTTCGGGAGACACGACATAAGTCTGTAGCAGTTTTGAACATTTACTAAGGGTGATAGAATATCAGCATAAGTTAGTGAGTTTCCCATTCTTTTGAAGAGGTAACAGTGATGCCTCAGAATTCCTTCTAGTAATTCTGAAAGCAGAGGGGGAAATTACATAGATAAAAGGGGATCCTGTCTAACCTATCAAGCAGATCGAGTCCATGGGGCACTTATTGTAGTTTGTCTCTTCCATTTAAACACTTTCGAGTGGAGTTGGGCTGATCATCTTAGCGCATCGTCAGATCTCCCTCTGCCTCAGCTTGTGGTTGGGCGCCTCAGAAGCTTTCACCCAGTGCCCAACCCATCTGGGGCGCGAATGGTCTTTTCTCTCCTTCCTTGAAGTCTTAGATGTATGACCCTGGATAATCACTGTAGCGCTTCTCAACTAACCTCATACTCTAGAAACCCAGAATAGGGGTAACCAGAGAAGGCGTGAGCCGTTCTTATAGCCAGCACCTCTTCTTTCTTTTCTCCCCACATTCTTCACATTCCTTTTCTCTCCTCAGGGAGATCCCAAGCAAGCGTGATGTCTTTCGTGATCCCAGGGGCAGGATTCATTCTCCTGCAAAGCCTCTATCATCCTCTCTTGCTCTTCAAGTTCCTCTCACTTAGCTATTGCTGCAGACGGGAGTGGAGCCGCTCAGGCGGTCCCTTCCTGCTGTCCTTTCTGCACTAAGGGGTCTTCCTGCCATCACTGCAGTGAACAGGATGGAGAAAGAAAATGAGAAAGGGCAGTCACATTACAGATTCCTACTGTTAACGGTTCTGGGCTGCAGTTTCTCATCCTTTTGAAGGGAAGGTAGGCTGGTTGGCTCCCTGGTTTATTTTTGAGGATGAATATTATTATACCTCTGGTCTCCACGAAGGACAGTCCAGTGAACAGCGTGTCAATTAGCTCCTGCCTTTGTACACTCGCTTACCTCTCTGAAGGAGGGGTGGCGGGGGACTGCATTTCCGAGGGGTTATTAGAGTTGATTGAGTCTTTGTGTTTTCCCTTTGATGCTCAGATTTTACCTGGAGTGAAAGTGGTTATTGTTAATCCTGAGACCAAAGGGCCTGTTGGAGACTCTCATCTTGGAGAGGTATGTATAATTTTTATCTTTACTCTGAAAAGTCGGCAATAAAGACTTTGGGGTTCACATTTGAGAAGTCAGTGAAACGGTGGATTTAACTTTTCCCCCATTGTGAGTTGTCCTCTTTTATTTTATTTTATTTATTTTTTTTTTTAAAACTCTCTTTTTTTTTTTTTTTAAGATTTTATTTATTTATCTGACAGACAGAGATCACAAGTAGGCAGAGAGGCAGGCAGAGAGAGAGAGAGAGAGAGAGAGGGAAGCAGGCTTCCTGAGGAGCAGAGAGCCCGATGCGGGGCTCGATCCCAGGACCCTGAGATCATGACCGGAGCCCAAGGCAGAGGCTTAACCCACTGAGCCACCCAGGCGCCCCTTATTTTATTTTTTTAAAGATTTTATTTATTTGACAGAGGGAGATCACAAGTAGGCAGAGAGGTAGGCAGAGAGAGAGGGGAGGAAGCAGGCTCCCCGCTGAGCAGAGAGCCCGATGCGGGACTCGATCCCAGGACCCTGAGATCATGACCCGAGCCGAAGGCAGTGGCTCAACCCACTGAGCCACCCAGGCGCCCAAGTTGTCCTCTTTTAAAAGAGTTTTAATCTGGGTCACCTGGGTGGCTCAGTCATTAAGTGTCTGCTTTTGGCTCATCGGGGTCCTGGGATCGAGCCCTGTGTCGGGCTCCCTGCTCAGCAGGGGAGACTCCTTCTCTCTTCCCTTCTGACTGCTGCTTCCCCTGTTTGTGCTCTCTCTGACAAATAAAATTTTTTTTTTAAAGAGTTTAATCTTTCTCTGTAAGGCCCAAAACTAAAAAGAGAGACATTGAGGCCAGGATGGAGGAAAGATTTCAGCATGCAGATTAGAACTAGTGCCAGAATTGTCCACCCACATTCCCTTAGCTGAGAAAGGAAATGGGCCAGTCCTACCTGTTTCCACCTGTTAAGGGGTGGAACTGATAGGATCCCCAAATACTAAATTTTTTAAATTCATGGAAATTTTCTATTCTTATTCTAAAATGTGTGTATATTGGAATTCGTATCAAGATTTTTTTTTTAAGAAGACTTCATTTTTCTTCCCTCAAATATTTGAGGAGTACTGAGGTTTCACCCCGTGGTTTACCAGGAGGCGAAGGTCATAGGTGCGGGAGTCAGAGGGCCTGCACTCTGCTTCTTCCCAGCCTCTAACTAGTGAGCAAGTTACTTCCTTTCTCTGGGTCTCAGTTTTCTCATCTGTAAATAATAACTGCACCCACCTAATTTCACCTGATGAAATGGTGCACCAGCTAACTACACTAATACCGTATCTGTAATGCAAATGGGACAGTGCCTGTGACCTAATGAGTTCTCAATAAATACAAGTGTTCTTGCTGTTGTTAGGTATTATTGTGTTGGCAGGGCAAATTCAGATAACCTGGTAGTGCTTTCCTGAGGGCTTACACCTTAGCCCAGAAGCACAGAAGTGACCCCTCGATGTATTTGCAGGGCTCAGGAAGAGGCAGAGGACTGAGCCCAGGAGACAGTAGCTTAGTGGTTAAGAGCATGGGCTCTGCAGTTGCACAGGCTTGGCTGTCTGGGTCTCCCAGTTTCTTAGACAAGTTACTTAACTCCTTGTTTTTTCATCTGTGAAATGGGAGTAACAATAATACAGAACCGCATTGCCATGTATGTCGATTCCTATGGGGATAAGGCGTATAAAGTACTTAATTCTCTGTTTAGCACATTTAGCACATGATAAATGTCAGCTGCCTTTATTGTTGTGGTTTATTATTGTTACTGTAGCAATGAGAATTAAAAAATAGTAATGTTAATCCATCCAGAGAGAATTGAATTGATACAGTTCTGTGTCCCTGCCGGAATGTGACCGATGCCCTTTTCTTGTTGCAGATTTGGGTGAACAGTCCCCACACAGCCAGTGGCTATTACACCATCTATGACAGTGAGACTCTTCAAGCGGATCATTTCAATACCCGCCTCAGCTTCGGGGATGCTGCTCAGACACTCTGGGCTCGGACAGGATACCTTGGTTTTGTCCGCCGGACGGAGCTCACAGCGGCCACTGGAGGTAGTTTCCTCACCAGCGCTTCCCCTTCTGCCTGCTTTTGTCTTTCAGCCAGGAGCTCTGGTTCACCTTCCTCAGCCTGCCTTTGCGTTGTCAAATGTGTGTGTATTTAATTACTCCCTTCTGCGGTTCCTGAACCCATGCATGAATTTGTATTCATTTAAAGTAAGATATTTTGCCCCATGAGGAGTAACCAGGAGGCAGGCACCCAGGGTACCACGTCTGCATCTCTGAACTGTGGGTGAGCACAGCCAATGGTCACGGAGACGTGCCTGATGCTCACTGTGCCCCTGGCTGACTCCCAGCTCCTGCACAAGCTCCTGGGATGGGGGTGTCATCTTGTAGCCCTTCTACACCCACACACCATTTTGGGTTCAAGAGGAATAAACCTGACCCCTGAGAGCAGGGGATCGGTGCGGGGAGCCATGTCACTGAAGCACTGTGTCCCTTCGGCGTCTCATGTTAGATGCGAGACTGCTGGGCAAGGCTCTGGTGTGAGCAGTCCCCTCCCATTACCTGCTGCTCCATTGACTGTCATGCCTTCACTGATGCCTGCCTTCAGCTTTTCTGCCCCGTGGCATTAATGGCCATGTTAAAATACCCAACACTAGCTGTATCATCACTTCAAAGAACAGCTACAAATAACTCACTGGGCTTTAAAGGCCTGAATTAGAGCCATATCATTTCTCCTGAGCTCCTAGCATAGTGACCAGCATCCATAGTTTCTCCAAGTTTCACGGGGAGGCAGGATAACAAACTGGAAAAGGGAGGTATCCCTCACCGGGTGCCCTGGTGTTGAAACCTACCTCTGCCATTTGCTTTGTGACCTTGAGCAATCACTGAGCCTCTTAGTTTCCTACCTGAACAGCGGGAATGATAATGTTCCCTGGCTGGTGGAAATGATGTGAGATTAACTGCTGTGTTTCTGTCATGTTCGTTACTACAGTCTTTATGAGCTCTTCTTATATGGTGGGAATCTGCTAGACCTCTTCATCCTCCCTCCAGCAGCTTCTAGCACTTTGCTTTATTCGATTTTTCAGAAATTTACCCTTTCCTGAGAATATTTTATTTAGTAGGCCTAGTAAAATTATGTCTTTCTTTAAAATGCAGTATCTATATAGACATAAACCATGTATATATAGCCTTATGTATATGGTGTGTACATATAATTTAAACAAACAAAAAAGATTTCTGCCATGTTCTAGCTGGATTACAAGCCTGTTAATAACCAGAACTGTCTCTCCATTTTCTGTAATCCTACTCCTTATATCTGGACTCCTTACAGATGTCTAGGAATAACAACACATGCTCATTTCTTCTCCCTCGCAAACCCTCTCTCCCCACTCCACCCCTCCCCCAGCTGTCATCTGGCTAATTCCTGTTTATCCGTAAAAGCTCAGCCTGGTTTCCGCTTTTCCTTCTCTGAACCCTTGAGCTGAGCTCGGGGTATGGGGGTGTCCCCCGGTCACCTCACACACACTTCATGCATGCTCCCAGCACAGGGCTTACCATGTTGCAGTGGACAGTGGAGCACCTATCGTGTGTCCTTCTCCCCCATTACACAGTAAGTGTCTTTAGAACGGGACTCGTGTTTTATCATCTTCCCAGCACTGGACACAGTTCCTGGGACATCGTAGTAATAATAATAATAATCATAGCTAATTTTTTTTTTAGCACTTACGGTATACCAGGCATCAAATGAACTCCCCACAGGGATTATCTCATTGAATAGTCACAGCAGCCATTTAGTATTCTCGCTGTCTCACAGTGTGGGGAGCAGGACTCAGACACTTAAGTAATTGGCTCAAAGTTACATGGCTGGTGAGTGGTGGGGTCAAGTGACGTGGCAGGCAGTCCAACAGGGTGCTTTTCACACAACATTGCATTGCGCTCATCATGTGTGATGAACCAGATTTCTCTTTTTCTTTCCATCAGAGCGTCATGATGCATTGTATGTAGTGGGAGCGCTGGATGAGACACTGGAGCTGCGAGGATTACGATACCACCCGATAGACATTGAGACCTCCGTGTCCCGGATCCACAGGAGCATTGCTGAATGGTAACCATCCTTGTACAGAATAGGCTTCCCGCTGCAGCCGTAGTGTCAGTTAAAACCAATCTAAGTAGTCAGCTGTCTGTACCAAATACCCCCTACAGACCTAGAATCCAGGGGGAGTAAGAAAGTAAATGGACTGATTGTTTCTTGTCTTGGCGGGCTGTCCACTGTGGCAGATAAGGCCGTGGGGACACCAGAACAGGCTCCGTGGAACCACCGTAGAGTCAAGTCCTCGCTACTGATCGATTCTTACCATTGGAAGAGATCTGATTATCTGTCTCTAGAAAGTCAGTGTAATATGGTGGGAAGAACCATGACTTTAAGTTCAAAAGGCCCAACTTGAAGGCACAGGCCTCCCACATTGGCGGTTTTTCTCATGTACTTGTTCTGCTATTTCCTAATCATGGGGAGAAACAAATGGGAATGTGCCTCTTTGCACGCTGTCAAATGGTAAGCGGATGAGAAAGGTCATTATTACCTCATCCAGTTTCCCTCTCAGTGTAAGAACGCCCTCCACATCATCCCTGATGAAAGAATATCCAGCCTCACATGGACTAAAACTTCTTTAAAATTAAAACTTGATAGTTCTTACCTAGTGGCTTTCATTCTGGATTCCTGACAATACAGAATCCACCTGGTTTCTTTTCTACATTTTTAATGTAGTAGGTCCTTCCTTGTTGTTGGGTTTTTTTCCTTTTCTTTTTTTTAAACCATGCCAAATAGCCACAGTTCTTTCCATGCTTGCTCACGCTTTCTAGATGCCTCCTTATCAGCATCTTCAACTCAGTTTGGTCAGAGTCTCTCCCCAGACCCGAACAATGCCCATGAATTATCAGAACAATACAGAGAAGTAGAGTGCCATGGTTACCCTCTAATTTTAGACCTCTGACTTTTTATGCAAGCAAATATTGTATACATTTTTTTTAATGATTGGAATATGTTTTTTAAAGCTATTTAACACTTCATATCACAGGTCAGGTCATACTTTCTAACCCAGCAGTCCCACTCCACGTAAGGCAAGTTTCTACCTTATGTCACTTTTATGGCATAATGGGAGAGTCACCTGTATGGGGCACTAAGTCCATATGAGGAAAGGTCCACTCCCTTCCTCTTGGGCCTAAGAATACTATTTTGTCAAAGTTCTTCGGTTGCAAATAACAGAAATTCTCTTCAAAAAAACCTAAGCGAAAGAGAGAGTTAATGAAAAGAATACCTGGCTACCTCAGAGGTTCCTAAGAGTCTCTATAAATCTCAAGAAACGTAGAAATAAGGGATGGGAAGGCCATCAGAACCACTGTCTTGGGGCACCTGGGTGGCTCAGTGGGTTAAGCCGCTGCCTTCGGCTCAGGTCATGATCTCAGGGTCCTGGGATCGAGCCCCGCATCGGGCTCTCTGCTCAGGAGGGAGCCTGCTTCCTCCTCTCTCTCTGCCTGCCTCTCTGCCTGCTTGTGCTCTCTCTCTGTCAAATAAATAAATAAAATCTTTTTTTAAAAAATTAAAGAAAAAAAAGAACCACTGTCTTCTCACCTTCTAGAGCCATAAGGGCATCCACTTCATTCTTCTCTTGTCCGTGAAGAGCCATTACCTGTGCTGCTCTGGGCAGCCGGCCACCCCCAAACTTTGACATGTGCTTAGTTCACGTGGCCAGCTAACATCTTTCAACCCCATTGCCAAACCCCTGCTGACTCTGGGTGGCTCAGCTCATCAGCTGTGATCACAGGGGCAAGGTCATTGCACACATGGCTGCTAGCCTTCTGGTTGCATCCAAGAGAGAAGGCGGTTGTCCGGGAAACTGGCATAAGTCTTGAGTGCGTACTATGAAAGTTACCTGGTAAATGTGATGACATGTTAACTGACTGTCATTGCAATTTCAGTGCCGTGTTCACATGGACCAACTTGCTCGTGGTGGTTGTGGAACTGTGTGGCTCTGAACAGGAAGCCCTCGATCTGGTTCCTTTAGTGACAAACGTGGTCCTGGAAGAGCATTACCTCATCGTCGGCGTCGTGGTGGTGGTGGACCCAGGCGTTATCCCCATCAACTCCAGAGGAGAGAAGCAGAGGATGCACCTCCGAGACAGCTTCCTGGCTGACCAGTTGGACCCCATCTATGTGGCTTATAACATGTAACCAGCCTTGTGGGGATCCTGGGGGCGGGGGTGCATCCTGAAAAACCACAAGGACCAAAGACCAGTGACTAGGAGCAAGCTTTCCAATGATGTGAAATAAGCTGAGATGGTTACATTATATCCTTCATCTCATCCTGTGGGATTCTGCAATCACAGGACACACAGGAAAGGGGAATCATATGGTAGCAAATGAAAAAAATGTTAACAGTCCATTAGTCATGAGCTTTGACATAGCGTGAGCAGCACGTTACTAAAGCAATTACATGCATGTTGCATTTTTTTCATCTGTTGTATATACTTGTATTTTTATCTAATGCTGTTCTAGAATTTTGTAAGGGAGTTAAATGAATTCACATGAAGGGGGTAGACGGAGTTCTCCAGTTCCCCGCTCTGTACTGTATTCTGCCATTTTACCATAGCTGGACTTTCTGCAGGTTTTGTTAACGTGGAACTACTCAGCTTATTTTCCGCTGACCTGTAAGCAAATCAAATAATCCATGAATATGAGAGTTACGTTATATATATAATTCTTGAGAGTAACACATTCTGACCAGTGTTTTTAAACGTGTAAATAAGAGTACACGCAATTCAGCTAAACAATTGAAGAACTGGCGTGTGTATAGTCATGACAAGTGAAGTAGAAACCTTCCTACTTTGGGAGAATTTCAATATTCTCTTACTGCAGTGTAATTGAATAGGTAACTAAAAAGTGCAAATTGTTTGCAGGTTCCGCTGCACATTGTACTATGTCTCTGTTGGCTGATGTATTTTATAAACTAAAGCTGCCTATGTTTGTTCTTAAAGCTTGCGTTCCCAAAATCAGCTTAAGCTTTTAGGAATTCAGCCTGTGTCGACAGGCTGGAAATCTCAGTTTAAAAATCAAACTGTTATGAAAAGGCTAAGCTTCATTAGATCCCACCCTATCCTAAGGAACCACAATAACTCACTCTGGCCCCCAGTGTTGAAACTATGTTTCAAATTTAGAGTGACTGCATAAGAATTTAGGATTTCCTCTTTTTCCAGGCTCATTGTCAACTGCGTCTCCGGTTTATATATACAGCTTCTCTTTTCGGAAAACTGAAGGGTCCTCTGTTCTTCCAGTTCATGAGGGCAGGGATTTTAAGAACAAGAATGACAGGCTGGGAAGGCAGTGGGATCAGCAGTCACGGGAAACTGTAAAGGCAATATAACTACAGATCTCAAAACTGACCGATTTGGGTTGCCAAAATAGGTAGGCTTATGCTGAAATAGGGGAAGTCTGATGTATGCAAGAAACTCTTTTGAAATAACTGTGGTGCCCAGGCCAAGTGGACTGAGCGTGGGACTGAGTTTGGCCTCTGGCTCGGTTTCCTTTCTTTGGTCTGATACTTCATGTATTTGAATATAGTTGAATTTTATTATTTTTTTCTTACAGAAATATTTTTAAAAATTAAAAAAAAAAAAAAGCTCCAAGTGAACAGAGTTAACTTGTCAAATCAGAATGGTTCTCTTTGACCCACTCTGCACTATTGTGTAAATATTTATTTAGACTATTTTAATAATACATATTATTTACCCCGCTGTAACATCATGTAAACTAAATATGTTTTTAAACAATTTTTAAGACTTGTAATTACCCTGAAAATAAGGTTTATAATGCAAAGGCCAGACCCTTCATCACTCTCGGGGGCTGCCCTTCAGTCTGTGGCTCCTAAGCCACTTTTCTTGCCTCCCTTTTACATAAGCCTTTTTTCCTCCCGGTTTTTTCTCCGTTGAGGGCAGACCTCAAGACATTTTCCAGTTCTAGATCTCTTTTTTGACATTTTGGATGAAATTAATTTACACATGATGGAAGAGGTTCTAAGATGTTCAGAAAAAAAGCACTTACATTGGGGCAGGAAATCCCAGTGACTAGCTACGGTTCAGTTTGCAGAAAGAAATAGCCTGCTTATTTGGAAAGTAATTTTCTTACAATAGTTTTTAGTGACTCACTAAACAAAGCAAGGGATCCTGAGGATTCAATAGTTCTATCTCCATAATCCACGAGTTCTAAGGAAGAAATATAGGCAGAGTCTTATCCTATGGGTTGTTTTGAAAATGCTTACTACACAAGTTAGGGAGTCTGCTAGAAATATAGTGTGAGCCACATTGGTCATTTTAAATTTTCTGGTAACCACATTTCAAAAGTAAGAAGAAAACTAATGAAATTGACTTTAATATCTTGTATTTAGCCCAGTATATCAAAAATACTATAATTTCCATGTGGAATCAATATGAAAAGTGATCGAGATCTTTTCTTTTTTTCGTACGAAGTCTTGGAGATCCAGTGTGTATTAAGCACATTTCAATTCGGACTACCCACATTTCAAGTTTTCAGTAGCCACATGTGGCTAGTAGCTACAATAATGGGCACTCATTCTTTCAAATAAGATATTCCATTAGTCTCCGAGTATGGTCAACTCCCATTTACTTAGGGTCTGATTATCTGGATGTGTAGTTCCTCAGACCTCTGATTTAGCTTTAGCTTTTGCTCTCTACCTTGTGGCTGCTCTGTGGATCTTCTGCATATTCCCCAAAGCCAAAATGTGCTAGTGGAGGAGAGCTGAGCTGTGTCTTTGGGAACTTCTCAGTAACTGTGGTAAAGGAGCCTCTGGAAGAGGGAGAGAGCCCAGTTGTTAGCCTGTGGGTGTTTGAGGAGTCATCTGTAGTTTTAATGCCTCGTCTGTTACAGACTTGGAAGAGAACTTTCTCTTGATGACACAATGCTCTTGCCCTTTCCACATTAAGTAGGACCTTTGTGGTAGAATGGACTCTTAGGACAGACCCAGAAGGCCATTACCAATAGAAACAGCCTAGCCAAAACTCTGGAACACATTCTGTCTGGGTTTTTCTTCTATGCCTGTGAAAAAGACAACGAGATTAATAGCAAGCCCCCATTTCAGGTAAGAGAAATCCATGCATCTAACTGCTTTTGAACCTCTTTCTGCCTCTCAGCAGAAGTAACTGAGGTAGATCAGGAAGGGGCTGCCTCAGGAAAATTCCTAAGCCCAAGGGATTCTTAGAGCTGCATAAATGTCCTCTCCTGCGTCAGTGAGACCCTGGGAATGACCGGCATGCTAACAGGCATCCGTGTGAATCCACAGCCTTTATTTACTTGCTGCCTCAAAAAGGGGGCCCGGTTGAGGACCACCGCCACCATCAAGTTCTTTCCTCACGAAGTTGTGCTGCCTCAGGCTGTTTAGGGACCATTGCCTGTCTGTTGGTAATATAAGTGTATCTCCTTTCTTTAGTCCCTGGGCAGTGCTTGCTTAATGCTTCTGTTGAATCAACAAAGGGCCTGAGGCCTTAGGTTTCTTTTGTAAGGTCTCTGCCCCAGGCATGGTGCTCAATATCTTGGCCAAATAAATTACTTTCCTTGAATATCCAGCAATCTTTTAGACTAAAGCAATGAGGAGTTATCACCTCACCCTCAAACTCCAACATGACCTATGCCTTAGTGTTGTTTTTGTTGTGTGCTTTGATGTAAAAGCAAGAGTATTTGGAGCAAAAAGCTGCAGTACTCCAAATACACAATAGGCCTTTTCTTTATCATTCATACAACATTTCTGGTCTAGGTGTATGTAGATGGGCCATGTTATTTGTCCACAGGAAGAGAGTGTAAAGATATAAGAATAATTTTTTAGTCCTAAATGATGTTTTGTTTACTTTCTGTCAAGATATTTACCAGTGTCAAATTCAGACTATAGTACTGTGTAATTATGTATAAAGTTTTTTTTTTATTTATTTGAAATTAGACTAGATATACATTTTTAAATTTAACATCTGGCTGGACAGTGTTCTATTAACTCATTGAATGTGTTTCCTTTGTCTTGTGTTAATAAATATTGATGCCTGATTGTGTTTAATGCTTCACACATTGGGAGATTGATAAATTGGAACTGATAAATATTATTTTTTTTTAAGATTTTATATTTATTTATTTGACAGAGACAGTGAGAGTGGAACACAGGCAAGGGGAGTGGGAAAGGGAGAAGCAGGTTTCCCGCTGAGCAGGGAGCCCAGTGTGAGGCTCGATCGCAGGACAATGAGATTGTGACCTGAGCCAAAGGCAGGCACTTAATAACTGAGTCACCTAGGTACCCCGGAACTGATAAACTTTAAATTTAACTTCAGATGGTAAGACCCAAAGATAGCCAGAGTAGTCTAAGGAAAATGAACACAGAGATCCAAAGTTATAGTTAATCAGTGCTGTGACAGGAAGACAAATCAAGGAACACAAGAGGGTCATGATGAAAACTAAGAAGACTTTGTCAGGAACAATTAAAGTTTCGTTTTCCTCCTACCCATGTGGCATGTGGTAGGTTTAAACTATGGATCATAATTTTTTTTTCCTAATCTGTGATTGGACTGGATTTCAGCCTTCACTAAAGTGATGTCATTTGCTCTTCACGTCTTGGTTTCAAGAAATTTGATGGGAGCCCATCAAGTTGTGCGTGTTCTCCGACGCTAAAACTGGCCCTTAAACTACTGCTGTCCAACCTATTTAGGGAGCCGAGAACACTTTTTTCACCATACATTTATTGAATGTCTGCATTAGGCCCAAGGCACTGCAACAGAACTGAGGCTAGAGAGAGAAAATTAAGTCATTGCTTTCAAGGAGATCCAGGAAAACAGTATAGTATATTAAGGGTTATGAGTAGGGGTGGACAGTGGCAGCACCTAGGACAGGCACCCAATCCAATGATGAGGGGGAATAATGAGAAATACTGGAGGAGGTAACATCAGAACCGAGTTTTGTTTTTAAAGATTTTATTTATTTGAGAGAGAGCATGAGGTGGGGGAGGGGCAGAGGAAGAGGGTGAAGCAGGCTCCCTGCTAAGGTGGGAGCCTGACATGGGATTCAATTCTAGCACCCCGAGATCATGACCTGAGCTGAAGGCAGACGCGTAAACTGACTGAGCCACTGAGGTGCCCCTGAACTGAGTTTTGAAGGATGAGACAGCCAGATAAAGCAACAAGCAGAAAGACAGAGTTGCATTTTCTGCAAACTAACAATTCGTTATTAGGATGGAGGGTTTGAAGGGAGAAAAGTTAAAGCTAGTTGTCTGTGGAGGCTTGAAGCAAGCACAGATTGCCAAGGGCCTTGTGTATCTTGGCTAGGAATTTTGAACTTTTATCCAGAGGGTTGGAGAAAGCCAGTGAGAGAAGGGAATGATTCCCTTATAGCAAGAGAATGATATACTCAAATTTGCAACCTAGGAAACTACGCCGGTGGTATAGGAAGTGGATTGGTGTCGGTAGGGAGAATGATAAAACCCAAGGCGGGGGTCGGGAGGCCTTTGCAGAAAATGCAGGGATAGAACAAGAACACTTCAGCCAAGGCAGTGACAGGATGGAGACAAGGCAATGCCTGCAAACTGAGGAGACAAGTGAGATTTCAATGGCTGGGTATTCAGGCTAAGGAAGGAGGAATCCAGAATAACTCCTTGGGGAGTTAGGTAGACATGGGGCCATTTACCAAGGCAGGGAGCAAAAGAAGAGGAACAAATGTGGGGAAAAAAGATGTTCCATTTTGGTCATGTTAATTTGAGGTGCTGTGGCACATGCAAGTGAAGAAGGGCAACAGGCAGCTGCTGGCCATGAACTAGATATTTGGGAGACATCCTTTTTAAACTGGTAGTTGAAGCCCATGAAGCAGATGAAGCCCAGTAGGGATGATATGACATTGCCAAGGAAGATCCTGTAGAGTGAGAAAAGGATCAATACTGGAACTATGGGAAACAACAGTATATGAAGACTGGTGGAGGAAGGAAAGGGAATGCCTGGAGAGGTAGGGGGAAAATCAAGAAAGAACATGGGCAAAGAAATCATAGGAGTTTTAAGGAGGGAGTGGTCAACAATGCCAAAGTCTACAGTGAAGCTGGGTATACAGATTGGCTAGCCTCTGCTGTGTCTGGTAATGGGGTAGTCACTGGTGACTTTGGTCGGGGCAGTGGCAGTTGCAGCTATGAGGGCAGAAGCCAGGAAATTGGTTCAAGAGAAGAGTGATGGGAAATGTGACTGAACAGACTGAACAGCTACTCTTTCCAGAAGTTTCTGCACATGGGAAAGAGGTGGTACTGTAGTTAAATGAGGGGTGTAGAATCCGGGGAGGCTGTTTTTTAAAAAGATGAAAGAAATTAAATATTCCTGTCCGAAGAAAGAGTTGCATTTCTTCAAAAGAAAGAAAGAAAGAAAGGGAAAACATCTTCGAAAGAAAGAAAGGGAAAACATCCAAATATAGCAGAAAGGGGTACCTGACCCAAAAAGATTGTTGAGGAAGCAGGAGAGGCAGAGATTCAGAGAACAGGTAGAAGGATTAGCCTTTGAGGGGAGGAAGCATTTTTTTTTCTTAAATAAAATTGGGTAGAGGCAAGATCCTGAAAGCAGGAAGCTAATAGAGGTCACCTGATGATTTCATTCTCTTCTCTGAAGCTCTGTTTTCGATTTATGAAGATGAATACTCATTTCTGAGATAATTTCGTAAATAAATATGCTGACAAAATACAACATGGGAATTCCTAAGAAGCAGATATAAGGGAAATTTATATTAAGTGCATTTATTACAAAATAAAAACTAAAAAATTGGATTCAACTAAGCAAAGGAAAAAATCCTCTGA
This sequence comes from Mustela putorius furo, assembly GCF_011764305.1. Lineage (NCBI taxonomy): Eukaryota > Metazoa > Chordata > Mammalia > Carnivora > Mustelidae > Mustela > Mustela putorius. The sequence continues at coordinate 4,864,227 of NW_025422368.1, read as the reverse complement.
GAAAGTAGTAGCAAGGAAATAAGGGAAACAGAAATTAATAAATAGAAAACAGAAATGGTTCAACAAAGGCTAATTTATTAAACCAATAAAATCTGTAGTAAAATTCTTGTGTGTATAGACACACACACCTAGTAGGAAACACAAAGATATAACTACAGCCATGGTATTTTTTTTAATCTAAGGGGATTATTGTCATTTTGCAGTAAACTTGAATTTTAAATGAAATGGATAATTTTCTGTAAACTATGCAATTTGAAAATTCATACAAGAAAGAGAAAATCTAGGGGCGCCTGGGTGGCTCAGTGGGTTGGGCCGCTGCCTTCGGCTCAGGTCATGATCTCAGGGTCCTGGGATCGAGTCCCGCATTGGGCTCTCTGCTCAGCGGGGAGCCTGCTTCCCTCTCTCTCTCTCTGCCTGCCTCTCCATCTACTTGTGATTTCTCTCTGTCAAATAAATAAATAAAATCTTAAAAAAAAAAAAAAAAGAGAAAATCTGGGGACGCCTGGGTGGCTCAGTTGGTTCGGCTCGGGTCATGATTCCGGGGTCCTGGGATCGAGTCCCACATCGGGCTCCTTGCTTGGCGGGGAGCCTGCTTCTCTCGCTGCCTCTGCCTGCCTCTCTGCCTGCTTGTGTGTACTCTCTATCTCTGGGAAATAAATGAAGTCTTTAAAAAAAAAAAAAAAGAAAGAAAGAAAGAGAAAATCTGGATATTACCAAACCCACAAGGAAGAGAATTCTGGTTTCACATACAAAAGAAAAAGCCATCCAACTCCTCTTGATATCAAAGTCAAACTAAGGCAGTTTTTACTTATTTTAAAGATTTTATTTATTTATTTGAGGGAGAGAGAGTGAGAGCATGAGAGTGGGGTAAGGGGCGGAGGGAGAAGCAGACTCTGCTGAGCAGGGAGCCCAGTGTGGGACTGGGCCCCAGGACTCTGGGATCATGACCTGAGTTGAAGACAGATGCTTAATGACTGAGCCACCCAGGTGCCCCAAATTTTTAAGTCTTTAAATAAGAGAATCAGAATTATTTCACATTCACATAGAAAGGATAAGAATATACATTTATAGTATTGTCCCCGAGTTATATGACATCACTTTGGTGAGACAGATGGAACAAGAACTAGTACACGGAAGGTCTTGGTAAGCTGCATGCAGTGCAGAGGATGGGAAACTGAAGAGTCAGAGGAGCAGGCTGACATAGCTCCTGACATAAAAAGCAAATTACTGAGGCACTTGGCTGGCTCAGTAAGTAGAGCATGCGATTCTTGATCTCTGAGTCATAAGTTGAAGGCCCCATGTTAGGCATAGCTTACTTCGACAATGACGACAACAAGTTAATGCATCTTACATCCTCTTTCTCTAAGAAGGCAACAGTCCTTAATAGGCCTCTTAAGTGGTAAAGACAACATGTTCCACCCCTGGTAATACTGCTCAGCACAGTATACCAGATGACAGCTTTAAGTAAGGCTTGGAGACATAGGATATGGCAGACCCATGGTGGTGGAGGTGATAGTTGTGGAAAAAAGAAAAGTGTGACGTTTATGGCAAGATCCAGTGGAAGAATCACAATGCAAACTATTAAAATTCTGGAACAAGATACATGGGAATTGGGAAGCCTGGGTCGCTCAGTTGGTTAAGCAGCTGCCTTCGGCTCAGGTCATGATCCCAGCGTCCTGGGATCGAGTCCCACATCGGGCTCCTTGCTCAGTAGGGAGCCTTCTTCTCCCTCTGCCTCTGCCTGCCATTCTGTCTACCTGTGCTCGCTCTCTCCCCCCCCTCTCTCTGATAAATAAATAAAATCTTAAAAAAAAAAAAAAGGGGGTGCCTGGGTGGCTCAGTGGGTTAAGCCGCTGCCTTCGGCTTGGGTCATGATCTCGGGGTCCTGGGATCGAGTCCCATGTCAGGCTCTCTGCTCAGCAGGGAGCCTGCTTCTCTCTCTCTCTCTACTTGTGATCTCTCTGTCAAATAAATAAATAAATAAATCTTTAAAAAAAAAAAAAAAAGATACATGGGAGTTGTAGCACGATATTATATGGCTTTTGAAAAGCAGCTTCTCATGTGCCACTGGGCCACAAGGGAGATGGAAAACTTGACCAGGGGACACCAAGTGACCATGCATCTGAAATTTTCCATCACTGGCTGGCTGGTGTCAGACACACCAAATCATAAAGTCAGATGGACCCAGCACCAATCCATCATAAGATGGAAATGTTACACCTGGGATCAAACCTAAGCAGCGTCAGAGGACACAAACAATCTGCATGAGCAGGGCCACCAGAAACCCATGTTACCTACTACTGTTGCACCAGTGTTCTTCACTCAGCTCATACCTATGGCTGTAATGGAGCATGGGAGAAGAGTCCTACTGAAGCAGTTGGAAAAAGCCCAAGTTTAGTATATGGGTAAGTTATGGTTTGGGTCCATGAGTGAATTATGGCCATTCTGTTTCAAGGGAAATCTTCCCAACAGGCAGATTTTTAAAAAATATTTTTTCTTTTTTTTTTTTTAAGATTTTTATTTATTTATTTGACAGAGAGAGATCACAAGTAGGCAGAGAGAGAGAGGAGGAAGCAGGCTCCCCGCTGAGCAGAGAGCCCGATGCGGGACTCAATCCCAGGACCCTGAGATCATGACCTGAGCCGAAGGCAGTGGCTTAACCCACTGAGCCACCCAGGCGCCCTATTTTATTTCTTTTTATTCAAGAGAGAGAGTGACAGAGAGCATGAGAGAGGAGATGGTCAGAAGGAGCATGGAGTTGGGAGCCTAATGCAGGACTTAACCCTGGGACTCCAGGGTCATGACCTGAGCCGAAGGCAGATGGCCAACCAACTGAGCCACCCAAGTGCCCCCAACAGGCAAATATTAAAATGATCACCCATTCTGTGCAAGAAGTAGCTCAAAGTGGGTATATTAATGGACTCGTGGGCAGTGGCAAATGGCCTAACCAGTTGATCAGTGTCTTGAAAAAGACTGGAAGACTGGATACAACAAGGTCTGGAGTAGAAGTATATGGATAGATACAGAGGAGGGAGAACAAAGTATGAAGATCTTTGCTTCACATGTCAATGCCCACTATAAAGCATCCACTACGGGAGAGACATTGAACATCCATATAAACAAAACGACTTGACTGGTTGATGTCAGCCAGCCCCCAAGGATCTCAGAATTGACACAATGAGCACATGTATGGAGTAGCCACTGTAGCAAAGATGGAGACTATGTCAGGGCTCAGAAGCATGGACTTCCATTTACCAAGGCATATTTAGCTACAGCTATCTCTGAATCTTCCATTAAACATTGACACAAACCAATACTGAACTCCCAAATGACACTATTTCTGTAGGAGACGAAGTGGCCACTTGATAGGGGACAACACTGGGCTTCTTCACATCCTAGAAGGACCAGTGATTTGTTCTCATGTGAACAGATTTATGTTTTTGGTGTAAGGATTTGACTCTCCTGCCCTCAGAGCACCACTCAGTGTCCCTACCTGGGGGTTACAAAGGTACAGGACACCTGCAGGCTGCTCTGACCATCATAAAGAAGGTTCCTTCCAGTAAGCTGAATATTAGTTCCAAGCTGTCTTGCTACAACTCTAATAATAATCTTGAAGGTAAATAATTTGTTTGCTTATACAATCCAACCACACAACTGTAACCAATACTTACTCATTTTAGGGTTTTATTAATGGGACCAACTAGGAGGCTACCACAATATACAAGGCAAGAAGTAATGACCGCTTGGACTAAGGTGATGGGATACAGAGAAGGGGAGGTAGTCAAAAGGAAATTATTTCTCCTGTATCCAGGTGTAGTAGGTAGGACTCTAGAAATAACAGCAACCAAAGTAAGCTAGCTTAAATTTAAAAAGTCCTATTCATTTCAAGGACAGAGGATGGATGGCTTGTGGAACCTATGAGCTGTGGCAGGCAGCTGCATCTCAGGGTCTAAAACTAGGGCCTAGAAAGCCACTTGTTTGCTCCCTCAGCTCATCTGCACTGTTCACAGATGGACGAGGCTCATCACAAACCTCCTGAGCTTTAGGTCCATTCACCTAGAGAAAGATAGTTGTCCACTACTCTCAGGGCCCACAGACTAGTTCTATATGTTCAATTCAAGCATAGTTAACATGGAGCCCCAAGCAATTTCAGAGCTGAGTTATCTGAAATAGTATGGCTGTAGTTCCTGCTTCATCCTCTCTCTCTGCCTACTTGTGATCTCTGTCAAATAAATAAACAAAATGTTAATTTTTTAAAAAAGTTTTTGACAGACAGAGATATTATAATGAGAGGCGGCAGAGAGAGAGAGGGGGGAGGCGTGTAACATTTCGATCCCAGACAACATGACCTGAGCTCCACTGTAACCAGAGCTGAAAATGTTAATTTTTAAAAAAAGTTTTTGCAATGTAATCGGCGTGTTTCAGCGGTAACAGCTGACAATCCAGCGGGACACCCGTAGTGGCGCTCAAAACACCCTGCCTGTACTGATATCAGTCTTTGGAGAAAATCCTTTGGCGGGGGAGAAAGGATGCAACTCCACGCAGTTTTATGCGGTTAAAAATAGGCTGGGGAAACCAAGAGAAGATGCGTCAGTCCCTTCTCTCGACCAGGTCCGGACAGGTGAGGCGTGAGTCAAGGCCAGGATCGACGGTTCTGGGTCTCATCACCCAACCCGGAGAAAGTAGGAGCTGAGCTGAGAGCGACGCCACTAACTCATGAAAAGAGCCTCACACCGAGAGGCCTCCTGACACCACCAAGCCAGGTGGGGCCTCCCAAAACAGAAGTGTAGGAGGAGAGCGGACAGAGTTCCAGAAGAGAAAAACGACTACAGGTAACCGAAGTAATACTTTTCCATCCGAGGAGACCCGGCACAAGATGGCGGCACATCACGTGAGCAACGTGGTGACGTAGGACGGCGGCCCGCACGGACGGACCGCCTTAACCTCACCCCCCACGCTCACTTTACTCAGTTTTGCCCCCCTCTCCTCCCCCGCCCCCGGCCTGGTGTAGATCATGCCGCCAGTGGCGGCCCTGACTGCCGAGGAAACGGTAGCTTAGGACAGCTGGCTATTAAGTGACATTAATTCTCCCCGCTCCGCCTGACCCCTGAGACAGAGGGACGTCCCCCGCCGTGTGAGGGGGTGGTGGAAGTGGGCAGAGAATTCGGATCCACCTGGGAGGGGGGGAGTGGAAGTTCCCGCCCCGGAGAGCGGCGAGCTGCAGCCACAGGTAAGCAGGGGGCGGGGGTGGGACGTGCTCCTGTGTCCCCGTGTTCCCGGGCAGAGGGAGGGAGTGGGGACTCGGCGCCGTCCGGGACGCTGAGTCAAGTCTCGCGCCGGGTGGGGGTCGCGCGCGGCGGCAGCGGTGGGGGAGGGGCGCGGAGGGCGCGCGGCGGAAGGGGGAGGGGCTGCCCGCTGTCCCTCCGCCGGGCGCCCTTCCGGTTCTCGTGCCTGGCCCGGCTGTTCTCCCGCAGTCGTCGGTCTCCCCTGCCTCCCAACTGCGCCTCCACCAACCAAAATAAAACCGGAGACCTCCCGCCGGGGGTGGCTTTCGCCTCTGAAGCGGCCCCTGTGCGGCCGTCGGCGAGCGCCCTCAGTCGAAGGTCTCGGAATTGGGCGGAGAGGGCGGGGCGGGGAGGGCGGCGTGGCCTTGGCCTCCGCGCGTTTTCCGCCCAGCTGCCGGAGACCGGTTATGTCCGCCAGGGATCCCGCAGAGCACACCGGGCGCCTGGGCGTGCGAGGCCCTGGCCGGCTGTCGGTGGAGGGCAGAACAGTCCTTACCCGCAGGGTGCTCACAGTCCAGTGGGGAGGTAGACAGTAAAGCCACAGACGCACGAAACAGTAATGGGAAGGTGTAGCTGGTGAAGGAGAAGGAGCGTGTGGGAAGATAGACGCTCCTGTGTTTCTCTCTGGACCATGGATCAAGGCGAGGAAACTGATTTTCTCCTACATCGAGAAACTAAGCATGGTCGTTCCCAGCATGCAGGTTTCCTGTATCAGGTGTACGTTGGAGCGTGCCCTTTAATCTGCTTTAAAAATCTTTGTAGGTGTTGAATAATTGTGGTTTTATTAGCTTTTGAGGAGCTGTGGGCTAGTACTGGTTTCCTCAGCCATCGGAAAGGGCATTCTTGTGAAACCTTAAGAGAAATGACCTAAAGCGAAGAAGAGATTACCATTAATTTATAGGGAAATTTTTTTCTGTGTTCTCAGACCCCCCCAAATAATCTCTCGGGCTTTTCATACGGACCCATCTTAACTAACCAAATAAATCGAGATAAAGTCCCTGATGCTCTGATGTCCACCGACGCAGTTCAAAGCTATGGAGACTTGATGCTGAGATGCTGGGTATAGTTCTACGGGAAGGAGCTTGGCAGGCCCCTCTTGCTGTTGTGGTCCAGGCTGCCTCTGTAATGGCTGGGTGTGAAACAAACAAACCCTGAATGCTATCTTCACTTGTTTCCTGAAACTGAAAATCCCCTTGAGATTTCTTTCTGTTAGTGAACTCAGGTGTTTTTTTGTCAAACTGCAGTGATGCAACACGAATTTTTGAGAAGTGGGGATACTTGTGATACTCATTGAGAGTGCCCTTCTGAGGCTTTTTCAGCATAGATTTGGCAAGCATCTTTGTCAAACTGGCATGGTTTGTGATGAGAGTTTGTGTTGCTGTGTTTGTTTGCAAAATGCATCTTGAGAATTTTGTTACCAGCATATCTAAGCAGTTTTATTAAAATGCTGTTTTTCCGGTAGATTTTGTAATATGCATGTACCTCGGTGTCCCAAATAGAATCAGTACATTTGTCCTATCACTGAATGTGTTAATTCTGTTATCCTTTAAGGTTATGTTTGGTCTGTGATAAATCTGTACAGTACTACTATATCACCAGTAGGTGGTAGTCCCGCCCAAAAATGCTTTTTCCTCACATATCCTACTTAATTATAATGAATTTATCTCTCTAAAGTAGGATTTTTGTGTGCTTGTGGCGTCTTGATTCCAAAGCCGAATTGAAGTAATTGTCTAAATATATTTCTTTAACCATTACTTCTTTCTGTAGCTAGACAAACCTTACTAAACACATTGATCTAGTCAGCATTAATGAATGTGCAAGGTGTTAGTGCTCTGTTGGGAACTGGATATGGTCTTTGGCTCCCTAAAGCTTGCATTCTGGTGGCAAGACAGAAAACTGGCCATTACAATACTGGGTGAAGAGGGGGTAACATGTGCTTTGGGGATACAGCCAGAGTTTCTCGACTAATCTGAGGGATTCATGAAAGATTGCCTGGAAGAATAAATAACTCATAGGAATAGGCCACACGAAGAGGAGGGGAGTAGTGTTTCTGGCAGAGGGAATGGCATATGTGAAAGCCTAAAGGTGAGAGAAAGCAAGGTAGGCACATGGGAAGTTCTGGAAGAAATTCAGCATGGCAAACGAACAATTTTGAGGGAAGATCATGAGTTCAGTATGGAAGTGTCAAGCAAGAGATTCCTTGCCCTCAAGCTTATCATAGTTCTGTATTCTCTGTAGGTGAGGAAACTAAGACCTTCATTCGTCAAATGAGAATACTAACTGTATTTGTTGATGTTTATTTACAGCATAGATGAGTGTCTCTATTGGGCTGCTATAGGCACTGTCCTTAGGTACCTTAAGACTGGGGGAAACAACACCCCACCCCCAAAAAAGACTGGGGGAACCAGACATGCTAATAAACACAGTTCCAAGTGTTAAGTGACCTCATTAAAAATACGTAGAGGACACAAAGTAGGAAGGAAGAAAGGACCTGGAGCAGTTGTGAACTTAATGTTTAGGATGAAACTTGAAGAGTAGCAGTTTGCCAGATGAACAAGTTGGCAATATTAGAGGAAGAGGGGCAGCATGGGGGGAAGAAAAAAACATGGATTTTGAGTTAAAATAGTTCTGCCTTCAGGTCTTGTATTCACATCTTACTGTGAGATTCATAGAAAATGGCAATTTCCTTGAGCCTCACTTATAAATCTCTCAAATAGGGAATCTAGGAAATGATACAAAAAAGCTCTTCATTTAGTGCCTAGGATATAATATTCCTTTCTTTGCAAGTTTTCTTAGAAGCACCATGTCTTTTACTTACATTCTTTATATGTCAGCAAGATCACAGCCTGCTGCATTTTATCCGTCTCCCAAATTCCATCTCGTTGATGGCACTTTTGAAGCTGTGTTTCACTAACCCCTGTGATTCTGGCCTACTTACTGGTGTCTAGAGTTAAGCTTCCATCTGCTGCAGGGAGCTATATTATTTTCATTGAGAATGCTTTTGTATACTGACAGCATATTCTGTGTTGAGCCAATTTTTAACAGATCATTCATCTTAACCTCAGTTTTAAGAGTAATAGCTGAAAAGAGTGAGCAAATGAAGATTGTACACCAACATAAAAAATATATAGTATAGTTTACAGTGAGATACAACTATAAAGCTGTCTTCATTTTGGGAAAAAAGCTGATTAGTTGATTTCTCTTTTTTTTTTTTTTAAGATTTTATTTATTTATTTGACAGAGAGATCACAAGTAGGCAGAGAAGCAGGCGGAGAGAGAGGAGGAAGCAGGCTCCCTGCTGAGCAGAGAGAGCCCGATGTGGGGCTCGATCCCAGGACCCTGGGATCACGACCTGAGCTGAAGGCAGAGGCCCAGCCCACTGAGCCACCCAGGTGCCCCTAGTTGATTTCTCTTTAAAAAGTTATAGAAAATGGGCTTATTTTCTGTAGGAAATGTGGTTGTAATAATTAGCCAAAAATCTTACTTGCTGACTGTAGTGGCTTTTACTAGGAAATGTGTATTGTTGTGTTGATTGTGTTAGTTTCCATTAGATTTAGGATTTCTTTGTAATACTGTTACGGAGCAGAAATCAGTGAGTCACAGTGAAACAGAAAAGTATCATTTCCAGTAATTTAATAAGGTTTTGAAAAGTCTTTTATAGTTTCTTTTAGTGCTTTAGCACTATATATATTTTTTTCTTTTCTACATTCTAACTTATGTCTTCTGAAATGGGGAGTGTTAAAAAAAGGCATTTTAGCTGCCTGGCTGTCTCAGTAGAGCGTGTGACTCTGGATTTTGGAGTTGTAAATTTGAGCCCCACATTGGGTATAGAGATTGCTTAAAATCTTTTTTTTTTTTTTTTAAGATTTTATTTATTTATTTCACAGACAGAGATCACAAGTAAGGGGGGGGGTGCGGCAGGCTCCCTGCTGAGCAGAGAGCCCAACAAAGGGCTCCATCCCAGGACCCTGGGATCATGACCTGAGCCGAAGGCAGAGGTTTTAACCCACTGAGCCACCCAGGTGCCCCAAAATCTTTTTTTTTTTTTTTAAAGGCATTTTCAATACAGATAGTATGGGGAAAATACATAATTGCAGGTTTGGTGCTATTTCTGTGTTTGGTCTGTGATATTATACTTGTATTAGTGGAGATGAAAAATCACGGCTCTTCCTAAAGAAGGGACTATGTATGAGATTCAGAGCAGTTGAAGAAACAACATAGGAAGCATTAGATGAATTTGGCAAAATTAAAAGTTTAAAAATAATCATAGTTAAGTCATTGTTAAGGTATTTGTATCCACATGATAGAAATGAAATTTGTATTAAGAAATATTAGGGGGGCACCTGGGTGGCCTAGAGGGTTGAGCCTCTGCCTTCAGCTCGGGTCATGATCTCAGGCTCTTGAGATCGAGCCCCATATTGGGCTCTCTGCTCAGCAGGGAACCTGCTTCCCCCTCTCTCTCTGCCTGCCTCTCTGCCTACTTGTGACCTGTCTGTCAAATAAATAAATAAAATCTTTAAAAAAAAGAAAGAAAGAAAGAAATATTAGGGATGCCTGGGTGGCTCGGTTAAGTGTCTGCCTGCTGCTCAGGTCATGATTTGAGGGTCCTGGGGTTGAGTCTCACATCTGCTCCTTGCTCAGTGGGGAGCCTGCTTCTCCCTCTCCTGCTACCCCACTTGTGTGTGCACATGTGCTTGCTTTCTGGCAAATAAAATTTTAAAAGATACAGACTGGGATGCCTGGGTGGCTGTCTGTTGAGCATCTGACTCTTAATTTTAGCTCAGGTCATGCTCTCAGGGTCCTGAGACCCATGTCAAGCCCCACTTTGGGTTCTGTACTCAAAGATTCTCACCCCTTCTCTCTCTGCCCCTCCACCGGCTCAAGCACACCCTCTTCCCCTCTGTCACTTTCTTTAAATTAATAAATAAACCTTTTTTTGTTGTTAAGATTTTATTTATTTATTTGACACAGACAGAGAGGGAACACAAGCAGGAGGAGAAACAGGCTCCCTGCTGAGCAGGAGCCTGATGTAGGGCTCAATCCCAGGACTCTGGACCATGACCTGAACCAAAGGCAGGTATTTAATGAATGAGCCACTCAGGCGCCCCTAAATAAAACCTTTAAAAATACTTTAAAAAAAGAAAGAGGCGAATAAGAAAAACACTAAGATTTGGTGATAAATGGATGAATAAGTAATACGAACATATAGTTCACACAACTAATAGAGAATTAAAGAAATGTAAAACAGTATGTCATTTTTCACTTATCATTGCTTTCTCATGTACTTCCGATGGACTGTAACTCCTTCAGAAAATTTTATTTTTATTATTTGTTTGTTTAAAATATTTTATTTATTTAATTTATTTATTTGACAGAGAGAGACACAGCGAGAAAGGGAGCAGATGCAGGGGGAGTGGGAGAGAGGGAGGAGCAGGGAGCCCGATGTGGGGCTTGATCCCAGGACCCAGGGGTTGTGACCTGAGCCGAAGTCAGACATTTAATGACTGAGCCACCCAGGTTTCCCCAGAAAACCTTAGATAATCATACTCCTTGATCAAGTAATAATCCTTTTGGGAAATGTTCTGTGGAGATAATTTTAATTTAATAAATTTATTTAATAAACTTAATTTAATAAATTTAATAAAAACTGGAAGAGTTTTATGTACCAAAGATATTAATCACAGTATTATCTTGTTTGGTTAAAAAGAAAAAAAGAATTACGTATGTTCCCTGGATGGAATATTCATGTAGACTTTGAATATACCATATTGTTTATTCATTCATCTCTATGCATAACTGGGTTGATTGTATCTTTTGACTATTGTAAATAATGTTGCTGTGCACATGGGTGTATAAATATATCTTAAAGACCTTGCTTTCAATTCCTTTGGGTATATACCTAGATGAGGGATTTCTGGATCACACAGTGATTCTATCTTTAAATTTTTTAGTAACTACCATAGTGTTTCCCATAGTGGCTACACCTTTTTTGCATCCCCAACAGCAGTGCACAAATGTCCCAGTTTCTCCATATCCTCACCAGCACTTATTTTATTTTTAATTTTAAAAAAAACATTAACCATCCTAGGGGCTCCTGGGTGGCTCAGAGGGTTAAACCTCTGCCTTCGGCTCAGGTCATGGTCTCAGGTCCTAGGATGGAGCCCCACATCAGGCTCTCTGCTCAGCAGGCAGCCTCCTCCCTACACCCCCCCCCCCCGCCTGCCTCTCTGCCTACTTGTGATCTCTTTCTGTCAAATAAATAAATAAAATCTTAAAAAAAAATAATACCCATCCTAATGATGGGATGTTGGGATGATATCTCATTGTAGTTGTGATTTAGATTTCCCTAATGGTTAGTGATATGAACATCTTTTCATGTTTGCTGGTCAACTCTTCTTTCTTCTTTGTAATCATTAAAAAACCTTAAATTCTGCCCAAATCTTTTAGCAGTCTAAGTGGTTGTCTTCCCTCTTGGCGTATTCCATCTCTCAAAAGCCATTTATTCTCATTTTTACCTAGCCTGCATATCCTGCACTTGCTTCTTTCTATAGATCATCTAGATCTTTAGAATCTCTTTAGGTGTGGTTGTGTTTATTTATTTAATTCAGCGTCTGTTTAATGAATTCTCTATGTAGCACTATCTGTGCAATTAGAAACTGTTCCCTAGATGAAGAAGAATTCTTGTGTCCATGGACAGGAAGACTACCATACTTCGTGAGTGGGATAACACTTGAAAATTTAGTCACAATATTTATGTATGTATTTGCCACTTATTAAATTTTAACAGGTTCATGTGGATCAAAAATTTTAAAATGTAAAGGAATATGCAAGGAATAGTCTTTTCTATCTCTGTATCTCTGTTCCATAACTGCCAGTTCTCTTCTACAGAAGCAACCAGGTTGCCAATTTTTATACAACTGTGCAGCATATTATACATATTCTGTAGTGCTTTTTATTTGCCATTTCTTGAGATCTTGTAATTAGATCTCTGCACAGAACAGAACATGAGAAGACAATGAGTCTGGATAAAATGAGCTAGCTCATAGCATAGAGAAACTTCATCTTGCTCCTCTGAAAACGTACACATGTTAAGGATAGAAATGTCTTAGGATTTCTTGAAAAGCATCTTCTAACTGACTTTTTTCCCGCTTATAGTTGATTATGGAAGATTCCCACAAGAGTAACACTGCAGAGGCAGCGCCGCAGCCTGGTTCAGCGGTTCAGGGAACTCATATTTCTCATATTGCTCAACAGGTAAGGCAGGATCCAGCCAAAATACTGAGCTAAATAGGAATGTTTTATGAAAAAGAACCAAGGAAAAAGAGCCGTAAATGTTGAAGTGTAAGAAAGGAAGATAGATTTGATTTAAACATCCTGGCAAGGTTATTTCAGTTTTATTTTCCTCTATACAAAGTACCTTTAGTGTTGTTTTAAATAGGTATATACTTTACAAAACTTGAAGTAGATTTCATTTTTTGTGGTGCATGATTATTTTGATTTTTTCCAGATGGATTTTGTTTTTGCATAAGAAAAATGAAAAATTATTTATCTCTTTGTGCTAACTTGAAACAGACTGACAGTTTCAAGAGGCAAACCATCTTCAGTTCAGTACATTTATTGTGGGTACATAGGAAATCTTTTTGCTGAACTGGAAAATAGGCCTATACATTAGAGAATTTAAATTGATAGGCATGCATATTGCAGAACTGATATTTTAAAATTTCAAATGGTCTGATCCATGCACGTCACCCACTTCAAGGAAAACAATGGACAGGTGTTTGTTGCCTGTGATAAGACTTGAACTTTCAAGCAAAAATGAGAATTTTGGAAGACTTGTATTCACCATTGTGAGCTTGACTGTTTCCCAGTACTTGACAGACTTTTTAGTTACAAAGTTGTGTTACAAAATCATGCTTGGGTATAAGATTCATTCAGAGTACAAGGTAAACAATGGATTTTATTTTATTTTATTTTTTTAAAGATCTCTTTATTTACTTGAGAGAGAGAGCAGAAGCATGGAGGAGGGGCAGAGGGAGAGGGAGAAGTAGACCCTCCACTGAGCAGGGAGCCTGATGTGGATGGAGCTCAGTCCTAAGACCCTGGGATCATGACTTGAGCCCAAGGCAGAGGCTTAACTGACTGAGCCACCCAGGCACCGCAGACCAATGGATGTTGATGTTAATAGAATATATAACGCTATGGGGTGCCTGGTGGCTCAGTTGGCTGGGTGTCTGCCTTCAGCTCAAGTCATTATCAGGTGGCCCTGGGATCAAGTCCCGTGTTGGACTCTGCTCAGCAGGTAGTCTGTTCTCCCTCTCCCTCTTCTCCGCCACTCCCCACCCCTTCTTGTGCTTGCTTGTATGTATTTTCTTTCCCTCTCTCTTCTCTCAAGTAAATAAAAATCTTCAAAAAAAAAAAAAACATAACATTAAGATTGTATATTGCAAACAACCTTTAAGAAACTACAATCTGTTTAAGTTTTAAAGTTGTATCAAAGAAGAATCTCCACAATTATCTGAAAATACTATTAAAAACAGTCCTCCCTTTTCCAATTTCATATATATGTGAGGCCAGGCTTCATTTATATACCTCAGCCAGAACAACATATGGCAAAATATTTAATGTAAGAGAAGGTAAGAGAATTCAGCCATATTCTATTAACTCAAACATTAATTTGCAGAAATCTAAAATGTCATTCTCTTATACTAATTTGGGAGAGGGAAGTTTAGTTACATAAATGAAAATTAGATTCGTAATAGATTTATATTACTTCAAAATGAACTGTTAAATATTTTTAAGATTTCTGTTTTAATTTTAAACGTGTTAGTAGATTAAAAGCCCACATATGTAAGAATTCTTTGGGGTCCTCAGTAATTTTTAAGAGTGTAAAGAGTCTTGAGATCAGAAAATTTGAGAAGCGAGGTCCAAAAGGGTTAATCCTTCAAACTTCATGCATCCTTCTTTATTGTTTGGCTATATCTGTGTAGAATAATGGTATTGTCTCCAGATGATGCTGGAAAAACAATTATAGAGACTTTCAGCTATCTTTGTATTAATAAAGCCCTTCACAGAAATGTTCAAATTCACTTGGCTTGTATACTTCAGTTATTTTGGTTAGATGTGAATGTTCTCCACGTTTTCTTAGAAGCATATTTACAGTGAGATGTAGAATGAGTATATTTCTTTCTTTTTTTTTTTTTTTTTTAAGATTTTATTTTTATTTATTTATTTGTCAGAGAGAGAGGTAGAGTGAGCGCAAGCACAAGCAGACAAAGTGGCAGGCAGAGGCAGAGGGAGAAACAGGCTCCCTGCAGAGCAAGGAGCCCGATGTGGGACTCGATCCCAGAACGCTGGGATCATGACCTGAGCCGAAGGTAGCTGCTTAACCAACTGAGCCACCCAGGCGTCCCTAAAATGAGTATATTTCTAAGTGGTAAGTAATTTTGTAGTGATTTTGAAAAATAATTTCACTGACTTCATGTCCAAATTCTTGTGGCACGATTACTTCATTAGACTCTAAATACTGTAAGGAAACCGTATCTACAGCAGTGATATTTATTTAGTCATTCAGTATAAGCTGAGGACATAGGAATAAACAGAAGCCTCAGCTCTTACGGACTTTCCTTCTAATTTTGGGGAGACAGGCAATAAAACAGGTATCAGTTCATAGTGTGTACTCTGGGGACTAACAAAGCAGGGCGGGAGGGATGGGGATTGGTGGGGACAGGTGGACTTGTCTTTGTATATAAAGTGGTCAGAGAAGTCCCATTAGTGGAAAGAACTCTTCATTTACACGAACTAACAATTGTAAAACGCTGAGACTGGTAGATACTTGGCATAGTTAAGGAACAGCACAGAGACTGGTGTCGTGGGAGACAGGTGAATGAGGGGAGAATGATACAGGATGAGGAGGAGAGGTTTGGGGTGGGAAGGGAGAGTGCCGGGTAAGGTAGGCCTTGTAGGCCACTGTAAGGCTTTTGACTTTTAAGCTGGGTTAGATGGGAATCCTTTGGAGTGTTTTGAGTAAAAACTTACCTGATTTTTTTTTTTTTTAAGATTTTATTTATTTATTTATTTGACCGAGGGAGATCACAAGTAGGCAGAGAGGCAAGCCAGAGAGAGAGGAGGAAACAGGCTCCCCACAGAGCAGGGAGCCCGATGTGGGGCTCGATCCCAGGACCCTGGGATCATGACCTGAGCCAAAGGCGGAGGCCTTAACCCACTGAGCCAGCCAGGGGCCCCTACCTGATGTTTTAATAGGATCATTTTGGCTGCTTTGTAGAGTAGATGCAGGGAAACCAGTTAGGAAGCGTTTAGAATAATGTGCTTGAGAGGTGATAGTGGCTTGGACCAAGGTGGTAGTGGATAAAATTTAGATTCTGGATATAATTTGGTTTTAAAGCCAACAGTGTTTACTTTCAGATTAGATGTGGGTTTTAGAGAAAAAAAGAGGTTAAGATAGACCCTAGTTTTTGGCTTGAATAACTGTAGGAATGGAGTTGCCACTTAATAAGATGGACACACGAGCATATTTTTCTTTAGTTTTGTGGGGTAATTTTGGCAGTCAGGAATTCGGCTTTTAGGCATATTAAGTTTGTGATGCTGGGACGCCTGGGTGGCTCAGTTGGTTAAGCGGCTGCCTTCGGCTCAGGTCATGATCCCAGCGTCCTGGGATCGAGTCCCAGAAAGGGCTCCTTGCTTGGCAGGGAGCCTGCTTCTCCCTCTGCCTCCAGCCTGCCACTCTGTCTGCCTGTGCTTGTGCTCTGTATCTCTCTCTCTAACAAATAAATAAAAATCTTTAAAAAGAAAAAAAAAGTTGGTGATGCTATCTGTATTACTTTTCTGTACTAAAATTACCGCAAACTTAATTGCTCACAACACATGATTCAATCGAGCCCCGCAGTTTTGCTCAGTGAGGCTTCTCTCTCTCTCTCTGCCTGACTCTCCGAAACTTGTGATCTTCTCTCTGCAAATAGGTTCTCTTACCGCTTTGGCTCACAACACATCACAGTTTCTGCAGTCAAGGTATTGGCTCAAGGGCAGTCAAGGTGGGCTTTCTCACCTGTGGGTTGAACTGGAGAAGAATCCACTTCCAACTTGACTCAGGTTATTGGCAGACTTCATTTTGTTGCAGCTGTGAGACTGAGAGCTTGAGTTTTTTGTTGGCTGGAGGCTACCCGCAGATCTTACAGGTCATCTGCAGTTTGCTGCCATGTGGCCCTCTTCATAAGCAGTTCACAGCATGGCAGTCTGCTCCATTATGTCTGGCAAGAGGATGAGAGTGAATTGGCTAGCAAGACAGAGTGTTGTATAATACCATATGACCTAATCAAGGAAATGATATGCCATTCCTTTGCTATAAAATGTAATCATGGGGGGCGCCTGGGTGGCTCAGTGGGTTAAGCTGCTCAGGTCATGATCTCAGGGTCCTGGGATCGAGTCCCACATCAGGCTCTCTGCTCAGCAGGGAGCCCGCTTCCTTCTCTCTCTCTCTCTGCCTGCCTGTTTGCCTACTTGTGATGTCTCTCTTGTCAAATAAATAAATAAAATCTTAAAAAAAAAATGTAATCATGGGAATGCCATCTCATCATCTTTGCCTTACTGATTAGAAGAAAGTTGCAGGTCCTTCCCACACTCAATGGAAAGGATTACCCAAGGGCATGAATACCAGGAGGTGGGGGTCACGGGGGCCACCTTAAAGTTTGTCTGCCAAACCATAAAAATAGGTTTGTCCAGTAGGCAGCTGGAGATATATGATCTGGAGTCCAGAGGAGAAGTCCAGACTAGAAATGTAAATGTAGGAATTGTGGCTTTATAGGTGGTAAACTCACAAAGTGATTTCTGACTTCCACTTGGGATATAGAAAGCTGCAAAGAGTATTGTTCCCATCTTGAAATAAGAATGAGCTGTAATATACAAAGTTATAAATTCTCTTGATTCATCAGAGGTGGGATCTGGCTCATCTGTAACAGCACAGGAAGAAGGCAGCACTGTGGTACAAGGATAGAGAAGAATTTGGCTAAGTTTTTAATGGATTGCTGAAGTCTAAGTGTGGGCTAGCAGGAGACTGTAGAATCCTTGAGAGCTGCGGACACAGCGTAGGGAACACCCACCTCTAGGCTTTTTCTTCAAGGTCTCCTAGCAGTTTGTTGTGAGGAAGATTGGGGGAAGCAAGGGAGATGAGGTAAGGCCCACTAGGTGGTACAGTCCTTCCGGTATGGAGGAGCTTTAAGCCACTGGGGGAAGGGAATAAATTCCATTTTCCATTGTGGCTGGGAGGAGTGAAAAGACAAAAACACGTACAACCTGAGGGAAGGTGAGGAAACTTCTGGGTTCAGACCCTTTGTTTTCCTACTGCTGGGAGAAAGCCCTGTGCCTGGAGATCCAGGGATAATGGCTTGCCTGAGAC
This sequence comes from Mustela putorius furo, assembly GCF_011764305.1. Taxonomy (NCBI): domain Eukaryota; kingdom Metazoa; phylum Chordata; class Mammalia; order Carnivora; family Mustelidae; genus Mustela; species Mustela putorius. The sequence goes on along the minus strand of NW_025422368.1, from coordinate 4,846,533 downwards.
TCAGACTCAAGTAAAACAACCGCATTCCGCCCCTGGGGACTAGCCTGGGAGGGGAGGCAGGGAAAACCAGAAGTGGAGGGTGGAGGTAGAACCCTGAGAAAAACCCTCAGGCAAACCAGCTTCCACCCTAAGCAGAAGGTTGCCCTAGAGGAATTTGAAGTAGGTAGTACACTTAAGTTAATCATAACAATAGAACCCAGACCCAGCCTAATTCCTAAAAAGATTGACTCAGCCTCTCCCCTCAGCTCCCACTAATAGCTTGCAGAAAAAGAGCCATTTTTATACTGTTTCCTCAGTCTCCTGTGTTATACACGATATCCATAATCCAAGATAAAAATAGCCTACTGTTCAAAAATCAAAATAAAAATCACAATAACCGATAGACTGAGGATCTCACAGTTGTGAGAATTATCAGACAATTAATTGATTTTTAAGGATTGTATTTATTTATTTGACACAGAGAGAGAGAACGAGCAGGAGTGGCAGTAGAGGGAGAGGTAGAAGCAGGCTCCCTGCTGAGCAGGAAGCCAGGTGTGGGACTTGATCCTAGGACTCCGGGATCATCACCTGAGCTAAAGGCAGCGGGTTAACCAACTGAGCCACCCAGGCACCCCTGAATTTATTTTTTTAAAGATTTTATTTATTTGCTTGACAACACACAAGCAGGGGGAGCGGTAGCTGAAGGAGAGGGAGAAGCAGGCTCCCCACGGAACAAAGAGCCGGATGTGGGGCTCAATCCCTCATGACCTGAGGTGAAGACAGATACTTAACCGATTGAGCCCACCCGGGAGTGCTCCTTGTTGGGTTCACACTCCTGGGGGTCTGTTTCTTTCTGTCCCTCTTCCTCTGCCCTTCCCCCCCCACTTGTGAGCATGCGCTCCTTTCTTTTTCTCTGTCAAATAAAGAAATCTTTTTAAAAAATAAAATAATAATAATATATTAAAGGTTCTAGCGGAAAAGGTGGACATGTATGATGGTAAATTTCACCAGAGGAATGGAAAGTATATGAAAGTCAAATGAATATGCTAGAAATGAAAAATTTGATATAGAAGAAGTATGTTTTGGGGCTTATTAGTAGACTGAACATAGCCAAGGAGACAATTCAGTGACTTTGAAGATCAACAGAAAATATCCAAATTGAAAACAAAGAGAAAACACGTAGGGGGAAAACAGAACAGAGCATCTCAGAGCTGTGGGGGACAGTAACTATTTACAGTAACTATTTAACACAAGTATAATTAAAGTCCTGGAACTACATGAGTTTTGGGGGGTCTTACATACTTAGAGATGAGTCTGTGGATTTGACTAGGGCTCTCCAGCATTTGTTGGATTTGGGGAAGATTGCCAAGGGATAGTCAGTGAAGTTAAGAGGAGACTCTAGAGAAAGAATCTTGGAAATGAAGAATAACGTGATGGTCAACTGTATAATGCTGCTGGCAGGTCAAATAAGGAATAAAAATTAGCTGCTACCACAGTTGGTCTTCATTATTGAAGGATTCTGTTTTTGCAGATTTGCCTACTTGATAAAATTTATATGTAAGCCCAGAATCAGCTCAGTACTTCTGTGGTCCTTGCCCAGAGTGGTGACAGATTGGAGTCACTTGATGCACAGCTTCCAGCGGACCGTGAACCAAGGCACCAGGGCTTTGTCGTCCTATTTTATCTCTCATGCTTTAAATAGTTCTTTTGGTGGTCTGATTAGTGGCATATTTTTTGCATTTTTGTTAGTGATTTTGTTGTTTAAAATGGCCTCCGAGGTGTAGTATTGAGTGCCAGGAGGAAAGAATACATGTGTTAGGTAAGTTTTATTGAAATATGGGTTATAGTGATGCTGTCTGTGAGTTCAGTTCATAGAGGCAGGCAGAGAGAGAGGAGGAAGCAGGCTCCCTGCTGAGCAGAGAGCCTGATAAGGGGCTTGATTCCAGAACCCCGGGATCATAACCTGAGCCAAAGGCAGAGGCTTTAACCCACCAAGCCACCCAGGCGCCCCTGTGAGTTCAGTATTAGTGAATTAGCAATATATATACTAAAAAAGGTGTCTTTAAACAGAAACACTTAAAACAAGGTTATATATTGACCAGTTGATGAAAATAATGTGCCCAGAAGCCTGCCGGAGCCTACCTGCATATTCCCCCCTCCCCAGAGCAATGATTCAGTATTTGCTAATTCCATGTACATGCAACTTTATAGAATATAATAACCACAAATAGCAAGAATTGACTATTTAGCAACATAAAGTTTATTGACAGCCTTGACAAAAACTATTTCCATGGGAGTGGGGATAAAAAAAATCTAAATAATTAGATCCAAGAGAGCATGGAAAAAGAGATGGGTTGGGGGAGAAGAGTAGACATTCATTGAACAGAATGAAAAGACAACTCATTTAAGGTATTTTGTTACAAAGGGGGCTAAGAAATGAAGTTGCTGGAGAGAGTTGTAGGTCAAAACTCCAAAGCTTTACTTTATTATTTTTAAGATAGGAGGAATTAACAGTCTGTTGGTATACCAGTGGGATTGATTAAATAGAGGGGGAAAACTGGATGATACAGGAAGGGGAGAGGTCAGTCCTGGGATTACATCTTTGAGGAGGGCCAGGAACAAGATTTAGTCTTTAAGTGGAAAAATTTATTTTGTATGACCAGAGGTACATTACTCACAGTAAGAAAGTAAATACAGGTTAGGTGGGTAGATTGGGGATGATAGACTCTGAAAATTTTCTTTTGATAACTTTTTAAAAAACATGATTTATTTATTCATTTGTTTATTTGACAGAGATTGAGAGAGAGAACACGAACAAGCAAGGGAGTGGCAGGCTTCCTGCCTAGCAGGGAGCCCAGTGTGGGGCTTGATACCAGGACCTTGAGATCATGACTGGGGATCAAGGCAGATGCTTACCCAGCTGAGCCACCCAAGCACCCCTCTTTTGATAATTTCTTTGTTTTTCAGTGAAATAAAATGCTTTAAGAAGATAAGGAAGGAGGAGAAAGTATGAAATAGTCAGCCGGGACAGTAGGAGAATGGAAGTGGACTTCGGGATCTGTAATAGGATTGATGGGATTCATGAACAGTCCACTTGAGGTTTAATCATGAGTTTAAAGTGAGACTGTTTCTGTTTTTGTTTTAAGGATTTATTTGTTCATTTGAGAGAAAGAGGGGCAGAGGAAGGAAGCACAGGCAAACAGGTGGAGAGGCAGAGGGAGAGGAAGAGGCGGACTCCCCACTGAACTGGGAGCCCGACATGGGGCTGGATCCCAGGACCTGGGGATGGACTTGAGCTGAAGACAGACGCTCAACCATCTGAGCCACTCAGGTGTCGTTAAAGTGAGACTGTTAAGTTATGTGTTTTTCTCCAGTGTGTGTGTGGATGAATGTATGTCTAAGAAGAAGTGTGCGTGAGCACGTGTCCAAGTGTGTGTATATGTGCCTCTGTGTGTGTACATGTGTGTATATGTCTGTGTGTGTGTATAGGACCCAAGGTTTGTATTCAGGTTACAGGCATAGAGTAGGGGAACTAACAGGGCCGATGTTTAGTTAAGGGTCTATAATGAAGCAAGAAAAGACAACATTGGTGATGTGTGTGATAGGGTTATTATGATGCTGGGTCACAAAATTTAAGCTGAATAGGGAAGGAAGTGGGGACTTGATGGGATCAAGAGCAGGGAAAAAACATAGTGGGCTTCATGGATTATGGGTTCCTGTGGAGTCCAGGAATTGTTGAGAGTCCAAATAGTAGAGGTAATGAGTTGGATGAGTCAGAGGGATGCTTGAATTTGATATTATGGAGGGGTGCATTTATTGACAGTGATAAGATTTAATTAAGTAAGTAGTTCTCAACTGGAGTGTACTGCTTCCCCACTGAGATGTCTGGAAATGTGTGTTTGGGGGTGGGGAGGGTGCCATTGATATTCAGTGGGTGGGGACCAAAGGTGCTAAATGGTTTGCGCTGAGCAGGATATTCCTACACAGGGAGGAATCATCCTGCCCCAGGTGCCTGTTTAGAAACCTTATAGGGTATGACAGCAGGAGCAGGTAGCTGAGGAGGGTGGAACACAGGGCTTTGGAGAAGAATAAAAGACAAAAGGCCTGGGTATGGAAGGTTACTGAATGTTGCATATGGGAATCACCGCAAATCATATCAGGACTGGTTGGTTTGGCTGCTAATGTCTTTTTTTTTTTTTTTTAAAGGTTTTATTTATTTATTTGACAGAGATTGAGAGAGAGAGAGACAGAGATCACAAGCAGGCAGAGAGGCAGGCAGAGAGAGAGGGAGAAGCAGGCTGTAAGGAGCAGTCTGATCATGACCTGAGCTGAAGGCAGCGGCTTAACCCACTGAGCCACCCAGGCGCCCCTGGCTGCTAATGTCTTAAAGAAATGAGGGGACATGACTGCTGTAAAGACAGTCTGCTGCTATGAGCCTTGAAGTTGGGAGCTTTTAGGGGAGGACTTTGAAAGGACAGTGGTCTGGAAGTACTGATGAAAAGCAAAGGAAACATGCACCTTATTTGTGGGCTCATTGTATGAGTGCAGGAAAGAGCTGTAGGAGAGACAGTTTTCTTGAGAAGAGAGCTGAGGTTCAGTTATGGCAGGAAGGTGAAAGGGAGGGACTTAGTACTGTTGAATTTCATTTAATGACACATTATATGTAGATTGAGAGGCAAGTAGTCTTGCTTAATGAAAAGAATGATGGAAGCCGTCAGAAGACTGGGTTGGAACCTGGATTTTGTCACTTAGTGACTCTAGAACTTTGACTAAGTCACTTATTTAAGAAGACTTGATGTTCATCATCTGGAAATTGTGTGTCAGACTTGGTGATCTCTAAGGTCTTTTCCAGCTCATAACTTTCAGTAATTCTCATATTGTAGAGAAATTTGTATTAAATTACCAGGTGAGAATAGGTGTATCAAGTGTGAATAGGGAAAACGAAGATGATAGTAACAGTTGAGTGTCCACTGTGTGCTAGGTGCATTTCTGAGCATTTTACTTGTTTTAATGCCTTCAAACCTTGTGTCTCCTACTGTGCTTTTGTAACTGCCACACAACTAGTAAGCCTGGAGACATTGATTTGAATTCCAGCAGTTTGACCTCTGTCACAGTTGGGGTTTCCTGGGAAGTGGACTGTGAGATGGAGGTTAGCATGCGGGAGGTTTATTAGGGAGTCCTTTTGGGATTACCACCTGTGAAAAGTAAAGAAAAGAAGGAAGCAGGATTGGGCAGAGGGAGAAGTGGAACTGCCATTCAGTCTCAGGGAGGGCCTCAGCTGACCCCATAGAGAGCTTTGAAAATGAGATGGCTCTTCAAAATGGGGGGAAGGGGCCAGCCAGGCCTTCATATCCCAGCATGCACCTGTCATTGGATCTTGAGTGACCTGGGAAGGGGGTGTATATGACCTTAAATGAGGTGACTCATCAGCCAAGTCTATTCCAAAGAGGGCTGACAACTGGACACTGCCAGCTGCTATACTCCAGCAGCTGGGGAATAAGTCTTTTACTAGTGAAATGGGATTTTTGAGTTGGATCATAGTGCCCACCACAACACCAACATCTGTAGTCCCCAGTCCTTTGTTGCCTCCAGGGAGAGTATGAGGATAAATGAGAATAGTGGAAGAAATTACACAGAGGCTTGGCTCCAAAACACTTAAAAAACAGCTTGATCTGGGCTCCTGGGTGGCTCAGTCCTTAAGCATCTACCTTTGGCTTCAGTCATGATCCAGGATCCTGGGATAGACCTGTGCATCGGGCTCCCTGCTAGGTAGGAATGCTTCTCCCTCTCTCACTCGCCCTGCTTGTGTTCCTGCTCTTGCTATCTCTCTCTGTCAAATAAATAAATAAAATCTTAAAAACAAAAACCAAAAACCAGCTTGATCATCATGCGTTTTTTTTTTTTTAAGATTTTATTTTTTTTTTAGTGTATTTGCTGCTGAAGCGAGCACTAAAGATTTTATTTTTAAGTAATCTTTGCACCCCTGTGGGGCTTGAACTGACAAACCCAAGATCAGGGGTCACGTGCTCCAAGGACTGAGGCAGTCAGGTAACCCCAAGCCATTCGTACTTTTATTTTTTTAAAGATTTTATTTATTTATTTGACAGATAGAGATCACAAGTAGGCAGAGAGGCAGGCAGAAAGAAAGAGGAAGCAGGCTCCCTGCTGAGCAGAGAGCCCAACTCAGGGCTCCATCCCAGAACCTGGGATCATGACCCGAGCCGAAGGCAGAGGAGAGCCACCCAGGTGCCCTGCTGTTCATATTTTTGACATGAGGACTTAACTCAAGGTTCATCTAGGGAGAAGCTAAGAATGTGGGTGCATCAGTGCCTTTGATAATCCTTTCTTACCTGGAGATACTCTATTTAACATTTGGATATTCTAGGTCATCTTAGTTTCACTTTCTGATAGAGAAAGATTCTCCTATAGAGTAACTTAGAAATTTGGGTAAGTTTATTTGGATGTTTCCATGCTGGAAACATGGCTTGGGAGAGTGGAAGAATGATTTTTCGTTTTCATTTGCTTAACAGGGTCTTTAACAGAGCCAAAGGTTTTAAATTTTGACTAGGTCCAATTTATCAAGTTTTCCTTTTATGGATTGTGCTTTTGGTGTCTAAGAATTCTTTGCTAGTCCTAAATTTCAAAGATTTTTTGTTTCTTCCTAGAAATTTTAGAGATTTATGTTTTACATGTAAGTCCATGATTCATTTTAAGTTAACTTTTGTATAGATTTGAGAGTTTTGGGTTGTTTTTGTTTTGTTTTATTTTGCCTCTGGATGTACAATTGCTACAGCACCACTGCATTCCTTTTGTGCCTTTATCAGAAATTATTTGAGCATATTTATCTCCTCCTCCTTCTCTATTATGTTCAATTGATCTATGTGGTGTCCCTCTGTCTGTACTGTGCTGTCTTGATAACTATGGATAGTAACCCTTAACATCCAGAAGAAAGATTACTCCCATTTTATTCTTCTTTTTCAAAGTTGCTTTAGGGCCTTTCCCTTTCCATATAAATTTTTGCAGCTTGTCCGTGTCTACAGACCTACAGATCAGTTAGGGAAGAACTAATATCTGATTGAATCTTTCAGCCCTTGAATCTCTCCAATTGTTTAATTTCCTTTGATTTCTTTCCGTAGCATTTTGTCTTTTTCAGCATACAGATCCTGTATGTGTTTTGTTAGACTTATACCTAAGCATTTCATTTTCTTAGGGACACTTTGTAAATAATGCTTATTTTCTTTGGAGCTGTTGTAAGTGATACTGTGTTGATTTTGGTTTTACTACTAGGATATAGAAATGTAATTGATTCTTGTTTATTGATCTTACATCTTGGAACATTAGTTTTAGGAGTGATGATTGTTTTTGTTTTTAATATTTCTTGTGATGTTCTATGTAGAGAGTAATGTCATCTAAAGATAGAGATGGTCTTAAAACTTTTTTTTTCCAATTTTATTCCAGTTATTCTGATTTATTCCAGTTATTAACAGTATGTATTATTTTTTTTTTTTTTGCCCTGTTGCACTCTCTAGAACTCCGAGAACTATGCTGAATAAAGTGTGAGAATGGATATGTTTTCTTCGTACCCAGTCTTAAAGGGAAAACGTACATTCTCTCATCACTAAGTCTGATGTTAGCTGTAGGTTTTTTTGTTTTTTTTTTTTTTAAAGATTTTATTTATTTATTTGACAGAGAGGCAGGCAGAGAGAGGAGGAAGCAAGCTCCCCGCTGAGCAGAAAGCCCGAGGCGGGGCTCCATCCCAGGACCCTGGGATCATGACCTGAGCTGAAGGCAGCGGCTTAATCCACTGAACCACCCAGGTGCCCCCCCCCTTTTTTTTATTCCTAGTTTTTTAAATGTGTTTTTTTTTTCCCCATGAAATGAGATTAAATTTTTTGAAATGAGATTCTTCTGCATCAGCTGGTGTGCAGTGATGACTTTTTTCTTGTTTGGCCTGTTCATGTGGTGGATTACATTGATTGATTTTTATTTTATTTTATTTACTTTTTTTTTTTTTTTTACATTGATTGATTTTTAAATATCAATACCTAAAATACCTTGCATACCTGAAATAAATAGCATTTGGGTCATGATGGTATATTCTTTTTATATGTTGCTAGATTCTGTTTGCTAATACTTTGTTGAGGATTTTGCAACTAAATTCATGAGTCTGTGGTTTTCTTTTTTTTTGTAATGTCTTGGGCCTCATAAAACAAGTCGGGAAATATTCCTTCCTATTCTCTCTTCTGGAAGAGATTGTATAAAATTGGCATTAATTGTCCTTTAAATGTTTGATAAAACTCTCCAGTGAAACTAGAGCCTGGAATTTCTTTACAGGACTATTCAGGCTATTTTATCATGACTGAATTTTGGTAGTTTGTGGTTTTCAAAAAATTGATGCATTACTTCTGAGTTGTCAAATTTATGAATGTAGAGTTGTTCGTAGTATTACCCTTTCCTGCTTAATGGCTATAGGGTCTGTTGACCTTAAAAATCTGTCAGTTAATTTACCAGCAAAAATAAGTTTATTCAGGAATAACAGAAAATTGCAATCCAGGACATGCAGGCTCTAGCAAAACCATAGACAGGTCCCATAAACAAAGGAGAGGAACATTATTTTATGGAGAAGGAAGAAGGAGAGAGTTGGCAGTGGTTGTTTATTTTTTTTTAAGATTTTATTTATTTATTTGAGAGAAAGAGAGAGTAACAGAGATAGTGAGAGAGAGCACAGTCTGGGAGGAGAGGGAGAACCAGGCTCCCAGGGAGCCCAGAGCCCAATGTGGGGCCCTATCTCAGGACCATGACCTGAGCTGAAGGCAGATGCTTAACTGACTGAGCTACTCAGGTGTCTCCCCCCCCCCCCCATCCTCCCCCACCACACAGAGTGGTTATTTTGAAAGAAAGTCCTTGAAGAAAAGCACCAGTTCAGGGTGATAATTGTTTCTCATTGACTGAATTGCCCTGCTAGTCAGTTTCTTGTAGGAGGTGTAGTGTGCATCTTGCCTTTGGGGGCCTGTAATCGAATTCCTTCCTGTTAAACATTCTTTTGGAGTAATTGCAGCTGAGTGGAAGGGCTCCCCCTTCTGGCTTCCCAGCTCCACTTTAATGAGGTTTCCCTTTGTTAATTTTCATATTTACCCCCTTTGATCAAGATCTTTCCTGAAAGCATAGCTGATCAAAAGTCAGGTTTTCAAAAAAAAAAAAAAAAAAGTCAGGTTTTCTTAATTCAGTGACCTTTTGACCCTCAGTGCCAGGAAAGATGTTTTCCTGGTTGTCATGGCCGGTATCAGACGCAAAGTGCATCGAATTAGAAACCAGTTAAGGTCACATTTGAGTAACTAGGAAGGTTAGCGAGAGAACTCTCAGGCACTGCCCACCTTATAGTCCTTATTTACGAAGATCGTAAGCTCCGAAGATCATATCCTTATTGGGAACATCATTTTTACAAAAGCTCGATAGGCAGCAAATACAGAAGAAAGTAACATGACGATTCCAAATTGTGTAGTGGTTTTATTTATTTATTTTTTTTTTTAAAGATTTTATTTATTTATTCGACAGAGAGAGATCACAAGTAGGCAGAGAGGAAGGCAGAGAGAGAGGAGGAAGCAGGCTCCCTGCTGAGCAGAGAGCCCGATGCGGGACTCGATCCCAGGACCCTGAGATCATGACCTGAGCCGAAGGCAGCGGCTTAACCCACTGAGCCACCCAGGCGCCCTGTGTAGTGGTTTTAAACTGGAATCCTAGATCTGAAAGTAGCCAACTAAAAACATTTATTGACACTTTTTCCAGCATAAGGGAGAAAAGTTACCCCTGTGGAAGTAAACCTGAAGTTGTTGATGCTTCTTGGAAGTCTCCACTTCAAGCTGCTATGAAAGCATAATAGTGAATATAGCAAGAGCACACTGAAGGAATTAACAGTGCATTTTAGAAGATACAGTGCAGGTATAAACATGAAGCAAAAGCTGAAAAACTTTTTGCAGAACAGCAAAACCTCAAAGACATTTTATTTTATTATTATTTTTTTTTTAAAGTTTTTTTTTTTTTTTTTGACAGAGACAAACACAGCGAGAGAGGGAACAAAAGCAGGGGGAGTGGGAGAGGGAGAAGCAGGTTCCCTGCTAGGCAGGGAACCCGAGTGGGGCTCCATCCCAGGACCCTGCAACCACGACCTGAGCTGAAGGCAGATGCTTTAGGACTGAACCACCCAGGTACCCTATCAAAGACATTTTAACACAGCATTGTTATCTTGAAAGAACTGTTTGGCACCCAACGTGTTGCATGCAGTTGGTGAGGTTGCAAATTCAGAGAACCATGAATTTGGATAAGAATCCAGAGTCACTTAGTAGTTCAGATGAAAGAAAGACTTTTGTGAATTCCGAACCTTTTAGAAGAAGCTAGTGAAAAATTAATTTGTCATGGGATCACAGTGAGGCTGTTTCTGAAAGGCCATATCAAAACAAGAGGTTTCCCTCCCTTCAAACAAGGGTTTGGGAAATGCAGAGAAGGGCATTCATTGTCTTTCCACAAATGAGAAGAAGCAGTAGTGAGAAAAAGGTACACAGGCCTCGTCCAAACCTCTTGGGAAATCTGTCTTGTCAGATGTCTCCTGCTTCAGTTTCCTCCAGGTGGCGTGCAGGACCAGTCAGGGCTTGGTGCTTTCCTCACATGTGTCACACGAGTCCAAGAATCTGTTTCTTAGAGTTTGGTGGCACATAGTGGTTAGCAGTAACTCTAAGGCCATTTCCAGCAAAGATCACGATGTGGGACTTGATCCCAGGACACTGGGATCATGGCCTGAGCCGAAGGCAGACATTTAACCGACTGAGCCACGTAGGCATCCCAATGCATGGTTATTTTTAATAGAAACGGTTAGGCCTTTAGACATTGGAGTATATCTTTTTTATCAACTGTGGTTCAGAGGAGTCAGGGGCCAAGTGTATTAATGTCCTGTGACTGTCTTAAGAAATGAGAATCTGTGAATTCCAAAGGGGGTGAATCTGAAATTTGGAAGGACTAACAGTACTGTTAGCCAGGGTGTTTGGAGGTTTTCTACAAATTTTGCCAGTTAATAGTGCCATATATGTGCTTGACTGACCCTGAGGATTGAAGGTGGTATGTACAGTGAAAGGGGTATAAAAATGGCCGAACAGCATTTGTTGAAGACTTGTTGAAGCCCTTGACTAGAAAAATGGGTTTCCCAATCACTGAAGTTCAGAGAAAAGTTCTCCAAGTAGGGATAATCTTTTCCATCAGAAATACTGGCTCCTCTATGAGGAAGAGCTTCAGTCCACTGAGAAAGTATGCAAACCATAACTAAATCATACTCACATATCCATGAGACAGGGAAGCATATGAAATTCTTTTATGGAAACCAGTTCCTCTTAGTTGTTCTTTGGCCTGGCAGAACATGAGGATAGGCACTTTTTGTAACCTTATTAGTATTTCTCTACTGATACTGGTTCATGAATGATATCTTATCATTTTGTAGACGAATAGTTTAATGCACACAAAGTAGAAAGTGGGAACATTGGAATTTTGGGTAGGACTGGATTATCATTTGGTCCAAACCAGCATTCTCTTTTTATTGAAACAACAATTACTAGATTTCTAGTATTGTTTTTCCCTCTCTGGGACTAATTGCTGGGTATCTCTTTTTAGTTTTCTCAAATGATAATTGGGGAGAACATCCCTTTGGACCATGACAGAGGTTTGGCTATTGGTTTCCTTGAGAGCAGTGTTTTTGATGACTATATCAGCAAGGTTTACTCTGACCCAGGAAGTCAAGTCTGGAATGCCCAGGAACCTCCCTCTCAGAGGTTCAATAGCCAGAGCAGCAATAAAGCCAGAGCAGTTAATAGCCAGAGAAGCAATAAAAGTATGGCATCTAGTAAATTTTGGACATAGGAGCCATTTTTAATTTTATTCCCATTACAGGTAAGGAAACCTTAGTTCCCATAACGTCCCAAAGGCATACTGACAATGGGTATAAGTGTTTGCATTTATACCCTTGGCCATTGTACAAGCCAGAGGGAGGGCATAAAATTCAGCCTGTTGAATAGCCAGAGATAAAGGTGCTGCCTCAGTGACTTCAAAGGAAGTTGTAATAGCATACCTAGCATGATGTTCAGCATTTTCATCCTTTTTTTCCCCTAAAGATTTTGTTTATTTGAGAGAGAGAGAGAGAGCACTAATAGGGGGAAGGGGCAGAGGGAGAAGCAGACTATCCCCTGAGCAGGAAGCCTGATGCAGGGTTCAATCCCAGGACCCTAAGATCATGACTGGAGTTGAAGGCAGATACTTAACCAAAGAGCCACCCAGTCACCTTGCATTTTCATCCTTTAAATAGAACCATCAGTAAATCATTAAAAATCTGCAGTGGCTAGAGGAGTTTTGTGTAAATTGTCACACGGAGTCAGAAGATGGTCTGTCAGCATTAAGCAGTCATGAGGGGTTTCGTCGGTGAAGGAGGGGAGAGGACTAGCAGGGTTAAGGTTATTGCAGCAAGGAAGAGTTCTGTGAGGAGCTGTTGGCAGCAGGATGTCCTAGGAGGTGAGAAGACTGAGAAGTGCTGAGCATGAGTAGAATTCAGGAATTACTGCATGGGGCACAGAAGGTTAAAGGGATTGCCCTGGGATTATTTCTTCAGTGGCTTTAACTAAAAGGAAAGTGGCAGGAATGGCTCTGAGGCAGAGGGGCTCAGAGCCCCAGGCTCCAGTTGTTGGTCATATTACCCATGGGTCAATGATGGTTCCCATGTTTTGGATGACTACTCTAAGACATTCCCTCCCCTCTCACATAAAAAGAGGAGAAAGGAAGTTGATAATTAGGATGTCTGAGGGCCGAGGGCTTTATTAGGCTTTTCTTTAAAGTCTCAAAAGCTGGGTACCTGAGTGGCACGGTCAGTTGAACATCTGACTCTTGGTTTCGTCTTGGGTTGTGATCTCCGGGTCATGAGATAGAGCCCCATGTTGGCATCCACGCTTAGTGCAGAACTGCTTAGGATTCTCTTCCTCTCCTTCTGCCCCCTCTCACCCCTGCATGCTCTTTTGCATGCATGCTCTCTCTCTTTCAAATAAATAAGTAAATCTTCTTTAAAAATCTATAAAAGTCTCAAAATCTATATCCTCCTGACCTTTCTTTTTTTTTTTTTTTAAGATTTTATTTATTTATTTGACAGAGAGAGAGAGATCACAAGTAGGCAGAGAGAGAAGGGGAAGCAGGCTTCCTGCTGAGCAGAGAGCCGGATGCGGGACTTGATCCCAGGACCCCGAGATCATGACCCGAGCCAAAGGCAGAGGCCCAACTGACTAAGCCACCCAGGTGCCTTCCTCCTGACCTTTTAAATAGTAGCATCAGGTTGGTCATTTTTTTGGTAAAGCATATAGAGATTGAGCCATAAAAAATAAGTTTGGAATCCACTTTCAATGGTAGACAGCCAGTCCAAGAAAAACTTATAATTGGTGTAGTTTTAGGTTTTGGAAAGTTTAGGGTGCCATGAAGCCTTCCTGGATCCAAATGTGCACCTTGTTTCAAGATCAGGTGCCCTATGTATCGAACCTGAATTGGAGCAAACTGCAGAGTTGTTTTTTTTTTTTTTTTTTTTTTAATTTTTTAAAAGATTTTATTTATTTATTTGACAGAGATCACAAGTAGGCAGAGAGGTAGGCAGAGAGAGAGGAAGGGAAGCAGGCTCCCTGCTTAGCAGAGAACCCAAAGTGGGGCTCGATCCCAGGACTCTGGGCTCATGACCTGAGCCGAAGGCAGAGGCTTAACCCACTGAGCGACCCAGGCGTCCCCAGGTTTTCTTGTTTTTGCTTTTGGTTATTTTGGAGACTTTATATCCCCTTACAGCTGGAAGTTTTGACTAGTGATGCTGTCTCCTGTGAAGAGATTGGAGAAGACAGCAGAGAAGCTAATCCTCTCCTTATTGTGACCAAGCAGGGCCTACAGAAAACTTCATATCATCCAAATCAGCTTTCAGGGATTGTGAAAAGTCAGAGGACTGTGTATGTAACCCTGGGGCATTACTGTCCCAATGTATGCCTGTTTTTCCCAAGTGAAAGAAAAACAGCTACCCTTATCAACTGGACTACCAGAAAATTCACCACATAGATCAGTTCATCACGTAGATCAATAGATCACCACATAGTGAACAATTTCAGTGGGAAAGAATGTCAGTAACATATGGGAATTAGGAACAACAGGGTCCCAAGGAATAATGATGATATCGATTGCCCACAGGTCCTGGACAAGCCTTGATCTTTAGCCATTGGGTTTTCTCACGGGCAAAACCAAGGTATCAACTAGTACGTTCAGGGGATATTGAGGCCCTGAGCTTTGTAATCTTCTATATGAGCTTGATGCCTTGAAAGGTTTTTTTTATTTATAGGGTATTGATTCATTCTGGGGAGAGGTTTTGAGGGATCTGAATATTGATGGGAGGTGTACTGTGGATGCTGCCAATAAAAATTGAAGATTGTGCTCATAAAGAGGAAAGTAGTTGATCCAATAGGAACAAATGACAGTGTTCCCAGACAGTTGTAGTACCATCAGAGACAGAGCAAATAAAAGATGGCAGGGGTAATCTAATCCCCTTGTTAGCTATCTTGATTACTGCTGTCAAATTCTAGAATTACTTTCCCCTTTTGGGAGAAATTTCACATGATATTTTTCTAAGAAATCTCAACTTGACAAATGAAAAGGGTAGAGGAACTAAGAGAGAAAAGGATGTGTATCTCTCAAAAGCCCTAAACAAGGAGGAATAGGTTCAAAGACAGGAACATGTTGAGGTTCATTAGAGACGCCACTATTTGAACTGTTTTAGTACTCTGAGACAGAGGCTGCTTTACAGCAGTGGGCTTGAGCACCAAGAGTGTAGCTCCCATGTCAGTAAGGACAGAAAGAGATTCATTCCCAGTATGGAGAGTGGTTGCTCCAAGCCAGTTAAGAGGGAAGATTAGGAAGAGACTCAGTAGTTTCTTGGAGCTCCTTCATTGGGAGTTAGGAGGGCATTCGTTAGGCTGACTCAATGGCTGAAGCTCCTGGAGCACTTAAGTTGGTAATAGTCTTTTTTCCAGTGTCATGATCCTTTGCGATAATAGCAGAAACTAGGGGGCTTTGATGAACATCCTTCATTTGCCAGAGTTAAAAGTTGAGAATTTTAGCAGTCTTTATTTTAGGTGACTCCTGTGGGGTACTAGCAAGCTGGTTTGCTAAATTTAGACTAAATCTGGAGTAGGCATAGTTTCCCATCCCAGGAGAACTGGTTCAGCCCATTAATAAACATGGTTAAAAGCTACCTAGGCAGATTGAACATCTAAAGGAGGACTAGAAGTTTTTTAAGACAATTTGGAGTTGATTGCAGTGGTCAAAAATATGGGGCGCCTGGGTGGCTCAGTGGGTTAAAGCCTCTGCCTTTGGTTCGGGTCATGATCCCAGGGTCCTGGGATTGAGCCCCGCATCTTGCTCTCTGCTCAGCAGGGAGCCTGTTTCCTCCTCTCTCTCTCTCTCTCTCTCTGCCACCTCTTTGCCAACTTGTAACCTCTGCCTGTCAAATAAATAAATAAAATCTTAAAAAAAAACCAAACCAAAAAACAGGTTCATCAGGCTTTTGTGTGCAAGTCTGAATCTTGTTCTAGTCAACAGGCTTAGAAAAGTCTACTGCCGTGGCTCAGTGGAGATGTACAGTAAGTGTTCTAGCATCCTGCCAAAAGTTGGGAGTTTGTTTCTCTAAATCCCCTTCAGGATATTCCCATCAGGCTGGCTTCATGCAGTTTTAGCCTGGTCCTTACCAACAAGCATGTGGACTAATTGATAAAAATCTGAAAAACTGGGCGCCTGGGTGGCTCAGTGGGTTAAAGCCTCTGCCTTTGCCTCTGCCTTTGGCTCAGTCGTGATCTCAGGGTCCTGGGTTTGAGCCTTGCATCGGGCTCTCTGCTCAGCACGGAGCCTGTTTTCTCTTCTCTCTCTGCCTGCCTCTCTGCCTACTTGTGATCTCTGTCTGTCAAATGAATAAATAAAATCTTTTTTAAAAAATCTGAGAAACTATGAATTTGAATAGCTTTATTAAATTCTCTAGCAAAGCTATTGTAGGGGTGGTCCTTCATCGCTTTAGCAAAACTCTTTAACTGTGACTCTCAATTTGGCCTTTGTCCAGAGAACCTAAGAAATTGGGGGTTCATTTGGATCCTCAAAAGATAACTTTAAAGGGACAGATTCTGATAGGCTCAGGGGAAGGAAGTGGGGAGAGAGGTTCAGGGCAAAAAGGAAGTTTGGTGAAAGAATTAGCATGGGGGAGAAGGGGGCACAGAGAAGAGGTCAGGATTGTGGATGGTGGTGGAAGTGCGGCCTCAGCTCTGGCTGCTGCAGCCCTGAGGCATAGAAGACAAGGGAGGGGGGAACAGCGGCCTCACAAGCCTTCTTGTCTTTTTTTAAAGGTTTGCCTCAGTTAGTCTAGACATTCTATTTTGTGGCGAGGCAATTTTATTTTTTACTTATTTTAAAATTTTTTTATGGGTTTTATTTATCTATTTGACAGAGATGCAGCAAGAGAGGGAAGACAAGCAGGGGGAGAGTGAGAGGGAGAAGCAGGTTGCCTGTTGAGCAGGGAGCCCAATGTGGGGCTTGATCCCAGGGCCCCGGGACCATGACCTGAGCTGAAGGCAGCCTCCTAAGTGCTGAGCCACCCAGGCACCCCGTGGAGAGGCAATTTTAGATTCCTGATAACATTTGGAAGCTTCAAAATCTGAATCAAAACATCCCATTCAGTTTCCACAATTTTAGAGCCTTAACTATTCAATTCAGTTTTGAGGAAAGTATGTTTGGAAGGATTGGAAGTTCCCTCTGATGGTCATTTGAGGTTCTAAGTTACTTTTTTTTTTTTTTAAAGGTTTTATTTATTTATTTGAGTGAGTGAGAGAGCATGAGAGGGGAGTTCAGAGTGGGAGAAGCAGACTCCCCATGGAGCCAGGACCCTGATGCAGGACTCGATCCCAGGACTCCGGGATCATGACTGGAGTCAAAGGTAGCCGCTTAACCAGCTGAGCTACCCAGGCACCCCCTGAGTTACTTTTGATTAAATTGGTCTGTTTATTAGAAATGTGCACGAGGAAGGACTATAATACTGAGATATAAAATGGGGGCAGCTGGCTGGCTCAGTTGGAAGAGCATATAACTTTTTTTTTTTTTAAGATTTTATTTATTTATTTGACAGATCAAGATCACAAGTAGGCAGAGAGGCAGGTAGAGAGAGAGAGGGGAAGAAGCAGGCTCCCCGCTGAGCAGAGAGCCCAATGTGGGGCTCGATCCCAGGACCCTGGGAGTGACCGGAGCCGAAGGCAGAGGCTTTAACCCACGGAGCCACCCAGGTGCCCTGGAAGAGCATATAACTCTTGATCTCAGAGTTGTATCAGCCCCATGTTGGGTTTACAGATTACCTATAAATCTATAAAACTTAAAAAAAATTTAATAAAAAATTAAAATAAATATAAAATCAGGCCGGGGTCCCAGTAAGGGGGGGTTCCGCAAAGCAATTTGATGATAGAGATCCCATTTTTTAGGATTTTCTTTGTTTTCTAGAGGAAAAAACCAATTCCTAAACAGAACTGTTTAAAGAGGAACAGCCTGGTTCCAAAAGGAATCAGACCAAAGGCCAGTACATTCCAATAGGAACAGCCCAGTTCCAAAGGAATCAGACTGAAATTTAGTACAGTTTAGTGGGAAAACTCTGGTTCTAAAAAGGAGATGGACTGAAGGCCAAAGGAGTATTCTCAGAAAAGACAAAGCCTTAATGTAGATCTTTAAGAAACCCTAGAGAGACCAAACACACAAAGCAGAATTTGAATATAGGGGGAAACTTAACCTTCAAACTCTAGTGTATGTAAGAAAGTACTGAACTCAATTATCTCTGTGGCTACTGGGTGCCTGTTTGCTTACCAAACGGTTATTGGGGATCTTCCCTTGACCTCACTTCTCTTCACCAAATGATATTAAAAATTATTAAAAATTAACCTTAGGGGTGGCTGAGTGGCTCATTTGTTTAGGCATCTGACTCTTGATTTCAGCTCAGGTCATGATCTCAGGGTCATGGGATTGACCCCAGTGTTGGGCTCGTGCTCTGCCAGGCAGGGAGTCTGCTTGTGATTCCTTCTCCCTCTCTCTCTGCTAGCTTGCATGTGCGCTCTCTCTCTCTCTCAAGTAATAAATCTTTTTTAAAAAAATTAACCTTAAAATATTTACTTTATCAGCAAACGTGGGTTTATTTGGGAATAACAGAAAATTGCAATTTGAGACATGCAGAGTTGTGGCAAAACCATAGACACATCTCACAAACACAAGAGAAGAACATTGTTTTATGGAGCAGGAGGAGGAAATTGGAAAGGGTTGTTTTGAAAGAAAGTTCATTGGAGAAAAGCATGAGTTCAGGGTAATGATAGTTTCTCCTTAGCTGAAATGCAGGGATAGTTTCTTCTAGGAAATGCAGTGTAGTGTGTTTCCCTGTTGGAGCCTATAATTGGTAATGCTACCTGTAATTGACATTGAGTGGGTAATACACCCCCCTCCCCAAAATCTGGCCTCCCACTCCAGTTTAGTAAGGTTTCCTTTAATTAATTTTCACAGGTCTATAATGATACCCCTGTTTCCTTACTTGTATTGGTGATTTGTGTCTTCTCTCTCTCTTTTTTTTTTTTTAATTTTTGTCAGTCTTTCCAGGGTTTATAGATTTCATTGACCACCACCCCCACCCAGAAAACTAGCTTTTTGTTTTATTGATTTTCTCTTTTTTCCTGTTTTCAGTTTATTGATTTCTGTTAATCTTTATTATTCTCTTCCATTCGCTCAATTTGAGCTTATTTTGTTCATCTTTTTCTACTTTTTTTTTCTGGTTTCTTGACTAAGGAACATATTTTTTGTTTGTTTGTTTTGTGTTCTGTTGTTGTTGTTGTTGTTGTCTAGGAATTTCTGTGCCCCGCTTGGGGCCTGAATTCTCAGTCCCGAGATCAAGAGTTGCATGCTCTTCTGACTGAAGCAGCCAGGTGCTCCCAGAATTTACATTAAGGATTTGAGATCTTTTGTCTTTGTTATTGAAAACGTTTAATGCTATATTAATTTTAGTATATTGCAGTTCCATTTTTATTCACTTCTGTGTATATTTTAAATTTCTTTTTAGACTTCCTCTTTGACAGTTGCTTAGTGAGGAGTGTGTTGTTTAGTGTCCATGTGTTTAATGATGTTCTGTTGTAATTCTGTAATGATTTCTAGTTTGAGTCCATTATGGTCAGAAAACATATTCTGCGTGATTATAATTCTTTTTTTTTTTTAATTAATTTTTTATTTTTTAAATTTCTTTTCAGTGTACTAGAATTCATTGTTTATGTACTACTCTAGTGCTCCATGCAATACGTGCCTTCCATAATACCCACCACCAGTCTCACCCAATACAATTCTTTAAAATTTGTTAAAGTTTTTTTATCTGGGTTATGGTATTTTGAATATTCCATGGATGCTTGAAAAGGTCTTTCATTTTGAAAGCAGATTAAGAGTTATAAACAGCTCAGTTGTTCTCATCATCTATCTGTTTATTTTGCAGATAGGATGAAATGAGTTATTTATTGAATGGATGACTCTTAGCTTGGGAAAGTGTGAGAAAATATATTTATAAAGAATATTTGATTTCTTTGGAGGGATGTGAGAGTAGATACAATTTGCAGGTATCATGCTTTAATGAAATTTTTCCCATTCTAGACATTTTTGGATAATTTAGATACATCATCTTATAGTAGTAGTTGTATCTGTAGTGTTAAAATATTCTGGAGCTGGCCTGTAAATATATTAGATAACTGCCCCAAATTATGTAAAGTAATATGTTTGAACATAATTTAAGTTTAATGTATATGGAAGAATTTGACATGAGAGATCTCATCTTAAAAATCTGTGGTAAGAGGTGAATATTTCCCCAAATACAGAATGAATATTCTCATCCACAACTGAAGTGTGGTAGTAGTATTATAATGTGGTAAGGTAGAGTTGGTGAGTTTACTGAAAATGTGTGGATGTTGGAAACCCAGGAGATCTTGATTATATGTGAGTTTCTTCAAAGGAAATATGAGTATACATGGTAGCATTCTGTTGATAAAAGAGGCTTTGTGATAATAGAACTATGAACAGTTGGGCCTTAGAAGAAAGTTTACCACATTGTATCACCTACAACAGTTCAGAGGCACTGTAATCAGAAAGTTTCTGTTCCTAAGGTTAAGACTCCCACCCTTGGTGTGTTCATTAAAAAAGTACTAAGTTTATATCTCAGATTTTTCATATTCAGTGCATTTTTCTAAATAATGATATAAGTTTGAGTATTTTATCTGAGAAGCAATTTTGTGGTTCTCTTTTTTAAAGATTGTATTTGTTTTGAGAGTACATAAGTGGGGGTGGAGGTGAAGAATCTGGTACGGACAGAGCCTGACACAGAGCTCTGTCCCATGACCTGAGCTGAAATCAAGAGTCAAGACACTTAACTGACTGAGCCACCCAGGTGCCCCAATTTTGTGGTTCCTTAATGCCTCTTCCTTTGAAGTAGTAGAATATGTGCAATTTTGATTCCAAAATTAATAAACTAAGAACTAATTTACAAGATCAAAAGCTTTTGCACAGCAAAGGAAACAGTTAACAAAATCAAAAGACAACTGACAGAATGGGAGAAGATATTTGTAAACGACATATCAGATAAAGGACTAGTGTCCAAAATCTATAAAGAACTTAGCAAACTCAACACCCAAAGAACAAATAATCCAATCAAGAAATGGGCAGAAGACATGAACAGACATTTCTGCAAAGAAGACATCCAGATGGCCAACAGACACATGAAAAAGTGCTCCATATCACTCGGCATCAGGGAAATACAATTCAAAACCACAATGAGATACCACCTCACACCAGTCAGAATGGCTAAAATCAACAAGTCAGGAAATGACAGATGCTGGCGAGGATGCGGAGAAAGGGGAACCCTCCTCCACTGTTGGTGGGAATGCAAGCTGGTGCAACCACTCTGAAAAACAGCATGGAGGTTCCTCAAAATGTTGAAAATAGAACTGCCCTATGACCCAGCAATTGCACTATTGGGTATTTACCCTAAAGATACAAACGTAGTGATCCAAAGGGGCACGTGCACCCGAATGTTTATAGCAGCAATGTCCACAATAGCCAAACTATGGAAAGAACCTAGATGTCCATCAACAGATGAATGGATCAAGAAGATGTGGTATATATACACAATGGAATACTATGCAGCCATCAAAAGAAATGAAATCTTGCCATTTGCGACAACATGGATGGAACTAGAGCATATCATGCTTAGCGAAATAAGTCAAGCAGAGAAAGACAACTATCATATGATCTCCCTGATATGAGGAAGTGGTGATGCAACATGGGGGCTTAAGTGGGTAGGAGAAGAATCAATGAAACAAGATAGAATTGGGAGGGAGACAAACCATAAGTGACTCTTAATCTCACAAAACAAACTTAGGGTTGCTGGGGGGAGGGGGGGTTAGGAGAAGGGGGGTGGGGTTAAGGACATTGGGGAGGGTATGTGCTTTGGTGAGTGCTATGAAGTGTGTAAACCTGGTGATTCACAGACCTGTACCCCTGGGGATAAAAATATATGTTTATAAAAAATAAAAAATTAAATTAAAAAAAATTTATGTATCTTGGGATGCCTGGGTGGCTCAGTCATTGAGCATCCACCTTCAGTTCAGATCATGATCCCAGGGTCCTGGGATCGAGTCGTGAATTGGGCTCCCTGTTCAGTGGAGAGCCTGCTTCTTGCTCTGTCTGACACTCCCCTTGCTTTTGCTAACTTGCTCTCTCTACTGCTCTCTAACAAATAAATCTTCTAAAATCTTCTGTATCTTTATCACTTTTTGTCTGCTTGTTCAAAGGCTGAGAGAAATGTATTAATCTTCCAGTATAATTGTGGACTGATTTCTTCTAGTGGGTTCTTTAGTTTTTGCTGTGCGATTGAGTATATCATACAAGGCCATGTTATTCTATGACTGTAGGTTTTTAGGACTTTCAAATTATGAGACCGATGATGTGCTGCCTACTGCACTAAGAAGGCACTTGATTAATAGGTTTTTAAATTATTGAATATTCCAGGAGAATTGTCCTTTTTTTTGTATCTTTATTTCCAGAAATACTTTTTTAAAGTCTAATCTGATACTACTTGGCTTTAATTTGGTAGTATCTTAATGGCATCTTTTTTTCCTGTGCTTTCACTTTCAAATTTTCTGTGTCCTTATATTTTAAATGTATCTCTTGTTAGCACCTGAAGCTACATATAAAAAAAAAAATCTAGTCTCCTGGACTACCCATTTCCCTCCCTCCCCCAGTTATTAGATATTGTGAATTGTGCTTTTTAAAAAAGATTTTATTTATTTATTTGACAAAGAGAGACACAGCAAGAGAGGAACACAAGCAGGGGGAGTGAGAGAGGAAGAAGCAGGGTTCCCGCTGAGCAGGGAGCCCTTTCCAGGGCTCTACCCGAGGACTCTGGGATCATGACCTGAGCTCAAGACAGATACTTAATGCCTGAGCCACCCAGCTGCCCTGAATTGTGCTTATTGCACGTTCTTGTATATGTCTGTGCTACACATAATTGTTTGGTCATAGGGTATGCAAATGTTTAATTACAGAAGATACTGCCAACAGTTTTAAAATCTTGTGCCAGTTTTTAACACCATCAGAAGTGCATGAGAACTGGAGTGCGAGGGTGGCTTAGTCCATTAAGCTTCTGATTCTTTGATTTTGGCTGAGGTCATGATCTCAAGTTCAAGAATGGAGCCCTGCTATCGGGCTCTGTGCTTCCCCACCCCACCCCTGCATGTGCCTGCTCTCGCTCTCAAATAAATCTTTAAAAAAAAAAAAAAGTGTATGAGAATTGTTGATCCACTTAAGTGCCCAAATTGGTACTGTTTCTTATTTCTTTAAGTTATACCATTTAGTGGATATGTGTATCTCATTGTGGTTTTGGTGTGTTTGGGTTTGGTGTTTTGTTTTTTGTTTTTGAGATATAACATTATATTAGTTACAAGTGTACAACATAGTGATTCAGTTGTACACTTGTAACTAATATAATGATGATCATCACAGTAAGTCTTGTTAACTTTCATCACCATAGGGGCACCTGGGTGGCTCAGTGGGTTGGGCCTCTGCCTTCGGCTCAGGTTACAATCTCAGGGTTCTGGGATCGAGCGGGGCTCTCTGCTCTGGCGAGGAGCCTGCTTCCCCGCTCTTTCTGACTGCCTCTCTGCCTGCTTGTGATCTCTCTCTCTCTCTGTCAAATAAATAAATCAAATGTTAAAAAAAAATTCATTGCATCACCATAATAGTTACATTTTTTTTTCTTGTGATGAGGACTTTTAAGATTTACTCTCTGAAACTTTCAAATATGTAATACAGTATTATTAACTGTAGTCATTATGCTGTACATTGTATCCCCTGACTTAATTTATTTTATAACTGGAAGTTTGTACCTTTTGACCACATTCACCATTTCACTTATTCCCACCCCCTACCTCTGATAACCACCAGTCTGTTCTCTTTGTGAGTTTAGGTTTTTTTGTTTGTTTTAGATTCCACATATAAGTGAGATCATAGGTTATTTGTCTTTCTCTGACTTAATTTCACTTAGCATAATGCCCTAAAGGTACATTCATGTTACTACAGATAGTAATGCCATTGTAGTCTCCTGGATTTTTTTTTTTTTTTAAAGATTTTATTTATTTGAGAGAGAGAGAGTGAGAGAGCATGAGTGGATTGCGGGGAGAGGGAGAACCTCAGCAGGGAGCCCCACTCAGGACTCTCTCTATCCCAGGTTCTTGGGATCATGACTTGAGCCAAAGGCAGATGATTAACTGACGGAGCCGCCCCAGTGCCCCTGTAGTCTCCTAGATTTTTAACAGAACTTTAGTCCATGTACATTTAATGTAATTACTGACACATAGAAGTTTAGACCTACCATCTTTCTTTGTGCTTTTTGACCCACAGATTCCATTTTTCTTTTTCTTTAACTTCTTGTCTTCTTTTGAATCATTTCTTCTCATTCTGTCTCATCATTACTTACATCAGTTTGGACTGCACGTAGACTTGATTCCCACTGATGTAGTGATTATCCTAATTACAGAACATTTCCTTAGCAAGGTATAAAGTTATACCTTTACTCTCAGATAATCTAGTAATCTTAGAACACTTATTTTCATTTATTCTCTTTCTAATTTACTGTCATTGTTCAGATTTAATTTTATCTTTTTCTCTTTTAACCCCATAAGACATAGTTATTTCATGCAGTCAATTTATTTGATTTTTTTCCACATATTTCTTTCTTTGCTCTTCATTCTTTCATACATGTCTAAATGAAATTACTTTTTTTTTAAATCTTAAGAATATGCTTTAGAAAAACTTTAGCACTGTAGGTACTTGGGGCTGGGTAGTTTAGTTGTAAAGGACTATGCATTATAAGATGGCTAGCAACATTCCTGGCCTCTGCCCACTAGATGACAGCAGCACCCCACATTTTGACAACCCAGATGTCAGTGAGGGTGAAAATTTTTCCTATTTGAGAACTACCGCTTTAAAATTTCATTTGATGTAACTCAGCAGATAGTGGTGCCTGTTTTTCTTTGTTAAAAATACCTAGCTCTTTTTGAAAAGGACTTTAATTGGGCATAGAATTCTACTTTTTATTTTTTTCCCTCCACATTGTGCTGGGTTCTTTCACTGTTGCCCTTGAGAAGTCCTCTGACTACTGCTATTTTAAATATAATCAGTCGGGTTTTTTTCCTTCAGTGGCTTTTATAAAGTCCTTATCTTCAGGTGTTCTGCAGCTTCCATTATGTTGTGTTTTTATTAGAATTCTTTTTATTTATTCCACATGGCAGTTAGTAAGTTTCTTGTATCTATGGATTAGTGTCTATCATTGGTTATAGAACATTTCAGCCATTATCTCTTCACATTTTGCCTCTGAACAACTCTCTTTGTCTTTCTTACTCTATCCTTCATGTCTTAGCATTTTATGTTTTGCATCTGTCTCTCTGTTTCAGTTTATACAGTCTCTTTCCTGTCATCCAGTACACTGATTTTTCTTCTAGCTCTGTCTAATGTGTTGTATGTGGTTCATTTTTCAGTCTACTGTAGTTTTGTCTTTCCTGAAGATATTTTCAAGCTTATCTTGAAGCATAATCTTCTTTAAAACACGGTAAGCATAATTCTTTTATAATATGTCTGATTCTGCTATCTTTTGTTTTTGCTTCTTGCTCATGGTACTTTGTGTGATTAGTTATTTTTTATTCTTTGCTGTGTAATGATTGAAAAATTGTTTATGGGAATTCTTTGTGGCCCAGAGTGCCTTTCTCTGGAAAGAACTTAGAGTTATCAGGTCTCTGGGGAACCATTTTAAGGGTTTCAGGCTTCAGCCCTTCCTTCCCCATATCCATGCAACTTTCCTTCTATTACCTTACTCTGAAGGCAGTAAGGCCCTTTGGAAGTCCCAGCTTAATAGGGGGAAGAGGGTCTCCTATCTTTACCTAGAAAAAAACCCCTGGTCTTTCATATCCCCCTATCCTTTGAGAGCAGTTCAGATCTATCTTGATAAGCAATTCTGTTTACTCTTCGATCTTGCACTAGCTCAAATTTTACCCTGGTCGTTTGGAATCTAGAGTATTAATATAAGTGAAGGACAGAGAAGTGTCAAGAAATATGAGTGCAAGCTAATAAGGTAGAGTGCCTCAGTTTCATGGTTGTTGACAGAAGACATGAGAATCCTGGTTCAGAGAAAAGGGGTTTTATAACTCATGGTATAGCAAATAGTGTGAATTTCATGTTTGCTCAGTCTCCCTTGCCCTCCAAATTGCAGAGAGTACTGTAGAGTTTGCATCATTGCTGAGGGGGACTCCAAGCTTAAGAAACCCCAAACTTTTTTTTTAATCTTTAAAAAAAATTTGTTATTATTTTTATTAACATACAATGTATTATTTGCCCCAGGGGTACAGGTCTGTGAATCGTCAGGCTTACACACTTCACAGCACTCACCATATCACATACCCTCCCCAACGTCCATAACACAACCACCCTCTCCATATCCCCACTCACCCCAGCAAACCTCAGTTTGTTTTAAGAGTGATTAATCAAACCCTCAGTTTGTTTTAATTAAGAGTGTCTTATGGTTTGTCTTCCTTCCAATCCCATCTTGTTTCATTTTTTCCTTCCCTACCCCTCAAACCCTCCACTCTGCCTCTCAAATTCCTCATATCAGGGAGATCATACGATAATTGTCTTTCTCTGATTGACTTACTTCGCTCAGCATAATATCCTCTAGTTCCATTAATGTCGTTGCAAATGGCAAGATTTCATTTCCTTTGATGGCAGGATAGTATCCCTGTGTGTGTGTGTGTGTGTGTGTGTGTGTGTCTTGCATCTTCTTTATACGTTCATCTGTTGATGGACATCTAGGTTCTTTCCATATGGCTATTGTGGATATTGTTGCTATAAACATTCAGGTGCATGTGCCCTTTCGGATCACTACATTTGTATCTTTAGGGTAAATAGTAGTACGATTGCTGGGTCGTAGGGTAGCTCTATTTTCCATTTTTTGAGGAACCTCCATGCTGTTTTCCAAGAGTCACTGCACCAGCTTGCATTCCCACCAACAGTGGAGGAGGGTTCCCCTTTCTCCGCATCCTCTCCAACATCTGTCGTTTCCTGACTTGTTAATTTTAGCCATTCTGACTGGTGTGAGGTGGTATCTCATTGTGGTTTTGATTTGTATTTCCCTGATGCCAAGTGATGTTGAGCATTTTTTCATGTGTCTGTTGGCCATCTGGATGTCTTCTTTGCAGAAGTGTCTCTTCATGTCCTCTACCCATTTCTTGATTGGATTATTTGTTCTTTGGGTGTTGAGTTTGATAAGTTCTTTATAGATTTTAGATACTAGCCCTGTATCTGATGTCATTTGCAGATATCTTTGCCTATTCTGTCAGCTGTCTTTTGGTTTTGTTGACTATTTCCTTTGCTGTGCAAAAGCTTTTGATCTTGATGAAGTCTCAGTAGTTCATTTTTGCCCTTGCTTCCCTTGCTTTTGGTGATATTTCTAGGAAGAAGTTGCTGTGGCTGAGGTAAAAGAGGTTGCTGCCTGTGTTCTCCTCAAGGATTTTGATGGATTCCTGTCTCACATCGAGGTCTTTCATCCATTTTGAGTCTATTTTTGTGTGTGGTGTAAGGAAATGGTTCAATTTCATTTTTCTGCATGTGACTGTCCAGTTTTCCCAACACCATTTGTTGAAGAGACTGTCTTTTTTTTTCCATTGGACATTCTTTCCTGCTTTGTCGAAGATTAGTTGGCCATAGAGTTGAGGGTCTATTTCTGGGCTCTCTATTCTGTTCCATTGATCTGTGTTTCTGTTTTTGTGCCAGTACCATACTGTCTTGAGGATTACAGCTTTGCAATAGAGCTTGAAGTCTGGAATTGTGATACTACCAACTTTGGCTTTCTTTTTCAACCTTCCTCTGGCTATTCAGGGGTCTTTTCTGGTTCCATATAAATTTTAGCATTATTTGTTCCATTTCTTAAAAAAAAAAAAAATTGATGGTATTTTGATAGGGATTGCATTAAATGCATGGATTACTTTAGGTACCATAGACATTTTCGCAATATTTCTTCTTCCAATCCATGAACATAGAACGTTTTTCTATTTCTTTTTGTCTTCCTCAGTTTCTTTCATGAGTACTTTGTGGTTTTCTGAGTACAAATTCTTTGCCTCTTTGGTTAGGTTTATTCCTAGGTATCTTATGGTTTGGGGTGCAGTTGTAAATGGGATTGACTCCTTAATTTCGCTTTCTTCTGTCTTGTTGGTGTATAGAAATGCAACTGATTTCTGTGTGTTGATTTTATATCCTGACATTTTGCTGAATTCCTGTATAAGTTCTAGAAGTTCTGGAGTGGAATCTTTTGGGTTTTCCACATAAAATATCATATCATCTGCAAAGAGTGGTAGTTTGACTTCTTCTTTGCCAATTCTGATGCCTTTAATTTCTTTTTGTTGTCTGATTGCTGAGGCTAGGACTTCTCGTACTATGTTGAATAGCAGTAGTGATAGCATCCCTGATGTGTTCCTGATCTTAGCAGAAAAGCTCTCAGTTTTTCCCCATTGAGAATGATACTTGCTGTGGGTTTTTCATAGATGGCTTTGATGATATTGAGGTATGTGCCCTCTATCCCTACACTTTGAAGAGTTTTGATCAAGAACTTGTCAAATGCTTTTTTAGCATCTATTGAGAGTATCATATGGTTCTTTTTCTTTTATTAATGTATTGTATCGCAGTGATTGATTTGCGGATGTTGAACCAACCTTGCAGCCCAGGAATAAATCCCACTTGGTAATGGTGAGTCATCCTTTTAATGTACTGTTGGATCCCAATGGCTAGTATTTTGGTGAGAATTTTCCCATCTGTGTTCATCAAAGGTATTGGTCTGTAATTCTCTTTTTTGATGGGGATCTTTGTCTGTTTTTGGGATTAAGGTAATGCTGGCCTCATAAAGTGAGTTTGGCAGTTTCCCTTCTATTTCTGTTTTTTGGAACAGTTTCAGGAGAATAGATATTAATTCTTCTTGAAATGTTTGGTAGAATTCCCCTGGCAAGCCATCTGTCCCTGGGCTCCTGTTTGTTGGGAGATTTTCTTTTTTTTTTTTTTTTTTAAGATTTCATTTATTTATTTGACAGATCACAAGTAGGCAGAGAGGCAGGCAGAGAGGGGGAAGCAGGCTCCCCGCCAAGAAGAGAGCCCAATGCAGGACTCGATCTCAGGACTCTGGGGTCATGACCTGAGCTGAAGGCAGAGGCCCAACCCACTGAACCACCCAGGCACCCTGTTGGGAGATTTTTGATGACTGCTTCAAACTCCTTGCTGGTTCTGAGTCTGTTCAGGTTTCCTATTTCTTCCTGGTTCAGTTTTGGAAGTTTATACGTCTCTAGGAATGCATCCATTTCTTCCAGGTTGTCGAATTTGCTGGCGTATTGTTGCTCATAAGTTCTTTGGTGTTGATAGTGATTTATCTATAATTCATGATTTTATTTATTTGGGTCCTTTCTCCTTGCTTTTTGATAAGTCTGGCCAAGGGTTTATCAACCTTATTAATTCTTTCAAAGAAAAAGCTCCTAGTTTTGTTGATTTGTTCTACGGTTCTTTTGGTTTCTAGTTCATTGGTTTCTGCTCTCATCTTTATGATTTCTCTTCTCCTGCTGGGTTTAGGCTTTCTTTGCTGTTCTTTCTCTAGCTCCTTTAGGTGTAGGGTTAGGTTGTATACTTGAGACCTTTCTTGTTTCTTGAGAAAGGCTTGTATTGCTCTGTACTTCCTCATATCCCACAGATTTTGAATAGTTGTGTTTTCATGAATTTTTTCAATTCTTTAATTTCCTGGCTGACCCATTCATTCTTTAGTAGGATGCTCTTCAGCCTCCATGTATTTGAGTTCTTTCCAACTTTTCCTCTTGTGAATGAGTTATAGTTCCAGAGCATTGTGGTCTGAAAATATGCAGGGAATGATCCCAAACTTTTGGTACTGGTTGAGACCTGATTTGTGACCCAGGATGGGATCTGTTCTAGAGAATGTTCCATGTGCACTAGAGAAGAATGTGTATTCTGTTGCTTTGGGATGCAATGTTCTGAATATATCTGTGATGTCCATCTGGTCCAGTGTGTCACTTAAGGTCTTTATTTCCTTGTTGATCTTTCACTTTGATGATCTGTCCATTTCAGTGAGGGGGGTGTTAAAGTCCCCTACTATTATTGTATTATCATCGATGTGTTTCTTTGATTTTGTTATTAATTGGTTTATATAGTTGGCTGCTCCCATGTTAGGGACCTAGATATTTAAAATTATTAGATCTTCTTGTTGGACAGACCCTTTAAGTATGATATAGTGTCCTTCCTCATCTTTTATTATAGTCTTTGGCTTAAAATCCAATTTATCTGATGTGAGGATTGCCATCCCAGCTTTCTTTTGATTTCCTTTAGCATAGTAAATTGTTTTCCACTCTCACTGGTGGTGTCTTTGGGTCTAAAATTAGTTTCTTGCAGATATCATATTGATGGGTTTTGATTTTTTATCCATTCTGATACCCTGTGTCTTTTGATTGGGTTATTTAGTCTATTTACATTCAGGGTAACTATTGAAAGATATGAATTTAGTGCCATTGTATTGCCTATTAGTTAACTGTTACTGTATATTGTCTCTGTTCCTTTCTGGTCTATTACTTTTAGGCTCTCTCTTTGCTTAGAGGAGCCCTTTCAATATTTCCTGTAGGGCTGATTTGGTGTTTGCAAATTCTTTTAATTTTTGTTTGTGCTGGAAACTTTTTTTTTATTTTTAAATTTTATTTATTTATTTATTTATTTGACACAGAGAGAGATCACAAGTAGGCAGAGGAAAGCAGGCTCCCCGCTGAGAAGAGAGCCCAATGCGGGGCTCGCTCCCAGGACCCTGAGATCATGACCTGAGCCAAAGGCAGAGGCTTTAACCCACTGAGCCACGCAGGTGCCCCGTGCTGGAAACTTTTTATCTCTCCTTCCATTTCCAATGATAGCCTAGCTGGATATAATATTGTGGCTGCATATTTTTTTCTCATTTAGTGCTCTGAATATATCACGCCAGTTCTTTCTGGCCTGCCAGGTCTCTGTGGATAAATCTGCTGCCAATCTAATATTTCTACTTTTGTATGTTACAGACTTCTTGTCCTGAGCTGCTTTCAGCATTTTCTCTTTGCCACTTAGACTAGTAAGTTCTACTGTTAGATGATGGGGTGTGGACCTATTTTTATTGATTTTGAAGGGGTGTTCTCTGTGCCTCCTGGATTTTGATGCTTGTTCCCTTTACCATATTGGGGAAATTCTCTATTATAATTTGCTTCAGTATACCTTCTGCCCCTCTCTTTCTTCTTCTTCTGGAATCCCAATTATTCTAATATTGTTTCGT
The DNA here is from genome assembly GCF_011764305.1 of Mustela putorius furo. Lineage (NCBI taxonomy): Eukaryota > Metazoa > Chordata > Mammalia > Carnivora > Mustelidae > Mustela > Mustela putorius. The sequence goes on along the minus strand of NW_025422368.1, from coordinate 4,815,539 downwards.
CTTATGGTATCGCTTATCTCTCAAATTCTCACCATGTGGTCCAGTAGTTATTTGTCTCTCTTTTGCTCAGCTGCTTTATTCCCCTTCATTTGGTCTTCTATATCACTAATTCTCTCTTCTGCCTCATTTATCCTAGCAGTAAGAGCCTCCATTCTTGATTGTACCTCATTAATTCCTTTTTTAATATCAGCTTGGTTAGATTTTCTTTTACTTCTCCAGAAAGGGATTTTTATTTCTTCAGATGGGGTTTCACTGATATCTTCCATGCCTTTTTCAAGCCCAGCCAGCACCTTGGGAATCGTCAATGTCTTTACTGATTAGGTCCCTAGCTGTCAGTACTGCCTCTTGTTTTCTTTTTGTGGTGAGTTTTTCTGCCTTGTCATTTTATCCAGATAAGAATATATGAATGAGAAAATAAAATACTAAAAGGGTGGCAAAGACCCCAGAAAAATATATGCCGCTAACCAAATCAGAAGAGACCCCAAACTTGGGGGAGAAGGAGTGGGTAAAAAGAAATTTTAAGGGGCGCCTGGGTGGCTCAGTGGGTTAAGCCTCTGCCTTCGGCTTAGGTCATGATCCCAGGGTTCTGGGATCGAGCCCCACATCGGGCTTTCTGCCCAGCAGGGAGCCTGCATCCTCTTCTCTCTCTGCCTGCCTCTCTGCCTACTTGTGATCGCGTGCGCTCTCTCTCTCTCTCTGTCAAATAAACAAAATAAAAAGAAAGGGGGAATATTTTTTAAAAATATTGTAATATAAGGGGGATATATATATATATAGACTATATATAATATTAACAGAGCCAGAGCCACGCACTTGATTTTGGGTGTATTTTGGTCTTTTAGAAGAAACTACCTCCCAAAATTTTAAAGAAAGGGAAACATATATATACAAAAGTAAGGATAAACACGATGAAGGGATGGAATATCACTGTTAAGATGAAAATAGAAAGTTCTAAAAAAGGAATTGATAGGATAAGTTGGTTGGAATAAGAAGAAAAAGAAAAAAAAAAGGGGGGGGGGAGAATGTGCTCAGGCTAGAGACTAGAGCAAAGCCCTATGCTAGATTTAGGGTATATTTTGATCTGTTAGAAGAAATTGTATCCCAAAATTTTTTAGAAGAAAAATCTCTATATGTATACAAAAAATAAAGTTAAGATACAATGAAGTGTATAATATGACTATAATAATGAAGGTTTAAAAAGATTTTTTTTTTAGAAAGGTATTGTTAAGATAAACAGTTAACGTTAAAAGAGGAAAGAGGAAAAGTTTTAAAAAATTAGAATAAGAAAAAAGTAAAATTAAAAAAATTTAACTTTGCAAGACTAAAGGATCATGGGGCGAAAGCCATGAATTCCATGCATTGTTTTCCCCTATCTCTGGAGTTCTGCTGTTCTTATTGAGCAGTGAGCTTGGTCTTGGCTGGATGTGTTTGCTGATCTTCTGCAGGAGGGGCCTGTTGCAGTGATTCTCAAATGTCTCCCCAAGCAGAATTGCACCTCCCTTGCCAGGGGCCAGGCTAAGAAATCTGCTGGAGTTTGCTCTCAGGAGTTTTTGTTCACTGAACACTGTCAGTAGAGCTCTTTCAGAAAGTGGTCGATTTTATGTTCCTAGAATTGCTGCTCCTCTTGTCTTTGATCTCTTGTTGAGTTTGTAGGTGTTCGGAATGGTTTGATAACTATCTAGCTGAACTCCTGCAACCTGATGTTATTTTAGTCCACTACTCCTCTGCCATCTTGCCTCTCTCTGTCCAGAAACCCCAGACTTTTTTTTTTTAAAGATTTTTTTTATTTATTTGATAGATCACAGATAGGCAGAGAGAGCGGGAAGCAGGCTCCCTGCTGAGCAGAGGAGCCCGATGTAGAGCTCAATCCCAGGACCCTGAGATCATGACCTGAGTTGAAGGCAGAGGCTTAATCTACTGAGCCACCCAGGCGCACATGCCCTGAAACCCCAAGCTTTTTTTTTTTTTTTTTTTTTTTTAAGATTTTATTTATTTATTTGGCAGAGATCACAAGCAGGCAGAGAGGCAGGCAGAGAGAGAGGAAGGGAAGCAGACCTCTGGCTTAGTGCAGAGCCCAATGCGGGGCCTGATCCCAGGACCCTGGGATCATGATGCGAGCCGAAGGCAGAGGCCTTAACCCACTGAGCCACCCAGGCGCCCCAAACCCCAAGCTTTTAAGGAAAGCTGCTAGCATGGCTGTGCAAACTTTGCCCTGGAGAAGACATTATCTTTATTACTCTGGACAGCAAACATCTCTGCCCTTTGTCCTGAAGGAAAATACGTACTTGTCTTCGAAAGCTGTGCACCATACAGACATCATTGAAGAGATAGTCTAGAACAAAAGTTGCCTCTGTTTGGAAGACATGTAGAAACACAAGAGACCAAAAGAGAATTGGGTTTCAACCAGAAGGATAGAAGAATATATCCTTTTTGTCCTGCCTTCGACTTGTTCCAGTCTTCCCAGCATTTTTTTTCCTAGATGACAGAAAACTAGATGATTTTACTCTTCTTTGTCACGCATATCTCTCTTCCCACACATACCCCATATACTCTGTCATACTTTTTGAGGATGGTAGGAGGTAGGTGTGTGTGTGAAATTTTTCTTTTTCAGGCATACTTTTCTATTTTTTAAGGCTTTTTTTGTTTTTTAATATTTTACTTATTTATTTAACAGAGAGAATGTGAGAGAAAGAGAGCATGAGAGGGGGAAGGGCAGAGGGAGCAGCAGACCCCCTGCTGAGCAGGGAACTGGTTGCCGGGCTCCATCTGAGAACTCCAGGATCATGGAGTTCATGAATTCATGAGCTGAAGGCAGTCACTCAATCAACTGAGCCATGCAGCTATCCCAGGCAGACTTTTAAGAACAAATAAATGCCATATGTTGAGGCATATGTGTACTGAAACAATGTATTTAAAATTTTCATTGGTTGCTTTGTTACTGACTTGAAGGCAATGACTATCTTGGTTGTCCTTTTTATTTCGAAGGTGTAGCACAGCACCTGACGCGGAGGTGACACTCACTGGGTCCTTATCTGTTTAATCCAAACTCTTAGCCCTTATATTCCCAACAGTGTTGCCTAGGTTTGCTTATCTAACCACCCCCACCCATACTCCAATTCTCTAGTGCAGTGTTTCTCAAAATACAGTATAGAGGGGCACCTGGGTGGCTCAGTGGGTTAAAGCCACTGCCTTCGGCTCAGGTCATGATCTCAGGGTCTTAGGATTGAGCCCGGCATCCATCCGGGTCTCTGCTCAGCGGGGAGCCTGCTTCCCCCCTCTCTCTCTGCCTGGCTCTCTGCCTACTTGTGATCTCTGTCTGTCAAATAGATAAATTTAAAAAATAAATAAAAATAAATACAGTATACATACCACCACTGGGGTACTCTGGAGCTCTCTTTAAGTGGTGCATGGATGGACATTTTTATTTTAATGTGTTGAATTCAAAGATACCAGATTGCTTATTTTGAAAGTTAGGACATTGGTTGGGACAAAATGGATTGTCAACAATGAAAATGGTCCTGCTATATTTTAGGGCACAAAACATTTCTCCCTGGCCATGTTGACCTGAGAAAGATGGGAAAGTTAGCATCATTTTGTGTTCCCCACCCTTTATATTGCTTGGTTGGAAATAAAAATACTGTTCCAAGTGCCCTGAAGTGAGGAGATGTAGATAGAATTTAAGTTAGAAAAGTCAAAGATAAAGCCAGAAGAAAGTGTGGTAATAAGTTCATGAAGTTGTAATGTCCAGAATCAGAAAATATTTCATCAATTCGCAAAACTTCATTCGTTTAGTGTCAGATGTGCCAGTTGGGGTTCAGACCCTAGCTTGAGAATACATTGTGGAGCGAAAAAGAAGAAAGTTCCTTTTCTTCACAGCACTTGCTGTCCAGTGGAAGAGAGAACACATGGACCAAATATTCAGCCAGATGTACAGGTGTAACCCTGAGAAGTACAGAGGATTAATGAGAGCCTATATAATAGTGATTTGAGGGGCACCTGGGTGGCTCAGTGGGTTAAAGCCTCTGCCTTCGGCTCAGGTCATGATCCCAGGGTCCTGGAATCAAGCCCCGCATCAGGCTCTCTGCTCAGTGGGGAGCCTGTTTCCCTTCCTCTCTCTCTCTGCCCGCCTCTCAGCCTACTTGTGGTCTCTGTCTGTCAAATAAATAAATAAAATCTTTAAATAAAATAGTGATTTGAGCGTGTGGGGAATAGACAGCTCTAAGGAAATGATGCTTTATTTGAGATTTGAAGGATGAATAGGTGTTAACTTTGCAGGAAGGAAGGAAAGACCTTTCTAGGCACGTGGGGGAATATCTTGAGAAGGAGCAGAAGTGAAAGGAACTGTCAGGTTCCACTGTGGGCAGAACTAGGAGAACATGGTTTAAGATGAAGCAGGAGAGGTTGCCTGGGTGGCTCAGTGGGTTAAGCTGCCTCCGGCTTGGGTCATGATCTCGGGGTCCTGGGATCGAGTCCCGAGTCGGGCTCTCTGCTCAGGGTTGAGCCTGCTTCCCTCTCTCTCTCTTTGCCTGCCTCTCTGTCTACTTGTGATCTCTCTCTGTCAAATAAATAAATAAAATCTTAAAAAAAAACAAAAAAACAAAAAGAGATGAAGCAGGAAAGAGCCAGCCTGTGCAGGGCTTTGTAGATCATGGTAAAGAGTTTTTTAGTAGGTTTTTAAAAATTATTATTGTTTGTTTTTTAAATTAAAAATACAATATTTATGTATTTTAAAGATTTTATTTATTTTTGAGAAAGAGAGATAACAAGTAGCCAGAGCAGCAGGGAGAGGGAGAAGCAGGCTCTCCACTGAGCAGGGAGCCCGATGCAGAACTCTTAACATTCATCTGCCTGTGGACACTTGAGTTGCTTCCATACCTTAGCTGTCATAAATAAGGCTGCAGTAAACATAGAGGTGCATATATCTTTTTGAATTAGTGTCTTTGTTTTCTTTGGGTAAATACCCAGTAGTGGAATTACTGGATCATAAAATAGTTCTACTTTTTAATCTTTTGGGAACTTCCATACTGTTTCCCACAGTGGCTGTACCAGCAGAGCGTGAGGGTTCATTTTTATTCTTATCCTCACCAGTGTTTGTTACTTCTTGTCTTTTTGATTGTAGCCACCTGCCAGGTGTAAAATGGTATCTCATTATGGTTTGTTTTTGTTTCTCTGATTATTAGTGATTTCTGAGCATCTTTTAATATATCTGTTGGCTACTTGTATGTCTTTGGAAAATGTTTATTCAGGTCCTCTGCTCATTTTTTTATTTGAATTATTCGTGGTTTTGAATTATATAAGTTCTTTGTAGATTTTGGATATTAACACTTATCAAATATATATTTGCAAATACCTTCTATTCAGCAGGTTGCCTTTTTGTTTTCTTGATGATTCCTTTGCTGTGCAAAAGCTTTTTATTTTTGTATGGTCCCAACAGTTTATTTTTGCTTTTGTTTCCCTTGTCTGAGGAGACACATCTGATCAACATGGGAGTTTTGATCTGCTCTGTTTCTGACCTGGGCCGGTTCACCCCTCCTTGGGCAACCTGGTGGTCCCCTGCTCCTGGGTGGTCACCATACTGATGCCAAACTTAGTGCGGATATCGAGTCGGCATAGCGCACTACAGAACTCCTGGGCTCAAGCAATCCTCCTCCCTCAGCCTCCCGAGTGGCTGGGACTTCGGGCGGGCTCCACTGCACCCAGCTGAGGAGACATACCTAGAAAAATGTTGCTAAGGCTGATGTCAAGAAAATTATTACCTAGGTTTTTTTCTTTTATTAAAGTTAATTATTTTTAAGATTTATTTTTATTTATTTATTTGAGAGAGAGAGAGAGAACATGAGAGGGGAGAGGTCAGAGGGAGAAGCAGACTCCCCGCTGAGCAGGGAGCCTGATATGGGACTTAATCCCAGGACTCCAGGATCATGACCTGAGCCCCCCAGGTGCCCCTAGGAGTTTTATGGCTTCAGGTCTCAAATTGAGGTATTTAATTCACTGCGAGTTAATTTTATTTATTTATTTATTTATTTATTTATTTATTTATTTATTTTAAATTTGACAGAGATCACAAGTAGGCAGAGAGGCAGGCAGGGTGGGGGGGAGCAGGCTCGCCATCAAGCAGACAGCCCAATGCGGGGCTTGATCCCAGGACCTTGAGATCATGACCTGAGCTGAAGGCAGAGGCTTAACCACCCAGGTGCCCCACTGTGAGTTTATTTTTATGTGTACTGTAAGAAAGCGGTCCAATTTCATTTTTTTGCATGTAGTCGTCCTGTTTTTCCAGCACTATTTGTTGAAGAAAGTGTCTTTTCACCATTGTATATTCTTACTTGGTAGTAGGTTAATTGACCATGTAAGCATAGGTTTGTTTCTGGGCTGTTCTTTTGTATTGATCTATGTGTCTGTTTTTATGCCAGTATCATACTGTTTTTGAATACTGTAGGTTTGTAGTATCTTTTCAAATCTGGGATAACTTCAACTTTGTTACTCTTTCTTAAAGATCACTTTGGATATTTGGGGTCTCTTGTGTTTCCATACAAATTTTAGGATTATTTTTTCTAGTAGAGTGGTAAATGCTGTTGGTATTTTGTTAGAGAGTGCACTGAATCTGTAGATTACTTCAGGTAGTATGAAAATTTTAACAGTATTGATTCTTCCCAATCCATAAACATGGCCTATTTTTCCATTTGTTTGTGTCGTTTGAATTTCTTCCATCAGTGTTTCATAGTTTTCAGATTATGGGTCTTTCATCTCCTTGTTTAAGCTTATTCCTAGGTGTTTCAGAGGTTTTTTTTTAAGATTTTATTTATTTGTCAGAGAGAAAGCAGAAGCACGGAGAGCTGCAGGCAGAACAGGCAGAGCAGGTAGAAGGGAGAAGCAGACTCTGTGCCGAGCAAGGAGCCCGATGTGGGGCTGGATCCCAGGACCTTGGGGTCATGACCTGAGCTGAAGGCAGATGCTTAACTGACTGTGCCCACCAGGATCCCCCTTTTTTTAAAATGGTGATTGCCAAGGGGTTACCAAAGAGCCAGAGAGAGGGGAATAGGAAGTTACTGCTTAATGGGTACAGAGTTGTTATTTTGTGGGAAGGGGGCATTTAAGTAATCTCTACAACCAGTGTGGGGCTTGAACCCACAACCACAAGATCAGGAATTGAATGCTCTACTAACATGTACCCCAGTGCTTATTACTGATGCAGTTGTAAATAGGATTGATTTCTTGTCTTTCTGCTACTTTATCATCAGTGTATAGCAGTGCAACAGATTTCTGTATATTAATTTATATCCTACAGCTTTACTGAATTTATCAGTTCTCATAGTTTTTTGGTGGGTTTTTTTTTTAGCCAAATATGGTATGTCATCTGCAAATTGTGCCATTTTTACTTCTTTCTTATGAATTTGGATGCCTTTTATCGCTTTTTCTTGTCTGATTACTGTGACTAGAACTTCCAGTACTATGCTGAATAAAAGTAGCAAGAGTGGTCATCTTTGTCTTGCTCCCAATCTTAGAGAAAAGGCTCACTTTTTCAGTATTGAGTGTGATGTTAGCTGTAGGCTTTTCATATGTGTCTTTTATTGTGTTGAGGTGTGTGCCCTGTAAATCCCCTTCGTTGAGAGTTTCTGCCGTGAATGGATATTGTATTTTGTCAAATACAGTGGCATTTGCTGAGATGGTAATACGGCTTTTATCCTTTCTCATGTTAAAGTGATGTATCATGCTGACTGAATTACAAATATTGAATACCCTGGCATCCCTGGAATAAATCCTACTTGCTTATGGTAAATGACTTTTTTTTAATATATTGCTGAATTCAGTTTGCTCATATCTTGCTCATATCTTGATTTTTCCATCTGTGCTCATCAGAGATACGACCTGTAGTTGTCTTTTTTGGTAGTGTCTTTGTCTGGTTGTCTGGTTTTGGTATCAGGATAATGCCGGCCTCGTATAGTGAATTTGGAATTGAGAAAAATAGATGTTAACTCTTCTTTATTTAAAAAAAATTTTTTTTAAAGATTGTATTTATTTATTTGACACGGATAGAGACACTGAGAGAGGGAATACAAGCAGGGAGAGTGGGAGAGGGAGAAGCAGGCTTCCGGGAGCCTGATGCAGGGCTGAATCCTAGGACCCTGGGATCATGATCTGAGATGAAGGCAAGCGCTTAACAACTGAGCCACCCAGGTGCCTAGCTCTTCTTTAAATGTTTGGTAGAATTGACCTGTGAAGTTGGTCCATGACTTTTATTTGTTGGGAGGTTTTTTTTTTTTAACTACTGACTGAATATCAGTAGTAGTAATCAGTCTGTTCAAATTTACTATTTGTTTCTGATTATTTTGGAAGATTTTATGTTTCTAGGAATTTATCCACTTTCCAGGTTGTCTGATTTGTTGGCATATACATATTCATAATATTCTCTTAAAATCCTTTGTATTTCTGTGGTGTTGGTTATTTCTCTTCATTCATTTCTGATTTTGAGTCCTGTCTCTTTTTTGTCCTGATGAGTCCCGCTAAACATTTATCAGTTTTGTTTTATCTTTTCAAATAATCAGTTCCTGGTTTCATTGATCTTTTCTGTTTTGCTTTGTTTTTTTAAGTCTCTATTTCATTTATTTCTGATCTAGTCTTTATTATTTCCTTGTAGCTTTTAGCTTTGGGCTCTGTTCTTTTTCAAGCTTTCAGGTGTAAGGTTAGATTGTGGTTGTTTTGTTTTCATTTTTCCCTAAGAGAGGCCTGTTTTGTTACAAATTTTCTTTTAGAGCTATTGTGGCTGACGTCTGTTTGCTTTCAACCCCGCTTGACTGCAGTGACTCCGTTTTCCTGCTGTGGGCTTGCTGGACAGAGTTCTGTCCATGCGTTGTTGAGGAGTCTGTCTGAAGCCTCTCCAGATAGACGGGGTCTGCAGTCATGCTAGCTGTCTGCACTTAGTCTGTCTCCCCAGCTTCAGGCCCACCAAAGGTTTTGTTTGTCCTCTGCCACCTGAGAGGTTTTGGTCTGTGATTTGTCTGTTTCTCCCTGCATGGCCGGCTACAAGGTTTGGTGCTGGAAGTGTGCATACTGATTTATGTGGTTATCTTCCCCTCTCCCCAGGGTAGGAGTCACTTTGGAGCTCCTGAAGTTAAGCCCCACTGGTTTTCAAAGCCAGATGTTATGGAGACTTGTCTTCCCAGTGTGGGTCCCCTGTGCATGGGGTGTCTCGAGTAGGTTCCAATCCTCTTGCTGTCTGTGCTTCTCAGTGTCTCTGCCATTTGTCACTCTCCCCCGGGGTGTTGGTTTTCACCCACGTCTCTGCTCCTCCTACCCCTTTCAAGGTGGCCTCCTCTCCAGGATGGTCTGTTCTGCCAGTCTTCAGGTCGTGTTCAGAGTTGGTTGCACAGATGAAGCTGTTAGCTTCAGGTGTCTGACGGATGAGATGAGCTCAGGGTCCTTCTACTCTGCCATCTTTCTCACAGTGCACACACATACACTTTTCAGCCGTTTGTTGAGCCAGGATCCAAGTAAGAGACATATATGTAGGCTCTTTCTCTTTACCTTTACCCCCATCTGTTGTTTTTACCTTATTATTTAATCTTCTCTGTAACTGTGAAAAAGATAGTATTAGTTCTGTTTACAAAGGAGGAAGCTGAGGTCCTGAGAGGTTAAGGAATTTTCTTAGCATCACAGAGTTAGTGAGTGCCTTTAGCTGAAAATCAGCCCAAGCTTATCTGTCTCCGAAGCCTGTGTGCCTTTATGGAGTTAAAAGACTGAATTTGGGCACCTAGATTTGTCATTTGGTTAAGTGTCCCAGCTCTTGATTTCAGCTCAGGTCATGATCTCAGGGTATGAGATAGAGCCCTGTGTCAGGCTCTGCACTGGGCATGGAGCCTGCTTAAGATTCTCTTTCCCCTTCTGCCTCCCCTACCCTTCCAAAAAAAAAAAAAAAAGACTTTGGATTCAAACTTTGACGAAACAGAGGAGTCTTTGCCATGACATTTTACTAGCTGTCTGCCCTCCCTCACCCAAGTGTTTATAGTCCAAGGATTCCTGAATGGAATCAGGTGGCTAAGGAGCATACTAATTTTTGTCTAGTTGCCTATATATAAGAGGAACTTAGGGCTCATCTACCCCAGGGAGTGAGAGGAAATCAAGGGGTGTTCGTCCAACAGCTCCCAGTTTAACCAGAGCAACTCCAGAAAAGTCCTTTTCTTTCTGCTTCCTCTAACCTCTCTCCTAACGGAAGTTCGAGGTTGCAGCCATAGTGTACTGAAGGGCACTGTTCACTGCGATAACCACTAGGCACAGGTAGATATTTCCATTTTAATTTAAATTATTTAAAATTAAGTAAAATTGAAAATCAGTCCCTCAGTCACACTGCCCACATTTCAAATGCTTAGTATTCACATGTGGCCGGCCAGTGACAGCTGTATTGGATCCTGCAATATAGAACACTTCTACCATTGCGGAAAGTGGTTAGTCCTGAAACGTAGTGTGTGGAGGTAGTCATGTGTGTTTCAGCCTTATGTTAAAATTGTGGGGGCAGCTTTCAGAGTGATCCCAGATTTAAATTATGAAGTTTGAGAGTAGGGGGTGGGAAAATGCCAGGTCTTGGGACCCTGAATAATGAGCATTTTGTGAGGTTAGAACAGTGAAAATAAGGGGGAGGGATTCTTAATAGCTACAACAAAACCTGGTGCCTTTTTCCCACCTGCCAGACCCACAGTCCACACAAAAATCACAACGATTGCCAGAAATCCTGGATGAATGATTGCTTTTATCTTTGTAGAAATGTAGATTAATCTTCCCACAAGCTCTCCCTGTTCGTTGAGTGACTGGTTTCAATTCGGGTCTAAAAGGTGAGGGGCATTCATTTATTTTTTTCTGAGTATAATGGTAACTCTAGAGCTTGACTCTTAAAATTTGTGAATTCTATTTCAACTCTTTAATTTTTGTATCCCCTTACTGGGGTGCTGTCAAAGAGAAAGAGAGCCAGACATATGTTAGAGGTAGCGAGACAGTTTCATTTAGAGAGACTGCAGCAGAAATTGAGTTCAGATGTACTGAAACAAAAGGTAAGAATCTTTTTATTTATTTTTCAAAGATTTTATTTTTTTATTTGATGGAGAGACAGCAAAAGAGGGAATACAAGCAGGGGGATTGGGAGAGGACAGGCTTCCTGCCAAGTAGGGAGCCCGATGCTGAATCCCAGGACACTGGGATCATGACCTGAGCCAAAGGCAGATGCTTAAGGACTGAGCCATCCAGGCACCCCAAGAACCTTTTTAAATGCTGGGATGTACTAAAGGAAAAGTACTGAAGATGCTTGGTTGGTCAATGTGATTGGGCCATCTGTGTTTGCTAATTGATGTTTATCAAAGTTAAGGCTTCTACTGTCCCACAGAGACTGGGAGACAAGGGCCCTATTCTTCCTGATTACATTTCAAAGGGATGGCTCCCCAGTTCTTGAGAAAAGAGATTTCTGGGTTGTAGAAGATCTATATCTCAAGGATCAGAGAAGAGATTTATAACTGCAGGTTTTCTAAAGTAAATGCTCTAAGCAAAGTGAAGTCAGGGACCTATAGTCAGGTTTACGGGAGAACAAACAGTAAGTTTTGAGGGGAACATTCAGCCTTCTCAGGCAGGCATTTTAAGGGGGTAAGGGTGATCCTAGGGACATGGCCTTAAGCTGATAAAAGCTTTGTGATGGGAGAAGTTGATGGAGTTGTTTGTCCTGAGAGTTTGCAGTTCTCAGTACCTGGATAACATTTTATATACAAAATTTCATGACCTGGACATTTTGGGGAATGATGAGGCTGGAATTTAATCCCTTCTTGGGAGGGGGGAAAAGAACCTTCAGTGAAGGGAATAAGGCATTGTTTGGGGAGCTGTCAGGAAGTGGACTTACAGGACCTGAGAAAGCTGCCTTGGATTTTATTTTGTTATTTAACTCCAAGATGAATAGTATGAACCAGTGTAATCCACAGGAAAGTGAGAGGTCACTGTTAAGTGTAAAATATGAAAAAGCTTCTTGGAAGAGGAAGAACTTGAGCTGAACCTTGAAGAATGATGGGAAGGCTTTTCTTGGTTTAGCATTTTATTATGGTATATCTGTGAAACCCCATCAGATTTCCATAAAAATAAATTACAATCTCATAATTGGATTAGTTATTTTTAAATATTTTTCTTTAAAAACATGGCTCAAAGTAGGTATTTCTCTTACTTTTTTGACTCTAGATTTCTGGATTGGTTTTCAGCCAGATCGCTTCAGATTAACATGTTTTAAAGAGCCTCCACATTTTTGCACAATCATTTCTCTGCCTAAAATCTTCCAACCCCCAACCGCATTATGCACCTTCAGGGAATTGTTTATCCTTCGAGACGCAGATGAAGTAGTGCCCTTTCTTTGCTCCTGTAGTACAGTATTTTCTGTTTTTTTCTCTCCTATTATAGCTCTTAGTTTGTTGTAATTTGTTTGTAATGTCCACCCCCTAGTATAGCGTCTGGCCCCTAGAAGATACCTAATGTTTAATTAATAGATGTGGTTAAATAGTAAGCTCTGAAATGTGTTTTCCAGTGTTTAAAAACTCAGCTATCTTACGTGCATAGGTATAATACGTATTTGTTAACTGAATTTTTATTTGTTCTTAGATGGCATTAAGAGGATCTGTGCCAGTGACAGTTATACCTCTTCCTGGAGAGCAAGTACAGGTTCAGGGGGTCATCCAGACAGCTCAGTCTTCTGTAATTCACCCACCACACACACAAACGGTACAAAAATTCAAAGACTTAGTGGTTGAGAGAGGAGACTTTTATACCCTGAGTCTCTGGACACAGTGAAGTTGCTGTATTGCAATATTATAAACCAGGATAATAAAGTTGTCTTAGAAATTAGATGGTAGGACAAATGAGGCAAATAGAAAAGTTTGCGAATTTCTATTTTCATGTATAGACTGCGCAGTGAAAAAGTAAGACAGTTTGGGGAGAAGTTACTGCTCAGAAATGAGACCTCCTTAAGGCAAAACACCTTTTTGTCCCAGTGGTATCTTTCATGAAAAGGAGAATTCTGAAGCAAGGGCGATGGTGTTAGTGTCAGCAAAGTAAGAAAAATGCGTCCTTTATGTTTTGTGGAGGTCAGATAGGAGAGTTCTCTCTAGTAGAGGCAAGTTCTTAATTAGGTCTCTCTGCCTTCATATTACCAGTTGAGAGCAGTAGAAAGGAAAGCGATCCCGGGTTCTTTGTTCTTTCTACTCTTTCTCCCCATTTTATCTTCTGGCTCCCTGGGTCTCTGATGCGTTTGGTCATCCCTCATTTTTTCCTGCTGACTATTTATAAAGTACCTGGCTCTGTGGTCTGCTCTACAGCTGTGTCTTGAATGTAGTTTTCCTGTACAAAAGGTGGCTACTGCATGGATTTTTGAATTTCATATGAAGATTTTACTCTTGCTTGCCAGTGCTCTCATTAAAAATAAATACTTGATCTTAGTTATATAAGTAATCTCTTAGTTCCAAAAATTATTTTCTTGAGTTCAGTAGGAGACTTTGGAGTAAATTTAGGGACAGTGAGAAGAGTTAAAGGTTTAGATTAGATTGGTATATCCATGATGCTTGAGGAAATACTATAATATCGTTACTATTGGTTAATTATTACAGGTCATGACCAGTTCATGCTTTTGTACCAAAAGATACAGATTTAATATAAGATACAAATAAGATATAAACAGTTGCACACTAGAACTTGTTATTTATTTATTTAAAAGATTTTATTTATTTGACAGAGAGAGATCACAAGTAGACGGAGAGGCAGAGAGAGAGAGAGAGAGAGAGAGAGACGTAGGCTCCCTGCTGAGCAGAGAGCCCGATGCAGGACTCGATCCCAGGACCCTGAGATCATGACCTGAGTCGAAGGCAGCGGCCCAACCCACTGAACCACCCAGGTGCCCCTAAACTTGTTTTTGAAAAGATTATATAATATAAAACAAATTTCCCTGGAAACTTAAGATGTAAGTCTGATTCCTTTAGGGGAAGGCTTTCTGTAGATAGTAATGTAGAACACTGATTTGTTAGTGTCCTTTCTAGAAGCCTGTTTGGGTTATTTTATTTTTTAAAATAAAGATGAAGTCAGGTGTCACAGTGCAACTTTGGATTAATGTTGGGGACTTTCAGTATATTTTAGAAGTTGAAAATAACTTGTTAATAGTAAGAATGTTGTAACAAATTTGCATGTGGCTGCTGTGCTGACACATTTTTAAAGGGCTTATTATTAATAGTTACCATTTAATATGTGCTTGCTACATGCCAGGCACTAAGTCCTCTACATGTATTAACTCATTTAATTATCAAGTGAAATAATGCCTAATAATTAGTACAGATTTCTAAATTGCATGTTTATATCCACCCTTGTCAGTGACCGCCATCTTGCTAACCCTAATGAGCTGTTCTCAGTCCATGTTTCACTTTACCTGTTAGCATCACTTGACATAGTTGATCATTCTTTTTAATAGGCTGGTTTTGCTAGCTCTCTAGGACATGTCGCTTATCTGGTATTCTTCTGTCTCAGTGGTGGCTTATTCTTGGTCTTACTTACAGGTTCCTCCCCTTCCTCCCCACTATTAATGTGTTCCTGGGTTTTGTCCTTGGTTCTCTTCTCTGTATATTGAGCTCATCCAATCTTATGACTTTAACGATTTCTAAAGAGCTCTCCCAAGTTTATATGTCTAGCCTAAGACCTCTCCCTGACTCAAAGGCTTGTATATTTGGCAGTATCTGCAATGTTATTAATTAATAATTTGAAAATTGTTGGATTTCTAATAGCACTTCAAAGTTGGCATGTCCAGAATCCAAATCAGATTATTGATTTTTTAAAAAACGGAGTAATGTGTATCAGTTTAGAAGAGGTGGAGATCAGAGACTGGTCTTTATAACTCTAGTAAAATAGCATTGCTTTATTTTAGGGATAGATTTTCTTCTTAGTTCTGAGCATGCTGTACTGTATGTTCCTTTAACTAGTTTGGGTCTCTGAAATAAATGTTGCTTTTTCTTTCAGACCTTAGATTTAATGACAAATGAATTTGTTTGGCAGGAGACAGATCATATTTTCTGAGAGTAAAAATTAAATTGTTTTCCACCTGCATTGTTCATCACCGTAAAACCAGTTCTGTTTTTCAGGTATCATCTTTATCAGAGAGTGAGGAGTCTCAGGACTCATCAGACAGTATAGGCTCCTCACAGAAGGCTCACGGGATCCTAGCACGGCGCCCGTCTTACAGGTGAGTACTCCATGTTTCAGAGCCTGCACATGTGATACCACACCAGCAAGTTGGAGTGGTGCTGTGCAAAGCGAAGTATATAAAGAGGGAGCATTTGTCTGTGTCATGTGGGAAATGTTGAGAGAGAGATTTGAGCCAGATTATGAAGGGCCTGTCCTGAAGAGGAATTTAGTCTTATCTTCTGGCAGAGTACTAGATTGCAGTATTTCCTTTTAGATAGTTAACTTTAAGAGTTGTGTGAAAGGAGGACTGTAGACTTAAGGAACCGAACTAGCTTCTATTCCCTTTCTTAGCTTCCTAACTC